>NC_139429.1:3157500-5557500 GCF_905368555.1 Meleagris gallopavo
CTTTCATTGCAATAATACCACATCAGCACGCCAGGCTCCACAAGTGTTATGGAGCTGTTAAAGACACACTGTGTCCCAGGCTCAGTCCATTCCAATCTGAGATCTCTAATCTCTCTCATATATGGGAAGGCTGAGGAAATCAGAGGAAATGACCCCAAAAGGATGATCATTTTATCATACTTGCTTCCTGCTGTCCTACAAGCTTTCTCTAGAGAATGTCAAAATGTTATCAGATTAATAGTCTCAAAGCATGGAGTATAGAGCTTGCAGCACTTTAGATACACAGTGCTACCAGAGGAAAACAGGTCAAATGATACCAACTGACACTTGCCTCAAACCCTGTTTTCATTTCAACGGGGGAATGATACCTGGCACTAGCTTAATAGCAAGTCAAGTTCACCCAGCTGTTTTCTTCTCATGTTTATACCACTTATATCTTCTTTGACTTCCACTTTCAAGGTTAGGAAATAACATCTTTTACACTGGGAATGTCAGCGCAACTCAGCCATGTGAGTATACGATCTCCAGCTACTCCTGTTGAGCTAATGTCTGTTCAGAGGGCTGAAATGACCCACATTACAGTTATCTTCCCTTCTATTTGAAATCTCTCCTTATGATCTTAAGCTAGACCTAGAGTCAAGCACACAAAGGCAAACACAAACTGTTTCTCAGTGATAACTTCTCTGTCATTCTCCCCTGCCAAAGTTCACTTTGCTCAACTGAAAAGCAGAGTGTTAAGATGGGGACCACTTACTTTTTCCTTGATTGCTTCATAGTCAGGTCCAAGGCCTCCAAGCTTTACATCCAGATTGATACAGGCTTTTGAGCTATATGGCTGCAAAACACACCTCAGTGACAGATTTTCCTTTATATAATATATATATACACACTATTCCATTGATATAAAGCATAATTAAATCAGTCTTGTAGTGGACACCAAACTCAAGAGCAGGATTCAACTTGCAGTCTGAGTGTTACCTCTGCCATGTCTCATTTCAAGAATTCTAAGTGACCAAAAAGAAAGATTGAGGTAATTGTGGAAATCAAATTATTCTGCATTTCCTTTGAATCTAGATGGGTAATTACCAATCATCCAAATTACAAAGCCATGCTTTCTCAGTCAAAAATGACATTATGTGAGCTTTAAATGGGTGAAAGTGACCCATCTGGCAGTTATCAGAATGAAATTGCAAAGAAACTTTTATAAGAGAAGCAGACAAAAATGCCTGACTTTAGTGGCAAAAAAAATTAGGCATCTATTATTTGTTATAGTAACCTTTCTTTGTTCTCAAACTGCAATGTAAAAATTGTTGCCTGGCTGTTGAAACATATGTGCCTTGCAGCACAGGAAGTTCTACAAATGCACAGGGAAGACAAGTGATGCCATTTGAACTCTTTGAGACTTTACTATGGAGAATTTTTCAAGCTCTCTTTTGAGAAGACTTGGTTAATTTTTTAAGATTGAATGTATGTTAAGAAATTGTCAGGGAGAACTCAAGATGGTCAGCCACAAAGTAATGCAGAAAGAGTAAGAAATTTCAGTATGTAAAAGAAATGTGCACATTTTCAAGTTAAATTCAACTGCAAAGAAACTAAACCCAAGCATTTAAACTTCTATTTGATGTGATGTTCGTATCAGCTATTGCTTCTCTTCTGTGATATGCCAGAAGTGAGTGAGCACTCTGTATTTTCAAATCCAAAATGTGCATGCAATGAGTAGGACTGCATTTGTTTATTACAAAAAGGTCTGTGAGACCTAGAGAGTTGTATTCTTGTGGCATTCCTCACACACAAAGTGTGAGAAAGCTACTGAAAATACAGGACAAAAATGATGTTTTGAACTCAGGGGATCAGAAAGGGAAGGAAATCTGCTCTTCAGTTCTGATTGTAGTCCAACTAATTCTTCTTAGAGGCATTCAAGCAGCAATACACAAATTGCCTCCTAGATGAAGCACATGAGTAATTACTCCAGCTTAGTTTGTCTGCCCTGAAATGTGGAGCTAACTTCTTAAACATTTAATTTGTCATGGATGCACAGGGATACCCCTATGCTGCTCCACTGCATCTGCGTAACTGGTTACAGTATGAAATCTGAACACACAGGAAAAACAAAAGGAAGCAGGTTTTAATAAGGACCACAGTGGGATTGTCAGCAGACCTGTAATAATGTTTATGCTGTTAGCCTTACAAATCCTCTAAGTTTGGTCTTGTTCAGTTTGATTCCCTTGGAAACCAAGAGATTTGTGTCGGATAGCAAATGAGCATGACCAGGATAATGGTTTGTTCAGATCTGAAGCCTGGCTACCTGCTGCTTTATACAAACAGCTTTATTCTAAATCATTTTATCACTGGTTACCCAAAAGGACAAACACTGTTCTGTGTGTTCTTAGAGATAATCAAGTCTCAAAGTAATGGAGGGAGAGGTGGTGAACTACCTCGCTCTCTAGATTAAAATGATTTGGTCAGAAAAAACACCAGTAAATGTCTTCATCTTCAGTGTCTGTTTCTACCTTTATTCCTTCATTTTTAATGCTCTAGGCAAGTCATCGTACGTTCATGTGCTTTCTCTCTGTAAGAATGAAAAAGTTCTCATTTCTCCTTCCCTTTCTTATTTTTAGAGAAGATCTCTGGGTTATCAAGAAAAAGAAAATATTAATCAGTGGAGAAAGTAGAAATGTACAGTTCTCTAATCTACATCTATTTGCTTACCTTCTTGCAGACTTTACGCTGTTTTTGCTTTTCCATTTGCATGAGATAACCTTCAGAGTTGCTTCGACTTATTTTCACTTGATTTCCTTCACCTCTCTCTGAATCTACCTCTGAATCACTTTCTCTGTGGGGTATTAGAGGTGGAAGTGGGCTGAACAAGTGCAAGTCATCAGCTTCTCTCAAACAAGACATTTCTTGGTACTGTTGCTCCATGGTTTGTTGCTGGAAGGCTGTACAAAAGGCTGCTGGTGAACTGTGAACAGAAGCTTGGGAAGGCCTCAAAAAAAAGAAAAAAAATTGTTATTTGTATACAGCAAATAGTATAATAAATCATCTGTACAAAGAATGATCTTGACTCACAGAAGCTAAGGGGAACAAGAAAATGGACATGTGGGAATCTCACAGTGACTGACTTTGCTTGCATCCAAGTTCATAGAAATTGAGTCATGTGAACGGAAAAAAATTAGATGGGGAAATGTTCAGCCTTATGTAAAGCTAGCTTAAGTCAACAAAAACTGCCTTTAAAGGGCTTTGGATCATGCCTGCTGAGTATTGAAATAATTAATGATTTGTCTACCTGAAATTCTACATAGCTGATTTTAGACTTTCATGCCCTTTACCATGTCAACACTGTCCAGTCTTTGTTTCCAGAACTTGTGCACAAAAATGATTACCTCCTACAGCAATCAGCAAACTCTCACAAAATCAGCCAAAATGTGTCTGTCTATTCATGATGGCAAATAGGGACAACTTTCAAAACTTGTGTGACAGGCCAGAATTGGTGCTAGAATGACTCTACAGGGCAAGTTTTGATATAACTCTATGCAGATAGCCCTAGACTTAAGTTTATGCACAGTACTCTTCACCATCTGCTTTTCAAACTTCCCCCTCTAGCCTTTAGGGGAAAACTTTCAACTGTGGAAAATTCTGTATGCAAGAGAGCATGAAGTCTAGAACTGTCCCTTTCCAGTAACCCATAGAAAATCAATAGTTAGAATGAATTTTAAGTTAGTAGTAATCTATAGAGGTAGGTTTGAACCAAATCATTTTGTCTTTTGAACCGTAAAAAAACCCAATTTTCTTTATCCAAGTGTTATCAGGACATAGTTTCAGCACACATACTTACCATAAACTACTGGTAGCATAAATTTGTCTTTTGCAATCCTGAAGCAATACTTGATCCTTTGCCATTTCTTGATAGTTAGCATTAAAAGTAGATGAACTCTTCTTTAGATTTGGATGTGCCTGAGCACTGGTACTGCCATCTCTCGGGAAAAATGGCACAGTGGCATGGTTGTATAAATGTTGCTGGCCACGTGGAAGTCCTTTTGGACGATCATGCTGGTAATTCTTGTTGTTCTTGCTAGTACATGCTGGGAAATTATTTAAGCAAGTATCTGAATTTGCTGCTGTATTGGTGTCAGGGCCAACAGAAGGATTTGGGCACTTCTGCAGTGCATTGCTGTTGACTTGTTCCACTGCCTGCAGGGGAGCAGTCTGAAATTCTGACATCTGGTATTGCCTGTAGTGCCAAGACTTTGGTTTTGCTGGTCTTCCTGCCTGCTGATGGTTATCACTCTTTGAACAAGCCCTTCCTTCGAGATTCTGGTTGGACTTTACTTTGTTTCTTTGGGACCACTTGTTCTGGTGATCCTAAAACAAGTTATCAAAAGTGGAGTTGATTTCAGTGGTTGCTCTTTTATATGTTTATTATGATCAACAATATGCAAGTGTATAGATAATTTGCCTGTTACAATGCCCACAGTCTCAACCTGAAAGGAGTTACAGCAATGTTGTGTAGGGCTGAATGAATACCTGGGTGAAAATTAATGTTAAAAGTGAACTTTTAGCATAGGGTGACATGTTAAAGGGAAAACATCTGTTTCCTAAGGTCCGGAATGGTAGGACAACAGTTTCACTTTGTGGTATTTGTAAGGTTTTGGCTTAAGGAAACACATCCTGATGGAAGGACCCTTAAAGAGACCGAGGTATAATGATGTAACCCTGAGTCAGTCATTATACTTGTGGCTATAACAGCTGATGGCCTGGCTAGACTTAATCCAAAATTTAAAAGAAGTATGCACCTCTATTTGTGAACAGCACTATAAATGTCATTCAGGTGCTGAGGGACAATGCATAATGCAACTTTAAAGCACTGCTTAGTGGTCTGAGACAAGTTCTGAAGCAGAGCACTAAAAAAAAAATGGGTCCTTACAGAACATATCTGAGAAATGATGCTCTGGTAAATACTGAGTGAGGGAGCTTTATCTGAAGGAGGTGCAAAACCAGGTGCCCTTAATTAGACAGACGACTATTTTGAACCCTGTAGACAAGAGGTAGCTCACTGTCAGCCACCCAGGGAAAACGTTTCAGAAATCAAATCAGTTCTTGTCTTTTAAAGTAAATTGTACCAAATTTCATAAAAAGATGGCTATATGTATATATATATCTACCCTGTTAGATTGGTCCACAACAGAAACAAACTTATGTCAATGATTTAAATGATTTCACTTCTAAACCAAGCACTCCTCCCTATCCTGTGTCTTGAAAAACATTATCTAGATGATAAGAAAAAAATCAAGAATTTAAGCACACCAGGACTACTGTATTCAGCTAAACCAACACTCTCTAAAACTGGGGTTTATTCACTGCTTTCCAATTACAGCATCCTGTGTTGCCCATTTTGAGGAAAGGCATGGCTTTCCTTCTAGGTAATACACAAATCCATTCTCAGTCCATTTAATCTTCGTCAGCACTACAATCCTCCATTTCATCCTCCTGTCTCTCTAGGGTTCTTTTGTTAGCAACACTTGCAACTACTGCATAACATATGCACTCAGAATAACTACTTAATGGTAGGTATTAAATCCACATACAGAGAAGCATGTTTTGGTGAAAGCTTTAGCGCTGGGGAATCCTGACTCCTGGTGCCAAGATGATGATTTGTTAACTCGACCTCTGCTGCAATGATTAGTGCTCTGCCTTACTGTGCCAATGGTGGAAAGCATGAGCTACTGCCAAAATGAGACCAGGCCAATGTTTTCCCATTTAAATGGAATGAGGAGCCCTGCGAAATACCTCTCATTCTGAAACTTCAAATTTAAAGCATGTCTCTTAATACAAACAGCAGCATAAAATCTTGTTTGCTCTTTATAAAAATTCAGCTTCAACTCTTAAGCGAACAGTGAGGAATTTGAACAGTCTGCTGAACTACTTCAAATTTAATGCAAGGACATTTACTAGGTTTGTTAACAATAATTCCAGTTAGTTTGAATTTCTGGTTCTGAAATCCTTGTTTTTTTTCCCACCAGTGATGACAACCTGGTCTCTTCACTGCTCCAAAGGCTATCCTGTCGTATTGGTTTGAAAGCCCAGCGTGAAATAGATCTATATGCTTATGTGTATGCAGTAGGTTACTGCAGCTTCTACTTGTAACACTCTTTATGGCCACCCCTTAATGTTTGCTGGGCGTTTATGGGACAAATAACGCAACAGCAGTTGAGTTCTAGCTCAGAATCCTCACAACCGAGGAAATACAACAATGTGCAGAATAAGCTACATCCTTGTCACGATGTGCAGATTTACACCTAAGAATTTAATGTAATTAATTTGTACTCTCAAAGTAATGAGCTTACAGCTTGAAACAGTCAAACTTGCATGTTTTGACAAATACATTTCAATTACTGTGTTCTATCAAAAAGGAACCTTGAGCTGCTGTGAATTCAGGTACCATTTGTCTTCGGGGTGCATTTTCATGTTTGGGTATGGCAAGGCACTCTGAGCTGGTTCCTCATCAACAGTTTTAGTATCTGCAACCTAAAAAAAATAGAATGTTTATGACCACATGCTAATATAGCCTAGTCAGAATAAAGGGTCTAAAAGTTTTGGAGGTGGATGAGAAACAATTTGACTCGTAGTAAAGCTCAAATAGTAAAGTGAGGTATTATATAAATAGATAACAAGAAAATGAAAAGCTGAAAAAAATAAATGAAAAGCAAGGAAAACAAACAAACAAACACCATTAACAGTTATAGGATAGCAGGGAGTATTCCTTTACTTTTGGACAGAAGGGAGGAAAAGAAAATTGCATTTTAGGAGTTGAGAGATTGGGAGAACTAGAAAAAGGCAGGCAGGGTCTATTGCTGAGCTTTCAGGTGAACTTGCTGCCCCAAGTGTCTATGCAGATTCTTTTAGCTGTCACTAGATAAGTTAACAAATTGAAAGTTACCACATAGGTTTCCTGAACCAGGGATAGATGCAGCTTGGCAGTCAGCAAGATGTTTTTGGTGGAACCGACTGCCTCACTGTATTGATGGTTTACTGGGCAGGTAAAGCATACTTCTACATTATCTCTTTGAAAGAGGAACAGGACACAACCTCTGCCAGCATTTTTTTGTGAACTATTCTATTAATACCAATCAAATTGAGAAAATGATCAAATGAAATTGCATTTTGAGCATCATAAGCTGTGTAATGCCTATTCTGTTAAATTGAGGCCCATAATTGCTTCTCTACTGAAAAGATACAACAAAGACAGCAATCATGGCATGTCATTATCCCAGACTAGAAAACCGGCCTTTGCAGCGAGGACTTCAAAGGCTTGTGGTTCTCGAATTGCATTTGGCTGCTATTGTTGTAGCGCAGGCAATCTTGATTAGGTGTTTACACTGAGGTAAGGCACAGTGCACAGAGAGTCTGAGTGCCTTGGTCTAGAGCCATTAAAAAATTGTACATTATGTTCCTTGCTTTGAAGTAAGGGGCTTGTAGGTAGGAAAGCAACTCATATTGAGTACAGCTGAGCTAGATTTGGCTGCTACTTCTCTCTGTCTGCCTCTCTTTCTCTCCCTCCCTGAAATTTGTCATCAGGCAACAATGCAAAGAACTTGATGCTTTATAAAATACTGAATAAATTAGGAAATATACGGATCAACAGACATTTATAGTATGTTTTGGTACATACAGCCTGCTGTCCGTATGCAGAGGTAACACCAGTAAATTCTGCAAGAATAAGGCTGCAAATATTTTACATGATACTACATCAATTGAATAAACTTGTATGCAGTGTACTTATTTCAAGTGTCCACAACTATCATTTCCACAGTGCCCAACACCTAACAGCAGTTACACCAGTAAAAAAGCTTCAAAGTCCTTAAAAGCTCAAAAATAATCCAGTATAGGATAAAACTGCATTCAGAATGTGTTCCACGTTTCCAGAAGGCTGCACATGGTTTGTTGGCTTCTCTTTGCAGAGAATAAAAATGCTGGTTTTGCATTTCTAATAGTTTTCCAGGTAAGGTGGTTGGCCTAATTGAGAAGATTTAATTGCTGAGTTGAGAATCACGAGCCTTGAGACAAAGGGCCAGCTCTGGTCAACAAGATGCTCCTACCAGGCCTTCATGCACTTCTCCAACAAGATGAAGGAATGGGTGTCTTGATTAAGAACAAGAAAGGTAAGTATTCCTTCCTGTGTGTATAATCAGTGAATATACAGATGTTATAATTAAAAAATATACAGGGAAGTTAGGCTAAGTGAGATTATTGCAACAGGAAGATAATAAATGGAAAATGCTTACCGATGTTGTAGGCTGATGGCTACCTCAGCCAGGTAATTTTGGCATACAGTCCTGATTTTAGCAGTGTTGGGTTTGTTGCTGTTGTTTTTTCCTACTACAGAAAGCATCTGTGCTACAAAGTCCTGATCCCTGGCTCCAATGCTTACATATGAATCATTTTAAGAATTCCCCATATAGTAAACATAATCATATCAACACAACTTTAATTAGCAGCCATCTATGCTAATTATTTTTACCATCTAGTAAATTATAACTGAAAAAAACAAGTGCTTTTAACAGCTCTGAGAGAAAAGAGCATGTCCACTGTTGCTTTCATTGTAATACAGTCGGCAGATGCCCTCTAGTGTTGTGTCAACCACTCATTAGCCACAAAAAAAAAAAACGTGTCACAAGTTTCTAGTTTTGCAAGTGAATGATTTTCTGCCCTGTAACTCATAGAGTGATTCAGTGACTTCCATATTGTCATTATGCATGATGTGCAGCAAGTAAAAGCAACAGACTCTTGTATAATTGCTCATTAGGAACTGTTATTACATTTCCACTTAATCCTTAATGCAGTGTTTGACATTTCACAGTCAATCATAAGAAGGCCAAACCCTTGTAACCCAATTACAACATATTACAAGTACTTACTGATTGATTCCAAATACCAGGTTTGGTCTGGGTGAGAAAGCAAGTAGGGTAATGGGTTGCCTGACCACTCAAATTCACATCTTTTCTGGATTCTCCTAAATGTGTGACACTAAACGACAGTGATGAGCCCATGAAAGCAGGGTATTACCAAATTCATGTCAGCCAAGCTGAGGAAAATCTGATGCTCCTAAAAATAAGGTATGATGTAGAATCTATGGGAAAGAAGACAGCATTTCTTTCAGGAATACTGAGAGGTTGCCTCCATGATGATGCAGATGCTTCATGGCCAGGAATATACGTAGCACCGATAGGTGAATCAGATTCTCATAGGAAATTGTTAAGTTCTAAGTTGCATGATAGCCTCGTGCAAACCTGTAAGACCATATAGATATTTCAACAGCAGGCTTTGGTTTATAGCAGTTAGAACTTGCCAAAGTTACCTACCTGCTCTTGAATAACTTCCTGCTTTTTGCCATGCAACTGAAGATAGGATTTGTTCTTGTCTGTACGCAATCCTAAAGTCCGCTTGTTTTTTTCCACAAAATCTTTTTTTGCTCTTTGAGGTCGATCTTCTGGAATCCGAAGAGAAAAAGCACTGCTGTATGTACTAAGACTATCTTTGAAATAATAGCCATCTGAAGATTCATTCCCTCTGGTATGTAACCTAAAAGGTTCACTGCAGATGAAGGCATTTGGCTCATGAAAGCTCAGTAATTCTGTACCAAACTCAGAGAATGACTCCTGAAACTTTGCCTCCTGTTGATTCTTTTCTCCTGAGGAGACACTGGAATGGAGGTAAAATGAATCTTGGGAAAGGTCCACACTGCCTCCTTCAGCAACGTGGTGTGTTTTTTCTACTTCAGAAAATTCCACTGCTTCTTTTGTGTTCTTCCAGTTAGGATTGTACTTTAGGCTGAAATATTTGTCTACAGGCTGCTGCTCCCTATTTAAAACAGAAATATAAAGTTATTCATGTATAAATTGCATACATTCTACGTTTCTCAGTGTACAATTTGAGCCTGCCAGTGTTCTGCAAACACAACCAACCACACCAGTTCAGTGCGCACAGTGGGGCCAATTGTGGGACCAAGACCAGAACAGTTTTATAAAACACGTTTGAGTATAAAATTTAGGCAGGACCTCCTTTTCATCTTTAATTTCCATTATCAGTATTAATTGGCCTAACATTCAGATCACAGTGGTATACAACCTTGATCCTAAATTTGGCATGGATATTATAAGCACTAGCAGAATCAGCTAAAAGATAAAACAGCTGCATCTTATTGTTTCCATTCTGATGATGCCACATACAAAACACAGACTGCTTTGTAAAACAAAAGTGATGTACCTGCTAAGATTCTACTCTCAAATCTCAGTAGAACCAATAATAACTGCCTAAGCTGAATTCTCTAAACTGCAGCATAGCCATCATATTAACACTTCCACAAATCATTTATTCCTTCTTTCTCAACTGGTTAAGTATATATCAGTATTTCAAGAGGCTTCTAAGTAATAAAAAAGTCTGTTTCTCTAGCAGTGCTTTTCATTTCAGATAAGCATGATGGTATCCTGTATACTGGAGATGATTTACACCAGTGAAAATATTATTATTTGTAGTTGTCATACACTGCAGGTAAACAAAAATATGTGGCTATATTTTGAAATGAATATAGAAATATTTGATATAATTGTAATGATTCAAATAGCAGAGTATAATGGTAGAGAGTTCTATTGTGCTGAAATGTGTGCACAGCAGCTCAACAAGATTATGCAGGCCAGGTCAGCACACGGGAACAAAATGAGTGTGAAGAGCTCCTTCATCTCTAATCATCTGCAGACAAGAAGTGCACCTTTTATTCCTCCCCCCAACTTGATATAAAGGTTAGATGGACTCTGTACTCAACAACAAAAGTGTGGTACGTAGACAACAGCTGCAGCATTTCCTCTTCAAATTCCGAGGTTAGTAATGGATGTAGAGAGGGGGGTTCATATGCATATGCTGTGATATTTGCTCTGGTTAATGGACTGTATTTGAGTACTTGCTAGGCTAAGTTCAAACAAAATAAAATCAAATTTCCATTTAATGAAGAGCCCCACATTCAGCATAGTATTCAGTCAAAAAAATTACTAAAAATTAGAGCATGTTTCTAGTACAATTAACATCATTTGCACTCACAATAAAATGTTCAGTAACTGGCCATTTTGCCTGTTGAGGACGTGAATAAAAGCATGCTATTAATCATTTAGTCTTCATTTGTTTGCCACTTTATTTTAAGTAGACAATTAAATTGAAACTGCACATTATTATTACTTCAGGTTTAATTTAATCCCTATAAACTTGAGAATTATTCCCAATTTATAGTGTTAAACCTTTCATGCATAAGACAGCAAATTTGATTTTATTTATGTAGCAAGTTAATGCTTTCCTAAAGAATGTTTAATGATGGTAACACTCAATTTTAGATTTATGCAGCTTTAAGAACAAAACTGTGTTTTTTCAACCTATCAGCTTTTGCCTTTATGTTTTCTTACACAGTGACCTAGTTTGCTCAGCATGGATCTTTTTGCAGGAAATAAAAGGAGGATGTGTTTTCTCTGTGTTTTCTTTTCTTTCTCCCCAATTCCAGCTCCTGAACTCCTCTCCCCCATGTTCTCAAAAACGCCACACAAACCATTTGCCACTTCGTACCTTCCTGCTTGCCTGTTTTAGACAGAAATGAAAGGGCTTGTAGTATGAACATCTGTATGCAGAGCCTAGAGCCTATAAAATCTGTGAGGGATGTTTTCTCTCCATCTTAACCTCACTGGTGTTGTAGCCAATGTGATCAACAGCAGGAGAAATGGGTATAATGATTACGAATGTGGATAAGACACAACAGTAGTTGTGCATATTACTTGGTCCTTGGGTGTCCTTAATAGCACTTCAGTGATCTAAGTTGGTTTTGAAGAGGTAACGTGTATCCTGAGGCTTTCAAGGGTTAGAACAACCACACTCATCTACTGAAAACCTATGCCTTACCTTCCATCATTCTCTTTCTTTCGTACTCAGTGTGTATACTGCACTGTGACATACCTAGCTCCTTCTTGCTCCTCTGAACTTGTCTTCTCCAAGCTATCTTCTTCCTCTAAGCTGTCATTCTCCAGCTGCCCAGCACTCAGTCCTACCAGCTCGTCATTAGCACGAATCCGTTGCTGGAGCTCTAACTGATACTGCCTTTCCAGAACAAGGCTTTCACAGTCGGAGTCCTGACAGTCATGCAGCTCTGAGTCAATGCTCCCTTCACTTGCAGGTGGCCTTTTCCAACTTGCAGGATGAAAGCTTGGTTGCGTGAGCTCACTCTGAGGAAAGCATTCCTTACTCACGTGGAAAGTGTATGGAGAAGAAACCGTAACGTATTCCGTATCGGAGGCGTTCATGCTGTGCTGGACACTGATGGTTTACACCAACCCTGTGTTTGGAAAACAGGAAAGTGAACGAAGCAGGCCATACAGTCGGTGAAGATGTTTGTGTTAGTTAGGAGTTGTGGCAGTGATCTACAGTTAAAAAGTTTATCCTCACCCATGGCACGGGTTAATACCAAGGAATGCATGACTTTTTAATGAAATTTTCCTTAGAGTGATGTATTATTGGTAACAAAGCTAATCATGCACAAAACAGATCGTGGAAAAGAAAGCAGAGCTAAAAACAAAGCAAAACAAAGGCAAAGAGCCATCTGACAGCTGCAGAGAGGTACAAGAAGCAGTGTGTGCTCCCTTTACCCAACTCCTTAGGCTGGCGCAACGCAGTGAAAAGCACACGAACGCTTCTGGTTAATTTCCTTCCATTAAAGCCTTCCTAAATCATCTGCAACCCTGGATCGGATACCGGAGTTAAGGGTGGGCTGGGAGCAGCCCGCCTCTACGCTGCCCTCCCCCAGCACCCCCCGGTCGCAGTGGGCTGGGCCGCGCCGTCGCCATGGTTACGGCGGAGGACGCGGCGCGGCACCTACCAAGTGCTGGGCTTTGGGGGGGGGGATGAAATGAGCGTGCCCGGGGTGCGGACCCCAGGCTGGGGAGCGAGAAGTCAGATCGTTCCCTGCGGTGAAATAAAAACACTTGAAAAGCCGACAGGTAGGCTGTGGTAAAATCAGGTTGGTTTATTAGAACGATGGTTGCCGCCTGTTGAGGTGAAACTGTACCGTGGGCGTTATGCGATGTGGCAGCGCGGGATTCGATCGCAGCACTCGGGCGTGCCGCGCGCGCGGGAACGCGGGGCGCTGAGGGGCGCTGAGGGGCGCTGAGGGGCGCTGAGGGGCGCTGAGGGGCGCTGCCGAAGGGAGGGCTGTGCTTCCTCCCTGTGCACAGATTGCATCTGCAAAGGCAGTTTTTTTCTGTACGTTTCATACGTGCAAAGCAAACACTTGATGTTGGTGTTTGTTCCTCTTGTTCCTGGCCCGGGCTCTGCACTGTGAGCTGCCAGGTAGATCTATGTTTGTATACAAAATGCTTACTCTCCCCAGATCAAAAATTACAGAATCATAGAATTGCCTGGGTTGAAAAGGACCACAATGATACTTTAGTTCCAACCCCCTGCTAGGTGCAGGGTCGCCAACCACCAGACCAGGCTGCCCAGAACCATGTCCAGCTTGGCCTTGAATGCCTCCAGGGATGGGGCATCCACAACCTCCTGAAATGAAGTAATGTTTTCATTTTTCCACATAAAAACGAAATATTTCTAGCAGTCACTTCAAAGGCATTTACTTAATTTGATATCCAAGACCAGTTTGCAGAATAAAGTCTGGTGAGGAATAATCATCCCTTATGAGAAGAATAAATACAGCTTTCTCGTGTAGAGCATTCCCTTTATTTCAGGGGCCTGGTTGTGCCTTACAGAACCACAGCACAAGGTTCCTGCAGAAGAGCTCCCTGCTAACATCACTGAGTTGCTGTGCGAAAGGAATGTCCTGCTGCTTCTCACAGCTTGCCCACCACAGGCAAGTGCATTCACCCCTGGGTTGCAGAGTCCCACCATGTGGTTCCTCTTCTCCTTTGTCAACTTGAGATTTCCATAGAGGACAGCCATGTTGTTTTTAGATGCCTCTGACATCTGGATGTTTGGCTAAATACAGCTGGGTGCCCAGGTTTGGTTGTCAGAATGTGATGTTAGAAGTCCCGATTGGTTTCCATCACCTAAAGTTTCCTGGTCAGTCCTGTGCTTGCAGGGGAAGTGGCAGAAGTGGTGCTGACTATCTGCATATCCTGTGTTCCTTGGGACTAATTGCAAATTTCCTTGCCAGGACCTTAATAGCAATTAGGGTGGATTGAGGACCTGTATTTCTGGCAGTGATTGATTCTCATGGAATCATAAAGGTTGGAAAAGATCATTAAAATCACGTAGTCCAACTGTGAATTAAATCCTTTGAGGACTGCAGCTAAGCCGGTTTTCATATGTATGAATAGATATGTAGGAGCACTGTCCCTATCTACCAATCTTCAGAGGAAAACAATCCGAATTGTCTTTGGGATTTCAACTGTTTGTATGTCTGCTTCCTGAAATCATACTGATTTGTGAATGCTGAAACATAAATACCAGAAAACAGTGGTGTTTCTGTACATTTTATAGGCTTGCTAGGAGGATTCCTTTGCTATACATCTGTTTCTTTTCCACATGCAAACTGTTCCTCGGGTATTGTAGTGTTTTTCTCACTTGGATTCTTCTGTGTTGCTTCCACATATCCTTCTGTTACATACTGCACATTGGATTTCTGATTGACAGCTGAAAGACAAATACGTATTTATTACTGATTTTATAAAGGGGGAAGCACCTGCGTGAAATATATATTAATGATAGTGTTATAGAATGATGAAACACCCAGGATATTCAGGACTGTTTAACAATAGTTAAATTAAGTACAACTGATGATGTTTTGAACAGCATCCCATCAAATTAAATTTAGATAAAACCACTGGGATTATCTAGTCAAAACTATTCAATAAAAAGGCAATAATTTTAATTTTGTACAGCTCTGTGTCACCCTTGCTGAAGCTGCAATCTCTGTAGTAGGCCTCAGGATAGGAAAGGCTTAATTTTGCAATATTCCAGTTTACAGTGTGCAATTTGGAAGTGTCTCTGTGCAGTAAGGTGGGCAGCAATGTGCTTCTGCAGTGGTCAGTAGCAACACTTTGTCTGGTAAAGATCAACTTATGTTGGTTGAAACTTTTTACCTTGTCTCTTCTTCTCATGGCCTGGGCTTTCTTCGTTAGATCTGGATTTATAACTCTCCAAAGTCTGGTCTGAAGTATCATTTTCTGTGCAAAAATCAAATATAATTAAGATTTTCCCATGACTCTTCCTCACTCTCTTCCTTGAATATAAAAATCCTAGTCTTTTGGGGGCACAGAATGAGGATGCAGTAATTCTGGTCATTCACGAGGGATATGCTTAAGAAAAGAAAATATAGTTGAGTCACGTAGGGTGAAGCTTGATCTGAGGCCATTGCTTACGGGGGAATCTTCAGCAGCTGTTTGCAACAAGTCACAGCTACTGTTTGTAGACAGATGTTTAAGCAGAGGGCTGGGGGAGCTGTGTCTTATCTCAGCTATTCAGCCCCTCTGAAATAAAGCAGTTACTCAAACAGTCCATCACTCACCTCTCTTCCAAACTCCATGAGCTTTTTTCAGCTTCCATGCAAAAAGCACTACGATGATGAGCAGCACGACAATGAGAACTGCCACCAAGAGTGGCAGCAGGAAATCCTTCTTCTTCTTACTCATGCCTTCAGATTTCACACCTTTCTCTGTAAAAGCGGCAGATGTATGCTTGGGTTGTTAAAGAGCTTCCTGAGAGTTTCTAGTTATTAAAACAAGAATGATGTATCCTGGACCAGGCTGGATCAGCATAGTGGGAGAGCAGAATACACCCTGTTGGGCTCAGTTTTAAGACACAAGCTCAGTTGTTTTTCTACTTGTATGAAAAACTAAGTGAAGTCGGCAGACTTAGCCCTAGCAACAAATGGTAACATTCAGCTTTTTTCCAGATGGTAAAAATGGTTGCATTACTGTGGTCTCTCCCCAAGACTGCAAGTCAGTATTACGTTAGTGTACTGATACTAGCTTTGGAGGTGTATGTCTGGTCAGGAAGAATCAGCTGGGTGTTAGGAAGCTTGCTGCATGTTTGGAAACTGTCTCTGAAGAGTATTTAGGAGTTCTTACCAGCGGTGACGGTGGAAATCAGAGTTATGTTTTCACTTGGAAAGGAGGCTTCTGTCCTGAAAAGTTGCTCTGTGACTGTGCCATTGAGTGCTGTTTCAGTGCCTGGACAGATGAAAAGGAGAATGGTATTTCTAAGTAGGGCTAAGGGATGCTTGAAAATTCTGTATTTTTCCAACAAGTTTGAAGTCCAGAACACTTGATAATGTAGCAGAAAAGACTTCTGGAGCTCTTAAATCAAAAACTCCATGTTCACTTCCTTAACACGGTATTTCTTTTTAATATAGATACTGCATAAGCTTTATGAACAGAAAATCCTCAGAGTATCTTACTCAATAATTCTCATTTACAGACAAAAGGAGGGTGAGCTTTGATTTCATTATTTTTTTTAATTTTTCCTCTCCCTTACTTTGCTTTACCTGCTTGCAGATACAAGAATAGGCAGCTATTTTTTTCCTTAAAGCAGGTATTTTCTTGTATTCCCATCTAAGATTAACCTTTGCTGTCTTTATAGCTTTCAGAAGTGTAGTCACCCAGCGTGAGAGAATGGCTGCCCTGAGGACATCACCACAGCATGTCTGATGATGTAACGTACCATTAGGGATGTGGTGAGCAGAGGTACCAGACAGCTCTCCTGCTGCAGCTGATGTTGTTGCTCCGGGCCCTGCAGCTGATGTTGTTGCTCCGGGCCCTGCAGAAACAAGAGAGGTGGGTTCTGACTTCCTTACACATGTAGGCAATATCTTTTGGTATAATTAACTTTGATTTGTAGAACTGAAATGGTAACACATGCTGTGTCTGCCAAAACTTTACATTAATTTCCTTCCTTACCAGGTACATAAGCACACTGTGCTGTAAGATTCATGCTCCCTCTTACTACTCATAGAATTGTTTATCAACAGGATGTAGCCATACTGTGAAGTTTGTAACCAATGATATAGCACTTTTAAACAAACACAAAGAGTTCTTTCTAAAACAGTTGACTTTTCACTGCTTGCTCTGTAACACTAAGCAGATGTGGGTGCTGCTTTGGTGGGTTTGAGTCAAGCAATTTGTGCAGTGCAGCTTTTCATCCTCCTCTTGGAAACAGTTATCCTGTGGAATAGGTTCAATTTTCAGCCGCCTATATGCCCTGATAATCTTTGTTGCACAGTGCCACCTAGTGCAACCGTGCAGAGAAATCTCAGCTCACACCGTGCCTTTCTGACACTCCAGGAGAGGCAATCTGGCTACTGCCAACGGGAATGTAATTGTGCTGCATCTGATGGGAGAGAGCTTGCCTGCTTTTATGGCTGTGAAATGGAGGGCTTCCCTCACAAACAAGAAATGCTGCTTTTCTGAGTCATATATTTGTGTGTAAGATGGCTTATAGTGCTGTTCTCTGTAGTGTTTCTGCCTTGGTTTGATAAATGAGTGCAACTAAGTCTAAACTTACAAGTAGATGTGACAGCTGGTTGGAGGTTTTACTGGGCTGTCATCAATGCTGTGCCGCTAAATAATGCTAAACGGATTCTCTGGTACTGCAGAAGGGGTAGTTGGTTTTTCAGATCCTGGAGGAAAACTCCTCAAACACATGATAAAAATCAGAAGTCACGCTTTGCCACTGAACCCAGTCCATGGAAATGAAACCTGCTGTGGTATTTTTTGTGTTCTGGGCTGCTTGAGTCCCCTAACTTGAGCTGTGGTTAGATTTATAGTCCTTCCTTTCCACCTTTGGTTCCCCTGCCTTCTGACTATATTTAACACCATAAAGTGAGTAAAAAATGAAAGTATAACTCATACCATTATGTTGTGGGTAGCTTGGCGAGAAGTCTGTATTGCTGTTCAGACCTGACTCTGCTGTGGTCGCTGGGGAAAAAACCAAAGTTCTGAACGCTGTGCAAAATATTCCTCAGTGCAAACAGCAACTTTTACAGTCAAACCTCTACATAGAGACATTGCACAGTATTTTTTTGTGATAGATGTTATGGTTATCTGATCTGCGTATTAGTTACAAAAAGGCCAAGAAATTGGTGCCTACCTGTAGGCTGCACATACTCAGAGACATACGTATCCACCTCTAGCGTAGTTGACACAGGAGTTGTGTTTGTCACTGAAAAACAACAGTGGGTATTTAGGTATGTAGAAAAAGAAAAATAACTCACATAAAATCTTAGTTTGGAGTTCCTCTTTTGCCCCAGTAGGCTCTCTCTTGTAAAAACAAATTCCACACACGAGGTGGTAGACCACGTGTTTCAGTTTTGCATCTGCATCTGCATGACTTTCTCTACCTGAGTGCTCAAATGCAATAACTACTGTTCAAAGAGTGCTGTAGCACCTGTCCTGGCAACGTCCTCGAACTGGAAAGATGCTGTCAGCTTCCCTCCTCCCAGTGCTTTGTGGTGAACGAGGCAGCTGGCTGTTGAGTTGGGCCCATATGCCAGGACTGTGAGGGTGCTGGTTGTGGTCCATTTCTTCCTGTCGGCTTCTAACTTGTGCCTGGTGTCACCTACACAGCCGTGGGGAAAAAAAACATTGAAATGCTTTCTAGTCAAGAGCAATTTAATGAAAAACCTTCCAGGCACAATCTGCATTACCTCACTCCGTTACAATAGATTACTATGCACAAGTGATTCACTGTGTAAATGGATTGCATGGGATCCCAAAGACAGCAAGGTCACATTTTCCTCTTTGGCAGCTAAGTGCAGGCCTTGCTGCCCCTCCTGCAGCCAACCCAAAGCCTCTGCTTATTCTGTGACTCATGTGGGGAAATTCCCCTGCTGCAGGGCTCATACAGTCTGTAGGACTGCAATGGGATGTCCCAACACCCAGCGGCATTTCTTGTCCTTACTCAGCAGAATAAATCACCTACTTGTGGCTGTGGCCCTGATGCATAAGGACCTGCTGGTTTGCAGCATGGTTGAGGTGTAAAAAAGGCCTCACAAAGATAAATCACCATGGCATAATGAATTAAAGAGAGCTATGTGACAGGTCTGACATAGACCTCAGTCCTCCATATGTACTGACTTCTACTCATTTATATTGTATGGCATGATAAAGATGTATTTCATGTGACACAAAGAGACAAGTTTGAATTGCTCTGGTGGACTTTTTTTTTCAGATGTTTACCGTGGCACAATAATGTTGACTGTCTGCTTCTATGGTAGAGGTTCTCTGGAAAAAAGCCTAATGCTTTCTCTTTATCTGTACTGTGATATCTTCTTTATTTCTTAAACGAAAGAAATTCTTTCTTTCCAAATTAGCCTCTATGGATAATTTGTTGTATCACATTGACTGGTATTTCTCAGCCCTCTTTTCTGTCCCCCATGGGGTCACATGAGAATTCAGAAGGATTTCAGAGTGTTTTTGCTAGAAAGGAAATAATCTTTAATTGTCAGCAACAGCTCAGTAATTACAGCTGGTTTGCCCCTGCTGTGCCCTGATGGAACGGAGGCACTGCTAGTAATTAAAATATATTAGCTATTTTCTGATTAGTATAAATATTTGCAGTGAGTGATTCAAGCTGAGCATGGGGTGGAGTTGGGTGTGTGGAGAAGAGAGTTTTTGCTCAAAGATAGTCACCTGCAAGAAAGGAAAAGCACATGCAGAAAGCTTGAGAGGCACCAAATTAGAAGAGTTATTTTTCCATTCAAACACGAATTTGCATCAGCCACAAACAAGCTGGATGGTGAATCAGCACTTCTTCATGCAAATATCCCTTCATCCGATACCACCTCTAAGTTAAACCAATCAAACAAACACAGTATAGATCTTTGAAGTTTAATTTCCCTGCTGCTTGCAGGACGTGAGTCTGAAGGCCAGGTAGTTCTCATTGGTCTGATAGTCCTAATTTCTTACTGATGTTTGTGTTACAAGTCTCAAGATGCAAGTAGGACATGAAGGTAAGTGTCTGTAAGGCTTTTATTGAACTAAATGGAGAGATGCTTAGTTGGCCATGTATGTTGTGGAGGGTACCTGGTGTCTGTGTGGTGTGTTGGGCTGTTGTAAGTAGTAGATTTCAACTACTTTTTCTTTTTTTTTTTTCTCCCTCTCTCTAGTCTTGATTTCTAGCTTTATTCAGGCCAGCAGGCTTTTCTGTTTCTATCTTAAACTTTGTTCTGTGGGGAAAATCTTTTATGCTAAACTATGAAAATATTGCTTAATGATAGAAAATACAAATGAGTTTGTTAACATGTGAAAGAAAATACATTTGTACCTAGGGGTGTTTTCCTCACAGGTTGGTAGTGAGGTGCATTTCCTCTCCAGTGTGCAACAGTTACAGCTAATAAGGTAGTAGCTATTGGAACATGGCCTTCAAAGCAGCTGTTTCTATTGTACACAAGTGAAATTGAGCTACCTATCATCCACTAGTCTCATCTGTGTTCACCTAGGTGTGTGCAGGTCTGTAGCTGTTGCAGAGGGTTGTGAGCTGTGTGTTTTCTGAGCTCTGTTTTTGCTTCTTCTAGTGACTTACCTGCCTCTGAACAGGTTAATGAGAAAAGAGCAGCTGATGTGAGTGTGAGCTGCTCAGCACAGCTGAGGAAAGCCTGTACCAGTCACAAAATGGAAGCAGTTATAATGGTTTTATTAACTGACTTTGTGTTTGCGCTTTGCAAATTGTGCCTTCAGTTTTTGTTTCATTTCATGTCAGTGGAATTTCACTCTAGATTCTCAGTGGATTTTGGTGCCAAGTTATGTCATTCTTGCACTGAATACAAGCACATCAGGTGAGCCTTCTCCCCTGCACAGTATTTGGTGCTCGCTTTCCTCCTAACCTGTACCACCAAGGCCTGAGTTGTACAAAATGAAGAGGATGAGTGGGAGTCTCATCTAGTGATGTGTTTCCCCCTTCAGTACTTTTAAATGTGAACACTTGGATAAGTAAGACTAATAAATAAGGCTGATAAATAGAAATTGTTATATTGCCTTTAGCACTTACCCGGAAGCTGTATTCCATTATCCAACAGCCAGGTAACCTGGGGTTGTGGTTTACATCCTTGGGTATAGCAAGATAATGTAATGCTTCCTTCTGTGTCTTGGGATACTTGCAGTACAGGCTTAGAAGGAGCAGCTGCAGGAAGAATGTTTAGAATCAGTTGCAGTAAGTACTTCTATTTGGTTTTATGAGCAGCTGCATATGTAGTGTTATTTGGGAGGGCTGAGCTGAGACTGGGACTGTGTTGTGCTCAGTACTGTACAGTTGTATGCAAAAAGACAATCCTGGAGTCGAGGAGCTGGCTTTGTTATTTCATTCCTGTAGAATAGAGAAGGAAGAGAACTCACCTAACACCTCAACAGTTGTCATCTTGCTTTTGAACGGTGTGCTGTAGTAGAAGCATTTATATATGCCTTCATCACGCACTGTTACGTTAGAGAGTCTGATAGACAGTTCATCCTCTGAATAATGGGTAAGTTTGTACCTTGGATCTCTTAAGGCTGTAAGGAAGATAAAACTCAGCATGTTATGCGTGTTGGCATGTACAAGGATAATCAAAGCAGTGATGAGTGAGATTGGATTTGTCTACTGCATTTTTTTGTTTGTTTGCTCCTCAGCATTTGACATAACTGAGCAGTTCAAGCGTGAAGCATTTCTAGCTGGTGCTGCACTAGCACAGAGACAGCAGTTAAATGATGAAGGTGAAGAGTACATGCCCTGCCAATAGGGCTAACAGCATATATATATATTTTCCACTTTTAAAACCTATTGTGATGTTCATTTTGTCAAGTGAAAGGTGAACCGCTCTCCATCCTTTAGAGCTGCCTCCTAGCCATTGCACAGCCAGGGAGTCTTAGTCCTGTGTTGTCAAGTCTTACGGTAATTGGGGTCTTGAAATCTTTAGACAGATAAATACAAGCAAACATTGGGGTGTGAGGACACAATATCTAGTCAGAACAGCGATAAGGCTCGTGAATAAAGAACACAGAGCAAAGATGCGTGATGAACTTTCCCTTCCTCATTCCCTATTTCTCAAGACTTACTCTGGTCTTGAAAAAATCACTTCCTCTCTTTTGTCTCTATTATGGTGTGTAAATGAACATCACGGTCAGCCTATACTTCTTCATTAATGGTTTATTAATTGGGTGTTTCTCTTGTTCTATCCTTACCTAATTAGCTAGATGAGACTGTCTATGAGATGACTGTGCTCTACTGTGCAGTCCCATTTTTCTGTCTAGGTTTTCTAGTCTTTGCTTTGTTCCTCCTGTGGGAGTCTTGGGGACAAGCCAGCAAGTCACGTGGAGTACTGAAACTGGGGATGGGAATCAGTCATTAGAGATAAAAAGATCTCAAAAACTATCTTTATGTTTAATGTTTTAGATGAGGTCTTCTGAAAATATAGAGCTGGGAGAATATCACAGCTGTGCTGTAATTCGTGGTAGTGGTGAAATATAAAATGTAAGAATTGTAGACAACGAGAGCAGAAGAAACTGCTTCACAAAGTGGGTTTTGGGGAACCAGTGGGACAAAAGTTCACAGTGGTGATTCTGAATAAAAACTGAAAATGTCCATGCTTAACTTGGTTCCTCTCTAAATGAGGACCATTTTCTTTGGTATTGTAAGAGGACTTTGCAAATTCTTTGCAAACTCCTATCTTTGTGGATGTCGTATCATGCATCTTGCTGAGGGATGATCAAGGATATTGATGCTATGGGCTGAATCATCAGGTTTAAGACAGATACTGTTTTGTCTGCTTGAGCTACACTCTAATGCTATAGATACTCATGGATCTGTTCCTTCCCTGACCTTGTTAAATTGCTGTGTCAGCTCAGCAAAACTTCAAGCAGAGAAAGGTGAGAGATAGGGAATGGAAGGGAAGTCAGTAATAGCATCTCTGGCTCTGTCAACACGTATTAGAAACCATTGCTTATTTTCTAAACATTCCCCCTTGATACACTAAATGTAACATTGTTGATGAGAAGAAGAGCACCCCGAGCTTTCAGGCAGGTCTGCTCCTGTCTGTCTGAGGCAGTAGTGGGTTTTGTGCTAATCTGTTGGTGCTGGTAGTGAACACGGTTCATCGCTAAAAGCTCTGCTGCCAGACCACTCTTGTGGGGGTTTCCATTTCATCGGCTTCTGCCAGAAAGGGGCTGGATGTCAAACCACCCCCAGCAGTGACTGGGTGAGTCACAGCGATTCTGTGCCGGGGCTGGAAAGCCCACTGCTGGCTGACCCCTCTGCTCTGCATGGAAACTTCTGCACTGGGGTTTCACACTTACCCCAGTGATTGTCAAGGAAAATGGTAAACCCACGGGGGTTTAGCCACTGCCTGGTGGCTCTGCCATCACCGCTGAGCGTACAACGGAGGTTCAGGTCCTCTCCTTCCTGTAGGGTTATGGTTTCACTGCCAGCTCCCGGAAAATCCCCTGCCACAGAGAGGGGGAAAAGAAGACCCATTACAATGTGATGTGAAGTGTCCATGTTTAGCATGAAGCAACAAGTCAGCTTTCCTTTTCTCAAGAGTGTAAAGGTGAGGAAACATGTCTGTACAATTGTACCAATAGAATTAATTCACAGTCATCAGATAGGTCACCACAATCACTAGGTAGGACCTGTACCAGCAATTTGTTCCCTCTGTCTGCCAGCAGAGCCAGATGTAGTCACTACATGCTATTCCACATGAGTCAATGAAGAATTGATAGCATCCCCCCTCAATGCATGTGTGCTCCCCATATGAATCAGTTTTTGTATTCTTTTTTGTATTCTTTTCTGGAGTTGCTGAACCCAATCGGCAAGTGTGTGCAACTGAGTGGGAGCTGTGAATGACTGACAGCTCTGAGAGTGAGGCTTTTTTTCTGCAGGAAAGGTAATGCTGCAGCTGCTTTGAAGGCAGGATGCACAAAACTGGTCTGGCATGGGTTACTGAAATGAAATTTCATTCACTCCTCCAAGTTCATTTTAGAGACGAACTCTGGAATGTGTTTTTCTCAGCTTATTCACAGATGCATAGTACACTTTAAAAATATTTGATGACCCGGAATGAATTGCTTTCTCCAGAGATAGCATGCCCTGGAGAAATGGCTAAGATCGGTGCCCTGGTCAGAGTTAAGAAAATAGGCAGTAAGATGGTTTTATTTTTCATTCCTGTTTTAATCTTATTTTTCAGATAGCTGTCTGCTGAGTTCCTACTGCACACATGAGCACTGTGGTCTGGGGAAATGAATCCTCCTGGGCTTCAGAAAAGCTTTTCATTTTCTTACAAACATTTTAAAATGTAACAACTACAAAGCCATTTTAGGGCATTCCTATTGGACCTGATCTTTGATGCTGAAAGCAGTTTCTCAGGTTGTTTCACAGGGTTTGTGCAACCTGTGAGAGTTTGCAAAAGGGAGATGGCCTTGCAGGGGTTCCATTTGTGAAGGCCTGTGTCACCAGCAGCGTGCTGCTAAAGGAGCACAGAGGGCCTCGTGTGTGGTTTTCCACAGTGCTTTTCTATATTTTGCACAGTGGCTGCGTAGTGGCTCTTTCCTGTCGCTAGCAGCAGTGTGGGGTCTTTCAAGTTGCACCTTTTGAGGTTAGAGAACGAGAAAAAATGGGGGAGGTTGCTTGCTCTTAGAAATGAGCAACCCCCAGAATGGAGCATGCATGTAATTTCCATTTGAGACTATGGCTTCATGCAGACCATGGCTCACACATCAAATTTCTCTCCCCTTATGGAGCAGACTTGCACGGCTATGGTCTTCAAGCCACTCTGCTCTCTGCAGTGCAATCACTGCGGGGCAGAGGATGCTCCTGTACCAGATCCATAAGCCAGGTTTTTATGCTATGTGGATCCCAGGTGTCTTGAGTACCTGGAAAAATGTCTGCCATCAAGTGTGGCAATACATCCATCCACCTTAGCAAGACAGGCCAGCAGTTTCTTGCTAGAAATTGCACAGAGCGCAATGATACGTGCCTCTGCTGTTATTTTAGCCAGCAGAAAATACATACACTGCTGCAGTGATGAACACTAACTCAATCATTTCAGAGTTATCTTTAACACTGTTGCCTATAGAGACATCCTGTTCAACCAGTTATTTTTGACCTGTAGATGGGAGTCTGAGCTGCTTCTTGAGGTGCTGTGACAGACAGCTGAGAGCAGCTAGCGGGGCTCAGCGGCTGCAAACCTGTCATACAGCAGGCTCTGGCAGTGCTGGGGAAGAGGGGCTGTGCACCCAGAAAGAGGGTGCTGCTGGTTTGCAGCAAGCTGAAAGGGCACAACAAGAACTATTTCAGCTGGAGTGTGACTGACAGATTCTTAAGGTCCAAGTTCTGTTAAACACAATCAATGGTAATAAAATATCCCGAGTGTGCTGTGTTTAAAAAATGCTATGTTGCTGTTTAGACAGACTGGATATGGCCTCTGTAATAATGTCTTTGTGTGTGAGATTATTACTATAGTATCAGCAATAGCACTGCTACAGTTTCTGCTTTAGCGTTTAAGAAGGGAGAGACTATTAGGCCAGCACCAGAATTGTCATTCAGAGAATCCTGAGCTGTAGAAAGCTGTTTTGCCCCTTTCCTCACTGAAATCTTTCCATATTTGACATGGTCAAATGTGAACCTCACGCGCTCTCCCATGTATGAAAGAGATGAGCAAGGTAGGGATAGGATGCATCCTCTAGTCAGAGTGAAGAGGCTGAGCTTTTAAAGTGCTTTTCCTTTTCAGAGTACTTTGTGAGTGCTTTCTAAATTACTCTGACTTATTATATTAGCCTCTTTTTACAAAAATATGTGATCAAGTGCATATACAAATATCCAAGCCATGGAAAGTAAGCCATAAGCTGCTGCTCATGTTTAAGGGAGACTCCTTCAATTTCCCATTTCGAGTATGCTACCAGCTGCTGGGAGATGAGTTGGTCTCACTGACCCAGGGTTTAGGAATCAACTGGAACTCAGCACCCTGTCTGCTCCACAGCTTTGGAAGCTGGGTGACAACACAATGCTGTCAGTATGAAAACAACAGCAGCAAAACTGTGTTGTGTGTAACGCTCTATGTATGGCTCTGTAGATGGAGTTCTCCAGGCTGGGTCCCTTAGAAAGAAAGAAAGGTAAAAGTGCGTTGCTTACCTTGCAGCAGGAGCAGAGCTGAGACATGCAGTACCATGGTGAAAGTCATGTTGTGGTGGTGGTGTGGGCTATCTGCAGACTTCCTCTCCCTGTCGGGTCCCTTTTCAGCACAGTGGGAGCAGATTTACCATGACTTCATCTCTGCCGGGATCTCTGCCTCCTCTCCTTTTTTTCTGCAGTTCCTTTTTCATGTTTCCTATGTGCTGATGACTGCTGAGAAACCAGTGACCTCATGGGTCCCTAAGTGAAACTGGTGGGTGACAGGATTGGGGGCACCTCACCCTGCACAATTCAGCTCCATCTCAACCAGCACCCATGCAGGGGAGAGGGGAGGAGCTGTGGCTTAGGGTGAAGATTGAAAGAAATACTGGCCTGGGTTAAGCTGTGCAGCTATCCTGTAGGGACACTGTGCAGGGTTTAACTCCGGTGGATGGGCAGGCCCCCAGCAAGGCAGAGCATCTTTGGTGGGTACTGCTGTAGTGCAACCATCACAAGGTTGCTTGAAAACTCAGTTTGAATCTCTGGAAAAACAATCTTGCTCTGCTTGCAGGAATCCCGACAAACAAGCAAGGTAATTTGTTGTGTGGGTTGTGGCTCCATGGGGAGCAAAGAGCATCGGTGAGGTGCCAGCAGGACACACGGATCGCTGCTGAGCAGAGGTGTGGGGCAGGGATGAATGCAGTGGGGGCATCCAGAGGAGCAGTGGGTTTCCCAAGTCCCCTTGTTCCTTCTCGGGCAAGCTGGGGCATAGCAGAGCTCTCTTTGTCTCCTAAGTGTGTGATGTGCAGTAAGAGCACGAGACTCATCCAAGCCTGCTGTAGGCAGAGCCTCTTTTTGTGAAGCACTCTTGTGCTGCCTTCCAGCAAGGTTTCAGCACATCTTCCTTTGGCACCTTTCTGCAGCTGCCCAACCCTTTGCAAATGGTGAATACTGTCAAAATGAGCTGGCTTTAATAAGATATGAAACGTGCTATAAAATCATTATGTGGTTGCAGGACACGGCTTTGAGCAAGCTGGACAAAATGGTTAATTAGAAATACATTATGCATTTCATTTTTAATTTATTAGAACCTACTTCCATTAAATTTTCAGGTGTGTGGAAGTGTTGCTCTGTTGGCATACGCTTGATAAAAGCTGTGGCTTTAACCTTGATATGATCAGTTTCATGAGAAAACAGAGCTGTATGCCATAAAACTCAATGCAATTAGTTGATCCGAATGAGAAGTCTGACTGGCTGATAACACTACTGGATTAAGAAGTCCTAAAAGCATATTATAAAGGTAGACATTGCTTTTGTTTAAAAGTTGTGTTTCCAGTGCTATGCATCCAAATATGACAATGAAGAAACTTTGAGGGGAAAAGCCACGGAGCAGTAGAGATGACACTGAACCATCTGCCTCCTACCCGGAGGGAAAACCCAGTCCCTGTGCAGCAGGAAAAGAAGACTAGAGAGGGTTTTGTGCCATCTGCTGTCAGATAAACAAACTTCATCTACAGTGAAGGGAGAGGAAAAGAGCTCAAGTTCCCCTTCCTCCTCCATGTTTCAGCAGAGCAACATTTAAATAGGAAGGGCAAGGTGTGGGAGCACATCTTTATTAAATCACCTATGAGCCACTTTTGTTCGACTTCAGAGAAATCCATTTAATGTAATAAGCAAATTAAAATGCAATGGTTGTTTTAACAGTTGTTAGCACTTGAGATTAAAAACAACCAACCCTCCCCCCCTGCCCCCAAATAAAAAAATACAGATGTCACAGGTAATTACAGCTATTTTTGGCAATACAATTATTGGTTTTTTAAACAGCAAACATTTTTCTCAAATAAATACGATCTGCTCACACTAGAAAACATAATAAACAATGGTACAATAGGTTTAAAATGAAAAAAAATATGTATCCACTGATAACATCAAGTTTTAAGAACTGTCCACAGAGAAACTTCAGAAAGTACGTTTTAATGGGAAGGAACAGAAAGGAGATGGCTGTGTGTTTTGTTGTGTCGTGTGGATGGGTCACCATTATTCTCCAGGCAATGTGTATCTGGGGAAGTGGTGAGAGCTAAGTGGCAATTTGGAGCCTATGCAACCGATCACAGGAACTGCTGTGTTCTTTTTTTCATTCAGTCACCATTTTAAATGTGTTTGCCACCACCATCATTTCACATCTGTATTTTAAGTCCAAATAATTTAATCGCTGGGCAGCAGCCTTCCAGCAGCTCTTCTCTCCTCTCTGTTTTGCAGAATTAGTGCCCGTGTTGCTTTTGGGAAGAATAATTCCCACAGAAATCTCTAAACAACTGCTTCTCTGGTGATGTTAATTATCACTTGCCTAATAAAGCTGATACCAGGAGCTACCAACAGGGGAGGAGAAGGCTCCTGCCATCAGTTGGTCTTTCTGAAACTTGAGTGAGCAAAAAGGGAGGATGCTTCTGTCTGATGGTATCACCTACCTCCTCAGTTTGCATGAGTAGGCAAAGCTCTGTTGATGGGAGTACAGGGCATCAATTCACACTCGCTGAGAACCTGTCCTGTGTGCACAGGATTTAATCTTTTGGCAGCAGCTACCACTGCACTAAATGCAGGGAAAATTCATGGAACGTTAGACCTGGCACCTGCATTAAAGAGAAATGCAGAGCTCAAACCAGCAGGTAGGGGCACACTGCACTGCGCTCCCAGCCTCCTCAGCACAGGGAGATATCTTGTCCAGGGATACAGGCCCAGTGCAAAACCTTGCTCAAATCCTAACTTGGTGAAACATACCAGTTTTTCCCCCCTAGTGCCATTCCATCAGCAACTGCCATGCTAGAGCTTGATTCTGTGCTTTGATCCTTGTATTTTTCTAGCACAACCCTTGGATTATGCTTTATGGAAACACTGAAAGAGCCACATTCTTGGCAGGTTGCCAGTTTCGTTCCTTAATTGCAAAGAGTGGGAGAAATCTAGAAACTGCTGCCTGCCTTCTATACCCTAATTAAACTCCTGGGATCTGATGCAGCTCCCAGTGATGGCAAGGAGAAGACTTGCACCTGCTTTTGGTAGCTCAAGCCTAACATTCTTCTGTGACAGAACACTGAAGCGACATTAAATACACATTAATGAGCAGCAACGGAGTGAAAGTGAAGCAGCAACTGTTCTGTATTCTTAACATTAATTAAAAATGGAAAAGAAACATCTTTTTTTTCTTTTTTCTCCCAATAAGCCTCATCAACATGACATTATTTAACACAAAACCCCTACAAGAAATCAAAATACTGGAAGAAAGTAAGAGTTTCTTCCTGACATTCTTGACACCTGAAAAATCTAATGCGAGATAAGACTACAATTGTCAAAATACTTTCCCAAGCATCCAAAAATATAGTTTTTTAAGAAGAGAGTATTTTAACATATTTTACCTTCTCAAACAGAACACTTTTGTTTTGCATTAGTTACTATATGCAAAGATCAGCTAGTACGCTATTCAAATTGTGCATTCAGGTTTTGTTCCCTCTCTGTTTCACGCTTCTGTCTGAATAAACTCTGTAACATTGCTTAACTGCAGTAGGACTTAAGCAGCCTCCACTGCTTTGCATCACGCCTTGCTGACCCACAGCATGAAACCAAACGCCATCCAGAGAATCACACGCTCATCAGTAACCAAATCAGTTGTCGTGTGATTGTCGCCTCTTCAGTTTTAAATAAACTCTTTGCAAATTTGCAGTGAGTAAGCTTGGAGGAAAACAAGCCAGAAACGCTCTTCAAAACGTCTGTACACAGCCAAGAAGAGTTTAAATTATAGTTAAAAACTAAAGTGACAGCAGTATAACTGCAGAGAAGCAGTTCTTTTCTGTCGTCTCGTAAGTTATTTCCCTGACTTTTCAGTATACATCCCTGGTATCGTAATGCACTTATGAATGGCCAACTGTGTATTACAGTCATGAATGTATAAATAATAGATACTGATATGCATTGTGACAATGTACATATTGCACAGGATGAGCTCTCTGCTGAGTCAACATCTGTACAGCATCTGCTGTGTTTGCCCCGGCAAGCTTAGGATCAGCTCGTTAAAGTGGAGACAAAGCTGAGTTCAGCCCCTTAAGATCCGTTACATCACAGCTGCAGAGCATTTTACCTGCTTTAGAAACAGGTTCCACTTCTTATTTGTTCTGACTGCTGGAAGTGCAGCTACATCTTATCCAATGCAAGGTGAGACTACTCCTGCCCCAAAGAAACTTGCCCCAAATCAAGCTCTGATCTTATGACAAACTATAAGCCTTTGTTAAAGTTGGCCTCTATAAACTTCTGTGCAAATGTTTTAACTAAGGATATTAGTGCTTTCTATAGAGGGAAACCGGGGTAGAAGAGGGGTACCCTAGGATGCCAGAGTCTCTTTTCTGGTAAATCTGATTATATTTTATGGGCATACTCTGAATGATGGTCCAAATATAGCCAGCCCTGGGAGCACAGGTGAAAGCAATTCACCTGTGAGACCAGAAGAGGTGAAGCCTGGTTCTGCTCCTCCCTAAGCCTCATTTAAGGGCTAGCTGCCCTAAGGGAAGGGTCTCTACCTGGGGATTCCCTCTTTTGGAGCATTTGGCAAGCTGTGATCCTTGGGACAAGTAAGCAAATCTTTCTTTCTTTAACTGGATTGTAGCTATCACCTTTTTGGGTAATTTAGGCCTGCTGTTGCTTTTATCTACACTAAGGAAGGAGTATGCTCAAGTCTTCTTTTGTCCCATGTAAGCACGTTTTTTGTACCTTCTCAAAGTAAGCTATACAAACATCTGCAGGAGCGTTTTGAAGACCTAGCTGATTAGCTTCAGAGCAGCTCTCTTTAAGTCAATTAGCATTATAAACTCTCATCTATGGGGTGTTGTAGCATTCTCTTCTGAAGTGGCTGGTGTTGGTATCTTGCAGGGCAAGGCTGCTGCACTATGAGGACTGCAGCTCTGTTTGCTGCAGAACTTCCTGGGATTTCACAAAGCTGTAGATCCAGATGGAAGCCCTTCCCTTCTCCCAAAAGCTAACCCTTCCCTTACTGGAACGTAGAACAAAACATACTGCTCTTGAATTTCAGTGCCCTGATTTTTTCAGCTCTGCTTTGTCTTAATGACAGATGGCACTTGGAAGGAGAGCATGCAGCAAAGGCTGAATTTCAGTGTTGTTTTGAGTTTGTTAGTCTTTGCAGAAAGCTGCTTAGTGCAGAACCTCACCAGGGCTGGCAGAAAGCCATTGCTGTGTAATGACTAGCACAAAAATCTCAATAAAGGCAGAACCCCTTTTTCAGGGTCTTCTAAGGGGGCTATAAATGACGAAGACACAAATGCTTCATGCTAGCTCTGTGCACAAGAGTGGATTTCAATCCTCTAAGTAAAGAGGGGAACAAAACCACTTCATAAATCTTCCGTATTTGATTGGAAAAGGGTTATTCCATCTCCACTTAAAAGAAACAGTGCCTGGTCTTTGTTCACCATAATGCTTTCTTCTGATGTGCAATCTTCATCAGTAAGTGCTGTGAAATTTAGCACTTCTCCTGATGCAGATCAGCATCCCACAGCCTTTGCATCAGCAGTGTGCACAGCACCCAGCAGAGGGCTGGACCAGAGGAGAGGAGCATCTGGTGCTGCCTGTGAGGCAGTGCTGACCTCTTGTTCCCTACTGGTGGTGGAGAGCCCTCTGAAAAGTGCCAAGAACCTGGGGGCTGTGAGTGAGGAGTGAGCGTGTGGTCCTGAGCAAGCCTGCTACTGCTCTGCAGAAAATAGCAATGAAAAAGCCCCTCCTGAATGCTGGGCTTTCACACAGTGCTAGCTGTTACTGGTGTGGTGTGGGAGGCAGTGGAAGTTACTGGTGTTATCAGAGCTCCATTCGTGGTGGGGAAATCTACCTGAGCTACTGACTGAACAGCCTCCCTGCAGTGCAAGAATTTCAACCTATATTTTAATGTTTTCACCCCAATCGCTCCCTTTTATGTTTGCCTAGTTGTACATGAGAATTTTGGCATGACTCTGGCCGTGTAAGATATGCTAGAATAGCTGTTTGTGTAATCCACGTAATGCTATGACTATTTTTCCACTGTCAATAAACACAAGAAAGAAGAGACATTCTCCAACGCTTGGAAAGGCCGTGGGTTTTCCTTGCTTGTATAGCTTTGCTTATTCTTGTAGTAAGGTTTCTCTCCAGTTAAAGCCTCCAGTTGGTCCATGTGTGAGAGGGAGGATGGGGGGATCTGTAAGCTGCCAGACACCTGTATCTCCCAGTTCTTCGCACGAACAAAAACCCAGGTATGGAATCTGCATGAAGAGAGAAGGAAATGAAAGCAATAAGCAGAGATCGAGCTGTGCAGGTTTAGAATAGCTGCACTGAGTGCCCAGCTGTAGGTGAGCATCTGATCCCCCTGCTCTGTTACAGAAGTGTCACATCAGATAAAGCCTCTTTAACCAATCTGCTTTACCCTCCTGACTTCTGAAGCGGATGAAACTCAGCAATGGGCTGAATGATCGGGTGAGAGGAACAAAGTGTCCTCTGCCTGGCTAAGCAGGTTGCAAATCTATTCTCTCTTTTTTTTTAAAGCCAGCGAGCTTTACCCCTTGCTGCTAATTACCTTTCGGACCATCTGTACAAAGTCCTTGGAGTTCTGTGGCGAGAGCCCTTGGAGCTGGCAGGTACAAGCCTCCAGGGAGGACGCGTGTGCCACTATCAGGATGTTGTTTCCTGAAACAGTGAGAAATGCAGGCTGAGGTGTGAGACTGTTCCCAGCTCTAGGAGCAGTGCCTGAGATGGAGCTGACCATTAGAAATGTTCAGAGTGGGTCCCATTCATTATATGACAGCACATTAAATTGGTGTACGCAGGGAAAGACATGGCTTATCAACATAGAGCACTTCTCAATTTTGGGGATCAGTTAGCTCAGTGCTGTTTCATTTTGAAATGTCTGGTGAGATTCCACCTGTGTTGCACAGGTGCTTTTCTTCTAACTAAAACCTAATTCTGATTAAAGTACTTGGATGGATGTCCACCAATTACTTCAGGCTTCATTTCCAAGACCCTTGACAACCAGTATCACACAGTGCTGCCAAGGCTGGTGGGCAAACACCAAAATAAAAGGTTGAGAGTGGAGCACTTACCTTTGCCTTTACATTCACTGATGATTTCTTTTGTTACTTGGTAGCTTCTACTTATGTATGTATCATAAGATTCAGAAACCACTAACTTGCTGACAGGAATATGAGGTCTGTGAGCAAAACAAGTATGGTAAATTAGAAGAAGCGTTAGAAGTGCTGCTTATGATTCATCTGAAAGTATATGTTCTTTTAACTCTTCTAATCCCCTGGACACCCAGAGCTCAGTGTAAGGATTGCTATGATGGATTTTCATGCTGTTATGCAAGGAAGGGAGCTAGATGTTCCTTCATCCAGTGACCTGCTCTGTCTGCAGGAATTACTGCAGTGATGGGAGGTGGACCAGGGGACAGGTCTCCCAGTCTCACACAAGAATAGGCTCTTCTCTCATGCTGAGAGCATTTGTCATTGTCTTTTTTGGAAGGCAGGTGTGTTCTGAAGCTGAGATTCCTGTGGTCCAGCTGTTGTGCTATGTGGGAGCCATTTGATACCCTCCCAGGGATAAATACAGTGTAAGGTCCTCTATTTAGATAGCCAGGCGTGTTGGAGTTTTAGCTGCAGACCAAAAGGACACAACTCTGGTGACTTTATGGTATAATTAGGAATGAAAAATATCAGGGTGTTTCTGTTTTATTTTTGTTCTTGTTTTCTTTCTGTTGCTTTTTGCAGTTTCAGCTGCTTATTTCACTTGAACATCCTTACACGATTGGGTGCGCTGGGACTCCGGGAAACACCAGCAGTTCTGGTGATATCATAACCACAAAAACCCAAAAACAACGTGTTTGTCACCAAAGCCCATTTAGGTGGAACTCCTGCGCGCGCTATGAAGGTTTTGTTTCAATCTGAGGTTGCTCAGCCCATTATCAGGCTCATGCTAAAGTAGCAAGGGCTGGTGTGTGTGCCAAGCTCCAGCGATGCAGGTAGTGAGATGTGGTGGGAGGTTGGAGCCCTGTGGCCTCTGGGGAGTTTCCTTCTTTGTGGGAGCTCTGTGAGCCCGGCTTGTATTAAGGAACCCTAAATTTGAGAGTAGGAAGCCCGAACGGATGATCTTGTCTATTCTTTGCTGCATTACGATTTTCTTGCTAGGTTTTATTTAGCCTTTCTCTGTGCAGTTTACAGTAAAAAGCATTTGTGTGTTGGGCTGGAGGGCACTGTGGTGGAGGAGCTATGTGGGCAGGAGCTGGGGATGTGGCACCAGGACTGAGCAGCACGAATGTTGGGGAGAGATCAGTGGTGTTTATCCATTTGCCATTCAAATGTGTTTTCAAGCAGATGGTTATTTTGTTTACTTTCAGCAATCACTTTTGGGGTTGAAAACTGAGAAGACTCAAGTCAGGAACCTGCAGAATTTTGCACTAAAAATATTTCGGATATAACTGCTGAGAAGCAATAACTGTTTTGTGTTCAAGCTTTTTGGTGGCAGACCTCTGAATGCTGATGATGCAGGAGACCCTGAATTCCTGACAGATGTACAGATGCTCCCCAGGATGATATGAAATTCACAGTTAAGATCCATCATCATGCTAATCAGGATAGACAGACAAGCTATTTTCCTTGGGAAAGGGCAGGGCAGGCATTGCTGAAGCTGTGATGCTATTCAGTCCATCAGTGAACTGAGACAGCAAAACTACTTCTGTTGTTTCCTCCATACCACCAAAGGCAGGGCTGCATGGCTCTACCTGAGCCTTAGCTCCTACATTTTAGGAAATGAATATAAAAAAAAATAGACTTTGAGGGTTTTCTGCCCACTGCCAGCCATGCTTAAGTTTAGAAATGCAGCAGTGTCCCTCTTTGAAAACAAACCCAAAAAGCAATCCATGCCCCCCACCCCCCCTTTTTGCTACCTGTAGGTTGTATCAACGCTTAGAGTAGCTGCAGCTAAATCCATGGGGGGTATCCAAGCAGGTAGTGTGTTCCCCGAGACCCACTTGGTCCATTCAAACAAGCCTGGCTCTATCCGAATTTTCAGGTTGTTCTCTTGTTGCATACCTGGAAAAGGCAGAAAAGAAGCTCTGTATCATTGAAAGTGGCTGTGGAGGAGAGCAGCAAGACTTTGTGGCTCTAATGCTTAGGTTTGATTCTAAATAGTGAGTTTTCTTTTGATGCTAAGTAGTCACTTGATTAATAGTGATTCTGAGAAGAGGAAGTAGTTGATCTACATACTTGGCATGTGATGTACAAAGGCATGCAAACTGCTGGCCAGCAATTACATGCAATATTCTGAACTTAGGCATGATTGCATTTTGGAGCTGTTTTTCAACTGTTTTCAATACCAGGAGGTCTCATGCCTCATTGCTGTTTCCCTTCCTAGTTTCTGCAATGCTTTACTCTTCCTGTGGCAGCGACTGAAGAAGCACCATGGCAGCACAGAGCTGAGCTGGATGCGCCCCAAACTCCTGGCTTCTGTGTGGGAACAAAATCAATCCCAGACTTGTGCTGGCCGTGGGGCTTGCACACCTCTTCCTGTACACTCATCCCACCATGCAGTAAGAAGAGGGCTCCTTCCAGGTGGTGATGCCCTGCCATAAAGTACACTTCCATGGAAATAATCCTCACCCTGAACTACCATTTGTTTGGCTTTCCCATGCCACGTTTCCTTTTATCTGGTTGGCAGTGTTTTTCCCAGAAAGCCAGAAGAATGCAGCCTTTCCTGCTCAATAGGTTCTTACCTTTCAGGATATTGTGTGCTGTCTGTACGCACCGAAGGGACGGGGAGCTGTAGATGTAGTCTACAATGGTGTTAGTTTCAAGCAAGGCTTCTCCTGCAAGCAGATTTTAAAGCAGTGAATAAAAACTGACAAATGGCATGGTAGCAGCAACAACAGCATGTAGGTATCTGCCACCCAGCTAGGAGCTGCAGGAGCTTCCCAGCTGCGCTGCTTGTGTCTCAGGAAATGAATGTACCCATCATATTTTATTATTATGGCGTGCACAGCTGTGGAACTGGGACATTTTTCTATGTTTATTGTGCCATGTGCTTCTACGTACTTAACCAGTATGCAAAAAAAGCACAGCAGCTTTTGCTCTATTTCTTTTTCTCTCGTACTTAGCCAAAAAGTGAATAGTGCACTGAGGGGGAAAAACTGCAGAGAGAGCTTGAATTTCATTTAATTTCATTTAAAAGTCATAAATCAGACTGATTCAACTTAATTCAAACCCAACTTAATTCAATTGGCTCGATTCTTTGCTAGTATAAATTACCATTTCATTACACAGGTGGAAGATCACTGAAAATGAGATAAGAATCAGCTCCACTCTTAGGGTTATTAATATTCTCACGAAGCCTAAGGGAACCAAATGAGAACAGGGCTCTGAGCATCACACAGACCTGTGCTACGAGAGTCATGTTTTTGTTCCATTTGAAGAGGCAGGGCACAAAGGTGGGAGTAAGAAGGGGTTATTAACCTCGACTTCATGTGTTTAATGATGGCTGTAACCATGTCAAAGCAATCTCTAAATCTCTTGGGAGAAGTGGGCTAATTTAGAAAGAGCTGCATGTGTAGCAGCCTTCTGCCATGGGGCTGCTGCTCATTTCCTCAGTGGGAGGAATTAGGGCTCCAGCAAGCACCAAGGTCAGGTCGGTGCTGCAGCAGCACAGGCAGCTGGATGTGCCCGGTCACGTACACACTTGTGTGCTGGGATCATTTAATGATGGCAGCCAAGTGAGCTGTGATTGCTCCCAGATTTGCCTTCTGTTATGTGCATATTGCAAACCCTGATGCCATGTGGCCTGGAGAGCGCGCATCCCGCTGCCGTGCGGTGATTTATTTTTGTTTAGAAAGCAAGTATAATTTTAGCTGCCCTACTTTGAATGTGACCAACGTGAAGTGCTCTGAAGGATCTGAATTTGAGAAAATGCAAAGTGCTGTTCTCTGAAGATCATGTCCTTTGGGGAGTCGGGCTCCCTTAGTCACTGGGCTTAATATTTGCTCCTTGATTACTGAATAATCATCTTTCTGTACACAAACTAACAGGATCAGGAGCCAGGGATGAGGATGGGTGAACACTGGGAGTAATTTGGACTGTGCTTCCGCCATGCAAACGTAAACTCAGATAGGCTGCTGAAAGTACACCGGTGTGGTGAACTGCAGATCACATTTTAAGACTGTCAAAATCAAGGCAAGACCACATTCTGCATTCATTGCTGCATTTCTCAGGGACATTGGTAATAACACCATCTGCCAGTGCAGCACGCTTACAGGGCAGTACTAAATGCTCTGCCCTCACACTGCTCGTGGCTGTGATGCTATACCACAGCCTGGGGTTTGTGCTTTGCCTTTCATTCAGCTGCAGCACCTGAATGAGGCAAGAAGGGGCTTGCCAGTGAAGAGACTTCACGAAGGTTCTTGAAACACCAAAATCTTGTTAGTTTGGGGCCCCTGATTCATTCTTTCTGCTTTGTGCTTTCTCTTTCTGTGTCTGAGCGCGTGGGAAGGAGATAGCAAAGCTTCCTGGGCAAACTCATGCCTGCCAGGGGCAACTCACCAACGAGCCTCGCCTGCGTACAGCCAAGCACAGTGATGGGCGCATCTTTTTCATAGTCCCTGAACCCGCCGCTCCTTTGAGGTAAGCTGTGAGGCATATTCAGGTTGCTGCGCACGTACCTTCCTGCAAGGGAGAGGTCAGGAGCAGTTGCTGGAGTTATTAGGTCAGAGAGACGGAAAGCATCGTGTCTATTTCCTCCCTCTTGCACTACAGCGTCTGCACCTTGAAGGCACTGCCTAGATCTGGCTGCCAAGCAGTGTTTCCTATGTAAAACTAACAAGAACCTGACAAAATTATGCTGTATTCATTCAAAATCTGCAAGGAATGTTCCTAATGTTTTCAAGTTATCTTTAGGATTGCCAAAAAGAAAGTAATTTCCATCCCACAATAACTGAAACGCCAGCTTGTACACTTCTATGGGGGGTAAAAATATCAGAGCTCTTCAAATATGACTTGGAAAGAAGGTTGCTGTAAAATTGTCCCTTCAAATAGAAAAACACTTTTTGATAAATTTCCAAACAGCTCTAAAGATGACAATGCCTGAGACTATGGTCTGTAGCTGTAGCCTCTGTCTCAAGTGTATGTACATAAAGAAATATATTGGGGACTCGTGGCAGATCATAGTTTGCCTATAGTCAGATTACTGGGTTGCCATCTCCAGTTTGCCCCCTGAAAGGCACTCAAAATGTACCCTTTTACATTTAGGACCAAGAACAAATATGCAAAGTTTTAACAGGTGTTTGCATTGGATGTTGACTATCAATATCACTTCCAAATGAAAATGCTCTTTAGGTGACTCTACTTTAATAGAACTTGTTCTTGCATTATTTTTCTAAACATTAGCAAGTGCAATATTTACTCCTTGGCTTTTGTTGCTGCATCTGGTGCAGCTCTGCTGTCACAATGTCAAAGCACCTTTTTGGAAACCAGAGTTTCCATCTAAGCTTTGCTCTGGGCAGCTGTTACTCTCCTTCCTTCACCTAAACCCAGAGCCTGAGGGACCCAAAGGAGCCCACTCACCTTTGGCATCAAAACACTGTGACAACCAGTACTTCCCAAAAACGACATCCATTCTTTCTCCATGCCTGCAGACGAAGAGGCAGCGCTTCTGAGGTCCTGGCTGGCTGCTTATTCTCAGCGGCTGAAAGAAAAAATGACAGCATATTTGGCTTTTATGAAAGTGCAAGTGTTTTTCTGAGATCTGATTTGCTAATGGCACCCAGGGCTGGCCAGCTCTTGCTTTTAGCCTCGTGCAGGTACAGGAAATACTCTGAAGTTGGTTACGCTGGTGTAAAACTGTCAAATTGAGCGGAGGATGAGGCTCTGCCACATGGCTGCAAAGAGCAGGGCTAGCAGTAGTGATGTCTTCTCTGCATGTGGTTTGTTGTGTCCTTGTAAAGCTCGGAGAGAATTGCAAGTGGAAACTTCCAGCACAGTGTTTGGAACCAGTGAAAAGGGACCAGAGGATAAGTGCTGGGGAAATAAACAGTTGCTGAAAATTTGTTGTTGAAGGTGTGTGTGATCTCTGAGCGTAAGGGTCCCTACCTGCACATTTTGGCAGATGATGGTGAGTGGCCCCGTGTCCCCAGGCCCTTGGTCTTCCTGCTGTCTTCTTTCCAGAGCTCCGTCGGTGAAAGCATGAAGGGAGGGGGAAGATGTGGTGTTCAGGATTGAGTAGGACCTGCCAGAAACAGAAAGGTGTTGGCTTTGGGAGTACTTCAGGCATCATGCCCTTGGGCTGCTGTATGCAGGAATAGATGATAATTACTGTAGTTCACCTTATTACTTTATTACTTGTATTTTAGATCTGCCTAGAGAGCACCTTGCTAAGTAATATACACACATGAAGAGATGAACCTTGTCTTCATGGGCTTCTTATTTCCTTAGGAACAGTTTTACTGAACAGCAGCGTGCAGGCGTTGGTCTGTGAGGCTGTCAGACCTTTAATATTCTCATGGAAAATGCCAGGACATTTCTCACAGCCACAGGGCCAACATCAACCCCATCTGGGGACCTGCTGCATGTTACTCACCATGGCTTTGTGGACGAGTTTGGAAGCCAATTGCTACAGAGAGATTTCTCTTGCCTCAATGGTGTGAGCTGCTGCTAGTTATATTTGTATAGTGCTTGGTATTTGGGCTGCTCACTGGCTGTGCTACAAATGGGAAATATACTAATTTACCAGTGTAGTGGATTGCTCTCGTGGACCATTACCCATATTAAATAGAACTGGAATGTCTCTTTTGGTACTGGCAAGAAGCAAGCTGTAGGATGGAGAGAGTCAGCATATGGAATTGCTGGTTACAGCTGACCTGCATCTCTCCTTTTGACTGGGAGGAGCAAGGAGAGCATCAGTGCTTTGCTGCTTAAGGGGTACAGTGGAAAGCTGGAGCACAGCCTTGCCTGTCATTCTGGGCACTTCTCATGATTCCTGTGCACAAAACAGTTATATTGCCTTGTAGGGATGTGACATGTTCAGTCTGGGTGGTTGCGTCTACATTTTTCAGTGCTGTCTATTCCATTTCCCATCTACAGTGGGAATTTATTCTCACCAGAGTTTCTTCCTGTGAAATGCAGCCAGAGGGACATAATAGATCCCATTCTCCCTCAAGATGCTTATCTGCTGACGCTCCCTCTGAGTACAGCTCTCATGCCCAGACATTCAAAGCCTGTGACCAAGGCCCAGGAGAGCAAACTGACAGGCAATTATAGAACCTGCAGTGACCCTCTGCTCATTGGCTTACATTGAATAGGCTGCACTTGCTTAGTCATTAAAAAAAGGTTGTCATTTAATGCACGTGGTCATTTGCTTTGACAGAAATAGTTTCCTTCGCTTGCACTTTTCAGTGCCTTAAAAACATCAGAAGTTGCTTCCTGATGAGCACCTAGATAGGATAAAATCTCAGAGGAGCTTCTCATTGCTGTTAAAATAACACCCGTGCTTCTACCAGTGGAACAAAAGTAGGTCATCTGCATTTTTTGTAAAGAACCAATCTGCAAATTCAATGTCTTGTGCCAGTTTGAAGACGTAAAAAGTGCCACGCTGTTGGTACTGATATTGGCCCCTTATCTGGTGGGATTGGGTGCAAGGATGAGTCGAGGAACCAGGCAGACCTTGAAAACCAGTTGTCAAGGTTGACACCAGTTAAATGTAGGAGGAGATTTGGTGGATAAACTGTGAGAAATTTGACCAGGTGCTGGGGTGAGAAATCCTGTCTAACCCTCCTGTGCAGAGTACATCCATATGATATATTGCAGGGAGATGCTCAGACTGTGATTCCAGCTGGCAGGATAAGGACAGCTCTGATCCAGCAGCTCTGCAGTGCATCAGTGTGTGCCAAGCCCTGAGCAGGGAGCACAGGCAGGCATCCATCCCTGTGCTCAGCGGTCAGCCCATAGCACAGGCACAACCAGCTGCACGTGGATATATCCCCACTAGCCCAGAAATATGAAAATCTCAGGTGAGAAGGAGCTTAAGTCCCTAGGTAGGCCCATCTTGGTCTTTAGTTCAGCGTTGCAGCTCTCAGCCTCTTACTGCTTTGCCCGCATTGCAGTCTTTCAGGGGCACCAGCCAGGAGAATACTGAGGGTTTGTTTCACTACTCCTCTTCCCGAGGAACTGCTGCACCGTTTCTGAGACTTATTTTCTCCCTAAGCCCTTGCCGAAAGCCATGGATGCTGTACTCTCTATAAATAGATGCTTGGATTCACTGCAAGCGGTGATGAGGCAAAGGCATCCTATCTCACTGTGCCTGGAGGAGAGCCACCCCCCTGCCTTCAGCCATGTCTCCTTTCCACTGCTGGAAAACAGAAACCACTGACACTATTTCAGCTTAGTCATCTTCTAAGCATAGGTCATTGTTTGGAAGCTTTTCCCAAAGGCTTGTGGTTCCTCCACTTGGCACACAGAGACTGAAGCAGACAATAGCATCTACTGTCTTCTTGATGGCATGGGGGAGATGCTTTGCCTTCCTCGCTCTTGGTGACATTGCTGTGTTCTGGAGGCAATGTCCTCCTGGCCAGGAACCCCTTGAAGAATGGAGGTGATGGAGGGAAGGTCTCTGTCATGACACAAAGCCATTAGTCCTCATTGTAGGAAAGGACTCCTCTACCTTGTCACTCACTGCTATCAGGATGAGAAAGATCTCCAGGGAAAGTAACCAGATATTGTTGCGGAATGGGAAGAAAACAGTGGAAAAAAAACTACTGAGGCACAAATAGCTTGAAAAATTAGGGCTCTTTTTCCTCCCCCTTCTATTTGTGCCAAGCCTGATTTCTCAGGCTTATTAAAGGGGCAAGGAATAGCTTTGGCCTCTCTCAGAGAGCCAAAATAGCCTGCTATGTAATATCTATAGTGCTGATATCCATTTGGGGGTGGAGGAGGTGACTATTTCTGGCTTTGCTGGTAATGGAAAAACAGTGCAGGGAATCATCACACGTTTTAGCTTTTGGATGGTGCTGGGTGCACAGATGCAAAGATGGCACTTTTTTTTTTCCTGCTGTATGCCATTAAATGTACATGCAAGAGACCCGTGGCATTGAATGCCTGTTTTTTGTGGCTTCTGTGGGGCAAGCCAATTTTTGTACATTTGCTGGGTTTCCCATTTCCTTGGGGCTCCGTGTGCTGAGGGTGGAGTATTTCTCCTTTTGACTTGGCCACCTCCTAATTCACAGGCACACAAGGTGGTGTAGAAAATACCCCACTGGGGAGGCTTTAAGGTATAGATGTATACATATGCACTATACAGATGGGATTTATAGGTCAGATTCATTCCAAGCAGCTTCAGCTCACCAGTCACCAGTAGGTTGTGCTGCTACCAGGAGATTTCCACCTTGGTGCCACACAAGGGATAAAAAAAACAAAAACAAAAAATAAAAAACCCCAAACCCAACATTTTGTTTCTAACATAGCTATGGGCAGGTGGCCTCCCAGGCTCAGTCAGAACAGATCTCCTGACAGTGCTACAAATGCAGCCAGTTTCAGCCTAAAGGAGAGTGTGAAGCTCATTTCAGGAAGGTTATTTTTCACTTGCAGGATGCAGAACTAGCAGCAGAGCAGTCATGAAGTGCCCTTGACTTTCAGATCATAAGATTTAGAGCAAACAAGAACAAACATCAGGCTTCCCAAATGAGCGTTTCTGGCTCATGCATTTTGCTTTTTGAAGCTTTCCTCTTACAACTTGGAAAAAAAAAATAAAAAAATCAGCTGTTCTTTTTGCATAACCACATAGCTAGTGCTGGGCCTGAAACTACTGCTAGGTAACATGAAATTCTCCGTAACACCATCACCCTTCCTGCAGGAATGGCAAGAAGGGGTTACGTAGGTTTAGGATTTGGGTGGGGTTGTATGGGATGCTGGAACAATTTGTCTGCAATTATTTTCCAGCTTATAGCACCAATCAGAGACCAAATGTTTCCCCTACCAGGTCCAGTCATGCCACAATGTGCCACAGCTGGCAGAGAAATGCACTTTAGATGCATTGCAAATCCTTGGGTCTGCAGAATAGAAGCAATGCCATTCCTGTTTTAGGAGCCAGGGAAAGGATTCAGACCTGGAGTCTCTCAAGACTGGTTTCTCGAGTCTGGTTTCATGAACATTCTGCCCCTGAAAGCAAAACCTGTTCTAGCTATGAAACAGTTCATCAGATTTGTCTCTTAGTGATGGCAGCCTGTTGGTCTGCAGCTGAGGCACAACCTTCTTATAGGGCAGGGATGTCTTTTTGTTTTCTGTTTGTCTATGGAAGCACTATGGAAGTTTGTGTGCTGGGCAGAGCTCTAGAGGCACAATTTGGATATTAGCCATAAAACTGTGTCCTGCAGAGGCCAGAATTCAGCTTCTGCATTGCTTGAGTAGAGCAACAGGGAAATCTTTTTCAGGAGAAATGTTCCAAAGCCAGTTAATCTGAATTTGCTCAAGTATCTCAGAATAGCATTTTCCTTGCCATATCTGTTGCATGGTATTGCTATGTGCTGCAGCCCAGAATGAGCTGTATTTTAGCAATGGTCTCAATAATGCATGATTTTCACTTGAAGAATGCAGTCTCTTGTGACTAGGAGGGAAAACTCAATGACTATTTTTTCTTTCTTCCTCTGCAGGCATAAAGCAGGACGTGGCTGTGTACACAGAGGCAGCACAAAGCACTGCTCGCCACCAGCAGCCCCACTCCCAGCACTGGGCACTGGTCCCACCTCCTCCATGTGGCAGCTCTGCAATCCTGGTGAGTAATGCCATGCTTTCTTTCATGTCTATGAAATAAAGTTATTTGTGCTCCATTCTCCTCTTACCAAGAAGATCTAATGGTGAACATCTTGACCTGGATGGCAGTTGGGCTTTGGTTGCATTTGGCTTGCTATATTGTTTTGACCAAATGACATTCTGTAACCCAATATTCCCTGTGGGAAGCTGTTGTGTAAAATGAGACTGTTTCCGGGTATATAATAATGTTTTTGATAAATGCTTCATATTGCATGCTCTGGTTCATGATTTATAATCTTTAGCAGTAATCAGGGAAGGGGCATTTCCTTTCTTTGCTTGCCTGGAGACAAAGCAATGCTGGAGTTAGAAAATGCTTGGCTTTCCTTTTAGCTGCAATAATAATTGTTCCCCATGCTAGTCTCTCTAGGCCTCAAAATCCTTCCAGGTACTGTAAGAAAAAAAGCAGCATGCAGAGCAGGCTGCTGCAGTATTTGTGGGTGTGAGACTATTTTGGATGGGAACTTTTGTGGGAAGAAAAGATAATTATTGCTGGATTGCAAATGGGAGGGTCTGGATTAAGTCCTGTCTTGAATCAGACTCGCTGATTGACTTTGTCCATGTGCCTTGATTGTAATTTTGCTAAGCCCTGGCTACTGGAGGGCTTTTCTTTCCTTATAATGGAAGATGAGTTGAAGTTTGGCAACAGATGTGGGATAGATAGGACTGTTCTGTTTGGCTCACGTATGAGTGGAAGCCCTTTATAAGTGGTGACCATTTTTCACAGGGCAGGCAGAAAAAGAATGGATGGTTGTGACAGAAGGGATGAATGAGTGATCTCTTGTGCTTATCCCTGCCTGAAGGTCTTCTGGATTGGGGAAGACTCAGGGTGAAGCCAGGTCTGGTTTACGGAAGCACAGAATGGTCGTTGCCATCACATCTGGAAGTGAGCCTGGAAGCTACATTTGCCCTGTGTCTGCTCTCCATCTGTCGCTCACCATGACGTGTGTGTTAAGCTTGAAAAGTCACGAACAAAGAAAAAAAAAAAGCTGTTTTTTTTTCTCTTTTGTTTCCTGCATTTTGCTTGACTTGATGAGATGTTGGATTGATTTCTACTAAATGCTGAGTGAGGTCAGTATTTGTCCTGTGCTGACATGGGTGTCACGTGCTCCCTTTCTGCTCTGACACTCTCCCCACAGACCATGTTTGCCCACTGAAATTTGAGATATCAACTGTCTGCATCTGGCTCTGTATCTCCATCCTCTCCCTCTGTAATCTGCTGTGTGACCATACCCAAGCCTCTGCACCTGCCTGGGATTATTGGACAGATAGCAGGCAGGAAGGTGTCTTTGTGCTCTCCTTGTTGTCTTGTGCTCTTACATAGAAGCTACTCTCTATGCTCCTGTTGTGCCAAAGGCGTTTGGCTGCTTAGGGATGCAGACATCCCTGTGGGATTTGCCCAGACCCACCTGTCCAGCAGTAGGCTTTTACTAGGCTTATCTAATTCCTATCAAAACCAAGAGGCATAAATCATAACCTTATTTAAAAGTCAAGGTCTTGATTCTCACTGAAGCAAATGGCAGGCAGGTGACTAACTGCTCTGAATGTCTTGCAAAGTGTCTGAAGAAATCTTGCTGATCTGGAGTCCTTTTCCCCATGGAATCATACGCAACAGATCTCACTTCCCAAATTAATGCACAAATTCAAAGCTTTGTGACCCAAGTCCCACCACAGAGATGCCTACACTGCAGTGGCTGTGCAGAGGCCATTTACTCCTGCTACTGTCAACCAGCAGCAGCCATCCTATGAGTAACAGTTGCTGTAACATCCTAGCTGAATAAATCACATCTTTCTCTAATCCCATGCATGGGGCTAGCACCTGCTCTTCCTCTGTTTACCAGATGGGGCTTGGTGTGCCAGAATGTTTCCCCCAAAGCCACCTTCTCAGCAGCCCTGGGAGTCTCTTCACTTACCCAGGTGAAATTGCAGCTGCTGAGCTCCCTTTTTGCAATGACACGAATTAGACTGAGGAGCTTTACGTACCCATGGAACACCCAGGTCCCACATTCATCTGCCTTCGTGATGTAATTTTCAGGCAGCAGCCCAGAACAGCCGGTTGCAAGGGAAATGCCATAAATCCAGCCCTCACTTGTACTGGTTTGTTCCACTGGGGACATGAAAATAAAGTCTCCAGGAACCAGTTCGAGTTCATCATCGTTCTGGGGAGTGTAAGGATAGATCACTTGTAGAGTCTGAGGAAGAAACAGAAGCACAAATGAATGAAAGGGTTGTTAATGGAAAGGATCTTCTAGCAGAGTGAGGCAGGGGCACTTCCATGCCAGGCCTTTAGCCTTTTCATGGTGTAAGCAGCTCTCCTTATCAAGCATCTCCATGCTTCATCCAGGAAAGCGTTACCTTGAGGGAATTCCTACTGTTTCCCATTCCTAGACAGCTGGAAAGCTTTTCTTCTCTCTGATTTCACTCATGTCTTTGACAACTAGGAGGGGATGTTTTTTAGTGAGGGCAAAGACACAACTGCGAGCTTAAATGTAAGCTTTTGGTTGAAATGGAACCACTCTCTTCTTGTGACCTGCAGTTCACAGCAGTTTGGTGCTCAGTGGCCATTGTCAGTGTAACCACTTGTGCTTGACCTACAAGAGCAATTCTCACTGCTATTGCTTTTGAAGTTAAGGCTGAAAGAGAGCTGGGGCTGACAGCAGATCTGAATCTGTGACATCCTGCTCTCAGAACTGTGTGCTCATAGGTGATGAGTAATACTGAGCTCTGACCACCTGCTTTTCTTTGTGCTTCCCAATGTGAGCAAGATAAAGTTTAAAAAAAAAAAAAAAAAAAAAAAAAAGTGGGGTAAAGGTCTGTAAATATAATTCTGTCATCTGTTCTGGTCTGGAGCATGAGGAATCCTCATGTGTTGAATGTCTACCAGTGACTTTCCTTAGGATTGGCTGTGGCAGCCCTCACTGAAGGGGAGAACAGGCACGCTGCTGGCCCTGGCAAGTCTAACTCCTTCAGTGGTATCATGCAAATAAAAACCAGGCTCATCAGCTCGGATGGCGTCAGCCCATTTGCTCATTAATCCTCCTAGATATTTGTGGTATCTTCAAAGGGAGGTGGGAGCTAGACACTGTCACCTGATAGCACAAGGCCAAAGCTCTGGCACATGGCTGCCTTCAGTTAGATAGGCACAGATGTGAGCTGGTTTTCAACAGCAGCTCCCTTTGTGATTGGTGATAACACAGACTGCCTGCAGCTTCTAAAGGCCGAGTTGGCTCTTCAGACAGGGAAGGAGGATGATGCTCTTCCTGGACGTGTCTGTTTCACTGCACTGACTGCAAGGAGAGCCTCGGGTGGCTGGCTCAGATTTAGACATCTGACATGGGGAAGCACACAGGAGATGAGACCAATCTCCTGTCTGTTTTCTCTGTGCCCAAGGTCCCAATTTGCAGAATAGAAATATATGATTTTTTTCCATATATTGTGTTGGAGAACGATAACCATTTCTTTCTGGACTGAAACAAACTCTACAGCACGTACCTCGTGGTTAACAAAGCGTATGTCTCGGGAGAATATGGCAGCCACCCAGTCACAGCCCAGCTTGACATCGATGTTCTGTGCTAGCTTCTCCAGCGTGGGCAGGTGGCTGGTGTGGAAGTGATAGGCCAGCGTCACGTGGAGCTGCTTCTTGTGGGGCTCCACGTGCACATCTGCAGCAGGAAGATGTCAGTTAGCAAGACAGGGCTGTTGAGATTAGCAGCTTTTCTAAGGTGTGAGAGCGGCTGTGGGCCATGAGCAGGAGGTGGTAGTGCAGCTTTTTAAGATAGCGTAAGCAGAAGATATTGGAGGTGAGTTTCTGAAAGGGCTTTGGGTAAGTCAGATGTGAGCTCCCTGTGTGTGCTGTGCCTCTGATTGAGCCATGAGATTTGTGGTCTGATTCAGTTCTTAGTCACACCAGGGTGGTAGACCAAACATCCTTGCCAAACTGCCAAAAGTCATTTGAATTCAGAAAAGGGGCTTTTCTGGATGGTGTGGTAACAACTGTTGTAATGCACACACACAGGCCTTCTGCTAAAAGAGACTTCCCAAGTGGGGAGCAGCCTTTCTGTTACTGGGAGCTGAGGATCTCCCCTAAATAAGCAAGTGAAACAGCATTTATTTTTACTGTCCCTTCTCTCTCTTATGGTAGAAATTACATATCCATGTATCCATGGATATCCATAATTCATATTCATGTAAATTGATTACATCTTTTTCATGAACATTAGCTGGATTATTAGCTCACTCATTGAGGGAAAGGTGTTCCCAAATTGTGAAAGCAGAAATAGGTAAAATAATGATTCAAAAAGATCCTGCAAAAGTAGAATCTAAATCAGGAAGAGATTCAGGGAAGCAGAAAGGTGGAAGTATGTGAAACGCTGGGGTTCTCCCAGTGGATGCAGAAATCATAGGATGCATTGTTTGCATGTAATTTACTTTTGCTTATTCAACTGAAAATTGCAATTAAATTTGACTGATTATTCAGTCAGAATTGCAGCTATTCATAGACTTGGCTGTAAATGCCAGCCAGGAGTAGCTTTGCAAGTTCATCCATCTTTTTTTTTTTTTTTTTTTGATCAATGAGAGACAATTTGCTCTGGGACTCCAAAGAAGCCCCGCAGACTTCAGTGTGATAAACTGACCCAGCTGCACCCTGCAGTGCAGCAACTGGCTGCCCCTAAGAAAGAACTGATGGGTGTGGGCTGGGCTGGATGTTGGCTGGCACTGAGCAAGGCTGGTGAAAAGGCTCCTTCGATGTTGTCAGGGTGCTCTGGGTCTTCTCTCAGAGCCCTGTGTGCATCTGAAAGTGCAGCCAAGGGCTGAACGCAGCCTTTCTGAGGCTGAGGAAGGTTTTGTGGCAGCGAGTGGAGCAGGAAATGCTCAGCCCCGCAGGCTGCAGCCTGTCTGAAAGGTTAAAGAACCGCCAAATGTCAACTTCCCTTTCAGGAGCAGCGCTTGACACTAAGTGTGAGGTATCTTTAAAGTGAAAACCTGCTGACAAGCAAGGCACCCGGAGGGGTGCTGCTCTCAGACCCCCCTTGGTTCAGCTCACAGGTATCGCCGCTTCCCTGTGGGCAGCCCTGACATTTAAATTCCTATTCATACTTTATATTAATTGGGCACTATCCCTTTGCCTGCTTGTGGAAGACTGCCAGATTAATGCAGAAGATGACCTCTGAAATGGCCACTATGGGAGAAGCGTGGGGTTTCATATGATGTAGTGTCACCCACCTGCTTTGGAGGCAGCCTCTGCAGCAAAGTCTGCAGCAAACTTCTTGAGCACCTCAGCACTTTCTTCCTTGACAAAAAGCCCGATGAAGTTGGAGGACGTGTAGAGCTCCAAGGGCAGAGGGGCAGGGAATTTGCATTTCCAGCGCATCACAGTGGCCTGCAGGGCTTCAGTGAGAGCATCGACCTTGCTGTCCTCGCACTGCCAAAGGAAACAGGACAAGCACTGCTCAGGTGGAGAGCTGATCCCTGTGCCTGAACTCAGCTCTGCTGTGCACTTGGTAGAGAAAGGGAGGCTCAAGTGGGTGAGCATGAATGGTGCTGTATGAATGGTCTGCCTCTGCTGGCACACAGTGAGAAAAAAGCACGGGGTCACAGAAACAGGCATCTTCAGAAGTCCTCTGCCCATCCCTTGTCCTCAAAGCGGGATCAGCTATCCCCAAATAACCTCCTGAGCCTCATCTCCCCGCACACGCCCTTCTCATGTTAGCAATCATTCGCGATTACGTGAATTTGGTCTGCTGCTCTTCCCTGAAAACAGCTCGTTTAAAACCCAATTACCTCCTCACCAAGCCCAGGCACTTCTTGTCATAACCCCTGAATTCCTGAGCTCAAACCCTTCTGCAGCAACTGAATGAAGTGTGCAGCATCTCCAGCCTGAGCCTGGCAAGGGCTGCTCATGCATGCATACATAAAGGCGGCAGAAAGAGGAGCTCTGGTTTACCATAAAGAACTGGCACAGGGTGATATGTGGGAAAATGTTGTGAGCTTTGTTCTTCCCGCAGATCTGCTTTGATTGCTGCCAGAACTCAGAGAGCTTCTGAGCCAGGGGGCCAGTGGGGCGCAGGTAGAGGACGTACTCCCGAGGCAAGGTGTCATCCAGGAACGGATCACCCACATGGGAGAACAGCCTGAGAGGGAGAAAGGAGGTTTAGATTGGCATAGAAAGGGGTTTTCTTCAGCAAAATCAGTTTCCCCTGTCCTCGCTCCGTTTCCTTCTCCGTTCGTAGAAAAAATCAACTCTTGGGGGTCAGACTGAGGGCTGCACCCTCTCTCTTGCAGTTCCTTACCACTGCTAAGTAATACAGAAAATTGGATTTTAGTTTCAGACGGAGAGTCTGAAGATGTAACCTCACTCACTGCCTCCGTCTTTCTGACATTCAGTGTGCATAACGTGGTGGGGAAAGCACTGAAAACGGCTGAGCATCTCTGAGAAGGCGGCTCTCAGTTTTCTCCTTGGGCATTGTGGTGCAGGGAGGACTGGTTCCTTTCTCTCCCCCTTTTTTGCTATTGCTAGGGATCACCAACTCTCAGACAAGGCTTTTTTTCTCCATTGTTTATTTACAGCTCTCAAACACTGGCTCTCTAATTGCAACCGTGTTTCAGGCCTTGTTCCCATCAAAACATCTGCAGTAACAGTCTGCTTTCTAATGGCTAAAATCTTAGCCACTAAAGCCACTGATTTCTTGTACTCTTTTTAACATGTATTACTTCATACCAACCAGTCGCATGCTGCTTGGACGCTTCTTCCACCTGTCGATGCCAGTGCTTTTTGTCTGAAGAGAAAGCAAAAGAAAGAGAGCATTTCAGTGCTAGTGATACATGGATAACGTCACATCTGCTTTCTGGCAAGATAGGCACCGTTAGCCCCACATTAACTGCGACCTGAGTTCTGCCTGAATTCCCTCTAAGTAGGGTTACATGTTATGAATACACACAGGAAAAACTAGGAGTCAAACTTCGGGGGTGAAGCTGAGGATAATTAAAGGTAATTGCAGCCACGCATCAAGCATCCAAATCATGGACGTCTTGTGTTGCAATCTCGTCGTGCAGTTATTTATCTTGGACCTAGGACTGCTTTCTGCTGATGTGAGCGTGGCCGAGGCTCAGCCCTGACGTGCAGGCACTGCAGCAGCACTGAGGACAGGAGAGATGCAGTTGCCACCAGGGGGCACAAACCTGAGATTTTCCCGGTTAGAATAACCTGGCAAAATTGACTAGCTCCCTTCATCCCTTGCTACGTGAATGTACTCTTCTTTTGTTTATTTCCCTTCGGGGTGCCTGTATATCCCTTTTCACTCCAGCTAACAGGGCCGAAGTCTTCTGGTAAGCGAGTTTTTCGGTTGCAGAACAAACCCGTGTGGTGCTGCCTTTTTATCCCTGTAGTGTTTCCAAGTGCTCAGCACTGAAATGCAGCTGTGGATCAGCTCAGCTTTGTAATGCTTTGACTGCCAAAATGAGGAATCCACCCAGAATCCAGAAGGCACAAATATTTAAGAAAAAAATATGAGTGACGGAGGCAGAAAAGCATAGAAAAGTTAGAGTTTGGGGGCAGAAATCAGACCTCAGCTGAGTACCAGGAGGCCAATGCACCTTGAATTCATTTCAAAGCTTCCTGCTTAAAGGAAAAAGGGCAGCATTGCTCTTAAGAGCTACAGATGTGGTAGGAAGGAGGTCAGACTGAAGGGGATGTTGGTTTAATCTAATTCACAACAGATAATCCCTCGGCACGCACTTGTGAAAATGGTGTGGGAGGAGGAAGGGCTGAGGAGCACACAGCGTCGGCAGTGGGGTCGAAGGCAGCCCTCTCCAAAGACAGGGGAAGAGGAGGGATCCCATAGATGCAGTGCCAGAAACAGATGGGCTGTCTCAGAGCTATTAATGACAAAATCTGACTGAGGACAGAAAAACTTCTAGCTTACAGTGGCTGGCCTCAAGCAGTAATCTACTAAAAATGGTATGTTACAGTTTAATGATAATTCAGAAAGCTTGCTGACGTCTTGAAGCCAGAGGGAACGTGTCTGACCAAAGGGACAGGATCACTGCACCAAATACCCTATGTTATGTGCAGGAGGGTGTTGGGTTGGCTGTAGGAAATGGTGCAGGTGAGGGAAGAGGGTCATCATCCATGGCTATAGAATTAGGGCAGCGGGGACTCTCCAGCATAGGGGAGAGGGCCACATGAGACATTCATGTGCTTACCAGTTGCTCTTTCTGTCTGCAGTGATGACTTTTGAGGGTGCTCTGATAACCATGCAGCGATGTGAAATGTCACCCACTTGGTCATAGACGCGTGTTGTTGACTCAGCTGTGTTTCAGCTCTGCCACTGGCTTCCCCACCCCTTGAATATACATATTTTTGTTCATTTTGAAAGTAAGAGGAAGGCAGAAAGATAATGCTGCAAAAAAGGGCTGTGTTGCAAATGTGTGATTATGAAAATACTTCCTCCTGAAGCGCTCTGCTGCCCTTATCTGCCAGCACTCATCTGAGATCCTCTAGTCCCAGCACCTGCCTCTGCAAGGACGGACCAGCATCGCAGTTGGTTCTGTTCTGCCTGGCTGACCTTTGCCTAGGCTGGCACAGATGCATTTTGCACAACAGCCACTGCTTTGCTTGCAGTAGTTCTGCAGAAAACTCTCCCTCTGCACAGGCTGCAGAGCTGTAAGGGAGGCTGCTCCTTGGGCAGAGCAATGGCCAGCTGCCTCTGCTGACCACCCGTGGGTTTTCCTCACTGCGGTTCATCCAACATTTCTGTTGCGTTGCTTTGCTCGTTTGCCCTCCTCCTCTTGCAGAGGCTCTTCCCTACTAAATTCAACTCCTTAACCATTGTTAGGGAACACGTCTATCTGTGTTGTGTCCGAGACAGTGAATTCAGAATGCCCACCCAGAAAAGCTCTGGCTTTGAGATGAGCAGTTTCTCCTGCTGCAGAGTGCAGGCAGACAAGCTGCTCTCCCTATTTACTCTCTCCAGCCCCCAGAGCAGATCTCTGAAGGAATCTAGCAGGGCAGACGGCTCTGCCACCCACCCTTGTTAACTTGTTGGCTTCATGAATTGATGTTGCCTTGGAAAGCTGCACAATGGAGCTCTGTTGGGTTTGACTGCTGCTCCTTCCTCACTGCCTTTGTACTCTCAGGACCCCAAAGGGCGTCAGAAAGCACAAAGTTGGGCCCCACACATTTTTGTTCATGAGCAATTTCAGAAGGTGCCTATCTCATCCACAGGGACAATAAACTCCCTTTTCAAATTAATTTTCCACGCAAGGAGGAAATACTGCATAAAGCAAACAAAAGGCAAGGTATATTTTTATCATGGGACCTGAAGCAGAGATATTTTCTTTTTAATTTACTGCTAGGAATGCTGCCGATGACTGATAGCTCCTGGTTAGGGCAGGCACTGAATCCCTCCCAGGTAGCATTTTCTATAGTCAGGACCTGGAGAGGACCCTTCCTCTGGTTGCTCCTGCTCTGAGGCCCTGGCAGGATCCACTTATAAGAAGCTGAGTGCTCAAAACCTATCCCAGCTATGCTTGGCCACTTTGAGAATTGGCCTGATTTTCCCAGCTGCTGAGTGGGAGCTGGAAGACAAAACTCAGATCCTGAGGAAAAATCAGGTCGCTTAATTAGGTGACTAGCTATGGCTTAGGTGCTCAGATTTACCCATGCTGGGTGGCAAGTGCTGGCTGCAGCACTGCAGGTAGGGATAAGAAGTGGTGTTGTGACACGAGAAAAGAAAAAAAGCCAGAAAATAGCTTGTTTTTCAGAGTCCATCCAACTGCCATCACACAGTGACCATTTCTGGTCATGCCAACAATGCAGCTGGATTCAGAAAGGGTGAGAAGCTTTGTGCAGCATTAGTAGCCACTCAAGCCACTGAGTCCTCCGTATCTCAGCTGCTGCTGCCTCTGGAGATGAAGTACAGGATGCTCAATCAGCAATGCACAGCAGCACCAGACAGCAAATAGAAGAGAAAGGGAGGGAGATGCTACATCCAACTGCAGGTGTGCAGAGGGGGAGAAAGATGCTCACAGCAGCACCTTCCAAGAGCACTGCAGGGATGCTAGAATCAGGTATTTTTGATTGTGCAACCTCACTCTTCAGTGTCAAGTTGTAAGGAAAGTTTCCCTCTGGTTGAACGGCACTGAGATACTGTTAGGAAGTGTCCCAGCTAAACAACTGGTCCCTCAGCCTGAGTCATATATCGTATCTATTCTGGAATACATATTAATGTGTACGTGGTGCCCATTTTAATCCCAGCCCACTTAATGGGAGAGTGCAGAGCTCTGCACACTACAGAATTTAACTCATTATTCTTGAAGGATTTTTGGCTTCCTGCAATTTCAGGGTAAGAAAAAAAAAAAGCAACAGAGTAATGTCAATTCAGCTAGGAAATATATATCAATAAACATAAAGTATAATGGCAAAATCCCATTTACTTCAGAGGAAATGGCTGTAATGGGGAGTGATGCATTAACCATAAAGAGAGGCTTCGGTCTCAGTAGCACACACAGAAATCCTTTGTAATTGCTCAGCTTTCTTATTCCAGTCCCATTTCAAAAAGGAGGGTGGCATTGCTGCCAGCAGTGCCTTGCACACAGGCTAACGAGCAGCAAAGTTAATGCAAATTGCACAAGAGAGGGACAGGGGTGAACTATTAAGAGGTATTTAAATGCACGGGTGCCATTTTCTCCCTACAGTTGAGATGCAGAGGGCAGAGAGCAGCGGACACACGGCCGTGCAGGGGTGCACACAGCGCTGGGGGCAGGCAGTGAGCGGGGATCCCCATGCAGGGGTTGAGTCACGCAGTGGGGCTGAGCCCTTGGGTGCAGAGCAGCCATCTCCAGCAGTGACGTCTAATTCATACGAGGTTGGCCCCTCTGGCTGCTGCTGCCTGGGGCTGAATTTCCCCATTCCTGTTGGCTTTCCTTTTGCTACGATAAGCAGAGATCCTCACCCTGCCATAGGCACAGCTGACCCTTTGGTTTGTAGGAAGGAGCCGGCCCTGCGCATCGCTGCTCACAAACGCCAGCAGCAGCTTCTACTTCAGATCCACCTAAGAGCTGTCTGCCCACAGAGGCACCAGGGATTTGTGAATGAGCAATGGAAGGACGGAGGCAGCCTGTAACAGAAAGGGAATGACTAAATCTACCCTTTCGTTATGTGTCTCAAACCTAGACAAACTTCTTATCCATGAACAAAACCCCTCGGAGGGATGAATTCATCATTTCAAGTAGCCCCGAATCTTTGGCCCATAAAATATTTAGCTGTGTAAATAAAGATTTGCTGGAAACTGCATTAAATATGATGGAAGAACTTGGCTCTCCTCATCATTAGGTTCAGTTTGAAGCTGCCTGATATGATAAGATAGGAATTATGGATCGTAATTTATGCTTAAAGAGTTTGAAAGAGGAATGCTGCCCCGCAGAATGTTTTTGTGAGGTTTATAAAATAAGCAGTCTTATTTTTGCTTGTTTGTGTGTGCACATAGAATAGGCATTTATGCAACCAAGTCTTCAAACAGGTGCATGTAGCTGTTTCAACCCTGACATTTTTCAGTCTGTGTTGGTTGATGGTAAAGGAATAACAAATAAAATGCTGGCTCAACAGGAGGACAACGGGTATTTGCAGGTTGGGGCTGCAGCTGCTGCTTGGAGCAGGCTGTCAGTGCAGAACAGGCTGTAAGGCCAGCACTTAACTGCCATCAGCCTACCTGAATCTGTATCCTCTGTTATAGCACTAATTAAAGGGAAAGAGATATAAATTCTTTGCAAACAGTGAAATTCCCAGCTTTTCTGTCTTTGTTTCCAAACTGCCCCTTAAGTGACATTTGCAGATCCCTTAGTTTTTTCAGTTTGCATCAATTGTTTGTACTGTTAACAGCACAGTAGTAGAAATGCGACTATTTTGGGCTTTCAATAAACAATTGCCCATTGAAGAGCAACACTGCAAGCAAAACTTCTGTCCATTTAATTACTTGATTATTTGTTGTTGGGGAAAACAGCCAAATTCCAAATAATTGACTGCTTGTCTGAAGAATTATATTGCTGTCCTACAAACAAAACCAGCCATGTCGAGGTGTTCTTTCCAAACGTTTTGTCTCATGGGTTATTCAAATGCATTCCTCAGAATTCTCAATATTTCATTCAGTTGGTCACCAAAAATCATATGATACCGTTTCTGTTCTCATTCGAGTGACCTTACAGTTATAAATAGGGACGGGACAGGAAGATATCACTAGGGATCGTGTTCCTGTTTATGGGGAGGGGGCGGGTAGGTTCCCTTTCTGCAGTTTGTAAGGAAAAAAGAAAAACCCGAGTGCTTTTGGAAGGAAGAAATCACTCTAACATAATAAGTGTGTGGCAAGAGTTATTTTTTCTTCCCTTCAGTCCTTCAGGCACTACCTCAGTTTTTCCTTCTGCTGCTTTCTGCACATGACAGAGGACATAAAGCCTTCGCTGTGTTTGACAGAGTTGTTCTCCTTGCAGCCACGTCCTCCCCAAGCTGCACACTGCGAACACGCGGTTCAGCACAGCACCCCAAGTGAGGTCAGCAGTGCTATAAGCAGATCACAGCCAGGCAGAGAACCAGGTCCTGTCTGAAAGATGGGAGCTCTGACAGGAGCTGCAGGGCTGCACGGTGGCTGCCGAGACTGCAAGACGTCAAACTGTGCTGTATCCTGTAGGTCACATAAATATTTACAGAAGGTACCTGACAGCGTGACAGGGCTCACTGGTTCTCTTCCTATTCCTTCCGGAGCAGTGGCTGCTTGCTCCCAGCTGGCCAGTGCTGAGTTTGGTTATAGGAAAGAGAGAGCAATGGGAAGCACCACCAAAAGGAAGGCTGGGAAAAGCACTGCTATGTAGTCCTAGTTTCCATCACTTAAATGTTTCTTTTTCAGAGGATGGTCCAGCTGGCAAGCTGCAGCCTGGCTGCACCACGATGACCATTACTTTTAAGTGCGAAGAACGAGGGCCTGGGTGTGTGTGTGTCTGCCTTGGGTGTTGGGTTTTTATGTTATATAAGATTTTGAAGGCGTTTTTTTCCCCTCCCGTAGCACATGTGTGCTAAGTCATTCCCTTAATCCTCAGCTTAGCCAGCTTGTTAAAGCAGAAGAAGAGGGAAGTACAGACTCATAAAAAGTGTCCGGGATAAAGAAAGGAATGTAGCAGCCATTTAACATTTTAAAGGAGGTATACAGTTTAAAAAGGAAACAGGATATTATTTTCTTTCAAACAATCATAGCACAGCTTTTACGTGGGACATGGGCTGAGATGTTGGGAGTCCTGTGCTCTCTGCCACAGCCTCTCCATTGGGTCCCTGTGTGATGGAGAGATGGGGTGTGGGTACAAGCAAATCTAGGGGTGTACTGCTGCTGAAACAGCCTGGCAGTCTCTGAAAATAACACGAGTCCTACAGCTGGATGTTTAAGAAAACGCCATCCCCGTGTTCTGTAACAAAGTCATGAGAGCTGGCAGCAGCTCAGCTGGATGATTCACTAAGGTTCAACGTTTTGCTGCAGAGTGAGAGCTGGGAAAGGTGATAGGGGTAATGACTGCGGCTGGTAAAGGGCTGCGAATTCTGAAGATGAGCAAAACAATCAAATGTAGATCATACAAATCAATTCAGATGAAATAGTTGATAACTGAAGGCCTTTCAGCAGAGGCCTGTCCCATTCAAACACCTCATTTAATACCGGCCAGAGTGCTGCAGGATGACTTAAATGTCATTATTCAATACTCTGTGCAACATAGGAGGGCAGGAACTTTCATCCCAGTGCCATTCATACATTTCTAGGTAGCCAGGAGGGCAATGTCTTTGCATGGAGCTAAGTTAGTGGTTTAAGATGCTCAGATGTATCATCTAGAATTTCAGACAGCCAGGTAAGGGATTCTGGATAGCCAGAAAGGGAAGCAGTTGTCATGCTGATTGGAAAGAAAGAAGTTCCCTTGCGTTGTTCAAGACAAACACGATGCTTTCTTCCTTCTCACCGCTGTTCTTCCTATATAGAAGTCAGCTGCAGAGAAACAGAGATTTGCCATTTCTCTTGTTTCCTGTCTCCTGGTTCTATCATTGCTGGGGCCTCCTCTCCCCATCCAAGTGGGTTTCCCCAGGGTGGGATGGATGGGGCTGGGATGCTATGTCCACCAGCACCTGCCCCACCATCTGCCACGTCACCTCCTGCTTTGACCCACTGTTTGGTGACAGCACAGCAACGAACAGAGGGCTGTCAGAGGCTGGTGGTGGCACACAGCCTTCCTGCCCCTGTCCCTTTGTGCGGCCCCGCTCTGCTCCTCTCCGTGTAGAATTTGCTAGTGTTGTGTAGATCTTTAGGAAGAAGAAGAAGAAAAAAAAAAAGAAAAAAAATGCCGCAACTAGCACTTTAAAGTGCCGGTGTTAACATTTTCCAGCTTCTTGGGGTTTCAAAACAGGAAGTTTGGGGGTGGTGCAGTTGCACAATTTGCCAGAAAGCTGCTGTTCTGTGAAGTCGGTGACACCGGGTCTTACCAGGAACTGCCCTGCCAGCCACCAAGCACTGCGCTTTGGGGGATGGATCCTCAGTGCAGAGCTGGGAGGTCTGGATGTGCTGCTCCCAGGAGGTGGCTGTAGCCCCTGGTTAGGGCAGCGTTGGCTGAGTGTGTGCAGAAAGCACAGCCTGGAGTTAAGGGAGAGGTTTCCCAGCCCCACGGAGGGGAATGGGTGGAGGTGACATAGGCCAGCGTCAACACGACATGGCTGAAGGCTGTAAGCAAGGCTTTGAGCAATGCAGTTTGGATCTTGTGATGAAGCTTCCTCAGAGGGAGAATGAATAATGTTCTGAACTTGCTCTGACTTGACAGAGATGGAACTGTCATTATAGTGTCAAACATCAAGGAGTGAGGTCTGTGTGGCCAAATCCAGCCCGTGTCAAATCCTCTCCACACTGGTGGATGGAAGAGAGTATACAACAAAATCCATCTGTGAGCTCCACAGTGAGGTTCTGTGGGCTTGTCTGGAATATAACACTGGTCACTGTGTGAGATGGAATTATTTTCTACCAAAAGAAAAGGCGACGGTTAATAGCAAAGTGATATTTTGTGGTCGGTGTGCATACCTGTCTGCCTGAGATGGATGAGTTCAGACACTCGTGTTTGACAGCTGGACTTAGCAAGTTTGGCTGCGTATGTAGGCTTTGAATTTGGAAAAGCTCACTCCATCACCTTACTGCCTTCTTCAATGGGTATTTTCTTTTCTTTCTAGGCAATGTCTGTTTATCTGTGAGGGACCTTAGATGTTGTGTGCCTAATGGACTCATAACTTTGCTGAAAAGGCAAAGCCCAGAGACAGAAAATGAGAAGTAGATGCCCAGAGAGAAGCTAACCGTAATCTCACACCTAAAATAGACTCACAGAAAGCAACTAGAAGGAAGTCTAAGAAATTAAGGAAGGTGGAAGGAAGAAGGGTGGGGTGCTGAGATAGTTGGGTTAGAGGCAAAAAGAGGCTCTCAAAATAGCCTCTTGCTCTAGACAGCTCTGTTCAGGAATTATTTTAAGCCTCGGTTGTTTTCAGCAATACAACTATTTCACAATTTTTTATGTAAGTCTTCTTTGCATACTGTTTCTTGCCACCTAGGTAGGTCCAAGTTGTCCACCATTGCTACGGGGAAGGTGGGCAAGATGTCTGCAGTGCTGTAGGACATGGCAGACAGGAGGGTGAATGGTGCAGACAGCGAGGCAGTCCTGACACTGACTCAGGGCTGAAACAGCCCCAGATAGTGCTGGGGGCTGGGAGCACAGTGGTGCTGGTCGTTGGGTGAGACATCACCTACAGGTCTTGGTCTTGTGCCTCAGAGATCTATGAAGTGTGTGGTTAAACCAGTAACTAAAGCTCATGTCAAAGTTTCCATTAGAAAACATAGCTAGTTAGCAAGCCCCGGTCTGAATTTCAGTGTATCAATATTTGGTCTCATCATTCTTTAGCCCTCAGCTACTGTGAGTCTTTGCTAGTTTTGGTGAACTCTCTAATACAACCTTGCAGACTGTGGCATTAGGAAAAGTGTAGACAAATGAAGCTGTAACAAACGCTTTGATGGAGATTTCTAAATGATTTCACCTTTAGTTTGCCTAGTCTTGTTGCAAGAGGAGTAAATTTAGGCAAATGTAGCTACTTCTGGGAGACCTGCACGCTAAAGTAAAGTTGGCTATCCAAATTGGAAAGAAGCATTGCAGTGTTAATGTCTGCCTTATCACGCTTGACCAACTTCAGGTAGCATAAAAATGCCTGGTATAATTATTTTGCTGTTATAAAATCAGTTGTTGTGGGAAGTCCTAAATTTCAGATTAAATTATCTGGCATTTGTATGTAAGGTCTGGCCAAAAGGCTCTGAAAGGTTTGAATGTTAGCTGTGGAAGGGTTAAAAAAAAAAGCCACATTAAGATATATATATATATATATATATATATATATTTGAACTCTAAAAGGGAACAGGAAATGAAGAATTGTGATAAACTGAGAAACGCTGAGATAAAGAAGGATCTGAGAATGTAATGAGAAAACTTTATCGCACAGAGGGAGTATTTCCCTGCATACTTATTGATTTTATATGGCCTGCCAGCTCTAACTCTATTCCTCTATCTGATCATATTCTTGCTGAATAAATAAGTGGATTACAAAGAAAGAAAATAGGAAGACCTTGATGATACCTGGATTTAGTAATTATCCCTACACCAAAGAGTAATTATGCATACATTAACTTCAAGCAGGTACTTACACACTTCAGTGAGATATAAGCAGATGCCAGCTGCTCTTCTGCAAAGCATTTGCTGAAAGGTTATTGCAAATCAAGCCTTTGGGTCTGTTCTTCCAGCAGAATTTCTAAGGATTTTAGTCAAAGTGTTTGCCAAAATAGAAGGAACTCTTTTCAGTACACTGAGACCTAAAGATGTGATGCCAGCAAATAACAAAGACGTAGATTTGCTGGAGCAGTACTGTATTTAACACACCCCAGCTTGCTCCTCCAAAAAGCAAAACTCAACAACTGCCCAAAGCTCTGCTGCATCCCCCAGCACTGCACAGCCCCACTGCCTCCTCCCACCACGGCATTCTCCTTGCTCTCCTTGACCCTGCCTGCAGTGAAGGGCTCCCAAATCCAGCAGGTACTGGGATGCACTGGTCGCTTTAGTGTTCAGCTCTCCTTTTGTAGGAGAATAACTTCACTGGTTTGTGCTCTGAGGTGGCTGTTTGTCACTGCAAAGTGCTCCGTGCAGCAGCAGCTGTTTTACATTCCTGTACGTGTGAGGTGTCACCCAGCCCGTCCTCTGCCTCCTGTTTTTGTGATCGGGCAACATGACTACTGACTTTTTGGGATTGCTCAGGTGTCTAAATGCTGGGAGATTTGGTGCTTCCCTTTAGCAAAGACTTTTGACCATAAACGTTTTCAGACAAGAGGTTCTGTCTGAGGACGACGTGATTTTCCTCACTGTTTTTCCTTTGCCATTCGTTCACCAGAGCTGGCTGGCACCTCGCCTCAGCACTTCACCAGAAGCCTCTGCCATGTGCAGGCACACCTCGTCCCAGTGCCAGGGCTGTGTGGGAGGCCGAGTCTCGGAGGCTTGCCTTGAAGACCTTGCTATCCAGATTGATCTTTTCAGGCAGGTATTGCTGAGCAGACAGACATACATGCTGGCACCATCTCATTTCCATAGCGTAGATCTCCCCCGCAATGGAGTATCAGAACTGATGTGGGGGTGTCTTTCTAAAATTATTCGTGATGCAAACCTTCTACAACCGAGCTCCATCTTATCTATTTTGTGTGTGCCTGATGTCTTGAAAGCGTGTTTTTCTTTGTAAGCGCAACAAATGTGGCAATAATATTTCAGTCTTTCCATCATGCCAGCAGGGCAATATGTTCTGTGCTGTATGTGTGTGACAGGGCCTTAGACATCAGAGGATCCCCACAGAAGCAAGCCCTAGGAAATGCTGCAGTCATCGGCCGTCAGGCAGACGTGCACAAAGTGAGGCCTTGGGAGTCCTTGCACTGCTGGAGCTGGATGCTCACAGACATCAGGGCTCAAATGCAAGGTCTGCACTTCTGAGCACTTCTGGGTCCATCGAGGCAGGCAGGACTTTGGTCTGAAAACTGTTGTACAACATTTGAGATCTGAAAGTGGATAAACTATTTGCAACAGAAGCACTTTTATATGGCTACAATTGTAGACATACTGGGAAGGTTTAGCAGAAGTGATTATCCCGGGGAAGCCGAAAGAGCAGAATGTGTTTTGACAAGACATATGTGTCTGGAGATCTCATGACTGGAGGAACCGAGGCGTAGAGAAAATCACCAACTTATTTCAGGGCTGCAGGTCTGCAGCATCCTGTGCTCACGGTGCTGGCAGCTGCTGCTCCATGCGTGCAGGCAGGTGAGGTGACACCAGCCTGGCCTCAGCCCTTCCTTATTTCTTGAGCTGGCCTGCTCCTGCTAAGCATGCCTGCTAACCACCCCTGCCTCCCTCGGCCATTACACAAAACCATTTGCATGTGGTGAGGCTGAAGTATCTGGGCAAATTCTTCAGTAGCAGACAGACTTCAGTACCTTTCCCTGCTCCTCTAAACTTATTCTTTCCTATGTTACGGTTTTGGGATATTTGGGGATGCTGAGCCCAGTTCTGCATGGATTCCTGCATGGCTGGAGCTGCATGGAGGTTACTCCATCCCGTGTGATGTGCTAAACTGCATCAGGAGCACGAGGCTTTCAGAAGAGCTCAGCATTAGCCTAATTTTGCTCCCAGTGGTATCGAATGAGGCAGAATGAGGCTAGAGCTGAGCTTCTGAAAGCTGTCTCCTATCTTCCTCGTGCTGTACTTGTCTAAAAATAAGGAGTCCAATTAAATCAACGGCAGTACAAAGTATGAGGGAATGCATAATTAATTAAAAAAAATCAAAGGCCGCCTTAAAGCACTGATCAGCATTTAGCAACCCTGCCACTTGCTCTCACTCTTTTCATTCTTCTTTTTATCACTGATTGCCGTTGTATCTCTTCCCACTACAAGCACATATTCTGATAGTACTGCAGCATGGCTGTGTTTGCTCCCTGACTTCTTTCCCTATTGCTACTGTTCTGTGCTCAACACTTCCAAATAATTTCTTTTTGTCCAGTCTACCCTGAGAGCAGAAGATGGCAAAAGATGTGAGTGCAGGGCTTTGTCACTTCCCCAGCAAGAGCTCCATGCTTTCAGCGCAGCGCAAAGGGAGCTGGAGAGGATGTGCTGCTCTCAGTTATCCTGGCAGCATTCCCCAGAAGCTGTGCTGGATTCACAGCCAATCTGGAGTGGGAGCAGAACCTGGCTGATGGTTGGAGTGCCAGCAGTTAGTGGGAAACTAACACAGCATGGAAGGAGAATCGGTGTTGTTTGTTTCTGGGTGGTTCTCCATTGCTTTGCAGATAGATTTCTTCATCTTCCCTTCTCCTGGATGGATTTCCCATTGAATCTGTTTCTTTGTGGCAATAAATGCAGACAGCTGAAAAGGCAGCTGAGACAGGAGAAGCGTAAGGGTGAACTTAAGCTTCAAGGAAAGGTTGAAGTGGTTTGCTCCAGAGAACAAACAACACCGGCACCAATTGCTCATTTGGTGGGTAGTTTCAGTGAAGTGAACAAATCTTTCCTTTGAAATATACCAATTCACTGTGTGGGTACCCGAGGGCAGGCATTTAAAATGGGTCAAATGCTGTAGAAGTGCCTGTTTGTCCCTATTGCCTGCAGGAAGAGTTGAGGCCACTGGCCCAGGCTCGGGCATTGCCTGCTGACATCTGAGGCTTTCTGTGCCTGTTCTCTGCCTCTCATAGTAGCTGATCATCCACCCCTATGTTTCAGCACAGCAGTACAGGTGAAGACAGAACCGCTGTCGTTTGATAATTGGTAGGTACAGATGAATTCCTGCACACCACCCACATCACGAAATCACCATCAGTTTCTAAGATTTTTACCATTTTTGGGAGGAAAGGCAACAAATAGCCTCAACTTTTGAATGTGTTGTTAAAATCTGTTTGTGAGGATCGTATTTTTATCAAACCAAGTTGCTTTTGTTTTGCTTTCTATGGGTGCTGCTGCTGCTTAACTTAACAAACCTAAGCCTGAATGCCTCTGGCTTTAATATTTCTAATTAAATGCGTGGGCATTTTGGATAAAATACCACACTATTGGTCTAAACTTGGCTTTAAAATTAGTAATACCAATTGTAAAGTTAATTAAAATGGTAGAAAAACAAGCCATATGTTGAAAAACAACAAAAAGGACTGAAGCATTAAGGCAGCTCTGCATTGTACGTGACACCTATTGGTAACTGAGCTCATCTGTGCTGCTCCTCATTAAAAAAAAATGAAAAATCCCCTTTGCCTTACAGTACATATAGAGGTAAAATAGGGATACAGTGGGGGGTAGAAAATAAATCTAAAGTGGGATGTTTTTCTTAATGTCGGAGGCAACATCAGCAGGTTTTTAAGTACGTAATTTGTAGGGGAAGTGACTCAAATGAAATGATGCACTTTAAAAAATCAGCAAAGTGCTGAGGGCATAATAACCTTAGAGAAAATGTAAGAGCTATTCCATATTCATAACACTGGAGTTCCTCACTCCTCTAATTTCGTTTCACATTTCTTTTTTCTTTAATGGCACAGCTCCTAATATCAAGTGATTATTTCAGAATCAACGACTTTCATTAGAATACAGAGTGCCAATACATATGCTATCCTAAAATACTACAGACCATGAAGGAAAAATGCATTTTTAAGTTTTAATGGTACGCTTTTTAAATCCCACTGTCTTTAAGCCAATCTCCTGATCTTCTGTCCTTACTCATAAACCTTAATTTCTGCAGTCCTCCGTTGGAAGAGGCGTGAGATGGAAATCAAATGGGGTCAGAAATTCCAATTCTCCCCCTCAACCTGTGGCAGTTCCTCCCAGGAATGAGAAATGGGTGGTAGTTGATGGTGGGGAGGCGGCTAATTATCATTATCCCTCCATCCCGTGCATGCATTAACAGGGAGATCTGTTATAATAACCCTCTATCATTTGAAGGTCTTTAAAATCTCCAGCATTTTCCTCCTCTCTTATCCCAAATCAGTGCGGCTTGAATGAATTCAGAGCTTCACACCTTGTCCATGAGAATTAAGCATCCTATATGGCCTGAAAGTCAACTTTTCCTTCTTTCCTTCTTTCTCTTTCTTTCCTCTAAGAACTACACGTTTGCAAACAAAATGTGTCATTGTTGAAAACTGCTGAAATTATTCTGCTTTCAAACCAGGATTTATTTTTAGGGGGGTGGCTTTTCTGCTGAAAATAGAAAATTCTGAGCTACTCTCTAGTGAGGAACTTCCTCCAGCCCTTTTTGTTATCTCTGATAGAAATCGTGGGCTGTTGGGGTGGTTCTGAAGGGTCACCTGGATGCAGGTTAATGACTTTATCCTCCAGACTGTCCCTGGTGGACCAAAGGTAACAAGCACTACTGAACAACCCCTTCTGCCTCCGAGCCGAAGAGTGCAAACACCCTTCACGAAGGGGATGGAATTTGCTTCAAAAGAAGTCAAACAATAACCTTTCAATGGATTCCATCACTTCCGCAACAAACAAAACGCGATTCGCTTTCATGCTTATCTTCGTGCCAAGTTCTGTGGTTACAATACAATAGCTGTATTGTTCTTGCGTGCTGCAGGCGAAAATGTGTTTGGGTAACTGCCGCTCTTTGTAACACAATTGTCTGATGACAGTTTTTCTAGCAAACCATTAACTCCTTCAGCATGAGAGCACCTCTTCCAAGCCGAGCACACAGCCTCGGGAGCCGGGTTCTCCCTCTAAGAACGCAGTATCAGCTCGGGACTCTCAGTGTTAGATAACATGTAAATTATGGTGACTCATAGTGGAAAATCATACATAAAAACTACACAAAGACTTATTTAGCCACCGTCTCATGATCTTTTCCTGGTACACAAGTGTGTGAGATAGGCTCACACACTCCTCCAGAATAATGCTACTATCTGTCCTGCTACCCCCAGCCCCCTGCAGCTGTCTTGGAAGATATGAGATACAGAGTAAAAATGGACATGTATATTCATATTCACATCACATTCCCTATTTAGAAGTGAATGAACCCTGAAACAATTACAATCACTGGTTCATTTCTGGCAGATAGGCTCATTCCCCCATTTCTGCTCTCACAAAAAGGCGTGCTGCTTTTCAGAGAGGCTGGGTGACTAATGGGATATTCCCATTCAGTAGATTGCAAAGCAGGTATAGAGGTAAAAGACAAAGAGTTCTCTGGAGCCCACCCAGGATCAGAGCCACGTTGTTCCCCCTCTAACAAGAATCCTGTGGGTGATCTTCAGCAGTGAAAGGCTGGAGGTGGGATGGAGGTGTTGGCTTCCCTCATGGAACTGAACTGCAAGAGCCATGCAAGCCTACATGGTCTGACTGGAAGGAAGGCCAGAGCAGGCAGAGTAGCTGGCTCTTCATGGCAGGAAACATTGAGAACAGTAGTGTGTTTTTTTTCAGTGCGTGCATGTGGTATTTTTGTAATTCAAGATGAAGTCACAGCCAAGCTGAAAACAAACCAAAGAGAAGAGCCAAATGTGTTAACAAGAATCGGAGAACAATTCCAGCAGTGACTGGGAGTTCAGGAACAGGAGATATTTCATTCTGCATTGATAAAGCTCGTGCTACCATCCTGATCTGTGCTAAGGAGACATGCCAGTAAGGAGAGAGAAAATGGCTTTGCAAAAACAACAAAAACAAGGTTTTCATTTCTCATGAGCACAGGTTCATAAATAAAATGCCAGAAACTGTGCCTGGATTTCTTGAGAAAGACTGAAAAAGGGCATTATCTTGTAGAAGAGGAGTTTCCATATTACTCATCCTGCCCATCTCCCAGGCAGCACAAAACTGTTCCCAGCACTCCAGTCTCCTATGCTTCCTTCAGCTCAGCATTTAGAGGCTCAAGGAACGAGGCCGGCAGACCTTGCAATTAGAAATGCTCTTCCTAATATTCTGCTGTAATTTGTCTTTGCTTATTTTCATGCATTAGCTTTTATGAACCGCACGAGGCAACCTTAATTGCATTCCCTTCTGACTGCTTAGGGAAGGACATTTTTCACATGGAGGGAAGCCAGGGACCTCAGAGATGGAGCACAGAGCTTTGGCAGCCATAGCATGGGAGCACATCCTTTGCCCAGTACAGCACAGGGCTGCCAGTCCTACACACCAACTATTTTGCCAGGTGTGACCCTCTGGTGTGACCACGAGCTCTGTGTTTGTCACTCAGCCAGCCAAGGTTAGATTCCTTCCATTCATTCATGGCAGCTTTTTATTCAGTTTCCATGCTTTATGTGTAGCTCTCTGCTGTACATCCTTCAGCAGAACAAAGACCTTTCTCAGGGTGGGCCTGAGAAAACCCTCCAGTGAGAAGAAACTCTTGCAACATCCCAGAAGTCTGATCAAAGTCTGTATCAGACACAGTAATTAAAAAGGAAAATGAAAGTGCTTGTGTAAAACCAGGAGAAATGTAAAGGGTAAAGGCTGCTCTAACCACCAACTATCAACTTCAACTCCCACCCACCTCCCACACACAACTAGAAATAACTTTAAATAATTTATTTGTGCCTATATTGCAGTTACATATTTAATGACTTAAAGGGAGAGTGCTCCACTTAGGAAGATGTTGGGTTTTTCCGTAATTCGAAGGTAAATTTTGCCCTCCTCTAAGAATTTCAGATTAAGCTCTACACTGCCATCTCAGGCAGTCACTGTCCTCATTAACAGACAGAAAGGCTGAGCTGGGTTAGTAGCTGAACTTAGAACACATCAGATTCAGTAGAACAAGGAAAAAGGGAATCCTCCCATCCTGCTTGCTGAACATTAGAAGCAAAAGATCTTTCTCAGCTCCCATCCACTCCTTTTGTTTGCTGCATTTTGTCTTTCGAATCATCTTTACAATTATTCTGTGCAGTGATGTCTTTCCATAGGTAATAATATTTCAGACTCAAGGGGCAAAAATATAAGCAGGAATGTGGCAGGGACAGGGTGATGGGGGGCATCACTTATAAAGGAAGGAAAATAAAGAGAAGCATCTGCAGTAGCATTTCATGTTGGAATTATCTAAGTTCATTAGAAATGAAAACATTATCCAAGCTCATTAGAGATGAAAACATCCAACTGAGTCATGTTCTCAACTTTAAAAATAATGGTAAATAGTTCATGTCTCTGGCATTGCCTATGTTTTTGTAAAGAGCATCACCTTGATAGCGATCGCTTTGGTCCAGATGCTTGCAGGAAATTCTGATGTCATGCATTAGGCATATCGGCAAAGCAGTACATTTGTGGAGATTAATTTGCATCTTATCAGAGGGAGAAAACTGCTGAATGAGTTTATTGGTTCTCAGCCTTTTTCACCTTGCAAAGGCCTCTCACTGCAGGAGAGCTGTGAAACCAAGTCCTGACCTGTTTGCTTAAGCTCCACACTTAGATTAAGACTATTATGCAAGAATAAGTGCTGCTCTTGTTTGTAGGTCGAGAAAATACTCTGTGTATCATGGATATCCCCACATGGACTTAATTCCCCCCTGGCCCTTTGGTCTGGGCATTCATGAGCCCTGCCTTGCTGAGTTGGCTAGGAAAATACTGGAGAACCACCTCCTGTTCTGTTGATGGGGTGAGATGAGGAGTTCTGCTAGCTCTGCATTCATCTGAACCCTGGAAGATTCAGCAAAGAGCAGGCAGCATGTGGCACGACCATTTTGTTAACAGAGGAAAGCTCATGATCTTTAAAGCAGTTTTCCCCTGCTTAAATACACGGTACAAAAAAGCTAATTATAACTCCAAGGCTGACAATTACTGATGATAAACACAAACCCCCAAACAAACCCAACAACTACTCGTTTTCAAGCAGCTACAGAAACGCTCTTTTAAAGGCACAATACCTGGATACTCGTTGGATTTCTTTTCCCCCGATGCTTTCCTAGAGCAAATCACTGCTTAGCAGGGGAGCAGAAAGCAAGGATGTTGCCAAACCCTGGCAGCCGTCTGCATCTCAGGCATCTTGCTTTAATTTCCCTTCCTTGGTGGCAGATGGTAGCTTTGCAGAGGTGTTAAATCTGCTTATAACTAATAGGGTGCTGTTTCTTCCAATGCTCCATCTATTTCCACAGGAACAAACCATCAATTCTCACTCTAACACGGCACAGCCCAACAGCCAAGAAACTATGGTTTGACTGAAAAGAATAATAAAAAAAAGACCAAACCACCTACATCTCAAAGAAGCCCCTACTGAACAAATGGTAATAACCCTGCGTTGTTTACTATACTTTCTCCCTTCTCAAGTATTGTTAGTTGCAGAGCTGAACCTGGAGTGCCGTCCTGCAGAGCTCCTCAGGCATGCTGAGATATGCAGGCTGAGAGATGCTGTGACTTCCTTCAGGCCTGGAGCTGTTTGTTCAAAGGATGAGATGCAAGCCCTGCCCTGACATGTGCAGCTTAAACAGAAAATGGAGAGTGGAGTACACGTGGTCCTGGCATCAAAGGAGAGGTTGGGTGGCTTGCAGAGTTGTGGAGGAGGTGGTGGTTACAGACTGCCCAAAATTGGGTGCTCACAGGACTTTGAGCTTACCTCCAAAACTGAAGGGTGATTTGTTTGCTGCCAAGAGGAAAATCACCAGAGATCACAGCAAAGCAGCTTCCAAATGCTGCTGAGCTTTGACCTGACCCGTGTTTAAATCATCTTCTGCCTTCCCAGGGCCACAGGGAGAAGTTCCAGCTTTAATCGCAGCATCTGGTCTGCATTCGGTTGTAGAATAGAGATTCATTCATACTCTGTGGGCAGGTTTCAGTCTTCACTGTCCAAGTGCTTCCGCCCAAACTCATCTGGGAAGTCCTTGTCCTGGTGGCCCCCAGCCTTTCGGCCTCTCCTACGCGTTCTGCCCAGGGTCATCTTTTCCTTGCAGATGGAAGGAAAGCCCTCTTATAATTCAAGTGAGGTTCTGGAGACAGGGGGCTTGAGCATGGCTTTTACAGCAATCCCTGGTACAGGGTGCCTGGGCTGAATGGATGGAAGAAAGCCATCGATAAGGAGAAATAAGGAGTTTCCCACTGACACAGTGAATGCAATGACACCTTCTGCCATCAAAAGCTGCATATTACAGGCAGTCACTTTTACAATGGAGAGGCCATGACCTTTGTACACAGGACTAAGGAAATCTAATGGCAACGATCCTGCTGATTGCACAACTTGGCTCGTGTTCAAAATGTAGATTACGTTAACTTTGGGGCAGATTCTGAGGTCCTTCCAGTTTCTTGCTTGTGCAAACATAAGCTCATACCTGGGTATTTTTTTTCTGGATAATCCACACAAAGAATAAAGGGGCAGTCTTTGCTTCCAGTTACTCCTGTGTGGTTTTCCCCCAAGCTCATCCCCCTAACAATAAACTCAGCTATGAATCAAAGAAATTAGGTGCCAGGATCTGCTTATATCACACCATTACATGAATGGGTTTATAACTCTGCTCATCCTGGAGCTGCTCAGAGAAGAAACACATGGCTGCTTGGCCTGCTAATGGCTCACTCCTGGTCCTGCTCACAGATTTCTGAGCTTTTACCTGACCACTTCCATGGGATGCTTTTTTGCTTTCCAGTACAAGAAAACACAGCTTTAATAGCCACCGATGTCCATTTGTCTGGACTCTTGCGGTAACTTGCATCCTCAGGGTCTCTCAATTTCCTTCAAAAATCAATAAGATCAGGCTCATTCATACTGTATTAGCTGTGATTTGATTACAAGTCATTACTGTGCTCCCATTGATTTTTATGTGGCTTTGTGGCACTGTCTTTGAGACCTCTCCAAACCTGCTAGTGGCCTTGCTGTAGGACTTGGTGGGGTTATGGCAAGCACATTAGCTATGGAATTGTTAACATCTGTTAAGGCTATCATCAAAACATATCTGACCCTGTACCTCCTATTTTGTCAAAACCTGAGCTAAAACTAATAGCTAAAGCTTTGCCAAAAGTGTTTAAAACAACTAAGAGTGTGCCAAGTCTGTGCTGTTTCCATGATCTATCAGTCTTTTAAATAGACCAGCAGCACCTGCCTTAATGGCTTAGGTGTCTTTTTGGGTGAGCAGACATTAGCCTTCCAAAATTCAAAGTCCTCTTTGCTGAACTGTGTTTCTAAACTCAGGATGCTTCTCACATAACTGGCTCTATGCCTAAAATAAAAGCTTAGGAACCTGGGCACTCTCTGGAGTTACTTGAGATGGTTACGTAGAGAGCCCAAGACCTGACTTAGAAGAGTCAAGAGCACAGGCTGCCCAGGGAAGTGGTGGAATCACCATTCCTGGAGGTGTTCAAGAAATGTGTGGATGTGGTACTAAGGAACATGATTCAGTGGGCAGTATTGGTGGTAGGTGAACGGTTCAACAAGATGATCTGAGAAGTCGTTTCCAACCTTTATGACTCTGACTCTAAGGCCATTTATGATTGAAAAAATATGCAAACAAACTGAGGTACTTTCAGGATAATGTGTTGTGGAGTGGTGGAGGCCAACGTGTAAATAGTTTAAGAAGATGAAATATGAATTAGGATTGGCTTGGTGATGGTCATCAAGGATCTGGGGCCAAATACAAAGTTTGGCTCACTGAATCTCCGAGTCACTGTTTGGCATAGAGTACGAAAAGAAGAGGAGGAGCTCTTTAGTGGCATATTAAGCCAGAGAAACATTTCATTTAATGGGCTGTGCAAGCCTGATGCTTTTATTTATGTGCGCGCATTAAAGGAAGGGCAAGCTGTTACTTCTTGCAGTGTGGAAGAATGACTTCTGGCATCCCATTCGTATCATAGCAGGCCAGGGCTGGTCGCTGAGCACAGGGTGATAACGGTGGCAGAGCCCTGCTGGCTGCAGGGCCTGGGACTGCTCATTTATCACAGTGCAAATGCGATCAGAATTAAGCCCATTCATTTCCTGAAACCACTGGCTCACATCCTGTACATGTTCAGCCATGCAGTGGTGTGCATCTTTTAAGTGAAACCACAGAAACGAGCCTTGCAAGGCAGTGTGTACACACCACTTTCCCCAAAGCTCTGTTCTTCTCCATAAGGGACTGAGGGCGATTTGCTCAGCTCTGTAAGCTTTCATGCCGCCAACAGCTTGCTCTTAATCCAGGCCACAATTTGCCAAGCATGAGTGTAACAAATGTAAGACACTGTGCAAACACAAGACGTTATTCACCAGGCATCACCTCGCTATGGATGTGTCCAGGAGGACGTACCCAGTCAGAGAAGCACGTCATGGGACAGGTTGGCACGTGCAGCAGCTGGACTCACCCGTTAGCCCTGCAGCAACGTGCAGCTCAGCTGCTGTAAGGCTCAGGCCATCCTCCAGGTTCCTCTCTGAACCAACAAGCTCTCCTGGCTTCTGCTGCTAATTCTGGTTTGGTTTGTGTTATAGGGGAAAGGAAAAAAAAAAAAAAAAAAAAAAAAGAGAAAGAAAACCACGCGTTGACCACATATTGCTGCCTAATGTCAAGTGTACATATCCTGTGTAGTTCACTGTATATATTATAGGAGTGCATGCTTGTGTATGCATATATAAATGTGTGCATATGTGTATATACATATATAGTAGGTGTATGTGTAAGTAGGCATATTTCTTGCCATATATTCTTACTGCTATTAGCCCTAAAATTCCGGGGGGTCTTCAGCATTATAGATTAAGTGCACTGCAGTAGATCTGCGGTTGGGTTAAGATGTGTAAACTGGAGAGCTGCAGTAGGGTTACAGAAATGGAAGAAGCCCTTTCCTTTCTTTCCCAGATTCTGAAATACCTCTGGTACAGGAAACAAAACAGTGCCCCAGGGGAGGCAGAGCAGCGTTTGGATGGAGCAAGGGGCCTCTGTCTTCTGGATGCTTTGTGCTCCTGGTATGGCCTATGAAGGTTATGGAAATGGTAAAAGCAGGGCTGCTCCAGGGACTGCCCTGGTCTTGGTGAGACACCATAAGAATAGGACTTATAGAAAGTCATAACAGGTTTATATCTTGCAGACTTTTGCGAAGGGAAGTTATTGTTCCTCACCTTTGAATGCGTCATACATAGCAGGGGAGAGGAAGACATTAAAATTCCTTGTTTCAACATTTCTTTTCACCTAAGGTAGGGCAGCGGGAGGAAAGTCTCGCTGCACGTTTGCACTAATTAATGCCAAGTGACCTTTGCAGGGTGAGAGGTCGCCATGGCCACGTCTGTCTGCTCACAGAGACAAATCTCTGCAGAAATGCTAGCTGGCATGGGAAGCTCAGGGGGCAAAAATGGCATAGAGGTGAGTGCTCAGCGTGACTCAGAACCCTTCTCTGGCAAAGCTTTTAGTTGCTGGGGTGCTGTCTGAAGAGTATAACCAGAATTGGTACAGCTCATTGCTTTCTGAAACCCAGAGGGTTGGATTTCCCTCCCTCATTTGCTTCATGCAGCCATTTTAGCAGACGCAAAGCAGGGGAAAATACTGCTCTGACAGGCTGATCGCTCTGCTTAGCCTGCAGAGAGAGCAAAACATTTCTGTACCTCTGTCCATCCCATCCACTGGGACCAATGGGATGTAAACATCTGCTTAGGGCTTTCTTGAATGGGAACCCAGTGTCTTAACAGAACCCATTCAGCCATCAGCACAGCAGACTGACTGTCACCCTCCATTGCCAACACTGACATGTCTTAGCCTGGAGTTCTGACCTGGCACACCCTGCCAGGCTGATCACATTTCCTGGCTGAAGCTAGTTTATAGATTACTTGGATATCAGTAGCACATGAGTGAAGGAAGAAAATCGATGCTTACAATCCAATTCAAAGTCTACTGAATCCAAGGGAATGATTCCTCTTCAAGTCAATACGCTCTGAATGAGGCAGGACAAAGGAGAGCTTTGACAGCAATTGATTTTTGAGGGAAAGGAGCTGTGCCTTTCGCTAGGTTGGAAAATGACTTGTTGCAAAGTAAAGGCAGAATCCACGCTGAGTTGGGGAAGTGATTGGAGGCTGTGCAAAGGTTGCAGTGATGAGAGGCAGACCGGCTTCGGTCTCTAATGAAGGGAATTGAGAGGGGCTGTGCGTCACACACAGAAGTACTCTACTGTGAGAAGTGAGACAGTGAGAACTGATAATGAGAACGAAGAACTTCCTTTGATTATTGCTTCTCATGTCCTACAATGCAATGTACATCTTGAAAGAAAGCTCCTCGTTTAGATGTGAGACCCTCTTGCCTCTGCGTGCTTAGAAAAGCAAAAAGAAAGGTTAACCTGAGTGGGTACAGTGTGAGCCTTTTCTTTCTATTAAGCTCTGCATGGATGCAGTGGAACCACAGGTATGAGGGGCTAATTTGAGCCGCGGCAGGCAGGTGCTGCACAGATGTGCTGAGATGGTGCTGAGAGAGCTGCTGAGCCCCAACAGGCAGTGATGGTTGAGCCCTTCTGGGGCAGAACTGGGTACAGCGGCTAGAGCCAAACCATGGCACTGCACATCTCAGAACTAACGGGATGCACGCATCGCATTGAAATACCAAGAGGAAATGAAATTAGGGAGACGTCAATCCGGATAGCCCAACTGAGCACTTGTAAGGTGGAATGGCAATTAGCTACCTTAACAACAGCAGCAAAGGAATGGCAGCACAAATCTGCCCTGTGTCACAGCACTCAAAACCAGAATTGCTGCAATGCCCCCGAGCCAGCCATGCACTTGAGCATTTGGGTAATATCAATTAAACTCCCCCCTAGCCCACCTCCAGCAGCCCAGGCTGCCTGGATGCTTCTGGAATTCACCACTTCTCACCCAGACCATCAATAACAATAGCAAATGAGTGAAAAAGAAGTATTTTTCAGGAATTTTCATTCCAACTGAAAACTTGTCTCTGCTTTGACTTGTACCTTGAAGCAAAGGAACAATTATCTAGTCACAACACTCGATACCATTTGCATAATGTCAACTAAATTGCTCAACTGCTTCGAATGCTTTTGTCATTAGAAAGATATTCCACAAATAAACTGACTGCATATCCCTGACACTCCAAATTAATGGGTTACAAGTAAGCGAAAGATAAAGCAGCATGCTACATGAATTCTTCCCTTGCCATTACTTACACTCAACCTTCGGAATCAAAACATTTCATGTCTATTACTGAACTCACTTTTAGTGCCCCTCTTTTCACTTCTGTATTCCGAGGCTGCATTCTGTAAAAGATGCTTCAGATGAGCATCAGCAGCTTTGGGGCAGGAAGTGGTGGGAGTCAGAAAGAGACACTGACCACAAAGAGGGTCTCCATGGGAGGTGAGTTCCTCTATCTGAAGTGGCATCTGATGGACCTGTGTGGGACGCTGGATGAGGAGATGGAGAATTTGTATAAATGCTGACATTTCCCTTGGCAAGCAGAACATTTTACTTCAGGGAGAAGAAAGAAAATAGTACATGTGTGTACGTGTGTGTGTGTTTGATTTTTCTTTTGTGTAATGGCACTGTCTTTATCAACCGAAGTGAGACTTAGAACAGCATCAGCTCTCCTGTGCCATTTCAGCTCAGTCTGTGTGATGGAGCTCTGTGGCCCAGCCTACCCCTGTAGCCCCAACATAGAAGTGAGGGGACAAACCCCAAATTTCTATTTTTCTCCCAGAGGCCTTGATAGTGATTCTTACTTGTACACGGGCTCCATCTGAAGGGTGTAAAGGCAGGAAGCTTTTCTAGGAATGGAAGTCAGGTTATGGCTGGGTGAGACCCTCAGTTGGTACGTGTAAGCATTGCTCCAACAAAGTCAATGCTGCTGGGCTGACTGATGCTACTGGAAGACTTTGCCCTTTAGAATGTGAATGCATTTATGACGCAGCTCCTCTGCGGGGGGTTGAAGAGCTGTGAAGGGAATATAAATGTGTCTCATAAGGTGCAGCTGTAATTCACATTTATCCCAAGGCTTGTTTGTGTTGCCTGTGGACCAGAGTAAATATGAACCTGATCCAATTCTTGTTTAGTTTGAGATTTCTTTGAACTGCGCCTGGGAGAACTGACTGCAACTTATCCGTGGGTAATGCATTGTGATTTGACACTTGCTAAGAGTTGGCAGCCGCTCTCAGAAAGAAATATCGATTGCAAAGAATAAATTCAATATCGTAGTGGAACAAGGGAGCGGGACATCATTGACACCATTTAGTGTGCGGTTCTGGAGCACCCTTTGTCTTGAGTGGATGGCAAGCATTCATTAAGGTGCCTTCTCTGGCATCAGGCGACTTGATGTATGGTCTCGTTTTCAATTTTGCTGTCTGTAGAATAGGAACAATGCTTGTTTCAGAGCAGCTGTTCATAGCACTGGCATTCTTACACAGCTGTGAATGTCACCCATCAGTCTAACTCGCTGTAACCAGGGGTAACAACCAGGAGTAACAGAACTGGGGCCATGCTGAGGCTGGTGCCTGGCAGCAGGAGGTGAGGATGGTGCTCTCCTCTTCCTCTCCCCATGCTCCTCTCTGGCGACATCTCCTCTTATAGCTCCAGTGTGTAATTGCTTGCTTTCTATTTGAACCAGAAAGTTCTCAGGTCTTGTCTGGATGTTGCCACATCTCTGCACACAGTTCTGCTGGCTGTGCTCATCTTTGTTCCTTTGGGAATTCTTAGGGAAAAGGCTGAAGCTTCCTGGGGAGTGGAGGAGCAATGGCTCTGGGTGTGCGGGTGAGCATCACTTGGCTGCTCACCATGAGTCATGGGGGGAGACCTCAAAAAGTGCCTTTTGCAGCTGGGACATAGCAAGGCTTCGGGAGAAATACCAGAGGAATGCATGGACAGGGCAGCATCTGTGTCTCATGAGCAAATAGAAGAGGTACAAAGCATCTAGATACTGTTTCTGGAGCTTGTCAGTGGTTCTGTTGAGCTGCCTTCAGCAATTCCCCTAACCTATCTATTATTTCTTGCAGTTCCTTTCTTTTCCCTTCCAATTTACATCTCTCTCTAAATTCAGCCTTTGTGCAGGAGATGGCAGGGACAAAATAATGCCCAGGGAAGCCAAGGCCTATTCTTTTCAGGTCTGTTTATACAGTGGTGAGTAAAACACAAGCACCATGGTGCACCCCATTGTAATGCACAAAGCCTGCAGAGAGTCTTGGTGATGGAATCCAAAATGCTGTCAGCTGCTGAACTACAGCTCTTTTGATGACTCTGCTTGTTGAGGATAATTAGGCTGGTGCATTACAGACACACACACGGATGTCTCTATTCTTTTTGCAGTCACAGAACACATGCTGTGCATCCACTATGAGCACCAGTTAAACCTACGGCAACATTTGCAAGCGCACACAGGAACTGGGAGGCCGATTCACCATCAGAGGTACCTTGAAAACACAAGCCTCAGAGGATCCAGCAGGGTTAGCAGCATTCAGAAGCGTTCAATTTTGGCTTTGAAACTTTTGCTCAAAACCTCTCAGAGGATGGAATTCCCCCAATGTCTGTCAGTGTGTCTGTGCAGCAGCTGGCTGTGCCGATGGAGCACGGCTCTCACACTGCAAACACCAGGAGAAATGGAAGGGTAAACTTCCAAACGGCTTTATCAGGAAGTACTGCAGAATTCTGCAGGAACAGCCCAACCTGCCACTGTCACCGTGCCTCCCAGGGGAGGAATAATCAGCATTTTATGCAAGTAGGGCTTCATTCAAATCCCTCGTGTTGGGTGTCTGATATCGCGAGTTTCTCTAGCGAGCTTCTGTCTTGAGAATCTCAGCAATAAGTTTGTGTGGTCTCCTGACAGTGACATTGAGTATGAGAGTGGGAGACAAAAAGGGACAGAGAGGGAAAAGGTAACAGCGATATCTTTATGTCACTTGTGGCTGATATGCAGCTTGAAGGGGAACTGCATCTAAGGATGGAGTTATTGACGTGATGGGTTTTGATTCTGTGAGCTGAAGGTGATTCTGTGCCCTGTCCGTGACCTGGGGACCTGCAGCTCCTATCCTCCCTCGGGCAGGGTTGGGTCGGGGATGCAGTGTCATCACAGAGCCGTGTCAACATGCAAAGTGTTTTGTTGTCGTCAGGCCATTTTAATACCAAAACCAGCGATGTACTCGGGGCCCAGGAAGGTTTCTAACAACTCAGTCTGAAGTTAGACAGCCCGGAGAAGCACAGAAACATGGGGATAGCTGTCCTCTGGCTGATTTGCAGTGGAACCAGGAACTCATTGCATACAGTGATGGTATTTAGATGTGTGGCTGAAGGCACTGTAGAGTTCTTGTTTCTCCTCTTGAACGCATGCAAGTTTGCCTTCTGTGCAGTGAGTGCTGATGCAGCAGGCACTGCAGTGAGTGCTGACCTTGGCTGCACCATGAGCAGTTTGTGTCCAGGTATGCTCTGCTCCTGAGCAGCTCTCAGTGTTGTGACAGGAGCATTTCTTTGATGATATCAGCCCTGAATATCTGATTGTTCTGCTCTCCCAGCTGTCAGATATGATTAATGGCAGTCATGTATCCCAAATGACTGAGGTGCTGTGGAGCACTGCTGCTGCCATTACCCTTTTAGACTGAGACCTGATCATGAAATGACTTCTTCAGCCACTGGTAAGAGAAGATTTCTCTCCATATGAAAACTTTATACAGTGTCATGGAAATAGATGTTATATTGAGACCAGATACCCAAGCCTTGTGGTTAAGCTAATAGACAGAAACTGTGCAGACTGAGGTGCAAGTGCCAGCCTCACTATGGTTTCCAGCTTAACTCAGCTTCCAGAGGAGCAGCGAACGTCAGGAATCCTCTATGTCTTATCTTAATATCTTTAAAGAAATGAGCAATCTGATGGAGATCGCCCTGCACCAAACACATGGATTGCATAACAGCCCAAACTCTGCAGAAATATTCTCTCAGTCCCACAGCAGAAATCTGCAACAAAGGCAATGAAAAAAATCCATATGCAGAGAAGCCATGGGACCTGGTCCCAAATGTGTGTGCTCAAGCTCTCCTCCAGCACACCTTCCTGGCAGCTGCTAACTCCATTCCTGTCCTTGGTGTGCTGCAGACCTGTTGGATCCCTTCCAGCACAGATGTACAATTGTTCAGAGACCTCAGTGCTGACCCAAAGAACTGCGATACATGAACGAGAGCACTTAATTGCTCAAACTGTTGCTCAAGTTACAGTGCAGAATCTCACCCGTTAAACCCTGGCGTGGGCAGAGCCGTGGGTTCCCAGCTCCTCAGGAAGATTTCAGCAAGCACAAAGAGCAGGAGGGTGGCAGCAAGGAAAGGAGGTCTCCTCTGAGCAGTCTTCTACTGTACGTGGTACAAAGAGGTCACAAATGCTGCCTGTGAAGCATTTCCACTGCTCTGATAGCTGATCCGCAGCACTACAAAGAGAAGCCTTGCAATTCAGTGGTGTGTGGCCCAGTGGCTCAGCCCAAAGCCACTGCCCTGAAAGATGGGCACGGAGGGCATTGGAGAAAGCTTCTGCCTCAGCCCCTGGGGCAACAACGCCCAAATCTTCTGTTTGGAAGCTGAAGATTTCTTCCAGTGCTGTTAACACTTCATAGCAGTGTTTTTTTGGGTATCTATCCATCTCTTCATGTGAGATGGAGTTCCCCTCCATCTCCCGGGCCAACACAGGTCACTATGAATCATGAAAATGCCAGGCTTGGGCTTAACTGGGGCCTGTGTGATGCCTGTGTTATGGACTGGCCCTTTGTAGTAAGATGAATGTCAGCCAAGAGCATTTGCAGAATAGCATCCTGAAGGAACAGAAGGAACAGAAACCACTTCAAAATCCAAAGATTCTCTGCAGCACTTGTTTGTGTGCGCAGTATTTTCCCAAATCCAGCACAAACCCTGGAGCGAGGGATTTCACAGCCTTTCTGTGCTGCAATACTGCTATGTTGCTAAGCCTGTTACTAGGCAAAACATGTTTGAGCAGCAGAATAAACATTTTCAAAACACAGGAGAAGATATTAGCATTTGTAAACTGGACTTGAACTTCTTTTCTTTGAGAATAATGAAATTAATACCCCTAAATTCTTGTAGTTACTGGGAAGTAAATGAGACTGGCTGTGTTCTGTCGGGTCCCAAGAAGATGTGGTGCAGCTCGGTGAGCTGATGCCTCTCCATGCGTGTGGGTGTGGAGTTACACCCAGGTGATGTTCTGGGGGAGGGAGGAGGAAGGAAATGTGTAACACAGGGAAGTGGTGAAATTGGTTCCCGGGTAGCTCTGTCACATTCCTGGCTATGTGAGCTTTGTGAGCGAGGAGTGTTTGCAGTCATGCCCAGCAACTCAGATCTGCTCACTGTGCTGTGAGCCACAGCTATGGGCAGCCTGTCCGCAGGGATGGCTGCAGTGCTGCGGGCCGAGATGATGGGAAGGAGCATCAGCCAAAGTGTTGTCACTTGTGTCACTTATCTCTTACGCTTATCACACAGAGCCTGGCAACCAAAACAGCACGAGGGCTGCAATTTCAGCGTTCTGTTTGTGAATGGTGATTTACCTGGCTTGAGTAATGATAGGGGCCTGACACTTTTCTTCATTTCTCCACATCCAGTTCTCTTCTGAAACAGCACGTGGGGCTGTGGCTTGAATTCAGAACCACAAGTAACATTCTAAATGTTACATGTTTATATATACATGCACACACTAAGACACAGAAGGCAGGATTTCTACTCATTTTACATTTCTGACTTTCTGTTCCTGAGGATGGCTTGGAGGAGCTTCAGCTGGGACATGAAACTGGCACAACTACCGCCGAGCTCCCAGCTTCTGGCAGCACTGATCTCTGTGCTGTGCAGGACGGAGCATTTCAGCCTGCAGAAGTGGCCATCCACCTCTTAGATTTTCCTATGTTCAGTATTATACAGAGATATGAAATAAGAAATAGATTTTTTTTTTAATTATGCATACACGTGATAGTTTTGGTCGTTCCCCTGTGGTTTCAGTGGCCTGTAAACTACGTAGTGCTTCCCTTGTGCTTGCTCTCAGGAAGGCTATCAGCACGTATAAGAGGACTAACATGCAGCAGTGGGGTGCCAGACCAGGTCTGTGGGTGTGAGCACTGGCAGCAGACCCATAACAAATGAGTGCAACATCACAGGACTGTTAGGAAATGTATGAAATCTCTTTCTAGAGGAAGATGTTATTGCGCTGATGGTCTTGAGACACTGAGGATCTGCTTGGATGGCGTGTGACCTTGGGTAGAATGTTTGTCTGAGTGCCCAAATTGCAAAACGGCAATGATAGCATCACCTCTGCCCTCCTTCCTGGTTTAAGTCAGAAACTATTTGGGATCAGGACAGTCTCCTTTCTGACTAGACAGTACGTAATGCAATGGGCTAATTACAAAATAAAAAAATAATGAACCTGTGCTCAGAGGAAAAGCCCAACAAATACTTCTCACAGTAACAGCCCAAAATGCTGGCATTGTGCTGTGGTTTCAGCAACTGCCATCCAGAGGTGATGTCTCCAGTTTGCACAGCACTGCACCACAGCTCACAGCAGCTCAGCCGAACTGCAGCTGTTGCTGGGAAAAAGGAAAAGAGACAAACAGAGAAGGGAAACCTCGGGGTCTCATTCTGACCTGTGGTAGGAATTACCTGGAATTGCTGGAATTGGAAACTAAAGGTTAGGCAGTGTGGGTGCTGGGCAGTGTCTCAGCATGCTTTCAATACCAGGTGTCACCTGAAAGCAGCACTCATGCCATCTCCAGGGACGTCCCCTGGCCCAGCTGTGCCATGCAGCCCAGGGAGGTGCCAGCAGCGATGGCCCTCAGCATCACGCCTGGCAGACGAGTCTGACAGCTCGGAACCCTGTTGTCACAAGGCTTTGGAGCAGATGGTCGCCCCTTTGCAGTGTCAGCCTGCCTTCTGCCCAGCACAGAGCTGCAGCCCCGCTTCACCTGGCTCCCACTGCCTGCCATTACCCTGCCTTTGAGATGCAGAAGGGTGGGAGAACTTTGGGTCAAGACTCACCGGGGCTCTCTGCTAAGGCTGTTGTGCCACAGTGACTCTGGGGGAGATGGCATTTTGTCTCTAGCAACTTGCCTATCTCCTTCATTTACACAGCAGAGCAATGTGGCAGCAGTTAGAAGGCAGCAGAGTCCCTTGGGGCAGGTCCTGCTGCCTCATTGCCCACCTCACACTTCTGAGCGCACCCTCGGTGGCAGAGCCTGGTTGTCTGCTGTTATTTCTGTTTTGCTACTTATGTGAACTTCAGAGATGAACTATTTGCAGGATTTCCAGCAGGCTGGAACAGGGCTCTACGAGATCCTTCAGATGGGGAAAGCAGACCTGTCCCAGCAGACAGGCAAGTTGTCCAGCAGGGTTACAGCAAGTATCCTGGATTTAGTATCCAGACTGTTTACCCTGCTGCCTGGTGGCATTTTTCAATGAGCATTCCTTGCAGCAGGGGATATTTCGCCCCTCTCTCTGCTGTGCATTCTGTGTTTAACCTTTTCTATCCTATACACGTGAAGCTTTGGTTTCATTTTTATCAAACGTTGGAGTTTTCTTAGGCAGGAATATAAAGCACAGCACAGCTCCTCTGCACATGGCGAGGTGCAACCAGGGCTGCCTGCCAGCTGTGACGGCACTGTTGCACAGGTAACAGCCACTTTCATTCACACTCAGCCTGCTTCTCTCTCCAGCTACTCTGGAAGCTGCACATCTGTTTTTCCCAACAAGCGCAGAGCATGAAGTCACCGCTTTTGTACTGTCTTCTTTTGCAGGCATTGTCTGTAAATGCTGTACGTTGGTTTCTGTACATGACTACAGATCACTGACAGGCAGAAGGGAGAGTAAGTAGGACAATGGAAAGCACACACGGGACTTGATGGCTGTGCCAGCGGGTCCACAGCAGCCTGACATTTGTCCTTAGGACTTCATGTGTGCATCTCTGTATTTATGGACAAAAACCGCACAGGGATGTCTGAAAAAACCAGTGAGTTCTGACTGGCATCAACAACAACAGGGAAACTTAAGCAGATCAAGGAAACGTCCAAATCCCCCCCGGTCTCATTTCCATCCTAACGCACAGTCCCACTTTAGGAGTCACTATATTTATACCGGGAGAATCATTAAGCTATCATTAGGTGCCGCCTCATTCATTTAAAGCACGAGCAGGAAAATTAGAGCGGGGCATCGCTAAATTAGACGAGAAAACCCTACCGCTTCGCACTACTGACATCTTCTCTAGTCCTTTCCTTTCTTGTGTGTAACGCAGCGCTCAGGCAGCGCTCAGAGCGCAGGAACGGGCTCCGCTTTCAGCCAGGGGGAAGCGAAGCATCGCTCCTCGGTGACCCCGAGCTTACAGCGGCGCTGCCCCCAGCGGAGCCCACCTGCGCCCGGGACCCGCAGCGGCCCCACGGCTCCGCTCGGCCGCAGCATCCCCGCCCGGGCGGCCCGGAGAGCGGCGCAGCCCCCAGCCCGGCTCCGAGCGCGCATCTCCGCGGCGGGGAAAAACGAAAAGAGGGGGGAGGAGGAAGGGGCCGCGCGGAGACTTACGCCCGAGCTTTGGGGAAACCCATTGACAGCAGGATCTCCAGCGACGAGCCGTGTTTGATGGTCCCCGCGCGGTGCTGCCGGTTCCGCCGGGGGATGACTTTGCTGTACAGCTCCTCTTTGGCAGCCATGGCGTGCGGTGCGGGCTGCCCGCGCTGGGCCATCACGCAGCCATCGCCGGCCGCGCAGGGCCATGCACACCGCAGCGCCCCGCCGGGGGCCGCGGCCGGGGCAGAGCCGAGGGGCTGCGCCCTCCTCCGCGCCTCCGCTCCGCGCTGCTCCGCGGCCCCGGGGCCACACGTGCGCGCCCGGCGGCCGCTCCGGAGCTCCGGGAGCCGAATGCCCGCGCCGCGGCCCCGCGCAGCCCGCCCCCGCTCTTAAAGCCGCCGCCCGGCGCCGCGGGCTCCGCTCGGGGATGGAAGGGGGGGGGGGGTGGAAGGAAGGGGGGGTTCTCTTTCTGCTGGAAGAGCGCACGCAGCCTTGTGGAAAGCGGGGAAGGTGCGCGCTGTTATTTTTGTTTTCTTATGTATTTATTTTCCTGGAGGAAAGAGCTCTGCGCGATGCTGCCCTGAGCGCGCAGGAGAGGCGGCGGAGGAGGGAGGTTGGAACTCTGGGGCTGTGGTGCTGTGTGGCTCCAGGGCTCGGTGTCGCTGGGTGAGCTGTGGGAACACGGAGCTTTGAAGCGGGTCTAGTGAGAGGCAACAGAGTTGTGCTCCTGTTTTTCCACCTCCATCCTCGGTTTCTGCATCCTTTGCAGCCCTCTCTGGGCCATTACATGCAGTATGTGGCCTCGGAGTTCCCCCCTGGAGGACTTCGTACCTCCGGTCAAGAGTTATGCTCTTTCTCTTCCTCCTCTCACCTCTCCTCTGCCTTTCTCCCACATCCCCTCCTGCCCCAGTTCCTCATCTGAAGACTGCCGTGTCCACCCTGCTGAGCACCCAGGAAAGCGGGGAGCGGTGTGAGAGCACAGCCCTGCACATAAATAAAAACAGTGAAGATGCTGTTCTTTAAAGTGCAACAGTTTATGCTGGGAAAGGAAGCAGTGTTGGCAGTGACAGTCCTATCCCTATCGTTGCTGGTTTGTAGCATCAGTGAAGCATCAATGAAACACCCTTTTTCCTGCAGAGGTGAGGTGCTGACCCAGCCTTTGCACCTCCCCAAAACCTTCCGGAATCCGATCAATATCCAGGAATTCACACCCACAGAACATATGAGGGAGGAGAGCATTGCTGTGTTTCGACTTAACTCGATGCGCCTCACTTCTGCGAGCTTTTTTGCTCCGTCTATATTACTCAGTCAGGAAGTAACAATAAAAATGCAATTTGTTATGGATGTGGCTTCCAGGGACTTTGCCCAGATGAGAATCCCTTCCCTCTGGCTGCTCCAGATTCATCCAATCAATTAAGAAATCCACATAATACAGTGTTGAAATTCATAAGCCGTCAGTTCAAGTGGCTGCATAGCTGATTGGAATGGCTTTTCAGGCCTGCTGAAACAGCTTCAGGTCTTTGCAACTTCGGTGAGTGCCTCTGCATTGGATCAAGATGAGGCTTTTTGCATTAGAATGCGTTCCTTGAAATAATGCTTCCTCCCACTTTTTTTTTTTTTGTTTGAAAGCTGAAAGTGAAAGCTGTTTCAGTGATCAAATAGGAAAGAGGAAAGAAAAACAAAATGGAAAGCAAACAGAAAACACCCGGAAAATTGTGTTTCAGTCCCCAGATGAATGAAAAAATGCGTATAGGTAAAGAAATTGTGGGTCTGTGACACTGGGGATGCACACTTCATGTTAAGATGCTGTCAGGTTTTCGTGTGAGGCCTTTCTCTTGTCTTTCACCTGGCACAAACCCAGCACTTCATGTGTGTGCAGAACTCGGTGCTGATCATCACTGTCCCACCTTGTGGGCGCTGCTGCCTGGGCTCTGCATTAGGAATTCCCCTGTGAAACTCACACGTGGTCCCTTCACCTCCAGGAAGATGCATTCTTGGGGGATGTTTTACATCACTTCCTTCAAAGCTGGAAAAAAAAGGCAACACAGCATTAGTTGGAGGGGGTGTAGGAATACCATGATGGACAGTGAGTGGGAGTGCTGCTATGTGCTTCCATAGGAGGCGATCAGGCCCTAAGGAGCCTGAGCCAAATTTCGCCGTCTCTCCAGCCTGATGCTACCTCCTTGTGAGCACACAGCAAAGGGTCCATTCCCCAACAATGGGAATACTCTGAAATAAACAGCACAACAGCAGGAAGCGGAGCAGAGGCTTTGCTTTCCTTCTCAGCTTCCCTCCCAGGAGCTCAATGCCATCAGAGAGCCCTGACCCAGGGCTGAGCTCCGACCTCTCCCAGCTGCACTGGGGCAGGAGGGAGAAGCAGCAAGGAATGGCTGTGCCTTCCCCCTGCCTGTCCCTGGAGAAGCACTGAGTAAAAGCTGCACAGAGAAGGGCACAGCAAGATCACTGCTCCCCAGACTTCAGCCTGCTCTGGCAGTTATTTGCATGCTGAAGTCGTTTCACACACACGGATTGTCCCCATGGCCCATCTGCAGCTGCAGGAGGGTGACGGCCTCCCCCCTTATCTTGCTTTGGCACCCCTGTGTTATCTGCCTGCGCGTCGATGTCAGCCTTTGGGGCCGAGCATCTGAAAGCATTAAATAATTAAAAATTGAGTCTGCCCCAAGCACTTTTTCCCCTCTTATTTTGTCTCCAGCATTCCCAAATGTCGAGAAACAGTGATTTATCACTGAGAAAAGTGAACAGCTGCCTTACCCTTGATTCAAAACAGCATGAAAACCGAGGCAAAATTATTAGTCAGATTTCTGACCGAGTTGAGACGCTGCAGCAAACTTCAGCCCATTTCCTCTGCAGTTCACAGTTGCTCTGCAGCAGTGCTGGTGACTGCTGGGCTTTGTGTCCCAGAGGGCCACATTCCTGAGAGCAGATCAGTCTTAAAAGCTTAAAACACCTTTCCCCAGGTGTTCTGCCTTCAGCTATGGAGCTGTGCATAGCTGTAGCTCTGTCCCGCAGGGGTGGTCCCCTTGCTTTGCTAAGCATCCATCTGCACAGGGAATGGGTGGGGGTGGATGTGGGGATGCGTTGGGGCCTGGGGGGTCCCAGCACTGCTGGCTTCAGCAGAGAGCAGCTGGGCCTTTGGCCTGCGGGAGCCAAACTGCCCACAGGGAATGGAGAATTGGCTTTTCCAGCTTGGATCTTCATCAAGTTTGGAGTGTATTTTCCTCATTACAAACAAAATCCACTTTGGTTTCACCATAATCCCTTCATTTGTGCATGGAGTTGCGGAGTCAAGCTGGACTGTGCGGTGCAAGCCAAGAGGCAAGGCGTCCTTGGGATGCTCAGCTGGAGGGCAGAGGGCAGGGGTGACATGGAGCCCCGCTTCCCAGCCCTGTTCTCACTCAGAAGGAAGATACAATAACATGTATTTTAAAACGCTCGGAGCTATTTTTAATTAGAATGCAACAGGGGTTTCAGCATGAAGAAGGGCCCCAGGCTGGGTGTGTGCCCAGCCTCCCCCTGCCTCTGGGGTCCTGTGCAGTGATGGTGCTGGGGGTGCAGGGGGGGACAGCAGCTTCCTTTGGCACGATGGACTTCCATGGGTTGCACTGATGGAAGGGGCAGTGAGCAGCTGAGGCCTTGCAGATTTGAAGTTCACCCATTGAGTTCTTCCCTAGGTTGAGCAAATGGTTGCGTGCAGCAAATCTTCCTTTTAATTCCTCCTGAAGACTTGCAGATGGGGAAGTGATGTATGTGGTGCTGTGCAAGAAGCTCTCAGGAGCTCTGCAGTAGCACAGGTGGGATTTCAGAGGGACCTAAAGCCACCAGTACACTGCCATAGTGGTACAAAACCCACTGTAGTAGGAGAAACGTTGAGCAAACAAAGCGTTGATGAGCTCTGAGCTTCTCACTTGTCCACGTGCAAGAAACATCTTGAACTATCTTAGCCGTTGGATTTCATGTCTGTTTCTGCTGCACTTGTATGGATGTAGTTTATTGCGGTGATTATTTACTTGCTTGGGTATAAGCCAAGAAATAAGGAGATACAATAGAAAGCTGCTGGGATTTCCCCAACTCCTACACACAGTAAAGTATGCTGACGTGCTGGAGGTTGTACAGAATCTGCAGCGTTTCTGAAAAGGCCTTTCTGTTTGACTCTTCCTTTGGTGTAATTATTAATTTGGTTGTGATTTGCTTAGCTGCATTCCTGTATAATTAAAGGGGATTTTGTCAGATTACTTTGAGCAAAAAAAAACGTGTTTGTTTGATTTGATATTGGCAAGGAAAGGAAGGGAGTGCTTATGATCACTTGAAATCTTCCAAATTCTAATTATTGGAAAAGAGACAAAGTTGGTGGTTTGGTTTGTCTCACTGATTGCAATAATCTAAAAGAGGTGGAGGAGTGACTCTATGGATCACTATGGTTTCTTTTCTCATTTTTCTTCTTATTTTTGGTCTTAGCTTTCCTCTCTCCGGGCATTGCAGTGGTCTTTGAGTGGAGGATGGGAGTGCACACAAGCAAACATGAAAATGGCCGATCAGATTCCATGAAGGTCATTGAAATGGGAAAAAGAGGGGGATAAAGCAGGGATGGTGGAAATAAGGAAAACTTGAAGAAGGTGTTTGTAATGCAGTCTTCAGAAATGCTAAGGAACATACGAAAGAAGTTTTTAATGTCTCTGGTAAGAATTTTATCTGGCAAACCGCCCCTTAACAGTGCACGTGTTTGTATGGCAGAAGAGGATTGTTGCACATGTTTGTGTATGTCCACTACTGGCACATTTCTGTGCTTTGAGAGGGTCTTGAAGGTGTAATTTCAATGTGAGTGAACGTAATCCAACATCTTGCTTTGACTGCAAGCGTTTGCAATTGGTTTCATATTTAAATCTTCATTATGGAACTGGTTAAAAGACAGGGGCTGTTCTCTGTACATTTAATTATGCCCTGCATGGCTCTGTGTGGAACTCCTTGCAATAGGGAGCCCGATGCCTTCCTCCACACCTCACACCAGGAGGAACGTGCTGCCCTGTCAGGGCTCTGTGGGTTTGTTTCTCCAGCCCTGCTAGTGGGAAGTAGTGGTGTTATCCTACTTGTGTTTCTTGTTAAGATTTTGGGGGATAAACAAAACAAAACAGGCAAACAAGAGAAGAAAGGAGTTCCTGTTTGCAAATAATTTCCCATCTGCTTCTCATTCTGTTTGACTCCGGGGATCATTTCTCTACTGTATACATCTCATTTTAACCAACACGAAGTCTGGACGAAGGCTTTGAGCTTCTACTTCCCATCAGGATCCCTGGCTGCGAGTGGCTCCCAGCCCCAGGCACTGAGGATGGCTGCTGGTGCAGAAATCCTCTTTACAATCAAAAAATGACCCCAAAATTACAAAGTTTTGTTTCACCAGAGGGTTCTGGATCATTCCCTAGCATCACAAAGAAGAAGTGTAGTTCAAAGCACACTCTAAGAGCTCCTCATCTCTATTAATCCTGGTGGGATCCTAAGCTACTGGATTCTGATTCCTATTCTTTTGCCCCTCAGCATCCTGACAAGAGATATTAGATTATTCCTTGCATTTAGGCAAGGAAATGTATGGATAATTACAACTGTACTTTTGAAAAACTGCGTGGCCCAATTGCATTTAACCGAGGGCCTCAATGGGAGCATTTGCTGAAGTTGTTGGAGGCTGTGGCTGCCAGGTGCCTCGTGCCCACTGAAAAGGCAGCCTTGAAGCCACAGAAAGGCAGTGAGACCTTTCATGGGTCTGGGCATCTGTGCAAGGGGAAGGGGAAAAGGCAGAGCCGTGGGAAGATCCTCTTTTACAGCACAGGCCTTTGAGCTGAGCGCTGCTCATAGCAGGCTGCATTTTGGTGCTGCACTTCCCTCTGGTGTTCATTTTTTTCCTCGAGGCAGAAGCCCTATTTTCATACTCTGAGTACAGCAATAGGATGCTGGCCAGCTTGCATAGCATATGGCTGAGGCCACAGGAAGAGAAGTTGCCCTGAGATAGCAACATTTTGTCTTTCTTCTGAAATCAATGTCCACGTGAGGGCTGATTCCTCCAGGAGGGCAGAGATCCACCTGTCCTTTCACACTGCGGAGCTGAGCAGCCCATAGGCAACTGCAGAGCCTTAGTTTGGTCCTGGAGCTTTAAGGCTGAAGTGTGCTTGCCTACCCCCTGCTAATTGTAGGCAAGAGGTGGAAGTGATGAGGTTTTCCATCAGCAGTTGTGTTCCAGTGGGTTTTTCTAATTTTTTGCCTTAAAGAACAGTCACGTGGCAGCAAAAGCCCCAAAACCACAGCGAATACAGCAAACTATTTCTCACCAGGATGGATAAGAAGGGCAGAGCTGCTCGGTGTCAGTGGGACTGATGCTCTTTTTCCCAGTCTTTGCTGAGAGGTTCACCTCAGCCCTGCCATAGAGATATTTTGAACGGGTGGCACATATGCTTTATTTCTGCTTTATTTCTGAATGATTTCACTGCATTCTGCACAATATTTGAGTACTCTTTTGACAAATCCGAAAAACCCAACAACTGAAACACACAGTTGCAGCAGATGGGGAGCACAAGATGAGGCATCCTTGTAACACACACAGGCAGATTGTCTGCCTTCCTCCTCAGCTCTGGATCTGACACCATAGGGAAGGCAGACATAGGAGTTACAATCATCTTCCCTGATGTTACTATGCTGAAGGAGACTTCCAGCACTGAATATTGTACAGAAATATCTCCTAATTGTATCTTCACACGGCTGAGAGTTGCTCTGCTGAAGTTTATCTATCTCCATGGGGAGATACAGTTACCTGCTGGCCAAAAGTTCCCCTGGAGCGTTTACATATGGACTCACTTTCTGTTTTTCCCAAAGGAAGCAGCTCAGAGGTTCTCACAATGGCTTGGTGTGTCTGGTGTGCACTGTGCTATTGATGTGAAGCAAGGCTGAAGAGGAAGTTTCCAGCAGGTCAGGTAGAGATAAGAGTGGCTGATTGCGATGCAGCCTCCGATGCCTTGTTTCCATCCATCCCCCTTGAGCAGCTGGCAGTTCATTACAAAATTATTCATTACAAAACAGGGTGGGGAAAAAAAATGAACCAAGATACAGCTTCTGCAGGCCAACAGGAGATGAGGTCCTCAGACATGATGTGAGGGCACTGGGGGAGGTGAAGGCAGTGATGCATGAGCTGCAGCACAGGCCCTGCTCAGGTGTAGCCAGGAGTGGCAGTCACTCCCTGCAGGCACAGGGAATGTTCTGTGCAAGCAGCCACAGGGACACAGCGATGGCTTTGGTGAATCAGATCATCCTGGCTTTGGGGTGGAAGAACGCAGTAATGCAAACTGAGGTTTGTTTTGCTGTACTTTGCCTTGTTGGTTTTTTCTTTCTTTTCTTTTACTCATGGAGCTTTGTCAAGTGCAGTTTTATTTCTTGTAAATTAACGCACAAAGACGAAAGGAAGCTTTCTGAGGTGGTGGGAAAGTGTCATTAATGAGCTGTTAGCTCTGGGTGTGGACTGATGGCATTTCCTGTGGAGAGGAGACTGGCCATCAGGGCTGCTGATGCGTGCTTACAGCAGACACTGACATCGTTGTGTTGCTGCTGCTGCTCAGGTTGTTGCAGGACTTGCTAGGAGGTGAGATAAGGATTGAGTGTGCCTGTGGGTGCTGAGCAAGCTGCTGGGCTGCAGTTGCAGTGTGAGAGCAGCTGGCATTTCAGCTGTGAAACTGCTATGTGCCTTATTCCTGGGCTCCATCCTCCAAGCCTTTCCAGGAGAGCTCTTGGAGGGGAGCCTCCCAGTGTGCAGGGAACCTTCATTTGCTTTCTGAATAGTGCATGGCAGATCAGTGGAAGCTTTCCCATAACTCTTACTCATTTTTAATGGACTTTGGATTCTGTGCTGTGCTTTTGGCCTCCCCGGTGTCTGGTTTGCTAACATCACTGAGTATCAATTCCTGCATCTTAGCAGTGTGAAAGCAGGAGGACGTGGCTGGCTTTGGCACTTTGCTGGTCACTGCTGGTGTACCTGAAATCACTCTGGTTAGGGTTTGCTGCTCATCCTGTGAAAGGTGAATTCCAGACATAGTCATGATACCGAAGAGGGAGAAATATGACTTCCAGAGAAGTTAAAAAGCAGGTTTGTCCTGTCCTTTCTGTCCTGAGTTAGCACCCAAGCGCTTGCCCTGCCCTTCTCCCTGGTCGCAGAGGCCAGTGAAGCGCAGCAGGGAAAGCAGAGCCTGGAAAGATCTGTTTTTTGGAGGCAGAACGTAGCTTTTTGCCCCATCTAGTGGGTACACGGTGTATTGAGTCTGGATTCCGTGCTGATAGTTTAATTCCAGAGTCCTGCTTACCTAACGCAGTTCCCAGTCCCTGGGTTTAAGTTTGCTTCCTGGCTGTTTATGGGCACTACTCGTATTAAAGTGCTGGCACAAAGTTAACTTAGTGATGCTGGAAGTGAATATAACGTCTGCAATATCCCATCTGATCTCCAAATCCTTTTGTTTTGCTTTCTTTTTCCCATCACCATTACAGAACAAGACTCAAAGTCTCTTTCCCATCTTTCAGTGTCAGTGACTGCTGCCAAACTTCTCTGTGAGGCTCACAATGGTCCTGAGCTCCAGAAAACCTCTGGCAGAGCCAAGCTGCAGCGGTGCCAGGATGTGCCATCTGCCAGGAGGGAGAATCATTCTCAGAGCTCTTTAGGGAGAAGGATATTTCTTCAAGAAATGCTGTTAATGCATTTAGCTGTTGGGCCAGAGCTCAGTTTGTGCTACCAACTGTCTGACTTGAGGATGAACAGCTGAGGGTGGTGACTGCCATAGAGGCAGCCAACAGGGGCACAGCTTTGCTTCCAAAAATGTCTTAAGGTAACACGAACTGCAAGGCCTGGAGACCTTTCTGAGAGCAGAACCGAAGCTCCTGGTTCAGCTGACACCAGCAGCACTGTGCAGATGGGGCACATTTCCTACCCAGCAGTGCAGGCAGTGTTTGTCCTTCACCCTTTGTCTCCTGATCCCACCAATGGGAATATTCCTACCTCCCAGAGGCTGAGTCCTAATGTAATACCTGTGAAACATTGTTGTAATTCTTGGATACAGCGTGGAAAGAAGGGAACAATTATTATTTGATTTACTCTAATATGCTGAAACAGATTGTCTTCTTTCAGGCATACTTTAAATCTGGTTAAGTATTGGATGTGATTCACCACAAGGGTAATACAAGAAGGAAGGAGCTAGAGAAATGAGGGCTTAGCATTACAAAGTGCAGTAACTCAGAATTTGTTCTGGTTATGTTAATCTTTCCTTGCTTCTTAAGTCATTGCCTCCTCATCTTTAGAAAGCAGTAATTTGCTGACAATGACCCACGCTAAAGATGGCATTTTCAATCATTACCTAAAGGAACAAGGAACTGAAATAACAGCATTAGGTCTTTAGAGGATGAGAAGAATTTACATGCAGGCCCTGGCCACATCCTGCTTTTCCCTTTTTTGATCCTTTTCTCAGTTTTCAGCTCCCTAAAGGCTGCCTTCTTCGGCATATAACACGCTGAGTGTGTAACCAGAGTGCAGCCCTGACATAAAACATGTGCTGCAAACATCTTTCTGGTCCACAGAGCAGACAGCAAGGGCAGGATGAAGGAGATGAGCTGTGTTTTACAAGGACCCTTGCAAAGCAGCCTTGCAATACTGGACATGGACTGTGCAGAGTCTCCAGTGTGGACGGGGGACAAATCTCTGCCGTGCTGCTGCACTCAGTGGGGCTGTTTCCATTTGGGAGTGTGGTTGGTTGCTCAGTGAGAGGGACTCTGTCAGATTTCCTCCTTACCCATATGTCCCATGTGGGGTTTGTGCATCTCTAGGCATATCAAAGGAACTGTACTTTGGTTACTGAACTTGCAGGAGTCTGAGAGCAGTGATTAACAGACAACTGTAAAGTGCTTTGAGAACTCCAGATAGAAGGAGCTGTAGCAATGCAAACTATTATTATTATTTTCTAGGTCAGAGGAAGAAAGCAATTAGTTGTAGACCAGTAATTTTCTTTTTCTATTTTATCCTGCAAATGAATGTGATTAGAAGACAGCAGCAATTACACTGATGGGATGGAAAAAGGCCTTCCAGCTTCTCTTGGACTGTTATTTTTTATTTTATATTCATTCTGGATTTTCTTTGAGGTGGGTGAGGTGTGAGGTGCAAGAGCACTTTGTTTTTGGGAAGGGACCAAGCAAATCATTCTGGCAATACTGTAAGATCAGCCGAGGGGCAGCAACTCTTTGATAAGAGATACTCCAAATACCCTCCTTATAAAACCAGCTACCTTCCTGCACTGGAATTTTGGTATTGTATGAGGATTGCTTAAGCAGCAGCTGCTGGCTTTCTGTGCTTTTAGGATGCGTTTATAAACTGTTCACATGTGGGTGGAATTGCAAACCATCATCTACCGGAGAAGATAATAAACATCTAGGGTTGGCTGGAAGTCAAGAATGACAGGTTGCTTAAAAAAGCTGGAGTTTTATCACTTTCTTCCATCCAGGTGTGAGGCCGAGCCATGATTTTTAGAAAACCTTTGTAGGGAAATGAGGCTCCTTGGGCAGAGCAGCTGCTGACCTGACAGGGAAGACTCTCGTCTGCCATCTGGAAGGTTCCAGTCTGAGTCAGAAAAGAGATTCGAACCCAAGCATGACATTTTCCAAATAGGAGACTCAATCCCAAAGGTATTTGGCTAGATAGGGCTCAGTGTCTCTCTGAGACTACAGTCCATGCTGACCCAACAACCTTCACAATTTGTTTTTCCTTCTCACAAGCTACTATATCTCAATGAAAGTTGAAATGAAAAATTCAGGTCAGCTGCAATAGCTACTGCCAACCACTAATTGCTTGCTAGTTTTGCGAGGGACACAGCTGCTAACAGTAAAATCCAGCAAGGGAACAGAGGCTTGACAGTTGATTTGCATCAAGCTGGAGCCAGGAAAAGTCATTTTGGATTCAGACCAATTCTCATATGTTGGTGGACAATGGGATTTAAGCCACTACAGATATCTGTGGGGATTTGCCAAGTATTTGGTGCATCTTTGTATCCTGAGACATCCTTGTGAATCTGAGCCGTTGCTTCCAGCAGTTGCAGGGAGCATGAAACCAGATAGCAAAGCAGCTCACAATAGTAATAACAAAGCCCTCTCAGTTTCATAGTCTGATAAAACATACAAGACTCGCGGGACCTCTCTGGTCAAAGTTCAGTTCCTCACATTTACAGTCAACTCAAGGACTGAGGTGCAGTCAGAGGGCTCCATGGAACATCTGGTTCATTCCCCCTCGGTTGCAGAATATCCAGTAACAAGCTGCAGAGCTGCAGTGAAGGCATGGAAAGCCACGGTCATAAAGCACTGCACAAAAAAGCCACCAGAGGAAAGCAGTGCTATTACAGGTGTCCTGAAGCCTGCCTGTTATGGAGTCACAGAATGGTTTGGGTTGGAAGGGACCCTTAAAGGCCATCTGGTCCCATCCCCTGCAATGAACAGGGACACCCAAAGCTCCATCAGGTGCTCAGAGCCCCGTTCTGTCTGACCCTCAATGTCTCCAAGGATGGGGCACCCACCACCTCTCTGGGCATTGGTGATGTATACCCTAAATAAATTTCCCAGATTATCACAAGAACTGGAGCATGCTCTGAGACAGAGGGTGAAGCCAACCCAGCTGAAATTTCCTGACCTGTGAAGAAAACTCTTCCTTGGGCTGAAACTGGCAGGCAGCCTGAGAGCAGGATCTCCACATGCCTGCACCTTGTCTTTAGGTCTCCTTGGATGCTGGTGCTTCAGAAATCCCCATGTCCCCCAGCAGCCAGATTAGGTGGTGTACATCAGCAGAAATAATCTCCCGGCTTCCGTCTGGGAACACAAGCCAGATATCCCACTTTTTGGGTGCATATAACACCAGCAAACTGACCACCTCTTGTCTGTGCAAGAAGCTCTGCTGAAAGCCCGCAGACTTGAAGGAAACAACAGAAACTGTGGAAAGGAAATGAATTCTCTGCCGCAGAGTGCAACAGATGGGTCACCCCCGTTGTGGGTCATTTCTCATATTTGTGGCCAGCGTGAAGCAGACTTACAAATGTCAGTGTGAGGCAAATGCAGAAGTGTTGCACACAGCCTCAAATTCTTCTGTCACAAACATTAGAGGCTTTCATTCCATCTGGGAAGATCCATCCTAACAGGTTTGCTCGCAGTACATAACAAGCAATATCGCGTGTTCTCCGGGAGATGAATGCGAATAGCTGGGAGAGCAGTGAGAGCCTTTGGTTCTGAGCAGAGGGATGAGGAGCAGAGGGGTGAGGGCTGCTTATGGAAGATCAATCTGTAGGCACCTTGAAGGGGCGGACCTCTGGGATTGATTCAAGGTCGTGCAAGGAGCGTGAGGCAGAGCCAGGGCCAGCATCCACAGCCGCGACTCAGCGTGATGCCTTAAGAAGAAAGGCTATCTTTCATCTAAATTAAAACCCCACAATTTTATAAAAGCTTCAGGGCCTCCGTCTAATCTATTCACACAGCATTCATCACCATGGCATCTAGGTGCCACTCTCGTCGTCTCTTAACCTTGCCAGCATCTATCATGAATATTCTGAGCATCTATCTGGGTTTCCAAATGAGATGAGCGCGCTCTTCCACTTTCTGCATTGAGTTTTGCTGAGCACAGCCCGGCTTTGTGTCTGACAAACAGCCCCATCCACAACAGCCTCAGAAAAAAAAAAAAAAGAGAATAAATACCACGAGGATGCCCAATTAGCAAATATCGCACTTAGCCATATTTTGGAGCTTCTCTTCTCCCTTTCCCATTCGAACTTATGCACTCTAACAACACAGGCCTGTGAGTCTGTCACCACACACCCGCCAGCTGCATAAAATCAAGGCATTGGGCTTTTTAATTGAATGCATAATGAGTTGACTGACAGGTTTAATTAACAAAACTCATCCTGTGTATGCACCTGGAGGTGAAAATAAGTTTAATCAAGAGGAGTTGGCAAGCGCCAACAGCTCTGTCATGGCTTTTTTTTTTTTTTTTAAATTATTTTTATTTTTCTTCTTTTGGTTGGTTCTATCTAGGCTTTGTATTTGCAAAAATGGCTCTGGGTGTTGATTAATTATCTTTTGCTCGAGATTGATGAATTGTTGCGGTCTGCCTTGTAAGGAGAACTAACGTTCCTGCAAAAGCTGCTCTGAAGGCTTTAATAACCAGTGCCTTGGAGAAACCACTGATGGCAAACCTCCAACGCATCCCTACCAAGTAACATGTGGAGACCTCATCTGTGTGAGGAAAATGTGCTCTTAGAATGTGTTGAATGATGTTACTGCTAAGATAAGATGGATTTCTGGTGAAGCTGGTGATGTGCAGCTTTCTCAGAAGGTACGGGAATAAGACAGAAGCCACCACAAATCCAATTGCTTAGGTTGAGTTCCTTCAGTTTTGAAACACCAACTGTAGCATCTTTGGTGGGACTTCTGTGTTGGATAACAGATGCTGTCTGGGAGGTGAGAAAATGCCTTCCTTGCTTCTGATGGCAAGGCTGGAGGAGATGTCCTCATGGCTGGCATCACCCAATGGTTTTTGAGTAGGATTTTAGTTCTGGGAGTCTCTACCATGGTGATCTTTTAAATCATTCCGATTTGCTTCTTGATTGCTTCTGGGAGTTCTGAGCTTCACGGCCGGTCAGTGTGATTTTGGGGTGGAAATTCGTGGCCTTCGAAGGTCAACCTGTGGCACCATTCCCTCTATCCACGTGCTAGGACACTCGGGCAGTCTCAGGCCTCCACTTTGGTCCTTCTGCATCCAGGCTTGAAGCATCCAGCTGGGAGCATGGAGCTGGACTGATGCTCCCAAAGGTGCCCAAGGGCCATGCATGTCCCCTGCCTCCCAACAGCAGCCCTGGGGCCTCTGGAGCTGTTGAGTCCCAGTCTGCTCACCCAGCACACCAAAGATGTCTACCAAGCCAAGTTCTAGCAAAGGTTGTGGGCGTTCTACAGGGAGGTTAATGCATTCAAGCTGTCAAAATATTCTTCCTGCTATTCACCCAGTTAACGTGCCCTCTCTTTCTTTTGCCTGAAAAGGCATTTGCTATGGTATTTTAATACATGGTCTGTGTTCAAGATGTTAGTGACAGCTGTTGTATGACTACAGGAAGGAAATTATGACTCCCTAATGATAACATGTCACGGCATGTCTCTTTGCTTTTCTTTTCCTTTAGATGTACATTTCTTCTGCCAATGTCTCCGTCACCGCACACATGCAGTTAATTGTGTATCGATGACATGTTTACCGTGTGTTGGGAAGAGGGCTTTAAGGAAGAATCTGAGTGCTTCTACCTTGCCTTTAAGAGATGTGGAGTTGGCAGAGCAGATGCCCCATGTAGCAACGTGATCTTTTGTGCTTTGGGTTGCTTCATATCTGGGTATCGGCATTGCCATTGCTTTCTTTGGGGGTGACGGACCTACAGTGAGCTCAGTTAAGGATCCAGCATTCAGGTATTGTCAGTTTAATGTCCTACATGACTTCTGTGGCTTCATATTCTGGAAGGGCTGACAGCTGGTGGGGAACCAGCCCATGAAACACATGGAGGAGGATGGCCCATCATTGCCGCTGGGTTTCAGCTGCAATCTCACACCTCCAGCCTTCACAGGGCATCTTGGCACTGAGCTCTAATGAGAAGTGACCAAAAAAAGTCTCTTCATCTGCTTTAAGGAACTTTCTGGAGTGACATGCATGTTTAACCTAGTTTTGAATTCCCTCGGTGTGGGAAAGTTTCTGTGCCCAGGCAGAAGGCCCGGAAGGGTTATGCATCATTTAAAACCTTGTGTTCAAAATAAGGGGCAGGCTGGGGACGGGTGGGGAGTGGAAATGTAGGTTTGTAATTCTCAGCTCAGCAGGAGCCACTGTTTTGTGCAGGGGCAAAAAACCAACTGATTAACAGCTTCTGGCAAGGGCAGCAGCCCTTGATTCCTCTTGCTTCCCACTGGCACAGCAGAGGAAGTGGCCTTTTGCTATGGCAAGCCACCACTGTCAGCCAAGCGTACCTCTGCCCAGCTCCAACTCCGATCTGCAGCACCCCATCAGGTTTTGGGGTTACCTGGAGCAATCAAACAGCTGTAACTTTGCTCTCTGAAGCACAGCCCCTGCTGGTTTCCCATTGGCATCTCAGGCACAGCTTTTGTCTTTACAGGTGGTGAGTTGCTGCCATTCAGCATTAAGTCTTCTAATGCCAGGCTTTTTTTTTTTTTTTTTTTTAGAGAATCCTCAAATATGTGAATAGGAACAGCAGGAACAAAAGGCTTTTTATGATATCTGGAGACAGGAGGTTCTGTGGACAGTCACACTGTGCTTCTTGGGATGTGTGTGGCTCCCAGGGGTGCTGAGCATTCAGGGCAGTACCTGAGAGGTGGCCAAGGTTGGCATCACCCATTGGTTTTTGAGTAGGATTTTAGTTCTGGGAGTCTCTACCATGGTGATCTTTTAAATCATTCCGATTTGCTTCTTGATTTCTTCTGGGAGTTCTGAGCTTCATGGCTGGTCAGTGTGATTTTGGGGTGGAAATTCGTAGCCAAGTCAGCATTTGCCCTCCAGAAGGGATTTTCAGATTGCCTGTAGTGAAAGAGCACAAGTTTGCAGTAAGGATAAACACAGAATGGAAGTTGTTTCAGCTCTTGCTAGTTGTGGCAGCCGCAAAAAGCCAAATGCTGTCTTCCTACTCTGCTGCTTAGAGGAGTGGTGTCAGTGGGAACGACTGGACATCCCTGCTTCCTTACACCCCCTCTGACACAGGCAAGCTGCCGTTTCCATTTCATTTTTTCCCACTAAACTCTGAGTGGATTCCATCCATTTATAGATGAGTGCTGGACAGTGCAAAGCTTGTTTTGCAGAAAGACGTGACAGTGTCTATGTGGAGAACCAGCTTTATCTCCTGAAGGTAGGTTTCAGCGTAGGACTGATGCCAGGAGCTGGGTACAGGCAAGCTTTCCTCCATCCTCACACACACAGAACGCAAAGCAAAAGCAGAGGGCTGCGCACAGAGTGGGGTTTTTCAGCCCCTTTTGCACAGGAAACCCAAATAGTCACTTGGTGAGGGCAGGAGATGCTCCGGGTCGTGCCTGAGGAGCAGCAGCCACACGAGGTCAGTGTTGCACTGTGCAAATGGCTGCGGCACGGCCTTGGAGGAAAACTTGACCCGGAGGGAAGGGTTAATTCGTCGTGGGCACTTCTGCATGCTTTGCTGCCCGCTTTACCTCTGCGTTCGGTGAAACCCGGTGCTAATGAGGAATTTGTCCCTGGAAGGAGATTTTTAGCCAGCGGGGAAGAAAAGCTGCCGGGTGGGAGCAGTGCAGAGCTGGGCGCTGGCAGCCTGGTGGGATGGTTGGGTCAGAACCACCTTGGGAGCTGCAGGCTTTCCCCATGCAGCCAGTCGTTGGGTGGAGGTGCCAGCTGGGCAGGGGTGCCAACAGCCTGGCTGCACACCGGTGTCTGCTCATCACAGTTCCACTCCGCTGACTGGGCCTGAAAAGTCCTCTGTGCCTGCTTGCGGCTCCTCAGCCTGCAAAGTATCCCCCCAGGGTGGTCCGGGCAGGTTGGTGCAGGAGGGCTGCCTGCACGGGGTCGTGTCTGGCTGCTGATGGGGATTTGCATTCCAGCAGCTCCGGCCGCTGCTTCCCCAGGGGCTCAGGGCTCACAGCCGCACTCCAGGGCCCATTCCTGGGGAGCTCTGGCTGCTATTGATGTGGTCTCACTGCTTTAAAGAGAATGGCTGGGACAGTGACAGAAGTGAAATTCATTCTCCAGTAGGCTCTGCGGTTCCTTTATTAAAAACAGGCAGATAAACAAACAAATTACAGCCCCGTTTTGAGCACGTCCTTCGGTTCCTCTTCAAACAGCTTGATGCTGTTTTAAAAAAGCTTTAAGTAAGAACGCAGCCTCCTGAGTCTTGGCTGCAAACTATTGGATTTAGACTTTCCCTGTGCCTCTAGGTCCTCTGCCTTTGCTGTCTGCTGTCTGGCTGATGGGAGCTTTTCATTCGTTTGGCTTTTCCTGGTGAGAGGCTTCAGAACGAGATTCCTTGTGTGCAGTCTTTGATGTTATGCCACAAAGAATCTCCCCTTTTTCCTAATGCTCCACTGAACCCCATTAAGAAAAAAAAAAAAAAAAAAAAAAAAGAAGCAGTTTTATGTAACTGTGCTGAGAGGAAGTGGGGTGACCCATGCAAATAGTTTTTGTGTCACTTACAAAGGCCCAGATGCTACGGTGATGGGTTCAGCAAAAAGATCTGAACCCATTTAGCCAGGGCTGAGCTGGGCTGCCTTAGCATTGCACTGCCTGAAAGGCAGAGGATGTGCAGCTGGGGCTATGAAGGCATCCCTGCCCTGCTGGGTAATGCAGTCCGACCTTTCAGGGATGCTGTGCAGCCCTTGCCAGCTTGCTGCCTTCTCTGCACACTCGTGGGTGTGCTTTGGTGATCCGTGAGTTTGTGAATGTGAGGAACCTCCAGATCTCAGTCTGGAGATGAAAAGTGAGGTGAAACGCACTGTGGACTCTTCTTCCTTCAGAAGCAGATGAATAGCTGTTCTGTTTATGTGACACTTAGTGGCTTCAGCTTTATTGCTTTGTTGACATCAGGTTATAGATACTGGGGCTCTGTCCTTGTTCTCCATGTCTTATATCTTCCAGTACATTTGGTTGGGTATCTCTCATTCTTCCCATGCATGATATTCTTAAAGCTGAGGGAAAGGAGAAGGATTGCCTTCTTCATAGACTAGAAGAAAGCTCCTGGTTTTTAGGCTCAGTCTCTTTGCCCTGCAGGATGGGTTGGTGGCTGAGCAAGGCACAGCTCTTAGGGTGCATTTGCTTTGGGCCCCTGCCTGCAGCATAACAACAAAACAGGTGCCATCAGCATGCCCTGAGAATCCCAGCCTCGTGAAAAGGCTTTGCTGGAAGTGTGTTTTTGGAGAAGAGAAACCTATGCACTGACCCTTTTCAGTATCATCTGATGCGTGCACCATGATTAGAAAGAGTAGAGGAAGTTAAAAATAACCTGTGGAGGAGGCATTCTAATGAGCAATTATCATTCCTTTCCATTGACTTTTGCAGCAAGGCTCTCCATGTGTTTAGTCTTCTCGAAAGAGCATGCCAGATGTTAGAGTGACTTGTTAAGTCCCTGAATACTGTTCTCACTGGCGTACTGAACCATTGTCAGGGCTTTTTTTTTTTTTTTTTTAATAACTGTTAAAATAATTGGGCCCTGAACATTCTGACCTGATAACGCGAAGGAATCTTGGCTGGCTTTCCTAGGGGTCACGTTTGTGAATAGAAAACGCGAGGAGTGTTTGCCAGAACAAAGAAATGTTTCTGCATGTAAAGATCTTCAATAACTTAATCTGAGGTGGAATCATCTGGCTTCAGAAACTGTGCCTCCTGGCAAAAGCTGACTTTTGCATTTCAACATCCTGAACTTTAGTCTTCAAGGAAGCTTTTGTGCTTGTGGGGCTCTGCTGTTCTCCCCAAAGAGTTCTTTGCAGATGATTGACAACGAGGCCAATTCCACCTTTGCACAATTTTAATGTGAGGGAAGCAGTGAGGAAAGCAGGCGTCTCTTTACAAAGCATCTGAAGCGCTTTGCTCACACGTAGGAATCTTAATTGGATTAAAATACAAACGTGCACGTTGTGATTTTGCATGCTATGGATCCCACCCTCTTGTTTTTAGCTGCATTGGCCAAACTCAGTGAAGTGCACGGTCAATGTTTTAGCTTTGCCTTTGGTGTCCCTCGGTTGGAGCTCATTAAGCATTCGGGGAATAATAATTCTGGGACTTGAACTTTGATCTGAGGAATCTGGGAAAGAAAGGGCCGGAAATTGCAGCAGCCTGATTAGCTACCCCAAGTTGATCAACTTCTCTGCCAGATGCAGGCAGAGCTCCCAGAGGCTGGGGGACAATAGCAGTGGTGCAGGAGAGGCTCCTCGCGTGCGGTGGCTGCGCTCCCATCACATCCCATTACCATCTCCGATGCAGATGGCAGCTCGAGCCGCTCCGTGCGCACCCAGCGCCAACCAAACCCTCATACAAAACATCCACTTGGCAGATGACTGTGATTGTTTTTAACCCTCTGTGTTTGTTTTGCTGATTTTTCACACGTTTGGGAGTTGTGCGGTTTCAGCTGGGAGTGGAAACATCAAAATATCTTGAGAGGAGCTCGGCCAAAGCTCTGCTGGGAAGGCTGTCCCGTGCCTGCTCCAAACCTGCGGGCATTCAGAGGTGCAAGGTGGGATTGCAGACCACATGGCTGAGTTTTATGCTCTGAGCAGCACTCTGTTCCTCAGGAAGACATTTAGGCTGGGGTAAAAACCTGCAGCGCTCACATTCAACACATTCAGAACAAGGCAGAGTTTGTCACATATTTCCCTTCCCTCTCCCCCCCCCCCCCAAAATATTCTGAGAGTTTCGACTCCAATTCAGCTCTGTGTTTTGACAGCCTCAGTTTGATGACGAACCACCGCCAGCGCTCTGCTGTGTCTGCCTGGGGATGCTCTGACAACTCCCAGCTCTAATTGAGCAACAGGTTTGCTTCTCACACTGCAGAGTTTGTGACTCTGATCCCTTCTTCTTTGTGAAGCTGCACCCATCACCATTAGAATAGCTTGAAAAGATGGGAATATTGAGCCCTCCATCTTTGGAAAGCTTTCCTCACTGTCTTCACTTTTTCTTACAACTTTTTACGCCTTCACTTTCAGTCTGAGACACAGCAAAGTTCTGCCTCAGTGTCAGAAAGCAGTGACCACAGTGCTGTGCTTCTGCTGCCAAAGGGGAAGGGGATGTGGAGCTTTTCCAGAAAAGCTTCTAAGGAAGACGTTTATTTTGTTCCAGATAGAAATGAAACACAAAATATCACAGCTGAAAACCTAAATGATGTGTGTTCCAGAAAGAGGACACTGTGGTGTTTCATGGACTGTAATTCCAATACTGCTTCTTCCCTCCTTTTGTGGGAGATATTTGGCCCCTGTCCCACAGGGCAGCACTGGGCTGTCAAGTTGGGATGCTCTTCAGGAGGAAAAGTAATCAGTCACTGAGAATAACATTTGAAAGAGACTCATTTTCAAATAAAAAATGCCATTTTGGCACAGTCCTGTTTGCCTGCCCTTCTGCCCTGCTCCATGTTGTGGCTTTGTGCAGCATTAGGAGCTATTTTTAATAGAACATTGGGCATTCAGTGTCAGGGAATGTTGGAGGTTGTGTGTCAGGCGGTCGGCTCTCCATTTTCATGGTGGAGGTGTTTTCCCAGCCCTGAGTAAAGCTGAATTTTATCTTAAGGCTGGAGGACTGAGAAACCATTCCACCATCCCAGCACTTTGTTCACATCCTAAAGCCTTCTCCTTTCCACTGGCTGCTGTTGCAACAGCACCATTTCACTGAATAAACTAATCAGAACCTAAGATTTGTTGCATGTGAGGAAATAAAAAAGGGCTACGCTTTGGTGAAGCTGCTGGAGGTGGTGCTTAGTCCTTATTTTTCCCTCTATGGGTGAAACGGTTACATGAACCTCTGCTATTGTTGCAAGAAAAAGTGGCTTCCTGTGATATAAAGTAATTTTTTAAATAGGAAACATATGGCTGGGCCCTAACAACAAAGTGATATTCAGGTGCTGATGGCATATGCCTCCAGTCCTATTGCAGGAAGCTATCTTGGAAATCTGGTGGCAGAGGCTTGCACACTAATGTTCAGGAAATGCGGTGGGGGAGGGAATCTGAAACCAACATCAGAAATACATTTACATTTTTAATTTCACGGAAAGTTCCTTGCTATTCCTCTTTTCAGAGTCACTGAGATTCATTCCCAGTTGACAGTAATGAATGGATGCTGAGTTAGGAGTGCACTGCTCTATTTAACGCTCATCTGAGGGAAAAAAAGAAAGGTTTTTGGAAGGAGAGCTGCTCTGCAGACTGCTGTGACTTCACCTCCATAGCTGTGTTTGCACATTGCCTCCCTCCAGCAAAGCTCTCTCTCTGGGAAGCGGGGTACCCTCCCATGGGGCAGGATGGTGGAAGCATTCCCTGATTCCAAGGGGTTCAGCCTGCAGGTGATCACCTGTGGCCTTAAGAAACAAAGTCGGGTTGCTGCTGTAGCATCATCAGCTCTTGCATTTCCCTGCCTCTTTTGTGATGACATTGCTCTCGTGGTGCTTCTTGTATTACTGGAGCCAGGCATCAAGGAAAGAACTTGGACTGAGCCAAGGCTGGCGTTTTATTTTTTCTTTCCTGTTGGCATTTCTGTCTACCTGCTTGTAATCACTGCTAAGATTTACCTTTGTTTCCTTATCTCTGTGAAAACTGAGCCAAACATCAAACTTTTTTTATTTTCTGGCCTTTGGCTGAAAACTTCAGATGTGCTGTTCCATCACAGCCCCGACATTCAGGTCTGTTCTTAGCTGCAGGCTTGTGTTGGGCGTGCGACCCTGTGTGACGTTGGTCAGTGGGACCCAATGGAGCCAGAGATCTGCTCACTGTGGATGGCAACTGTTGGAGGCACAGCTCCCCTTGGCTCTGTGAGAGCTGCCTGTGTTGGCTGTAGGACAGCATCAAGCCACAAAACTTGGTCGTGGTTTTATCTTCAGTCACAGAACCCTGCACTTGCAATTGTTCAGTCCTTGCACCATCCCTTGCTTGTGCTTTCATTATTGTTCCCTTACTCACACCTGCAGTGTCCTCATCTACAAATGTGCCCTTGCTTTAACCCTTCAGTGGGCCACAGCTGGGGAAATGTGAAGATGTGAGAAATTCCCAACGGCTCTGGATTTGGGATGAGTTCTGTGTAAAGAAGGGACGTTTGAATTTGTTTTATCCACATATTTTCACTAGAACAGATTGTCCTGCGTGGTTGTGGATGCTCCCTCCCTGGAAACATTCAAGGCCAGGCTGGATGGGGCTGTGAGCAAGCTGGTCTAATGGGAGGTGTCCCTGCCTGTAGCAGGGGGTTGGAACTTAAATGGGGTGATCTTAAATGTCCCTTCCAACCCAAACCATTCTGTGACTTTGGGAGTTATCAGTGGAGCAAAGCTGGAATGCTTTTTGTTTGGCAAAGAGCTGTAAGAAGATACAGGTGGCCTTAACTTTCAGCATGAGACAATACATAGACAAGCAAGAATTCCAAGGTTTTCCAGTAGAAACCTTGGATTGTGTAGGAATTTTCATCAGAGGTGCAGCAAGGTGCAGAGAGCCCAAGCAGGATTGATTGTGGGTGTACAGTGTGCAACCAAGGAGGTGCCACAGGAGATGAGAAATAAGGTCAAGTAGCACGTCTGCTAGAAACGTAGCCTTTCTGAATGGAAAAAAGCATGCTGCAATTTATTGTCAATGAAGACCCATCAGCAGGAGAGAGTGAACCCCATTCATCCCGATTAATTAGGTGTGGGACTTAAGCCTCCGTCTTCCACAGCTCTAGCCACGGAGCCAGGCAGCATCTCTGAGGATTCTGACTACAAAATCTTAGAAAGAATTTTAATTGATTGGTTCCAATGGCTGCTGGAACAATAACAAATAAAGCCTTCTGAACATGGGGATGCCACCGGTTTCTAGAGGGCGTTTTGCTGGGCATCATTTTCCTGAGCGTTTCCCTGCCTGCCCTGACCTGTGTAGCGTTGGTTTGAGGGAGGCACAAGAGCTGCCTTCGGGCAGAAGGCACAAAAGCTGTTTTTTACGAGGCTGGGTGAGGCTGCTGTGTGCTGAAGGGATCCCTCCATGCTGCCACACGCTGGGAAAGGCAGCGTTTGCTGTGATGTCATCCCAACACCGCCAAGCAGCGCGGTCAGCTTGAGGCTGGAGGGGGGGGTGGGAGGAAGGAGAGGGCTGGGGGAGCGCAGAGGAGGGCATCCCAGAGAGGGAATGCTTTTACAAAGAAAAGAACCAAAACACAAAGCTCTCCCTCCCCTGGCAGTCTGTCGGCAGCGCCTGGGTTGTGTGTGCAGTCTCCGGTCGCTTGTCCTACAGCAATGATTTGTTAGACAAGTAGAGCAGAGCTGAGAGCTGGGAGGCGGGGGAAAGAAGGAGTCGAGGTGGAGGGGGAACCTTGGAACGGAGTCAGGAATGAGTGATGGGCCGGGCTGCAAATGTTACCCGAGTGATACCTCATGGAGGGGGGCTGCGAGGGGAAGGGGGAGAGGGGAGGAGAGGCCAATGGAGAACGGGCTCCAGCAGCACAGGGTTTTATTTTTCACTGCTAAATGCAAAATTGATTATTATTATCTTTTTTTCTTTTTTTTTTAGATGCATAAAAAGAATTAACAACAAAAAAAAAAATTAAAAAATCTCTGCTTCTCTCTTATAGTTCCCAGACAAAGAAAGCTGCAGCAGACAGTCCAGACAATGGATGGTCCTTTCTCTGCTAAGCATTTGCCTTTCTCAGCAGTTAAGGTTAAAAAAAAAAAAGAAAGAAAGAAAGAAAAAAGAAAGAAAAAAAAAAATTCACCACCCAAGAACCAAAAAAAAAAAAACCAAAAAAAAACCCAACCCTCATTGAAGGAATGAATTAAAAAGATGACCCCGGAAAATGCGGCAGCCTTTTTATTTGATGAGGAATCAAGTTCATACAGCGTGTCAGCAGAGGTGCTGCGCTTTGGTCTTTTATTTGTTTCCTGGCAATAAGAACATTCCTTTTTAGGCTGATATCATCCTCTCATCTTCTCCCTCCCTCTGCCTTCCCCTCTCTTCCTCTTCTCGCATCCTTTTTCCTTCCTCCCCTTTCTCCCTCGCCCCTTTCTCCCTCGCATTCTCACATACATTACCCCTTCCTTTCATCTCGGGGCTGACCTGAAATGACCTTTTGCCTGGCACTAGACGTGACTTAACTGATAATAGCAGATACTCGGGGGCCTCAAGCGGTGGCTTGTCTGAGCACGTAGAGGGAGGGCAGAAAGAAACATCCTTTTTTTTTTCCCCCTTTCCTCATAGGCAAAACATGGATTTCTCTTTGTAGCAGCGTTTCCTGCAAGGTAGCAATTAATGACGCTTTGTGCCGCTTATTGCCCGTTAGATAAAATCCTTCCAAAGCTTTCCCTGCGGTGTCTGTCCCAGCACACGAGGGAGGGGAAATCTGTCTGCAAGCGGCCAGCAGCCCCGCACCGTCACTCGGCTGCCACCGGCTCTGCATTGCGTCTGCTGCCTTTGTGCTCCGGCTTCAGCCAAACCCACGTCGGAGCAGCACAAACGTCCTTCTGTCTTAAATAATCAACACTTCTAGGCGGCCCATCCGGCCACAAGGTCATTATTTTGCTCCTTAATGTCCCTCGAAGCCATCGCGGTAAAGATAAGATTGCAGGCGGACCCGCTGGGTTTTTATTTTATTATTTGATTTGATTTTTTTTTTTTTTTTAATGTTAACTATTTATTTGGATACTCGGCGAGGTTGGGTGAGTTACCACAGCAACGACTCTGCATCTTGAACATGAAAGGGCTCTTATTGTGCCATGTGGTGCCTCAGAGATACAGAGAAAGGAGGAGGCGGGGAGGAGAATTCCTCTTTAAAGAAACAATAGCCAAACATTATGTGAACTCGGGGGCTTTATAATAAAGTTGGGAGGCAAAAAAAAGAAAAAGAAAAGAAAAGAAAAGGGGCTGCAGCGGTCTGCGGTGAAAAAATGTGCTGACTTACAGAACTTTGGATAAAGAGGTGTGCGTGTTTATAGAAATATTAATTAATTAGCTGTTAAATAAAAGCTGAATATATATACACGTATTTCATTCTCTCAGCAGATCGTTTGCTGGTCGGGCTGTCAGACTGCACAGGCAGATCAGAGCTGAGGGTCAGAGCCCAAGATATGGTTTTTATTTAATTTTATTTTATGAACTTTGTTCTGCTCTTTCTTTGGAGAGAAAGGAAAAGGGGTGGGTGTTAAAGTGTCCAGAAAGGAACTGCAGAGCGGTCTGTTCCCCATTGTCCAAAATAATGGGGTGACTGAATCCCCAGACAATGAGGAAACCTGGATAATAGGGTTACTAAAGGATGCGGAGCAGAAGTACATGAATGGCTGCACGCAGAGCTGAGCGAGATCCAGGGGAGCTTGTTAGCTCAGATTTTCACTGTCCTGCTTGGACCCAGGCTGGGCTGCACATTGTGCCACCTGCACGTCCCTGTGCTGGGACCCAGGGGGGTCTGCGTGCTGCAGAGCTCAGCCCTGTGCTCAGCCCTGTGCTCAGCCCCGTGCTCAGGCTGAGCCCCACAGACCTGCGCTGTGCTCTGCAAAGGGCCAGCTGGAGGTTCCCTGCTCTGCCCCGCACTCAGCTGAGTGCACGTGTGCAGATTTATCACCGATATCTGGGTATGGATTTAAGTTCTCAGACCAAGGAGCTCCCCTCGGAGTCCCAATTCTGTTAGGCTCGGTGCAGCTGTATGCAGAAATGGCTGCTGCTTGCAGTGACCACACCTTCTGTTGATGGGATAAAGGCACCCTGCCCAGGTGTGCTGCATGTAGGAAATGGAGCCCTTCAATGCCTTCTGCAGGCCTTCCCTGGGAGGGTCCTTGGCCCAGAAGCAGCCCTTTGCTTGGGTTACTGTGCTCTGTTTTCCTTTCCACACCTTTGAGAATGCATTGCAGAACTCAAAGCACTTTGTTGCCTGCTGTACCTCACAGGTAATGCATTTCCTTTACAAGTATTTACCTCAGCTCCATGCCTTGTCAGCATGTGGGTGAGGGTGGAGGGAGGGATTGGACCAGCTCAGGAGGACATCTCGGCAGCCTTCTCTGCAGTTTCAGCTTGTTCTGCTTCACGTGGTTGGTAGTGAGATGCTAACCATTGAGACAAGCCTCAAAACACCATGTGAAACTTGGCCTTGTCTCCCATGCTTTGATACAATTTATGTGGGGGATCATGCAGCCAGATGGGAAACTTGTATGGTTTCCAGGCTTTGGTCATTACAACCAGACAGAGTTCTTGGAGTTCCCCTGAAATTTCACAGAAATACCATTTTGACAATGGAAAACAAAAAGTCCTGGACTTCACTGGAAGTTAACATTCGCAATTTAAAATCCACCATGCGTCATAAGTTCAATATTTCCTGTTCCCCTTTGCTTTGGGATATGCAAATCTTAGTTATTAATTAGCTATGCTTACTGAAGGCAGAAAGGTATAAAGATATGGCTAAATTAGTACAGTCACAATCTCTTTGTGAAGTCTTTGGGATGCTCAGTCTCATCATCTGGTTGCACACTTGTGCTGTGCGTGCCCACGGTTTGCTGTCGGCAGGCTTTTATAACAAGATTGTTTCTTCCCAGCCTTGAGAGCATCTTGTTTAGAAGCCTTACATTTTGAATAATATTGCATAACTACTTAGGATTACTTTCACTCTCCAATACAGGTTCGAGCTCTATTCTTAATTACCTGGGTTTCCAGCGCTTCTTTTTAGAGAACAGTCTCTCAGTGGAGTGGGTTAAATGACTGTTGCAGGTGAAGGACAAGGCAAATCATGGTTTACTGCCTGAAAAGCGTGGCTATGTGAAGTGATGATTGTATTTTCCTGAGCGTGTTAAAGTGTCAGCTGTCTGAATGTCTGCGGTGGTGGCATCATAAAAGATTCCTGGTTTCTTTCATACGTAGTGGGCTGAGATCTGTCAGGGTAATATTGGCATTAAACCTGCCTCTAATTTTCAAAATATATGTGAATGAGAGAGTAAGAAAAGGAGTGGTGTTAAATCGCTGATCTCTTTATCAAGAAGAAAAAAAAATGATGGCAGTGGAAGAAGTGAAGTGTATTTGCCTTTGATGGCTGCTCAGGTTAAGGAATAATGGCATATTATGGGTTAGCAGCCAATGGAGTTATGCTTGTAACTCAAGTCGCAGTGGCCTCTGCTGAGTGTTTCGGGTTCAAAGGCTCCTAATGGTGCACGGAGCAGCACAACCTGAGAACGGCGCCCAGGAACAGCTGTGTGTGCAGCGTGGGGCTGCCCATTGCAAAGGCATACTCCAGGCTCAGGAACAGTGTTTGACTCTACGCGTTGTTCAATACATTGCCATCACCTCTGTCTTCCTGCTCGTGTCCTTGTGGCTATACTAAAGCCCACCTCCAGTCACCAGAGTGCCTTCTGCTGGCACGGGTTCCTTGGAAGACCGGAGGCCAGCTGAGAGGTAAGATGAAACAGGAGTTGGATATGAAGCCATGTGAATATTGCTCTGCTCCAAAACCTTCCAATCTGCTTTTAATCCTGTATTTGGAGAGTATCTCACACAGTGAGAACATTATAGATGTAGCTGTTCCTTAGCTATGGGACAGAACACTGTGAAAGAGCACAGCGTCCTGGTGAGGTGGCAGGAGTCCAATTTGCTGTGCCTAGTGATGCTCCTCTGCCCATCCATGGCCTCTGTGCCCACAAAATAACCACTGCTCCCCACTTGCTGGTATGTATAGGACATCTCCTGGCAGTCCCAAGCTCATGGTATCAACTACTCAGCAGACAATTGTTTCCTCTGCAATCAGTGGCTTAACTCCTGTGTGTTAACAACGCCAACAAAAAGTGATTGAGATAAGCTGAGCTTATTAGAAACTGTCGAGTACATTGAGCATGTGGGAATGGCTGCTAAAAGCATTTGTACTGCTTAGTAATTTGAAAGTAGAGAAACATAAAAAGGAAATGATGTCCACAGTGAGTTGGATGGTGTTCCTGCATCTCAGGAGACAAGAGCTGGAAACCGGAGTGTTACTTAAGAGTTTTGACCCCTGAAACTTGTGTCTCCTTCCAGCTGGCAAGTGAGCAGTGCTAAGCGTGGAGCGGTGCTGGGAATGGCTCAGCAAGTCCTCCAGCACAGCTCTGCTTTTGGGAGGGAAAGGGGAGAGGAAGCTGCAGACCCTCTGCCTCTTTCTGCCCCACGTGTCCCGTTGTGCCCACGCGTGCTGCTGCACCGAGGGGTCTGTGATGACTGTGATGGAAACTGGGCAATGATCCACGGTCTCACCTCTTCCATTAATTTCATCGCATAACCTTGGGCACGTAACCACAATCTCTCATCTGTGAGTGGGAGTGGAATCGCTCGGTATGCCTTGAAGTACAGGCTCCCAACTGCCCGTGCACTGCTCTGCCCCGTCCCCCGGCACGTGAGCTCTCTGCTGAACCGCTGCAGGGAGCAGCAAAGTGCTGAAGGCACCGCTGGGTGACTTGGGACTGCCGTGCTGCAGGCGGTGACATTTCAGCAGCTGATGCTCCAGCAGCTCAGGTGAGGGCAGGCAGCCAGGCTGAGCGCTCCTAGGAATCGGGGCGTTGCATCTGCGTGTGCTTTAATTAACCAGCAGGAGATGGCAGGCGCTCGGGAGAGGCTTTCTTAACTGATGCTCACTGAACAGGCTGACATCTGCAAATTTCAGACACGGCTTGCACTGTACCCAATGGGCCTACATCCCTCAGTGCTGTGTCAGGCATGTGGGCACAGGACAGAGGCACTCGGATTGAAGAAGGCTCCTAGAGGAGGAAATTGTTTCCCTTAGAAGTTTCAAATAGAAAGAAAGTAAACTACTTAAAGTATTTTGAGGGGACGGTGCGCTGATAAGCAAAAAAACGGACTGCAGCATCTTCTCATCCCATGGAACAGGGTAGCAGAGCACCTCCCGTTGCCCTTGCTTTGTAACAGTAACATTGCAGCTTAAGTAGCTGTGCTTTTCTCTCTTATGTAACAGCTGAGTTGGTAGGCAAGTTTCATTAATGATTATAATTTAATTGCATAAATTTCTGGCATGCTGATAGAAGAATAGACCCCCTGCTTCAGTGTGCAAAGTGCTCTGGAGTGCTTTTTCCTCTCCTCCTTGTGTTATGACTTGTTTCTCTAAACGTTGTTTTTGTGTAATTATTTGTTTAAATGTCAGAAATGCTACAAATCCTGCAAACACCACTAGGTGTAGCACTCAATACCAGCAGTTTTAGTCCTGCTGACTTTTTTTGCAATTATGTGTTTATGGCAGAAGTACATTTTAAAGTGGTTTCCAAGTAAACACAAGACAAAACTGTTTGCATGGAAAGCTTTACTGAGACGTGCATGTATTGATTGCATTTACCTCTGTAACAAATGAGAGGCTTTCAGTCCCCTAGCAGTTACTGAAGTAGTTACTTCAAGGTCTGCAGTGATACAGAGATACGTGAATGCACCCAGACACTTCAAAAACTACTAAATCCATACAGGATCTGATCAAAAGGAGAAGTATTACCTGCAGAGTTGAGGTGCACAGGTAAAACAGTGATGGTAGTCGCATAAATAGACAACAGTATTTGCAGGACAGGGTGCTGTTAGATTCATGGGATGTAAGACAAACACACCGTGGCATCGCTTTGACCCTGCAAACCACTTAAATGGGATCAGCTAAGACAAGTCACCATCAGCCCAAGAAAGGATGAGGGAGGTCTAAAGAAGAAAGGAGAATGCTTTGAATAAATCAGCAATCAGTGGTCTGAAAGAGAGGAGGAAAAAACCAGCACAACAGATGTGTTCAGATTGGACTGGTGCAAGCTAAGGAAGGCTGCTTGGGAATTTCTGAATGAAGAATCGGCATCAGTATATCCCAAACCAACCTTTTTCATGGTGTCAGTTTGAATGATGCTTTCCGTGAGCCTTTTCAGATGGCTTGATAAGGAATCACGCCTTCTCTTCCTCAGTCTTGGGAAATTAACTACCAAGGTCCCCAAATCACGGTGGTCACACTTGAGGTTGTCCGTCTTGCTCCCGGGGATGATTTGTGGCCACTGCAGAACTACTGCTCTTTGGGATCCTCCTAAAGCATTGATGCTCCTTGGGGGAAGCCTGCTGCCTTTCGCCTTGCCCCACGTCTTTGCAAAGCATGTGGGAAAGCCTTAACAAAGTGATGGCGTCCCCAGAAGGGAGCTGTTAGAATCCTTACTGGCAGGAAAACTCAGTATTGACAAAAATCAAACACTGATAAGGAACAAAAACAAAGGAAGAAAAGTAAACTTTCACCTTTCTTCCCCTCTCCCCCGCAGACTGTCATGAGCTAAACGCAATGTTTTAGAAAGAAACGTAACACATAATCCCAGGGTAAAGCTTAATAATTCTCTCTGCTGCAAAATTTGCTTTATAAATGACTTTCCACTCCTCTCACCCCACTCTGATTCCGGAGCATTGCGCATGCTGGCAATGAAGACCTTTTTTGTTGGAGTGCCAAAGTTGAACTCACCAGCGACTTTAAGTGGAAAAAATTAAATGGATCCGTTTGTTGCATGGGGATGATGTGTATCCTGTGCAAAGCACCGGGAGCAGGAATTTAAGGCAGACTGTACTGGCTTGTAGCTGAGGGAGATGACTGGGGACACGGATATTACCGTCTTGTTTTATTATGTCTTGGCCCTGTTGTGCATATTGACAGTTGTCGTCTTCCTCTGAAATGTTTATGGACAAAACATGGAGCTTGCTTTGCAGCTGGTTCCTGGAGGTGCTACATCTCATAGTCTGAGCTCTAATTCTGGCTAGCCACATAGCAGGGTGTTTGACTTTGGTTGGAATGGTCCATACAGGAACATAACAGTCACCATTCAGAGGAATCTTCCATCTTTGCTAAGGTTCCAGGATCACAGAGAGCAGAAAAGCAAACACTCGAGCACGTTTGGGATTTGTAGGAATTTCAGTTAGATTTTAGGGTCCGGTTCAGTTCCTAAGGCACTGTGATGTCTGAAAGTCCTGCCTTTTGGCCTGTGCCTTGCAATGCCATGGATGTGTATTATCTGCTCTTCATTTTCTTATGGTCAGATGCTGATATTCACTGCTCAGCTAAAGTCTTTATCAGACTGCTGGCTTTGCTGGGATTAGGTACCAGCAAACTCATTAATCCTAGAGGAGCTGATAGATGGTGAGTCTTCCTGTGCTGGCAAAAACACATCCAATTCCTTCAGGATGAGATAATGGCTTTTAGTTATACTTGATCAGAACCAAAACTCTAAATGTTTTACCTTCTATCAGAAATTACTAACAAATCTTGATTAAGGTAGACAAGCTTTTTTCCTTTTTTCATTTTTTGTCCTCTAAAGTATCATGTCTCATTGCAGCTTAGAGACAGCACAAATGATGTAGCACAATCCTTTCAGAAGAACTGCACTGCACCAACATCCTTCTGCAAATATTTATCATATATACCTTGCACAGAAAACATTTAGCCTTGAAACAACTCTCCTGTGAGAGGGGAAAAATGAAGTTCCCTGGGCTCAATGCTGTTGCTCATGCAGTTTGTCTTTCCTCCTCCCTCAGTGAAATTTATTGTGCCTGGAATAGAAACCTTAGGTTGTCATAGGAAATACTTGCTGTTATTTATTATCCTGCAAGAAGACTCTGCTAAGCTAATTCATGCAATAGACTTGAAAAAAAAGGTCAGGAGGAAACAAACAGTCCACATTTTTGGTGAGAAGTCGAAAAAATATGTGAAGCACAGCTCTGAATTGCTGTGAGATCTGAGCGGATCAGCACTGGTCACTTTGACCTCACAGCACTGCAGTGCTGAGCAGCACCGTGGTGCAGGCAGCGCTCTGCTCTGCTGAAGGTACCACTGCCCTCCCCAAGGTCTGCAACATTGGGTTGAAAGTGGTTTTGCTGCAAAATGTCCTGCAGCCAGCTCATGTCAGAGTGCAACAGGGGAGCGGTGTGAGGCTTGCCTTGTTTATTGTGACGTTGAGTTTGAATCTCTGATCAGACTGTGGCTGTGGCTTGATCTTTCCTGCGTTATTTGTAGCCTTTTGCCAGTGCTGTCTCAGATCGATCGTAGCAATCTTTGTAATAATTGCATCCAGCTCCTTTTGAGTACTATAAATCAGAGACGTGATTTGCCCAAACTTATGTGGAAGACCAGAGCAGATCTGGGAACTGCTGTACTTTCAATATCTGCTCTGTCATTCTGTCCCAGCAAAGCAAGTCCTTTTCCCCACCTTTAAAGTTAAAGCTTCTTGTGCTTTTACTTCTACTACATTTAGATTACCTGCTGCATTCTGGGAAACCTGCCAGCTACTCATGTTTAATATTTTATCAATAAATGAATGCATTAATTCCTCTAAAACAGATCCTAAGGTTGAAAGATAGACAGTTTGGTCAAATTTTTGTCCGTGATCATAGAGTTTCACTCAGTTTCTTGCCTCTGAGCTCAGCTTCTTGGGTTTGATGAAAGAGGAGAGAGGGACAGACATGCAGTGTTGCAGTTCCATCCCTTTGAGGCTGTGTACTCCCTGCTGGCACCAGCCCTGAGGCTCCTCATGCAGCCCCCTTTGCTCTGCTGTCCAGGGACAGGCTGTCCCAGAAGCAGCTCTCCTGGGGCCATTGGTGTCCCCATGGTGGTGGGGAACTGCTGCTGGCGGAGCTGAGGTGCCACGTTCCTTTGGTGGAGATGCTCTGACTGTGGGTCACTGCATGCACAGCCCACGTGGGGCTCAGACCCAGAGCTGCTGCAGTTCCAGCCCGATTCCTGCTGAAAATCAATAGAACAGAGGCTTCTGAGTCACGTAACTCCTTTTGAAAAGCTTCTCTATGACCAAAAGCCAAAATGACTGTTGAGAGGACCAGAAATAGAGCCCCACCCTTTACAATCTTTCTTTAATTTATCCTTTCCCATCAACAATTGAAGGATGGATGCATCTGAGCTCCAGGAGCAAAGAAGATGAGAGCCAGCAGACAGCATCCCTTGGGAAGTCCTGTTCTTCTCTCTTTGTAGTGCTTGGAGTGGCCATGGGGAAGCACCGACAGGTAGCGCTGAGCTCGCCATGTCGTGGTGCTGGCACATGCAGCCGTGCCTGCTGCTTGCATATGGTGGAAAAAGCACTATGTGGCTCCAATTCCTCCGGGCAAAGACGATGCTGTAAATAGCATGGCCAAGTTTCAAGCTCTCACAGTACAGTGGGAAGCGATCCAGGCTTTTCTGGTGTCAGGAAGGAGAGCAGAAATGTATTTTATGCATCCTAGGGGGAAAAGAGAAGCAAAGCTGCCCCAGCTGGAGTTGTCAGCTCTGGGAGGGGCAGCCATTTGGCTCTCATTAAGAGTGGCAACAATAGTTCCCCATTGGATCTTGGTGAATGTGTGTTGGTGGGCTCTGTCGTTCACCCTGGAAAGGACTGATGCCATGCCAAAGTCTGTTTCAGGTCTGCGCCTTAGGGCACAGCTTTCTGGTTAGGATATGTAGGCATCGTCCCAGAAATCGAGCAGTCCAAAGCTTGTGCAGCTCCCTGTAGGCTTTTCACTTATCTAAGCTTTTCCCAGTCCTCGTCCTGACTCACAGATGCCTGAAGGACGCTGTTCTCCAGTTGCTGATGATCCATCTGGGGGTCACTTGTTGGCTTCTAGGCACAGCACAAGTCTTCTTTCTCTGCTCCTTTGCAATCCTGCCCAAATCTTTGCTATTCAGCAGCCCTAATTGCAGAGTCTAGAAGGAGTTTAAACACCTCATTCCTGCTGAAATTCACTTCGGACTGCTAGCAGGTCTGTCATCCTGCAGTCCCGGCTCAAAAGCAGGTAGAGCTGGTCCCAGTTTCCCTCAGAGAAACCAGACTCAGTCCTGTGGCAGGACAGAATGTGCATAGCTAGGCTTGTCTTCACTGACAGACATTGTACCACTCCTGTGGACTGGAATGCCCCTCAATGATTTTTCTTTCCAGAAGAAAACTGGAGGTAGAGCACTTTCCTTTTGGACACGGGATTCGTCTGAGCGCTGGGCCAACGCTGTGCTGAACAAATGGTCATGCCAACCTCTTATGGCTAATTAGGCATGAGGGGAATCAGCAGTCTGCTCCCTGTGCTGTGACTCACAGACGGCGGATTTGCAGCGTGCCTTCAGCTTGCAGGGCTGCAGTGCTGTGCACTCAGAAGGAAGATGGATCCCGAGCATACATCCTTGAGGAGCTCGGTGGGGATGGCAGAGCCCTGCGGTGGCAGTGCGTGGTTGCAGCTTGGAGCATTTCATGCTGCTGTTCTATCAGGAGAGCAGCAGGGAGGGTCCAGTTGTGGGCAGCTGTGGGATTTGTGTCACCACGTCTCTCTAGCAGGTTACCGGCACTCTAACAAAGTTGCCATCCTAGGGTCATGCCATGATGGTGCGCTCCTAAGGTGCATTAGTGCTCTGTGCTTTGGTTTGGCTCCTGATCCCAGCTGGAGCTCAGTGTAAGCTCTTGGGCTCCAGACTGGAGCATACAGGCACTCTGTTCCCCCAGGAGTGGCTGTGAGCAATGGATGAAGACGAGGATGGCTCAGAGCACCCAAACTGTTTGCTGAGTGAGCTTGTGTTTAAGCCCTGGGTTCATCACCTCTGAGCTTTAGGATCATTTTGGATGTGAGTAAGGTGCACTGCCTGCCTGCTTTCGATGCCTCAGGCTTTATGAACCCAACAGATTTCATTCTCTTGTGCAGCTGAATGACAAGGCCATGAAAAGTGGCTGAGAGATGGTCCAGGGGGAAAAATCCAGTTGGGCTGACAGCTTGTTCTGTGCTGTTAGGGACTTCCCTGACCAAAGGAAGGCTTTGGGAGGTGAGATGGAGGTGTACCAAAGGGAAAAGCCTTTTGGTTGGTGTGCTGGGGGGTTGATCAGCCTTATGTGGCTGCTTCTGCACATCAACAGGAAACTTTCTTTCTCTGGGGATTTCCCAAACCTCAAGTTAAGCACATTAGAAATACAGCACGGTTGTTTTTGTTGTGCAGTTTGGGGACTTTTCCTTGTGTGATCCTGAAGGAAATGAGGAAGAACAGATCTGTGTGGGCACTTACACTTCTTTTTATCATTACTTTTTTCAAACTTGGTTGCCCAACAGACTGAGTGATTCTGAACCTACCCACGTGAGTTCAGTCCCAACGTGCACTACTACAGTTTGCAATCTAAATGGGGTCTAAGTGGGACATTTGGAATCCAGGGACTTGATTTTTGCCGTGGTCTGTCCCCCTCAAACCCAGACCCAGAGCCACGTGAGGTCTGCAGCTGCTCAGATGCAGAGGTCACAATCAAATTGTAACCTATTTTAAAATGTGGTGTGATAGTGGTTATGTTAGAGGCCTTGGAAATGATGACAGCTTAGATTTTGATCAGTGCTCCTTACCTCACAATACCACAGCCCTTGTTATTCCATTGTAACTCATCGTATGCTGCTTGGTGTTTTTATGACACGGCACTCTGGGCCAGCGTAGCCTTCATTACAAAAAATCTCCTGGTCCTATTGTGGGTGAGAATTGAGATGTGAGAGCTAAGTGTAACCTGACGGGGAAAAAAAATTGGCAAGCAGCTGAAAAGCTTGAAATATAATGAAAAGCTTTAAAAATAACACATGCGATTTTGTAGAATTGCTTTTCTTCAGCCACTCTTGTGGGCTTTGTAAGGAGGGAGACTTCTGCTGCACGGTGCTCAAACGCTCAGACACAGCAATATTGTAAATTGCAAATTGAAGTGCCAGAACCAGTCTGTCCTGTACAGGTCACTGAAGTAGACACAGCTCTTGCCTGAAAGCATTTGTAATCTAAAACCGTGGTGTGATTCCCACTGAAGGTAATGACAAAACTCCGAGTGATTGCAAAGGGAACAGGATGGGGCTCTCACTAAAGGGAAGGGTCTCTATTTTTGCTTAGCAGATACTCCTCACCTAGGGCAAATCCCAGCAACTTTTGTTCAGGAATCCCAGAATCTGAAGAACTTCTTTACGCGGCGCTCATTCCTCATTTTAAAGCAGGTTTGGAAAGACGAGATTTAAAGAGAATTCCCAGCTGTTATTGAAGCATTTAATCATCCTTTAAAAGCCGGTGCAGTTTTATTTTCTCTGGGGAGCGAGTAGCATTAGCTGAAGCATAAAGCAAACTATACCAAGTGTAGAAAAAACTCAGCCCGATGTCCTGTTTGACAAACTGACCTGCGGGTCACAACCTGGGTTTATTGATCTGTGGGGCCATGTCTGGGTGTCGGGCTTGTTTTCTGGACTTTGGTTTCAGCTGCATTCCTGACTTCTGAAAGAGTAGGGGGTGTGGATTTCTACTAGGAGTAACCATTGGGAAGGAAGTAATGTTCATTAAGTGTGCAGGCAGTGCAGGACTAAGCATGCTCAGTGAAAAAGCTTTTCTCCCTTGCCTGTCAAGCCCTGTGTTTGAACTCATTCCAGAATGCCGGATTTACTTTTCACGAAGAAGCAGTACCTGGCCAGACCGCATTTTTCTCGCTCTCCTTGGTCATGGGAAGATTGGAAACAATATTCTTTTGATGCTCAGTGCACTCAGCCTGCGTGCGTGTGCGGCTGTGGCAGTGGAGGAGGAGGACAAACTTTGCTACCTGTGAGACGAAGGCTGGTAGGTCGGTGGGGGGTGCAGAGGAACTTTTGCAGCTCGTGGCTTTGGCTGACACTGTGCTTTCTGCTCTCTGTCCCTTCCCATCTGCAGCAGAGCTGAACTTTCTGAAAGTTGAGCAGCTTTCTGATTGCTCAGCCGCTCTGAGAAGGTAAATTTGTTTGAAGTGAAAAACGTGTGAGCGTGTTTTGGGGATCCAAGCTTGGCTCCTGCGAACTGGTAGCACAGAGGTGTGTTTTCTTTTACTTTTCCTGCTCTTAATTCTTTTTAGCGGTTCCTATAAATGCAATCCTTTACCTCAAGTGTGTGTGCTGGAAAAGGCTGCTCCCCCTTCTCTCCCCACCCTCTCCTTTAAGGCTGAAAATGAGACTCGTTCGTGAATAATGAACTCTGTATGTTATCAAGCAAATCTTGTGGCTGCTTCATGTGGTCGCTCCCAGTCTCAGCAGAGATGTTATGCCTTTTAATACGTTCACAGCTTTTTATGGAAAATGAATTGCAAAACTGCTAGCAGAGGGGTGAGAGAAAGCAATTTGATTTGATAACAGCATGTTTCAATGTCGCAGGCTGTTGTGCTTTTAAATTTTTAAGTGCTTTCTACTTTTTTTGTTTTGTCTCGGAGATGTGCTTAGAGGACTTGAAACAACCTTAGGAAGAGGAAAAAGGGTCATTTTTCTTCTGCAACTTTGTGCTGCCTAATGGAGATTTTTCTGAGCATAGGCCACACGGCCAGGGAACAAAATGACCACAGAGTAAGAAGTGAAATGGACTCAAATAATTAGAAACTGTCTGTAGTTAATGATTGTTTGCAGTAGGTCAGAAACATCTGGTTAGATTTTGTCCTCCTGTGTCCTTTAGGACGGTTGTATTGCTTATTAAAAGTGAGCATTTTGTTTTCTAAGTGTGAAAAGTATACACAGCCTTCAACATTCAAATCACGTGGATTTTAGAGACTTGAGATAATTAAATAACTAGATGTGCAAGTGCAAAATCCTTGTGCTTACCGTTTGGTTATTTTAAGGTGGGAATTGATTGTCTTTGCAAAGGATCTCAGGAGGAGAAAGGGTAACAGGTCAGTCACGATGAGTGCTCCTGCTTATGGGGTGGGAAGTGCACAATCCGTGAGCAAAGTACAATAATAGGTTGTGCTGCTGCTCGCCACTCGCAGCATGGGAAAAAAACCCTCAGCATCTCTTCTTTGCAGAGGGTGAGGGAAGAGAACAAGGAGGAGTGCTGGGTTCTGTGGGCTTCGGGTTGGTTCCCACCAGGATTACCTGCTGCGTGCGCACGGAGGGATGGGGAGCAGCTAGGCCAAGCAGAAGGAATCTGCAAATGACCAAAGCTGAAGCTCTCTGATCTTGCCTTACTCTTATCCCCTTGAGATCCTAGGAAGTTTTTTTGATGAGAGGAGGCTGGGAAAATTGCTTTGCCTTATTTCACTTCTTTGATTTAGCAACCTGCAGGGGATTATGGAGGCAGGAAGGGTTGTGCTGCAGATGGACACGGGCTCTGTGTGACCACAGCACACACTCTGCCCTCTTTGCATGCAGTCCCTCCATTTGCTTCGCTGTGCAGTGGGGAGGGTGACCACGAGGGATTCCTGTGAGGCTCTTTGCTTATTTTTTGGCAGAAAAAATACCTTGTGTTGCAGGGAAGTGATAAGCCCAAGCTTCAAAAATGCACATCCAGATTTGGGTTTCAGAAATGAACTTTGGGACCTCTCAGGCCCACAGATTTCAGCTTAGATCCTTTTAGTGACCACACGAAGGCAAAATAGCACCGTTATCCAGATGCAGACTACACAGCATGCCCCACACTATTGTTTGCTTTCAGGTGTCCAAATCCAGCAGTTTTATATGGATCCTCTTCACATGCAAAATATAATTAGAGACAGGAAATGTTTTTAGATTATTTCATTTCCCCTCCTAAGGTTAAGATTTTGCAATTCATTGGCGTGCAGATGTTCCAAGTGGAAAGCAGCTCTTTGGACACGGAGCCCATATCTTAACACTCCTATCTGTGATCCATTACTGTAACATCTGCTGAATGGGTACCAGCCAGATTCTCCCCTATCTCTGTTTTCATCCATCAACCTTCCAGGTATTCCCAAAGCAAATCCACACCTGCTCACTGATTGAATTTAAATCCCCGTGTATTTTAAACAAAGAGAAGGGGTCTGTGTACTTCTTGGAAAGGCCCAGTTGTTCCCAAGGTTTTGTTAAGCCCAGAGTAAGCATTTCTTTGCAATGAAGGCATGTCCTCTGAAACCAGCCACAGTCGATAGGCAGAGGTGAAATCTGACCAGAGAAAGCAGGAGGTGTGGGCATGGGATGTGCCCTGCAGCACTGAGCAGCGGGTCACAGCAGTTACCTCTGCTGGGAGTCTGCATCAGCACTGGGATGCGCAGAGCAGCAGCCTTAGGTTTTGGGAGCAGTTATTTGTGGCAGCTTCCTTGTTTCAGTGCTGACACAGAGATGCCCTTTTTTGAAGACAGGGGTTGCTTGGAGCATTCTGAGTATCAGGATGTCAAGACCCATCTGAAACACCCTGGCTAAGGCAATCAGCGAAGCAAGTCAGCTGGTATCCAGCTCTGCTGGAGGAAAGCAGGCGCCAAAGGGTGTATCTCTGATGGGTCATTCTTGACCTGCAGATGTTAAATGTGATCTCTTCAGATAATGTGCTTGTGGGATTATTGGAATGTTCTCCAAAGCTGGGCAGGACTTTACTTATCGCTCAAGTGTAAAACAAATGGGGAGTGATTTGTTTTGGCACAAGCTGCATTAGGTGCATTGCATTGCTTTATTCAAAGCACAGACTTTGTGCTGCATTTCAGTATGTATGTGCAAATTACACTGCTTTTTTTTTTTTTTTTTTTGGATGTCTAACATAAAAGCAGGTACCGCAGCAGTATTTTAACTGCAGCAGAACAGCAGGGCAAATCACTGTAGGCCATTGTATCTGATGTTTGTTTGGAGGATCTTGGTCATTCCTGGGAAGATGCTGAACCTGCCTTTCCTTCCCCACTTTCTTTGTCCCCAAAACAGCCCACAGCTGTGGCTGCAGGGAGAGCCATGCGCTCCAGCTGGAGCCATCGTGGCAAGTTGATAGCAGGACTGATTTCCTCACCTGTGACTCCACGTGGAGGCTGCCCACCTACAGCTCACACTTCCCAAGGAGGGCTGCTGGGACTTCTTTACAAAGGCTTTCAGCCTTTTCACCAGTGGAGTTTCCCCAGCTCCACCCTGCCCCATCAGTCACCTCTTTCCTGTGATTCAGCACCAGAGCTGTGCTGGGGGTGTTCCCAGAGCACCTGAATTAAGAGCTGAAATTGTGCCTTCTCCTCTCTGTAGACCAAAACTAAGCAATCTCTTTGTCTGCACTGGTGGGTTCCAGGAACCATCCAAAGATGCAAAGGCCTTCAGAGCAGAAGCAGCAAAGCACAGCTGATTTCTGAGGAATGCTTTTCCTTTTTGCTTTTATTTTTTTTTCCCCCAGAACTCAGAGATATCTGCAGGTATTGCCACATCATTGCTACGTGCTGGAGACATAAGATGGGGCAGTGACTGTATGCAAAAGATAATCGTTTAATGCAGCACTGGCATTAATGATGAATCCCCTTGTTTATTTTTACAGGTAGCACTGGAAATGAAAAGAGTTCCATTTACGATGTTGTTCTCAGGCTCTGTAAATGTAAGTACCAATATAGTTCCAAATTGCACTGTATTTCAACCTAGGCAGAAATGGGTGTCTTAATGATCAAAGAGCAATGCACGTGCTAACGCTGTGTGGGTTTTCAAAAGAACAAACAAACGAGGAGGGTAGGGAAAAGTTGTGCTGTTTGGCATTCCCTTGCTGGCTCTGCACAAAATCAGTGCTCGTTTGGGTTTGGATTCTGCTGTATTTGGGCCAGAGCTGTCTCTGGGGAAGTCTGGGAGGGATAGAACAGGAGGAGAGGTTGTAGCCTGCCCATGGAGGGATCTCCTGGGTAGCAATTTCACCAGCTCCCGAGGGACTGCGGAGTCTAAGTCCTGTTTTTAGCAGCATTGTGGAAACTTAGATCAGGTTTAAAGCTTTTAGGAGCCTGGAAATGCAGGTAGGAACCCCATGGGATCTATGAAGTGTCTGCAAAGGTCGTGTGTCTCACTGAGAGCTCCTGTGTTAGTAAAAACCACTTCTGCATGAATCTTCATGTAGCCCTTATCCTTGTAAGCCTGATTCCGCCTTATTTCAGGGGATCTGTGATTCATAAATACCAAAGCCTGACTTTAAGGTGCTGAATGAATGGAGGTGATTTTGAATAAATTATCCACTGCTTTAAAACCAGAGGGGGAAATAATGAACAGAACACGGAGCGTCGCTGTCTGGTGGTGCCCTCTGGATTTGTTTCTGCGTTCACTGAATTTTGTGGGACTTTTTGGCTGCTGCTTCAGCTTCTGCCACTCGAGGGGCTGCAGAGTGCTGCACCATTTCAGCTCTGTGTGCGTTGTGAGCTCTGTAAAAGTTTGTAGGAGCTGCAGCTCGGGTTGGAATTCGTCATCTGGAGCTCCTCCCTGGGTGGAGCTGCAAACAAGCAGAATTTTCTGCATCGATATGCAAATTGTCCAAAGAAACAATTTCTGAATCGCCTCTGTGTTGCTGTTGGGGTTCAGGTGGTCGGAAAAACGAGCTTTGTGTTCACAAGGCAGCAGGGACGAGGGCTGCTCCAAAGTGCCTTTGTTTGAGTATATGTAAAGCTATCAATGCGTCATTCTTTCTGCTTCAGCTGCTAGAGACTCCCATCTTCTCTATTGATTTTACCCAGAATGCTTACTGCCCTTGAAGGTGTGACCTGTACCTCCGGCTAATTTATTTCTGTCATGGCTGCAGCATTTTTTAGAGGGCAGCGGGGGTAGGAGAGAGAACAATGAATTCAACATGGAATATAAATCCCAAGTCTGTAGCCTTCAGACATTCCAGCACACAGCCCGCTCCATTCTCCCTTTGGCATTCTGCACGGTCTTGGATTAAGGAGAAAAAAAAAAAAGAAAGGCATTTGTATAACTAATCAGGTGAGCCATTCTGGGATAATCCCTTTGGTCACACATATTGCCATATATACCACAATTTCGTTGGGCTGCTGAATGTTTTTCAATGACATCCTCGTGTATGAGCCTGAATCAGAAGTCTCACCTTGATGGCCTTGAATCGTTTTGGATCCGAGCGCTGCTGCTTTAATGTCTATAAATTTGTAACGTGGAATGTGAAAGGACAAAACCTTTTTTTTGTGTGTGTGTTGGAAACTTGTTTTGGACTGCAGTGGAGTGATGGATATTCTTTGTTTTGCTTAATTTTTGTTTTCATTTGTTATTTTGCACTTATCTGTTCCTGTTCAGGTTTTTATAGTGAAAAATAAGTGATGTGTAAGCACATGAGTTGAAACTCTCTACAAATAGTGAGATTAAGCACCTGGCCCCTTTCATTATTCTATTGAAATATGTGGTTTTTGCTCTCATGACCTGACTGTGTAGCTGAAGTCTTTCTCCCCTGCCCCATGCAGTTCATCAATAGTCCAGGATTTCTATAGGGCAAACATAGCGCCCCATAGAAATTGTGGAGAGCTTGGATGGAAAACTTTGTTGGTTTGGTGCTGTGCCTTGGGGATGCGTGCAAGGAATGGGACAGAGCATGTGGTGCTTTATGCATTGCTCCTCCCACCTTGCTTGGTTTCCACACCCATAGCCACAGAGCGCTCTGAAGCCGGGGACAGAAGGGAGCAAAAAGGACCTGCAATTAACGATAGTGATACTGAATCGTAGCCCAGACAGACTGGTTGAAACTGCAGGTTGGTGTTGAGATTTGAGCTCGTTGAGAGAGGTGACTTAAAGGAGCCATATCAAAACACGAGATGCACATAAAACAGAGTAACTGCCTTCCTGGGAGATGCAGATCTCGTGCTGCAGAGCAGTTACTGCAGGATGCCTACCTGGGGCTGCTGCTGCAGGTCAGGGCAGCGAGGCCAGCTGGGAAGGTTGGGCTGCAGTGCAATGCACCGAGCTCTGCAGTGGAAGCATTGGAGATTTCCAGGTGCTGTGCTGAGATCCACTGCCACAGACAGCACTGAATTAGCCCCAGATAACTGAACTTAGTGAAACATCAACCAGTCTGGCCTGCATTCAGAGTTTATAGATAAATCTTGTTGCTTGCCATGGGTTCTGAGTGGGTCTGTGCCACACAGCTGCAAATGTTTGGTTTGGTTTCCCCAAATATTTTCTGCAGTGAATCACTCGGAAATATTTCTGTAGCACTTACTGCTGTGGAGAAGAAAAGCGGGACAGAAGGTATCAATTTGGGGGAGAAATGGGAATAAAAAGGTTTGTGCTTCATGCAAGGTGCAGAGGGATGCTCTGCCATAGGAAACAAAAGGCTCTGCTGGTATAAAGTGAATCTTTTTGCACCTCCTCTTTCTGCATTGTGGTGGATGTCCACACATGACCTCTGTCAACACATGGGCTGTTACTCATGGAAGAAGGCAGCCAGGGCTGGGCGTTCAAGCATGCAGTCTCCTTGTTTCCTGGCATTTTTGTGTTTATTGGTCTCTCTCTTTTTTCCCTTTGCCCCTAATGGCAATAAAGTAAAACAAGATCCGGTCTTTTCATAGCATTGCCACTCTCCTAAAACAGAGGGAGGGAGGAAAAGAAAGGCATTTCCAGCACAGCAAAGACCCCGTGCTCCTGTAAAAGTGTTTTTGGGCCTCCTAGGTAAACCCAGTGGAGAGAGGGAGAAGCAGAAATGCGTAACTGAGAGGTGGTAGCAGGCACCCCTGTGATTTAGCACATTGCCCTGAGGCCTCATTTGTCTCTCAATGGTAACAGATTCAGACACTAACTCAGACTGGAGCTCACCTCGTGTTATTCTGCAGCAAATCACCGGAAAAAGAGTTGCCTGTTTTTATTTCCTCGTTTTTTTCCACCTAGAAGTTGAATTTTCAGTCAAAATGGAAAAATATTGAGTAGTTTATAACATGGAAGGGACACCCTGAAGACAAGATTTCAGTCTTCCTTCCACTCTTGTGTTGCCTCCATCAAAAGGTGATATTTTGACTGAAAGTGCTTTTGTGCTCTGAGTGTAAATCAGCCATTTCAGCACTGAAACATGTCCAAATACAGCCCCTGCTTGCCCTATGCCCACTTGCTGGTCCTGGTGCCCGGTGATTTTTCAGCTAAATGTGATATCTTTCTTCACTCTCTGTCCTAGAAAGGTATTTGTGTGCTCAGCAGAACCCCCGAGGCGACCTCACGTCCGTGCTGGGAGAACTGAATCCCATGGCTAATGGCAGGAACAGGGTATGAGGATGTCAAAGAAACACTGCAGATAAGATGGATAAGGTGTAGTGGGGGATTCTAGGCATGAAAAGCATTCAAGTAATGCAAGCGGGTGGTTATTATTTAATATCTTATAAACTGAAAACATCAGTCAACTTTTCCAGCGTGCAAATGAAGGAAAAATACCTAAAGGTGGGTTTGAGAGAGGTTCTTCACAAAATATTTATATATATATGAAAAGGCTTCTCATATGCTTCCCAGATGTACCAATCCCCTATGTTCTCTCAGGCTGATTATGGAATACATGCATTTATCCCTCAGAGCAAAGGGAGAATTGATTTCTTTCCAGAGCGATGTGGATATCGCTGTGCTCAAGATCATTAAGCATTAGGAGTGAGATGCACACATACAGGTCCACCCTGGTGTGTCAGCGTTGGAGGCCGCGGACGAAGCTTTTGGACAAAAGTAGTGCAGTTGTGAGAAGGTGTTGTGATGCTGGATGGCTCAGGGCTTTCATTTCAGTCCTGCAGGTATGTGTGGGAGCCTCCTGCAGCTGGAGGGACTGTTTGCTGCTAACAGACAAGGGCTGCATGCCTCTGAGTGCTTTGAGATCCAGACCTGAGAGCAGCTCGTGTCGTGTGTTTGCTGTGATGGCTCAGGAGGGCTCAACCCGACCAGATGAAGGGATGTAAAGAACCGTGTGCTTGTTTGTACTGGACAGATAGAACTTAATTCATATTAAAGTAATGATGCATCCTTAGAGTGCAACAGTTAAACTGCGCCAAACCCCTTTGTGGTCAATCTTGTTCACCGTGAAAGTGATTTCTTTTCATTTCAGCTTGATTCGTGGCTTGGCTGAAGTTTGCATTTGATTTTATCGTTGGTTTCTTGCAGTAGTTTGCCTTTATGTGTGAGCTGATTTCAGCTTTCAAGAAAGAAAAAAGTACGTGGTTTGTTGCAGGGAATGTCTTTGAGAATATTAACCCCAAAGGTGTCAATATCTGAATTTGAGTCATATCGGACTAATTTTAAAGGTACACTTGCTTTAGAAAGTTCAGCTTTGCAAATGCTGAAGATTATTTGGTACCCTGGAGGGAGTGATGGATATTGAATTCTAGTCAGTGTTATAACTGGAAATCTAATCTCTGCAAAATCGAGCTCATGGCTTAGCACTGAATTACTCCATACATAGAGGGAAAGCAGCCTGGCTGGGAGAGATCCATGGTTAGGATGAAATTCAGTTAGGCGTAGGTCTGAACCTGCCCACATCCAGTTTTTGTGACCCCAAAACGTGAGCACACACAGAGAGCTGAGTCCTGAGCCTTTGGAAGGTGAGCTGAAAGGAAGAACTGGAGTGCATGACACGGCTCACTGTGCACAGGAGCTTTGCTCCTCACAGCATGCAGGGACTGGGCTACAGAAAGTGAACGCATCCCAGTCCCCTCCTGTTAGCACGTACCTCCAGCTTCAGTTTTTCTGCAGTGGTGTGGACCCATTGCAGCGGAGCTAACAGGCTGCAGTGCAGACTGAAGGCACAGAGGACGTGATGATGAGTTATCCAAGACTGCAATTAAATTACAGAGATGTGTTAGGTCTGTAATGGATATCTAAAGTTTTGCTATTACTACTGTATTTGGAAACGGAGGCATTTGACAGACCTGTGATGGGTGGAAGTATAATTATTTTATATAGATTGGGGCCCAGGAAAAACAGAAGTCTGTTGCGTTTCATTTCCACTTGTGTTGCTGGCTTGCTCTGTAAGCTGGAGGGGCAAGTAATTTAAGAGCTGTGCATCTCAGTTTCCTCACCTGTCAGCTGGGGGAATTACTTCACAGGGGATTGGAAGTATCATTATAATGATACTTGCAATGTGCTTTCATATGCTAGGTAGAAGAGTGGGAGCATTAACATGTACAAGAGAAAAAGAAAAAGTAGGTTAGCTTGTCTGAGCTTGTCATGCTTCTACTGTGTCAGCAAACTCAGGGAGACAAGAGAAAGGAGAGAAAGAGAGATCAAAAGAATACATTAAATTAAAAAGTAAACAGAGAAAGTTAAACTTAAAGTGGCAAGCGTGGAGATACGTCGGCCTGCTCTGTGCTTTGCTGCATTAACCTTCCTTTTCCATCGTGTGCCAAGATCTTGGCCATCACCACCGTGCCCCCAAAGATCACGAGGCAATCCCTGTGCCTGCCGTGTGGCCGTGAGCTCCTTCAGCTCTGCTCAGCTGGCCAAGCTGAGGCTGCTGCATGCGAATAAAGGCTTTGTGAGGAAAGCAGGGGAAGCTCTCCCTGCTGATGGGGGAAGCAGGGATCCCTCTGCCTGGGCTCTGCTGGGAGCTCTCAGCACGTTGGGATGCCGTGAGTGCTGGCCCTTAGGGTGGGGTGACAGCAACCCCTCATCCCACTGCACCTCTGGTTGTGGTGACATGGATAAAAGCGGGGCTGTGTACTCCTATCTCCCAGCAATCCATAGTTAAGGGCTCATTAAACAAGAGGCTGCTTCAGGTGCCGCATGCTAATTTTGACCTCTGTGTGCTCTGACTTATATCATAGACACAGAAGAGTTAATTTACCTTCCTGTCCTTGCAGAGGTACTTCTGTGAAAGCTCCTACAATAACGCAAAGCAGCAGCATTTGGAAACTGCTTTCAGCCTTCATTGGTTTTGTCCCTCGTTGTTGCAGTTGGGAGGGCAGAGTCTCTGGGTGGGATGGCTGTTTCCTCTGAGCTTTGTCAACACGTTCACACTAGGTTAGGCTTCTGCACAAATGTTTTCCTTTGCTTCAAAGTCCATGTGTGAAGAAGGCAGCTCTGTAACGTGGTGCTGCTGCGCATCGCGTTGCGGTCGAGGCGCTGTCTGCTGTCACAGGGCAGATCGGGCAGATTGATTTGTTGCCTCCACATTGATGTTCCTACTGTGCGGATTCCTTTCTGGAAGCGGTGTTGCAGTCCTGCAGGGTCGCCGCTGTTCAGCATCTTACAGTGAAGAGGCCACTGAAGTGGTCTTAAAGCTATTTGGACAGAAGGAAGAGAGGCCGTCCCTCCCTCTTCCCCCTCTCTTTACCCTGTTTGTTTTGCAGGCAGTCTCTCATGGGTAGGTGAGATGACCAGACGTAGTTTGGAACTAGCTGTGCTCAGCTTGCTTCAATCTGCTCTGCCCACTTGTGAAATGAGCACGAGGAGTCTTCGTGTGAAGATCCATAATGCAGCAAATAATGTAGGCAGAGAGGAACAAAGAGTGAGGGAGAAGCCAATATATGAAGGGTTACTTATATTTTTTACAGAATTACAGGTCAACCACCAGGCTGCTGAAAGTAATCATACCAGCTGTAATCTTCTGTAACGATATCCAGTCAGAAAAGATGAAAAATTGTTTTGCTTCCTTTGAAGAATGGGAATATCTTTTTCCTCATCCTCTTTGACCTGTTTTACTGTAACAGATTCTGGATCCACTCAGCTAAATCATCATAAGCAGAGTTTGATGGAAACAAATTGCACCATAAAGCTTAGCCTAAAAGTCTGTCTTTTGCACCTTCAGCAGCTGGCATGGCTTTGAAGAAAAACTGCTCAATCTGCATCCTAAACCTCCTCAGTCTGTCTTATCTGTGGCTAAACTGGACTGCTTGGAACCATAGCCTGCAAGGTATAATCTTATTTTTACACATGGTCCAACTGTTTTACTGTGTGACATCTGAAATGCACCCTTCCTTTCTGAAACCCACAAGTAGCCACAAGCTTCCGCTGATGTGCCAGGGAGCAGTAAATTTTCAAACGAACCGACGAGTGAATAAAAGTGTGGTAGGGATGCGGTAGCAGAAACCTCCTGCAAGACAAAGAGGACGATGGCATTTGTCAGAGATCTTATCGACATAAATGCCTATTCCCCATCCACTTAAACTGAACAAAACCTATGCAGCGATAGCACAACCAGCAGAGGGGAAAGCCAGCCGTATTACATGTGGAGGGCAGGACTTGAAGCACACGCTTCTCAAAGGTGTCAGGAATGGAACACTGGAAAGCGTTGTTTGCTTTGGGATGTGCAAAATCTTGCAGTGAGGCTGGGCAGCAGAAGCATCAAGCTGTCTTGCAGCAGTCTCTGTGTCACTGGCAAAGAAATGGGGTATGGAAGGATAGACAGCTCTTTGTGCTTTAATGCAGAGGGAACCACTTGTGGGCACAGCAGCAAGAGCAGCTCATTTGAGTAGCTCTGGTGTTCTTGAGGATCTGAATAAGGCTAGCACAGAGATACAATGAAGTAATGGGATCTCCTGCAAAAGGAGGTTATTTCAACCAAGCTAACGTAATGTGGACATGAAGTCAGAGTCTTCCAAGTGCCTGAGGACTTTGCATGCTACTTTAGATTAGAGCCACAAGACCTGATTGTTGATCGTCATCACAGATATCAACAAAATAGGGATGTTGTGCAGCAGAGGTTTTGTTCATCTCCTCCACTTCTGTCCTAGCCATCGTAAATAACCGTTTTAGAAGGGGAACTTGAGGAGGTCATCCTGAGGAAAAGGCTCTAGGGAGATAAAGGCGACATATCACTTGATGCAAAACAGATGATTAATGGTGAGGATTATAGCTCCTACTTAGCAATGTTAGTGGTTAATGCAAATGTGAGCTATATGAGAGAAGATAATGATTTGGCTTTTAATTCAGAACTGTATATGGCAACTCAGTAATATCTACTGCATAAGCATAACATGGAATTATTGAGACACCCTCCCAGCCTCTTTCTTCTATGAATGTGTTTATTGTGGTGCGGTTAGTTGGTTGACTGTTAGTGATTCTGTGAAATAGAAGCTGTCTCTGTTGTTTTCAGATTTATGCTTTTCATGCACAATCACGTCTTTTCATGCTACCCTGATTGTGCTGTGTCTCTGCTTACCCTTCATGCCATCTTGTGAGGGTGTCCAATCATCATCAGCTGTGCAGACTGTGTTTGTTCCTCTTCAAGACTTTCTTCTCATCGTTGCTTTCGTGCAAACCAAATAGCAGCCACTTTTCATTCAGTGATGCTGGAAGGAAAGCTGGGCACCAAGCCAGTTCATTGAAGTCTCTGGAATAATAGTTTGGAGTAATAGTGAATAGTCTGCCTTTAAACCACTCCATTCAATTGTGGTGGCACACCTGAAGTTGACAGATACTCATAAGACATAGGACGTAGTTGGGTGTTAGTTCCATTGTTTTGTCCAGATAACCTTCTAGTCACTTCTCTCCACTGTTTGAAGGAAAAAAAAAAAAGGCCAACAACAGGCATAGAAGTCCTTGGTTTTCTCCTGGTTGCCTCAGAAGCCACAATCCATTCTATGTGAGCAGTTTCCTTTGGTTCTACTCACAATTCACTGGATTTGCTGCAAGCTGAGTGTGTATGAGCTGGAGGTGACATGCCATTAGAAATATGACATTGAAATGAGGTCCTTCAGCATTGAAAATACAAAACTGAGTAAGAGATCCGTTATCAGAAGTGGTCACTGGAACAGAATCCTAAGTCTGGGTGGAGCAGCTTTTTCAAGGGGGAGGTTGGTGGCACCCAACGAGACATGGAAGAAGGTGGAGGAGAGGCTTGGGGGCTGAGGTGCTGTAGGGTGAAAGCTGAGGCTGTCAGGAGGAACTGAGGAGCTACCAGAACAGCAGTGCACCCGGACTGCAGGTGAGGCCAGGAAGTCTGAACCTGGAGAGTAACTCATGAGAAAGTCGGTGAAGCAAGGAGTTCTGTGGTCAGAGCACACCATGAAACTCATGGGAACATTTCCCACTGTAGATAAGAGGAGAACATGGCTGAGATGAAGAGCTCTTAGCCCAGGGAAGTCATTAAGCGTCTGAATTCCTGGCGGCTGGCCTGAGGACATTGTTAAGAGAGGAATGAAGTCAAGCATGGACCCCCACTACATCTTGGCGGAACAATATTTAATATTTAAGCCTTTTAAAGTGGAGAGAACTGTGTAGGAGCACATCTTAAAGAAGAAGGAGCACAGTCCGTATTGACGAGCTGTGCAGTTTCTCTGCTTTCTGTTCAAGATGTTCTAGTGACGTAGCTTAGTCTGAGAAGCAGCTTAGGAGAACTGACCATTTCCAGTTGATTCACAAGTCCTAATTAATACTTCTATTTCCCAGTGAGTCTTTACCTTCTGTTTAGTTTTGGTTGCAGGCTTGGAAGGACAGCATGGCAGTGTATGGTGGCCCAGCATGAAGCTGATCAAAAGCAAAACAATGCCTGGTTGGTTGGTTTTCTTCAGTAGCGTTTCTGCCTGTTGGAGGAAGAAGCATTCCGTGTGATTCTTGTTAGGAAAGTGAAGGACTGGAAAAGGTAAGGGGCATGTCTTAAGGCACTCAGTTAAGTGGTGACAGAGTCAGAAATGGAGGCAAGGTTTCCTCCTGATGGAGAGAAATTGTGAGGCCACAGCATTTTCTCCAAGGTACGGCATGGAAAGTCTATTTCAGAGATTGGTCACATTAGAAATGAGACAGTATTGAAAATGGGAGGTTATTTTGTAAGGAAACAAAGCCCTGATCCAAAGATGACTGAAGTCATTGGAATTCTTTCCACTGATTTCCATGAGCGCGAATCTTTATTTAACAGGAGGGTAACGGGCAAGATGAACTGTTTTCTATCTCTGACTGCAATAAATACAGCTTTTAGAGCACGGTCAGCCGTTACATTTCCATGCACAGGGTGGCTGATTGTCTTCTATTAGAAGAGGGAGGGAAGGAGAAGAAATGGAGGTGAGAGGAAATTGCAGCAACAGGCAGCGCAGAAGGGAAAGAAAGAGGAAGCGGGGCATATTTTGCTCTCACCTGCTACAAATTATCCCGCAGCACAATGGCAGCAGAAGGCAGAGAGGAGGAGGAGGAGGAGGAGTGCAGGGCCGGGCGGTGCAGCCGGCGTGCTGGGAACAAAAGGCTTTTCTGTCTTGGAACGCGGCGTGTCGAGGTGGCAGCTCCGCACTCGCACTGCTTTGTGTTCCTTTGGGTTTGGTTTCAGCAGACAGACACCTACCTGGGAAGGGCTGCCCTGCAGTCTGGGAGAGCTTTTACTCCCTGAAGCTGGCAGGGTTGTGTCCTGCTATTGCTGGTCAGTGTTTTGCTGGCAGGCTGATGTTAGCGTTGTAGCAGAACTCGTTCCATATTGGCGTTTGATCCTGGGAGAACGGGAAAAATCTGGTCAATGCGGTTTTCATTAGCCAAAAAAAACTGTAGCATGCTGGAGTCATTAGTAGTTTGTTGATTGAGTTAACCGTGCAAGGCGGGCTGCAGTTGATCATCTGCATTCTCGTTAAATATGCCGCTGTCTAGGAGGTTTGTTATAAAACTGCTTGGAGGACACGAGGAATCCTGAATTCGGCCAAGAGCATCGGATTCAAAATATCTTTTGGCTCAAACTTTCAAACTGCTTAATTAGTATCAGAGATGGGACTGAGGTGTAACTTGCAAGTAATCTTTTGGAAGTGTGGTTGCGCTGGGTCTGGTTTCAGCCCTGCATGGGGAAAGAGATCATGGCTGAAACCTGAACCTAAAGCAAAACTTTTGTGGTGCTGCAGAGGTGAGGGGCTGCCGCGTTTCCATGCGGGGCTATCCAGGAGGTGTAGGGAGGGAAGGAAGCATTGCTGTGCTTCATTTAAAGATAACGAGCTATTGTAAACCCTAACCTAAAGTCAAATCCACGTCTTGGCGTTGCTCGTAAGGCAGACAATAAGTTAAAAAGACACATACAGGGAGAGGTGATATAATTTCGCTTTCAAGAAACGGGTGAACGGGAGTTGCTGAAAAGTGTTACCTTGAAAATATATCATGATCACTTTAAGCCTTGTCTACGTCTTTCAGCTTTTGAAATGCTGAAGATCACATCTTGAGGGAATTTGTTAGAGCCTTTGAAGTATTTTTATGTTAGGCCCCTATGGCAGAAGATTGTACAGATCAAGAAAGTACCGAGTAGATTTATTCACAGAAAATGCATTTAAATTACCCAGCTATACGGGCACACATTCTTCAATTATAGCCCAGTGTCTGGTCTCTGAAATCCTCCCAAGAATTGAGGTCGTAGAATTTGAAAATGAGCTTCTGTACGCCATACTTCTGGCCTTTCAGATGTAATGTAGTCTGTGCTGTGTGCTAAATTGGATGGAATTCAGAGAAGAGCAACAAAAACGATTAAGGGAGCAGAGGAACTGACTTACATGGGAAGATTAAAGGCATTACAAATTTGTGGCTTGGTTAAGCAAAGACTACTGCAAGTCATTGGAAGTTTCTGGAGGCAGGAATGCAGCTTCAGAATCCCCGGTCTTGTCTGAACCTGTTTTTGTTTGTGTGTTTGTTTTAAAGCAAAAAAACTTCTTTAGAGCAATATCCTCATTTGGTGCAACTTAGTACAGTTCCAGTGAAAACAATGGAGCTAAGGGATCTGCGCCAAATTAGGCTGTCCAAAAATGTGGCCCATACCCTTCTTTTTTTTTTATTATTATTATTTTTTTTAAAAGAAGGCAAAACCAGGTTACGGAGGCAACTGGTGGTTTGGTACCGCAAGTTAATTCCTGGTACGTTCAGAAGACGGAGTATTAAATGCAGAAAATACACTGACTCTTCCTCTTGTTGCCTTTGCTGATGCCTGATCTGGGGTAACTGTGCTGTGGTTCTCAGAAAGGGGAGCGGTGGAAGCCCTGATGCTTGGGATGTGGTCCTTCTCTCAGGGATGGAGTGCTAACTGATGCACTGCAACCAGATTTTAACCATCAAGTTAATTTCTGGCTGCCTTCACGCTCCTCATTCCATTTGGGTGAGGAGTTATTCTGTCCCTGGGCTCGAGTGCATTGGCTGCACCTGGAATTCAGGAGCTGCCACCTCTATAAATGACTGCTCTTTGGAGATGGGTGAAGCTGCCAGAGAGCAGAGGAAGGAGACTGGAGTACGGAAGCTTCTGAATGTATATTCCTGCAGGTGTCATTTCCCATTGTAATTCACTGGTGATCTTGACTGAGAGATGGCAGAAACCAAACCACTAAAACATGATTTGGACTCATTTTCATTGCACCGAAAAGTCCCAGCACTAAGAGGGCCTGTGGAGACTGTGCTACCATTTTGTCTGCATCCTCTTTCCGCTGGGTCAGCATTGGCACAATGACCTGCCAGATATCTCAGCATCCCTGTGATATCCAGCTCAATGGATGGACGGAAGAAAAAGAAAGCATAGCCTAAGTGAAATGAGTGTTTGGAAGATGAGGATTTGAGTGTGCGAATGAGACAGGCAGGAATACCAAATGTGGACCGAAGATGCCAGGGGAATTGTTTCCATAGAAACACAGCTAAGGAGGCTCACATGGCTCCCCAGCTCAGACTTACAAATTCATATGATTATCTTAATGGTCAACATAATGGATTGAAAAGAGATAGGTGATTAGTAAAATTTGATCCGAGTTTGTTGCAGATGTAGGAGCATTGTGCTGAAGTCTCTGATTACAGCTTAGAATGGCTCAGATGCGGAGTGCGGATCGCTCTGATTTGATGCAGTAAATCAGGATTAACTCCCGAGCAGTGAATGGTGCCCTAATGGTGTCAAACAAAGAGAATCAGACCTAGCTTCTTTTAATTAACTTGAAGAAGAAAAGTCCATGCTTGGTTTCTTGACGCATTGTTCGTCCACCTTTGTTATCCAGTCTTTTTGCATGGCTGCAAGCATAATCTTTTGCATGTAAATCAATACCATTCAGAATGCCTCAGGAAATATTGTTCTGAAATGTACTCAATGGAAGCACATGCCTTTCTGTGCCAGAATTTATGAGGGGCCCTGGGAGCCTGCTTTCCTTACTTTGTTCTTGGAGATATTTCTCCTCAGAAAATCCAAGATGTGTAGGACTCGTTTCAGACCTCTTAAAGAACCCAGCACCCAAAAGAGGCCATTTGGCTTTGCATTGGTGGGCTTCCATGTGCAGGCTGGATGATTCTGCATTTAATTGAGTAAGCACTGATAATGTTAACAAAGAGTGTTTAACACTCACTTCCAAATGACACGAGGCTGTCCTAGGCTCTTATGGGTGGTGTTTCTAGGAAGAAGAATCTTCTGGGATTGAAGCATTTAGTCTCAGTCTGAACAGCCCTAACTGGAACCCCAAGGCTTCAGATGTAGTGCAGATGTGTGGCTTGGGCTCCTCTCTGTGATGCCCGTGGTGGCCTGGCCATGTCCTGTGAGACTGTGTTTGTAGCTGGTTTGGTCTGTCTGATTTTTAAAGCACCAAAACAAGCCACAAGCTTCATCTCTAATGATAGTCATTTGTTCTCTTTTTTGGAAGAGGATCTGTGTGGAGGAAGCAGAGATGGGGCAGTTTTGGACATCATTTCCAGTAACTGATGTTTGTGAGCAACTGTCCCAGTATACAAGAAAGAAACAGCTCTAGAGCCAGAAAAATATGTGTTGTTATCCTTCTGGAAGCACGTGGGGGGGAAAGCAAAATAAAGGCTGAAATTATGGGGAAAATGGTTCCCAGCTTTGCTGAGCTTCCCAGAATTGTCAAAGAGCTGCCGAAGACCCTCAAAACCTTCATAGCAGCCCAGCTCCCAGGCGGGGCTCCACGTACCCACAGCTCCGAGAGGAAAACATCCGAGGTTTGGGAAGGGTCAGCCAGAAACGGCATAACTGCAAACATGGAAGGAAATCAAAGAGCTGCAGGGTTCCGCCCAGCAGAGAGGAGGGCGCGAGAGGCGGCTGGGCCAGCCAGCACCAGCACAGCGCTAACAGGAAGAGACGCCCAGCGAGGAGCATTTCTCCTTTCCAACCACGTTCAGTGCTAACCTTGACCCGTGCTTGGAGTTGCCTTGTTTTGAAATGCCCTCTCTTGAAGCAGGCTGTGCTCTCCCACAGCTCCTCGCTTGCTTGCTCCTGTGGTGGGTTGAGTCTGTTTGATGTTTACCTGCGCTGTACATGATGTCATGGGGCTGTAATTTCTATCCCTCATTTCTCTGAGTTCCTTTTCTGTACTGTAATCTTCTAGGACTCTTCTCGTGCATTGCTGAGAGCGGGGCAGCATTTACAAAAGCTCCTAAATAACTTGGGACCCCAAGTCCTATTTAAGAAAAAGGGCTTAAGGGCCAGAATGGGAAAGGTATTCAGTTGACAAGGAGAGGGGTAGGTTGAAAACGAGACAAAAAACAGACAGCAAAAGAAAGACTTACTCCCTTGAAGTAAATAGGAATGTAGCATTTCAGTATCGCTGAAAATTCAGCGAGGTTCTATCCTGCAGAGCCCTACATGCATTTAGAGTGCTGCTGCCTTGTGTCCTAAGTAAGCATTCCAGGCTTTTTCTATCGTGTCCCTTAAGGCAGTGTTCTTAACTCAAAGAGTTTGGACAGGAGTGCCACTGTTGTGCTCAGAGCGTGCAGCTGCCAACAAAGTGGGCATTGAAGCTCCTGCTGCAGCACGGCTGGCACTTGTTGGGGACACGTTGAGGAGGTGCATGTTCTGCCCTGCCCCGGAGCATCGTGAACGCTGTCATTAAGTGGAACATTGTTAAGCCTTACTGAAGCTTCCCCTGCCCTCAATTAATGGGGAGTGCAGCGTGGATTGACTTTGTCAAGCTCTAGATTTGGGGAGACTTTGGGTTGCTGAAGTGCCTCTGTCTGCAAAATGAAATTGGTTGTCAGCTCACACTTCCCCGTCCTGTTTCCAAAGCTGTTTTGTTTGCCTGTGTTGAGTGATCTCTCTGAAATTATTTCTTGATTTTTATCTGAAATCTATTGATAATGGTTATTTAAGCTCTTTCTGCGCTGTCTGGTTGTTTTAATTTCAGAGAACGCATTGAGGAGTTTAAGTATGTATTAGTTATCATATTGATGGATCAGCCAAGCAAGGAGCGTTTGGAAATTCACATATTCCTTTTTGTTGACCTCTGGTATTTGAAATATAAGCTCCTCGCACGCCTTTAGCAGTTTGAACATCTATAAACATTTCTCAGTATGCTTAAATTTTGTTTTGGAGTACTTTGAATATATACACGTGGATTTAATCCATCCAAGAATATTAATTGCCCATTTGGTTTGTTGTTTGCCATTTATTTAAGGCTTTTCCTTCGCAGTGGTGGTAGTGTAATTTGTGCTAAATCCAGTGCAGGAGTGAAAGCTGTAAGATCTGCAGTGCTGGAAATTGAGAGCTATTGTGGTCTGGGTGTGACACAGCCATGATTTATATCCTAGGTCACATTATACACCTCTGCATCTCAATTCACTCAACTGTAAAAGGCACAAGTAGCACCTCCCTCTCCTGAATGCCTTAAGATGTCTGTAGTGCTGGTACAATATGGTGGTGAAACTGTGGTGCTTGTGTTTTATTCATGGCATACATTCAAACATATGAATTATTTTTGACAGTTTCCTGCCTGTACATTCCTTGCCAGAATCGTTACAAAATCTTCCCCCTTGTCATTAATTGCTGTTAAATTGGGTGTTAAAAATTTTCCTCCTGCAGCTCTAACTTCGTGCAAGTCAGTGCAAACAGTCACTGTGTTTTCATGAGCTGTTCGTAGGACTGGAGCAGGGCATCCAGGTACCTCCCAGACTTGTTTGGATGAAAGCCCTGTGTCCTCATGAGTCCCCAGAATATTTCAGGGTGTCTGCAGGAGAAAGAAGAGGCTTCTCCTAGGTCTAAAGTGTCTTTTCTTGGATGAGAATATACCTATAGAACCATCACTTTGTTTAAACTTGCATCAATGTTTAGGCCAGGGGATTATTTCTGGTAGTGATTCCCTTCTTCTGTCCCCTACTCACCTGAGATCTGGACGTAGCAGCCTGGGTGAGATCACACAGTGCAGACACACAGTTGCACCTGTCCTGTGAGTCCCACGCATGGCTTGGGGGCTGGATGGGAACCTGGGCTTCAATGAAGCCAAGTGGGGCCATCTGGTGTGAGTTGCTTTGATTCACTGGCATCTCTGACATTTATGCCAGGCCTTACCCTGTTGAGTCTGGATGCTTGATCAACCCTTAAGTATCAGCGGTAGGCAGAACTGGTTTGAAGGGCTGTGCTCTGGTTGATAACTACTCAGCTAAAGACCTTCTGCAAGGCTCCTGCTGCCTGTTACCAGAGGGCAAACTGGCACAGCCATCAGAGCATTGGTTTGTGTGGCTCCCCTGGCTAAAGGTGAGGGTTTGCATTCACAGACTGAGTATCTCTGCTGCTTGGAGGTATGACATGCTACCTTCCCTTCCCTTCCCTTCCCTTCCCTTCCCTTCCCTTCCCTTCCCTTCCCTTCCCTTCCCTTCCCTTCCCTTCCTTCCCTTCCCTTCCCTTCCCTTCCCTTCCCTTCCCTTCCCTTCCCTTCCCTTCCCTTCCCTTCCCTTCCCTTCCCTTCCCTTCCCTTCCCTTCCCTTCCCTTCCCTTCCCTTCCCTTCCCTTCCCTTCCCTTCCCTTCCCTTCCCTTCCCTTCCCTTCCCTTCCCTTCCCTTCCCTTCCCTTCCCTTCCCTTCCCTTCCCTTCCCTTCCCTTCCCTTCCCTTCAACAGCCAAGTGGGTCAGTTCCTGCCTTTGCTTTTTAATTACAGATATATACACTAATGTTACCAAAACTTACTTTCTACAATCAGATGAGCTGTTTAGTATCTGATGATCCTTTAGCAGAGACTTTATTTTCAGTACATATGATTTTTCACCCCAACTTCTTTCAGATGCAGCTCTGCTAAAATCAATTGAAACTGGTTAAAACTTGTTAATTTGGTAACACATAAAAATCCAAGGAGATCTTTTTGGTCTTTAACCCAGGTGATCCAAAAGAATCAATAGAACTACATTTACATCCTCTCCAGGACTGTTACGGGCCTTAATTAATGAAGCATTTAAGTCACTTTGTGATCCTTTGATTAAAAAATAAAAAATAAAAAATAAAATGCAAGGGCACAGAGCTGAAGGAGTGGTAAAGGATATCCTTCTCTTGGAAATCTCGCAGGCACATAAGGTCTGTCCCTCACTGCCCCTCTAGATCCCAGTAGCGGCTCTGGGGGTTGGATTGGCCCTTGGGCAGAGAATTCATCTGGACTTGTCTTACAAAACACATCTCTCAAGTGAAACTTTTGCCTATATTTTTCCCAGAAGATTCTTCTCTTTCAGTCCAGAATTTTATCAGCAATTCTTATGCTAACAGGGGTCAGGAGATGAGATGTTTCTCACGTTACACTTGAAGCTTCTCATGAATAATGGCCTGTATCACCTCTATTGTCTGTCCAAAACATAAGCAACCAGACATAAGGCCAGAGGAGAAACTTAAAGAGTGCTGAATGAGCCAGCAGGGCAGACCAAGAGCCGAGATAGTCGGAGAGGGAAACAAATACAAGGTAGAGCAGATGGTTATTTGGGGAAATAACTGAGCAGATTAACTACCAGGCAGCTAGAGAATGAGTCAGTCCCTAGTTAAAAAGTGCCCTGAAATCTTCAGAGTGAGATTAACAGAAGCACAGATGAAGATCGCTGTAGCCAAAATAAATTAAAGGTCATTATTCCCAAGTGAATTTTCTTAAGTGTAAAGTAGAGCACATCAGGCTTTTCACAGACATCTGAGGGGGGTGGCTGTGCTTAAGACCATCACTTGCTCCTTGTGTGGGGGCAATCTGTCCGTTCTGAGGCAATTTATTCCTATCAGTATTGTCTTCCTTTCTGAAATTCATTTCTTTGCCTTTTTTTTGGATCTTATGTATCTTTATAAATATGTGTATTATGTATAGGAGGAAAAAAATAGCTGCAATTTGAGCCGGATGATAATCCTAAAATACATGGCTTTTGAAAGGCATCGTGGAAATTTTTGTTTCCCTGCCCCCCCAATCTTTTTGTTTTTCCTTGGTAAGACTGCAGCTGCCATCTGATTTGTATTTATATATGCTCTTTATAGATATTAATGCAATAACAGATTAAACCTAAAGTAACTGTTACTACACAGAGAAATCTCAGGGCCTGATCTTGCAAACACCAATGCCTCTGAATAACTTTAATCTCGTGCATTGTATATTTGAATTTAATGGGGTCTCTTACACGTCAAAGTTTCTCACATATGCGAATGTTTGCTGCAACTTCAGACTTTCTCCATATGTTGATGTCAATTTGTTTTTGCAACCTCAATACGGTTTAGAAACCTAAGGCTCCGATTGTGGTTAGTATATGCTTTTTCAGTTCTGTTGGCTTCATTGTACCATGCTTTCAGTCAAAAAAATGGGCCGAGAGCTCAGAACTGTGCATGGATCCACACCTGCTTACATCGGGCTGAGTGTGGTTTGCAGGGATTCTCCTGGCATTTCCTCTGGGGCTGAGCAAGTTCAGTGGTATCACAAGAACTAGTGAAGGCTCTGTGTTCTCATCTTCTCATCACACTTTCTGAAAGTGAATTGCTGAAGAAAACTGGACTTTAACACTTGGAAAATCATACAATAGCCCAATGTCCAATTTAATGATTGCATAAATAGCAGAAAGTGTCCAGGAAATGGGTGGTGGAACTGTATCCACCTCCTCTGGTGTTGTTGGCCTCTGGGTTTCTTATAAAGGCTTAAGGTAAATGACAGAGTTGAGACTCGCTGTGTTTGTTCTGTAGGGTCATCTTTCCTGAACCACTTAGAAGATTGTAGTTTAATCAAATTTGCATTAGAATATATAGTTTGAATAAATCCATTTCAGACCAAAGGGAATCATAGCATATCCTGAGTTGGAAGAGCCCCATAGGGATCATGGAGCCCAGCTCCTGGGTCCCTGAACCGAGGGAATCAAAAATCTGTTTCTCTTGAACACTAACATACAGGTACTTAAACTCACACGAACCCTGCAGCCAGACAAAGCAGCACATCATGCTTGCATTCCTCACTTGGAAGATATGAATCACATGCACAGCATACGGCCAGCCTGTTGTACTCTGCTGCTGAGCTGAAACACCACTGGTTAGTTTTGAGTTGGATGATAATTGTAATTTTACAGGCTAATATAAAGGCAATAAAGTCTTCCATCAGGCATACTGTGATCATGAGGAAAGTTTCATTCCTCTAGGTTCAACAGTTTATATGTGACTAATGTACTCCCAGAGAAGAGGTGGCATCCCTTTAAAGCATGCAGCAGCTGACTTACAGAACTGTGTTTGCAGTTAAGGCTCAGTAAGCATTGGCATAAATCTGATATGCATCTGATAGTACCTCAAATTATCTCACTTCTCAGCTTTTGAGTCAATAAGGCTTATTTATCAGCCCACAGAAGTGTAAATAGGTTATCTCCATATCTGTTGAGACAAAATATGCGTGAGTACATGAGCACAAGTGTAATAGGGACAGAAGGGCAATAAGAAGGTGAGAATCAAGGCAACGTGCAAGGTAATTATTAGGCACTTGAAATTAGTATGGGATTTGCTTCAGTAGCCTATGAACACTGTTCATAATCTCTTTCTCAGAAACTTCCACTCCTGAGATGTTGGAGGAAAGTAGGAGAGATACCAGTTTGTGCATCAGAAACTCATGTGGAGCAGCTGAAATACTGGCGAGAGTTTGTGAAAGGTGTTGTTTTCAAATGACATAGAATTTCCATGACTTTCATCAATTGAAGGCTGCTGCATCCCTGTAGGAGGTCTCAGTGTTACTTACACAAGAGCTGGGTGCTTTGGAGAAGATTCACCTTGTTGTTAAAGGTCTATTTGTAGTTCAAGATGATGCTGGTCCATTAGGCTCCCTATGTAGCCAGTGGAGAGGAGAAGACACGTTCAAATTGGGAATGATGCTGGCTGCTTTAAGAAGTCATCTGTCTGCTGGAGGTGTTGCTCTTTCAGTTCCTTACTGAAGGTGACTACACAAACTGATTTTTGATGTCAAAGCTTATTTTAGTAGTGTCAGTCCTAAATGCATAGTGCTGTCATTTGTTTAGTTGGGAAAAGGAAGCAAAGAATACCAGCAACAAAAAAGAGGTCTCATTCTTCTTTAAAAGTGTATTGACACTAGTGAAGTATTAATGTTAATTAAACAACTAAGGAACAGAACATCCCTGATGAGGGAACGAGGGCTGTTTGCTCAGGTCTGGGTGATGATGCATCCGACCTGGGTGTGTAGGGTGGCTCTTCTCACTCTCCTCCATTGAGCAGCTTCCAAATTCCACTGGCAGCAGCCTGGAGCTGTGCTGTGGCTCTGCCTTCTCCTCCTGTACGGCATCCCAGCGCTGTGCCTCCAGGACGAGCAGCAGAAAAGTTCATCGGTCGGAGAAGCTGTCCTTGCCAAGCCCTGTGCTATGAGCAGAGATCCCAGCAGGGAGATCAGGAGGCTGATGATGAGCTCCTTTCTGGGCCTGCTCCCTCTGTGTGTGTTCTTCTCCTGTTTCACATGGGCCCCTGGACTGGGGCTTGTCCTCAGAACACCACGCATACTACTAGAAGCTGCATTTTTGTATAAATTGGGAACAGAACTGGTCACCAGAGATTGAAAATCTGGCAGGCAGAGCTGATTAGACATGCTCAGAAGAACTTGGAGTTTCACTGCCGCGTGCTTTGGGCTTGCAGTGAAAAACAAGGCTGAATGCTGAGTGCCAATATTTGTATATGCGATTCCATTGTTTTATCTGAGGATGAGATCAGATAGGGGAGAGAGCCCAGAACAAAACTGAAGTGCTCCTTTTTATTCTGCAGCATCATGAGGAGTGTGAAACCCCCCACCCCACCCTGCAGGGATCTGTATGGTTCCTAACCCTGTGCTCCTCAATCTTTTTCCATTCCAGCAGCAACTACCACCCTTTCTAAAGGTCCCTGTGCTTCTCTGGCTCATTTAGGTGTGTAAAAAATGCAGAATTGTCCCAGTAGACCTCCTTACCTCCTTTGGAAATCCCCTGTCTTGACAACATAGCTATTAGTTGTTGATTGCTAGACAGAGCTGGTCTTGGATTGAACCTGCGAGGGTTATTATCTTCTGTCCTCAATGAAGCTTAAGGATGCTGAAAAACGTCTGTCAGGTGGAGCTTTGGATGGGGCAGTCAGACCTAACCTGGACATTGTGAGTCAAACGTGATGGAGTTCTGCTACCAAAGAGCTGAGGCCTGGGTTGTTTCTACTGGGAACTCAGAAATTGCTCTTCTGGAAAGCAATTTCTGTTTGGCTGAGTAGATGAATCCTGAGCAAAGCCTGTTTTTCTCTAAAGCAAACTTGGGTCTCGTAAGTGGACAGTTGCTGGAACATTGGGGAACTTGGTCTTTTTTGTCTGCAAACTGTTGGATTGTTTGAATCCCAGAGCCTGAAGGTCAAGGCTTCTTATGAAGATACTTTCTTATTCTTTGCTTGTTGGATTCCTATTCTCATTGCGCTTCCCTTTAGTTTTCCTTTAGTTCTCTTATATACCTTTTAATAGTACTGCACTGCCAGATAATTATTTGTGAAATGCAGGTACCAAAATGTACCTGCCTTCATTTCTATGGAAGGGAGTGATGGCGGTGCTGTGGTTGGATGGGGGCTTTGGAGAAGGCCAAGGGTGGGATTTCAGGACAGGGAAGAGATGGAAGGGAGTTTTGCATAGGTGGTGGCTGAATTGCTGAATTGATTGTTTGATTGAACTACAAATAGATGCTGAAATTTAATTGTAGTGTTAACCATGTGCTAGAGCACCAGGAGCCCTGTGAAGGTGTCTGTTTAGTTACTATTTCAACAGAAGAAAGCAAATTGAATAATGACATTATTTAAATGTTATGATCAGTAGGGATTGAACCCAGGACTCTGCTAGCTGCAGCTCTGTGTTCCTGTAGCTAAATTGCCCAAAATTCATCGCAGCAATGAGACTGGGTCTGGTTCCCAAGGCTTTGCTGCTGACTTGGACCATCCTGGTGCACTTTTCCTATCTGTGCTGCAGGCAGAGGTTTTCTGGCTTTCCTGTTGATAGGAGCTAACAGAGGCCCCAAAGCTGTTGCAGACAGATGCATTACCACAAGGCCAGATGCTGCCTCTGCCCCAACCACTGAGCAAGACAAACAATTAGAGAAGCCATCTCTTTATCAAATTCATTTACAGCAGTTTTTCCCAGTGCTCCTTTCAGAAAGATGAGGGAAAGAATCCAGTGAATATCTACTGAAAGCTGTGTCCAAACTCATTTAAAAAGAGAAAAGAGAAATAAAATATCAGTGCATAAGTCTGTCTGCAGCTACAGAGAAGGGAAGCAGATGTAAGCAAGCCTGCCTGCATCTTCTGAAGTGCTGTGTGTTGCTGGAAGGCAGCCAGGGCTGGAAGAATGGCTGGAGGCAGCACCCCTTCCTCCTCTCTCCCTGACCTGCCAGCAGACATTTGAACACTGGGGAGCTGTGGAGCACATACTGTGCTTTGCAACTGGACACTGTGCAGAGCGGTAAATCTCTGGTCACATATTCACTGTGAGACATTTGCGTATAACACCAGAGATCCTCAGACTCCTGCAGCTCGCCTGGGCTCCTGCACATTGCAGTGGGTGTGCTCTGCAGTTCGCTTTGCTGAAACGTGCTGAGCTCTGGAGGATGGTTTGTACTCTGTGGGGAGGGGAGAAAGCGTAGTGACACTGAACACGAGCATCTTGCCTCCTAACCAAAGCTGCCTTTCTGTTTCACAGGTCTCTCTGCCTACATCTTTTCTTCTTTAGCCTACGTTCACCTCTCACGTTTTATTCTCAATGAGCAGCCTTTGCTTCTGCAGTTTCTTTATTTATTGTTCCACTCTAGCTGGAGTTATTTTGCTGCCCAGCTCATGGGCAGTGTCCTCCTGCCCTACGGCCGTGGTGCTGGCAGTTCCCCTGGCTGTGCACAGCCACACTGAGGTGTGACTGCATCCCTGCAGGCCCGTGACCGAGGGCTCGTTGGGAGGTGCTGCTGAGATTTGAAATTGCTGAGATGTGACTGTGTAGGATGCCAAGAGGGACGGCAAGAAGTGATCTTTTAAAAGTGCACTTCGATGTTGGAAGGGATTGGTGAAGTGAACCTTAAAAGCCTCTGTTGCTCAGTGTTGTTCCATTTCTTATTTTTTCACGTAAAGATTTCTTTTCCCTTTCTGAAGACTTCCAAAATCCACAACCTCACTGAAAGCCTATTGCTCCCCAAAGAACTCTTTCTGTAGGCGTTGACCCGGGTCTATGTCCTACTACAGCTGCAGCTTCTTTCCTTTGAGGCAAAGCCAAAGCTGCTGCAATAAGCATTGGCGCTGGAGATCTGAGCTCCGTCTGATCCAGAGGAAGGGGTTAAAGTTGTTGGGCAGTCTTTGTCCCGTTTCTCATCCCATCCTTGTGTGGGTGAGAGGCGTCCCATCATCTGCTGCACACTGGGCTCTTCCAGCTCCTGCCCAGGGGCCCATTGGTGAAGGCCTTTGGGGACCCAGAGTCACCCAAGGAGAGGGAATCAGGAACTTTTTGGCCACTGCATCACATTCAAAGAGAGAATATTTGGTAACTTGGGCATTTTAAGACTGCAAAGTTACCTTTTAATGAAATGACAGTTCCAAGTGCAACCCCTTTAATAAAGTCAATGTTCTGGTAAATTGCAGTTTTTTTCCCCGTAGTGTTCAGCCTCTCCAGATAATATCCACACCATGTGCTGTGAGGGGACTGAAAGGCACTTGGCAGCTCTGCTCTGCGCAGCCTCCATCATTTCTGCCATCAACCCAAATCTTATGGCAGTTCCCTGACGTGAGGTGTCTCTCATCCCATCCCACGGCTGCTGCTGGGCTGCCATATCCCGCCTGCCCAGCTCTGCCCCACCTCATTTTGTTGGAGGTTCATCACCGTGTGGTGTAGCTCCATCCTTGGCATGCTCTGTGAGTTGGAAATTTGGTCGCTAATTACTGCCTGCATGCTGGAGAAGGGTCTGCAGTCCTGCCCTGTATTGCTGGCAAGGCTCACACAGAGCTCTCACACTGCTGGCTGGGGGGGAAATAGGGAAAATGGGCTCCTGGGTGACAGACGGATCCTTTTCCTTAGTGCTGTGCGTGCTTAGCAGGAGCAGAATGAGAAATACCTGTCTGGGAAGGAGACTGCCCTGCTGTTAGCCAAAAAAAAACAAACCCAAGGTGATTTTTTTTTTTGAGCGCTCAGGGCTTGGGCTGAGACAGGAATGTAGAACGGAGGCTTGTACAGAATGGCTTAAACATCCCCCAAAATCTTGCTAGGAGGATGAAATTTTCTTTTCTTTTCCCTTTCTGGTCACGTTTTAGCACTGGAGTTACTCAGCGAATTAATAGGTATAGAAATGCAAAGCTCTTTTCTTATTACACGCCATCGATCTGATTGCAGTGTCATTAATTGAAAGACTCGGGAAATGTGATGGATGGTTCAGTTCAGGATTCCACATTCGTTTTGGCATAGCCCTGCAGGAGAAAAGCTGCATGAAGCTGATTGAAGGGCTCTTTTTGTCTGACATGAATTATTCTTTCATTGTCAAACCTTGTAACAGCATTCAGACATAGGGAGATTTACAACGTGAAATCCTAAATGGGGTCTATTCTTAAAATAAAATTAGAAAAAAAAAAAGAGAGCTTTATCTCACAATGTTGAAAATAGCTACGTTAAAAAAAAACCCACCACTATTTCTACAAATTAAATCTCTGCTGCAAAACCCAAGGGGCTGATGTTTCTCACTTAATTTTAAATTATTCCAATGGTAAGGCCCTAAATGAAAAAAAAAAACAACTGCTTTAATCACGTAACTGTTGTCAACATTTTTATTGCATTCAGAGATATTTGTTTGTAGGGGAGGGCTTGTTTGTTTTTCCAACTGCTGTCATTTACCTTGCAGAGCGATTTGTCCTTAATGGGAGAATCCTGCTTGCCCTAGAAAATGAGGCGAGGTGTCTTTTTCTTTGGGGAAAACCTAAGAGGATGCTGTTTAGAAGCCTTGTCTTTGTGGCTGATCCTGGGCCGTTCTGTTGTTAAATCCCTGTTGGTCTTTGGTGGGTTTAAAAATTTGCGCTGCGCTCTGGGAATTGGCCGCAATATTCCGAAATGCATCAATTAAAACACAGCAGAGAAGTGCGGGTCGGTTCGCTTTGCACACAGCGTCGCTTAGAAAGTTGATGGAGAGTTTGGAATGCAAAGCAGCCACTCAACTTGGAGTCTTGTTGAAGAATAGAATAGCGAAATAACATAGGAGACCCGAATCGATGGCGTGGCTTTGTGGTCGGTGCTGGTGGGATGACGATGTTACAGAGCAGACAGATTAGATGAAGAAGAGCGTTTGATTACATTACGTCCCATTTGTGCTGTCTGTTCAACTGACTTCTTTCTAAAAGAAAGTCGTGTTGTGTCGGAATGCGGTGCGCTGGGTTGGAGGTGTGGGACAGGCGCTGGAGGAGCACAGAGCTGTCCCATAGCGGTGTGAGCGCACAGCCACCCCGTGACCTTTCTTAGCCCATTTCGCTATTTTTCACCCCCAGATAAGCATCGAGAGATGAGTTTGCAACCGAACTCCCCAAAAATGCTCCCTTCCAACTGCGCTGTGCATTCGCAGGCAGCAGAACAGCGATGAGTAATTCGTGTTAAAGTGAGAAAGAGCCTTTTCAGCGCCGCAAAATAAAACGCCTTGATGGGAAACGTTCTCGCCACCCCCCCCCCACCCCTCCCCCTGCCTGTTCTGCATGTAATACCCCTGCACGTATATTTTAAGGTCTCATTGTTCAGCGAAGGGCGCGATTATTTGGTAGTTTTGGTGACTCTCACCCGGAGCTCAGCACCGCTCCGTGGGCTGCACCGTCTCCATAGCGCCCGCACATCCCAGCAGCGCGGTTGGGATGCGGAGCTGCATGGCAGGCAGTGCTGCACCCGCAAAGCCTTCAGAGCCGTGTTCTGCAGGGACGCTGCGTTGTTTTCCTGCAGCATTGCTTCTCCGCGAGCACCTGCTGTATGCGTAGAGGTCTGCTAGGTGAGGGAGCTGGGCACTGATTTCCTTAAGGAGGTATTTCTGTTGTTTTAATCGGAAGATTTTTTAAAAATTTTTATTATTATTATTATTATTTTAATTCTTTTTGTTGTTCCTAAAGCTAAATAAACTTGGCAGGTTCTCAGAGCCCAACAGTGGGAAGAACGCTTTTCCTTTGGTGTCACTACTGAGCCTCCCAAGGAAGCTGGTAGGAGTAGGAAGCGAGCTCCCGGCAGAGGGTCAGGCAGTGCATCCCTGCAGCCCTGCCTGCACGCTGTACGTGGGGAGAAGCTCAGCACCAAACCATCCCTCTCACACTGCTTAACTCTCAGACTTCCCCGCACTTCGCCACGCGGGATATAATTTCTGCAAATTAAATTACGGGTTGGAGCCGTTGTCGCTCTTATCAAATCTGTGTAAATAACGTTGTCCACAGAATCCATTGCCACCTCTGAAATGCTGCCTGCTCACGGATAGCAGCCGCGCTCTGCTCGTCTCGTGCTGCACTCAGGGTGCTGCTGGATCGTGGAGCGTCTCTGTTTTATCGCTTTGCTCTTTCATTCAGGTTTTTTTTTTTTTCCCTTTTTCTTTCTTTTTTTTTTTTTAATTTTCTTTTTTTTAAAGTCCATTTTACCTCTGACCGTTTTTAAGGGTAATCCTCTTTTTTTTTAATTTATTTTTTATTTTTTATTTTTTTGAGGTTAAGAAGAAGGAGAGAGTCAAAGGTACCGTATCTTTCTTCTTAATTGTTTGGCTTAAGTCTAAAACATCGGAGAAAACACCCTTTAAATGTTCTTAAAAGTAACAGTCGCTTAATTAAAAAAGATAGTAACAGATTGAGTGTACCCTTTTTATGGACTTAACTTCAGGAAATCAGGCGTCCTCTCTGTCTCCTCCGGAATAATCAGTTTCTTATCTAATATATATGAAATGTCCGAATACATCTACTTCATTTGCATCTTTAACTCAAGAACAATTGATCAAAAAATGGAAGCACTGCCGCAGATCAGAGAATCTTTTCGTTTAAAGCCTTTAAGTCACCATTTATTTCCATCTAGTTAAGCTTAATTTCCTTTTACTGTGTTGTTCAAATGAAAATATACAATGCCATGTCTAATTGTGTTACTATTCACATTAATAAGCTGTAACTTTACATAACAATGAGCAAGAAGCATCGAAAAAGCAGAAACAGATGCAATTATTTGTTGCTAGCTAAGTTACTGTACGTGACCCAGGTGCTGTAGTACTATTTGCATGTGTTTCTCACCTTTGTTCACCCAGACACATGGGGATCTCAAGCTATTGCTGACTAATTGATAGTTGTAGTAACTGCTATAGGCTCCTTAGATTAGAAATGCATGCAGACGTGTGTCTTGATTCAAACATTAAGGAACACACACTCTCACTTACTTACATGGGCAGAAAGTCTTCATACTATTAGAGGTGTGTGATGGAGATAGCAGGACATAAAACAGAAGAGAGAGAGACACAGAGAGAGAGAGAGAGACAGAGACAGAGAGATGGCATGCAGCATATATACCCCTACAAATAGTTCTAAAATGCGTTTGCAAATGCAGAAGTCTTCAGAACCATCCAACAGTTCAGCACACCCTTTTTATCTCTTCTCTGCGGGACGTCTCCATCCAGATTACTCGAAAAAAGCGGAAAAGGTGAGAGCTCTGCCATCTTAGCTCTGAATTCATCTGATTTCCTTTTTTTTTTTTTTTTTTTTTTTTTTTTTTATCCCCCCTCTCCCTTGTATTCCTCATGCCATTGTCCATTCTTATGATGGCAGCCGCCCTTGCTCTTGAATGCAAGTGTCACAGCGGGAGCAAGAAGGGTTCAGGGCTGCATTGTCAAAGCCATGGTTGCCTATTGTTTCTTAGCCTTTCACCGCTCTGCTTTTCCGAGCCTCTTTCCCTATCAGTGGCCCCTGTCAAGGGGAGGAGTAGGGAGAAAATTGCAAGAGTTACTCGTCCTTTTTATTGCACACTGTTATGATAAACAGCCCAGCAATGCATCCCACAAAATTAGGAATTATAACGACGGGACGGGGGGGAAAAATTCTTTGTAGGTTTGCGTTTTGTCGCTGCCCTTGTGCCAAAAGCTTGGTTTCTTAGGACAGACTTTTGTGTTGGTGCTTTGCCCAGCAAAAAATAGAGGCAGCTGCAAAGTGAACAGTGAGCTTTTTAGCCACAAGGTAAAAATTTCCTGTTGCTATTTGGATACCGATGCTTTTCAATTTTAAGGGTTGGGGGGGGAAGCATGACTGAAAGCATTTCTCTGGCTGTCCATCCATTCATCCATCCATCTCTATTTTGTGTTTTAAAGCAATTGAAAATGATTTTTAAAAAGGCCAGAGAGACTTTTTGCAGTGTGGTTTTGTTCGAAAAGATCTCAGTGCAGGAGGAGGTTTGTGTTTCAGCTGATTAAATCTTGTACTGGGAAATGGAGGGGAAATGACTGCCCTGCTCGTGCCAGGGAGTGCTGGTTTGTCAGGTCATCTGAAAGTAAAATCCGGTCACGATTTCGTCCTTTCAGGGGGGAGAAATGCAGGCAGGACGTTATGGCCATTTGGGTTTGTGTTTGATCTCCGTGCGGGCGCAGGCCGGCTGCTGCAGCCACCCAAACTTTGGGGAGGTGACAAAGTCATGGCCTCAGGAGTTTCTTGTTTTTACTCTGATGTGAAATTGTTTAGGGGGGAAAAAAAAAAGTAATTTCTAAAAATGCAGCGTCCAAGCAGAGTACAACCACATTTCCATATTCCAGTGGTAAATCATCCCGTAATTTCACTGTCTGTATTTTATTGTCCGCAAAATCTAACAAAGTAGGAGAGAAGTGAATGCTATTTAGTTTATGCCGTTAGCTGGTTTTGTAAATATGAGCATCTTTTCAAACCTTAAATTTATGCTTATTCTCCTGACTAAAGTATGCTCAGCAGTCTTCGGGTTTCATTTTTAGGAGTTTCTTACTACGTTATTCGGGCCATTCAAATCTATGTTTCTCGAGTCTGGCTATTTAAGTGCTAAACAATTTTACTGTGCCTAATAATAACAGGCAGAATGCTTTCAGAGGCGTAAATACGGTTCGAGTCGTAAAGGAGCGTGCAGAGAAATCCTCCTAAAGCTGCCGAGCAGCGCTGCTGTTCTGGTGGTGCTTCAGCACACCGAGCTGCCTGCGTCTCCCAAATGATGAACGACCGCCGCGGATTTACTTTGAAAGAAAAGGGAGAAGATATTTCACCTGAATTCACTCTTAACCCTCAGAATGCTGACATAGAAGTGATCTGATGAGGAAATTCTCTTGGTCCATCTCTCAGACAACTTGCTTTGCCTTTCATCCCCGGTATTGGTGTTTTCACATGCACACGTTGTCCTGCATTGCCAAGTTCTAGGTCAAGTATGTGTCTGTTTGGAATATCTTTAGAACTGAAACTTTTTGAAGAAATGATGAAAGAACTCTGGCCTTGTTTTAAATCAAGCTCTGAATGCGGCCGAGGCCACCCTGAGAGCACAATGTTTAATTTCCATTCGACATCTGCCTTATATTTACCGCTGCAGACCGATGTCTGCAGGCGAGGAGCACTTACCGCCGATAAAAGTTTGCTATCTCTTTTGTCAGAGGTTGGCATTTCTGTTCTCTCAATCTGGACTGTCATTTTGCAAAAATCTTTTGTCACCGGAGCTGAATGGAAAACCTGGAGTGTGTAAGAGATTAAAGATACGGGGAAGAGGATTCAAATATGTAGAGCAATTCTGCTCGTTGACTCTTTGAGACAGATGGTGCCTAATCCTGATTTTCCTTACTCCAGTGTAAGGACCGAACTGCCCCACTGCAACCACTGCTGAATACTGATGCGGCGTCAGGATCCGGCCTGGCTCATTTCTTTGCTTTTTACAGAGCTTTGTGCATGCAAAGCTCTCCCTTCACACTTGTGATGATAGATGCCCACCGAGTGGCTTCACGCTGGCGGCAGACACAGGGGTGCAGAGCCCGAACTTCAGTCGTTACTCCAACCTTACGCCTGTGGAAGCGAGGTCAGAGCCTGACCTTCCCTGTCTAGCAACAAATATTTGAATAAGTTGATGGGTTTTTTTCTTCAGCTAGGTCTGGGCAGGGAAACGTTATCCTCTCCGAAGAGCTGGGGTGGAATTTGGAGTGTCTGGACTTTCCACAGTATCAGAGGGAACTGCTGATGCTTGAGATGTTGGATTGACTTGGGGGGAAAAGAAGTTTAGCCAGAGCAGAGGCAGCACTTGGCCCCAAGGAAGTGTTCTGCTACAAATAAAGGAGGGACCGAGTGGAGAACTGATACAGCCATGAGATAAAGGCTGAGAGAACTGTTTTGGGTAGAGGAGGAGAAGCTTGGCTGTATTCTTAATTTTTTTAAACAAATTTTATGTCCTTACTCATTTAGGTAACTCGTGTTCATTTTGCTTTTAAAATTCAAAAAAAACAGCAACAACAAAGGGTCTTTCTGGTCCCAGAGTCTGAAGTTGTGCAGAGCATCAGCTCGTGACCCAGACTCCTATTTTACTTTTCTGTGTGGGATTGCAGCAAAGCACAACCCTTACAGTCCTGCTCTACAGAAGAATACATTTTTTCTTTTCTTTTTCTTTAGGAATGCCTTGATGACTTCATAGGGAATTCCTCATGGACAAGAAGGAGAAAGGGTCATCTGAGTTCTCCTGAAGATGGGAGGCAGGGCCAGACAGGCCCCAACAACATTCCTAGGGCGCAGAATGTCACCTGCTGCCTCTTCTCCTCCTACAGTTCCACACCGAGGTTCAGGTAAGCCTGGCTTTTCTTCCACTGGACCTTCTCTTAGCAGTCCTTAGAAGTGCTTGTTCTTCTCACCCATATAAATGTGGTCAGTGAGGCTTGGTAGTGGCAGTTCTTGTATTTGGATGCATTCGTTCACACCCCGCCAATGGCCTTCATGGCATCATGTGGTCATGAATAGGGCAGGTTTATGTTGACCAAAGTGCAAGAAGTCCTAACCTTAATAAATCGTGTCAGGAAAATCTAAATCACTGGATTATCAAACTTTCACTAATTTCAAATCCATATGCTGTTACCACCAAGACATATGTAGGTAGCACAATACCACTTCCAGGCACTGATTATAGAACCCATTACTCTTGCCAACCTTTTGAGTTTTACAAGTCATCAGGACACATTTTGTGTCCAGATAAACTTGGCTTATCATGGGTAGCATCTTCCCCAGGGAATGTCACTGGTTTCTTTATGGTTGGATGTAGTATTAGGTATTATTCAGTAGGAGCAAAGTGATTTCAGCTTAGAAGATAGAAAAATAGGTTGGTTAATACCTACTGAAAGAGGAAGCATCTAAAATAAGACATGGAAGAATACATGAACTTCCATTGGGAAAAGCCTGCTTGAAGGGACTCATTAAGCCATGGGAAGCTGGGCGAGAGGTGTGGAGTGAAAGACTAGCCAGACAATTATTCTGCTAATGGATAAGATTATGTTGGTTTTCAGTAAATCAACACAGCTCTGTGGTTAACTATGTCTGTTGAAACAGTTGTAAATACAGAGAGTGTAAGGGGAAAACTGATGAAAACTGCCACAATGTTCAACATCCGTTGGAGATCTGCTTCAGTTGCAAGATGTAAGGCAGATGGAAGTTCCTGTCCAAAACAATTAGGGACTCTGTCCTGCTTGGTCTGGTCTTCCCTGAGGTTGAGAGTTTTGTGCTGGTAAATTTCATTCTTCCTTATTCAAAACATGTGATGTGATTTAACAAAGACAGAGCTTTGACAGCCGTTAGTCCGTAAGCACAACAGAAGACTTTCATGTGATGGTATTGGGCAAGAAGGAGAGAAGGATTTTTTTAACAATTGCGGCTTTCTTTCTAGTTCAGGGCAATGGCTCTATTTTCATATTGTGTCAGAACTGCCTCGTATGTTCAGTCTTAACTCAGATTTCAGAACATCATTTTTGGTGCCACAAGTTGATTTTGGAAGGAAAATCATTTGTAGCATAACTTCAGTTTCATTTATATGCTTGAAATGTGGTCAAGTGCTCACTCCAGCATTTGTGTGGAAGTCCCACTTTAAGTGAATAGCTTGTTCTGATCTCTAGTCAGTGTGGAAATGTGCCTGTGCTGAAAATCATGGACACTTACTTTATTTCTTGACATCGACTCTGGCTATAACGGTATCTTGGTCTGGGTGTGTTTTAGGTTTAAAAAGGGTAACACACGAGTTGTGTTTCTAACTGTCCCTTTGGTTTTTGCCACATTTTTCATCCATTGTTTGAGGAGAGAATGAGGTCTAATGGAAGACACTTGTCACTTTGTAGGTCCTGGCCTGTTTTTTCTGTTCCTACTGAACGTGCAGTCATCTTTCTAAAGTTCGGAGGCCTGTTCAAGCTTTTCTCAAAGCAAAAACAAACCTGTGTACCATTAATAATTTTCTGGTCCCTCACAGGTTTTCATTGTCTTGTCCAGCTTCATACTGCATGACTTGGCCAAAGGAACAAGATTACAACACTACGTAACGTTCTGTGTGCGGAGATGATACCATCAGTTGAGAGAGCAGTGGAAGCAGATGTAATCTGGCTCCAAGTGTCTAAGGAATGTGCCAAAATTCAGTTTAAATTCTGAGAGCACAGTTAAGTCACTTGGAAGTCATGTTCTTTCTACATAATTTACTTCAGGCTTTGTTTCTGGTTGTATCTTCCTCCATTCTACCAATGATACCTGCCTTGATATCCATCTCTGGTTCATAGTCCTGCCTGTGCATAGGAAACCCTTCCACTCTTTGCCAAGTTGTTATCTTCTAGACATACAAGTCCCACCTAAAAGCTCACTTCTTCAGCATGGAACACAAAAAATGATTTTTTTTCTTGCCTACAAGGCTGTAGATAGATTAGCTGAACAGCGGCCACATGTCTGCATAAACTGCTGTGGTGTGGTTCTTCTTCCCTCATTTAACTTTCTTGTTTCATTTGATTTGCTGAGAAATAAGCTGATTAACTGCTTGAGTTAGGACTTCATGTCAAATGATTTCATTTGCCTTTGTTGTACATGTTGAATTCTGCATAAATAATAGGTGAATGGTGAAAAATAATAATTCAGATACAAGCTGCAGCTCAGAAAAATGCTCAGTTGGCATTAAGATTCAGCGACGCCCAGTGAGCGATGGAAATCAAATGCTGGTGATGATTACCAGCAGAGGATCATGTCTTGCTGAAAACAATGGGGTGGACAAGAAACTGAATCAAGTCTTGAGTAACGTGGCTTGATCACAGAGCTGTGTCGAGCAGGAGGTTGGACTGGAGACCTCCTGAGGTCTCATCCACCCAAATGATCCTATGAGCAGTAATTAGTCCAGTATATAGTTTTATAGTTATCATGTTGTGAGCGTTCAGCAATTAAATGTGCACAGACAGGTAACACATCACATAGCATATATCCTCTGTCCTTTGTGCAAGTGAATGAGCTGGGTGCTTTCAGTCATTAGACAACATAGTTCTTTGAGGATGCAGGGAAGCCTCCTTCCAGAAGGTGATAGTGAAATCTAAACCTTGGTAAACGATCCTTTGGGCCATCTGCCTCTTACTTGTTTAAAAAGCTGTGTTCATAGAATGGATCAGGCACGGGGCTCGGTGACAAACCTTCATTGTTCTGAGGTTTAAAATAAACTTGTTGCGGCCGAAGATGACAGTGTTAGTTTCCCAGAATGCATGTTGTCATTTCAGTGCAGTACGCTTTGTCAACCAAGCTGTGATTAATTGCAGCAGGGCTGCTTACAATTTGAAACAGACATCAAATGCTAATTTCTCCCTTAATGTTTGGATCATATGGGGGCTGGCTGTGCACCCAATTAGTCCGTAATGCCGCAGATAGTTCTGCACTGGTGTGCCTGTGCTGATGAGGATGGTCTGGTTGAAGTTGCTGAAATTACATATGAGTCGAGCTCTGTAAACATGTGTTTGTGTAACCCACTGGTATGTGTCTGATGTATGTCCCGATTTACTGGCAACTTAATAAGTGCTGCTGACCTGTGTCCTGCCCTTTCACGCACTTAAGCAGGCGCACAGAAATACTAGTCTGGCTGGCCTGTTGATCAGCCAGCCTCCCCGGGGACCAGATTTTCTGCCTCATGAACTGGATCTGGCCCCTGAACTCACCAGCTGGTTATTCTGCTCAGTGGGTATCAGTAATGTAAGGAGAACGAACTGCAGACAGGCTAGCTCACATACCTGCTCAAAGCAGGACCAGCCTGACTGGTGCAGGGGGTAATTATGCCACGTTAAAGTGGTTTTATACTTTTGAGGACCTGAGCTGATCTCTCTCCCTGGAGCGGAGCTGAGATATATAGGCATAATAGTTCTTTTGGAGTTAGCTCAGATATGTGACACAATGCTGCTAATGGAGACTTGTCCCAGATTCCCCATCTCTAGATCAAGCTATAATTACCTGTGTGTTCTGGCCAACGCTGTAGTCACCACAATTAGGGAAAGGTGAACTGTGATGCCCCAAGCCAGAGTCTGCTTTGTGTACTGTGTTGGTCAGTGTGTATTGTGCATCCCTTGAGTGCCCAAATCTCAGAGCAATGGGGTCTGTCTTGGCTGTTGGTCTTGGACCCCACAGACCACACTGTACAGAATGGTTGGGTTACTTTTGGAGATCGAAAGTACAGTCCCAGGGTAGCTGGACAAGGTAGCTATGACAAATTTGCAAGCCCCAAACTCTCAAGATGCACATTTGTAGGTAAAAAGCTTATGAGCTGTTAACATTATTGCATTCTTGTGACATTACAGGCTGACATAAGAAGAAAAGTGACTTCACATGTATTTGTGAACTAATCCACTATTAATATGGGCATCGACTATGATGCTAACTGATTTTATGACAAGAAAATAGAAATAGTAAACCCGATTCTTATCTCTCACTGCCTCGTTCCCCACTGTAATATCGTTCCCATTCAGTGGGATTCTCTATTACAGAGCATAAAGCAAGATTATCAGACTGATTGGAAAGGAATATGTGATGCCCCATTCCCCCACCCAAGTTCTGAGAATATGTTAGGGAACTGGAAAATAAGAAAAGAATCAAAAAGCAGAGATAACTGAGCAAACTGGTGTTTGCCTAAGGCAGTGGGTTTCACATTTCTGCTCTTCCATCAAGCAGGAGTTTTATAAATACATTCTTCATTGTGCTATTACAAAGTCCTTCACCTACAGGGCAGCCTCCAGATTTTGCTCCTCGGTTTAGATGGCTATGCTTGCCACAAGAACTGTTGAACAAAACATAAGATGCTCAGGCGATGAATTTACTGCAAGTTGTGTGTTCTTGAAGTCTTCTGGATTCGTTTCAGAGCAGCCAGGAGCTTGATGTGTTTGTTGGGAAACGATTTTGGCTTTATTAAAAGATTGACTGACACTGGCAAGAAGTGCAAGCCTGTTGTAAGCAAAGGGAAATTTGTGTCAAGGTCTCTGTAAGGGGCCAGTAATGGAGCCATGATGCTTTGATAGGAATTGCATAGTTTGTGGCAAAGCATCAGTACCTTTACACTGTAAGAGTTGGGCTGAACCCTCACCCAGGATAGCTTAGAGGGTGTTGGGGGGAAACAGCTCTACTTTCGTAAGCTGAGAGGGTTGTTCTGGATAAAAAAAACAGCTGGTGAGATTTAGTAACTTTTACACCAGTCAAATCTTGGTCAAATGCAGTGTGCTCAGTAAGAGGCAATCTTCACTTGGGGAAAAAGAAATTCCCTCCAAAGAGTCTTAAATGAGAGAGGTTTAACTTCTGGAAGCTGATCCAACAGCCAGCAAGCTGTAGGAGTCTTTCAGGGAACTCCAGTGGAATTTGGATCAAGCTCTTCCTAATGTGTGGATTATCCCATATCTACTTATTTACAGTGGGGTTTTCACCCTCTAAACAAGAAGCTGCTGGCTGGAATCAGCCACCAAATGGCACGGCAGATAGACAAAAGTGAGCTCACTGTGATAATCTCATTATTTTAAAACCCACTGCACTCATTGGAATAGTACTCAGTAAACTGATACTGCATTTTGCATCACTCTTAGTCAGTAAGCCTATTTCAGCTATGCCAGGAAAGTCATTATCAGGTCAACAGCATTCATTAACCACTGAGTTTTCCTGGAGAGTGGAACCACATTTTGGTTTAGGCTTCAAGTCTGGTCACAGGAGGAAATACAGGAGTTCATCAGCCTGTTCCCCAAGTTAGCCTTGTCCAGGCAGAGGCTGGTTAATTCACTTAGCACTTTTGCTGAAGTTATGAAGGGCTTTCTTATTATTTTATTTAGTTGACAGAATAATCTCAGTGGAGATAATCCTCTGAGCTTAGGGATGGGGCTGATTTGAGCTAAAGCCCTTGAGCACCACAAATATCCCTCCTTTCCTTTCTCACTTTCTTCTAATGCTCTCCTGGTCCCCTTTGGCTCAGTAGCTTCCATATCCTTCAGGATGACAAACTGGCCTCACTGCTTTATTTCCCTTTTTCAATATCACTGAGGAGGATTAGAGCAGCCTGTTTAAAAGTCAGAGATGGAGAAGGAACCCAAAAGCAGAATTTGCTCTTCATCAACTTGCATATCTCTTCTTTTTCTCTGATAAGCAGGAGACTTTCACTATAACCATAACAGAAGATATGTGTTCACCATAATATTTATAATATAATTTATATTCTCATTATATTCCACATTAAAAAATGAAGATTTTGACAAAAGGCCTTAACTAATCGATAATTATGCTATTTTGCAGTCATTTTATAGCCTTAAATAGGATGAAATGAGCTGGTTCTTCCTTTTCCATGATGTCAGCCTCAGTCCAGGACCTTTGCTCTTGTTCCTAAGGTTGGAGTTGCAGCACTCAGGATCTGGGCATGGTAGCACTGGCTTTTCTCTGGAACTGCAGGAAAATCTCTGAAAGCAACATTTTGAGAAAGGGATTTAGGAACCTACTTTGTTCTTAAGGACAAGTATATGCTTTAGCTCAGAAGGTGATTTTAATTACTGGCAGTTAATTTCCATTACTTTCCAAGCTCATCAGAGCTCAGTAAATGAGCATCCAGTCGTGCTCGATGCCTTCTACATTTGCAGTAGCAGTGATAATAAGCCCCAGATATTTATGGAGCAGATCACAAGGACAGTGTGATGATTTTGCAGGCCGTACTCATCGCTTGCACTGCATTTTGTTCAGGCAGAAATGAAAGGATAAAGCCTTTGCTGTCGCCAGGTCTGCTCGGTTGCATGTGGTACCAGTGCTCCTTGACTTCCCTTTGTTTGCTGCTGCAGCAGCAAGTTAATTGTTCCCCCTGTATGACCTGATGTCAAGGAGGAACCAGCTTGGGCTCAGAAATGGCATTGCTCTTTTAGTGCAGAACTGTCTGAATTGCTCAATCCTCTCCCATTTCAGTGTTTTTTCTAATCTCGTTTGGAGCTCCTGATCAACTTTTCTCCACCCACAGTTTACAGGGCTGTCAGTGAGATGGAATTTGCGCTGTCCTCAGCTGCCCAATGAGTGTATGCTCAAAGCCCTCATGGACACTGGTGGACACCGGCCCAGCAAACTCCTCCTGGACCCATTGACCACAGCAGAGCATCCCAGAAGGTCACTGAGAATTTGTTCCAACAATATCAGTGGAGATTTTAAGAACAGAAGTTCACAAAAATTCCTCTGCACAAAGCCTGGGAGAGGAGGAGGACCTCCATTCTGCTGGCACTGCTTGTGCTCTGTTTTGCTGGTCAGGTATTTCCCACTGCAGAAGTGGAAGGGGCTGAGAACAGAACTGGAATAATATTTTCCTTTGCTCCGAGGGCAGAGAGAGAGGGGTTATTCACTCTGATATGCATCCAAGTTGTGTCTGTTTGCACATATTAACTGGCTGTGGTTGTTATTTTAGTTCTGTGCTGTCTTCAGATATAAAATGGTAATTTATATATAGATGGAAGGCATAACAGTGTCTGTGGGAATGAGCAGATCCTGATTCCTGCCGAGTGATAGCAGCCTCACCATTTGTAGCCCTGACTCCTGCCACATGAAGTGCTCTTACCAGCACTCCTGTGCGTCTCACCCTTATTATACACTGTATTAGTGCTGGTGGAATGGGCCCACAACATTATGTCACAAAATAGAAAACACACGACCCTGCACCAGCTGTAATAGCATAATAGGATAAGTGCAAGGGAGAAACAGCAGGATATAATAGGTACTCGGCTGCTTCAGAGATGGGGCACGTGTATTTACCTAGATAGAAGAAAGCTGGAAAACTAGGGCAGCATAAGAACGGAGTGACAGTGTAAGTGCTCCAGGAGGTGGTTGTTGGTGAATTGAAAATGCAGCAATCTGGGATGTTATATAATAAATAATAACAACACTATCCGTGCTTGGTCCTGTTCATCCTTCACCCAGCTGCTTTGCAGAGCTCCAAGTAGCACTGGGGCCTCTTTGGTATTAGTTTTCCTAATTCCTTCCCTTCTCCTGCTGTATAAAAGCCTCTGTGTGGTGTTGTGTGCTTTGTTATGTCTGGAGTGTGGAGAGGCATTCATCTGCTTTCCTCTACCTGCACGTCCTGGATTGCAGCTGTTCCTGGAATGGAGGACTGTGTGTGAATGACCAGCAACGCTCTGTGATATTTGAGAGGATGGGGAAACAGGAATCAAATGGGGGAAACCTCAACGCTTCCTGCCCCTTCCTCATGGCAGCAGCGCTCCATCACCCACCCATCCTCTCCCACAGAGGCTGCAGGTTGCAGAGATCTGTGTCTCAGTGCTGGGTGCTGTGATGGCAGCAGGGCTGGCGTTGGGCTGGGAGCTCCTTGCAGCCCAGGCCTGACTTTCTGGCACAGTAACCTCACATGTTTTTCTGCACCTTTTTTTTTTAATGTGTACTCCTCTTTACTCATGGTTTTGTTGCTTATCTAAGTTACCAAGGTTCCTTTTATTTGCTGACTTGGATTCTGAGCCTCCTATTAAGTGATGAGTCATTTTGACTTGCATAAAAATTAGCATTTTCCTCCACAGCAGCACTTAGGAGCAGGTTAGATGAACCACTCAGATGGCTGTGAGAGAGAAACCAGAGAAAGTGGTTGTGATGCCATTTTGTCGCTCTTTGATTCAGATTACTTCTATTCAGTTACTTTCTTAGATGTGGATTGCAGAGGAGTGCTGCCTCCCTTTGCATCGCCTCCCATTCCTGTATTTCTTGATCTGAGTTGGGTAGAATTCATTTCATCTGTGTTGGATTGTGGTTTTCCCTACAGGGTTGTGCCATTCAACCTCCTACACTCGTACAGTGCTGCAGCCCAGGAGGTTTCTGGAACTGATAGGAGACTCAAGTAGTCCTCCTTGTGTTGTAATACAACTACTTGTCTTCCAGAATTTATAAAGGAAATGAACAATAAAATTCACATTATAGTTCCAGGAACAGCTGAACGTGGCCAGAAAGATGCACGCTGCAGTCTTCACTAATAGAAGTGGTTTTGTTGAAAAAAAAACACAGAAACTGAAACTTTTAAATGTTGTATTCTTTGCAGTTTTCTCATCTGGATCGAGCGTTCTTAGAAGGAAAATCTAGTTAAAAAAGCCCCAAAATGTGAAACTTAATAAACTTTAGAAATGATTCCACAGCTTTGTGAGATTCAATAAGGGAAAATCAATGTTAATTTTTTTCAATATACAGAAGTGCAATCATTGTGCTGAGTAATAGGCAGTCAGAGAAGTTACTGGGGAGGGAGCTGAGCTTTGCTGAGGGGTGTCCTCTCCGCTTGGAATCAAAGCAAAGAGGGGATGTTGGTGTTGGTGTCAGCTCTGAGGACAGCGATGCCTCCTGCCCATCCAGCACAAGAGATGGAAGCAAGTGAGCCATTCTGTGTAATGATGTGCACGGTCACTGTGTGCCCAGCCTGCCTTGGAAAAGAAGGATCTTTGAAATATCAGCTAATGTCAACTGATGCACTTTCTTGAGCTGCAGATAACTTTGAGTAAATGATGGTTAATAACTGGGTTAAGCCATGTAATAATTCTTCTCACGTAAATGTAGGCTCTGCCTGGCCTATATTGCTCTAATATTAGGGAGTGTCCTATTTTTGACTGCTTTGTTCTCATACCATCCCCAAAGTGGAATGAAGTTCCTGTTTGACAAATGGGAAACTGAGGCACAGAGGGGCCAGGTGACGTGGCTCAAAGTCGGACGAAGTGCACTGGTGCTTTAGGGATGTCATTGAGTCACAGAATGGTTTGGGTTGGAAGGGACCTTACAGCCCACCCAGTTCCAACCCTCTGCTGTAGGCAGGGACACTTCCAAGCAGACCAGCTTGCCCAGGGCCCCATCCAGGCTGACCTCCAGTGATGGGGCATCCACCTTCTGAGTAAAGAATTTCCTCTTAATACCTAATCTAAATCTCCCCTCTTCAGTTTGAAACTATTCCCCCTTGTCCTATCACTTGCTGCCCATGTAAGAAGTTGTGCTCCCAACCGAAATGGCGACCTGCCCAAATTTTAGGCTCAGACTTTCCTCATGGCACGGTGGTTTCTGCTTGTAACACGTGCTGCCCTGTGGGGCTGCTGGTTGCTGGACAGTTTAGGTGAGCACGCATTTCTTTGTGTGCTACCCTCATACAAATGCACAGACGGCATTTGGAAGCTGGGATGCACTTTAACGATGAGGAGGTGGTTGGGAAGTGGGGTTTGTTATCAAACAGCCTCTTTGCGTGGGTGATGTGTATGTGTTTTTAAAACCCCAGTGCCTCCCTTCTCTCCTCCCATTTCAGTGCTCTAAAAAAAGACGGATAACAAACCTCTATTCAAACCTGCCCTGTGCACGCATGGAGCCAGCAGAGACATTTTGCTGCAGCTGTGGGAACCTCGGGCCGTGTCACATGGTGGGCTTCAATCACATCTCGGTCTGCGCTGTGCAGAGCACGCAGCACGTTTTAACTGCATTTGCACTGATTTGCTTCAAACAGAAGAGGCTGAGTTATTTAGCATTATTGATTCCTCTTGACTTATTGGGTGCATTAGTTGCCGTTGACCCTGGCATCTTGCTGGAACAGACTGGCGCGTCATGTGATACCGTCTGGCTTTGTCCTTGCTCCGAGTCAATTCCTGTTTTACTCAGCAGATGTCTTTTGTTCCTGACAAAGATTGCTCATCCGATTGTTTGGGGTTAGTTGGGTGTGCCCCGTCCTGCCCTGGCTCCCTGCTGCCTGCCCCAGTGCTCCCAGCACTGCTGGCTTTGCCTTTCCTCCCCTGCACCCCAGGGGTCTGTCTGGGTTTGGTCTGATAGCAGCTTCTTTCTGCTGCAAAAGTGTCCCTTCCAACCACTGCAATTCTGTGATACGGTGAAAATAGGGCTTGGTTTTGGGGAGGTGGTCTTGGGAAGCAGGTGGGCTTCGCCTTCAGTAAACCAGCATAATTCCCTCCTTGGTTTCCATTTGTATCAGCAGAGAATCAGCCATGATGTATGAAGAGTTTACATTTGGGGCACGGAGATGTGTTGCATCAGTAGGGAAGGGGAAGCAGCTATGGATTGACAGAGATTTGCATGGCAGCCTGTGGGATTCAGGTTCCCAATCCACCTCCCCTATGCCAGTCTCCCCTAGATTGTGCATCCTTGCTCTTCTAACAGCATGCATCACTGTAAACCAGCATGGAAAACCCTCTATGTCAATCTGATTGCAACTCTTTAGATGTCTTTAGTGGGTGTGTCACCAAAGTGAATATTTTGGGATGTTTTAATAGCAGGGATTGGGCTGCTTCGGTGTCCTGGCATGTGTGGGTTGGGGAAATGGGAGCAGGTCAGGTGGGGGCCGGCAGTTCAGGAGAGGCTGAACGCATCTCTGTTGTCTGCTGGTGGCTTTTCGTATAGAGCTCAGGGGTTGTGCTGGTGCAGTACGGTTTCTTTAGGCTCTGATTGTGTACTGCAAGAGTTTGGCTACTTGTGGGGTTGGTGGGGTCCCCACTTCAGGTGGTAATGGCAGGGCTTCTGCTCGGTGCCTTCCACGTGCTGGATTGCTGTTCTCTCCAGAAAATGAAGAGTGAGGTCGTTGTATCCGATCTCTGCCCCCGCAGGCAGTCTCTAATTCCCAGCATTGCACTGCTTCCCTGCAACTTTATGTGCAACCTCAGTGAGGTCCACGAAAGCTGCTAGGAACCCCATTATTTTTCATTATTATTCCTTTTATTTTCCCGTTTGTAATTTATCTCAGGAACTAAATATTTCAAGTTTTATTTAATTTAGCCTGGCCTGATGTAAGACCATGCTATTCCTGCTTGAACCACAATAAATTACAGTGTTATCACCTTACCCCACTGACTGCAGTTTTGTCCCCATGGCATGGAGAGCTTTGGAAAAGAGAGCTTTTTTTTCCTTCTGCTTTTCTTCCAGTGGGAATTGGAGGGGGAAAGGGCAAAATCAAATGTATTAAATAATAATAATAATAATAATAATAAAAGCCTGCAAAAGGAGAACTGGTTGCGGTAGCAAACCCCCCTTTTGGTCAGCCCTGTATGTGATCCCCCTCTTCTGGCAGCCCGTGGAATTGGCTGCGGTGGAAGCATCTCAGACCAGCACAGACAATGGGGTTTTGGCAAATGTGATTGCAGTGGTATCGTTTTCATTATCCCGGCGAAAAACCTTTTTGGAATTGCACAGCACGGTGTAATTCCTCCGTGGATCACATTCACCCCTGCATAACCCGTTTGCTGCAGTTAATTTGCGAGCCGGATGCAGCTCAGCTATATTTGGTGTCCTCTATTTTTAGCGTGTTCTGCAGGGCTGACAATGGAGGAGGTTGGTTCTCCCCTGTCTGGCACCTGGCATCGCCGTTGGTGCCTGCGAGAAGACGAGGTGTGAAACGCTGCCGTTCTGATTCGGCGCTGCCTTTACGTTCTGTTTGTCTGGGTACAAATCCCGATGGTAGCAGGCAGCTGAGAGCTCTGCTTCCCACAGCATCCTCAGGAAGGGTTGTGGACGAGCAGACAGCAAGAAAAAAAAAATATTCATATCAGGTGCCCGATGCTTTTGGCATGGACGGTGTCGTTAGCCAAGAGCAAATGTGGTGGTGAGAAGATTAAAAGGAAGATTAGGATCGAAACTTTGGGGCTGGGGGAATTGTGGTCTTTTTCTGGGTGTAGGTACTGAGATTTTCTTTGGCTCAAAGCAGAGGTAGAGGCAGGCAGCCAACTTTATGTCCATATCGGAGCTTCATCTTCCAGAAACTGAATCTAATCATAAAGGTCATTGAGCTAAAGACATGTTCCTGACTAATTGTCTAATATCTGCTATCTTGCTCCGTCGTATTCCTCTTTCTTTTGCAGCAGTAATCACATTGGAGTTCATAACCTCTACCCAGACGTTTTAAAGGAGGCAGGAAAATATTCTGGGGAAGGTATTGAATTACAAACTGGATTTAAATTGAACGAGAACTGAAGGCAAAGACAGAGCTCATAGTGCCCCTCACCTTAAGGCAGTAGCATTCCCTTATTGCTCTCCCTCCTTTCCACATCGAATGATGAGATGAAGTTCTCTCCTTCCTCCTCCTGGGCTCCATTTACTGTAATTCCTGGCTGCAGGAATGGCAGAAGGGCTTCAACGTGGGTGCAGAAGCCACTGTTGTATGCAGAATCAGCTGGAGAACCTTCTTGGAGCCCAGAGTTTCCTGGAATAGGAACATTTCCCCTATTTCCCATGGTCTTACCTGAGCCTGAAACGGAGCCCTGTCATGGAAGAAGGTTTCTTTTGGCTTCTTCTATCTCCTGTCCTGCAGGGATGTGCCAGACAGAAGTTAGTTTCACAGCTGTCAATGGGGGAAGATTTGTATTTCTCCTACTGGAGTGGGAGCGGACTCCTATGGGATGTCAAAGGTAAAGCATCCAGAATGTGGCAAGGCAGTGCTGTGCTGTGTGACCGAGGAAGGAATCCTCTTGCTTTTGGGTAGAAGGAGGTGATGGTGGACTGTGGGTTGATAAACGGTTCGGGTTCAGGGTGAGTTGGTTTTGTTGCTGTGTGCTTTCAGTCACCTTACCTCTCCATTTCTCCTTTCCTCTTCCCTCTTACAGTGTCTTGCAATCTAAATATTGAAGTTAGTGCGGCATAATGGGGCCTCCTCCAAATGGAGCCCCTGGGAAATGCCACGACACCGGGTGATCCTTAATGTTGGCCACGCAGCTCTTAAATCAGGTGCCCTCCTCCTACCCTGGGGGAGCAGTGCAGGAAGGGGCGGGAGCTGGGGACTGCAGGAGATGTCTGATAGAAGCCCTGGGCTGTGCCATAATGGATCCATCTTCCCTTTTGCTAGAAAGTTTCCGAAGAGTAATAAATTCACTCCAGGTCTGTGCTGAATGCAAAATTGATCAGACTGCAGGAGCCACAGGGAATCAATGCAGTGTGTGTCTGTGTGCTGGCGCGTGCGCCTCGGCATTGCAGTCTGGGTGTGCTCTGCGTTTACATTTGCTGCCTTGCTCTGCTTCCTCCTGCACCGGCCTGCTGATGCCACAGAAATTTGATTTATTATTCTTATGATTAGAAATATTACAAAATATATGAAATAATTTTATGAAATAAAATATGAAATAAAAAAGGTGAACCGCGGCGGTAGGCAATTCTGAGCCATCTGTCTTGTCAGGAGGGAAGGCACACAGGATGGTTAGTTAGAATTATTCATTGAAAAGAGCCACATAAATAAGTTTCAGCTGAAGATGAGTCCTTCTGTGAGAGAGCAACTTTCTCTTGCTTTTCCCCCCCAAACCCATCGGAAGCCCAGGTCCTCTCTCCTTTGCAGAGCAGTCGGCACAAAGAGCTGCACGTGGGGCTCCTTCCCTGCACCCCCGCCCTGCCGAGGTGCTGAATCAGTGCTGAGAAGGCACCACAGCATCCCCCCCACGTGGCTTTGTAGAAACCCAAGGATGGAATCAGATACATCTTTTAAAATTAACCAATCCAATCATCTACTGCAGCAAAGCAGGAGCTGCTGAGTCACGACCCGGTGCTTTCTCAGTGCTGGAAGAGCTGGAAGTCCATTCCTGTAGCTCAGAGGGGACGGGTGGGCATCCAGAAATGTGGGCAGAGTTGAGGTGGTGCCTTATGTGATTTGGTGGCTGCTTTTCTTTCTTTCTTTCTTTTTTTTTTTTTTTTTGCTCCTGTTTATACGCTTTGCTGTAACCCACAGGCAGGTTTTCAGCTGCTGCCATGGCAAAGGGCGTTTCAGGATGATTCCATCTATGTACGCTGCTCTGTAGCCAAAAGAGATGGCATTGTACTGCTTCATTTCATGAATATTCACCGTGTTCCAAAGAAATCACAAAGTTCATGGAGGAGATTCCACTTGCAGCGGTGCGCTGCGCTATCTGCAGGGCAAGCTGCATCTTCCTTTTATTATTTCCATATTGTATCATGCTGAAGAGCCTCTGTTTTCAGATCATGCCAGAGATTACAAAGCCCCACAACCCTCTTCTGTCCCGAAGAATCAATCAACCTAAACTAATACTTTAATGACTCCTTTCCCTCCCAAGGAAACAAATTCAGGCACACACACGCATACACACACGAACAAAACAACAAAAAAAATTGTTTTAAAGGAGCAAAGGGGCTGAGGAGGACCTCGTCTGGTCAATGGAAGAAAGAGACGGATGTCTGGTGCCATGGCAATGGAACGGGGATTACTTTGCACTGGAAAATAGGTTCCTTTTTTTTTTTTTTTTTTTTTTTTTTTATTCCAGTGTTTTTTTTCTCAGGCAGCGAAGAGTTGTCACTGAGTCTGAGAGGCCCATTTAGAGGAAAATGAGCCTCTGAGCAGAATTGAATGCTCGCTTTCACCGGCTGCTGCTTGAACAGTCTGCTTTGCTTTTCGGGCAAGCCAGGATGCAAACACACATATTTGTTGAGAGCACTTGCACAATCCCAGTGTGTGTGCACATGTGGGCGTGTGTATCTATGTAAAACAAGAGGAGCTGGGTACAGACTTGGGCTGCTTGGGATGTACCTTGCTTGAAAAACAGCAAAGATTTGGTTGTAAGAATGCCTAACGTGGCCAGGTATGCAGTGCATGGTTGTGAAAATCCAGCCTTTCTCTGCCAGGATTATTGTGCCTGTTTCAGGGATCCATAGCATTTTATCGCCATTAGATGTTTAGAGGGTTTAATTAAGCCATTTTCTGACAAAATCTCTTCTTGGTGGCTGATGGAGAATTTCTGTTGTGGCTCTGTGCTGCTCCCACTGCTCCCAATTCTAAATGGTTTTTTGGAAACAGGTTACCAAGTTTCAAATGGAGGAGGATATTATGTTGATGACAATGTTGTTTGGAAAACTCGTCTTATTACCGTGAAGAAAATGCCCAATGGAAACATTCCGAAGAGACACTATTTTCAAGAGATTTTAACTCTTTTTTTAAAATGAAATTTTGAATTTTGGAACTTTTTAGAGGCTTTGGATTTTCTGTCTCTTCTTGGGGTGGAGGAGAGGCTGCTTTGCAGACATGTTTGCCAGCCCAGAGATGAAGGCACAGAACGCAGTGCCCAGACAAGAGGCACGAAGTCACCCATTTACAGCAGCAGAACCAAGCCAAGGAGCTCTAAGGGTGGTCAGGCTGGATGATCTTAGTGGTCCTTTCCAACCTTTATGATCCTTTGGCTTCTCCGTGCTGGCCAAAGGATCCCCTGGTCATCCCAGCTCTGTAGCTGGTGCTCCTCTAATGGGGAGCACTCCTCTCAATTTCCCTCTTTTTAGCCATCCTAGAGGACAAGAGAGCATTCATTCCCATCACAAATGGCAGAGGCAGCCCAGAAAGTAGTTAGCTTCACTGTAGCACATGGCCCTGATTCTTTCTGTCTTTGGACCTCCTTTGCCATGGGATTTTGGCACTTGTGCCACCGTAAGGAGCAGGCAGTGGTTTGGTTGTGCAGCGCTGATGCTGGGGCACTGGGGCACACATCTCACTGCTGTGAGGGGCAGCACAAACTGCAAACTATTCACTTCAAGCTGATGCTCTGAAACGTTGCTTTTGAGTGAAACTGCTTTACAGTATGAGCCAAAGTATGGTTTTGAACTACGTTAATCCTATTCTAAGCATGCTCTGCATTTAGCATAGCAGGGGCAGCTCAGGACCTTTGCAGTGTTTATGCTCTCTGTCCTTTCTGGGCTGATAGCTGCTCTGGGCTGTGTTGTTGTGAACGTGTGTGTTTGTATCTTTCCTGCCCAGAATGAAAAATAGCTCCTCTCTTTGATCTTCCCTCCTTTGCTAAAAGGTAACCCCAAATAATCCCTCTTATTACATGGGGTAGGTGGTGACATGAGCCAGGATTGGATATAAATGTGACCCTCCTTTTCAGCCATTGCTAACTGTGAAATGTAGAATCTCTGTCCAGGTAAAAAATTTGAGTTGTCATAGCAACAGCAGGATGGCTATTTATTTTTGGATTTCCATTTTCACTGATTTATTTAACACATTGACAATCCATTTATAATGAAGAGGAATTGAGAGGGTTTTTGTTTCCAGCTAGGTTTGTACTAAACCGAGGTTGGGTTGCTTTCCTTTGTAGAAAATAAGCAAAGATAAAAAAGGTAAATAAAAAAGGAACTGTGTAGATTTCAGGGGCTTTTCTTGCAGATAAATCCTTGTGCTGAGTGGAGCATAGGACAGTGAAAACATGGCTTATTTGTGTATTTTGTGTCTTCTGGAAGAACTTCAGCATTATAAAATGGAGCAGAGCTTTAAGTCCTGTGCAGCGTGAGGCAGAAAAGCAGTAGGTGCTTCTTTCCACCTGCCTCTGCTTGCTTGCACACACCTGATGCCAAGCAGAGGACAGCAGAGCCATTGCACACAGCTCCTGGGCTCCTTGCACGAGTCGGGGAGTGCCCAGGGCCACGAGCAGAAGCATCCTTCTCACTTGGGCTGCAGCTCTGCCAGCCTCAGTGCTTCAAATTCTCCTTTTCCTCTGCAGCATTTCTATGTGAGCAGGTGGGAGGTCTGGGGGCTCAGAGGAGCTGCAGAGCAGCCTGGGGTTCAGGCATCCCAACCTACTGCGCTTCTGCGTGGGCTGGGTCCAAACTGGGGAATAATTGGCCCTATCTCATCCTGAGGTGTTGAAGTTGGCTGTGCTCTGTTTTCGGGACTGCTGATCCTTTGCCAGGCCAGGGGATGTCAGTGGCCCTTCACTGAGGAGATGTGTCTGCAGGGCTTTGTGTGATGGCTTCAGCCATCCCTGGGTAGGGGCAGCTTTGTCTAAACAAACAGGCAACCACAAATTAGTGGTACCTGGGAATTTTTGCAGCCTTACGCTGTGTTGCTCAAAGCTTTTTGACAACAGTGCCATATAACAGCAACAAAAAAAAGCACCAAAAAACCCAATGAACAAGAAATACCTATTGAATGTATCTTCTTCCTGGAAATCTCACCTCAGTGCACGCCTTCAGGCACCATCAGATGTTAACAGCCATGCAGCCAAAGCAGGCTTTAATATTTGGTGGCTTTGGAAAGCATCAGAAAATGGGGAAGTTTGAGGCAGGTTTTCCAGAAATGAGCAGTGAAAGCAGAGTGGAATAGCAGAAACAAACCCAGCAAATTTCTGCCTGAGGAATGCGTCTGAGAGCACACAAATGGAACGAATCTCTCCGTGTTTTTCTGCAATTGCTCTGCAGATTGGCTCCTCTCTGGGGTTTGTTCTGTGATGGATTTGGGCGACTAAGATTGATGGCGGTAGAAGAGCTGGTACTGATGGCACATTTGTAAGGCTCAGTAAAAATGGTGAGCCTGGCAGGTACTGGGGGAGCTTTACATCATTTTTTTTTAGTATTGCTGTCCATGGCCTGGATCTGGACTATTCTCAAGACAAGTGAGAAGGGCAGCCAGCAGCCAACACAGTGTTGCACTTGCAGTCCTGATCCATTAATCTGTGAAACGTGGGCTTGTTGTTGGGCCATGCGCTTCAGAGAAAGGTGAGCTCTGACCTTTGTGTTCAGTAAAATCAGCGTTATTTCTGTGTCTGATGTTGAGCTTGCAGAAGCAGAGTGCTGTCCATCAGAGTCATGGAGCTTTCCCCGTTTATCCTAGGGGATGCTCAGCTTGCAGATTGTCTTTGGGGCTGAGAGTTGGGGGAAGGGTGGGAAAACCCAGGAAATCAACTTCCAGACATAAATACAATATGGACAAGTCATAAACATTATTAAAGCAAGTCTATCCCTGCAGGGCAGGTTTTTCTTCATAATGCTTTCCTGATTACGCTTCCGCAAAGCTGGGGAAGTGAATAGTGGGCTGATTATCCATGGACCATGATCTACATCAGTGCAAAACTGTTTCCATTGTATGTGAGAAGAGAACTTTGCATATTTACTGGAAGGGAATAGCCATCCTGCTTCTTATTCTGTCTTCAGATTCACAGTGGGCCTGATCCAAGACATAGTCATGTCAATGGGATTCTTTGTTTGGGCTCTTCTTATGTTCCACATTACCATTGCAAAACCTGCCCTGTTTATCATCTTAAATATACATGCTATAAATAGACCCTGCATTGACACAGTTTGTGATCAAACCCCAAACTGATCCATCAAACGCTTGGAAATAGGTTGATCAATGTGGAGGCAATGGGAAATTGTTCCAAATATCCAATAGAAGTGTGGACAAACCAAACGAACCCAAACCAAAAATGACTGACAGTGAGATAGTAACAGAATAGTCTCTAATTGCTTTCAAAAAGCCAACAATAAAAAACCACCCTTGAGAGAAATCCAGGTCATTTGACATCGTATTTTCTTGGACAGCTCCAGTCCTGATGCTCACCTGAAGTACCTGAAGTGCCTTTGTTAAGTTTCCATGTGCAGGATGGCACTGCTTGTTGTAAGAGTCTGAATCTGCTCCTTGGGCAATAGCCACGAAGCATCAGGCAAAGGTTTGTGTTAGCATCTGTATAACATGAAGGGCTGCTTATCCTCAGTGCGGTCAGAGTAGTAGAACACTTTGATACAAGTGCACAAGGTGCATTGCTTTCTTTATTCAATGATAGAATTCTTTCCAACATCTTAATTAGCATTCATTTGCAATGTAATTCTGGTGCTGCAACAATTTGTACTGGAATTCTGATGGATATGTTCCAGCATTTTTTTCCCCCCCCTATCAACTTTCATAATCTTTTAAATATCTCTCTCCTGTAAACTTTAGTACAAAGTGAAAGTCCTCTTATGCAATCCGAGTTTAATGCATCTGGGTACTGGTTATCAAACAAAGCAGTTCAGACAGATCTCTCTTTTCAGAAATAAAAGAAGTAGCCAACATAAAGCGGTGTAAATAGGAATTTCTGAAGGATATGCAGTAGAATAAGGGCATGACTAAGGGCTCTCAGAAAGCTGAGGGCTCCACTTTAATATCAGAAATCCCAAGTATCTTTTCTGATTTTTGTTAACATAGCTAAGAATAAAAAACTCTCATTTCCAAATAGAGGTTTAATGCTAAGTGACACTTTGCATAATCTGCTTAGAGGGTCACTCTGTGCTCCTACAGTCCCTGCTGTACTTCAAACACCAGCCCTTGTGCAACGAAACAGAGATTCCGTACAGTTACACAGAGCAACGAAGGGGTATCTCAGAGATGGGCACTCCTAAAGGGCTGCTGGTTCAGGTGTTTGTCATGAAAATCTAACACGGAGAAAACAAATGACAGCCGTCACTGGTCAAGATAAAGCATTCGGTTGTCAGTTTCTACAAAGTGTGTGGAAAGTTCTTGGTTTGCTGGAGGAGGAAACTGTTGGGGTACCCCAGAGTGCTGAGAGCAGAGCCTGAGACTGCTGAGTGCATGGACATGGAAGGTTGGGGGTTGGCTTCAACGCAACTGCTTGTTCCTTACTGGTTGAGCAACATGGAAACTGCAGAGCACATTCCTTGTATTTGCTGCAGTGTCCTGGTGAGTTACGTGTTTGCAGGGCTATTTCTCATGATCTGGGTGTATCATTCTGCTATCCCTTCAATGTGTCATTCTGTGACAATTTTCTGCCTACGTGCAGAGTCGCCTTTCCTACCTTTGTCTGCATTCTCTCTCTTCTGTTGTATCTTTGCTGCGTTGTATCTTATTGCATCCTATCCTGTCTGCTGCAGAATTCAGTAGGACTTAGGAAGGCAGCAGTTCCAAACCCTGCTAGCTCACCCCAGCTCTGTCCTGGAAAGCCCCCTGTACTGACAATGAGACATAGATCAGCCTTTCTTCCCATTCAGCCCTTGGCTTCTTTGGTAAGACGGCTAAGATGGATGCTTACTGTGATAATGGTGCTGACATTCGCTCACCAGGAATTGGAGTGAGACCATCATTTCATGTCATATAGGTCTCCAGTAACAATCAAACGCTAATGAGTGCCAGGCCATTAGAGGTCTGGCATGCACTCCAGTAGTGTCCCACACTCAGTGTCCTCAGCCCATTATCCATTGTGTCTGCTAGGTATTGCCACAGTTTGCCCCAGCAGCAGAGATGTTGCACAACCACCCAGGGCTATTCTGTTTAGGCTGAATGCCATCTTTTCTGGGCAAGTGTACAGATCGTGTCTTGAACTGTGCCAGACACACTGCTTGTGGTTCATTTTCTGCTTGTGAGCCTGGCTGAACAAAAAAGGCTATATGTATATGTACCAGTAGTGCTCATGTTACATACAATCTGACACCCTGTAGATGGTCTTTGGGGATTAATGAGGCACCCACTGCTGTACAGCATGTTTTGGCAATGGGGAGGGCTGGTGAATCCCATGCCTGTCTTTCTTGTGTGTCCTTGGGTTTCTTTTTGGCACATACATGCAACGAAGTACAAGATGCAAATACTGCCAAGGCTTCTAGTAGAAGAGATGACATTTATATTGTTATACAGTTTGCTGATCTAAACATACCATTGCCTTGCCTTGATAGCCCAGGGCAAGCGCTAATCAGCTTCTTTCATGGGCACCCTGCCATCTGAAAGGGTGAACACAAATAGAGACAGTATGTGCATCATCTAGGAGTGTTGCAAGAACACGATTCCCAGCTGAGAGGATCCAAATCTGTCTGTCTCCTGCGCTTGCATGTTGGCATGAAAGAGAAAAGTGACAGCGTTAAATATAATGTATTTGGAATAAATCAAGGTTGTATTCCGTAGCTGCTTCAAGCAAGTTTTCGTTATATAGGTCACACTATCAACTGATGTAAATTGGCATAGCTTGACTTTAGGCGCTGGAGTTGATGGATTTTGATGTGCTGAACATCTGGCCCCATGTGATTGCACTCCTTCCCTGCATGGAGCTCTGCTACAGGTAGAAAGAAGCCTAAGCAGAGGTTCTGTTCGTATTTTCCTCTCTGGGACATCATCAGAGGCTGTTTGGTTTGAAAGGTGACAGAAGATGAGGAGTTTGGGCCCCAGTGTTGTATTTGCAGCTCTGTCACTAATACTTGATGCTGAGCAGTTTGCCCTCTTAGGACCGGCATGCCTTGCTTTACCTAGAGTCTGTATCAGTTCTTTTATTTAATTAGTACCTCACTACTAAGGGCATTAATTAAGATCAGAGCTGCAACAAGGGAAATTCTGCTTGGATGCAGCAGGAGAACAATAACAGAACAGGGAGAGCAGTTTATAGTTGAAATGGATTCTTAAGCTGAGCCACATTCCTAATGGAGTGTGAGCTGAAGCCTGCTAATGATTTTGTTTTCAAATCTTCAAACTTCACTTGGCTTTGGGTCAAAGATGTTTTTATTTGTAAACAAACCATGTGTTTTCTCAGAGATAGGAGGATGCTTTGGAGTTCTTGTTGTTCCTTACTGATTTACCTTAGACAATCCTCTCCACCCTTCTGTAAAATCAGAAGTAGTGTTAGTGATCCCCCCACCTGCCTCAGTTATTGTTGAAATTAAGTGATGAATATTTGTACAGTGTTCTGCATCATATTTGTATAAAGGTTCTGTGAGACAACGCTGCACTGCTGGCACTGCAGGAGCTGCATCTCTCACAGATGGGATTTGGGAGTTAATCAACTTTGGCAGAACTCAGACTTTTGCTGTTGCAGCTTTTTTTTTTTTTTTTTTAAACTTATTTCTTACATTTTAATTCAGAATACAGACCAGCTCTTTGAGTGCTGTTAGCTGTAGCTCTATCAGCCCCATCCTTCAGTGTTACAGCACAAATTATCTGTGTAAGAGGTCCAGTGCTATTTAGAAAGTGTTGGTAAGCAACTAGATATAACGTTTAAATTCTTTTTGTCCCATGTAGGTGAACGTTGGCTGAGAGAGAAGGAATAAAGCAGTGTGTTTTACAGCAACCCAGCAGCACAGAAAGCATGTATGTTTATTTTCCATAATTCTGTTTAAGTATCTTTAATTCCTACGTCGTGATCATTTGATTGTTTTTAAAGGAGGGCTGTGGAACCACAGCTTCAAAATATAAGAGATTGAGAGTGACATGCACATGGGTCTGGTCACAAACAATGAAAGTAGAAGTTTGAGCATGGAGTTGTGCTCAGTCAGCACTGTCAGCATTAGGAGAGTGAATCTGAAAGTTGGCACTTGGTCTTGTTGAACCTCCTACAGCTGGCCTCAGCCCAACCATGCAGCCTGTCTGCATCCCTACATCAGGCCTTCCTTCCCCCAGGCATGTCAATGCTTCCTCCCAACTTGGTGTGCAGTACTTCCTCCCAACAAGGCGTTATCTGCAAAATTACTGAGGGTGAAATGTGCTGTACCAGTGCTACCTGCATTCTCCAGGCCTGGACTCACTGTTCTTTTTAGGCAAATATCAAACGTTCAGCACGTGAGCAGTGCTGAATTCTCCAGCAGTCATTGGCTGCTTGTGGAGATCGCATCTAATTCCACTACTGAGTGTGATTTTCCTTCTCTTTCAGGATCTGTCAGTACTGGTGAAGTCCTTTCTCTGAACCAGACAACAGAAGCTGCTCTCCTAGTTCATGGCTGCTCCTTCCCACTGGTAAACAACCTTGAGGGGAATCTGCTTTCAGGTGAGATATTCAGCACTCAGTCAATGGAAGTGATTATCTTTTTTTTTCTCCCCTCTATTGGAAGAGCTTTGCTAATTGTGATCTGAAGCGATAATTAAGAGCTAGAAAACCTTTTAGGCTGTTGCTAGGCTCACAAATCCATGCTTCTGCATAGTTGATTTTTTTCCCTGTTTCTATTCTTTGAATTCTTATTCTTTCAGTTAGCTCCTGTTACATCTTGTGCCTCGTTACAGCTAAAACAGCTCACCTGTGAATTTCACACTAAATCTGAAGGCAATACTGTGTCAGAAGGGAGTTTTGGCAGGGTGCTGGTGCTTGTGCAGGTTACACAAGGAGAATGAAGACCAGCAGGTTGGATTCAGTATTGAATAATAGCATCATGTAGAGGTAACACAAAGAACTAATCAGAGACAGGAACAGAAAAAGGACTTATCTTCTGGAAGAAAGAAAGTCAGGTAGAATGAAAGGCAAACCTGAAAGCAGTGAATCTGTTTTACATCAGTGAAGGCAGAGGAGTGCCACTTGGGATTAGCTTGGCCATCAGCAGTGCTCCATGCTGCAGATAACACGAATTCCATAGCAACAAATTTTTAACTTGAAATCCCTGGCTGCAAGGGTGCACAATGACTAGAAACTGGGCTCATGTTTCTCTGAAATCATTAAAAACTCACTTTCTTTTATTTTTCACCCACCATCCTGCTCAGAAAACTGACTTATTTTTGAAGCCCTTAATTAAGCATGAAAATCTAGCGTTAGGCAGATGCTGTCATTTTCTTCCTACCCCTTCAGCAAAAGCCCCAGTGTAACGTGTTGCACTGGGCTCTGAAGTTGTAGGATGGGTCGCTGGTGATGAGCAGCAACCACACCTGCAGCACATGCCCAAGGACTTGCAGTCAGATGAGTCACATGTTGCATGGGCCAAGTTTAATCCCAGAGAGAATGTTACAACACAGGAAGAAAGCCCTGAAAATAACAAGAACTGGTACAGTATTTGGACCGTAAACACAAGTTAGAACAGTCTGGGTATTTGCTCTAATCCTCTCTGATTCTATTTTGAATTGCGATGTTCCTACTTGCTAAACCACTTTCTGTTTTTACACTTTTTTACCATGACATAAGGAGGAGGGATATTTTGGAAACTGGAGAACTGCTGCTTGCACCAGAATGGCATGCCACTAATTTCTGCAGGTTTGTTGAACCGAGCATTGCCACTCTGTAAGCTCTCTCAGCCTCCTCTAGGATTCCCTATAGAGATCCCCACCTTCCTACAAGGCAGGCCATACCCCAGGTGAGAGCAGTTCTGTTTGCAAGCTCTCACCTGCTTCAAATTAGGTCCTTGGAAATGATGCTCTAAGTATTTGAGAGGGGATGAGGTTGATGTATTGATGGTTCCTCTAAGAGGAACAACAATTCAGTGGGCCCAAACGTGCCCAAAAGACAATGAGTGCATCCTTAATGTAGCCAGGATGAAACATTAATGTGCATTTTTAATTTTTTTTTTTTTTTTTTTTTAGTTTTATCTTTTTACCTGAGCAGAAATTTGGGAGAGTGGGTTTAATGTCAGCTAGTGTGTTTTAATGGAGGCCTGGAAGAAGAAGAAAAAACCTTCCTGTATCCACTTGTTTCTTAGGTACACCACATTACCCACAGCCAGCCTCGCCACTCCCAGAGAGAGTTTGTGTAAGTCCTAAAATAATTCCATTCCTCTGTCCCACAAATATTCCCATTCGGTCAGCTTTATATAGAGTAATTACTGTTTAACATGGCAGTGCAGCTGGGTCAGGGCTTATTTTGGGGTATGAGATATAAAAAGCCGTTTGTAAAAAGAAAAAAGCGAAGGAGACCATGTTTGTCAATCTGTCATTCTGAACAAATGAGCCTGGAAACTTGTTAGTTTACTTATTTTTAAGAGGTGGCATTCATGAGAGCTACTGGCATTGGTACCAGAGGCACTCCTGGCTTATGTAGCACTTCAGTTATAGAAATATAATTGTTGGAAACAGCATTCCTTTCCTACATAATGGAGAGGTAGCCAGGTTTTGTGGTGGCACATGTTGAGGGAAGGGCATAAAGCTGTGGCCAATGGACACGTGGGAAGCTCAGGCGTTTTGTGGGCAGGTGCAACGTGCGGCCGCTGGAGAAAGGCATCTTGAAGGAAGTGCCTTGGCTCCGTGCTCCCGTTCAAGCAGATCTTTGCATTTTCTGTGCCTGAAGCACTGTGCACAGAGCAGGCAGCTCATTCCCACAGCTGTGCTGTGGTGTAATTAGCTCTGTTTTACAGCTGGGGAAACCAAGGCAGTGAAAGTATTGAGTTGCTCCCGACGACCTGGTGAGTCATATCTTGGATCTTGGGTTTGAGCTCAAGATTTGTTGGCTCTTGTGCTTCTTTGCATTTTTTCAGACCGTGCTGAGTCAAACTTCCTTCTGATTGTAGTAACTTTGATACGGATGTATGTATATTTAATATTCACACATGTATTTTATTTTTGTGCCTGTTGACTATATCTGTGTATAAACAACAACAAAAAGAAAATGTGACTATGTATATGCACATGTCATTTCTTATCTGTTCCTAAAATACAGGTGTCTCTGTGGGAAACCAGTTCTGAAGCTGTTTATTGTACAATAGTTCAGGAAGTTGAGAGGATTATATTCTCTTCTGTGGTTTCCCATGCTGGGTAGCTCGTTTCACCTCAAAAATTAGCATCGTAGTCTGGTTCACAGAAGACCCCAATATTTTTAGTAGTCATAGGAAAGAATGTTGTCCGCTGGGACGGAGCAGGAGCTGTGGATCAGGACTCAGGGTTTGGTTGTCTTTTTCTACTTATTTTATGGCCTGGGACTGTTCTTATCACTCTTCTGTGCCTCTGTTTAATAGCAAAACGGGACTAGTAACATTGAATTACCTTGCATAGAGCTATTAAAAGATGAAATTGAAGTTTGGAGAACTTTTACTAGCCTTTGGCTTCAGAGAAATAGAGCAGTTACAAGATGTATTCCTGTGGTTTGGCTTTATTAACAATATGAACTCCTTCCGATATTGTACTAATGAAATGAAGCTGGGAAACAAACCAGAAGCAGATAAAGACAGAAGTTGAAATCCTTCATGAAAGTTGTACAGTGTACTAAGAAAGGATGGCTGTATTCTTGGATTGTAAAAATTCTGAAGCGCACACAGAAAATAGTTTTCTCTGTGAAACAAAAATTAGAAGAACAGTGACATTCCAGTGTTTTTTAAAGTGAGGCAGATCTGAAAAGAGAGATGCTGGGAATGACAAAAATGTTTCAAAATGAAAAGTTGAAAATGAATTTGAACAAAACCTTTCGGCTCACAAATGGCTCTCGGGTTTCTTGACTCCTCCTTCTCTGCCAGCTATGCCAGACTGCTGGTAAATGGCAGCCTGAAAGCCTTGAGGTCCAAGTGGTGAGCCAGAACCAGATGCATCATGAACAGGATTGGGGTGTGAACAACAGTGAGCTCCAGCTTTGTTTCCTTTGCCAGCACTGCTGCGTGCGGCCGTTGGGGCTGTACAGAATGTCTCAGCATCGCTGTGGGACGAACAAACAGCAGAAGGTGTCTGAGCACCCTGTATCCCTGGGAAAGGCATAGAGGCTTTATTTCCTTCCCTTCCCTGTGTTTGCTGTCTGATCATCCATTAGGCTTATATCCAAATGTTTCTTATTGTTGCTACCCTAGGTTGAGCCTGCTGCAAGGTGGGGGTGAAGAAGTGTGCATCCATCCTTATTTGCCTTCTTGTTGCAGACTCACCAACAAGGCCATTCAGGACTGAATTCATTTCCAGGTAAGGGAGAACCCCTTCCTACTTAGGTGGTGAAGTGCTCAATCAAAAGTGAACTGATCACCATAATAGTCAAAGCAACACAGGTTGTAACATACCAGCTTCACCTTGGTGCAGAGTATTTCCTATACGTTCCTGGTAAGAATCTAATTGGTTCAGATAAATGCTGTTGTGTAGCCACTAAGAGTAAGTAGAAAAGAAGTCTGATCCCAGGCTGTCAGGGACAGAATCTTTTTTCATTGTAGGATGCTTCTTGAATTAGTCTGAAAGAGCTCTCATTTTATTTAACAGGTTTTTATTGATCTACAAGGCTTCGTTTATCGGTTCCATCTTCTTGAGTGGCTGAAGCAGACTTAGCTTACGATAGGAGTTCTTATTTGAGTTTGTTTTATCAGCTCAGTTGTTGCTAAATTTCATGCTTTTCTTCTCTGGAAAGAGGCACATGGTTTAGAGAGAGAAAAAAAGTGTACATTTCCTTCCAGTCCATTAACTTTCTTTCATGGAGCTCTGTACCAGTTTGAGTGCACAATTGGGAGGAATCAAAACACAGACATCTAGACTATTACATAAGATCAAAAAGAGAACAGAGTTGTTTTGAAGCTGAATGTAATGTATTTGTCCAAAGTCATGAACGCTTTTGAGAACTCAGAACATTCTTCCTGTTCTGCCTTAGGATGAAACTTACACTGTATCAGCTGGAGAGAGATCCCAAAATACTCGAAGCCAAATAGGTAACTGTAGACCTAATTCGAGGTCCTTACAGAGTGAGATCAAGTAGGGATTTGAACCTGATTATTAGACAGGCTCTTTTCTCTTTCTTCCTTCTAACTTCAAGGTCCATCTTATGTTGAAGAAACCGTCCCCATGGATGTCAGAAATATGAATGAATTCAGGGCAAAACCTTGGAATTTTTTTTAACTGATCTAATGTATTTTGTCCAACTGCTCCCCCAGTTAAAAAAAAAAAAAAAAAAAAGTTTGGCAATGAAAATTTCCAGAGAATATTTTCCTGTCTTGCCTCATAGTTGTATTATGTTGTAACAGCCTAAGTTATAACTCTTCCTAAATGAATCTGCTTATTGTAAAGGACAAAAAGCACTGTGTATGTACGTTGATTATGCGTATGTCCAACCACAGTGGATGGGTTTGCTGGGTTCCCCGGCCTCTTTTAGTTGTGTGTTCCTCTGTTAGGAGCAGGCTGGAAGCTGGACTGAGCTCCTTCTGCTGTCAGTCACTTGCGGTCCTGGACAGAAAAAGAAACACCAGTTTTTCTTCTGTAGTCCGGATACTGAGTCACCTGTGTGGCAAAAGAAAATAGCCAAAGGGCTGCTGTTCCCTGGTGTCCCAATGTGCCTGGGGATATTTCATCAGGGAATTTAAAGCTTGAAGCTTGAGGCTGGTTCACTAGTTAGCTGTGCTTACTTTGGTGGTGCACTTGATCTCCTGGAGTCTGAGGTTCCCATCCTTAAGAAGTAGTTTTATTTTGTGGTTGGTTTTAAAGCCATTGGCAACCCCTGGTTGTTTTACATGGGTGTTTCAGACATGTGCTATTGGTTCAAGGCTGCATTACTTATAGTTGGAAACTGATTGCAACTCATCTGCCACTTCTTGTTCCAGGCCTTGACCTGGGCTGTGGTGGGACTGGAAACCATCCCACTGCTGCTGTGCTTTTCTGCCTAATAATGTGTTTTTGTAGCTGCAAGATGAAGAAACCACTGTTCCCATGTCTCTGCAGGCCAGTGGTGACCAAGGAGCATGGCTATGGAGGCTGACTTGTCACACATCATCCTGTATCTGGCCAGGAAAGCTGTCTGTGGCCTTGTGGATTGCTTCCATGCTGTGTGCCCATCCCAGAACGCTTCTGGAGGCCTTCAAACAAAGCATCTTCATACATCCCTGCAGGAGAGGGCATCACTTACAGCACTACAGGGAAGATCTCTCCTCTGCTGTGCACCTTTTTGTTATTCTCATAGCTCATTGCCCTGAGGAGCACCTAAGCTGGGAATACTAGTTCAGGTGAGCTACCAAAAAAAGTTTTCTGCATACATCTAGATTGGTGCTGGGGCAGGATGCTCGTGGTCTTTGATTCACACTGGCTTACCTTCTGTAGAGCAGGACTGGAGCATTCAGTGCTGCCTTTCCTTGGCAGCTCACTGCAGTGCTGCTTTGCTATCCGTCTGCTCTGCCATCTCCGCTCACCTCTGCGAGCGCGGCTGATGCAGCTAATCTGTGCTTATCTGAATGCAGAGGCATAGCAGCAAGAGATTTCATGCAAATGTAGCATCGTGCAGCCCTGTTCCTTCTCGCAAACTATTGATTACGTGTCTGATTTGCTCTCCCCTGATAATAAGCCATAGGCAGAAGCCAATAGGGCGAGGAGGACGAAAACCTGTCATGATCATTCGATGCAGCTGGTGAGCCAATGGGAGGAGAACACCCGTGGATTGGGTTGGGAGAGAGTAAGGCTGGGGGAACTGTCTTAGCAACAGCAGAAAGCATCTCTTTCCCCCTCCCACTGTGCAACCATACTGGAAAGTTCCTGATGATGTTCCTTAATGTATTTGTCTCGCTCATGCCAAGTTTGTACGTGATTTGTTTGACTTTGACGTGTCTGCCAGTTTACCCCTTTCTCTCCTTTGGAGAGGATAGAAGGGCATCTTTTCTTTGTCTGTCCTACTGAAACCAACTAATGAGCTCAAGGTAAAGTGATCTCATGCTGGATTCATTGCCCATGCAAGCCCTGAGTAAGTGAGTGAGTTTTGTATTGTCTTTTTGTGGTTGCTATCTTCCTTTTGACATCTTTTCAAGACAGCTAAAGCAATGCAGAGCTGCCACCTTGCCTAGCATGAGTTCATGGTGTGTATTGTTGCACTGAAGGATAGGCAGCCTGTTGTGGTAGTGGGAGCTGGACACCTTGTTGTGTTCTCAGCTCTTGTTAAAGAATCCTTGTATGAAGTCAGGTGTATCCTTAGCCTTCAAATCCAGATTCCCTTACCAGGCTGCTGGGTTCTTTGGTCTGGCAATGAGAAGATAAGCTTTCTCTGTGGAGCCCTCCCTGTGATCTGTGGGCTGAGAGGAGTCAGTCCGCAGATCACGCTGCCTTACCTCTTATCTTTTATCTGGTTTACAGCAGGAACTGTTCTTTCTGTCTCTCTGCCTCTCTCCTGGTCAATCCATCATTGGTTTAACCAACCGAAAATGAAAATGGCAGTTAAATTTGTCTAAACCTTTTGAACATTTATTGAAAGCCAAACATTGGCACTTTCAGCACTCCCTTGAAAATGACCTTCACTGTCCTCCTCTCACCTGCTGCCTCCTCTGGCTCATAAGCATTCACACTTTTATCTCACTATTTGCATGCTGGTAATAGACATAGATTTTGTTAGTCCTGCATCTGTCGAGACGGCGGGGACAATAATAGAAGCACCGTCGGGACCAATATATATTGGTCATAGGAGAGTGTCCAATGATGTCTGGGTCAGGGAGCCTTTAACTGCAGTGTCAGGGAATTTAGTCAGCTGTCATCGCTTCTTAATTAAAAATAGCTGAGACTCACTTACATTCCGTTGCTGTGTGTTGGCTCATTTGTCATCTTGTCCTTTGCTCTCCAGCAACACCCCAAAACGCTCTCAAAAAGGAGACAGTGGGTAAAAGTGCAGCAGGTAGGAGGGCAACTGGACTGAGAGCAGATAATCTGTGCTATGAGCTGCTCTTTGGGTCCTGTGGGAGTTTAACAGGATCCAAAGGGGATGGGGATACACAGCATCATGGTGTGCAATGTACTCTGTGTGTGTTTTGTGTATATGTGTAAAATTAGCCTCTGTGCACACATGTGTCAGGGAATAAATCAAGCACTAACTGTCCTGAGGTTAGAACTTTCCTTGGGGACAAACCAGCTCATATTTTTTTCCATCCTGGCTTTCCAGCACCTTCCTCTGGTCCAGTACTCTGAAGGACAGAATGTTTTAACAGTGCGATCCACTCAGAGCTTTCCTATGTACATAAGTGATTGGATTCCTTATTCCATGCTAAATGGAATTTAGCAGTATCTGTGATTGCTATCACCTTCCAGTAAATTTCACTAATTTATTTGTGATATTCCTAGGGGGACAGGGAGATGGGAGGTTACACGGAGGTCCAGGAGCTGCAGAGGGAGATAAATAGCATGTTGTAATATCATTACTGAACGAAAATGTAATCCCCTCCCCCGGCCAAATAAAAAAGAGTATATTGTGATTGTAGTTAATGCTTGGAGCCGAGGGACAGTTTTGGCATCAGGAGAATTTTTCAGGCTTCCTTTTTACAAGTAAATCAGAGGTGGAAGGGCATTAGGCTGACTAACTTCCTGAACTGGAAGTTGCATCCGGACTACCATATTTAATTGTCTATGATTGACCTATCTTCCATGAGTTTTGCTAATCCATTTTTGAACTTGTTTATATATTTGGCCTCCGCAGCATTGGGTGGTGATGAATCCCACCATTAAATCACATATTGTTTGAAAAAGTTCATCCAGGATGTCCTGTACAATGCTATCAATCTGTCTGGTGAGTAAATGGACGCCTGTTGCCAGGGCTTGAGATTCCCTCAGCCCCATGTTGGTGGTCATTCCCCAGCAGACCACTTCCATCCCTTGCACCAGACCTGCGGTGCTACAGCACCCACCTGGGGCTGCAAGGAGCACTGTGAGCTGCACAGGGTAGCTTCCGTGCTCCCACTGCTGAGCAGTGATTTTTCTGGCCGTACAGAGTTGTTGCTCTCAAGGCAGCGTTTCTGCCCATGAGTGAAGCTCCAGTGATACTTGTTGGTATTTCTGCTAAAAGTGTTAATTTCCTGCTCAGGGGAAATTCACATGCAGTTGCGGGATGGACCCAGAGATTCTCTTCAATCTGATCAGTTTTTCCTGAGTCCGTAGGACAGTCTGTGGGAAGAAAGAGGGGAAGACACCTGATTTGATTTTGTATTGTTCGGGGATTTTGAGTTATTCTCAGTTGTACTGATCCAGGGAACAAGAAGCAACAGGTTCTGCTCATCTGAACCCTAAGTCACCAAGCTAAGGACAGACCTTCATGTTAAAGATGTTTTCAGAGTGCAGTATTTTTTTTTTTTTTTTTTTTTAAACTAATTAAGCTCTGATGACTTCAGCTGTATTTTCAGCTTCTGATTAAGGCCATGATACTAATTAAACTCTTGAATTATTAAAAATGCAAATAGTCAGACCTGTGTGCAACAGCAGAATTGTGTTTCCATGCTCCAGGACAGCAGTTGGGAGTATTTGGCAGAATCCCTTGTGGTGACAAATATTTCATCTCTGTTTTTTTTTCCTATGGCTGCACTCCACTGGATGCAGAACTGAAAACATGAGCTGCTGGGGTAAATGTCTCAACTGCCTTGCAGCTAGGCAAGTAAGTTTGATTAAAATACAGCAAAGTTTTGGAAGGAACGTTGAGTCTCTTAACATCATGACTGTGGCATTTTCACTGAATGGGCAGCTGGGATTGAAATACCATTTGGTCCTTTGAGAGTGAGTCTGCTGCCAGCAGCAAAACTCTTGGAGCTGCATTTAGACTGCGTACTTTGTTGTCAAAGTTCAGGAGCATGATAAATTATTTAGACCTCTAGATGTCCCGCCAGCCCCTATCTCTCTGGCATCCCTGTTAAGATGCATGAACCTTTAGTTAGACATCGATAGCAGGAGGTCTGGTTGTGCCCTTTCCTTCAATATAGGTATATATATTTTTTGTGGCACTGCTAAACATTGGGGATTTAGAAGGATGTTTTGATCTCCTTGCTGTCTGCATCTCATCAGGAGCCAGGGACAGAGCGATAGCCATCCCAGTGCACCAACACATCTTTGTAATTGTGAATAGGGCTCATTTCATCTTCAGATGGATAGTGCAGACCCACAACCAGTGGGTCTTCGGGGTCAGTTAGCAGGACTTTGGGGTAAGGTGGAGCGCTGCAGGCTGGGAACTGGGTGTGAGTAAATACTGCCTGTGACTGGCTCCCCAGTGCTGCCCTGTGCCCAGGTTGTGAAAGCAATTTCTGTGTTTACTGGAAAAGCTGTAACTCCAAAGCCTGTAATGATACACTGAGTAATGTCCCTGTCTGTACCCTGGTCACTCTTGCAGCCCTGCTGGTAGAGGCAGTGGCCAGTGGGACTTGGACACATCTGTCCCTTCCCACACCCCTTTTGTGCTGCCATTAAGGAGGCTTGGCTGGAGCTGGCAGTGTTTGCAGCTGGGATATTAGAGGGAAATGGCATAGGCAGTCTAGTTATAACCTGCCCAGAGGGAAGTTTCTTCTTAATGCCTATTTAGGTCATAATAAAGACATAAATTAAAAAAAGGTGTGCAAGACACTATTCAAATGCACCAAGTGCTTGTCACATTGAATAAACTGGGATCCTTACTGGTGTGAAGGTATTACTGTTTATTAGAGTCACTTATCAGATAAAAATACGACCCGGTGTCTTCAGTTGAGTCCAGTCAGTGTCAGGCATGATGGGGAAGCTATGTCATTTTTGCCTTCCCTTCTCGAATGTCCCTTTAGTATGTTAAAACAAAGAAATAAGTGGTCATTACTTTACCTATGACAGTTGACTTTTTTTCATCCTCCCGCTCTAATGGGCTGCAGGTGTTTCACAGCCAGCCCAAGCTAATAAGGACAGACATTCTGGCTGCAAGCCAAAATTATAAAACTGTCCAGGGAGAGAAGAAAAGAAAAGACAAGGCGCGGGGGGGGTGGGAAGGAAGGAAAAAGAAAGCACGGGAGTCACTCCATGCTGAGATTTTGTACTTTTGTGTCTCCTGAAGTGAATACATCAGTCAGGAATCAAAGGTTTGGAAAGTCATTCAGCCCCTCCAAATTAGAAGGCGAGCCATCTGCCTGCCAGGATGGAGCTGTCCTCAAAGGCCACGGGCCAGGGCTAATCTCAGTGACACTGGGGTAAGCCTGGAGCATCTCCTCCAGAGTTACAAGCAGCTCGCCTGGCATCCCCGATCTTGGCCTGGTGCATGCATCTTCCTGCCAGGAAAGCATTTTGGACCCAGCCCTTTAATGTTGTATCACCATAGTGATGGGCTACTCTGCTCCAGAGCAGATGAGGAATTGCTGTGGGGCTGTCCAGTGTTAATTAGTTCTTTTTAGGGAAAAGTTCAACTCAGTGGAAGCGGCGAGTACAAGGTGCAGCACGTTTGGAGCTCTGCAGCCTCTCAGCATCTTTGGTTTTAGCAGAGTCCTGCCATCGAGTCCCACGTGCCACAGGAGATCCTTTGTGTTTCCTGGAAGTTAGAGCAGTGATGGAAAATCGATGGGAAGGAAAGATGCTCTGTATGAGAACTGATGATCCACTCATGTCCTTACGGCTTTGCAGATAATGCTATTTGGAAAGCTTGGGCTGTGATGCGAGATCCCCAAGGTGCTCCATTTTTGGGCAGAAGCCAAAAAACTGCCAGGATAACAGCACAAAGGAAAGCTGGATCTGAGACACTTGCTGGCTTAGATCATTGGGCTTGAACTGCCCTAAGGCATTGTAGCTAATATGAGAGATTGGCATCTCCAAAGGTACCTCTGGCTGTTGATTGCATGAGTGCCTTGGGGATGTCTCTCACCTGAGGCGCTTCAGGCAGGTTCCTGAAGGTAAGTGAGATGTCCCCAGGCCTAAGGGCATGTCCTTGGGGCGGAATAGATCCCAGAGCTAGTTCTGGCACAGGGTCGCTCTGATTCCAGAAACTAGACTGCCCATGGAAAACCTACATCTTCCTACATGCTGCTTGGTGTTTCTGGGTCTGGATTAGGTCTCTCAGACACAACTGGGGTGTCCCTGACCCTGTGGCGCAGACCTACCTGTGAGTCACATCCAGAATGATGGCAAAGAATGTTAATCACCTCACACAATATTTTGGGTCCCCGGAATCACAGAAATGGACACATCTGAGATAGATTTACTTCACTGGCTTTAATATGACAGATCTCAACCACAAATTTCTTATCCAGATTAGTTTGGAGCCAGAATATGGTTCAGGCCAAGTGTTTTGCTTTGTTTGTTTATCTCGGATATGGTTTTGGATGCTTAGCAGGAAAAAATCAATGTTTACGATGTTCATTTCAGATCTCCTTTTGGCAGCTGGATGAGAAAGGAATGCCACCACAAAGGAGGGATCGCTGAGGCGAGGCTGGAGTTGTATTCAAAGGCAAGAGCAGTGCTGTGCATTGCAGATGTCATAGAATCACCACCGTGATCAGTAACCCCCTTCCCTGGCGTGACTGAGTTCTGTGAGTAGCATCCTGAGGGCTGAAACTGGGCCTGCATACAAATTTAAAGGTGTCAAAAAATGCTACAACTGAAGTTGGAAGGAGTTACATAGCTGTAAGACTGAAAAGGTTTTAAAAATGGTATTGAGTCAAATGATTTCTAGTAAGGAAATGGTTGATGAGAAGATGCTTAGAAAGTGCTTTATAATGAGACAAACTGAGTCAGCTTTGGATTTTCTGCTCTTTTGGATGGCTTTTAGTTTTTTGCATTAACCCCAATGGATACTTTGTGTGGAAAAGGATGTGAATTATGACATTGTTTGCAAAGTACTGAGAATGCTATGAGATCTCTGAAAAATACAAATAATAATAGTAGTGCAGGGAACAGCAGTTTATCAAATCCATCTTAGAAATCCAGGAGTTCTTTTGCTGATTCATACCTTGAAGTATGCTGTGCTTTGATTTCTGTCTTTGGATGCTGGTAATGTGAGATCTGGGGCAGTTCCTAAGAAACTGAATGCAATTTGGTTTCTTTGAAAGCGTTTCAAACAGGACCAGATCTGCAATTGGTGCAAGCCTGTGTCTTCGGTGCCTTCAGGGGAAGTTATGCCTTAGTCTGGTGGTAAGGATTTGAATCACACTCCTCACAACGTTTGGTTTCTTACAGTTTCCATAAGCAGGACTCACTTCTATGATAGCTTCCTGGTGCTTTGATCGTTCCTTTGGTTAACTTCAACACAGTTTATGCATATTCAGCTGCTGAGAAGACCAGGTGCCAGTGTAAACCATTCACACTTCATATTTGTGGCTTACTTGGAGTCCAAAAACCTCAGGCATGCAGCATTTTATAGTGCAAGTACTCCAGAGCAGTTCTCATTCTCTCACGCTGCATGTGCAAGCTCTTAGTTGTAGATTTGCTGTAACATGAAGCACGAGATTACATGTCCTGGATCACAGTCCTGTTCCACCAAGCATACTTTTGGGTCAGTGGTGAGAAATATGGTGCAGGAGGCAACTCAGACTCCTGGCAGATCGAATATTGCTCTGAGAGCACGTGTCTCTCCTGGTGATGACAGGGAGGGTCCAGGGCCCAGCAGAAAAGGGACAGATCCAGGGCATCACTGCAGGGTATTGAACATGCTGTAGAGCAAGGTGCCAGCGCTCTGTATGGGGCTTGCTGCTTTGGGAGCTTAGTGGCAGCAACAGGAGGTCCTGTACAGAGATCAGAATCGTGTGTGCACAAAGCTGGATGACTTCACCCCTCCTCATGCTTGGTGTACCCATGTTAGTAGCACAGAGGGCGATGGGGTGAGCTGAATCGCCTTTGGAAACACTGCTGATCTTCTGCAGGGCCCAAGAGAATTAGATTCCTAACAAAGGGCTCAGGTAATTGCCTGCATCTCATTGGAGTGAATGGAAGGCAAAGTGAGATATCTTCATGTGATGTCACACGCTGCATCGAGACGAAGCATGGCCTAAGGAAATCAATGGGGAGGGAAGCAGGGTCTCTTAGAATGATCTGCGTAGGAGCGGCTTTGCAGTCTGCCAGCTGTTGAATGCTCCTGTGTAGTTTGCAAGCAGGGGTAAAGATTTTTTTAAAGAGTTGGAGGATGGCATGGCAGGGCTTCGAATATCTCTGTCAAGGCTTTGCTTTGCTTTGAGGCAGTACCAGTAGTCTGGGTTCCCTGGGAGCAATGCGTGCCATGCCAGCAGGTGCTCTGCCCATCCGTGTGCTGCCAGCCTTCATCCTGCTGCTCTCCCCATTTCCACTATTTCATCTTTGCTTCTGCCACTGTTTTTAATCCCCTTGCCTCGTCCCCAGCCCGTGGTGAATATTCAGAAACTTGGTCTCATTTACTGCTGTCCGGGTGCCAGAAATTCAAGTCCAAGGCGCTGGGGCTGCCTCTGTGCTGGGAGGACTCCCTCTCGTGGGCTCCACTGCCTGGACCTGGCCCTGAGCTCGGAGCTCAGCAACCCCTAACAGGTCCCCTTGCTTTCTCTCCAAGAACATGATTAGAGGTTTGAAACTGAGCAGACAGCTGGTATACTCTCCCAGGGCAGCCTCTGTGTCTGGGCCTCCATTGTTTTTGTCCAAATCGTATCTGATTGCTTTCCAAGAGCGTTCCAGTCCGTAAAACCAGACCAGGTGCCTTTGGTTGTACTAATTCCTGAAATACCAGCTACGAACAAAAGCATTTTGGTTTGGTCTTAGAAAGGGTATAAAATTAATTTCAATCTGGAATGTTTTTTTTCCCCCATTTAAAACACTAGAATTTTGTCTTACACTTTCCAGACACAAAACTGACCTTTTTCAAATTCGTCCTTTGGTCTTTTACCTATTTTACTGTATTACCTTTTACTAGATCATCAAAACTGCTTTGTGCCATACCGTTTTCTGAAATCCGACCTCTACATACATTCTTTGCACCTTGACCTTGGCTTTTTTACATGGTGTAAAACTAGAAGGAAGTCAGATGCTAGATTTTACAGCAATGTGCTTTCCCGTTCTGCTCAGTAATTTGCCAGAAATGAGGGGGAAAAAAAAAAACCCACCCAAACAACAGAAAATCTTACCTTACCATCCAAAATTGGTGGGAGGGCTTAAAAGCTCGAGTGGGCTCTCAGCCTTGGTTTAGTTCTCCCTGCCTTTAACTGCCAAGCTGAGTGCTTTGTCCTCCAGACCGCCCTTCGTCTGCACAGCAGGAGCAGTGCTGCTGGCACCGGGGTGCGGAGGGCTCTGCCAAGAAGATGGGCCCTGGTTACGGAGCGCAGATCTGCCAACCTTCTGTGCCGGGGAGTTTGCAAACTTCCACAGCGCATCTGTTTCATTTCAGACCATGGGCTGCGCTGAATAGTCCTTTTGTGTGCTCTGTCTCCAGCTACTAAAGCTGGCTCTGAAGACGCCAGCGATAAATATGACAGCTTCTGTTACCGGGTATCCCCTGGATCCTGTGGCCTGACCCGCGGTCATTCTTAGCGAGTAGTAACATTTATGTTGCTGTGTCAGCCTCGTTTCTTATCGTGTAACCAGAGATGGGCTGGATGAGCATGGAAAGCTTTTCTGTACCTCTGCATTCAGGGTCATTTGGAGGTCCGCAGATGGAACGGGCACTTTGCCACTGAGCTGTTTACCACAACGAATGCCGTGATGTTCTGTGCATCATTCAAGGAGAAAATGATGCTGCTCAAAATGGCAGGGGAGCACTGCAGAGGAAGGCTGAATGGCACAACTGCAGATGGGTAACCTGCCTACCTGCAGCACGTGCTGCAGGTTTTGGAGAGCTTTCCCATGGGGCAATGCCTTCATGTCCCAGTAAAGCAGTGCGAGGAGCAGAGCCGTCTCGTTGCACCTCTGAGCAATGAGCTCTGAATCACAGTTTCCATCAGTTGAGCTGATCTCCAAAGAGCAGTTTTGGAAAATGTGACCTGCTTCATTTCTGTTTAAACATAGGCACCAGAAAGAAGCATACACACCTCTGGTCCTTTAGTCGCTGGACTGTCACCAGTGTGAGACATCACCAAGTGGGAGTCACTGGAAACCCAGCTCTCCTCGTGCTGTCTCTGGACAGTGTTTGACTAGACTGCTTTTATCTCTCCAGCCTGTCTGTGGGAGTTGAATCTTTGTACAGAGCCTGCATTGCTTGGCATCTAATCTGCACTAGTTGACTCAGTCAGCCTCAGAAGGCAAGGGGGGAGGGAGATAAGTAGGAGGAAAAAAGGTGGGAGTGGAAAATAACATATTTGAGGGGACAGCAGGAAGTCTGGGCTCATTCGCATCTTGGGAATTGCTCAGGACATGACCAAGTGAGTGTTTCCTGATTCTCTTCTTCTTTTTCCTTCCCTATGGGCCAGGAAGAAAGGATGCCTGTAGGGCACTACTGGCAGAATCCCAACATGGGAAATACTGGGAGAATGGGTGATGCCCTTAGAGAATGTCACTGGAAAACCAAATGTCCCAGGCGGAGGTAATCTTGACCCACCAAAACAGCTCAGCTACAGTGATTGTCTGTTATTTTCTGGGGTATTTGGATTTCCCTTGAAGATCACCTGTTCTGTTCAGCCTGTGTTTATGTCTCAACATCTCTCTGAATTGAGGATAATTTAATATATATTTGCTTGCTATTGTTTGTTGTTTTTATTATTCTGAAGGAAGGCTATCAAGGTAGGGACTAATTAAGGTTCACTGGTGATGTAAAGAAAACAGGAATGATTTCTATAAGATAAAAACCGTTGCTGGTTTTGGAGCAGAGGGCTGGGGATCGTTTCAGGCCTGCAGGACATCTGAGAAGAGATGCTGTTGTGCAGGTGGAGCTGTAAAGCAGGGCAGGAAGGGAGGTGTGGAGCTGCATGTCTTTTCAAGTATTTCAGGACACCTCAACATAAAAGCTGCCGTGTGAATGTCAGATCCTGTACCCATTATTATGAAAGTTGTGGATTTGCTCATGCTTTTAAAGATCACTAATCTCACTTTCTCTAAGCAGGCAGAACTGGGATCGCAGCGTGCTCATCGCATGTTCCGTGTACTTCAAGGACTGATTAGGTCTTTTCTTTGTCTGCCCTAATTAAATCAATAAGTGGCCTCTGGAGTCACCTGTGTAGCAGGTTACAAGTTGAGCTGCTGGAGGTCACTGCAGAGGGCATCCTGGCTGCCTTTGAAAAAGAAAAGGGTTTTGATCTAGAATAGTCACAATGTCCCAGTTTCCTGGTCCCTTGGGCCAACTCGTTCCTAGAGCAGAAAGCAGAGAGAAAAGAGCTGAAGAGAACTGTTTCTCTCAGGGATGAGCTAAGAAATCTGGTATTTCTGTTGTCTCACACTTTACACTATTTACTCCAACTGTCACCTGTTTTGTTTCTTACAGGCTTTTCTCCTTAGTGCGTTAGCAGTGCTGTGATGATTAGGTGAGCAGATTATGTGGCAGGGTTGCATTGTGATTTTGTTTCCAGCCATACTGTAGCAACTCCTGGATGTGCAGGCATTGGAAGGAACTGTACTGTGTAGGTTGCTCTATAAACCCAGTGGTTATCAAGTGAGATGTATGTGAATCCTGCATATTCTGTGCTGTTTGAAACCCAAATCAGCTCCAAGTGAATCCCAGTTTTACTCATATTGTGGATTTTAGATGAATCCAGCTGGTCTAAGATGGACACTGCTTCATTCTAGGAGATGAAAACAAATCCCCATGCTGTGGTTTGCCCTGCTGGATTAGCCTGCTTTTTCTCAGGCAGGTGCAAGGGTGTCTGTAGGTGTTTTCTCCAGGACAGTCGCCTTATATACCGGCTCCTGCAGGTGTTTGGAACGGTGGCCACCATCACGAGCACAGCCACTGCCATTAGATGCTCTTTGCCAGGCTGCAAGGATAAAGGGTGTGTGTGCAGAAACCCAACTCTTTGAGCATGCATGCTTCCTTCCTTCCCTGCAATCCTGAATTCCAAAAACCCCACATCTTCTTGGAGCGCTTGACAATGATCAATATGGACGAAAGCAGCACTCGTAGCATAGGCACAGCTTTTTTCTTCAAGGGAGTGAAAACGGTGTCTTTTAACCTGTCAGCACGCATTTACAGCACAGTTGATGTTTGAAAGAGGCTGTCCAAAAAGAAACCTGGAGTAATAAGAGTGTGCTAGTAGGGCCAGTAAGCATTGAATAGTCTCTGTGGTGGTAGAAAAGCCTTAGGCTTCAACTGATTGCTAATTATGTGGCTCTGCTCCTTTTTAAGAAGATGCCATGCAAGGTTTGTGAGGGAGGTAAAGTGTGTTAATGTGGAGACGGTTACTGGTTTTGTTGTTGTTGTTTTTCTTTTCCCATGCCTCAATTTGGTGGTAGAGAGCGGGCCCTGGTTTAAAATGAAGCTGCATTCCCGAGTTCTGCCACCCATCTCTTAGAGCCTCTGTGTAAAGGGCACAAGTCATTCCACCTTAAAAAGAAAAGGGGAAGAAGAAAAGGGAAAAAAAGCAAAACCCACACTGTGCAGAGAGGGAGAGAGTTACAGAAAGTGGGCCCCCTGCTTTTTTCAGAGGGGGAATGTAAGCAGATCCTTGCTAAAACTGCTGCACTCAGCAGTTTTCAGCTTGTTTTAATTGGCCTGGCCTGAAAGAATTCTGAATGCTGTACCTGTGCCAATGAAAATGCAAATGCTTCCCCAAGACGAGGCACTTGGAGTGCCTGTGCCCCAGCTCTGATAGCAGCAGCAGGGGCACAGAGACATGTATGTGGTGGGAAACGGGGAGGCCTTGATCTGGCTCCGCTCAGAAAACAAAGGGCTTTGCAAAATAAAGCATGAATAAGGCACGGCGAAATGCAGGGTGCCTACAGGAGCTCCTGCAACACCAGAAGCTTGTCTGTGATGAGGCCCATCGCCCTCCCACCCTACGCTGGGCTGTTGGTTCCTTCGCTGATTTACAGAGAAGCCTGATGGCTCTTTCTTTCTGGCTTTGTTTCTTTGTTGAGCTGCTGTTTACTGTTGAAGGTTCCTGTCAGAAGGAAAGCTGTTCCTTCAGCTGGAGAGGTGCTGTGGCTGAGTGCATCCACACAGCCACGGTTCTGTGTCCAGAGCAGATGTAAAGCTGTGTTCTCTTTCAAAGCATCAGCTCGGTGTTGGAGTCAGAATTACTGGCGTGACTGTCGTTATGCTCCAAGCTTGCCGTTATCTTAAAAGATGGAAAGACAATTGCTTAAGTCTTGGTGTTTGTTTTCCAGCACTTTTTTACAACGCTGTATTTTCCATGTGGAAATGAAAATGGTTTCCATTTCCCTTGAATTTGAGAGTAAATCACACTGGGTGCCTCACTACTAGATTGCATGAATACAAGCATGGGAGTGAAACCTCCCTGGAGAGTCCCATCCTGCCTTACCCATATCCCAGTTTTATGCTTTTCATTCCCTTGGGTTGCTGGCACTGCAGAGATGTCCATCTCAAGAACCACTTTTTGCAAGTATACTCACCTCTCTCAAGTAGCTACGTGAGCCACAAAAAGCCCCACAAAAAATCCCTTTGAAACTGTCGAGTCTCATGTAATTCCTGTGTACTCACAGACCCCATATGGTCCCAGGTACCAATATTTGTCATCTACTGAAATTCCCCCTCTCCTGGGCATCCCTCATTGTGACCATTTTAGATGCAAGTAACTCTACATTTCTCCACAAAATACGTGCTACAAATTATAGCCCCACAAAATTATGTTCTTAAGCATCTGTAAGACATACTGCTTCATAGAGGATGCATGTTAGAGTCCTGGAATGAAGAAATAAGAAAAAATACCTAGCTCAGCTTTTTATTCTGCCTCAAGTCAAATTATAGCACAGTTATGAATTGGGAAACTAATTCATTTTCAATAAATGGTTGACCAGTATTTTCTGTCTTTGTAACTGCCAATGCAGTAATGAATATACATTCTTTGCATCCTTCAGATAAATATCCAGCATCTTAAGGTACGTAAAATTAGATCTGTATACATTTACAGAGCAGTGATTATTCTGAATTTCATCTGAGGCAATTAAAAAGCTTCACGATGACATTTAAGGTGATATTTTTCTCCCCTATGTTAAATAATTATAAATAATAATAATGATTAAACAAATTATTCTGTTCCTCCCAGTCTGGATCAACCTTTAGGTTAATAATCTAAATCATTAAAATTCATCTGTCTCTCAAAGGATTAAGTAGTTCTAAAAATTGGAGGAACCTTTCTGCATAAGGGTGATTGATAATTACCAAAGCAAAGATGTTTTGTGGGTAAAAATTGTGAAGGCTCAGTAGATTGATCGGGTCATTTATTGGTCAGGTTGAGGTGATATTTTCAACGATTAAACTCAGCAGAGGTTTGTCCACCAACATCCTTTCTGTGGGCTGTTGCAGAGGTCAGGTCCAAGCTTGCTTCCTTGTACACCAGCTCTCAGGACTCCATGGTTCACGGCTGCACATTTGCTGTGTGACCTGAGGTTGCTGACGGCCACTTTTTGAGGTTATTATTTAATTTCAGTGGGAGCTAGGCCTGTAAATTATGGTGTTTTATTATTTTTCCTTCAATTGCATGAATGAGATTTCCCTTGAATAAGTTTAGACATCTAAAATGCAGGTATTGAAACCAAGCTGCTACCATTCAGAGGCAGCAGACAGTGTTGGCCGTTTCCCTCTTCTTTAAGGTTGGTTACATCTCTTCATTTGTGACAGAAAGCACCCAAATAATTAGATGAGAACTGAAATCCAACTTTTGGATGGTCGCACTTGAGAGATGAATGTGGCTCAAGCCACCTCTTGATAGCCAGGAGTGCTCTTTTCCTATAGGCACTACAAAGACAATGTGGTAAAAGATCTGACGTACAACTCAGCTTCTCTATTGCAAGGACAATCTAATGTGACTACTTGAAAGGGATACGGGCTCCTTTGGACTTTTCATCTCTTTGGATAACTAGAGACTTGTCTGGCCATGAAAAGGCACAGAAGAATGGATTTCCAGAGTGGGAAGGAAAGATAAAGCTTTCCCCATAGGGCTTATTGGATTGTGAACTGCTCCACCTATTTGTAGGGTTTCTCAGAAGTAGTCCACGTTCATCCATCTTTCCCCTGTCCCTCCAGACTACTAAATCTCTCTGCACTCTGCTGAAACCAACCTTCACATCGTCTTAATAAATTGTGTTTCTTTGCAGGGAAAGAATTGCCATTCGGGATTATGAGGACCAAACAGATACCCTGTGTGCAGAGTACAGCTTAGGGATGTTCTCCTTTAAAATCTGGGGGACTTTGGGGTTGCGAAGTCATAGGATCATAGAATTCATCATGAATACACGCTACGGCTGCTTGGTAACACTTCCCCTGGCCACAAACACGTATTCTTTATTCCTATCCTATTTTGTTGCTTGCACCCCTCCCTCCCCCCTCTCACTTTGTTCCTGGGTGCCCCTTGCTAAACAGAAGCTCTGCTTTTCCAGCTCAAACTTGAGCAGAGCCTCCCGGCCCTCACTGCTGGCTGCAGGCAGGCCTGGGCTCCCCTGGGAGCAGCTTTCTCAGGAAATTGAGCTATTTCCGGTCCCGGCTGCAGCCAGGAAATGAGGAGGCAGCCATGAAGAAATATATTTTTTAATTTGACGGGATTTTTTTCTCCTTATTTTGTAGCAGGGAGCGAGTGGTTTGTTGGAACCTGGGGAGGCAGAGCCTCGGCCTGGCTTAGGCGCGGGCTGGGACCGGTGCAGGATCAGTGGGGATGTGGACGCAGTGAGATGTGAGCCAACGACCCCGAGGTTGGAAGCCAAAATAGTAAACACGGGCTGGAGGAGCGGTTCCGCTTTCTGCTGCCGATTTGCTCGTTTGTTTGATTCCTGTGGATTTATTTTTGTCACAGGACCGAATAATTGGAGTCTTTTCACAAGGCAGAGCTGTGCCTTTCAGGGCTGCACGTGTGGAAATGCTCATCTGCTGCCACCACAGTGGGAAGGGCTTCAGGTCCTGTGCTCTAACGTTGTCCCACTTCTACTTTAACATGAAATTAAAGACTTTCTTACAATTAACCTCATGAGAATTTAAAGCGAGCAAGTGCGCTTTGTTTTTATGCAAGATGTGTGGCTGACCCCTTAAATGGCTCTAAAAATCATATTTGTGTGGGTATCCCATCCATTTCTATGGCAGGTTGTGGGTAGTTCTGCGAGTGAGCGTTTCCAATGAAAATGGAAAAATAATAGTGATGATCTTTGAGTGAACTTGGGTGGTGTTTGAGAAGTACATTATTATCAGAGCTAAACAGAAGGTGGTCCGTGCAAAGGATTTCAATTGAGCTGTTTTGAGAAACTGACCCGTACTTTGAAGTTCTCTGGAGGAAGATTTTTCTTCTGCCTTTCTTCCCTCAGGAAAAAATAGCCACACATTTGAACAGAATTTATCATTTCTTGTAATATTTTCTATTTTTAGGGTATGTCTGTGTTCAGTGTAGAAGGATTGAAAAAAGTCTGTGATTTTTCTTTAAGATATGGAGATGTAATAGTGAAGCTAGGAAGTGTCAAAACCAAAACTTTAACGTGAATTTAAGAGTTTGTTCTGAAGTTTTGGAACGTTTTAGTTTTACATCGCTGAAAGACTTTTCCTAGTTCCACTCCATGCAACTTTTAGGCCCAACTTTTCCCAGGGCATTCCACCTGAAGCTTCTGTGATAAGGGGTGAAATGTTAACTGTGTTTGCCAGCATGTTGTTTTGTTGTGCTTTGGAACTGGAGTCACAAGGCAGTGGCCAAAACCCTGCCATCACCTTATGAGTGCTAACAAGAACTGGCCTCTGCCCTAAGTGTGAGTATTGCAAGAGCATCCGCTGTGTTTCCCAATGGAGGGAGGCACGATAGCAGCCCTGCGTGCATCCCAGAGGAGCCAAGTGTGTTACTTGTGCATCTTGGTGCCATGGCTGTGGGCAGGCACACCGGTAATGGTGTGGCAGTGCGTGTTTGGAACCCCAGAACTGGGGATCTGAGGCAGACTGACACCCAGTTTTGTGCCAAGGGCAGTAGAGGCAGTTGGTGCATTTACTGCATCCCAAGGAGTTTGCATAAAAACAGTGCCTTGCTGTGATGCTCTGGCACTGCCTGCTGCGTTACATTTTGTTTCCACATATATATATGTGTGTTTAAGTTGGTGAAGTGAGCTGGGTATGCTCTCGGTGCAGCCCCATTGCTCAAAGAGCAATCTGTGGATTGTAGATCTGAATAGACAAAAGGGAGAGAGAACAGGGGGGAGTGACTTGCTTACAGTCATCCAGAAGGAAAACATAAATCTTCTGACCTGCAATGCAATGCTTGTTCCCTCAGCACCCACTGCCTCACAAGCAGTGTCCCAGATCTTTATGTATGTGATAGTCCCTCTGAGTTCAATTGTGGCTAAGGAAACACAAATATTGTTACTCACATGTGGAGAGTTGCTCACACACTAATCAGATGAAGAGCAGAGATATCCATCTCAGCCTTATTAACTTCATCACACAATTTATCATTGAAGCGGGTAACAGGAGGCTCAATTAGGCACTTGTGATTTTGGCAAGTGCCTGCAGAAGAGTGTCCCATTGTATAATTTTGTTTGCTTTTGGTTTTATACGGTAAAGCACAAATAACATTTACCCATGAGACAGCCTAGGGACACGCTGCCAGAAATAGAGGCTCCCAACAATTATACAGGATGTTGCTGTGGTGTTATCATATGATTCATCCACTATGAGCACGAACAATTGTTAACCTCAAGACACTCTCACTTTCACGCCCTCTGACACACATACCACTGAGGACAAATATCCTCAAGATGAGTAAAACGTTGGGATTGGGATTCTGACTCACAAAGGTCAGTTCACATCAGGTTCATGTGTTAAACCTTAGCTTTGCTGTCCAGTCCTTCAGCAGGGGGATTAAAGGAGGATCTCTATAAACGGTGCAATGTGCTGCTTAGTAAATCCCTTTTGGATACTGATTGCCCATAGTAATGGCTGTGCATAGAGACTGTCAGAATGGTGGAAACCACTGAAATCGATTACAGAGAGAATAAATAAATTTGGCCCAGATATCCTGATACAACTGAGTGAAGGTCAAGACTGAGAAATATATCTAGTAAAGCTGGAAGAAAGATGACCAAAGAGATTTAGGAGCACGAAAGAGGGTTGCTCTTGGGAAAAACTTCTATGGAGTCTTTGCTTGAACATAAGCTTGGCAGAACACGAGCTTGGAAGAGCAAGCCCAGTTGAGAAGCTGGATTTTGAGACTCGTAGTTGTCTTTTCTGGATGTGCCCTGCAATGGTAGCGGCTGGATAATGGACGAGCCTCTTTGCAACCCCATGTCTTGCATGCATTTTGTTATCCTGTGCACCATAACGTCTGTCTCTCTTGTACGTGTTTGAGGGCCACCACTGGCTGTGCCTTTTGCAGTTCTCTTAGTGTGATTTAAGTTATTTCTGGCCCTTCCTTCACAAGTTGGGCTCTGGTACTTGCTGTTGGTCAGCCATCTTTTGCCAGCTCTTTTGCCTTGCGAAGTCGCATCACTAGATGGCAGTGTAATGGCACACACGTGCCTGCCCGTACCGATGGGGAGAAAAGTCAAATTTCACCTAAAAAGTTGATGAAATTTAAAATTTGAGTGCAAGGCAACTTCCGAACCTTAAAACAGAAGGTTCTGCTTCATCCACCTTCAATTTCCTTAGCACTCACTGCTGAGACCTAGGGCGAGGTCTAATGACCCAGTGTCGTAGTGCTACCCCAATTTACAGCACCTCTGGGTTCAGCCTACAGAGCTCAAGTGGATGTGACAGCCATACCTGCACTTTGGATGCATGCAGTGCTAGGTCAGGAAATTTGGAGAAGATTTAAAATACAAAAGCAGTAAAGCAAATAAGCACGATATTTTCCTTCAAGTTAAACTTTCCTCACTCTTCAGTTTTTGCTTCTGCTTCCTCATGGCATAATGGGATAATGTTTTGAGTTGCTTTGCAGTCTTAGGCCTTGTGGCACAATAGATTAAGTAACAGCGTGTCTCTTTGCAGTTCTCCACAAATACAAAGGTTCTGCATCACTCCAGCTGATTTTGTAGCCCAAAGGGGACTTGAGGGTGGTCGCAGGTATTGCTTTGGTTTTATGTAGCATGAACGGCATCCTGTGGGCCCATGGGTTTGCAGCATATATAGTACATGCATATGTGTATGTTTTCTTAGATCTGGGTTAGCGGCCTCATTTATGACCAAGATTTTGACGAGGAAAATGTCACAGTGTAGAAAAATAAACAGGGTAAAAATAAATGGCAGAAAGATAGTCTTCATCACACTGAATGTTGTCCTTTTTGGACGTCATGAAGACAGCTGTTGGCTGAGAGGGAGATCTGAAGGTCTTTGTTAGGAAACGTTATTGCTGAGATTTTCACTGTTTGGATTTCCTGTTTTCCTCACTTCTGAACCCTTTGGCTTTTTGTAATCTCAGCAGGGTCAGGTCTGGTCATCCGTGGGGAAACAGACTGGCTGAACAACAAGGCTATGTGCTGCAGGAACAGTGCTGGGGAGTCAGTAGGTGAACGGCTGGGCAGGTTATGGAGGCGGCCAGGATCCTCGTCAGAGTCTGCTCTGACCTTCTGCATAGGGCTGGCCATAAGACTTCCCTGTCTGAGCTGCATCTGTCCAGATAAAAAACTTCTATCTTTCATTTAAAAACATTGAGTGATGGAAAACCACCCACCGTCCTTCAGGAGCACTTCCAGGGATTAATTGCCTTTGACTGTTCAAAATGAGCGTCTTATTTTTGGTCAGAATCTACTTAGTTTCAGTTTCCTTGTCACTGTATCTGGTTATACTATCTGTAGGCAAAAGAGCCCTTGTGAATTTTTTTTTTTAATGTCTTTGATGTCCAGATATGATATACACCAGAAGATGCTCCAAGATGTGTCATCTTCCTAGTAAAATGGGAAGGTCAGAATTGAACCATTTGATCTCTCAAAACCCATAGTTTTTAAGGAATGTGTCGAAATTCATTCCAGTTTATTCCATTACCTTCTGACTGCACCCAAACTCCGCCTTTAGTGTCGGAAATATAAAATGCATGTAGCAGTCCTAGTCTCTAGCCATGATTTCCCTGCAAGCATGTTTCTTTGTTCCTCCATTGGATGAACACTGTTATCTTTCCCTGCTGTAGCTAAAGCAGTGTTAAGCCCAGAAAAGATGAAATTAAACTGGTGTAAAGGTATGCAATTGAAAACGTAGAGAGAAGCTGAAAAATCCCACCGTGTCCACACCTGGTGACAAGTCACATAACTATACCATGATAGTTGAAGAGCTACAATCCTGTTGTGGTAGCCCTGGTCTGACCCCCAGAAAGTCTTTTTCACTGGTCCCTTACAGGTAGGTGTTATTAATGTCACTGTATTGTATTCTTTGTGTGGTACTAAACAATTACTTTAAGTGAAATAATTAAGCAGCATCCAACATGTCCGTGCATCAGGTGAGTACTTTCTATCAGTCTACTTCTGTTTGTGCAGTTGGAAGGAAGGGCTCCTATGGCATACTTAACTTGTACGTGCTGCGTGTATCTGATGCAAGCTAAACGTGGTCTTTCCTCACCATCCCTGGAGTATGATCAGGACTTCTGCTCAGCATCTCTGCCAGCATCCTCCTTCTCCTTTCATTCCTTCAGTTTCTTCCTCCAAAGATGGATTTTCATCAGTGAACAGGTTGGATCTGTTCTGGAAGCTGGCCTTCACAAGGCTGATATGTTTCCCTCCCCTATTACACATCACCCATTTTCTCTTAGTTGTACTTGGAATTTTCTCCAGGTTACTGTGACACAACTTGTTCATGTTTTTGGGTTCTTTTGCAATAGGGAAGTCCCTCTAGCTACAACTATCATTAAATCCAGCTTTTCTGTGAGACAACTGGGAAGATTTTCACAGGGCGCTGTTGAGTTGGTGGAGTTGTCCCAGAGCCTCCACCAACTGCCTTCTTTTTCATCTTCAAATTCACAGGCAAGGGGATGCCATGCAGACATGTAGGACTGGATGCTCTTCTCACTTATGATGCTGCCTTCACAGAATCATAGAAAAGTTCAGAAAGGACCCTCATGAGAAATTAGCTGGGTTGTATCCGAGCGATTCGTGATTTTGTAGGAAGGCGATCGGGTTCTTGTGCTGCTGGATGCACAGCGTGCTGTTTCAGTCACATTGCGAAGGGGTCAGGGCTGTGCTACAGGTTGGATGTGAGAATGGGAGACCCAGGGACCTGCTGTGCTGCCCCTGAGCATCATCTCAGCGTGCGCCCAGGCAAGCAGTGTGCCCCATCCTTCCTCCTCCCATGCAGGTGACGAGGCAGCTCCAGTTCTCCCACTATCTGACCCTCCCGGCAGCACAACTGCAACAGGACGTGGTGATTTACAAGGACGGGGCCAGCAGGAAATTCCTACCTCCGCCCCCCGGAGTAAGGAGGAAGCCGAAGCAGAGCCATGACTGAGTCACTCCTGAGTCACTGCGGACGCGGTTCCTGGGGTGGTGCTGGGCTCCCCAGCCCTGCTGCACAGCTGGAGTCAGCGTGCGCTGCTGCACCGCTGCTGGCCGTCATGGCAGGGAGACGTGGGAGGCTGCGAGGAAGGAATGGCCAGATTGGGTTAATGCTCTTCTTTAATACACGAATAAACAACTTATGGCAGGTGCCTGGCAGCTTAGGGTAATCAACAGGGTATTTATTTGGGATCAGAAAATACACTCGGTGAAACAAATCTCTCTTCTGTGTTTGGCTTACCGCAGGCTCGCTGAAATTGGACGGGGTCATTTGCTGTCTAGTCACAGATAATAAATCAAAGGGCTGAAGAAACTGCAGGAGAAAGGGCATGAACTGACCAAACATTTAGCTTATTGTAGTAAGCATCAGCCTGGCCAAAGTGAAACTTTCCCAGCAAATTTTCACTTATCTCAAATCCAGTTATTCCCCGTGGGCAGCTGAGCTCAGTAAATAGAGGTCACTTTACCTTGACTAAACAATGACTTTGCTATAGTTGGTGCCAACTATGTAACAGTTACAAAATGTGCTTTAAAGGCTTGCTGGTCGCAGGCTGCCAGGGTGAATGAACCAGTCAGTCTGGTCACTGTGGGCAGGATTTAGGATGCTTAGTGAGATGGAGCTGTGGTCGGATCAGCTGATCCTGTTCTTTGAGCTGGGATATAGCATGCAGGAGGACGGACGTGCATAAGGAGGAAGCAGAGAGAAGCTGGGGGAGTGGAGAAGGGATGACTTTCCTCTGATGTCAAAAATCCCATCATTCAGTGCTCGCAGGGAGAAAGACAAGAGGAGAAGAATGTGGAGAGAAAGAGGGAGAGAGGGAGAAGAAATGGAGGGAAGGGACGCGCTCATTTTTCCCCCTAATTCTGCAGGGTAACGTTTACCACCCTCATACATGGAGAAATGAGCCTGATCTCGAGTGCCAAGTTCTGAGCAGCCTTGCAGCCCCAGGGACTGCTTACATCCCCATCCCGATCTGGACTTGGTTAGTACTGTCTTGATAATGAATAATCAGGTAGATAAAAATGGTCAAGAAACTTACTGCAGTTTCCTCAGGGCTCTCTTTGTGTTATCATTTATTCCTGGCAGTTTTAATTTTCGGGTCAATGTCTGTGTTTGTCTGAGGTGTTAGATACGCATCTCTCCTAGGATTTCTGCAGTGTGGTGAGGAAGGACCAGAGCTGGCTGTGAGTGAGTGTGATCGAGCAGCAGATGCAGGAGGGCTGGAGTTGCCTGCAGCTCTGTCCAGGTTGCTAATTCTTCCTTCCGAGGGGTTGATTTCAAAGGGTGCTGGATTTGTCCTTCGTGCATTTTGCTGTGTGCCGTCGCTTGTAATTAGCTTTTCAACTGAAAAGGCTTTCTCAACTAGGGGGAAAAAAAAAAAAAAAAAAGCCAAAAAATAACCCCACACATTTTTTGGCAGTGGGTTGTTTTTCTAAGCGATTAATTAAGCGCTGGTTTTAAAAGAATTTGCATCTTTCTTCCAGTCTGTGTCAGGCATGGATTTTGTATTAATCACTTCGCTACTCTCTGACTGAATGAGGACTGAAAAAGATGCAGAGAGTAAAAATTTCCTCAGGAAATGAATCAGACAAGGAACCTATGCCTCATCTCGCCTCCTACAAATGAAGAAAGAGAGGATTTTTGTCAATGGTGGGTCAGTTTACAAATGTGTCCTTTGCAACGTGAGTCATAAGCAGTGATACATTTCACAGCAATGCAACCACAGATGCAGCTTAAATTCAGGACCGAATGCCAGCTAAGAAAATGGGAATGAACCCTCATGCCCATCATAGTAATGGGAACAAAAATGCAACCTGTCAGACCTGCTTGTACATCAGCCAGCTTTCACTGCTGCTTAAACCAGTGTCAAAATTCTCGCTTGCTGTAATGGGAGCAGGATAGAAACCTCGGGACATGATGATGTGATTGCATTTTGCTGATAAGCATGGAAGTGGTTTGGGTTCTTACAGGATGGAGCTGGGAGAGGACCTGCCCCACCATGTGTGGTTTGGGGAGGGCGGGCTTCAGGTAGAGGTGAATGGTCCCTGGTGGATGTGCTTGCAGTGAGGGCATGGGATGGACGTGCTGCTTCTGGGACTGTTTGAAGCACATTATTGAGATCTCCAAAATTATCTCCAGTTTTTGTCTATCTCCACTTGTGTTTTTTTTTGTTTTTATTCCCCCTGAAGCACCATCCAGGTGCCATTCCAGACCAGGCTGGAAGGGACTTTGAACAACCCAAACCATTCTATGATCCTTTGTTAGAGTTATCGTTGTTAAGAGCTGTGTGTAAAACTGCTGTCAGAATTTGTTGTTGTTGTTGTTGTGGGTGAGATAATTAAGTTTAGCAGAAAATCTGAGCTGAAATCTAAAAAATGTACTTTTTCACTGGTGCCACTTTTCCTTTATTTCCTGAGGCTGACCCTTACAAGTGTGGTGGTACTCATGTTTTTCTTTGCTGAGTTTTCTGTTGTCATCTTTAGCTTGCCAGCCTTTGGAAATGTTAGGTGAGGGGTCAGATATTGAGTCAATCCACCAAAGTCAATGGTGTGATCACTGTTACTGGCCAAGAGCTCCCTGTTGGTGTCCTAAAGGGTGATACGATGAGCAGCCGAGATGCTGAGGGACTTTTCATTAAGGACCATGGCTATCCTTGGGGAGATCTTTATGTTAAGCAGGTTAGTAGAGGAAGGTGATAACATATTTATTTCTTTGTATACATGCGACCTTTCTGTCTGTAGGCACACGGGGCTGTCAAGTTTGCAAATATCAGCATGTTCCATAACATTGGGCCAGCCCAAACGGTTGGACATGGGGTGGAGAATGGCAGACCTTGATTCAAATTCAATTTCTAAGTGGCTGGCCACTTAGAACCATCAGATCAGTCCTCTTCTCTGCAGGGTTAAACATTTCCTCTTACAAAAAGAGCCAGAGGCTCTTGATTATCCATGCAAAGCAGGCCAGCGCTTTGATTTGTAAGGTTTTGTCTGACACACTTTTAAATGGATGAAGCTCAATTTAGATTCCAAATGAAAACCTAAATTTGATGGTTGAGACATAGACCCACTTTTCTCTCTTATCCCGAGGCACCGTTCTCCACCCTTCCCCTTTCCTCTTCAAAAAGTGATACTGCCTAGTGCTTTGAACCAAGAAAGCGTGTTTCAAGATCAGCGTGGAACAATTAAACCAATGATCTGTGCGCTTCAAGGGGAAAACTGAGCTGCAGTAGCTCTGCTTTGACAGGTCTTTGGAGGATTTCAAGGAAGTTACACCCACTTCATTCATGATAATCGGCTGTTTAACGCAGAGCAGCTCAGTGTTATGAATGAGAGGGAGCATGTTTTGGCTTGCAGAACAACTCACAAATCTAATGCTTCACTCGTCAAATAACCAGCCACATAAAAAAAAAAAAATCTGACTTCATTCTTGAAATGAAATTAATGAATGCAAGATTCAGTGAAAAAAAACCCAACAACCAAACACCTAAAGCTGCATCCTCTCTTTCTTTCTGCATCCTTCTCCTTACAGTGGGTTTGTGAGTTGCTGTGGCTGGAGAACTGGGGGTAAAGCAGCACAGCCTCTGAGCTGATTGTGCAGCTAAGGGTGAGTTTTGGGAGGGAATCGTGCACTAAATCACAACACATCTAACTGCTGGATTTGAGATCGTGCTGGTATCAAAAGGAGGTTGTGGGTGCCCCATCCTTGGAGGCATTCAAGGCCAGGCTGGATGTGGCTCTGGACAGCCTGGGTTGGTGGTTGGTGACCCTGCACATAGCAGGGGGTTGAAACTGGATGGTCATTGTGGTCCTTTCCAACCCAGGGCATTCTAGGATCAAAAGGGAAGCAGAAGGAAAAAGTTGATTAAGAGTAGTATGTGGAACTACCAAAGTACCAGATTTTCGTGTGGATGGGCTGTAGGGGCTCTGAGAAGCACTGGGTTCTGTGCTTATGCCTAAGCAGCCCTGCTGATCAGAAGTATTCATTCAGAATAATATATTATCTTTTGCTTACTGAAGCTGGCTTGCAGAATACCACTCTTTCCTCAGGTAGGGGAGCTGCTCTGCATCAGATGCCTTCGTGCTCACTGGCAACACTGGGCCTGTGGGCTCCAGAAAATTGTGGATGCTGGTGGGACTCTCGAGGGGATTCACTGTAGCTTAAGATCTCTCAAATGAAAAGGCAGGAGAAAGGATGCTTTAAGGCTGTCTCTCTACCCATCCCATATTCACAGTTCATTTGCTAATAAAATGGTATTCGGGAGGAGCAAAAAGCACATCCATCCTGCTGGCTCTGTTTTAGCAGGCAGAGATTTGCTGGTGCCTGAGCAGGAAGGAGTACAGTTACTTTGATCAAATAAACACCAACAGGTGGTTGCAAAACCTTTGACTTGAATCTGAATTGAATGTTTATTATTTGTAGTTCTGAATGAAATGTGTATCATCATTTCCCTTGCTGGTTCTCATCTGGATTTGGGATAAGAGGGCCAGATGGAATAGTTATCTTTTTAGCAGTATTTTACAAAGCACTAATTGTTCTCACCATATTTCTTCTGAGGGGATGATATCATCAGGTTTATCTGAGAAACACATGGTGAGATTACATAGGTTGAGTAAGTGAGGTTACCGAGAACGAGTCAGTGGTAGAGCAATCGTGGGAGAACTGTGCATCCCATAATACTCAAACGGGTGCATGCACTGAACATTGTGCTTGTGTTTCTGGAATGGGCCGCTCTCTGAAAAAGTGAGTTTTGCTGCAGAGGAAGCTAAACAAAATCAATTGGAGAAAAGTCGATTCCATATGAAGTTCTTTCATCTTCAACAGCTGAGAGCCTCTGATGGTAGGTGAGAAAAAATATTTTCTCATCCTTTTTGCACCAAAATAATTCCCAGAACAATATTCAGCTAAAGCCAGGATCTTGTTAGAGCCCTTTCCACTTAGCAGGAGATAAAAAGGGCAGGTTGGCCATAATCCCCTGTGCTGTGCCCTCCAGGGGAAGAAGAGTGAAGGCAGAGCAAGGCAAGAGTGGCTGTCTGGAAGGGAAGGTGTGCGTGGATCACTTCTTTGATTGCTAAATGCAGCAAACTGATGTTCTCCTTTTGTCTTCTGTTCTGTAGGACTGCATTTGGGGAAATCAAGACCTGAGCAGATCCTTTTTTGTTTCCATTCATTCTCAGGGTGAGTAAATTTGCTTGTCTTTACTGTTGCTGTCGTATCCTGTGCAACTAAGACGTGTGACTTAAGGTTCAGAGGAAAATCTCTTTTTTTTTTTAATCTTTGCACTGATGAAACGGTGCTTAATTTAGCAGCAGTGAGGCAGAACATTTGGATTTTGTCATCCATTTCCAAAACTATTGTTGGCTTCCTATTTCTTTGTTCCCCCCTACTGCTCATTTTAGATTTACATTTTATTATAGGTGCCAAAAGATAAGTTAATGCCAACTTGATGATTAATTAACTAATACTTGCCTCTGCCCTAAGATGGAAAACCTTTATCTAAGTAACTTATTAATTATTATTTTATATATTTCTGCATGGGTACATCTAAATGGATTTGAGTTTTGCCCTCCTGAGAAATTTGTGCAATAATTTATTGCAATCAGAGGACAGAAAGCCAAAGGAACCCTGAAGTTGGTATGTCTTAATGCTTGGACCAGGGCACTTCTTTATCTGTATTTTGCAAGCCCCACGCAATATCGTGGTCTTGTTGTCAAATCATTGGTAATGCACATTCCTGAGGCTTTCTGACGTGTTCAGAAATGCAAAAATCAATGAAATAGCTTGAGTTTCAAGAGGCTACGAGAAATGCTGAGGCCTTCAGAAGGTATCTCAGCATCGCTGAGAAGAAAGTTGTGCAAAAAATCACACCTGGGAAACGATCAACCTACCCAACCTGGGCCACAGGGGAAACTTAACCAGTGCTGCAGAAATTATTCCAAGTGCCATAAATATGTAGCATTAATACAGGGCCTTGGATATCAATATATAATAGAATAAATGAAGGAAAATAAAGCAAATGGCATTGAGCATTGGTAAGAGTGATATTGGTGGTGAGATTGGTGATTTCACTCTTGAAATTATGATTGGACAGAAGGAATTAGGTGGTTGCACACGTTATGGCACTTCTGTCTTGCCAATGGGCAAAAAATAGCTCTGTGTTAAGCATACCATGAAGAAATGGCAGGACACCATACAGCAACAGAAGATTAAGACTTAGATGGACATAAAGATGATTTGACCCATTTTTTTTAGGTCATGGTTGGACTCGATGATCTTTAAGGTCTTTTCCAACCTGAGTGATTCTGTGATTTGTAAAGGGCTTTGCCTGTGGAGATTTGAAATTCCCCCTTTTGCACTGAGATTCACCCCTCTCTGCTTCTCTACTTACATATTCTAAAAGATGTAACGCATCTAATTGATGTCTTGAAGTTATCAGAGGTGAAATATGGAATGCATATCTGCCTACCATGTAGCATAGTAGATAACACATACGGCTGTAGATAGGGTGATAATATAGCTTGTGAACTGATGGATAACCTGTGTGCATGCTTATATGATAAGTATATTGTTCTGCTGCTGTTGAATTCTGGGTCCAAATGCTTTTTGCTTTTATTAAGCCCTGTGGATGAATATTTTGACACCTGTTAATCTGCTGAATTTGTTTCGCTTAAATTAGAAGTATACTGATTTTTCAGAAGTCTCGTAGCCTACCCTTGACTTCAGTGGGATCGCTCTGTTGGTGGATTGTGTGAATAATGGGTTATTTTTAGGGTGAAGGGAAGGAAGGGAGATAAGTGGCAGAATCAGAAGGTGAAGGAAGAAGAGGCTGCGTGGTTCCTAAGTGGAGCTGCCTGGGAATTAGGTTTGGCTTGGTCAGGCTGGGTGTCCCATGGAAGGGTTGCTTTTTTCAGAAGGGTGGTTGGCCACAGAGAGGGATGGTGACAGTAGCCTTCAGGTTGGATATGAGGAACAATTTATTCTCAGAAATGCAGTGGTAATGCATTGGCTGCCCAGGGAGGTGATGGGGTCACCATCCGTGGAGATGTTCAAGGAACGTGGAGGTGTGGCACTGAGGGATGTGGTCTGTGGGCATGGTGGGGATGGGTTGGGGTTGGACTTGGGGATCTTAGTGGTGTTGTCCAGCCTCTCTGTTTCTGTGATTTGAATCCTGTTGAGTTCTGTGCTTGGTCTCCACACTTTCTTAGGGGCTTAGCTCTTTTGTAGAGAGCTCTTTCTCTAGGCCTATGCTCTTTCCTAAAAATGCCTACTTTTTCCCTAGAGTTTACCGTCATTCTCAGTATGTTTTTCCTCAAGTCAAGAGATCTGTGCTTTCCTGGAGAATTTTCTCTAGGCATTGTTTTTTGCAGTGCATCAGCTCAGCAGGCTGTAGTACTACTGAGGCTCATTATTATTATTAGCACATTTACAGCGTCAGAGAGAGGAGAGTTCTGCAGTGGCTGTCGAGACACACAATTATTAGCACATTTGCAGTGTCTGTGCAAGGAGGGCTGTGGCTACGATAGACTCACAGCTACAAGCACATCTCCAGTATGAGAGTTAAAGCTCAGGATTATTATTATATTGCCCATCAGTCTGTGTTCTGGTACTGCTCACTTACGCATGCTGGGAACAGCTTATCCATAGTGCTTAGGGAATGGCATGTCACAATCCTCTTGTAGCCCATCAGCAGCCCTGCTGGAGGACCTCAAGAGACTCTAAAAGGAATGAAATTGTATCAGTCTCTCTTTTGCTTTGCAACAACCAAGGATACTCACCATGATTACATTGCTGGAGCTTTGTAGGAGGTTAAGAGCTTAACAAAGGGTCTTTGTCACACGAGATGAGCTGTCAGGAGAGATTCCCCAGAGATGCTGCTCCTCTGAGATGTTCACACACCGATGTTCTGGGTGTCACAAGCTGAGCACAGCACTGCACTATCCAGTGGACCAAAAACCAGTGTTTAAATGCTTTCAGCAAGCAGTATGTAGTTTTGGAATATCTGAGTCCTTGTCTGTGCTTGTGGCAGAGGAAATAGGATGGGAGTGCCACACATGCATTTCACGTTGCTTGGCCCTGCTCCAGCTTTCTAGTGAAAGAGGCTCTCCTGGCTGAGGTTAGGAGCTGTGCTACGCAATGGGTAATGCATGAAACCCTGCTTCTCCTGTTTGTCAGTGAGTTTTCCAGTACCCTTAAGCTGAGATAGGCATTGAGAGCATGAGAGCATTTAATACAGAAGAGATCAGGTATGGGCGTGGGACAACAGATGCCTTCACTGATAGAGATTCTCTCATTCAGCTGTCTTTTAAATGAGGCACAGATGTCCTGAGTTCCAGTCTATGCCTGAACCACAAGACTAAAGGGAGGAGTGAGTATATGTTTATTTGAGCCCCTCGTTGTATTGCTGGCAGCGTATTGCTAGTTTCCATTCCTATTTTTTGTACTCTTAGCAATCCATTTGCTATTGCCCTTTTCTTCCACGCTCAGCCAGTAATCAACACACTCCAAAACACAATGGGTTCCTGCCTGCGGTGAATCCCCTACTTGATGCAAACGTTTTCTGGCCTCATTTCTTTGGGATACGTTTCAATGGGAAGAAGAGGGGAAAGTATTCCTTGTTCCTAGAAAAAATGGCACTGGCAGCCTGGGTTATTTTGTCGGACGTGTGGCTTTAAGTGACGCCTTTGCCATCTGTTCTGTCTGCTAATTATGAATGCAAAGCAAACGTAGCCCACAATTGCTTCGTTTAGAATAAGGGAGATGGCAGTGACCAAAATAGTTTTATTTTGGTTTCAGATGCTCTTTGTATTTCTCCTGTCTTTTCCTAATCTAAAGCAGGTCTGAAGCACTTCTCTCTCTGGTCTGCAATGATAAACATTGCTGTGACAAACCATCTTCTACATGTACATCTTCAGGGTTTTTTAAGGAGTGATTACACAAAAGCAAGGAAAAGGATGATATGGCATTACTTGAACTGTGAGGGCTGGTTTTGGACTACACATTTCAACTCCAATTGCTCTGGTTTTAGATATGTAAGTGACTCAGAGAGGCATCACTTTATCTCTGGAAGGTTCGACAGCAACACGTGCAGCACTTTGTCTGCTCCATCCCTGTTCCCTCTAACCCAAAGCAAGTTCTGTACGCCCTCTGGAATCCATGGTGCTCACAAATGATGTGTTCTCCTCTTGGTTGTGTCCAGCAGCCGACAAGGTGAATTTTCTTTGTTTTTGCTTGTGGACCAGAGGCTTTTTTCCTTTAGCGACCCATCACTGGAGATGGGTCATCCCCTCCTTCAGTGCCTCAGCAGGGCCCAGGCTATAAGAAGCACAGACAGCTGTGCCCGCTCCATTTACTAATTATGGGCTACTTGCTTTCAGTATTGCTAGAGTTGGTGCTGATTTCAAGCCAGAACTGGGCGGTGTGCAAGTGGTGGATGTATCACCAGCAGCACAGCCATGGATTGGGGTGACCTAGATTTACAAAATGGAGATGAGATAAAATGTGTGCTGTGCTCTGTTCTAAGGGGATGTGTGGCCAAAAAGCCAAAGCGCTGAAACAGTTTCTCTTTGAGTCATTTGAAAGTGAAAGGTGCAACATATCTTTCCTGACTAAGTGGCAATAATGATGTGAGCTAGACTGTGATCTCCTTGGTTTCACCTGTCCTCTCTCTTGGCTCAGGCCACAGAGGATGTGGACAAGTGGCCACGGGGGTTCCTTTCCTTCTTTCCTAAATAGGACTGGCAACTTGCAGATGCACATCTGCTTTGCTCCAACTCTCCTTGTTTTGCTATCAAGCATATAGACACACGTTTTTTACCCTCCCTTCCTTCCTTCTTTCCTTCCTTCCTTCCTTCCTTCCCTCCCCAGCCATCACTCTTGCTATGATGATCAACACGTTTCACTTCATTTTCTGCCTGCTTCTGTGTTGGAATGAAATAGAGTTGCAGCACTTCCTACTAAAAAGCAATGTTTTGGACAGCAGAAGCCCTCCTTTCTTTCTCTCTGCAATCCTTTCCAAGAACTTGCAGGTTTGCAGTTAAATAATCCTTTTTAAGTTATCTTGAGCTTTCATAAAGTGTATGAGTAGGAGTTCTGATGGCTTCCTTGTTGCCCCTTTGTGGTGGCAGAGGGAAGGAGTGCAGGGGGGACCCTATGAACATTAAGATACTGCATCTGGAAAAATCTCTTGGACCATTTTCAGCTCCCAACCAACTGTCCTGGCACAGCCGAGGCAGAAATAGGCTCACTGTGAGAGTTAAAGATTTTTTTTTTTTGGTGTCCTAGGCCCAAAGGATGATCTTGTGGTTTAAGTATTTTGGACTGGAACCAATAGACGTGAGATAAATTCCAGACACTGTTGTGCACTTCCTCTGTGACAACTTCTGAAAACCATTCCTTCTTGCTGTGCCTCCACTCCCTGCTTGTAAAACACTGCTCTCTGCTCTCACGAGTTTAATAGTGAATTTGCAGTTCTGAAAGCTCCTGATCCGTGACTCAGCTTATTTTCTAAACATCTTAACTTTCAAGTTAAAATAGTGTTCTAACCCATGCAATTATAGGGGGCAAACAATTTAAAAATTGAAAATAAAGGCACAGAAGCTTAGACAAGCTTCTAGAGCACAGTGATTAATGCTAGTTAGTCAGCATGATGACAGTAAGAGCGGCCTGGTTCAGGATGGTTGAGTTAACAATACTGGGAAATGAAGGTAGGGTTCAGTTGGATCCTCTGGATTCAGGTGGAGGTGCAGGAAATGAATGTCTGTGAATAACTCTGAAAGCATGGCCAAGAAGAGACAATTCTGCATGCCTACATGGCTGTGCTTTGGTATGTGTTAAATGCAGGAGATCAGATTACTGAGATCTAATTCTTTGGAAAATGACTTTGTGAAGAACGGCGCTGTGTGGGACGAAGGTTTGACTCCCTGGTACCTGGTATGGACACCTCCCATCTTTGTGCCAGGAGGGAAGGAAGACTGGAGTCTTCCATAGCTTTGTGTGTCTAGAATAATGTGTGCAATTAGTTGTCCAGTTTTGGGCTGTAATGTTTCTTGTTCAAAATGTTGAGGTCTTACAAACATCAGCGTTTAATGAAACATCTGTCTCACGTGGTTTAGATCCGACTTCCAAATCCAATGAGCTCCCAGTCAAGCTATTTCTTTGCACTCTCTCCTGGAGGACTGCATCGCTTGGAGCTCAGCGAATCTGTGGCCAAAGGAGCGAACCTCCCATGGAATAATGCATAAGGAATGTGTAGGTGTGTGCAAACGTTCTCCCTGGGGGCACGTGGCAGGCAGTGGCAGCTCCAGGTAGGGCTGGGCAGCCTGGATGAGCTGCACGTGCCCGCTGTGAACTCAGCAATCTGCATGGATCCTGCTGTTAGCTGGGGTCTGCTGAGTGCTGATGGCTTTCCAAAGGGTTGGCCGTAGATTGATGCTCATCCACGTTCTTTCAAGAAGTTTTCTGTTGCGTCTGGATAATGAAAACAAAATTGCACATTCTTGGGTACGTCATACAGCCTGGGACACTGGAGTTGGACCATCACAGCAGCTGCTTTTTGAATAAGCAGCTGTGAACTGGGTTTGCATAGTAGAAGTTGGATAGTAGAAAAGGTCCCTTGCATCTGACACTGTTTTGTTGTTCCCCTACGAGCTGTGTGAGGTTTTACACCTGATTGCTTCTGTCTCTCAGATTAGACCCACAAGTTGGGACTCTGGGTCTCTTGTTGCTTCCCCTATGCTGTGGTAAAATCCCACTGCCAGGGGCTTATGGTCTCTGGGAAAGCAGTGCTGTGGAGGGTGTGTTTTGCCTGCCACAGCATGAGATTGGAGAAGGTCTTTCTCATCTGTCTGTCACTTGGAGACATTGGTGATGGAGGCAATACAAAGTGGTCCAAAATTATTTCTCTGTTAGATCTGCTGTACTTGTGACTCATGTAACTCTAAGACAAATTATCCTCTGTCTGACTGTCTGTCCGTGGAACAATTTGATATATATCCATCTTTTACTCTTCAGGAGGAACAGAACTTACTGTGAACGCAGTGTTTTCAGTGAGAGATGAACCATATCAGCACAGATTTTTCCAGATGGTTGTGACTTGACTACAGGCTAGGAGCAAGTGGGGTGTTTTCCTTCCCTATTGAGGATTTTGCCTGTTCTCTGGATGCTTCCAAACAGTTTCTATCTCTGGGTGGCTTTAAAGAGTGATCTTTAAAAAGACTGCACTGTGGAAATGCACCAGTTTGTACCAAATAGTAGGTATTGTCCCAAAATATTTGCTCCAGGAGAGGTAACCTCTCAGACCCCCTGCAAGGATTTTATCCCCTCATCTTCAAATTACTGAGTTCAAACACACAGCTAATGACACACGTAATGATGATAAAATGGAAGTGCTGCTGTAAAGAGGAATGTTTAAAAATAATGATATACCTCTAACTAGGTCTTACAAAAGGAAGTCTTAAATAGCTGGAGAGAAACAGATGCTTTGGGGGACTTGTGGATAAAAATAGTGGCTTTCAAATTGCAACCAAAACAAAAATGTGGCCTCACTTAGTCAACCTCAGCACTAGAAATTCCTCTAAAAACCAAAGGGCCCAGAGCTGGGAAAGGATGCGAAATACCTGCTGCTGCATCTGCAGTGGTTTCAGCATGTTTTTGTGTCTTCCACCTTGCCTTACTTCTTTGCAACGTTCTGTCTGTAACAGCACCTGGCTGATACCCTGCCCTATGGGACTGAAGATTTATTTAATTGTTGTACAGAACCTCTGGGTTCTGTTTTCCTTGGAAAAATGCTGAAGCTGTGTCTGGGCCATGCACGTGTGGTTGTCTTCTCTGTGGTCTGCACAGATTTGGACAGAGCTGGTGTGGGTGTAGCTCTGCTTAGTGCTGAGCCTTTCCCCTTCAGGCAGGGCTCTCTTATCTCAGTTATCTCTCTCTGAGATGAGGGACCAGCTCAGCCTCAGCAGGGCTGGATGTGTAGTGAAGATCCAACAACTTCTTAAAGTCCATTTCAGCCATTTGTAAATGTGTGGACCTGACCTTGGTGTCCTGCAGGCAGCTCCGGCTCTGCATCCAGACCTTGGAGCATCTGTACACAGGGGCTGAGAAGGATTCAGTTGTGTGGTTTGGTCTAAGTGGAAAAAACACGGTTAGATCAGAGAGAATATTTTTTTGACTATTCCTACTTTTCCCTTACTTGTTAGGGCAATAAAAAAAAGGCAGATCTTTCTTTTAAGTGGATAGCTTTACTCATTCATGTGGTGTTTTTGTTTCAGGTGGTTCTTCTCAAACCAAAAGAAGCAGTCAGGTGAGCCCAGTATTTCGCTTTCCTGCAGATCTATGCGTGCAGAATGAGAATTGATGTGTGGGAGCAATGCTGGACACCTCTGAATCCCAGGGGACTGAGGTCTTGGTGGTTCCATCACCTCCTGACCGCAAACCCACCAAAGGCATTTTTAAAACACGCCTTTTGCTCTTTGTCTTCTGTGCAGTGCCACAGACTGGTTTGCTTTGGAGCTGGCATTTAGAGATTAGAACTTTATAATTTTCTCCTTTATTGGTAATGCCCTCACACTGTCATTTGGAGCTGAAAGGAAAGCATGCTGCTCGAGCTGGCCCCACCGGGCGCCGTGATAATGCTCTTATGAGTGAGACTGTCATTAGATTAAGTGGAAGATGCCAGTAGAGTTGTTCTCAATGGCCGGCCTCTCTTTTCTCCACACGGTGCTCGGAGTCCAACTATACTTTTTCTTTCGCATTTCCATATGTCCCTCCTTTATGCCTTGTCAAGAGCATTAGTCACAGCCATCCATCTGCATCATATATCGCAGCCGAGACAAAGCCAGCGGGACGTGCGGCTGCTCAGCACCCTCAGCCCCGCCACAGCACAGGGCTCAGGTCCCTCGTGTGAGCAGCAAGCACTGGGGCAGGGAGTGAGCATCTCACCCCATGTGCTGCATGGCAGTCCTTCTCCTGGAGCTGGGCTAATGGACTCACCTCTCGTGTTTTTGCAGGTATAAAGGGAAGCGATGCTCGTTAGGTTCCCATTCTGGAGCGTGCAAAGCCTTCAGCTGGATCTGAAAGCAGGGCAGTGTGCTGGGGTTTGCTCCAGGGCAGCGCCCGCAGCATTGGCTTTTCTGGTGTGTTGCACTGCTGAATTTGCAGACTGGAGATTTGGGTTCCCCACGGGAAGCGCTCATCTCGTGAAATGCGGTGCACAAAGCAGTGAAAGGCGGGTGCTGGCTGACTGTCAGTGGGAGAGGGTTGGAGATGGAGAAGTGGAAGGAGGGTTTTAAGGAGAGTGATGGATTTCCTGCACCCAAATAACAAAGAAGAGGGAAGAAACCAACACAAATGTAATTTTGTCCTGGCCGAATGATGCCTTGTCAGTCACTGAGGAATGAATTGTGCTGTGCAGCAGCAGTCACCTTCCATAAGTGCTTCAGGCTTGATTTAATATCCCTCTTCCTAAAAGCAGAAGGTGAAAAAATGGTTTAGGGGCACACCCAAGGGGAAGGGGAGGGGAGGGAGATGAGGGGTGAGAAAAAAAAGAAGTAAATAAAAGTTGTTTAATATGTATGACTAACCCCACTGTGGTGGGAGAATGAGGTGGGGGGGTTGGCATGGCTGGGGGGTGTCAGACATGTGCCATGGATGGGGCTGGGAGGGGAGAGGTGGGAAAGAGAGGGCAGGAAGGGAGCGTGGCTGTCTGCATGCATCCGCACAGCGCTTCCTCTTTAAAATTCCCTTACTAAGCTCAGCTCCTATATTTTATATTCAGAACGAAGGTTCCCGCCCCCCCAGCCCTCCCCACCCACCACCACCCTCTCTCCCTTTAACTTGTTAAGTTTGAAAGATGATATATACACACAGTTTGCTTTGCCAGTCAGCCCGTTTAAGGCCAAGATTAATGCAGTGCATTGGTGCAATCGTGCCGCAGTGGTGCGTGATCGGAATACGAGATGGAATACGGGGGGAAAGGCCAGAACTGTGCCTGTATTCCGAGTTTACACAAGTCTCCTTAGCAACTTCTCTGATTTTTATATATATATATGCATATGTATATATATATATATTTCTTTTTTTGTATGGGATATGTGTGCATGCACGCGTTGTCCCAAAATCGCCAGCGGATAAAACATTCCCTAAGTTTTTAAATAGCTCTGCTTGTTTCTCTTGTTTTGTGTTGTTTCATATATATATATTTTTTCCCTTCTCCCTGCCCTTTTTGTCAAATGAGGGGCTTATTAATTAATTAACTACTTTGATTTCCCGGGGTGGGGGAGGGGAAGGGCACGGGGGGGGGGGGGGACCCGCGGAGGGGTGGCAGCGGGGCTGGGGGGGGGTTGGGGGGGTGGGAGCACCGTAATACTTTGCATTGTGACTTCTCCAGAGTTGGTTTCTTTCCAGTTGCTCACATCTCAGCATGTGGAATTATTGCGCTTTCTCCCGATTTGCCACAGAGTTGGCAGTGGGCTGACATGGTTAGTCATTTGAATTGTATTTGGATCTGAGCTGATTTATTTTGTTTTATTTTATTTTATTTTATTTTATTTTATTTTATTTTTGGGGAGGGGGGAGGTGCATTTATTTGTTCCGAAACGCGCTCTTTGCTTTTGAAAATATGCGCCGTGCATTTTATAGCCCGTAAAATGGAGGAAGGAGGGAAACAAATGAGAGAAGGTGAGAGGATTGTGGCACGGCTGTCCCTTCATTCCCCTCCCCGTACCATTTTTGTAGTTGCCTACAGAAGAACCCCCTCCCCACAGGAGGGAGTGGCCTTATAGCGATGAAGGTACGTTGGATTTGTGTGTGTGTGTGATACTGTATGAATAGCACGGGGCAAGGGAAAGGATGTGGGGTGGGGAGAGCAGGGGAGGGTGGAGAGAGGGAAGAGTTATCCTCCAAGTGCTGTACCTTGAAATAACCCAAGGGAAAATAGTTGCTGCCTCACTTGAGTTGCTTTCAAAATCTTGCTGTGCGCTTTTACTTTTTCTTTTACTTCTATTTTTTTTTTTTTGGTAGAGCATGGGGGGGGGTGGGGAACAAAAAATAAGAAAGAAACGGAGCCAAAAAAATAGTGAAGGCTTGATCTTGGCTTCCATACAAACAGATGTTGCCTGTCATTCCGTGGTTAAGCAGGCAGATTGCAGCGAGCAGCAGCAGTTCGGGGAACTGCAGCAGAACTGGAAAGTGGGAGATGCCTTATAGAAATACCTTTTTTTCTCGCTGTTCTGCACATAAGTATTTTTTTCCCCTGGAATTATCCTTCATTACATGTCTGTTTTCAATTATTTATTTATTTATTTATTTATTTATTTTACTTTTTGAAAAATTATTTTTAAGCGGGCACAACAACAAACCCAGAGCAAAATGGGAAAGCACTGGGAACTCTCCCCTAATATTACCAAAGCCTTTTGGGCTGCTCTGTGGAGCTTCTCAGTCTGCTTTTTTGTTCTTTCTCCCATAGGCGAACACTTAGGAAAGAAGGATATTTTGGAAATGTTTAAGGCTCGGTAAGTGAATGTTCACCACGACTCAGGGCAGGCACTGTGCTTCTGCTGAGCTCACCCCACAGTGCTGTATGTGGGATCGTGAAGGTTGAAGGCCTTTCTGTCTCCTTTCCAAGTTTTAGCAGCGCTGTAAGAACAAGAATCCCGCTGTTTATACAGTAGAAGTTGTAACGAAGCACTGAGACGCTCCATCCCGTGGCTCTTTTGTGCTCCGTCTGTGCTTGCGGGTCTAATCCCCCTCATTTTCTATGCTCTCGTTTTTTATTTTCCCCCTTTTTGGTTTTTAATTTCTGCTTTCCGATTTAATCGTCGGGAGAGAGAACGGCACAACGTGGGGAGCTGTGCGCCGAAAGAGTTAAAGTTTCTTGGCACGGGAGCAGCAGTTTAGCAACAGATCAATTCATTTAAATGAAAGAAATCACAGACCGAGCCATCTGATTTTGAAATTTCACATCTTATGGCTCCACTTTAGAACAAAGCTTCTGTTTTTCTTTCCCCTCTTATTAATAATTCACGCCGCTTTTGTTTCAGCCCGTTGCTTTTCACGGGAGCTTTCGGTTGTCTGTAGCCTTTTTTTTCTCTCTTTTTTTTTTTTTTTTTCTCCTCTTAAAAAATATGAAATACCGAGGCTGCGTTCGTCTTCTGTGCTTTGCTCTGCTGCAAAGCCAGCCGTAAACCTCTGCTCAGCACAGCTGGTGTCGGAGCTGGTTGCACCCTGGGTGATCGCCGCTTGGAAACAGCTTCCATGCGCTGCCCAGAGGGCTGCACACACCTCTATGTGCTCAGCCATGTGCACAGGAGGGATTTCTGTGCCCGGATACAAGGTGCACAGCCGGCTGCAGGCGGTGTGTGTGTGTGCACCAGCAGGCTGCATCACTGTGTGCCTTACGGTGTATCTGTATCTTGGGTGGGAACCCTTGCAGTGTGTTTCGTGGCTTGTTAAAGTCTGGGGAGGATCACGAGCAACTTTGGGTGGCTTTTTGGTCATTGAAATGCATTGGGCTTTGGTGCCAACCCAGATAGTTTTGTTTTTTTTTTTTTTTTCCATTAAGTAAAATGAAATAACTAAATTCATCTATTTTTTTAAAGAAATCGCATCCCATCTTTTACACAATCTCCTTAAAAATAATAATAAATCATTTTCTTCTGCTAAATGAATGCTTTTGGTCCAGGGGTTCGCAGACCCCAACCAGGGTGGGGTGGCAGCTTTGGCGCCGCAGTGCTGAGCCTCTTCCCAGCATGTTGGGTGCATGGGGGGGGATCCCTTTGTTCGGCCGCTCCCCAACCTCAGCTCCCCCTGCATGAGATCCTCGGTGGGGAGGAACGACTGTAAGTGGATTTTAGGAGTGTGAAGGGGGGTGAGGTAGAACCCACCACCCATGGCCGGTTGTAGATGTGGGCGCTTTTATGGCTCCCTGCCCTTATGCCAGATCCCAACCGCGTTGCAGGGAGACGGCAGGGTTCGGAGCGCCGAGCCCGTCCCCCCCAATATCGGACTATTTCTGTGGGTGTCGTTGTGGTTACATCACAGAGCGCTCCTTCCTCATCTCCATTCTTGTGCAAAATTCAAATAATTCCCCCCCCCTCCCCGATAGCAGCTGTGCATGGTTTTTTAAGTCGGTCTTTAACGTTGCGAAAGGAACAATAAAATGAAAGGCAAAACCGGCATCTTAAAACTTGGCAAGTGAAAGCAGCTTGGACTGGCAGCCAAGAATCCTGCTGTGGTGCAAAAAGAATAGCATCCACGAAGCCACCACAATCCGGGGTTTCGCTTCTTTTAACAATCGCATCGGCAGCGAGAAATAATTATTCCTTGTATCAGTGTTAAAAGAGTCAAAAAGCTTAAAATGCTTGCTTGGTGAACCTTCTCAAAAGCAGGTAACGATCCTCCTATTTGATTCTGTTTTATCAAACTTTAATTGGATAAGGATCTCTGTATGATAACTAATCAGTGGGAGAAGTGGATGCGTGTTACTAACTAGCAGGGGATGCGTTTGCTGTTACGACTTCCACGGCGCTTTATTTGTCGTAATCGCTTTGGTGCCGATGGAACTGGCAAAGTTCTGAGATGTTTGTGTTGCAAGAAATGTTTTGTTTCCGTGGGTTGGAATCGCTGCGTTGGGGAGGGCAGGAATGGATCAATCCGAGGTGGAACGTGGAAAATCAGCTTCCCTAAAAAATGAAATTAAAAAGGGGGAAAGTCGGGTGGGGGGAGGAATTCCTCCCGTAGGATTGTCTTTCCTTTTGCTTCTAAGGCTGCAGCCTCTGCATGTGTGAAGGTGGGATCCATTTCTTGAGATTTGGCCATGAAAATATCCGTAAATATTTTGTCTTCCAGAAAGCACTGCTCGTCGAGTTGGGCCTAGCAATATGGCAGCGCACGTTCGGTAAGGAATCTCATCAAGTGCTGCTACGAGGTAATTTGGTTTCTCCTCGCCTCTCCACTCACTGCCTTCCTTTTCCTTCCAATTTCTTCTCATTATTTCAGTGCAGAAATCTATTGATACAGGTCTTTGTGCTGAAGGTAGAGAGCGTGTGTGTGTGTCTATACATAAATATGTATATATATTTGTATGTATTTACAAGCCTAAATAGACTGGGGAGGGAGGTAAGGAAAAAGAATGGGAATTATTTAGTGGTTGTTTTTCTTATTTGACTTATTTTCGTGGCAGAAGTACGAAATGGCTGCAAACAGTGCTTTGCTCAGGCACACAATGCATTCCATAGTGATCGATTTTCCTGGACAGGGCATTTATGCTTGGTGGTTTGCAAGAATACCACCCACAGACCGAAACCAACGTTATGTCTTTAGAGACTTTGTTTTTCCATGTTGCTTCCTATATTCCTTTGGCTGTAAATCCAGAACATGCCAGTCTCAGGCTGGCTTAAGGCTAAACAAAGGTGTTGTGCTTTTTTTGGGTGCCAGGCTCTAGAACCAAAGCTGTGCTGATCCTGTGCTCGTCGACAAGTTACAAAATTAATAGGGAAGCAAAGCATCCTTGGGATCAGGATATCACAATCCTTTATGTAAGGAGTACAATCCGTGGGGTGCAGGTGGAGGCTTTTTATTTGTGATCTTAGCATTCCAGTCAAATACAGTGCGAAGACAATTGATTTGTTTGCCTACCATAGATTTTCTGCCACTGTGTGTATGTTCATCAGGTTTTCAAAAGGTACAATAGCTGTATGATTGATCAGTGGGGGGAAACATTTTGAAACCCACATCTTGTGTAATCTATGGCACTCCTTCAGTCTCCCTGAATATGGTTGATACACGTGAAATTAATTTTTTTTTTTCAAGCAGTAACATATTTAAAAACAATAATAATCCTTGTATTTCCCTGTTCACTTGCTGCTGCCCCTATCAGTTCACCGTCTCAGAAATTGTCCATGAGTTTCTTTTGCAAAAGGCATGAAAAGGAAGAGGTTGGCTGCTGGGCACTTGTCATTTGCAGCACGTAGGTGCCACTGAATGCAGTCTGTGTGCCACCACGCTGCCTTTCCTCGGGGCCCACGGGAGCACAGAAGTGGTCGATGAGATTCATGGTGGGGGCCTGACGGAGTGTTTTCTTTGGCACACATAGGTGCTTTGCTAAAGATAGCTCCTTCTGCCTTCTCTTTCCTTTTTTAACAGCTGAAGCTATGGTGATGGAGCCTAACGCTCGTTCTTCCCTTTTGTTCTGTGAAGCAGTCAGGTAGAGAGGCGCTGGGAGATGGAGGGCCAGGACTGCAGCACAGAGCAGCTCTCTTTTAGGCAGCTGAAGAAAAAGCATATTTTGGTTTTTGGACAACACCTACCAGCTGCCCTGATGAGCACGCAGTGAGCTCTCGGATGGTCTGCCTTGTTCTGTCTCTGTAATCATTCAACGATGAGGACAAGTTGCTGAAGTGCATTGGGTGCCTGCAGTTTCCATTCAGACCAGTGCAAGCTGAGGGCACACGACCTGCCACAGGAGGTATGTGCAGGCCACCCACACGCCACGACTTGGTTGCTTTCAAGGGCTTCAGTTATATCCCAGTGGTTAGAAAATGAGTCTGGGAGATATTAGGGAGAAAAATAAAGATTTAGAGCTAGGGAAAGCTAGAAGGAGTGTAAGCTTCGCATAGGATGTGTGCTTCAGTGAGATCAGTCCTTTCTCACACAAAAAAGAAGGGATTTCTTTGCCAGCAGAGGCACGCAGATCATCATACCTTCACACATATACATCAGAGTACAGAAAATTAGGGTCAAAATGTACTCTTAAAAAAAAAAACCACTCTATTATGCAATATTGCATTATAGCATGGGAATGACTTACAAAGGTCTGATGGAAAAAATCCTTGCCATTGTATGAAATGCTGATAGAGGCAGCAGCAGTGTGACTGACTCCTAATACTGTGCTTATTTGGCTCGATCGGAAGGGTCGAGAGACAATTTGAATCACAACCTCAGGTCCCCTGAAATAAATGAGCTCCCTGGTTGGAGAGTTTGGGTTATTTTTGGTGGGGCAGCATTTGTTATATGCCGTTTGTAGCTCAGTTCCAAAAGAGTGCACAATGAGTGTGTTTGTGCATGATGTGACTCTGTTCTGTCTGCAGGACCATGTGCTCTCTGCCCCGTTGCCTCGAGTGCATGCACTGCAGGGTGAAGGCTTTTGGAAGGCTGGGGATTCTCATTGCACATGGGCTCCTATCTAAAAGCTTTCCTGCTTTTGCACAGATGCCGAACCCTTGCACCTCCTGTTCTTGGTCTGAATTTTGGGCTCTGAGAACTGTGGAAAAGCTGAATGCTATCAAGGTAGGTATGGGAGTCTGAAGTGTAGGAATATAAATTTAGGCAAGCAGTTTAGTAGATAACCTTTGGACAGATGGTGAAAGTTTAACATCTCTATTGCTGGATGTGGAGCAAGAGTTGCACATAACTCAGTTAAAGCAATATTCCAATAAAAGGAAATTGTATGTATTAATTGCATGCTTACCAGGGTGCGCAGGTTGAAGTGTTTTATTTTAAGAGCCTACACAAGAAGTGGGAGAACTTCTGAAAGCATCAAAATAGCAAAATAATTTTCCACGTGCTGACTGCTTCATTTTATAGGGAATAATCTGAAGAAAGAGAAGACGCAGCAAGTAAAAATGTGGATACACTTTAAGCAACAATTGCTCTGACTGATTTTGTGCACAGGCTGCATTTGGAGCTCCCAGGCAGCCTGCTCTGTGGCTTAATTCCCCACCAGTTGCCCACCCAATAAAACTTCATTAATGGGAAATGTTAGTTACGCCAGCAAGAAAACTTGGAAACTCTGGGGGAAGGAGGGGAGGTTTCTTGCTGGCAACTTTGCTCCACGATTCTCTGTGAGGACTTATTAGAAAAAAATTCTAAAGCAGTTTAATATCTGTCTCTGTCATTGTAGGAAGAAATGCTGTCAGATAGCAGAGAGCTGGAGCTGGGGGAATTTTCTGGATCGGTTCGTGAAGCGAAAGGATTCTTTCTCTTTAAAAATAGAATGACAATAGCACCCCGGCCCAGTAATGACTTCTCTGAAAGTTAAAACAACTCTGAGGCAGTTGCTCTGCTTCCACCGGGCTGCCAGCATGGAAACGAGACCACTTCTTGCGGGATGGGGGTATGTGTTTATTGCACTGCTGTCTGCACACAAAAACTGCTCTTTCTTAACTCGCTGCACCGTTAGCGATACGCCGCTGGTGTTGGCCATGGCTCTTTCAGTGCTGTGTAACCATCAGCGATTCTGCCCAGGGAAGTAGTTAGGAGAAAAAGAAAAAAAAAGAGAAAAAAAAAAAAAAAAAACAACAAACCCGCTGATCTCCTGCTTTCTTTTATTTATTTTAAAGTTGGTTTTGTTTTACTGAGGTTTTGAAGGAAACTGTAGCAACGGTGCTAATGGTGTAGCAAAGCCAAGAGGCGGCTCTTCCCCCCTGGGGGAAGCGGTGTTGAGGTGCTGAGGGGCACGAAGGCTGCTGCCTGCTAACAGCTCTGACATTTCATTTGCAGAAATGCTTTCCCTCTTTTAAAACAAAAACAAAACCAACAAACCAAAGCCCAAAGCCAAACCTAACAAATTGCAGAAGAGACCCATGCCTGTTGCCACAAACCCGTAGATCCGAACTTGTGGTCATATTCCACACAAGCTTGTATCTATAGGTATGTGTCTGTCTGGCAAGTGCACAAAGTGTTGTGTTTCTGCATTTACACTGATGATGTTCGATTCTGCTGTTTGTGTCTTTCGTCTAATGCCTTCTTCCCTCCTCCTTTCTTTCTTTTTACGAAATGTAAAATCAGAGCTGCAAATCTCGCTCTGCAATTACCGTATCAGTTTCCAGCTTGGATTAGTGTTAAAATACATTCATACCAACTAACAACTCATTTGTGCCTGAGCGAAATGGGACGGGGGAGGTCTGTGACATCAGCCTGAAGAAATGAAATCTCAGCGACGTTACACGTGGGTCTGGCTGCAGGGCATGGGGCAGGGGTGGTTCTGAGGTTGTTGGGAGCAGAGAAAGCTGTTTCATTTGTAAAGTGACGGGGATCCATTCTTTGCTCAGTGACGATTTGTTTGTGAGAGCAAGAGGTGCTTCTGTTCTGTTCTTTTATTTTGGGTAACTTCAGTCCCTGTGCACAGTGCAGCCGTGCAGCTCAGTGCCAGAGCCGCCCGTTGGCTCTCCAACTCCTTTCTCCCTCTAAAATCAGCTCAGTGTAGAAGCCAGGTTCTCTTAATTTTGTGGTATTTATTTCATTTTAAATGGTTTTTAAAGTAGAGCAGGGGAAAAACCCATGTAAGCAGGCAGTATGAAACCTGCTGGGCAAAACTGACATTTCTAAGTGGAACAATTACTTTTGAAGAAGTTTTTTTTCAACCCCAACATACAGATCCTATGTGAAAATAATTAGAATGTGAACTCAAAATAAAGTCTGACTGTTTCTTTCCAGTGTTAATTTCACCAAAGATTTGGTCTGTATTTCCACTTTTAAATTTCTCTGTTTTTGAACTTGGCTGGTTTGACACACACTGCTGCGGTCCAAAAATGTTTTTTTTTTTTTTTTTTTCCTCCCTTGCTGAATTTCCAGGGTTTTCTGTGTGTTTTCTGCTTATTGTAGATGCATAAAACAATGGCAGAGAGCTAATAGAACTGCAGTCTAACTGCTTTTGTTTCTCCGTGTGGATTGAAACTAGCAAGAGGTGACCGAGAAGGATGCAGGGTGCTCTTCTAGGCAAAGCTTTTACAAAGCCACAGTGAAGCCTTGCTGTGATTTACTGCCCTGAACATGCACCTGGAGACCAGATCTCCCCTGGGCATTGGTTGCCATCACCTGTGAAGTTGCTGGAAGCTCCCAGTGCTCAAACAGTGCTTCCTGATTCCTCCTTCCCCTTTGCTGGTGGACGTTGTATCTGCCGTGGTGGAACAAATAGATGCTGGATGAGATTGCACATTGTGACAGTGAGGTTTGGTTTTTTCTAGAGAGGCTGTTATGGTTTTGCTGTTTTTCTTTTGTTTTTAAATGCTGTGAATATTCAGTGTATTAGATTCCTGTGTTTGTGGCTATCAGGGAAGCCTTGGCTGATTCAGTCTGACCTCTGAAGAGGAGCGATCTGGCCAAATGCAGTTCCCAATATAATGTGTATTTGTGCATGGTGGTCTCTTCCCTGTAAAGCCATTTGGAGACATCAGGCATCTGGCAATGTGCTGAGGGAAGCCTGGAATTTGTCGCTGAGCATTTTGGAGTCTGCCACTTCAGGTGACGTCGTGTTGGGAGTGCCAAAAATCCACGGCAAGGGAATTGGGCTCGTATGTCACAAAATGAGATACCACCCGTGGGCTTGTGGGGAATTTGAAAGCACACTTTTGGATTAGAAGAAATCAGTATTTGAGTCAAAGGAAGGAGTGCAAAACTACTTTGGGTACAGTATTTTAGTGCAGTTCCTCACCATGCTGGGCTCTGCTGATGAATATCCAGCTTTCTTCTTTTGGAGAGAGAGACTTGACCTTACCATGGCTGGATGCTTAGAAAGCAAACATGAGCGATGTGCCATCAGACACAGGGCCAAGATGCCTGCCCATGCTGCTGGGCTCCCTTCTGGTGCTCAGCTTGCTTTCTGGTCGCTGCTGGTTTTCTGCTGCTTGGCAAAGGACAAGGGCAGCTGTGCCCCTGCATGGGGAGGCAGCAGCTCAGCCCGGTGTGAGCTGGAGATGCTCCATGGTCTGTGGGACAAGTGGATGTGCTGCAGTGCACACCCACAACACGTCACTAATTTTTTAATTTATTTTAAGTTAATTTTCTTCGCTAGGCTCTCCCCAGCCTTTTTTAGCCGTAGCCTCTGAAACCCCCCCCAGCCCCTTTGTTTTTCAGCTCAGCCTTTTGAAAAGAGCTGTATTGTGTTTTTGGCGTTAATTTGTAATTCTTTTCCGTTGGTTGTATTTCACTGCACTTCATTAAGTTTTAGAGCGAAACTCGAGTCTGACAAAATGATGGGAAGAACCTTGAAACGTGTCTTCCCTGTAGGACGGAAGAAACTAATTGGAGGCTGTGGTGCTTCTACCTGGATGTTTCTCGTGAATATTTTCCCTCACTTAGTTGATGAGGAGCTCACATTTATGCAGCAGCTTTGATCTGAGTGCCAGACAGAGTGCACAGAGATCTCTTCATCTGTCACCGAGGCACAGTGGCTGCATCCCATTGCGCCGGCGCGCTGCAGGGTCACCGTGGGCAGGGAGTGCTGGATGCTTTACCCAGTTTGATGTTGCAGGGAACAGAAAGAAAGGGAAGGCAGCTATTGGAGCTGGAAACAAACCAGAGCCCCTCATGCAGAATGTACCAGGAGGGCCTCCGGGACATGAAAAAATCACAATGTCCTCTCCGAAATTGCTACCTTGATCAGTGCAGTGCATTCTCTAGCGATGGGCAGTCATTGCTTTAGCACCTCGCAGGAAAAAATGCCTCCTGTGGAACTAACCTGGCTATGTGTGCATCTAGGGAGGCTCTGCTACAGTAGTGCTCTGTTTCTCCAGTTAGTACAGAGGCAAAGGTTCTTGCCTGAAGAAGAAAAGCAAACCTTTACCAAAGCGAGCTCCTCTTGTTCTTCAGATTTGTAAATCACAGTTTTCTCCCTCAAAATAACAAGACTGCTTCTCCTTTCTGTTAATGACATCTTTCACTGAAAGGCCATTTGCAGACAGGTGTGTGGCAAGAATGATTTCACTTGCGTGCTCCCCCTTTTCCCAGTCTCATCTGGTGCAGAGCAGAGCGAGCGGTGTCAGCAGAGAGGAGCACACAATAGCATTCGGGTAATTAGGATAACCATATGCAGTGGCAAATGGGAACCATGATAAGCAGAATGCGATTGTGTACCCTGGAATTTGAACCTTATCCAAACAGTCTTATTCAGATAATCAAATCTCGTCGAACTCTTAAAAGGCAGATAAATTACTATTTCAGTTATCTGAATTTTATTTTTTTTTTAATTAGTTCTTTATTTGTTTTTAATCAGCGAGGGAGAAAATAGGGAGAGGATGTTCTTAGATGTGGATGTTTGGGACTAAGACCCCCATCCTTGAGCCAGGCAGTCTCCATCATTTAGGAGCTTCAGCCGCAGTGATCTGAAGGAGGAACGTCCATGCAAAACCAGCATTGGCTCTGGGACCTCCTCATGCTATGCAGAGTCTCAAACAAGAACGTTCAACCTGGGCTCTCTGAGCTTCCCACATTCCCATAAAACAGTATGCTGCTGCTCAGCCATACAACAGACCTGGGCCTATGGGTTTGGGGGGTTATTTAGAGTTATCAGCCCTGCAGCTTGCCTGCCAGCATCACTCCTGGGCCCAGCTACTGACACAAAGCTCTCCGTGCTTCAGCAGTAAGTGCTTGGCTACCCTTCCCCTAGAAACTACCAGATCCTGAAATGTGATATTGAGTAAATCTTCAGATTGCTGTAACTCTTGCTAAAAATTCGAGCACGGACCATTTTTGTAATGTGTTGAAAAGTTTTGGGTTGCTTTCATAATATTGGAGCTGCTCTGGATGTCAGCTGAGCCCAGATGAGATTTCTTACTTTAATTTGCAGACTCTGAAAGTCCCAGCCCAGCTCAGCCCACCTGCCAGGCTTCTAGGAGTAAACCTGAGCTGGAGTAAACCTTCAAACCTCTTGAGGTTCCTCAATCTAATAGTGAAGCTGCATCAAACAAAGCTCGATGGATGAGCTGATCAGATGGAATCACATCAGCATTTCCATTGTAAAATCTCATCTGTCTGAGGTTTTTGAAAGTCCTCTGCTAAACAGATCACTCCGAGCTCAAGTTTAGCAAACAAGATTTCTGACCTCAAACTGGAACAATATCATTTGTGGGTTTGAGTATTTATTTTTTTTTCTCCATGACTTCAGGAAATGTGTTTGCTTCAGGAGTATTTTCTGCTTTCCACCTCCTCCTTGGCAAGCCCTGCTGTTGCCTGCCTGGGATCTGAACGTGAAGGTGGGCTCTTCTTTCTTCTGTATCCTTCACAGTCAAAAAGGCTCAGAGCCAATTCTCAGCTGATGACCTTGCAGCTGATGGTAACAAAACAGAATTCTGCTTCCTTGAGTTCATCTGTCCTGAAGTTCCATTGCTGGTATCATTGCTGTCTCAACTCTGTATGGTCAGTAGGAGTGATCTGCAAATGCACACGCAGCAATGGTGTAATTTAGGAGGAGTAATACGTGGGGCACTGCTTTTTGTGTCATTGTTTTTGGAGGATATCACACCCTCTGAAGGGCTGTTTTTCTATGGAACGTGCTGCTTTGCATTGCAAAATGCTTTAAAAGAATGGAATATTCCATTAAATCCTTGAAAAGCAGCACTGGATTAGAATTCTGCCAACATTCTTGGGAAACCAAATGTAAAGTTTGGCTTCTTCCAACACAGAGTAAGGAAGGCAGGTTTCTGTGTTCTGCTGTCACCTGAAGTTCTTGGGGGAACAGGAGGTAAAATGAGCACAGCTCTGCATCCCTTCCCCATCCAGTCTCCACCTGCATCTCCATCTGATGTTGTCTGGGTTCCGTGGGCTGCCTTTCACTCTGAAGATGCATTAACTTACATAGGAATGCGTGGCTCTGCATTGCAATGCAATGCTCCCCACAACTATATTTAATAGGGACTTTTGTAACATCGATACGTATCGTAATTGAACATTGTCATTAGATTACATATTCACCCTAATTACATAATTAGGTATGATTGTGCTAATTGAGTAAAGACATAATTGACTGAAATCACCCAAAAACAAACACGGGGAGTCACGCCACCAAAAGGCAGTGCTATAATAGGCAGCAGTGCTGGAGATCTCTCCTGTTCTCCCAGAAGAGGAACATTCTTGGTTCATAGGCAGTTACCAAACAGGCAGATGTAGTGAAGGTGCTGGGTGATGGTAATTAGGTGACTTGTGCTTTAATATTTGATCTCAGCTCCTCAGCTCAGCTCCTCGTGTCAGTAGTAGCAGCAGATACTCTAATTGACGGCATGACTAGCTGCGTGATGCTTCTTTTCTGCTTGAAATGACTGTTCCTCCGGGGTGCAAATACACTTTCATCCATCCTGGCTTCATCTGAGCTTGAAATGGTGGGAGCAGAATATCTCATTCTGAGACCAGGCTCTCATTGATGGCAAATCTCACCCTCATAATCTGTGCAGCAACTCCAGGGGTGCCTAAAAAATTGATCAGAGGGTGAGTATGGGATAGAAACTGCTTCAGTGTTTAAAAATACTTTGTCTTAAAGTCTCTGTTTTGTTTTTTTCTTTCCTTTCTTTAAAGCAGCTCTGAAGCAAGCGTAGGTCACATGCAAGTCCACAGAAAGGCTTGTTTATTCCTATCGCATTGTTTTGGAGGGGCTTTGGATATATGGGAGCTGGTGCAGAGGGATGTATAGGAACTGGGACACGAATATTGTCTTGGTGAGAGCCCTGCCCCATGCTGGGATGCTGCTCCAGCACCTTGGGGTGGGAGGAAGCCCAGCGGGGTGCAGCTCCCAGCTCCCTACAGTGCTGGGGAGGCAGCGAGAACGCTCCTTGAGTGAGTGCCAGCACAGAGCTGACAGCTCAGGGCTTGGGAAACATGGCAATGAGGAGGAAGCTGAAGTTGTGATGGAAGGGAGGCAGGGAGAGGTGGCGAGTCAGGAGCAAAGCAGTCACGGTGGCATTTGCCAACCTGCGAAAAATTTAGGCTATTTAGGCTCAAGGTGAGAATATTGCTCACGAAGTACTTTCTCTTATGTCTGTGAAAGGACCTTTGCTGAGCTGAGGATGCGACTGAAACAAACCAGTTTTTCTTCCCTTTCTGTTTTGGAGTGAATTCTTGGAGGATGTTTTGCTCAGCACTGTCTGTAACTGCAAGGCGTGCCATCACAGTGCTGATGTTAGCAGCGATCTCCTTCATTAGAATGATTAGATGCTGATAACCGTTCTTCAAATGTTTTGAATTGCATTATTTCTAACGTTTATAGCAAGGTTGAGATGCAGGGAAGTATTTCACAGATAAATTGTAGAGAACACGTGTAGCCTATCCTCATGATACTGGAATGGTTTAGCTTGTGAGCAAGCTCTGTTAGCTGCAGAATGTGAAATAGGACTTTGGAAGAAGTCAGGAGAGGCAGCACACCTCACTGTCACATAACTGAGTGGGATCTGGGGCCCACTCAGTTATGTGACCACCATAAATGAGGTTTATTGGATTCCATCTTACTACATGGGTTACATCTCTGGATGTCAGGCATGAGGGCAGATGCTCAGTGCACAAAAGGGTGGAGTTGTGTCGAGGAAAGATTCAGGGTGCTTTTGGAGAGCAGTAAAGCTGTCCAGGCTGCTGGTCTGGAGCAGGGCTGGAGAACTGCGGTGTCCTGGTCCAACTGTGAGTCTGGATCGTTGTTCTGAGAAATAGAGTGGTCAACAGTGACTGTCCTGCTGTGGTACCATACTGTGCCATTAACTGAGACGCTGTGCCATATCCACAGAGCTTGTCAGTTCAAAATATACGTTCCTGAATACGTAGTTATTAGAAATTCCACTAATACTATTAACAGCAAGTACATTTAAATCTTGCAGAAATACTGTTTTTCTTTCCAATTTTCTTCCACTGTTGCAAGCTGAATTCCAGCACGTGGTGTTATTTCTCATCTCCTTCCTTTGCTTTCTAGACAGGCTTGGAATGCAGAGGTAGGGCACTGGCTTCTTCGTAATCAGCAACACTACTTTATCCGAGGAAAATAAGAGCGAGCAAGATGCCATCTATTCAGCACAGCTCAGCACTCATTCATGAGCTCTGATTCCAATGTAATCCCTTCCAGCACAGAGCCGCTGTGCCTGAGGATGCATTCACCTGAGAGCAGGATCTCAGAACTGATTCAGTTCCACTGTTTGCACTGGCATATTTTAAGATGCTAATCCCTGTTTGTAAGCTGTAATAAATAGGCAGCATACTGCTTTAAGCACTAGCTTGGTGGGTAATGGGAATGAGTCACAAAGATAACATCCTGGTTGTTTGACTGTGAACTAATACAAGTGAAAAATGTAATGAGTTCCTTGTTAAGGGAACCCTGTCTTATTCTGACTGCTGAGACAGGCTCAGTATTGCTTATCTAAAAGCATTAATCTGAGCAAGGAATCGATGCAAGGGTAAAATTTACTTAAATGTTTCAACCCCCTTTTGCAGTTCTCCCAATCCCACTTCTGCAATCATCCTTCAGGATGTTCAGGAGCCAAGATGCATGTTCCAGAGTCGATGCTGTACGTGTTCAAAAAGGAAAAGACATGTTAGGACAAACTTCACCCTAAACCTTTCTGAGAGCTTTAGAAAATGTATGTGTATGTTCTGTGCTGTAGTCCAGATGCATCTGCTACAGAGGAGGAAAAAGCCTTATTTTTCTGGCCAGGAGCAAAATTCCTTCTTGTGTAAAAAGTGTCCACGATCTTGTTTCTACCTAGCAGCAATAACCATGGCTTACTGTGTCTTATGTATTGACATACGCAGTGCGGGAGAGCTGCGTTTGGTTTGGTGCCTTTTCACCAACACAACACTTATTACTTCCAAATTAGAGCACTGAGAGTGTTGAGGACTTTTTTTTTTTATCATTACCATTTTTTTAACTGAACCCCTGACATAATGTCGGCTGTGAAGTGGTGGGTGGCTTTCAGCATTTTTGACTGCATGCATCCAGGTTGAGGTAGTAGGTTGTATAGTTTAGAATTACACCAAGGGAGATAACTGTACAACCTCCTAGCTTTCCTTGGGTCTTGCACAAAGCGGCGTGATGAGCGACCATAATTCCTCAGCAGTGTTTGCTCTGGACACATGGAACAGGAAAGAGCAGGTAAGATGAGCTGGAAAAACTTTTCTTTTGCCTCTCTAGAACTTCACAGATGTTTGTTCTCTCAGCACTTTTTTTTTTTTTACCTATTGGTACCGTATTATTGAATATTTAGCAAATTCAGTGGACTAGTAATGCTTGTATTCCTTTATTAGCATTCGAGCAGCACAATGTGTTACATTCCTAAAAAGCACCATGACAACACCTCAGTGTTATTGCCTTCATGGTCAGCAAGCAGAAGTCTCCAAAGGTAACAAGGAAAACGTCCTGCACTGTGTCTGTTACTGAGATGTGCAAGTGGGTTTCCCCTGGCGTTAGCTGGGTTAGTTCTGCCCCAGGAGCTGAGCGAGGCTGTGCCAGCAGCAGAGTGGGAGCTGGCACTCCTTGCCTCTCAGAAAGGTAGGAGGCTGGCACTGATGCTTCCAGATAAAACCTGTAAGGGTTTGTGTGAAAGTACCTCAATCTACACAGTCCCCAGGAGAGCTGTTCTTAGGGAATCTCCGTTAATGATTACAGTTAGCTAAAATGGTGGTTTTCAAGTTTTTTTTTCCGAGGCTTTTGCAATTAAAATAGGTGTTTCAAAGACTGATGCTTCTGGTCATATCTTGTAAGGGTGGTTTGCTTCTCCATCGTATCAGCTTCGTTGAGGACTGCTGCCGTGCATGTGCTTTAGGCTGCTTTATTTCTCTGCCCCATAGATCTTGTTGAAAGTGCACGTTTTCAACTGATGTAAATCCATAAACTGTGCTGAACCCACATCCAGCATAGAGTTAGTGGACACCACTCTGCAGTGGTCGATTCTTTACCTGCTTGGTACTTCTCTAGGAAAAACATTACATATTAATGGTAACGATTCCCAAATAAGAACAGCTTGCTTTCCTTTTTGGTGGCAGAATTCTAGACCTGCTTCATACAGGTATAAGGGTACTTTGTAAGGTTGAAAGATGCTGACTGTGTACTAACACACATACATGTGGCTATCAGACTTAAAGTTGGATATGTAAATCAAATAATCTACCTGCTCCAAAGAACAAGAGGTAACAATGAAGAAGGAGAATGGTCAGTGCTACATTGGAGTTAACAATAACCATAATTCAGTGTGCAGATTTTTCTTCCGAACAAAGCAGCATTCCAGCTTTCCCCCTGATGAGAGGAATGTATTGTCAATTAATTAGACTTCCATCATATGTCCTCGGATGCCCTTCTATCATATGCCTTCCATATGTCCTTATGTCATATGCCTTCCATATGCCCTCTATGTAATTAAGCTTCTATCATATGGCTTCTATCATATGCCATTTAAGTAGATTTCCAGGAGAATGTGGCAGTGTTACAATTATGGACCTTTTGCAATGAGGAAAGGAGCAGCTCATGAGCTGTAGATTAGAAGAGGAGGAAGCAAAAGGAAGGTGTCTAGCTCTGAACGGTTCTTTTAATTGCCAGTCTTGTTTCTCCCAGCTTGCACAATGAACAGACAGAAGTGTCCTAATTTCCTTCTCTTCCATTGCTGTTCCATTCCTAGTTTTTATTCAGTTATTCCTGTGAACAGTAGGAGAGATAGTAACTGTTCTTCAGAGGACATTTCCATTGGAATGTAAAATGAAAAAGAAACAATCCACCCCCTAGAAAATTGTTTGTCCTTTGATAATGGAATCTAAACTTTGATCTGATTTTTGTCCTTTTAAGTCTGACGTACAAAGGGAAGTACTAGAAATATCATGGGGGGAGAACTAATGAAAATGAGATGGTGCACTTTGTTTGAGCACACATCCCTATTCTCTGTTATGGACAATGAGTGTAAATGGTGTTGTGCATTTCTTGGCGTGGTGATTGCTTGGTAGAGTGTGTAGAAGAATATGTAGTGAAATGGGTTCCAAATTTACTGTGGCTTACTAAGACCCAAAATAGGCTCCAATGCCTGTATACCTCATGAAGAAAACTGCAAGCATCCAAGAAGGTCTTGGAATGGTTTCCAATGAAAAGGCAGCTAATGTGCTCACTTGGTTCATGCACATCTCTGTATCTGTGCCCTCTTCCTTCCCAAATACTTCTGAGACCGTATTCTATCACCAGTCAAATTTGACAGAGCAGCAGTGACTCCTGAGACAATTGTGCTCCAGCAGGCTGTACAGAATTTGCAGCCGTGCATCCTGTGTAGTTGGGAGGGTGGCTGGAAGGATGAAGAGAAGGTAAAATACCATGAGATGCTCTGAAGTGACAGAACTGTAAGCTGGGGAGCAGTTTGTAGTATGTGTAGGTTTATCTGGAGCAAGTGGTTGGAATGAGAACAGTTTGGACAGATTCCCACTGTCTGGTAGCCAGCCCCTGAAGACATTGTGACTTCACTGCTATTTTATGTGCTTTATGCAGAGTAAGCTGATATTTACCAAAAAATTGTCCTATATTTTGCTAGGGAGACATACTGCTAGTCACCATTAGCAATATAGGTTCCTCACAGGTAGGTGGTGGGTCTTACTTTGGTTCTAGGTCACTAGGGAAGTTATTCTGAAAACTACCTGCTGTGGTCCATTATTAGGATTTGCTGATGTCACAGTTGTAAACTGCTTACTGAAGAATGTGTTGGAATCTTTTATGGCTCAGCCATATCTCTTTCAACACCACTAATTTATTTAAAGAGTAATTAATAAGGTGTTGCATTCAGTAGTAATTTCTTGGTTTGCTGGGCAGCAAGGTATTTCTTGAAACAGCACATTATTGCAAATTCTCTTTTGCTTCTGTGTTTTCACATGGCTGTGATGGCTGTGAAAGGTGTCAGCCAACAGTGATGAAGAAGGAAGAACTTTGCTTATCCACAAATAATGGGATTTGATTGCATGCAGCCCCACAAGCATCTTCTGAGCTGCCTCACAGCTGTCCTTCGATGGGCCAACCTGTGGCAGTGAGAAATCTGGGCAGGGCTGTCTCCTGGGCCTTGAGTGCTGTTCATCCTTTAGAAAGGAAACTGAAATTCAAAAACTTTCACTGTTGGAGGGATCTTTTTTTTCTTTCTTTCTTTCTTCTTTTTTTTTTTTTCCCTTAAACAATGCCTTTCATCTGCTTCCACACCCAGCTGAAACTATGCCGCAACACTTCTGCTCCTAAATCAGATGCATTAAATACAGTCAAATTTATACATAAAAGTTTTGCAAGAACAGGGATGAAATAGAATGGAATGCCAGAATGACTCATTGTTTAATGAATAAGGCTCTAAGTGTTCTATTGATGCCATTTATAAATCTGTATAAAATGTATAGAATTCATGTCATAACTGGAATTCCAAGCACAGCAACCTTGTGAGCTAAATTATGATGATGATAGGGTACTGCACAAATTAATATGAATTCTAACACGCTTCTGCTTGAAAGCTGCTCAGACAGTTAAAAATAAGACAATTTCATTACAGAGATTCAAAGCCCGGACCTCAGAAATGGTCTCCTCTCTTCGTTTGAAGTTGCAAATTGCCAAAGGAGGGAAGTTCTTTTTCCCTGTGTTCGAGTCACAAAGTATAACCTATAAGGGAAAAATACGTCCTTTCCATTAGATACAGATATTGATTACAGTGCAGCTGGAAAATAAAAGAATTAGGTGGTAGAGACCAGCTCTGCATTCAGACACTCAGCTATGTGAAATGAACGGCTTGAGGCCAGAGCAGAGATCTGAGCACACGTCTCTTTTTGACCACCTTTTTTCTTCTCGTTCTCACTTTCACCTTAGCATAGATTTGCCGTAGATTTGCAGCTTAGGTATGAAAGCAGATGAAGTTCAGCACTTCCAGAGTGAGTTTTCAGGAGCCTCCAGTCACAGCCAAACTCCTGGATGCGTGGTGTTGGGCTGTGCCAGCATTCAGCTTTTTGATAAAAACTTCCAAGGGTTGGAAATTCTGTATAGCCCAAAAGATCCAAAGCATTTTATTGAGGTGGAGGGAATGGCTTCTTTTTTTACATGTTTCTTTTTTGACCAGAACAGGACTTCTGGTTGCCCTGACTCCACTGATCTCTAGGTAGTCCCAGCTGCATATATTTAGCTTCACAGATTCATAATATAAAATGTATTCTCCCGAAGCAAATCAGATTTTTACATGTGAAATTAGCCTCTTTGTGCAATGTCATGGCCCTGTTTCTTGGTTAAATAAGTTCAAGAATCAGGTTTCTGGGGCAGATGGGGAAAGATTCTGAAATTCGGTGTTAAACGCAGTGCCTCCCGCTTCCTTCCATCTCTCCCTGCTTCCTTCTATCTCTACAGAAAACAGTTTTGTCTCCAGTTAGGTGCTTCAGTCTAAAATGACAGGGTAGGTATAGCCAATATAGGACCCTTGATTTCCATTTTCCATCTACATTCTCATGGATTCCTGTCTTCAGGTAAAGGACCAACTGCATCACGCTGCAGAGGAGCAAATGTTGGGGTGCAGGGCTTCCCCCTGTCCCTTTTAGGCTGCTGAGGATAAACCCACTCCAAGCATGAGTCACCCCTCTGCTGTTTTCCCCTTCCACCCTTTGCCAAGGTCTGGTGACATGACTGTGATTTCTCTAAAGCTTGTCTTTGTTACAGGTGTGACACACAGCTCACAGGGTTTCATTATGGCTTTCATAATGTATTAATGAAATGTCAGGATCAAGTCATTTATAATTAACAGTGACGTGTAAATGTCATGTCTAACAATTGTAGTGTAAGTGTATTTTTGTGAATGGGCCATTTTTTACACGTGCAACTGACAGCGTCCAAAAAAGCCTTAACCAGTCAGGCAGACATTTGGTAAAGACAGACTATTTATTTATTTATTTTGCTTCTGCATTTTCCTCCTTGAATCTCTGATACGCAGTCGGTCCCTGTTGCCTGTTGTTCCTAAATCCAATACCAATTCAGAGCTCAAGCCATCAATGGGAGCTTTTTTGAGCATTCTACAGCTTGGTCCTGTTATAAACGTAGAGTGGATGCACCCCTGCACAGTATGGACATGAAATTCAACAGTCTGTGTTTTTGGGAGCAAAAACAGGGAGGCATGCAGAGCAGGAGCTGTGCTACCAAGCCTGAGTGGTTCAAAAAGATGCCAGCAAAAATGGGCCTAAGCATGGAGATATCCCAAATCAGCATAGTGGAACCATTCCCATTAGAAAGGAAAACAAATTTACATCAGAATGAAAAGAAAGGAAATAATGAGGAGGTAGAGTGAGAAATTCTTGTAGTCTTGCAAAGTGAGTACAAGGAGACACGCGGTGAAAGCAAATGGTGACAAACTGAAAATGTTTTAAAAGGCAATTCTTTTTCACCAGCACTTAATTAAAAATGAACCTAATTGCTTTTAGAAGTTAATGGGACCAAGAAGTTTGCAAGCCTAGAAACAGGTTAGATACTAAAGTTTTTAATAAGCATATGTAGAATTATGCTAATTCAGAGCTGAGTTTAGACTTCATGTTTCAAGGCTTAGCATGAAGGAAGTGCAGCAGTTTGGGACCAGAAATGAAGCAGTGGAAAGGACAACTCTTGGTCATGCAGAGCCACCAACACTTGGAGCAGGTTTGGTACAAAAGTTTGCATTCTGCCCTACCTGCATCTGTCTCTTGGAAATTATTGAGCACATAGCTCACACTGACAAATAAAAGTGAAGGGTTGATAAGAGCAATACTGATAATAATTACCCAACAGCCTGGTCCACCTGCAGTTCCTCACAGCTGCTGTGTGTGATGGGGAAGGTTTTTGTGACCACTGTAGATAAATGATACAGAGGCAGGTGAAGCTGGCTCTTCCAAATCGTGCTGCTTGGAAATCCGTGGCTCTCAGCTTTGGGGTCACTCCATTCAGTCCTTGAATGCTGTAGGCAAACAGTCTGTGTTCTTTGGCCTTAGTGAGTTTAAATAATTGTTGCAAGCAGAAGGTCAAACCCATTCCTGGGTTAATGCCCCTGATGTGGGTGTATTTTAAAGAGCTGGGTTTTTGCCTTGTGTTTGAAGTGGCTTCTCATTTCGTCTGAGGAGGAGTAGCAGTTGTGGCTTGAAGAGTGGTTTGCAATAATGCTGTTTGCAGTCTGATAAATGCCACAGCTTCCCCTTGGCTTTCTATTTCCTCCCATAAGTGAAGTTGTTAGATCTGGAGACAGGATCTTAAAAAAAGAATGAGGAAGAAAGGAAGAACGGGAAGGAAATGGGAAGGAGAGAAGGCAAGGCACAATTGCTATTTGCTACAGAGCTTGTGGTTTGAGTTGATTTTGGAAATTGCCTTCCCAGTGGCTTTTGAAATGTGAAAGGAGAACTTATGATTAAGGGACCTAAGACATTTCAGTCACGTGTTTCCCTTCATTTGTATGTGAGAATAGTTACTGAATAAGAAATTAAATAGTGTAGCTTTAGTGGAAAAAATACAATCGGGGTCTGCTGCTCGCTGTGTTGGTAATGATGCTGAATCACTTCTGTTCGTAGGGTTCTGTCTTACATGGCACTGGTCAGTGAGCTCTAGCTGCAGTGCTGCAATAATTCATCAGGGCCCGATGCTGGTGGCTGTATTTCCTAAAGGATCACTCAGAATTTCATGTCAAAATTAGAGACCTGCAGTCTCTTCCTTCTTCAGCGTGAGTGTGGGTTTGTCCTCGTATACCCTGCTGTGGAGAAGGCTGCTTTTAAATCTTTAATAGGGCATTAGAGCAATTTGCCTGTGATTTAGTAATAAGTGGGCAAGGAGAGTGGTGACAAACGAAGCCGGGAGGCCCTAAAATTCTTTGAATATTCCATGTTTTCCTGGAACTGTTGGGAAAAGGCTGCCAGAAAGGTCTTGGCAGGTTTTCTAGGTGGCTGGCCAAGTCTGAAGCAAATGTGGATAGTTAATAGGCTAATGCAGCTCCGGTTCCAAGTCCATACATATATAACATACGTTTTTATTTAAGAAATCCCACCGCACGGAGGAGCAAAAGTAGTGCTAATATATCTTCCTGCAAGAAAATGGCAAGGGAAGAAGCACTGTCATCTTGTGAAGATAAAACAAAGGATCTTTTGCCCTTGCGTTTTGGAGAGTTGGATTGTGATTTTAACAAGAGGAGATGTAGGAAATGAAATCAGTAGACAGGCAGTGGCTTTCCCATGGGGGCCCCATATTAATTGGGAATGGCTGATATAGCAACAGTTTACATCTGAGAAAAATGGCAGGAGTTGTTCAAAGAATGGATTTCCATTGCTAAATTGTCTGTTCATTGTTTAAAAAATGGTAATTGAGCAGGAAAGTGATCAAATAATGGCGTGGGACCGACTGCTGCAGTTGGTTGCATGTGTTCAACCCCTCCTGGCTCAGAGCTGGAATCTATCTGTGGATCAGGCTGTAAAACTTAGGTGTTGCTAATCAGCCATTCCAGTATAAGTTCGTTTGGAAACGGTTCCTCTGTGCACCGGACTCAGAATGTTGGCTCTCTGCAGCTGCAGGCACCCAGGAATGGATGTTCATGACATGAGTTTGCTCCTGGGAAACAGGAGTTGAGATTTCTCTCAGGCATCAGGTGAATTAGCTTTGTAATTTTACAGTCCTCTCCAGTGTGAAGGATTCCTGTTTGTGCTCAGCTTGTGGGGCTTGTCTTGTTTTATTATTAATGAGGAGAAGGCTACTGTGCACAGCCTCTGCCATTATCATGGAACGATTTATTTCTTTGATTAAGCTGTTGGTGCAAATCCTGAAGTTCTGCACCAGACTTCCTATGGGATCTCTGATGAGTCGCTTATTTTTCTTGGTTTTTACTCACTGTCTATTAAACAGAGGTCCTTCCAATGCAGAAGGAAAGGCAGAGGTGCAGATCATATGTGAATTGTTCAGTCTGCCATGTTGCATGTCATGTTGGAACTGCAAGTGAGCATACTGTATGTCTGTATGAAGATAGATTTCATATGGACTGCTGCCATGCTGACATATACATTCATTAGCTAGGCAGCCTTTAAACTGACAATATTTATAATCGAATGCTACTCTGATAAGAACACAATTCAAAAGGGTGGTATCATACTTCAAAAATCCTATTTAAAAATGTCATTTATTATCATAATAGCTTAAGTAACCTCGCATTCAGATTGTTCTATTTGTTTTCCTCGCTTTCTACCTCATACAAATGTTACGCTGTCTCTGTGCTGTAAAAACAACTGAATTTAAACTTTGGATGTAACAGAGCCTGCACTGCAATGTTCAGTGATGCAGAAGTACAGACTGGCACCGGGAGTGGGGAGACTGGCTGCTCTGCTTGCATCCTGCTGCTTTTTCTGGCATGCAGAGACTGAGCAGTGTCTGCTGGCCCAAACTGCTGCATCTTCCCCACGTTCTGACATTCGTGCTCTCTGTCACATGCCTCTGATATGTGGCCTTCTAATTTTTAGTATTCGCAACACCAATGAAAACAAGTCATAGTACTTTAAGAGCTCTGTGTCTAGTTTCACCGAAGGTAAGGGCATCAGGACTTGCATCAGCCTTCCCCTGTGTTCAGGTTCCCAAGCCTGGTATTTGTCTGACAGCGGGACCTAAATGGCTTGGCATCCTGTAGATGCCCTGTGAGAAGAGGCTCCCTGTCCCCAGGAGCCTGCAGTCTAACCAGATAAGGAGAGAGGGAACACGGAGAGATGGAGAAACTCGCCCGAGCCACTTCGCACGTCGAGTGGCAGGGCTGGGAATAGGAACAGACCTTATGAATTCTCACCACTCTCACCACCAAAAATATTTTGGTGTTCTACCTTTTGGTTTAACTCTTAAGCAATAGATGAGACAAATATTTTTGTTGCTGTTGGGAGAAATATGCCCCCCTTGTTTAATTTAATTTTATTTTTTTTCAAATTGTGGCAAGCGTGGGTCATAGCTGGAGTACAAGAACACCTGGAAAACAATTTTTTGTTTGTCTTTGAAATAATTCCAGCCTCTCTTTAAAAAGAAAGTCATTGCTGGTGAAAAAGGCCGTGACAGGAGGTCTGGGGGATGTGTAGGATGACTGTGCTCTGAGGTCCTTCCGCTCCTTATAACCTATCAGGGCTCTCTACAAACATTAATTATGGCTCAGAGTCATTTCTTCCTCATATGAAATAGATGTTACTTATTTTGGTTTCATGCAGGGAAAAAATGGGTGCAGGCTGAGAATCCATAGTGGGTTCATGGAGGAGAAATAATAGATCTCTGGACTGCAGCAGGCAGCAAGCGAGGCTTTCCATCTCACTGTACAGGTACAGTGTGACCTGTACCCTTTTTGCCTATTGAAATATAATTCTTTCTAGTTCTGTGTTAGCCTCGTGGATTTCTAATTTTAATTTGATTTTCTCCTCTTCCTGCTGGATCAGATTCCCAAAATGTCACTAAACTTTGTGCCTGTTACTGACGTTGGATCTGGGTTCAAGTCGTTGAGATTCGAATTGAGTAGTCTCAGTCTGTGTTTTACTTTTAGTGAGTTTTAGGGGAAGAGGAAAAAATAAAAAGAGTTGATTAATTAAAGGACATCACCTTTTTCGTGCAATGATTCTATTTAAATTTCAAACAAATGTAAATAAAAAGCATTAAATGTTCACCATAGGTTAACAGACTAATAAAGCTCCATCAGTTAGAAACTGAAATACCTGAAAATCAGTCAAACTTTTGGTATGAGACCTCAGATCTTAAGGAGTATTACCACCAGCTCAAAAACAATTCGATTTATCTGAAATTTTAGTGAGTTTCTTGGAGCTTTGGTCATGTTTTATGTGAATCGAGCCTTATGCAAAGCTCCTGGTGGACCAGAAGCCATGTGAAATATGAGGGTTTTCAGGTGCTTGATGTGGTATGGAAATGGCAAATCATGCAGGAGTAGATGTTAAACATCAGTGCGTGACTTCATCCAAACAAGTTCAAGTTTTGTCTCGAGTTTTGGAGTGGTTAAATCCAGTGTGTGCAGAAGAGCTCACATCCAAAAGCAGACTGGGAACTCCCCATGGACAAAACACACACAACTCCAGGTACTGCATTCCTGCTTCTCATGCTCTTTCTTTGATAGTGAATGAATTAATCTCTGTTACATCCACTGACCTTTTGTTGAACCCTTCCCGTTTTCCCAAACTTGGTTTTAAATAAGGCACGGAATGATACAGAATTCCAGGACTGTCGTGCCTGGAGGTGAACAAATCTGCCTCATTTAGCTTTTTCCTTGCTTTTCTCACCCTAAGATAAATTGTTTCATGGCTTTGTCCATAAAAAAATATGGCTTGGTCCGTAAAATAATAACTGTATTATTTTAACTGTCCTCTATTATCTAGAGGTTGAAAGATTCGGAGCTCAACAGCCTTTTAAAAACATGTTAGCAGAATTGGAGTCAGGTAGAAAAAATACAGCCTTCCCCTCTTTATGCCGAATCACAGTCAGGATAGACCTTGTTGGGTCTGAAGGTGAGAGCTGATGGGTGGGTTGGGTTTAAAACGATTTATTGGGGATGAAATGGAGTTACAGGACCATCAGCCAGACTGCATCCTCTTTGTCGACTAACAGGGTTGAGGATAACAAGAGTAATCTGGACAGAGCAGCTTTCTTCCAAGGATCTCAGAACTCTCTGTGGACATGGTAAGCTTTGATGTGATGGTTTTATATATGGGGAAGCAGGGTAGGAAGAGGTGAAAAACTGCTTGGGTGTGGAATTGGATGATGCTGTACAAGACTTCAGATTGGAAGCCTTCTGTTGTCCAACTCCTCACTTGGTAGTTAGAGAGCTATTCTGGTCGTGCCCAAACCAAGGCACTTCACCCAACCTTTTTTGCCATGGATATGCCCCACACCATGAATTTGCACCTTTCCTCAATCGCTGTTAGAATTCTTCATTTATATTGGCAGATATTTTTTACTTCCTTGAAGACGTGTTATTGTTTCTTAAAATTCTTCTCATATCTTCTCATGGATGCTGCCCAGAGAGCTGAGGCAGAACTGATATTTTTACAAATATTTCCAAAATGGTGTCGGCGTGGTAAAATTACCAATTTTATTTTTTTCTCCTACAGGAGGGAAAAAAAAAAAAAGATTTAAGTTGGTCTGTAGCGAAGTTACTGACTTGTCTCAAAAACACCTCAAGGTTTTATAGTTAATGCTTAAGTCCCTAAAGCATCCCCTCTGGCTGAGCCTCCCTTCCCCTATGTGTTTTCTCCTTTGAACCTCTAATTCCAATTCATTTCAGAAAAATATCGTCATCGTTTGTCTGCACTCTGCTTTCTGCTCCAACTGTGTGCACCTACCAAGGTCTGCTTTGAACCCATGTCCGTGATTAAATTCATTCTCCCTTTCTGTTTTCCAGCTTCTATCTGCAAAATGGCTCTCACTCCATTTCTGTGAGAACTCTTCCCGCAAACCGGGTCCCTAAGAGGATTAGTGAAGGGGATACCAATTTATTTATACTCACCTCAGCATGGTAGCAGCCAAACACTGTAAGTTGCTGGATTATGAAATGGCCTGTAGCACATGAAAGGAGCTTCAATCTTCTGGTGCGGTTCAGAGCGGACAGGTGTCTGCTGCACAGCTGCTCTCAACTGATCCCCAATTTTGGCAAGGTTACTTTTTTTTTTTCCTTTTTGACCTGCTCGCGTTGGTAAGATGAACAGGTGTGCTCAGAAACAAACGGACCATGGAGATTTGGTCCCTTTTTTAAAGGCAAGGCCAATTTTCAGGCCTCTTTCAGTTGCACTTCGCTAGGGGGGAAGGAAAAAAAGAACTCAAGAGAGGTATGGAGAGTTAGGGAAATCCCTCAAACTCGGTTTAATTACAGATTCCTGGCACTCCCAGTGCCGGGTGATGCTGCCACTTGTGTTTTCTTCTATAGTGCCTGGCTTGCACGGTCCCAAGCAAAGTTAAATACATGTCTATGACCACAAGAAGATGATGCCTCTGTTTCTTTGTGCCAGCCTGGAGGCCTGGAGTTTAAGTCCTTGAAAAACAAGGTTGCTGGACTCTAGTAAATAAAGTGTCCGGATGTTAGAGATGATTCACAAAAAGCAATTAAGAAAGCAAAGTGCTTTGCTGCTGAGCGTAATGTCTTGAAGATGTCCTTAGGACTGTGTAATGCTGCAGACAGTGGGTAAGTGACCGCTGTGCTTAAGATTAACCAACCTGTTTCCAGCGTAACTCTTCACTTGGTTCTCATGATCAAAACTTTTATTTATCTATTAAATTTTTTTTTGGTAGCTGAATTTTCCTTACTTAACCATTGCTTCAAAATAGTTCCCATCCCTTCCTTTTTAAATCTGTGAAGAACAGCCATTGTAATATTTTCCATGGGAGAAACGTGCTTCTTTGAAATTTAAATACCGGAGATGGCAAATAATTGAAATTCATCAAACGTGATTCAGTTGTGGAGTTGGGTTTTCTTTCAGTGCTACCCTCCTGCCTTCCAGCCCTGACCTTCCACAAGGCACAGAGCAGCCCACTTGTGGTGCCATTTGCAATAAGCAAGACAGAGCTGTGTTCCAACACGATTGGGATTCTTGCTGTGCTCAGAGATGCCCAGCGTGGCCACATGGCCTAAGCAAGAGGTAGGCAAACATCTCCCTGCATGGCTTTTCCAGTCCCTAACTAACCTGTGAGCTTCCAGCCGTGCTGCTGGCTCTGCCCATTGCGTTGACTCCTCCAGCTGGATGCCTTTTGCTTCTCTTGGTGTCTGCACGTGGTCCAGAGCTGGAGCTTGGCTTTGCCGTGCCCTTCATTAGACCAGGCATATATGCTAAGGGAAGCAAAATAGTTTACTGATTTATCATGGATCATTAGATGAAGTAACTATTCTTAAAACATCACCAGTATGGATACAATAATTAGAGATGTGCTTTTGTTAACATTGCCAGCCTCTACCCTCTTGTACAGTACCCTTGGGTACTAAATAATTACCCACTTTGTGTGGTTATCTAGCTCACTAATTACCCACAAAAATTGGGGTCAGGTGTTAACTGCTTGAAATAAGTATCCTCCAAAGACTTGGTTAAATTGTGTAAAGAAATTATGTGTTTGCAGCAAAACTTAAAAGCAAAAAAAAAAAAAGCAAACTTTTTTTTGTTGTTGGAAGGAAGAGGGGAACACAGACAGGACAATGGATGTAAATTGTCCTCTGTGATGGCAACACCTTGCACACAGCTATGATGCTGGGGTTGGAATCTACAAGGGATGGCTGGCGGATGCAGTCTCTCTCATCCTCTGCTTTTCCCAAAGATGAGATCCCTCAGTACATAGAGTCTGATTCTTCCCCTATCCAGGCTGATGTCAGTCGGGGTTGTGTCGGTATAAATAAGAAAATTTGTATGCATGGATTCCTGGGCTGCCTTTACTGCATAATTCCCCCTCCTCTGTCACTCAGGGACTTCTGCATTGCACCCAATAATTGAATTATGCATTGTATATATATTTCCATATGTTTATTTTAGTTGTTTCGAACTCTGTATGCATGCGGAATCTCATTCCAGGGCTGCTGCTCGTAAAATGTAGCTCGCTTTGAGTAATAATTTAATTCCTGCGTTCAGGGAGTTACCCCAGTGAGTCAAAGATTTCTAGATAGCCCCACCCTCCCCAACTTCCCGAACACTTACACTGCAGTCACTTTCTCTTTGCCAGACCCACACAAGACGCCAAGGCAGCCAAAATCCCAGGAGGCAGCTTGTCCTGCCCGCCCCGTTTTAGCCCCGGGGGAAATAGGAAATAAAGCCCCGAGAGCCCCGAAACCAAAGCCTGTGAAATACCTGGCTTAGAACAGAGGGATATTGAATAGCCTGTCCTCCTAACCTGGTGTCTCACACCGGGACTCGCTGTCTGCAGCACAAAGGAAATTGATGTAAGTGGGAACGAAGATGATTCTGAAAATCCCACCGTGCAGCTTCGGGATGTCTGGCCTCGCAGATGCCCTTAACGCTGCAGTGCTGAGCACCTGCACAGCGCCCAGCCTAACAAAGGAGCTGCCTTATTTATTTATTTCCGTGGCAGCGTTAGGTGCTTTTTCCCCTGCGGTTCCCACTGAAGCAGCCTGGATAGGGTCCGGTTCTGGCTATTATCGGTGCCCCCCGCCCCGTGGTTCGGGGGGGGGGAGGGGAAGGGGGGTCTCAGGTGGTGCTTTCTGACCAGAGCTGTGCCCATCTTTAGGGGCGTACCTGCGTTCTGCATCCCTGCAGGCATCAGCCCTGCAGAGCACAATGCAGATTTAGTCGTCATCTTTGTCCCCCCCGCCCCTCTCCGCTCCCCGCTGATGTTAACTGTCTGTATTATTATTTATTGTTATCAAGGGATTTGGTTTGATCAATGAAGTGTATATACGTCTGACGGACATTCGGGGAGGAAATGCTTGGAGAATGAGTAACATGTCTGCAGTGGAGGGTGTGTGTGAGGAGAGAGCAGCATCAGTCCTAGAAACATTGACTGATGAGTTCATTTTAAAATCCAAGGGCATCTAGCTGGTAAATTAGCACATATTGCAAATATAGTCTGGTGCGAGAGGCAGCGGCTCTGCCATCGAGCGAGGGGGTGGGTGTGGAGGGGTGGGGGTCGAGGAGAGGAGATCGTCAGCTCTAAAGTCACGGCGGGCAGGAGCCGGGCGGTCCGCCTGCCTCCACGCAGACGCGGGGCGTGCGATTTCCACGGGCGGCTGCGGGCTGCAGTGTGGCGGGGAGGGGAACGGGGTGGGGGGAGCGAGAGAGCGAGAGAGAGATAGCAGCGGTGGATTTTATTGTTTTAAAATCCAGCTCCAGCCAGAGGGATGCTCGGCAGAGAGCTGCGGTCCCACCACTCCCCCTTTCCCTCTCCCACCCCCCCCCAGCTCCCCCCCCCCTTTTCTCCCTTCAGCCCCGCGGGAAGGTGCCGGCGGGGTCCCGGGGCCGCAGGCAGGGGCTGCCCGGCGGCGGCGGGGCCGGGGCGGCCGCGGCGGTTCCTCCCGGGAGCTTAAGGGATTATTGGGGAGGGGGGGGGGGGGAGCGGGTCGGGGTGTGCGCGAGGCTGGCGGCGGCGGCGAGGTTGGCGGGGGGGGGGGGGAGCCGGGTCCTTATTCTGTTAAAGATTTAAGTAGGCATGCAAGGAATCTCTAGGATAGTTGGCAAAGGGCGAGGGTGGGGAGGGGGGGGGGGAAGGATCCAAAAGAGTCTGTAACCAGACACTGAAGCTTTCCAGGAGTGAGAGTGTGTGAGAGAGACGGAGACAGAGCGAGAGGAAGAGAGGGGGCAGTGTGGTCTAGTACATTTTCATCTGGTCGTTGATTTGAGCCTGATGCTTGCTGTCCCTCAACAGCCTCCCTTGCCTGTATTTTTTCTTTCCCCCTCTCCTCTCCTTTCCCTTCTACTTCATCGAAGCCTAGGGGAGCCAGTAAAGATTAAATGTGCTTTCTAAAAGGCAGCCACTTCATGCAGCTATGTCTGCTCTCCCCCCCCCCCCCCATCTCCCCCCCCTTCCACTCCCCCTTTTCAAAATTAAAAAAAAAAAAAAAAAAAAAAGAGAGGGGGAGAAGGAAGGAGGAGGAAGAGGAGGACTGTAGTTTAATGATGTCGGGACTGGCTGATCCAGAAGGAGGAAAGAGGGAAAAAAAAAAGAAAAAAAAAAAAAAAAAAAAGGAGGAAAAAAAAAAAAAAAGATTTTGAGAGCCTGGACGAGGAAGGACTTTGGTGAATGGGCTCAGACTCCCGAGGTGAGAAAAGGACGGGGTGGGTGAGGATGGGGCGGTGGTGGCGGTGCCCGGTGCCGTGCGGGGCGGCTGCGGGGCGGGGAGCGGCGGGGCCGGGGGGGGGTTCTGCTTTCGGCAGCGGCGGATGAGGAGCCGCGGATATTTTGCATTTTTCAACTCGGGCCCTCCGGTACGTTTGGGCTTCTCCCCGGTTATGCCGCTGGGCCTAAAGCGATCCCAGAGATGGGTGGAGGGTGCAGATCCATATTATTTATTTGGGGGGGGGGAGGGGGAGGTTGGGAGAGAGGAAGGGGGGGGAAAAGGGAGGAAAGGGAGGGAGGGAAAGGGAGAAGAGCGGAGAAGGAGGTGGCAGGCTGGGGACGAAATCTTGCTCTCGGTTATGGCCGGCGTAAATTTCCATTGGCTGGGGTTGCACAAGGTGCTCGGAGAGGAGTCGGTGCGGGATGGAGTCCCTTTGTGTGTGCGGGTGCGTGCGGGGCGCGGGGTCCGTCCTGCCCGGGCTTTTTCTCCAGGTTTCCCTCCGGAGCCCCCGGGCCGCAACGGAGCTGCGGCAGCTCTGACAGCGCAGGGCTGGTCCCGTTCCGGCCGCCCCCGGCTGCCGCTGGGGGTGAGGAGAGGGCCGCGGTTTGCGGACCCCCTCCCAGCCCCCCCGGCCCCGTCCCTCCGCAGCGATCATAATAATAACAACAACGGCGGTGGGGAGCGAGGAGGGAGGAGGGCGGCGGGGCGAGGAGCTGCGGAGGAATTCGGTTCTTTTCCCCCCTTTTTCCTTGATATATTCCCTTTAAAAAAAAAAAAAAAATGTTTTAAAAATGCAAGCGGCTTGCCCAGCTGCACACACCCACCCTCGCCTCCCTCCCCCGGCTTGCGCACACACCGCACGCTCGCACTCGCTCAGCTCGCCCGCGCTCGCTCGGGTGTCAAAACCCGGCGGGCACGCAGCCCGGTCCGGCTCGGCTCGGCGCTGCCCTTCCCCTGCCCCACCGCCCGGGGCCCCCCCGCCGCCCCCCGAGCTTTTCCCCCCTGCTCTTGACGCTGAAGAGTGGAGCCTCCCCCGCTTCCAAATGGTGAGTTTCTACCTGATTTTCTCGCGGCTCGGGGTTTTTCTCCATCCCCGCCGGCCGCGGGCTGGCGGAGGGGGCGGGGAGGCAGCTCCTTTATGCTGCTGCACGCTTTGTGCCAGGCGGCTGCAGGGAGAGCCTGCATATTCCTGCTCTTATTTCTGCATTCCTTTTCGTTGAAACAATGAAAATAATTCCGTCACTGCCCCGAACTTCCCTTTCTTTCTTCCTCTTCGTTATTTAATGCATTTGTCGCAAGCGACCTTGGTGGGAGCTGTAAGGAACCTGCCGCGCCTTGTCGGTTTTTTTTTTTTTTTTTTTTTTTTTTTTGTGCAAACGATTAAAAATGGAATGTATTCTCTCAACACAGGCTCCTTAGAGAAGCTCTTTCCTTCCACCTGTGTGTCCTGTTTTGTAATCTTGAGCCAGGAATTGAACTTGCCTGCTATTCTTTCCCTCTCTCTCCTTTTTTACCTTTTATTTTTGCTCCCCGGTTTCTGCCAGGAGTAGCTCGTTGCGCCCCTCTCAATCCCTGAGACCCTAACTTGTGATGTTTAGCTTTTAAATCCACGGGTTAGGCTCTTGGGAGCTGTGAGTTGTGCTTTGACATCTTTATTTTCTTTTATAAATCTATCTATCGAATGCATACGCGGATATATAGAGACGTATACGCACACATACAACGCCGTTCCTTTTAATAGGGGGATGGGGGGGGAAGCAAAGCAAAGTGCAGCTCTCCTCATGGCAGGGAAGAGGTGGCCGCTCACCTTCCCAACCTCGCATTAACACGGCGTTGGTTGTGCCGGAGGTTTCTCTTGCTCTGTGTGTGTGTCTGTGTTCACGGGCTGATCGTGCAGTGATGCTGTACGGGGGTGTCTGTGTGTACACACAGCGTTGTTACATCCACGCGTGCGGAGATAAGAGACACGCGGGACGGATGGATGGAAATACAGCTCTTGAGGTGTGTGTATAGAGACACACACGGTCTGTATGAATATGTATGGGGGTAAATAAACCGGAGATATGTATATATATTTACATACGGAGGTGTATTAATAGCCGTAGCAGTGTTTTCTTGCTGTGCCTTGCTGCAGGCCGGTGCGGGCGCACAGCATCATCTCTCCTTGCTATTTTCCTCCTTGAGAGCAGCACGGAGTACCCTGAGAGCGTAACAGTAACAGCTCGGTACATTGGTGCTTGACCTCAGCTGAAATCCCAGCATGCCTCATGCTTCCAAGTTTAAAAACCGAACGATTAATCTTAGAAATGTGCTCTTCGGAGAGAGGAAAAAAAAATTAATATATATATATATATATATCCAGCCAGGAGAAGGGTTGGATCTCGCTGCTTGGTAGAGCGAAAATAAAGAATAAAATGGCTGCGTGCACCCCTGGTTGGAAATGACTGAAAGAAATCACCAGCAAACGCTGAACTTTTATTGTAGTCCTTTTCTGGAACGTCCAGCTTTCCTGGTTTTTCAGTCCCAACGCGATGTAAATGTCAAACGAGAAATGTTAAAAGTGTTCCCGCTGCTGTTTTCCTTATTAGATTTTCTTATACTGCTGTAAAACTAATTATGGCTGGAACTGTATTTCTTATCTGTGTTCTGGAAGGCGATTTGTAATGAAGTTACTGTACCTTGTTATGGCACCGAATTGCTGTCTGATATTTGAATGCAAATGCTTTAACTCCGACCACAATGCACCGAGAACGAATCGATGGTGCAACGTCGGGTTCTCTCAGCGCTCCGCACCCACCCGACGGTACCGTTGTTTGATAGGGATCGAACTGGAAAAGGTTCTGCTCCCTTCTTGCTGCTCTGTATTTTTACTTTTTATTGACGCTGTAATATTACTGACCGTTCTGAAAACAATGCCGACGGAGCCGCGTTTGTACCGCGTTTGTAACCCTGAATTTCAAAGCGAGAAACCTATCCGAGCGTCCCATTACCTGCTGGGCAAAGGGAGCGCAGCAACCCGCCCACCTTTGTGCTGACCCCATCCCCGCGCAGGGCACGGACAGACAGACAGACAAAAACTCCATTTTATTATTTATTATTATTAATTATTATTATTTTTTTTCCCCCCCACCAGCTTGCAGCGCGGGGCCGCGCTTTGTTGCAGCCCCCCGGGGGCGGTTCGGCTCTATTGTCTGCGCGCTGCCGCGGGGCGATGCGCGGCTGCGGAGGGGGGGATGCGCGGAGCTGCGGCAAAACAATGGCCGGGGGGGGGGGGTTGCTGAGGAAAGGAGAGGGAGGGGGACCGAGGAAGGGAGGAGGAGGACGAGGGGGGGCTCTCCGTGCTGCAGAGGCAGCGCCCGCTCCCCTCCCCGCCGGGCGCGCAGCGCTGAGCTCCGGCGCAGTGAAGAACATAATTGGGAGCGGGTTCAATCACTACCAGTCTAGACTCGCCCAGACACATCAATTAGAGGGGCTGGCGGCTTAAAGGGACAGAGCGGCCGCTCCGGGCCTTGCTGCTGCAAGGGGAAAAAATAATACGAACGGAGGAACCGAGAGTAAAGAAACCATGCGGGAATAAAATAAGGAGGGAGATCACAAAGCGGGACCCCGTCCTTTTTATTATAAAGGCTTTTCCAGGCATAACGGGAGGCGTTTTCTCACCCATCGGCTCCCAGCGCAGGTTCCGCGGGGCTCTGCGCCAATGTCAGCGTTCCCCTATTAATAGCCGACGGGAGGGAGCGCTTTGCAGGGAGCTGCGCCTCAACGCTGCGCTTCTGCGGCGTTCTTTGCCTTCTGCAGACAAAAGGAGGGATGTTGTGTTCGGGCTTCGCTTTGGCGTGGTGACCGTAGAGGTAAAGGCAGAGCTCGTCTTAGCCTGACACCGTTCCTTCAGTGCTGATTTCATTCCGGTGTGTTTAAAGCGGAATGAAAGCAAGCTGTGGGCAAAAAGCAGTTCTGTGTTTGAAGAGGAAAATGGCAGAGAAAAATAAAGTGTTGGGCGTGAGTTGAATTAACAGAGAGAAGGAATCGGGCTCGGTGTGGATCGAAGGTTGTGTTCAGCTCTACAAAATGCCAGGCTGGGGCTCGTTGCAGGCAGGGATATGTGGAATATGCCATCCTGACATTTAATTTAACGCACTCCCAAGTATTCTGTGCAACACGTACTGCAGATAATTAAAGGGAGATAAAGAGGACAAAATAACATCTGTCTTTTTGGAATATTGCACTTAAGGAAAAAATAATAATAAAACAGCCCTCCAATTTTGCACAACCCTGATATCTGGGAGCTGTGTCCGAGCAGCAGCTGCAGCATCCAGCTCTGTGAGTTTGACCTCCTTGTAGCTGAGCTGGAACTCGCTTTCCCAAGTTGAAAGGCATTGGGGTTTGGTGGCTGTAAAAAGAAAGAAAGGATAAATATAATCCAAGGCAGCTTTCTTCCATTGCTGCCCTTTTATTTTAACACGAGGCTGCATGGCCTTGTGGCTCCAAACCTGGAAGAAAGTCTGTCTTTTCCTTCTGAATCATTTCCAAAGCGCGTAAGGATTTATTGGGCCGGCCACCAAATTGTAGCTGAGATCCGATTGCTGAGCATAGTGGCCGGTGCTGATTAGGTGATTGATTTATTTCTAATTGATTTCTAATTCAAAACTTCATTCTCGGTATAAATCTTTGCTATGAAGGCTCAGCTTAGGAGGAAATCTGACTGCAGCCTCAAAGTCATTTTGAGGCAGCCGAGTGCTTGCTGCAAATGGCAGAATTCTGCACCTCTTGCTGTCGGTGCTGTTAACTCTTTCATTTCTCAGTGCTTTAACGTGATGAAATGTTTATTCCTAACAAGCATTTGTTTATTCCTAATAAACATTTGCTCCCAGCCCTGGTAATAACAGAAGGCAGAGTATCAGGTAAACGCTCACCTGCTCCTCAGCTGCCAAATGAGTTGGGCACTTTAATGGCCGCTTTCCTTTTGTGCCGCCTTATTATTTTAATGATTATTTTGGGTTTTTTTGGTTTTTTTTTCCTTTCCTGGGAGCAGAACGGAGCGGGGCTGTGAGGTGGAGCAGCTGGCGGGGCTGTGGGTTCCTGCTGGCACCGTGCAGCTCTGCTCACCCACTGCCAACTGCACAGCGCTGCTGCCCGGCCCCGTTCCCAGCGCTCGGAAGGAAAGAGCATCCCGGTTCTTCTTCACTCTTGGGAACACACACATTGTTTCAATAATCCAGGCAATAAATGCTAATTAGTAATGCTTAAGGACCCTACCAGTCAGAGTCATTACCATAATCTACCTCTTCCTTGTTAAAAACGCTCCTTGCTGCTTTAAAATTTTGCCAGGCGATGCTTTCTTTGCTCTTCCTCTGGAAAGCTCTCCCTGTTGCGTTAGCAATGAGCGGCAGCTCTGCTGTAGCACTCAGACATTCTGTGTAGGCAAAGCATGTGGCAAATGGAACCGGGGCTCGAGAGAAGTGCAAGGAGCTTTTCCCACACGTCAGATTTTTCTTCTCAAACAGATATTTTTGCTTTGCTGTCCTTCTCTGCACCCTCCCCAGCACCACCAAAGCCCACTTACAGAGGGAGAACAAAGGAAATCACGAACTATAAAGGCATCATTAAGTGTGAGCAGCAGCGGCGAGGTAGCGTGTGTGATATGACAACATATTTCATGGCACAAAAGTAGAGATAATTAAATAATTCAGCGGTATTCTTAGCTAATTAGCACGGAGATCTTTCAGAAGCCATCAGGAAAATGGATCTCATCAAATCTAATAATACGCTACATTTCCCCACGATGCTGTGTTTTCCAGCCTTGCTGCCTCTCCACCACCCGATGCAATAACACAAAAGGTTACAAATAGTTGCACGTTTAATTGGGCTGTTTTTCAGGATCGTCTTTTCTGCACAAAATGATTCGCTCTTTAGAGGAGGGCAATATATGCGGCTGGAATTTCCAATATTAGCCAATAAAAAAGAAAAAGAATAATAACCGTAGCTTCACAAAAGCTGGATCTATTAAAAATGATCCATTATTATCAGCTAGGAGCCATTTTGGGCTGATTGCAGTGGGGCTGACTCACTTTGAGTTGGGCTCAGAGAATTAACGCCGGCGTCCGAGATCTTTTTATAGAGTTAATTGGGGACATGGATTGCCTGCTCTCTGATTTTTCCTGCCATCGAGCTGCACGTGGCAGAGCTGGGGTGAGGCCTGTGCCCTCTGCTCTGTGTGCTCCGCTCTGATATCAAGGCCCGTGGCACCAGCTGGGCAGAAGGCAGCGCTCAGTGCTGTGGCTGTCCTGCAGGATGGCTGTAGTTACGTGCCATGCCAACGCTCCCCTCCCCTTGGCTGCATGAGTTGTGCAGCAACAAGCAGTGAAGCAGTGGCTGTGTGTGTGCTCACCAGCCCCAGCTGGCAGCCTGCAGGTGTGCAGGGCAGCACGACGGGTACCTGCAGGGCTCTGGCAGTGCTGCTGAACCCACAGCACGCTCTCAGGAATTTGGTGCATCAGATGTTAGTCAGAGCATCTCATTGTATGACCTCGATCCGAGCGTGTATCCACGTGATGTGTTTAGGAGCTGATCTGCTGGCTGCGTTGGATGCACTCAGGTTATAAGCACTGGTTCTGGCCTTTGTTTCAGTCCCAAACTGGGTGATGGATTCCGGTGTTACAGTGATGGACTGCCCAGCCCGGTGCTGTTGGGGGTGCAGTGCTCTGCCTCACAGTTACTCGTTTGCACGTGCAGAGAGGCTTTTCCTCCTCCGCAGCGATGGAGACTGTTTTCTGTAGGGTGGGTGGAAGGATTATGAGGAGAAAAGGCAGCAGAAGGAAATCAGCACACCTGCAGCAGTGCAGCAACTCGTGTCTGCAGGGCTGCGGTACTTCATAGTCTACGTTCTTCCCCTGTGGGGCTTTCCAGGTTGTGAGTAAGGTTACTGAAATGCCATGGGACCCTCTTACGTCCCCCGGATGTAATTATGACTATGTTATTTCTGTGAGCAAGTCACAAAGTCACACATTTCCCCTCCCTTTTTTTTTTTTAATTCCTTTTTTTTTTTTTTTTTCCTTGTGCCCATCACCCAACTCTTTGTTAACTATGTTACTATCTGAGGATATTAAAATTACACACATATATATATATTCAAGATGAAAGCTGAGTCTCTGCATTACCAGGCAGGCCAAGTGGAAGGCAGAGACCGCCTGCTGCAGTTGTTGCTGTTGAGCTGCTCTTCCCAAGCAGCAGCCAATGTCCCTGAGTGCCCAACACAGAACCCTTCATTCCCAGGGCGGTGGGACCTACAGCAGTGTCCCAACAGAGAGGGCTGATGGTTGGGACACTGTATCTCAAGTGTGTGTTCTTTGTATCCTTATGCAGTCTGGATGGAGGGAGGTGGTCAGGAGGAGGGAGGGCATGTAAGGGTGAGCACAGGCTTTGCTGTGTAATATCTGCTTCTGTCCTTTAAGTAAAGCGTAGCATCCAGCAGCCGATGTCCAAGGATGGTTTGTGACACTTGTGGGCTCCGAGGGGTGGCTGGGCTCTGGCAAAATGTACACAGAGTGCAACTGTTCATCTCAAATCCCCCACCTGGGCTGTGTGTGCTGTTGTGTGAAGATGGGACACAAAGGGCTCCGTATGGCACAGCAGAGGACGAGCCAAAGCAGCACCTGAGAGATCCCCAGCAGCTCCTCTGGCTCCTGCAAGGTGCTGAACGACGGCTGCTTCTCCCCAAAGGCTGAAAGCACTCCCAGCCATCACACCCTGCTCTCTTCGCTGCTGACACCACTTTTAAGATGAATTATGTGAGAAATGCTGCAAAGCATCAGAGATTGAGGAGCTGCTTCGGTGCACGGATGCCATTCTGCGTGGAGTCTGCAGCTCACCTGAGTGCTCCTGTGGGGAGAGTGAGAAGTGGGGGAAAAAAAATAATAAAACGACAACCAAAAAAGATTGGTGGACTTTGGTTTTCGTATGCACCTGTGTTTGTATCGTGCCTGAACTTGCAAAGAGTATACGTGGTTATTCGCATGGAATCCAGTAAATGGTGAATCTGTAAATCAGTGACCCGAAGTGTGCTTGTCTCATTTGATCCCCTCTCCCTTCCCCCCAGGATTCCCCCTTTGGAGCACCTGGATGGAGCGCTTGGGGCTGGGGTGGGGAGGGCTGAGGGCAAAGCTCGGGGCACCCCATGCACAGAGGGTCCAAATTGGCCTCCAGTTGTTCGGATGTGTTTTCCCTTCATGGATATTCAGCAGGGCGAGGCGCTTTAAAAGAGATTTTCCAACTTTTAAGGCCAAACTACACTAAAAACCAGTGGGGTCTGTATTTCTCTCGCCTACATTTCACAGGTAATTCATGAGGAACATTGCAGCTTGGGCATAATTCCTTCCTCCTTCATCTCCCTTTGATCTTTTCCACGTGATCTCCCATCCCGTGTGCAGTTTTTGGGCTTTAATGTGGATTTTGAAAGATGCTTAAGCAGAACCAGAGAAGGAGGGAAGCCACAGCTTTGCATTGCTGATGCTCTGCTCGCTGCCATCATGTCAGTGCAATACAAGGAGAGTTAGAAATAATAAACATGTAAGCACATGGCATTTGTTGCAATTGCCAGGAATATGCAATGAAACCTCAAGTCCCCATATTCTCTGCACAGCCAAATGCTCCTTTGTCTCACAGTCATGGCATACGAGCTGACACTGCAAAGGCAGACAAGTAGAAACGCTCTATTTTTTTTCTCCTTGCCCTGTTCTAGGAAGAACTGTCCCCAAACCCCACCCACAGCAAGCACAACCCTCTGGCCATTGCGCCTGCATGGAGAGCCTGATGGCTGGGATCCCATGTAGCGAATCTGGGGGGGCTGCAGCCAGCAAAAGTGAGCTCCAGGGGCAGAACGAAGGCTTAAAGTCAATGTCCTGTGAGGGATTCTCTGAGTCCTTGCACAGAACGTGGTGGGACAGCAGGGAGGTGTGATTGCACATTTATCTTTTCAGTTGAGATACAGAACCCAAGGTCCCTCCTGTTCAGGGACAGATGTCCAAGGAGAAGCTGCATTCCTTTGGCACACACCGTGTGAAACCTTCCTTTTTTGTTGTTTGCTTTAATTCCTTTTTGGGTTTCAATACTGAAAAGGAGACAACGCTTGCCGGGAATGCCTCCTCAGCACAGAACTATAAGGACAAAACATTCTGGGGTGCGTTCAATCCAGGTTGGAATGTCTCTGTCAGAATACAACACAGGGCTTAAAGCTATGAAACGTGGAGCAACGCACGAATGTGCTTTGTTCACATATTTTTGTACCTCATTACTTAGTAGTGAGTCCCTTAATTTCAAGATATTTTGCCTCTGCTTCCTCTTCCCTGCATAGAGAAGGGATAGGGCTGCCTTTCAGCTCTCCTCATGCCTGGTTCTGTTCCTCCATGGGGTGGGCAGGTGCCTAAAAGCACTGATTAGGAAATTTGGCCAAGGCGCTTTGCCTGAGATGGCAGAGCTGATAATTGGATTTCAGTCCTCTGTGATCCAGTCCATTACTACAGCTATAAATCACAGTGCCTGCAATCACTTGTCTAATGCACCCTGAGTTTTAAAATGTTTCCTTTACGGCCTTTTCCCTCTGTGCCTGGGAATAAACCCGAAATAGGGCAGTGGGGACAGAGCTGCCCCTTTGGTCACTCTTAGCACAGCTCTCCATCACTTGTTGACTCCTATCCAGCATTAACCCTCCCCATAAAAGAGCTCCTAAGGCTCAGTGTGCTGCGCTGACAGCTCAAATATTTACACCTGTAAGGATGTTATATCCTAGCTGGGAAGGCTTCTAATGTCTGCTGAGTCATGCTAGGCTCATTTCAGCACAAGCTCCCCCATCACCTGCAGTGTTAGCTTGGGATAAAAGGAGCTTGTTCTCTGTGCAGGCTTCATCCAGCACTGGAGCTCAGCCCCAGTTTGATCCCTTTACAGGGATGGAATCTGAAGTTCTGGATCTGCAAAAAAAGGCAACAAGAAGGTAAAGGTACCAGGAGTTGGGGAATGCCCTTGTGAAGCGGTAACAGGAGAATAGGGCACGACTCTGCCATGTGAAGTATTAACATAGATCAGGCAATACCATCCCTTGCACTTCGTTAGCTCCAGTTCTGCTCCGGTGCAGTCAATGGAGCAAACACAGGGATGCATTCAAGTCTCACAGTGTGGTCCAGAGCAGCCGAGCAGAGAGGAATCTGGAAGCTGTGACTGAGGGATTGAGAGGGGTGTGCCAGCAGGGAACTCACCCCTTCAGTTTGGTGGTTACACCTCAGGGACCAGAATATCTTCTGATGCGGAGTTCAGCTCTTTCCCACTTGCTGCTAAAACAGCAAACAGAGGTAACAGGCTTCTACCCACTCCCCAACCTCTGAACTGTCTCTGGGCAATTATTTATTGAAGTCCTCACTGTTATTGGTCCATCTTTGTGTCCACCTGTCTATAAGACAAATATTTTCCCTTCTAGAAGAGATGCAGAAACGGACACCTTGAAAATCACGAGCGTTTGAAGGTGGTATTTCTACATTATTATCATCATTTTATTTTTATGCTTTTATTTCTGAGTTTTGGCTTTTTCCCCTTTATCCACCATTATCAGAGCCTTGCCTCTTTCCCAGGAGCTGGCCTTTGGATCGTGCAAAAACCGCATATGTAATGGGAAAGCAATCTTCCTTACTTGGGTTCTGGTGTCGTTGACTGAATGGCACCAGCATTAGATTTGGCCCAAAGAATCGGATGTTAAAGCACTAAACCCAGAGCTCCTCAGCAGATCCTGCTCAGGTTAGCAGAGCTCGTTCCCCAGGGCTTTTAATCCGTATCAAAAGGAAGTCTGGAACTAAATTTAATCCATTTCCCAGAACTTGCTCACGCTTTCATGTAAGTTGAGGAGTTTGTTGTCAAGATGGAGTCGGTTTTTGGAGCCTTCACACAGCTTTCTCTGATTGGTGTACCTAAGAGATGGATTAATTTGACATAGGATGGATTGTTCTAGCAGTGCTAACAACCTCTCCATGCACACACATCAAATTCCATTCCCACCTTCACACACCCACAGCCCCCTGCTTATGCCTAGGAACACAGAAACAGAGGATCAGGCCCCACCTCAGCATCCAGTGTTCCTAAGGAGATCCAGCTGAGTAAACCCAGGCGATTGGAACCAGCCTTTCATCTACTAATGGTCTAATGGGATCCCTTTGTGTTGATTTTAGCACTTTCTCCTCTTGGCTGAATTAAAGAATCCATTGCAATAATGCCCAACCTTTTATTGTCGTGCCATGTTATTCACCAACCCTTCCAGCCCCGTGGTTATTTTTGTTTTGGCATGGAGCCGGTTTAAAAATATTTGTCAAACAAAAGAAAGGAACAGTTTTTCCACTTCCTGTCTGTCTGTCTAGAGCCGTGGGTCTAAACAGCTTCCAGCTTTGGGAATCTGGAGGATGATTTATGAGGGTATGGGATGGGGTGAGCCCAGAGCTTGGCATCCCTGGACTTGGTGTGTTCTAGGCAAGCTCTGCTCCTGTTTCTATCCCAGGGCCATGGTCATTATGGCCCATCCCTAGAAAACATGGCAAAAACACATCTCGTACCCTCATTCCACTTGAATTTCAGGCAAAATTTGGACTCGGGCTTGATTTATCCTACAATCTGTCCTTTCCTTCAGGAGTCCCAGTGAAGGTTGTTGAGACGTCAGTCCCACCTTTGGTGATTAAAATCCAGGTCTTCACAAAACTCTTAAAAGGAAGAAAGCCAAAAGGTAACAATAAGAGCCCTGTGAGATTAGGGATTTCACCCCACATCCCCAGTAACAGTGGATTGATCCACCCAAAATCACACAAACTCACATCTCCTCCAAAAATAGATGTCTGAACATTCAGTCAATGGAGTAAGCCAATTGCCTGAACATTCTTGGGAGCTTTATCATTTAAATCGTAATAAATCACAGCATGCCACAAGCTGCATTGAGCTGCATCGAGTTACATTCCCACCAATAACATGCGGTAACCAGATGAAATCAGTGTGACATGATGTAATTGATCCCAAAATTCAATGCATGCACTGTTCTGTCTTAAAAAAAAAAAAAGAAAAAAAAAAAAAAAAAAAAAAAAAAAAGGAAAGGCCTAAAGAGGTCTCTTTTAAAAAATGAGGGGAATTTTATTAAAATCACCGCCGGTGTCACATTTTGACTCACTATTTCTCCCTTTTATTTACTTTAAATAATGAGCACATGGGGCCTGCCCTGTAGTCCATTGAACTCTATTGAAGGATTACTATTGATTCCAGATTTGAACCTGGCCTGGTGGGAATTTTGCTGTAAAATACGGTAGAATCACTATTCTGCATATTTGAGAGCAGCTGGACTAACACAGCGATGCTCCCACGAGTTCCTCAGGAAGATGCTTCCACCAACCAATGCCAATCACCAGCTGGAAAACTCTCCTTACATATAGCTCAGACTTTTAATTAATTAAAAGCAACGGGATAAAATAATTTCACATCTCCTAAGCAGCCCCTTCTTCCCCAGAGCGATACTCCCCTGGACCACCTTAATGAATTCCCTCCTCCCCTTGGTTTTATACATGTTTCAGATATTTATACAAGATGTATGAACATAAAAGGATTATTCATAACATTGTTGTTTCTGAAACAGGGGACTAAAGCTAAACATAATCTGGTTCAATCCCCAGCTGATGTAAATCATTCCAGCTCTCCTGGAAGTTGCTGGATGCGCACCCAGTTCAGGATGGTTTCCTGCAGGAATGGGAGGAGGGGAACAAAACGGAGCCTCCTGTGGGTGATGTCTGCTGGAAATCCATCGCAGCGGTCGTCAGAGGGATGGGCTGCCAGAGCTAAAGCCACTGCAGCAGGTAATGGGGCAGGAATGCAGGAGTGCAGAGTTCAGATTGAGTTTCTAGGGCTCTTGCTGAGCTAGAGAGCACGGAGAAGTGCATGCCACATGTTTTGGCTGAAGTATCCAGGTCAGCTAGCTCTGAGCTAGATGCAGACCCTGCTCTTGGTGGCAGTGGCAGCGAGCCCCTTGTTCTGTCAGATTTACGGCTGCAGTCTGATGACACAGCTGGAATCCCTCGTGAAGTGAGGCTGGCTTCTGCTCGCGGTGCCCAGAGCTGAAGGGTAAGGAGGAATGTCACACACTGTCCTGAAGTTAGAGGCATTTAATGGCAGTTCAGAAGTGATAAGAAGGATGAGAGTAAAATGGGAAAGCAGAGCAGAAAAGTGAAGGAAAGTGGGCAATAAGGCAGCAATGGACGTATCTCCTGCTGTAAACTCTAACCCGAAGAGTACAAGGGAAGATGCAGCTATGATGGAGGGCAGCATGTGTCTCTGTACCCCCATTTAACCACCTTGCTCTGAGATGATGCAGAGTGCAGCCCTACTTTCCCATAGGCTGCAGAATGTTCCACTGCCCATTAAACTGTCTGTTTCAAGCAGAATTTCTAAGCCCAGGTTAAGCAGTGATGCTGCACGCAGTGCTGGCATTTCAGTGGGAGATTCTTCCTGCTTTCCCCTGCCTGAAAGCAGCAGTGAGCAGCAGCTGCTGTGAGCAGAGCCTTGCTGCAATCAGAGCATCCGCAAGCAGAGCTCCGAGTTCCATCCTTCTTTCTCGACATGCTTCAGGAAAGTTAATTAAAGGAGGCTGGGATATGAAAAGTGAGAAGTGCCATTGCCAAACCAGCTCTTTGCTGTCTCCCTTATTGTTCTCTCTGACCAGAACATCAGTGCAGACCTCATTCCCACCGCTGACAAACTGTATTTCCACAAACTTAATGATTACAATGTGGTAATGAGCAGTAGATCACCAGATGTTCGGGTGAGATGGGCCTGATGGCTGCGTTACAATTCGCAAGGTAAATAAAACAAGCATTCTAAATCCCTCTTTTACAAGCATGGGGCAATTGACTGATTTGCCCCAAATTTCAGATGAATCATTCACAGAGTGAGGGAAACAGCGAAGGTAATAACACAGCACTGTTGACAGTGAAGAGAACCTGCCAATGTTCCATCAGGTAGATCTAGGCTGTGGTCACTGAGGTGTGGATGCAGAGAGCAATAAATACAGTGTGATGCTCGGACCAACCGTGTGCTCCTGCACCAATGGGTGCATCACCATTGCTGTGCTGTGGAAAGGGTTTCCCGTATCTCCTACAAAGTCACAGCCAGTTGTAATGCAGAGACAAATCTTGAACAAGTGGGGCCGGGAAGGAAGCACAGCTTTAAGAAAGCCTGGAGGGTTCTTCTCTGTTTGTAGTCACGTAAACTGCTGCTCACCAGAGCGTCTTTTCTGGCCAAAGAATTAACATCTTGCGGTCTTCATATTTATAGGAGGAAAATGCCAAGAAATATCAAAGCTGTATCTCCTCTTGGCTTGTTAGCACGATTCTCCAGCCTGCAAAATTGATTCTTTCGGTTGGCCACGAGGAAACCCCTCTTTTCCTGCCTGTACCCACAGAGGACCCTCAGAGCCTGGCACAGCAGCTTTCCATGAGGTCTTCAGCCTCTGGCCCTGAAGCTGAGAGTTACCATGGCCTTTTTTGTGCTTAGATCCCTGGTAGGAAGTTTGGTTTTCATGCTTTGCTGGGGTATTCCTACTAACTTTGATCTTCACTCTTGGGAGTCTCATTTACACTCAGCTGTATTTGCATCTCTGGCCTTAATCTTTCATAACGGAGTGCCCTACTTATCAAAGTGTGACAGCTATCTTAACCCCCACCCACTCACCAACGTAGACGCAGGAGACTCTCCAACTGTTATGAAAGCAGATAAATTAATTGAATAGGCTGTTTCTTGTCATAATCCAAATATTTGGTCTCTTTTGTCACTGAAGCTTGAGCCCCTCCACCCCCGGTCAGTGCATCCCCCCCTCCCTGCAGCATCAGAGAGTTGTTTTTCAGAGTGGTGCATTTCCATAAACAACGGATTCACTCTGCACTCACCACTTTGCTGGATGTCGAAGGGCCACTTTATCACCAACGAAGTCTAGCAGTTGCTAGCTCCTTAACACACGTCCCTACAACCAGCTGTCTCAGCATGAGTCAGCACGCTCATCCTTTTGGGATGCTGTGAGCAAGCAAGAAGCACGAGCCTCCAGCACACACTGCAGATGAGGCCCACGAGGCAGTTCTTTCTGCTCATGATTTTGCTTAAAGAAAAGAGAAAAAAAAGTGCCAGTGCAATCTGGCAGAAGGAGGATCTGTCGGGCTGCAGAGTGCAGTATTTCTGCCTGCATTTGTTGGTCTGCTGTGGATTGGTGACGGGGCTTTTTTCCCCAGCTTCCTCCTTGGCAGTCCATTTGAAAGTGGCTCATATTTTGTTATTACCTCTGATGGTTAGCAAACGACCGTATCTGCGAGTTAACTCTCATTTATGATCTTCTCATAATGATAAAGTGGTCCTTTTAAGAGCCCTGTTGCTTGCCAAAAACCTATTATTGCAAAAGTTTAAAGCCATTTCCAAACTAATTTATTGGACACTGCACTCTGAGCAAGAAGCACTAGGAAGGCTCTCATTTAATACCAGCAATCAAATACATTTTAATGTACCCATAACCAGAGCATCCAGATGCCATGGATGTAAGTGAGCTCTGCATCTCTCCAGAAGAATCACATTCCCCAGTTTTCTTTTACAAATACTGCATTGTCCCTGGGATATCTGTCAGGAAGGACTTTTGGAAGAAGCTTGCTATCCAGGGCACTCTTCTGGGCTGGCTCCTCACAGACTGTAAGCAGCAGAATAGCACTTGTCTATGTGGGCAGGTGCAAAGATACCATGGCTTCTCTGGTCCAGAGCTGGCCAAACCGAGATGACTGCAGTCCACAAACCATAATCTGTTTGGAGAGAGAAACTGAGGCTGGAGCTGGCTCAGGTCCAGAGCAGATGAGCTCCCATGGAAGTCAAAGGAAAGGAAGCTGTGCATCTCAGGCAGGTAGGTCTCCCAGAGGGTGTTGGGGAGGCCAAACCATGCCCGAATGGACTGTGCTTTGGGTCCACTGAGTACATAAAAATGTGTTCTTTGTGCTATTTCATCAGTATATTTATGAATCATTCTCTCTTGTTGGAACACAAGACCATTCACAAATAGAAAAAGCCTCACTAGCTGAGCTATTTCCCTTTTTGCGCCTCTGATACTAAGAATTAGTAGTATTTTTTGTTGGTTTTTTTTTTTTTTTTTAATCACATGAGTTCTGTGACTCATGAGAGCTGTAGGTGGTATTATTTGTTTTGGTGTCTGGAATCCACACGTCAAACTTGTCTTTGTCAGAAGATTGATACGAGGTTGGTTTTGGCGAGAAGCACGGTAGGAGAAAGGACATCACTTAACAGATACTTAAAATGTGGTCAGGCTCTGAAAAGTGACTCTCAGAAACGACATTGTGGTTTTCCATATTTATTTTCTCTCAACAACTTCCAGAAACAATCTGCTGAATTCACAAATCTAAAGGTGATTTGTTGAGCTGTCACCTCTCCCGGCTCAATGGTGGGTTTGAATACCCCGCCTATTCCATGTGCCTCTTCCATCATCACTGCTAATAAGGATTCCACAACTGGAAACTGGCTGACACATTGCTGATGGATGCACGAGGCTGAATAAACTCCAGCGTGCTCTTCCATGGCTCCTTCGGCTCGCTGGGGATAAGAAGAACCATAACTCAGCTTCAGGTCGAGTTAACCCAGAGGAACACGAAAGGAAGATTATAAATCAGGAGTAGGATGGGCTAATGGTTAAGATATGGCTCTGAAACTAAGAGGTCTTAATTCAGTTCCCATCTGTGGAATTTGTGCTCTATACTGTCATGGTGAGACTTAGACAACTGGGGGCTTAGGCAGAGCTGGTTTTGGATCAGTCCTGTGCAATCTGTTAAACTGGGGGAAAAACCACCAGTATCTTTCCTTGCTAACAGCAATCCAAGCTCCTTCCTTGACCTATGTAAGTCGTGAGGCAGGTGAGACCACCTTTTACTATGAATGTACAGAGTCCTGAGCATCATTTGGGTCCTCTCCTACGGATGTGCCTGTGGATGCTGGCACAATTCAAAGGACATTCTCCTCTAAATAGGCCAAGTCTCTTAAAAAAGTTTGTACGTAGGACCTTTCAGCCTGGTTGCTTTTCCAACTGGCCAAGGCAGGTATGACAAGCACCCTAAGGTGAATGGAGCACTTCCCAAACTTTGGTTTTCACGGCTCTGCCATTCAGCCACGTGATCTGCTGTATGAAAAAAGTCACCTGTGTTACTTAGTCCCATGTGATGGGGCAAAAGTAGAACTGGCATGTCATAGCTGGAGAAGTGGTACATGTGGCTTCGTGGTACTTGTGCAGGATGTCAGCTAAAGCTATGTGTCACATAGAGATGAAGTTTATCCAGCTCCAAAACTTCGCAGAACTATGCTTACTGCATCACTCCAGCCTGAGAACCAAAGCTAATTGCTCCATGTGGAATGAAGCTGCTGATGCAACTAGACTGCTTCTGATGCCAGATCTAGCAGGGGTTCTTCTCCTCAGTGCCATGTAGACATAGTCATAGGATGCTAGTCAAGCAAAAATAAATCAAGATAACTGAAATGTCCTGGACTTGTCATGGCAAAAAAGTCAATCATAGAAGTGATGATATTGAGAAAAATCACTTCATTTTTCCATGGAAAATATTCAAAGAGTCAAGATGCCAAAAAAATTAAGTCATTCTTCTATAATCCATTACATTGGGTGTCTATGGAGAAACAGTAAGGACAGTCATTTTCTTTAGATACTTTAAAATCAGGGCACTGATCTTCCCATGCAAAGACATGCACAGGTGATGAAGTTTTATTTCAAGAACACATCATCTTTACTACTATAATTCTTAGGGTGTAATTTTCCTGTGCAAAGGTGGGGTAATTTTGGTTAAGCAACATTTATTGCTTTGCCTTTTTATTTAATTGAATTAAATACATTTTAAATCAGCTTTTTAACAGAAAGCTTGTGAGGAGGAAAGTTGGCTTTCGGAGGCCTGAGGTTTTGAGCCAGCAGTCCGTATTCCCCCGTGCACTACTCAGAGCCATGGGAGGCTGTTAGGCTTGGTCCAAAGCTGACTGATGGAAAACCAGAGTCCCTTTGGCTTCAAAGGGTCTGAGTCAGGCAGCTTTTCTCTGTGCTGGTTTCCTCATCTTTAAAGTTGGCAAAAACGCTGCCTTCTTTGGTAGGAGAGCATGAATGATTCACCCACTCTGTGCAAGGATCATGGGGAATTTTGCCCAAGGGACAAAGAAATTAGAGGGCCAGAGAAATTGGAGAAAGCTTATTTTATCAGCAGTTCTTCCACAAAATGGTAGGAGGAGGTTTTGTCTTATAATCCAAGAGGCCGATAAGAGATGTCTGTAAAATCCATGAAGAGAGTGGAAGATGGTGACTCTGAAATATGAAAGTTATGAGGATTCAGGTTACATTGCTGAGGAAATATGATATAGCTTCAGCTAATATGGCTTGAGCAGAGAGGTTTTGTCTCAGCTATGAATATTATTGCTTGTTTGTGAGGGTCTGTAGGTATGTTATACTTGCATTGCAGATTGGGCATTTTTTCAGGTCTAAGACTCACTTGCATTTGGTTTTATTTTATTCATATTTTGGGGTAAAAAGGAGAAGATAGAGAAGACAGTCTACTACAGTTTCTGCTCATCTCCAAGAGGTCCAGGCCTAAACTAATAGCTCAGATCCAGACACCCTGATGTCTGAAAGTTGGTCCCAGGTCAGAGTTTGGCCACTGACTCCTCTTCAGTCTTCCTGCTTTCAACCTTTTGCTGAGTGCCCTCTAACTCTGTGCCTGTGAAGACAAAATTAGACCCTTCTTGGTAGGGTCTAAACCCGAGACTTCCCTGAGAGGATCCTGACCCCAGGGAATGTATTGGATCCTGCCTTTTGTTATGTTGGGTTGAGTTGGGTTGTGTTGGGTTGAGTTGGGTTGTGTTGCATTGGGTTGGGTTGGAGATTCTTCTTTAGCCATGGGATGAATGACTCCATGTAAGGTCCTACAATATCCGCCCCAGCATAAAAAGTGTGGGCTCCCCACCTTCAGCTTCAAGCTGCGGCCTCAGGTGGATGGGTGGAACTGGGAGGAACTGGATGAGGTGCAGCTGGGAGCAGGGTGGGGGCCAGCACTTCAGGGGCACCTAAGTGAAGGTGTGCGTGTTGGAGAGGCTCTCTGAAAGGTACTTTTAAAAGCTATCTATATATTTCTGGAACAAAGGGAGTGGCAGTGAAAATGGGTGAAGGCCTATTGACAAATGGTAGCTGAAATGGCAATACAGACACACAACACAGATACTACATATTACAGTAATTTTAATTGCTTGTAATCTAGCCCCCTGCCCCTCTTGCTTTCTCCTTCCTCCTCCCGCTCTCTCCCCCCGCCGCACCTCCCCGAGTTAATCTGTCGCTAGATTCTCAGCTTTTCTTTTGCTTCTGGTTTCATTTTCAGATGACAAAATTCAAGGCACACAGCTCTGCTGTCTGGTTGCCCTGGTAACGGCAGCCTATTATCGTACCTTGTCATTCATCAAGAAAGAATTGCACTTGACAGAGATAGACCAAAATGCCTGCAGTCTGCAGCATAAAAAAAAAAAAAAAGAAAGAAAGAAAGAAAGAAAAAAAAGAGAAAAACTGTTTTCTTTTCTTCCAAGTATGTAAAAGGCCTTTAATGCCTATTTAGTTACATGTTTTATTTAACGTTGCTTATTATCCGCTAAAGTGATTGTCGATACTCGTAGCAATAGATATTTCCCCCTCAAAAATATATTTAAGTCAATTTTGTAATTCTGCCTCGCTTTCGAACCCTTCCACCCTGGTGCACAATATAAAGGAAATGGTTAAATGATAAACGTTTTGCGTGTTGAATCCACCAAGTGACCACACAAACGCTGCCTTTCTGCTTAATTATGCCTTGTGTTGGGTAGCTTTCCTGCTCTCTTTTATAGAGCTTCAAAAATAATTAGCAGGGCATGCAATAAATAATTGAATTTTATCTTTAATTAAACCTCCAAGTGTAGAGTGGTACGGAATACAGATAAGTGTATGTAAAGAGAAAGCATGCACATAGCATGCATGTACAGATATGTACATTGTATGCATAAAAAAGGTGGAGGTTTGGGCATAAAATCTGTAATTACTCTTTCTGGAGTTGGACCGGTCCCAAATTCATTGTTCTTCAAAGGCAGGAAAAGGTAATTGCTTGTTATTTTGCCTACCTCGTCTTTGCCATTTGAATTAACCCAAATTAATTCCTGAAATCTGTGACCTCATACTTTTTGGTTAGGGAGCACACGATGACAGTGAGACTGTCAGCATTGGGATTTTTGAAATTGGGGCAGTTTTTTTTTTCTGATAATCATACAGCTGTTTAAATGGCTGCAATGGAGGCGGGTTTTTGTGTTTGTTTTTTGCTGTTTTATAAAGGGGTTTTGGGTCAGAGTTTTTGCTTACATTGGTCAATTTGCTTGTTAAAGGTGGGATATGCTGTAAAATAGGTTTTATTGGCCATGTGGTATTTTAAGTACATATCCTCCTCACTTGGTTTTGAATCTGTGATGGTTGGCTCTTTTGTCCTGGAGATCAGAGGAAAGGAGAGAGAGAGATAGTGGAGGGGAAAGATAGAGTGCACTTAGAAAAGGGGGGAAATCCCTCTCTCGGATCCTCTGGGCTCTGTTTATTTTCATTCCTTGCACCATAATTGGAGCTGAGGTGCTCTGAACTTCAGGAGCTCCATTCACGCTCCCCCAACCCAACCCAAACACCGTCTCTGTCCACACAACTCCCACATGGGCTGAGGTTGCATGGGGAAATGTACAGCTGGGGTTGCACCAAATCCAAGGCAGAGCTCGTAGTCAGAAGGGAAAAACCTGCGGTGGGCACATCCTTCCCATCCCACACTCACCAACCGTTGATTTCGGTTTTAGTCGCGACAGAAAGAGCAGAGAGAGACTGGAGGAGGAGATGGCATTGAAGCCTTTGCTGAGCGCCGGCTCCTGGAGCCACTCCTGAACTTTTTTTTTGCTTTTTTTGCTTTAATAACGCCGCAACACCGGCATTCATTTCCTGTTCGACTCCGGCCCTACCTTTTGATTTCTAAACCTCCCTTAGGCGAGCGGTTTGGGCGGACAAAGAAACGAACAGGCAGAAACAATTAAACCAGCAGATACAGTGAAAACCAACACCGCAGCACTTGCACAGCTATTGCAGCGTCGGAGCGAACGCTGCCGTGTATTTGATGTTTCCGCCGTCAGCCTCAGCCCTGCAGTTTCTTCTGGCCTTCCTCCTGGCTAAAGGAATTCTGCCATCCCTTAGGATCTCATAAATACATAGAGGCCCTGGAAATGTACATATGCATATATATTTTTTCCTGTGTATTAATATTACACGATAATCTGGTGGAGGAAAAAAAATAAAACGCTGGATCTCGAGCTTCTCAACTGCAAAATGGTTCTTTAAATCCCTTCTAAATGCTCGCATATGTCTTTATGAAAAATTGGAATTCGGAATGTTTATACAGCCCTGAATAGTGCAAGTGAATATCCTTAAATTAGCTTTTCAAGTTGATTTACAGCCTGAAAATTCTGTAACAAGACACGAGAATTATCTGTTGAGAAAGGAATAGGTTTTTTTTTTCTGTTATTGTCTGTCTGTGTGTTCTTTGCTATGAGACAAAATGGGAGCCAGAACGCCAGCTACGATGTGTGCTCTCAGGAGGAGAAAAGGCTGTATGAGAATTAACAGAGGAATTAACTGACTCAAAAATTAGAAGCCTACTTGTTGGGGAGAGGAAAGAGTATTTTAGCTGAGATTTATTGATCAAACCTTGCAGCACAAGGAAAAAAGTGTCCCTGAGAGTTTATGGTAGTTTTAGTTGAGAAAGGCCTAAGCATACATCAGCCCCACCTAATTAATTGCTTCTGTCTATCGACGTGAGCTTCATTTATCTCGCTGTCTTTCTGGGCTCTTATTTTGTGCTATAGGTCTGGCCCCTGAGGTTGTGATAGATCAGAAAATGAGGACTGTGGGACAGAGGTTTATGTAGCTCTGGGAGTTTTTAACCCTACGTTCTGATCTGACCGTGGAAAATGTGTTAGCTGGAGGTTCTGTTGGGTGGAAGGCCGCTGGAGACCCTCGTAAAGAGCTCGTCTGGCCCTTCTGTGAGCCTCGCTCAGCAAACTCTCTGTGCAGTGTTTCAGCAACTCCTTTGGCTTTATTGGTGCTCTGGCACATGGGGAATAGCTGATGCTCTGAAGCCAAGTTTTTAAAGTGCACTTGGCACATCCTCTGGGTTTGAAGTCACCCTTAATCTCAGCAATGAGTGCGAGTCAGAGAGATGCTTTCTGTGGGTCTGACTCAATAAAGAGCCCTGTCCTGCTGTGGCGGGAGGGAAGGCCATGCAAACTCTCTCAAGCCTTCAAAAATTGGCTGTGGAGGTGAGGAGGGCTGCTGCGAGGTCTGAGAGGAGGTTGCTCTGTGTGAGAGCCAGATGGAGGTTTTATTGAATCCAGCCTTTGGGTATTGACACAATAAAACACCTCCTGTAAACCAAACTCCTTCTTTTTCTCTGCTTCTTTCTCTCCCTTCCCTGCTCTTTCTTGTTCCTTTTCTTTGTTTTCCTCTTTTTCTCTCTGTCCTCCTCCCGCAGTGAAAACATGAGGAATGCTGCGAGCAGACTAAAAATCATGGCACAGTGTGTGCTTAGCCAAAGTTCAGTCAGAACAGAGATTCTCTTACCTTCAGAAGTGTCTGAAATTAAAATGTCATGGCTCAGCTCCTGACTTCAGCTCGTGATGAGTTATATCCTGTGCTACAAAGCTTTCCTTGCACAGAGCAGTGCTTTCTGAGGGCAGGATGCAGTGGTGGGACTCCTTGTGTCCTTTTTCCACCTCTATATAAACCAGATACATTGTGCTCTTGTTTAGTGCATAGCACTGCTCTATTTGGTGGCACCATTGCATGCGGAGGTCTGGGACTGAGGAAGGGATTTGGGCTCAGATTGCAACTTTCCTAAGTCCTATTCCAGAGGTCAGAGTCGGGGTCTTCAGTTCCAACCCCTATCTGGAGGCACTCCTGTGGGCAGGAGAGCTGTGCAGTGGTTTTTCCCTTGAGCATCCCTGGTCCTAGAGGATGACAGACGTATACAAGACAGACTTCAGACTTCATTTTTATTTTCTGTGTTTTAAATCAGTGAAAATGGAATGAAAGTGAGTCAAAGATATATCTGGAGAGTTGAGGGGCATTTCTGCAGGACAGCATGGTGACATTGGCTTCTCCTTCAGCATGATCAAGAAATATTTAGTTGTTGCACTAAGGGACGTGATTTAGTGGGGAAGTTTTGGTTGTAAGCAGACAGTTGGGCTGGATGTTCTTGGAGGTCTTTTCCAACCTTGGTGATTCTATGATTCTTTCATTCTGTTGAAAGTTGCTTACAAACGTAGCCTGGTGGTACCACCTGAGCAGGGCAGTTTGAGTGCCTGAAATTAGGGAGTATTTGTGCAACCAGGTTATTCCATGGTTGTTCCTTTCAATAATACTTTTCCCTGCATAAGAATCAATGGCTGCAGATCATAATGGAGGATTTTGTACTTAAGCACTTGGGCGAACCATTCCAACTGTGAATAGCAAAGAAGTTCCAATGCTATGCAGGTACCTTTGTGGGTATTGCTAGAAACAGTTTTAAAACTGAAATACGTGACTGGTTAAAATAGATGTTTAAATAATCTTACTGTGTTGTATCAAAATCAATGAGAAATCATCTCTGCCCACACAGTGGACAGCATCATCATTATTATTTTTTTTTAAATCCATAGCCATATATTAGCTTACATGTGGATAAGAAACGTTTTCTAATCTTTTTCTCATTCCTCCCATGGCTGCTTTTAAGCTTAATTGAATTAATGCAACGAGGGAGTCCTTATTTCTTACAGCAGGACAAACCAAACCACCCCATTTAAATATCCATTCTGTTTTTTTTGTGACACTTGTCTCACAATTTAGATGAAGATTAAAAATTTGAGTGGGGAATTGGTTTAATCATTGGATGCAGTGTTTTGCTAGACCAGCTATCTGCTGTGGCTCTGTGGGTCTTCTGTGGTTTCTTTTTCTCAATTTAATTTGTTAAAAACTAAATGCTGCTTTGTTTCATTATCACTGAAGTGTTTTGGCAAGGACTTGGGTTAGATATTACAGGCTTTCCATTTTTTTTTTTTTCCTTGGGCTCCTGTAAACAGGCTGTTTTAAAAACTGCTGTCTGATTATTCCTCTATTAGTTTGCCCAGAAGTGAATCCAAGGTGGTTGGAAGTGGTGGTAATGTCAAACTACCACCACCGGTACAGCCGCCTTCAAAAAGAAAATGAGGCAAAAAATCCAAATTCAGATGAGGATTCCAAACATAAAAAAAAAAAAAGCAGAGAGAACAAAAAATGCCTTTAATATTCTTACACCTTTCCTATTTGTTTCAGCTAGATCGTTTAGATGTGGCATAGGACAGGGTGCATCATGCCTCCAATAAACACAATGCAGTTACAGCAGGACTTTGCCACCCAACTGTTGGCTCTTAAAACCTTCTGATATTTTCTTTTAATGAGCAGCATGGATTTGCACTGAAAACCAGAACACAGGAAGGAAAAATATCAAAAATTTCATGTATGTGTACACCACAACTATAACTGAATATTTCCCTTTGCACCGTGGGTTCTCCTGTTGACTTTTTAGCATTACTCTCCAGCACCAACTTTATTTCTATCTTCCTTTTCTGCCTGCCCAAATGGTTGCTTTGGTAGCATGGAGGTGTTGGGGTGGTGCTACAAATTGATGTGTTTAGAAGCAGGCAAAGATCATGTGCCCGAAGCTGAGAGGTGGGGGAAGTAGGTGTACTCTCATTGTCTTCTGGCTTTTGAAATTGCTGGCTCTCTTTGGTTAAGTTTTACAAGATTTTTCTCCTTAACTGTGAATGTTAAAGACTTCCTCTTTTTTCTTGCCCCCTCTTTTAATGAAAACTGATATTCCCAATGATATATGTGATTTCAGGAACTGGGTTTCAAGGAAGGCTCCGTAAAAACATGGTTGGACTTGTGGTAAGCACAGATGAGCTGAAAAGCTCTGTTAGCAGAGTTTGATGTCTCGGGGCTATGAAAAGCATTTATAGATTACAACTGAGGGACACAGGGTCAGATATTGCAAGTCTTATCTCATCCGAACCCTTGAGTCCCTGCTGGCTTCGGTGGGAGCTCGGAGATGGAGCCGTGTCCTACATATAAGTTTGGGCTCTGCATTGCTGGCAGGGGGTTGTTTTGTTTGGTTGTTTTCATTTGGGAAGCGACAAGAGATAAACACTGCTTGGAGAAACAAAGGGAGCTATAACCGGGCCACGTTCATTACAAAAGCACAATATTTAATGATGGGAATTAAACAGAGCAGAAAACACATTTTTCTGATAGTTGAGGTGCTGCTGTTGCTGCACAGAAGTCCGTGAGAAGCATTTAGATGTGTTCAGTTCCATCTGTGGTTTTAGGACAGGATAATTTTTCATCCAGCTTTAGAAAAAGAAAGCAAGCCATGTTCTATGGCAGAAAGTGAGGCTTCCAAAACGCATTCTGATCTCCGTATTTTAGTGGATGGATCTTGTCTCCAGCATTTCTGCCAGGACTCCTTGGGGAAAGCAGGGGGGAGACAGGAAAAACAAAAAGACAAAAAGGCAATTATGTTTTAAAATACCTATTAATGAGCAGCTCTGCTAAAAGCACCTGTCATTTACTTCGAAACGAGTTGTCTTGTGGATCCTTTGCAACGATTGTTTGCAGCAGACCAAATAATGTGTAGCTCCGAGCGTGCAGTTTGCAACAGCAATCCTATGGCAAGTCCTTGTGTCAATACAGGCTGCTCAGATGAGCGATGGTGTTGGCCATCTCCAGGGCATGGATGCTCAGTGTCAGGTACTGTGATGTCCTGCTTGGGTTCAGCCAGAGCTGTTCTGAAAGTAGAGCTTGTAACCATGAGTGATAAACACTGTGACCATGGGTGATAGCACTCCCTAGAAACAACCATTGCAGCTTCTTTGTTGACTGGACAAGCAAGAAGCAAAAAAGGACATGCTCCAATCTTCATAGTTTTGATGCAGTTCTGGAGATACACTGCAAATCTGTGGTTGCTCCCAGAGCTGTAACCACCAGGAAAGGTGCATGAAATCTTCATTTTTCTAAGCAAATTGATCAGTAATGTAGGAAAGAATGCCAGCTACGCAGGAAACCACTGCAAAGCTTTTAGGAAACATTCCCCTCCTTCCCTGTGCCATGAGCTCAGGGCTCCAGTAACAACTTTTGGAGGTGACCAAACCTGTCTGTGCATTCTGCCATGTGCTCAATTGGAGCACAACAACAAACTCATAGAGCAGAGGGATTCTTGATCTTATTTGGGCATAGGGAGAAAAAAATATGTTTTTTTTTTTTTTTCTAGGTCTTTTTTGCATCTTAATTTAACATAAACTGCCTCAAATCTATGATGCTGTAAAACAAAGGAGAGAAAAAAAAGCTCTTAAAGGAAATGCTCTTAAACGTAAGGACATGAGATAATGAAACGAGCTACTGGGATAAGCATATTTATTGGGTTTGTTATGTATCAAATGTAACAAAAGTGGAATGTCTGAAGAACTCCATGTGTGGTTCCTTCACACTCTTTGATCACACAATTCCCCCTTTAATTCAGATGCAGTAGAGCTTAAGTGGCTTCATTGATGTGTTAAGTGTGGAATGATTTTTGTATAAAATAAAAAAAAAAAAAAAAAGGACAAAAAAAAAAAAAAAAAAGACCCCATTATGTGTCCAGAAAAGCCTTGTGTGCACTTGTTTATTGAGACAGGAAGTCGGTTTCCCACACCGAACAACAGCGCTGAAACACTGAAAAATTGTGTAGGGAAGAAAAGTAAAGGAAACTTAATTTTCTACCTGGCAGAAATCGGCCTCCGGAGGAAGAAGTAGACAATGAGATTGGGCTTAAACCGAATAATAAAGCCTGATTGATTTTAGGAAAATGCTCCACGCCATTTATACTGGGGGGTTCATGTGCTGCTTTTGTTAATAGAAAGCAAAGCTTTGGGACGAGGGTCTTTGTAGCCAGCCTGCTGCTCTCAGCCCAGAGGAGAAAACAGCCAGGCAAAGGGCACTCAGGTAGCAATGCAGCATTTAAATATATATTAAAAATAAAGGAGCTGTGGATTGCTTTTAGGTCATTTTGTAGTGGTTTAGTGTTGACAAAGCATGGGAGCCGTGCCACGGAAGGATGGTCCTTTTGTCTGACGCAAAGGAGCAAGGCTCCCACACCTGCCCTGGCATCGCCATCCCTGCAATGGCTTTGGGTTGATGTTAAAAACGAGGCCAAAAATATGCACAGTATATGTGTGAGGCTGTGAGTTGATACGCGGCTGCTGGTCCTTAGGAATGGAGCTGCGGGTCCTGAGGTTCCCATCTCTCTGGCTGTGGTTGGTGGCATTACGGGTTGGAGGTGGAGCAGTGATTGCCACCAGCTCTCTCTGCTGCCAGAAATGGGCCCAGTGCTGTGGGCTCAGAGCCCAAAACTTTGTTTGGATGAAACAAACCCAAGAGGAGCCAAGAATGGCATCAAGTGGCCCACCGAGGGCTCCCAATGGGCTGGGAGCAGGGGCTGGGATGGCAACCAGAAGTCACAGGTTGTGTAGTGTGCTGTGATATGATGTTTCCTGGCTTTTCTCTGGTTTTGTTCAGCAAATAATGTTATCTTCTGCCTCAGCCAAAGAAGCTTTTGTGCTTTTCAGTCTTTCACCGGTGCTGGGGTCTCTTTTTGCTTTGGAAGCCTATAAAAATGTGAGGTTTCTTACACTCTGATGCCAAAACCGAGGTTATTCAAAACAAACAGAGAAGCCCTCCAAAATGCTGGGCTTTTTAAACATTGCCCTGAAGCAGATCTGTGCAGGAAGGTCCCTTTGCAGCTAGCAGTACTGCTGTGGCAGTGGCCCTCATTTCTGGTGGCTGGGCTCCCCTTAGCACAGCCAAACACCTTTCACCTGAAGGCCAAACCTCCACCAGAAATGCAAGTGGGAGGAAAATGAAAGTAACTCTTCCTACCAACCTGTTCTGAATGCTTGCAAGAGCAATGCTTTGGGAGAAGCCGCCCACTGCTGCCACGCTGCTCATCCCAATCCCCCTCCAGCCTGTCCTCAGCTCTTCCCCTTTCAGCGCCGTCTCCCCACACCCAGCACATTCCTTTCATGTGCTCCGACCCACAGCCTTATCTCCCTGTAAGGCTCTAATTATGAAATGTGTGGCATGCTGCTGTGCCATGAGCACGGTGCTGCAGTGGGGCTGGGGTCCAAGAGATGCTTCTTGTTTCTATTTGGGCAAGACAGGTTCAGAGGAAACTGATGGTCATTGTTTTGGTCTTTTAAGATATATATATGTATGTATGTGTAGCTTAATATACATAAATATATACGTATAAGCTATATGTATTTCAAAGCAAATAGAAATGATCACTAAGCCCATAAGCTTGCTCAGGATGATGGTGGAAGAAAGGCTGCACTGCACTAACTTTCCCAGCTCTGCATATGGATCTGCAGCATCTGTCCATTCCTTTTCCACTTTGATGGTACAAAGGGTTTGGGGTCTGTCCATCCTGGTCTCATTGCATCTTGCCCTCAGTCTGGGTGAGCACAGACGTTTCCTTTTAGAGCTGCAGGACCTTGGTGTGCAGCAGGAGGCTGTGTGTCTGGCAGGCATGTGGTCCTGAAAATGCAACTGTCAGATGCTCTGCGGTGGGGTTTCCAGAGCGGCTGGCTGCTGGTTTATGTCTGCTTCCACCCCAACTGTCTGCAGCAGTGAGGCCGAGGTACAAATGCTTTGCAAAATCCCACCTCAAAATAGTGAGAGCTGCATCTGAATCCCACAACACCCCCTGCTTCCCCTGTTATTTTAAGGCACGAGCCAGGCTGTGTTTGCCTGGTCATCGGCTGGGAAGCAGGGATGTGTTCGTGACCTGCCATCCATCGCTGCTCGCCCTGACCTCCCCCTGCCCCCACGTCGTCAGCCCTTGGTGAACCCAAAACTGGCTTTTCTGATTTGAATCATGATTCAGCCTGATGCGATTTGAAATGCCTGAGTTCTTAACCCCCTGCATGATGGGAGTTTATCTAATGGAAATGCCAGCAGCCTTTAAGTCAGGCATGGCAGCGCCTTGCCAGCCGTTATACTCAGCATGCTAAATAAATGATAAATATTGTTGCACATATGTTACATCTGTCAAAAGTCTCAGCATCACGCAGTCACCACGTGGCCTTCATAAGGTGATGAAAGGAGCAAAAACAACAAACCCCAACGCAAACATCAGATATGCATTCGATATTCTCTGCCAGTGCAAAAATGTTAATGAAATAGGTCTGCAAGGAAGGGGGATATCTTGTGTTAGGGAAAGCAGTGGATTCAGAGTCTCCCCACCAGGTTGAACAGCATCCAGCTCCCCGTGTCCTTGCTGTGCAGTATATATGGGGTACAGTTTTCATTTCGGATTCTGCTTTTAATGTTTGGTTTAGGTGTGGGAGAGGGGATGGCAAATACAGAAACCTCTGCTGGTCTGAAGTACCAGTGTTACTTCTGAATGTGGCGTGTGGTCTCACTCCCATTGAAGCATTTTGGACTACTGAAGGTTGGTGCACTGTGTTTTACTCTTTCCCATAGCAAGAACTTGTATTTTCCTTGCTATACGAGTGGTGCTTGGCCAGCCATTGAGGCAAGGCAGTGGTCAGCCTTAATGCCACCCCTCAGGAACGTGCACATTCCTTGCCTATCTGATGTTTATCAAGGTGACCTCTGAGGGCACCCCACTTCTGCAATGCCTTTCCCAGGAAAAGGAGAAGGGTGAGCAGAGGGAAGGAACAGCCATCAGGATGCTGAACCACGGATCTGCTCCAGCAGAGCTGAGCTGCTGCGTTTTCCTTCCCTCCAGCAGCAATGAGATGTGCTCCTGAGGGGCTCCGAGCACATCCCCAAGCAGCACACAGCAGGTGGGGCTGCTCCACCTCCTGCCCAAGGCTCTGCCTTAGGGCACGAGCTCAGCCGAAGCATCAGATTCCTCCCTCTCCCCCCCTCCTTAAAATAAGGGTCGTAGTGGCATTTACCTTGAAGTCTATTTAAAAAAAAAAAAAAAAAAATTGAGCTCCCAGAGTGTGACATGTGTGTTTTGTATTAAGAAAGCAGTTCCAGACTAATAACCATTTTTAATGGCTGTTGTTGTGCTTTGCGCTAAATGATATCAGCTATTATTCCATGAGAAAGGCAGAGAAGCCCGGAAAATTAAATGAAAGCCTTCCGTGGAAATTTCAAAGGGGATTAAAGATGCTCCTCAGCTTTTCCTTTAACCCTAGGTGGAACATTTCCCAGCTATAAGGTAGGAAACTACTGGAAAAACAGTTCTGCAGAAGGCAGGTAGAATTTTCCCTTCCTTTCTTTATCTTAAACCAAGTAATTTTGGGAAGACAGATAACTTACCTTGTTTGGAGCCCAACAGAATCAGATCCACCGAGGCTCTCATCCTTCAGGGATAGAGAGTTGTGTTGGGTGTGAGTTGTACCCCAGGTATGGTTATCTATTGTGACCAATCTACTTGTGTAGGAACCAAGGCAGGGTCTAAGTGTAAAGACTGAGCAGTGACGAGGGGAGGGAGCTGGGGACAGGTCTGTTGACCTTCCCAATGTGTTTCACATTAGTTGTAGGCTAAGGCTGCATGTTGAGGAAAATTCGAAACAGCCTGATGGGATAGAAGCAAGTCAGACTTGGTTGAAGCCAAATGGTTTGTAATTTAGTTTAAGACCATGACTGTGAGTCTTAAAAATCCCCAACTGTGCGTCTTGGGGGTGAGTTGAGCACTGGCTGATAATATGGCTGTGGAAAAGGGCTTTATCCTGCAGGCTCAGTCCTACCAAGTTCTCAGCTGCCCAGAGCTACCTCTGCTCCTGTGAGAAGTGAAGGTGTCCAGTGCTTGGCGGGATCTGACCCTGAGGATGGGCTGCGTCATGCTCAGGGATCCGTCATCCTTGTCCCATTACCCCATTTAGACTGCATGGAGAAGCACTCCTGCTATCTGTGGAGCAAGTCCACAAGTTGGGGTGATCCATTTTGATTATCCTATTAAAAGGATGCAGCCTGCTTTCCAAATGCACAGGACTCTAACTAACTTAGTTGCTCTAATTAGCCCCTGCTGCAATTTCTGCTATGCTATTAAAATACTTTATACTCAAATGCAATGAAATGCTTGTAAATCAAGGAAGATTAAAAATCCCTTTGGCTGCAGAGTTGTGTTTATTAGAAAGACTTTAACATCCTGAATTTTAAAAAATGCTGCACGCCGCGAAGGGATCCAAGGTTCATAGGGAGGAGCAGCATTTTTTATGGGATCATCTCATGGAGTTGAGGAACAGTAGGAAAAACAAAGAAGACACTTCCAGGCACAAAGACCTCCTTTGTGGAGGGACCAAAGCAGGAGTAAACACACGTGAAATCATCTCATCTGAGGGTGAAATGAGCTCTGGGTTTAACTTCCCAGATTGGGTTGGGTTTGCATGGACCCAGATCTGTAAGGGAATGTCAGAATGTTGCTGCCTGGCGTGTAATGGCAGTGGTCCTGCATCTCAACTTCAATGTGGATTTTCTTCAAAAGGAAAACGGTACCTTTACATGTTTATGTTTGACTGAGGAAGGGATCAGGTGAGAATTTAACCTCAGATTTTATGCATCTGTTTCCTCACTGCTTATGAGGTTTATGTTTGGTTACTGAATTTTATTTTCTCCCCTTTTCTTCTGGTTGGTTAGATCCTGCTGCATACACACCCTCTCACTTCTGCTCTGCTTTCTCCTATGTAAAGGAGATGGAAAACATGGGTAAGGTGGCAGCAAGACTTCCTCAGCCCTCAGAGAGGTTAATTGCTGATAATCTAGTGGGGAAGACTGTGGCTAATCTTCAACCCAGCCTCCAGCCTGGCAGCCTAGTTATTTTACATGGTGACTTGTGCTTATTCCAGCCGAGCACTCACATCTTTCCCTCCATCCTCACTGCAGTGTTGCTGCAGAGCCTTTCTCTTTACAGCAGTCGTGCCGAAATCACTTTCCTCTGTCATTCCCTTTCGGTAGCAGCAATTTAGTGTCAGCCAGACATAGCTGCAGCCCAGCACCTGTTGTGCAGCCCAAGCAGTGATCATCTGGCACGCCGCAAACAGAACTTATGCTCGCAGCGCTGGACCCGCATCCTCCCTCTCTTTCGATAGAATTCTCCTTCTGTTTTCCCAGACAAATAATCTGTTGCGACTCTTATTGCTTCTTATCTTTTGCAGCTTGGACCGGTTCCATGCACCATTTTGTTCTCAAAGATGCCGAAGCTGATTCTTCAGCGCTAGCCAAAACAAATGAAGTCTTGGCTGGCGGCGTGGCGGCAGCAGCTGGCTTCGCTGTGCCTCCCTACACCTAACACTGGGGCAGCTCTGACTGAGATAAAGACCCTTTTCCTTACGAAATACTGCACCGTTGTTGGGCTGGTCTTGTTTTTAATGGAACAGCGCAGAGGTCTTTATTAGAGGTGTTTATTTATTGCATGTTGGTCTGAGGCATTCGTCAACAGGAAGAGAAGGGTTGAATGGATGGGAGACAAGACTGGGAACTGAGATACCCCAAGTCTGTCCCAGACACTCACCTGCTGTGTGACTGAGTTTTCCATGCCTTGCCTTGCTGTGCCCATTCAGGCCAACAGAGCTTCACAGCTGGAGCTGACTTCTGACATAAAAGGCATCCGGCCCCATCTGGGCATACAAGAGTTGGTGCAATGCAAATAGTAATAGATATCATCCAATTTATCAGCCCTGGTAGATAGACTAGATGGTACAGTGTCCCTGAGAGGCTTTCAGTGACTGCAATAAACATAATCTGAACTAGAAAAACAAAGGGAAAGTGTAGAAGAAGAGAGATGGGGTTAACAAATAAGTACTGCAACAAAGGATGAGGTCCAGTGTTGCTTCAGAAAAGTTCAGCCTAGACTCAGTCTGGAATGGAACTTTCTGGTTATGTGCTGGCATTTGCTATTACATGAATGTGAGAGCTGGATGAGCAGCAGCCAAACTGCCTTGGGAAAGTTCTGCAATGCCGAGGAAGAGATAGAAGTCACAAAGAAAAGTACGATGCTCTCTATCTCTGGCATTCAACACATTTCCCAGTAAGTGAAAGCTAGGGCTAGCTTCTGCATACGTGCTGTTTTCTGACTTCTACACACAAGCAGGTGCAGCACAGCCCCTGGGATGGGTGGGCAATAAATGTAATGAAGCTGGCGAGGTGTTTGGCTGTAGGGAGATGTGAGATGGTGATGGGTAGGTAGATGGATGGGCAGATAGATAGACAAGATAGATGCTTTCCCTTTGCAGTATGGGAAGGCCAAGCTGGTCAAAAACTTCTAGACACAGTGTCTCTTCTGAGCTGAAAGAACATTATGTCACCGTGAAAATGCCACGCATTTTATTTTAAAAGGACATTATGGCAAGGCTATAATCAGATCTCTTAGTGCCTCAGAACCTGATTCAATAAAAACATGGCTGGGCTCCAGCAGCGTGAGGAGAAGCAGGCTATCTGCAGGGCTTTATCTTCTCCTGCAAAACCTCTGTTTTGGAGCCCCTCTAAACACTTGAGCCCAAGCTTCTTCTGTTTATTTGCTATTGAACAGGGAATTTGAGAGGGGGACACCAAAAAATATAGCAATGCGATATGATGTTTGGGTGGGGAAAGCTAATTGATTTGACAGTTAATCAAAAACTACTAAGGGAAAATCAATATGGAGTAAAACAATCTAGTCTTCTGTTCTATATCGTATTCCCAGTGGCATTGTTGATTGTATAGCATCAATGTCATCTATTTTAGATGGAAATGTTACCAACTATAATGCCACTGTTGATGTTTCAAAACGATTCTAATCTCATTTCAATAATAGCTTCTGTCTCTCTTAGTGACACACATGCCATAACATTCTTGGCTAAATTGACAGCACTAATAACACACTTGGTTTTTATGTTATTCGGACCACTGTCTGCATTTTTGAGTCTTCATGTTATTTCATAGCAAGGAGGGCCTGTGTCTGCCTGGAAGGATTCAGGTCGCCGAGGGCCAGCAGTGCTCTTCCAACCACCTTGACATGGCCAGCACTGTTGGCACCCTGCATGGTCACCTATGCGAGAGCATGGGGAGATTTGGCAGGAGGTGATGCTCTCACATGGCCATGGAGTCATTCAGGAAGGGCAGGGGCAGGGTTGAGATTGTGGCCAGGTCTGTGGTTGATCTACAGGACAGCACGCTTCCTCCCGACGTCTTGAATCTGTCCAAGTGGACTGCAGAATTCCCACAGGGAAATTCCCTGCTGGCTTTCTGGAAGCTTTTCCTTCACATCAAAGGCTGACTTACCAAACTCAGAGCCTCTCGTGTGGTTTTATGGCACATTTTGTTTTCAACCCACTGGGATGAAACAAAACGGTGGGCAAACGGGGAGGTGGACAGCTCATGGTGAATCAGACTCCGGACTAAGTTGGGTGTTCTCAGTTCCTGGATGCTTCATTCAGGTGAAATTCAGAGTACAGCTCATCACCCTTTCTTGGACATGGTTTGACTCCGAAATTTAAGGAACTTCTTTATGGGGAACTTTCTGATCTCTCAGCAATTTAGTGCTCTCCCCTCCTCCCCCCCTCCCCAGCCTTGTCCTTTGCTGATTTGAGCACTAAATACTCTGACCAGGCAAAGTGCTTGAGCAGATGCTTAGCTGCACATTTACCTTCAGCTGTGCTGAGCATGCCTTCATGCTAAAATTTTAGCAAATAGAAAAAAGTCTCTTTGGAGTCAATGGACTTCAAGCCTGTACTGAATTTTAAGCATAGGCTTTGCCAGAGCCCTTCACTTGAACCTGTTTCTGGAATATGCAGTACATAATTGGGAACACAGGAATCAAATCTTTCCAATAGATCCTTCATTTAAAAGAGCTTTCCTCTTCAATTATCAGCTGTGGATTTAAATGGGATGAAAACTCAGTCTTTTCTCTCAGAGTTTATCTTTCCTCCCCTCCTTTCTTTTGCAGGGGAATTTTCCCTTTATTAACTTTTAGGAGAATAAAATGTAGGAAATAAACGAACAAACAAAACCCGGAGCAATATGTGAGATCTTTAAACTAATTCGGCGGTCATCATTACTGACATCAGGAGAAAGAAATGCAAGAACACAAGTCTATCGCTTTAAGCAGGGATTTTCAGGAGAGCCTGTTGGAGTTTGGCACTCAAATCCCATCAAATCCCCTTTATACTTTTCACTTCTCTTTCTTTCCTCTTAATTTATTTTTTCTGGACATGGGAGAGGCCCGGTGCATTTTGTTAGGGTGCATTATTACATGATGTTTAGGATCAGCATCTGGGATTTAAGCAGGTTCAGAGCCCCTGTCATGCAGTGAGTAATGGGCAGCTCCTTCTCTAAGGATGTGATGCCTGTGGGTGGATGTGCTGCCGTGGAGCTTGGGTCAGTGCTATAACACACCGTGCTGTTTATTGCTGGTTGGCGATGGTGATTATTTTTATTCTAGTACTGTTTTCCTGCTATTTTGGCTCAATTTGTACTGAAATGGGTCACCAGCATTCCCCTGGATGTTTCTGCTCCAGGAGGAAACAACAAATAGGACAGTTTCCCAGATCTGCCCATGCTATTGCCAGACTCAAGCCAGGGGCTCCAGGTTGCAGAAGTGTGATGCTCTGCAAAGGGAGGGCAAGAGGATGGGAAGCCATGGTGGAGCACAAGGCCTTGGGTATGGTGAACCCCCATTTCCCTGCTGTCCTGAACACTGAGGGACAGGGGGACTTGTTTTCTTATTCACAACTGTAGAACAACTTGAGTTGGTAGCACAGTAATATTTTTGTTGTTTATTACAAACAAACAAAAATCATCCAATCATCCACTCTGTTGGGATGAGCCAGCCTGGAGCTGTAGGTAGTTAAGGCAGCCCTCAGCTCTGTTTTAATTCCTTCTCCTAAGAGAGGGAAATTTATAGTTGGCTTCAACTCACCATTACTGATGACACACTGTAAAATTTACTTAGTTTTGCCTCTCATACCACTATAGGAATCGTATCTCCATCCCAACCCAAGGATAGGAACCAGATTCTCTGCTTAGAACTCCAGAAGATTTCAGGGCTGCAGTGCCTCTCTGCTTTTTGTTTCCTATGCCTTTGGTCAAGAAACCACCGTGCTGATTTCTGACCTCATTACTGTCTCCCTTATGAAGATGAGGTACCAAAATTTAATGCATGATGTAGCCTCTGAAATATGGTTGTATGCTATGCTGGTCTGACCTTTTCATTATTCTGCAGTTTGATGGACTGGCTATCCCAGCCCTTCCCCACAAGTCGAGGGGGCTGTAATCATCGGAGGAATGGAGCTGCTGGATAATCAGCATACAGAATGCCGAAAAGGTCAGGATAATCCAGTATACATAACAGATGGATGCACAGATAAGTAATACACAAGCAGAATTTGAAGGCTGGGGAAGTTTTCCAACCTTCAAAGGAAGTTTTATTCTTTCTCCTATTCCCTCCCTGCCCAAAGAAACCTGCACGCTTGCTATTTGTTATTTCAGAAATGCAAGAGTCTCTCCAATTTCTGGTGTACTGAGACAAAACGCATTTCCTGCCCGGCTTTGTGCCAGACAGAAGTGACAAGGTGCTGGGGAAGATGCTGGAAACCTTTTGGAGTTGCTTTCTTTCCAAAAAAATCATTTCAAACATCTTATCTCTGCTTACTTTTTTACTCCTTTCCTTTTTAATACACAGAAGTATGAAAAAAAAAAAAAGGTTATTAAAATGGGCATTTCAGAAGGATGCTTGTTAAAATTTGCAAATAGAGTGTAGCGAGTCGTTCTCCTTTTCCCACTGGTATCACAACAAGAGATAAGAGTGGAAAATGGGAGAGATTTTTAAAAGCAGCGTTTTGTTCTGTTCCTCAAATGAAAAAAATAAAATAAAATCCTCTAAACTACAGGACTGAAGACTTGAAACAATGTGAATATTATTATTTTCCTCTGGAAAACGTCATAAATATCTAATCACTTTTATTATTCCCTCTCCTGAAGAAATGGCTGCAAGGAGGTGCAGTGGCACAGTGTCACCATTTTGAAGTCAGGACACATGGACTTGTCGCAGGATGTAGATAAATGTCCATGGCAAATAGCAGCAGAAGAAACCTGAAAAGTAAAATTCAAGATCTACGTAGGAGGAAGTTCCATGCTGTCACAAATCAGCCTGGCCCTCTATATTAATCAAGCCAGAAATCAGCACTCTCTGTTGTTAGAGGTTTCCTTCACGAGGTTGAATGTAACCCAAAGGGTAGAAAATAATTACCTACAATTAAAGAAGTTGCAGGATGAGTCAAGGTCAAGGCTGAGCTCTGGGGATCTGGCATTAGCTACTTGAAGGTGGGTTTGGATGAGGCTGATACAAACCTGGACCTTCTCTGTTGTTGTATGGGGCTGCTGAATCACGGCCTGAACCTCTGATTGATCACCTGAGGTGAGCAATGAGTCAGCCACAGGAGCACAGGTGAAGGCAAATCACCTATGCTGCAGGAAGGGGTGGAGCCTGGCTGCACCTCTCCTAGACCCATTTAAGAGCTGACAGCTGGGGGGAAGGATCTCTCTGGATATCCACTCCATTGGAGTTCATCTTGCAAGCCCAGGATAGGGTGAGTGACTTTCTCTCATTACTCCAATATAAATTATATTAGCCAAGCTCCTGGATGTATATATACCATCTGTATATTTGCTGACTATCCACCATCTGTGTATCCATTGATTATACAGTTGTGTTGTCTAGGAGAACGGAACCTCATAGAGCAAAGCTGAAGGGATCAGGGGTCTTTGCAATGGTTCATAGGTACAGGAAGGTTTGATGAACTAAAAAACCCAGGTAATTCATCATGGTGAAGGACAGCAGTGAGTCTGGGTGTCCTGCTGGTGGGAGGAGGTCTGCAGCCCCCGGAATAGCTGTGTGAGAGCAGACCTCCTCATGTCCTACTTTAGTACCCAGTTCCATTCTGGTTTGGGTCTGGCCCTTTTTTCTCACCCCGCAGGGTGTCTGAGCACAGATCCTCTGTTATCCATTTTGATCCTTTTTTGGCTTCTAAGCCAGCCTGCACCTTGTGAGGCTCAGGTACTGGTTTATTAATTATCCCTACTGCAGGCTCAGGAGAGCAGGTGGAAGGGGCTGTGTTAATTGTGCCCTGAGGCTCTGATGTCCTCTTCCTAATCAGCTGTCCTTAGCAGCAGTGTTTTTGAAGCAGGTTACAGGCTGCTTGCAATGCACACTTGAGTTCTTGAAAAATCAGCTCTCCTTTGACTGGCATCTTACATGTGTTGTTTCAGGCTGGACAGTTTGTGACCAAAAAATATATAAATAAATAAAATAAAATCCCCAAATACTTGGTGTTACCACATCGTTTTCCAGCACTTATGTTTAGCCCATCTCATCCCACGACGAGCCCTGGCTCATCAGGCAGATGAATCTGTTTCCCAATGAAGGAGCACAAGGCATTTTGGGAAGCTGCTTTTCTCCCATCCTTTTCTTTCAGTAGGAGTTGCTGACTGGTGGCTGCCCCTCAGTGGATGGGGCAGGTTGTTAAGGCAGAAACCACAGCACACTCTTAGATTTGCCTAATTCTTATGAAGACAGAGTAGATTTATTTAGGAGCCCAATTCACCAGCTCCAGTCAATTGGTTTTATCCCACTTACTGTCTCCGTAGCACTGAGGACGGCTTTCCATCTGGGATTGCCATTTAAATGCATCTAAATCTTCCTTGTCTTGCAGCATCCTTTTTCTGACACAAATCCCAGAGAGGTTTTTCTGTCTGAGAGCTCAGGACCTACTTTCAGTGAGGGACCAATTCAATGGGGATCTGCATTCAGTGGAGAGACCTGAACCCTTACAGAGGACAACTTATCCTGTCCTAATTGGGGTGCTTAGGCGTGATGGGGTGAGTTACCCCTCGGTACCACCCCTTCATTGTGTGATAACACACTATAGGTACATATACGTGTATTTTACAGTTTCTGCTGCCTTCATGTGAGAGGACTCACTCCTGCTTTCTTTCTTCCATTTCCTCTCTGGCTTGGGGAGGCAATACAGGGGAGATTTATTACTAAGACAAGATGTCAAATCGCTGCAATTAGATCCAGGTTAAATCTACAGTGTGTCTCTGCCTCTCTGGCTCTTCCAACCAATGTGCCAAACTCCGAGGGAGAACAGCTTTTGAGCTCAAAACTCAGAGGAAAATGAAGCAGCTTTGGGGAGTGATAACTTTGTGAGAAGGGAACTAAATTAATCCCTTCTGCAAATCCATTGTAGTCCCAGACAGATTGGGCTGAGAGCAATGAAGGTGATGAATAACACAGGTGAAGGCACTGTACAGGTTGACTTATTTCTCTGCCAAACCTGGCTGCTGTCTTACCCTTTGCTGGTTGCACCATAGAGCCCTGAGATTTAATAACACTGGGATGAGCGTGAGAACTAGAAGCACTAAACTTACTGGCTTTTACTCTTTAAGGTACTCTTTAAATCTCAGTGGTACTTCTTTGCCCTGCAAGCCAGCGGTCCCCAGGTCAGGTTACAAAGCAAGATTGCAGAGCTTTGTGTTCCCAGTATCTTGCATTGCAATGTTACCCTCTGCAGCATCCACAAACCAGTGGGCAAAACCAGCAGGGAAGGATTTGAGAGCTGAATTTAAGCAGAGCAGGTATCACAGGCTGATTAGTAATATGATAAATATGGCAGCTAGTTAAATAAACAATTTGAGTTTTTTCTCTCTAGAGCTGTTTAACTGGAATTGAAGTCAAAATTCAGTCCTTAGAGCATCCAGAGCCATTGTGTGCACTTTCTAGGACTGTTTTCATTGTTTGAATATAAATGAGTCTCAGAAAGCAATTGCAGTAAACTGAACTGCTTGTGTAACAGCCAGGTAAGAAAATGTTCAGATTACAATGAGCTACTTCCATGTAATAAAGCAGAGTATATAGGTCGTTAATCTTAATTGAGCAAGACTTTCTTAATCTATCCTATTGTCCTGAGTAGGGTTAAAGCAATCTAAATGATTAAAAAAATAAATAAATACAAAATCGGTACCCATTCCTGGGCAGCGTGACACAAAAGAGGTAGTATTGATCCAGAAAAGGAGGACAGGAATGACTTAAAGGTGGTGATTTGTCACAGGTGGACACATCTGCTGAACTGTGTGTTTCACCTCTGCATGCACCGATCCTCGCAGTTCCCCTGGGGGGCACAGGGAAGCTCCAGCCTCACTATTGCATTTTTACTTCCCACTGCCACTAACTATTAACCCACAAAGCCCCCTGTTTTCTTCAGGCAGCCCATGATTGGGTTATTGGGCACAGTGGGAAAGGGTTGATGGTCGGACAACATGACCTTTGTGGTCTTTCCAATCTTAATGAGTCTACAATGGTTCCATGCAGATTACAGGCAGGAGATGAAGACACCACCACCTCTCCTGGCTTTCCTCAGGCATGCTCTAGAAAAAGGAGGAGGATGTTCCTTACGGGAATTGGCCCCAAGCTTTCTTTTTCTTTTTCCATCCTTCCTTAAGGAAGCCCTCTTGCTTACTTCTAACATCCTTCCTGACCACATCACGGGTTGTTGTCCCCCTTCTTGCTTTACCTGGCTTGCCATAAAATTAAAAAGAAAATGAACACTTCTTCCACAGGTGGATGATTTCCCCCTTGTTGCAAAGCCAAGTTACAACTTTAGGGGGTTCTGCTCATTCCCTTTGGCACTCCTGCATGGGCTCATCTTTGGGTTCCCCATTCACGTGATGATCTTGATGTATAGCAGCGTAGATAATAGTGTTACTGAATCCAGACTGTTAATAGCTACCCATGCCGAGACGACGCGGCTCCATCGCCGTGCCGTGAGTCATTCCAGCTGCTCAAGAATGCTATCTTTGTAGATTCCCCGTTGGTCAGAAAGAGGAATATGGAGATTGCTCTAGTTCAGCAGTGAAAATATCTCACCAGTTTGGAGACAAGAGAGCTCTTTCAGAGACATTCTTGCACAAAATACCTAATGGGGCTGAGCATGGCACAAATATGCTCCAGTTCCTGAGGCCAGCGGATAAAAGACACATATGCTGTCACAGATTAGATATGAAATGAGCATATGTTTCTGCACTGAATCAACCACAGAATCAAGTTTGCTGGTGTATCTAGTCACAGGACGGGGCCCTGGCATATGTACAGGGCAGGGAGTGTGTAGGTACGCGGAGTCAAAGATTTACCCTGCTGTAGAGCACTGAATCACAGCCAGGGCGGAATGACAGCAATTAGAGATGGAGATTAACGCTGCTGCATGTGAGAACATAATTTCAGTGGAGTCATTTCTGATTTACAAGAGAAAATGCAGATCCAGCAGCTCCAGAAACGTGCTGAGGTCTGCTTCGTATTTTCTCTCCTACCATAACTAAACAATACAAGACATAAATGCACATGCGCAATACATGCATACAGTTCCAGCACAGCATTTCAAAATGAGGGTATGTTTTAAATTTGATGCAAGGCCATGTAGAAATTTGTTGTTTTTCTTGCAGTAGAAGCAAAATTTATTTTCCTACAGGCAAATATTTATTTATTTATGTATTTATTTCTCAAATAACAGTGCAAAACCAAGTGAGTTCTTTCTTGTTATACAAGTTGTTACTGCCTATTTACAGGATGGGGACACTGATCAAAGGGGGCTTTGAATTTGGTTGATCTTGCCCTCCAGTTCCACTGCTGATGTGTGACAAACTGAGCGCAGAGATGCTTGCTGTCCCACAGATGGAAATTTCCATGTTTCAGACCTGTTAACTGAGGGTTACCCTATCTGGATTAGTCCTGTCCTGCCAATTGGTTGTTTCCTCAGTTCCCATTACTTCTAAGCCTCTAAGGATCTTCTGGCTGTTTTGATGTGTCCATAGGTTTTATGTTTTGAATAGCATTATGTAGTCCAGATGGGACAGTTTCAGGATGTTCAGGTTTTGTTATGGCATGCTTAGAAGCATCCAAAGTTGAATTGCCAATAGCTTGAAATTGCAGCTGTGAATATACAGAGGTACTGAAACATTTCTAAGACCCTCTCTAACACTTGTGTACTAGCTGGTGTCCAACCTGGATTATTCTGTGCAGTATCATTTTGTAATGGTTAAAAATGGGAACTTAGTGCCTCTTTTTGTTTTTTCCATGGGTTTCAAAGCGCATGAGCATGCGTTCCTCACACTTGTGCTTCTGGCAAAAGAACAGCTAGCAGCTTTGAATGAGGCAGGGCAATGCTGGAAAGTTTGATGTCTGAAACTCAGATGGCCCAATGAACTTCACCTATTGTTAGCTACAGATTGCTTGATGTAATCTCTGTAATGTTAGCAGCTATCTTTGAGAGTATGTGGAGGATGAGGAAAGAAACAACTATGAAGGGTACACGTGATGCTTAGCTCTAAAAAAAGCTGTGAAGGGGAGGTGTGAAGTCCGGGAAGCGGAGAATCACAGATAGTCATTTCAGTTCCAGCCCCTGGAAAATGATCAGAAAAAATAATTGAAGCATGTATTACTTCACACCTGGAGGGTAACGAGGAATGGAATAGCAGGCAGCATTGATTTGTCGAGAAAATCGTGCCACAATGTCCTCAGCTCCTGGTATGGGACTCCCAAAATTAAATCCAGAATGAATAGGTCATAGCAAAATCATAGGACCACAGATGGCATGGGTGGTATGGAAATGGTGGTATCTGCCTCCAAAACTGTACTGTCCTGTGCTTGATTCCATTTTGCATGGTGGTGATGGATTGATAGCTGGACTTAGTGGTCTTCTCCAACCTTAATGATTCCATGATTCTATGATTTTACTGTTGGGATGTTATTAGGATCTGATCTTTAAGGCTCTCTGTGAGTCTGGTTCTATTAAAAATCCCCCCCAAGTACGGGTCACTGAGGCAACAGCGCTTCTCCACGGCAACGTGTTTGTTGGTACCCAAAGGGCCTGAGAGCTAAAATAAATAATAATAATAATAAAAAGATTTGCCTGCACACTGAGTTTATTCTGAAGTGCTTCCAAATGGCCACACATCCTTGTTTTGGTGGTGAAAATTCCTTTTTAAAATTATTTTATTTGATTAATTAAATGCTACCAATCTCTGGATGCACTAACCACAAATTTGCTAAATTCCTGAGCTAATGAAAGGCTGGCTTGCCTTGACATGAATGGGAGTTTTGTTTGAGTAACAATCGAATAAGGACTTGGCCCAAAGACAGCAAGGAAAACATTTAGATGTTAAATATGTATTCAGAAGACCTTTCTTCAAATCTTTTCTATTGCAGCAACAGGATAGTAATTGTGTTCTCTAGAAACGACAGTGCAGTGAAACATCCAGCACCTCTCAGGATTGAGTGGGGAGAGAGAGAAACTATGAAAATATTTTAGTTCAGAAATCCTTGTAGCTCCTTCTCAAACAATGAAAACCTCAATTAAAGCCAGATCTCTGTTATTTAGAAATTCCAGGCAGCAACTGAGAGAGAAAGAAAGAGAGGGAGAGGGTTCAGGGTATTTTTTCCCTTACTCAAAAAATAAAGTCCAGGGTGTTTGAAACTCAGAAAAATTGTGTTTCACATTAAAAGTGAGAGAAGTCTGAAGCTGTGGTTCTTATCTTCCAAAGAGTTTTGCAGTCATCAATACCTGAAGTAAGCCAGAGTACATGAAATAGGTGACCTTAATAGATATAACTCTGTATGGGTTCATTGTACCATGAAATTAAATTTTTAATCTGAATTGATGAACAAAAATGCTAGTTTGATTCTCCCCCCACACAATAGTTTAAATAGTTAGGTAACTATTTCACTTCCAGAATGTACTTGCACAAACCCACTCGGTAGCAGGGAAATGCAGTTCATGGACCATGGGTTGATCCACAAACAAACAGGTCTTGGAGATCGTTGTGTTCCCATGGTTCATCGTCGCAAACAAGATTTAGGATTATTGAGGAGGGAAGTTTATGTTCTTCTGCTTCTGGGAACTTGTAAATGTAGGGGTTAATCCCACAATCATCAAAGTGAGCCTTTTGATGGACTTCACTGGTCTTTGGCTGCAGTTCCAGGCTCTTGTCTTCTGCCAATGGAAGCCATCCATTCTGTATATAATCATGTTCAGCAGCACTTCGTCCTCAGAGCTCATTTCATTTTCGGTGGGCTTCCCTTCCAAGTGATGCACTTCCTCCCGTGCACATTAAATGCCTACTGGCAGGCTGAGCTCCAGGCTGATGTGTTTTCTGGGAGGGAATTAGTGATTCTTTATTTGGCTTATGACACTTGCTCTCAAGAACTTTAACAGAACTTGTAGAAGCCCAATAGTAGATATTAATAAAACACCCTTGGCAAAAATAGAAAAAGATATATATATTTAAGCTAGCTTCTTTTTTTTTTTTTCTTCAGGTTCAACAATATTAATACCCTTTATTTATGGCTTTTTTTTCTCCCCCTCTAAAAGTGCCAAAACAGATTTGAGAAATAAAAATGAACAGGAAAAAGTATACATCTATCTTCTTCAGTATAGAAACCTGAAGTTGGGTGAGCTGACCAACTGAAGCTGTCAGGATGGCTGGAGGAATTATTTCCTATTATCTCCAAGTAAATACCATCACAAAGTAAAAACTGATGCCATACCATTTTTTATAATGCAATAGTCATGGCCCTCTCTACTGAGTACTGGAGTTAAATGTTCTGCCATGGTCCTATACAATAGCACTCTTGGACAATAGCTCACTATTTAGTTTGTTATGAAATCCAGGCTATTTTGGGAGGGCCCTATTGTTTCCATTTTATATGTACTGTAGACTTGTCTCAGAAAGCACAGATCTAATTGCAGAAGTTGTCACTGTTGCTGAGAAAAATGAAGGTTTTATACCACTGTGAGTCTAGAAGCATCCTCCTTGGCAGCTGAGCATGGGAGACAGCTTGGTGCTGCCTATGGACACTGGTGAAAGGGCTCAAGCAGCTCAGCAGAGCTGAAGTCCATCTTGTCACCTTGTTGGGAGTATTTCTAGAAGCACCAACGTGTGTCCTGGAGGTCTTCCCTGGCCACAGAAACTTCATTTGTGCATCCGCATGCAATCTTACTTGAGTTCCTGTAAGTTTGAACAGTCAGCCTTTCTGTGCTGAGATCGATCCAAGTAAATTTAGAGCTATTGAACCTCATTAAATATGTATTGATGGTGGTTGTATGTGTATTTTTTTCTCCTTTTCCCCATTTAAAGTGATTACAAGTTTATGCGCTGAATGCAAATCAGCAAACAAGAGCTGATGAGTTTGCAGACAGTCCGTGCTGGTGCATGGCTTTCTGAGACCCATCTCATCCTTCCATTTTAGAAGGCAGTAAGTGACAGCTAGCACAGGAATGGTTCATCTTCATGGTGACAGAATCTCCTAAAGGACCGTGCCCTCCCCCGGCAGCACCCCACAAGCATGAATGAAAATTAGGGACAGATAGCAAGGAGAGTAGAAGTGAGGCATACAGAAATATTCATTATAAAAATTTTATGTGAAAGGAGCTGGGCTGACAGCTGATGGGAAGAGCAGTGTGGTCCCACATGGGACCCAGAACGGCAGCAGGACACAGGAGCAAACCTGCCTGGTTCCACTGCTCTTCCAGCACTGACTGCTGCATTTCAAGTCCTGGGTTTTACATTTTCATAGGCTCCAAGCATGGCTGCTCAGTGTCTCAGGGATAGCAGCAGTTTTGTGTACATGTGTTGATATGTATGTGCTTGCACGTAGTTCACCTTTGGTCCCCTGTAATGTAATCCATCTTTGAAAGACATGGTTCATGAAAATTTCTCAGGCTTGTTGTGTGTCAGGTGCTTACTGCTATGAAATGGGAAGTTCTGCTGGAGTACAACTGAGCTCTGCTGCTCTGGGCTGGCTTGGAGAAATATATGGATGTGTTGTACTTATTTTGTACGGTTGTAGGAGAAATGGCTTCCCTTGGAAACTCACCAGTCTTCCCATTCTACATTTGGGTGGCATAAACATGCCAAAGCAGTTTTAGGTGAAGAACCGTGAAGTCATCTTCCAGGCAACCTCCACATCCTCTGATCAGAATGGCACAGCCCCAATAATTTAAAATGTAGTTGCCATCTGCAACATCAGAGCATTTTATATTTGCTGCGAGTGCTCTACTCTGAAAGTAGCCTTTTGCTTTTCCCCCTCAGGCCCCAAAACACATCGTGTAAAACCCAAGAATACAGCCTGAAGGGCCCCCACCTTATATCTAATCATGGGAACTATCACTTAGTATTGATATTGCCTTATTAGAGCAATTAGCCAAGCATTTCAGAAGCTTGTTAATGTTTCTAGAGTGACTTCTAATGAGGGATAATGATAACAAGCATGCAAGGTCTCTGGTGAACTTTAGATAATGATGTAAATCTGAGAAAGGTCAATGGTATTTGTGGATTGGAGGATGGCCGTTCCATTTCCGTTCATTACCTAGTTCAGCTTTTATTTTCCCTTTCTAAGCCATTTACATCTAAAGAACCCGTTCCTTATCCAATTCGGAGCCTACCACTTGTTTCACAGATTGACTTAGCTGCAAAGTAAATGATGCTGAGCCTCAGCACTCCACGTAATGAGCTCCAGTCTAGACAACAGCTAATCAATTAGCAGAAGGAAAGGAGATACAACAGGGGGTGCCACGACAAACAATGACAATGTTTTGCATTTATATAGCACCTTTTCTCAGAAGATTCCCTAACAGCACACCGCAAGGGGCAGGGTGTGACTGCAGAAAAGGAAATGCCGAGGGAAAGTGAGATCCAACAGAGACGCAGTCCTAAGAAATGGAAATTATTTGCCACAACAGGCAGGTCTAGAGCTGTGCTAAGTACTTACATTGGTATTTGAAAGGCATTTGCTAGCATAGAAATATCATCAGAAGACAATGCACTCCACCCATGCTAATATATCCATGGTCAGGGACCAGGAGCTTGCTCCACAGCACAGAGAAGTCAGTAGAGTGCAACCTTACATGGGAATCAGAGTGCAAAATCCTGGAAAGGAACTTGAGAAGGTTGCAGAGGTCACGCTGGATAATGCTTCAAAACAGGCCATCACATGGGGGTTTGGCTGGAGGTCCCCTGCTGTCCTCTAAGGCAGCGCGTAGCACCAGGAAGGGTATTTCCACCCTTATGCAAAGCCAGGACAGGAGTCAGCACTGCATGGAATTCTGATATGAACGTTGTCCTTGTAAAGAGCCTCAGAAGTAGCCTGAGGTGCAAAGGAAGCATCTCACAGTGATAGACTCAAAGAGCTGTCTATTTAGGAAAAAAGAATAGAAAGAGATGACTTGATTATTCCATGCTGGCACTCCACTGGTGTATTCATGAGAAGAAAATGCTAGATACCAAAAGGCCATTTAATCTGCTAGAGATAAGCACAAAAGCCTGTTACCAAGCCAGACAAATCCAAAATGGAAATGAAGCACACTTAGTTTTTATTATCATTTTAAAGGATGGGTGATCAGTTAGAAGAACCTGTTCAGTAGGCCCATAGGCTCCATTTCCCAATTGGTCAGGGATGTGAGAGCTCCACCAGGTGTTAATGACCTTACCCAGCCTCAGCTGGGACCCATTGCCCCCACGGCCTCATTTAAGCTCATGTGTGGGCCTTCAGATCCACTGAGCTTTGCTGTTCCAGAGCTTTAGGCTGGAGCTGTTGTGTGATGTGCGCTGGAAGACCATCAGAACTCCAGCCGAAATGGTAACCATTGCTGGTCCTTCCTTCTAGTAGGGCTCCCTTCTCCCTGTGCCTTAGTTTCCCCATCTGATAGGCATACCCGCTTTTGCTTTATGGACCTAACGGGAGCTGTTATGAAAATGAGTAATTAATGGTGGGATTTTACTATCTGGGCTGGCACCGTGAAACTGGGCTTATACAGAAATCAAAGGAGGCAGAATGGAATTGTAAATCATTTTCAGGAAATAGTGCTGTGCCTTTGGTAAAAAGTAATATATAGAGGAAATATTATGCAGAAGGCTTGCCATTCAAACCCCTGAACTAAAACTGTGAGTCTCTAGATCACCTTTTGATTGCTATTAGTGCAAATACCTGCTCTTCGTTTTCTTTATTCTGCATCCCTTTAAGGTTGGAAAGAAAGGGAGCTAGAAATGTCTGCTGAGGGGGCAGATGGGAGTTATTAAATAAGTAAATAAAATGGCAATGCTCACATTGAACACTCTGTGAAGGTCCTCATGCTGGTGAACCCCTCTCCCTGAGCACAGAGATGTTCATGAAGGTTTGTGCCTCAGCGTGGCAGTTCTCTGGTTGCTGAAGGTCTGGGCTCCTTGCCTGCATCTCACACTCGTTCATCTGCCCCTGTAAGCTCCCATGTGCTTGGGTAGCACGGTGCATGGTAGGTGATCTGACTCGGTTTCAGAACAATTGATAACTGTAGCAAGAGATAAAAAGTTGTTGGGGGGGAAAATAATTAAATTTGCTTGAGCTGGGAGATGCCAGGCCATCAAGCTGTGCTGCAGGAAACAAGCAAGGTCGTGCACTTAGGAGAGGAAGCTCAAAAGGGAGATGCGGAAGCCAAGTGGCTTGACTAGGGCTATGGATTTGGTGAAGAGTGGATAATCCACTTGCTGGAGCCCTGCTGCTGGGCTCCCATGCTTTTCCAGGTCTACAGTTTCCAGCTTCTCCCCCAGAAGCCCCCCTACAGTCCCGCCTTGTTTTGAAACTTCTTTCTGTGCTTATTAATTAGAACTTGCAGCAAACTGGGGTTTGCATGAATATCAGCTCTGCTTGCCCTCTCCAACTTCCACGCTTCAAAAGTTCTTATTCAAAGAAAAAAATAATAATAATAAAAAATCTGCTCTGGAGAGCGTCCCTTGTCTTCTCCCTACATTTCTCTCTAAAGAATGTGTGAAGAATAAGAGTTGCTTCATGGTTTGGATGAAATTATGTATCTTTATTAGGTTTCTGTTCTCAGGAAACAATTTATTAGACGCAAGAATGTTCTGCTATGCTACCTCCTCCTTTTGGCCTGGGAATTTACAGTTCGCACACTGCACCAGCACATAAATCCATTTTTATTTCTCAATTTATTCACCTGGAACTAAGTGGATTAAATCTTTTTTTTTTTTTTTTTTAAAGGAGACCGGCACTGCACTTTCAAATAAAAACACTGCAAATAATCACGATTGTTAGGCAGACAAATTAGAGGTGCCTGTGGACATGCAGTTGCTTTCTATGCAAACTTTTATGCTCGCTGAGTTTAAATGGAGATTTTTTTTTTTTCTTTTTTTCCCCCTCTTCCAGTGCAAAATTTACCTTTAATGACCCTCTTTCCCCTTAATAAACTAGGATTGATTAGAATTTGGCTTTAAAAGATGAAAGGACTCTGCAATTATCTACTTGTATATGCCCTTCAGTAAACTACCTTGTCTCCCCCTTTCTACCTCCCCTTCTTAAGAAGACTTTCCCAGGTCCCTCTTGGCTGCGGTTGAACGATGTTGGCTCATGTCCATGCTGCAACAAAGACCTGGCATTCCAGCTGTCTGCTTCTAATCTCCAGTGTCAGCTCTTGTTAATGTTTCAGCATGAAATCAGAGGGGGCAAAGCTGCATGGAATATTAAAACCATGATCAGAATTCCACTGAAATGCTGATAGTCTGCGAGCACCATTAGGAGGGCCGTCAAATCACTGTCTAGCATTAAATAAAAAGAAAAGATTTCTATCGCTGGGGTGCACGGGAAGTACAATCAGTGAATCACCCAGCTAAATTAGCATTTTTTCAATTGGAGATCGAAGTTGATTTATTGTTCTACACAACATTAATGTAACTATGTGCTTGACCTGTTAAGGCAGCTAATTTTTCATTTAAATGGGTTCTTTCTGTATGCAAAAAGGTTGTAATCATATTTCAACTTTGCAAAGTGATCAGGAAAGTACTGGACTGTTTCAAAATTGTCTTAAGGAGTCTCTCCTCCTCCTCCTCCCACCCCCCCTTTTCTGCCCAGTGGTCAAGGGCAAGCAGTTTAAGGAAAGGGGGGAGGGGGGGGGAGAGAATGGCAAAAAAAAAAAAAAAAAAAAAAAAGCTGTCTTAAGTAATAAGCTTAATTGTCATTTGACTTGAGCTGTTTTACACCACTTTGGCCGTGTAGAAAAGCATTGGAGGGGGTGTAAGTTTCACACTTCCAATCACTGCAAAGGATCTGTCCCATTAACAGTGTTTTTGATTTGTTTTGTTTTGTTTTTTTTTTTTTTTTTTTTTTTTTTTTTTTTTTTTTTTGCAAAGTAAGGATTTTTTGAAAAATTATTCTCCCCCTTTGTTGTTTTTTTTTTTTTTCCTCCCTGTCTTTATAAAGTTGTTGGATATGACTGTGGACATATTATTCTTCCTATAAGTTTTTTGAAAAATGATTAAAAACTCAGTTCAATGGCAGCAGACAGGGCTAAAGACTGAAAAATGCAGGCTAGCACAAGATTCTGTGCAGCAATTCCTGCTGGATTTAATAGAGTTCACGTGTAGAATGTGAGCCCTAGTTTTGCAGTGAAGTTTGTTTTGCAAATGAAAATGATAGCTGAGTGGAACTGAAGCTGCCTGTGAGAAAGTGTCACTGATAAGGCTGGAAACACAAAGTGCAACTGCCCGAGAGGAAGTCTCCTTTTCTGCTCTGAAAGACTGCTCCGTTTTGCAAATGTGATTTATAGTTTTGGGGAAAAAAAAAAAAAAGGAATTTTTTTTTTCTTTTTGGAGAGCAAAAATCCAATCTGTGTGTGAAACCCACTGAGATCATCTTGACCTGAGAGGAAAGGGATGGTGAGGAGGTGGAGAATTGAAACCTCCAGTGCTGGCAGGATGAGAAACCCATTTCCCACCCGATTCCAGCCTCCTGTTAAATGTGTCTCCTTCAAACCTGGGCATCTCCAACTGTTGCTGCCTCGTATCCAGCATCCCAATTTTGGGAGAACTTTTCTACAGACTGACATCCTCCAGATGACAATGCAGAGCACCCCTGCTCCTCCTCCCTACCAAAATGAAGATAATATACATTTCCAATTAGTGGCACGCATTCTAGTCATGTTCTCTTTTTACTCCCTAACTATCTTTGTTTTGCTAAAAAGCTGTTCGGTCATTAATGAAATCCTGCAGTTCTGCTAATCCTAGATACAATGCAGCTTTTCTCTAGCAAGCTATCCCTGACATAAAACTACAGTTACCCAAGCTCCCCGCCACATTAAGATTCGTTGTCATTTGCCTTTCATTACATACCTGATGTAGCACAGTAGCAGTCAAATGTCCTTGGCAGGCAAAGCAAAGTATTTAATTGTATTGGTTTCCGCTTGCTCCGCCTTAGGAACAATTTCTTTTTTCCTTGAGAAGGGGAAGGAAAAAAAAAAATACTGTGTCATGGAAACTTATACGTTCTGGTTGGACATAAATGTAATTATACTTAAATTCTCAAAGCAATCTCTCAACCTCCCCCTCCCCAACAGCACTGTATTGCCAGTGCCATATGAAATGCCTCTCCATAGAGGCGAACAATGAGGCATTCATCAAAGGGAACTAGTGATTAGATGTTTTTCATTTTCAGAACTTTAAGAGATAAATAGGGGCCCTGTTCCTTTATTTGATGTACAGTACTGTTGGGATTCAATTAATCTCTTCTGATAAATATCGGATTTCTGCAATATTATTTTGGAAGAAAGAGTGTCACATAGAATGTTGACTTCAATTCCTCAGAATACGGGTGCTGGTTTTCAATAAAGAGAAATATTAAAGAAGGCCTGGATGGGGCTGTGAAGCTGTACAGATTTCCCATTCAAGAGCCTTGTATTTTCCCTTCAAAAAAGATAGAAGAAGGAGCTAAATGTTAACACGCCATTAACGTTTCAGGAGATCTGAATTTGGTTCCTGAATCTTAGAGTTGTAGAATTGTTCAGGTTGGAAAAGACCCCTAAGGCCCCGACCATCCACATACCACAATATTGCCCACAGTATTGGGGACTGCAGTCCTGGAGCTGCTGTAGAATCATGAAGTCTTTTGGTGTATGTGTATCCACACCCGTTAAAGGCTTTTTCTTCATTAAGAAGTTGGGAATTTTTTTATTTTTTGTATTTTAAACAAAAACCTTCTGAAGTGCTCACATGTGCTGGGTTAGGCACACAGGGGTGGTATAGGCATCTTCAGCTATTTTGTTTCTACTGTATTTCACTTCCAGAGTCTTCATCTGATTATGCAGAGTTGCAACAAAAGGAGCTGTTGCTGGCTGGCTGCTTCATGCCCATGAAAAGTGGGTTGCTGCTTTCAGCCCTGAAAGCACCCCCAAGTTTCCACACCTGTGTTACAAAAGCTGTCTCTGCAACTGATAATAATTCACCCGTCTATTCCCATTGACAATTTTATTAATAAGATCAATGGCTGAACAGGCTTCAAACACCAAACGTGCATCTTGTCATTGCTGGAGCAAATGAGGGGTATTGATGGAGCAGCATTTGTGTTGCAGCTGTAGCATGGCACGTTAGCAGTGGATGGACCAAGAAAATAGGTTGGGCTTGATCAATAAGCCTGCTTTCCTGAGTTCTGAGCCTACTTATATAAATGAACCACTTCAGTTAAAAAATAATAATAAATTAGGTAACTATCAAGCCCAATTTGTGCGTTATGTGAAGGAGTAACTCCACTCCTGGCAGCAAAGAGAGGGAGGTGGGAGTGAGGAAGCTTCAATGCAGTGTAGTGCCCAACAGGAAGGTGCCCTGGGAGTGGGTGAAGAGCCAGAATCCCACCTGGTGTGATCCATGCAGCTAAAGCCCACCTCAATGCAACCCCAAACGTGTATCATCCTGTGCGTGCTCTACTGAATCTGACTTAAACTGCCCCGACCCATTTTGGTACCATTTGTGGCTTTTATCATGATCGCGTTTCACTGCTAGAATTTATAATCTGCCTTTCCTTGTGATTATTGTGCACTAAAACTCATTTGTTTGTATGTTTTGCTATAAAATGAGCAGCCATTTATTTGGAATGGCAGACGCTGCATCGCTAAGTTGAAAGACGTAACAAATGGCATTCATTAAGGGTTTGATCCTCCCCCCATTTACCTCCCTGGCAAATCTGCCACTGGTTTTACTACAGCAGAAGCAGATACTGATTAAATATGAGTTTACCAGCGAGGACCAGATAGGGATTTGCAGTCAAATGCTGCAGCCAGTTTCCAGAGCACTGCTGAAATATCAAGGGACAAGTGGCAGATGTACCTATGAAAAAAGAAACATTTTTGGCACAAATCTTCCTCTTTTTATTTTAAGGATGCAACGCTCTTTTGTAGTCTCTGGGATTGATGTTAGGCTTGTTGAGGTCAGTAGGAATCTTTCAAATAATTTCAAGGGCTTTGGATCGAGCGTAAAGCTGAACTGCTCATAAAAAGTCAAGGACTACGCATAGATTTAGGAAGGGACGAGGAGGTCATCTGGTTAAAAAAGTGGATTTTCTGAATTTCTGCTGTTTTTATCAGGTGCTTTCTGAATGCAGCACAGCTTGTATTATCTGCAAGATTTGATGTCACTGCAGTATCTCAAGCTGCACTGATAACAGGATCTCACAATGTATTCTTAACACAAAACATATAGAGAGTTTTGGAAGGTTTAGTCTCTGGATTAACTGAGTGGAAAATGTCTTTCATTGTAGCTACAGATGGTCTGCAACACAGGGGAGGAATCTGGAGAAAAAAGATCTGAACCTCTTTGTCTTTGCAACTTCATTAAGTTTTCCAAAATTGAACAGTGATGAGATTGTTCAAAAAGTGAGGGAAGGGAAGGAGAATTATTCTCATTTTTTGTTCTATTTCCTCATTACTTTACACCTTTTTGCTGTTTTCCCGAACAACCTTCAGTGAGTTTCCTATGACCAAAATATTAATATGGAAAAAATTGTGCAACCTCTTCGCATTTCTGTAGGAGAAGATAAGATCTGAAGGAAATTCAGTAAGGCACCTTGCAAAGAACATGGAAATGTTGCAAACCAAATGCTGAATTTCAAACAATTGAAAGGAGAAATTAGATGATATTGGATTTACCTCTTGAGGAGTTTGATTCCCTACGTGCTGTAGTGAGATTGTTGAGTATGTGGTGCCATGGGAGTTCTTGTTCCCCTATGGCAAGCCCTGCTTCTTTTTGACTGTCATCAAATTCAGAACTGCAAACCTCTTGCTGGTTGCCTTGCTAGTCCAATGGAGACCGGAGGGAGAGATGGGCAGAGGGAAGACGAGCAGTGATAATGTTGCTCAGTTGGGAACAGGATATCTTCCTGTATAGAACTAAGGTATCAAATTAAAGCCTTGTGTTTTTTATCAAGATGATCAGTTCTCGACATATGATTGGCAGTCTGGGCCAAACTGATCCTTGACAAAAAGCCATCTGTGTGCATGAGTCCATCCAGGCTGCTGTGGGTCTGTTGGTACTGCTGGGGTCACCACCACTGGTGCTGCATGCATGCAAACACCATTCTTGAGAAAAATACTATGGAGATATGAGTGATTCTCATTTCATTTCACAAGCCCTTACAGCCAGAAGACAGCTTTGCTTTGTAGGAAGATGAAAAACTAGACCAGCCAGCAATTTCAAAGGAAATCTGTAGCCTGTATTTGTAGCGCATTAGTAACGTGACTGGTGACCTTTTGGAAGATGAGGAATGCGTAGAATTGATTGTCCTGTCCAGGAGTTGTGCAGAACTATAGATCAGTTACTTTCAGACCATTTTTTCTTGCAGCCATGTGTTTGGCCAGTGCAACTTGGTAGTTTGGTCCCGTTAAATCGAAATACAGCTGAGTAACTGGAACTATGCCTTGGTCTGGCTGCCAAAGGGACGGCTGCTGGTCACTGTGCCTGAACTTGAACATTACAGAGTTTCTCCCAAAGAGAAAGTAAACAATTTTCCTATTTTTATAGCTGCAGAATCTCGCTTTTCAAGAATATATGAGGGCTGCTCCAACAGAAATACCTCCTATTTTCTTTTGTTGGCCCGTGACATCAGAGGTAGATATTTGTGGTATGGCAGCAGAGGTTGAACCTTCCCGCAAATATCCCATTACATTTTGTTGCTGTGTGACAGACGGCAGCAGAGGGGCATTCTGACAGATTGGCGTCTGACATGGAAGTGAGCATCGAGCCAAGGGGTGTAACTGAATTCCTCTATGCAGAACAAAATTGCAACCACTGACATTGCTGAACATTGATGAAGACCAACCCGCGGATGTGAGCAAAGCGAGGTGGTGAGCAGTGCATTTCAGCAGCGGTAACAGTAACAGTGATTCACCTCCGCTGCTGCAGATTTTTACCATCACGGCATCTTGTTCATTGCTGGCGAAAATGCACAGCTAATGGTAGTAACTATGTTGAAAAATATTCTTTTGTAGCTGAGAATTTGCTCTATCGAGTAGCTTTATGGTGTTCATTCTGTCTCTTGTAGTCTCCATGGAAATAAATAGGAGGCATTACTTTTGGAGCGACCAACATATATACCCACATACACACAGGGGCGCTTTTCATTATGAGAGGAGGATTCTAATTCATGCCCCCAGAAGTTTTTGGTGTTTTAGTAGTCATTCTTATTTGGGGAGTACAAATCCTTGAGTCTGGTGTCCTCCTGTAGAGGAATGAAGCCCAAAGGCATCTCTATGGAGAACTGCTCTGAAAACCCAGAGGCTTCAGACCTACGTCTATCTGCTGGGTTATCTCACTGGTGGGTTTCTCCAGTTTGGGAATTTGAGTTGTTAGCAGCTCTCCAGGGCTGTACTTGGAAATCTGAGAGGGTTCCCTGGGTCATGTCACTTCTGCAGAAAAGAAACAAACCCTCCCTGGAAAATACTTAGACTTTGCAAACCTGCCGTCTTTGTGAAACTGTGATTTTGTTGACAATCACTTCTCCTGTGACTTATCGTTCCAGGAAGATGAATGGGACATAGAAAGGCTCTGTGATTTGCCGCAGGCCAAGGAAGAGATAGTACACATGTACGACTTCTGATTTCTTTCACTCACGGCTGCAGCAACATCCTTCTATAAATTCTGAGGCAGTGACAGGTCCTCCAGACCTCTGTCAGAACTGCCTGTTTCTCTGTGGGCCTAAAAATTGTTGCAGAGCCCTCTCTTTTCTTGAGAACCCAGCTAGACAGTAAGGTCACCATGGGATGGGGTTTTCTTTGCATTAGTCATTAGATAGTGACAGGGACTGGCGCTTGCTCTAAATTTCCCATAAAATATTGCTTTATCCACCCAACAGTAGAAAATTCTACAGCAGCAGGGTGCTGGGTTTAATCCTTAGCAATGGGCTGGAACGAGTAGGTAATTGGCAAGTTGGGTCTCCTGCATGAGAGCAGGCAGTTGTTTGGCACCCAAGAGTGGGGTGAATGCTCTGCTTCCTTTGTATGTCCAGGCGTAATATACAGGAGCCATTAGAGAGATGCCTAATCATCTTACCCTGTCAGATCCACACCGCCCTCTTTTAAGAGCCAATTTGTTTTCCTGCCAGATCGATGTTCTTATCTGTAATTGCACAGGCCATGAATGGCACCCAATAACCAGTTAATACTCGATTCCATTCCATGGCAGGGTGGGGAGCAGGGAAATGTCTTAATTTAAGCATTTACTGTACAACTGTGAAAATGTCTCTAAGTGAAATTAATTGAAGCTCAGGGAGAATAACTTATAAATCACCTTGTCTGACTTGCATAAAATGATATAGGGATATGCCAAGGTCTTATCGTGGTGCTCCGTAGTGTTGAAGAAAGCTTTAACCCTGAGGTTACTGCTGTTCTTCTGGCTCCAAGGTGGTAGAAATACAACTTGTGCGGGTTATGTGATAGAGGGAGAGTTGATCTAATTAATAAGAATCTGCAAATTTTTGCTGATTCTTTGCGCTTCTCCAGCATTTCCCTGCAACGGGTCGTGCTAGACAATTTGAATGTAGTGTTAATGCTGTCAGCCATTCATCTCTTATACCTCAACAGCACTTTAAAGAGGGGTAATAATCCCGTCAGACTGTGCTTTTCGCAGTACAAATATCACCAGAAAATGGAAAAAAACAGCCCTAGTGACATTACCAGAATGGGATATAAACAATACTGGCTAAAATACAAGATGGAAATTAGGTAGACTAATGGGGAATTTGAAGAGCACATAAAGACGCAAACAATTTGTAGGGAATTTATTGATTTGCTAGAAACAGAGGGGCTGCAAAGAAAATACTTGTTAGACTTGGGGTGGGTTAAGAGAACACTCAGGGAAAACAACAATATTGCAGACAAATAAAAGTCATACCTGCCTATTAATTCTTATGACAGAGGATGGAAGGGGAAGACACAATGCAGTGATGGAAATGGGGAACAGAGGTGTGATGGAGGTGTGAGATGGACAGCAGCCTTCATTTGCTTTTGTTCAGCATTCAGCAACGTGCAGGCCTCGTTTATGGCTCTGATCTGCTGCTCTAATACTGAATAGTAAAACAAGGAGTTACAAGGAGCAAAATGCACATACCTGCAGTGAGAAAGATGTGACAAAAAAGTGATAATCCTGCTCAGATCAGCTGCTCTATGGGAAGCCTCCAAGGCTGCTTCTTTGGAAATGTTCATCCCGCATACTGCAAATCAGCAAGGCTTAATTAAGCACTGGGCAGGCTGAATGAAGAGATTATTTAAAATAGAAATCTGTAACAACTACTTGATATGATACAGATGAGCCAAGGCGGTTTCTGTAAAGGAAATTCACATCTCTATAACAGACTCTTGGGAACAGGTCAACAAACTGGTGAATAAGGGAGAACTGGTTGACATAATTCATATAGACATGCAGAAAGGCTTTGGACAAAGTCTCTAACAAGAGGCTACTAAAAAAACTAAGGACCCGAGGGCTGACTAGTAAAGCACTGTCGTGGATTAGATGAGAGTAAAAGACCCCCCAACACACACTGGGAGAGGGGAAGAAAATGGTTCATTTTTAACATGGCAAAAAAACCTGAATTAATGCTGTGCCTTTTGGAGTTGCTTAAAGATATTTATTGGTGAAAAAAGATGAGGAAAATACAGAGATGATTTGAGCTGATTTGGGAGAAGCAGAAGGTGGATGAAGGTTTTTAATGGAACCCTACATGGAAAAAGGGAAACCTGAGGGTGGAAATTCCTGGCTGACAACACCGAGGGACTCTTCAAAAGAGTATTTGGACAGCCCATATCTATCGAAGTTATCACTGAAGGGAAAAAAAACAAAGGTCTGTAGCTGAACGGTTCAATGGTATCACTGTTCAGTCCGCAGCAGTGGCTAAGAAAAACACCAGTGAAGTGGCAGAAAAAAAGCCCTACTTGTATGGAACATGATATTGAAAATATAAAGATATTATATCAGTGTCCCATGGTATCGGTCACTCCTACCCTAGTAGGATACAGAATAAATAGAAACAGCTGGGAGACGGACCACGGGAATAATTAGGGGCCTGTAAAGTTTCCAATAGAATAATTTCTTGAAAGAGATTGTTCAGAGAACATAGAAGTAAATAATAAAAGAAGGGAGAAGGTGAATTGCAGTACATTCAGAACGGTTAAAAAGAACTGGGTTTTGTACAGTGTTCAAAAACCTGTGGAGCTCTTTGTCTCTTGACGTGGCTGAGGCCAGGAATCTGGTGGGACTGAAAAATTCATTGAACGTCCGTACAGTGAATGGAAACATCTGCAGTAAAATGGGTGGGATGCCATTCTTAGCAAAGAACAGGCACCAAGCCTCCTACTTCGGGGCATAGTTTAAATAGTGACTGAGAAAAGGGTTGGGAAGAAACTCCCTCATTAAGGTTTTCCATTGTGATCCAGGAGGAGATACGTACTTTCCTCTGAAAAAATGCAGTTATTGGTGCCAAATTGTAGTAGGTTATCAGTCTAAATAAATGTAGCAATAACGCAGTCTTTATTATAGCATGTTGTCATTTAGTCTTTTTGTTTTTGCCTGTGAAAGGAAGGATAGTTGAAGAGTGAACTGCAGTTTCTCCGGGTTGCAATATGGCATCATCAATGCACATCTGCACACAACTGCTTCAGCCAGCGACTGAACGACTTTGTAACACTCAATTAAAATCTATTGCACAGGTATATGCAAGTGCTAGCAGGAAGGGACAGACAGGGGGAAATCACTTGTGGTTATCCTTAATGGGAAAGATGACACAACTGCATTGGCCTCAAGTGATTTGCCCAGTTGGGAGAGTACTGAAAATAATGATGATTTTGGATTGTTGCCCCCAACCAGGATTTTGGGATGGAGTGGAATTTAGTGACGCAGGCTCTGAACTTGACAGCTTCTCATGGTGCAATTTGCTTTGAAGTTTTCCATATAAGCAATGCTAAGTTTGTACCTACGTAGGGCTTTTTTTGGCCGCGTTTTGCAGCAGTTCTGCAAATTCCTCCTGCTGAACACCCCAGCATCCTCTCCTCTGTCTCTGCAACACCAGTACTGCTGGAAGGGTACATGCAGGAGAGCAGAATCTCTAAATAAAAAGCAGCAGCAAAGCGTGGAAAGGAAGAAAAGTATCCTATTGTGCCAGAAAACAGATCAGACAAATTACTTTTCAAGTCTTCAATGCAAGTAGAAGGGACTGAGCTAAAATACGTGTACACATATACACACACAGCTGCACCGGGATTTCTTTTTTCTGTTCCAAAATCCAAATCGGTGCAACAGGAAAATAAAATGCTGAGCCACCACACAGACATCTCCCCTTTCTCTCCGTGCCCACTCTCACAGAGCAGCATTTCATTCCCTACTGTCGAAGCAGCAGCAACTAAAGCGAACGTTCATATGTGTGGGGAGGCATTTGTCCCTGGAAAAATAACATCTCTCCTTCTATTAACGTTTTAATTAATCCCTTTTAGTTATGAAATGTAACTTTACATTACATAAAAAAAAAAAATTACATGCAGTCTCTTAATCTGCTAATCCTTTCTCCAGACAAGCTGGTTCTTTTTAAATCAACTGCCATTTTATCAACCCAATGGAGCAGAGATCCGGACTCAACTCTATTCAACAATACATTCTTTTCATGAGAGACTGGCCTAGCTAATATGACACCACAAAGGGCTCGAGGAATTCCAAATACCCAGCTCTTTGGATTAAAAGCATAATAATCCCATGCAGTTTTTTGTTCAGAATTGATAGAATGGTTGTATAGTGAGTCACACTTGTTTGAACTTATCAAAGTAACAATATATCAAGCGTTTCGTAGGATGATATTTTATTTTCTCAGGTTGATTCAACTTTTCTTTCAAGCCTTTTTTTTAATTTTTTTTTTTTAAAGTGTGTATTTATGACTGCCAAATGCCCCTGCAGTTAAACAATTACAACATATAATTAAGCACAGACAATATGATAGCTTTAGCTTACGACTACATTTCCATACAGTTTTTATTAGACATAAGCATTGTTTTGACCAAAACAGCAACAGTGGCACAGCACACGGCGTGTACCAGCAGAAAAGTGATTTATGGCACTGCAACCCCTTCCCCTGCCCATCAGGAGGAGCAATGCAGGGCTGCCACCCATCCCTACCCAGGGCCGTTGCATGGGATTAACAGAGGGGTGATGAAGATCTGATGTTTTCTGTTTTATAAGTTTATTTAAAAAAAAAAAAAAAAAAAAAACAACAACAACAAAAAACAACACTGTGCATTGCTGTTGCAAAGCAGCCTCTGAAAACATGTGCAGATGCTCATTGCCATATTGCAGCTCTTGTTGGAGGAGTTGGTGGTTTTACTGTTAACTAGTTAGTGGGTTTTCTGCTAGAATTGATAGGACTGAGCAAATTTCATGCCTGGGAGCTAGGAGTTAATGGGCTGGAGTGCTGCATAAGGACCTGTGCTTTGGCTTGCATGGGAATAGCACATCACCACTGGAAACACCTGGTGGGCTCCATATGATCAACGTGCTGCTGGGCTGCGGGCATCTGTGCAGGTTTCCAGCAGAGCCCTGTGCTGGAAGGAGAGGACAGAACAGCAGGTTGTTCCTCATCCCTGAGCAGCACAGGACACACTGCTGTGGCTTTACATTCCTACACAGCCAGGTACGACATCTTCCCAAACTGATGGGAGAGCATCAAGCTGTAGGTGTCCCTGCTCATTGCAGGGGTGTTGGACTGGATGACTTTTAAGTGTCCCTTCCAACTCCAATAAATCTATGGCCTTATTCTTGTCATGGGCCAGCTGTGATTCCCTATCATGAGCTAAAAAAGAGAGAATTCATCTAGCCATTGAGGCTGAGCTGCAAAGCACTGCTGAATGCTCATTCACTTGTTGGCATCCACAGCTCAGGGCTGGAGGACTCCTCCTGTGCCACTGCCATCCCATCCCCATACAGCTCAAGGAGCAGAAATTTCTTGTGCCATCCTGGTGAGCCCTTAGTCACGTCCCCGCAGAGAACACAGAACTTCCTTTCTTTTATTTATGTTTTTGTTTTCATTGTCATAACTCTTCCCCTGAGTTCCCACCCCTCCTACTCCATATGGCATCTCACAAGGGAACAATGGGAGCTCTTCAGGGGTTGGGGCTATAACTCTTCAGAAGCAAAGTGTTCTCGAAGGAGCTGGTTGAATTTTTCATCCCAATTATTTCAATATTTCTAATTAATTTCAAAACTTCATGCGTTCGCAGAAGAATTGGCAGCGTTTGAGGGAATATTTTTCATTTTTACTTTCGACCAACTGCGGAGCTAACCAGAACGGTTTGAAATTTGACTCCCTCACCAATGCCTGCTCCAAAGAGGGGATATTTGGCAGAGCAATGGCAGAAATGTTCGCTGATTTCCCTGTTTCTCCTCTTTTCATTCCGGGCCCTGACCCCAAACCCAGCCAACCACCCCCCCGGGCTAACAGAACAAAAGTGTTAACGAGGAAGCAAATACAGTTCAAAACTTCCATTCTTACAAACACAGGGGGAAAAAAAAAAAAAAAAAAAAAAAAAAAAGAAAAAAACCAACGAGAAAAGCCACAATTTTCGGGCCGGATTAGGATGCCTTTCTTTTGCCAAGTTAATATTGTTTGCATGCCTCCTCGAAGCAGGGCTGGGTCCTTCCATACCCCACCAGTGCCCCTTTAAACAAACACCTCATAACACTCCAGCTATAAATAGCACCGAGGTGGAAATGGCTGGATGTGTTTCTATGCCCTCCTTTGTGTTTGCGTTTTCCAAACATGCGAGCCTTCTCACCCCCTTTTCTCCCTCCCCTCTGCTCCAATGCAACGTGTGGTTATATATAGAATATTTATAATAGTCCCATTTCTAAGCAATTTGCACCGCTGCCACGCAGCGGGAAGAAATTGAGAAATTGCTGGGTATTTATTTATTTATTTCCCCGTGGAAATCCGCACTTAATCCTGCACAGAGTGGCGATATATACGATATATACATGGCATGTATCAAAACACGTTATAGAGAGAGAGAGAGAGAAAGAGACACGAGTTGGTGTGTGTGTGCTTTAAATGCAGACCACATTGATTGCAATGTGGAACTGATAAAGATGGGAGATATTCTTATCTCTGCAGGAAATAAAGTGTTTGGGGTAGTATTTATGGGCAAGATGGTGATCAGCTTATGCACCCCATCTCTCCCAGAGCTGCTGCTTTGAGGTATGCCAGGGGGAGGGAGCTCACAAACCATCTTCAGAGATCCCACTGCTGCCCTAACATCACTGCAAATCACTTGAAAACAGAGCATCGTAGGGAAACATAGCATGCTCTGCTCTTCTGACTTTCCCTACACATCTGCTGTGGGCAGCTATTAATGGGATATCAGGCTTAAAGGCTAATTGCATTGCAGCCCTATTATGGGATGAAGTTTAAGGGGATCACCGCTCACATCAGCCTGACCCCACATCCAAGGCTGGTGGGAGTTTCTGGAGGAATTTTAATGTTTAAGGCATAGGGCAGCTCTGGGTTATGCCATGTACCTGTGTTCAGCATGGAGTTCTTGGTAGATGCGGTCCATACGAAAAGGAAACAAAAGCTTGTATCATAGTGTTTGGCTTGTGTCATGCTAAAGCGTGTTTGCTTTTAGGTTTGCTTCTCATTCAGGACAACAACAACAACAACAACAAAAAGAAGATTCAGATGTTTCCATTTTGGAAATCAAACTCAGTGGGATAGGAAAAGAGGAGGGGAAAGAGGAAGGGCAGAGCTTTGGTTGGTATTTAAGGCAGTCGAGGGGCTGAGCTTATCCCAGCTCCACTGCTGCCTGTAGTTTGAGCCCAGAGCTGTTTGCTTGGCCCAAGGTCTTCCTAAGCCCATCTATGGCAGGAGCTGCTGTTCAGAGTTAAGAACAAGGCCAGCAATGCCTTTGCATTTTTCAAGGCTACAGTGTTAACTTCTGGCAGTCTGTTGTAGTTTTTGGTTGTTTTTTTTTTTTTTATTTGGCAGATCAGATGGATTTTTTGCCTGTTTTTTTTTTTTTCTTTTTTTCTTTTTTTCTCTAAATACGTTTAAAGTCCTTCTTTTGTCAATGAACTTTATAGCATCCTGTGGCAGTGAGTTCCCCATACTGACAGCCTGCTGTGCAAGAACCAGACAGAGGTTGGAAAGCTTTTCTAATTCAGAGGGGGAATTCTTTAGGGCTGGGACTCCTGCTACATGGAGAACATGGAATATGCAACAGAACAGGAGCAGTTTTGAGCTATTTTTTGTGATTGCCTTTGACAAACCCTGTCTATCAGCTTATGGGAATGAAAAAGAGCAAGCATCTCTCTCAGCCCTTTTTTCATCAGTATCAGGCAACATCTTAGGGAAAGCACTATTATTTGAAAGGATTAGGCCCTAAGGAATGTGCATGGGACACGAGAAGTATTGAAGCACAGTGGGTGTGATACCAGCAGCATTTGTGATCTAAGGAACCCTCAGAAAGGCAAGGAGGAATGTGTGGCTGTTGCAATGGGTTGCTGGAATGTCAACCAACATGTGGGTGCCACTGGGCTCTGCTGGGAATGCGAAGCCATCTAGGTGGGCACCAAGATATGCACCAAACAATGTGCAACAAATGTGCCCTGGGAAGGCTGGGGGTGGGAGAAGGCTGCTGGAATTAAAACATAGATTAAGCTCCGGTGTGTTTTGCTCTCGCTTCTGAAGTATCTGTCTCACGCTGTTCCTCTCTTAATCTGTCAGCTACAGTTAATAGCTGATCAGAGCGGTGCTTTAACGAGTCAGCCGGGTTGTTTGCATAAACAGTTGCTAGGCTGATGCAGCCAGCAGTGCTGCGGGGCTGAGTGTGCCCTGCACGGCTCCCACCTGCGCTCACCCCCTCCCCATCCTCTGCTTTGCTCTTTGCAGAAAGGCACCTGAGCTTGGATCTGTTCTCAGCATCCTTTTCCTCACCCATCCTCAGCCCCACAACCAGATTTGGTTGCAGTGTGCTCCGGGATGTGACTTCAGGTGCAATAAGTCACAACCAGGGCTCTGCCTGAGCGCTGCCTATTGCAGCTGCCTGTGAATTATTAAGCCCCGTTTCTCACCTTTATTAAGATTATAATCATAAAAGCAGTACAAGAAGAGCTAAGTGTGCAGCACAGCTCCGGAGATTAAATTCAAATGCTTTTCGGTGTGCTCTGACATATTTACAACTTGAATATTTTGCTTTGAAGTGATTTCAGGCGTTTCCTATTGAGGTAATAGTTCTGTCTGAAAAACAAATGTTTGCAGTCTCATTCATTAATTACTATTGTGAGCGGTTCAAACAACCCAAGGCTTAAACAGCCACACAGGTTCTGATCCAATCTGATTTCTTTGGCCTCATCTCAGCACTATTAATAATGACTTTCTACTTACGCAGAGCCTTTTTCTGTGACATTCTGAAGGCCCTTGACAAAAATTAATTAACCCATAATGCAAATCTGTCAAAACTGGAAAAAAAAGAACACCCTGACTCTCAAAGGGTATTGCTTTGCAGGAATATCTGGGCAGAATGACAGCTGGGATGTAACTTCTGATGATGCTGCCATGCTTGAAAATGTACCTTTTAAAACTGCTTCTATGTAATGCTGTGTGGGCAAAGTGAGCATTTGATATTATTTTCTTCCACAGATGGGGAAAACAGTCACCAAGTGACTAAACAGTTTGCTCACAGTCACACAGGAGAGGAACGTGGTGTTCCTAATTCAAGCTATGTACCTTTCTTATTCCCTCTCTGCATAGTTAGCATCATATGGGGAACCTCGAGGTTTGGACTCCTGTATTTTGCAAAAGGTACAAGAGTGAAGATCTGGACCTCTCTGATAAGTTCATGGACCCCTGCACAGTTCCCTGTTATGGAGCTGTTCCTGTACTTGTACTTTGGCCAAATTTAAATTCACATTTAAACTGATTTTCTTAAAATTATGCTCGTGTTGCAGAGCAGGTATTTATTCCTGCTAGACTGAAGTTAACCTTAAATGCTGTGCATTTTAAAAGGCATTCACAGCATTTCATCACTGAAAGTTTTGCTTTGCAAGAGGAAAGATTGCCCTTTTATATGACAGTTACAGATGGAGCCAAAGGAATGCCATCATGTCGTGGTCCAAATGAATAGAGATGGTTTCTTGAAGCTCCTTGTCAGACTTTTGGACATTGCCTAAGCACACCTGAAGGGTTAAACTTGGCCAGGTCTCTGTACATGGGAACATTGGCACAAAGAAGTTGGCACCGTTTGGATAGGAAAGGGACAAAGATTGACCTCTGCTGTGCAGTAGGTTGATCACCATCGTTGCCATATAAAAGTTGCTTGCAGAGAAAGATGCATTAAAACTGTAGTACAATTCACCTGCAAAAATGGATTCTTTCCATGTTGGCTTTTCAATAGAAAATCACACACCAGCCAGCAGTATTTTATCATTTCCCTAATTCGTGTTCCTTTTGTATTCTTCACCCTGTGTGTAATTCAGCATATGATGTTTGGATTTTGTGTGGCTGCAAAGTCTCTTCAAGCTCTCTCTTCAATGTTGCTTCTGTCTGGTGGCACAGACCTATTTTCCAGCAGTGAAATGGATTTCACAAGGGCGTTTAAAGCACCCAAGTTGTTTCATGTTTCTGCAATCAACAGGTGATGGGTAAGCTTATGTGTAGTAATGTGGAAAGGGAAACTTCCTTAAACAAAAGAATACTCCCATTGTTTTTTCCTTTCAATCACTGTGTTGATGCTGAAAAGCCCAGAAAGCATTCTCCAGTTGCAGATCACTTGAGTTCAGTTTGGGGTTCTGGTTTTTTTTTTCGGCTGCAAATATTTATTAGGTGATAGATGGCACCTGTGCTCCTTGGGCACTTGTGATGCAGCAGAGGGGAGGCCTGTGTCTGCATGAGAGCTCATCTCATCAAGATAAGCCAGTTGGGTTCTTTTCTGTGATCATTTGATGGTGTGCTTATTGTGGTGTTGAAAAAGCTTCTTGAAATTTGTTTCTTTTTATAAGCATACTTGTGCATTTCTGTCATTTGAGGGAGTTATTTAAGGCTATTTGGTTGTGATTTTTAGAGGGCAGACCTGCTTGCCTCCCTTAGGGGTAGATGCTGGAGAACTCTATGCATCAAACCAGTCGCTAGGTGTGTAATTTCTGAGTTGCTGTAGCATCTCTTGGGCCAACCAGGCTCTTGTCAGGAGGCCTGAGGGAGCTGCTTGGAGAAGGTTTTGTTCTGTGATGTGTGGATGTAAATTGGGAATCTGCCTTTTGGTGTGTCCAGGCTTTTCCCTATTTCCAAGTGAAGCTGTCCGTGTTCTGGCTCTGCCCTTTGTCCCTTTGGTGTTATCAGCCCACTCTTTCAAGCTATTGTTCTTCTCACACGTGTTTCAAACAGAGGTAGTTTGGGGTTAGCAGAGCTGCAGGAGCCCAATTTCCAGCACCGTTTCCGTGTGGATTTGCTCATGTTGAATGAAGAGTGAACTTCTTTCTCTCAGTGGAGCTGCTCAAAGCATTGGTTGCCTTTATCTGGTCCGTATTTTATTGAAATTTGCATGAGATGAAGGATCCTTCATGCCTTTACTCCGTCTCTTTGGGTTGTTTGAAATCAGCCAGAAAGTTTGAGATTTGGAGAACACAGAATGCTGGAAAACAGCATGCGTTGTTTTGTTAAGAAACTGGGCTAAAAAAAAAAAAAAAAAAAAAAAAAAAAAAGCAGCTTTTACATTATTTGTGCTTTGATTTCTTCGGGGCTGGTATCTCTAAAGACTGTTTTGCTTCTGTTATCAATGTTTGTTAAGAAGAGGAATGCAAAGTGGTAAAGAACCTAAATGTACCCCACGTCTCGGGCACATCAATTTTATTATTATTATCTGTACCAATAATATGTTTACTGCAGTTGCATATGTAATAACCTCTCCCACACTTTTCCTGGTTGTGGTTCCTTACAAAGCTATTTGCATGCACCCCCAATTGAAATCGCAGCAAAACTCCAATTACCCACATAAAAATCAAAAGAAATTGAATTTTGTCTGTGTTTTTGTGAATTTGGTGTAGGAGCTACTGGCCCATAGGCAGCAGCAAAGATAATTTTCCCCTGCCCCCAGCCGTGTTCATGGTAAATACAAAGTGGGGAGTAGTTGCTGCTGGCGTATTTACAGGCTGAACAAACAAAGCATAGAAGGGAAACAGAGGCACTGGAAATCAAGAACTCACACAGACTTAAGGGACAGTATGGATCTTGTGATGCTTAAGGCAGTGCTGCAACCCCTGGGCTACAGTTCTGCTGTTAGGTCTCCTGTAGGTACTTCCTCCCTTTCTTTCACCCATAGCCACACTTGCTTCTGCTCTCTCCTTACACACATGCTTCTGCTAAAATATTCACTGGGAGTGTGAAAGCAGCTGCTCTTGTAAAGAAACAACCTTGCGTGTTATTAAGAAAGTGCTCCCAGTTGCTGATGTTGGGAGTAGCTACAGATACTCCCCATAAAATTACCCAAAGGAAATGAGGTATGCAGCTCTCCTCTAGGGCACTATTGTTTGACAAAGACGGTGTGCAAAGGGTTAAAGATTACCAGGGCTGGAGATGACAGGCTGATGTGCTTTCCAGGTAACGGGGATAAGCTGGAGCTCATTATAAATGGGATGAGCGCGAGCTGCCTGTAGGATAGCAGCACCTCACAGAGGGTGGGGTGGCTTTCTTGGAGAGCAGAGCAGGGAGGGAGGGAAGGAAAGAGGGAGGGAGGTTTTCTTCCTCCAGTTGATAGGTCTGAGGATGGCTGCTTTGCTCATTCATTATGTCTGCAGCAAGGCTATGCTGGCTAATCGATACGCTGCAGTGGAGGGTTTGATGGTGATCATACATCCTGGGTGTGGTGTATGGGCTGATCTGAAAGCACTGCTGCAAAGCTGTGATGTTTTGTGGTGGTGGTGTTGTGTTTTTTTTTTTTTTGTTTGTTTTTTTTTTTTGTTAAGCTGCTAAGAGAGATCCCTGTAAGTGGCTGATTTTTGTTATTATTATTACTGTTGTTATTGTCTTCTTCCCGAGGAAGGCAGTGGGAAACGGCTGCCTGGCTGAAAGAGTCCCTGTGAAGCTTTGTGCTTTGCATCCATCGTGATTATTTTCTGCATCCAGACGATTCAGAAGGGGCGAGATTCTAGAAACAGGCATTGTATTTGTGATGCTGGGAGGTGAAGCATTTACCTCCCTGTATATAGGAAGGCTATAGGCCTCTGTTATATACCTGAGCATGTCTGCCCTGCCAAGCACTGGTCTCTTCAGCCCACTCGATATGCCAAGTTTAAGCCTTTGGAACACATTATTTTCATGCTCTGCAGGGACTTTTCCAAGAGGATTAAGACACTTCTCTTGTGTATTATATGAAAAGAAACGTTATTCCCTTTAAAATAAAGGTATTTGAAAAAAAAATGCTTACAAGTGCACTACAACCAAGTATTGCATCTCCTAGCATGGTGCAAGTGCTTTTGCCGGCAGGCTCCCACGCTTTATAGTCCTCTCAAACCTGTTCAAAGTCCTCCTGAATTCAGTCTGAATTGGGTGTTTGTTTTAAGATAGGGTCAAGCTGAAGATTTATCTTCCATTTAGGTAGCGTGTAAATCAAAATGGGTGAACTCCAGTCTCCTTTCTACACTCGTTTGATGCAATGCTATGTGGGGGATCGCTGGAGCTGGGAAGTATAACAGAGGCTGTAACTTGCTGCCTAGATGTGCTGCTCAGTGCTGAGACCACAACTAAGATGGACCTCAGGCATCTTTCTAAACGCTTTCCTGTCTTAGAATTCTTAGCAGTCGAGTTTTAATTGCCCAGAGCCATACAGAAGGGCTGTTGCCTGAGCTTGAGCAACAAAACTTGGAAGGTTCTAGGCAAAAAGAAAGAGCACTTTGAAGAGAACTGGCCTGGTTCTGAGATGTTCTGAGATCTGCGAGGCACCCAGTGCTGGAATTTCTCTGGTCTCATCCATCTGAGGATGCTTTGGTTCATCTCAGCCTGTGCCTCAGTCCCCCAGGCAGAATGATGGGGAAGGAGCGTGGCTGGCCTTGCCCAAGGGACAAGAGGGGATATTTTGTGAATACAACCTGGGATCTGTTAAATGGTATTCAATCTTTGCAAGCCAGTAAAATAGCTTAGGAGAAACGTTTCCTATGGCCAAAGTAGAATTAGAAACAAACTTGAGATTTCTCTTTAATAAATATATATATTTATATATATTCCCTACTAAATAGGAGCTGTAAATGGTTTCCAGTGCCCAGGTACCAGTGGCTCTGTAGCTGTCTAACCATTGGTTATAGGGTATAACTATAAGCCCAGAGTAGCTGTGTTTTCAGAAACTCAGTTCCCATACCTACTGCTGGCTTTCTTTTGTCTTTTCCATTACCTCTAAATGCTTCCATGAAGAAAATGTAGTTTTCTGTTTTAGGAACTTGCACACTAAGAATGTTACGCTTTGAAAAAAAGAAAAATCCCTCCAACATTTCCTTTAGTTTTTCCAACCTCTTGGCCACCTATCCTCTTTCTCCTTGCTTGACTTTGTCCTAGTTAATATTCCAACAGGTGTTTCCTTTTTCAGTGGAATTTTTTAGGCCGATGTCTCAAGAGGCCTTCTGCATAATAATGCTGTATTCATTATGTGGCAGCGTTACTGGGAGAGAACTTTATTTTCTTAACCCCACCATTTCCCCTTCATTCAGTGAGTGTGGGGGGTGGCAGAGTGAGCGAGCTGTGATTTTTCAGCATCTTCTGCTGCTCTGTTTTCTGATGGGACCCCTCCGCCCAGCACCGTTTCTAATGAGTCCTGCTGGGAGGGTGACAAGGATTAGGGAAAGGAGAAGGGAGGCAGAAAGTCTCTCTTACACCATTTGCAAGGCATCTCCCCTTCTGTCTCCTGTTTCATTTTCCCATTGAGAGACTACTGAAAAAGGACGGAGTTTAAGAAAATAATGAAATTAAAGCTTGCTGGCAAAAGACTCATCCTTTTTGTGCCCCCTGGCGCCTTCTGATATCGCTGGAAATGCAGTGACTCTCGTTTGAGGGTTAATAGGAGTAGTTTGTTAATTCCTATAGCAATTTGGAAGTGTTGAGATGACTTCTCTGCATCTCGTGAAATTCAGCCATTTCTGCCACTGAGTGGAAATGCAAACCTGAATATAAAACTAAGGAGCAAATGTTTTGGGTGTTTTTGTTTTTACCAACCTGCAGATGTTTGTAGAGGAAGGACGGAGGATCTGTCAAAGCTCTCCCATAGTGTGTGAAATACTTCTCTGTGCTATTGGTGCTCTCCTGTAGGTAGGGTTGCTGATAGAACTTTCTCTAGCCAAAACTAATACAACGTGATGCTCTTTCACCTGTCTGATCTGGACTGATGTGAGATCCCAAAGCAGTTCTTCATATAAACTAACCTTTATTTTGATAGTATGCACCAAGTCTTCAAAGCCTGGGCCTGGGTTTCCCATGAATGGGTGGAAGTTACCTATTGCAAGGAAATCCTCTTGTGGGCACTTCTCCAAGGAGGGAGAAAAAGGATTTACTACCTTGTCCATTGCTGCTGTCAGGCTTTTAAAATTTCCAGATGAGTCCTCCTTGCAGAGTTTATTCAAAACACACTTTATGTACATCTGGGAACATTATTAGTAGCTGATGAGCCAGTCTGTAGAGTTTCATGTGCAGAATAAGCAGGAGGAATAATGGATTCTCAGCTCTGTAGATTTGGGGTTTATACAAGTATAATAATCAGATTTGTCTGTGGAATAGCAGCAATCCTATACCTATCCAGAATATTAGAAAATGGAAAGAACTAGTCAATTAAAATTGCAATATTTGGAGTAGAGACTGAATTGTGCTTATCCTCCAGCATAAAGAACTACTCTTACAGTCATCACTGTGGTGCAAAGAGTGTGATGCTCCACTGCCAACAGCTGTTCTGCATGCTGCCAGGGGCTGCACTGCATGGAGGCAAGCTGAATTTCCTCTGTTTTTAAAGCACTGATCCCACCTATGTAATGAGAATTTCTCCATTATCTGGGAACTCTCACTTTAAGGTGAGATAATACCTGTGAGGAGTTAGGAGATCTTGAAGGAAAAAAATGGAGCTTTGATGGTGTCTGACAATTTTTTTTTTTATTTTATTTTTTTGCTAGTGAGTGGCCAGTAAAGAAATTTTGTCATTCTGAGTGTTGGGCGTTGATCATTGGAGCTATGGGTAGAGAACCCATATGGAAAAGGAATTGAGATGGCTCTTCCAACCTGAGACCAGGAGAAATCAGGACTCTATGTGCCAGTATTTTCTTCTCCACCATAGATGTACAGTATTGCCTAATTATATATTACCTATGGCAGAGAGGATGAGGAAAGAGGGATGTGAGTGCTGAAGTAATACAGACTCTGAATAGATCAGACTTTTCTGTTATAACTCCATTAAAAATTGAGTGCACAGTAATGTTGTGCTATTCTTAGTACAGATAACTTTTAAAAAGGTTAAGACCAATAAATTTGCTTGCTGTTGAAGAGCTCCTAATTCTAGCATGGAATGGGCTAGGTGACCTCAGTATAATGCTACAAGTTATTGGAAATAAGACGACTGCAATTCTTGGAACCTTTAATATCGATTGCTTTAGTAAATCACATGTTAAAAGGTAGTCTAATTTGAAGGGCTCACATTGAATTGAATTAATAAGTGAACTGATCAGATTCAGAAGTTAAAAATAAAATGTAAATGTAAAATGTAAAAAATTCAGTTGATTTGGTGCTTATAAGCAAATGTGGAAGGTGAGATGACTATTTACTGAAAGCTTTTTTCTCACATACTGCAGTAGCCAGACATTAAAGGCATGGTGCTCTGAGAGACTGTAGCAACACGGCCGTAATTTTGGCAATACAGCCGAAATTATTTTCACAGTAAAGCTTCCTTTCCCAGGTAAATAATATATAGATTTCTTAGATTAAAAGGAGTGACCAAAATCCAATGGGCCACTGACACACGCCTTAGGAGGATCCAAACCATAGGCAGCAGGATGCTCAGAATGCTGGCTGCAACTCATGCTATGATGTGTATAAGTCAGTCATACACTTGCATGGCTGACCCCTACGTAATGTTAAAATGTTTATTCTTGTGATGCCATGACATTTTGCTTTACAGAAAAATCTTCATTAGGAGAGCAGCGTACTTCTGTAAGGTGGACTTTGTGTTCCATGGCAATTACAAATGTTTTTCAATATTTTGGATTATGAATAAATGTAATTACTTACTGATTCCATCCTTTATGTTTACATTGTGTAATTACTAGCCACTCTTGATGCTTCATAATAATTGACTTCATATTGATAAATAGATTAGCTAACATGGTAAATGATTATTCCCCAGTAAATGAATCAGTATGCTTTTGATTTCAAGTGCCATTAACAATAAATGCATGGATTCGGGACAGCTTATGCATTTTACATTAAACAGCCCTTGAATCAACACCCAGGAAGCAGGGACTGGCGCCCAGGGCTGCTTCCTCATCCTCATGTGTGTGCTGATTTCTCGTGCTCTCTCTCCCCAATTTGCTCTTCATTTTCCCATTGAGGCTCAACTCTAGTTTCTGGATCCTACAGCAGACCATGAATTTATCAGAATGTGTTTGCCTAAATTCTGCACGTTGAGCTGCTGCAGAACGGAGATGTGGGAGGTTTCAGATGGAGAAAGGGAACTGAGGCTCCTCCTCAGAAATAGCTGGCTGCAACCCAAGGCAATTTTGGGTCCCTGCTAGAGGCTTTGGTACCTGAAGACCCCCTATGTCTTTTCTGGGTCTGACCCAATCTGCTGAAGGAGTTGACAGTCAAAATGATTTATGGGAGTAAATTCTAGACCATATGTTGAGTGAAATCTTGGCTCCACTGAAGTGAATTGTGGGGGAGGTGGGGACACTGGTCTGGATTTCATGGCATCAGGTTTACAGCCGCTGCCTGCACGTGGGAAGGGCAATGGGATACAGAACAATTAGAGGCTCTCACTGGCAAGGAGATGGGAGAGAGCTGTAAGCCCCAATTCAACTGTTCCTTAAGCCAATGGTGAATTCACTGTTTTAAGGAATCAAAGAGCTGTAGGACTGAACCAAGTCATGACAATATGATTTTCTGTATGTCTGTCATATGATCTAGATTTATTGTCGCCGTGTGAAGTCGCATTGCTTTCCTTTTTTTTCCCCTTCTGCAGTTGCTTTATTAACAATAATGCTGGCTAGGTGATATGTGGCACCTCCAACATTAACATACATTTTATAACAGAGAAATACACTATTCCAGCCTCATTACGGGACCAGCACTAAAAAAAAAATTAAAAAAAAAATACAATTAATGCAGCCAAATTAGAACCAACCCTTAAATGGAAATGAAGGTACAGTTCTACAGCATCACATCCAATTTGCTGAGTGTCTGCAGTTACTTTGCATGAGGATCCCAAATCCTGGAAATATTTTAGCATGTGCTTAGCTTTAAGGTAAATGATTCTCCGTGGCTACTCCCTCTGCCCTGTGACTGTGTCAGGGTGAATTTGTGGCTGAGCTCAGAATTCCCTCCAGACTTTTGCTGCTCTGCAGCATGTTACGGCTCTCCCAGCTGCCAAAATTAGTGATAGGTGCACACGTAAAATTGTAAAGACTGTTCCTGGGACTGTGAGGAGAGATGTCTATGCAGACATATTCAGATGGGAAAACTTGTTGTTGTTCTTCTCATTGTCATTCCATGGACTGGGTGCATAGCTATGGGACCAGACCTTGAGGTCCCTGATGAGCAAATAGTTCTGGATACCTTCCCCTTTGAAGAAATGCAATGTGTTTGGGTCTAGTAAACTTATAAACTTCTAAAGGAGCTTCTTATAGAGCTTACATGCCAAGAAGGAATTTCTCTTAGTGCTAACATTTGAGTTTTCTTATTAAAAATCTTTTCCAAAGTAGTGAAATTCTCTGTATTGAACTGGGCTGTTGGCTGCTCAGTCTAAAGCAAAATAATTTCTTTTTTTTCCTTCTTCTTTTTTTTTCCAGTTATCTCCGTTCAGTCTTTCTTCTTTTCTTTTGGTTATTTCATTTTCTTCATGTTTTATCTCCTCTTTCTTTCAGTACTCAGTACAGATAAGTCAGAAGTACGATGCTGTTAGTGTGACATCACGATGCAGTTGCATAAGTCAGCTGTTGTAGCATACAAAGGATTTTTTTCTGCTTAAGATGGAATGCAATTTGTGGTTATTTGTGTGTGAAAGATGAATGCGAAACTCACGTGCTGGTGAAGGAGACAGATGATGGAACTGAAGCTGGTTGATGCCAAAGCAGGGCTGGAGGGACCATGGGAGCATCATCTGCTCTGCAGCACAGCGCTGGCTCTCAGGGACCTCGGGAAGAGTGCTGGGATAATGTGTTCACTTTGGTGAGGAGATGCAAGATGCTTGTGGGTGCACCTGGCTATGGAAACCTTGGTTTGGTCAGGTGAAGGAGGACTGTGGGAAGCTGGATGACTCCAGGCACTTTTGGATGTTGGCATGGGGATGTGGCCTGCATGGATGCATCTAGGAACTGTTCTGTCCTCCTCCAAAGGTAAAGATACAGCATGTGCTCGTTTTACCCTAGCTTTGTGTGAGACCTTTTTTAAAGCACAGCAGGAGAGAGTAAAGCAATCCAGGATGGGCAGATGGTATGGAGGAAAGAGTCGCCTACAGCTGCTGGGAGCAGCAAGTAACAAAGCAATGGCAGCCAAAACACGAGCACATCCAGCCATGGGATGGGAAAGCAGAGAGCTGGTGTTTGGACGAGGGGTGGGAACAAGGTCAAGTGCTCAGCATTTGCTCAGCTGAAATACATTTGTGTTGATTTTTATGATCCCTCCACACTGCCTCTTGTAGAAAATCAGTAAAGATTAGCAACTCTAAACTGTTATGTTCTGAATTTTGACAAAATACGTTGTCTTAGGCTGTATTTCACTAACCAGCTAAACAAGATTGATTCCCAAGGAGCGTCTCTGTGACTCCAGGATTTAGCGAGAGCTCTTGACTCTCATCCAAAGCAGAACAATTCTGTTCTTCACTATCAACAGAGCTGTTGTCAAGAAAGATTTAGGAACAAATGAGCTCAAACCTTAATCTCTCCACAGAGGTACGGCAGAAAGCATATTTGTACGCATTTCTTCAGTGCCCACCTATTGAGGAGTCCGTGAGCAAATTAACCTTCAGGAAAACAAAGCCTGCAGTTATGATATAATCAATGTTTTCTGGGTGCGGAGCCGCATGAAATCGAGACCCCTATGGAACAGTTTCTTGAAATTTAACGATAATAAAATCAGTAATGGAAGAATATATTGGAGAACCTAGAGTACTTAAAAGACAACAACTTTCTTGCTTTGCCTGGATTTTCTTTTCTTGAGCTCAGGGAAACCTATAGCAAGACTTTGATTGTATTAAATTGCATAGAATGGCCCAAAACATCCTTATAAACATGACGACTTCTGATGAAGATTGGAACTTGTATGTAGTTTAGAGCAAAGGAGAAGACCTCTAAGATACCTGCTGTATCATAGAGGCCATTCAAAAAGGTTTTATTTATGTGCAATATTTTCTCATTATATTACATAACTTGCTCTGCATCTACAGCTATTCCAAACAGTGTGGTCCCCTCATGTCATACAAGAAGTTGAGGGCTAAATTTGAAGATGAATGTGATGCTCCTAGATCAAAGAGCAGGGTCTTAAAAACAGAATTATCCCTTCTTTCTGAGTTCTTTAAAAAAAACGTATATTGTAATCAGTAAGAGAGGTGGATTTATGACGTGAGAGACTAAACAATCTGTAGTTCTCCCTTATCACCAGCATCTCACTCTCTCCTGCATTCCTCCTGAGCTCCTGGCTGCTCTCAGTCATAACACACATACAATGCTGTGGGGGGAACATGACCCATTAGGCAAGAGATCCAAACGGGGTGCACAGCTACTCTGGATGTACCCCATCTCCACAAAAAGACACAGCAACTAATTAACAACGTAATTTATTGTTCTGATAGGAGTGACTCGATACACAGCAAATCTTGATAAGAATTTGAAAACCAAGATTTTTTTTTTTTTGTCTTGATAAAAAAAATAGTTCATTTAAAAATCCCTTTCATTTGAAGAAGACCAGTTGTTAAGATGATGAGACTCGTACCGAACAATAAAATGATCTGCTCTCATAAACAGAAGGAGTTCTATTAGGGAATGGAATCTGAGGATCCCACTCATAGCTGCTATTCCTTTCTCTGCTCTGCACTATCATAAACCACCTTTTGAAAGCCTTCTTTTATGAGATAATTTTTGGATGACATAGGAGCAGTAAGGTATCAACACCTGCGTTTTTAGTTTCTGGGATATATTGGTGCCAGGTGGGGAAAAAAGTGGGAGATCGAGTCCTTGCAACAACCTTTGCAACTGGATCTTTACAGCAAGAGAGAGAGACAGCGAAAAATAGTCAACATTATTTCAGCACAGTGGGGAAGAAGGGATGAAAGCTCTGCAAATGAATTCATTGTGACAACCTTTGTGAAGAATCTGCGTGCTTGATCTTCTAAAAGATTTAATAATTCTTTTGATAGATTAAAGAATAAACTGGGTGGGGGGAGGAGAGGAAGTTAACTTTCTTTTCCTGATTCTGTCAAAATAGTAAATAAAAAGAGCAAATTCCTAAGTTTAGCAAGCTTTCCCTCCGTGCAATCTCTGTTCTTGGGTGTTGGATGTGTGGCACGGTATAGGCAGACCATTTGAAAAGCAGTCAGAAATGTGACCCCTTCAAATAAAGGTTGTGGGCAATGATCTAATGTGCTTATGTCCAATGGAAATTGATCTAAAGTAATTGAACGTTTAGAAATCAGTATTTCCAACATGTAGCTGTTTATGAACTCATATGCGTCTCCAAAGAGCCAGACCTTCAATCACAGCTGATTTGTTGTTTTTTTTGTTTTTTTTTTTTTTTCCACTTTGCCCATGTATTCTGTTGCTTGCTGAGACCCTGAGGTATCTGAGCATACTGGAATTTTCTCCTTTTGGGGCAAATATATTCAAATGGCCTCAAACTGATGAAGTCAAGCACTGACATGTTTAAAGTCAGTGCATGAATATTTTCTTTCAGCCTGAAAAACTGGGCATTTCGGGTTCTGTCCGAGGAAAAAAATGGAATTTAAAATAGTTAGATTTTTCTATCAAAGGACATTTTGAAAAGTTTTAAATAAAATACGAGAAAAATGTATGGGGAAAACAAAACCTCTCTCATTTGTAGAAGTTCTTATCACCAAGAATTAACAGATGTTTGTTTTAGGTTGGCCATTGGGCTACCTTCAGCTAACAAACAAACAAAAGACAGTTTTGACTGATACCAGCTGTCATATGTGTAAGTTAAAAAGGCTAGGGAGGAGGTTAGGAGAATGTATAATCATTTCCTCATCAAATGCTGAACAGCCTTTCGTATGATAAGACCCCAGGGTCCTACAGAATGAGCCAGAAGCTCATCTGGACCAGAGCTGAACAGGAAGGGCACTCAATATAGGCATCTATTTCAAAAGACTCCACATAATAAAGATTAATTAGACCTTCTTTACCTATCGAAAGTTAAATACGCGCATCCAAGGCCTCAGGCTTCCTCACACAACTGAGCAGTTTCCATGGAAAGCCAAGGAAATTACAGAGTGGTCGACAGAAGAAAGAGGAACAAATCCCCCATACAATTACTTTGAAAATGTACCAAGGTTGACTTTGCTTGCTCACATACAATATATAAAACCCCACCACCTGTACCGTCGGCCCAACGGCAGCGTAGTGAGTGAGGTCATGTTGTGGTTTGCACTAATGCATCTGTCTTCTCCAACCACTTCGATATTATCTGCTTTTCAAAGGTGGAGGGCATCCTGTCCCCTTCATTTCACGTATGACATACTCAGATATACTTGATGGTCTTCTCTTTCCACGCAAAGGGATGCATTCAAAAACCTCTCTATTTTTCACCTTGAATCCACAGTGTGCACTAAGTTTCATGTGGATTGAAGACTTTTGAAACTGTATCTATTCTCTCAGATCTGTTTGTCTCCAAGACTTTGTTTTGTCTACAGCTCAAAAGAATTCTGGAGTGATCTTGTTATTTGCTCCTGCGGTTTCAGACCTAGGATTTCAACTAATCTCCTTTCAAAAGGCACTAATGGGGAGTGAGACCAAATGCAGCATATCCTCTACTTGAGAACGTTGGAAATGGATGGGTATGGCTTGGTTGTATTTCCCAGCCAGTTTTAGGCACTATTTAGGTCCAATGCAAATGGTATTATAGAGCATCGCAAAGGCATTGTAGGGGTTGACTTCATAAAGTACCCATTAGGGATAGGCTGTCCTCCCCCATTGCCACTTCAGTAACAACAGCATTGGCTATCAGCACAAAGATATCTGAGGCTGTGAGTGGAAAAGGAGCCAAGCCCTGGCTCCTCGCAGAGCGTCTCCAGCACCTTTGGGCACGCAAAATCCTTGTAGTGTCTTATTGTCAAGGCTTCTGACTGCTCTCATTAACTTCAAGTGGAATCGAGTGTGCAGCACAATGGAAAACCAAGCCCTTCACTTTCTGAAAGTGATCTTTTGGCTTTCATATTTATTTGCAAAACAGGGTAATGCACCCTGAAAAAATGTTTTTCTCCTTGCGCGGAGTTTTAGGTAGGAGCATCTAGGAAACGCATGTTCTTCCAGCACAATAGCAACTTATGAATAAGATCATACTTGTATTTGCATTAACACGGCTGGCTTCTCCAACCAGTTTTACATAATCTCCTTTTCAATGGGTAAGGGTGTCATTTCCCCTTCATTTCATACAACTGTGCTTTGAAAATGTAGGGAGGAAGTATTTAAAGAAAGTCCGCATTTTATGAAAGGGAAAATTGCCGACGTTCCTTTGTGTGTCTCAGTAGGATTTGGATAGATTACTCATACTTAAAAAGGAAGGGAGCTTTTGCCTTCTCTTCTCCTTTTTTAAAAACTTGCATTAACATGATGTATTGACATATTACAAAATCTAAGGAATGTTGGAGAGCAAATCAACCACGACTTCGTCCGCAAGTTGAAACAAATTCTTAAAATGTCGTCACCTTCTGAAATAAAATTGTCACATTTTGGATACAGGCAACTCCAAAAAGGTCTAAATCATCTCGTGTTAGATAGGGACAGCAGCACGCTCTCCCTCACTTTATCTTTCTATCTTTCTGCTTTAAATTTTTCTTTTTTTCTTATGACCCCGTGAGCTTTGTACAAGCGCAGCACGTTTTAACAATTTTCATAAATCAAGCAACTGGAATAGATTTTAATACAGAATTGTATTACTGCAAGAATGCGAGGCATGCGGGCTCTAAGTACTAACATTTCTATTAGTTGAATGGAAGCCAACACTTTGGCTGTAAGCATGTTAAAGGAAAATAATTCTCAGCTACGTTCCTGGGGTCTCTGATGTAAGAAATTCTCCCTGTAAGAAACTTGCAACTTTTTCAAAGTTGTCCTTGTCTCATAAGAGCATTATGGTGGGTCTATCATAGTGAGAAGAGGATGTTTTATTCTTCATGGCCAGATATGAAAACGTATGAAACTTTTTCTCTCTAATGTGTGACATTCTTTGATTAAAAAGTTACGTGGAATACCAAAATTCACTGCTGCAAAGAATCATCAGTTTAGTGATACCTTTCCATAAGGGTTTTCTATACCTTATATGAAGTATATTTATATTTGTTGATCGCTTTCTGCTAATTTGATACTTGCTAATCAACAGTTAATAATAATTCTGATCATTTGTGCAAAGGAAACGTCATCCTATGAAGGCATAAGGATATTTTACACAATGCACTGTGCTCATGTTTATATAAATCTATGTGCGTTTGTCTGTACTTATAAAAGATATTTATGCTAACAACACTTAGTTGATATATTTTGATACTACTTCCTTCTTCTTGTTGCTATCTTTTTTAATTCATCAGATGCTGCCCATAGTTAAATCTTTAACAAAGTTTTAGAGATAAAGCTGATCTTTCTGCTTTCAACCTGTGAAGAATGCAAGGAAACTTTAAAAGCACTTTTGTGAAAACCTGTTGATAAACAATAAACAATCTCACTCACCTTCTCTTTTCATAAAAAGAGAAATTTTTAGAAATCAATGGATGAAATTTTCATCTAAAACTGTTCATTTTCTCATCTTTGAAAAGCACTTAGCTCAGTAGTTCTCTGTACCTTCTCTGAGATTTTTAGGCATCTTTTTTTTTTTTCTTTCTTTTTTTTTTTTTCCCCCAGTTGAAGCTTAGATAAAAGATTTTTGGCTACTCTCTTTCTTCCAAAAAAGAAGGGATATAAGTAAAGGCACCTGACTGCACATGGGGTGGCCATCAAGTCACTTGAAGGCATTGCGGTTCATACCTTGGCACTACTTTTTTGTTCATTTGGACATTCTGCAGGTTTTTCTGCCTCCTAATGAATTCAAAGGGCCTCTAACCATAGCCCACAGCTCTGAAAATCAAACAGATTTTGCAGCGTCATTCAGGACACTTTGTTTGCTCATGGTACTGCTTGAACATGTGGGTTCTTGAATGTGTGGTTCTGATCTTCAGCACGCGTCATTCAACCAGAGAAAGCAAAAGACTTCAAAATTTGATTTTTTCCTTCTCCACGTACCATTCTTGCTGCTTTGGAGACCAGAGTCGTCTTCTAAATATAGCAACATTTATCTGTTGTCACAGGGCAAAAAGATAGCTTGGGCACTGCAGATTGCTTTACTGCTGGAGGGGAATACTGGTACATTCTCAGTTTAATTGCCCTATTTGGACTGGTGCACCAGTGCTGAAGCAAGAGTGGTCAAATAATATGCAGGATAATCTCTTCTTAGAGGAATCTCAACCCAACCTTAGTGACTGGTACCTAGAGACTGATTCTGGCTTGAGAACTGACCTCAATCAGAGAGCAGGGCAAATGCAGAAAGCAAATTATCTCACTGCTTCCACAGTTTTCTCCCGAAGGACTCCCAAACCTTGCATAAACAAAACTAATTATAACAAACGCACACAAAAAATAAATCGTAAAACCGAACCTTTGCGTGCAGGCTAACAAAAACCAACCTGGAAGAGCGTATGTCACAGTGCCATCTACTGACGCCAGCCATAGCAATACGGGGAGAAAACCCAATTACAGTAATAAAATAAATAAGAGAGGCTGGGAGTCTTGGAAAGATTACAGTCTTATGTTTAGAGGAAGGAGATGACTGCTAATTAACCTGACAAAAGAGAAAGCCTCACCTACTGACGGGTTAGTCGTCCCACAGATGTTAGATTTCTCCTCAGTGCAATCTGTCAGTCCTTCCTTGTAGTTCCTGGAAAGAGAATGTTGCACCAAAGGAGCGGCTGACCATAACTCTTAGTGCCAGTTCCCTCATTTCTAATTTGTATCTCGTTGAACTGTACCAGAATTACAGCTTACAATGGCCGACCACTTGAAACCATACAGGAGTTCCAAAAAGGAATGCTGTTGCTGAATAAAATCTACTGCACGATAACTTTATCTGACAAAAAATAAAAGAGCAGTAAGTTGGAGGCAGGTAGAAGTAATGTGTAACCCAGTTGACATCAATGAGTATATGATCCTGGCAGAAAATTGGGCTGCATATGAGTATAAAGGTTGTTGAATAACAAGGAATGGAAAATGACATGCTTAGTGGCGGTTAGATAAAGATGAAAGAAGTTCAGAAAACATTTGTAAGGGAGAAGCCAAGTACAAGTCAATAAAGGCTCATAGAAACAGTACTGAATGCTGAAGCCTACAGTCCTAGCTGTGTTAAGGGCTGCCAAATGGTGAAGTGTCAAAACAATTAGAGTTTATTCTCTGGTTGTTAATGCACAAACTAAAGTGGTGCTGAGATAATCAGCAGAAACATTGCTAAGCAAGATGATGTATCATCTTCTGTATCGCTTTCAGTAATTTCAAGGCAAGAATGAAGTGAAGGATGAGAAGAGTGGCTGGGAATTGAAAGGGAGACAAGAAAAAAGTCAGGAGGTGAGGAGACTGCAGAATGTTTGTTGTGAAATATATATATCTGTATGTGTGCATATATATATGTGTGGGTATATTTATATTCTTAAGTCATGTGTCAAGTATAAGAATTCAGAAGGAACGGAAAAGTGAGCACCTGAGCTGTATTTACTGCAATTCACTCAGATGTGTTGTGGCAAATGGAGCTGACATCCTGAGAGAGGCTAAGGGGTGAAAGTAATGATGAACAATCTTCAAAAAGTAAAAGCAGAAGAAATATTAGAGCTGTTACCAGAGAGCGAGCGGGAGATGTTCAGATTTATGAGTTCTTTTGGATAGCAGCCACAGTTTGTCTGAATTTCCTAGTAACTGGTTCTTGGTTTGAGCTTCATCAGGTCATCAGAATAATGCCATCAGCTGGAGTGGGGTTCTAGTACTTTCTTTGGATCATCTAACGTGCAAAGTGCAAACGTAGTGCACATCTTGGGGGTGCAGTGTTGATAAGCAGAAGCACTACAGATAAGAAGGTATAGAGTAGGGGATTTCGTTATGTCACTATCCGTCTCTTTGCCTCTAACATTTTCCTCTACTTTTAGTGATTTTAGCTTTTGAAACTAGTGTTTAAGTTTGGGTGCTGTAGCTCAGAACTTTGCTGCTGCTATTGAGGGATGGGTTCGGAAGGGAGACTGAAGCCATGAGAGTGGCTGCCCACCCATGGCAACAGAAGGCAGACGTGTGATGGAAGTCAACTGGGTGACATCAATCTTTTGAGTAACAGGCACAATTGGATTCTTGGGTCAGGGCTAACAAGGAGTGGAGTCTAATTTACTGCTGGGCCTTGGTGAAAGCCTCACGCAAGGCATTTCTCCTGATATTTTTATTTCTCACTCTCCTCCTTGCATTGCTTCGTTAAAGTAAGTTGAAGTTGGTGCACAGCTGCCTCACGTGATCTGCATTTGTATTAGCACCTCGTGCCATGGAGCAGTCAGCAGGGACAAGATCTGTTCACACTGAGTGAACCCAGGCAAGTGCTTTGCTATCACAGCGCAGGGTATTTTTTCAGCAGATCCAGAGAATTCAAATTGCAATTCCGTTTTTCCCTTTAAATTTAAGTTGAAGAAAGCAAAGGGAGTTTCTGATTTGCATTGGTGGGTCCAGATGAGGGCTGAAGCAATTTCAGCTTGGCCAGCCTTAATCGTGCATGTCACCCTCCTAGAAGTTTTGTTCCCCTCCTGTTGAGCTGCTGAGGAGAGGAGAGAAAAGAAAAAGCAGCTTTCAGTTGCTAAACCCCCTCGTGGTATTGAATTCTAACCAAGTACATCCAGCACTGCCAGGCAGAAATGCCAAAAGGAGGAAAGCTGCTGAATCAAAAGAAATGGTAGGGTGGCAGGGGAGCAGGAAAGCAACACTGGTGTGTTTATTTCATTTATTTAGTGTTTCTTATTTGCAGATCATCTGGGAATAGACTTCAGTTGTTTTTTATTATTACTGGTTTTCTGTCCCTAAATTATTTAGCAAATGGTTCAGGAGGGCAGTTTCTAGCATATAGATTAGTTATCATCAGCTTTTTTGGTGTTATGAGCTGAACTTGCAAGATGCCAAAAGCTATCAAGCACCCCGTGCTATGGTCTGAGCAAATGGGAATTTGCAGTGTGTTACACCTCTCTGGTTGAAATCCTATTTGCACGGTGTGGAGTGGCCACTTAAATCAGGTGGGTTTGTTTCTGCTCCCTAACAGAGCGACTCTCAAGGGCTTTCAGCTTGGTGACGTGAATCCTCCTGCCTCAAGTGCTCAGGCAATTTGAGGAGCCCTGGCACTTTCTCCCTGCCCTGATCGCTTTGTGGGCAGGCAGCATGTGATACCATGGGGGAGGTGGATGAGAAGACACAGCCAAGCCCAGAAGCTGGAGCTTGGTCCCTCTCTTCTGCCAGAACTGTAGCAGGTCCTGGATGCTCAGGATGGCCAAATGTATGCAGGAGAGCATCTCCTCCCCTGTGGGATGCTGGCAGAGCCACCCACCAATGTTAGCTCAGTTGTTTATCTCCAATTCAAAAAGATATTATCTTTGGCCTACGTGTAACCACTTCATGGTGCATGGCGGTGATGGGGAAATGCAAGGTGTCCATTTCGCTGGAGGCTTCATTGCACTTGTCAGGGTTCTGGCCAAACCTTTGGCCACCCCTTTGGTTTTCAGATGCTGAGCAGATCCGGTGGCATATTCTCATTGTAGTCATATTTTGGAAACCAGCACTGTTTACTGAATAGTAAGGTGGCATTATTAGGACACCTAGGAGTTAAACCATTCTTGTCTCAAGTAGGAATGTGTCTTTGCTGGTGTGGTTTGCTGCAGCATGCTGCCTAGTCATTAGCTAATTAATGCTGATTCCATTGGAAATACAGCCACGGTCTGCTTTTCCAAAAGATCCTGCGTGTACTTTGTCAGCTGCATTCAGTGGAGCAAGTTTGCTTGCTGGAGCTGTTGCAGCATGCACTTAAGCAATAAAATATTTACAGCCATTTCAAAAATTGTTGCAGTAGGCAATTTTCCTCATTAGTCTTACCACTGTTGATGGGATTCCTTGGGGTGTGAAGGCATGAGGAGTCATATCTTTAACTGCCCCTGATCCTGATGGTAACACCAACCTCATATTTAAGGAAAAATATATTGAAGGAAGAATTGTGTGTATCTATCAATCATGTACTTTTATGGGATCACCAGTTTTCACCTGAGAAGAGTAGGATATGCTAAGGCACTCTTTGCTCCCTCCTATGTAGGTCTACAGAGACTTTAAATTATCTTTGGGATGTGCAGGAAGAAATGGGCTATAAAAACATAACAAGAATGACTTTTTTTCTAGTACCTTCAGCTAAGGAATCTCCAGGCACGTTTCAAATATCAAAGAGCAAGAAACACGTTGCAGTGTTATCTCCTAGATATGGCTGTGATGCTCCAAGAGGTAGAAAACTTTGTATAAGGTGAGATGCAAAGCCAGTAGCAGACCAGGAGATGGAACCAAATCTTCTGCCTCCCAGATGTGACCCTTGCTGCAGGAGTTGACCCTGTCCTGCTTCCCTTTAACCATTGGAAGATTTCCTAAATTTTGAATCCAGTCATCAGTTCTAAAAGAAAACTTTCCTGATTCTTCTCTACTTCTGTCCCCAGAGTATGCAGCACGTTTATTCCGTGAGGTTGTTCCCATGTTCTTTTGCTTCTGTTCATTAAAAACTAATAACGAGAAATAGTTTACTGAAATAAAATTCACTCTGTTTGAAAGGAACAAACTGATAACGAAGTGCTTAATGAAAACACTTGCAATCATCTTCATTTGTCAGAAAAATGAAACAGTTTGCAGAAGCTCAATATTGCTGGTGAAGTCCCACAAGAATTGAGATCGTTTTTATTAAAAATGCATATATAAGAACCTACTGGCTGGTAAATATTTTGATACATCCTTGCAGAAAGGAGGGCTCTTTCATTTTAGTAAAGCAAAAGTGATGCCTAAACATCTGCAAACTAAGATATAACAAATTACCAGTAAATAATGCTCTATTCCATCCCATCAGTCACAGGGCAGTATCTTTATTTGACTTTCTTTTAAATAGTAACGCACACTGTGGATAGTGGTAGTTCAAAGCTGAGAAGAATCAGAATTATCCTTTACATATCCCAAAAGAATGAGGTTTGGTTATTTCTTATGTTCCCGTATTTGCCCCAATTTATGGGGTAGATAAGGCTTGAATTTTGAAGGACGACATCATGAATTGCTTTTCTTATTGATCTAGCTTTTAATGTGCAAACAATGAAAACAATAAAACTTGCATTTAAAAACAAACATTTCTAGCACAGGAGCTGCATTAAAATGACACAAATTGCTTTTGTGGGCTGAATTTAACAGAACACCCATGAGGTTCCACTTAAAAACAACAAGCCAACAAAAATCAAATTGCATTGTTTTACTAGCAAACAAAATGGTGAACATGCCTTGGGCTAAGTTTTCAGCATGTTTTCTTGGAAGATCAAAGCTTAAATCCCATTAACCCTTCCAATGTCTGTCTAGTCAATTCATTTCTGTACCTCTGGGTTCCTACTACTCCCTTTAACCAAACTCTTTGCCTATGTCTGATCCTTTTCTTCCTCCTCTGAGCACAGGCGGTGCTTCTCTCCTCTCCTCCACAAGCAGCACCTTGTAAGCTGGTAGGGTTCAAACAGCCAGTTGTCCACCTCATGTTGTTTTCCCATTTTATAACTCGGACATCTGGATAGAAGCCAGAACTGATTTTTTTTTTATTATTTATTTATATTTTTCTTTATCCCCTCACAGGCACTGCATACCCACTGCCTACTGGGTGAGGAAGACTCATTTTGCTGGCCAACAGACCCATTTTCAGAGCAGATTTTGATCTCAGTTTAGTCCCCCGCTTAACAGCCCTCTTCTGGACATCAGATACATTGGTATTTCAAAAGCACTGATGTTTTGTTGCTTATAGTGAAGGAACACTGATTTGTGTCAGTGTGTCATGGCTACTGGAACAGGTGACAGCAACCATGGCCATCTCCTGTCATTCCTCCCGAGGGTTAGCTGCATTCTAACAATTTACACCAGCATCCCTTTGCTAGGAGGGCAGACCAGATCCTAATCTGACTTCACCCTTATGTCACTGCTCTACTTGGGCTCCGTTCCTTCTGTAAATACCGACTCCTCCAAATAGTCATTAATTCCAAATATCTGCTTGTCTGTGGCAGTGGTACAATGTCGGAAAGATTAGGGAGACGGAACAGATGCGTCCTTCTGGAACTGGTTTGTCCTTATGGGAAAGTGTGGAAAGATTTAGGTGCCCCAAAGAGCAGCAGCATTCTCCCAGCACTGAGGCTGAGCACTCCCAGCTCAGGACGACACCAGCATCCCATCTTGTCCTTGGAGAGCCAGGAGACATGCCAGGAAACTGAGGCCAAAAGGAGAGGTTTGTCCAGAATTAAATTCCTTTAAAAAAAGAAAAGAGAGAGAGAGAGAGAAGATCGGGGAAAGAGAAATCGGCAGGAATTGAATTCCAGCCGGCTCTGCATTCGTTTATTGGAGCAGCTCAAGAAGGTGGCTGCATCCTGACGAACACAGAAGCAAACTGTACTTCCCGGCCGCGCTACCCTTGCCGGGCCTCCCGCTGACATGCCAGAGTTCACTCTTAAAATGCTTTGGTTACAGTACCAGCCCCACAGCTGGCTGCAGCTGCATGCCTCCCAGCTCCGCACAACTGGCTTTTCACACAGCCACGGCCCCTTTTTAAAAGGGTTCACTCGAACAGATTGCCGCAGCCTAACAATGTGTAAAACATGGTACTTCAGACAGGCTTTCCTTTTTATTGTGTGGTCTTTTTTTGGAGCCTTTTATATCCCCAGACGAGAAGCGCTATTGGCAAATAACTTGGCAGTGCTTTCTTTCCACCTGAGCGCTCGGTGAGGAGGGGTGCTGCCTCCCCGCTGCCCCTTCCCCTTGGGAACGCCTCATCCCTGCTCCCTTTCTTTCTAAGAAAAAATGAAAACGAACCCCGTGTCCTTTCTCCCATACTGCTGGTGGTTTAAAGCCCTGAAAGACCAAGCGTGCTATTGGGACTGTAGCCCTGAGGGCTGTTCCTAAGCGCCTGTATGGAAACCCTCTTGCAGGACTGCTCAGAACTTGTTTTGCCTTTCACAGCTCCTTGCACAACCATGGGCCGTGGCTGTCTGTGGGTAGATCTGTGATGCAGGGTATAAGCACGGAATAAATCCTCCTGTTTCTCTCTTGCTGTATGATACACTTCACAACAAACGCCTAAACATCAGGTGTGCAGGAATAATAACGGATGGAAGTTAATATTTTATTGGAAGGAATTTCTGAAGTTTGCTCCGTTGTGCAGTGATGGGTTAAAGGGGAAAGTCTTCAGCTCTGGAGTTGGAACAAAAGGTGCAGAAGTTTGCCGTCACCCCTCCTGCTTTTCCCTCACTATCGATCTGGGAGGATAAGAATGAGAGGGGGCAAATCAAAGCCTTTTCTGATGTCTGTTTGTATTTTGTTGGTTTGGGAGTATCGAAGGGATCAGAAAGGGCAGCACTGCTCCGCTTTGTGTTGTTGCTTTCCCATTTTGCTCTCAGGATGAGAACCCAAAGAGAAAGCAAGGAGCAAACAAACAACCAAAAAGCAGCAGCGTGTCTTCCTTTATCTGTTACTCAAAAAGGTACATGTGTTTTGGGGGAGGGGAGAATTTCAAAATTAGACCAAGTTGATTATCTCCTACCAGATGCTGTGAAATGCAGTGCCTTTGCCACCCCCAGCTGAGTGGGTTGTGCTGGGTCCTGTTCTGTAACACACACCAGTCACTGCTGGACCCACCAGGAGCCCAGGTTGCAATATTTCTGGGGATCTCATGCACATAAGGAGTTAGGGTAATGCTGTGCTTGAGACCCAGATTCCAGGGAGAATTTCCCTGCACGATGGGCTGCATTTAAAGAGGCTTGCTCCAAACAGTGCGCTGGTTGAGTCCAATTTCCAATGTGAAGCGAGGTGTGATTTTTAATTTAGTTTTTATGAATTCTTTCTTTCCTAATCCCATCATCATTACTGTGTTCTAAGGTTTTTGCCAAATGCTGGCATTTGGTATTGATTTGAAATACAGAAAGCTCTCTTGGTGCCAGCTCACAGGGAATGAAGGTTGACTTGGTGCTGGGCAGCTGTGGTTAGAGTGGGCAGCACGATGACAGGGATTTCACCACTTGCTAGAATAGTTTCAATCCGCTCCCTCCTCTAAATCAGGCTGCTTTTTAATTAGCTGGAAATAAACCCATTCTACACTAGCAGTAGAGATGACGGATGTCATTTCCACAGCGCTAAATTGAGATGAAGTTAGTTTCTATCTGAGGGCAACTGGGATGTCCGCATGATGTGGTGCAGCAGCCCTGTTGACTTTTGGAGTTTCCCATCAGGCAGTGCTCCCACCTCTGCTCCCACCTTACCTCTCTGGTGCTCCCATGAAGTCAGGACTGAGGCATGTCGTGCCAACATATGGCAAATGGAGGCACTGGGGTTGGTCAAGCTCAAACTTTTCACTGGCTTTACGTTCTCACAAGCATCCTTTTTTTTTTTCTTTTTGTGAAGGAAAGCTAATATCTTGGCTCTTTCCTTTGGGAAGGGTTGTGGGATACCCAGGAAGCAAAGGCATCAAATAGGCAGGACCTTCTGGGATCAGAAGGCATCCTGGAGGCATTAGATATGGATGGTATTTGATACAAGAACTGAGGTTTTCCCGTTTTATTGATTTAACCTATCTGTGGTTGTACACGCACAATGGGCTACATTATGCGTGCCATGTGGATCCGTGCTCCTGCCAATAAACCCAGAAACCTCACCAGAGTGAGCTGGAGGGCAGATGTTTCCCACCCGACCTCTCATTCCCCAGGACTGCTGCAGCAGGCAGGATGGAGGTGCACATTCTTGTTCACACGAGCCCCTTGCCCCTTGGGTCACAGCAGATAACCCCCTTCCTGTGTGGTTTGTTCACGTTCCCAGCAGAAATAATGCACACAGGCTGAAGGGAGCTTGAGCAGAGCGGCTGCTCTCAGCTGGGCTGCAGGAAGACGGCATCCATCTTTACTATGAGCACACCTGGATCTGTAGGAGCTTGAAACACATCAGAACAACTTACTCACTGTTTGTGCTTATGTTGGTGCATTTTTTATAATTCTTTTGGAGGAGTCGAGATCTTATGCTCAGATTTTTATGAAGCAGTGCCTAGCTTTAGGCTGCCCAGATTTTTGGAGGTTGGGTTTTCAGTGGTGATTGGTGCCCAGGTGGGCACACGCTGAAGGTAGGGATGTCAGCAGGCAGAGTGGGGGAAAACCAAGCTCTCACTGTCCCAAGTTGAGCCCCTCATAAGTAGAGCTCAAGGACCAACATGAGATGTAGTGATTGGCAATCCTGCCTACAGCAGGGAGGTTGGAAACGGGGGAGCTTTAAGGTCCCTTCCAACTCAACCTTTCTATAGCTCAATGATTTAGCTCTGCATCTGCAATTGCTGCTGCAAATGTCTTTTCTTTCCTCATGTTGCTTTTTTCAACACAAAGCTCAGCTCAGCCAGACACAGTCCAGTCAAAGGTACGTTTTAGGAGAGTAAGAAGGAACTGTAATAAATCCAGGCACTGTGCATGTTGGCCACTTGTTATATAAATGAAGCACAGCCTTGGGGTGCTGGTGTGTTGAAGGGCATCTAACACAGCAACAGCAGCACAAATGGTTGGTGCTTCCACAAGAAACTCTGCTCTAATAGAGCTTGTGCTTCGTGGAGACAACAAAGTTGGAGTGAGGAACAGGGCCATTTTCTGCAGGATTTCAGCAATGTGTCCTTTTTCCTTTATGGAGATGTAGGAAGCAGAGAACTGAGTGTCGTAATCTGGCTGAAACTCTTTTGATGGGACATTTCTCATTTTAGCTGTTACCTTCCTAAAAAAGCTTTTGTTTTGAGGGGAAAAAATAGTTATTTACTCTGTTTCAAATCAAGATGGAGCATTGCAGCCAAGCTGAGGCATGCTTTCCGTCCTTTTCAAAATTAAATGCTTCAATTTTCCATTTGGAAATGACTTTTCATTGCCATTTTTGTATAATACAAGTACATTATGAAGTGAAGCACTTTGTTTTTTATTAAAGTGAAACCATTCTGAGGGACTATTTTGTGCTGGGAACAGAGAGGATCTTTTGGCATTTCCAATATTTCTGTGCTGCTTCTTCTAAGTTTTAGAACTCGGCAACAGCAACACGTGGAAAAACCCGAATTACCCACAGGAGAGTTTCCAGCTTGCCACTCACCCCAGTAAGCAGTGCAGGGTCAGGATCAGTAGTATATGGTCTTCCAGCAGCCCAACGTATTCTATGGTTGGGGCTGAAATCCTATATTTAAATAGCAATAATTCACACGAAGGATCGACAGATTGGAATGCACCTGGTTCAAGCTGTTTGCTGCTAATATCATTCCAAAGTTTTCTCTGATACAAGCCAACTTCATGATTACACACAGTCTCACCTAGGACTGCCTTACAGAGTGATGCCCTCCTATTACACTTCTGCTTGCAGGGCCAGATCTTGGGTGAGACAGCTGAACGTAGGGGATCCCACCACGGAGAGAGATGTGCAATTTGCAGGGTTCTGCATCTCATGCACCACATGGGGACCCTTTAAGGAGACTTTAAACCAGACCCAAAAAAACCCCCTTTGCCACCCCAACCCACCAGTTGCTTTTGAAATCTGAGGCCAAGCTACTTAGCTGCACTGCTGGCAATATTGTTTAAAAACAATGGGGCTCAATTAGATGAGAATTATTTTAACACTTCGGAAGGCTGCCAAGTCATTTCCTTCTCCTTTATTGATTTTTTCCGTTGCCAGTAAATATATATGCAGCAGCAGAATGAAAGAAGTAGTGTTGGGGAGGGAGGGGGGGAGAAAGTTAAGTGTTAAAAAGGAGACTGTAAGAAGATCTGTCCCTTGAACCTGTGAGAAGGAGGAGGACATTTTAAGGCAGAAGGAAGCGGGGGATTCATGGAGGCACTTTGTAGGGTTTGGTGTGGCAGCAGACAGCCCAATATTATTTTCCTTCCAGTGCTTGCCTGATCCTTTACTTAGATTGGCTCCTGTTTCTTCCCCTCATTGTGCAGCCCCTGCATGAGCTGGTCTCTATGTAAAGACATTCCACCTACATTCCTCTGCCACCGGCAGAGAGGAGGGGGAGCGCAATTATGTGGGCTAACGAGACACAAAGGGCTTCGCAGCTACGGCTCAGAAACTGGAGGTAACTTTTTCCTCCTTCATTTAAAAAAAAAACAACAAAAACCACCAGCACTAAAAACCAAAAGGCCAAACAAACAAAAAACCCCAAAAAGCAGAATTTGCCAACAAGGTTTGCTCCTTACTTTCCTACTACCTGCCTGCGATGGGAGGGTTTTGTAATTAGCCCAATTAAATCTTCCCCTGCCCAGCACTCTGTAGATCACCACAAAATGAACCCTTACCCTCCTTTTGGTAATATCTGTGTTTCTCTCTGAGTTTTTCATGTCTTTTCTTCGTGCTAACGGATGAGGTGGGACCAGATCTAAACAGTTAAAAACGGGGCCAATAATTTGGTGGGTGTAGTTGTGCCATTCGTCTATTGGGGTCCAATAGGGCCATTATAGCACCTCCCCCAACCTGTGTCCAGACTTCAGGAGTGACCCTGACCTTCTCCATCTCCACCAGCACAGCTCAGTCACGTCACCATCTTGTTAACACACACTAGGCATGTTCCTCTATACACACTGCTACAAGAGGGATGTGGCCAGAGCAGTCTGTAAAAGCACCATGAGTCACAAAAAGTGAGAGCTGGGGTAATTCTCCACTTGAGTAAGCACAGAACGAATTCTTTGGAAGTTCACATGAACTGGACCTCTTCCAGGTGAATATCTTCAAGGATGTTATCAGGGCTGGATTTGTTATCTGTGTTATTACACTTCTCGGCAATGACTTCATTACCTATTTTTTTTGTTTGTTTGTTTTCTTTTTTCTTTTTTTTTTTTTCCATGTGCAATGCTTTTTAAATGTTGCCATCCTGCTTACCATATTGATTTCTGTGCCCCTGCACTCTTTCTTCCCATTTTGTCTAATAAGCAAATTTCATTACCTGACTTCACAATTTTTCCTCTGGGCCATTAGAATTGCTTGACTGTATTCCTGGCAGAGCCCTTAATTAGAGATGGATCAGAACTGATGCCATTAAACCGATCCATTAACCACATTCTTCCTGTGACTCCAAATGTGAGTAGTTCAGATAAAATGCAACCTGGATCCAAATCACCATAGAGTTCATCATCCAAAGCTCCAGACCTCCTCAGATTGCTAAAGCTGAAGAACAAAAAGCAGAGCCAGTCATCATCATGGACTGTTTGTATGTTCTGTTTAAGTGGTCCTGACATGAGAAGCATCTCTGGTTTCATCCTGCATGTCTAATATATTAATGATTTCATTTCTTCAAATGGCAGTTTTTGGAAGGCTGGGTCCTTTGTTAAAATGAGAATGTTATCACTCTCTTCTATTTATATCAAATCATTGAAAATAGGACTATCTCCTTGCCTCCAGCAGGTTCCAGCCCTCTCAGCCCACCTGTGCTCACCGGGGGCTTCCCCAGCTCTGAGAACTACACTCTCTGTGCTTGTAGGGCATGAAGCCAGGTCTGGATCTCACATTTCCTAACAATATTAGCTTCACTTTTAAAATACCCCTGAGAGCTCTCTGAAAGGTAGTCCAAATTTAAATCTTCCTAAAAAGACCAATAAGTTGAGATCCATTGGTAGACCCTTTGGCTTTCTGTAGCCTTCTCAGGCGATGTATTGAAGCAGCAGCAGAAAACCATAAAGAGATGGTTTTCTTTAAAATTCACTTTCTTCCATGTCTCCATGTATTTTAGTTGAGTTTCAAGCATCTCCATCAGCCAGTGTGTGCTGAGTCAGTCTCTTTTTGGAGCTGAATTGGCCACGATGGGTGCAGAGAAGCTTAGGGATATGGTCAGTGGGCATGGTTGTGATGGGTCAGCGGTTGGACTTGATGATCTCAGTAGTCTCTTCCAACCTTAATGATTTTATGACTCTGTGCAATGTAAAAATAATGTGGGATTTTCCCCTTTTTTCCCTGGAATTCTCATGGAGGGTCCATGTGGCCTCACTTTGGTCTGAGCAGGGCAGTGGCCGCTGGCAGGGCACAGCATTGCCTTATGGGGCATGTCAGAGGCAGGTTGTGCCAATGAGTATTTTGTGAAATAACACATTTCTTTGTCTTTTTCCTACCCCATAACCCTCAGCAACTCACTGCCAATTTTACTGCTCTCCCTGTTTGCAGAAACCTTAATGCTATTTGAGTTGGCCTGTAGAATAACTTCTTGAGAAGGGCGAAGGACTGAAAAAAAAAAGGGAGGCTTCCCCCTTCCCCCCTCTCATCCCCCCAAAATGAAGTGTAATTTGCCTTTAAAGGCTCTTAAACAGCAAACGCATTCTGTCTGATCCTCCTTAATAAAGTATCCCAGCAGTGCTACAGTGCCTTATTTGAGGTCTGTGCAGTCTCATTAAATTTGATGTGTCACAGAGGGCTTGGACATGTGAAAGGGAGGCTGCAGGAACCAGGATTGAAGTTTGCCAGATTTACGAAGGAAAAATGATTCATTATGGCTTTGCAAAATGGACGCCCTTCAGGCTTCCCGCTCCATTGATCGCGCGCGGCCGAGGCAGTGTTGGCTGAGGGGGCCATGGCAGCCAGTGGATTTAACCCTTATTAATAGCTGGTTAAATTAAGGATTCAGTTTGATCTCCGAAGATGTACGCTTGTACTTCTGCGCTCTGAGTAGAGAAAAGAAAGGTTATTAAAGATTTAAGGGCTGAGAAGCCAGGACTTGTTTGGTGGTGCTGCGAGGAGCAGGGTGGCAGCTCCAGGCTTTGCTCAGGCCCTACAAAGACCCCATAAGCAACCCCATGTGTAGCCAGAGCAGCCCCAGCATGGGTCAGACCAGGGCACTCCCTCCCTAAGAACCTGGGGAGAGAGAGGAGGATGGGAGAAATGAGCTGGAGTCATCCTTTTGATGTACCATGAGCTGGGGTCATAATCTGATGTACGATGACTTGAGGTCACCCTTTCGACGTGCCATGACTTGAGGTCATCCTTTCAATGTACCATGAGTTGGAGTCATCCTTTTGGTGTACCATCACTCGGGGTCATCCTTTCAATGTACCATGACTTGGGGTTATCATTTTGGTGTACTCCAAATGTTGTCCTTTGAGACTCCAACATGCCTGTTGTGCCAAGTTTGGTTTATGGCTGCTGCTTTGCTTAGTAGAGATGATGGCTGAGCTGCGTGCTGTGGTCTGGAGCAAATGGTCCTATTGAAGTGTGTGTTTGCTTGAGATTGAACCTTGGTTTTCCTTGTTAGCTGTTTTAAGGGCTCTGGGATATGTGGGGGCTCTTCTGGGGCAGATCCAGAGCATCTTCATGGCACTGGAGTTTTTGTATCACCTGCACTGATGAAAAAGAATTTCCCCAAGTGGTGGGAAATACAGCAAGAACAGGCTAAGCTTGCACCAAGATGTCCACATTTCAGTTCAAGACACCAGAGGGAAAAGTGTTGCATGCAGCTGCTCCTTGGGATCCATGTCCATCCCTTTGGACATTTCCTGCAAGGAAAGGGAGGAGGAATCCAGTGTGGGAGATTTCCTGGTTCTGCAAAGATATTCCCTGCTTTGTGGCAACGGAGTTGGGGGTCCTGAAGGAAAAACATTTGTGCTTTTAAAAAGGCTGTAAATCACACCTCGCCCATTTACATTTTAAGTGAAATAGGATGTCATGCCATTTTACTTCATGTTTATTTCCAAATACTGTATGCTTTACTGTCCACTTTCTCTAGTGCCCGTGCTGCTTAAATCTTATTGTATATAGGCAGAGGTGCAGGGGTATAAATCTCACTTGGTGCCAGTGTACACCAATTATTCTCAGGAAATGCAGCCTGCCGACTATGATCCGTGGTACCTGGGAAGCATACCGTGGGATATTCCATCCTATGAACCTTATGCCAAAATCCTTTCCCAGCACAGATTTAGGAGCAAACCCCCTGAGCTCAGCAGTGTGACATGGGTATAAAATGGATGTCACTGAGATCTTTTAATTTGAGAGAGCAAATTTCAGCTGCAGACGCATACAGATGCCGTGTGATAAATACAGTCTCTCAACTGCATATTTAAACAAAGCATTAAAGCATTCACACTTCCTGTTGGAGAAGTATTTTATTTCTTTTCCTTTATTTATACAGCGTGGCAGAAAGAGCAGAAATAAATTTCGTCGGCTTCTTGCTGCCTCATCACCAGCAGAGACACACAGGAACAAGATGAAACATTGCTCAAATAAAATGTAAATTGAACTTGCGTGCCTCGTCCAGTAAAACACAGTGAGAGTTTGGCAATGAGCTCTGCAGGGCAAGGCAGAGAGTGAGATGGGGCCACTGGAGGGACGGAGCTGGTGCTGCTCCAGGGCTAGATGAACCCAAGTGCTGGGGTATGGCAGCTCAGGCTGTGAGCTTGTGGCCATCCCTTGGGTCCACACATGTCTCTGTTCCCTCAAGTCCTGGTGCTAATGGGGTTTGGTTTTGGTTGGACTTGTGCCTCGTTTCAGCTTCACCGAGGTGAGGGCTCCCGCTGATGCTTTTGCTGTGGCAGTGGTTTTTGTGGAGTGAGCTCTGCTGTAGGTTCTCTGCTCGTTTTAAGGCTTTTCTTTCCCTGAACCAGAAGGTTTGCCTCCATTCTGACCCCCCTGTGGTTCCAAAAGTCACAGAGATGTAATTACTAGTGGGACGTGATGGTCCAGCAGGTGCTGAATGAGGCAGGGATGGAGCTGTGGTGCACACTGAGCACCCGAGCCAAGCCCAGCAGCACCACCGATGCAGACAGGACCTGTGCAGAGTTTGTGCTTTCTGGACAGAGGAACTCTGTGTTCTTTGGAAAAATATTTCTCCACCAGTACCGTAATGAGAGGTTTAAATTGCCTTGCCTTGAAAATAAACAGACCGTCTTCCTCTGCCGCTAAGCAGCGTCACTCCTCTGACCTCAGCACAGCGGATTTGCATCTCCAGAGGGCAGGGAGCTGCCCCCATCCTCAGCACACCCCGAGTGGGATGGGATGAGATCCCTGCCGTGCTGCACCCGTGCTGGGGTCATCCCCACTGCCACAGCCTCATTACATCAGGGAGATCCGTGTCACCGGGAATTGGCTTGCTATTACTATTCCACCTTACTTTGTGTATGCTGGAAACTCAGCTAGGAAATGGTGCTAGATCTTCCCCAAGCTGCCCTCCTGGTTAATTAAAAGATATTCTCCCCTATAGCTTCTAGCACAAATCCCATTTACCAGTCTTTCTCATGGGCAAAGAAAGGCTGAAATTGTAGCTATAAGGCTAAATAGATCCACATTGTGCTGCGAGAAGGGGAAGAGAAAGAAAAAAAAAAAGCACATCACAATTCAGTTAGCTGCTTAAAAAGCTGCCTTGCTTATTGCCATTGTTATAAAACCCAATAAATCATGAGATTACTTTCTCAGGGTCCTAGAAGCTGTCCTGTGGGTGGAGAGCTGTAGGCAGCTGATGGAATGGGGAAGTTGGCTCAGAACTGGGGGCACAGCCAGAGCCCCCCAAGGGCACAGGAGATTCCTTATCCTTTAGCCTCTGTATTTCTCAGCCTTTAGGCTTAGTTGTTGACACTGGCATGGATGAGGTGGCTGTCCCTGTGCTGTGCCGGACCAGTGTCCGTGCATATCAAACCCCATGGTGGAGGAGATGCTGTGTACCACCACTGAGCTGCACATGTCCGTGTTAATGGTGGGTGTCACTCCGTCCACGTTTTACCTGTATTGGAGGTGATCTTTTGTCAAACAGCTGGTGCTGTATACACAAGCCCTGGGACAATTCGTGAGGCGCCTGTTATAAAATCGCCTTATCCATGGAAACCAGCAGTTTGCTCCAGTATTCCTAAGAATCCAATTGATTCAATCTCTGCTGCATTCTGCAGGCAATGCGTTTGACCTAACATCCGCATTTTGTCTCCAGACAATAGCTGCATTAAACCACAGCCCAGCCTCCTCCGAGCAGAAAAACACAGCGCTCAGAGCAGGTTTCTTCTGGGGACAGCATGGGGGCAATCGATGGAAGGGACAGCAAAAAGAGGCGAGAAGTGCAGGAGCTCACCCTGGCTCTGCCATTGACCCGTTGGATGGCTTCCAATCTCTTTGCTCTCATTTATTTATAGATTTGTGTGTATATATATATAACGGCTTTGAGGATGGGACGGGCTGCTGAGCACAATGGGGTCCTGCCCTGGGGCTGAGCCCCACTGTAGGAGGAGGGCACCCAGCGAGGAGCTCACGCTGCTCTGCTTCTATCAGCAGCCCTCCAGCAGCTGACACCAGCCCAGCACCTGGCCCTAAATTTAGCTAGAGCCCTGACACAGTCTGAAGGCAAACTGGGGCATCCTGTTCTGGGCGAGCAGGGAGGGGAGGCTCGGAGAGATAACGTATTCCAGGTCTTCCTCATTACAATTCTCCTCATGCAGGATTATCTTTGATTTTTCCATAGCTCCTCCACACTGGCAGCCAGAGGCTTTGTTTAAAACACATCCATCATTATCACTGTAATGTGTTATTGTTATTATTATTATAACTTATTCATTTGTACAGCATTTCCCCACAACAACCCCTGAATTGGTGTTCTACACTTTGCAATCTGAAAGCAATCTGCAAGGAGAAATCTGGGGTGGGGGTGGGGGGAAAGAGATGAAAAATACCAAAGTAAATCAATGAGATGCGTTTGGGGTTCACAGTGAAAACCCCAGGCCTAAGGAGAAAGCTAAATAATGGTGAGGAGCTGAGGAGCTGTGGGTAGGTGAGAAAGAAGCTGCTGTGTGGTGTCAAGTCAGATGAAAGAGCATTGAGAAGGGGCTTTGCCTCATCTGTGCAGCAGGGGATGCTCTCCAGGTAGCTCTGTGCCTCTCCTGGAAGCTGGGAACCCAGATCCTGCTTCAGCACTGGGACACCTGAGGGATGAGGGGATGAGATGTAGATTTAGGGAGGTGTCTTTGATAAGGAGCAAGGCTATTGCCTGCTGGAATGCCAAGGGCAGATTTTCAGCTCTCCAAGTCTTTGTATTCCTCTGTTTCTTTTGTTTTCTTTCGTTTTTTGGGGGGAAAAAAAAATCTAATTAAAAAAAAAAAAAAGATAGAGAGACATTAACAGAAAGATGTGGGACTGCATGAGGTCAATGCAAACAGCTGTTAATGTAAAGCAGGGAGACAAAACCCAAACGAACCCTCATTATGCCCTGGCTCACATCTGCATCACTCCAATCAAAGACAGCAAGAGACCTCGAAAGAGATCACAGTGACATCTTGATTTCAGATCTATCCAGACAGACTAGAGAACCCTGAAGCCTTCAATAATTCATTGTTTTCTCCTCTTAATTTCCTCTCCTGCTACGAACATGCATGGTGCCACGTATTTCATGCTCAAGGTTTTGCTGAAGGTGATTCTGTTTGTGCTGCTTTTCGGTGCAGCCTCTTCCCCTTTTAATTTTAATGCAGCGTTTTGAGGACGTCTCCTGCAAACCTTGATGTCTGCTTCGAGGAGCATCAGGAAGGCATGAAAAGATCGGGCTGAGGCAGATTATGATATCATTCTGGTTAAGTGCAAATGCATTTTATAAAATGCTTTGGCTCCTTACCAAGAGGAAGTGACAGATCATCTTTGGCAATTTTATTAATGTATCATTTCTGTACTGCGCTATAGGTTGCCATTATTTGCTTGGCATGGATAAGAACCAGAATTACTTTTCTAAATCTCTCCTGTCTTCTCCCAAACAATCTTGCGTGGATTTGAGATATATCCCAGATCTGAACGATTCTTTTACGCACATGTATTCCAAATCCCCATCTGAATACCTGCCTGCTGGTTATGCTGTGTTATCTATTGCCTAATTCGACATCAGCCCAAGCCTTTGCGAGACCACAGCACAGCTGCCACTCCTGTTGTCAAGATTCCCACTGCCTTGCTGTCCTTTGAGGGCTGCCATGGTCACAGCTAGGAAATATGGTAGAAGGGGCGTCCGTGGGGTGTGGGGTCTGTCTGTCCCATTGTGCAGAGTGAACCCAAGTGGCCACGTGGTGACTTTGCCAAAGAAATAGAGATGGGGCTAATTACAGTATCAGGACTATGCAGAGAGATAGCCCAGTGCAAAATATTCAATTCATTTAATATTCCTGATGAATAGGCAAATTACTCTAATCACATTAGTTATTCTATTCATTTATTAGCTAAGAGTGATTAGCAGTGAATGGCTGTAAGAGGATCTTCCAGGTGCAAAAATTAGGCATCTATAGTTTCGTGATGTTTATTTTCAGCTGAAGATAATTGTCTCTTTAGTTCCTCGCAGGCGTGCGTACACACTGACACATGCAGATACGCTCTCTTTTGTCCAAACGTGGGGGAAAAAAAAGGTAGAAGCAGCCAGGGCTGGCACACAGGTGTGGAGAGATAAGGAGAATTCTCTGTGGAATGTAACAGGATTTATTGAAAAACAGTTGGGAAGAGATTTCTCAAAGATTATGCCAAGTGAATGCAAAGGGATTTGGAGCTCTGGTTCCCACAGAGCGTGCTGATAATGCCATTTTAAGCACGGGGCTCTGCTATGTTCATGCTTGATTTGATGGCACTGGTGAGCTGCATCCATGCGATGGAAGCATCGCTGTGCTGTACTGCTCACCAGAGGAGCTCTTGTGCTGCTCCTTATGGCCAGAATGTGTGCAGAATGGTGTTGCCTAATTAACCGGTGGTACGCAGGTCTGCAGCTTTCTTCATTAGCAACTGCATCAGCATGTCTAGCTGGCCCTTGCTGTGTTCACCCAGCTCTTTTGTGGGGCACACAGATACACCCAGTGGCACAGGTCGCATGGGAAGCAGTGGGATTGGCCACGGGCAGCAGCACGGGCAGGGTGAAATGGAAATTCTGCACACCTCAACTTCAGCTCTCGAGCTCCTATCGCTGCCTTGGGACTCACCTTTCAGGTCCTACCTCATGGCCTGATGGATTTCACCAGTTTGTCTCCAAGATGTGAAGCTGCAGGATAGCGAGGAGGGCATTTTGCTGATTTCACCCAGGAGAAAATCAATGGGCAATAGTGTTTGGACAGTAAATTGACGGTGGTATTTACTTCTATGTATTGTGCAGTGTTAACCAGTTGCTTTAATTTAATGTTCTCACGCGCTTTCAGGTTGTTATGCTAAAAAAAGTCTGAGCTGTCATTACATTTTTATAAAGTCAATGCCGTTTCTAACAGCTTTAAAAAAGTGAATTTGAAAGAATTGATCAAATACCTCATCTTTCTAAGAGAATCTGGTGCTCTGGATTTCCCTGAGCTGTCAGCTTTCATTGATATGATCTGATTGATGCTGTTTGCCACATTAAGAAACGTTGGGAGCTAATCTGTTTTAATCCCATTCTCTGTTTTTAATATAATACTCTTCAAGGGAACTGAAGGTTATTACTTATTTTAAATAGCTTAAATATTTGTGTCAAAACATTGTCCTGAACGGTTCAAATCCACTCTTTGCCACGAGGCTGGGGAAAAAAAAAAAAAAAAAAAAAAAGAAAACCCCCAAGCCACCAATGTTGAGACCATTTGGAATGATCTAATCCATGCTTCAAATCCCTTTGTTCTCCTGTTCCCTTGCAGTGCTGGAGAGTTTGAGCTGAATGCTATTTATTAGATTGTTGGAGTGTGCGCTGGCTGCTAGGGCTCATTTCAAAGATTCCCCTCTGAAGGCTGTGCTGGGAGGCTGCATTTTTCAAACTCGGAATTTGCTCCCGGTTTGGATGAGAGCTGCCCTGTTGCGAGGCATTTTTGATGGTGAGGACTGAGAATCCATCACCATGCTCGCAGTGAATGCTGTGTTATATAGAACTGGTACCTTTATTTCTGGGGGAGAAAGCCTTGGTGTTCCAGGTCTTTAAAATCAGTTGTATGGTTGCTTTTTTTTTTTTTTGTGATTTTTTTTGGGGGGGGAGGATGAGATTGAAAAAATCCTCGGGTAAGGAGAGTTGTACATTATCTTAGAGGAATCATTTATCTCTATCCTACTTGCTTAGCTTGGTTTGCCAAGCTGGAAAATTTAGATTTATTGGTGCCCAAAATAGGAATGGAAGCATGTAATGGGCTCGTGCTGCACGGAGGTGAGGAAGAAAAGCAAGGAGAAGTCAAGGGGTGGCTGTAGGGGTGGCTGCAAGGATATTGCAATGACCTTCTTTTCCATGCCTTCGTCAGGGGTTCATTCATTGCATCCCCTTTGGCAAACCCTCATCTCCAAAATCCCTCTGCCATGGGAGCTTTGGGCAGATCTCCATTTGTGAAGGTGCCACGCTCAAGATGGCCACTGCCGCATACGCACGTTTGCTTGTGCTTGTGTTTCACTAGTGATGCTGTTGTTTACACTACATGCTAAAACAGGGCTTGCACTGGCTTCGCAGGAGCAGATGTGAAGCATAATCTTGGACGCTTTCCCAGTCCCCGCTCGGAGCGTCCAAGTGCTCAGTATTTGCTGCACGAACCAAGCCTAGTCTGACACAATGCCAGCTGCACTAAATGTGCTCTCGGAGTGAATGCTCAGTGTCTGGGTGGCTGATAACTTGCACACAAAACCAGCGTTTGCAGCCGGTCCCATTTCTAGCTCATTGGTTTCCCATCCTGCTGAACCACCAGTGTGGCCGTGCTGCTTTTGTAGCTTCTTGGGTGTTGGTGCTGCTTCGAGCATCTCTGAGCATGATCACGTTGTGCAAGGTGATGACGAAATTGTCCCCTGTGCCCCCATGTTACTGGTGCCTGTGGTGGCCAAGCACAGCCCCTGTGTTGACCATTCCATTGAAATGGGAAGGGTCACAGCCAGCAATCCAAAGAAACGTTCTCCTTCCTGCCTGTCACCTGCTTCTGGTTATGTCTTCAGATTCAGAGCTAACAGATAGGCGTACGTTTATGTTTTATGTAGATAAAGCAAAGTGGTGAACATTGAGTGCCTTCCTGCCAAGTTTTCCACTTGCTGTAGTACATAGTCCACTTAAGAGCTGCAATCTGGTCGCTTCATTTGCTTTCAAATTCGTTTCCCATTTGTTCCTTCAAGACATTTGGGTAAGTGGCAGCATCTGCCTTATGTTTGTGTTATTCACACTGAATTTCCAAATGGACGTTTCAAATAGGTGCAAGATGCTACTCTGGCTTGAAAACCAGACTTCTGCAGGCTGTGCTTGACTTATTAGATGGTAAATAGGCTCCGTTTGGATGGAAGACCTCCAGAGCAACGCCGGAGCCTGTGCAAGGAGCCTTCAGCTGCTCCAGCTCCTCCCGCTGCAGGTTCCCACCCGCGACAGTGGCACTGGAGGACCACGGCCGAGCCCTGCGTCCCTGCAGGGGGCTGGCAACGCTCAAACCATCGCAGACCCCGACTCCAGGTCCCCGAGGGGCGGTTTGTCGCATTCCGCTGCCCGAGGGGCCCTCTAGTGGCTCCCAATGTCCCCTGCCGCCGACCCCTCAGTGGCAGGGCTGCCGTGAAGTGTTAGGCTGGAAAAAAGGTTTGGAGGATGGAGACGTGGCCCTTTCTACCTGGCTTTCTCCCTCCAGCATGATTCTTCACGTCCCAGCAAAACGCTGTAAGCAATGCCACGCAGCACCTGCTCTGCTCTGAGCAACCTGTGCTCTTCACTTTAATTATTTGTCTGCTTCCCTTGTTTTCTTTCTACTCACGTTCTCCATCAGGACTTTCTCCAGCTTCACCTTTGCAAATGGGTTGCCCCTCGTGCATCCCCTTTATCCTTAGACATTCTGTTCTGGGAAGTGCTTGGAGAAATTGGGTGCTCTCCTGGGCAAAAGGAAGCTTTCAGTTGTACCCTGGTGGTATTACTTCTTATCCCTTCCCTTTCCAGTGGTGGTGGAGGGAAGGGGGGAATACAGATAACTGTACATCTCCAGCTGTTTGTGGTGGTAGTTACAGTTATCCAAAATAACTGGCAGAAAGATCTGTAGGTTTAATGTGCTGGGTTAAATTAAGACTTCAAATGCTGGGACTTTAACAGCCTGTGCTCGTGACATTGCCTGTACTGGATCTTCTACAATGGGCTAAATTGGCCATGCTGGACACAAGAAGGCATAAAAAGGTTTCTGATGTCATTTTCAATTGAGGTTCATTTGTACCACTAATAAGAAAGACAGAGAGGAATATCATGTGCACCCATAGTGCACCCTACTTTCTAAGTGTGATGCCCTCATCCCTAAAATATTTTAAATAGAGAGGTTTTCATCTGCTGAGCTGCACTGCTTTGCACACAGACGTGGCAGAAGCTCATTTCTACCAGGAAAATGAGGGGAGAAGGGAACTTTCTGTCATTACTGGGTGGGCATTTCCCTTCCCAGAGGTGCAGAGCTGCCAGACTGTCCCCTCAAAAATATGCAGAGCTCTTTCAGTGCCACCTCTGCAGTCGGGGATGAGACATGGTAGAAGTGCTGAATCTGAGGTCAGGATTGCGATGGGGTGTGGTATAATTGCAGGATTTGAGGTCAGAATTGGGATGGGAATTGGTAGAAATGCTGAATTTGGGGTCGGAATTGGGATGAGAATTGGTAGAAATGCTGAATTTGGGGTCAGAATCAGCCAGGGTTTAAGTGCTTGTGAACATCTTATGGTTTCATGGTGGGGTTGGCCGGTATCTGGACAGAGCCAGTCAAAATATGTAGGAAGGGAGGGCAGCAGAGGGGCGCAGACAGAAACTGCTTTGCCTGCAGCCACACAGGCAGCTCTGGAAGCAGAGCCATGAAAGCAGCTTTTGCCAAGAGCCCTCGCTCCCCCAGCAGCCAGACTGTGGGGAGAAAGACATTGGGAGCGAAGGGCTGACAGAGACTGACAGAAGCTTAGCACCCTGCTGGATTCAGCCTTTCAAAATCTGCGATGAAAGATAGAATTCTCCGCACGGCGATGGCAGCGAAGCCCCTGGTGCAGCCCTTTGTCTGGAAGATGCCAGGGAAGGCTGTGCCAAGGTGCTTTTCCCTGACCATCTGCCTGATGAGCCCACATGCCAGGGTTGATGCAATCCAGAGCCTGATAGCACACAGGCCTGCTGGTTTATGAGAATCCATTTCGCAATTAAAACAAATATTTAGGATTTCTTCTACATGGAGCGGCCAAGTCCTCTGAAGGAAAGTCTGGCAGATCTGAGGAGGCTAAAGAGGTTTCCCTTGCTCTCATGGCAGATGCAAGTAGCACTAAGATTCGAGGAGAACAAAGGTCATATACGTCATTAAAAAGTCACACTGGACCTGAATTAAAATACTAAGGAACTCTAAAAGCACAGACAAAGAATACTGCCTGCGTTCCTCGGTGGAGGCATGTCCTCACCCTGCTGCTCAGCTTAGATCTCAGTGCGATAAGCAAGCATCAAAGATGAGGTTATCCAGTTACAGGGATGCTGGCTTTGACTCCACATGTCCTTTATGGCGCGCCCTGCTCTGCACCTGGGGAAGAAGCCATCCTGCCTTGGGCTGTGTCGTGCTCCTGCTTCCTCCTGAGCTTCCTATGGCTGTATCTCTTGCAGGCTTGATGTTTCCTGAGCTTCCTTCTAGGGCTACCGCCATGTTAAACAAATGCATATGCTTCCTACAGCTTCTTGGCAGTGCTTTGAATATCTCCTATGCGGTAATGATGAGGTCTGGCATGCCACTGTGCAATCCAATGGTCTCACACCCCAGCAGAGCTCAGCTGCAGGTCATATGTTCCCCTCTGAACCATATTTTCTGATGAAAACCTTTTTGGCTTCAGCTTCACAACCAGCTTGAGTTAAGTCAACAAGACAGAGGAAATGACTTGGCCGAGATGAAATAGCAAGTTGGTAGTGAAGCTTGGACTGGAACGGGGTCTCTTGACTCACGGGTGGTTCTTTATTGCTGCAGCTGATGAGCGTGGAGCCGATGCCAATCCGTCCCATTAGTGCCACACACACCTTCATCTGCTTGTTTGAGAAAACAGAAGGAAGAAACCAAACTCCTCTCTGAATACTGCAGCGTTGCACATCACGGAGATGAGTTGTAAGCTCCTGCATGGAAACACCTCCAGGGTGCTGGGATTTCCCAGCCAGGCATCCATCCTGCACCTGAGACGTGTCAGCAGCTGGAAGTCATGTCTTTTGTTTCACCCTGCTGCAGAGAGGGAGCACTGGCTTCCAGCACTGAGTGCTCCTGATGCCATGCACTCATCTTAATGTGGGCTGGGTTTGACTGCAGTTACCTGCTGCTACCTACTGCATCCAGGATCAGCAATTGCATCCCTGTGCTACTGTCCTCATTTAAGCTGTGTTGTAAAAGGGAGTGTGGGACCTCCTCTTTTTCTGCTGGCAGGGTTCTGGCTATCAATCTGTGTGGACGGTTTCTAAACACACATCCCTTTGTTTAGGAAGACCCTGTATTATGTTGACCAAGCAGCATGTGGCACTGAAAAAGGAAACAGAAAAGGCTTTTGAACACAAACTGGACTAGTGTTACAGGAATGCAGGGTTTTGCTGACAGCCCTGTTCTCTTTCAGGAAGAAAGATGATTAAATATTTGAGAATGAAATAAAAAATGAGATCCACATTCCCACTTCATAAGGAATGTAGGGCAGGGGGTCCAGGTGAATTATTCCACTTGTAGGGTGGTTGCCAAAGTGGGCACCATGCACATGTTGCAAGCATGGATGACGAGGAGATCTGGAAGCTCTTTGAATTCTTTGCTTTCTTGCATTGTGTCACTCTGTGGTTCCCTAAGTCCCACTCCCTAAGCCTCAGTTCCTCCTCGGGGAATATTAACGGTTAATTGGCGCAGTGCTTTCAGGGCTCATCCATGAATTTTTAAAATGGAATAGAATTGCCAAAAAATCTGTGGTTTTGTTCCAAGTCAGTAATTTCCACCCCCTTAAGGACCATGTCCTCAAGCAAAACACATCTGTTGAAGTCAACACAGCCCCATCAGTTTACAACACCTATGTCAGGAGTTTATCTCAGCTCTTCCATCCATCTTTGTTTCCCACTTGTTTCCTGATGGATATTCCATGAAATACACCTTGTGAACAGCTTACACATTCAGGGCTATTTCCTGAGATTCCCAAGCATAGATTGAATTCCTTATCTTGCTGCAGACTCCCCATAGGACCGTGCACAAAGCCATCATTTATGCTTTTGCTCAGGACTTGTATGCGCCATTTCCATATTTATGGCTTAACTGTTGCTGCTCAGCTGAGCCCACGGAGTGTTGGTGTAGGGGTGATAGCAGGGAGCTTTGATCACACGTGAGCCCCACCAAAAGCGGGATGATGGCACGTCTTAGTCTTAAAAGTCTTTTTAGAAGAACGCCATAGGGTAAAAAAGCGATGGTGAGTGAGAGCAGGTCATAATCTTTCTGTGCCTCAGCTCTGTGCCTGTAAAATGGGGATAATTGGTTGTAGGCACTTCTGGGGAAGGCACCCAGCATCCCTCTGGTTGCTGTAGGGTGCCTGGCAGGGCTGAACCCCAGCTCGGTGCCAGAGTGGGGAAGGAGCCCAGAATTTGGGCAGCATCCAGTTCTCCATCCCCGCTTTTCACCTCCCAGTCCTGATTTGTTCATCTGTTGGGGGCCTTTCTGTTTTCAATTCCGTTGCTCCTCACCTGGGAATTTCAGGCTATTATTTAATTTCCTTCCAGATCTCAGCCCTTCCCCCTCCCCTTCCTAAACCCCCCGGCACTGCAGCCCCTCAGAGAAGGTGTCCTGCTTTTCTGCCCCTCTGTGCGAGTCGGTTTTCCTTGGCTCTCACAGCATCTCCTCTTGTGAAGGCATTATCCGGTGGGGAGCCTGATTATTTAGATTCCTCCAGTTTCCCCTTTTAATATACCTCCTCCGTGTCCCCGCAGCCTGACCCCTGCCCAAGGACCTGCCACGAGGCTGTTTCTCCCAGCCTCCAGCCCTCCCCCAGCTTCCCTTTCATCTGTGATTTCTGAGAGCTCTGTGCTTCGGGCAGCAATGTCAGCACTGAGCTGGGGGCCTCCGGGTCCACGGCTGGATCCCTCCCCCATCACCTGCAGAAAGGCAGAAACCCCTTCCAGGGCCACTTTGGGAGGAGGTGGGGAACAGCAGGACTAGGTGAGGGGAAGGAAATCATTTCATCCCCTCCCTGAATTTTTATTTTTAATTTATTAAAGAATTTGCAGCAAAGCTTCTAATGGGCTGTTGGCGCTCAGGGCCAGATCCTGTGCCGTGTGACCAGCAGATCTGGAGAAGTGAAGAGGGGGTCCCATCAAACCCCAGAACAGTGGAGGGAGCAATGTGCTTGTCCTTGCTGGGTCCAGTACAAGCAATGCCAAGAAGAGACTTCTCTGAAACTCTACATGGGGACCCAATGTATTCCCTCTCCATCTCAGCATGAGATTAGATGCTAGGTAATGCAACTTGGTTCCTTATTGCATAGAAATATTACTTAGCACCTTCTCAATATGATAGCATGTTGTGGAGTCTCCTTCTCTGGAGATATTCAGGATCCATGTGGATGCTTTCCTGCTCGAGCTACTGGAGGGAACCTGCTTTTGGCAATGGGGACAGGGGGGTTGGAGTCAATGATCTCCAGAGGTCTCCTTTCCAAGCCCTGTGATTCATTCTATAGTTCTATGAAGACATATGATTATGGTTGATGCAGACTTCCCAGTTGGTTGCATGGACTCGGTGCTTCCAAGCCCTTGCAATCACAGAGACTGAATTCACCACGGTAATGTTCACCTTTCGAGGTGCTCAGGAAGGTTTCTGTAATGCTGGGTGCAAATCTGGACTCCTTCCCTGCTCAAGGTGTGCAGATATAACCTGATGGAATTCATTGCCATGTCCCAGCTCCCACCGGGAGGGCTGACACCAGCTGCAATTGTCGAGATCATCTGAGCAAATCCCCCTGTGATGTGAATGATGGAGAGCATATGCACAGCCTGGGATCTGAAGGAAATCACTTCCCATATGAAGAGCATCAGCATGTCTTTCTAGCTCTCTGCCAGGGATTTATTCGTAAAATTCCTCGGGAAGGAGGAGACTCTTGGAGGTCTCCAAGCTCTAGATCCAAAACAATAAAATGCTGCGAGAATATATGTAGCAAAGATAATGCTGAACACAGGAAAGCAGAGAGGGAATGATGGAAGGGTGTAACTACTGGGAGCTATTGAGGGTTCCTATTCAGAGAGCAGGCTGATGTCAGGACGGCGTTACCGCTCCAGCCAAAACCTGCAGCTCCACTCCAGTGCTAAGGACTATATTGACAACTCCATCTTGTTTGAGTTTTCCTTAATCCAGCCTTCCAACACACAGCAAAAAGCTGCTCTTGCTTGGAGCCACCTCCTTCAGAGTGAGCCAGCGCCGATCCCATAATTACCGTGACTTGTCGTCCCCGCTCCCATCTATCACATGCTGCAAAGTGACACCTCAGCCAGAGAAATTCAAAAAGAAGCAGTTTTCTGTCTGCTCCAATTTACCAACAAAGAGCAAGAAAGGCTTTGAAAACAGGACTTTAGCTGACTATATTTCTCGGTGAAAACCTCTTTTATAAGACGTAACGGGACATTTCTCTTGGAAGAGCGCTGGGCCAAAACTGCAGCTGTCACCATTTCCCCTCTTTCTCTCCCCTCATCTCTTCCCCTCCAGGGACAGCAGTACCACGGGATTTTGGCTTTACTGAGGGTTGAGTCCTGAAATATCACCCTTCTCTCAGCTTTCATCTCAGGCCAAGCATCTGAGCTGCCCAGCCAGCTCCCACCTACCCTTGAGGACTCACAAAGGAAGAGTTATTGGTGTTGAGCAGCAAGTCATGGTTGATACTTTCAAGAGGAGGAGTTAGGAGCCATAAAAGAATTGTTGGAGCTTAAACCTCATAAATGCTTCCCAGTCCTCTGTGCCCAGGTCTTCCTTTGACTGCCTACAGTTAGCATCACTCAGCCTAAGTGAGGGCTTGGACTGATAATGGATGTGTTGCAGCCATATAAGTGCCATGCCTCTGTTAAAATGCATCTATATTATCCCTGATATATTACGTTTTTAAACATTTGGTTCCAGGAGTAAAACACTGCTGTCATATGGTCTCAAGTAAGACACATGCTTCTTCAGGCCGAGGACTGTAGGCAGCCAACATTACAGGAAGCAGAGATGTGACATCTGGATCAAAACCTTCAGGTTTAAAAACTCCCCCCAAATTAACCTCCCCTTCGGCAGCTACAATCCTGCTCCTCTCCTGCCTGTCTGAACATCACTATAAATATTATTTTCTGGCTGATTATCCAGGGCTCCTTTTATTCTTCTTCCTTCCATAGTGAGCTCTGCCTGGCAATGCTCACCCCAAGGCAGCCCATCCTGCAGATAAATAGTGATAGGACGAGAGGTAATGGCCTTAAGTTTTGCCAGGGGAAGTTCTGGTTGGACATTAGGAAAAATTTCTTCTCCAAAAGGGTGATGATGCAGTGGCATAGGCTGCCCAGGGAGGTGATGGTGTCATTGTTTCTGGAGGTATTCCTGAACAGTGGGGATGTGGCACTTTGGGACATGGTCAGAGGGCGTGATGGGATGGGTTGGGGTTGGACTTGGGGATCTGAGAGATCTTTTCCAACCCTAATGCTTCTATGATTCTGCAATCTCTCATGCTGTGCAGATGTTGGCCCTCACCCTCTTGCTTTGCTGGAGGTGCCCATCCCATTTACCTGCCAGTCAAATGATGCCTGCCTCCAAATTCAGCTTTGCTTTAGCACGAGCAGAGCCCTTTGTGGTAGCAGGGGAGATGCTGCTCTTGATGCTGAAGATGCTCAGCACTTAGTCAGACTACACTTGTCCCATCTGCTGCAGAACATGGGAGATGAAGTGGTTAGCAGAAGGGGGACCCGATAAAAAGAGTTTCTCTCTGCAGTGTGCAAGGTGTCTGATTTGTGTTGTAAAATCTCTGGAGCTGGTGGCATCCTCTTCAGTCTGATGTTTATTTGGTATTTTGTGAAGTGGGTGAGAGACCACTGTGCTTCAGCAAAGAGAGGGCAAACCTTGGGTTGGTGGAAGAGGAGCAAAGAGAGATTCCTGTAAGGTTGGGGCCTGACCTGATGAGCAGCTCAGCAGTGATTATTTTCTAACACCCAGAGCACATAATAACTCTGAGTTCAAAATCCTTTATTTTCCTTGGCATAGAGAAAGATGAGACCTAACACGACAATCATACATAATACATGAAACAAGCAGCAAGACAGAAAGCAAACAGAAAGGAGACGAAATGCACAGGATGCACAGCGATGCAGGGCAGCAGCAGCTGTGCTCCTCCTGCCCCTTCCACGCAGGGCTCCCAGTTGTGTTGTAGGAAACAAGGTTCAATCTGTTAGGAGGGAAGAGGGAAAGATTTGCTCACCCCATCCCCAGGGGCAGGGCTGGTTTTGCAGCGTGGGTGCTGGAGTTGATCTATGCCATGTGGTTCAGTAGCTTGGATCAGCACAGCTCCGTGAGAGCTGCACAGGGCTCTGGTGGGGCATCCCCAGGGAGAAAAAGGGAAACCCATCCAGGTAAAAAATACATCAAGGAGGCAGCAGGGCTCTGTAGACCAAAAATCGCTTTTGGAGCCTTGCATGGGAGGTGTGCACTGGAAAACAAACAGGAGAAGAAATGCGGTGTTGAGAGAGCGTTTGGCAAAATGAGGGAAGGCAAAATATTTCTTTGTTTCGCTGCTGTGCTCCCCCCATCACCCCCATCCCCCCGTGCACACACACATACGCTCACACCAGGGCCACTGCTCTGCGTTTTATTGGAAAAATATAAACCGGCTTTGCATTCTTACCTTTATTTCAAGACCTCCTACAAGAAACAGGAAGGGTAAACATGAAAGATCTGTTTCCTTTAAATTGTGAGTGTGGGGGAGTTTTCCTGTAGTGAAAGGGCTGTTTTGAAAAGCCCTAAATGCTTTTGAATTGAATACATAGAAGTAATGTACACACGGTTTGAATTTACAGTTCTGGGTCTCCTATCCCCCTCCATATGAATCCTATAAGTCAGACGTGTTGCTACAGTGATTCCCACCGGGAAAGTCTGGACCTAGACTAGGAACAGCTGTAGATCTACAATCCACCAAAGTCGGCTTCTGAAACAGATATGAATTATTGGTTCAGTCAGATAAATATGGCTTTGCCTTTCCCCCACAGGCAACCACATATGGCACTTGGAAAGAATTAAAACCTTTACCCTTGGCCAGGTCTGGTTAAATAATGGCTCTTTCTTACGCTTTCCCCCTCTCTCCATTTCCTCCCATTCATTCTTCTTTTAATTTTCCTTTCATGATCTTTTTGGCACCGGGATCCAAAATGTCACCTCCTCAAAGTGACCCCAAATTTTACAGTGTCACCTACGGGGCTGCTGGAGCACGGGCGGTCGGGGGTGGGTGGGAAAAAAGGCAGCTTCATTCATTGGGGACAGAGGAACAAAACCACCTTTCTGCCCCTCAGCCCAGGCTGCAGCTATGCCACCAAAATGGCATTTTTCCATCTCCCCATCCTCAGCACGTACTGTCTGCAGACCCCCATAACCCCTACCTGTCCTCCCCACACTCCTCTTGCTCTCTGCCCTCTTTTCTAACCCTCATTCCTGTGCTCCTTCACCACCAGGAGCTGGAGGTGCTGCCCCACAGCTGAGCCCTCCACCACTCGTAACCCATTTCTCTTCCCTGGGCTTTAAAAATCTGGAATTTAGGAACCTGTAACTCGCTGCTTTATCTCATTATCTCCTGTTTTGCATTTTAATGTGCCTGCTCTAAAAAAGACCTCATTGATATTCCAGTTCGGCATGTGTTTGTTTGTGTCTCTTGGGAAAATTGGCTACAGATATTGCTAAGTCAAAAACACACACAGGAGAGTTTGCTGCATATTTTCCTCTCCTTTTTTTTTTTTCTTTCTTTGAAAGAAGACGTTATTTTCCCCACTTTCTTGAATTGCGAGCGAATTGAAATGGCAGAATTTGGTGACAGATCGGGTATAGGATGTGATGTCCCTGGAGATGCTGGAGAGAAGGGTGGATGTGGCACTGGGGGATGTGGTTAGTGGGCATGGTGAGGATGGATTGGTGGTTGAACTGGATGATCTTAGCATTCTTTTCCAACCTTAATGAGCTTAATGCACTGATCATGGAGTTATCTGTCTCCTGGTTCCTCCTCCTCAGGGATGAAAGAGTGACCTGGGACAGCATGGCATGGCCCAGCCTTTCCCAGGGTTGTGGTGGAACCAGTTCCTCAGGGCTGTGCTAGAGCAGTGTTAGTGCTCAGCCTGAGCTTCAAGTTCAGCTACTATGGTCCTGATCCGTGGAATATTGCAATTTTCTGCTTGTATCCTATGGTTAGGATGGGAAAAACAACCCTCTGGTTTTCTCCATGCCTCTGCATTGACTGGAGAGGGAGTTTAATAGCTGCTTCACACAAGATGTTGAATTTTTTAGGTGAATAAAAATTAGATGAGGTGAACCCCAGCCTGAGAAGTCAGAGTCGAGTGAATCTGTGAACAGATTTTGAAAAATGCAGATGTATTTAATGCGTCCTCAGGAGTCACAGGTCTTAAAATAGCCATCCTCAGGCTGGGATGCAGCAAGTAGCAACTGCTGGGCTGCCTCTGTCTGGGCTGCGGCACTGAGTTTTGCACAGGTGACATCTCTGGGGTGAGAGGGGAGGGCACAAGGGATGTGACTCTGGGTGTGCACAGCTCAGCCCCATGACCCCAGGATTTACCTAATTATAATTGAGCAAGGACAATAACCCAACCGTTCCACCCAGAAGGTGTTAATTTAGCCATCCTCTTCACACATTGCACTGCTGCATTCTGCTTTAGGCAATGGATATACCTCTGCTACTTCAGAGCATGGCAGAGAAATCCACCCACACTGAGCATAGAGGGGTGGCACTGCCCAGCAGCACTGAGCCCTGGTGGCCAAGCCCTGTGCATCTATTGCAGATCTCTGCCAGCACGCATCCTGCTGTGCCTGCATCACCACCATGCACCTATCTGGCTGTTCTGGGTCAGTTCCCCATGCTTTACTGTCAGTATTCCTACCTCTTGCAGAGGCAGTTACCAAATTGCTGTCCATGCTTTTTATTAGTAGTGGCATAGTTTTATTTTTGCTGTTTTCATCGCAGTGGTTGCAGGCATCACCTCTTCCCTTCACCTTGCAGCCAGGAGCTTTCCTCTGCCCCAAGCAGGGTTTGCTGCTGCACCAGGGCTCCCAACAGCACTGCACCATGCTCTCAAGTGACTTTAAAGGGGACCGAGGTGAAGGAACCTTTTTCTCCATTATTATTATTATTTTTTTTTTAAATACCCTGTGGTGCCGAACTGAAATTGCAGCCAGCTTCTATTTTCAGAGGCCTTGCTCAGAGAATGTTTTTATCTGAAGATACAATGACTGTCGCCCTGTAGCCTGCAGTTCCCATGCTGGTGCTGCCAGGCCCCATGAATGCGTGCTTTATGAGCAGCTCTCGCAGGTGTTCGGGGGGCATGTAATCATGGATGAATAGTGGGGGGACACAGAAACTCGAGGCAGGCTTGGCACAGGGAGCTAGGCCAGGCTTTTTTTAGGCTGTGAGAAAGGAGAAAAAGAAGAAGAAGAAGAAAAAAGAAAAAAAGAAAGCAAGCAAGAAAGCAAAAGTTACAGCACTTTCACTCTGCTCCTTTTGCATGTGGGGCTGCAGAGCTCGCCCAACTCCCTCCTTTTATACCAACCCAGGTGGAGGTTTGGAAGAGGACTGCATGGAGTTTAGTGGCATGATGGGCATGGACTTGATGATGGCATTGGTCTTTTCCAGTCTTAGTGATTCTATGCTTTATGATTTTTTCCACCCTGCCCAGAGTCAGGGCAGCATTACCCCCAGGTGATGGCTCCTGTTTATGAGTATTATTGCTATTTAAGCATTCTCTGGAAGAGAATAACCCCCAGGATGTGATTGCTTTTATCAGTCAGTGTCAAGTTAACAGTTATCTATAAAGCAATATACCCTTAAGCTGAAAAGGAAGGCAGTATTTTGGAAAAATATTAATATTCAGGGTGTGCAGCCTCAGCCAGTGTTTTTATTTGCGCTCATATTTTTTCACTGCCTTTCCTTTACACCTCAAGGACACGTTTATGATCTCCTCACGGTATTTCACTTCTGAGGTGATGGTGATGCCTTGAGAAAAAACAGATCTCACATTAATTTGGCCCCCAAAGCCATTAAAGTGCTTGTGGGATAGGGAAACGGGAGCACAGTCCTTGGATACCCAGCTATGTTGATCTGGAATTTGCCTTTTTTTGCTTTATGCCTGCGGTACCCAACCATGTGAAGGCATAAGATTGGGGCAGAGCAGCTTTTCTTTAGAAATAAAGGGAGTCAATCACTTCATGCCTCTTGGAAGCAGCAGCCCTGAAGTGTTTGTCCATGATGCACAAATCCAGCATGGTGCCTGAACATGCTGGAGGAAAGATGCCATTCGAAAATCTGCTCAAACTGTGGGGCTGGTGGTAGAGCAGGAACAGGTATGGTATTCTCTGGAGTGCTCACAGGCTCAGAGATAAGTATTGGAGCGCCTGTGAGATGGGAATTACCTTGATTTCCATGGATCACATGAGGAGTTCACCACACCTCCCAGTGCTCATGTCTGACATGGTGTCCTCACGTCCCTGCTGGATTTCACCCAGGCATTTCAGATGATCTCAGTTTTCCCAGATCATTTTGAAGGCTAATTGTGCCCTTCAGTACACTGAGGGTCTCTGTGTTGTCCACACATTTAATGAACATAATCTCCTTAAGGTCGTTATGAAAAGCAATGACACAGGCATATCCAACCCGTGGCCTGTAGGTCACCAGTACATGGGGCACTGTGCAGCAATAACTCAAGTTATGGAAAATAATTTTATGCATTTTAATACATTGACTGAACACAGTCCTGTGAACAGAAAAAAAAAAAGCACAGCTGCGCTTTCCCTTTCGAAAAAGGAATTTGAGAACAGGTTTTAAAATTGGCAAAGCCTTATCAACTTTTTTGTTTATTTGTGCCTCCATTTTCAGTCAACACAAATGCACGATCTGCAAATTTTCTAATGGAATGTATAGAGCTGCAATCGGATATTCAACTCAAAAATCTGATCATGTCTCTCTACTGGACTTTTATAAGCCCTATCTGACCAGAGATAATCATCCCTCTCTTCACAATCAGCCTTGATCGTGGCAATGCTTGATGGCAGTTTGTGAACAACTCTTTGTGACTGACATTCATCGATGTTTGCTGAATTTGACGGTGACCAACCAGTGGATGTGAGCACAGTGAGGGGTGGGTGGTGCGTTTCAGCAGCGGTGACAGTGACAGTGGGGAACCTTCCTCTGGCACAGCCTTTTAGGAGCACAACATGCAGGCTCTCGTTCCTTGCTGGTGAAAGTGCAGAGCTAATGGTGGTGGCTGTGCTGAAAAAACAGTGTTTTGTAGCTGAGAATTTGCTCTATCAAATAGTCTTACTATACTCACTGTACTTATGGTAATTTCCATGGAAATAAATAGGAGGCATTACTTTCGGAGCAGCCAACATACGTGTGGCCCAAGACAATTCCTCTTCAGTGTGAGCTCAGGCAAGCCAGTGACAAGGGTAAGGAGAGTGACGACTGCTGGGATCTGATGCCCCAAATCCAGCAGCTTTAAGCAGCAGGAGCGGAATTTCCACCCAGCCCACCACGAGCCAGCAGCTCCCCCAGATCCTCCCAGTCCTGCTCTGTTTTCAGATCTATGTTTCATCTTCACAAAATGAGGCCACCCCCGTAGGATGGCAGTGTGGTGAGGTTTTTTAAATAGCACCTTTCCGCTGGCAAGCAGAGGGACTGCAGATGTATTTCGGGTGACATTTCCATTCATAAAGATCCACCACAACTCCTGCTCGCTCATTTTACTACATCCAGAGTGGGATATGGCAGCCATCTTAATGATGCCCAATTTAAATTTGCACATGATTCACTCAAGTCGTGGGTTTGTAATTCCATGGAGTTATAAAGTTCTGTAATCAGTTGCTTCCTAACTTGAAGTCATCTCAAATTATAAATTGCTTCCCTAACCGATGCAGAATGCAGCAGCATAATGTCGTGATTGATGCTATAGAGAAAACTCTGGTACAGTTTGCATGCTATCAAATATAATCCTGGTGCAGGTGGGTGACTGAAGCACGGGGTAAATGCACTTGATTAGATATTTTGTCTCATTCAGAATCCTTTTCTGTGAGCACTGTATGACTAAATGCATATTGCATGAGGGGCCTGTTCCAAACTCCATTGAAAGGCACTGAATGCTGTGCTGCTTCCCCCAGCACGCTTTGCATCAGGGCAAAATCTGTTGGGCACGCAGGGATGTTGTGTTTCAGCCTCTTCTAATGACAAAAACAAATGTTTTGCCGGTGATGTGGAGATATTAATGACAGCAATTCCTTCGGGAGCCTGGTGATCTGCAGTATCCAATGCACTCCCATTATACCAGGGAGTGGTAGACAGTAGAAAACTAACTGAGATGGTCAGGTCCTTAATGAAGAGGCAGAGCTCTGAGCTCTGCTGCAGCCTGCATAGGCAGGGGGATGAATCTTGGTGGCATTTCAGGGAGAATACAGCCATGAGTGTGCTCCTTGCTCCTAGTGTTGTTCCCAATGGGGAAAGGGAACCCAAGCAGAAGTCCCATCCCATCTCTGAGACCCAGGGATTCCTCCCAGAGATGAAACAGGAGGTGTGAGGGCTGGGTATGGCAAACCACAGGGTTTGCTCATTAGAAAATTGCCCATACCTGGCATGTATTTCCACACGACGTTGCTGCTGATGGTGCAAAAACAGCATGGCAGCCACTGCCCCGACTCACGCTGCTTATGACAAATGGCATTTAGATGAGCTTTTCCCTCTCTCCGCTCAGTGTCCACGTTTATGTGTGCAGTGCTTCTCCCCCCGGTGCCCCTTCTCCTTTCTCCCCTCGCCTTATATAGCCCAGCAGGCCCCGAGGAACACGGGCAGCCTGCCAGCACCCATTGCTGTCAAGAGCCAGAAATCCAGCCAGCGCCGGGGCTCCACTGCAACTATTTGCTGCCTTGTGAGATGCTGTTTGTATAAACACCCAGGAAAATAAATAAACGCAGTGGTTGACACCCTGCAGCCTACAGCTGGAGGTGCAGGCACCCCACTGCAGCTCTCACCAGTGAGCAGTCAACGAAACTTTGCTCCCTGAAGGGTGGGTGGGTTCGTTTCCCGTTCTGCTCCTCTCTAGCAGTGCTCGAGACCTCCAAGAGGGCTGGGAGCACATTGCAGTGACTTCCAGCCCCTCTTTGTGCCAGCGTTGCATTATCTGCGGCTCTGCTTCTTTTTCTTCTCCCGCTTTCTTTAAAAAGCCATAAAACAGCAAGTACCATTCAGTGATTAAGATTATTTGGGTTCATTTCAGTTCTGGCATGGCGCTAATAATAAAAAAAAAATGTTAAAGGTTTTGTTCTCTCGTTTGCAGAAGGAGCTGTCTCACTATGGGAATGAACAATTAACAACATTTAAATGAGCTGAACTTAGTCCTTTTCTTCCATTGTCTTTGTGCCTTTGAATCATCTGGAATGGGATTTTCTCCGCTGTCTATTTTCCAATGCCCTGAAATATTTTACATAAACTGCAGACCGGTTCTGAGCTGTAACCCCCTCATCCCCACACCCCACAGCACTCTGAAAATTAATAACCACAGCCTCTCATCACCTGGAGCCGCTCTGATTGCAGCCTTTGCTGAGCAGAGCTTTTCTTCCTTGCCATTTTTCCCCCCCTCTGAAGAAAATACAGCGCAGAGACAGGGAGGGCGTTCAGTCCCCTGTTCCGTGTCTGCAGGCATTTCTGCCTTCATTAATTAAAAATGATAGCAAGGAAGCAAGCGAAAGGTTTTGATCTTTGCGCGGAGGAGCTGTGTGTGGCACCGCTGAACCCTTTCAGGGATGGATCACAACCTCGGCGTGCGGCTGGCATCTCCCAGTGCTGCACCTCCCCGGGTGGGATCGGACATGGGGCGGAAATATGCGATTCCCAATGCTTGTATGGAGATGGCAAAGGGAGGAGCGGTGACACAGCGGCGAGGGCTGCTCACGCGGCAGCAGTTTGGGGTTTGTCCTATGGTTGGAAGGGAGAGGGTGGAGATGGGAAGCATTAACCCACATCCGCGGCCGGGGGAAAAGGGGAAAAGTGCAGGCGGCGTTTTGCGTGGTGTAGCTTTAAGGATCGAGACTGGAACACCTCAAATGAACTCTGCAGCAGACAGCTGAAAAAAGCGCCCTGGCCCCGCTGCCGCCCCGCTCTTCATGATGTCATTTTTCAGGTGTCAGTTTGCTGGAGAGAGATTGGAACAGGCCTTGTTGCTAGGACGTGAACGGCAAAGCTGTGGCCCATTGGCTGCCGGGGGTTTGTCAGGCAGCAAATCAGCACGGAGCAGTCGGCATAGAAATGAGAAGCAGAGGAGCTGCTGGCTGGGACAATTAATGTGTTTGCAGTGTCGGAGCAAACCGTGGCTCAGAGTGCTGCACGGGTGCAATTAAAGCCCAAACCTTCCCCAGTGCAGGCAGCTGATGCTGCCCTAATGGACCGGCCGTGGGTCGGAGCAATTAGCAGCACGCTGCCGTCTGTTCAGGTTGGCACTCGGAGCAGGGACGCTTCTCACTCACCCAACATAGGTTATATAAGGGCTTGATTGCCTTCTGCCCGCAGAAATGGAACAGGTAGAAGTGATTTCCCCTGATTTTTTTAGTGGATGTTGTCTACATCCACCACCTGGAGCATCATTCCAGCCTCTGCGCCCCATCGTGCCAACACAAAGCTCCGCAGCGGCACACAGTCCCCTCCACGGCCACCTCTGTGGTAGTGCCATGGGGCCTGTGGAGAGGTGGGTGCCACTGATGACATGCCTTTCCATGGTTGGGTTGCCATGCAGACCCCAACTGCAGAGCTGGACCTATTATTTACACCAGCCCAGGAGCGCCCATTCCAGCTTCAGAGCATTTGCATCTGTGTCCCGTGTCCAACAAATAGGGACAAAATAAAAATACAATTTTTTCCTAACATTTCTGTGCAACCGGAGCCTCAAAGCACTCAGTTAACCATTGAAGCTCTCCTCTCCCTGCAGCAGATGTGTTTTCAGTGAGGATTTTGCACACCAAGGCTGTCCCATAGCTGTGCACAGCCAGATGGGGGTGGCACTGCCCTGCTGTCCCCTTCCCCATGTCCCCATCCATCTCCAGCATCTTGATTGTGCTGTTTCACCAGTCAAAAATAAATTAATTTCCGTGTAAGTGATGGGGGAAGAGGGGCTAGAAGAGGGAATGCGGGTACATGAGCCAAAGCCTTCCTGCAGCATTAGGGCAAAAGTCTGGGCTTGTTTATTCTGATGTAAACCTAGAGTAAACCCATGCAATTTTGTCATTCCCTGCTCTGACGCATTACTGTAAATCCTCCTTTCGTAACTCTCATTATTTATGAGTGCTGCCGCAGTGCTATATGAGCTCAGGGCACAGTTATGCCTGGCCACGTGCGTGTGTTGAGGACCACAGCGTGTAAGTTTAAGTGGACAAGACAGACAAAAGCAGTCGATCATCTTCGTTTTACAAACAGGGGCATAAGATTACATGATCTGCTTGAAAGCATTCAGGAAGTCGGTGTCTGGTCTGGACAGGAAATGGTTTTCCTGTCTTGAAAAACTTCTCATAATGAAAAAAAAAAATCCTATTAGACGTTGAGGTGAAGGATTTTAAAGGCAAGAACACACAGTCGCTGTAAGTCCGAAGTTCTGAGCCTTGTGTTGTTGCCTGTTTGGGCATCTCCTGCATGGTGTGTGGCCAAGTTGCAATTTCCTTGTCGCTGCCTGTACTCCGCTTGCTGTTGCAGATCAGGTAAATGCAATGCTTTGCTATTGATCTGGGAGTAGAAAAATGACTTTGTAAGGCCCTGAAGGCGATGTTTTCTTCTCCAGTCAGCACCAACAATGTCTCAGCCCGGGGGCTGCAGGGAGCATCCAGCTCTGTATGTACCACTCAATGCATGGTACAGCTGAGCAGGAGTCTTGTGAAGAAAAGGAAAGGCAATTAATTAGACTCCAAAGACATGTGTTAGGGCTCAAAATATCCAAAATGAAAGTCGCATTGAGTCTGGCAAGACTTCACGTGTTCAAAGCTCGGAACCATACAGTCTCTTCTGCACCTTTCCCCATCGCAACCATCTCACATAATTTCCATTGGGAAATGAAAGCCAGGTTGGTGGTGCAGTGGCATCGGTGTCACATCCTCGTGCCAAATCCTCACCTCTTCCCCCTGCCCTGATCCCAGCAGGGCGCTGCGTTACCAGGGAGCTGAGTGAAGGAACATATGGAAACGTCACGCGGGTATATATAGCAGAGGAGCAAGAATGGATGCTCTGGGGAACAATAAACATTAGTGTATCTGTGGGGGGAAAGCAAGAATTTCAGCTATTTGTGCTGCTTGGCGGGGTGTTTTCTTCACTAGCAAAAAAAAAAAAAAATTAAAAAATAGATCGTTTACTTGAATTACTCAGTCTGTGAAAGCCGGGAGCCACTCTTAATGTCAAACTTTTTCCCAAAAAAGGCACAGTAAGAAAGAAAGATGTTCTGAATGAGGACACATTGTGAAAATGAAGTGACCAGTGCGGATAATTTCAAGATTTTGAGTCTAGTTCTGGACTATCGTGGTGGTTGGATACTTTCTTCTGGTTTTAGATAAGATCTAAATTACAGTGTTTCTACTACACAAAATCTCACAGGTAGCTTTGATTGTTGGGTTTTTTTCCTCTTTTCCTTTGTTCTTCTTTCTTCTTTTTTTGTTCCCTTTTTTTCCTTTTTTATTTCCCTTTCCTTTTCCCTTTTTCCTCCTTTTCTTTTTCCTTTCCCTTTTGTTTTTCCTTTCTCTTTCCCTTTTCTCTTTCCTTTTCCTTTTCCTTTTTCTTTCCTTTTCTCTTTTCTATTTCCTTTCCCCCTCCCTCTTCCTTCCCCTCTCTGTTTCCCTTTTCACTTCCCCTTCCCTTTTTTTTTTTCCCTTTCCCTGGTTATTTCATTTTATATGTAATGAATATTTCATTCTCTGGTGTACAGATGTTACTCATCAAGGAGCCAGTTCTATGGTCCTCAGCCCTCTGTGTTCTCTCCTTCCTAGGAATGGGGTGCAGTTCCCCAGGGAAGCACCCAGGCTCTGTGCAGTGCATCCTGCACCAAAACCCAGAACTGGTGCTTCCTATGCATGGGTATTGCAGCGGCTGAAGCAGATTAGGAAACTTCTCGACTCTTTCCTGGGCAAGCTGGAAAATGATCCCTGCTCTGTACAGTGAAGGATGTTATCTACCCTGCCCTATAATAAATTGAGAGAGGGGCTGGGGGTTGTCATCTGGTCTGGATTAGCATTGCTCCGCCTTGACAGTGCTCGCCAGGTGAGGACGTGGCTGTTTGGGGAGGTCCCTGAGGTACAAAGGCAGCATTGAGCACCTCCACTTTGGGGAAGGAAAGAAGCCAAGAAAGGAATGGGACAGCTTGCAGGGAATCTTAAATGACATTAATTGAAATCTTATCACTTTCTTCATCTTAAGGTGAACCCAGGGCACAATAAAGAGCAATTATCTGCCATCTTTCTTCATCTGTCCCAAGTGCGGGGAGGGAAGGGTATATCCATCACTCTTTCTTCCTTTCTATCCTTTTTTTTTCTTTCCTGCTGCAGACAATGCTATATATTTACAGACCTGTCACCTCTTCAAACCCCTCCTTTCACAGGAGAGCTGAACAAAAGCATGTGAAAGCAACGGAGCTGGGGAAAGAAGGGGCAATAGGAAACTGGAACCAGAGTAACAATGTGGGCTGCAGCCCTCACAAAGCTGCTCACGGGGCTGCCCCATGCCCAGCTCCAGTGTGCCAGGGGCTCTGAGTCCAAAAGCAGTCACTGTGGTGTTGGAAGGGATCAAGGACAAACAGCTCTCACCATGAAATGCAACACGTGCTGTAGTTTCGGCTGTAGGGAGGAAATCCTATCAAGCTGTAATAGGAAAACAAGGCCAAAGCCTGGAGGTCTTGGCTGGTGGAAAGAGGAGCAAAAGGCCATGCTTTGGCCATAAGAAAAGCCGGGTTTCTCTGTCATTTCTCGCTTCCTTTTCATCTCTGTGTGCCTCAGTTTCCCTCCCTGTGAGCACACAGCCACACCTGTGTCCATTACCCAGAGCCCAAGGGCTGCTATGGGTCGCACAGATTTGTCCCCAGCACAAGCCGTGTGGTCGGCAGGAGGGCAGGCACAGCTCTGCGTGGGGCCACGTCCCCATCCCCAACCTCTCACAAGAGAAGCAGCATTTTTTTTTACTCCAAGGCCGCGCTGCTCTCTGACAGTAAATCGATGCTACTGTAAACACAGGAACAAAGGAGCCTGCACAGGAGAGGGGGACAGAACAAGGAAAAGGGAGAGATGGAAAGCTGATAAGCAACCAAAGCTGAAACAATGTTGGGAAAAGCTGAATTGCTTCAGCACCTATTCATACCTCTGCTGGAGCTGGTCACCAGCACGTTCCCAAGGCCATTAAGGAAGCGGTGCCCACTGTGGGTTGGGTGCGAGGGGAGAGCTGAGAGAATTGGGCCCCCGGGGAATGGTTGGGTGGTGTCACACTCTTGTTTGTCCCGTTGCTTCTGCAGTGCATGTGGGTTCCCTTTGGGTCCTCTGGGAGGGAATACCATGGGAAACTAGGGCTTTATGAGCCAAGAGCCATGGCTTGCTTCTGTCCAGTTCTGCAGTGAAAGAACAGCTTTGGAGCCTGGCGTGATTGATTTTTTAATGGTGTCTGGCTGCCCATACTGAGGGCTCACCAAGGTGTGGGTCTGGGGCTTAATCCATTGCATATTGGCCAACAAAACCACGGGACGTTGTTTAAGATCATGCTGATCAACATGGCAGGAACACAGGTTTCCACAGGCAGTCATTATCCAGGGGAGGCTCACGTTGGTTAACAGAAATAATTTCTTATCCAAAAGAGTGTTGAGGTATTGGCACAACTGCCCAGGAAAGTGGAGGAGTCATTGTCTCTGGAGGTGTTCCGGAACCATGGGGATGTGGTACTGAAGGACATGGTCAGTGGGCATGGTGGGACAAGTGGGGCTTGGGCTTGGAGATCTGAGAGGTCTTCTCCTACCTTAATGGTTCCGTGATTCCATGATGGAGTGAAACCTGCTTGGACATTTTGCTGGGAACGAATGCCATGGAAAATCTCAGCCTTCAATGGAGGCTGCATCTCCCTAAGGGCTTGGGGTTTAAGCATGCTTGTTCTCTAGCTGTTCTTGGGAAGGTTGCATGGAAGAACTTCTGTAAATGATCCTGACTGGGGAGAGGGGAGTTCAGTGCGTGCAGCTTGGTCCCCAAGCCCATCCATCTAGAAGGAATCAACAGAACAACGCTAAATGTAGTTTCCAGCATGGCAGTGGTTGGGCTTAATGGAGGCATTCAGAGTGCTGGAGCTCCTCAGGTTAAAGACTATATGTACAGTGAGTTAAAAAAGCAAACAGTGTGAAATTTTGCGTGTGTTTTGCTATAGCTGTCTTCATTTATGAGAAACAAATCGTGTAATGTACCTCTTGCATAAAGCTTGTTTATATAGGATGTACTTATTATTCCAGTGGGAGAGAAATCTGGTAGTTGTGATTATCGTTTCTGAATACGTAACCCACATAAGGCATAAAATTTGAATGTGATGGTAAAATAGCACAACCAGGTTTCATAACTATACATGCTTATCCCTTAGCCATGGGAAACATCAGCAATTTTAACAGGCCTGAAAGGTGGAGGGAGGTGAATTTAATACAGTGCAAAAATAAAGGTAATCCCAACAAAAGACAAGCATGGAGCAGTTACCAGAGTCACCACGGGCAGAGACAGTGCATGTTTTGTGTCCAACAATAGCGGCGTACGTGACTTGAAACGCTCCTTCCTTATAAAACCAAATACCCACTGGTTTGGCTTATTAGCACTAATCTTCAAAGGGAAGCACAGAGCTGAGGTTCCCTGAGCTCAGACCTGGGAGCTCGGCTCTGCTCTCTACACAAGGTGCCAGCGTGGCCCACACCGGACCGTGCACACCAGCTTTAACCTTCTGTGTTTCCACCAAGAGTGCCCAAAGCTGTGCAGAAATCTGTCTCTGTTGCGTGGTTTACATGCGAGAGCACTGCAGTTGAACTTGCACTGACTCCGCGCAGAGTACATCGGGTTAAATGGACTATTACAATGGCAGGAGCTCATCTGGAACTAATAATTTTTGAGGCCACCAAAAGTAAAAAAAAAAAAAAAAAAAGTTTTAAAAAAATGGGAAAAAAGCGCGGGGGGAGGAATGATGGTGAGTTTGGTGGTCGGTGCCTAAAGCTTCTGCTGCCATCTACTGCATGTGGGTGGCAGCGGGACCGGCTGTGAGCGCGCTCGCTTGGGACTGAGGCTGCAGAAGAGGTTAAAGGCGAAGGATGGGCGCTGGGGGGTGGGAGCTGGCCCCAGCTGTGCCCCCAACCCCGGCTCACAGCACCGCAGAGCATTGGGATGGGATGCCACAAATCCCCAGAGCGATGCTCACGCGGTCGCAGGTCTCAGCCCTGCTTGCTCGGCGTTGTCACCCCTCACCAGGATCTTGGCTCTGCACTATGGGAGCGCTAACAAAGCTCTCCCCAGCCTCACTCGAATCAGAAAAGCACGGGCACATAGTGGCCAGCATCTGTTTTGCCTCAGAGCGCAGCACAGAGGCGGGTGCTGGTGGTGGACCCACGCGCTGGAGCCAGCTCAAGCATTACGGTGCTCGCCGGCCTGGCGAGACAATAAAGGGAGCCTGTTTATTTATGATGGCTGGGCTCTAGCAGGTCGCTGGCATGGTCTCCAAGGGCAATGCATTCGAATCCCTTTCTCAATTTTCTCTCTTCCATCTCTCCGGGCTGCCTTCTGTTCTTTGTGCCTATTCTCCCAGGAGATGTGGTCTCGAAACAAATAGCTCACCAGCGCTGCGGCTCTTGGTTGCGAGGTTAAATAAGTTTAGGAGGAAAAGTACATTGGAGATGGTGCTGATCCAAAGGAAGGAGCCAAGCACACCATTGTCTTGAGGAGCTCAGAGCCCGCCGCGGTCATTTCCTGGGTACATCGGCATGTTGGCTAGGAGTTGCTGCGAAGTGGAACTGGATTAAAAATAAAGCTGCTCTTGTGACAAAACAAACAACTGGGAATTGGCCTCTGGGCTTCTGTTCCTGGCTTTATGAAAGAGCTCACCACCGTAGGGGAAAGGGAAGCTGTGGGATTCACAGAGCCAGGGAGGATGCTTGCAGTCAGGGCAGCCTTGCTGAGAGCATCACTGCGGTGCCATTCTCTGCCTGGGTGCAGGAGGGACCTCTGGGCCTGGATGTGTTGTGTGGGAGACCAAGAGGAGCCCCAGCTCCTTCTCCTGCTGCTACCCTCTGGGTTCTCAGGCTTGGGGTAATGCAAAGTGCTCAAGAAGCCGTTCTCACAGTGAGATGGGAATGAAAACGTGCCAAAAAAATGTTGAGTGCAGCTGGATCAGGTTGTGAATTCTTTCTCAGAGGGTGTCTGCTTCCCTCCACAGGCAATAGAGAGATCCAGGGAAAGTCAACATTCTCCTTGGCTCCTGGAGCTGTGAAGTTGGGTGATGGGAACGCCACACTTTGTCCACCTTTTCCTCTGATTCTCCATCCCTAAAGCACATTCCCCTCCTGCACAGACGGTGTCAGGTGGCAGCAAGCTTCAGGGTGTGTTTATTTGACTGCCACTCAGCTCTGTCTCCATTCACTGGCTGTCCTCCTGGCCTTCTTCCCTGCGTGGCTGTCTAGTCATCATCATCCTCCATCTGGGAAGCAATGGGATGAGTTCCAGGCAGCCCCAGGCAGGTGCTCACACCAAATAGGAGGTCAGGACCTGGGCAGGGCGATGCTTCCAGGCACTGGGTGAACTCAGCCATGAGGATTTGGAGGATGTGGGCTTCTGAGTGCTGATAATTCACAGGGAAGAAAGAAACGTGCCCTAGAAGAGCCTGGGCTGCCGTTTTTCTTGTGTTTAGCAGGTTGAGGAGCTTGTGGCAGGGCTGTGATGGTTAGCATGGATGGTTAGCTCTTTCCTTCCCACAGACCGTCCCTTCCCTCCTTAAAGGAGGGGCTGGGCTATCTAGGAGCTCTTGGCTCCCCATCCTAAATTCCAGCTTGCGTTCTGCTGTGAAATATCCTCATCTTTCCTGCTGAGAAAGGCTAAACATAACCGTTTAGGAGTCTGGCAAGAGGAACTCGGGTTGCTTACTCAAAAGAGGAGCAGTGAGCCAGACCTTCAGCTGCACTCACTCAACATCAGAGTGCATCTATTTGTGAAATGCTTAACCCCCGCTGGGAAGGGCTTCTGCAGTCATAGCAGCATGGAATCATTTGAGGAAAGGGACCTTTAAAGGCCTCCTGGTCCAAGCTTTCTGCAAAGAACAGGGACACCCACAGCTCCATCAGGGTGCTAGCTGGAGATGTCTGTCCTCACCATGCACCTGGCTGCCATGGAGAGGGAAGTGGGTGCATGGGAACGAGGTGTCACTTCTCGTACCTCCAGGGGGAGCGATCTGTTTCAGCAACGACAGGGAAAAGTCAGCTTCATTCATGAGGAAGGAAGCAACGGGGGAGGAAGGAAAGGCTGTTTGTTAACGTTGCCTTAAGCTAAACGTTAATGAAGTGCAACACTTAAGATGCTTGCATGCCTCAGCGACGTCCACCGTGCTCACATGTTGCCTTTCTAATTATGTAGGTTAAAGCATGAGGTATGTGTGAAGAGAGTGCTGCCTGCTCATTACCTCTCTGTGAGTCGTAACTCTGCTTTGCCTGTAGCTGCTGGGGTGTCAGGTGTGCTTGCCAACAGCGATAGGAAAGCAGTGGCATCTTGTGCAGCACGGGAACGGGATGCAAAAAGCTGGTTCAGGGGAACGCTTTGCCTTTTATTGCATGAAAGGCTCGATAATGATTTTGGAAACCAGGAGCTGTTTTATTTACCCAGTCCATTTTTATTATTAAGTAGGGGGGGAGGGAGGGAAGCAAAAAAAAAAAAAGAAAAAAAAGAAACAGACAAAAAAATTCCTTCAAAATTGTGCAATAATAACACAGCAGAAATCAGTGAATGGAGAGAAAAAAAAAAAAAAAGAGAGAGAGAGAGAAACAGAGTAGCAATTCAAACAGTACAGTATTAAACATCACTCAAGGAACCTGATTAGAAGTGGATGCTACTACAGACCTCCCCAGGCTGCTTGGAGCCCACCCCAGGGCTGTCACTGTTAGGGCTGTACCAGGAGCTCTGTGGATCCCAGAGTAAATAACTCCATGGTACCCTGTCCGTTCTGAAGTCCATTTGAAGGAGATTGAAAGTTGTTTTGGGAAATGCTATTTGGGTCTCTCCCGAATGGAGTTTTACATTTCCACCTGTGAACTGCTGAAGTCTGCCTCTACAAAAAGATTTCACGTTTTGTGACTGCCGCTCTGACCTGAGAACACAAAGGTCCTTTACAGCCTCAGTTTGTTGTTCAAATGGACTTAAGAACATCAGCCAGCATCTGCAGTGGGCTCAAACACGAGTATCAGAAGTTCCTCCCAGCCCCTGTGCCTCCCACACCCTTTTTCTCCTTATAGATCCCAACATTTCTCTGGGTTCCCATCAGGTCACCCTTGGCCTCCGAAAAGGGATTCATGTCCCATTGCATCAAGCTACTGAAAAATAATAATAATAATAATAATAATAATAAAGAAAGGAACAAAATGTGCATCCACATCCATGTACCGCATGTACACCAGAGCCCTCCCACCCCATATACATCTCTGTGAACAAGATTCCGTGCTTCAAAAGTTCATAAAAATATACAATTTGCCCAGAATTGCATCTATCCTGCCCATTCCCTGCCTGGAGCTTAGACTTCTCTATTTATATATAAAATACACTAGCCCTGTAAAGTTGCTTTGCTGAGATCACAGAGGGGATTTTTGCACAGTGAGGGAGTGCCCCACATGTTGCAGTGCAGCGAGCAGAGGTGCAGGAGCTCTGCACAAAGGCAAGGGCTGCACTGCACAAGCCCTCCCTGCATTGCCCTGGGGACATTTTTGGAATATGGTATTCCAGCAGACCGCCTCCTGGCAGCACTCACAGCATCACAGCACAAAGGAGCCTTTCATTGCAGCCAGAGGTGACCCATCCCAGCCGAAAGCATCCAGCCAAGGGATTGCTGCAGAATGCAAAGTGGCTTCAAGGTTCCCCTTTGGCATCCACCTTCTGCAGCCCTCCCTCAAGCAGTTTTCCCCAGGGGAGCAGAGCAGCAGAATTTACCCATTACTCACTCTCTGAGGGTAGCACCGTCTGGGATACCACACTGCAGTTCTCGGATACCAGTGCCAGAATTAATATTTGCTTAACGAGGAAGGGATGCAACGCTTTTAACTCTGCTTTCAGCCTCCCCCATCCCTGCAGAAATATAATAAATCTTCTGATTTATGTCTATATAGGATCGTTTTGCCTCTAGGTCAGGGTCTGCTCTCCCTGCAGCTGTCACTTCAGACAACTTGAGATATACAAGCTGGGTCGATCTACTCAAGAATTTTGCCCAAGAACAGCACCTGACCCTCAAACGTAGTAAAAATATTGCAACTTGGCCAGCTCGCTGCTGCTCCTAAAATCTGGTTGTGGTTTGGTCCCAACTCTAGGGGAGGAAATCTGTCACTGGGAATGAGAACACCAGTAATTAAAAATAGAGTCAGTATTTCTATAGTATATCAAACCCTACAGAACCTCAACGCTTCATACATCTTCTGTAAATGAAATTAAACGGGTCGGTTGCGTATCAAAACATAGTTGGCCTCTCTCATTTCATCCGTAGGAAGACTGCAATTTACACAGCAAAAATACTTTTGGTTTAAACCAAGAAACAGGTATGACAAGACAGTGTGCTCTATTTGCACTGGCACGGAGCTCCTGGGCTTTGCATATATAGGATATGGCCGAGCGTGAGCCGTGGGCACCCGCTCATATCGCACTCTTGGGTTGGCAAGTAGTGGGATTGGAGGGGAGATTCACCAAAACAATAACTTCAACAACAGGAAAGAGACATTTCTACTGCTCTGTAGCCAGTATTATGTCTATAGCACGTGTGGCACGATGAGTGACAGGGATATATTATAGATATGTTATCCAGAAGCAGAAGGTGCAACCGCAGCTACTTGTAGGAAATGGTGATGAAGGAAAGCAAAAGCCTGGGTGGAGATGTGTGGTACCTGCAGCTCTATGACTGCAGAGCTGTCCATCCCTCCAACATCTTCACACCTCGAGCAGCAACACAGGGAAAGCTTTCCTGGGAACAACGTGCTCAGATGGTGGAAATCTGTCACACTGACGTGAATTACAGACTGATTACATCACAGCCAGCAGGTCGGCAACTGCTGAGAGACTGTCTTTGAACAAGGGGAAAAATATGTAGAACTAAGGACTGCTATTCTCATGGCAAGAACAATGGTGGGGATGCCAAGATACTACTGCCTCGCAAGATAAAGTGGCACATGTTCTACACAATAATGTGTACAACGTCTGACGGCTTCAGAAATCTGTTCTCGAGCAGATTTCCCAATAAATTAACACAACAAAAATTCTTTCATATAAAACAAAGTCCAAAGGATTTTTTTTTTTTTTTTTTTTAAAGTAAAAGCAAAACCTTCAGGGACTATATTACTTATCTCTCTCTACATATATAATCTCCTGAATTTTTTTAAAATAAATTTATTCTCGTCTTAGAAAAATAAATTGAGTAGCCAATTTAGTCAACGGAAAATATCTCACAGACTTAAAAGCATGCCCAGCAAGCATAGCCTTGTAAGACTAAATCAATGTTAAATCAAAGCAATTTGTTACTAAACCAAACTAGTTTGCAATTCACAGTCGATTACTACAAAGTGTTTCTTAAATTTTTTGGCCCATAGAAAAATAACATATTGCAACTCAAAGTGCATTTTTAAAATAAACAATCAACTATTTTTATCAAATAAAATATTTACACCATTTGGTTTTTACAGTCAGAAACGGGCTTCATGCGATGACCATGGGGACATCATCTGAAAATCCAGTTATCATGGGAGCTTCGTCATCCTCATCTCCTGGAAAACAAACCCAGAGCTCTTTTACACTGCCCTTGGTTTCAGGTCGGATATCAGGAAAAAAATATCCTCTGAAAGAGTGGTGCTGCACTGCACAGGTGCCCAGGGAGGTGGTGGGGTCACCATCCCTGGAGGTGACGAGGAAAAGTGGGGATGTGGCACTGAGGGAGGTGGGCAGTGGGCACGGTGGGGTTGGCCTTGGGGATCTGAGAGGTCTTTTCCCACCTGAACGATTCTATGATTCTGTGGGACACAGCTGAATCGGTCCCAAAACTGCCCCCAAAAGTAGTGCATCAGCATGTTGCTCTTATTGGTTGTTGTATTTGTGATACCCAGGATTTAATGAATTTTCATTAGTAGGGGGTGTTTAAGTGAAGCAGCTAACAACATACGCCCTGAGATAGGTTTATACTCTTAGAATCAGATCAAACCCATAAGGAGTTTTACACTAAAGACGTCCCAAAGCATCATAAAGGATTTAGGTCGTGATCTGGAGTACCTGAGATCCCAGTGCATGACCCCAAATGTTATGCTAGGCTGATGGTTGGACCTGATGATCCTAAGGCTCTTTCCCAACCTCAATGACTGTACGACTCTTTGATTCTACATACCTAAGTCGTCTCCTGAGGAGAAGATGGCCGAGCCCAGGCGGGAGCTGTAGTGGCTGTTGGCGAAGGCGGTGAAGCTGCTCTGCAGCCGGCGGTGCCTCGTGTAGAGCACCACGAAACCAGCCCCCAGGGCCACCAGCAGCAGGAACAGGATGGGGACCACAATGGCAGCCACGTCAGTGGATCTGCCTATTTTAGATTCAGAGGAGTCTTCACCTACAGAGCAGGGAGGCAGGGAAGCACCACTTGTAACCGATACGACATTTCTCCTGCTGCTATTTGTGCAGTGTCCTGAGGGCGTGGGTTTTTTGTGGAACAAACCCAACCCAAATGCATCCAACTTGCTAATATTTCCATCCTACGACTTCAGGATGGTTTCTTCTATACAGACCTGCTAGGATACAAAGCCACCAAGTGGCCATCTGTATAATACTTCACCATCTCCTGTTGGGTCTATTTTTGAGGCTTTTGTTAGTAGTGTTCATGGAGGAAGAGGGGGCTGTGCCAGTGACTTACCAGCTCCCAGCTCATCGTAGAGAAGCGTGGCCGGCTCCCCGCACATCTGCCCACCATACAGACACCTGGCCCTGACTGCAAAGGAGTAGTTGTGACCAGTCTTCAGGTTGGAAACTTTGAAGAAGTTCTCAGTGGTATTCCCAAGATAGGCCGTGCGGTTCACCAGGCTGTCAAACATGAGAACCTCGTAACCCTGAGTGGGGCAAAAACAACAACACAGCTCAGCAGGGACTCTCAGAGAGCAGAGCATCCTGTTGTATTTACAGGGTAATGTCGGGAGCCCTGCAAGCAACTCTGCTCCCAGCATTAATGAAATACTGCCCGTAGGATGGGGGAGAGTGCCCCTTACCCGGCTCTCGTTGAAATTGCTTTCCTTTAACGCCAAACTCTTCCAAAAGAGCAGAATGTGGTCATTTTCTGCTATAATTTTTAAGGCATCCGGTGCAGAGAGTGGAACTGCAAATGAGAGAAAACAGCAGGAGGGTTAGGTTTGGTTAGGAGTGCTACTTGTTTTCTGGTTGAGAAGCAGCAAGGGGGGCACTTCCAAAAGGGGTGGGCGCCTTTATTTGTCAGCACAGTGCTGGAGGGGAGGGTTTGGCTGATAGGATCTGCTGGTGGGTCTTAGAGTAGGATGGCATTTCGTATCAATACTTCTTCCTTTACCTGTGTTAACCATCATGCTGGATTCTTTGCTCATGTTTCCCAGTTGAACAATCACGTGGTATTTGCCTCCTGGTTCGAGTTTCTTGATGGTGTATTCCACCGTGCTGTTCCGTGTTTTCACTTTGTAGATTTTATCTGTTTTTCTTACTAAATCTTTAACTGCAACAGCATACAACTGAAGGGGAGAAAAGGCAGGCACAGTGAATGACAGATCTTGCTTTCCTGCAGACTCACTAGCAATCTCATGCAATGTTAGGACATCAGACTGGGGGGTAAAAATGGCATTAAGCCATGCCTGTACTCTACAGAAACCTGGCAGACAGTCAGACTTTGAGCCCCTTGCTGGACAAGCTGGTGCCCTGCCTGAGATGGCTGTTTTCAGATAGACAAAATGCAGTTGCTGGAACTTGTGGCCCAGATGAGGGGCTCAATCTCTTCTCCCGGCTAACTAGTGATAGTACAAAAGGTAAAGGCCTTCATTTGCACCAAGGGAGGTTCTGGCTGGATGTTAGGAAAAACTTCTCCAAAAGGATGGTGATGCAGTGGCACAGCTGTCCAAGGAGGTGGTGGGGGTCACTGTCCCTGGAGGTATTCCTGAACAGCAGGGATGTGGCAACTGGGGACATGGTCAGTGGGCACGGTGGGGATGGGCTGTGGCTGGGCTTGGTGGTCTGAGAGGTCTTTTCTAACCTTAATGATTCTGTGATAAGGGCAGAAGGAAAACTGCAGATTGTATTTATCAATGAGCAGAGATGCAGTGCAAGCCTGTGCCTTGTCAGAGTTTCTACCGTTTCCAGAAAGATTTAAACCTTTGCTGCTAAAGCCTGGGGACCAGCTTAGGAGGGGTAAGTCGATGACGGGGCCGGGATCTGTCTGTGAATCGGGGCTTTGTGTGCAAAGGAAGAGGAGGAGGCTCTGAGGTCCTACCATGTCCTGGTCAGGAGAATCGTAGGGAGATTCCCACTTGATGACGGCGAAGGTCTTGCCTGTGAGCACTGCATGGAGGTGCCTCGGGGGCAGCCGGTTGTCGGGGATCATCTTCACCACGACGTAATCAGACGGTGGCCCTTGGTAGGGAGACATCACACGGACCTTGAAGGGACGACCCAGCAGTTAGTGCGGTGCCTTCAGGCTTTGGTGCCAAACCCGAGCCCTTCGTGTGGGTGGGAGGGGATCAGAAAAGCAGCCTACCAAGAACAGGTACTGCTCGTCCCGCTGCACGATGACGGTGGCATTGTGGAAGGTTGTGGTGGTGTTGTGAGGGCTCCGGTAGAGCTCCAGGAAGGACGTGGCGTAGAAGATGCCATAGACCTGCAGAGGAGAGGACAAGAGGGATGGTACGAAGCTTGTCATGGCACGGAGCTCCTACCCAAACCTTGGTGTGCTGCTGCTCTTTAGGGATTTGTTCCTCCTGGGCCCAAGGTTAGCTCTGGTCTGCCAACCAGGTTGCCCAGCAGCCCTCTCCTTTGATTAAGGTCTTCATCTGAGGAACCTGCTCCCACCTCTGACAACACATCCATCACTTAGAAGGCCGCGGGAGCATCATGATGTTATCTGTATTTCAGCCACTTCTCTATGTAACATCAGCTCAACCAACAAACAACAAAAAGCCTTTCTGTGCCGGTATGGAAGTGGCAGCAAGCACTTTTCCTTACATTTTTATACCAGAAATTTTTCAAGGTTTTTGAACTCAGCCCCAACAAACAATCCCATTCTAAAATGTCTTTTTTTTTCTAAGCTCTAAGTCAGATCCCATGCCAGTGAGTGAGAAAGGAGAGCCTCAGGGCCTTACAACATCCCTCGGTCCGGTCCAGGTGCACTCCACAGCTGTCTGGTTGATGGCCCTGGCCTTGAGACTTGGTGGGATGGGTCTCGTCCCGCTGGTCACAACGTGCACAAAAGACAGAGGGCTGTCACCCAGCTCTGTTTTAGCCCAAGCAGAGATTTCATACGGGGTTTGAGCTGTCAGGTTGGCCACTGAGCAAAGAGAGAGATTCACACTGTTAGGTGAGGCACGGTACTACATGGTGGAAGCATCGGGAAATGGTCAGCAGCATTAAATGGTCTCAGACAGGATTGTCTCTCTCTTGGTATGTCTTGTCCTTCATTCTGATTAGTTTCTTTTGCACAGAATCACCTGGGTGTCTAAGCTAGCCTTGCTTGCCCGTGTTGGGGTGCTTTCCCAAATTTTGACTGCGCATGCTAGTTATTCCTCCAAACCCCAAAGCAGGCTGCTTAACAGGGACATGCACTGTAGACAAGCCCAATAAACTGTTGACCTTTTGCAGAATCAATAAACAAAATCCCTGTGATGAGAAAAGGCCAGTGCAGCTCTAGGGAATAAATCCCAAACCTGATGAAATCTCCAAGCCCTAAGAAGAGAGACCAGACTTTTACCAGTCTGTCCTCTCAGGATTTTCTCTTAACATACTCAGCTGAGCTGCAGTGACAAAAAAAAACCCCTGTAGCTGTCAGTAAAACCCTCCATTTGGGGGTGACCAAAGCAAAACTTTACATCTAAACAATTTACCTTTTTGGACTGACTTTTCTCCTTCTATGGCCAGAGTTCTTCTTTCCTGCCTGTGTGCATCAAATGTCCAGTAGATGTTGACAACGTAACCGCTGACCTGTCAAGCAGTGACACGATATGAACTGACGTAAGTTCAGCTATTTTGGATGCAGTGAAAGAGTCATCACTTATGTCTTTAAGTCATATTTTCCGTCGTAATTAAGAGAGCTGGGACAGCTGATGAGTAGCAAGTAATAAATGGGAATGGAATAATTAGTTTCAAAATACGATTGCAGTACTAAACTGGGTGATAGCTTATCCCATCCAGCATTTACTTATCCAACTTTTCTGTTACTGATGTTTCAGAAGTAAAGAGTAGAATTTTACCTTGATATTAGTATTCATTTTTAGACTGAAGCTTATGGAGTCCTCAGTGTAGCCCTCAATGCGTATGACAGGTGGAGGAATGACTGAAGGAAAGGGAGAAATGGTTGTTATTGCAATCCCAAGAAACTTCATAGAAAGTTCTGATGGCTCTTCTACTCTGCTTTCCAACTATCTCCAATGATCAGATAATCCCAGATTTCACACAATCAAGAATTCTGAATTTTTAGTAGCATGATGTTTTCTTTCCTTTCTTTGTCAATTCTGTGAGCATGCACTTTTATCTAACAAACTAGAAAGCAGGCAGTTTTGACATCAGAATATAGACTAGGAAAAACTCTTGTCAGGAATACAAATGACTTCAAAAGGCTTATCAAACAGCACTTCAGAGGGAAACAATTTATCGTGTTGCTTGGGTTTACCAACTGTCAGACCGCAATGCTGCAACAGTTTCTGGGAACCTCAGTAGTCTTTTAGTGGTCTAATCTACATGAAATGCAGCAACAATCACAATCACAAGCAAGAAGATGAATTAGCAAGCATTCTCTAACGAGTGATGCTGGAGGTGCATCCTGCCTAGCCCAGCATGGGACCTACATGAGTCAATGGCAATCCACCTTTGAGCCATGTATAGCAACATTTACTGGAATAACAGCACTCACCTTTGCCTTTTATGGTGGTTATGGATTTAGAGATGCTCCAATTTCCCACTCCTCGACTGGTCACCGCAGCAACCTTTCAATTGAGGTGGTCAGTTAATGTGAATGAATGTCACCAGCAATACATGATGCAAACAGAGTGAGGTGAGAGCAAGGTTATGGACACGGCGGAGCTCAGGGAAGAGGACTTTGAAGCAAACAATAGCTAAATTACTTGGCAATAAAATGTTTATTACAGAGATAAAGCAGTCTACTTTAAGTACTTTAAAGAATCTAAATGGAGGAAGGGGCATCTTCTCTGCAGATAACTGCTCTCTTATAAAATCCTATAACCATGGAGCAGAATGGATCAGCCCCAGTGTACGTAAGAATCATGCCTGTATCCACAGGTACCCATGCTCATCCTGCACGTGGACACTGGAGGCATACATTCCCAGGGCTGGCATGCTTTCACTTCTTATCCATTCTATCTGCAATCACCCAGCCTCTCCCACACGCATGCCTTCTCCACACCTACCTGCTGCTCTTTGCAGTCATTCAGCCAGGAGCAAATTTATCTCTGCCCCAGATCTGGAGCAGTTGCAGTGACACTGGAATGGGCAATTGGTAGCATAGGTTTCATAACACAGCCTGGCCACTTGGGTGGAGGAACGAATCAAGGGGCACAACTCTGGTCTTAAATCTACACACACTGCCAGCACAAATGCCAGCACCTCACTGAGGGCTGACATTAAAAGGCTGGATTTTAACATCATACTTTTTCAGCAATTAGTTGGCTGCACAAGACTAGAGCTGCCTGGCAAACAGTAATGAGGTCGTGCAGAGCTCTCCTATAGACTGAGCTCTGAAGATACTCACCCGAACTGTGTACAATGTGTTGACCTGTAAGTTCTTGATCTCGGTGTAGTTCTTGGTGGTTCTAAGGGATGACCACTCCTTGGAACCACTGCTGCTGTATTCCACCTAGAAGCACCAAAACTGGGGATGAGGACTCCAGGGTCAACAATTCTGTAGGTCTTTCCATGCCAAAATGTCAGCAAAAAGAATTAATCAAGCTTAGAAAGGAAGCCAGAAAGAAAATCATGGTTTTGAGGATTGTGTTGCTGCCTACAGCCCTACAACGTTGCTCTCAGCAGATTTCCTCCACTAAACATGTCCTGTTCGTGTCCCTCCAGCCCCCCACAGACGGCCGTGCTCAGAACAGCAGTTGGACTCACAATGAATTCCCGTATGAGGCCATGGGCATTCACAGGGGCACTCCAGCTGCACAACACCACCCCCTCAGCTTCTTTTTTGAGGGCCAACTGCAGGTTAAAGGGAGCATCCGGCACTGGGGGAGAAGCACAGGCATTAGGTTTGGTCAGAGCTGTCACCTGAGGAGCAGCAATAGGAGGGCAGGGTCTGCCAAAGCAGAGGTTAGACGTTGTCTTCTGGTGTGCCCCCAAGCCCTGCTCAACCCTCACTCAGCCAATGAACCCTTCTAGTGGTAGTGATGCTGGGTGTGCTGGTTCATTGCTTTTTTTGAACCCCTTCCTTAACCCGAGCTCCAGCTAAAACCTCAAAGCTCTGCTTACGTCCTTCAGGCACCCGCAGGGTGATGAAATCGTTGGTATTGTAGACTCTGCTGAGACACTGCACCTGCACCTTCACCTGGTAGGTGCAGTCAGGCTTCAGAACCTTCAACACGCTGCTGGTTTTGTTGCTGTGGGTTTCCAGAACCTTCCAGATGCTTTCTCCAACCATCCTGCATGAGATTCAAACCCCTTTGGTCAGGGATGTACTTGGTGACAGAGGGGGACAAGTAATCTCTTGGTATTTTAAGAGCTTGCTGCTTAGTTTTCTGAGCAGCAAAGCCCATCACCAGCTTGGGACGCTGTTCCAAAGTCTGAACTAAGTGTAGCTCGGTGCCTCATTGGCACCATCACTATCCTCTGAGGTTTGCACTCACTGCTGTGCTCTAATTTCTTGACTTTGTTCTCATTGTTAGCAGTCCCACAAAGACAAGACCCAAGCAGAAACAGAACACCCAATATGCCCACATTTCTGTAGAGTAAACAATCTGAAGGAAACAAAGACAGCTTTTCACAAAGGTCCCCTAGCTGCAGCTATTTTGGGGCTGCTTTGCAACGAAGCATTAGAAGATTTTCCAACTAGAAATAGACTGCAAAGCTCTGCCTTTTGAAATCTGATTCAGTAAGGGGCCTAGATGTAAACACATTTGCTGATCACAGTGAGGCAGTGGAGTACCTGTAATACATGTTGTAGACACAGGAGGTTGAGGACATCTTCTTTGGCCGAGTCCATGTCAGGGTGATGGCACCAGAGAAGTCAGCCGTCCACTGCAGGTTCTGTACCTTGTACACAATGGTGTCATCTACAACAGAGAGAGTGAGGCTGCAGGAGGGAATTCAGCCCTTTGCCCAGAACAGGAGTTCAGTTCCACTGCCAATCCACGGAGGGAGCATTGGCACTGTGCAGATGAGGGGTGTAATGTAGGAGGGATGGGCAATGCAGAGTAGGAATGTAACCCTGATGCTCCTGCTTCTCCCCAGAACATTTTGTGGCTGCCTTTGTGCTGCTGTTACCCAAAGAAATATAAAGCGTGGCTGCTGATGAAATACTCTTTATCAACATTTCAGAAGTGTATCGACGCAGGCTAAGTCATTCCTCTGCTTGTGTGATGAATCTGGGCTGTCACAGATTCCCCACCCAGGCCCCTCTTTGCATGGTGTCACATCTCACATTCCAAAGCTGAGGCTGGGAAGCAGGGCAGAGCTCTGGTGCAGGTTTCCAGGGGAAAACAGATGGTTTTCCCTGGGTGTTCACTCCCCATGAATCTCAGCAGTGCCTTCCCCCAACCTCTCCCAACCAATATTTAATTAAAGCACTAAAACCTGGCTGATGCTCAAGCCCTGAGCAGGTCAGTAGGACCATGCTGAACCTTGTGGCTGCACACAGGCAGCAACTCATCATGGTCATCTGCCCAGGTGTGATGGTGGAGAGGTGCAAGCTGGGTCACCATACAAAGGAGCACAGGGCTGGGGACAGTCCCTTCACCCATGAGCTGTGAGAAATGGACAACTGTGCTCCCTTTCATCCTAAAGCTGGTTTGTGTGTCTGAAGTTGTTGGAACACAAAATCTCAGCGCAGAAGCTGGCTGGCAAGTTTGTCCCAGCTGGTTAAGAATGGGCAGATCTGGACATGATGCTACATCCAGGGTGTGTGAATTAAAAGTTGTGCATGCAGGAGAGCTCATATGCATGAAAATACAGAGCAGAGAGGTGGGTTAGACTGCAGCTCACCCGTGCAGTTCCTCTCATCGCTGCCATCGGAGCAGTCCAGGTACCCATCGCAGCGTTCAGTCACCAGCAGGCAGGCCTCCCCATCCTCACAGCGGAAGCCCTGGGGGCACGACAGCGAGCTGTGCGTTGCTGCAAGCAGAAAGGATGCAGGGCTCAGTGCAGAGAAGGTCCCTGCAGGAACGGGGCTGGGTGCTGGTGTAAAAGCAGGATGCATGGATGGAGCACAGAGTGCCATTAACAGCCCTATCTCCACTTTGCTGCGTATTCTGGCATGATCACACCCACTGTCAGGAGGATTCAGCAGGGAAGTGGTGGAGTCACCATCCCTGAAGGTATTTAAGAGATGTGTGGACATGGTGCTTAGGGACGTGGTTCACTGGTGGACTTGTAGTGTCACATCATGGTTGGATATGGAATGCTGGGTCGTGGTTGGACTTGTAGTGCTACATCATGGTTGGGCTTGATGATCTCATGGCTATTTTCCAACCTAATGACTATGATTCTATAAAATTAATAGCTGGGCTTCTAATGGAATAAAAACCAAAACATTGGCATGTGGGGCTTTTTTCCCCATTTTTACTGCCAGGATTCCACCAGCATTAACCCTTCCCATCCCATCATAGAGCATCCCAAGGGATGGAACGAAACAAGATGCTCTCAGCCCCACACTCACGGCAGTTCCTCTCGTCGGTGCCATCCTGGCAGTCCCGCCGGCCGTCACAACGCTTCCAGTTGGGGATGCATTTGTGCAGCTGCTGACATTCGAACTCGGCTCTGCTGCAGCGGCCGCGCGGCGCTGGGGGGCTGGAGCTCACATTGGGGTCTGCGGGTGGGAGAAGCGAGGAGAGAACCCAGCAGCACCGACAGCGGTCCCAAATTCACTAGATGGCATTGGTCCCGGTTCCACTAGATGGCAATGTCCTCCCATCTAGCAACTAGCTGGGCTGCCTGAACCATCCTCACTGCTGACTGCAGAGGGCTGGGAAAGCAACTCTCTGCAGCCTTTAGCGCGGGTGTGAGCTGAAAAGCCACCCCAGCTCCCTCCCCTCCAAGTCCCCAGACGTGATAGAGGAGGAGTGGGGTGAGGATGCTTACGGGAGGTGGGACAGGCGTCCTCGTCGGAGCCGTCGGCGCAGTCGCGGTAGCCATCGCACACCCAGCTGTTGGTGATGCAGGCGCCGCTGCCGCATCGAAAATGATTGGGGAGGCAGGTGGGAGGGATGGCGGTGGTGATGGGAAGGACTGGGGAGCCTGAAAGATACCGGACGGGGTGTCAGAGCCCCACCAGCAGAAAGGAGTGGGGAAGTCAAGGCAAGACACGTGCTGTTATCTGTATCTGGATCCCAACTGGGATTTTCAGACAGGCAGAAGGTAAAGATGTGTGAGAGCGTGCACACAGCCCATTCATGGGGGATTGTTAGAGCCCCAGAGCTGGCGCAGGATGCTGGAGCGCAGCCTCGGTGCAGCATCAAGGACCCTCACCCTCACACTCCTTCTCATCCGACCAGTCCCCGCAGTCGTTCTCTCCATCACACTTCCACTGGTTGGGGATGCAGTGCCCGTTCCCACACTGGAACTGGTAGTACCGGGAGCAGTTGGGGGCATCCGTTGGGTTTTCTGACCAGGAGAGAAAAGTTCTCTGAGCTCCAGTGCTATCTCAACAGCCTCTAACACAGCCAAGGTGCAAGAACGGGACATCTCCCCAGAACCCCAACCAGCATTTTGGGCTAGATCCCTCCAACTCCCCCATTTCTCACATCTATCACTGCTCTGTTGGCAACATTACAATGTATGTGCACTGGGTGCAGCCAAACAGCACCTACAGTCACAGAACCAGCAGTAGAATTCATACAGAGCACAGCAGAAGCAGAGAAGCAAGCCCTGCAGCTCTCCAATGAAGGCATAGCTGCTTTCCCTGGCTGTGCACAGCTCCTAGCGCTGCCCAGGGAACACTGATAAATATTGAACTTGGCTGTGAGCTGCCTGTCTGCTTTGGGCTGGGAATCTGGAGGCAATATGGTCCCACCAGATTCACTCAACCACAACATGTGCCCGCAGATCAGATGTGCAGCATGCTGCAGTTAAACTACCTGCAGAAAGAGAATGATGCTGATCCCCACGCAAGACATTGCAAAGTGAAAACAGAACGGTGCACACATGCATGTACACACACATACATAGACACATGGGTAGGTACAAAGAACATGGAGCCTGTTCCCTGCGTTCCTGGTATCCAAAGGAGTAAGAAGCCATAATAACAAGGTCCTTGAGGGTTTGCTCACCACAGCTTGCTTCATCTGAGTAGTCACCGCAGTCATCCATGCCATCGCACTTCCACACCAGGCTGATGCACACCCCGTTTGCACACTGGAAGCTGAACTGGTCACAGGTGCGGTGGAACTCGGGTTCCTGGACTGCAGGGGGGGAAAGTAAAGGTCAGCTGGGGCTGGAGAGGAGCTGTCATGGACTTTTGAAAGCACAGTATTACAGTCCAGGACCACTGCTTAGGAGACACGGCAGCTTTGTGGTACCTCCTCCCCACGCCTGTGGTCTCCACTCTCCAGCCCTCCCTGTACACAGTGCCTTGAGATGCACAACACCACGCTCACCACATCCCGCGTAGTTGGCATCTTCATCGGAGCCATCCTCGCACTGGATGTCACTATCACACACCATGGAGTGGGACAAGCACTGCTGCCGGTTCTTGCACACGAAGTCCATGTAACGGGTGCACAGGGGAATTTCTGGGGAAAGTACAGGAGGAGGGGATGGCACCATGGCAGGCACTGCCTGCAGAAAGGCCACTGTCATTTGCACAGACCTGTGTGAAGGTCCAGATTTCCAGATTTCATGGACTGTGCACTGCCCTGCACAGCCTGTCCTCACTCAACACCACGTCACAGCACACACGGATTGGCACGGGCACCAGGAGGATTCGATCCTCCTTAAGCAGCACCTCTTATTTGCCTTCTGCAGATGCTCAGGGAGCAGCCCATTTCCTCAGTACCAACGTTATCCCCCTCAGCAGCCCCCAGCACTCACCACAGTCCTGCTCATCTGAGGCGTCGGCGCAGTCGGTGATGCCATTGCAGTGTTTGCTGGTTGAGATGCAGGTGCCATTGGGGCACTGGAAGCCATTGCACTTTTTTTCTGAAATTAGGTACATTTTGCCAATTTTCTTTTCAGCACCAAAAGCACAGCTCCTATCTCCTTTCCCCTGACCCCTATTGGAAGGGATGGGGGTTGGCTGCAGCTCTCATGACACGTACCGCAGATGGTGGGGTCCTCATCGGATCCATCCTGGCAGTCAGCATCACCATCGCAAGCCCAGCGTTGTGGGATGCAGTGCCCATTGAGGCACTGGAAGCTGGAGGCTTCACAGGTACGGAACACTGATGGGAGCAGAGCAGGGAGGGGTCCATTTCTCTCTGTGCCATATTTGCTCACAAACCCGCTGCGCCCCAAGGATGGCTTTCAGAGCGCTCCAAGTGCTCTCCAGATCTGGGAGGCTCTTTGAGCACAACCCTTGGTGTGTGCCAGCACATGTGGCTGTGGTCATCTTAGGATGGCAAGAAGTGGCACAGACAGCAAGTGAACCTTGGTGGGGTGTAGGGTCCCTGTATGGGGACCACAGGGTAGGGGAATCACTGGTCAGAACTTTTGGAGATGGTCTGGAATTAGGGCAGGCAAAACTTATTTGTGTGGCCAATGCAAATTAGAAAACTTTTGGATTTCAAAGGGATCAGGGCCTCCCTCGGGCTTCTTTCACCCAAGGATCTGCTGCAGGGTGTGCTGGTTGAAGCCCAGCATGCATCGTTGCTTTAGAGACAAATACCACGCTCCAGCCAAGCGAGCACTCAGTGTTATCAACAAGAAAAGCAACCTGCAGCTTACTTAAATGGCATGCCCGTGCATTTCACATTGGCTTCTGACACGTGCTTGCAGATATTTCAAAATGCCAGAGTTTCATGGCAGTAATATTCTATTAAGTATTCAGTGTGAAATGTAATTATTTCAGATAAGAGCAATAAATACAGCCAGTAGAGTCAGATGAAATGTTTCTCAAATAACTGTGATCCTCTTAGATAATTTCAACTTCAGGCTTTACAAACCCGAGATGCTTTTTGAAGTAGGTTCTGTTCCAGGAGAAATTCTCTCTGGAGAAACTCATACGAGAGATAAGTGATACCAATATAAATTAAACCTTCTTAGAAGTGACGTGCACGGAATGCCAACGACCACAGCCCCCCGAGCACTGCTATGCACCTCGTGTGCTGGAGGCACATCTAACCCTGTGGATAGAGGATGCAGGAGCTCAGCACAGCAGATGTGATCCCCCAGGGGCTCTCATGAGCCCCATCAGCACCCAAAGGGCAGCTTCTATCCTGCACATTGCTCTACAGCACGGCCACGTGCCTTTCACTGATGGCCTTAAGCTCTCAAAACTCCATCCTCCTCATGCAATGCTTGAGATTTTGGGGGTATTTTTGAGTGGAAAAGATCACTACATTGTTATGAGCTGGCTTTTCTGGTGGGTATGAGGCTCCATGTGGGTGTTAACATCAGGAAACTGCTTTGGGATGTTGCTTTTACGCTGTGGTGTTGAGGATGGTTGAGGGTTGTGACTGTCAAATGCAGTAAGACAATGAGGCTCATGGCACAGGGCTTGCTGTGTCAAGGTGTGTATGGGAACTGATGAATCACAGCCTGGACCTCTGATTGATCACCTGAGGTGAGCAATGAGTCAGCCACGGGAGCACAAGTGAAAGCAATTCAGGTGAAGCCTGGCTGCACCTCTCCTAGACCCATTTAAGAGCTGACTGCCAGTGAGAAAGGATTTCTTTTGGAGATTGCTCCTCTGGATTTTTGCAGTGAGCCCAGGATGTGGGTAAGCTTTCTACCTATTCTTTTTGTTATTGTAATCTGCTTTGCTCAACTCTCTTGTTTATTTCGTAATTCTAACATCTTTATATTCATTTGACTATACAAGGTGTCAACCAGAAACCAAAGTATTTCTTGATATTTCAGCAAAAAAAAGAGAGCAAATCTGCCACATGTGACTCTCACAGGCTTGGCACTTGCTTTACACTCCCAAACCCATTGAGAACAGCAAGGCTGCTACGCAGAGGAACCACTTCCCAAGCTGAACCTGCCTCTCTTTTGCAGCTTCTCCACCATTACCGAGTCTGAAGGAAATGTCAGTTTTCTGCAACGTGTTTCAGGGCAAGAAAATGATCAGAGTTCAGGCTCTGAAATGAGATCAGTGCACACTGCCCTGTCTGTTGCCTGCCTGCAACAAAGGAGCCCATTCTGAACACAAGGATTCTTTGGCTGCCTGGCAGCCACAGTCCCACTTCCCTATTCAGCACAGCCTCAAAGGCACAGCCGGCACCGTGCCACGATGCACCTCGGGCTGCTGGGGATGTGCTGGGAGCAGCCAGTGCTGCAAAACTGGTGCAAAACTGCTCTTGCAAAGCCAACCAAATGCAACTCCTCCAGTGCAACCCCTCCAATGCAACAACTTGAACACTCTCGGGAGAGGCTGTGAGCCCATAAAGAGGGATGGCAATACGTTATTGATCGTGGCAAAGTGCTTACTGGTGCAGTTGGCTTCATCAGACCAGTCCCTGCAGTCATTGTCGTCATCACACCTCCAGGAGAGCCGAATGCACATCCCTGAGCTGCAGCTGAACTCGTCTTTCCTGCACTGGTGAGCATCTGCAAAGAAGCACAGACAGCTGTCAGATGAGTTTGGGGCTTAGGGAAAAGAGGAGGAAAGCTTCACATGGGCTACTGAGAGGAGGCTGAGAGTTCAGAAGCAACACTGAGCAGCCCACGCTGCCATGTGCCTGCTGGGTGGCTGCCCAAGGAGAGCCTTTAATCTCAACCAAATGTTTGGCTTTGGGTCAGGGGAAGCTCCAAGTAGCAGGGAAGGATGATAACAGCACAGAAACTCCCTGCCAGACTGCAGCGATGGGGGAAATCACTGCACATCTCTCATCTCCTGCAATGATAGGAGGAGGCAGCTGTTGGCTGGGGCTAACAAGGGGGATCTGGAGCAGCACTGCACTGCCCAACAGCAGCAGGCTTTGGTCCCTCGCATGAGGACAGGGAAGGAGGAGGCATGCAGCAGGGCAGCTCACCGCAGTGACTCTCATCGCTGTTATCACCGCAGTCGTCCTCCAGGTCACACTTGTAGGACAGAGGGATGCAGGTCCCCGATTCCCGGCAGCGGAACTGGGTTTCGGCATCACACACAGTGGTGGCTGATGGGGAGAGGAGGAGGTCAAGGTGATGCTGGAAGGATGGACTGTGCTGATCCATCATGAGTGAAGCAGAGAGAGGAGCACGCTACTGAGAGGTGCTCAATGCAGCCTGCAGGGTTATTACTGTAGGTGCACGTGAGAGCTGGGGAGCAGGACTAAGGGCATCCCACCCCACTGCTGCTTGCAGACTGGGAGCGATGTGTCCCAGGCAGAGGATAGAGGGAGAAACAGTGCAAGAGGGAGAAACAGCTCACCCGGCCAACTTGAGATTCAGTTCCTAGGACAGGAACTGCACTCTGAACACCTCTTGCTCCCCATGATTACAAAGGGAGCGTGGGACATCAGCTCAGATGCAGTGCTGATGCAGCAGACATCGAAACTGGGATGGGCAAATGCCACCATGAGACACTCACGGCAGTTCTTCTCATCGCTCATGTCCCCGCAGTCATTGTTGTTGTCACACTGCCAAATGCTGTTGATGCAGTTCCCATTGAAGCATCTGTACTGGTTGGGCAGACACGTGTTTTCTGGTGCAGAGGGGAAAACAAAAAGAAGCTGGAGTGAGGCATGACGCCGTGTTCTTGGATATCAGATGCACTCCTTGTCCCAAGGGCAGCTGGGAAGGTCGTCAGTGGAAGAAGCTGCCGCCTCTAACGACAACAGCAGGAACCAAGCCTGGTGTTACCTTCCTTCACGCAGGTGTTGTTCTTCATGCTGTAGCCATGAGGACAGTCACACTTCACCTCCCCTGAGGGCAGCACGGTGCTGGAAACGCCCTCGGGGCACTTGCAGCTCCGGCCGTTGTTGGACTTGGGCAAACAGAGCAAGCTGCAGGGGTGGGCAATGCAGGCGTTCTGTCCTGGCATCGGGGAGGAAGGGGACACCATCAACAGGGGCTGTATGCAAGCAGGAAGCCCCATCCCACCCCCATCCCAGTTTGAGGTTGCAGCCCCATGTTTCTGCAGGCTAGGGAAGTGCTCTGACAATCGTAGTCCACTGCTTGGTGATGCAGCTCAGAGAGCCCATACAACGCTTGGCATGGAAAGCCGTGCTCTGTGACCTGAGCTATGGGGTGGGTGCCTGGATCAATATCCCCAGCAAAGATAACCTTGTGCTTTTAACTACCTGTCGTCTTTCCTCTGTAGAAGATTTTCATGTCCATGATCCCGTTTAATCGGCCGACCAACGTCTCCATCCTTGAGCCACTGTTTTTGGACGCCCGGAAGATGCTCAGCTGTGACCAGTCATTCCAGTAGATCTCGTTCTGAAGGGCACACACTGTTAAGCACTAAAGCAGCTGAGCACCCACAGCCACAGGGCAGCAGAGTGAAAATCCCTCCCAGCCCTCGGGGAGGATGATGAGGAAGACATGGACTGGGATTTGAGCGGGAGTGGAAGCAGGAGTTGTTAAGTGCGGGAGTTTTGGGGAACATGTCCAGAGCAGAAATAGAGTGAGCATCATGCTAGCTCCTTCCCACCAAACCCAGTGTGCTAAGTGCTCCCACCGTGCAATGGAAATGTGGACAAAGTGGAAATGGCTGGCTGCAGCAGTACCTTAAATACAGCGATGGCATAGGGGTGTGGGAGGCTGTCCAAGATGACAGATCTCTGCAACCCATTGAAATCCACCCTCTCAATCCTATCCATGTAAGCCTCAGTCCAGTAGATCCAGTGGTCGTCCACAGAGATGCCATTGGGCCACCGCACACCTTCTGAGACGATGCAGGCAGCCGAGGAACCATCCATGTCACTTCTGTAAATGCCAGGCCTGGAGTCTCCCCAGTCCGTCCAGAACATCAGCCTGCAACAGGCATAGAGCTTACCCGCAACAGGAACAGCACAGCTTGTCACAAGGGAGCGAGTTATCAAGCAGAGACGTGAGCACTTTGCATTCCCTGTCTCTTGCAAGATGTGTCTTTGGGGAAAGGAGCTCTTTGCAATTCAAATGAGAGCAGCGTTGCATCTGTGAGCAGAAGGCAGGCTTACCGAGCTGCAGTTTGTGGGGGCACGAGTGCAGCTGGAGGTTACCTAGCCATGAGCTGCAGAAGTGGTTGTTGAGGTTTTGTCATGCTCTGCTGGCCATGTGCCAAACGGAGCTCAAGTCTACCAGTGTGACATCAGTGACACGGCACTGGGGTCCTCACTGCTCCCTCCTAGCACTGAAACTGCTGCCAAGAGAACCTGTGGATGCCCCAACCCTGGAAGTACACGAGGCTATGATGGGGCCCTAGGCAGCCTGATCTGGTGGGGGCAAGCAGCCAATGGCAGGGGGCTGGAACTAGATGATCTTTAAGGTCCCTTCCAACCCAAGCCATTCCATGATTCTGCGATAAGCCTTCCATGCAGCATCTCCCCCAGGTTCCTCTTGTGTGGCTGTGGCATTGAAGGGGAGGACTTGATCTGCGTGGTACAAGGGGTCTGACTGCAGGTGGGGGATCCTTGCTTACCCTTCTCGGGGCACCAGCGCAAGGGCTCTGGGTCGCTCGAGGATGGAGGAGTTGAGGACAGTGAGACGCAGGTCTCCATCTGGATTGGCAACCTGGAGTCATAACAAAAGAAGAGGATTGTGCTGGTTGCAGGCTGTATGGAGAGAAACTGCATAAAAACTGTGGCAGTAAATCATACTATCCCAATCAAACAGGTGCCATGGGCACAAGGAGCTGCACTGTGGGGCAGTGGATAACAGCTGTGTCAGAGGAGGTTTAGGTCGGTTATTGGGAAGAATTTCTGCATGGAAAGGGTGGCTGGACAATGGAACAGGCTGCCAAGGCAGCGCTGGAGGTATTGAAGAGATGTCTTGATGAGGCTCTAAGGGACAGGGGTTAGTGATGGGGCTCAGTAGGGCAGGCTGATGGCTAGATTCAGTGATCCTGAAGATTTTTTCTACAACAGAAATGATTCTGAGATGCTTTGTGAACCCAGTGCAGTGTGGGGAGCAGGTTGGCAGTCAGCAATGGGACCCCAAAGGCACACTGGGGCAGTTCCCCCTGCAGCACAGGTGATGTGACTGTACCTCAATTTTGGGAATTCCAGCATTGACCCAGTACAGCAACTGGCTGAGTGGTTCGAAGGCCAAAGCTTCCACCGTTTCCAACCCAGTGCTTATGATTATTTCTTGCCCAGAGCTGCCATTGAGACAAAGACGCTAGAGGAAAAATAAGGAGAAAAAAAGGACTAAAAAAGCAGAAACTTCCCAGCCTTGAGGTTAGCACTGCCAGGTGTGTATATCTGTTTTCTACTTCCCTAGGAAAGAAAATGAGAAAGTGAATAATTCTGAAGATATCCATATCAGTGTATGCCACAGGAAGCAAAAGCATCTTGATTTGTCAGGTTTCAACCAAAGATCCCAAAATTTCTGGGTCAAACCATCCAGAAAAGACAGAATCATACATTTTGTGGGAAATATTTCAGCTGTGGAGCCCGATGCCCCGAGCTCAGCACTATTTGAGATTAATGCACTACACGGCCACACTGATCATCAAGCTCCCCTCCAACCCAAGCTGTTCTATGATCGATTCTACAACAGCAGGCAGATGAGAAATGCCAAAAACAAGATGCTGACTCTCAGGCTACCGCTTCTGTCCTGGTGAATCCCTGCTCACCTGGATGATGTCCAGTGTGACATCGGCCCAGTAGAGGCAGTTGTGCTCATAGTCGAAGTCGAGGGCGACCGCCCCGCGCAGCCCAGCCAGCGGCAGCTCCTGGCTGAGCCCAGAGGTGAGGTCGTAGCGGTGGATGGAGTAGCGGGTGGCATACAGGATGAATTCGTTCTCCTCTGCGGGACAGAGTTGGGTTTTTTGTTTTTTTTTGGTTTTTTTGGTGATTCTGTGGTTTTTGGGGTGCTCGTGGGGTGAAGAGGAAATTGGAGATTTTTTTCATCGCAGTGAGCATGTGTTCCAGGTTTCAGCAGAGCAAGTGGAAGGGAGGCAAAGGCCCTTTGTCTCAATGGGATTTAGGCTAATTAGAATAAGCTAATAGCCTTACGCGCTCCCCTTATTCCCTCGCACCAACACTGCAGCTATTGTTTATCTCAGAGGGCTGAAGGAGGAGGTAGGGATGGCAGAAAGCACTGTGACCGGTATCTTGCCACATTAGCCTGCTGCCAACTAGAAACAAAACACTGATCTCCTCATTCCTCTGAGTTCTCATGAAAAACATAAACATGCTGCAAACCTGGGAGTCCTGGAGGATACTTTCCAATGGGAAATACCCCCAGAGGGGTTGTGTTCTCAGTTTGTGCAGAACCAAACTGGCCTGGGAGTGAACTGCCAGGCATTGCATGCTGCAGGTAAAGTCCATTAATGCTATTAACAAGTGGGGCTGATGTCAGAGAGCAGCTTTGGCTACACACCCCAAATGGGATTATATGGAGCTAAGAAACAGACACCGCACATGAAAGTGTTACCATGGTGTGAGACACCACAGAATTGAGGAAGCAAGGGTTTGTTTTTCGGGCTCTTTGCAACTCTCTAAATAGCTCACAGGGCACGGCGGGGTGAGGAGCATGTTGGTGCTGAGCGGGGAGGAAGGCTGAACCTACACCAGCCTGCATCAAACCCGCCCCAGGCTCAAGCTGCAGCATGACAGCAGATTAAATTACAGCAGCACAGAGCAGAATGCAAATAGCTGGCAGCGTGCGGGCACAGGAGTAAGTCAGTGCCTTGGATGTTTGAGAGTAAGTAGGCATGGAGGTGATGTCTCACTGGGTATGGGTATAAGGATAAAAGGGCAGCCTTTGGCATGGCCTCAGTAGGCATCACTAATTAGTGCCTAATTCATGATAATTCCAGTTAATGAAAGCAGCACGGGCTGAAGCTGTGCTCACGCACTCACCAGCCAGTGGGCATGGCAGCATCTCCCCCTCCAGCCGCGACTCGATGTCACCACCCATGCAGGTGTCCCCAGAGATCTTCCGGTAGCTGCAACACACAGAATTCATTGCTGTTGCAGGAGCACTGGTAACCACTGTGTTCACTGAGAAGCAGCCAGTGCTTCTCAGCTACAAACTAGATGTGCTGTATGTCTCAGCATGCAGTCCACTTACTGTCACCTGCGAGGTGCGTGTGCATGTGTTTGGTTACATCATGATAAATATCAGTCCTTAGATGATGGGGCTCCCAAGCACAACACCTACCCTCGAGTCCTCCTGTAGGTTGAGCCCACGGGGCACGGTACTGGTGGGTCATAGGGCTTCCCTGCAAACTCGGGGTCTGGGATGCAAACTTCCAGAGAGAGATCCTCGCTCAGCTTAAAGCCGAAATCACTGCAAGGAGAGATGTGATGTTAGCAGGGAAGGGAGTGAAGGACTGCTTTGCTGTGCTATTTTTTTGCAAAGTGTGAAGATCTCAGAAGTCCAGTGTCTAGCTGTACGCTAATATTTAGCTGTGCATCTTAGCTTCTTTCCTTAGGACTTTTCTCCACCACCAATGAGCCTCCCCATGCTGACCGCTGGGGCTGGGCTCCCTGCCAGCTGGCCCATGTCTGCACCTCAGCATTCCCATCTGTAAGATGGGAGCTGTGGTGTGCTGCTGGTTGGGAAACGCCACGGAGGAGGCTATACCACTCTGGTTTTGCTGTGGTTCAAAGGTTCCCAGCTGGCTTGTGATGAACCAGATTCCTCTTGGATCTCAGCAAGTGACAGACAGGACTGTAGGTGAAAGCTCAGCCAAAAGCCATTCACTTACTAAACCCAAGCCTTTGCCTCTGAGTGCCAGAACCCATTCCCTAATCCTGACAGCTGTGAGGTCTCAGCTGCAGATGAAATGAGTCTGCAGGGACAGCTGCATTCCTGCGGCTGTGAGGTCACAGGGCTGCACTGCAGAGCATCTCTGCGTGTGACAGTAAATTGTCTGCCGTCATTTGAAAGAAGGTGATGGATTAACAATATCTTCCTCTTGTATAGAACCTTTCAGAGGTTTCCCAAAGTCTCGAGGGACATTAATTAAGTCTCACGCCCCATTATTAATGAAAGGATGTTTTCAGTCTATTTAGTTTCCTCCTTGCTATAAAATCAAGCAGTGATACAAAGGGCAGGGTAAATTGGATGTGTGTCCACTCAGAGCAATTGGTCACAGATATTTATCTCAGACGTACAACCCAGACCAAAGGAAATTAATTGGTATTTACCATTCAAAGTCTTCCCTGGTACACGAGCAGTTGGAGACCATGACAGGCCTGTCAAAATCTTCCCCATTGAAACACGTCGCATGAGGAGTCCTCCTTTTGAAAACAGTTTTATGCCCCAGTAAGCACTCATTGCCTCGCTCATCTGAGGGCGACCACAGCTTGTAGTCATTCTCTGTGCATGGGACCCCTAGAGAAGGGACAAGATTGGGTCAAAGGTGGGCACCCCAGACTGCACTATGGGGCACCTGGACCTGGGACGTGGGAGCAGCTCTGCAGAGACCATTGGCACCCTACAAGAATGCCCTTTGTTGGCATGAGATGAATGTTTTGCCCTGGATCACAAGGTTTTTAGCCCAAGACAGACGGCAGCGATGCTCAGCCCAGTAGCTCTGCTGCACTGATGGGGAATTGCAGTGCCTCGTTTAACCGGAGCCGTTCTGGATGCCAAACAGATCCACTTCTAACAAAACACCAGGGGAATCCGCTACGAATTTCAGTCGAGCAAATTCCTCTGCTGAGCTTAACTGCTCTTTGATTAAAACGCTGCCTCGCAATCAAAGCCGGATCCAGTTATAAAACATTCATGGGCAAAGCCTTCAGAAGGCTTTTTTTCTTCAACGTTCCTGTCGAACAAATCCCTCAGTGATGAGAGATGGGGTTCGGTGACAGCATTAACAGCCAGGGCAGGATGCTCACCCAGCACGTCGGAGGTGTTGACCTGCAGGATGAGCCAACTGTGGCCGTTCTCCTTGTAGGAACCAAAGATAGTGAAGATGGTGCTTTTCTCCCCAGGCTCTGTCAGCAGCCCATACACAAACACTGGCTTCTCTGAGAAGGTGAAGGATTTCCACGTCTCTCCCTCGTTGGTGCTGTACCTGCAGGAAAAGGATGGGGGTGGCTGCAATGGGGAAACTCCACCTGGCATCCCAGCTCTGTGCTGCAGCCCTTACTTGAGCTGGTCGGTCTCTGTGCCCTGTGCGATGGCCACCAGGATGCCCCCGTGGTCACCCCAGGTGTAGTAGTGGGGTCCTGACAGTGCCTGGAAGAGAAACAGTGGTGAAAGGAAGAAGGTCAGGCATGGGGATACAGAGTGCCAGGGCATTCTGCACACCCCACGTTGTTCCTGTGCATTAGGATGCCCCAGTGGAGTGCTGAGATCACCTGCAGCACAGCATGTCACCTTCAGAAAGAGACCATTTGTGTTTCCCTTCAGCATAGAACCACTTTCGCTTTCCTTTCCGGGTTCAAAACAGAAAGCACAGATCCACCCAGCTCCACCATGCTCCAACCTGCCTGGGGATGCTCTGCAAGGGTCACTGAACACTTTGGTGCCTTTTATCTGCTTTTTGAGACCAGAACAGCGCTCTGCAGAGCAATAAGCCTTCCAGCAGCTTCCATAACCAGGAAGAAAATGTTGTGTTGTGCTCCCAGCTGAGCAACAGCAGTGTGAGGCCGTTCCACCCCTCTGCACGGAGCACAAAGGCGCAGCTCTGTGCGGTGTGCCCAGGCTCTGCTTGTTCCTGATGGGGTTTAATTGCTCTGCAAAGCAAAACTGCCTGCGAGCCAGAGGAAGATTGCACAGACACAGCAGTCGGCTGCTCTCTCTGTCCATGAACACTACAGTTCCACTGAAATCCAGGGGTTGTGGTAGCAGCCAGACCCGCGGCATGCCCGGCACTAACCCTGCCCACAGGGTACTTAAGGGGAGGAAAAGGAGGCTGCCTAATGCATGCGATGAAACCGCTTGCAGATGTTGAAATACCATATTATGTTCACAGCAGAATGCACAGGCAGACCAAAAATACCGCCGCAGCCCAAACACTCGCTCTGTAAACAGCACCAGATCTGCATACACTTAGGGCAGCATCCCGCGGTCTGGGAAGAGGCTGGAGCCTCTCCAGGCACTGTGCAGAGCTCTGCCTGTCAGTCCTGTCCACAAGGGACCGGCTGACCTGCGCCGAGGACACGTTCTATGAGCTGAACAAACAGAGCTCAGGCTGCATCTGAACCCGCTGCCTTCAGCACGAGGCAACCACGCCTGCTCCTACATCCAAAGTTGGTTTTGCTAAAAGGGGCATTCAGCATCTTCTGGCTGCAGCTCTTCGATGTGTGCACAGAGGTCACCTTCACTGCCTATGGGCTGCAGCTCCTCAATCCGTGCTGCTGTCAGCGTGCTGAGCTGCCAACCAGAGCCCTTACCTCTCTCCACCTCGCCCCAGCGCTGCTCGAGATGTAGACGTTGGTTTTCTTCGCCATGCTCTTGCCAATGGAGCCTAGGAGAATGAGAACAATCATCCCTCTGCAGGTAGACACAGCGGCCGCTTAAATGAAGGCAGCTGCCTCGAAGTTATTCTGGTCTGTGAGCAAAATGCCGTGATGGAGGAGCTGATTTTTCCCATTGTAAACCAACGCTCTTAAAATCAAATATTTTAAGGACTATCGCAAGTTTTAAAAGCAGCTGGGGAAAAACATATGGCTATAAACATGATCAAACAAAATGAGCTGGTGGTTCTGCAAATGTTCCATCATTTGTTTTCTACAGCAAAGAAGTGAAACAAACAGCAATTCCTGCACGTCCAAGGAACCCTCCAGCTGGGAAGGGGCAGGAAAGAGGAGTGGATTGAAGCGGGCAAGGTTTGCAATGTCACCACACTACACTGACATGTACATACTGGCATTACAGGGACTGCAGTGCAGAAGAGGGCAGCAAAATGCACCATTTAATTGCACTTCATAGAATCGTAGAACACTCTGAGTTGGAAGGGACCTATAAGGATCATTGAGTCCAACTTATGTATGTAAACTCCATATTTTTTTTTAATTGCATCTACAAATGAGATGCCACCCAATTCCTCACGCCTTGAAAATAACGTGCTCCCAAGCCCCTGGGCAGCAACAGAAGGAAAAATGGTACCGGTAGCAATGATCAGTCCTGGTGCCGACTCTTTGGACAGGATGGGCATCCTCCGCAGCTGGAAATTCAGCAGCTGGCTCAGGCGCTGGGCCAGATGGAGGGAACAGCCCTGGGAAAGCTGGGGAAGCAAAGCACGCTATCATCAGTGCCTCAGTCCCACTTCATCCTGCAGCCTCTGCTTTGGAATCACAGAATCACAGAATAGCCCAGGTTGGAAGGGACCTCAAGGATCACGAATCTCCAACCCCCTGCCACCAACCTCCCCATTTAACACCAGACCAGGCTGCCCAGGGCCCCATCCAACCTGGCCTTGAACACTTCCAGGGATGGATGGGGCATCCACAGCCTCTCTGGGCAGCTGTTCCAGCACCTCACCACTCTCATACTAAAGAACTTCCCCCGACATCCAACCTAAATCTTCCCTCCCTCGACTTAAAACCATATCCCCTTGTCCTGCTGTTATCTACCCTCTCAAAGAGTTGATTCCCCTCCTGTTTGTAGGCTCCCTTTAGGACACAGTATTCCAGATGGGGCCTCACAAGAGCAGAGTAGAGGGGGACAATCACCTCCCCGTCCCTGCCAGCCACCCCTCTGCTGATGGAGCCCGGGATACCATTTAATGAGGGGATTTCCCATGCAGGCAGCTCAGCCCATGGACCCCTCTGTCTTTTGGGAGCTTGGCTCAGCTCTCACCTCACAGTGTGTCTTCTCCCCATAGCGTGTCTCTGCCGGAGGCTGCAGGGGCTCCCAGGTGCCTCCCTTGTCAAAAGTGATGACGGACTGCATGTTCTCCTCGCTGAAGGAGCCGTTGAGCAGCGTGGCAATGTACACACCTCTCACACCTTCGACACGGTGGAAGTCAGCAAAAGGCTCATTGGCAAAATATCTGCAAGGGAATGCCAAGGGGATAAAGAATCAAGAGTTGGTGGGATGGCCACAGCCACAGGGTTGTGGTCAGCAGTTCTATGTCCAGGTGGAGGCTGGTGATGAGTGATGTGCCCAGGGATCTGTCTGGAGGTGCTCCAGGCCAGGCTGGATGGAGCCATGGGCAACCTGACCCTGACGTAGTACTTGGCAACCTTGCTCATGGCCAGATGATGGAACTGGATGACCTTTGAGGTCCCTTCCAACCTAAGACACTTTATGATGATACTGTGTACTTTGGAGCACACTACCTGACCAGAGTGTCACTGCCTGCTCCTCCTGGGCTGTAGTAGAGCACATTTTCTAAAGACAGGGAGAACTTCAGGCCTTCTGCTTCCGAGATGTAGAGGTTGGTGCGGTTGTCATCGTGGCTGACGCACACAAACACCTGGTCCTCCGATGCATCGGCGATGTAGTACTCCTGTGGGAAGCAAAGGAGTGGTGTGCAGGCTTTAAATGCATGGGCACAGGAGCAGGGTTTGCATACAGGTCAGTGTAGCATTTCCTCATAGATAGCTAGCAGTAATTCTCCACCCTGCAGCACGGAGGTCATCCACTGCTTACCTTAATTGGATGCTTGGTAACGAATTGGGCCACCCGCATCGGCTTGCGGTTGAAGGAAACCCAGAGCTGAACTGATGCTGGCTGCAAGCTGCCCAGCAAGCGCTACAGGGAGCAGAGAGAAACATCAGGAGTGGCTCCAAACCCCAGAATTACCCTCATCCCTGTGCCTGAACCAACACTGTGGGGATGGCATCCCTGAGAGCAGTGAATACAAGCATGCTTCCTGCTGCCTGTTCTGGTGGCTCAGGTGGAGGCACAGAGACTGGTTTGGAGCAGAACAGCCTGTCCTTGCCTTCCTATTTTTAATGAGTTGCACGAAGGAAAAGACACCAGCATCGAGCCAAAAAAGCAAAAGCTGGGGGCAATGTGTTTTGCGCAGGTTGCCAATGGTAAGCACCCAAACCCAGATTTAGGCTCCAAAAATAAGCGGCCTGATTTTCCCTGACTCCACATCACCAAGCAACCACAGCTCCCGGGGAGGGGAGCAGGAGTCAGGAAGTCCCCACGCCTTTCTAGTCCCTGAGGGCTGTGAGGATGGGCTGCCATCTCCATGGGGACACCGGCCACCCCCACATCTCACCAAGCCCCATCAGAGCACCCAGATAACATCCCCTGCTAACCACAGCAGGCACAGAGCCAAGGCAATGCGCCCTGGAAGTTGCAAGAGAGATTTCTGAGAAGCTGAAAGTGCTCTTCAGGTTGGGGTGACGTTGCTGGGGATGCAGGGTGAGAGCATTAAGAGCCATCTGCAAAGGGCAAAGTGCTCTTGAAAAAGTGGCAGCAGCAAGGGGAAAGCAATGCTTGCATCTTCCAAAAATGAAATTGCTCCTTGGGTTCTAGCATGGTGTCTCTGGTCATCTGTGAAGAACTCGCCCTCAGTGAGAGCACAGATAAGCCACGCTGCAGCATTTAAGACTGCTTGGTCCCAGCTTGTGCTTGATCTAATCCCTGTTGACAACTGGCCTCCATTCACCAAGCCCTGTCCCCCCTCCTGCCTCCGCATCCACCCCATGCGTTTCCAGCCCCGGTGCTCTACAGCCTGACCTACTTCTGCCCACTCTGCTGACATGCAGGGCAGCAACATCACAGCAAGCACTGCTCCATCTGCAGGACCAGCGTGGTGAGCTGAAGGCTGCGGGGACTCACCACGGCCTTGGTGGCAAACAGGTATTTGTCCCGGAGTTGAAAGTCATCAACATCCTCCAGGATCACCTCTTTATTTTCTCGGCTTTGGAAGAAATCTGTGCTGCGAATCACAGTGGAGGTGCCAGACGGCTCATGCCGCTCGATGTACACTGTGTTGGGCTTATCGTAGGGCTCGACGCCCCTGGACAGCAAAGAATGAACAAGTTTTCATCACTGTTGCACTCACAGAGCAATGCAGAAGGCACAGAGGAGTCAAAGCCCTTTAAAGAGATGTGTTTGGCATGCAGGGTCTGGGGAAACAGGAGCAGCCCTGGCCGCAGCAGGGTGCAGAGCCCAGAAAGGGGGATAAGGATCTGCACGGCCCAGGAACTCCAAGAGGGGAAGGAGGACTGGTCACAATGTGGGGAATGTAATTGTAATGAAGTTTTGCATGGGTGTGTTCGCCTCCTGATGTTATCCGAGGCTCTGAGCTTCCTATTTGTGTCACAGCTAAGGCCAGGAAGGATGGGGTTGGAGATGTCACAAGCCCTGTTTGTCAGGGGATGTCCCTTCTTGTGTGACCCTGAGGAGATGAGCTGGAAATCTGCAAGGCATGTGGTGAAATGGCTGAGATGGTGGGGATAAGAACAGGAGGGACCTGAATGTTGGTCATGACAGCTGACTGTCAGAGCAGCTCTGGTGGCCAAGAAAGAAGAATGCTCAGCCTAGGGATGGGGTTGGGAGCTCTGCGGTACAGGGAGACAGAAAGCCAGGAGGGAGGGAGCTGGATGGAACACAAGGCTACAGCACATACCAGGAAAATGACTTCACGTGCTCCTGTATCATTATCCAGGTCTGGCCAAAGTCATCTGATTTCCAGAGCTGCAATGGGAAAGGTGAGAGATGAGCCTGGATCTTGCAGTGCTCTCAGAGTGTGCAACCCAAGGGAGGGCAACCTCCAAGACACCAAAGCTCAGGCAGCAGAAGGAAGACAGGGACACATCCACCTTAAAGCTGCACCATGTCCACAACTTCCCTGCCTGGGTGAGAACCACCCGAGCAGGAAAACACTGCCTTCACTTTATAGAGCCGCCTGGTTGTACAGGAACTCAGAAATAAAAATAACTTGCTCTAAAGTGCTCGTGGCGTGTGTGATTGCAAAGGTAAACCTGCGGGCAGAGCCTCTCCCTCCTGCAGCATGTCACAGCCACAGGAGTGCTCTGCCACTGCCCAGCTGCGGGTGGGAGGAGGGCAAAGTTCCTGAGCAGAGATGGTATGTCATTTCACCAGCAACAGCAGCAGCAATAAACATACCAACCCGCAGGCACACCAGCCCCACTCCAGATCCCAGTCTCCACAAGGGCAAACCACATGCACGCATTAAGCACTGTAGGTTTCTGACTTAGGTTCCTCTCTTCCCCATCAGGAAGTCAGGAGTGATTGGGATAAAACCAGGGCCCTCGTGCCTTGGCAGCTGTGCTCACCTGCTTGTTGGGGTGGGATCTGTCAAAGCCCAGGACCAGGTTGGGGTTCCTGCTGTGCAGAAGGAGATCTGCTGCCCTAAAGGGGATCGAGAAGCCCTGGATGCTCTTGCAGAAGTCAGTGGTGATCCAGAGGTAAGGGACAAAGGCATCCACAAAGATATACTGGGGAGAGAAGGACCAAGAAGGAAGAAAATCAGAGCAGGGCTCAAGCTACCCATGAGAGCAACAAGTCCTGGGGAGCACCTGAGAGGGAGAACTCTGGAGGAGAGGATCTTGTTCCCACACTTCTACCACATTCTGTTGCTTCCTGAGGTCCCTGAAGCCAACAATTGCTGTGTGCAGAGTGGGGTTTTGGCATGATTCAGCTATGTGGGTCAGTGTATCCATGCCCAGTGCTCCCAACCCAGCTTTGGAGATGGGAATATTCATAGGGATGGAGAGCTGCAGAGCCAGGATGGCTCAAACCACTGCAGGAGAGCTTTGGCCAGAAGAGAGGTGGCTTTGGTGTAGGTAAACTTAAGTGTGCCACAAGATCATGAAAGGTAATGGCCTTCATTGTCCCAGGGAAGGGTACTGGGAGACATTTCTTCTCTCAAAGAGTGGTTGGGCACTGGCACAGGCTGCCCAGGGAGGTGGGGATCCCTGGAAGTGTCCAAGAATTGTGATATGTGGGGACACGGTTGGTGGGCGTTGTGGGGATGGGCTGGAGTCGTGCCTGGGGATCTGAGACATCTCTTCCAACCTTAATGATGATGATGGGCGCACAGCCCCTAACTCTGTTAGCACAAGCCGCTGTGGGTGCAGCCCCCCAGCATCCCACCCCCTCAGTCTCTTGCACCCCGAGGGGCACCACAGGGCACCGTGCCCCCCTCAGCCCCGCTCACCCGCTGGTTGTTGGCCGGGCTGTGGTAGAACTGAGCGATGGCCACCGCGCTGCTGTTCCCATCCCCAAAGCTGAACCGCTCCGAAATCTTTTTAAAACTCTTCCCGTAGTCATAAGAGATGTAAACCTGCAGCAAGAGACCCGGTTACAGGAGCAGGGCTGCAGGACGCCAGGCAGGGGACAGGCAGCTCACAGCACTTACGTCGCTGTTTTTGGGGCCCAGCAGGGACAGGCTGTCTCTGGCCAAGGCCACGATCACGTTGCTCTTCTCTCCTGCCCAGTGAACGACCATCTGGTTGTGGGAGTCATTGAGGCTGACCTGCAAAGGGAATGGGCACCGTGAGCCGGAGCACGGGGTCCCCTTCTCCTGGGGAATGCATGCAATGGGATAAGGCTTTCAAACCTGAACAGGACAGAAGCAATACCGGGGTCAACAGGACCCTGTGGGTTCAGGGTGAGGGTTAGGGCTACAGGGCATGGACCAGGGCTTGGATTTCAGTGCTCACTGTGAGCTGCCAAGTGGTTAAAGCACTGAGACAGACCTTCCTCAGGGAGGAGGTGGTGAAGGATCTGCTGCGAGCACACTGTGCAACCCATGAGTCTGAAGGCCTCAGCACTCATTTATTCTTCCTCAGAGAAAGAGGATTTGTGAGATGACCAGAAGCAAAACTAAAACCGAGGAAGGAGAAGCGATACAAACCGGGCTGGCTAGGCAAAGGGCCAACGCAAACAGAGTCACCTTCCTACAGTGATCTCCGTGCTTAGAAGGACGTGCAGGTATCCAAAACAGACGCAAGCAAACCCACTGCTGCCTGTGCTCACACTGTACCTGGCAGCAGCAGAGGAGGGCTGGTTTCTATGGGGAAGCTATCGCAGCATCGCTGCGGCGGGGCTGGAGGTGCTGCTCTGCAAAACACAGCGTCTGTAGGGAGCTGTAGAAATACAGGGCTAAGCCCTGCTTAGGGCTGGTACCCAGCAGTTCCCTCCTCCTCCCCCCCTCCCCAGTGATGGGCAAAGAAACGCGTGGAAAAAACGATGGCTTTATTCCAAGAGAGGCAAGTGAAACAGAAGTCCCCAAATCCCTCTTACGTAATGGGCTTGTGCAAAGGGAAAAAAAGGAGCAAATTAGAAAGCAAACAGGGGGACAGTGAGCATCTCCCAGGGCCGGTGCCTGCAGCTGCCTGGGCTGTGTGCCCCCACCTGGGGCTCAGAGCAGAGATGTAGGACTGCAGGCAGTGCACCCAGCAGCGGGGGCAGTGAGACCTTGGGGATGCAGGGAGGAAGGAGAGACTGATGTTCCCCCACGCACAACCTGCAGTGTGAAACCCATGGCAGCTCTGTGTCCCCACCTCAGCATCCCCCTTTTTCCCTTTTCCATCAGATCTGACTCCTCCACAAGCAGGAGCTGTTTAGTGCCACTCTTTTGGGTCTATGGCTGCAGCAACGATGGGTCAGCAGCAGCGAGCTGCCCAAAAGCCCCCTCCTGGGGAGAGCCTGATCTCCTCCCCATGTGTTTTCTCCAGGATGTGTTTGTTGACGCCTCCATGACATTTTCAGTAGCACTTTGCAAGTTGTTCTGCAAGAAATCTGACACTAGGCTAGCTAGAGAAACAAAACAAGAGGAGGCTCTGACCCGTGCCCTGCTTTAAACTCAGCCAAATGACCTCTAAAGCATTATTCCCCATGAGCAAAGAGACCGAACTGCAGACGGAGGCTGTCCTTGAGGAGGGGACCAGGGCTGTGTGAGCAGAGCCAAGGCCTGGGCAGCAGCTGAGCCCTGGTTCTGCACAGAGCCACCCGAATTGGAGCAGCCCATTAGGGCCAACTATCACCAGTTTCTCCTGATGGACAAACCTTCTTCAGGAGCTGCCTGGATCCACGAGCAGGCAATGGCTGGTGCCCAATGGAAACAGCACTTAGTAGAAAATCATCGTAATGGGGCTGTGTTTTGCTTTCTGCCAAGTGATTAAGGATATATGAAATATGCATGAAACTCTAATTTGTCCTCCTAATATGTAAGGTGCCAAATGAAGTCCAGGAGGGGAGAAATGAAGCCAAGATGTAGGGGAGGCTGCTTGTATCTCTAGTTAACATAGTTTATGTAGTGTTGCTCACATTCATATTTTCTTTCTGTTAACAGCATCTCCCCACAACCAAAACCCCTGGTTTAGAGCAAGACAGCAACCCTGGAGCTGCCATCACACAGGAGCAGGCATGAAGGGCATCCCTGTGAGCTCTGTGCAGGGATGGGTGGGGGACATGGGCTGTGCTTGCAGTGCGTGGCATTGCCTCAGAATGGGCTTTGGAGCAAAGCATGCATCGAAGGGTTTGTCCTGCACTGAGCACTGTAGGATTCAGACCCGACCTAGGGAAGGGCTATTAATAACGAAGCACTCCGGTGTCAACATCACACCAGGGCTGCACGAGGGAAAGAGACGTGTGGGGATCGTGGCTCTTTCTTCCCATCCTTGTTATGCAACAGCAAATGGGATGCTTAACAACAAACACGGTTCCGAGATCGTTCCTGAATAATTAATAGGCTGTTACGAGGATAAGTGAGCGTGTTGGCGAGGCATGAAGCCTCTGAGGCTTTGAGGTGCCAAGCCCTCGTGCTCCCTGAGCCCCCGCTGCACTGGGGTGGCAGAAGAGCAATGCCAAAGGGGGGGTCATGGCATCATGGGGGGCTGCAATGCGTTGCGTTGGTGGCACTGCAATGGTTGTTTGGTGGCACGCATCGCTCCTCGTGCATCCCACCGACGCTCCATTCCTGCACCTTCTGCTCAGCACAGAGCATCTGTTCCATCCCTGCGTGGTATTTTAAGCCACCTCCTGTGCCTGCCACAGCTCTGCCTGTGTCTCGGGCTGAAAATGCCAGGGCCTGAAATCACCCATATGAAACACGAGTGACTCATTTCAGCGAGCGCCAGGCCCCTGTTAATTGTGTTAATACCAAAATCATCTGCTTGCAGAGCTGTTTGCTCTCTGCTACCGTCAACAGAGCTCTCCTTTTGCTGTTGTGCCTGAAGGAAAGGAAAAGGATAGTGGGGAAATCTGGGGTTGGGTCAGGAGTGCTGTTTTTTCCCCAGGAAGGAGCAAGGAAGGGAGGAAAGATAGGGTTCAGAGCCTGGGGAGCTGTACCAAGATGTGCTGCCAGCACCCAGGGCATGGGTAATGTAGGTCACAATTAATTACAGTTCACGACCGATGGGCTGTGATTGATCTCTCTGGTCATGGAGCAGGATGGCATTTATCCTGCAATGCACATTTCTCTGTTTTGGAGAGCAGAAAGAGAGCATGGTGTGGGTTGTAGGGTGCTCACAGCCTCAGAAGAGCTCCTGTGCTCCGTGCTTGGGATCGTTCTTGCTGCATGCTGGCAGCTTATGGGGGCACTCAAAGCTGCAACCAAGGGACCCAAACACCTTTCTGCCCACCAGAACCGTGCAGGCTGCTCTGGCAAGGAAGGAGACTGCTGTCTCAGTGAGTGCGTTGCTTTCTTGGTCATCTGTGAGAGCTTTAGTGCAACAGGGATGGGAATGTCTCCTGCACAAAGTCATCTCAGTGCAGTGATTTTAACAGGAGATGAATTCTTCTCTGCTGGGCTTTGCAAAGCTGTCATAAAGATGAAGGTCACTGAATAACAGCACAGGGGAGGAGCTGGTGGTCATCCATGTGGGATGCAGAAGTGCCTGGTTCTCTGAGCACTGACAGCTGGGGAGGTCCTCAAGGGTGGGCTGATGGAAGGTCATGTAGTCCTCTTACAGTGCAATTGTAAATAGCCAGAAAACGATGGAACCTGGTGGTCACCAGCAAGCAGGCACCTGGGAGTGAAGGAGGTTCTGAGATGATTTGACTTTATGGTCCCGGGAGGGACAGGTGGATGCTGAGGTGGGCAGTGATGGCTGCAAATGCTGTCCCTAACCCACATCACCTTCCCCTTGCAGGGCCAGCAGATGAGCTCACCTCCTGCCCAGTACCATCCATCACTGTCTGCTGCTGCCACACCAGTACTATGAGGTAGCATCACCTCTCAGGTAGGCAGCAGGAACAGCAGCTTCATGTGCCCTTCTTCTTGTACTGTCCACGGGCTGAGTGGTTCTTTGCTGGTTTATCCACAGATGGAATGGGATTTGAGGGATAGCCGGGATGGAAAAACCAGAGGGAGGGATGAGGATGAGTCTCCACCACTGTAATGAAGCCGTAGGTTGGGCAGTGTGCAGTGCTTTGGATGCTCACAGGGACTGAGGGAGTGCTGAAGGGCATAGGCAGCACTTGTCCTGCCCAGGGGATGCTTCCCATCAGTGGCATTGCAAAAATGACCCATCCAGTGTCCAGAGCCCGTTGCCAAATTTGCCAAGCTGTGCAGTGCCATGGAGAAGCCGCAGTGGCTTTGGAGTTGCACCCCCAGCTCCAGTTCTGGCTGTCACAACGTGTCACTCCATCAGTCCCCTGGCTACGTTCCAGCAGTGATGGGCAGCTCTGCACGAGCAGTGCCATGAGGTTACACCAGGGCAGGGCGAGCCAACACACAGCATATGGCTGAGCACACTGCCAAGCACAGGGAGCAGCACATGCCCCTGAGAAGGGTCTCCTGCAGGGCTCTCAGTGGCTCACTCAAGCACTGTCACCTTGCTGATGTCCCTCTGCTAACCTCGCCAGCATCAGGGGAGCAACAGAGACACAGAAGGGGTGGGGACCACACGATGCTTGTGACTGGAAGCAAGAAGTATAGCATGTGGCTTTGTTTTCCTTCTTGTTCATAAACCACAATGGGGGTTATGTCCTCATTCCTTTTGTAGCAGATGCCATGATGTAAAGCACTGTATGGTTCAGAAGGGTTGTGTGGGCCTAGTGAAGTTCTGGTGAGGTCTGGTACCTGGGCTTTAATCTGCTTGCATCCAAAAGCAGCAGAAGGGCCAATTTTTGCATTAAAGTCTGCAACTGTTTTGTGTAATGCTGCCAGTGAGAGCAATTCATTGCTCCAAGCGAATCCCTTCCAAAAGCTTCAGGCAATGAGAAAAGACCCAGCAGAGGCCAATTGTATACGTAACCACCCCTGCCTGCTCTGTGTCCTGCTCTGGATGTCACTGCAGCCTTCCAAGTGTTCCAAGTCCAGGCTATGGGTGCTGCTCTCCACCCTGACCTGTCAGAGTGCCCTGAATGACAGCTGTGGGGGGCTGAAGGGAAAATGCCCCACATACGTGCTGACAGTACAGAAGAAGGGGAAATCATTGGGAACGGAGAAGGCTAAGAGGGAAAGTTCTCCCCTTCCATAGGAGGGAAATGCAGATGTGGCCGCTGCCCTCAGGCAGCACACGGGGTACAGTGGGACAGGAGCAGCCTGAGCGAGCAGGGTCACACAAGGCAATGGCACAGTTTGGCATATGGAGTAAAACACAAAAATAACAGGCAGGCAATGGCAGCCTGCAGACTCCCAGGGCAGGCACACGGGCAGCGTGTCCTGTTTGACATCCCTCCCATTCAAAGTGAGGCAAAGGGAGAGGGGGATGCTGGTCCCGGCAGCAAAACTTGCTAATTAATGGAGCCTGCGCAGGGATGCTCTCAGGGACGGCCATCTGTATGCTTTTCTGTGGTCAGCCAGCTCCTCACATCAATAAACAAGGGCCAGCCGGCCAGACAAGCAGCCAGGGAGAAACCTTCCTTACAGAGAAGGCTCAGCACCTCACAACAGCACAATCGTGCGCTAAAGTCCCCCTTTCAGCCCAGTTTCAGGGTTGAAACGTCCCATTCGAGCACATCTAGTGGGAGACAGATGCCAGCTGCAGTTCCCAGCCGTGGGGCTCCCATCCCCTGGGGACAAGCTGGCCCCGGCTCAGACCCACGAGCGTGCCTTGCCAACCCGGCGGCACGGCTGGGTCGCGATGGCTCCGATACCAACCGAGGGAGATGCGGGGAAAGATGTAACCGCGCTCAGCATCTCCCGGTCAGCTCCGTTTGGAACGGGGCAAGTGCGGGCGCTCGTGGGTTCAGTAGGGGGCTGCGGTGCCCCGGAAAGGGGGAGGGGGAAACCACGCAGCGCAGCATTCACCCTGCTAATGCACATCGCTGGAAGGAGGGGGGGGGGGGGGGTGGAGAAATACAGACAGTGTTTGCGGGAAGGGGGGGGTTGGGGGGGAAAGCGCTGCATGGGTGATGTAACGCACCGCTCTGCCGTGCGGTCGGTTTAATGAATTAAGAATAAATAAATTAGAAATGATGCGGAAAGAGGGGGGGGAGGGGGGGGAAAGGGAGGAAAAGAGGGGGAGGTCGCGACCGCGGCTCACCTGTCCGTACACCTGGATGGGCTCCTGCGCGGCACGGCGGCTCCGCGGGGGCTCATCGGGTGCGTCCGGAGGGACGCGTAGCAACAGCGAGGAGCCGCCCCCCGCCGCCCCCTCCGACAGCAGCAGCAGCAGCAAGGCGAGGCGGTGCGGGGACAGAACGGCACCGTTCGCCCCGCCGCTGCACCGCGTCGCCATGTTCGTGGCGCGGGGCCGGGCCGCGCCGTGCGGGACCGATGGAGCCGCGCCGCCGCCCGGTCAGAATGTGCAATGTGCTCCGCCGCGCCGCCCCGCGACCGCCCCCAGAGCGATGTGTTCCCCCCCCCCCACAACCTCCACGCTTCATCATCCCGGGGTAAACCGGGCCCGCGGGATGCGGGCGTCGGGGAAAGCCCGACGTCATGAATAGGCTTAGTGGAAAGGGTGTCGGAACAGCCGTCACACGCGAGGAAAAAGAAAAGATTGAAAAAGAGCGAGTGGAAATGCTTAAATATCGGATGTAAGAAACTCAGCGCTCAGAAATCGGCAGTTAAAAAAAAAAAACAAACAACACGGAAAAAGAGGTACGCGGTCCTAAGTTGGCAATCTGAAGGGATGGGAGGTCGGTGGTAAGAAAAGCAGTGATAAGGAAGAGGCGGTCAAAAGGAAGCTGTCTGAAGTGGTAATAGAAATGAGCACTGCAAAGTACACAGTGTAAATCAACAGTGAAAATAAGCAAAGTACACAACCAAAAATCAACAACGAAAGATAAACATTAAATTAAAAAAAAAAAAAAAAGGCTTTTCAGCCAAAGCTGTTACAAAGTCTGTGCAGTGTGTGTGCATTGCAGGGATTAACGTGTTTGCCAACCTTGTAACCCATCTGCTTGGTGGAGGTGATGTATGGTGACATGGGGACAGTGCAGACCACCACTGGGGGGGCCCTGCATTTTGCTGGCTGTAATAGCTGAAACATTGCCCAGAGTGTTCCCAGAGGTACCTTTTGCCTAGAAACCTAGTTAGCATGTTTCAATTATGGAGCCAATACAATTAGAAGCCCTCCTAATAAAGCTCTTAGCTGTCTCGATTCAGGGTAATGTCCCCCTGGAGGACCACAGGTCACGGGGGTGAGAGTTGATAGATGTTTGTGCATGGATCCATGGAGCTGCTGTCTGCAGGTGGGACCAGCAGGGACCCAACACACAACAGCATCCCTTCCGCAAAGTGCTGCCCCAGTCCCCAGAAAAAAAAAAAAGAAGAAACTGATTCAGAGTAGAATAGGAACTGGTGAGAAATGAGGAACCGGCCCAAGGATGGTTTGCTCTTTGTGTGGGTGCTTGTCGTCCAGTCTGAGCCCCAGGGTTGCTCCTGGGGAGGGTGGGTGTTGCAATTCCTCTGTGCATAGCCCCAAGTAAGAGCTGATTGCTGGAGAATGTCCCGTCCTTGGAGGCATTCAAGGCCAGGCTGGATGTGGCTCTGGGCAGCCTGGTCTGGTGGTTGGCGACCTTGTACATAGCAGGGGGGTTGAAACTAGATGATCATTGTGGTCCTTTTCAACCCAGGGCATTCTATTCTATGATATGAGAAGGAGATATGAATGTATTTCGTGTGCAAGGGAGCTTTTTCTGGGCAGATTGGCCTTTTTTCCAGTCCCCAAAGTACATGAGTCTCCCCACCCAGCATTGCAGAGGAAGGTAGTGCTGTGTTGAAATGGTCCCATTTATAGAGGGGCTGGGAAGGCCATAGGAAGCAGAAGGTTATTCTTCCAGACAGGAGGTGTATTGGTTTGGGAATGTCAGTGGCAGACCCCATTTTGTTCTCAAGCATCCTTTAAAGAGACGGCACACAGGAGGTTTGTGGGTAGGCAGCGCATTGACCCCCTATGGGCTGTGTGCTGGGAATGAATGGTGTGCAGGGGTACACCCTCCAGGAACCCTTCCTCAGCTGTGCTGGGCACATATCACATGTATGGTATGTCCCTTCCCCAGGTCTGCATTCCTTTTGATGTAGCAATAGCTGCACTGGAAAATATACCTGATCCTGGGGCCATATCACAGCACCCCAGTAAAAAGCCTTGGTGGTCTGAGAGCATCTCCCTGCAGAGGAGCCAGCAACACCACGTGCTGTGGGGCTGTGTGTGTTTGGTTGTGTGCACACGTCGCTTTCAGAGTAGAAAAGCTCTGTGGTGTAGTGTTCATGTGCTGAGGGAGGTTCCTTTCTGGCAGCCTCTACCAAGGTATGAGCACTTGCTTCTCAGGTTGTGAGGAGCTCTGTAGGGTGTGTGCGCTGGCATGCTGGCACGCCATAGGCAGCAGTGCTGGGCATCTGCATCCCCTATGTAGGGTTGGCACGGCTGTGCCACTGCAGGGCATAGCAATGGCATCACCTTCCTGCAAGAGCAGAAGAGCTCCCTGATGCCTGTCCCTGTAAGGAACGATGGTCAGCCCTATCTGCAGTAAGGTCGCAGCCTACGGACACACACACGGACACACGGACACACGGACACACGGACACACGGACACGGCTCCGGCCCGTGGGCTCCGGGCGATGCGGGCACAGCGCGCAGCAGCGCCACCTGGCGGCCGGTCCTAAAAGCGCATGAAGCCCGCGGGCTCCGCGGTGCGGCAGAGCTTTCTATGGCCAAGGCGCCGGGAGAAGGATTTGTTTTCAGTGTAAGTTGGAGCCTCTCTGCTGAGAGATGGGGGCACGTGTAGGAGAGAGGTGGTACTGTAGTAGATGGGCTGTTGCATGCAGGGTGTAGGTTGCATGCCCGAGGAATGCAGCACATCCTGGGTCATGCTGTGTGCTGCCCTGCAGGAGGGCTGGCAGAAGGGTGCTGGGCAGGGATGGAGCTTTTCTGATGCTGGCAGGACCCTGTGCCGATGTGCCAAGGTCTGTGCTGCTGTCGCATTTAATCCAGTTTTTGCCTCGACCTTTGGTGTTTGCCTGAGCGCCAAGTTACTGTGCATCCAGAGTTCATGTGCCCGTAGGGATTGAGCAACCGAGGGGAGGGGAGAGCAGAGACGGGATGCAGGGAGATGAGGGGTGAGCCATGGGTGTGGGGGGAATACGATTCCTGGGGGTTAGAGGGTGTGTGCCCATCACAGAGCACTGCACGAGGGCCCTCTGTCCTAGGAGTGGATGCACGCATCTGTTGCAGTAGCTGCACCCAGGAGCGTCGGTCTCCCAAGGAAGCAGTGTTGTATGGCTCCTCTGTGCAGTGGAAATGCTAAGTGACAGCCTGAAGCAGTGATTGAGCACCTGGTGAGAGGGCAGAGCTAACCCAGGGAAGCTCAGGTGCATGCAATGTGCTGACTGATGGAAGGGGTCTAACCAGGATCCACTCCCTCCCAGCCCTCATTTAAGGGTTGGCAGTGAGGGAAGGGGATCTCACTGAAGATCCCTGCCTACCCAAAGCTTCCTAAAGGTAAACAGGCTTCCTCCTTTGTTTCTGTATCTGTGGTTGCTGCATTTAGGTTTGTCCTCATTTGGTGCAGCCAAGGATTTTGCCACTCTGCTATTATCGCTGTACTTTCCACGCATTATAGTGTTACACCCTGTGTGGTATGGCATGCACTGGTATTGCTGTAGGTATTGCTAAGAGATTTCTCCTACTTGTGCATCTGGGAACCTCTGTAAGGAATAAGGGGAGAAAAGGGGGTAAAGGTTTAGGTGGCTGCTGCAGAGTGAGGTGATAAATGTCACCTTAGGGTACACTCTATCATCTGCCTTGGGCTGGGAAGGTAGAAGGCTGTGTCACAGCATGGGGAGGTTTGGGGCAGTGCAGGTGACAGAGCAGAGCTGACTGTGCATGGAAAAGCCCAGAACAATGCTCCCTGTGCTCTGTTGTTCCCTGTGGCTTGGGCATGAGAGCACAAAGCTGGCAGAAGGGCCTGTTGGGTGGTAACTTGTTCCTGTGGAGTGATTGGTGGGAGTGGGCAGAAATGGGGTGCCAGGATGGTCTCTGTACTGTCTGGAGATTGAGAGTGAAGATGCCGCGTGCCATCAAAGTTGGCAAATGAGCTTTATTAAAGGTCAGCCTGACTGAAGGCAGGGCAGTCAGGTGTCCAAAGGAAGCACATTGGCTTTTCAGGGGGGAAACAAGCCAGGAACCACAGCTCCCCCCATCCCCAGCTTCTAAGCACTCCCGCTTCCCCCTCCCCTAATTTTCCCTGTGAGCTCCAAGGGCTCAATGTCTGCCTCTCATCTCCAGATATGCTCCTCTGTGCTAAGTTCTCATGTGGCATCTTCAGGTGAGATGAAGGAGCTCTCGTCCAGTGCCAAGAAGTCCCAGAATGTCCAGAGGCCGAGGAGCCATCAGGAAGACCCATGCTGGCTGTACAAGGTAGGAGGTCACGGTATTTTTTTCAGGGAATACAGATGTGCAGGTCACACTGGAGAACACAATGCACGATGCTGTTTGCCTCTCTCCTTGATGTGACTTCATCTGCAGGTGTCCATGGCAGCTCATGGAGGAAGAGAGATGGGTGCAGATGGATAGAGACCCAGCGACACATGATGTTACTGCTGTGCTTATATTGCAATGCTGTTTGTGTGTAGGGCCCCTGTATGGACTCACAGGTGGTGATGGCAATGGGGTGAGTTCACATTGCAGCCGAGGTTTGCAGTGTGAAGCGAGGATGGAGAGTGCTGTTCTGGGAGCAGGGATGGAGCTCTCGGAGCTGCTGTCAGTGCACGTGTCCTGCTGAGTGGGCAGTACTCACAATCATACAGGCTGGAGAGAGCACGTGGCATGTTTATTTCCAAGAAGTCTGAATAGCAGCAGCTTTGCGTAGCGTTAAGGTGTCTGTGTGCCATGAGGAGGGGTGGGAATGCTGGGGGGTCCAAGAACCACCCATGAGCAGAGAAGGTCCGAGAGCGGCTCAGATTGCAAAGATGGGCTGTGAATGAGCATCCACGGGTGGTGGGTGTGTGCTGTAGAAGTGGAGGGAACTGTGTGGCATCCTCCTTTCCGTGTGCACATCAACACATGTGCACCTCTTTGCCCAGGGGAGCGAGGGGTTTGGGATGCTGAGACTTGCCGAGCGATGGGAGGAGATGGGGACTCCTTCTATGGGGGAATGTTGTCCGAAAAGGCTCAGGAGGGGTGGGATGAGACAGAGTCTGTTGGGGTTGCAGCCAACCTGGGGACACCTACTCGGTCTTGTCAGTGTCACCATTGGGACACGCTGAACCATTCTCCCGCAGCTTGCGCATGTAATCGTGGGGGCCTTTGCCCTCAAAGGCAGTGGGGCTCTTGTAGGATCCACCAATCTTGTCCCACAGGGTGAAGTACTGCCCGTAGTTGTAGTCAAAGTAGAGGTGGTGGTCGGTGTGGTGGGCAGAGCCGTTGATGACGTGCCGTAGCGGTCGGGGGACGCGATAGTCGCCATCGTGGATGGAGATGGTCCAGACGTTGACGAAGATGTAGAGGCCCAGGTAGGTGATTTTGTGCAGGGGGAAGAGGAAGGGGTAGACGTGGTAGGGCAGGCTCTGCATGAAGCCATCCACGGGGTGGAAGGCATGGCTGGCGAAGGGCGTTGCAATCTTCCAGAGGTGGTGAGGTTTGTGGAAGCGCTGTGGAGAAAGGATAGGTGCTAGGCCAGAGGCGAGGGGCTGAGGCCCATGGGATAGGAACCCCTCTCCAGGCCCACCTATTTTGGGATAGCTACCTGCCAGCATCACTGAGGATAGCTGTTGTGTGTGGCTGAGTGACACAGGAAAGTTGGGGTCACAGAATCTTTGTAGAGCCATAGGTTCTAAGAGACTACAAGCTCGCTTGTCAGTGGGGATGCAGATGAGGAAACGTGGCCCATTCCCACCTGCACCTATCCCCATTTCTCAATACCCTGGCTGACAGCCAGCTCCCCCAGGCCCCCAAGAAGGTCCTCTACCTTATAGAACAGCCTGTGGTGGAGGCCCCGGTGTATCCAGTAGATGCCCATGTCAGTGAAGAAGAGGAAGGACAGCATGCTGAGGAAGACTCCAGGCCAGCCTGGGGGGAAGAGGGGGGAAGTCATGTCAGTGTTCCTTCTGCATGTGCCATAGCTCCAAGGGGTGAGCATGAGTAGGGAGCTGGGGCTTCATGTGTGCAGGGATGGAGGGAAGAGAGCAGGGTCATGGTTGAAAAAGTGAGCTGGGTCCTATGGGATTATATAGCAAGGGATGGAATGTCACGCAGTTAGGACAGGGCGTGCATCCCGTTGGCATTCTTGACCCTGAGGTAGGGGGTTGGCTGTCGTGTGTGGGCCGACGGGGTGCCAAGGGCATAACTCAGAGCTGAGATGCTTTGGAACTGGGAGGTTGATGCTGCCAGCTCTGGCAGGGGGGTAGAGGAGGACATGGGAGGTGTCTGCAGGCTTCTGGCTCAGAATGGAGAAAAAAATGTTTAGAAATGGGGGCAGAGCAATGGAAAATGAAGGGCAAGGGGCAGCGGGGCCTGGGCAGCAGCTCACCGTAGGGGGAGTCCTCAATGTTGTCATAGAGTTTGCTGTAGCCTCGGACCTCAGCAAAGAAGAGGGCAACGGTGGGCACACTGATCCAGGGCAGGGAGCGCAATGCATAGATGATTTCCCGTTGCACCTGGTTCTGTGGGGAGGCAGAGAGGGAGCCAGGTTAAGGGACAGCATAAGTGGAAGCAGAGTGAAGTCCACAGTACTTGTTGTGCCATTGAGGCCATGGGCAGGCAGGGAGGGCAGGCATTTGGCATGCTGTTTGGTATTTGGAGCAGGTGTTCAGATGTATGCCTGGGGACAGGGTGTGCAGAGAGGTTGTTTTGAGGAGAGCTGTGCTGTGGGTGTGGAGAGTGGGTGCCAGGGTAGCCTGGAGTGTAAGTGGTGTTGGTGGGGGAAGAGAATGGGTCTTGGGTGCCTTGTAGTCTGTGAGTGCAGAGGTGAGGGTGTCATGCAGGGTCAGAGGTTGATGAGTTTGTGTGAGCAGTGCGCTGAGTCCAGCGGTGAGGAGGGCTGAGCTGCAGACAGCCAGGGAGGTGGTTTGTGGAGCTCTGTGTGTGCAAAGTCTTGTTGTTGGGCTGCTCGGACCCTGATGCAAGGATCAGCTGCTGGGCATGGTTGATGTCAGTGGTCACGAGGCTTTTGGATCTTGCCCCGAAGAAATGGCTAGGTTAGCCCTCAAGCAATCAGCCACCTTTTTTTCTCTGTGACTTCTGGTCTATATTATGTGAGTTTTCATCTATTCTATTCCTGTAGTTGATGCCTTTTGTATTCTGTGTGACACCCATTCTATGCAACATCTATTGTATTTTAGTTCAGGCCCATCCTGTTCTATTCTGTTTCGTTATACTCTGTCCTGATCTTGTCTGCTTTATTCTTTTCTGGTCCATTCTAGTCTACTTCAGCCCAGTTTTGGCCCACCCCTGTGAAACAGGAGGGACACCTCAGGGTGACAAAGCCCAGGGTTGGGAGCCCAACCACATGTTAGAGGCCAGGGATGGGCACCCACCTGTCATCAGCTGCCCAGTCACCACCAGGCCCAGCTGTGTGGGTGCTGGCAGCAGTCTGGGGCTGGTGCTGAGGAGCTGGACTTGGTGCCTTTGGTAGGAGGAAGAGCCACATGCTTTGGGTGTTGGAAGCTGAAGGTCATACTGGGGCCTTGAGGTGTGAACACAGGGCTGGGAAACAGCAGGCCCAGATGTGGGCAATGCGTGTGTAGGGCTGCTGGGGTTGGACAGGACCCCTAGTCTGGAGTGAGGTGGGCAGGAGAGGCTGGTGCCGGAGTGTAGGATGTGAGGGGCATTGTGTGTGGGGTGGCCGTGTTGTGGATGGGAGAGTGTGGGTGCAGCAGGGATGGGAGTGAAAAGGTCAGGACTGGAGGGGACTGGGAGGTGCAAGGTAGAAATGGGGCGTTTGGGCTTGCAGAGGGGCCTGGGGCAGGTGCTAGTGTCCTTGGGGAGAGCTTTTGTATGGGGAAAGGCAGCACCCTGTGTTCAGGTGATAGGAGTGGGGCATTATCTGAATGGTAACAGATAAGGAGATGGTCCTGAGAGCAGAGAGACCCTGGCTAGGGGTCAGTCCTGCCCTGTTATGCTCCATCAGGGAGTGTCAGGCAGCTCCTGGAGGAGATGGGTGGCAAAGGAATGCCAGCAGCATCTGGGATGTGCTGGGGAGGGAGCGGGGTGCGTGCAGCCATGGTACCCACCTCTAGGAACTGGGGGTGCTTCTTCAGCTCATGGTCAAAGATGAAGTAGTAGCTGAGGGTGCCGAAGAGCAGATAGAGGGTGAGCGCTCCGAGGTTAGTGATGACGAAGAGGCTGAGCAGCTGGCGGCAGGGCTCGTCCTCTGGCCAGCCCGTGGGGTACACGTAGGGTGTGAGCAGGTGGTGGTCAGCGACCTCCAGCACCAGGTCCATGGTGGGTCTGGGGGAGAGAGATGGAGGGACAGGAGGCCTTGCTGTGTATTCTGAGGAGAGGTTCTGTAGGGAGGTGTGCTTTTGTAGGGGTGTGGGGTGTTTGTGAGCTGTCAGGTGGGACTGGGCTATGAGATGGAAAAGTGGGGCAATTGGGAGGAGTGAGTGGGGCTGTTCTGTGTGAGGAGAGGATCTCTGGGATCATTGGGAAGGGGTGTATGGGGGGGGAGGAGGGGGAGGCTGTGCTGTTCTCATGGAGAAGGGGGAGGGGGGAGGAGGAGGATGGCAGGGTTGCCAGCCCACGGCACAAGGGATGGGGCACGAGAAGGCTGTGCTGGGTCAGGGGCTGCAGTTAGTGGGATGTGAGCAAGGATGCAGAGGAGCGGGGCTGTGTCGTTCATGCCCGTGTGTTGATGGAGCAGTGATGGACAGGAGGCTGCCGTGGTGGGGCAAGTCGAGGAGGCAGGGGGGTGCTGCCCTGGGGCCCATCCTCCTCCCGGAGCTCCGCGGACCTCAGCAGCGTATTAGGTTGGCGTGGAACCCCGAAGTGCTGCGGCCGGGATCCTGAAGGCTGCGCGGAGGGGAGGGCGCTGCGGGCTGCAGCCCGGGCCGCGCTGCGTGCCGGCTACGAGCCTGCTGCAGGAGGACACGGAGGCGGCGAAGCCGGTCCCGGTGCCCTGGGCGCGGTAACAGCGCGCTCCTCGGGTGCTGCGGGGCTGACGAACGCCCGCGGGCTCCCCCGAGGCAGATCACCGTACCGGAGCCCTACGCTCGGCTGCCTCCCGCCCGCTCCCCGCGCCCACCCCGCGATTCCCCCCCGGTCCCCCCGCACCCCGTACCTGCCGGCGGGGCCCGAGCGCGGCGGTGGGCGGGGCGGCGCCGCCCTCTAGCGCCACGTGACGTCACGACCCGGCCCACCTCGCGCCACCGCCGGCGGTGACGTCACGGGGGGGCGGGGCGCGGGGACGGAGGAGACCGCGGGTTCGGGGCCCGGGCTCGGCGAGTGGGCGGGGATCCGCGCGGGGTCGCGGCGGTGGTACCGGGTGGTACCAAGTGGTGCCGTGGGGCGGGCGGGGGCTTCGATCGCCTCCCGCGTCCGCGCAGAGCTTCTCTGCTGCTCAGTGCAGCTGTGATTCCCACCGCTTCCCACTAAACATCGGTGCCTCCCGGCCTCTCTCCCCGCTCTGTTCCAGCACGCAGGACGACGCTGCTTACGAAGGAGTACAACACTTTTTATTCCCACGCAGCCGTGTCACAATTTACCAACACCAGACCAGTCACCCACAGAAACGACCCCGGCACCAGCCCCGTTGTGCGTCCTCCCACCCTTCACTCGCCCCTCAAAGGACGTCGTGCCCCTTCTTCTCTCCTCTTCCTACACCTCAGAGCACGCTTCTCTTACCAAAAGCATTGCCTATGCTCTCCGTCCCCCCCCGGGCACACGCTCAGCCCTCTGCCCCGCACCCCCACCGCTCCCTTGGATGAAGATCTGGCGGATGATGAGTTCCCATGCAGTGCCAACGTCCTCCGAGCCGAGCGCGCTCCTCCGTGCGCGGTGCCACCTACCTCTGGCTGCATCCCAGCGCTCTGATGATGCCGACCGTTCTGAGAGATTGCCGTTGTCCCAGGCCCTCGGAAAGGCCCCTCCCCCACTGGGGGCCCCTCTGAGAGTACGGATGTTACATGTGGACGAGGCTCAGCCCATCCTGCTCTGCTAACAGAGGTGCTGCCCACCTGGGCAAAATGCTACAGGACAGAACCTGGGGAAAAGCTGTAAGCCCTGTGAGTTTCCTCATCTCCGCTGCTGTTGAGGTCAAGGTGCCTTCTGTGCTTCCAGTGATCATCCCTCCTCACTCCAGGTCGATCCCAATCGCTGCTATAGCCGAGGGGCCGGCTCGGCGGTGGGTTTGTCGCTGGGGGTGCTGGCTGCTACCCTACAGAGACTCGGGCTGACACGAGAACAGTACATGGCTGGGCAGCAGAGCCACCCCTATGAGGTTGGGTCCTGCAGAACCGCCCACAGCCACAGCTGTGCCACCACCAGAAGGCTTGTTTGGGCTCGGCTGTCTGCTGAAGAGCTGGAGGCTGCAAAATGAAAAAAGATTACGCGTATGGGTGCAACAGACACTTGCAAGTTAGGTGGGACCTGCAGGCAACCCCTTCCCCAGACCCCCTGAGCTGATCACCTCTCAGCTGGGAAGCCCATCAACAAACCGCTGCCCAGTCTGCCTTGTTCCTCCATACAGCCCTGCTCCTCTGCAGACACTGATGTGTGCTGCCAAACCCGCAAAGCCCCACTGTTGACTGACTGTCTGACAAGCCCTTCATGGTAAAGCATCACCAGATTTGCAGCACTCCATGTCCACACAGCTAAATGCCTCCATCCCACTCCAGCTAACCCAAAGCATGCATTATCCAAGCCTCATCTCTGTCCTGATCTAAAAAAGGCTGCACTCCCTCCATCTCTGGATGCCAGCAGCCCCTCTGTTGCATAGATGTCCATGCCTACCTCACACAATGACTGGGCCAAGCCCCAGTGCTTACCCCTGCAGCTCTTGCCGTCCCCTTGCAGTGTCCCTGTCACGCAGCTGCACAGGGGTCCATCCGCTTGACTCGTGCAGATCTGCTCACAGCCACCGTTGTCCTCACACCAGTCTGATCCTTTGTGCATGACAGATAGTGAGAGAGGCTGCTGGATCCTGAGCAGCCCTCAGTTGTCCACCAGGACCCCAACTCCCTCCAGTGATGAGTCCTACTGGAACTCTCCCATCCCCTTCCACTGCTCACTCCCATGTCCTGGCCATCTTTCCTTGCACCAAGGGGATCATCACATAAGGTAGAAGACCCCTCATGCCTGTCCTCAGGGCCACACACACTTACGTTTCCTCCGAATGGGCCCCACTGACAGGATCTGCTCGTGGGCCTCGTGGGTAAAGGCATTGGCTGACCTCCGGTGCTGGGGGCAGTTCTGCATGGAGATGTCAGCACATTTATTACTCTTGGCCACCGACCAAGCCCTCTCCACACACCTCCAACCCAGACCCCCCAAGAGACCCCCCCCCCAACACAACTGGGGTCTTCCCACAGCAGAGCTCTCCTCCCTGCAGCCAGAGGGATGTTCAATCCTCCCCATCTCTTCCTCAAGGCTGCCTCTCTGGCTGCCCCTTGAATACATGAGCCATGCACAACATGTTCCACCTCTGCCTCAGAAAACCCCCAACCCCAGCGACCCTCAGCCTTAGCCTCACTTACTATTTTGCAGGAGTACTTCTCCGAGTCACACAGTGAAACAGCACAGTGCAGGTGGACTTCGTCGTAGTCCCCAATGAACTTGAAGACAGTGACATGGAAGCGACAGGTCAGGGACACACCGTTCTCCTCTATGCCAATGGTGTTGTCCTTCAAGTTTTGGCATCTGTGAGCAGGAAAAAAGCTGGCCACGGTGCCTCTCTGACTGGGACCCTCCTTCAAGCAACACTGCTTGCTTCTGTCCCTATGAGACCCCGCCTTGACCAAATCTTTCAGCTATTCTCCTTGATGCCACTATGCCTATATGAGCATCATAGGACCCATGTTTCTGCACCCCTATGACATTCCAGTTTTGGCTAGGATAGATGTAGGTGTTTTCATAGTAGCTCCTGTGGAGCTATGCTTTCCATAGATAACCAAACCAAGGCACCTGTGGTCACTCACCCTCCCTCAATGATGAAGTAGCGCAGTTTGTCATTGCTGTCCCGTGAGGGCGTTGCATAGCACTTGTTCAGCATCAGGATCAGGTGGTTGGAGTCAGCCCCCACCACAAAGACCCCCACGTAGAGCACGTCCCGCGTGGTCAGCACCACTTCCCCCTGCCGGTATGGGTGCTTGTAGGAGGAGTTCTTGTACAGGGCCATCTTGGTTGTGAAGCTTCCTTCCTGCGTTGGCACTGTCAGGTTGATCACACTAATAAAAAGAAAAAAAGAAAAAAAAAAAGTCTTGGACCTCACATTGGCTGTTGTTTGCATAGTGTAACCTTGCTGTCCATGCACCACACATGAACTACTTGCTCTGCTCTGACCTGAGCATTGGCCGCACAACCGAGTCCAGAGAGATCTTGATGTCCAGCTCATAGGCACAGGAAAACTCCACGTTGATGGTCCGGTCCCGGGTGATGATGTTGCCTGTGTTGTTCGCGCTTTCAATCCACACCGTGTTCTTGTATACGATGTGAGTGCTGTTGGACTGCAGAAGGCAGAACGGGGCATCCCTCTCAAGTGACCATCTCTGATCTCCCACTTGTGGCAGATGCCTCAGACCCAAAACATATGGTGTAACTCTGAAAATACCATTTCTTCTACCCAAATATGACCGAGGCTCAAGGCAAGATGCATCCCAAGCGCTGACCACCTCTTAGGTCCCTTTCATCATTGAGGAGCCACCCTACAGCACGCTGTGCCCTTGCTGCCTTCCTGCCCCATTGCTCCCAGATGAGACAATACCCAATGCCTGCAGCATCCACCCCTGGGCCCATTAGCCCATCACCCTGTCCCACCTGCACCAGGTTGCCGCAATTGCCCTTGGTGTTGTTGATCTGGAAGGAGATGAAGTCCTCGCCCTCTATGCCAGGACAGTGGCGGTCATTGACCCGTACGCCCTCGCGCTCGAAGCCCAGCTGGAACAGCTTGCACTTGGAGATGGACACCTCCATTTGTGCGGCTTTGCACGTCACCTCTGCATCAATGATGTCATGGGTGGCTAGGAGAGAAGGAGAAGGCTCATGGAACCAACTGAAAGGACACCCCGGGCCCAGATCCCCATCCCAGTCATCCCTCCCAGCCCTGGGCTCACTGTTGCCATAGGGTGGGGGCTCAATGCAGCCACACAGCTCCCCGCCATCATCCAGCTCGCAGGTCCGGTTGGGGCAGTCGGCGCCAGCACAGGGGTCCTCCACCACTCCTGCTAAACAGCGCGAGACGCACCTTTACCCTTGTGCTCTGGGCCCAGTGCACCCTGAGCACCCACAGGAGCCCATCTTGCTTACAGCAATTCTCCTTCTCAATCCACTCGGTGCCCAGGATGCCGAAAGTACGGCACGCTTCACCATAGGCGGCCAGCGAGCCGCACAGCTGCACCTGCTTGCGGTTGTAGCAGCCATCCAAGAAGCAGGACTCGTAGAAGGGCAGAGGGTCCAAGAGGCCGTAGCAGGGCTGGAAGAAGCCCTTCATGTCTGTCAGCTTCAGGCAGTAGCTGTCGCTCTGCAGCTTCTGGATCTGGACGTTGTCGCAGGACGCGGCGTACTGGGAGTACTGCAGCTCGTTGCAGCTGCGGGCACCGGACACGTTGTGAGGGGGGGGTCCCCAACTGCCCAGCCCCGTGCCCTCCCACCACATCCACCTCACCTCTTCTGCATGCCGTTGGTTTTCCAGCTCTGTGCCAGCACCACGCTGCTGACCACCGGCTTGCCCCGCAGCGTCGCATAGTCATCCGTCGGGTCACCGTTGAAGTTGCCGCACAGCCCGCACACCTTGTTCTGCAGCCGGTCTCCGATGGTGATCTTGATGACGTTGAAGCCGTTGTAGCGGATCTGGATGTCGGGGCCGGAGTCGATCACCAGGAAGCCCTCCTGGTTGTAGATCTTGGTGGAGAGTCCCGTGACGAAGGGGATGCTCACGAGGCTGCCATTCACCTGGCGCAGGGGGGAGACGCAAGGATGACATCCCTTCATCCTCCCCACCACTGGGCAGGAGCACCGTCCCCCTGCAGTCTCCACAAATGTTTTCCAGTACCCCAAGCATGCAAACACAAGAACTCTGCATCAACAGCTGCCTTTCTTAAACTCCAGTGAATCACTCTGAAGTCCTTGCCTCCCTTATGTGCCAGCATAAGGCCATACAAACATGCATGGGCTCTAGCTCACAAGTCCTCTCCTGCTAAGACAGGCCACATGTGATGTGTCTCTACCCCAAAATCAGAATGCCCCTATGCATATTCCGCATCCTCCTCTGTTTCCACCTCAAGATTCTGTGATAAAATCAAGCAAGGATAACTTTAAATAGATACAGAGGTGATGAATGCACAACAGCAAGATCCAGTAGATCATAGAATCATAAAATGGTTAGGGTTGGAAGGAACCTTAAAGATCATCCAGTTCCAACCCCCTGCTATAGGCAGGGACACCTCCCTCTAGACCAGGCTGCTCACAGCCCCATCCAGCCTGGCCTTGAATGCTTCCAGGGAGAGGGCATTCACAGCCTCACTGGGCAACCTGTTCCAGTTTCTCACCAACCTCACAGTAAAGAATTTCTTTCCAATATCTAGTCTAAATCTACACTCTTTCAGTTTAAAACTACTGAACATTTCTATATAAGAACTAAGCCTTCTCTACAACTTCTGCTGATGGTGTACTACCATAAGAAGCATTCCAGCTATGTAAAAAATCAGAGTCCATTACATATTGATGCCTAAGAAATATCTAGATTCAAGAGCAGTCCCCTTCTATTTAGGTGCCTGTGTCCTCCAAATTTTCTTAATTAGTATGGCAGCCTACATGTTGATTTCTGCAGGATTATACTACACTTGAATGATTATTCTCTTGGATCTGCGTCCCCCTCTCACCAAGGGGTTGCACGAGATGATGGGCACAATGATGGGCGCTGGCTCACCCCCCTCCATCAGACCACCAACATTCGTCTCAAACTGGCCAATGTCCCTCTGCCCAGCACAGCAGAGAGTGGCTGCTTGTCTCACATGAAGCTGCTTCTACTGCCATGACCAGCAATGTCACACCGCTTCTGCTCAGGAGATGGTCCCTGACCTCAGCAAGACCTCACCTTGACAGTACTCCTGTCACTGATGAGGATCTGCTCCTCGTTGATGTAGAAGTACACGGGGGAGATGACGGTGAGGTTGGGCGAGGACCACTTATCGAAATTGATGATGAGCTGGAAGGAGAAGTCGGGCAGCTTCTGGCAGATGGTGGACAGCACGAAGGCGCAGTTGGCGGGGAAGCGGAGGAAGGCGCCGTCGAAGGTGCGGAAGACTCCGCCGCCCGCCGCCAGGCAGAAGGAGCTGCGTGTGCTGAAGCAGCCGCGCACGCCGTTGCGTGAGGCGCACTCCTCGTCCGACTTGCAGTGCCGCGGGTCGCATTGGATCAGGTTGCGCCGGAAGCAGCGGCACCGCCGTGTGCAGTCCCCGTTCCAGAAGAGCTGCTTGGGCTGCGAGAGCAAGGGGTGGTGGATCAGGGGGGTGGGAACCTCTGCAAGGTCCTCTGTGGACATTCTGCATGGATTTACTCCCTTTCTCCATGTAAAAAGGGAAATCGGGTGATGATGGCTGAGCAGAGAGCATAAAGTACATGCCGAGTGCCTCTCTGGAACAGAACCAAACTTGCAAGCAACTGATAAACCCCTAGAGTGAGTCCTCCAGCACGAGTCCAAAGAGGGCGAGCAAAGTGGATGTGCCCAAGCATCTCAGCACAAAACGAAGCAAGTGACTGCAGCTACAGGTAAGGACTGCACTAATCTCGATGCACTGAGGACCAGAGGGGAATCTTGCTGTAAATGTGCATCATGCAACCCACTGGTTCTGTAAAGCCCTTCATCAAAATAATACCGAGAAAGTATTGTCTTCCCGACATGGCCAGACTGGTGCAGATATCATGCCTACCTGCTTCCAATCCAACATAGAACAGGAACATGAACATCTGACAAAGGAAATGTGGAGGATAGCAATGGCACCTAGTTGTCTTCGAGCCACTCCTTCCTCAAAACAGCACTATAACAGTATCCTGCACCATAACAGTAATCCTGCCTCTGCACTGCCTTGTCCTTTGGGATCCCACGATGCATTAAGACTGCTGTACTGTGGTGTGGTACATCACACTGATAGATCAAAATCCCAACGAACATCACATGGTTACAAATAAGTAGATTTCATAAGCAGCACTATGCTCAGTGCATGCACAACAACATGGCTGCAAGTGCTGAACATCCCTGCTCGCCAATCTCCTGTCCCAGCATCCCAGCACCCTCTCCCAAACCATCCTCACTCAACAACCACACGATGAAGGAAGTGTGATGTGCCAGAAATGACTTTGCTCTCCTCTATCCCCCTAGGCCTGCTGGCACCCTGTCATATCCTGCCCTTGTTTTTGGCTCATCTCGAGTCACACAGAGCCCTGTGTTGGGAGGTCAGTGTTTCCCATGCGAGCTCTACTTAGATCCCTAGATCCATCACCTCATACCATGGTGACCAGGCACAACGTGACACCCTACAACACCTCCCTGGATCGCGCATCCCACCTTCAAGGATTATCACAAAGGGTTACAGTGAGGGCACCGAGGGAAGAATGCTCCCAGCGTACCTCGTAGTATTTGCCATCAGAGTAGCAGCCGCAGTTCTGGGGCAGGATGCAGCTCTTGCCATTCAGCACGTAGCCGGGGTCACACTGGCAGCCCTCCACGCAGTAGTGGCCGCAGTCGCTCTTCAGGCGGATGGCAGCACAGCGGGGCTGGCATAGGGACACACAGCTCTCATAGTGGCTGTTAGGAGGACAGCTGACAGCTGCAACGGGAGGGGAGAACACGAGGGAGGTGGATTAATTCCCTGCAGATTAAGGACTTCTCCTACCTGCTCCTTCCTTTTACAGCCTGATCGCTGCCAGCCATAATCTCACAGGGAATCATCATAGATTATTGTGAGCTGGGAGGGTCACACTGGGATTAGAGTCCTACTGCTGGCACACAAAGACTGTGTCTTGATGCATGCAGTGCACAAACCCTTGTTGCTGTCTGCTGCCCTGCTACTGGTCACTCCTGCTGACCCTTGTGCTGGGTGACAGGGGTGCTCCTGGTGATCCTATGGACTCCCAGACAGCATGGGGACACGTTTCAGTGTATGTGTCACTGACAGCTCACCTCCATTGCTTGGCCACTGCACACCCAAAGGTGCCACCAGCTCACCAGGAACTATGTGGGACGGGGACATGGGATGTAGGCATGTGGCCATGCTGCCCCTGCGCTGCTGAAACGATTCCTCCAGAGCTGTGAGGTGGTTCGTTATGAGGAAGAATGACATAAATTTAATTTTTGGTCTTGTTACTGATAGCAATTACTTCCCAGCTGATTTGCCAGATAGAGCGGCTGCCGGGGAGACTCATGACTCCCATCCTCGGGAGCCTAATTGAACACTGCAGTGTAATCTTATTGACAATAGCAAGCAACTTCATTAGAGGAAACACTGCTGGCTGCAAAGCTCACAACTAAAACTCCTGGGGAGTAAATTCAGCTGCATGTGCCGGTACCGCTATAGCTCTGGCATGCCCCAGGTCAACTCTGACATGGTGCCACTGCCATGACATTGACACTTCCATGGTCTAGGGGCTTCCAATTGACCACCTCTCTATATTAGTGATCAAACTGAGGACTCAGAGCTGGCCAAAGGGCTAAATAAGAGCTCGTTGGCAGGGCAGCACTTACAGCACGAGGTGAAGTTCCTCCAGCCGATGATGGCGATGCCCTGTGTCTGGCATGTGCTGGCATAGTTTTGCAGCCAGCCGCAGGCTGTCTGCATGGCTCCCCCGTCAACACATGTGTCAAAGAGGCAGTTCTTGTAAAAATAGCTGGGGTTGATTTTGCTGTGGCACTTGGCAAAGACACCGCTTTGGCTAGGAATGAGGCTGCAGAGCTGCTGGGGTTTCCAGAAGCCTTCCACTTTGCCACAGGCTGGGCAGCGGTCACCACAGCCCACCCGACAGAAGGTGTCCCGCTTGGCCCAGCTCTGCACGAAGTCAGTGATGCCAAAGGCAGGCATGCCACCCGCAGCCACCAGGTCATCGTCGGGGTTGCCGTTATAGCGGCCGCAGAGGCCGTAGGTCAGGTTCTGGAAGCTGCGTGGGATGGTGACGGAGAGGAAGGTCTTCCAGTCGTACACCACCTTCAGCCCAAAGTCGGTCTCCACCACAATGTGGAAACCAAAGGCGAAGATGTTCACTTTGCCCTGGCCCAGCTTCAGGGGTAGGTAGAGCCGTTCATTGTTGATCTGTGGGGAAGGAAATGAGACAGCAAGACTCTGTGCCTAGGGAAACCACCTGGAGCTCCAGGAGCCGCAGCTGGGGTGGGAAGGGATCACCCCTCAGCACCACCCGACCTTCACGGCCCCACTCACCATCACCGTGTACTTGTAGGCACGGTGGATGACAATGTTGTAGTTGAAGACCTCCACCTCCACTTGCTTCACCCAAAGGGCCAGGGAAGTGTCACGATCCTCGTTCTTAGCCGTGACAGTGAACGTGGGGAAGGTGTCTGACCGTTCTGCACGCGGCCGTGAGATGGTGGTGCACAGCACCAAGGCACAGCTGCTCTGGAAGTCGAACGAGAAGCCATCAAATGTCAGGTAGTGCCCATAACCAGAGACGATGCAAGAGGCATCGGTGCGGACATGGCAGTAGTAGAGGCCATTCTCTTCTAGGCAGTACTCGTCGTCCTTGCAGGAGATGTTCTCGCAGTACACACTGTTGTCTGAGCCATTGCAGTAGCAAAGGAAGTGGCAGGAGATGTCCATCCAGAAGGTCTGGTTGGTGGCCAGCTGGCGGCCCTCAAAGTTGCAGCCGCACTCACCGCGGGGCACGCAGCGGGAACCACGCAGGGCAAAGCCCTCGTCGCACTGGCAGCCCTCTGTGCAGGTGTCCATGCAGACAGGGCCCGTGGCTAGAGTCTCACAGGTCTCCACGCAGCTCATGCACTCCTCAAAATGGCTGTTCTCTGGGCATGCCAGGGCTGGGGGCATCAAATTAAGTGTGTGAGTTAGCAGCTCCCGCAGCCATGGTGCAAGGAGCACCGAGGTGGATTACAGACAGAAGGTGGACATGAGGTGAATACTGACTCACTCGGTACAAATAGAGAACTAGTCCCAGCAGCCTGCCTGCCACTGGGTATTCCCACTCCTTTGGTTACTCCTACTCCTCTCTGCCACCTCCCTCCTCACATTGCAGTTCCATGCCAAGTGATGCCTCCTCCTGCCAACCCAAAGAGGACGTCCTGCTTCCCTCTTCCAAATGGACACCCCACTTAAAAATGGACGCCCCACTCCCAAAGGGATGCCTCTCTACAACTTGCACAGCAGAGAAGTGGGCTGCCTACTCTGTACAGCCATGCTGGAGATTTTTCGCATTCGCTGCTGAATTATGAATGTTTTCCTATTAACGGTAACTTTACAGCCACAGCTAAAAACAGGCTGTATTCAAATTATCCTCTGGTGATGGCTTACAGTACTGTCAGCCACCATCTGCAGCCCTGGAACGCTCCTGCACCGCATCGTACACCTCCTTGTGTCTCCTGAAACACCATCACAAAACCGCTTAATGGGGAAATCTGTCTCTGTGGGCAAAGGTGTCACTTAGAAACTACCATTGATAGGTGAGATGGAGTATCCTCGTCTTTCGGGCATGTTGTGGTCCCACTATGCACCGGTCACCTGCTGGCTTGCCCTTCCTGATATGAGTGAGCTCCTGACCGTGGTATGGTACAGGCTTTGCAAATGCTGCCTCGCAAGTGAAACAACTGAGAGACTTTTGGTATGCGAGCAGAATGCAGCCTCTCTCCCTTTGGTGCTACTGAGGAGATGCTCTGTATGCCTCAGCCTCCATTGCGGAGGATGGCTCTGTTGGATGTAGCTCTTTTGATGACACCAACCTCTGTGGTAGCCAAGAGAGCAAGAAAATAGCTGCGGTTTATGCAAGTCTGCCCACCCACTACTGTGATTTCAGGCTTCTATAAATGCTGTACATTCTGTGGTGCTGTTTTGCTCCCAAGCAACCAATAAGGTTGGGGTGCCTCTTCTAAATGGTTTCCCAGTTTTGTTTCATAGGAACATCATTACAAGGTACGCACCAGCGACAAGGCACAGGGCAAGGTCCCATAAAAAATGGGGACCGACCTCTGAACACCCATCAGCTCCAAGAAAAACACCCATCCCAAAGCAGACGGGGCTACATCTCCTTCTTAGCGCCCCAGATACTCAAAAGCTTTTGTAGACTCACGGCAAAAGCTGTGGCTCCTCCACTGGCCGACGTCCACCTCGGCGTTCTTGCAGGCACTGGCATAGCGTGCCACTGCATCGCACAGCTCTGACTGGTTGCCTCCGCTCTGGCACAAGCGGAAGAGGCACGTTCTGTAGTAGGCCGAGACGTTGACCACGCTGTGGCACTCCAGGAAGGAGCTGTTGGTGGGGTCATTGATGATGCCGCAGTTGGAGCGGCTCCGGTAAGTCTTGAGCAGCTCCGAGTCATTGTTGCATGCCTTGAGGAGGTCCCCGCACTCCCCGTTGCAGATCTCATCGAACGTTGTCCAGCTCTCCAGGAAGAGCTCCAGGTTGTCCGTGCACTTGCCCTTGGGCGTGCAAAACTCATCACTGGCGTTGCCATTGAAGAAGCCACAAAGACCCCCAGTGCAGTTGAAGTAGGCGGTGGAGAGGTGGATCTCCAGAAGGCCTGAATCGTAGTAGCCAATGCTCAGGAGCCCCTCTGACTCCGTCACAGTGCCGTTGTCAGTGCGGTAGATCTCCAGGTGGCCAGAAGGGTGGAAATATGGCAAGTCCACATCATAGCCATTCACCTGCAAGGGAAGGCATCGGTAAGGGCAACGTGACTCTGCAAGATGGTCCCGTCTGCACCACGACAGGAAGGCTAAACCTGGTCTCCACCTTTGAAGGCTGGGAATCTCCTTCACATGGGCGGATGCAGTCATTTCCTTGCATTTCATTCAAAGACAGAGCAAATTCAACCAAGAGTAAGCTAGAGGAGAACACAGCAGCATTCAAAAAGCCTCCTGATTTGGCTTGGCAAGCCAATGGAAATAGCAGTGCTACAAGGCAGGATGGACATATGCAACCCTACGTTAAATCCTATGGTACAGACACCATGGTATTGCCTTCCTCCTCTACCTTGATGGCAACTGCTCCATCTGCTCCCACTCAAGCCTTGAGCTTAGGGTTGCCTCACCTGACTGCATCCTTCCTGCATCCTGTACCACTGCTCACTGCTAATAAACGCTTGGCAAATAGAAAATAGCTGGGAATTTTAGCAATGGTTCCAGTTAATGTTTTGTGACAGCAGGGCATTCTGCCTGCTCTACTGTGGCTGTCATGGCTTGACAGGACAAAGAGCAAAACCTCAGCTGCAAAACAGAGTAAAAATGGGTATGGCTAGGATTCAGAAAGCACGGAGACCTTCAATGTTGGGGTATTCCTTCTTTTCCACAGCTATTTTGCTGACTATAGCCACTTGTATTTTGACCTCAATCAAAATACAAGTGCTTTCAAGATACAATAAGATATCCTCTGCTTTCCCCTAGCTCTTTGGTGTGGAGGGTTGGCATGAGCTGGGTTGTGAGAACAGAGTCTTGGTCAGCACCCGTGGTCTTCTCACCAGTGCTGGCAGCTGCTGTGAAGTCTATGGGATAGGGACCATGGGTGAATGCAATCCCAGTCCTTTTACCTCTTGCCTTGGATATAAGAGATGAGTAGACTTTGACACTTGTGATGGCTCTGATCTCAAGGAACAGTCCAGAGCCATACACCCATAAGCTCTTCTCCACGGGGACACTGTGGCATGGCACAAGCCAATGCCTCCCACCTTGGTGACGGCCTTACCTTGACCTCCGACAGGCTGGCTCCTCCGACCTTCACCTCCTGGCCGACCACCTGGATCCGCACGACACGCAGTCCATTGGGAGCGTATCCCGGCTTCTTCTGGCTGACGTCCACCTCGATGAAGTCAGGCTTCTCCACGCAGGTTTTGAGCAGCGTGTAAGAGTGCTCCAGCGGGTAGGGGAAGGTGACGCCATCAAATGTCTGCAGCACCTGGTTCTGTCCCACTGAACACAGGCCCTCCCGCTTTGGGTAGCAGCCCCGGTAGCCATCCTCAATGGTGCAGACCTCTCCTTCGGGGCAGCTGGTGTTGAAGCACTTGGCCTCCCCGCCGTCCTCACACTGGCACTCTGCTGTGCAGTTTGCTGTTGCCCAGAACACCTCTCCGATGGGGTAGTACCGTCCATCCACGTCACAGCCACACTTCTGCACAGGGACGCAGCGGTCGGCGCTCAGCACGTGGCCATCGTCGCACTCACAGCCCTCGGTGCAGGGTGCAGTGCAGCGCAGTGGGGCTGTCAGGTCTGAGCAGGTGGCAGGGCAGCCACTGGCACACACTGAGTAGTGGCTGTGCTCCGGGCACTGCACAGCTGCCTCTGCAGGTACCAAGGGGACACAAACAACAGGATGACTGTGTTATCATGTGGTTCTGAGCTAGGGACCTCAACCTAATGTAAAATGACCTAGCATTCCCACTTTACAGTAGACTTGGATCTTCCATTTCTCACCCACGCCTTGCTGGCCATTCTCTTAATGCAAGCAAAAACTCCTCTGAAGCAGCCCCTTCACCACTGAGCCTCCTGCAACTATTTGCTACCAAAAGCAAGGAGGGTGCACTGACCAGCATACTGCTAGCCAGCCCCAACTCGGGTGCAGGCTGTCAGCACAGCAGCCCACTGCTCACACGGCATTGCTGAGCTCCCCCCTCTTGCCTGACTCTTGCCACCCATAGGCTATCATGAAACTCTCACATTGCAGAGAAGTGGCTTTCACCAGACCCCCTCTGCCTCAGGCAACATCATTCCTTTCATTTCCCTCATCTCTTCTGTTTCTCCCATTTATGTGGTTCCCCATCCCAGCTCCCTCTCACACCAGGATCTCAGGCAGACTCCACAACTTGCCCCCAGCACCAGCACACCCACACTTACCGCATCCCATCTGGGCACGCCATTCTCCCACCGGGATGCCCAGGCCTTGGCACACCGCGGCGTACGCCTGGATGGCTTGGCACAGCCCGGTGCCGTTCTCCCGGGCACTGCACAGATCATAGACACAGCTGTGTACGAAGGCAGTGGGGTCCACGACGGAGCCGCACTCCCACAGCGGCCCGCCACTCTTGTTGAGGAAGCCGCAATATTCAGAGGAGAAATAGAGGGATTCGGTGGAGGCATCGCAGACGCTGCAGTTCTCCACGCAGCCAGGTGAGCACTTCCTCTCAGGGTGTGGAACTCGCCAGCTCTCGCCCAGTTCTGGCACGGAGGAGGCCAACCTGCCATCCGAGCGCAGCGCATCGTCCTCAGGGTCTTTGTTGTAATTCCCGCACAGACCGCACGTGCCATTGATGTACGTGCCAGGAACGGAGATGGAGGCATAGTGCTGGCCATCGTAAGTCACCAGCAGGCCAAAATCAGTCTCCAGGGCTGTGGACAAGCCGCTTTGGTAGACTTTGATTGCGCCCAACTCCAGGGAGATGGGTAAGGACACCACCAAGTCATCCACCTGTGGGAACATGAGCAGAGGACTGAGCCACTGTGGAAAACAGCTGAGGCTTCACGTGAGGGGTATAGGACCCCACTGCAGGGCCTTATGTTTATAGATGGGTGACATGATCTAAAGTGGTCACAGGATGGGTTGATGGCTGGACTAAGATGGTCTTAGCTGTCTTTCCAACCTTAATGATTCTACGCTTCTAGGAGAAGGCTGGCCAGGCATCCGTAAGCCTCAGGCCTCGGTTGACCCATGGCTTTGCTGTCATGCCTTCCACCCTTCCCAAGGAATACACAAGACTACTATCGTGGTCTCGCCATCAGGACCAGACCTGGCAAGTTCCCGCTGTTCAGTGTAGCTCTTACCTTGGCTTTCCCAAAGCTGCCCTTCGGGAGGACAATCTTATGCGAGTAGACCTCCACAAAAATGTCCCTCAGCCAGGAGACGGAGGAGCCGCCTCGGTTCTCATTCTTGGCCTCCACGTTGAAGTAGGGCAGCTGGGAGCCTGGCCAGCACTGCCTGGCGAGGAGGTAGGAGCAGGAACCCTGGAAGTGAAAGAGGAAGCCATCGAAGGTGTGGTAGTGCGGATCTCCGAACACCACGCAGGTGCTGCTCTCCACAGGCACGCACTGGAAGAACTTGATCTTCGGCTCGCATGCTTCGAATGGGCCACAAGCCATCTCCTGGCAGAAGATCTCATTGTTGAAATCCAGGCAGCGGCACTTGGTGCTGCAGTTTGAGTTCTCCCAGAAGATCTCGCCTTGATGGAGAAACTGTCCTAAAAAGCATGGAAAAGAAATAAAACACTTACATCGGAACTTCACCCACAGCTAGAGGCACAATGTCACTCAGTCAGTCACACAAGTCCTTGGGTTTGCTTCTGTGACCTGCAGAGAGAGCTGGGGGCTCTGCAGCTGCTCTGGGGAGAGCACTTCAACACCAGCACTGTGCTTGTGTGCCACTGTGCTTGTTAGCTTTGCCCTTTTTCCTGTAATAACTCCCTTCAGGTGGCTTTGCCCATCAAAGAGTGCCTCTGTCATCAGAGGTTTAGAGACAATTCATTTCCAATCCAAAAGAACTCACGGTACCTAGGGAATCAAAGATCTGCTGATGAGTAACTTCCTATCCATGCATAGGTTATGATGGGAACCAAGGAGGGGATGCTCAGCCCGCTGTCACACGGAGGCTCTGTAAGGGAGGCAGGTTTCCCTGTGAGAGACGTGAGCAGCAGGAGAAGACAGGCGAAGGGTGGCAGACGCCTTGAGAGATTCCCTCTCCTCCATATGGTCGACTTTCACACCTCTCTTTCAGGCGGATGTGTGAGCTGCCTGCTTTACCTCTCCTAAACTTTTTGTGCTCTTCCGTGCCTCCAAAAAAAAAAAAAAAAAAAGCTATTTCCCAACTTCTTGCAACAAACAACAGCTCTTCTTAGGCTCAACAGCTCCTGCATCAGCTGTCCTGGTGTATGGAGTTTTGCCAAATGAGCTCTGTTATGCATGGCAAGCCTCATCATCTCCAGCATCTCATGGTTCATCTCCTCTTGTGAGAGCAAGCAAGCAGCTGCTGGGACACACAGACCTTCTGGTGGGATGTGCACACTGCCCTAGAGGCTGGAAGCAGAGGCTGACTTTGGCCCCATTGTGAAACCTGGTCTTTCTTCTTGCGGTGGCAGCTGGAAGCTGTTAGGGTGGTGGGAATCTAACCCCTTCTTGGGCTGGAAGAGCCTTTGGGGTGTGCAGGTCTCCTTTAGTACAATTCTAAAGGCTGCCTGTGAAGAAGCCAAATGTCCCAGCACGGTGTGACAGCATTTAGCAGCAGGTGACAACCTGCTTGTTGTGCAGACTCCTGGAGCACAGTACATGTTCCTGATAAGTTTTATTTGCCCAATGGCAATGCCTTAATCTCTCCACACCACAGTCCTTGTTCTGTCTCTCTGTGCATTTCATCCCTCTATATCTCCACAGCAGAACTGATGCACATGCAGACACTGTAATTGGTGCAGGGTGATGGAATTTATCCTGCTCAGAAACTTCTGATTCTTCCCACAGAAAGAGAGGACATGAATCATGGAATCATAGAATCATCAAGGTTGGAAAAGACCCACAAGATCCACAAACATGGGATCATTCTGCCAGCTTTTCCCATCCCAGGGGCAAGAGGACAGGACTGTCCCCAGGTGCTTCCCATTGTCCCTATCAGCACTGCAGAAATTAGTCTGCATCATTAGAAAGATGATGGCTTGAGTGGCATTTGACTGCTGCAAACTGCCCAGCCTTTGACATCATAGGCCTGGACAGCAGAAATGGAAGCTTTTAACAATGCATTGCTGATAAATCTGCAGGGATGCAACAAAGCCAGCACTGATGACAGCTTTGTTTGTTGGTGGTTGGAAATGGCACAGAGCTCTCAGTGCCCTATCAGCCCCCATGTTTTCTCTGAGCTGCCCACTCAGACCTTGTCTGCCTTTGCAAAACCACACTCGTGCAGCCTGGGGCACTCAGGCTGCAGGACCTTTTGCTCTTCAACATCCCACAACGTGTAACAAGGCATAACCATTCCTCCCTTACCTCTCAGGCTGCAGCCGTTGGCTGGATCTATTTCTCTGCCATCTATTTTGAAAGCCCAGCGCCCCGGGATGTTCACGTTGGTTGTTTGCTCTATATTGACTATGTCTGGGGTTCTGGAGCCTGGGATGCTGAAGAAGTTGCTGATATTTCCACCATTAAAGCCAGCCTAAAATGGATAGAGAGCAGATTCTGTCAGGTATCCTGCTGCAGGAAAGCAGCTCTGCAGTTCTGCACCTCCCTGTACCCTGCAATGATTTCCAGGCATGCTCTGTTTAATGTTAATGGGGCTTTTCAGGAATCTGTTTTCAGGTAGTTTAGATGCAATTGAAAACTCCACAGGCACTACAAGCAGTACAGATCTCTGCTTACATATTTATGCACATATAAATGCAAAATATGTTCCTGGGCATGGCTGAAGCCCAGAAGGGACAGTTTGATGCCTGTAGCCTTTAAGACACACCTCAGCAGCACATTTTTGGCAGATGGGGTAGCTGTGGCATGGCTGCTGGCACCAAATTCTGGGATGCCCATCTACAATGCCAGGGATGCTGAAGGAACAGGAGGCACAGGGAAGCACAGGTACATTAGGAAAGCTGTGGGCAGCCATCTGAGAGCTGGAGAGGGAGCAAAAACCTCACCTGGGCCATCACCCCACCGAGCCCAGTCAGGGGGTCCCCTCCGCTGGCCGTGCCTGTGGTCCAGCTGATCTCCTGGTAGTTAAATATGGCAAAGGATGACACCCCGTCGGTGATGAGAACAGCTTGAAACGTGTTCACCTGGAAAAGCACCAACAGATGCACAAGGTGAGGCTGCTTTTCTCCCGCTGCGCACCCACCCTTGTGCTACCCGCGCCCCGGGGGACAGCAGGAGCACCACGGTGCAGTAGGAGCCAAATGAGACCCAACATACAGTGACCCCAACCACTCCATCCCATCTGGTGCTTCAGTCTGGGGAAATCACAGTGCTGCTCCCCATCCAATTCCGTGCCAATAGATGGCAGCAAGAGAATAAGCTTGTATGAGACCAGCAGCCAGCTGCTATGACCCGTTCTCTTCCATTACCCTCTTTTAGCTCTATTTCTCGACATGTTATCTTACCCAGCTCCCTTCAGCATTCATATTCCACAATGCGATTAACGGTGCGTTGCAGCCGAGGCAGCCATGTACGTTATGTGTTTGGCTTGGCTGCCACTTCCCATCACTACCTGCTCGATCTGTCCTTCCTTTCACTTGAAATGACTCTGCATTTCCAGCCCCAAACACTCAGACAAAATCATGCCCCGTGCAAGAAGGACACACTTTGCTGGCTGGCAAGGCAGCATAAACCCACGCTCCTCACATCTACACTTACACAGATAGAAGGTGCCTATACTCTGCATATTTTCTCCATGCAGCAGCCTCCACTGGGATCCATTCAAAGGCAACTGTTTATCTCAACCACACAAACTTCCCAGTCTGGCACTTGTGGCCAAAAACGCATTGGGCACCCACGCCGTACAAATAAGCCATCAGAAGCCACATGCTTTTGCTCCGTAGCCACCAAGAGACTGGAGCAACCACCGTGCCCCTGAGGCCACATTCACCAAATTGTTTTCTGCAGCTTTTCTGCATTGCGATGAATTTCCTGCTTAAGTTGCATTGCACTGTTCTGCATGCCAACGCAGAGCCTTGGCCACCATCGAGCAGGAATGCTGCTCTGTACCAAAATAAATTGCATTGTGTTGCAAATGTAATTCTTCAGGCAATACACAAACCTCTATATTGCCTCCTGTCTGCAAATATATATATGTGTGTGTGTATTTTTTTCCTGCAAGAGCTGCCAGGACTGGCACAAAAATATGCATTACATCTCGAGCCTCGCTAGCAAATGGAAAAGAGCTGAACTTCTTATCGAAGCCAACTTCTCGAGACAGAAGCAGCCAACTTCTGGCACTTGCAGAGTGCAAGCAAATACAAAAAGTCCATTTCCCCAAACGACGGCAGGGAGTCCTCACACACTGCCTGTACCCCAATCTTCTGTGGGATGGCACAGACCTCATACTGGCAGCTGCTGTCACAGCTTACAGCAATTTAAATGCCATTCAAGCTGGGAAAAACACCGCATTGCCATCCCCATGGCCATGGCCATCCCTATGGTCAAGCCCTGCTTTCATGGCCATTCTCACAACCACCACCATGCGTACCATAGTTGTTGCTCTTACCGGTGTCGTGCTGCTCCCCCCGTAGAACGTCACCTCCTCCCAGGTGACGACGAAGACCCAGCTGGCAGAGAAGGATGCCATGTCCTTGAAGTACTTGCGGATGTCCTTGGAGGCTCTGCCCAGCAGCTCAGGGTCGGTGCTCTCGCGGTAGTAGATCTCCCCACGGATGCCATTGTGCACATCGGCCCAGAAGGGAGCAACGAAGGCCCGGCCGTCAGCCAGAGGGAAGGCTTCAGGTGTGAACTGGCTGACCAGTGAGTTAAAGGAGATCACGCCGTTGTTGTTCACCTGCCCGAGGAGATGGGGTCACTGGAGAGAGGCCTAAGCAAGCTGCTGGCTCATCACAAAACGTGGGGTGAGCGTTTTGTGGCAGGGGGTGGTTTGTAACGATGGCAGCTCATGAGAACTCTTGGCCAAATGGACTCATAAAGCCCCAAGCAGGACAAAACCCTGGGAAGTTTGCACAATCAGGCTCCTAAAGACCAATGGAGAACCCATCAGAATGCCATGCAGGCTGGCACCCAGCTCAGCTGGGACCTGCCTCTGGTCCCTGTGTGCACCCAGCCTTTGAGAGCTGGCTGTATGGCTGGGTAGCTGCGCAGGGCAATGGATTATTATTCCACAGCATGTGCAGTGTGTGCCCCAACCAGCAGCCAGGTTGGATGGGGCTTTGTGCAACCTTAGTGAGACTTGTGGGGCTTTAGAAGGGCTTGGAGTTAGGTGGTCTTTAGGGTCCCTTCCAACCCAAGCCATTCCATGACCCCATGATGTATTTAGGGACACACAGAGAAGTGCTCACCCCTGACAGCCCACTCCAGGAGCCCTCCCAATGCCAGTTGTCACTGCTCTGCCATTTGAGCACGGCAGCATCCCACCCTTGACTTAGGTACCTCCACACAGCTCCAAATCACCCCTTTTTTTTTTTCCTATGGGTCTTTGTATGTTCTCTTTTCTTGTCATGGAACAGGAATAATGTTCCTTGTGTCAAGCCCTGAGCTTTGCTGTACCATTTAATCACCTACAAAAAAAATTTATTGCCTTTTATATTCCTTCCCCATGAACATTAGCCCATTAACTATACCTTTGACTTTCTTAATCATAAAACCTATCAGTTCATGAAATCTAAGAACTTGTCAGGTGGGTGCTAATAAATCTTCCCATTCTTGACGACAGCGAGAGCGCGTTTAACGTGCAGCCAAATGGCAAGGAAAAGAATAAAAGGAAAGTCTGTTCTCCACTTACATAAACCGTCCTGTATGGGGCTCCAAAGAAGATGAACGGAACAGAGAGCTTGATCTCAGGAGAGCTCCCATCATCCACTTTGGGTGTTTTTGTGTCATTTGGCCAAAATGGGTACAGACTTGCCATGGCGTGAACTGCAAGGAGAGGGGTTCATTGCTTACAGAGAACCATCCTGGTTTTGGGGAGGGCACGGTGGGGCACTCAGCAAAATCCTTCATTGAGCAAACAGAGATTTAGATGGGCTTTCTTTCCCCTCCTCCTCTCTTTGATGTAGAAAAGCAGCACACAGCCCTTGTGACATTCGAGCAGAGCTAAGGGGAGCCACAATGCTTCCAAACAATCCCAGCTCTGTTTACCTCAGTTTGGAACATGCTTTTATTTCCCAGGTCCTAACCTGCACCTCTCAGAGGCCCCTGGTTGCAGACAGCCTGCTCACAGGTCTTGGTTACAGAAATGGGGCTCTGTGCTGCCTGAGCTGGGGATGCTGTGCTCAGCAGCCCTAAGGATGTACCACCCAGCAGCCCCAAGGTGCATTGCTCAGTGGCACCAGGGATACTCAATTCAACAACCCCAAGGATGCTCCCTGCTTGAGGCTGCCTGACAGTGTCACCAGCGAACCCTTCCAACCCAGTCTGGCCTCAAGGAGGACAGAGACAAGGGGAAACCTGGCCTAACCCTGCTGGCACCCTAAAAAAGCTCTGAGTTCCTTGGGATCCTGCGTTCAGCCCCACACCAGATCGCTACTCATCCAGTTTATCATTTTCTTGGCACATGTTGGCCATTTGGAATTCTTCATGGTCCGATTCTGTACCACGGCAAAACCACAGTCACCTCCGTGTGTGCACTCAGATGTTTGCACTATGCACGCTCACTTAGGTTATGTGCTTAGAGCTCTGCAGAGCTGCTGGGATTGCTGTATCTATCAGCTTTGCCAACTTCATATTCCCAGCAGCACGGCAGCTCCTCATTTAACCTGAACTATCCTTGCTTCACTGCTCCCAGTGAGGCGAGAGCCATTTGTGCGGGCAGGAGGTTCACTGCCACAGTGCACTCTGTCCACACTGCACAATTAGCGCCTGTGCTCCCATCCTTCCAGACCCAGGGAAACACTGCTTGCTGTTACACTCTGACCAAGGGAAACAGGATGTTTTCTGGGGCAGTTTTGGGGCACAGGGGTGCAGTACTGACCTTGGTGCCGCACGGTTACCACCAGCAGGGCTGCACAGGCACTGAGCAACGATCGCGCGTTCATCCTACAGGGCAGAGAGAAATCCAAACATGCATCACTTCCAAAGGAAAGCGCATCACAAGCGATCCATCCCAGCATTGCAGAGGGTCCCTCACAAATCAAGTAGATCCAAACTGCCTACTTTGTTAAGTGCCCTACTGAGCCCTTCCCACCGCTAATGGCCCTGCAGGTGTTGGCACTGCATGGAGGAGCTGCAGCACTGCAATGTGTTGCCCCATTTCACCCTGTTGTTCAGAGGCAATTCCTGCCCGATCCGCTCCACAATCACTCAGCTCTTTGCACTGGAGACACCAACACTTACACAGCTGGGCAACTTCATGCTGAACAAGAATCAATGACAGAGACAAGCAAAGACAAGGCTAGGAACAGGAAAGCAAACTCCTCTGCCAGCTCCAATTCCTTCCGTGCCTAATGCAATTTGTTAGTCATTATTAATCCAATAGAAAATATCACTAAAACACCTGCTTTGATTTCTTCGCCTGTCTCTCTGGCTCTCTCACGTAGCAGGGCTTGCAGGAAGACACCATGCAGCAGCAGCACGCAGACAGCTTCGCACTGCACCTCTACCTTGAGCACACCCTGAGCTTCTACAGCAGCCTCCAGAATGTCTCTTCTTTGTACATTCCCATGCACTTCAACTGCGTGCACACAATGGCCACGAAAGGTCTCTGTATGCTCTCCCTATAGGTTTATTTCTATATCGTACCAAGAGCTCCAGTTACTTTAATTATCCCCACATACACACGCCATGCACGGCACAGCAAGCAGGGGACGTGTCACCACCTGTCCCACACCGCTCCTGTTTGTTTCCCATTGCCAGGAGCAATGGCACAGATGTGCCTCCACGTTCCAGTGGTCAACTACGTTGGCCAAAATCCCCCTTACCCCATGTTGAGGAAAATTTGTTCCACCAGAGCAGAGTGCTACTTTATTCCCTATCTTGGAGAACTGAAAGCAGGACAACAGGATTTTGTAGCTATTGTAAATCAGAGCAGCTGTGGTTTGTTAGCAGCGATGGGGAAGAGAACAGTACAGCAGCCCAAGCACAAGAGCAGCACTGCTTGGGAGCAGAAAATCCAGGACACGTTACTTAACACACTGCAACAAACAACAAACGCAAATGCGTTTCTTTAGGTGTAAGAAAAACATTATTACCAACCTGCTTTGTAGACGTCAGGAGCAACGTGGTCTGAACTTGTAGCCCAGTTTTGTAGGACAGCACTCCTATGTCAGTGCAGAGCTCATGCCGGTGCTCTTGGCCAACTCTTGCTGAGGAGTGCAGCTGTGTCCCCGTCCTGGTGCTCTCCCAACTGAAAGTGCGATTTCTCCAATGCTGGTTCGGGGCTGGAGGAGTATAGGGTTGCAATCCTGGTGCCTCTGTTGATAACAGCACACTAATCTGAGATCGGATTCGGGCCCAGAGATGGGGAGAAGCCCCTTCCTCCCAGCACTCACCCCTCGCTGGGTTCGGGTGTGATGTCAGCTGCCCACAGTCGCATTGCTTTTTGCTGAAGGGAAAAAAAAAATACAAGCCTCAAAGAATCGAGCCCCTTCCTCCTTTGTGTAAGTGCAGAAAAAAAGCCATCTATATAGTGTTACAGGATTAGCATTAACAGTGCGAGGCTTAAAGCACCTTTCAAAGGCAGCGCCCCAAGGCTTCAATGCGTTACTTTTCCATCCAAGACTTGTTCTAGTTTCTGCATCTCGACTTACTTCTGCTGTTACAGGTGGGAGAAGAAAGCCTTACCCAGCAATACACACTTCTCTGTGTCTGCTGGAGACCATGTCCTGGTGCTCCCATTCCCACTCGCTGTGCAGGAACAGAGTTAGGTTGGGGGAATGTCAGCAAGGGACTGTTGGGGGCCTTTGCACCAGTATCCCCACGCAGCCAGGATTCATGAGGGCTGCACAGCTGATGGGGCAGCTTGCTGGATCCCCTCCCACTGCCTTCAGGAGGGCAGGGAGCTTTTAAGGCTCTGATATTCCCATGGAAGTGCAGCTCCATGCACCCTGATTCTTCCCCTCCCTCCCATTTCTAGAGTTAGCAGCAGAGGAAAAAAAAAAAATCAATTGACTCTTCTCATCCTGTTTGTAAGACAGAGAAAACTGGTGAAAACATGTTTCCCTCTGCTCCTCCTGCAGTTTAATATTCTGGTCCTGTTCTACAGGGCAAGTCTACACTGATTAAGTTTGATGAGGTTTCACTGCCTCTTTGGGGAAGACTTTCTCTTCTAAGCTATTTTCTTTTGCCAGGGGATGCGCCCATCCTGCAGAGCTGGGCGCATCGGAGCAGAGCAAACCACTCTTTATTTATTTCCAAGATAACACTTTCTTCTCATGTTCAGCTTCCAGAAAAGCAAGTAGTGAAGGACGAGACGACCTCGCTGCATTCTCTTTTTGCAGAACTCTGCCCAGCCCAAGGACAAAGCCTGTGCAAAGGTTTGTTCCAGGACACCACGGACTTGGCCCCTGCACTCTGCCCAAAGGTGCACGTTGTGGGTGAGATAGAGGGAAACGTTTTGCTTCAGGAAACAACAAAGTTCAAAGCTGAGGACACATTTTGTTTTGTGCAAAAACTTAAATAGGTTTATTGAATTGATCCAAACCAATGACCTAAGTGGCCTGAATTCCACCTCTAAGTCTGCGAGCAAACCAAAGGCAAATTGTCGGCGCGCGAAGTATAATCCCCATGAGAGAAACCAGCATAAAAACGGATATAGACTTACAGTTTTCCCTTTTTCTTTAGAATTACATACGGATGCATAATTAATAGGGTGCGAGAATAGACCTTCATGTTTAAATCATATTTGAAGTTTCCAGTAAGTGCAGAACAGCAATCACAGCGGCGGAGGCCTGAGATGGCTGCAGCCGCCCCAGTGCCGCTCTGGGGACGGCGTCTGCCCGCTGCCTACAAAGGCTCCACGAGCACCGAGGGTGGCACAGCTGCCAGGAATACATATTTTAGCCTCCAGGCTGCTTTCAGCACATCGTTTGCATTTTCCAATCTGCACACGAACAGCACCTACAGAATCTCATTTCCAAGCAGAAAAGGCAAGCGGCGGAGACGGAGCGATGACAGAGCGCAGCGGGCGATGGCCAACCAAGAGCCAATCCCAAGAGCACCGTGCACGGACCCTGAGCTGCCCCAAGCCCCGGGGACCACACGGTGCCATCGGCCACCAGGGAGCCCCACTAACCACAGTGGCACATCGCTGTGAGGGGGGACAGCCACCACGCCATGCATATTCATAGCATCGCCGGCAAAGCAGTACGCTTGTAACGTCTGGTCAAAGCATGGATATTCAATGAGGACGTCTCCAAAAAAAAAAAACAACGGCGCAGCATCTCGTCTCAACACGCGGAGCCGTGCAAAACTTTGGTATATAGCTGTTACCCAATTCCATATGAACCAGGTGCTTCTTCCACTGTGCAGACTGCCCACGGCAGATTTTTTATGCATGAACAACAAAATTTTTCTTGACAAAAGTAGCACTCTCAGAAAAGAACACAAGAGCTAGAGAAGCTTGCAAGCCTGCATTTTGTTTTCTAAAGGAATGGGGCAGAACTGGGGATCTGTCACTAAAGCAGATGCATGTGAACAAAGGCGGGATGCAGCACCTCGTGGCATTGCATGGACTGACACGGACCCTCCTCCCAGCTCAGGACACTCTCACTGCCCACCACCAGCCCCCAGACCCCTGCTGTTCAGAGCCCTCAGTCCCCCCAAGACCCAGCAAGCACTAACATTGCCCAAACACAAAACCCTTCCTCAGCAGGTATTACAAAAGGAAAGCAATCCAGTCTGGGACATCCTGGAGCATTGTTTGCGTGCCACTCCATCCTACTTTTCGAAGTCTATCACGTAGACACATCGGTCCCTCCTGGCTTTTGGATGTGGCCCTTTCTCCTTGGGAAGCCAACCGATGCTTTTCGTTTCCACCCAATGCATGCTCTGCTGCTGCCTGAACAGCTTGGGAACATCATCCAGGAACAACCTTCCCCAACGACGTGGCAAGGCACACATTCATACCGAGGAGCCAGTTTGGGTGCTGATGCCAAATCCCCAGTGATACACGGCGCGTGTCCACATCACGAGCAACAAGCAATCCTCTTTGTTCATCTTCCAGTTCCACCATAAATAAAGCCATTACTTACTGGCAGCTCCTAGCCAGCGCAGCAGCACTGCTCCCTGTGTGGATGAGGGTAATTCTTAGCAGGGAAACAAACCTACAAGCACATAGCTGGGTCTTCTTCAATATCCCCTTTACTTCTTTAATGGACTTTGTTTATTTCGCTTTCTGCGAGTCAGACATTTAATTGTGCTGAGCAAGCTGGTCAGTAATTACAGCATCACACTAATACCAGTTACAATGCCATAAATATATCCATGTAGGCAATTACTGCTCTGTAGAATTAGATCAGAGATTCCTTTGCATCTGCACTGGTTGCCTAGTTCGGACAACGCGGCGACCGATGGACGATGTACTTAAACAGGAGGTCAAAGGGAGAAATAGGCTTCTAATATTAAACAACCATATCTTCATAAAACTTTGCTTTATAACAAAATATCTTATTAAACACAACTTTTCCGATGCATATCTATGTATATATCATACAGAAGTGTTGGCTTAAGAGTTCCGCTATAAGGCAGCAAAATGCCTTTCGCTGCCCAAATGGAAAATACATCTTCAGTAAAGCTGTAGCTTATAAAAGCATCATCTTATGATACACTGCCACCACCTCCCTGCTCGTGTTTTATGGGGACTGCGGCCCTGCAGCTATGGCCGTAGTCTCTACTCCACCTATGGTGACTCCTGCTCCATTTACTATTGCTCGTCTCGATGGTGCCAGGAGATGGATGGTTTTGGCAGGGAGATGAGGCAGAAATAATTACCTTGTCTTAAGTCCTCCCATTTTTAATCTTTATTGTGGATGCGGAACTAATCCCCTCTCAACAGTCCCTACAACCTGAACCTGAAGATTACGAGATAACACTTTGTCCCCTCCCCATCCTACCCCACCCCACGATCTAAGTAAAATATAAAGAGAAATACACAACTCCAAGGCTATAAAGGAGCTTGGTGGCGTGGACAAAAGCATCTCGGGAAAAAAGTGCACGTGGGGACAGGGAGCATTTCAAAAATTACGGTCAGGAGTTCACGTGTAACCAGAGCCCTCACTGCACAGCTTCAGAAACTTTGATGCAGTTGCTTATAACAAGGTAATTTGAAAAGTCTTCAGCTTGTCAGGATGACAGAAGAACAAGGGAGGACAGAGTAAAGCGAAACGGCCGTCTGATTTACAAGAGATATAAAGGACTGAGGGTTTCATCGCACAGGAATCTGCGCTGCGTTAGACAAGGGGGGCTAATTTAAGCAGCAGCACACAATGCCTACAAGGTGCATATGGGGGTGGGGGATCTAGTGAACACCTGCTTTACAATACACGTGGGTATAGGTGCTTTTGGACCTGCTGTCCAAGAAACTGATCCGAGTCAACACATTCTGCTAGTTTGGACCCTAAATGGAGACCCTGCAGCCAGGGGTCCCCGGGGAAAGTGCCAGGTTTCATTTCTGGTGCAACAACAACAAACAAACTTCAACTCGAGTCTTGCTCCCTCCCAGGAGAGCAATTTCAGCCATTCCACTTTCGGGACACAGCGGTACAAGGTTAAGTGCTCATTGGAAGACCTTTCAGCATCGCAGGGATGTTTCCTAGCCAAAGGAGGAACACACTCCTCACCACGTTTCTGACCCACTACCCTAAAAGCCCTCAACACAATGCCAACCCACAATTCCTTTCCCAAATTACGGGGCCAGGCTTGCTTTGCCTGCAGGCTGACAGTGCTACAGCTTGCAGACACTGTGACAAGGACACAGAAAGCAAACCTTCTCCAAACTCATGATAGGACAGCATGGCTAGAAGCAGGAGTTTTTAGAAGAAATCCTTGCTTTCTCACAACATCCCTGTCTTTCCCTCATCTTGTGCGCTCTCACCAACCAGTGGAGCTAAGTGGATGCACTGAATGCTGAATACCTGAGCTCTGATTCAAACTGAACATTGTTTCAGACCTTTTCAACGAGCTTGAGTGTGACAAAAGGCTACGAGACAGCACCCAGATGGAAAACCAAGCTCGCTCAAACTGCAGTTGGATAGCTAGGGTGCTCTGGTGGTGCCAAAAAAAACACACGTTTTTTAGAGAAAGAAAAATAAATAGGTCAAATTCCACACCACGCTATCTTCTCCCTTACGGGCCCTAGCATTCTTCAGCTTCAACAACTGACCATTCATGCCAAATCACGAGTATACCGGAGCATCAAAGAAAACATGGGGGTATTGCACACACAGAAACACATGCACTGAAGTCAGCTGTCACCTCGAGGTCACCTGCAGTGGGTGGTGGGCATGGTTCTGCCATCAGGGCACTCGCTCCGGGCTAAGCCATTACCTGCTATAGAAACACAACCAAACCTCAACCAACCAACCGAAATAAAAACCTTGCAAACACTCCTTAAATGCATGTGTGTGGGTGTGTGGGGTGTGTAGGTCGAGAGAGGCTACTTCATCCTGGGCTCCACGTAGATTTTGTCTCCATCCCGAATGCCGTAGGAATGCAGTGCTCGTGAGCTGTACTTCATCTCCTCGGGGCCGAAGGGGGCTTCCTGGTCCAAGTAGAAGAGCAGCATGTTGCTGGTTGACAGCTGCACCACAGTTTTTAAGTGCTTCTTCAGTTCTGCCACAGTCTGATCAAGACGGATTGACATCTCTTCTACTTTGTCCTGGAAGTGAACCTCCACCTTCACACTGCTCTGCGGCCGAAGATCCACGACTGCCAAGGGCTCCAGCTTCCCATACTTGGTGATGAGCTCGTGGTACCTGCAGATAAAACAAGTCCAGAGTTACAGTACAATCCCTCAGATGGCCATTATACTCTTCACAAGTTGTCTCACTTTGGTTGCAGTCATCCAAGGACACTATTAGTTTGCAAAGCACAGTTTAGCGTCCGCAGCAACTAAAGAAACAACTCAGGCTTTCTTCTCCATTTTTCACCACATCTCTGGTACTTTAGGGAGCTGTGTTTTTCTCATGCGAGGCAAATTCACCCTTGATTTGAGTCAGACAACCTAAACAGACATCCATCAGGAATAAATCTGGATTGGTAGGAGTCTGCTTTCTGCTCTGCTAGTCTGACACTTCACAGAGCACAAACCATTTCTCTAGCACAGCACTGAACACGTGCAAACATAACCCAGAAAGCCCATCACTCCAGTCCCTTTGTCTCAGGTGTCCAGACACACTGCAGCACCAACACGAACCCTCCTGAGACAGCCAGCTTGACTGGTCTCAAAACAGCTCTATGAGGGCAACTGAGCAGCATTGCTCTATGCCATGATCCTACAGTGCCAGAAACACCGTGACTAAAGTGGGATTTGGAAGAAAAGGAGGATAATACACTCAAAAGACTCTACACCTCCTGCTCCATTTCTTGCCAGTCGATCTCTTAAGTGCACTCTGATGACACAGGAGTTTTGCTAGCAGTCCTGCAGGGGCTCTGACACAAGGTCCCACTGACAATTTCCCCTTGAAGGCAAGTTCTCTAGCCTTCCTACCCGAGGTCCAGCTCAGGGAACCACGCAGGCAGTGCAAAGCCCATCTCACCCCCACCACCACCCTCAGCTGGTATTGCTCCCACTGGGAATGCAGCACCTCCCTTGCCTGGCTGGGAAAGGGGCAAAAAGGCAGCACAACGCATAATGCAATCGAAATGACAAAGGCTGAGAGAAGCAGAGAAAAGGTAACGTTTCAGAGGCCCTCCACTGTGTGCTGTACAGAAAGCTCTTTTTGTTCCCCATCTGAGCCCAGGCCGAATGTGATCGGTGCTGTGTCACTGCTCCTGTCAAGAGATGACGGGTGCTGGCAGGATGGTGACCCCTGGGAGTCCTGCTCAAGGCAGGAACGTTCCTGGAGAACAGCAGCCCCTCTGTCTGCCGGGAAATGAGGCAAGGGCCTCCAGGCACTAGGATTTCCCTTGTCTCACAGACAAAATGGGCCTTCACCAGGGCTGAGTGTCCAAATGCAGGCTGGTGCCCTGCTCTCACAGTCACCTGGCCGATACCATCGGGCTGCTTTAGAAAAGCCATTAGTGCCGGGAGGAGACGACGTGCTCCCCATACTTTACCTGCTGGGCTATGCCTGCAGCAAGCACAAGTGTATCACTGATGGCAAGGAAATCCTCACAGTGCTCAGTCCGCAGGCTGGTGGTGTACAGAGTACAATAAGAGGGACAAAGCTCCAGCAGGCTGAGAGGGAGAAGTAGCTCAAATGGGCTAGGATTACCCAAATGCATGTTGTGAATATATAAAGTTGCCTTTCATTTTCTTGCATCATGAGAAGGCTGAACAAGCTTTGCAGCATGCTCCTCATACACTCACTGCAGTCTGTACTGAAAGTTGGGAGTTGGTTGGTGGCCCTGCATGTGGCAGGGGGGGTTGGAGATTCATGATCCTGGATGTCCCTTCCAACCCTGGCCATTCTGTGGAAGACTGGATCCCCTCTGATCGATAGAGACAAAGGCACAATTTGGTACCCTGCTAATTGGCACCCTGGAGACTCCCTTAATCGTCCCTTGCAGCCTGGCAGGCGCTGGCTGCCAGAGCAGAGGATGCTGGAGAAAGGAGCCTGGCTACAAGTGCCTCTGATATTCTGCAGATAAACAGCAGACCAGAGCAGAGGACTCATTAAAAACCCACAGACACAACAACGTCACTCCAGAAACAAGCCAATATTGGATTGTACACTCAGCACTCCTTTCTAACTCACGTCATCCACAGAGAAAGATTATTTCTGTCCATTTCACTCCTTCTGCAATCCTTTCAAGCTGCAGCTTGAGAGGAGGAACAACACAAATTGGGAAGTTTACTGGGACAGAACTCACTGTTTGTTTATTGCATACTGTGCCTTGACAGCCTGGAGGGGGGGCTGCTTACACTGGTGCATTTTCCATGCATTGCTGTTGTCTCCCTCCACTTGAGGCTGCACTGCAATGCAGATGCTATGCCCCCTGCAACAACATGCATATGTCCTCATTTGATTCTAATTACAAATCACCTTCAGAGAGACCACACCAGATCTGGAGCAAAGGGGAAGAAGGTCCAGCAAAAAAAAAAACACATACACAAAATCCTTCTGCAAAGAATGGCAGCTCTCTGGGCTGCGAGGGCTGCTGTGCTCAGGTTCAGGAACTGAACCCAGGCATGAGGGATGCTCTCAGCCATCTGCAGCCTCATTACAAAATACAGTGTAGTGGAACAGCTCCTCCAGAACAGAATAACCCCCTTCAGTGGCTGCACAAGTCTCTTGGATACGCTGCACAGATGAAGGGATTCAGACAATGAGCCCATTGACTGAGGAAAGGGCTTTAATAGTGTTTAAAGGTTAAGGAACTGAAGGCAGATTTCTGCCGTGTCTTGCTGCAGAGGCATACAGTTAACATGCTGTTCAAGATAAGCCCAGCCTCACCAGACAGGTGAGATATTAGTAACTTCTTACATGGCCACAATATGCTTCATGAGTTCCTGGCACTATTCACTGAGCCAACTCCTCCACAGCACATTGCTCCCAGACACACAAGGCTCCTGTCACTGTAGTGCCTGCAGACACAAATCCAGAACAACAAGCAGGAACAACATCAGAGCCTGTCACCTATTTGTCTTCCCTCTGCTGCCCAAACCCTTCTTTCTGAGCTCAGAGCATCACATCTGTTCCACTACAATCAAAGGGCTGCTCAAACTTTACCTTCCTTCTTCAGTCTGTACCTGAAAAATCAATTCCAGCCCAAAGGCTTTCTTTGCCTTCTCCCAGCTACCTTCTCCAGGCACCCTGAGCCTGTTTGCCATTGCACCTGGTCACCCTGCTCTTCCTTCCTTCTGGAGCCACGAACACCGAGAACTACAACAATTTTCGTAGAAATAAGATGTTATTGAGAAAAACCCATTCTAGGAGCAGAACCACGAGCTTACAGTCCTCTCCCACCTCCTCCTTCCTCTCCCCTGCATTTTTTGCTTGTGCTGCTATCACTTCCAACATTTGTTTCAATTTTTCTGCTTAGAGAGTTCCTTAAATTACAAGCCAGGACTTGTTCTCAGTCTCATCTCCCTGACTGCACTGCTGCCCTTCGCCTCTGAACTGACCCAGCATGCCTTTAGCAAATACCAGCATTGCTGGACTCATCAGTATTCGTACAAACCATCCTGCCCTCAATTCCCCATTCCAACCTTCTGATGTACTCTCTGTATTGGCAGGCCATACACACACAGCTCTTCCAAAAAACAAGAGGCAGTTTCACCTGCAAGTTAATCTAAGGGAAACACTGACTGATCAGTGTAAACACTTACCAGATGCTGCTCACATCTCTGCCATCTCTTTACATTTCAATTCTTCGCTTTGTCCCTACCTCTATCTGCCTCCCATCCAGCTCTCACACACAGTCACTCTTGTCCTGTTTTCTGTAAAGAAAGAGCTGTGAAGCTTCGCTGTTTGGAAAGCTCATGAGAGTCATGGGCTACAAGGCACATCAGTGCAGTGGCTGGGCACTCCACGATCCTTCCTCAGCCCATTAAGAAGCAGTAAGTAGATGCCAGCGTAGAGAACATAGAGACTGAGCAACATCTGTCAAAGTTCATTAGTTTACTAAGATTAACAGGTCATTGGGCATACTTTCTGGCAAGAAAAAGCCATCAAATTTTCCATTTGTGAGCTTCAAAGTGAGGGGACAGCTTCCCATCGCCAGGCTCGTTCCACACACCAGATGGCCAAGAGAATTAGATGCCCTGGCCTGGCACCAGAGAGCACGATCTGAACTGACTTCTGGGGACTCACAAGCACAGGTAGATTATGAAGCCAGCTCTGGGAGTCCAGGAAGCAATGAAGATCATGAACTTAACAGTCACGTTGTTTAATGGCACTTGACACAGACACTTTAAGACCAAATTTCACTCAGGAGTGATTCTACAAGTCATCAGACAACACTCTAATGTAACAGCATCAACTCACACAGAACGAAGGTGGCAAGACAGGAGAGAGGTGAAGAGCGTGTTTTTCACGGACCAGCTAGCCCGGATTTCCCATGTAACATCAGCTCTTTGTTTGCCTTCACTTTGGCCTCACTGCCTTTTCACTCCCAGTTCTCCATTCCAAGACAAAGGCTTCATACCTGAATGGGACTTCCTCCTCTGGGAACTCCATGTAATACCGGATGAAGAATCGCTCCGAGTCCTCTCGCTCCCCATCCCCAACAATGCTCCCGTTGAGCTTGATGATAGATGGCAACCTGCTTGCAGACACCAAAAAGCACAGTCAGTGAGAAAAGAAACCCAAATAAGGGTCACCGATGAGGCAGTCACCCCCAAAAGCTATGTGCCATAAGGTTACCATCAGGAGATTGCTGCCCCCAGGAGAAAGGGAATGCAGTTTTTAAGTGCATTCAGAACTAAACACTCCCATTTCACCATATGCATGCATTGCTGAAAACATACTTCTCTGCATTCCCAAGAATGTTTTCAGTTAGGAATACAGGTTTCTATTCCTCTTTCCCAAACAGAAACACCCACCCTCCCCCTCTCCACCCCCAAAAAAAAACCAACAACAAAACCTCCAGTCTTTCAAAGTAGTGAATTCATACAGAACTCCATCTCCTAGCAGCCTCATCCTCCAATTACCAGCTCCCAGCCACTCACTGTCACATAACAAGTCTGCATAGGAGAGCCAAACAACAGACCTGGCTATTAGCAGCTTCCTGCGCTCCTCAGTGGTGTAGGACTGCAGCAAAGGGATTCCTAGCAATTTCACTTCCTCGAGCTTGGGAAAAGAATTTAACTTGTCAATGTCTTCCCAGCAATGCAGACCTGCTCAGAAGAGAAGATTTGCTTACACACACACAGATAATACATAATGTATCCGAGACTACCAAACATAGGCAAACAACGTATGTGACAGGCAAGTGTCTACTGAAGTTTCTCTGGAAGTCAGCTTGCTCATGACACACTGAAAACACCTCTTTCACTCGCTTGCAAGACAGAGTAGTTTTAATTCCCCCATGCTGTTGTACCAGTCTGGAAAGATGCTCTATACAGGTGATTGGGAGCTTAGCTTTTACAGCGGTCTCTGCCTTGTCATTTTTTCTAACACACTCCTTGGGACTTCTGGGCTCTATTCAACTATCAGTTCACAAGCCACAAAAATCAACGCAGAATCCCAAGATCTCAAATACTTGGAATCAAAATTGCCAACACTTATCACAGGAGCACTTGCTCCTCGGTGAGATAGAGCTTTCAAACCCAGGTGAGCAGGCTTTGCTTCCTTTGGTTAGGTTTAAGCCTTTCTTATGAGGATTCTTTGATGCTTACACTGCAAAGCACGTTAACGAAGTGCCTTCCACCCAGGCTTAAGACTTAGCTATTGCTCACACAGCATTTAAGGCTGCAGAGAACAAAAGATGATGATGCATTAAGTAGTTTTGCAGCTGAACATGTGGCAGACGTGCTGTCTCACCAGCGTGTCACAGCCCTCCCAGCCTGCCCTGCAGCCTCCTCTCCACTTCCCAGTACTCCAATTTACTTGCTGAAAAATCCCAGGGGCTGAAGTATAAAACAGCCTCGAGCAAAACTTGTGGTGTTCTTCTGATATCTGAGGACAGGTGACAGACAGCTTAGGCTCGTGTACACTTGACCCTTACACACCACACACCTACACTTGTGCTCGTTCCACCCAAGATAAAACACAGAGATGCAAAGGCAAATGGGACTCTTTCATCCTCTCCACTGTCAGACACTTATTTATCCTTCCTCAGAATTGCCCGAGGCAGGGTCAGGAAATGGAAGGAAACTGCTAACAAAAACAGCCCTTCACCAGCTCACTTGGAGTAACTACCAGTCCACTTTCCTCTGGCTCATCACCTAGGTAATGACTGACCACAAAAAGGTAAAGCCAACAGAAATAAACAAATGCACTTCCTGCTTGTTTTCCTTCACTAACACTGCATTCCTCAGCTCAGTGTGCTTCAGGTTATCTGGCAGGACAGACTGGGCCAAAGATAAGTGGCCATTTTCATCTCTGCCACAGCACCAGAACCATCCAGAAGATTTAGGCTCCTGCTGTCTTCTCTCACTCTTTGCAGGACGCAATGCTGACTGCAGCTTACTGCTAATGCAGCCTAGGAAGCAACCAACCCTCAGGCTTAAGTTTCAAGCAGCTCCAAGTGTGTTTTTCACCTTCTCAAGAGGTAACATTCTGATCAATTGCCATCACAAAAAGTGCACCACTTCAGGGCGCTCACCTGACTTGTGCAAATTGATGGATCGCAAGTTGGGGAACAGCCTTGCGAGGGAATCTTCTGACTCTTCGATGGTGGTGAGGTTGTTGTTAGCCAGAATAAGTGTGTCCAGAGATGGAAACATAATTCCCAATTTTCGAATTTCAGTCCAGTCTTGAAGATTATTGTCAGTTATGTGGAGTAATTTGAGAGACTGACAGCAAACTGGAGAACAAGACACTGTTTCGTAGTCGTTAAGGCACAGGAAGAGCTCCTCCAAGCTGCATGGGGAAGAAAGATCACATCATCATCTTAACACGTTCTGTGAAATGATGACCACCTGGGGTGCAGGGACACACACACTGCTTTAACACAACTCTCTTTAATGGCTCCTACTCGATTTGAAACCTCAGCACAGAGAGGCCCTCTGGAGCACTCCTAATGGAGTGTTTCAGCTACTCTGCTCTGCTCCCATTTGTAAGCTTCATCCACAGCTCTACACCTCCCCCTAGACCCCCAAATACTTTCAGCTGTACAACTTCTCTAACAGATCGTTTGGGATGATGCTCCACATTTGTGCCTGATGAGCCACCAGCCCAGCTCCAGTGGTGACTGGTACTTGCTCTCAGTGCTCAGCACTTAATTTAATGAGGTACAATATATATATGATGCTTCTCCCCGCCTCGCCGGTTCTGCCAAAGTCTCCTATTCAAGAAAAGAGGTCTCACTAAGTTTTCAGACAGGTATGCTCACTCCTCTAATTCCTGTTATACACACACAGGTCACAGGGGATACACTGCTACCATCATCCCTGCTTACAAAACTGTGCAAGGAGGAATCTGGTATCAAACTGAAGCCACCGAGGACATCCGGGGAAACTGAATGCCACTGCCAAGGTGGACCATGGCCAAGCCACAGAAATCAACAAACTCATTTGCACAGAAAAGCATGATGAAATATTAGTTGACTAGTGGCCAGACCCTCCGATTTACATCCCATTCAAAAGCTATTAGTGCAGGTATGCACTGCACCATTCATTCTGCAGTGAGTCACGTCCTGCATTGTCGGGATCATTATCCATCTCTCAGTGCTAGTATTTGGATGTGGAAAAGCAGCCTTGGTGGGCTTTGGAGCATTGCACAAGTTCAGCTTTTAAGCTGTTGTCAAGCCTTCACCTGGCCAGTTCCCAAGCTCTCAAAAAAGAAATTCCATATTCTTCTACTTATGACATTCAATTCCTCACACCCCATTCATTCCTCACCACATTAGTTATTAGGACAGCCTTGAGCTGTGTGCAGTGAGCACCCCATTCTCTGCCCAGTGCTTACTCAGGTAACTCCTGCAGGATTGTGTGGACTGTTTCCCAGGAAGCTTTGCTGTTGTTGAGCACAAGTTTGCGGACGCCAGCGAAGGACCCAGCACACCTTCTCTCTAGAACGGACAAACTGAGAGGATTGGAACTCAAGTTTAGAAACTCCAAGTGGGGAACGTTGGACACAATTTTACTGACCTAAGTGAGGAGGGAAAAAAAGAAGAAAACAAAAAGAGAAAGAAAGATGTGTATCAGGCAGTAATCAGACCTCGTGCAATAATATCCCATCTCCTGAAAGGAGCCCCTTTGGTATGTCCATGAGGCTCAGGGAAATTATATGGGGGGGCTGAAATTAGGCTTGTGGATAACTACCTGAAATTCATACTCCAGCTATTCACTGATCTGGTTTGATTGGTTAATTGTTCCTTCGCCTCAATGGTTCAATTAATTACAATCTCTGGGCAGCTTGATAAGAGAAAGAAAGAAAGTCTCTGGGGAGAGGTCATAAAATCCACCTGAATGCCCCAGCACAGTTCTGGGGCTGCAGCTCTGAATGCTGTCATCCCCACTTTCAGCAGGGCAGTCATGGGCACATCTCCTGAGTTCCTGCCATCACCAACCACTCGCTCAGCTTCCCACTGCTCCCCACTAGGCACAGACTTGACCGTTTTGCCAGAAGCTCATTGTACACACACAGTGAATTCCATATTTGATTCCATTACTCTGCAAGCAGCAGCCTTCCTGCAATAGATCCAAATGCTGGGTACCTCTGCTTGGGGCTCCTTGCTTTCTCTGTGTGTATCACGTGCTGAGGGCATGGTAGCAGAGAGGTGAGGAAGATGCAGAAAGAAGGAAAAACAAAGGCAACAGGGTACAGCTCTGGCGTGCAGCATACATAACAGATCATGGGATCAGGGTAGGTGCTGACCTGAACCTCACCAATACACAGAAAGATATGGGGAAAGGTTACTAACGTGGTCAATTTGTGGTCACCTAAAAATGATTAAGTGAACAGAACAACCAGGCAGCACCAATTTGTAAAGAACACATCACGTCAATCTAATTTTTCTCTCTGACTGAGTAAGTGACTCAGTGACAAGTCACATAATGGAATGTCAGCCTCCGAGGCCATCTGCACGCTGGTCACATCAGCAAGCAAAGGGCTTTGAACAGCCCCTGGAATATTGCTCTAAGTTACGAGTTCAGTACAAAACCAGCAGACACCACGAGGGCATCCTCCTGCAGAATGCCACTCGTTATATTACAAGTGAGCAGAATAGTTGAACACTCTGTGCTTTCTTATTCTGTGCCTGATACCGAGGTGGGAAGGACTGCCAGCATGCACATGGGCCAAGGCCAAAAGGTGCAAGTTCATTGCAAGGATGGACAAGGCACCAACAGTGGAAAAAGGAAAATCATTGATAACACAGCAAGGAGTAAGAAAACACCTCGCTGGAGAGCTCCACTCCACAAAGCAACTGGGATGGGAGAGATTTGGGAAGACCATGACATACACAGGTCAACAACACAGTGCAATTGCTAGCAAAGGACAACAATCACTTGCAAATCTGTAATTCATGTGTTCCATACGTGATGCTAAAGGAATTACTCTGCCTCACTTTGAGCTGGTGAAGCCTCAGCTAGGGTGATGTCATGTTTTGGGCACTACAAGCTTTAAGAATGAAACAGTCAAACTGGAAGGACATCAAAGCAAGAAAGACAATATGGGATTTAGAACAAAAATGGCCTGCAATGAGAAATAGAAGTAACTGGATTTTTTTAATATTATCCTAAGGTTGGAAAAGCAGACAGGAGAGTTCATATGTGGGTAGAAAAGGGTGTCACAAAGGGAGCAGCAGCAAATGCTCCTCCATGCCTGCTGTGTACAGGGCACCAGCAATTGCCTTATCTTGAGCATGGCAGATTTATGTGACGTGGTTTAGATTAAGAGGTTATTAGCTAGCTGGACATCTGGAATCCCCATCTCTGGCAGTTTGTGAGAGCTGATTAGATATTTGTGTGCTGGAGACAGGCTAAGAAAACTTAATCCGGTCTTAGAAGAAGGGGCCAAAGTAGAAGGAAAACCTTTCATTTCCTGCTTTACTGTGGTTCACCCAGAGGCCAGCAAATGGTGCTGTCCAGGGGCAGCCTAAGCAGACAGACGAAAGGGCAGCGTGTGAGACATGCAGCTCGTGTGACATGTGGGTGTGCAGCAGCCCCAGCTGCTCAAAGTCTGACAGGGAGGAGAACTGGGAGCAGGAAGGCAGCTCATTGCTGTGGGATGAGGCTTCTGTGGGTCACAGGACAGCAAGGCACTGACCCAGCTCATAACAGGGATGTCTTCAGTATAAAATCATCTTCCCCGGCTCCGATCTCAACAGACAAGACTAAGCTCTCTCTCCTCTCCACCTTTTGGGTCAGTAAGGAAGGAACAAGGAAACCTATCTCCAGTTCTGGCAACTCCAGTAACAGAGCAGCAGCACTTCTGCACACACTGGCTCTGCTACCTGTTCAAAGATACAGGAGCTTAATGTGATGGAAATAAAATACCTTTACATTACTTGTCCTTTGTGTTTAAACACTAAACACTGAGTTAAAAGCAGACCAAAAGCCAGTGAGGAACAACAACAGATTGCAATTATTTTACTCATGTTACATTGCATTTTTCTAGCATATTTCAGCCAAGCACTTCAGAGCATTTCACAGCAGCATTCAGTGCTAATTAACGAGGCTTCAGAAGCGTCCTTTGATGTAGATGTTATTAAACCTGTTTTGCAGATGCCAAAACAAAAGAGGAGAGAGAAGAAATATTTTGCCCAGCATTATAGATTTGGTAGCAAAGCTGGGAATTAACTCCAGCTCCTCAGACCTCCTCTGCTCTTACTCTGTTGAAAACCACACTGCTCATTAACCTCTTGACTTTTGAAATGCCAGTTCCAGTGCTCTGCACAATAAAAAAAATATACATTTGTCACCCACAGGCCAAGATCATAAGTCAAGAAGAAAATGGAGTCAAGTGCCCGAACGGATTAAATTTATCACATTTATGGCTCTCGAGCTGTCAAACTAAATAAGCATCATCTTCAAAAAATGAGTAAGAACTCACAAAGTAAACAGAAATTTCTCTCCTTCAAATGAATGAAGTACTCTTACAACCCGTGATGCGTATGTATTCATTATAGCAGCCACCAAGGCCATTAGGGAGACGCACACACGACCATCCTACCTCGTGCCAGTCTTCCAGTTTATTGTCAGAAAGATCAAGTTCAGAGACGTGAGCACAGAAGGCAGCGATCTCGTTCTCATCCCCTGCACAGGTTATGCCACAGCTGTTCAGCACCAGCACGCTTGGAAGGTTGAGACGATCTGAAAGGGTGAAAGAAAAGATGCCCTATGGTCAGCACCAGATGCCTTTGGTACAAACAACAACACCTCCATCTCAGCGAACGCAAACGAGGTGTGAAATTCACCACGAGGCAATGATCTGCCCCAAATGCCACGATTTACACATACTTAAGAGATATTGGGATAAGCTGGTTCACATGACAGATGAGCAACATAAATCAAGACGTTTTCTTGCATCTACACATGACACATCCCACAGTATCAAAGCTCTTCAGTTACAGCATTACTTTCTGCCCACAGCACAGCAGCTAGGACAGTCCCTTGGACTCGACAGCCAGTTTTGGCCTGAACTTACACTCCTCCTCAGGCATCTGCTACTGCAGATAGGAAACAGCAGTAGCTGGAGTATCAGCTGCACAGAGCCAGGCCCCCTTATCCTCTTGTGCTTAGCCTACATGAGCCAAGGGTATATTTAAACACTTCTTTTTTAAGCTCTTCCTTTTCAACAACGTGCGTGATCCTACAACCTGGAAGAGCTTCAGTCTCTGCTCTGCCTTCAGCTTCAGTTTTGCTCTCATCTCATCTCACGCAGGTAAACATTCTCAGCTATTTTGCAGACAAGGACTTAGAGCACTGTCATGGCCTATTTGCTAAGGCCAAACCATGACAAACTAAAAAGCTATGCATTTGTCACAGGAAACCTCTTTGATCCAAGAAATCCCCATTAAGGCAGCCCAAGCCATCAGCCTTACTCTCTTCCCCATACAGCATTCTCTCATCTCTGCTGAATAGCAAAATTTAACAAGGTTTTACCAAAGAGATGGCCCTTTTTCTGTGTCCTTCATACTCGACAGCTGCATGGCCAGACAGGGCTTCTAACAGCAGACAGCAGTCGGAGTGATTGGAGATTTCCAGTTTCTTGGCTCACTACCACTTGCCTTTTTTAAAGGACAGCGTTGTACTGTGGGGATTAGTTGTGATGGACACGTAGGTCACGCCTTGATCACATCTGAAGGCCCAAGTGCCTTGTCTTCATCTCCCAAACAACTCAGGTAGGCGTGTGCTGGCACGCAGCAGAGAGGGCACTGGCTGAAGATTCCATTGGGCTGATTTTCTGTTTGTGTTAATATTGAGTGACATGCTGTATGTTTTATCCTTAACTAACCTCAGGCCCTTTTTTTTCTCCTCTGTCACAATCAGTTACTGTACATCCCATCCAGCTCTTTTCCGTGCCTATTTTCCCCCTTGGGGCTGGTTATGGCACAAATTGACCTGACGGAAATTTAAACTAAACTCACAACCAAAGATGGGCAAGAGGTTATACAAAGAGGCAGCAGGTCGGTGGGATAAACGGGCACCTCAGAGCCATCTGTATAAACAGAGAAACGAATGCAAACATCAGAGCTTGAGGGAAGACTAAAGGGCATCAAACTAACCCAGCTCAAAGAGCATGAAATAGCAACACAGATTCTGCAGTGCAGAAGACCGAAGGACGTACATAAGCAGCACAGCACTTCAGACACACGTCTGTCTTGATATTGCCTTCAGGCAGTACAGTCAGAAGCAAAGGAGAGGGATTTCTCCTGCAGTTCAGCAAAAGCATGCTCAGAGATCAGCTGATGCCTTGAGACGAGAACCAAAGCAAACAACAAACCCTCTTGAGGCACAAAAGAAGCCTCGCTGGAGATTCCACAGCTCAGCACCTGGCTTGATATACAGTCCTGTGTGCACTGGACTCCCTCTGTACCCACAGGCACCAAAATGAGCTGATGGCACCGCATGTGGAACAACCTCAAATACAGATCAAGCACTTTTGTATCATTCCAGCCACTAGCAGAGCAGTTAATATCATTAGGCTAATCAAAACTAAGCTGCAGGGACTGCTAAGCCCCCAGAACTCAGTGCTGCACAGAACCTTCGTTCCATCTCTCATTGAAAAGATTCTGATTCTGCTGTGCTGGCAGGGGGAAATTCAGTTCATTTTTACAGCAACCTTTATGCACTCAATCTGCTTTCAGTCTCTGCTAGTCCAGTCTCCCACCTTTTAGTAAGAAACACACCGTAACACAGAAGGACATTTCTTCTTCTGGGCAATTCTTCATTCAACATAAGCAAAAACAACCAGGAAACTGTTCCCACTGACACATACCTTTCATAGGTGAGCCCTGTGGAGTTGCTGGGACGTGCACACCCATACCAGGACCACGGCGATACGGGAAGTTCTCAGGGCTGTATTTCTCACAAAGAACTTGCATGAAACTCCTGCCACTGGGTTGGTCCATGCTCCTTTCTTGGACTTCTGGTTAACACAGAAAACAGAGCACACAATCAGTTCTCGTCACCTCCGGTTTTGGGAACATAGGACAGAAAGTGACCGTATCCAGCTCATGGGTTTTACTTCTTCATCTTTCAAATTAAAGATTACAGTGATACGGTAATCAGAGGGGGGAAGAAAAAAAAATAACTAAAACAATTCAAAACAAAGAAAATCGTAAGAAAAACAAAACCACAGAAATCCCAGAGCTGAACAAACACCCTTTAAATCATACAGTCCACATAAAAAGCCTCTGGGCCCCACACTCTTCCAGGACCCTTCCCAACAGGACCCTTGTTGTGCTCCAAGATGCACAAGATCACTTCCATGCCTTGCAAAAGGACTGGGAGATTTTCATAGATATTCACAAACATCTGCAGCCTGCTGAGAATTGGGGAAATAGCAAAGAGCTGTTCAGGAGATTGCTCAAAGGGGTGCTTTCATCCCCCCAGTTCCCTTTTCTCTATCAAAGGACTACACATCACCACCAGCCTGGGGACTCCTAATTGCTGTGCTCTGAAATCACAGGGAGGTCTTTACACCCTGATGCAAAATAACTCTTCCATTGGCTGGAGCACCAGCAGTTATCGTGGTCCTTTGCACTGTCAGATTAAGATGTGCTTACCACTACGCCTGCGTGGCACAGATCAACTCCACCCCAGAGGCATTTCACCTGGACGGAATGAAGGAAATAAATAGTTTTTGGGTGGGGGAAAAAGGGAAGGAGGATCCGCAGCATTCTGTTTGTATCAGAGGCAACCTCCAGTTGGTTTGTTAAAATCAGGCCAATGCAGTACACAGCCTGGAGCTCAACAGTCTCAGCTAGCTGGCTTCCATCAGCAGGCACACGGCGTGTCATGAGCTACTCAAGTTGGAGAGGAAAGGACTCTCAGGACTCTCATCTGCACTGACAGCAGTGTCTCACTCAATGCAAGGGCAAGTATCATCACTTCCCCTCTGACTCCACACAGAGCTGCAGTTGTTCTGTGCTGCTTGCAGCTCTGGGCTTCTAATTAGAGCACAAGTGCTGTGTCACACCATGCTCTCAAGAACATAGCAGGCCATCACTTGGCCAGGCCAAAAAGCACGTTCTGCCAATTCCATTTTGCAGCTGTTTAATGTGTCTCAAAGATAAACATGCCCTTCATATCTAGGCAGGCCATAGAACAAACAGCACAGGAAAAAGGACTCCACATAGCACTCATGGGCTGCTAGCTTGCCTAGAGAGATAGCAGGGTCAGCTGGAAACCCACTTGGCACAAGGGAACCATGGGGGTCAGCACACTGCTGTGCCCACAGGAATGGACCCTGCTGTCCTGCTTTGCCCCAGCTACACTGAACTGGCATTTCACATCATTCTGGATGACAGAAGCACAGAAAAACAAAAATAATGTTGCTAACCAATGTCAAATTACCATCTCTGTACGCTGTGATGAACTTTTCCATACACTTGTTACTGGCAATGGCGTATACGAAAAAGTGAATCCAAAAAAAGTTCCCTTTGCTGAGACTCACATGCTTACCACACTTCTTGATCCTACTGCCTAGAACACCTCCATCTCAAACGACTTTGACGTCACGGTAAGAAGCAAGATGACAGAAGACTGTTAGAAATTCTGTGTGATCCGTAGAGCTTACAGGTTACGCACAGAGACATCAGAGATCAGGCTGATTTAAAAACAAAACACCTTTTTTAGTCCTCAGCAACTTGGGTGCATTCACACATCCTGTCCTTTTCAGCTGCAGTATCAGAATCCTGTCCTAATGACAGCCATGCTCATCACCTCCAAACTGCATACATTTTCTTTTTCAAGCTTTTCTTTGGCAAGCCAATGCCAAGCAACATCATAGGGCAGTTATTTTCTCCACAACCTAACATCATGAGATTTCATATTAATTATAACAAATTGTCACACTCATGGCACTTCTGCATCACTGCCATTACTTAAGAGCAAGGATCAACAAAGCACGCAAAGTAAACATGACACATTTCCCTGAATGCTGCCTGCACACCAGCAGGACAGGGCAATTTGCAGGGCACACGTTTCTGTGTGTTGTCCTACTGATGGCACGAGGAACAATTCATCCTGAAACTACTCTGGGCTGTCCAAATGACAGCATGAACTGCAAATGCTGTTCTTGGTCTTTGAGAGCTGCTGACAAGCAGCCTTTGTTGCCTATACTTGAGCACTGCTGGAAGGAGGTGGCACAAGGCACAATGTCTGCAAAGAAGAGCATAAGAACATTGACAATGACTGTGACAGTGCTATAAACCAACCAGGAGCAAAGGTTGTGGATGCCCCATCCCTGGAGGCATTCAAGGCCAGGCTGAATGTGGCTCTGGGCAGCCTGGGCTGGTGGTTGGTGACCCTGCACACAGCAGGGGGTTGGAACTGGCTGAGCATTGTGCTCCTTTTCAACCCAGGCCATTCTATGATTCTGTGAAAGATGATCCTTCAGAGGAATTAATTCATAGATGGCACACTCCAGTGCAACCTGGATACCTCCAAAGCTGAACCCAAGCATGCACACAATGCATTTCAGCACGTCCACGTGCCTGACATACATCTGCCAGAAAGCAGTCAGTCCATCCTTCCTCCGCGATGCGACCCAAAGCATTTTCATAGAACCACAACCATTGGAAAAGGCCACTGAGAGCATCGAATCCAGGCCCCGAGAGCCACCACAGCCAACCCGACCAGCAGAACACGGTCAGAAACATCACAACCGCACGTGGCCGCAACCAGCGGCGGGGAGAAGCCAGGGGTGAGGGCCGGGAGAGGAGCACCGTGAGCAGCAGGAAGGACAACGGGCACTCGAGAACCCCATCGATGCAGCACCGCGGGGCGGCTGGAGGAGCGGAGCCGCGGCCCTACGAGCGCCGTGCTGCCGCTCAGCGACACGCGTGGGCCGAGAGCCCCGCAGGCACAACCCGCTGCCGCCGCGCTCCGCATCCCGCCGCGCCTCACCCCCTCCACGCCCCCGCTCCTTCAGTCCCTCCGTGCCCGGACCGCGGTTCCCATCGCCCGCTTCTCACGGTTCCTCCGCCCCGCTCTCACCCAGGCCCGGCGGCCGCGTCCCGCATCGACCCGGAAACAGCTCGGTAGCAACCAAACATCACGTGACTGCCCCCCCGTCACGTGAGCGGGGCCGGGTCGGTCGCCATGGAAACGGAGATGCTGCCCCGCGGCTGCTCCTCCCGCACCGCTGTGGTGACGTCAGACGAGGGGGCGGGGGGGGGGGCAGGCTGTGCCCTCAGCCCGGGCCTCATCCCAGCGCGGCCCCGGGAGCAGCCATCATGGAATCATAGATCGGCTGGGCTGGGTAGGACCTGGAGGCATTCAAAGCCAGGCTGGATGTGGCTCTGGGCAGCCTGGTCTGCTGGTTGGTGACCCTGCACACAGCAGGGTTGGAACTGGATGAGCACTGTGGTCCTTTGCAACCCAGGCCGTTCTGTGGCTCTGTGATGCTTGGTGTCACCTCCCAGCACCCTGGGTCTGCCTTGCTCCTTATGAGACTTTGCCCATTTCTCACCTGAGGTGCCACCTCATCCTTGCCAGGATGACACAACAAATACCAAACATCCTGCACAGCCCAGCACTGCGCTGCAGCTCTGCACAGGAAGCCTCGGCTATCCGTTTCCCAGACATTTGTGGAGAACGACTTGTTTACATCCTCACCCAGTGCCAGCTTATGAAAGATTCCCATTGCTGCTCTGCATCCCGGGGCCAGCCGTAGCACTGCGAGGAGGGGTCGGAGCTCAGGCAGATATCACACATCTCCTCATGGCTGTGCCCAGCCAACCTGCCAGCACCGAGATGTGTGCATGCCCTGATTTCCCTTTAGCACATTAAAAAAAAAAAGCCCTTTGCTGTTCTTTCTTATTACCCTGTTGACACAACATTGGTTTTGCTTTGTTCCCAGGCAGGCCAGCAGAAATGAACATTGCCTCGCTAGCGTTCCTGTAAAAAACGTCTCCCCACACGCCCTGAATGGCTTATTTGGTTCTTTTTATACATTCCAGGGAGAGCTTTGTCTCCATTTGGTTTTCCTTTCCCCACCACTTCTCGTATCTGTTTCAGGGAGATAAAGAACTCCATTGCATTTAGAGCCTACACTCTTTTTTCTAACAATCCTCACTTTTCTTTTTTTTTTTTTTTTATTTTGCACAGCTTACCTGTGCTATTTAGTTGCTAGAAGGAAGAAAGAACATACTTCAGCTGGCAACCTGCACCAGCAGGCTACATTTTAATTTTAAATAGGCTGTAGGTGCTGCTTTCTATAGTTACAGATTAACTGGATATAACAGCCGTCTGTGTGAGCCTCGCTCAGTCAGTGCTGGAAGTGTGAGAAAGTGACCGGTGCATTAATTAAAGACAGTGTTAATGGGGACAGTACAACTCGGGGACCTGTTAGCACAATATAGTCTTTCACCTCAAGGTGCCAGTTTGAATACAGCCCTGGCTAGCTCCAATGGGATGCTCTTATCTGTTGGATGCCCCATTGTCTGGGGGAACTGAGTTTGATGGGTCTCAATCTACTCCTCCTCAGAGGGTGAGTATCTCCTTCCAAAGCCTTTACAGCCCCAGTGACCTCCCTGGCAGGCTCCCCCGTTCCCACAGCCATCTCCCCTAGGGTTAAGCAGGCCATGGGAACCAGAGTCACCTCCCAGAAGGGGATGCTGACAGCGGTTCTCATTGACACTGCAGCCACAGAACGAGGACAAGGCAGGAGAGCACTCAGCCCAGTGGGATCCTTGTGAGGTGACAGAGCCATCAAAGCCCCATTTGGGTATTATCATACTTTTAGAGCTAGACTTGAGAAACCTGAACGGGAAAACCATCCCCAATAGTTCAGTACGTTCTGGTCACAATCCTTTTCTCATTACTTTATGCTTCCCATGTGCCACCAATAAACATCACTCCTATCAAGAGAGTCATGTCTGAGCTGGTTCTGGAGCTTGTGCACCACAAGGGAACCCGTTAACATCCAGAATACAAGCCACACACTCCCCTCATTTCACTCCTGTCTCAGCTGGAGCAGAAACATCAGGCAAAAATAAACACGCGTGCTCTTCAAAATTACCCACAAGGAAGATTCGGACGTGGTCTGTGTTAAAACAAAATGAATTATTAGTCATAACAATAGTTTGAAAAACAAACTTCCTTGTAGTCTGATGTGCCTAACCCATGGATTCCCTGGCTAACAGCATCCAGCATCTCTCGCCATGCCCAGGGAAGCACACATGGGGACACACCGAGAGCACCGCATTGCCCGTGATTGCAGCTAATGCAGTGCTGGACGGAGCCTTCAGCAGCCTCTGCCCTCATCGGAATGATTTTCCCTCTCTTTTAAATCACCAGAGGTTTTTAGGGGAGGATCGGAGGAGAGAATTTGAAACATACGCAATTTTCTCCTTTTCTGCCGCTTTTTGATCCTTTTGCTTATGGGTTTGGCAACTGCAGCTTTCTTCATCCTCAGAGATTATTCTTCAATTCCTCAAAGAGTCTTCAATTTTCTCACAAATCTCTCTTCCTTTCACTTAATTTAAACATTTTTGGCCAATTTCATGATTTAATAATGAGAAATAAAATTGGAGATTTAATAAGTGTCGAGAGAAGACCTTTCATTTCAGCCGGGGATTAAGAAGGAGCTAAAGGTGCGAATCCCCTTCTCCTGTCCTGAGCTGCAATGTGTGAAAGAGCCCAATCCTGCGCAGTGCTGAGTGCTCAGTGCTCCCACTGAGGTCGGGCACATCCCATATACACAAAGCTCAGTGCAGATTTGGGCCCTGTAAAACACAGCGTGAGCACATAAATCCACCGCAGTGCTGTCTCGTGGATGTCTTGCTAATAACTTTAAAGCCCGACTTCATTTAGCTCTACCTGCAGCAGATCAACTCCGAGCAGCTCCTCGCCGCGCCATTAATTTAAGGTAACAATTCACTTAGATCTTTGGTTCTGCATAAGTGCTTCCCAAAATCACATCTTCGCTCTCTGTCAATTATTTGTGACTAACACACCTTGAAGTTACCTCTTAGAGCAAACATCGCCCTGCTGCCGTAATTCTAAAAGACCATCGGTGGCCAAAAGATAGGAGCGACGCCCCAGAGACTCAGCCTGCAAATTCAGATGTAAAAAATAAGGAATAAATCAGTGCCGGTGCAGCCTGAGGATCAATTGGATTTTTATCATTTGGGAATTGCTGGCCGTGTTCGCAGGACCAAATGGACCTTGAGCTTTTTGTTCATCCGATTTCATTTTCTGGATGACTACTGTTAGATAAAGGCAGCTCCTCGGGTACCTCTGCGGTGCTCTGGCCATCACATCATGTCTGGCAGCTGGCAAATCGCATCTCCAGCACTCACTCAGTACAGCACTTGCTGGCTTTTCTGTTGCCCTCTCCATCACAACGTGGCTTCTCCCACAGGATCGCCCTTCTGCTCCCCAAAACCGAGCGTGCCTTGTTGTGCCAGCCCCATCGTCTGTTCTGATCCCACAGCCACGGGAAGTCTCCCTGGGCTGTCCCAGAGATGCTGACCCAGCCCGAGTCCCAGTAAATGTGAATGTGGGCTTCTCCCGTAGCCTCGGGATCTGCCTGCACCGTGCAGCAGTGTGACAGCTGTGTGCTGCCCTGTTTAGGGCCTGTCTCCATCTGGACCACTGCTTCCACTCTGCTCGGTCAGGCAGAAAAGGAGCCAGCAGACAGACATGAGCCCTGCCGTGGAAATGGTTAGGTTTTCCCTTGCCAAATGCTCTGCATTCCCACCTAGTTGTTACTAGAAGCTCTGATTTTGGACGGGACTTTGGCTGGGAGCAGAGGACAGAAAGAGAGATGTCTCTTCCTGTCTTGTGTGCATAACAACTCCATAGCAGGTTTGGATCTCACTTGGAGTACGATGCAGGCTGAGCATGCAGGCTGCCAACATTCATAATAATTAACCATTAATGTTAGCAAACACTTGGCAAATCTCCACCAGCTTTCATTTGAAGCTCTCACAGTCCTTTGTAAACATGAACAGATTAAGCCTTGCCAAGACCCCCTCCAGTCCTACGCGTTAATCCAGAGAATATCCTCCACTTTCATTCTCCAACAGGGGACTTAGTGTGCGTGGTGCTGCTTGGAAGGGTTTGGATCAGCGCCGCTGTGTGGTGCAGAGCTGAGACCCAGGGCAGCACAGTGCTGCTCTCAAGTTGTTTGCTATGAGGACATCACCCATCGTGCCTGCTGGGGCCTGGTGGCATTATGGCCATCTGGCTTTGCCTTCCTTGCTGCTGCTTCTTAACAGCTCCTTGCAGAAAATGATCTTTTGGTCAAAACTGAACAAAAATAAAAGGCTGCTTTTCAGAATAACAATCTCCCTCTTGAAATACAGTATCCGTCTGAAGGAATTATAACAAGAAATATAGCTTCTGTGTCTGCTAAACCTCCACAAAGACACTCCCATCCAAGACTACTTTTCCATTCGAAGTCAAGCTCCAAGGAGAGACATTCATCCATTTGACCTCTTCACATGGCCAGCGCTGTGCCAGGGCCAATGAAGTGCCCAGCCAACAAACCTTCCCCCCGTGGACAGGCCCTGAGCATGGACATGGCATCACCTCCTGCTATCACCCAGCTCCCCACTGTGCCGTGACCTCCAGCTGTGCTGCTCTGGCTACAGAGCGATGGATGGCTGGAGAGTAACACCACAGGCTGTGTGCTCACCTACCTCCCCCGTTTTAGTTCAAAAGCAACGATCAGAGCATCCTCCTGGCTGTGCTCCGTAACACATGCGGCTGTTTGCTGTAGAGCTGGAAGAACAATTGGTTTCAGGCAGACAGATCAGCCACCCCAGTGCTCCCCTGGGAACGAGAGGTCTTTCTTCTTTTCCTCCCCCAGTTCTTTGTGCTCATTTGCATTCACTTTTGGCTTAAAAATAAATTGCTTTAAATCTCGGCTCAGCACGAGCTAAGCCTGAAAAGCCAGAGGACGACTTCTGAACATCGCTGGGAGTTCAGGCAAAAGCCAATCAGAGGTGGGTTGTTCTGAGGCTGAGGAACGCAAGGAGTGGTGTTTGGGGTGTGAAAAGGAAAGAGAAAGGTGCTTGGAAGGCAGAGATAGAGCGAGAGAAAAGAAGGAAGATAACGGGTTTGAAAGAATGTGGGTCTCGCCCATGGTGCGTCTCAATTGCCTTCTCCTCACCAATGCACCGACTTTTTCTCTCTCCTGCACCCTAAGCTCAGTATTTGAGGAACTGAAAATACAGCCACGACAGAAAAGAAAAACAGAGCGGGTTATTCCACACCAACCGACCGAAGCAGAAAAATGCTATTCCACACCAAAGGCCAAAAACAATGCCAGGTCTTTCCATTGTAATAAAGCATTGTTTATCGCATCAGAAAGGCACTTTTTAAAAGGCGAACGGCCACGAAGCCCCTTTAATGCATGGAGATCCTTCAAGATAGGTCTGATAGAGAAAACCCAGGCAGGAAATATGTGCTGGCTAATCTGACAGTTATCTCTTTTACAGCCAGCTCCTGTCATTTCAGTCTTTGGAACCGCCAGCCGCATCGGTAGCTGCAGCCCTAACCTCAGCAGAGGAGCAAGCCTCGGTTAATAAAGCCTGCTTCCCTCGCTGTGTTCCTCCGTCCCTGGGGCTGCTCGTCCCTCCTGCACTGTTTTCTGGGCCAGGAAATCGCAGCCCCACCACGAATCAGACCATCAGCCCGGCTGGAGCACAGCAGATTCCCCTCTGCGGGGACAAAAGTCTCCTGGAAGATGCACAAAGTGCCCATTGTCTGATCCCGCTGGGACGGGGCTGATTTTCCCGGTGTGCTATCAGGTTCCCCAGGAGCCGATTTACACTGAACTCATCAGTGCTACTTTGTGCCCAGAAGAGCCCAGCTCTCTATTTTCCACCACTTAGGGCCCATCAGGCTCTAATGGGGTCGTTGGGACTTTAAGTGCTTTACGTGCTGCTCTGCACGCCGCAGCCTTCTCCTGCTGGCTCCTTTTGAGTCCCAGCTGAAGTAGTTAAAGCTGTTCCTGCCTCTGAGCTCTCAGCGTCCACAGAAAAACCCTTTTCTGTTTTGCCTGTGCCATTCCGTTCAGGAAATGCCCCCTGGTTGTCCCAGCCTTGTTAGTGTTAGACGAAAACGGCACCGCCTGGGGAACTACCACAAACCTGGGGTTTGGTGCAGGAGGGGAGATGCTTTTGGTCGGGAATGTGCCCAAAGGCAGTGGGATCAGGGGCTGGAAAGCAGCTGGGGTGGGCAGGAGGATGGAGGCAGGGGTAGGAAGGGAGAAAGCACAGCGTTAATCGATCCAATCTTGGGCTCCCGGTGGAATTTGCAGAGATTTCTTACTCGAATTACCCCAGTTTTATCAGGAGATGGCCGTTCTGGGAAAGTGCCTTTTGGGCAGCAAAGTGCTTCAGATCTCGAACTGCTTTAGCACTGAGCAAAAGTGGCCAACAATAGCTTCAAAGATGAGAGCAGGAAGCTGTGGGGGGAGGGATGTAACCCATCCTGGGCATGCAAACGTGTGCCAACAGCCCCCAGGAAATGTGCGCAGCGCTGGCTCTGTGGAGGGCCCCTATAGACTGTGAAATCTGTAGGATTGTGGCAGTGAGCAGAAAATGCAAGGCCCTACAAAAGGTATCCACGTGTCAGCAGCTTTTACCCATCCACTGCTACTCCATGCTGCATTTCTGCTCTGAGCGCATGCACTGAACAGAGGGGGGAAATAATGACAGAGGGCAAAAGGGACGTGGAAAAGTATCTCCCTAAAATCCAGACCTGGTTATCAAATACGATATAGGCGGAGAAAGGTAACAGAGGAGATAAAGAGCAAGGGCAGAGAGAAACTGGGTGGCTTCTCATCATTTCATACCCGACACCCCCTGTCTGAGCAGATGACTGCAGACCTTTGGAGCAGCAGAGGAATCACATCAGGCTCTGACAAGCTCCGTCTTTATTCAGTGGCATGAAAACATCAGCTCTCATCAATGATTCATGAAGCCTTTTCTTCTGCTAATCTGTAAATAAATTTTAAAAAGCAGCTTCTTTTTGATGAGTCTATTCTGCTGTTCGTTAGAACATATCGGCCTTTACAGGCAACACGGGTGTGCTCAGGGGCTGCTGTCAGCATTGGGAAGCACGGGGCTGGCTGTGCTGAGCTCTACACCCAGCCCAGCAGCCTGCCCTCACCTCCAGCCCCAGCTCCTTCCACTGGGGATGAGCTGGCCCTCAGCAAGCTGCCTCGTAACTTTTTCAAGTGTGGACAGGGAAGAAAAGGGATAAAAAGCGTAATTATACAAGGACATCTTTTATTTCAGTACATTCAAGACAAAAAGAAAAGAAAACAATTCGAGAACAGGATGTACCTTCACTCAAGGCTTTATCTCCCCTGCCCCTCTCCATTTTCCTCTCTTCCCTTTTACAGTCAGAAATTGCATAGAATTTGTTTTTTCAATCAGAAAATTGAACTCGGCACTGTAGAACCCACGTCAGAACCACGCGGAGCTGCCGCTGCTGCTGGGGAAGTCAGAGTTTCTCACATGAGAGCCCGCTCTGATGGCTCTTGCAGTGCTGCTGAGAGCGACATGGGGAGCTGGAGGGGTTCCCCTGTGCTCCCTGCTCTCCTTTCACCTTCCTCAAAGGAATCCCAAACCCACACCCCCAAAAAACAGAAAGGGGCAAAAAAAAAAACAAACCAAAGCAGATAACCCCAGAACTAAACAGAAGACACAGAACCCCTGAAATTCCAGGCGTTTCAAGGCCTCTTTGAGATCACTGTGTGTGTTGGTTGTTTTTTGGCATTTTAATATATATATATATCTATGTATACATATATATTTATATACATATATATGTATGTTAACTCTTCAGACTGTCAGCGTGTGCTGCTTCTCAGGGGGAGTGTGTCCCACCCTTCCTCCCTCTCTCAGCCCAGTGCCACACTCTAGAAAGGAAGAAATCCAGCACCTGACACCCAGTGCCTTGGAGACTAAGTCCTGAAGTACCCCAAAATGAAACAAAACAAAAATAACGACTCTCCCCTTCCCATCCCTCATCTGTACCAAATAAAAATTCCCACCCTCCCGCCCATTGAGATCATCCCCTGTGAGTCAGTGTGATGGGGAGACAGCGTAGCATCCTTCCTCCTGGCCCGGGATGGAGCAGCTCTGAGATCAGCACTCGCCCCCACAGGGGTGGGTGATGCTGTTACCCCGATCCCCACCGCGTCCCTCCTTCCCACCTCGGAGCTGCATGGGGGCAGCTCACCTGAGGACCCCACTCCCGGTGCATCCTCTCCAAAGCCGACCCTCCGGCCAGGCGTGTGCGTCGGCCCGACAGCGCTCTGCCTTGCTCTGGAGAAGCTGGGTAACTGCTTTTAATTTAAAAACAAGTTTGACATTGTACAAGTCCGTGTTCTGTAAAATGGAACAGGACCCTCTCGGCCCACCCCGGCTCCCCCCGCCCCGGCGTTACTCGGGCTCGCTGCTGTTGGTGGTCTTCTCCCACTCCAAGCTCTCCTCGCTCTGTGCAGGTGAGCCCGGAGCCGGCCGTGCCCGGAGCCCCTGGAACCTGCGGCACTCAGGGCAGACGCGGATGTGCGTGCAGCCTCGGGCGACCAGGGCAGCTTCTTGTGCCAGTCTTTGTGCCAGGGGGTCTGGCTCTCCCCCACTGCACAGCTTCCCGTTGCTGAGCGTGGTCGTGCTGCGGGCTCGGCGCTCCTCGGGGATAGCGGGGCGAGTCCGTATCATCCCCCCTCGCCTCCGACGGGGGTGGAAACTGTCCTTGCAGAGGATGATGTTGCGCAGCTCTGTCACCATCTCTTGGCACACCGACACCTGGAAGGCAGACCAGAGAGATGCTGCTCACTTCAGTGCCTTGCGCCCGCTCTGGATCCCGATGCCAAAGCGCTGTGGGCCCAGGTTCAGATTTGGCCAGTGGATTTTGATGCCAGCGCTCAGACCCCAATGCTTGTTATAGCCCAAGAGATACCACCTCTTGTCAGAGCCCCTCCTGCGTTCTGGATTCCCAGAGCAGTGTGGGACCCAAACCTACCGGAGGCCCGAATCCTCAGATGTTCCAAGCTTCAGGGAAGGGACCTGCATGCTGTGCACAGCTGATCCCTTCAACAGCCCCAGAGCACCCCATAGCCTCGGCTGCAGTGGGATGCAGGAGTACCTGAGATGTCTGTGCACTTCACACCCAGCCACGTGCACCCAGAGCTCTTGTGCACTTGAAGTCTGGGCACTTGGAGCACTCTTCTCAGGCTGAGCAGAGCACAGCTGAGCACTCCACACGCAGCAGTAAGCACAGATACACTTTTAGGACATTGTCAGGTCCTACCTCTGACTGCTCAGAGTGCCGAAGGCTCCACAAAAATTCCAGCATTGCCATAAAAATCGCTACGATTAAGCCACAGATGAGAACCACGAAGATTCCACCAATGTTCTCCATTCCCAGGCCTAAAATAAAGCAGAAGAGACAACGCTGCGGGGAGGCAGGCACAACAAAATGCAATCCCTTGCTGTTTCCTTAGCACTGCGCGCTCCCAGCCAGGGACCAAAAGCACAGAGCCAGCACTGTCCTATTAATAGTGAGCTGCATGACTCAGATGGCAGAGCGAATGCCTCGCAATAACTGCACGATCGAAGATGCGCTCTCAGAAACGATGATTTTGCAGATAAACAGCGACTGCATTGGAGGGAAGTACAAAGCAATTTGTGGACAAACCAAGAACAGAGCAGGGGAAAAATGGGAGATCAATCGAGCACATTAATACCTGCAAATTATTCACCCAGCTCTTGTTGCTTTGAACTCTGCGGATGAGCAACGCTGTTAGAGGAGCAGAGATGAGGAAGACAAGAAAGGGCTTTAAAGGAGGCTGGCACTGAGAAAACCTCCTTTGATTGCACTACAAAGTGCTGTTGAAAAACGATGACAGCTGCTTGTGTTGCAGTGTGAGGAGAGGATCCAGGCAAGACCACAACCCAACGCAGTTGGATGTGATGTGGGGACGTTGCACAGGGGTACCTGGGATGAGGCTGGGGGCTCTCTGGTGGTCGAGGAGCAGTGCCCACCTCTCAGCACTCGCTGCCCAAGGAACTGCTTTCCTTCTCTCGTAGGCTTGGCCTCAAGTGGCCAGAGCTCTTGATAGGGCTGATTACTAAAAAGCATGCAGTGCTTAGTGCTGAGGTGATGCTACAAGGCCATTACTCAACAAGAACATCTATAAAAACCTTCCTCTCCCCTCTGTAACATTAAATCAAAGAGCAGGAATCAATGATTTATTGACAATCTCTGCATGGCTCTTAGACATAAAATCTCACCAAAATCCTTGTAAATCGCTGACCTGTTTTGTTCAAAAACTCAAGAGGTCACATTTCTCCCTCTTTCTCCGTCATTCTTTTGGCATTGCCTCTGGAGCAATCCAGTGACTGCGTAAATCAGCCCTTCGCAGGGAGACGTTTCCACTAAGACAGCAATTGCAGGGCAGAACACATCACATAATCGCTGCTCAGACCCAAGATAAAGGCCATCCTCTCCTCACAGCATCTCTCCTGGTTGAATTTCAGGCCAGTATCGGGCTCTCATCATCCTGCCATGGTTTCACCCGGATGTCAACTCAGGTACCCAAGCTCACCTGGGAGGTATCTCTTTCCTCTGTATACACATTTTATTCCCTCTACTGCCTCAAGTCCTCCAAAAACACTTGTGCTTTCTCTCTGCTAGGATATAGCTGGGCATTTATTAAGAAGGCAAACAAGCCACAAAAAACATTGTCTCATCCCCGTTTCACTCTTCACTAGGTATGTGACAGCACTCTCATTATCATGACCAGCAGACTGCAGTCTCTCACTTTTCCCCAGCTGAGAAAGTGAAACACAACAGAAGGGCACAAAGCACCACAACAACCCATCCAGGGTCACAGAGCAAGGCGGGCATTGGCAGAACCAGTCCAGGAGCATCTTTTCAAACCCACCTCCTCACAGCCCAGAATTCTGAGTGCATGGAGCCTGGAGGAAATCCACAGAAGAGGAGCCTCCATCTTGCATGCTTGCCTTCTTCGGCAACTATTTCACTCCTCATCGCCTTGTGCTGAGGTTGGATGCCTCAGGCTGGCCCAGGATGTCCTAGCTGCTGCTTTGAGACCACCAGCCAGGCTCTCTCAGTCCCAGCAGGGTCTCATCCAGCTGCACACGCACCCCAACAACTGCTGCAATGTCAGAGAAACAAGTGAGCAGCCATGCAGCTGGCTCTGCTCTGCGTCTCTGCATTCAGAAGGGTCAGGACCCTCTCCCTTCAGCTGGGAACCTGCTGGCCTCCCAAAAAATGCTTGCTGAGGAAAGGGCGACTGCCAAAAGAAAAAAAACCACAGCAACTGCAGGAAGCTGGCAACTGCTGCACTCTGGGACATCAGCCTAATGTGGTAGCCTTTATGGCAATTTGCATAGCATTACTCAAAAGAATTTGCTCCTCAGTTTACAGATGCACTAATAATGTCCTTGTGTCCCTTCCCTCAGCTTTCACTCAGAGGCACTAAGCAGTGGGCCCGTGGTGGAGATCCATCTCCCTTGAAGGAACACGGGATTTTGGTCCGATCTCTTTAGCCATCCATTTTCCCACGTAATGCTGCAGACATTCATTAGAAGCTAATTTACCCTCCATATGCCTCCAATATTTGTCATTTGGTTGTTCCTGCTATCTTTGCCCCAGGCAAAAACACACAGCATGAGGCACCACAGAGCTGGTTGGCTCTCTCCTTGAATTGTGAGGGAAGGAACTGCAGGTCAGGAGAAGGGGAAAAAGTAATTCTTTGGCGGAAAACCCAGCAACACACACGTGCAGATGGATCTCCATCCTCGCACGGCTGCAGAGGAGGCTCCCTACAGAGCAGCACGGCGTACCTTTGGCCCGGTGGTCCTCCTCCTTGGGACACTTGCCTCCTTCCCACCACTTTCGCTTCAGGATTTCCAGCCGGTTGTTCTCCTGCAGCTGGAGGATGGCCAGGTCGAACTCATCGCGGAACACGGAGCCTGCAACAGTGAGAGGTGGGCACTAAGGCACCGCTGCCTGCACACCAAGACCCACAGATGGCACGTAACAAATTAGAAGGGAGAGCTGCAGCTTCACGGGCAGGAGCTGAGCTGGCAGCTCGGTACCAAACTGCTTCTTAAACCACAGAGGTCCCTCTCCTGTCCATCTGCCTCCAGCATCAACCTTGCTCTATCACTCATGTTTCACACTGGTGCACTGCAATGGTACAGAACCCAACACACAAGCAAGGCATGGGAGAGGATGCTCCGTGCTCCCAGGGGTGCTGAGGGGCCGTGGGAAAGCCCACAGCTCCACTGGTAACTCTGCACTATTGTCCCAGCAAGCAGCATTCTGCTCCTCTTATCTGCTACAATTTCGCTGCTTAACAAGACAATGTCAGAACAAATTTAGTCATGACAGTGAGCTTTTGTACTCACAACCGGGTTACTGTGACTTTACAAGCTTACTCATGTCAGCTAAACTACAGTGACTGCCTGCAGGAGGGTTCTGCGTCATCCAGCTTCACTTTGTATTGCAAAGTGTGGGTGCTTGAAGCCTGGAACTGGCCCAGAGATCGGTCAGTCATCTGGAATAACAACTGCTACCTCCTTTTCCTCTGCTGCCCTGGGAAATGGTGTTCTCTTGTTGGCTCCCCTGTTTGAAAGACAAAAACCTGCATTTGTTGAAAGCTGATTGCTGGGTGAGATAGTTACTGAATTGTTGGGCTCTGTCCTGGAGTTTTCAGAACCACCAGGTGTTAAGATGCTACAGCAATTGCACCAGCATTACTTTTAAGGCACTTCTGAGATGAAACAAGGAGCACAAAACGATTCAAAAACACTGGTTCCAAAAGGGAAACCGTCAGCAAAGAGCGTATATGCAGCAAACAAGCAGCAATTTTGAAACATCTTGCACATGAATTATTGAAGGAGCCACAATCACGTGTCACGGGGCTCTGGACCAGAGCTGGCTCTCGCACATATGGCTCTGAGTGTGCGCCGTGGGCAACTGCTGTGTATTTGATTTTCCTCCCGAGATTAATAAAGGACCCCAGGCAGAGCCGTGAAACGTGAGATCGGCTTTAGAGCCGGCTCAGCCTTTCAAAATGCTCCGGTCCTCTGCTGACAGCTGAGAAGGACTAGAATTTGTCTTCACTGCCTACCGACGGGCATGCCAATCCCGTAGCCCTTGGTGTCCAGAAGGCCCCCGACCTGCGTGAGGTTGCAATTGCGCTGACGATAATACTCGTTCATGGTGGACTCCAGCAGGAAGGCGTAATTGGAGTTCAGCACACGCGCGATCCCTTCCTCCGTGCTCTTCACAAAGACACTGGGCTGCTTGGAGTACATGTAGTTCCACATCCGCTGGTACGTCTGGTAGCGGGAGTTCTGCCAAGAGAGAGCTGCAGGTAAGGCAGGGGGAGCGTGTGGTGGCATACAGCCCTCATTAGACCCTCCTGTAAAAAGGCTACGATGTGGAGGGGAGTCGAAACAGGTTTAGTGCCTGATTCACAAAGGGATTTGGATGCCTAATCTCCAGTTATTCCAATGAGATTTAGAGGTCTGAATGTCTTGGTGGATTTGAGACTTTGTTGGCGAGGCTGGGCATGAAATGCATACCTAATTTCAATAGGTTCCAGCAAATCTCTTTGCAGGAATTCTGTTTTAGAAAAAATACATAATTTTTGTAAAAGCGTATCAAAAACACCCAGCAGAATCAGAGGAAATAGCTCCTGTTTGGTTTAAGCCACTCTGTGCTTCCCACACCCTTGTGCTCAAACAGTGCACTAGTCTCAGACACTGCCAACCCAAGAAGAGCACTGAGGTCCAAGGGCAGAGTCAAAGCTTGTTGGAGTTTACTGCTCCATCAATCTGGATTTTGTACCTGGAGTCTTTTCACTGACTGCAGTGAACTAGACCTCAGCAAGCCCCAAATCTCCAGAACATGCTGGTGGTCGGACCTGCCTTGCTTTGGTGGAGAGAGGAGCTAATTTGGTGGCTTGCACACTGTGACAGAGGCTCTCAGGACACTGCTGCTGCCCTTGTCCACCCAGCTCTGTCCTCTGTGCAGTCGCTCGTGCAGGGACAGGTGGGCAGGGTGTGCTCACTCCCAATTCACAGCACTCTTACACACCAATCCCATGTGTTAGCAGCCAGGGAAACTGCTGCCAGGACAGGTTGCAGTGCAAGGTGCCTCAGCAATGGATGTCTCATGCAGCCAAGAGCTGAGGGGTGAGGACAGCCTCAGCCATGTCTGTGCAACCCACTGCAGCACCTGACTCACCGCCCTGACAGAAGGTATTGCAAATGGTACAAGAATACCTTGTGCTAATTTCCTTTTTGACACGGGCACGCACAAGGCAGTGCAGAGCCATGACAGGATTTTAACCTTGAAAGTCTGCCTGAAAAGGGATGAGTGCCTCATATGCAGCCACTTTATTCACTTGGGCTCTTCAGCTCGTTTTAGATGTGATGTTCTGCTCAAAAGAAGTTTTTTTTTTTGCCAAACCCCTGAAGGGTGGAAAGTTGAGCTGAAAAGCTCAGGCTCGCTTGAGAGGTTTCTCAGGCTTCCTGGTTCAGTTCAGACTCAGAGGAAAAATGAGAAGAGCTTTCTGCCCTCTTGGTATTTCAACATTCAATAAACAAATAATCCTCAAGCAGTTCTGTGTGCATTCAGAGCACTGCAAAAAAAATGCACTCATTTGTTTCCTTTTTGAATACAGCAGGGAAGACAGAAACGAAATTGAGCTAACCAGTATTACATTGGCACATACTTGACTCGTATGTTTCCAGAGTCGCTGACCCCATATAGACTCCGGTTTACACCAGCACATTTACATAAGATATCTCACTACTTGGGATTGCAAATGCTTCTTTGCTTACCCAACCCAAGTGACACTCATGGAGAACCTAAGATCACGCTGACCATGCACACAGACCCACAGAAATCTGACTGCAAATGCTCAGCTGCTAAAGACAACATTGTGTCATCACTGTGACATGTGGATCTGCACCGCCTTCCTGCCTACCTGGTAGTGAACTCCCAATGTTGAGTTACTTTCTGAGACTGAGCTGGAAGGATCCCTCCACCACTCAGCCCCTCAATGTCCCCAGTGGAACTGGCCCAGTGCTGTGCTACCAAGCAGCCAGGGCCCCCCAAACGTCTCCAGTGTGCCAGAAACCAGAATGCAACACACCAGTGAGAGGCATGGCAGGCTGAGCAATGTCCAAATCTGATTCAAGGCTGCAACCCCCACCCTAGCTAGCAAAAGAACAGGGTTTACTTGGAAGAAGGTCATGCTGGAGCCGCCGTGAATGGTGCCATACTCGATGGTGGTCTGGTCTGCCAGGTCATCCACAGACTCAATGGGGACGTCCATGCGCTGCACCGTGAGGAAGGCAGCCAGGTTGGCCGTGTAGGAGGAGATGATGATCAAGGTGAAGGCCCACCTAAGGGAAGGGAAAGCAAGGACGATAAGCTGAGATTTCCCCATGGGCTCATCTCCATCCCCACCCTGGAAGAGAAGCCCTCCCTTAAAGGAAGGCTGGCCTTACCAGACTCCACTGACGCAGCGCGTGGAGAGCGCCTGGGGGGCGATGGTGGAGCCTTGCTGCATGAACCCCCCAACAGGAAACCACAGGCTGTTGCCCAGTGAGTACTGGTTGATGAGAAGGTTGCACCTGCCTTGTGAGCAGGGGTGGGGGCTGTACCACTCATAGGGCGTCAAGCTGCAATGACAAGGAGAAGGGAACACAGGTAATTTGCTGGGAAATGGGGCACTTAGGAGAAACATAGCAGGAAAAGAAAAGCTGAAAAGCCCTAACTCTCCCGGAGGCAGTTTTTTCTAAGGAGGAAACTGCTGTCAGTTGTTGCTCAGGGCACAGAGCTGTGTGAAATGTTCACCCTGAGATTCAGGTGCCAGAGGCTTTGCTGTAAAATGTGCAGAAGTTTTGGGAGACTCTGCTGAAGGGCATGGGCTGGAGGGAGACCGGAGTCCTGTGTGCCAATTTGCATCACAGACAATGACAATAATTCCAGAAGCTCATGGTCTTGATGTGAAATTGAAATCAAACATCTCCTGCTGGGATCCCTGCCAGATAATGAGCATCCATAGCAAGTTCCAAAGTGGAACATGTTAAGACCTGACTGCACAACATCATCGAGGAAGAATGGTTGCAATAGGCTGCTCCAAGGTCTGGTGGCCCCAGCAAGGTCTAACCACAGGTTTAGTTTGAGGCCATGTACTCTTTGTTTCAAAACAACATTACGCTTTCAGAGCTCACAGAGATGGGACAGGGGTGGTAATTGCAAATAAACAACAGCATGTCACTGAAGTGATGGCAGCCTGGCTCTCTTTTTGGGCTGTTCTCACTCTTCAGTTCCCTGGTTGCTAAGAAAGTCTTCTAAATCCTACGCTGCCATTCACTATATTGCTAATGGTTAACAAAGCTGGTGCTCGGGAGGGTTATTTTGGGGCTCCTGCAAATGCAGCTGCAGGGCTCTATTGCAGCACTTCACCAAAATGAGGCTTTCATATCTGCATCTCTCACCTCATCTAGAGGCACACGACTTAGGAGGACAATGTTTAAAACATGCAGAGAGGGGTTGGAGGGGCACCACATCTCAGCCTGCAGAGAGTGCCCTGCTCCATTATTCAGTGTTTTCTTCAGGACTACGCATGTGAGGCTGTAATGGGATTCAAAGAAAGCATTAAAGCCCTGTCAGCATGACAACTTCAGCCATGCTAAGGGACCAAGCGGCAGCACGGTTCCATTTTCTGTAATGAGGAGTGGGTATTTGCCACGTCCCGAAGCAGCGTCCGAGCCCTGAGCACACCTCTGGAATGCATTTCCAGGACACAGCTGAGCTGAGTGTGGAAAGGTCCACCTGTGGCACCAAATGGCAACGTTTTGCCATGAGGTCAGGGAAGGCAGCCCTGGAGCGCAACCCTCGGGCCTCAATGGGAGACGTGCTGCAGAAAAGTGCTTGGTGACATTTTTTAAAGCTGATTTAAATTAGTCATAGGGAATCGACTGAGGGCTGTCAGGCGAGGCTCTGCACATCAGCTGGGAGCTCTTGAAGGATATTAATGAACTTCCACTTTCTGAATACATCGCGTTTTAAAGGACCGACACCAGTACTGGAGTTTGCATTAACATTTCTGAATGCATTTGTGCTGACATCTGCCCTTTACGGCCAAGACAAGTGCTCTGCTTTTTCTGCTGTAGACTGAGCACTTCTAGGGAACAGCCTCATTTGCACCTCGCCTCAAAGCTCCTCCTGCCCTTCCCAAACAGCTTTTGGCACTGCTCGCAGCCATGCCCGTAGCCATCCAGCTCCAATGCGTGCCCAGCAAAGCCCCGTTCCCAGCTGATGGGGGACAGCAGGACCCCATGCTGGTGGCCTGGGGGACATCCCCACGTGCAGCCCCTCACCACGGGGCTGGGAGCGTGACGCTAGATGGCACCGCGAGGAAAGGAAAGGCAACAGCAGTCACGTTACCGAGCCACCAAGAAGAGGACGCAGCTGACGGCCAGGTAGGCGAGCAGCATGAAGAGCCACACGCCGGGGGAAAAGGGGTCCAGGAAGGAGAAGTAGCCAGGCTTGCGACCCTGCAAGGCAAACAGATGAGAGTTTGACCTGTTTTTCTACACACAGAGTGATTCATTCTGAAAAGGACACAAAGAGATGCACCTGCCTTGCTGCTGACAATGGCTGGGAGGGGCAGAAGGGAAATACAGCAAACGGGGATTTGCAAAAGGCTTGCAGGGAAGGAAAGCAGAGAGGCAGTGCCACAGGTGAGCCAGCCCTGCAGGAATCCTTTCCTGAGACCTTTCCTCTCCCTGGCACAGCCTCCTTTGTTCCTCCAGGCAATCAAATAGGTGAAGCGATGGAAAATTAAGGCACCCACAGCACTTTGCTGGGACACGCTGTGCTGCAGGACCGACCTGGGAGGGAGGAGCCCAGATCTGGAGCTGTTGGTCGCCCACGGAGGATTGCTGGGCACAAAGGGGCTCCCAGTGTGAGGAGGGGTGGGTGGGAACCTCTGCAGGAAGCAAAGTGGGGAGAACACATTTTAATGCAAAAAAGGAAAAGAAAAAAAAAACCAACATATTTGCAATATTTCTGGCTCGCTTTCTTCTGCCTTCAGACATTCCTTTGCTACAAAACTCAATACAATTATTACTTTTATCTCAGAGAAGTGATATTTTTATCTTCGGGATGCGTCAGAATTTCCTGCTTCTACTGCAGCAATGCCACCTTTCCTTGAGAAGTAACACCTTCACTGCTAGGAAAATTGGGCTGCTCAGCTCTTCAAGTACACTCAACTCACAAGGACACGCCACCACCGAAATCTCGTCAAGTTTAGCAACACTGGGATGAAAGAAGGATTAATTTGCAGACGTTTCTCTCAAGCTGAACTCCCATTCTGCCCAGTGGGGGAAAAGCAGCTCCCAATTTATCTCTGAGCAAACTCAATGTCACCTGAGCAGGGGTGTCCCAAAATGGGCTGCGTGCTGCTCGCTGCTCCTTTACACAGAGGCTGCTGCTGGGGTTGTCTCTGATACACAGAGCCCTCATTTTTCTTAGTCTGCTGCCTTAACTCTGCTCATGACACTACATAAACTAATAGCAGCTGGTAATAAATAACAGCTCACTTCAATTGCCACAGCAAACCCGGTGCCATCCAAGACCCGTGTGCTTCAGAGCTGCACTTAATCCCAAGGCAGTGAGTGATTTTCTGTTTTCACAGAAGTCTTTGGGAAACAGAGTTGAGTTCTTTTGCCTTTTCTTCCTTCCCCAGAGCCAAGAGAAGCATTTGAAATTCTGTTTCCACAAAAACACTGTTTTACTACTGAAATATTCCTACTCTTATGCAAAAACTGAATTTCACAAGGTCTTCTTAGTTCTTCTAAAAACTGGGATGTTGCTAGAAAAGGCAGTAGTTGTTACACAAAGACCTTCCTGAATATAAATACCTCGGGTGCTGTGATGTTCCCAACTCCAGTCACCAGCTGGGACTGCACTCTTGGAAACCTACAGCAAATTGTTGGGAAAGCATCTCCTCCCGGGTCCTTAAGGAGGGGTGGACTTGGAGGCTGGGATCTACATCAGTATTTTCAGTGATTTGGGCTTACTGTGCCTTTTAACAAATAGATAAGGTAGCAATCAGTGGTTCAGACCTTGCAGAACCCATTTTCGAGTCAAATTAAAGTCATGTCCCAAGAAAAGGTTCTGATTCTCTCCTAGCTTTCATTCCAGAGCCTCTCTTTATGGTCCTTTTTCATACTGGATCATCCCCTTGCTCACCTTTACTGCAGCAATTCTTGCTGTTGCTGGAAGATGAGACCATCTCACTGCTCCCAGCTGCTCCTGTCTGCACCTTGCTGGTCCCAGCTTGATGATTTTGGACTCCTGGATGCCAGCTGGAAGCCCAGGGCAGGCACTGCCAAAACTCTTCTCTTCAGCAACCACCCGGCATTCCAGGATGCCCTGCAGAAGCCTGCTTCCCTTTATCATCTACCTGGTAAAGCTGCCCCTCTTTCACAAGTGCTCAGAAATGAGACAGACCAAAGGGAACAGCAAGGTGTGACCACCTCCACCTCCCAGCCAAGCAAGTGGGACCTTCCCCAGCAGCAGCCCCAAGCAGCTCACCCCTGCCAGCATCCCACAGCTGGTGGGGGATTCCTGGGCACTGGCAACGTCTCAGCTGAGCCTCCCTTGTGAGATGCTCCTGTAGCAAAGTTCCTCGCTGTAATTAGGGCCACCATGTCTTCTCTGTGTTTCTGGGGCAGTTTGTCAATAAATTATGCTCATTAAGGAAATTGCATTGGAAGCTTTAAGTTTCCAGCTTGGCAGTGACTCTCTCCTGTGACTTTACAGTAGTAGTAGTTCTGGTTCTTTTCAGCTACAGTCATTTTCAGGCTGCTGCTACATATTCTTTTCATTCACAGTTGAGGATAAGAATAAAGATATTCTGTTCCCACGGAGGGCACAAACTCTCTCTTATCTGTCTGTTTTGAAGATGGGACTGACAATATCAGGCGTCTGTCAGATATTTTTAGCAGGTCCCAATACGGCTTTGTTAATTGGAAGAGCTATTTTTCCTGGAATAGAAATGTTAAAAGTGTCCAATAATTGATGAAGGCCTCCTGCATATCCTCAGATAGAGGCAAGAGAGATTCATTCAGTGGTTCCTGGAGCTAGAAGAGCTTTAAGATCCCTTCCAACCCAAGCCATTCTGTGGTTCTCCGATCTCCAAGGTCTCTTCCAACCCAAACCATTCTGTGCTTCTTTGCTTCCTGGAAGCCCCCATTCTCAGCCAGGCAAGGGCAGGCTTCTGGAAGGGGGGATGTTGGTGACTGCAGAGCCTGACCATGCAGCTGGCTCCGCAGGAGCCTTGCAGCTCGCTGCCTGCCTGCAGAACCCAGGGACTGGCTGCTCAGTTGGTCCTCCCAGCTCGTATCTTCGCAGCACTCAAGCAGAACTCCTTCAAGCCTCAGTACACCTGTCCTAAACTCAGTTCACCAACTGCATGCCATCTCATCTCAAGGGAGAGCACAGAAGGGACTTTCAAGGCGCATCAACAAGGACCGTGTGCCAGCTGCTCCCTCACTACCTTTCACAAAGGCAGGTGTGAGCAGAAGCAAGTGTATGCAACAAATAACCATGCCTTCCAATGCACCTCTGCGCAGAGCAAAGCACCAGACACCTGCTCCAGCCCTTTTCCTTAGCCTGGTACAGCTCAGGACCCACCATCTACCTCCTGCCCTCCACAGCAGGGATGTAATAAACAAAAAAAGCCTTTTCTCCTCACAGCCTGCAAGTCAGAAAGCCTATTAGAGTCCCCGCGTCAGAAATCCATACTTGATTATATCACAACAAGTGAAATTGAGAAAAATGACAGCCCCATTTAAAGCTGCCATCTTCAGTTATGTGTGATAAGAGACGCAGTGTGGTGGCTGGGTTGGGTGGGTGGGGAGGGGAAAGGGGGGGAGAAAGCATTTGCAACCTGAGTTAAATGGAAATTCACATAAAATGTCATCACGCTGGGAGGAGACTGGGGCATGGAGGCTACTTCTCAGCAAGGGATGTGTTTGTGCTTATTTATGAGGCTACGTCTGATCTGAGCTGTGATGAACATACGTCAGCTGCAATTTCTGACATCACAGGGGTGTTGGTGGGGTGCAGAAGGGAGGGCAGGGGGCTGCCTCCAGCTGCTCTGCAAACCCCATCTCTATGGAGAGACAGAGCAGCGAGCTACCTTGCCTTTCCCCACTAATTCAATATTTACCAGTTTAATGAGTTAATCACTGCCCACTTTCAGCTTGGCAGGAGAAGCTGGGGAGCTCCCAGCTCTGGGAGATTGCATTCTCTCTGCAGCCCTAATAGGGCCATTCTGTGTCCCAGCCACAGCTTTCATCACTGCTGCAGAATGAGCTCTGACGATAGCACGGGACTGGCTGCAAAATGCTTCCTGTGACCCTAAATATGAACCCTGCTCACTTTGGGATGTGCTTGAGCTGGGACACAGCTTTCCAGTGTCATGCCTGTACCACTATGAGGAGCAGACGGTCCCTGCCCTGAAGAACTTGCACTCAAAGTGTCAGACACATTTGCATTGAGTGCACAGAGGCAGCAGCACATGCCTTGCACTTAAGCAGCACTTACATGCAAGCCCTGCACTGACACTGCTGCACATCCTGTGAGGCGAGTGATGCAGCCTCATGCTGTCCATGGAATGGGGCCTCACAGGGACTTGCTGGGCTGTGGGAAGGACTGGGGGCAGAGCACAGCTGGCAAGCAATCCCCAAACATTTAAAGATGTTTGAGAAAGCAAGAAATTCAACTATAATCCCAGCCACACGGCACCACAGAAACACCTCTGGATACACGGGCAGCTGGGTGCGAAGAGATGTGGCTGGGAAGGGATGGTTACCTAAAGGTCTGGCCCTTCTTGATCAGCTAACAACCAATCCTAATTCCCGCACGTAACAGAAGAAATGGAATTTTAACTAGATTTTAATTACTTGTTTGTTCTTGGCAGCAGCAACTCAGTGCAGAGAGATGTATGCGCAAGTTTGTTTATATTTGTACTGAACACTGCATCTTTAACAGCATCACGAGTGAAGAGAGGGGGCTGGGAGAGGCAGCTCTAATTGTTTTATCCTTTTGGCTGTTATTGTTGAGATGACAGGAAATCGGGACTGTAATTCTCATCACATTCAGCACTGTGCAGAGCACGTTTCCCAACCATAGATTGGGAACAGTGGGATGTCCTGCTGGAAGGGACTGGGATGTCAGTGCTTGCCTTCTGCAGCGCCTGGGATCTGGGAGCCCAGGGTTAGAGCCAGCAGGGCAATGGGAACTGAATGCACTGAGCTGACACAGGGCAGAAAGAAGGAAATCAAGGTCCAGCACATTTGTGTTTAAATAGGAAAACCAAATGTTTTTATGAGCCGTTCACTTTTCTTCTATAACGAGGAGCTTTTGCATGCAAATAATGGAGGCACATAAATGGTCATAAAAGAAGTCTCTTACCATATGAACTCGGTAGAGAATGCTAATTCCCAAAGTCATGAATGGCTTAGAGAAATCAATCACCTTCTCCCGCTCCGCAGTAATCGTCAGCCCCGCCACTGCCAGGTCGGCTTTCTGCAGAGAGAGGGAAGCAGAGGAGGTGAGTGCAGGGAAGGACAGGGAACAGTGGGACATGGCACAGTGCTGCAAAGTGAGACTGGGCTCTGGGGAGAGCAGCAGGAGTTCACCCCCATATGGATTTCACACGAACCCTTCTCAGACACTCAAAGCACAACCATTTCATGCTCTGGACCGTTCTTTGCTCATTGCTGCAGGCTGCAGGCTGCTGCTCCCACAGCCCCAGCTTGGCACAGTGCTCTCCTTCCAGACAGGGCATAAATGTTTCCAGATTGACTCGCAAAGCAAATGAGATTGGGGCAAAAAAGAAAAAATAAAATAAAATAAAATACTTTCTTGCGATGTTAATATCCTCGCAATATAGATAAGGGATTTGAATTTTAAACATTATTTTTATTACTACAGCTCTTCTAATGTCTGTAATTGCTTTCTGTAAAAACGAAACCTCCCCCGTTCTCCTGTACGCTTGTTTGCCTGCTTTGCAGGATGACAATTATGCATGTGAAGAAAAAGAAGGGGGGGGGGGGAAAGGAAAGCTATTTGCACTTGTTGTCCCCGAGTTTCATAGGTCTGTGCAGAAGCCAAGGCACCATCAGGCCTGACGACTCGATAAAATATGCAGCTTATCTCCCTGGATCCATGCCCTACTTGCAAATGCATTGCACAAAGGCAAATTTACGGGTGCACCCCTCTCACCGCGCTCTCTGCCCCTGCTCTTGTTCTATTTCCTTAGGAAAAACAGGGCTAAGTGCCTCCGGGCCAAGGTCTGCCCCATGTTTTTCCATCCCCACCACGCTTAAAGGCAGATGAGGAGAAAAGCCAATAGAAGGCAAGGCTTGTAGAAGCCCTTCAGGAGCCTGCAGGAGGAAGGGGAGGCAAAAGCAAGGCACGGTGATTGGCAAGCCTGCCCACCAGCAAATAAGGAGCACAGGTCACGGAGAAGGTGATATTTCACAGTCCACGCAGGACGGCTTTATTGGACAAGACTGGTGCCAGATTTCTGCAATTGTTTCCAAGCAGCTATTACAGATTCCTGCGAGGTTCAGGCTGGAATGAATTATGAGCCGGGGAGAATTTCTGCCTAGCCAGACATTTACCCACAGGGTTTTTTAAAGGCACTGGTAATCATAGCATTGTGCACGAGCACTTCAGCCCCATGTAAACAGCAGCAGATTACAAAGATGGGATCAAGTCATCTGTGGAACACGGTGTGTAAGGAATTTTATCGGCAGGGAAAGCCTAAAGCTCACTAAATCTCCCTTGTCTATTGCTTATAAAGGTTTGCAGGTACCATTGTCCTGGGGAGAGCACTGCCAGCAAAGCCCTTTGCAAAGATACAGCTTAATTCTGACAATGGATTACTTGAATTCAGTTTGGAGAACTGGGAGAAGTCCATCAGCAAATCCACAGACCAACAGATGTCAGGTACGCTGCACCAAAGGTGCATCAAAGATCAAAGCCCTGAGCACTGAGCTGCTGGATCTGGGGGTGCCCTGTGCTCCCACGGTTGCTCTCAGCAGCACCTGCAGAACCACCACGGGCATCTGTGCAGTGCACCCACAACCCTGCCAGAGCCCCTTTCTTTCTGTCCATCCCCTTCCTGCCCAACCTCTGCCCTTGCAGGGCCAGCACTGGAGCTCCAGCTATATGCAGGCTGCTGGAGTTTGTGCCCATCCCCACCTGCTCCCTGCAGCACAGACCTGGCAGTGCTTGCAGCACTGCTCTGTCAGACTCCCCCTTCCTCTCTCCCCAGGCTCAGAAGTTAAGGGCTGATTTCTGACAGTGCTAAACTTTGATCTGGGAATGGCATGCGATGTGTTCTCTGCCTGAATATCATCAATTTCATGCTTTTGACTTTGCTCCCTGATGTTCACAAAACTTGTGTGATTCAGTGAGGTCAGCGTCTCTTGGTTACAGAGCTCTGCAGCTCTCTGCTTTCCATCCTCCCCACCTGAGCATGGGTAGCAGTTACAGTTTTGAGCCTAAATGGTGTGTTTGGGGAATAAATGGGTTTCGTTTTCTGCTCCTGAGCTCCATCCACTCCTGGGAAAAGGGAAATCAGGAGGGAAAGGATGGGGGAAAGAGGGGCAAACAGTGTGTGATTTTCAGCCTTCCAGCACAATTTCAGCTATAAATGTCAGCATGAAATAGGCTTAGTAAAAGCCTAGGGCATTTGGGGAGGAGAAACCTCTCAAACGAGGCCAAACTTTTTGCTAGGTGAGGGGAAGCTGTCTGAGATAAAAGCAGGAGTTGCTGTGGCTGTACCCGGCACTGCCTGTGGGAGCAGCCGAGCTGATGCTGCCATTGGGAAGGATGAGAAAAGCACAGGGAATGAGCCAGGCTCCTGAAGAGGAACAGCAATTAAGCAGCTTTAAGAAGGATAATGCAGGGACTGCCAGCCCGGAGGAGGCATCCGTCTCCTCACTGGGGCTGCTGACAAGGCTCATCAGGACGGAGTGGTGATGAATGGGGCTGATGTCAGCCCAGTGGCAATCCACTGTCCAGGTATGACACAGCACGCAGGGAGAGCCCGAGCTGCGTCAGGCTTTGTGCTGACAAAACAGGGACAGCCCTGTGAACATGAAGCTGGGATTTCTTGCAGGAGCACCTCGGTTCATAAATCCCCCAGGCACACGAGTGCCCTCTGCACTTGCGCTACCAACACAGTACAGTGTGGCTGAGGTCAGGGAAAGCTTTCCTTTTAAGTGGCTTCTCCAAAGCCAAAATCAGCTGTCAGCCTCCAGGACCCACCTGATCGCCAGCACAACTCTGGGACAGGCAGCATCTCACTGAGCCTCTTCAGCAGCAGAGATGCTGGCTGCTGGGCCGATGCAACGAGTGCTGCTGCTCCAGACTGTTAACTGGTCACTCCAAACTATTTTTCTAAGGACATGCATGAATCCTGCCACATGCAAAGTGACAGCCAGAATGCCCCAGAGGCTACCACCCTCCATTTAAATTACTAACATGGATGGAGCGATCAGCAATCAGAGCAGAGATCAGCACTAGGTCTGCTTCCATCTGCATTCCTTCACCTGCACTATCCCTAGGAACTGGAGGAGAAAGCCTGTGCCAGGTGTTCCCATGTCCTTAGCACAAGCCCATTCCCTAGGAATGGGACCCATAAGCCTGCAGGGACACCCACTCAGCTCCCACTGCACTGACCAACCTGCATGTGCAAAAACCAACAGCACGTGCAGACCCCATTTGCTCACAGCCCCCCACACTCCCTCCCCTTTTCCCCACTCTCCCATCTCCCTCACCCCCATTCTCCCGTCTCTCTCATCACGTTTGCAGTGCTGCACTGTGCACACAGACTCCCCCTCCCTCCATCACCCACGCACAGCTTTTCTCACTCAACACCCACTGCAGGACTCTGCCAATCTGGGGATAACTTCTCCATCCTTCTCCCTTCCTTCCTTTCCCTTTTTGGAGCAGTTGGAGGAGAGGGTCTGATTGTAAAGCACCTCCATGCAACTGATCACTAGAGACTGAGCTGGAAAACCTCACCCCAAAAGCTTTAAAGTTCTTCCAGCTCTTGGTGTTGGTGCTCCTGAGCAGGAGGCATGAGGTGCACAGCCTTATCCTACGATTCTGTCATCTCCCTCACTTTAAAGACAGCTTTCATCACTGCTAATCTCAGCCAGATTCAGACCACTGATGCAGAAGCCAAAGGTCTGGTGTTACTGCACTCCATCTAGCTCCCCAAGCGATGCTGTGCAGAAGCAAAAAGCAGGATCTTGCTCTCACCAGCCTCTTCTCCCTTGATGCACCCTAGAACGCCTCCTGCAACAGCACCAGCCCCACACCAGCCATCTCCTCAAGGAGTAGCAAGAACGCTGAGCACTCAGCAAGGACATTTAACACCCAGTAAGGATGCTGAACACCAGCAACTCGCTGCAAGCTGAGGTACAGGCACCGAGCACAGCCACCAAAGGGCTCCACTACCCAGACAGCAAATCCAGCCGTGGCGGAACAAAGAGAGAGCTGTCACGTTGCCTTGAGAATACATCTGTTGGCTTGTAGCTAACTAGTGAATTCATTTCGGCTTGAGGACGTGCTGGGGAGAGAGAGAAAGAGAAGACAAGACAGCATCAGGGAGTCAAAGCCAGGCTCTGTACTGTGGTAGGAAGAAGTGAGCCATAATTCTTTCAGCCCTATTGTCCCCAAAGGCTCCAACTCCGGAACAATAGGAGGTGGGAAGATTTGCTGCTCCCCTTGTTTGCTTGTTACAGATAGCAGGCGTGTAAGGTGTCAGCCTGACTGCTGGAGGCTGAAGTCTGCTGATGCCAGACCCAGCAGGGCTCAAGGGGAAACCTGCTCCATCCTGAGAGCAGCCTCACTGCCCTGCCTGGCAGACAGGAGCTGTGCTTGGCTGTCCCGGCCCGCAGCGATTGATCAGCTTGCTACTTTCCCAGTTTGAGACATCTTTCACTAAGGAATGGGTCTGAGTCCTTGCACGTGATTCCTCCCAGGCCACATCTCCATCAGACCACAGTGCTTACAGGTTTCCAGATCTGAACACAAGTGTGATAGAGGGCACAGACTCAGGAGCCCCCGCTGCTTTTCCACCACCCCACAGCCAGCCCAGCCCTGTGTTCCTCAGCTCCTCAGCAGTTTTGTGAGCAGGTCGATAAGATACATACTTGTCAATTTGGTTCAACAACAAACTTATGTTTATTTATACCATGCCCTTCTCAATCATACCACAGCGTACAATTAGCTGTAATAGAATTTTCAACGCTTAGGAATAAATCAATAGCTGGTTCATCTAGAAGCAGTAAAATGAAACACTTTTCCCATACAGCCTGCAGTTGCTGTGAGCTTCATTGCCACGGGGGCATTCCAGAGATGAAAATAAAATAGTGGAAAGGTATTGCATGGAGCTGGATATGCTTCTGAGTTTCCAACCCTGTGCAGTGTGTGTGTCAAACCTCACCTCTGGGTCTGGGATGTCCTGATACCTGTGGCAGGTCTGTGTCCTGACTAACGCCCTCCCTTGAGCTGGAGGGAGTGAAGGAATGAAGGCACTGATAGAAGAAGGCATACAGCCAGCAGACCTGCTCTTCTGCTTGGAGTGGTCCCAGGGTGGGATGCATGCACACAGCCAGCTCTGCCCTGCCTAACCCCATGACCCATCACAACCTAGGAAGAACAAAGCAGACAAAATCTTTTCCCTTTTTCAATTTTTGATTCAGCCTCACATGAATTTGCCAGCTCCTGCCAAAGCAGAAAGAAAAATTCTCCTAAATAAGGCTCAAGCTGAAGAAGAAACAAATTGTTTCTGTGTGAAGTTAAAACACTTATCTCTACCAAAAAACACCCTCCAGAAGCTCACATTTAATGGGGAGGCACTGCCAGGGTCAGCAGGCCAAAAATCTGACGGCTGCTCCCTTCCTTTGCCTGCACAGATCACACACTGCTCCACGCGCCTTCCTCCTCGCCTCCCAGAAGAAATGCTGCAGAACTGTTTTATATGTACTTGTGTGTGTGTATATATATATATACACAGAGTGAAAGATGTATAAAAACTATGCCAATAGCCCTGAGCATTTGCAAACAACCGTACAGAAGGCTCTTCGGGAGAGGCAGAGAGGGGATCTCAGCTGGCGTAAGGAGCTGGCACTGCTGGGGAAGGTGACCCAGGGGGGACACAAGCTGAACAGGGACCACTGGTGTGTGCCCTCCCCCAGCCCTCAGCATCTCCCTTACCCCCAGAGCTGCTCCACCTGGCTCTGAGCTGAAGCTCCTAAGGGAGAACTGAGCATCAGATGGATACTGGGGGACATCATGTAGGAATACTCACCTCAAAGCCCTGCCCGGAGAATCAGGGGATGGGCTTGGGCCCCTGTTCCTCAGCTTTGCACGATGTGCTGCTGTTGGGAAGGTAATGATGGGGCAGCTCAGGTGCTTCTCTAGTACTGAGATTCTCAAAAACAACCTCACTGTGGATTTGCCACCGGCTGAGAATCTGTCACCGAGTTCTCATGGGCATATCGGTAATGACAAGACAGTGCAGGAACAAGTGAGCAAGGAAACAGCGGTTTAAATAGCATCAATCTTGATGTTAGCTTTGGCTAAGCCTGTTTTACTAAGGATCTGGGAGCATTTCATGAAGTGTATTTAAGCCCTGGGATCCCTGGGGAAGGAGCACCTTCAGTGCAGAGGAAAACAGAGTGTGAGCGGGGGGGGCTCAGGCTGGAGGAGCTCATAAATGCTACCAAACCCAGCAAGAGCCAGCAGCTCCTTCCAGCTGCACCGCCACGAAGTGGAACCGCAGGAAGATCTCAATGCACGCAATGCAAACGAACAAACAAAATGTTCCTCTCCAGAAAACAATACTCAAAACCAAGGCACCGAAATGCCAACAGTTCTCTGGGTAGAAATGTGATTTCTACTTCCTCTCTGCCCCAGTCAGTGTATTTTTCTGACCTCTGCCAGTCCCTGTGTTTTTTTCCATTTCAAATTTTCATTACATCTTTCACAGGCAGAAAAAAAAAAAAAACCCACAGCATTCGGAAGAATTTCAGAGTCTGGGCAAAGCAAACAGCCCTGGGAGTGCCCAGAGGTCCCAATGTCTGCTCTGCCTGCCTCACTCACAGCCACACCAACACAACAAATGCATTTGCAACCCGGAGAACACATTAATGAGGGAACCTCCGGTCAGAGCCTCGCACACAGGCTAAAACCCTCATCCATCCTGGAGCACTTAATAAAGCACTGGGGCTTTTCATTGCCAAGTCCCACTAGAACCCAGCTAAAAGGAGCAGTTAATTCACTTACCCGAGCAATCAGCTCCCCGACCATCCCTGTCCACGTGCCGTTTGCCTCAGGGACTCCATAGACACCATCGCCAACCAGGTGGATCTTATAGTTGAAGCGTAGGATCTCTGCCAGCTCCTTCAACATGTCCACACAGAAGCCCTCGTAGCGGTCATTTCCTTCCAGCTCCTGATGGTTCCACTTCAGCATTAAGTAAGGGTTTTCCTGCATCGAAACTGGGCAGCTGTCATTCCCATCTTAGCCGGGGCAGCACGGTGTGGAGGGGAGGGGGCTCTGCTATGAGGCACCAGGACCAATCTCTTGTCCTGATACATCCCTATGAGACAGCTCACCAGATGGCTTGGGAACCCAAGGAAAAGCCAGGAGAGCCATTTCTGCCCCGATGTTCATTGGCTCCACCTGTGTTACGGGATATTCTGGAGGTACAGTAGGTTCATCCCCATCTAGGATATGAACCAGAGCCAAGGGATTGCCTCTGGTGGCTGCTTCTAGTATGTGCTAGAGCAGCCCAGTGACCACCTGAGCTCACACAGGATGCACAGAGCCCAGACTCTTGGCACAGAATTTCTTCCCCACCTTGGGCTCTTCTTCAAACTTAATAAGGAACAGAGGAATAGTGCCCAGAATGCTTCAGGATTTTGAGGGGCATTAAGGCAAGAGCAGAAGCACTGGAAAAAACATGGGGTAGCCAGCCCAGCATTAGATAGGGAGCATCTCGAAGAGGAATTTGTCAATTGTGGATAGTGGTGCCTGTACCTGTGAAGTCATGCTTCATAGAAGTTGCACCCATCTTAGCCAATTTTAGTAATTATTATGGGTAGAAGGGACAACTGTCCCTTCCAACTTACCAGCTGTACAGAAAACAAGAACATCATTCAGAGATGAATGTAAAATGGCAACTTATCCCCATCCCAGCCCTCTCCCCAGCTGCTTCTGAACTCATCAAATATCATTTCCATATGAAACATCAACTTGAGTTTAATTACACTGTCATGAATTGTCCTCAGTGCTGTAATTAGAGATTTGATCGTCTGTTCTTTATGAAATCAGCGTGCAGCACTGCGTAATGGGGGCAGAGAGGGGTAGGAGGACAGAATAATACTCTGTCTGATTGACACCCCTAAGCATTGGGCTGGCAACAGGCTAATGGGAACTGCAGGTGACTCCCTCACTTACCAGGATGGTGGTGACGATGAGTGTGGTATTGAACAGGCTGTCAGATATGTTGGAGGAGAATATCCTGTTGTCCATGCTGAGTCCTTCAGAAACGTGCCAGTGGCCGATCTGGAGAGATAAACAACACAATAATGAAATTTACAGGGCGAGTTACTGTATGCACCCACCATATGGCTCCGATGACTGACAGCCAACAGGCTGACCCTGTAAAAGGAATTTAAGAGCACTCTGTTATCTTTGCAGCACACCCTGACAGAGGTATGGCAAGGGGATGGATGGGCTGGTACACGAGCCTGGTGGCCCACTGCCAGGCCAAAACCTTCCCCGAATGAGGAGAACTTCAGGAGGTGCTGAAGTGCTGTGATTTCATGGTGAGAGCTCAGAAATGGGGAGATGGGGCTCCTGCCTCCAGCTGCCTCGCCTTGCTCTGTCTCTGTAACATGTTTGAAAGCAAGCAGAACCCTTGCTGTCCTCCTGCAGGTGTCTGCCATTAATTCTGGTGGCAGCACTGGGGAGTTGACCCCAGTGCTGGAAAGAGTGTCATGACTCAGCTGTGACGCAGGTTTCAGCAAGGGGGAGGAATAGCAAAAATCCTAATTTTAACTTCAAGAGTCTCATCCGCCTCCCTCAGAGCTCTGGACAGGGAGACCAGCACCTCCAGCACGCAGCTCAGAGCACGCAGATTGCGATCCTGTTCCCTCACACCCTCCAGAAAAGCCTTTTCTTTTCCCATAGGTAGACCAGAAGACATCACACTCCTAAACTGGGAGATTTGCCATTCAGTCCATGGACACAGAACCCTTGAAGCACACCTTCAGCTGGAACACAGGACAGGTTTGACCCAGCCTGCATTCCCCATCTCTGCACAAAGGACTGTCTCTTGTTGCAATGGTGAACAACCACCCCTCTGCAGCAACCTCTCTGCGAGCGAGGGATCAGCCATAAACAAGGCCGCCTTGTTGGTTTTTTTCCCCCTAGATTTCACAACCATAGATTAGTGACAGATTAACTTCAATTTCAACAGCCTTCACTGTTCTCCAATTCATCTCTGCCCCGCTGGCATATTGAGACTAATTGACCGCCTCCTCCTCTGGCAGCGCAGCGGATGTGACCTTGCTTTTAGCACAGCACCAAAGCCAAGTGCTCCCAGTGCTGGGGTCCTTCACCTCACAGTGCCCCATTCCAGCTCGCACTGTCCCCTCACAGCATGACAATACCACTAATTGACTTCTTGTGCTGCCTGCCAGAGCTGAAGCTGAATGTGTCAGGGGATGCTTGGGATTGTCAGATCCCTCTCTGTCTTGTAAGATGGATGTCAAGGTGATCTTAATCATCTCTATCTACATATGAAGAGCCTTTGAAAAACAGAAAACAAATTCATCTGCAAAGCGCGTTAGGAAATAATCAAATGCTCTGCACAAACGTGGTTGAGATGGTCCTGTTGTTAAGGCTGTGAACTGGGACTTCAGAGTTTTCAGGACGCGGGAGTTTTTAGTAGAGGATGTGATTGGTCTGTATAAATACACCAGGTGGAGGAGGCCCATCACAGTGAGGTAGAACAGCTTTTGAAGCTAAAATGATAGCGTTAGCACAAAAAAAATAAATAGATAGAAACCAGCCAGAAATAAACAAGCTGGAAAATCAGAGGAGGGCTTCTAATGATCAGGAGAGCTGAAGTGACGGCAAAGCTTTCCCAGGAGAGCAGTGAGGGCAGTGCAACCACCTGGCTGCAATCTGGAGCTGCCACCTTTGGAGATGGATGGTACCACCTGGTGGCAGGCTGTGGCCAGGTGCAGAAGTTCTCTCCGTGTCCCTGCAGTCCCCTGCAAAGCACCACGGGGCAGGAGGTATTTCTTCATCTCTGGAGAAAGAAAACACCAAGTCTCAGCATGAACCACCCAAGGAGCAGGTGCATGAGGCTGGGTAAGCAAGGAGGTGGCACTGCTCGTGACGTTGCCGTGTCCCCACAGGCAGACAAGACCCTTCACATCAGCTGCTTTGCAAAAGGGGATCAGTGGCACTTTGAGATTTCACATCTCCATTGCAAAGTATCAGTAGCCAAGTGCTGGCTCCTCTGCGCCTACAGCTCCTCCACTCAGATCACATCAGTGATGGCCAGGCTTGTGAGCTCCTCATGGTAGGAGATGACAAAATACCACTTGACTAATGATTTTAATGAAGTCTTCTGCTCAGTGCCCTGCAGGCTTGAATGGCACTGATGGCAGGGAGAGATGACGAGGCAAGACTTCTCCATAAACTTCAGAGGTCTTTATCACTCCTTAATTATTTTTTACCTAAAAATTAAGGTAAAGCCAGTCCTGAATCTGTCTCACAGCAGACAGTAGACACCACTGCAAGGAGCACAGCTCTCCTCCAGGCTCTGGTTAGCAAGCACTGTCCTACAGACTGCATTCATCACCCTCTGTCCTGCGGTGGCCCCGGGAAAAGGAAGGAGTGCAAAATGCTCTCATTTCTCATCAAGCCTCCATTTGAAGATCCTTGTCGGCTCCGACGGGGAAGGGACTGTGCCAGTAGGAGATGTAATTAAGTAGGTGCTGGGTACATGGTGCCTTCATCAGCCTGGAAAGGAGGGAATGATTTTCTGGAAGGGGTGGAAAAGGGGATTAAGCAAACAAATGAAGACCCTCAGAGGACACTGCACATTGTTGCCAGGCACTCCTGAAGGACACCGTGATGCCAAGGCGAACAGGCAAAACCTCCCTTGCAGCAGACAGCAGGGGACACAGCGAGAGGTGGCCACAGAAACCTGCAAGCCCCAAGACATGCACACAGCCCCAGAACTCCCTGTGCTCCCAGACGGACACCTGGCATCACCAAGCAGGACACACACCAAGCTTCCCAGCACTTTGCAGGATCTGTTCAGAAACCGTGCGGAAGAGGAGCGAGCCCCACAGGCACCGATTAGCTGACTGCCAACTAAAAAGCATCGACGTGGCAGTAGGGACTGCAGCAGATCTCAGAGCTATCTGCTGGTTGCTCATCTGTAGCTCATCAATGTAACAATTAAGCAACCCCATCACTTCCACTGCTCCATAGCAGGACATAGCACCTAAAGGCGGGGTTAGGGTGGTATGCCCATCGTGGGGCATCCTCTTGCCTCTCCCTGGGGCCAGGAAAACCCCAGCCCCTGTTCACCTTCTCCTCCTGCTGAGCTGCCAAACCTGAGCTCTTGGTTTACTGCAAATTGCTGCCCGGGTACCTTCGAGATGCTCTTTTGTATTGGTAAAGAAAAGGAGAAAATAAAAAGATGACATTTACCAACCCAGTCCTTGTCAGATCTATGGATCACCGGCACATTAATGAGTCTGTGCTTTATCGCGCATTCTATGAACAGAGAGCAGCTTTCATGTGGCTGGGGAAAAATTTCCACTAGTTAAGCTAAACTGGGAAAAAACACGTTCAGCACATTACATAAATGTATTAAAAATTGGATGTCAAAAAGCCCTGTCTCTCCTTGCCCAAAAGCAACAGCAAATTTTAAAATCTAACTGTCTCTAATTTGTTTGCTGGCTGAGATCTGGATCAGCTTCAAGATCGGTGAATTCTCTATCAAAGCTGATGAGCTGGAAGTCCCTGTGGCTTCGATAGATGGAAGGAGAGAGGGTGGAAGAGAGAAACAGAGTGAGAGAGGGAGAGAAATGGGCAGAGAGCGTGAGCTTGATTAAAAATAAGGGAATAGGAGCATTTCAAACAAGAGCCTGGACAAATCAGTTAATATAACCCTTGGGAACATGATTGCCCCCAGGATGTGGATGTCTGTTCCTTACCCTGTCCCCTCACGATGGGTTTAATTAAATGATTTTAATGATTTATTTAGTTATTTTTATTCCAAGAAGCACGCTAGGCGAGAACATGATAAGCATCCGCGGTGTGGTGGAACGGCTGCAGCCTCTGGGGCTTTGGCTTTCCTCTGCAGCAATGGAGTTCACAGCTCCAGCTGGGAAAGCCCATCCCCAAAGCAAGCCTGCAAGCTGTGAGTTATGAAAAGCATAACTACAGACCACACAGAGCAATCCAGCACCAACTGGAGTACAAGCAGAGGCCCCTATACCATCCCCTGCTAAAGAGGGAAGATCCTCTCTTTAAGTAGGGGCTCTGTATTATAAAAGATGCTAAATCACTGTCATATAATGTCTCTTCCAGATCCCTCCGGGATCTGAAAAAAAAAAAAAAAAAAAAAAAAGGAGAGAGCGTTTCTGGGGCTTGGAAAATCAGCTGCCTCCAAACTCTGAGGTCGGTTACTGGCTGCTGGGAAGGAAAACCCATCACTTCTGTCATCTGAGCTGCATCACAGGGCTGCCAGGGGGAATGCTGCAGCCACTGCTCTCTGTGGAGCTCTTGGAGAAGCATTGCTCCAGAAGAACCCGCGCACTCCATGTGAACTCCCTGCCACATTGAAACACATCAAAAATACAGCAGTCAGAGCGAGGTTTGGAGCATTTGTTTCCCTTGCTCCAGCTGAACGCAGTCTCCTATTAATGTGGATGGGCTTGGATCTGTCACTTTTACTCAGAGCGTGATGGGCTTGGGGAATGATTAAAAGGGCATTGGTGCTATGAGAGATCCCACTGGGGGGAAAAGGCTGTCCTGATCCCATCTCACTCAGAGCCAGCTAAAGGCAGCATCAAAGCCGAGCTGTCACTTGACAGGTAAGAACTGGCAGGCCATGTCCTGCCAACTCGCTGCTGCTGGACCAGAAGAGATTTCCTAAGACTGTGATGCTCTGATGGAGTGGGGTGGGATGGTAAGGTACTGCAGCTTTGGTTCTCTGCCAGCATCCAGGAGAAGCGGCGCTCTCAGAAAAAAAGGGCAGCTGTAGAGCTGTCACCACAGCAGTAAGACACATGAAGTCTTTTTCTAGGGTTTCCAATGCTTTTTGGGTTTGCCAGTAAAGGCTGTATTCCTTGGACATAATGTCAATGGTTTGCTATAGGTGATACCAAGCTCTGACCCCTGCAGCATCCTTACCCTTAGCTGAAGATACCAATTTTTGCCTATTCCTTGGGAATTCCCACATTTTTTCCCTCTTGAAATCACTTAGTGCATCTCCACAAGCTTCAGAACAAAAGTGACCAGAATGTGACCTTACATCCAGCATGAGCTTCACAGGCACTGCAATGATCCAACTCACACACCCACCCTTACCTGCCGGAAGCCGCTGTGTGTGTGCTGCAGGATTTTCAGGGCATAGTTGGAACGCTGGCCTTTGCTGTTGAATTCGATGTGGCCGGTGAGACCTTCCAATTCTACCTGTCCAAGAGAGAGTGAGTTACACATCTGGCTGCCCTCCCAACAGCAGCATGACACTGATGAGGTGTACTTGTCTTTGGCTAAGGGGTTCACACGTGTGGGTCACAGCAACAGAAGGCTGTGTTGATTTCCTTCTTTGGGGAAAAATACTCATGGAACTTCCTCTTCTAATGATGTTTTGATTGTGCCCAAGCAGACTCACGACACGCACTCCTTCTGCCTGGCCTGGTTCAGTTTGAAGGCTCAGACTGACAAACTCAGGCTGAAATGCAGGGGTCTGCTCCTGTGCTTGGTCACTGCTGGTAACTACACTTCCACATTCAAATAGCTCAGCCCCCTTCATAGAAAGCTCACCTCTGGCACTGAGCTCTCAGCAGTTGTACTGCCTGACCTTATATCAACTCAAGTTCACTCAAAACAGAACTCGAATCACTTAGAAACATTCACATGTTTAAAAAAAAAAAAAAGACTGAACTTCAGTTTTTCTACAGCAAAGCCTGAAAAAATGGGAGTTTCATGTACTTTCAAGGCCAGTGACAAACCAGTCCTCAGATCTCCTCTCCTTTCATTCCCAGTGCTACCTTCAAAGAGGTCGATGCTCTGTGCTGAAAAGCTGTGCCAGCACGAGCAGAACGTGCCCGTTCTCTGCTCCCAGCCCTCACCATGCGCAGGTAGTTCATCAGGCTGGTGCCGTGCTGCCAGATCTGGGCAGAGCCACAGGACAGCGGCTTCACGCCGATCTCCTGGCTGCGGTTCAGCTCCTGCACGGCGCTCACCACGGCGTACACGGCATCAAACAGCAGGGCAGAGGAGAGCTGGGGGAAAAGGAACAAAAAGAAATGAGTCTTCTGGAAGCAAGCGGTGGGGTTTTGGTCCTCTGGGGACAGCTGTTCAATCTCCTGCTCAAGGAGAATGCTGAACCCACAGAAGGTAAGACAACTGAGCAGCATGAGCCACCACTGGGCACTAGGGAACCCCCCCTTCAGCACTGCTGTGAGAAACAGACCCATGGGAAATGAGGCTCTGCTAGATCTGCTTCTCTGACTTTTCCCATCGAGATCATCTCCTCCCTCATTGCAGCCTCCACTTTCCTGCTGACTGTTACCTTCTCTGTAATGGCATTGTGAAGCCATATCCAGAACCACAGAGCTCGTCCCCTCTGCTTTTTACCTTTGCTTTGTTTGCCTTTAATCGAATTCCTTTGTCCACCAAACCTCACAAACCGTGTCTTCTGCCCACACGCAACCGTTCCGGTGGTTTTGATCTAGGTAATAATTGGCCATTTGCTCTTCGTGCTCGCTGTTGTGAATAAGATCTCACTTTTAATTACCATCACTTCCTGACTCTGCTGGAATTAAGCCATTGCAGCTCATTGCTATCAAGGCTACATTTTCCTCATGGCTACTTCACAGCGCATCCCTCCCCATTCCAACTCAGCCATGGGTCTGTCTGCAGTCAGGGCTGCTCTGTCCTGCTGGTGACCTAAAGCAGCTCAGCATCCTCTGCTCCTCCCAGAGCTTGGCTCGCTTCCTCCCACTGCCCTGCAGGGATCATCTCTCCCAGTTCCATCAGCCCAATGAAACCTGGACTTCATCACATCGCTAATTTGAACAGAGCAAGCCAGACTTAACCCTGCCTGGTCTTACTCAGAACAGCGGTGGAACCTCATTGACTGCAATGCCTCTTTTGTTAATTGCTTCTTAAAGCAACTGGCAAATCCCTTTCCCTGCCCTTACTTTTTTCCCTTCCACACAGGCTCTTCTAACAGGACCTCTCTGACCCATTCTGTCCTTGGCCCTTATTCAGTGCAGCTCTTTACCACACACTTAATAACTGTGGACTGACTCCCATTCCAGCTACAGGATATCATACATGGCTACCAATTACTTTCCTGGATCAGGAACCATATTAATCACAGCTGGCTGATCAAAAATGTTATGACAGCAAACACAACCCCTGTGACTCGAAAATTTTGCCACCTCATACCAAACCAGAACATGGGCCTCACATTTTTAATTGCCTCCTGTTAGACTTTGATTTCCGTTTTCTCTGAGCAGTTAATGATCCCTTATTAGCTGGTGAGCAAGAGACTTGTAGATATTAGCGAAGCATTTGACATTATTGATTGGAATATTTTATTCCTTAACCTCGAACAATTTGCTGAGATTTCAGGTAGACTTCATGCAATTTCAATTTAAGAACTGGGGAGGGGGTTGTGATGCAGAAAATCGAGTCTTTTCCGTAGGGAACAGGAGGCTCTCATCTCCACCCCTGCGTGCCACAGCTCCTTGGTGGATGCACACCTTCCCCCCTCCAGCAGGTTAAACACAGCTAAGTGAAAGGCAGTGCTTTATTTGGTATTTACAGAAATCTCCCACGTAAAGGCCATGCTTAAAAGCAAGCTGTTCTCCAGGGAAACATGAACAGGTTTGGCCAGTCCAGGTTTGGCCAAGCTTTTTTTTGTCCTAAAACATTGTCATTTGTATCTTTGCCCCAAACATAACACAGAATTAAAACCATTAAAATCCTGTGAAATAGACTTTACAATCTGGATTTTATTCAATGACATAAACACTTAATTACAAACATCTGTTTTAGTCTAAATTCTAATTACCTAATCTAGCCATCTGTAATTTGAATGATTTTCTCCGATTTCCTTTCTTTGCAACGTGATTAATGAGAATGGCATTAGAGCAAGCAGCTTCCTCCTCCTCCCTCAGACACTTTGTCAGCTCCATCAAGAAAGCCCTGGGATGCTGCAGCTCACGGGAAACCTCCCTCCTGTCACTTCCAGCTGTTGAGCTTCCTTCTTTTCAATAAGAGATATCTGCTTCCCAGGACACAAGGGGGAAGTTCTGACAGAGGGATGCACTCCAGGAGATGAGACCTGCCAGATTTCCAAATGCAGAGACAACATGCTGCAAAGTAGTAATGGATTTCCCTGGCAGACACAGCAGAAGAAACACATGCCCCATCTGGCCATTCTGCACATCACCTCTGCTCTGTATCTTCACTGGGCAAGGCACTATGCTCACCACCTGAGACATGACCTGATGATGATGGACCCTCGCCCTGAGGGAACCTTCAGATCAGTTCAGAAGGACCACTTTCCAATAATGCTCTAGGCCCTCTGACTCTGATATAATAAGAAAAATTGCTTCCCTTCATGTCTCCACTCCCCCTTTGTGATTTGTGCAGGGTGATGCAGTGTGGCCAAGCCCCTCTGTCCAGCCATGTCCTTCCTGGCTTGGAGGAAGCCCACTGTATTGCTGAATGTGCTTGGGAATGAAAGGCACATCCAGCTGGCTTCATACTGCACTGATGGGTGATTTAGGCTCAGGCTCACAAACTAAACAGCTCCATTCAGCTCTGAAACTCATTCACTCTTCAAAAAACCAAAAAGAAACAACAGTGCCGCAATGAGACATACTCTTGCATCCTTCCACCTACAGATTTTGCCAGCCGTTCAAGACAATACAGCCTAAAAGGGAGCAATGAGCTCAGCTATTCCCCCCATCACACCTGCAAAGCTCCTCTTCCTACAGTCTTCTGTTTACTCTATCAGAAGGAAATTTATTTTCATGCCTCAGAACAGACCTGCAGCCATCATACACAGAGCAAGCCTCTCAGCTGTGACCCTGCAGAGCTGCACCAGGGCAGGCAGCCACACACCACAGCAGGGTTGGGATGTGGGAGAGCAGCTGGTCCCAGCCACATGCCCGCCATGGCCTGAGCATCATGTCAAACTGATAGAATGTAGACAGAAAGGGCATCAATCTCTTTATTTTGTCCACTTAGGATCACTTTGTAGTGATAATAAGGAGATTTTCAGCAGCACACAGCTGCAGCAGCTTGTCAAGGGGACTTGGAGTTCATTAAAAAAGCTGCAAATGGTTCCACGGATGGTATTTTCTCCCTCCCTTCCCCCAGCTGCAGCCACAATCCCTGCATCCCAATCTGGCAGTGCTGCTGTGCAAAACCTCCCAGTTGCAAGGAGTCCCTGGGGAGGATTTCAGCACTCATCTCCACACTCATCAAGAAGATGTCAGGGCAGCAACACCACACAGTCTCTTGGCATCTGCCTAAGCCCAGCCTTTCCCATACTGTTTGCATCCGGACTCCCCCTTCCTATTCCACAAGCCATATTCCTAAGGCAAACACACAAGGATAAACCTCACAAGGGAAACATCAAACTGAGGCTGTACCATCTCCTGTACTGACACTGAAATATAATTCAAATTAGGATTGGGTTTTCTTCAAAGCTGTGCAGCCGAGTGCAGGCAAGCTCTCTCCAGCTCCACATCCACCTGGTTCTCAAAGGTCCCTTTTTGTGAAGTTTTCCTTGCCCCCCTCGCTGCCTTACCCCATGGTCCCAACCGATGATGAAGCTTCTGATGAACAGAGGTGGTGAGGAGGATTTTACTTACTGCTGGTCCAGTAAAAGGAGCATGATCGCAGTTCTCCTGCCAGGACTGGTTGAGGCTCTGGACAAACTCTTGGAAAAAAGCATGAGACTGGTTGAAAATGGAAAATCCCAGGATGTTGACTCGATCATCCAACTGACTGTCCAGGCGCTGGAGTGAAAACTCCTAAAGAATCCCCAAACAGATAAAAGGATCAGGAAAGAGAACAGGCACCAAAGATTTCAAAGCTGCATGATACAACTGAAAAGATGGGTCACAAAGCTACGAGAAGTTGCCCTTACCATCTCCCAACTGGGGCTGAAATCCACCCATCAGCCCATAAGGAAAAACCTGGCTGCTGACTGCAACTGGGCTCTGCATGGCCATTCATGAAAACGTCAGCAAAAATGAACTTCCACAATAAGACCCAAATCCTCTGAAACGGGCTCTGGAAACTTCATTTCTGAGCCACAGTCCATGCTAACCACACCAGAGACTTGCTAGCAGGCTTTGCAGGAGTGACTTGTTGCTTTGTAGGTAAGCCAGAGCCAGTTTGCACCCCTGGAGAGGCTCAGGGAACACATCAGCTCTGAGACGACTGCTCCTTGCCATGATTGAGAGCCCCAGACACTGGTTGTCGTCCATCCCAGCCCTGCAAGGATGAATCTCAGGCCACTGGGACCACTGAACTACGAAGACCCGCATCTGGAGTGGTCAAGAACTGTGCTAAGAAAAAGTACAAGCAAAATGGGAGAACTCTACTTGCTGCTCACGTCAATGGAAGTGGTTATACAACAACGTCAGCTTCCTGGAGAAGCGTCCAGCCCTCCCTGTCCTATTAGCAGGAAATAATGGTGCCTTCCTCACTAATTCCTCTTTTGCTAATTGCTAAAATGGAGTGAGAAGGTGGGAGTAATACATTCAGAAACTGCTGGATACCCATTTTCTTCCATCACTAATATGAATGTCTTTTGGCTCCATGGACTCTGAGATCTCAGTGAGTCAAGTCATTTTTTATCTTTCCTGCGTATGTGTGCACGTAGGAACAATGTCTGTAAATCTCTGAAACATGGAGTTACAAGATCATTCCAGCATGGCAAACTCCCACGAGGATGTGATCAGACACAGGATTAAGTGCATTTTGGACACAACCGCATTAACACTAGGTAACATAAAATTGCCTGCAAACTATTGATTCATTTGAATGATTTTATCCTCCTGCCTTTCTGACAGGTTATCCATTTACCCACGGCATCCTGTCATCCGGTGCAGGGAGGGCAGATGGCTAATGAGGAGCAGGGCCTCAGGAGCTCCTGGATGTGCAGAGCCCTTGCAAACAGCAGCTCTCAGCCAGGGCTGGGAGGAAATGGTGCAAGGGGCAAAGCTGAATGCCCTGCACAGGGGGAGGAACATGCAATGCTGTGTGCCAAGAGTCCCAGATCTGGGCTGCTTCTATTACTGACATCAGCTTTTTGTCATCTCACATTGGTGGTGGATGCTCGCTGCGAGCTTCTGTCTCTTCTTGCAGCCACCATATCTGCTATCTTCCAGGCGAACCTCCTGCTGCAGAAAGCCCCATCTCAGCTGCAGCCATGCTCATAAAGCACCCACCCCCAACACATGGGGCCCACAGCAGCTGGGTGAGCCCCTTCCCTGCGCCGTTTACACTCCAACCCTCTTCCTTAAGTCTTTCCCACTGAATGTGAACAAGAGCGTTTCAGCGACTCCAGGTCAGAAACAAGCAGTGAAGCACACACAAACCTTCCTTGAGTCACATGCTTCCTCTGCAACGGGATGAGATAGATTTGGCAAAGGGGTCAGGCTGCCAGAGCTGCATCTGTCCTCGGCTGCTTTCTCCCTTCCCACACGGTCATTGACCACACTTGACATTTCCAAACCCGTGTTTGCAAACATGAACTCATTTGCTATTCAGGGCCTGCACTTCTCAGCAGGTTCCCAGGGCTTAGCACCCCATCCGCCAGAAAAAGCGATGGAAATCCTGCTCGTGGCAGCGATTTCAGATGCCTCCCCTACCACATATTTGCATGCAAGTATCAGCATATTCACCTTTTCAACAATCACACCCAGGTAGAAAAATACTGTTCATATTTTAGCAATGAGGCTCAGACAGGCTCTGCAGAGGGCACGTGGGGATTCGGTGTCAGATTCAAGAAGTGCTCACTGAGGGAGACTCAGCGAGACACACTGAGGCTGATTTTTACCTAAGCTAGGAGGAATTTTCCACGTTTCAGTTTTTGAGTGCTTACTCTGCCTTATCTGCAGTGCTGGCCGAGACTTTTGCAGGACTGAGGATTGCTTTCCAGTGCAGTAAGAGCAAGGAGCCATTAGCAAAATAACTCCTAGCTGCCAGCAGACTCTATTTCTTGGGGGACCTCAACCTTATGCCACCAGTGCAACCCGAGGCACAAAGAAGATCACAAACACTCCTGCCAGGCCTAATTTCAGGTGCACAAATCCCGGCTGCCTGAATTCTTCCCCCTCTTCGGTTCTGTTTTTCAGAGCACCCACCAAAAAGTCAATATCCTGTTTCATGAGATCTTAGAAAAACAGGGCCCTCAAGGTCTGCAGCCAAAATTAATGAACTTTTACAGAAGAAAAGTCCCCAGGCTTTGCTCACATCACAGCAAAGCCTGCAGCAGCACCAGGCAATTATAGTGTAGATTTTCTGACTTCTACTACTGGGCTGCAGCCACTAAATATGTGCTTTTAAATAACAACACTTAGCGATTCTATGGCACTCTATATTTTCAAAGAGCTAGGCACACATTAGCTAATTGAATACAAAGGGGTTCCCTGGGAGACGGCACTGGAGGAGTTATTAGGGGATGAAGTCACTCTTGGGTTTGTGCTTCATGCGGCACTCGACCTGCCTTCTCACTTTACAGCAGCAGACACAACCTCAGAGGTGACCCGAGCATTTAGCTCATTGGGGGAACCTGCCTAATAAAAGCCACATGGCCAGGCTCAGTAATTCATAGCTTTGAAGCCACCAGCTTGGAGATTCTGGCGTCATAGCGGTGAGTTACGACTGGGAGATTTACAGGCAATCATCTCTGTTCCATTAGTAACATAAACCCATCGCTCGGGGTCTGCCTGGTGCCCTGTGACACCAACAGCGAAGCACCAGGGCACCCACTGGGAGGGATTACACCCACTGGACAGAGGAGGAAACTGAGGCACTGAGCAGAACAAGGCAATTAGAAACATGGCTGCAAGGCTCAGCCTAGAAGAGACTGCAAGGGCTCGGTTGGCTTTCTGCTGATGAACTGCCTCCTGCAGATGCTCTCTGATGCTGCCATTGCCATTGCTCAGCACCTGCACTGAGCTCAGCTCCAACCTCAGCCAAGGATCCGGCCCCCTGGCAAAGGCTGATTTACACTAGGGGCTCCAGAACAGGCTGTGCTGTTCTTCCACTAATTTTATATGGGATAGGAAGGAAAATCTTGGGCCAGAACTTCCATTTCTCTATTATTAAGACCTCACGTTGGAAAACTTCCATTGCAGGAGTATTTGCTGCTCAGAAAAGCTGTCACCCTCCAAGCATAGCTCACAGCTCCCATGCTGGCACTCAGCATCCCGTTGCCCTCAGGGCTGTGTAACTGAATGTGCTAATCATCCCTAAGCTCCTCCAGGGAGACACTTATTTATTCACTCAAGTGGACAATATTATGTTAAGCGTTTTATGGCTTTCTCGAAAGGCGCAATTTATTTATAAACTATTGACAGAGTCAATAAGTTTATAATGGGCCACGTGTTAAAATCAATTTCTCTGGAAGGAATAAACCTTAGCACAACAACAAATTGCAGCCTTCTGAGCGGGCAAGTGGGTGTGGAAGACTGACCCAATGCACCATGTCATTTGGCCATGCATGCAGTTAGAGAGCAGCTGTGATCTCAGTGAACTTGGGGACAGTTTAGGCAAACTGCCCATACATAACCTGGTTGCTCTTACAACGTTGACACATCACAAAAGCATCAGAGCGTGCCATATGCCACTCAGGATGGGCATTCTATCTCCTCATGCAAGGAGAGGTGTTAGATTTTTGGAGGCTGCTCTTCAAAAGAGAGCACTTTAGGAAAATACATTGCATAAATACAATTTACTTCAACTTCTCTGCAGGGAGACTGGGGATCGAGGAGTGGCAAAGGCTCAAAGAGAAAAGAAGTCCAGTACTGCACTGGAACCTGAGGACAGTGTACAGAGAACAGGGGGGCAGAGAGTCTGAGGCAAAGAGGATGAGACAGCGTGAGGGCAGAGGAACAAGAGAGCTTTGCTCTCACAGCAGAGGGCCTGGGCTGTACCTGAGAGCATGATTTACTCAACAACTGGCAATCAAACACAAGCTGGACTTCCTGCAGGACTTGGAACAATACATAAAGCAGACTCCAGACAGGTAAGGTAGCACAAGCAGCAAAACACAGCCAGGCACAAATCACTGTTTTGCCTAAATCTTTTTCTCATGCTAATGAAAATAAGGAGAAATTGCTTTGGCATCCTTGCACAAACCCGATTTGTCTGCCCTCCTACCGCATGCTGCAGGAAACACGAACCATAAATCCAGGGAATGGCCGGGGCTCTGCAAAAAGGTTTTCATCAGTTACTGGGAATCAGGAAGGTCTGCAAGGTAAAATTTGTCAAAGCCTAACAAGAAAGTCCGCATCCTTCGCTTGCATTAGGGCACAGGGGAGAGCAAGGGATGCTTGGCGACCTCATGCAGCAGCAGAGCACAGTGATGGAGCTCAGAGCTGTACGACTGCCTGCATGCCCATCCTGTTCTGATGGGCACCCAGAGTGACAACACGGCCTTGGAAAACTCATCCTATACGAAAGACCAACCTCTTTATAAATCACCAACAAAGAAGGAAAATCAGGAAACAAATAAACAAAGCAAAGCTGATTTATCTGGTCTCTGGAAATTGAATACGGCGGCTGTTTTATCAGCAACACCTCCGCACAATATTGTCAGAGAACAAACCTATACCCTGTGAATAGACTGACTCAAGGCACTAGTAAAACTCCTTTACACCTCCCTTCTTACAGTCATAATTTTAATTGTTTTGATTATTTCCATCTAATCTTCTTGATAAATGTTTTGAAGTTTAAACCCAGTCTGAAGTCTATATATTAGATAAAAAAAGAAAAAGACAAAAACAACAACAAGCTAACCAGAATTAACGAGCTACAAGAATTAATTGTACCACAGGGTTTTGGAGGCATCCAGCATCCCTTCTGCTAGGAACTGCTGATCTCAAGGATTTCCAGCACTAGGAGAAACTATTTATATTTCTTCCAATTCACAACAGCCTGCTTGCAAAGCTCTCCTTACACAGTGGCCTTATTAGTAGGATTATAATAAACCAAATTTGTTGATGGAGCTCCAAGTTCCACCCCTCCCCTCCCAAACACCACCTAGCTTGAGTCGAGCTGACTTTCTGCAAGGGGGATGCAGACATAAGGAGCACCTGGCATGGGAGTGGTGGACCAGGGAAGGAAGCTCTGCAGACCTGCTCCATTCTACCACTTTCATTAGAACTCCAGGAAAATTTGTGGAGCTTCTGTTGCTGACACAAAGGGTCCCCTGAGCTGGCTGAAGGAGGCTGATAATGAATTTGCACGCAGTAAATTAGCCTGTGGATATTTTTACATCATTCTGCTCTCCTCGGCTCCAATGGAAACACATTGGGGGCCAAGGGCTTCCTCCTCGTTTCCTCCCACAGCCTCCTGCCAAAGACTGGCATCTGCTCGTGCATGCAGCTCTGCCTCCTGCTGAGCCTGCTGGGGACGCCCACAGCACCCCAGGACCCCCAGTCCTGCCCCACAGAATGGCACTTGGGGGGAAGCAGCCGCATGCCTCCGCCTCGTGCCCTGCTGCAACACGGACCTCGCTGTCAGCTGGGATATGCTCATTAAATAAAATTAATACCAGAAGACAGAAACAGAATTCCCTTCCAGTGCTGCAGGGCAGGTGTTTAATTTGGCATTTTAGCCTTTTTTCTATTCTTTTTCTGGCTTGACATATTTTTCCATTTCCAAGTAACGTCATGCTGTACAGACTGTCTATTCCCCCTCTGATGGGCTCTCCCTCCATTTAAAGCCATCTTCTTGCTTGCTCCCCTTCACAGCAACTCGCTCTGATTTTATCTTTTCTATTAGGCAGTGATTGTAAAACCTCAGAGGGTTCATTAGGAGCCTGATAATCCCTCCAGATTTATTAGTCTAAATTGCTCACTCCCATCTTTCATCCCCATTTAAATATTACTAATTTTCGTTAAACATCTCGCCCATCTGCCCAGGTTTTGCCCGATGTCACCTTTCTTCTTCAGCAGATCTGCCAAAAATCCAGTTAGCTCTGCTCAGAGCTCATCTCTTGGACAAAGTGGTAAAATAAACCATGCTAAACAGAATAATATCCTGTGAGAGCAAATGACAACTGAATTCATTTCAGTCTCACCTGTCTCATACCCTCATTGCACTAGATGAATGGGTTTCAACAGCACATGCCACCTCTTGACCTCAAGAAAATGCTTAATAACACTCATGCTCAAAACTGGGGTGGTCATGAGCTTAATTAAGCAGCGGGGAGCTTAATTTCTATAGCTGCTTCCATTGTCCAAGCATCATCTATGAACACAGACTCCACTGTGCTGGTGATGTACAAATGGAAATCCCTCATTATGTGTACTACAACAGCCCTGACAAGCTCAAATTACGGATTGGGGCCCCACTGTGACTGAGACTACCCAAAATTTGTTGTACTTTCCAGCACCACTACGTGCCTCAAACATGCAGCGTGTGCCAGGCAGGTGTTTAGTGGGATGGAGACTCCGTCCCTCACCAGCTCCATCCCTCCAGGTCCATCCCTGCCTGCCCAGTGCTGGCTACAGGTGTGAGGATAAATAGGAGCAGTGCAGTTCTTTCATGTTGGACTGATATTGAGCGAGGCTACGACCTATGGATTAAGTGCTGGGCAGCAGCCAGAACGCTATTAGTTCTGCTAGGCACTTGTGGATTTTTCCTTCTTTTGTATTTTTCTCTCTTCTGACACCTCTCCCTATCCCTTCTCCACTCTCCATCCCAATTGCTCCCCAGGCTTTCAGCCCCTGCATTTCTCGCCTTCCCCCTCCCACACGTTTGGCTCCATCCGCTGCCGTCTGTCTCCCACCCAAACACAAAGCGTGATTCAGCTCTCGGCTTTCCTGGCACACACACACCCTGGCATAAATATTAATAGAAATTAGAGAGTATGACTATCATTGCGAGTTGGAAGGCACCTCTACTGAATCGCCCAGCCCGTCCTGTGTGCCCAGGATCCCACCAGTCCCCAGTAAGGGCCGTTCTCCCTCTGGGCTGAGCTCTCCCCTCACTGCTTGGCAGCCCGTTCAAGCCTGCTGCAGCAAGAGAAGTTTCTCCGGTGTTTATTTTGGGTTTCCCCCTGCTGCTGCCTAAGCCCATTACTCCTTGTTTAGCACAGCACTCAGGGATTTAGCCACACGATCCCCACATTAACGTTATTAGTGGCTATAAAGCCAAATCACCAGGGGCTGTGCTGAAGGCATGCCCACTCTGCTTCTCCACATTTATGGCTCCATCCCTCCTCCGCCTTGCTGCCCGCCCTTCTCCCCATGCATCGAGCAGCCTCTGGCACTGATACCTCCCCCTGAGAACCTCATTAGGAGGCATCCATCTACTTCTTTCCAAGGACCCCAACTCCCATAACATGGGCTCCAACACCAACCACATCTCCAGACTCTGTTTCACAGGATGGAGTGGGGCTGCTGTGCACCAGTCAGCTCTCACCTCCTGGAAGCCACAGCAAGCCTTGCCTTCCTTGATGCTGGAGATTGCAGAAGGACTGCAGGGTGACTGCAGAGGCATTGCAGGTAACCCCTCCACCCCATACTCAGGCAGCTTTTCCCCAAATTCTCATTAACATGACTCAACACACACAGCCAAGAAAAGCCAAGAAAAATGTCTTACCAGATTAGTGAAGATATATGTGTAATAGGCAGATGCCATTCCCAGCTCGGCTGCCTGTGAAGGAGAGGAAAGAAGATTAGACCTGAGCCTGGCAATCTGCAATCTCAGCCCCAGTAGGGCAGACAGGGCCAGATTTGCTTTCCCACCCTCACTACCACTGTTGGGAAGGCTGGAACACAACAGCACAACCTGATCCATGGGATTAGAGTCCAGCAGGTCCCAGCCTATCTGGAGGTTCCTGGTTTTATTGCAGGTTTTGAGAGGAGAGAGATTAGATGGGGTTTATTTCATTGTTAATTGATGCTACTTCTCTCCTCTTCAAGGATCAACATAATGAGGAAAACTTTTGAACATGATTTTTGAACATAATGAGGGAAAGCAGCAGCTGAGAGGGCTCAGTGCTTATCTCCTTTTGCTACAAGCACCGGGATGCAGTGAGCAAGACAGTGAAAGCTCTTGTGGAATTACAGAAAAAGGACAGTCAGTCGTCTCAGTGGTGGCTCCCCCACAGGCATCAGCCAGATTTGGACTCCAGTCCTGAGAATTAACTAACATGGATGAAACCTAGCAAGTCTGACAGTTCTCTAGAGTTTAACCAGGGTTGTGATGGCCACAAAAATAGAAAAGAAGAGGGTAAAAGTGTATGGGGATGCAGGGAGAAAGAAGATTTTTCTGTGGGATGATCTCTTCTAGAGACCACAGACCAAATTACTGAAGTTATTTTCCAAAATTCAAAATTCTTTCTAGACCAGTATTTGGTTGGTGGAACAGATGCTCAGCATTAATCTGCAAATCCTTCTGAAAGCCTGTGTTTCACTGCCAAGCACAGCTGGCCTCAATTCTGCTCCGGGACCTTGGCAAGGCGGTTTTCCGATCATCCCAACCACCTGGAGGCACTGGAGGCAGCGAGGGACCAATGGTGGCTTTGGCTACACGCTGTCCCCCTGTCCCTTGTGCAGGTGCCAAAATGGAATCAGCAAAGCCATTTGGCCAAAAGAGCACCGTGACTCCACAGCAGGCTTTCAAACAGCTTCCCAGACCACTGCCTCATCTCTGAACCCCCACACAACAAAACGTGGCACTCGTGTCCCTCCCTTCTCCCTTCCTGGGGATAGCGATAATGTCAGCTCTCACCCTGACCTACTTTGAAGTCAGAGCCTTCGATTTCAAGGGCAGAAAATCAAAGCAAGCAACAAAGCATCTCCTGCAAGCACTGCTCCCATCACTCACAGCCGCTCGGTGTGTCTGCTGCCAGGTGGGCAGTGGGACAGGTTGGTAATAGAGGAAGCAACCATGTGTCTCCCCACCATATGCAGAGGGTGAGACACGAGAAATGGCCATTTCTCTCGTTGTCCAAAAGGTCTGACATAGTACTCTCAAACTGATGACATGTTTCTCCTGCTTTTGGCGACCTTTGGGCAGGATGCACCGATTCACCGTGACCTCATCCCCATAAAGAAAACATTTTTCAGCTTCCCCAGATGCAAGAGGCAGCTGCATCAGAAGCTCATTATTTATTACCTCCCACTCCTACAATCCTCTGGCCAGGAAGACTACATTACATTTTACTGAAGTGCTGAAAAATCACGGCAATCTCTGACATCTCTATCAGTGGAAGGAGAATACTCAAGCACGGAGGAACTGCAGGTCTGCAGGAAGTCACTATAGCAACAGGCAGGGGACAGCCTGCAGCTGCCAAGCTGCATGCTCCTAGTGACATGGGGACTTAGAAAAACCCCAAAGGCATGGAGGAAGAAAACAGCTCTCAAAAAAAGTCAGGAAGGGAGCCCAAAAAGTACCCCAAACCACCTATTTAGAAATGCAAAATTGCAAGCAGAAGAAAAAACCTTCCAGAGGGGGAAAAATAACAAAAATAGCTCTAGCAGTTTCTGCTGGCTGTCATCAGGGATAAATCTGAAATGGTGATGAAACTCCCCAATAACATAGCCAGGACTTCATGTATAATGCTGCAACAGCAGCCAAGGGGAGACCCCACTGCCTAGTTCCTGCTCTGATTCAAAGTACTCCTTGTTCCTTCCAGGACGTGGGAAACTACACCCAACTTCAGGCTCCATCTGGAGCCACTGCTCAGTTCTGAAGTAGGCTATCAAAACAAATGCTAAAAACTGCAGCGAGAGACCATTTAAAAATAAACACGATTAAAATAAAATCTCGGTTAATAAGACAATAAAAATGGAAGTGAAAAGTTAGGAATGTACTAGGAAAAAAAATAAATTTTTGCACCAATTGAATCATTTCAAAGAGATCAGCAGCCCCCCAAAGCAATATGATGGTACCAGAAGCCATAGGCATGCACCACCAATCACATCAGCTCAGAGCAATTAAACCCTTGCTTCTGTAGGTACTGTCCTGAAAAGAACAAGCAAATTATCTTCCCTAGAAACTCCACCAGTGGCAATTCCCCTCTCAGCAGAAAGCATTTCCAGTGAATTGTTGTGCTCCATTATCACACAAGACCTGCACGTGCATGTTCATGCACTCTTCACACTGTACGTTGCCCAATGGAAGCAGCAGCATTTGCAGGCACCCACCTTCTGCAGGATGGTGTGGGACATTGAGGCGTTGGCATGGACAATGATGGTGGCTGTTTTGTCATCTCTGATCTCTTTGAGGAGAGGCGTAGGGTCCCGGCTGTCATCCAGCATCCGGACTGAGAGCGTGTCCTTAGAAATGAGGAACTGCCGAAGCAACTTCTCTAGGTTTAAAAGGCCTTCATATCACAGGGAGAGGAAAAAAAAATAAAAAAACAGACACCTTGACGTTTTACACCTGGTTCAAGAAGCACCTCTCCGGGCCCTGCAGACAGCTCTGGAAAGACTGCAGGTTGGCCCTGGGAGCACTGCAGGATGAGATCAGGCCTCCCCAGGCCAACTTGGGCCTTCTAGAGACCTACTTGGGCCTCCCTAGGCCTCCCCATGCTTAACCAGGCCTCCTAAGGCCTACTTGGCTCAACCCAGGGTTAACCAGGCCTCCTAAGGCCTACTTGGCTCAACCCATGCTTAACCAGGCCTCCTAAGGTCTACTTGGCTCAACCCAGGCTTAACCAGGCCAACTAAGGCCTACTAAGGCCTACTTGGCTCAACCCAGGCCACAGCCTTGCCCCCCTCCCCCACTGCTGGTTGAGGCTTCTCCCAGTCAGGGCTCCTTCCAGGCTCTTTTGATATCTAACAAGACCACCTGCTGCGGCTTTTCTTATTGAAGAAAGACTATTTGATATATTCTTTCTCTTCTAGGTAGCTGCTGGTTTTCCTCAGGAAATAACCTCCTCTGTCAACTTTGATTGACCAGAGACCACGAGATTTAATCATTAGCAAAACACAGGCAGCACACATGGTCATACAGTGCAAAAGAAGGAGCGCAGCTGGGGTGAAGGAGGCTGGAAAAGCAGGGCTGGGAGCAGAACCCGGGCCTGGCTGATGTGGGATCAGAACCAGACTGGGCCTTTAGTGCCACATGGGATGGAGACTGGAGAAAACATACAGAGCGATGTGATTAGCACAAGTCCTGCTTCCAGGGACTGCCTCACAAAGGGAACAAAGCGGTGTTAAAAGGTAAAGATCTGAGATGAGCAGCCTCCCCTTCACAGCGAGAGGCTGCCAGCAAGCTGTGCATTGAACTCCTCACAATGCATTTGCCTCTTGCATTTTATCCAACTCCGGTAGGAACTCAGCAACTGCACAACAGCAGCAGCCCAGACCTCACCTGAGTACTGCTCAGCATGCTGGTTTCAAGTGATCAGTGAATTTGATTCTTTGATTCGCTTTTCATCTCACTCCACACCTGCAAGGATCAGCCAGGTTGCTATGAATAGTAGTCCATTGGACACTTTGCTTGCAGCTTGTCCCAGCAAGACATGCTGCCGCAGAAGTCAGGAACTGGGCAGACCCAGGTCCCGGGGGCTGCTGTGTGACACCGACTAACAAATCTGCCTTTGCACCACAGGCCTGTCTGTTCACCAGCTCTGCTCGTGGGGTTTGTGCTGCTGTAATACTTCACTCTCATGGACAGTTCCTATTTCTGCCTTCTGGTAGTCTGACCTTACAGAGCTGCTCTTATGATGACCACCCACACCAGTAATGGTTGCCTTTTCAGGTCAAGGATTCTGTAGAATCCCACAGACCTTCCAGGCTGGGAGCTCAGAGCAATTCACACACAAGCGTATTATTCCACACCACAGAGAAACTGAGTCGCATAATCTTATTCTAGTCACCACTGTGTTCCACTTACACTGGCCTAACTCCATTGACTTTGAGGTCATATTTTCCTTCCACCGGAAGAAATGACAATCAGCCCACAGAAGAAGGATGCGACTTCTTCCAGTGACAGCACGAGCATGACGGGATAGGACCCAGGAGTCCCATCACACAGCCCAGCCCTGTACTTAAACCAAAACAGCTACGACTTTCCCTCCTGGGATCTAAATAATAACATCCTTCAAAACAAGACTTCCTCACTGATGAGCAGACAGCTCATATGCTCCCCTTATTAGCCTCCAGAGAACCTTCTGAAAGCCCTGAGTGCCTCCACTTAGTCGTCTAAAGCACTGTGCTTAGGAGCAGTGCTTGCCTTAAGGGAAAACGAGGGCTTGTGCTCCTACACAAAGCTGAATCATGCCCTTCTTGCACTCTGTAACAGTCAGAGCATGGTGTGCCTCAGTCCTAGCTAAATGTAATGTAAGAGACTATTTGCATTATTTTAATTGCATAATTTTGGGTCAGGTCCACTACAAGGGTAGATCTGAGCATGTCCACTGAAGGCAATTTAATGACTTACAAACACTCAGGATGTCGTTTCCCCAGGGTGCATAAAGCACAAGGAAAAGGCAAACACTATGTTATTCCTTCCGACTCTGTGTGGAAGTCTGCCACAGCAGTGGGTCACTGGCACAGCTGTGGGGGTGAGGTTTGCCCAAGCCTGTTCAGGAAGGATGCTGCCTTTCCTACAAGCTTAGCCCCCCACCAGACACTGCAGAGCTCTCGCCTGGGTCCCAAAGCTCCCTCTGGACCCATGTGCCTTCACAAAGCCTCTCTTCTAGGCTGGTTTGGATGCTTAACTCTAGTGCTAATGAATCTGGCTGCAGGGGAGCAAAAGAAATGTAGTTTGGAGTACTACACATCAGCTACCTGCCCGCTGCCTTACAAGAACATAGCATACACTTCAAGCACTAGGATGTAGAGCCCGCTCCTGCCATGTGAGAGAGTTATGCAGAGCTAAAATGGGCTCACTGAGGTGAATACTCCAGCATCCAGATGCACAATTACCAGCAGATGTATGGCTGCAGAGCCCAAGAGGGTGTGCAATGTAGTGACTATTAATCAAGTCCTGCTTTTAGGCCACCAACTGCACGTGGGTTTGGGAGATATATTTCAAAAACTGATGCTTGCCTAAAATAATCTCCAGAAACAAGCTTAAGCCTTTTTTTTTCCCCTTCCATTTCAAAAACCCATCTGTGCAAGCAAAACACTCTTCAGATTGTCAAACAGAAGGCAGACGAGCCTCTTCCCCATCCCCATTCCTCCTCCAACAAGCAGCTCTGTGGGGCAGCAAGGTGGGACGACTGCTCTGCGGAGCTGCTCTGCCCAAAGAGGCCCCACGATACAAACCCCCAAGCAGCGATGTAGCACAGCCCTCAGCTGCCACGCACCAGTCACCCTACTCTTCCTGCAGCAAGCACCGAGCACGCAGAGAGAAACAAAAAGGCAACCAGGAGCAGAAGGGCCACTACCCATCCTGGGAATGACTTACATTCAGCTTTGGCACAGATGAGGCAGGCAGTGGTGCAGTTAAAGAAGTTGAGGATTCCTGCCACGGCCACACTGATGTCGGTGTTGCTGGGATGGAGGTTGAGGGTGGTGAAGCGCTGGAGCTGCAGCTTCAGGAACTCTTCCGGTGCCACTCTGAAGTGAGGAACCTAAGTAGGGAAGAGGAAGAAGGAAACAGAATTAAGAGAATAGAAATAAAAACAAGTAAATTTACCATAAAGGACCTTTGGTGTGAAATGCACAGCATGCAGAAAGTGAAATATCCCAATAAAACTGCAGAAGCGTCACTGAAGTGAGGAGAGGGGGGCGGGATCTGTGCAATAGCAGAGGGAAATAATTATCACAGCAACAAGAAGCTGCGGGAAGGAGTAGATCAGGAAAAGTCTTGCTGAGCCACTCAGAGAAAGGCAGTGGGGTTTGTGATTACAGCACAGGAAACCATTCTGGATGAGTTCAATGTAATTAGTCTGGGTACTAATTGTAGTCAGGCCCACCCTTCATTTTGGGCTCACTGCCTGGGTGAATACGGAGGATGCTGTCAGGCAGTTGTACAGCCCATGCTGCTCTGTGCTGCCCATCCACCTCTGCCTGCAGTCCCATGTGCCACCAGGTAATTAGGAAAGATGAAGGGAGGAACAAGATGACCCTGCTCTGGTAAGGCTCAGGAGAGAAAGGAACAGCTGTGGCAGCCAGAAGCTTTGGGCTTTTTTGATCAGCAGAGGCAACAGGTGGTCATACAGCACACAAGCTCCAGTCGAGCCATGGCCCTGAGCTGTAATAACGTTATCATTAATAAAGCAGAGCAGGAGCACAATGCTGCCTGCCCTGAGCCCTGCTGTAACCCTGCAACGCAGGAACCTGGGCACCAGGGTTCAGCCAAACAACGACAGATAATGGCATTTTCTTTTTGCAGAGTGAATTATTTGGAAGATACTGAAAATAGAAAGGGAAACATCTGCTTCTGTTTCATTAGAGGACTGTCAAGTCCTGTTTTCTTCCATTATTAGCACTTCCAGAAACTATCATCCCGTGCCTCCGATCTCTCTCCACTTGGGAAAGGCCATTAGTATGTTGTGATGGCTGCTGTATTGACAGCATAAACTGTTTGGTTAGCGACAGGAAAGTTAAAGAGTAATAAGCTGCTCTCTGCCTTGACTTCACCCTGCAGCCCTCATCCCAGGCTCTGCTGCAGGGACAGGAGCAGCCCGTAAGCAAATTCCCGTAAGCAGAGCAGACAGGGCAGATCCAGCACCAGCCTGCTGATCACTCCTGGGAGCCAGATGGAGCCGCTACAACAGGGATGCAGCCACCACCTCATGCTCAGCCCCGAGCCACCCCTCTTTCCCCAGGGCTTGGTCCTCTGCACCACTCCTCCCTGTGCAGGAAGAAATGAAATCTGGAAGGAAAGGCAGGAGATGCAATGCAGGTGCACCTGCCAGCTTTCCCACAAGCTCCAGATGAGCACAAGGCCAGGCACCCTCCAGCAGGTGCACCAGCAGCACAACCAGGATGCTCCTTCCGTCACCTGGCAGAGATCTGGAAGCACAGTGTCTCTGGCTGTTTGCTATATTGCATTTAACACAACAGCACCAAGTGATGCTCCTGCGATATAAATCATAGGGAGTTTCTGCAAGTTTACATCACTAGAAGGGCAGCTGGGATCAAGCTCAAGAATCAAATACCTTAGAAGTGTACTAGCACTCACCTTTCATTTCTGAAAAAGAGACTTAGATCAGAGACTCAGTTTGAATGTGAATTTTAGGGGAAAAACACTTGCAATCTGTTACTGCAGAGCTGCCTTTACCTGGAACGGAGCACATGCCTGGGACGTTTAACTGCAAGAAGCACTACAAAATACACTCCAGAGACTCATCGTGCTGTAGCCCAGAGCACCAGCACTCACAGGCCTCCTCTATCTCCTCAACACTTCTGATTCTCATGGAACAAAGGACAGCACTCATTTGTGAATGCAAGTTATTTCCAGCACTCAGTTCAGGCACTCCCCTCGCTTGGAGGCTCCAGAGAGCATTCAGTGAGTGGCTCAGATGTTATCTGGCTTTAAAGGGATGAACTATGAGAAGGGAACTCAATTTCTTCTCCCGTGAGCAGAGCTGGATCAGTGTAAGACAGTTCAAGGCTTATAAAATACTAAATCAGGCACGTAGTCTGGACACAGCTACGAATGGCTTGCATCAGTGCAGCAGCAGCAAACAGAGAAGAGAGCAGCCTTCCAAAGGGATTCCAGGGTCTTTGCAGCCCTGTCAGCAGAGACATGGCTCACATTGGTGCTGCACGTGAGGGAAGCTGAAGGAAAAGGTGACAGAGATGAAAGCAAGGACAAGGAAGGCAGAAATGAGAGAGGAAATGGAAAGAGAAGAAGCTGCAAGAGTGCGAGCAATAAGGGAAGAGGTGATAAACCAAGCTGTCAGCTCTGATCATTAGGAGGCACAGCGGATCACAGGGAGGACTGTGCAGCAAACAGATGACTCCAGCAAGGCACCTCTGCCAGAGATGTCCTGGAGTGCTGCAGGCAGGTTGCTGCCCCCAGCTAAGGCAGGCAGCATCCCTGCTGCTGGGACACAGGGACAGGGGACACAGGATAGAGGGAGCTGCAGAGGGTTTGGGGAGCATGAAGGAAAGGAGGGGGGTTTGGCATAGACCCACCCAACACGGGACATGTCCACTCACCTCTTTCTCCCCACAGATATTGCTGATAATGGAACTGGAGGCCGGGCTGGAGGAAGGCCCCAGGACGCCCACCACCCCTTTGGGAAGGATCTGGCACACTGTGGGCACAGAGAGAAGAAATTGCATTAGAATTCGCCCTGTTCCAACTGACAGAGGCAGCAGCACCTGCCTCACTTTGCTATATATACACACAATATACTTATTCCCTGCCTTCCCTCAAATCCGTCTGCTCCGATACACAGCCCGTGACTCCATCCTTCCCCAGCATCTCTGTACCCCATCTCAGCCCTTCCCATGTCCCATATCCTCCTCTCCAGCTCAGAACAAGGGTCTCTCTCTCAGAACTTTCCTTTTCCAGCCCCACCTATTGCTCTCCAAGGGCAATGCTAAGCAAAGTTTATGGAAGGCACTAAATGCAGCAGTGACCCAGCTACAAAGCACGATCCAGCAGCAAACAAACTTGTCTGAATTTCTTCCCTCATCTTCTGCAGAGCTCACTGGCAATAATAAGGAATCACATTACTGTTTTTCATTTCTGTTTTTTTCTAGCAGCAGTTAATCTTCTGGCTTCACGCCACCAAGGTTAGCAGAACAATAAAAAGGCCCTGACAAAATGAAGAAGTTAAATCTCTTTCCTCAAGCTTCCCGGGTTAAACCGCAACCTTTTGTCCTTTTAATTCCCAGCACAAATTCAGCTGAATGGCGTTCCCCCAACTGCCCCAGCTGCAATCCTTGCCACTGCATCACCCAGAAATGCAGCTTCAGAGTGCTTGGCAGCACATTTTCCTGTAAAAGCTAAACCAGTGTCTCCAAAAGCTGAGATTGTGAAGATACTGCTTCTTTAGTATTGCACTGCTGGTCCGCCTCAGAGCGGTTCTTCCTCCAGGCTGACATGCTGGACAAGATTCTGTACTGGCTGTAGAAAGTTAGATAGGTTCAACGGCTGGGAAAAGATACTGGGAAACTTCAAACCAGGACATGTGTTTTGTAGCAAAGAGAATTTATCACCAGGACTGCCACACTACAGAACAGAGCAGGTTTTCTGTCAATTTCAGGTCTCTAAATCAAGGCTGGATGTGAGATGAGAGATCATCATGTGCTCGGGATTTTCTGAACCAGCGAGCTACGAAGCGCTCAGCAAGAGAACACCTGCAGCTGTTTTCTGCAGATCAGATCACTGAGGTAGCATTAGATGTCAGAAGTCTTCATGGCCTCGTGGCTGGGATACGGAGCCACAAGCTGAGGATTTCATTTGTCACTCTGGGCCTTTCCATAGAATCACAGAATGGATTGGAAGTGACTGTTAAAGGCCACCCGGTCCCATTCCCTGCTATGAACAGGGACACCCACAGCTCCACTGGGTGCTCAGAGCCCCCTCCCCTGACCGTGTCTCCAGCAATGGGGCACCACTGCCCTGACTTCTTACAGAAGTGCCAATGACATGCAAACACCTTCTCTGGGGTTTTCCTTCCCCCCGTGCTCTCTCTCCGTCCACCATCTCAATCTCCTACAGCACACAGACAATACTTTTCTGTGGCATCTTCAAAGGAACACAGCACTCACTTTTTCTCCCTGCTTAAAATTTTATGAGCACTTATCCCTCTTCAAGAAAATCCTTTCAGATGAGAACCCCAGCGACCTGCAAGCCCTGCATGCTGCCTCAGCAACGCGCACAGCCCCGCTGGGTGCTTGGCAGAAGGGGATGAGTGCTGCTCAACCACAGGTCATCAGGGCCAGAGTCCTGGGGTGGAATTGGTTGTGGGTGCAGGACAAAGTTTGGCGAGCACTCGTCTTCTCATCTGAGAACAAAAATCAGGTTAAGTAGCCATGGCAATGGAGCTGCAACAACTGCCAGCAGAAAAAGAACCCGCTCAGCCCTCAGAGGCTGAGGCGTTCAGTGGAATTAAAGGAAATGAATGGAAACAAAGTGGAGATGCCCAAGGCAAAGGCCTCGGCTGTACTGGGAGAGCTCTTGTAATCCAAACACATTTCCCATTTCAAACATTACCCGATGCTGTTAGCCTCCCCAGGGAGACGAGGCAGAACCCTGCTGCCGTGCAGCACTCAGACACATCCATCCAAGATCCTGCCTGGTCTTCATGGATCAAACAACTCAAAACCCCAACGGACACTTGGCACCAAGATGACTTCTTGTGCATGCGAAAGCTGAAAGCCATCCACGTGGGTGCACTTCCATACTCCCTGAGCATTACTCATTTCTTGTGCTTTTCCACGGTCAAAGATCAACATGTACATACACACACATTTGGTCACAGCCACCTCCGGGGGCTCAGGGCACTCCAGAAGCATTTACCCAACGTCTCCCTGAACAAATCCTGGCTGTGTACAGAGCACAGCATCTCCCTCCCTGCACTGATCCAGAGGCTCGCAACGGCACGTACAGACTTCTGCTTCTAATTGAAAATAAACGAGCAGGGAAGGCACGCGATTACCTCAACATTTCCATGATTGCAAAACATATCAGAGGATCATGAATGGCCGGGATGGGCTTCTCATACAAAAAATGCCAACTGCATAAACAGGCAATGCTATGGAGCACCATTCATCCATCCTACCAGCAACCTGCAACCAGTCCCACAGCTAGAACTGGCTTATAGGTGAAATCCAACAGGATCACACAACTGGTGGGATCAGCACATCTGGGCCAGCATCACTGGGTGGACATGGAAACATTGGTGTGAATACACAGAACTAAGAACCACCTGGTTGCTCGCTATGCTGACCTGCCCCAGGATCATAGAATCATTGGAAAGGATCACTAAGGATCATCAAGTCTGACCATAAAGACATCTGGATAAACAATGGAATGATGCTTAAAAGATGAATGCTGGCTGCTCTCCCTGGGCACTGAAAGCAACAGGGTGTTTTAGATAAAGACACGTTTAATGAGCTGGTGTAGGTCTCCATAAAAGACGCTGAAACGTCAAACACAGACTGAAAGCAAGCTTTGCTTCTAATGGGAAAACAGCTTTCACTACAAACTCATTTCAAAACAGAGGACTTTACAGATGTCACTTATGGGAACAGTCAGTGTTTGTCTTCATTCACATCCAAAACTGAAATAGCAAACCATGCATGAATGCGATTAAGACTGACTCATGCTGTACCTGCTGCAGGGAGCATGATGCTGCAGTCCCTCACAGTGAGATGCACTGAGTCAGTCCAGGGAACAGAGAAGGGAAATGGCTCAGTGCTACGCTAAAAGCCTTTCTCACAGCCCTAATTGCACACAGGATCACTGATGGGACGTCATAGCTTCGCTCCCGGAGTGGTCAGCAAGGCATGCAGGCTGCGATAGTCAGGGATGAGCTCAGAGGGTGAGCTTGGAGAACAGTATGATTAAACAGCTAACTGCTCTGCAGTCGTAGGTTGAAACATCTAAACTGCTTTTATTAACGTGACGTGTGCTAACAAATATCAGTGGCATGTTAAAGCTGTGAGGTCGGATATTGGAGAGCTATGGAAGTCCTGAAATCTCCGCGAAGGGAAGGGACTCTCCTCCGCCAGCAGTATAAATCAGGAATAACTCCTGTGACATTAATAGCAGAGTCGCACAGAATCCAGATTTTTCTTTTTGTAAGAAACGCTCCAAGATGTTTTTCCCTCTGAAAGAAAGGCAAATAACATATTGCAAAATTCTGTGAATTCTCACTTTACCAAAATCAAATTGTTTTGCTCCACTTTCTACTCCTTATACACTTTAATCAAAGTAAAGAAAACAAAGAAAATCACCTTGAGGTAGAAATTCAAAATGGAAAATTGCCTCTTCCTCGTTTATCCCATTATCCACCTTCTCCCCAAACACCACACTCGCTGCAAACAACCATTTCTTGCAGAATACTTCCCCCTCAGCAAATGGGTATTCTGCTTGAAAAACGCTCCGACAGAGCAATCCCTGAGTGATGGCACAAAGCAATCCGGCTGCTGCTTTCTGCAATCCCTCAGCCAAGATAATCGCAACACCGCGATGAGCAAGAAAGGGAAAAGAACGGACTCCTTCAAAGGCACAGCGGGGTACGGCAAGCCGGCAGTGCTCTGCTTTCCTAGCAGGGTGCTGGGATGGCTTTGGGGGCAAACTGCAGACAGCCTGGGGAACGCAGACCGCCCCATCCCTCCTGCAATCCTACAGGTGACCCTGCAGCGAGACGGGGTTTGCGCTGATTTGAGCAGATGGGAAACTGACACAAAGAGATGAGGGATCCGAAAGGACGGAGGGCTGCTTGTTTTAAGCAGTGCTGCATATGGCGGTTCCATCCAGGCTGCTTCGCTGGTTCTATAAATAGGTGCACAGGTACTTACCGAAATGCACTTTATTAACCGAACGTGTCTATAAATAATGCAAACACTAATTGAGGAAATGGAAGCGCAGCCTTCCCGGGATGCTCTGCGGATACACAGCCCTGGAACCAAGAGCTGCAGGGAAACACATCTAAAATCCCCGTTATTCAAACGATTCCTCCAGCTTCTCCAAGACCACAGGTAATTAAAAAATACGCAGCCCTCCTCTGAACTCAATGTTGTCTCACAACTGATCCTAAAAGGAAGTTATCATATCCCAAAGCAATTTTCCCTCTTAAGGAAGAAGCTACTACAGATCCTTGTGGCTTCTGTCACTCCCAGTTGCTCTGTGGGATGGAATCCATCGAGGATGCTTTACTCATCATTGTGCTGTTAACACGTCGGGCATCGCCAGGATCACCGACTGCAACGACCTGCTTGCACGGAGGGATGTTACTGCAACATGGGAGGCGGCTGCTATTCAGAAATAGCTCTTTCCAATCCACGGGACTTCAAACACCACTTGAAAATTCCATTTTGTGTAAACAAATCCACTGCCAATCTACAGCACCGAGAAAGCCATCATGTTAGCTGACACATGGCGTTCCGCAGGGCTTTAAAAATAACTTAATTGCACGGAACTTGCCCAGAGTCTCTTATTTGCACACCATCAAGGAGCATCACCTCCCGTATCATTGCTTCTGCTTATTGACACACAGATTAAGGAAAATAAGTCGTCCCAGGCTGCTGAGCCAAGCGATAGCAATGCTGGTGGGGGACCTGGTGCCAAGCCTACAGCAGAACGACACTCTGCAGCCTAAGCAGCAGTGGGTGGCAGAGTCCCACGGGGCAGGAGCAGCCCTGCAGGGTACTCACTGGTTTCTGCCGTCTCATACTCGCTGTCCCTCAGCAGCTCGAAGATGTCCACCTCCACCTTGGCCTTCCCCAGGCGCTCGGGCGCGCGGTTGATGCGGTTCTTGGCCAGGGTGATGGAGAGCCGCTCCCCCCGGCTGCACTCCATGGGGTCATCCAGGATGGCGGCTGTGGGAGGCAGAGCACAGCGGTTAGGCTTGGTGGGGCACCCCACATCCCATCACGTCCCCAAACCCCGCACTGCAGCAGCAGCACCGTGCTCCTGCCACATCCTCCCTCCCGTAGCTTCGCCCACCTCCAGCTCTTGCCAGACACGTGGGTGTGAAGTCTGCAGCAGCGCTGTGCTACTCACGTTGTGCTGCCCATGCTGCAGCCCTCCTGGAGCACAGCGCCCAGCTGCGCCCTGCAGCACCCGCCTGAGTGCTGCCCCCCATCCCAGCGCACAAATAATGAAACAACATCCCCAAACAGCCTCGTTTTATTCATGAGGAAGCGTTGGTACGGTGCCGAAATCGGCGCTGATAGCGGGAGTATTTCGGGAAGCACGTGGGCAGCCGTGGGTGGGAAGGGACAAATATTTTTCAAACAGAAAGCACTCGACTCCTGAACTCAGCTCCTGGGCCCACCCACTGAAAGCTGCGTTAGGCAGAGGGAGATGGAGAGTGGGATTATTTTTATTACCGTGACGGAAGGCAAAAAGCGATCGGAGCTGAGCGTAAATCGCAGTGCTGGCACTGCCCCCACAGCTCCGGGTACGGGGAGGTCTCCTCCAGGACACTGCTTTTCCCTATGGGCTGTGCTGGGGGTGTTAGAAAGGCACCCATGGCCACATTCCCTTCGTAACACCACTCCAAAGGGAGCAAATGCCATTCAGAAGTGCAGTGTGAACAAAGCACAGATTAGTGGGGCTCTGCTGGTCTGCGTGCTTGTTAGCGCCTTGAAATGCACCAGTGCTGTTTTCTCCCCATTTTCTTCTTATCCTCCTTTACCCAGCTCTGCATTTTTCAAACTCGGAAGCATGCAGAGCCCATTAGAAAATGCAGGAGGGACTGCAGCAAGCCATAAGTAAAAGGAAAACTATCTGCCTTGTGGGGACAGACGTACCTGGACTCCAGGATGGCGTCCGAGCTGTCCTGTTATCCAGACGATTTAAGGGACAGCTAAGAAATTCACCCTTCTGCACTAGAAAACAAACCTCACGGATGGTTGCCAGGTACCAACAATGCTGGCAAGGCCCACACCAACCCAACTGCAGCCCAATGCCTTTCTCCCTGTTATATGGGAACAGGGCCGAACCAAGAGCCAAGAAAGGATGCAGCAATGCTTCTTGCGGAGGATGTGCAGATGTCTGGGTGAGCACCACATAACACCACCGCTATCTGCAGAGCTGGGGCCGTTAATCTTGGTCTCATTATTCAGAAAGGTTGTGCTTTTCCTCTGAGGCCGGGAGCATGGATGGCCAGATTTCAGATGTTGATACGGTCGGTGACCATTTCCAATTACAAAGAAGTTGGGAAAGGAAGGTGCCCCAGCAAGCAGCTCGCTTTCCAGGAAAGGGTAAAGCAAAGCTCTCGTGCTGCCGAGCATCGCAATGCCTTCAGCTGCCAGGAGCTGACCCAGCAGAATGGAGGGGAGCGGCGTCAGCGCTCTCACACTCATTATTCTGCACTTTAGAGGCTCAGAAATCACAGCGCCGGACAACGCCTCCAAGCGCACGCTTCAATCACCAGTTTCTAAAGCTCTCTTCAACTAATGCATAGTTAACTGTATTTTAAAATTGAAAGAGTCGAAACTGAAGCGTTTCAAATAATTTCCCCAGGTCACCGAAGCACAAATGTTTGCACAACGATATGATGTCTCTATTCAGGGTGTGTGGTTGTTACTGGGTTGTGGGTGGGTTTTTTTTCAGTTTTCCTTTTGGAAATATGGAAAATTCCTTTTAAGATGAAAAAAAAAAAAAAACAACCCACCCAACTTATTCAATTCTGGTTGGATCTGAGCTTTGCGGCTCACGCTGGGGACAAACCTCACAGTGCCACCATGGATGGTGGCACCACCACAACCCACCGACCCCATAGCAGCGCTCAGTCATTTTGGGAGTCTGGTTAGCGTTAACTAAACCTTAAACCAGTCCCCAGGATGGACTGGGTAATGAGATGAAGCTAATCTTTATGCATTAGACCTCGCGGATGGAAAAGGTCCTTTAAAGTTTGAAAAAGGTTGGTTTTAAAACTTCATGTCTTGGGACGCAGCACATCTAATAGCGGCATCATTAAGTATGAACGAAAATCTTTACATAAATTCTCTTTCATCTACTCCTGTCTATTAAATATGGGAAGTGGCATCAAGTACGTCTTTAATCCTGAAAACTTACAGCAAAGTCTTTGAACTTTGTTGGCCTCAAAAATCACTTCTCTGTTTCCCGTCATAATAACATCCCCAAATCTCGACTGCCTTCTCTATGAATGATGGGGAAAATACTGGGAGGATGGGAGGAGCAGAGGGGATGGTGATGGATGCCTGATGAGGGCGGTGGGATCCCACAGGGACGGGGAAGCAGCCTTAGGTGGGGGCAGTGGGGAGTGAGGTGCTGAGATCTCCCAGGAGGAGATGGCTGGAGATATCTTATCCCATGGGATGTTCCAATCCTGATGGATAAATTTCCTTGTTAGAATAACAACTCCTATTCTCGATCACATGCCCAGGTTTTCCTTGCAGCTAACACAAAGCCCACCAATGCTAGAGGCTATAGACCAGAAGAGTTCATTGCTTTGGACAGGCACTGAAAGTAGCCAGGTTACAGTTGCTCAGAATTCAAGCGTGAGTGACTTCTCAATTATAAATCCCATCAAGCACAGATTTCAAATTAAACACTCCAAGTGAAGGACTGAACAAGAACCAGAACAAGGAAAGTGTTACTGGGTGCAGATACACACTGGTGGTGCTCTCTGAGAGCAGCTCCATCACCTCTCCCAGCACTCACCTGCCCTGTCCCCACCCCTCAGGGGCACACAGACAGAAGAGGGGCAATGAAGCAGTGATGCAATTCCTTAACCCCACAGCATGGGCACGCTTGGCTGCACCGTGGCATCTCATTGCCCTTCAGCAGAGCACAGCATGACGAGAGGCCGATGCTCTCCTCTCGCTGTAAGGATTCTCTCCAGGAGGACGAAGGACACGCGTTCTGCTGAGCAGCTCAGCCCCGCTCCTCAGCACAGAGCTGACGGCAGACAGGCAGTGCTGTCAGCGGTGCTCTCGGCGATGCAGACAGCTGTCTTCTGCAGCCAGGCTCTGACACAGCAGCTCGCCCTATTAGCCAGCTCACAGACACCCAGACCCAGGCTTTTCCCCTCAGCTGGCTCTCAAGCAGTGCTACAGGAGCACAGTTTCCTCCCCCCTGGTGCAGCACCGCTCCGTCCATCGCCCACCACCACCCAATGAAGCAGCATTCATGGAGCAGCTCCGTGGGGCAGATGTTATGAGGTGCTTTGTGCGCTGCCACAGCAACCTGCTCTCAGCTGACCTTTCCCTATTAACTTCATTAACTGTGGTTACATTTCCTCAGATGCTTTTCACGCCATTAAGATGTAAAGCAATGCTCAGAAACGTAGCTGCCTTCTAGCTCTGGTGTAGGTTTAGCAAAGCCCTGGCTTGGCAGACACAGCCCACAGCCTGTCCCTCCGAGGCAAAAAGCCACAAAGTCACCGACAGAATTTCTCTGGTCTCTCTTCTGACAGGTTAAAATCACACCCCCAGTCTCTCCCACTTGATACTGCAAGCACAGACTTCAAGCTCTCCATATTCTACTCCCATCGGCCAGACACAAACCCAGCCCAGTCCCAAACCCATGAACCTCCAGACCCAAACTGACCACTGACAACTGCAGAATGGCCACAGTTTGCTCTGCTCAGCACCAACCCTTCGGGCTGCCACTACAGGGAGCGATAAGAAATGTGCAGATCCCCATCATGGGGTGCCAAGCTCGGCTCCAGCATTGGAATGGGTGGGATTATGTTTCTGTTATCAGCTCTGAAGTGCTGCTTAAAAACAAAATCAGGAGTCGTCAATACGCTGTCCCTGAAAGGAAGGAGGATCTCACTGAGGAATAAGGAAAACTAAAAACATAAACTCTCTCCTTCACAGACAAAGGGATCTGATAACGTCTGTCTGATCAGGGGACCAGAGGGCTATTTATTGCTCTTGGCCAACATTGGAAATCTGCATTTAAATGGAGCTTCCCTCTCATTTCTGCTATCCAGAGAGAGTGAATTCAGGAGAGAAGGGGAAGGGAGATGTGATAAAAACAGCTCAGGGCTTTAGTTCCTCCTGCTTGAAATGCAGCCTCTATTCTCTTCTTTAATAATTGCTTTGTGTACACAATATCAGAATGGCATTCTGTAGGATGGCAGCTTCCTGCAAGACAGACGCTGCTCTCTTTTCCCTTCCCCAGCATGGGGACAGCTTGCTTTGCATCCCAGCTGGCACTGTCCCTCACAGGTGGGTCTCCTCTCCTTCTGCACTTTATTGAGGAGATGGGAGCACAGGGATGAGGATGGGGACGAAATGGAATTACCATATCCAGATGTGAAGCTCTCTTCTTGCACAGGAGCACGGCAGCACACTGAGCCCCCGGCAAAGCACCCAGTGCTCCTGCTGGTTTCTGCAGAGTCGGGTTGGAGGCACGTGCAGCTGTGGATAAAGTCCTGAGCTGCGGATTCCAATCATGCCTTTGTGCCCTGCTAAGTCCTATTTAATCCCTCAAAAAGCCTGTCAAGGGACTTTCCACGAACGGGGAGAAAAAAGCAGGGAGAAGTAAAGATGAGTGATTTCACCTTTCTGAGGCGTAGGTGAGGCTGGGGCAGAGGATGAACAGTCGTGGGGGGGTGGGGATGCTGGAGGCTGTGGGTGGGCCAGGTGGAAGCACCGCCAAGATGGGCTCCAGCCTCCATGGGCGCTCATTTCCTCCACATCTTTCCAACCAGACTGCAGTCTGCCACAGAATTCCAGCTCCTGGATGGACATTTCCCCATACCCACACGCAATTGCTATCAGTGCCTACATCTTGTTGCCTTAGGAAACCAGCCCAAAACCACTGACGTTTGGAACGTGGTTTTCTGCCTGTCTTCTGCTTCAGTAACGCCAAGCTGAGTTGTGCTTCAAGAAGAAGAATTTCAGCCCATTTTTGTGGTCCCCGGTGACCAGCTGCAGCTGTGGTTTTCAGGAGGAGAGCAATGGGAAGCCCTGGTGGGGCCAGCATGCTCAGCAAGCCCAAGAAAGGAGAAAGATCTTAATTAAGTCAGTGGAGAGCATCAATACAAGAAAAACAACCACACAACCCCCAGGTGCCACTGCCAGGCGAACAAAAAGAATGACAAAGGAAAAAAACAATGTGTAAAATCCTAAGCTTAAATATATAAAGAAAATAATAATAATAAATCCAACAAACAAATGGGAAAAATCCACCCGGATTTACGGCTATCATCACAGAGAGACGGCAACGCACAGCGTGGCCATGGGACTCAGTGGGACAGAAGCTGCAGACCCCCCAGTGACACAGGATGCTTTCCTGGTCACATACACACCATAAAGCATGTCCTGTACCTACAGACAGATCATCACAGCGGCACAGGGCTCCGTCCCGGGGGTGGCTGTATTTCAGTGGCAGCCAAGGCTGTTCCAGTGCGCACACAGCTCTGCAGCACTCTGGGATTTACTGATTGACAGCGACGGAAGGAGAGCAACATTTCCAACACTGACACTTTGTGGATAGAGCCATTTCTCCAATCTCCAGCACGCTTTGGGATGACAGGGATTTGAGGTCCCTCTAAAGCCAACGGATTCCATTCATAGCAGTCAGGTATGGAAAAGGTCTTTCATGAGCATTCTCCCGTTAACCCTTCCTGGGATCTTTGCACTCTCAATTTCCTCTTTTTTCTGCATCTCCCTCATTTGTAGGATGCTGGGTTTTGGCAGTGCTTTCTGATTTCTCCCCAGTTGGCAAGCATGAGTGCACTGCAGAGGATGCACAGCTCAGACCCAATGCTGGAGCACAAAAGTGCCAGCCTTAGCCCTGGACTCCCCCAGCCAACTGATTAACACTCATTAACGGCATACACTGGGACAGCAAACAGCCTTGGATGGAACCCCAACATCAAAGTGAGAACCAGAAAAAAAAACCTGCACTAGCTGAGAGATCTGGCGTTTTGCTTTCACCAGTATGGGGAGCTTGTAGACATTTTGCACCAGTTCTACTCCTGTTACAAACCATTACCCACTGCTGCTGTTACAAATCTCTAAGACATATATCCAAGGACAAGGACCCACCACGCTGGGTGCAGATATCAGACATGACAGCGCCTTTAAAGACAGCAGACAGACAAATGATGGGTGCGATGACTTTCATTCTCTTGTGATGGATGGAGAACAGAGGCACCAAGAGATAAAGTGTCTCCCCAAGGTTTTGCAAGACCACACGGCAAATAATCACAGTTAATGTGCCAGAAGACTTCAGAAGCTCTTCTCTAGCACCTTTTTATTTAGTGCCACCGCAACTTGGCACTTCTGCTTCAATGCACAGGCTTCCACATGCATCGCTGCAGCCACGTGAGTGCTGTTAGAGGAGCTTCTGGGAGAGGGAAGCTCCAGGAGAAGTGGCACGTTAAGAGGAATGCGTGAAGATAAGGAGCAGGGTCAGGGGCTGGCCTCAGCCTGGATGGAAGATGCAAACTGCTCAGATTTCGGTGTGCAGGTGAGCAAGGGAAGAGTGCAGCCTATAAGCAGGAGATGATCACAGAAATGGGCAATAGTGAGAAAAGGCAGCACTGGAGACTTCACCCCGACTGCAGACAGCCCAGATGCATTAAGCTCCATGGATGAACTCAATCCAATTACAACACGACACTGGAGCCCTTCAGGAGAGTTTTCATCTCTTTGTTTTACTGTCGAAAAAACAACTTTTCCTGCTGAGTCACAGCAAAATGAGATGCTAAAGAGCTGCCACACCAGATGTGGAAGCCCTTCAGATCCAATTTCCATCAATCTACACAGACTCTATTTATTTATTTTTTGCCACTCAGCCCTCACCAACTTAATAGGTTACTTTAATGTCTTCCTGCCTTTCCCCTCTGGTGTGCTCTGCTCAGTGCATTTTCCCCCTGGCTTCTGGATAGGAGAACCAGCCAGGGATTCTCTTTCCCTGTCCTCCGACAGCTTTCCCTCCCTTTGCATCCCTCTTAAGAGCAAACTGCTGCTTCATCTAATATTTGCTTGCTAAGAAAATGATGATATGTTAATGCAAAACTGCTTTTTCTCTCTGCTCGTGCACAGCATGTCCTGCCTGACCCCACATCAGCACCTGTGCCCCTTGAACCACTGACTCAGGATACCCCACGAAGCCAACAACCACAGCCAAGCATGCTTTGAAGAGGCCAAGAAGCACCTGGATGGAGGAGGTTCAAACCAACAGAGATCTGCAGGTAACGTGCATCAGTTACAGTGCATTCAACTCTCACGTGGATGCTCATTCAGAAAAAAAGCAACTCCACTTTGTTGCAAGATTATTTGCCGAGACTACAGAGACCTGAGGTTTCTGAGCCTGGAGAGGTGCACACTAATTCCTGCTGGAGACCTCATGTGGGGTGACAAGAGCTGCCTGGAGAACCACAACAGGAAATAACGACAATATCCTTAAACATTACTCAATATACCCCAAAGAATCTCTGAGGTTTCCATACACTGCTCTTCAGCTGTAGGAAAAGAACAACTTTTAGGCAAACATCTTTTGCTTTTGGCTTGGGAGCTCATTACAGATTCCCCTGCATCTGTGCAGCGTGGAAAAGTTTTAAACACGATGCACAGAAGCAGGAAAGGGTGAAGAGAAAGGAAGGAATTCAAGAGGCAAAGATAAAGCAGAGCTGCACAGGCTGAATGAAACCAGATCCAGCAATTCTTAGTAAGCAAATGACAGAAACCCAATGGCAAGGCTGCCCAGGTTCCCACCAGATGTGATGGAAGCAGCCCCTTGCTAACGAAGGAGCAGAAGGATATCACCACCCAACAGTGGGTCATGGATGAGACGCCACCAGCACCAGCCACACTCATCTTGTAAAGCAGAGTGAATTACATCCCCTGCAGTTCGTTATGATGCTTCTTAGAGAGGGTACTGAATTAGTTACATTAACGCAGCAAGGAGCTGGATCAGGTTCCCAGTGATAAGCTTAATTAAACAACACAGTTATCCATAGGCTGTGCTTTATGTTATAAATAAGCAACATTCATGTTGATTAATTAAATCAAGTCATGGTTCAGATCATTAAATCCTCCTACTTCTAACCATCTTAGTGAGGAGCTGAACCCTACACAACATCTCGACATCAGCAGGGCTGGCCATGGCCTGGAACATGGGCAGAGCTGAAGGGAAAACCCCAGTCCTAATGAAACCCAGGGCAAAACTTCACCTTGTGAAACTCAACAGGGAAACCACGACTGACCCCTTCTTTCCCACTGTGCATCAGTGATGCTGTGATGGGACCCACCTGACACGTCCACCAATGAGCCCATCCAACGGACCCATCCAATCCTCCAAGAATGATGATCAGCCCCTTCAGCTCTCCCAGCCTTTTCCCGTTTTTCTTAACACAATCTGACCAGATTGAGAACTGACTAATAACAATAATAATAAAACAAACCTCATTTACAACCAGATGCAGGATTGGAGCTATTTCCTCCATCTATTCACTATCCCAGAAATTGCCTTTTAAATGGATAACAATGATTGTGAGGGTCCAGTTATTACCTTGAAACCTCACATTTTGATACATCCAATGTTGTTCTCGTCTATAAATAACAGTTATTACTGTAAAGTGATTTTTTTCCCCCTCTGTATTTCCCAAGAGTTCCTGCAGGAGATGGCAAAGAAAATGGGTTCCATTAATACTACACTTAGGCCCTGTTGCTTTTATACTTTAACTCCCATCATTAATCTTCTAATGTGTCTTTAAACAAATGTCATTTATCCCACAACTCTCTGGCAGCTCTCCCTCCCTGTTTTCTCCCATCCCTTTCCCACTATCCTGCACTGCAAAGTGGGAGCTCTTCCTCCCCTGACTCATCAGTGGGTGTTGTGCTCCTGCCAGGCAGGGAGAAGCATCTCAGCTCTTTTGCAGGCAGTTTGCTGGCAATTACAAGAGAAACAGGAGAGCCCACCATCAGGAAATACACATCTGAAGGAGCTGTGCTGGGAGGATGGCTGTGCTCCCCCGAGCCCTGCAAGAAGGATCACAGGATGACTTTGCCACGAGGTTATTCTGCACTAATCCTGGGTGCAGCTCACAGAGCCGGTCCTTGGGCAGGCTCTGAGCACGGGGAAACGTTGCCTCTGGCACGCAGCATCCTCCTTTGAGCACACTACAAATGCAATTGCCAGATGCCACTTTTATCTGATTTGATGACGATAAACAAGGCTGCTCTTTTCATTACACACTCACAGGCCAACCAAGCGTGCATCTATTGCTCAGGTCCCTTTGGAACAGCCCATAGCCCTTGTGGCACGTATGGCAGGACCCCATTCACCATTTGCCAGCAGTAAGAGGAGCTTACTGCCATTAAGCCCTGTTCAAAGAGGAGTTCATGGGCACAAGTACAGGAGATACACTGCGTCCTGCTTGCAAGGTCTGCGTAAAAACACAGCACCCACAAAGCCTTCCCTTCCCCATCCTCACTCGCAAGGAATAATCAGCGATGGCCCCTCATCAAGCAGCCCCTCTATACACTGCTGCAACAGTGGTGGATCCCCCACTAAAAAATTCATTATCATAAACAAGTTAACAGCAAAACCAAGCCAGAAAGAACATCACCTTTGTAGGCTGCCCACCTTACAGTATCCAATCTTCCCTTGTAGCTATCAGCCCCGGCACCAGAAATAGCAAAGATTAATGTCTCAAGTTACGTTGTGTAACTTCTGGACGTTTGGACTCGTTTTCTCTTCCTCCTGAGAGTTATGACATTCCTCCTACCCCTTCTCAGCTACAGCCTCTTCTTCATTATCATCTGTCAAGTCCAATTAACATATGCAGCAGCATGCAGGAAGACCATTTGTGAGGCCTCCTGACAGCAGCCCGCACCCTGGAGAAGCACAGGCAGCCCTGGCACATGGCCCCTCCCCAGGGACCCTCCCAGGGACATCACGGTGCACAACACATATCCTACAGCAGCTGCCTTTGGTGACGATGGAGGATGTTGTGCATGCTGGAGAACATCCACCTGATTGCTTTTTGACCCCACAAACCCATGATCTCAGAGACGTATCGCCTGGATACCAATCAGTCAGTGGGTTTTGCAGAGATCTCGAGGGTTACTGAGTGTGAGCAGCAAGCAGGGTGTCTCATGGCTCACCGTGGCTTCAGGATGGATTAACCCCTGGGTGGAGAGGTCAATGACACATCTGTGTGCTGCTCCAGCTCTTCAAACAGGGTTTAATGACAATAAGTTGTGCTGAGACCTGACACTAAGCTCCTGCCAAGCACTGTGGATAACAACTATTTTCCATTTAAGCAGTTGACCCCAGTTCTTGCTCTTATCAAACCATCAACCCAACCTACAAACCACCACTGCAGCCAACCCAACCTACAAACCACCACTGCAGCCAACCCAACCTACAAACCACTGCAGCCAACCCAACCTACAAACCACCGCTCTGCCCATTATCCTGCTGATGGGGGATTGACTTACACCAAACATCATTGGCCCATCCCAGCCTTCAGGAGCCCTCCAAATTCAACACGCCTCTCCCAAAAAAATGCGTGGTCCTGTTTCTTGTGTTCTCAACTAAGCAGTTCATGAGGAAACTGCATAGAGCAAAATCAACAGGAAATTAAGGCCGCATGCCACTGTCTCTCTCCTACTTTAAACAAGAGAAAACGTATGGAAAATTATAACCCCAAATATTTCCCTTAATAAGAGTGGCAGAAAATGACAAGGAAGAGGAGAAGTGTGAAAGACTCACACCACAGCCCCATGAGTGTGTTAATGACCACCGATATCATTTGGCATTGAGTAACAGCCCCTGGTCACCAGAGAATGGTTTGTTGTACAATTGGTTCTGTCACTTATGCAGGAGGTCACTTTTTGCTGTTCCTTTAGTGGACTACTTTGCTGCAAGGTCGTTTCCTGTGTCATTATTTCCACTAGAAAAAAGGTCATATAAAAAATAAAGAAAAGAAAAAGACAGACTCAGATGCATTTTTTGGCATGAAAACCTGACATTTTTCAGGTCGAATTTGGCTCATTTCAAACCATGAAAAAAGGATATAATTTCTGATGAAAACAAACCCCAAAGTAGTTTCGTAGTTCTTCCAAAGGCACAGTTTGCTCTCATTTCATTGGAAGCCCTGAAATGCCCATTTTGTTCTGTGCGTCCGTATTTTTGTAGGATCCAGCTGTGATCCAGTTGAGAATTATGGGATGCTACTACAGTACAGCAAATAACATTTACTATCTCAATCTATGGCCATCACTTGGACATCGCTTTATTTTTTCCTATAACCAAAATGTAATGCATACATTTGTGTAAACATGAATAACACATGAGATGAGTATGAACTTCTTTACAATCAACCAGCAGGCTGATGGGATGCCAGCTCTACCAAGAGCACCAAAATCCCCTCCCTTTGCTCACAGAGCTCAGAGGCAGCAGCCCCATTTCCCCTCTGCCCACAGCTCCATCCTATCTTCCTCCTACACACCCTGCTTTTCCCACCTCTGATATTACAAACCACCACACACCTAGGCTGAAGAGATTTGCCAATACCCATGGCTCAGCATTCAGAGCTTCAATTAAACCAATTAGCATCCTCCTCCCCAGCTAATATTGCAGAGCACAGAGATGTTGTATCATCCAAGTAGCAGACCAGCCTGCATGCCCAGATGGTCACTGGAGGTGCCTGGACTGCCATCCCATCCCATTGGGCCTGTTTCAATGGCACCAGCCCTGTCCGTCTGCCTGGAGGAGAACTGGGCCAGCTGGGCTGGTGGGGCTTCTTGCCTTCTGGCATCAATGGGAGAAACACAGCTCCCCAGTTCCTAACACTGGTTCTGAAAAGGGAGGAGAGAGACTGGAAAGGGGAAAGCATGATGGGCTCTACCATCGTGAATGCATAGAAGCTCTTCATTTCCTCGTAGGGTAACGGAGGAAAGGATGCTCAGAGCAGTGAGGGCTGTAAATCCCTTTGAAATCCCCTATTAGCCTCCTGGTGTCATTTCCCTGTCTGAACGAGAGCAGATAACGAGAGCCCAACCTGTCGGCAGAACTCCCCTCGTTCTGTACCTCCGAGTTCAACACATGTGGGCACACACTGACTACAGCACAGCTATTAAAAACAGAGGAAGCAACAACACCGAGACACTTGCCCATACAAGCACAGAAAATATTCATAAAGGAGCTCATTATTGGGAAGAAGACGGGAAGAATCTTGCATGGCGAAGAACCCGGAGTGGTTCTGCACAAAGCAGCCTGGAAACGGCAGCATTGCTCCCTCCTGACATGACATCACCTCAGTGAAGTTTTCCTATTGAGGTAACCCAGAGCTGGCACAGCGTGGTGACAGATGGAAGGAGCCTGGGGGAAGGATGGGGCTTTCCTGACTAAGTTACGTGCAGCAATTGGTTGGGCTTGCTTTCCTCCTGCATTTAATGCTTTTGATGGGGTCAGTGCGGAGGGAAAGGAGAAAGCCCAGATTCTGATTCAGATTTTGCACATCAGAGAGGAAAGAGACAAATCGAACAAAGTGATGGGAGCAGCTAAGTGGGAAACTGTGCCTTTTCTCACCTCCAGTCCTGCTCCTTTATTTTCTTTAAAACTACTGCATTAATGTCATTTTTAAGGAAAAAAAAGAAAAAAAAGAAAAAAGAAAGAAAATGAAGCTCTTTTACACCTCTGAGAGCCGTGCTCTGCTAGTTTCTACCCACAGGTTGTATGTCAGGAAACACCACATCTCCAAAGAACAGTGAGGCACTGGGACAGCTGCACTGGGAGGTGGGGTTCACCATCCCTGGGGGAGCTCCAGAACCATGGGGATGTGGCACTGAGGGTCGGTGGGCATGGTGGGCTGGGCTGGGGACCTGAGAGGGCTCCTCCAAACTTTGTGATTCCGTGATTCTACGATGACAGTCACAATCCCAAAACCACTACAGAATTTCCTGCTGTCCCTAGTCTTTGCATTTCACATGAAATTAATCAGCAGCGATAGAAATTTGAATCCCTGCCTTTAAGTTGCTGAGCTCGATCCCTCTCAGGATTTTCCTTTTCAAAATGCTTATTTAACCCAATGTTCCCCAATTCCAGGTGCCTGGGAGAAAACAGCAGAGATGTGCACAGCTTTCCCAGGCCCCAGGGAAGCAAGCATAGTGCTCTGCTTGTCCTGGAGGAGCTCACAGTCTTGGGGGGGTCCAAGACTGGCCTTTCTCTGGCAGCTGGAAGCATACTGATACACCAAATAGGGATTTTAGGGACATCCCTCTGTTCAAAACCTATCCAGGCAGGGCTGGAGGAGATCAACTCACGGCAGAGCCTTTGACAGGGGCTGCCCAGCTCCTTTCACAGTGATAATCCTACACCCAGGGCTGAGCCAGATGTTAGGGAAATCCAAGGGATGGAGCAGAGCCTCAGTGCAACTAACACACCAACGCCTTCAGAGCCATCCCCTCACTCAGCCATCCCTCCTCCCCCCTCTTGTGTCTCCTCTGCCCCATCCCAGAGCCCCTGAGCTGGGAGTAGAACCGTTTGCTGGGACACAGGCAGGTTCCCCGCCAGGCAGCAGCAACGCTGGCCATTTCATTTCCTGAGTATCTTTAATTTTAGTCTTGAATATATATTGCTTACTTAAAAAAATAAAATAAAATAAAAAAAAAAACAACCCACAAAAAACCCCCAAATCGCTCACAGGCTGCCTGTGCCCAGGGAAGCTGTCAGTGACAGCAGCTCTGGGTACACATCCACATGGGCACGATGAGCCCAGGAGGTGTCCCAGCTGCTGCAGACCACAGCGTCCCTCTGGCAACCCCCCTCCCAGCCACTATTTTTCACAAAGCCCTTTTCTGTTTTGTTTCCAGCTCTTTTCACACAAACTTTATGATCCCTTCAGCCAAGCTCTGTACCAGGCTGTATTTTGCAATAACTGAGACAAATAGCATTACAATAACTCAGACTCCAGCATGGCCATCGTTAACGCTCCCGAGTTCACTGCAAGAGTGTGATATTAGCACAAGGGGTTTTAAAGAGCCTTATAGGGGATGGAGCAGCCCTGGCTGACCCCTGGCAGGGATGTGAGAAGAGGACAGAGGTTTCCAGCTCAGCTTTCTCCCCAGCTCTTTGCATTGGATCACAGAATACCCAGAGTTTCCAGCCTCTTGGCTCTACATTTTCACCAATTCCCTTAGCTTATCCATTTGCACTCAGAACTGTTCTATTCTTTAAGGTCCCTGAGCCCCCCAGAACAACAGCCCTGATCCGGGGCAGTTATGAACCCCACAGCCTCAGGTGTGCTCTGCACATGGCAGCACCCGCTGGACCCCAAAGGGAAAGTTGGGCCCATCAAGCTCCCAGGTGAACAGGCAGCAAACAACGTGCACAGAAAGGGAACAGCAAAGCCTGGAAACACCAATGACTGCTGCACCGTGGATTTCATTGCAATGGCTGGAATCAAAGTGAGCACACAAGCCGTGATCCCCGTGGGGTTCGTTCACTTTGGAGCCCACAGTTCAATGCTGAGGACTCCCACCACTCTCCCTGCAGCATCCATGCAGCACCCAGCAGGAAGCTGGCTTACCCACGCGCTGCAACAGCGGCCATAAAAAGCAGCAATTTACCAACACGTCCAAACAAGGGCGACGTGGATTGATAAAAATCAACAGTTAAACCAGAGCAGCATCTGTTACCCGTGTAGGAGCTTGGCTGAAGTGCACTTCCCAGAGATTCACTGCCTTTTCCCTCTGAGTCCGTGTGCTGAACTCCCATCACAATGCTCACAATGCTCCATCCATCTCCAGCCACGCCACCAAAACCATTCTGGGAGGAATAACGATAACACTGAAAGCGAGCATTAGCCAAACACTTGGCTTCATATTTTTCTCACCCTTTTAAGCTGTCTCACTTGAGAAGAGACAGTGAGCTTTATCCTGCATTTCTGCGCCAGCGACCTCCAGATGCTCCTGCCAGCATTGCAGGCAGCGAGGGAAAAACCTGTGTGTACCCTTCATCCCCCCCCCCCACCTCCAAAACATCCTTCAGGATTTCTCCAGGAAACTGCTGCAGTCTCAATTACCCTTAAAGCACCGCCACCATAAATCACGTGAAAACAAACCGTGCTAAAGTGCTCAAACCAGAAGAGCTGAAGAAGGCCTTGTACAATGGCCAATTATTGCAGGAGAGTGAATTAATAACATAAATATAAGTGACGAGGGCCATTTTCTGAGTACACCATCCAATTCTCTGAAACACTCTGCTCCCCATCCATCGTGCTGCAGGGTCCACACACCACAGCTGGGCATGGGAACATGCAGGAGGTTCTGGGACCACAACCTAGGGAAAGACAGAGGCAGGGCCAGATGTCAGGGGGCCACGTTTGTTGTCACAGCAGCACCAAACTGGGAGCAGTAAGAGCCACATCCCATGCGTTCGCTTATTATGACCAGAACAAGCAAATTCAAATGGGTCTCAGCAGCTTATGGGATCACGGAATGGTTTGGGTTGGAAGGGATCCTCAAAGGCCATCTGGTCCAACCCCTCTGCAATGAACAACAGGGGCACCCACAGCTCCATCAGGTGCTCAGAGCCCCGTTCAGACTGACCTGCAGGGAGCCCAACACCTCACTAAGACCTTCCAGAAAGGAACCGAATCTCGACCTGAAGAGCATCAAAAGGCACTTCTGACAGCTCATTCCAATGGCCAAAGCTGTGCTCAGCAAGGACCAGGCCTGAGGACCGGCTCTATTTCATACCAGCTCCCTCTGACAGAAGACGAAGCACTGCTTTCCTCAACCAATTATGATGCTTTTATAACAAAGCTGCACACCTGGGGTGAGATTCATCAATACAGGTTATTAAGCAGGTGCCAAAAGGGCCAGAATGTACCCTTCACATTCCATATAAACACCGAGTTCACTAACAGACACGGGCTTTGAAGACAGATGATCTATTACAACCAAGTTCTGCAGGTTACTTTTAAGCACGGTTTCATAGCATTGTGCTAATCATCACTTACTGCATGGACTATCCAGGCACGTAACTGGGGCCATTCATTAACTCTCCAGAGTAGAAACCTGCACAGGGCTTTGGCAGGTGCTGACATCCAGCTGGGGGAAATGAGAACGTTGTGTACAGAGCTGGATGGAGCCTGAACCAAAGAGCTCTGCTTTGCCATCATAGAATGTTTGAAAAGAGCTGTACAAACATCACCGTATTGTATTGTCTGGCCATGCAAAAATCCAAAGATTAAATTATGCATTTGTCCCACGGGTGTTAAAGAAAGAAACTGAATATATTTCTCTCACAGGTGGGGCAAATTTTTAAACAAAGATTTATTTGCCTGATTATTACTTTCTTTCTTTCTTTTATTTTTTAAAATATTAAAACTTCGGATTTCCATTCTGATTTTCCTAGCTGCTGTATATATTATTAAGAGGGGATTTTCAACCCCCACTGGTCAGCCTGCGGATAGCAGAGCAGAGCTCCTTTCATTATTCATTTCCAATTGGTTGGAGTTGGTTTTCTTTGATGTTAACCATTCTTATTTCTGCTCTGTGTGCTCACACCCAGCCTGCTCCATATGCTCACAGGGAGATGCCCACATCTAGCCCCATGCTTTCCACATTCACAGACTCAATAGGGTTGGACAAGACCTCTCGGATCCCCAATCCCAATCCCAATCCATCCTATCGTGCCCACTGACCACATCCCCACAGTTCTGGAACACCTCCAGACCCCACCACCTCCCTGGGCAGCCTTCCCTATCCCACCCCATGGGAAGAAGAATCCATTGCAAACTACAGTAGAAATGTTGACACGATAAGTTATACACGATGGCAGCCTGAATTCAGTCAATAATATTTTGCATTACTAAAATAAGAGTTTCCAATCCCACTTTATCTGAAAACCGGTTAATCTCATCAGCAAACACAATGCTGGTTCTTGGTTGTCAGTCTGCGCTGGAAATATCTGGCATCTTCCCCCCATTCCCAGCTCCCAAAGGTTGGTGATGGCTATTGCATCGCACAGCAAGCATTGGGAGCATCCACCATTAAGCGCTAAGATTTAAACCCTGCCTGATCTGAACACAACCGGATGAGTTGCAGGGCTGAAGGTGCCTAATTTCTGCAGAGCTAACTCCCGAATGGAGCAGATGCAGTGAAACAGAAAGAGAAAGCACAATGCACCAATGTTGGCTGCCAGGGGAGCTCAGCCCAGGCAGCAGTGCTCCTGCTGGGTTCAAGAGCTCATTGCTTTGCTGTCCCTCTGCAGTGGGACCTGCTGTGCTAGGAAGGCTTTGCTGCAGGACGCAGTCGAGAGCTCCATGGAAAGGTGGGCATCCAAGGATTTATATGTAGCACCAGCATTCAGCTCGTGTTCCAGAGCTGCCTGTAACACAGCTCTGCCAGCATTAACACTGCTGCCCTCAAAATGAACAGTTTATAACTCGCTCTTGTTTATCTGTGTCTCTATTGCTGCTATTAATATTTAATGTCCCTGGAGTAAAGGTTCCTTTCCAGCACAACGAGCCCTGCTGCAGCATTAATCAGCATGGCAGCACCCGGGGCTCAGCACGGTGCTCCTGGCTCCCAAATGTGGCACAGCATCCATGGCTTCATGGTGCTGCAGCCACTAAGGGCTCGGATAGCTGTGGGCAGCCCCAGTCCCCATCCTGACCCAAGCCTGAGGCAGCTGGGACATGAACCCAGGCTCCACGTCCTCATCATGAACTGCTCTCTCCATGCTGACAAGAGGATGCTCATCTGAAAACCACATGTGCTCCACAGACCTTTACAAGAGCCCCACGTGGCAGTTGCTTAGGGACAAAGCTGGCCTTTGCTGAGCTGCTGTTAACGAGCCTCATCTTCTGCACCTCACCCAGGCACCTCCAGGGCTAAAAGCCCCGGGGAACAAAGGTCAGAAGCTGATGTTCGATGGCATCCAATTTACAGCAGCCAATTTGTCCTGGTCTTAAGCAACCTGGGGGTCACTGACTTGGCCGACTGGAGCTCTGCACTTTGATTTAACCCGGAGGAAAAGGCGCTGCTGAAGAACAGAGAGGATGAGACAGACAAAAGGAACAAGAAGATGGGATTGTTACTTTACACAACTCTGCTCTTCCAGGCAGCCCCACATCCCAATTAGGGACTACAACAAAGCCAGCCCATGGCCAAGGGACTCCCAGCTCACCTACCCCACCTGGGTGCAGGAGATGGCAGCTCTCAGGAAAGCTCCCAAAGATGGGACAAGTGAGCACTGCTGAGCATGATAAACTCCAGAAACCCTCACATTTACGCTGGGGATTGCCCGAGGACTGCATTATTTAATGGCTGTAACAGCACAAAAAGGGAAACAAATCCTATTTACATGGGATCGCACCCGCAGGGATGCAGAAGGTCCCCTGCAGCCCTACAGAGCTCTGTAGGTTAACAACCAGGGCTGGTTGCTACAAGCAGCCTTGGTGAGGTTGTGCTTGTTCTTCTTGTCTACAGAACACAGATTTTCGACCCAGCCCTTCACGCTGTATTCAATTAAGTGAAAGACAGCCTGAAGAATTATTTCATTCCCTTAAAACACATAAAGCAAGCGGTCCCTTTTCCAATCTCAGCTGCCAAATCTTGGCCCTGAACTTCAGGAACAATTTCTCCTGTATTTACTGAAAGCTCACTCTAAATCTTCTCCCACTCCAAATGCCAGTTCTCCAAACAATTACCTTGCCTGCAACATTACTCATTTGCTACATTTTCCATAAGCATTACTCATTTGATGGCATACCATGTTTGCTACAACAGAATGCAGGCCATCCCTTTGCTGTCCCACCCTCTTCGGTGCTTTCCTACCCACGGGCTCCCAGATTTCATCTCCTCCTGATGATAAGAAGACCACTGCACTGCAGGAAGCCATCCGTACAGCTCAGACCCACCGGTACAGGTTGGCCAAGGACTGGGCTTATCCAGAGGTGCCTTTTTATCTCAGGTTTTCTCCCCTCCCTCATACAATGCTTTGATAAGAAACTTCAGGCTAAAAATGGAGCATTCCCTTTTCCGCCACACCAGAAAGAACAAACTGGTGCTCTCTTTCTGCATACATATGTTTGATGTCAACAAGGCAGAGCAGGTCATTCTTAAAAAAGGCACTTCAAATACCAGTGCTCCCTGTCATCTCAGCTTTCCATCAGAAAATGACAGTCTCCCACTTCAAAACAAGATCTAATGAGACCCCATTTATTCCCATCTTGCTGTAATGACATTAGACAGCTCTACCAATTCCCCTTTATTGGTTGCTTAACTGCCTGAACAAACTACCCACATCCCAGCCCTCCACGTGTTACTGTGCTGGAACAGCCACCCGCAGCACCCTCCTGAACACAGCACCCCATGGCCAGTAAAGCCTCCTGTTGGGTTGGACATCCTGTGAACATCTCGTTTTCTTTAAGAGATCTGTGCAGCTTTCGAGCACATCAGGTTAGGTTTAAGCACGTGCTTGGCAGCTACTGGCACAACAGATGACAGGCTCATCAGCCTGTGAATGCTCACCCATGGGTGGGAATGTGGGGAAGGGCATTGCTGCGAGCTGCTGCCCACACCTCTATGGTGGGCAGGGATGTGTGCACCCAGGGCAGAGGCTACTGCAGCAGCAGGGATTCTGTTTGGCAGTCATTTTTCATTTCCAGATGCTCGTTTCCAGTAGCACACCAGCTAGATGCAAGCTCCCTTTGTAACAACCCTACAACCAAGCCAGTCCCATTCCTCAGGTCCCTGGAGAAGCAGTAAATGTCTCCTAGAAGAAGAATTGGACAACCGACCCACAACAGCCACTAGTTCGTTGCTGCCCAGGTAAAAACCTCAGCTGGATTCCTTGCACCTCTTCCCCTTCTCCCACAGCTGACACTGCACCACGAGGTGCATGTACCAACAGGTGGCATCTGGAGGGAGACAAGAGGAGCAATTCAGTGGGGCTGTGAAGGCTCCTTCCTGCTCGTGGGCAGGGAACCCTTTATAGCTGGAGATGCCACGTCCTATTCTCAGCTGGGTTGGCTATCAGTAACGTCAGCTCCCACCTCCGTGAGCATATTTAGCCAAAACACGGGCACACAGACACCTCCTGCTCACCATAGGGTGTTTGAGCACACACAGCACTGCACAGTGGGCAAAAGCCAGCAGGAGAAGTGCTTCTAATCAGCCAGAACGTGGAACAGAAAGCTTGACGAGCCTGTGTTTTCATACCACCAAATTAGGCTCATCAGGTTACCCGCTATGGGCACGATAATTTTTTAAGTGTTCCTTTGAGGCAGATAAAAGATAACAGAAACGGTTTCAGGAGAGCACTTCGGGCTATTTGGCTAAAAGCAGCTTTTGTCTCTTTCATACCTGAGTGCAGATGGAAAGCAGGCAGCCCCTGCATCCCAAAACCCAAGGGTGATGAGGGCCTGGGCAGACCACAAGGGCCATGGGGGCTTGGAGCACAGCACCCTATGCACTGTGCTGGCCCCTGTGAGCCCAAAGTTCAGCACAGAACCCAAACACAGCTCTTAGCACGTTCACACATCAATGCAAGAGCACTTATAAAGGAGCTGCGGTGCTCAGGGTAAGGATGCAAGTCTGTGCCCTCAGCTCAAGCTACTTCTCTTCCAAACCACTGCACACCCCATCAGCAGAAGTCTCCTGACCCGCACAGAATTTAAGATGTTGAGAGAGGTTTAAAGCAGCAAATCAGTTTTGTCTATTCTGCTTAGGTCAGCACTGGATCTTCGCTCCATCTGCTCCCTGAACATGACATGACAAGAGAAACGTCCTTGGAGACCATCAGGAAATGAGGACAACTCTTTCCTTCTGCTCAGCAGTGCTTTTTGGGGAGAACTACAGTGAGAAGCTATTAGTGGTACACCAGCGTTATTTCTTCCACTGGAATGGACCAAACCCTGAGTGTGCCATGAGGCCAACCCTACGGGCACAGTTGTCTTCTTTCTACAACGTGAGAGGCCAAGCAAGAAGCAAAGAACATCATTCTGCTGCTTCCCCAGGCCAGCAAGCTGAGCCCTGCTATCCAACCCATCCCTGGCTTAGATAGGACTCACAGCAATACATAATGGTCAAAGTTCAGAGCAGCAAAAACACAAAAATTGGAAATAATAAAAATCAACAGAGGGGAAAGAAAGAAGACCAGCACAACAGCAGCACACACTGCCAGCCCAAGGCAACAAAGGTTTGGAAGGCAATGGGCTTCAATACGTGCCCATGTCAGCTGCCAGTTCCCCATGCACCCAACCTTTTGACTGCACCCTCCTCACAGAAAAACAGTCAATGAAAAAAGGTAGCCTCCTTTGCAATGCTAATTACCTCTGTTTGCCTTTAATAAGATGGGCTGCTATCTATTAGAGGACAAAACTATTACAGGCAATTTCTTTACTGACAATCACTGACAAGTCTGTGTCAAAACAGTGCTCCCTGCAGCCCTGATCTCAGGAGGGGTTTGGAGGCACAACAACTGATGGAGCTCTCTGGCCCCCATTGCCTCCAGCAGCCTTAGGCTGGTGTGCTCCCAAAGCCATCTCAGCCTTCCCAGGGCTGTCTGACTCCCAGCACCCACACACAGGAACAAGGCTCTCAGCTCCTCGGAGCTGGGCAGACCCCAATTAAAGGCCCCCCCGAGATGCTTCATTTCTGTAGGATGCTCAGCACTCACCCAGCCACGAAAGCAGCACTTCCCTGCTGTGTGCCTGAAACATTCCGAGCTACTTCAAAAGGATTTGGGTAAGGACCTCCGCTGCTCCTTTTCTGTACCCAGTTCTCAGAGCTCCTGCACACACCGCTGCACAGCAATAGTGCCACGCTCCCAGGGTTAATTGGCCCTTTGCATCTCTGGGGCTGCTTCCTCCTTTAATAGCCAATTAGGCCTTATTAGCGACGTTGCCATTTCCACCCAAGGCTCCCAGCGGCAGTCTGGAAGCTACAAATTCCTCTCAGTAACCCTTCTCACAAGGCTGCGTGGCCTTTTGTATTACAAGTTGACCACTGTGCTCAGCACATGGCCCTGTTGCTGCTCAGAGTGAGCTGACGTGGGAAATACATGCAAGCAGCCCTACGGATGGCCCAGGGATGGCCTGAGCCATCAGAAGAGACCAACATCCTCCATGCACCTTCCAGTCTTCAGCACAACCACACGTGGATGCAGCAGGAGGAGCACGGTCTGCTCCCAGCACATGTTGACACACTGCAGCACGGATCAATAGAAAGGGAGCTAGATAATGGCAATTGATTTTACACGTGTAATAAAGTTGTGGAGTCCCTGATTCATGCATTACTAAGTGCTCATTTTATTGACCTGAAGGGCAAGAGGACCAAGACGTTGCATTGTTTCCTTCTGAAAAGCAAACAGCATTTGCTAATGAGAGATGGGCCGGGTCCCTCCTCATCACTCTGCTTCATCGTTCCCATTTCTGCTCTCCCCACATCTACAGCTCAGTGTGAGCAGCTCCCAGCACTTCTCTGGGAGATGGACCTACCCAAAATTGGCTGCCTCCTCTCTCCCACTTTTTCCCCCTTTGAGCACACACAGCAGAGTTGTTCTGATCTTCCCCATTTCAGAGTGGCCCTTCTGGTCTGAATTCAGCCCGCCATTCTTCTGCAAAGCACAAAACCCTCCAGCACTCACACTGTGCTCCAAAAGCTGATCCATGCCACTGCACAGTGATGAGTTACAACGATGGAGTCTTCTCCCTTATGCAGAGCATCATAGCAGCAAAGGGATGACGAATCCGTACTCAGAAAGACGCGCATTAGCCAGCAGACAGGCCATAAGATCCTCCTGAGCTCAATATGCACAAAGAGGATGACTCCATCCAGTGCACCTGCAAACACGTGGCAGAACTGCATCGTAGTTGGGGCAGGAGCAGATGAAGTCCTTGTGATTGAAAAACGCAAAGAAAGTCCTTCTGACAGCAAGCCTGGGCATCCCAGCCTACATTCCAAGGCAGCGCCACCAGAAGGCTCCTGATTTGAAAAACAAGGCTGAAGAGAGACTGAATTGCAATAAGGACATGCAATAAGGAATGATTCAAAGGCTTATCACGGGAAAGATTGGGCCAGGACATAACTCCTCCTAATGGAGTCTCGCTCAGGTTGTGCTCACAGCGCTACGTGTATGCACAGGAAGATAAAGCCAGGCACCCACAACTATAAACCAGGTGTTTAAATTAGTAGGGATCCAAGGGAGACGAATAAAATGCTGGAAAGAATTATGTATCAACATCTACATAGAGGCTGAAGGAGCATAACGGCATTCCTAGAAAAGTGGCAACTAAATGCAACGCAGGGAGAGATGGGGAGAGCAAGATAGCTGCACTGTAAAGTGCAAAAGAAAATCACTTAGAGATGAAGAAGATATTTAAGGATGGCATTAAAAGCAAGAAATGAACGTGGAACTGCAGAAACGGGAGAGGAATGTTTTTTTTAAACATATACAAACACAAAGAAAGAACCCAACCACCACCTAAAATTCAGTTTAAAGCAATTCTACTTCCACAATACCTGGGAGTAATTTCCTGGGAGTGCAGCCACGCACCCAATGACTCCTGCCCATCCCTTTGCTCCAGCATTGCAGACGCAGCTCGGTGTGGACCTCAGCCCCTCCCAGCCACGATGGACAGTACACCAGTCCAGGACTTGGGAGATGCAGGTGTTAATTTGAGAGCTTGCCACAGGCAATTCCTTTCATTTTCTCTGTGCCTCCGCTTCACATCTAGGCCGTGAGAACAAATGTTACCGTCAAACCCAAAGTCCATCCAATAACTCCTGCTAATAGCTTCCCAGCCTTCAGCTACTCTCAGGTTAGGGAACTTCTGAAACCGGTGTTGGTTAGATCTTTAATAACTCTTTAAGTGGTTTTCTCTTCTCTGTGCATGTCCAGTGCCTTCAAACGTAACAATTTTTTGCACACAGAACATCCTTTGAGCTCAGCATATCAACACCCTGGCGAATGAAACCATCATAGAAACACATGGTCTGGAAAAGACTCTCAGGACCATCAAGTCCAATCGTCACACAACACTCCAAATCCAACCATGATGTGACACTGCAAATCCAACCATTACATTACCAAGTCCACTGCTGAACCATGTCCCTAAGCATCCCATCCACACGTCTTGTAAATGCCTGCAGGGATGGGGAATCCAGCATTCTGCAAAGACAGATGCTCACCATGACCTGGGGTTGGCTCAGGGCTTATTAGGACACAGATTGCCTTCTCCCCAGAGCCAAGCCCAGCCCTGCCTGAAAGCTGCAACCCCATCCCAAGCAGACAAATTGCTGTATGCTCTCATGCTCAACTCTCTATTGGGTTATCTGTGTGGAAACATCATTTGTTTGCTGCTATCAAAATGCTGCCACTCACCTGTGGGATTAACATTGTGACAACATCATTAGAAACCTGATAGAGTTTGGAAACCTTCAGAGTTTGCAGAAAATTCATTTCTCAGCCCAACAAACACGGCCTTCCTTCAAGCACAAGAGCACTGCTTCTGCTGCACGGACCCCAGCAGAGCAGCCAGGAATGGCAGATCCCCTGTGGGACCAACCAAAGGGCACACGATGCCCAAAGCCCATCAACCAACAGCACAGCACACGAAGCAAACCCACAGCCGAGCAGAGCTCAGACTGCCTCTCCCACCTCTTCCCTTAACAAAAGGGAATTATCCCACACCCCGTTTCCCCCCGGCACACTTCAACAGGAGACAAAACACCGCTCCCATCCCTCCTGCCATCACCGCACCCGCATGATGCTGGCACTGAGTCACCGCACGGTTGGGGAGTGGGGACAGGAGCACCTCACCTGCTCCAACACAGCACTGCCCTGCACCGAGGTGACACAACCAAACAGCTCCTCCCAACACTCGTGTCTGCATTTCCACTTCAGTTCATTCTTATGGTTGAAATGAACTTCGGTGCTGAGGAGCGCGCTGCCTCGCTCCCCATGAACACACGTATATATTTTTAGCCTTGATCCCCACATTAGAGAAAAGTCACCCTTTTAGAAGAGCCGTTTTATTGCCAAGTGATATTAGCACAATGAAGAAAATCGCTCCTAATTTTTATAAATTATCTCATCATCTGCAACTAATTAGCAGCTGCTGAAAACTGGGAAATCGCTTTTCGCTCTGCACAGACCCGCTTGGAGCGATGCAAAAACCATCCATCCCTGATGGTCAGGGCTTTGTGTGCGGAATGCAGCCGGACCTGGAGCTCATCCTGCTGCCATCCCACCAGGTCGGAGCATCGTTGCCTCAAGACACGGCCGTGATGCAGCTCAGCTGCAAACTTTATTAGAATCCAATCTAATCAAGGCACTGCAGCTCTCCGTTCTCCTTACCCTTGCTCCTAGCGCTGGTGCCTCTGTCTGTGCTGCTGTAAATGTGTCTATAAAAGTAAAATGAGCAAGCAGCCAGTGGCTAAATGGCACTTAATCAGAAGAAAATGTATACCCTGGTGGGTAGTAAACTGCTATTAAGTGGGGGGGGGGGCAGATAGAAGAAAATAATAAGCTATAAATGGACAACCGAATAAATCTCCTGCCATACCAAGTGGGAGCACAGCTGGTTAGGTGCCACCTCCAGTGAGTAGTGAGCAAAATATTTATTGGCTGCCGAGCACCTGGCAGCAGGAGGGGAAGCGACGGGAGCCTCAGAGCAGCACTGCTTCCACTGCACACCATCAGCTGCCTGTGGCACCCTCAAAGCTTCTGACCATGCGCAGGGCCTTAGGGAGCAGTGCCAAGCTGTGATGGTGCCCAGGGCTGCAGGGCAGCTCCAGTTGGTGCTCTCTGCTGTGAGGATGCAGCCCTAAGTTCGAAAACCCATCTCCAGCATCCCCACCCTGAGCCTTAGAGGCTCAACCAGGCAGCAGAGCAGACAGCTGAGCTACAACCACAGCAAAGCTATACACACCGAAGGACTTGCAGACCTCCAGCCCTTGAGAGAGCTTTAATTTAATATAGAAAAAATGTGATTTGGGACCTGTGAGACCCTGAGGAAAGAGCTCCTCAGAGAGGGGCACCATGGTGAAGGGGATTATCGCCAAAGCCACAAGAATGGAATCATCCCGGCCTGTAAGAGAGGTGCAGCCTTCTGCAGGATGCAGAGCTTCCTCCAGCTTTCAGGGGAATACAGCACAAAGTGGGATCAGAGGGACTCTGAGGAATGATGTGGGGAATGGGGAACACGGTTCAGCAGTTCTGTGCTCACAGTCCCGTTCAGGGCTCCCACAAAGGGCAGAACCCAGCCCCACCAAATTAAAAGCCAGTGTGACAGGGAAAATAAAATAATCCTCCTTCACTAATCACCTAGGCTGGCTGTTCTAATGAAGCTCTAACATAACTGAATTGCACCAAGTAAGTAAATAATTACTTCTATTTCCACCGTAGCTCAGAGAGAACATTAGCTAGCTGAGGCTGAAATCCAAACCAGGCTTACAAGGAAAAGGCACAAAGGCTGCAAGGAGCTCAGCCCTGTGCCCTCTCACAGCAGCCATCCAATACAATCTCTTTGTCACAGCAAGGAACCGCCTTGGTCTCAGTGCTCACACCTCCGTTTCCTGGCTAGAAAAACACATAAAAGCAATGCTATTTTATTATTTTTTTCTTTACGCTTCCAAACCCTCTGCTGTTAAAGCATTCACCTTCAGATTTATCACCTAGGGAAAGATTTTCTGTACAGGGAAAGACCAGGTCCTGTATTTCTTCTGAAAGCGGCTGTATGTTACAGCCAATCCAAAGGGCCCAGAACCCATGGCTGGAAATTGCTGTTAGAGTCAGAAGGAAACAACTAACTAAATAAATAAATGAGAGGTGCACGAAAAAGTAATGCCTGCACTTCACTGCACCACATTTTGCATTGATGCATCTGAAATTCTGCACGGACCTGAGCAAGCAGAGCAAGTGCAGATGTCCCTCTGGGACCATGCACTGCTATACAGAGTGCTCTGCTCTCCCTTCCAGCTGAAAAATAATAATAATAATAATAATAATAAAGCAGTTAGACAGCAACCTGTTGCACCATCCCTGCAGGTGCCGGCTGCAGCCTGGGCACACAGAGCCAGTTCTGCCTTTTCAAGCATGAATAACGTTTCCAGATGAGGGGGAGGGGAGAGAGCAAAGAGTAGAGCCAGGACATTTAAAATCAGAGCTATATTCAGCAAATGGCTCATTTTCCAACAGTGTTAGTCACTCAGATGCTCTTTCTGGCAATTCTTCTGGAGTTTTGTTTTGCTTTATTTCCTATTTGCTCTCAGTTTTACCTTCTCATGTTAGAAAGCATCCCTGCTCCACGATCTTTCCAGCAGCAGCAGAGGAAACTCGTCGACCGAGTGCTTCTCTGAGCCACCCAACCTCGTGGGTGTGAAGCGATCCCCAGGTGCTGGGCCTGCATCCCACACCTGCATTTGGTGGCACCAACCTCTACTCAAAGCCACCACCTGAAGCTGCCCCCCACATCCCTGCAGTGCTATCTGCACTCCCAGCAGCCCCCATCCCTTGCACTTTTCCACCAAAATCCCAAAGGTTTGGGGCCATGGGGTGGAGAAGAGAATGCAGTAGGACTGTGGGCAGCTTCACATTCCATCACCCCACAGAGCCTGGGGTGCTACAGCTCCTGCTGCTCTGCTACGGCCGAGGTGGCCAAGGGGCTGCTGCCTGCTCAGCTCTGCCTGCTCCTCCACAGCTATTACAGACTATCAAGTAAATGAGACACGTTATAGGAGAAAAAAAGATAGCGAAGAGCCTGTATTTACACAGGAGCCTGTAATGAGTCCGTTGCTGTGTTGGTTCTGCATGCCTGACAAGGCAGACGAGATGAACTTTGGGTCTCCTGCCTTCATTTAATTTCCTTTTCATAAAGCCAAGCACAGTGGCCACAGATGAATTTTTCTCTCTCCTTTTCCACCCTGAGATGCCCTGATTTCACCCAAGCGCACAGCACAGAGGCTGGGGCTGCTTCTGTGCCAACCCAGGACCCCCCCATCCAGCAAAGACACCCTCTTTCCCCTCGTGTTCTCTGGGCAGATTCCCTTCCACACGTCCCTGATGACACACAGCTGGTCCCTTCCATTCATTTTGCTCCCACTATCAACAACTCCTCCAGCAGTGTCTGCAGGGCTGTTGGGACTGAAATCACACAGAAATAGAAAACAGTAACCTAGAGACAGGGAAGGGAGGGAGTTCAAAGTGCTTTCCTGCTGAAAGACAATCCAAGCCTCCTGCAAATAAAACTCTGGAGCTCATCAAGCAACTCTGACCACTGAGGGTACTTAATAAAGATTACTTTTCTACAGCTCCACTTGCCTGAGGCATCATTTGTTTCTAATGAGATGCTCCATGGGATTTAAACGCATGAGAGCAGAGCAAGCATGAAACCACAGCCATTACTATGATAACAAGCTTTCTGCTCCAAAACCCAATTGCTCAGCCCCATGTCCCACCCCGGTGATGCTCCTCAGCCATGCCAAGCTGGGCAAACACAGTGCTTGCAGCTACCCCATAGCATTGCCCCAGGTGCTCCGTTGGGAGCTGCTGTGCTTGGGGCACTGCTTGCTGGTCCCCAAAACCCAGCACCAGCTCCTGCCATGGACCTGCACAGCTGGGGAGGTTCTTCCATGGGACAGCAAAGATTTTGCACAAGTGCTGCGACATCTTGGTGCCAAGTGAACCACTCTTGTGGGATGGCTGATATATTTTGGAGTATGTCTGGAGAAATAAAGCGCTTCTTTCCACTGTCCCAGGGCCCCAGTGCAACAAGCGTGCCAAAATATTCCACATGCCACCAAAATGGGTAGAAACACAGCAGACATTAAATGCTAGAGAGTTGCAACTGCCAAACTATTTCTGTGCAAGGGATGTGGAACAAAAGGTTCTGAGATGCAGAAGCCAAACAACACAGCAGACTTTTGCCGACAGTTGGATGGGAAGATGTGCAGAGCAGCTGGGCATGGCCCAAAAACAGCCCTGCAGCAAAAAAGATTAGGGTTATCCTGCCACAGTGCAATGAAATGCTTGTGAACCAGCCCTGGTGCAAAACAAATGCTATCTGTTGAACACCAGGGAGGGCACACACCTGTTCCTGAGCACAAATCCTGTTCAATACTTGCGTCTACAAAGCAGCGAGATGGGCCAGCTTTTGAGTGGGTGGGTTTGTCTTGCCCAAGCGCAACCACAAATTGGGGCTGGGAAGGAGATCCTCAGACAAATCCAAACTGCTACTACACTGCGACTTTTCGGTCTATGTTATCCCTTGGGGTTGGCAGGAACATCACAGAAGACTTAAGCTGATGTGGGATGAGCCTAGGGCGAGATCTCAGGCATTCATCCTGACTGCACCTCTATGATATGAAAGCAGGAATAATCCCAGAGGACACAGCACATGCCAATCAGCTCCAGCATCTGCCATGTGCTGCAGCAATCCCCCAGCAAGGACAAATGTGCAAACAGAGCCCCTTCCCTCCATCCCTGCTCTAGCTCCCTCCCTGAATGCAAGTGCAGCAGCACAGATGCACGAGCTCCCAGCATTCCAATACTTTTCCCCTTGTCTATCAGCCCTCTGCACCTCTCATCCTGACCCTCCCTGTCTGCCCTGCTGCAGGCTGCAAGCTCTCGTGCCCGGGTTCCAGCTCCAGCAGCACACAGCAGAGTCCTACAGCACTGAGAGCTGATGGCTCGGGCTGAGATCAGGTCCTTCCCTCCATGGACAATTCAGGAGCATCTGGAGCAGTTATGCTTTCATGAGTATCGCTGAAGAGAGATGAGTCAGAAACACATGTGAGGTGACAGGTGACATCTGCATTGAGGCCAGCTACAGTTAGCTGGGAGCACCTGGCTGCTCTTTTGCAGTAGACCTGCTCTTGCAGAAGGAGATCATCAGGGCCCATTAATAATTACTAGATTCTCTTCATAATGAAATCGCAGCCCTCAAGGTTTGCAGCATTCTCTCTTCCCCTCCTCCTGACAACAGAGAGGTTCTTTCCCAGTGCTCCTACGTATTGCTCAAGAGGAGATCTGACTCCATCCATGCCAGGAAGCAGAATGCACTGCATGGCCCTGTGCTGGAACAGCCATCCAGGGACACGCAGTACTCAGAGGAGATATGGCCTTAACCATCCTTCTATTCTATCAGGAAAAAAAGCACCCAAGAAGCTTGAAGAAAGGCCACAGCACGTACCAAGCAGTAAACAAAATCCTCACGAAAGTACAAAGCACTCGTGGGCAAACTTTGCTCTCATGGATGCACTCTGGAGGACGGTGGCACAGATGATCCCTTCCCTTCACCCTGTGCACATAGGCTGAGCTTCTCCAGCTGATAAAAAACTCAGTTTATTAAATAAGGCAGGACTCCAACAAGGGTAAATCCACAGATAATTTCACTCACTTAAACCTTATTTCATCTCTACCAAGTAGACTTATTTCCATTTAACTATCTTAATTCTTTTAGCACTATCCAGCTCCCAAATTGGTTTCCACAGCAGAATTGACATTCAGCCATCATTTTCACATCAAGTCCAATTTAGTTTCTCCAAACCCCTACAGCGTCTGGAGGTGCACAGGGAATTCATTAGCAGTGTCTTTGGGAAAACTCACCTGCCCTCCTGCAGCCCCAGCGCCACCTCTGAGCTGATCCACGAGCATCTGCTTCTCTGCTTTGTGGAGATGAGTGCTCCTGGGCAACAGGCTAGGATGCTGAAGCATGAGAAGGAATCTGCCTTCTGTTTCTGCCGTTCTGCTGAGCATGGTCTGATTTTTGGGAGGTTCTGTGCAGAGCCTGGAGTTGGACTCGGCGGTCCTTATGGGACCCTTCCCATTCTATGGTTGTACAATCTGGCCCTGTGCACATCTCCTCCCCATAGGGGGCACCCAACAAAGGGCTCTGGGGAAGGGGTGCTGCCCGACCTGCCCTTGGACTTTCCCAACAAGGAGCAGAATCCAGGCTGGGGGCACCCACTTTTCCTCCTCCTACTATTTCAGGCATGCGTTGTATCCTAGTTACTCTCTTTTGTCCCCCTCATGCACAATGCAGCCAGCAAGCACAGTCTGCAGCTCTATGGACATCATCCAGAAAGCCAAACCCACTTGGAGCATAGGAAATCCACCCTTCTTTGACTGCCTGCAGGCAGAGCCCGGGGCAGGGCTGTGCAGGGGGCTGCAGTGTGTGCTGATCACAGGACTCCCGCTGCACCAGGGCTTTCTGCACAAGTCTGGCTTGGGCTCAGGACTGGAATTTATTCTGGCAGCTGCTTGGGCAGGAAACCAAGCATCTTTCATTCACGTAATTGACTTTTTATTCACACACACACATACATATATATGAAAAAATAATGAAAGGAATGACAGAGCAGCTCTTGCTAGGACTGCTTTGACTCCATGAAAGCAAAAGATCTCCGTTCTGAACACCTGACTGGCTGAACTCACCAAGTGCTGCCCAGGGTGTGAGGTGTAAAGCAGTGGGAATGGCTCCCACCTCTGACCCTGGGTGTGGGGATACCTTTCCATACACACACTGCTGTCCCTCCTCTGTACAGCAGTAACACAGAGCAGCACTCATCCCAGTTCCTCTCCTTAACTCCACTGTCCTGCTTTGTGCTGAATGAGCAGTGTAACTTCCCACTGGGATCTGTCACCGTATCACACACACGTGGCTATATAATGAACCAAAGCACAACGTGCACTGACTCCCAGTTAAGGGACGGATAAGGCAAAATAGCTCTGCACAGAGGGGTGGGAGATGCTCTGTGTCACCAAATCCATGTCCCATAGCAATGATCTGAGATACCAATCTGCTAATAATTTCTTATTCCTATTACCATGGCACACCTCCAAGAGGAATTTGTTTAAAAAAAAAAAAAAAAAAAAAAAGGACTTGTGCACATAATATCAGAAAACATTAATTAAATATCAGTTTCCCAGATGATGCAAGGAGACACCAACAATGCTCTGCTACACAGGGCCATGCAGGGCAGCAGGAAGCTAAGAGAGGGCTGTTTGTTGGATGTGTGGTTCCAGGCTGCCTCTTCCCATCTATTCCAGCACCCACAGCTGCATGGCAATGTCTTCCCATGCTCTAGGGAATCCCAAGAACATTTCCCTGACATCGCAGTTCTTCACACTGCAGTTCCAGGAGCTCAGCAGGGGTATGAGATTCACAGCCCTTCCAGTACTCCAGATTTTGAGAACCCTGCCTAGAAGCAAGGACCAGTGCCTCAGGCTGGCTCTTCTGCTCACACCCCACTGTCATTTTGGGTTCTTGGAGCCTGCTTCTCCAGTGGGTCATTGGGCATCACCAAATGAAATACCCCACACCCTGCATCTGCCATCCTCCCTGCTGACCTCTGGGGTGGACAGGAGAGAGCTGAAGTCCCTCTGAGCTTTGGGTGGGGGTGAGCACAAAGTGACAGTCGGGTGAGCACCAGTTTTGGTGGGACATCCCACCTGGGTGTGACCCTGGCTGTGTGCTCCAGGCGATGCTACCTGAAGCAGGAGGTCAGACGAGGTGATCCCAAGTGGCCCCTTCCAGCCTCAGCCATTCTGCCACTGTGTGACATGGATTGGTTTTTCTACGGAGATGGAACCTCACAGAGACAGACAAGGAGAGCTGACTGTTAAACAAAAGGCTCTCAGAAAAGAGAAGCTGTCTTGTGCAGAGCGCTCAGGTCCTTGTTTTCCCCACAAAGGTCTCCTGCACGACGTGCACTAGGAGAGCTCCTCCAGGATGGGAGCAGAAGGGAATGCAGAGTTCAAGCCTGAAAATAAGATTTGAAGCACCGTATTTCCTGTGCATCAAGAAGAGAAAGAAAACAGCAATTTTCCAAGCATAGAGCAGGCTACAGACTGGTCCTATGCATGCCATGCAAAGAAGGTCACCCCATGGGCCATACTCTGCATTTTGCACCGATGATACCTCTAAAGCTCCCTATGATACAATACACATTCTGACCCCGGTGCATTGCCCTGGTCCATTACCAGATGGCTTTCAGGGTTATTTTAAATGTCAGCTTGCATTTCCTTCGAATATTCCAACATTCTGCTTTCCTTCAATATGCAGCGCCGACTGATGTTGCTAGATGCTGTATCACACTGCCTTGCCCACAGCATGCTTTGGGGAATGGTTTCAGGGCTGCCACTCATATTTTTCTTTCCTTTTGTGTTTTCTTTCTTTCCTGATTTTTTTTTTTTTTTTAAGTAAAACTGCATCATAGAAACAAAATAAACAAAACCCCAACCCCCTCCTCAGCTCTTTACCCATCCGCTTCTGACTCTGTTTTCAGAGGAGCTGCTTTAGACCCATTGCTGTGGGAACTGGCTGAGTCCTGAGCCCCTTGAGTCCTTCAGACCCAGCTCAGGGCTGTGGGTGTCCCTCCCCCAAGATAGGGACACTTGGGGACATGAGCTCAGGCTCTCTGCCCACCCACATGTAACACCACCTGGCACAGAAGCTGTGACCTCTGGTCCTTGTTAGAAGGGTTGGGGATGTTTTTTCCCACTCCCACAGCAACATCAGTCCTGAAGTCTCAACCCCTGCATTCCCTTTGCAGCATCCTAATGCCAATTGCACTTCCTTACCCTATCCAGGTGAAGAAACCCAGTATTTCTATTCTGGACTCCCTGGGATGGAGCCCAGCCCCATAGAGCAGTGCTGCAGCTTGGAGCATGTGAAACTAAGGATGCTCCCATGAACCAGCACCTGCTGTTCACACCCTGCATCTGTGCTAAGCACCGAGGCGTGCAGTTGTGTGCTGACATTGGACAGCACAAATTGGCAATCTGAACTGTGCTGGAGAATAACTGATATTAAGGATGTGACTTAAGACCTACTGGAGCATTAAGATTTCCTTTAGCCAGTTGTGGAAACCAGCACAGAAGACAAAAACAGCCATGGCAGGCAGATTCCCATCTGGCAGGCAGATCCCCCTCTCCAGTCCCAGCTCTTGAAAACACCTCCTCATTCCCCTCCAGTGCAGCCACGCCAGCTCCTCACCATCTGCAGCCCTAGTGCCATGAAGGAGTTTTCACCTTCAATATCCCAGCCATCCTCATCCTTCAATATCCTCATAACGTCTTGTCCATCCCCATCCTTCAATATTCTCATAACAATCCATCCATCCCCATCCTTTGAATCATAACATCCCATCCATCCCCATCCTTCAATATAATATCCATCCATCCTCATCCTTCGATTCCCTCATAATGCACTTCCCATCCTCACCCTAGGTCCAGGAGGAGGAGGACCTTCTACCAACATGAGATGTAACCCCAGTGCTCCCCAAGCACCATGCAGGGGCTGTCTAACAGCCCAGCTGCATTTCTGAGCCACTTCGAGCTCTGCAAGCAAAGAGGAGAAATAATTTTACTTCATGCATCACCTGCGAAAGCTGCAAATACAGACAGGAGGAGATTAGCTTATCTGCAACAAATAGTTAAAAGAACAGCTGATAGCTCCAGAGAACTGCCAGGAGAGGCAGATCCTTCCCAACAGCAAGTTTCATTATGAGGCTTCTGGATGCATTTCTTTTCCCTAATCCATGCAGGCAGAAGCAGAGATGACAGTGCCTCTTCCTGAGCACTTTTTAATAAAGCCCAGAGGAGAAGCAATGCCTGGGACTCAGTTACAAATGGAGCAGCTTTGAGTTATTAATGTTCTTGTGGGACGCTCAGTTCGGGCTCAAACACTCCTCTCTCATCAACGTGGGGACAAATACATTTGCAACCAAAATCAATTCTTTCTTTGCAGAGCTCAGGGGGCTGACATGGGGCGGAGTGAGCTCCATCTCTCAGCACCTCCTCCAGGAGCAGCATTCACTTCCCATTTAGACAGAAAGAGGTTCCCATCAGGAAACATTAGCGCCGTAAAAATCAATGCAAATGTGCACGCTCACCAAAAAAAATACAAACAAAAAGCAATACATTTCATTTGCAACATGACAAGAACACAAGCACAAGGCTGCAGCATCCGGAACCCAAGGATGGCACTCACCGATGCGCAGGGCGTGTGGGCTGGCAGCCGTCCTCATCAGCCACAGCAGAAGGAGCACCAGAGGCGCCCATACACGGGGCATCTTCCATAAATCCTCATGGAGCCCAACGGTGGTTTGGGCATGACATCACTCTGTGGGGAGAGCACAGCACCGTGAGCACCGCGGAGTGACGATGGGATGTTGGAGCCGCCATGAGGATCCATTGACCAGAGGGGAGGAGGGAGCAATTGACAGACCATGAATTGTTTGGGAACTGGAGTCAAATTGGGCCATCAGCTTCTAGCAAAATACGGGAGAGAAACCCAAGGAAAAGTCCAAATATTTCATCTTGGCAATGGTAGCACTTCCACACAAACAAATGGAAATCAATATTGAGTCACATCTTATTTCATTCCTCGTATATATACATTTTTTTCTTTTTAAATTTAAACCGACCTGCAACGTACTGGATTTGGGATAGGACCAAACACTCATAGCAAAACACAAATTAAGGGATGGCAGTCAGAGACCGACCAGGACAGGAGCTCCTCACACTGCTCCAGCCCCATCTCCTTCCCTATTTCCTTCCCAACAAGAGGAGACCCTGAGGGTCCATTCTCCCCTCCTCCTGCCAGGCAGTCCCATGCTCAACACAGAGCTCTGACGTTCAAAATCCCAACACTGCAAGAACGAAGAGGGGCTCATGAAGAACCCACAAAGCTCAAACACTCCCTGGTGCAGGTAACGGCACATTGTTCCACACAGATCCCTGCCGAGCAGTTAAATGTGTTGTTAACAAACACCATTTCCACTAGTTAGATCAAGATTTTGCTTTATGAAAGAAATTCTTGTCCCTCATCTCGATGAAATTATCTCTGCAGGCAGTAATGTCCTCAAATGCTGACTGTGAGCGTTTCCTGTTGCCTTCTCCCTTCTCCAGCTTTCTGGCAAGCACTCCTGCACTCTTCCATTTGCCAAATATGGGCCCATAGGGATGGTGCAAGGCAGGGGCTGAGCCCACAGTCACTCACCCTCCCGCACCACATCGCTGTAGGAAATCCAAGCTCCTGTGCTCTCACATTTAAGAAAATCGGGTGTTAGCTCAGGTGTTAGCCAGGCATCCCAAGTGTGCTCTGGTTTCCTGCTCAGCACAAGTTAAAGAAACAGGAGCTGCTCAATCCCACCTGGAAGTCATTACCCCACCCCTGCAAAGGGCAATGGCAATTTTCTCTTTTCAGTGGGAGTCACAGAGTAATGCTTACCAGGGAAAAGCCCAAGAAGGTGAAGCGCGTGGTAAATTGGTTGCTCGGAAGCGTTGGCAGCAGCAGCAGAGGCAGACGGTGAAGCAACATATCATTTGAGCACTTCGAAGCAGTTACTGCAGAACTTTCTGAGCTATTTTGACAAAGCAGCAGGAGCGAGTTGGATTTACCCACCTGCAAATACTCCACTGGAGCCCCAAGGTGCTGAGCTGCCCCAAAACGACGGGCAAATATCGTACCTGCATCTGCAGGGCAGCAGCATCATGGGCTGCAGCAGGGAAATGTAGAGGGAAAACAGCACCGTGTGCTGATCCCAATGCAGCACAGACCCAGGAGAGAGAGCTGCTCCTGTCTGCAGCCCGGTGTGGCGAAGAGGTGAAGCACGCGGTTTGCAGGCACGCAGCTGCCTTTGCATCGCCAGCATGGAGTTAACAGCAAAGGCAAATAACAAACACAGGGCACCCGCTGTGCCCCACTCCGTGAGCGGCGGGGCTGTAATTACCTGGAACATGGAGCACAGAGGGAGGTTGCCTTCACCTCAGCATTACACACTGCTCAGAACAACTTCGCAGCGCCTGGTTTTGTGAGCACTAACCTGAGGGACAGCTGTTGGCAGTAGGAACGCACCTTGGGTTCAGCAAACAGCAGCCCTGCACAGCCTCCCACCGCCCTACAAGGGACCATCTGGTGATGGAGGTGCTCCAGCACTGTGCCTGGGACGAAGAGTGGAACACAAGGATGAGAAAGAGGGCAGGGAGCAGACGCTTCTCCCTTAGCATAGCATCAGGGCTTCCGTTCTCAAAGCACTGCAGTCCTCTGCGCTCTCTTCATTCCCTCACTGCCCCCAGGTTCCTCTTGTTCTCTAAATTCGGGGATGGAAGGATTATGACAACAAAGTGTTGGGAGCTGTGGGGACACAGCTTTGCAGTTCAGCTCTGGACCTTAGGACAGCTGCAGGCCATGGGCTGCCCAACGCGCTGACCAAGCTCCGCACAGCACCAGTCTGTCTTCTTCTTTTCCCTTTAATTCTCTCTTCACTTTTAGCCTTGAAAATTCAGAAGAAAATAAATCAAGCCTAGACAAACAGCTGTGGGCTCTCTCAGAAGATAAAAGTCTCTAAACACCAAGCAGAATTAAGGACAATATCCCTCTCAGAAGAAGCAATGCGTTCCTGAAGCTGCTTATACATTTTTAACGACCGAGCAACAATACTCCTCTCCGTCACTACTGCCACATCTTCCTGACACTTCCAGCTTTCCACAGAAAATTTCTTGGCACAGCGAAGAGCCAAAAGGGAGAATAAAACGCTATAATTGCAGAATAAATCCCTCCTGCGGCTGCTACAGCAATAGTGAACCCAACCACAGCCACATCCCTCTGGAGCTGCCCTGCCAGGGGTGCTCAGGAGAAACAGCTGCACTGCTCAGCACTGCCAACCCTGCTCTTTCCCTGCAAGCTCAGTGCTCGTGCCACATCTGCCTCAGCAAGCACCTCACTTTCCAAACCTACAGTCCCGATGTAAACTCCTTTTGCTTCTACAGAAGCAGACTTTCACCCAAAATGCTACTTTGGAGGTGGCTTTGGCGTTGACGGATCTCTCTCTGCATCCCTCGATGGATGGTGAGAAAACGCGGCTCGAGAAAAGCTGGAGCCATCCTTGCAGCTGAGACAACACATTTAACAGCTGCAGAGCAGCGAGGAATGCTGAAAAACTGTCGGGAAATATCAACAAATGGCTTCACAGAGCCTCCCCCATTCTTTCAGCAGGCAAAGAGAGCTGCTGCCTTTTGCAAAGCTTTTTCTGTGGAGAGGCTCAAATGTAAACGGAGCTGATGAGAGGGAAAAAGGCTGGAAAGCATTGCAACAGGTGACTGTGGGCCATAGGTTGTGCTGTGTGATCCTTGGGGGAAAGGGAACCACACATCTGCCCCAGGGATGCTGAAATGAGAGTTCAATTAAACTGAAAGATGCAAATCCATGAACAATATGTTTTCCTCTGCAAAATGTGTAATTAACACAGCTAAATCATTACCACGAGGTATTGTTGCAGTCAAAACCTCAGAGCTGCCCATTTCCTCCCCTTCATCCTCCCCAGCACTAGCACATCACGACCAACTCCTGTCCTCATTGCTTCAGGGTAAAAACGATATGTCTCCGTCCCAATTCCTCATCCAGACAAGGAATTAAGTCAGAGGTTTTGCAGTGTGACCACCTCCAGCCCTACAAGCACAGGAAGGATCCAGCCTTGGGCAGCGTTGGGACTAGCATCACCTCAGATCTCATTGAGGTGGAAAGAAAACAGGAAAAAAACAGGAAAGAGAATGCTAAGATCAAGCATGGGATTGTGTCCCTCCCCCGTGCCCACCATATCAGCAAACAGCAGCAATTAAAAGCCCTGCACACGTCTGCTCTGCCCACTTCAGGCACTCCTAATGGGCCCTGGGCTGCTATCATGCAGGAACCATCATAACAAAGGAAAAGGAAACAGCTGTGGGTAGAAAAACTGCAGGTTTCCTTGCAGCAAGGCCAGTAACCGCCATCAGTGGGGCTGCCCACACCTCGCTCCTGGCATAAGAGAGTCAGTGGGGTTGGAAAGACCATTAGGATCAATAAGCCCAAACACCAACCTATGTCTGTGACCACGGCAGGTGCTGTCCCTGTGTGCCTCCTGGATGGAAGGAGGTGTCCCCAGGCAGTTCCTGAGATGGAAGGAGGTGTCCCCATGTAGCTTCTGCTCAGAAAACCATCTCTCCATTCTCCTTCAAACCACCAGTAATTCCATTTCTGTCACTCTCCTGTGCTGTGGTTCTGTTCTGCTGAGCACATACACTCCTGGGAAGCTGCTCCCAGTGGTGTGTTTGCAGCCATTGAACTACAAGATGCAGTCTTGAAAACGACCAACTTTCCCTTTGAAGACGTTTGGTGTTCTCCTGACCCAAGAGGGGCATTTCCCCACAGGATGCCCTTTCATCAAAATGCTGTGATGGAAACACTTTGGCTCTCTAAAGAGCAGAATCCCACTGTGCTGAGCTCCATTCCAGAGCCCATAGCGCAGAAGAATCACTCCCAGCAGGTCCCCATACACACAAGGGAAGTCCTAAAACATGAACCAGGGGGAGAAAAAGCCCCTAAAAGCCTCAGCCCAACCTCAGCTTTGCAGGGAAGAAGCAGCTCTGTTTCATGCACGTCTGTGGCAGATTCAGTATGAGAAAGAAGGGAAAACAAAGAAGTCTCCACCACCTCAACCTGTGCAAAGTGCATTATGGCCTCTGCTCCTCTTACAGCCACCAAACCTAAAGGGAAATAAATAGGTTCACGTGCCATCCATGACCCAGAGAACACTGTGAGCCATTCCAGCCCCAAAAGCCCCAGTCAGAGGCTGGGAGGGGACGTGTGGGACGGGCTGAGATTAGGAGGTGTGGTTGGTTGGTTGGTTGGTGTGTACACCACAATGCAGCGTGGATTTGGGGTGTGTGTGGGGACAACACAGCATATGGCTCTGAGGGAGGTGGGAACGGGGATGGCTGAGCTGAGAATGTGCACACAGAAACAGTGGGGTGGGATGGGCTGGGAGCAGAGGGGGAATGTCTGCACAGAGCACAGAACTGCACAGCTACGGGCGTGCAGAGAACGCATCCCAGAGCAGCGAGTTGCCCACATACCCTGCTGCTTTACTTCCATCACTGCCATAACGCTCACAAATCCCACACAGCTTTAGGCTTCATGTACGGTTCTGCCCAAGTTATGAACCACCTTCTCCTGTTTGCAGAGGTCCATCAGCCCACTCCTCAGTGCAGAAGTCGCTCAGACAGAGCTGCCTCTGCAGGAGACTGAAGTTCTCCATGGGCAACTGCCCCACAGATCCACGTGCAGCCCCCCTGCTCACACCCCAGAGATCCAAGTGTGGCTGCTCTATCTTTGAGGTGGCCACATTTGCATCTATGGGCCACACGTGGGTCTGTAGGGCAGATGGCTCGACAGTTGGACTTGATGATCTTAGAGGTGTTCTCCACCCTCAATGATTCTGCGGTTCTAATTGCAAAAATTCCCTCTGCGTCTGCATTGTGTTATGAGCAGAGGAATGACACGCACCTATGGGTTTTGTCCTCAGGCTCAATGGGCAGTGAGCACAGACCAAGACCACACCAGTTCAACAAAGCATCATGCAGTTCCCAAGTTTCTAGGGTGCCAGAGGGGAGATGAGCCTTCTGGCTGCAAAATCCCACAAATCCAAACCCACCGCAGCCTTCCACCAATGCCCAACCACTCTTCCTTAAGCTGACAGCAGCTTTTCAGCCCGAGAATGGCTCAAAGCACTTATAAAGAGAGATTTTTATGAGCACTCCCCAATCCTTCCCAGCTCCTTTCCTTCGATGCGTTGAAATAATTAAAGTCTTCCATCAAATTACGCTGAAGATCTCTATGAAAAGCCTTTAATTTCCATTCGCTTAATGTAACTCCATCCTCCAGATGAACTCTGTGGGGGGCTTTTTTGTTTGGAATTTTTCTTTTTCATCTCTTCCTTTTTTTTTTTTTTTTTTTTTTTTTTCCATGCTGGGAAATGTTAATTTGATTTCCCTCCCAGCCAGAATTCAGGGCCATGCAGGGTGCTGTCAGCCCCACACACTATGGGTGATCTCCAGCTCCCTTTAACTTCAGCGGGTGCGTTTAATCAGCTCCTGGGGGATGGAATGAATCTCTGTGCAGGGCTGCAATGGGAGCAAAGCTCCAAGTTCACAAGGAACATGAATGCCAGCATTGCCCTGACCCTACAGGAGGAGATACCCACGCACGGTGCCGCACAGCAGAAAAGGGAAAACTTGAACCCTTATCTAAATAGGGAAGATTGCCAAGCTGGCCTTGTGCTCATGGACTGCAGGGATTTCCAGCTGATAGAAATAGATCTTTCCACCCTAGAGATTTTTCCAGTTGATAAAGTCCTTAACGAAGGGAGAGTTCCTCAGCAGAGAGCCAGTATCTATCTCCAGGTTACCACCAGCAGCTGGGCAAACCACCACACAGTGCTCATAAGAGCTGCAGTGGTCACACCTGGACCAGTCCATAGAAATGCCAGCATGAAGGACGAAGGAACCGAGCCTATAAGCAAACCAAACCACATTTCCATTCCCCTGTTGTTATTCCCATAGCAGTTTCACTGCTTGAAAGTCCATTTGTCTCTACACAAAAAAAGACCATCCACGTGCTGCACGTCAGCATCTCAGAAGGGTGAGTTCACCACTGCTGAATGCCTACACCTGATGGATATTCTCAGTTCTGGGGACTTCCTACAGGTGCTGGGTGCAGCTCTACGCATTGGGTACCTGGACCAGCACACACACCCAGCAGTCCCACAGGAGTGCTGCTATATCCAAGGTTCAACTGGAACAGTAATGCCAGAGCAGCTGAAGCTCAAATTGGACCAAGGAAGACAAGAGGCTGCTCAGTGATCTGGCAGAGGGACAAAGACATGTTGGAGGAGCAGCCAAGTACCTCGCTGATAGAATTCAGCCCTTACATGTGGTGTGACCACACTATTGTGAGGATTATGTCCCTGTCTGCTGATAAGCACAGGGATGGCTCTGTGCCTGCAGCCCCTTCCTCATGGAACTCAGGACCAGACATCACTCAGGAACAAGATGCTATGGAGAGCACAGGGCCATGTCCTCATGCAGCCACAAGGTCCGCTCATTTCCAGGGGTTGAGTGAGCTGCAGGAGCTCTCAAGCCCCAGAAAAAAAAAAACCTGGCAAATTTATGGCACCTCTGCTGATGCTTTGTGAGCAATTTACAGGAGTAAAAGCACAGGCACATGGTGCTCAGAGCAGATGCTCAGCAGAAGGGCGAGGCTGTTTATAATCTCCTGCTTGATTTCATCGTCGTAAGAACAGAGCAGATGCTAGGAGACGGGGTTAGGAACACTCTATGGGGTCTCACTGAAGCTAATGGCTAGCAAGTATACACGGGTGGGAGGTGTGAGTTTCTGATCTGGGCTGGACTTAGAAATCAAACTCCCAGCAAAGCCCCAGGGCTGGGAAAGGCAATGACTCCAGCAAGGCAAAGCACGACACCAGGGGTTTCATCCCCAAGACCTCTGCTTGGATCAACTGTTTTTTCTCTTAACACATTAATTTCACCACCTGGACTCAGTGAGAATAACAGTGCAGATCTCTCCAGTGAAGAGCTTTGAGGTCTCATGATGAGGAGCGCTCTGCAGGACTCATCCATCATCATTAGCTCCAGTCAGGAACAACCCAGAGGCTGGAAAACTCGAGCAGCGTTTTTCCAGCTGCATTTGGAACACATTCCCTTCCTCAAATCACACTAACCCTGTGCCCTGAGCCTAACATCTAATACAGTGAGGAAATAACATGTTTTCACCAGATTTTACTGCAGCTCAGCCGTTCCCATTTCCCTCCACGATTGAAGACATGTGAAATTCCAAATCGGTACCACCAAAAGTTCACTGCAAACACAGCCCAAATGGATGATGCAAGGCTCCATGAGATGCTCTCCCTCACATAAACACAAAGCAGACAGAGATTTCCCAGTTCAAGCAATGTTCACAGCTCATCACTAATGACTGAGGACGTGCAGTGCAGTGCTGGTACCACTGGATCGTGCCCTGCACCTGATCAGCACTATGGACAGCACAGGGCTGGAGGTAATTAACGGCACGTTAATTAACCTGTTGGTCATCTTCATCTACAATTCATTTCTGCCCCGTGCAAACAAAGTGCTTGGCGAGTGGATTTGCTGGAGTTAAGAGAAGATGCTGAGCAGCCCTCTCTGAACGCTCACATCCCAATAAACCTGACATCAAGCTGTGCTCACTGGATGGCACAGCAACATCCCAATTTTCTTCTTCCCACCGAAACGAGCCAAACCAAACACTGCAGACACAATGTCACCGAATGCAGCTGGCAAGCTTCTTTCAGGCTTCGCCCTCCCTGCGTCAGGGCTCTGCGGGAGCCCAGCAGACCTAAGAATTAGGATGGCATTTTCAGAGCATTCAGACGTGATTTGGGTTCAGCAGCAACCGATGCAGGGTTGAGAAGTACAGAGAGCACAGAGCCTCACCCACGTCCTCTAGATGTCCCAGCAAAATATGGCCCAGATCTCTGCATGCTTAAGGAGGGAAGAGGCCCAAGTTTCATGGCTTCCTTCCCATTTTAGGCTCTGCATGGGGCTGCGAGACACAAAATCAGAGCTTAGTAGTCTGCAGGGGAATCCACTTCCCAGGAAACGAGACACTAAAAATAACAGATGCTTCCCCAAGGGCTCCTAGCTCAGTTTGGTAGACCCAAGGGGCAGACGTTCTTAGACTCACAGTCAGGGAAATTTTGGTAATGCCTCCAAAATTGCCATGCAGTTTTTTCAGGGTTCACCCATCAGCAATGTCTGACACAGCAATGGAGATGAAGACTGTGTGGGTGGGTACACACTGGTGCCTGCTAGTGAGGCTGTAAAAGATAACACACACAGCGTGGTAGTTTGGTCTACTGAATTGAGACTCTAGGAATCCACTTTTAGCTCTTCAACTGCCCTGTTCCCTATCTTTAAATAACTCACTACCTCTTCTTCCCACCATTCCCCAACTATAAAATGGGTCTTCTTGCCTTGGGACTGCATGGATCTATCCAAATGAGCTACAGCAACACTTCCTCTGTCACACCATATGCTTACCTTGAAGTCCCAACATTGATCGCAATGACTCTGCACGGAGGGGAGATGCCTTCAACTCTTTCTCAGAGTGCACAGAAACATATGCACATGCTGACGAGGTCGCACTCCCTTCCTAAGGAGGTTTGGGAGTTAAGATGAGAAACACCAAAGAAAAATGAAATCTCATTATAGAAAAACCCAACAAGCTTTCCCCATACGTACACACACAGAGCTCACAGCATTCAGGTGGAAAACTCATCCATTTGGGGAACATATGCCCACAGAAGCTTGATTCGATAGGATGCGAGGCACCTGGCCCTGCTCCAGCACAACCTCCAGACATGTGCTCACACCACAGCTCACTTCGGTGCCTGGCTTTGGGGCTCAGACAACGCTCATATAGGAAGGAGGAAGGCACCCAAGCATTTGGCTGAGTGGGAATCACAGGGTTTGACACCAAACCCCAACAGTGGATCTACTTCAGGCTTTGTGGCACACAGACAGAAGACTTGAGAGCAGTCTGAAACTGTTCTCAGAGAGTTATTGGTCTCCAGAGACTAAAGTCAGATGCTATCATCTTCTCCGTCCACCTCCATCTCTGTTACCATTTTATTGTGAACATTTGTGATTTAATTTCTGCCTCCCCCAAGCTCTTTTCTTTCCCAGCCCCACTAAAACCTGGATGGCTTTAAAATACTTGCGTGCCTTGATGAGAGAAGGGCAGAAACAGCTCCTTTGGGTACAATGGATTACATTCCCCTGCAGTGTGCCTACAAAGTCAAAACCAGATTCTTCCTTTTTACAAGAACACATTCAAAGCCCCTTGATTCAAGCCTTCTTCATTACCTTAAGAGTCTCTGAGACTGAACTTTTTGGATCAAGGTTTCTAATATGACATTCAGGTTTGTGCCCATACCTGCTCAGTCAGCCAGCCCAGCACTGCTCCCCACATACCAAGCCTGACTTCTTGAGAAAAACACATCCCAGAAAAACTCTGTCCCCCCCAAATTCGCACCCTTGCTCCCCCCATCACCACTGAACTCAGCATTTCACCAATGTGCACAGGGGTGATTCCTCCCAGCAGGCTGGGAGCATTACGGAGGCTGGAATCCCTCCCTAGGAGCAGTTACAGACCATTACTAAGCTGAACCTGGGGACTCATCACCCAGGTTATTGCTCTGGAAGCAGCTCTTGCTGCCTGCTACAGAAGATGAAAATGAGGACTTAAGCTTATGGATTGCGACAGTTTGGAGGTATGGAAACTTCCATACGGTGAGAACTATAAGAGCTCGGTTATGGCTCCTGCCTGACCATTCCAGTCCACTTCAATTGCTGAGGCAGTCATTGGATCGTCCCACCTGATCCCATCGAGATCGTTGAGCAAAGCCATCCACTAGAACGTGTCATCCCCACAGGCTTTGGAGAGTTGGCAAGCAGTACAGACACTTCTAGAGCAGAGAAGGATGGCCACCCACTGTGCCAAAGCCTACAAGAGAATAAATTTCCAACCACAAGTAGTTGGGGTACAGGACCGTACCTCTCCCTCCTCTAAAAGGGTTTCCTCGTAAGAAATAACCATTAACCTCCAAGATGGTACCCACACCATGGCAGCTACCAGATTTTCCTGCATCATCTTATCCCAGTCTATCATAACCCAGCTCCAGCCAGTTACCCGTCATCCACACTCCCAGAAACATCAAATTTTGCTCAAGCCAACCAAGCATGCCACTGTGAAAGCATAACCCTCCCTCTCACACGGTGTTTCCTACCCAAAACAGATAAGCAAAAAGACAGCCTCACGATCCAAAACCTTAATATCCGAGCACAAGAGCAGCGGTGAGCAGACAGATGGATACTCATCAGCGAGCAGAAGGCAGCAGTGAGATCACCACGATGCCTGGGAGAAGCAGTACCCCAGATTTATGTCCAGGTTCGAGCGTCTGCTGGAGCAGAAGGTCAGAGGAACAGCCCTGCCTGCCAGGGAAGAGGAGCAGTAAATTCTGCTTCCTACCACAGCTGGCCTGGAAGTTACAGAAGGGTAAAATTGTTGTTACGCCATCCTGAAGGATGACATGGTTTTCCCAGAATGTTCTTGCTACCATTGCTCTAAATTTCAGACCCTGTATGGGACTACTGAAATCCACAGCTGTATCTTCTGGGCTGTGTAACTATAAGAAGATAAATTGGACTCAAAGAAGAAAGTAATTTAACACAAAACCAAGCCACAACAAGTTAGATCAATCACGGACACAAGCACAAGATACTGCTTCTAAGGTGGGGAGACACAGCCAAGCAAAGCAGGGTGAAATCAGGTGGCCAGCTTGAAGCTTAATGTGAGCCCACCAAAATTTGAGGGAGAGGGAGATAGTTTCATGCAAACACAACTGAGGGAAACAAAAGAGTTAGGAGTTTGCCAAAGGAGAAAAAAATATAGTCAAGTTCAGAAGAAAAAATGGATTTTAATGTGTTTTAATTAATAAAGCGCATTTCCATTCATCAATATTTAGAAAGTCTATAAACACTGAGCTTGCCAAGTTTTAATTACTATGGGTTGCTTCTTCCTCCCTCCCCTTCTGAAAAAGGCATCAGAACTGCAGCTCTGTATCTCCACATTGGAGGGAATGGCAGTGCCCAGTGCTGTTAATAAGAGGCTGCCTGCAGCCTGCAGGATCTCAGCCCTTCCCACGGGGACTTTCTACCCATTCTCATGCTCCAATTTTCATTCATCAAAAAATAATAATAATAAAACCCTTTCATCAAACATGCAGAGTGGATTGATACGCACATGCTTTCCCCCTCCTTTAATGATTCTGCCAAAGGAGAAAAATAACTCAGATGTGGCCAAGAACGACGTTTAAAAGTGTTTGTTGGTTTATAGCCATTCATTGCACTTAATTATAGATGTGTTATAACTTGCGTGGTCTCCTTCCTTTTCTGAGCTGAGTTACAGAACCAGCCACAACCACACACTTCCACCTCCAACAACAGCGTTGCAGCAGATCTTGCTAAGCAGTCATTTCCCAGAGCTTCTTGCCACGAGCAACACAACCAACACAGATGCTCGTCACCAGTCCCCAGGAAGCCCAGGAGACCTGAGCAAGAGGCAAACACCTGCTGATGGGCAGTGAGCCATCCCCATGCAGGGCTCACAGGGCACTCTCAGGATACGACGTCATCAATGGATGCCAAGATTCCATGTGAGCACAGCTGGGTGCTCAACTAGATGTATGTGTGATAACAAAGAACCTTCCCAGCACAAATGGCCCTCAGGGGGATGGCATGCACTGGATGGCACAGGACAAAGAGGAAAAAAGCCTTCCCAGGTCAACTTCCATCAGCCTGCTCTCCAATAACAGACCATTTCCCACCAACGCAGCAAGATGGCAGCTTCACACTCAGGAACCCACCTCATCATCCACCATCTCTTCCTTCCTCACATCTCCCTTCTCTTTGTGGGCTTAGCTTCAGCTCTCCAGCCAAAAGGGGAGAAAACAAAACAAAACAAAACAAAAAAAAAAAAGGGAGGGGGGATTAAGACATAAAAGTTTATTGATTGATTTAAAATTATGCTTTGAAACAAAACCCTCTGGATTGGAAAGCTTGTATTTCAGTGAGAAAAAGGGATGGTGGAAGTCAGGAAACACACCGAGAAATAAACAGCCTCGTCTCAGAGCACATATTTCCTCTTCATTATGCCCCTGAGAAGGTGTTAATATACAGTCTACAATATATTAATCACCCCTCTAACTTCCAAATGCGAAATGCATCATTAACATTCATGTTGTTTTCAATTAGTTTGCTGTATGGGAAGGAGGGGAACAAAGACAGGTTCCTTCACTAAATTTTGTTCCATTTGCAAAGTGTGGGGATCATAAAAAGCAGCCTGAGTGAAACTCCTGCACTCCCCCCATCCACACGGGTCTGACAGCACGATGCAGAGAGCCCTCTAATTGATGTGGTCATTAGGAAAAGCCGATGCCATGGATAACGTTTGCAGGCAAGTGGGTAATTTAGGAGTCTACTTTCCATTTTCAGGAGTGATTCAAGCACTCTGGGACAGATTTTAAAAGAATATCAGCCACCAAAATAGGCAGATAAACACCTAGTGGGATTGTTAAGGTCCCCTGAACTAATAAAGGCCCTGACTCCTATTGATACTTCCATTTAAAAAGAAGGGCATCGAAGCTATTTTGATCCAAAGCCATAGATGTTCTCCATATAGAGACAAGCTTTGGGGAAAACCTGCTTGTTTATCACCCTTGAGAGTTGTTTGGGCATCAGCTGTGACATTTCACATCCAGCCAAACCCTTCAGACCGTCCTGGCCATTCTGTCAAGGACTCCACACAACAGCAAAGCTGAAGCAGTCCAACAGAACTTGTTGACAAACCACTTTAAGGCTGGATTCTCCTCCTGATCCCAGTCCCAGCTCAGTTCCTGTCCAGAACTACCAGCCATGGGCTTCCTAAACTCATCCCAAGTCCAACTACAGCACATCTTTCAGGAGAAGCATCCCACTCCAACGTCAAGTTGCCATGCAAGGACAGCTGGCCGCAAGCCTTAGGAGCAACATTACAGTTTCTAACGACTCTCACTGTTCAAAAACAGCTGTCTTATTTCCACGCAGAGTTTCTTGAGCTTTAGTTACATGCAAGTAGTTCTAACTGTATTTTCTTAGACAAAGACTTGGAGTCGCTTTGCCAGCAGGATTTTGTGATGAGAAATCAGACACTGTGAGCCCAGGAAGATGCTTCACATCTGAGATCCCCCCTCCAAAAGGAACACAGTTCAGCTCTGTGCTGACTTTAAGGGGATGCCACAGAAGGGAGGCGGGATGGACTCAAACTGAGGTTTGCATATCCAAGTTCAACCCTCCCCAAAATATCATTCCTGGAGGTGTTTAGGAACCATGGAGATGTGGTACTAATGGACACGGTCAGTGGGCATGGTGGGGGTAGGCTGGGCTTGGGGATCACAAAGGGCTTCTCCAACTATAATGATTCTATGATTCCATCAACCCCCACACCAGCAGGCAGCTCAACACCAGAGGTCCAAATGACGCACCCAAGGTGCAACAGCTGAAATGGGGTTGCCCTCATGTTCCAGTTACATGAATGCAGCACTGGGTCTGCAGTGCTCCCAGCTGCCATCCCAACCTGCACACAGAAGCAGGGTTCCTGGGGCCAGTGGTGGCCCCGTACATCAGGATTCGGCTGCTTATCCCCCCATGGGAGAAGCAATAATCAAAAACCTCCCACACAGACAAAGGGAAAGACAAATATTGAGCCCTTTCTAATTAACAGGAGTTACATGCATCTTCCTTTAACTGTGGCAGCAAATTCCACTTAATCCTCCTCATTATGTCACGTGAGCCCTTCTACAAAACAGCCTTTTGTTTACAAGAGACACTGCCAGCAAGAGCTGAGCCCAACACCCAGCCCCAAACCACAATCCCTATTGCCCACGGTCCTCCCTGGATGGGCACAGCATCCCATGGGGATCAGCCAAGCCAAAAAAGTACCTCCACTGCCGAGATCTGAAACCACCAGAGGAACAGGTTGCTATGGTTGCCAAGATTTAATCCGAATTGATACAGGTAAAAAAAAAAAAAAAAAAAAGAAAAAAAGAAAAAAAAAAGAAAAACGTAGTGATTAAAAATAAATAAATAGACAAATCTGGGCCTTGCGCCATGAAAAATGTGAAGTTGTCCTTGACTCCAGAAGCAAATGAGGCATGAAATGTTTCAAAATGTGATATTGAATATAAGGATGTATTTAATATTTTACAAGACTGGAAGTCTTGTAACAAAGGAGTCGGATAATAAATCAAGCTGAGAGGGGGCAGTTCTCCCCTCCTCTCCCCTCTCCTTACCTCTCCCTGGGCTCAGAGCTAGGTCTGAGTGGCTGAATCATCCTGCAGAAAAGAAAGCCAAACATCGCTCACTAGAAAACTGGAAGTGCTTCATTTGTCCATCGAGAGCAATACATTCTCATTAATCATCTATTCTGCTTGAAAGTCATTGTTAATTTCTGAAGACGTCTATTCTCCACAGCTATTCCTCCAGAAAGGGCATGAAGGCTTCAGGCAGAGCTCTACATGAAGGAGACCTCCGCAATCAATTAATTTACCCAATTGGCTTAATTGCTTACCTGGGTCACCGGTTATCAATTCACCCTTAGTTATTTGCAAAGGAAGAGTTGTCCATTGACTCTCCCATCCTGATTTTACATCCACGACTTTTCCTCCTCTGTTGGCTGCCAAATGTCAAAGCTGGAGAACGGCAGCTGCCACCCAACAGCCCGAGGGCTAGGGGATCCATCCCAGGGGTTCAGCAGAAGGAACCGTGCTCAAGAGATGGAGCACACGTTTCACTTGGCATTGCCCAGACACACACACACGCACTTTTTATCACTGCTTCTAACATCAAACGAAATGGAAAAAGTGCAGTGATTTATGGCCCTTACGTCAACAGCCTGACTCCCCCGGGGTCACCCCAAAGGAGCACCTCCCAGACTCTATTTCTAACCCTCCTTCCTATGGCAACCAGCCACTCACAGCCCCCAGGAACCCACCCACCACCTACAGCTCCACCTGGCAGGGCCAGCTCCCTCCAGTAGTTTGGTTCCACAAAAATAGCTGTCAATAGGCAGTCCCTCAGCATCCTCGCAGGCAGGCAGGATGCCATGCAAGCTCCATTCTTAATAGAGAATTTACACACAATAGCTTTTCTGAAGCTTTTTTCACGGCCGGGGCATTCAGTCTAAGCTTATTTAGTTACCAGAGAATCCAACCACGAGAAAGAAATCCATGGGAAACCAGGCTTCATTACTTGCAGCGCTGATGATTCTCCCTCGAAGACCGCGAGGGAAAAGAAAAACATCGGTGCTTGAAGTGATGGAGCTCCCAGCACACACCTTGAGATTTATTGCCCTGAGTAATTGAAACACCGCTTTGCTGAATTGCAAAGCAACACCTGCTCAAGGCTTAGGGAAGCTTGGTGGAGACGGGAAAGCCTCGCTCCACCTCCAGACCAACAAAACCCCACGTGCAGCAGCATGGAGACACCCTGCTCATCACCCCGCTGGGAACATACAGCATCACTTCAGGCTGGAGAAAACTCTTTTGTTCCAAAGTCGGTATTTATATCCTTAATAAAAAGATGAAGTCACATTTCAAAACAAAATTACTCCGTAATGGGAAACAATCAAAGCATGTTATTTATAAATCGTGAACTCGGCGCATTTCCTCTCTTTGAGAATTCTAACTTTAACCTTTCTATTTTCCAAGCTTTTTTTTTTTTTTTTTTTTTTTTTTTTTTTCTCTTAGAAATTCACTCTGAATTTCTGGCAAGGAGTCACTCTGTTCACCAGACACGGAGCAGCACTCAGAGCCCCACTGGGACCACCCGTCTCTCCCTCCCACCAGCAGTGCTCACAATTTGGCCATCCCATCCTCTCCCCTTCCTTCCTATCATCACAAAACATTCCCATCCAACATTCTTTGCCTCAGCAACTCCAAGTCAAACATACGAAACGGCGCCTTCCTTCATTTCTCCAAGAAGTAATTAGAAGTGAGAAGAGGAGTGGAGAACGTAGACGTTACCCTTCCTGAAAGAAAGCAGATTTCTAATTAGCAAAGGAAGAGCTTCTGTGGGATTCTTCCTCCAAACAGCTGTTGCTGAGGGATCGTCTGTCTTTTTTTCTTCTCTTACCCTTTCGCAGTAAAAAGTTCATTTATTTTGATGTATACTACTGCTGCAGCATCCAATTAAAGCAGACATAAGACGAGCGTCGAGGGACACCGCAGTGCAAGAAAGATGACTTGGTGGGTCCTAAAGCACTGCAAACAGCAGGGGCACAAACGGGAAGGCACAAAGTGACACTGGGACCTCCAGCAGTGGCAGCTCATGGCACCCAGCCCAGCACTGGGACAGACCCAGAGGCATTTAGTAGTTGACATGGGGCTTTTTTCACCCATTGCTGAGAGAATGCTTGTATTGGAAGATGAATCGTGCAGAGTAACTATAAAAATCTACATACAACAATGAGATTAAAAAGAAGAAGAAAAAAAAAAAACAAGAACGCAGCAACACGCTGTTTTCTGAGAATGCTGTACAAAGGCATTCAGGTGAAAAAGATTCTCAGACACCAAATATAGAAAGTTAACATTTTGCTAGTTAGCTTTTTTCAGGCTTCAGCCTGAAAGCTGCAGACACAGACACACACACACACCCCAAATGAGAGCATCAGATGCCTTCCATGCCAAGCAGAACCAAAGCAAACCCCCCTGCCCTGGTACGAGTTCCTTTCCTGCCAGAATCATAGATGGGCTGGGTTAGGGGAGACCTGAAAGATCATTCTGTTCCACCCCCTGCCATGGGCTGGTTGCCACCCAATAGAGCAGGTTGCCCACAGTCCCACCTACGGCCTTGAGCACCTGCAGGGATGGGGCAGCCTCGCTTCCAGGACACGACAAAGTTGATTGTTTTCAAACCAAGCCAACATCCAGGTTGTGATGTTACTTTGTACACACACAGAAGCTTCTCATGTCACAAAATTCATTTCCATTATTTTTTTTCTTCTTGGTTGCATTTGTTTTCCCCTTGTTACCACTGTAACACGGGAACGTTTGAAGAGTTCTTTTGAAGGGGAGCTCAGTGGGGCTGTAAACCATCCCCTGCAGAAGAGAATCTCAAGCAAAATCCCAACCAAGACTTCTCTACACGAGTATTTACATCCAAGGATAATATTGGCATGAAAGCTAATGGAGCTAGGCAAGTTCTAATTCCACAATGCTGAGGGAAGGAAGGATCTAGAACAGCCTTTCCAAAAACTAAGAAAGGGAACAAACCAGCAGCAGCTTTGCGCTGGTTCACGCTAAGTTCTACCAAGACAGGTACCTGCAATTGCGGGCCTGTGCATCTCCTTCTGGGTTTACATCCAACGTCCCTTCAACACATCACACAGGGAGAGCAGAGCAGCACACATACATACGTGCCACGTGTGGTGCTTTCAGCCAACCCTGCATCCTTGGGGCTGGAGGCAGCCGTGGCACGCAGCCACACCACGCACCGACGCCGCACAAACAAACACACCTACAGAGCACTCCGTGAGCTGCTTCCTCCCAGCCTGCAGCCTCCACCTCCAGGCACAAACCATCCGCAATCCTTCCCTGACCTCAGGCAGTTTCATACCAAGACCTAAAGAGTGAACGTTGGCAGGAGGGGTCAACAGAGAGACGCGGCGACAGATTTTCCAATCACTGAAATGGTGTTTGATCAAAGGGGTGGCTCAGAAATCACTGCTGGTGGATTGCTGGGGGAAAAGAAGAGCAGCAGGCATTTCACAAGCCATCGTTTGCCCACATCACGCACCTTTCAAAGCAGGCATCTCTCTCCGTCTGCTCAACCCAGCCCTGGTTTTTTGGTGTACTTACATCAGCTCTTCTTTGCTCTTCAGTCCATATTACACCATTGCAATCCAGTGCTATAACCCAACCCATTATGAACATCAGCCTGATCAGGGAGATTGCTGCATATAATAAACGTGCATAACGTAGACGCGGGAAGCCAAAGACACCTGTATATTTTTGGTTTTGTAAAGACAAATAGCCTCAATTGTTTAATCAATAAAAGTGCCTCTCCAACTCCTACTGTTATTACAAAGCAATTTCAGACAGAGTGAAAAAGAACCACTGCATCTATATTCCTGTCAAAGCAGACAGTGTTGACGGGCCGGTGAGCCATCCACCTGGACACGTCCTGTGCTGCTCCCAGAGCTCTCTGCAGCTCCTTCTGAACAAGCTGAATCACTGCTGCGTCTCAATCTCTCCCTAGCACCTGGTTTCCCATTGGCCTGAATGGGGTTTCATCCAGGGAAGGACTCTTTTCCATCAGAGCATCTTGTCTTTGGGCTTCTTGCTTAGAATTGGAAAGTTGTGGAAAGGCCAAATTGGAAGAGACCCAGAACACACAACCCCTGGCTCCACACAGCACTGCTCAAAACCCAAACCCTACACATCCTTGATATTGCAAGGAGGAATGGTTTTAAACTGATAGAGGGGAAGTTTAGGTTGGATATTAGGAGGAAGATTTTCATTCAAAGGGTGGTAATGCACTGGAACAGGTTGCCCAAGGAGGTTGTGGATGCCCCATCCCTGCAGGCATCCGAGGCCAGGCTGGATGTGGCTCTGGGCAGCCTGGGCTGCTGGTTGGTGACCCTGCACACAGCAGGGGGTTGGAACTGGATGATCATTGTGGTCCTTTTCAACCCAGGCCATTCTGTGATTCTATGATCTGAGAGCAGTGTCCCAACACCTCGTGAGCTCCAGCAGCTTGGGGCCATACCGACAGCCCTGCTCCCACCTGGGACTGCTGCAGCAGAAAGAGAAGAAAACCCAAGAGACAGGAAGATGCCATGCATTCCCACATCACTGCAAACTCTCTTCCACATCCCTTGCAACAGAGGCATTTTCCCCCCTTTTCTTTTTCCCTTTACCTCTCCCAGAGGCTGTAAATTAACCGCCAGCTCCCTGGTATTTCACACACTGCTCTCCTTCTGGCTCCTCTCCAAATCTCCAGGGTGCCATTCTTTTATCCGCCTCCTCCTCGCTGCTCTCTTTCCTTCCCCTCTCCAGTTCACCACCCCTCCCTGGAGGATTCTCCATGGGCTTACATGGCCAACATCACCCAGAGAAGCTGATCTCACCCAGGCCTCCTTCGGTCCCTGTCTCCTTACCCTGAAGTTCTGCTCTCTGGGAAGGGACCATGCTTGCCCTTTCTTCTGCAGGTGACAAAATCCCAAAGGAAATGAGGAGAAAGAGGGAAATACATCACCGATCCCAAGGATGCTTCGTCCATCACCTGCTGTACAGAGCTGCCCTTCAGTCCTGCTGAAGAGAACTATTCATCTTACTTTTTGCCAGGGAGAGAAAAAAAATGTAACCTCTTGCCTCAAAAAGGGAGGAGAAGATAAAAACGGGGCTTGTGGTGACTTCTCTCTGAAAAAATTAATCCTGGTAACAGAGACATCTATGAGAAAGGAACAGCTCTCTGCAGAGCAGCCATGGAAGAGGAAGCCAGGCCAGAAAGGACAATTGCTTTAAGGTAATAACGCCCCGTATGTACTTCAGTGCCCCATATGTACTTGTGTTTCCTTCTATTGCACGGCTGTAACGCTCAAACACCCTGCAAACACTCTGTCAGCCACAATAAAAGTCACATCACAACAAACCAGCAGAAAGGCCGCTCCATAAAACACATTCTCAATAAAATAAAATAAAAATAGGAGAGGAAGAAAACAAAGCCAGTGTTTGCAGTGAGGAGCCTCGGCGCCTCTTGCCCATCACTTTCATAGCCACAAGAGACTTGTCTGCTTTTTTGCTTGGGGAACAGATTCCTGCAGCTTTTAGCAGCTCTTTGGAAAACACATCTTCCCACGAGTCCCCATCCGCAGGCAGCGTGCTGGATGGGCACAGGGAGGGCAGGACCTCATCCTGTGCATCAACATCCCAATGTCTGCACCTCACCCTGCCCAGCACAGCAAGGATGGGGCGCATTCCTGACCCTTCCAATAGTGCAGAGCCATCACAGTGGGATGAAGGCATCACCTCCTGGGTTTTGGGGCCGCAAGGTCATTGATGCAAAGGGAATGCTGCCAACGGAACCTCAGCCTCCCTCACCTTCCCTGATGGCTTTGCCCATAGCATCCATCCACACATTTTTTTCTGCTCATCACAGAGGAAACCTTTCATGCTAAAGGGTTTTTTTGGCCTGAACTCACTATGCCAGGTGGGGTTTGGTCTCCAGACGCATTGGAGCATGGCTCTCCTGCACTGAGAGTTATCCTCACAAGTTCTTAAGATGCCAACAATGAAGAATCCCATTGTTCTCCTAATTAATTCAGCAATCTCAGTGAAATAATACAAGCTGCAATTGTAATTCCAAGCTCACCCCTCGACCACTGGAATCAACTAATTAAATAACAATCAGCGCTACTGCTTGCATTTAGAAGATGGACTATTCCTTTTTATTGCCACAATTAGAGAATGCACTCAATAATCAGAATGAAATACAAATTTACCCAGGAGCCCACTAAATTATGACCATTCATACTTTGTTTTCTTTTTGCCCAAGCATAAGGATAGCAATTTCTCCTCTATGTGTCTTCAAATAGAAAAGGCAGAGATGTGTGGAGGTCACCAGCTGCAGACAGCCCTGCTGTGCTGCACCATCTTCCCTTCCTGCAATATAGGATAACCTCTGGGTTTTTCATCAAGGTCCCTCGTAACCATCTTGAGCTGCAGCCTTTATTGGATAAATCAGCATGGGGCTGCACACATCCACATGGAGATTTCAGCTAAATAGGGAATCGATCTGGTGTTGCTGGTGGGACTGGGACGTGTTGCCCTGCTGGCTCAGGTTTTGGGAGAGAGACGACACAAGGAGGTGCCAGGTGGACAGGAGCATCCATCCCATGGATGTCACCTCCCCTCTATGTCCTTGTGCCCTCAGCAGCAAACTGAAAACCCTGGTTCTCTGCAGATTGAGACCTCCTCTAAGGGACAGTTGGATCACAGCACGTCACTGCATGCAAACACTAGATATTATAGACAGAACAAAATCAGTGCATAGAAAAACAACTGGGGAATAGTTCTCCATTTTAACGAGGAATATGTTGACACATCTGCCATGCTTTGAGCCTTTTTCCTTCTCCTGCACTACCACCAATGGCTCTGAGCTGCTCTGTGCTTGTACCAGTGCCAACCCTTCCCTCCCATTTCTTCCAGCCTTGATCCAGCAGAGCCCAACACTGACATACTGCATCCTCTCTAGTGCTGCACTGGACAATAAACTGGAGAGTTGTGGGTCCCTTATGTAGAAAGCAGCACCATGTTGGCCACTGACCTGTGCCAGAGGACACTGAGCCACTGACCATCACTCTTTGGGTTCTTCATCCATCCATCCATCAAATCCATATCTTTCCACTCTGGAGAGAAGGATGTTATGGGAAACTGCTTCAAAGGCCTTACTAAAGTCCTGACAGACAACATCAGTGGTTCTTCCCTTGTCCACTGACACAGCTGTGCCATCATAAGTAACTGCATCTGAGCAATGGGATGGAGCAGTCAGCATCCCCGTTGGCACACCAGTGACTCTGATCAAAGGGGCCCAGATTTCTCCATTAAGAGCACATCATTTTCTCTGTCTCTCCTCTTAGCTGCCAATCCTGCAAACTCAAACCGGCACTGGAGACTCACACTGGGTCCTTTCCTTTTGAACCATCATGATTCATAAACATCTTATGCAGCAAACGCAGCCCAAGAGATCACAGAGTCCTGGGGATCCTGGCTCTGGGTTTAGGGAAAGAGAAGCACAATTGCCCGGTCCTTGGGCTGAGACCACATTAGCATTTATGCTGTAGGGTGTGCAACGGTGGCACACAGCTGTAGGACCAATCCCTTGGGTCCATAGCAGCCAGAGGGGATGGGATGAGCACCTTCAAGGCAGTCGCTCCAATAAGAGACACCCACAGCAGAACCACAGAGATAGCTGGCATGGATGGCAGCAGCAGCAGGAGGAGGTGTGAAAATTAAATTGGGTAAAAGGCAGGTGTTCGGGAAGGAGTGGGGGCTGCAGGAGGAGAGGTAAAGCAACAATCACATCGAACAATACTTTTATTGTGCTGCTGTCATGGCACTTCCCAACGTTTGCAAAACGCTCCTGTCTGCTTCGAGGAGAAGAAATAGAAGGAGCTCTGAACTTTATAATCACTCTGTCGGGGTGGTGGGAGACAAAGGAAAGTCATGTCTCTGTTGGGTCCAACCAGAGCTCCTTGCTCCTCCAAAGCCCAATTCAACAGCCACGCTGCTCTGCCACACCACAACGTGTGACCCAAGGGCTGGAAAGCATCTTTGAGAGCACAAAGCCCTACAAAAGCCCATCTCCAGCCCAATCATGCCACGTTTTATGGAGCTATTGGATTATCCCCAGACTGCCTGCAAAGGTGGGACACACAGAGCAGGGCTGAACCATCACATTGTGCAGCCCAACCACTCTCCATGTACAAGGTTTCAGATAAAGCAGCACCCATGCTTCAGAAATCAAGAGCTGTGATTACACAGGATGGTGGCCAACACACTCTGCAGCGAGAGCTGGAGAGAATTTCTCAGATAATTTTTGTCAAAAGAATGGTCTGCTTCCAAAAATTGCTAATTTTTGCAATCCAGCCCCCTCACCAAGAAGATTCCAATTTTTTCCCACCAACCCCTCAAGTCACATTCTCACTTTCTGTCTCCTTTACTAGGGGTTACTGAAGAGAAAAAAAAGCTCAAGAAAAAAAAAAGAGCAGAAGGGAAAAGAAGTCGTGAGAAGGAGCAGCATGACTTTTGCTTGTTGCCTCCAAAACAGCAACTACCCCCACGTGTACACTGGCCATTCTGGAGCTCCCTCCAGCTCTCCTGGGTTTGCTCCAGGCTGCACAGAACTGGGGACAGTGGGGGCAATGGGCTGTGCCCTCCAGAGCTGAGTGCCACCAGCAGCTCTCCTGCCCCCCACACACACTGCAATGGCTGTCCTGACTCACTGTAGTTATTCCCATTCCTATCTTTTCACTACGACGCAGCAAGCAGCAAAGCCTCAGGGAAGAGCCCAGTGCTGCCCATGAAGAAGCCCCCATGGATGCTCCCATCCTGCTCCCACCTCACAGCTCTGAGCTTCAGCAGGTTTGAACGAGCGCCTATTAATTACCCAAACGTAATGAACGAGCTTGATTTCACCAATCAGTGTCCTGAGCGTTTTGGCATCGCCACAAAAACCCAAAGGTTGCCCAACCCCTATTGTGCCCCTTCAGATGAGTGGGACCTCCATCTGTTTGCATCACCTCTCACAGCAAAGTCACCTCGAAGTGACTGGAGGCTGTTCCCATAAGAGGAGCACGAGGAGTTAACTGATTGCAGGCAATCCATTCACAACACGGTTTGCTATATGCTGGCTTTGCTACTACCAAGGCTGAAAAGGACTGGGAGATGCTGCTTCCTCAGCTCATTGCCAACATGGAGCCCAGTGGCCCCGCTGAGAGGGCTTTGCTGGAGTTTCAGGAAGCCAAGAGATCACCATCAAAGTTTATAAATGGCTCCAGAAAATGAGCGAGTGCCAGGCCTGCGCCCACCAGATCAGGATTTGAAAGAACTTGCAAAGAAAAACAGATTAACTTGTCCCAAAGGAGATTTATGCCCAGCCTTCTTTGCCGTGTCCAGTATCAGAAATATTTCCACCCTTTCAAAATAAAAAAAAAAAAAAAAAAGAAGAAAATCTTGACTGCATAACCCTTGCTCTCTGCAGTTCTCATTCTCTCGCCATCCCCGCGAGCGCCCAATCTGGATGACTTTGAGCTCAAGGATATCTTGCAGCAAGCAGGTCTGCAGGCAGACGCTGTGCTACGTGGGGAGGACGGGCTCACTGCTGGCACAGAGACCACAGGTACACTCTAAAAAATAATTGGGAAGAAAAAAGAAAAAAAAAGACCTTTTCCCAGTGCAACTTTTTAAAAATCGTTCCCAATTAATCAAAACAATCCACTTGTGGAAGTGAATTGCAAACTTCTTTTCCGGGGGGAGGGGCAGGGAACAGCGGGGCATCTCTCCAAGGAGCAGAAAAAGGAAAGCAGCAGCACAAACCCCAGGAAAGGTGCTTCTGCCATCAGAGTATTGCAAGCTCTAATCACAATCCCATAAATGAGTTACCTTGATTAGCCAAGCCCGATTTGGGCACAGTTGCTCTTGTTTCCCTGACAGTGTTTGATCTGTTAAGTGCTTTCCATTCCCCCCCCAGGCAGTGGTTCAGAAGGGTTATTACCATTCAGCAGACACACACGTGCCTGTCGTGTTTTGCTCTATTACAGCTTGCCACGTTCACACAAACGTTTTTTAGCAGTCGCTCTCCCCATCCCCAACCGCTTCTGCAGTTGTGCAACTTGTCCCAAGCCCTGCATGTTAATTAAAGGGACGGAAGAGGCTGTGCTGAGAAGGGATGAGTTGTGGAATGGTCGGGTTGGAACAGACCTCAAAGATCACCCAGCTCCATCCCTATGCCATGGGCTGGCTGTCCCCGCTCCATCAGGCACCAGGTCAGCTCACCCACATCCAACCTGACCTTGAGCAGCTCCAGATGGAGATATTTTCCTTGGGCCCACCATCAAAACCATTGTGCTCTCACTTACCGTAACTCACTGCCACAAGGAGGGCACACATTCACACCGCCACAGCCCAAACCACGCATCCTGCTGTGTCACCAGGTGCTGGATGACAGCATCCCTCACGGATGGACAAACTGACACAACTGTAGCCACCACCAGCACCCTGCTCTGGTTTAGGACAGGCAAACCACACCGGTGGGGCTTGGTGCAGCAGCAGCTGTATTTATTTCAGCCCCATCACACACGTGGCAGGGATCGTCCCCTTTACAAAGGACACACACAGGGAGGAGCACAGGCAATCCCTCCATTTCTACCCCTCCTCGCAGCCACCACCACCACACACCTGAACTGGATGCAGCTGTTAACGTTATTAATTTTTTTAAGAAGTCCCATTAATTTCACTGCTTTCCCAACGCCCGCCCCGATGCGCAGCCCTTCTGCTGACACAAGGCCTTTCCCAAAACGCGCCTTCTTGTTGCTGTCGACGTTTACAAATTCTGCCGTCCCCATCTGTCCAGTTAATTACTTCGTGCAGTAGCCTGTTAGCTCCTTAAAAAATGAAAAAAGACCCAATTATCATTCTGGGCAGCTCCTTCCATCCCAGAGAAAAGCACATCCCCAGCGCCGTAATGGCTTTGTTACCGCTTTCAGCTGACTACAGGCAGTGCTGTGCAAGACTTCCTTTATTCCAATGGGACGAGGGCACAATTCCCAGCTCCCTTCTCGGTGACATCTCCCTGCTCTCCCCTCTGGGACACCCCCCACCCATCCCCACACGCCTTCTCTTCACCACGAGGCACACGGATGGGTGTCGGTGCCATTCATTGGGATGAAGGCAGGAGGGTTTCGCTCGGGTTTGCCTTCAATGAGAGCATTTTCCCCGGAACAAGGGGCTGAATTCAGCTGCTCGGTGCTGCCTGATCGCTGCGAGTTGCCAGAGTAACCGAGGGCTGGAGCTGCCAGGGCCACGCTGCAGGGAGGGACGGGGCTGATGGCTGGCACTGCTCAGTCCCCAGTGGCACCGGGGGCACAGATGAGGGATCCCAGCCCCCAAAATCTCCCACTGAACAAAAGCGTGTGGCCCCTGGAGATGCAGAATCGTTCCCAGCACCTGCTGGGGATGCTCCATCCGTTCAGAAGTGAGGACACCCCGCTGTCACCTCGCCCCAAGAACCTGCCCTGCACTCCCAGAGTACCAAAGGGTTTTCCCCATCTGAGATGTGGACACAATCCAATGCTATGGCTGTAAGGGGATTCGACAGGTTAACAACCTTCAGCCTGAAACAGAACACTGTGAGGTCTCCTTCCTTAGTGGTCTGGCACACCAAAGGTCAAACAGAAGCGGTTGTCTCAGGCAGAGAGGACATCATTTGTGCTTTGAGGGCAAACACAGCCATCAGACAGAGGCTGCCATCCCTCAGCACCCCACGATCTCCCTTACCTGATGAGCAGGAGCCAGGCACTGCCCCATTTCTAGAGGCCCTGAAAGCTTCAAGGAACATTTCCATATAAAACCCAGCCTGACTTCCACAGAGTTTGGCTGTAAAGAGGGCCGTGCTCTGTGGGGAGCAGAGGGTGCACAGAGGCATCCATATGGAACCAAAGCAGTTGTTTATGGAAAAGTTTGGTCCCACTTCTCCTAGACTCATTTGAGTTGGAAGGGACGCTCCTCAGCCACCTATCTCAGCGCCTCACTATTTCAGCCACTCAGCAGCACTGCCTGATGCCCGGCCTCAGTTTTTCTCACCACAATTTCTGCTGTTGAGAAGAGCCCATTCCCTCTCTTTGCGACTGTTTCTCTTGGATTCCTGTGGGGCTCAGTGCTGAGATGGCAGCAGCTTCCCACAATTTAATAAATCAAACATCACAGAGCAACACTGATGGGCCACCTCATTTCAGCTGCCCAGATCAGAACTGTGCCACCCCTGCACTGCCATCCCAGCCTACACACAGCACAGCTACAAAGCACTGATTGGGGCTCTGCCAATTAACTGGCCAGGCAGCAACCACAAAGAGCCCCTCTCTGACGGTTCCATTTCTCATGGCCATCCTGGTGCACAGATCCAGGTACCCGAAGAGGCAGTTGCTTTGTGCCCATCTCATGGCCCCCAGAGAAGCAACAAGGTGATGCTCCTGCTCTGTTACACATCCCTGGGCTGGTGCTTCACCTCCCTTTGATTCCTTCAACCTTCCCTCTCCTTCTGCCCAAGAAGGATGGGACAGCCCTAACCCATCACCACCGCACACAGCTATCCGCAGCCATCCCCTGATGGATTCACCCTCTGCCTCTGCAGGCTGTACCCATTTGTTCTTTGCCTTTTGCTCCCAGACCCCATAAAGAACTTTCCCCTGTCATCATTAGGGCCGGCGCCTTCCCACAGCCGCTGACTAACGGCTCCCGGTGGCTCCATGTGACTCTTTTACAAATATTCCACGTTACCTCATTTCTGATGCAAAAGAACTATGCCCCAAATACAAAGCAACTCCGAGCTCCTGGGCTGCAGTGACCACACGCCATGAGCACACACGTGTGCACATACACACAGCCAGGCACGGCGATCGCATCGCGCTCACACGGGGCACATAACACATATATGTGACTTATGTTATTTAAATTAAGTCGATGTACCCTCACAGGGGAAAAACGAAGGGCCAACACACACACGCACACCAGCTGGCTGGATAATCTCCATCCTCTGAAAGCCGTTCCCCCAATAATTAGAGGTTTTGGATGCTCTAATGAGGTTAACGACTGTTCCACCCACGGGGCAAAGTTCAGAAGGAAAACGTGGAAGAAAGAGAAATAACAAAAAGGTGTAGTGAATTAAAAGTCCAACCCAGCTGTCTCAGTGTGAACATCCAGGTACACAAATACACAACGCAGTGCACCCCATGCTGGGGTTCCCCAAAAATTCACATCCCCATGGCACGGCAGAGCCGTCCTTGAAAGCAGCTCTGCTTTAGGAGCTGTGCCACCAAGCCAGGTTGGCTGCTGACATGCTCAATGCTCCGTGCTTACACTTGAATGAAAGTTTATAGAATCATTAAGGTCAGAAAAGACCACTAAGATCATCCAGTGCAACCGTCATCGAAGCTCAACGCTTCACCAACAGATTCACTGCTTTCCTAGAGTGGAGTTTTTCCATCAGCGCACACAGCCTAATAATGGGAACAAAATCAAGCCTATTGCCACAGCCTTAAGAAAAGGTTTACGCCCCAGCCAACCCTCCAGCATGACATTCTGGTGGTGTGAAAGGAGAATACCCCCTTCCATTCAGTTGAGTCTCTGCTCCACCAAAGGGCTGCGGCAAAACCCTCCGTTAGTCACGGCTGGCGAACTGGAAGGGGATAAAAGGGACCTGTGAGTAATGCAATGCTATAAAAACATAACCACCTCAATAATGGGAAAATCAAAACCTCCACGTAAACAAACCTGCAGAAACAGGAGTGCTTGAGCCAAGCTCGAAAATTCCATCTGCACAATTGCATTTTGAACATTTTGTCGGGAGCGATGTCTCACACAGCAGCTTGGAAATGGTGCATTTCTGGTCCTGACATATGTGCAAACACACAGACACTGCCTGAGGTGTCCAGGAACGGCCTTCCAGCCGCTGCTGTTGCAAGAAGGAAAGGTGAGGGGTAGCAGCTCTATGGAGCATATGCACAGCTTGAAGAGCTGCATTTATGCAAGCAAATGGAGCGTGTCAGCTGCACTGCATTAACGCCGATGTCTGCAAAATGGACTCAGGTATTTCCGTTGCTGGGACTGGAGATTTGCACGGCACAACTGAGGAGAGAGCTGTGCTGACACCTCCTCACCCGCCAGTAATCACAGCCCACGGAGCACAAAGCAATGCTCAGGAGCACTGCCAGAGCTCAGTGAGCCACAGCGTCCCCAGCAGCCCGAAATCAAAGCAAAAGAGTATTTGAGGACAACTTGCCTTCCTCGTGGCAGCTTTGTCACAGCCCTCAGCAGGCTCTAACTCCTGTCTCTTATAAAGTCGTTTTCCTATTCCTGGATGTCACCTGCAGATCTCTCCTAGCTGTGCTCTCCTCCCCATCTCCCTGCTGCCAGAACAAACCCTGCACGATCCTCCTCTTGACACAGAGGCATTCCCTGAGATCCGAGCACTACGGAATGAGTTCTCCTACAATACGATAATTGACTCAGTCTCCAAAGGATAAACATGTCAAGATATGAAAATCTCTTCTCCCCCCCCACCCTTCCCCTTCCCAATGCAATGAAGATGTGATTGAAAACGCCGTGTTCTGGGTGTATGAGCTATATTCTCCTAATTCATCATCCAAAATAAATTGTTCCATCATTTCTGCTAGTCAGAGGCTCCTCCAAGTCAGACGAGCCAAAAGCAGAAGTTTAAACACACTCAGCGCAGCAGCAAGAATATTCATCTCCCTCACCCCATGCAAACGTTCGATCATCGTCTCTCACCCGGGGTTAATTAATCTTTCAGAAGCACTCAAGCCCACCAAACACACAGCAGAATGATCCCAAAGAGGCCGATGGCTGCAGAGCATCTCCTGCACATCCCGCAGCTCAACGGTGATCCCGATGCCACGGGGTGAGCAAAGCCATGCAGCCGTCCCACGCTGTGCCACGAGCCTCGTCCTTTGGGAGAACAAGCAATGACTGCACTGCACTGCATCTCCTACAGGAGGAGCATCATCAGTGCTGGGTTTTATAGGGCTGTGCTGCACGCAGAGGATGCGGGGATGAGGAGCTCCACCAGACCCCGGGGATGACACTGGCTTTGGTTTCTCTCTTTCCCTGTTCCCATAAAGCACTATTCACTTCCATAATTGAACCTTCAGCAACAAAGAACCTCTAATGGATGAAGCAATTTCAGGGGAAGCTGGGATCCTAAATCCAGCCAGACAATCGGGTCCCTAAATCCAGGCAGGGAATAGCTCCTGGGCTGAGCTCAAGGGTTCAGTCCTTGTCTCGGGCCACTTAAGGGCCATGAAGGATGAGGTGCATTACGGCACTCGGGGAGAAGGATGGCAAGGGCTGAGATCACTCAAAGAGGAGGAGACGGTGCTAATTATACTGCCAGCAAAAACGGAAATGCTGGGGGAGAAAATACGAACAGCAAAGGCTCTGAATGGTGTCAGAGCAGCTCTGCTGTGTTACCAGCACTGAGCCACCATCCAGGAGGGGAGCAACAGAGCTCACCGCCGCGCCGACAGGCGATCAGTGAGCACTCAATTAACAGCTACAGCTTAAGCAAAAGGTGTTTGAGAAAACGGTGCTCTCCCTCATACTGATAAAGCAGGAAGATAAAGCAGAAGAGGGAGGAAGCTTGGTGAAGATGGTCAGAGGAGGAAGATGGGCAACCCAGCATTGCCAATTCCACAGAGAAATGGGCGACTGCTGTACAACACTGCCCAAAGGAACAGAACGTGAGCACGGTGCTGGTGGATTCTGTTCATTCTCTCAAGAAAAGAAGAGATTAATGACATAATTAAAGGATGTGAAGGACAACAAGGACTGTATTCAGAACTTTTATTTGCTATTGCCTCGTGCTGAGTTTTCCATCCCGCCACACTCTGCACTTCACCTACGGCAGCTCCTCAAGATGTATCATTTCAATTTAAAAACGGCCAATCTACCCAGTCCTGGGTAATTTGCTCCTGCGCCTACCTACAAAGCTGCACAAATATAAAACATGCCTTTCTGCTCATCAGAATTGATTGAGCACTCACAGAGCCATGCCCTGCCTTGGTGCCTTAGCTCCTGCTCTGGTCGGGTATTCACAGCCAGCACTCAAATCCCCCCTAAACCCTCTCCTCATTACAGGGCAGAGACGAGCCCCAGCCTCTCCCACACGCTCTATGGGCCCCAAATTATTCCTGTAGCTCTTATCTCTTACCAGTTCGCCGACATAATTTTTAAGGTACAGATACCAGGGCTGCACACAATGCTCTTCCTACTCGTATTCATTATTTCTCTGCTCAGACTGCCAACGATAGCACTAACACTCCCCGAGAATTCACACCACGCCAGGGCCAGCTCGTTATTGATAAGATAATGAAATTAAGCTCTGGCTCCTCACCTTGGCAGCAGCTCCCAGCACTGCTTCTCTCCAGGTGTGGGTTCTGCTCCCCGCTCTCATTAGCAGGGATTTGTAACTGAGCACCATTGGGGCTGTCTGCGCATTTTCCCTTTTTCCACCATAAATAACCAATATCTTGACTCAACACCGATACCCAGCCTCAAACCCATGCGTGTCACCTCAGCTCCATGACACACGTTGGGTAGCACAGACCCCAAACCCCAACCACGTGTTGCAATTCCAGGCCGTGCACAGAGCCAGAGCTCGGCACCCAATGCCAGCAAGGAACCACCAGGAGGGATGCGGAACCACAGGTTTGCTTCCACCACCCTCTCCCTCCCCATTCCCCACAGCAGCTGGAAGCCAACGCGTCCGGATGTTCCACCCATCATCAGAAAAAGATTTGTTGTGGAAGACGCGCGAGCGCTGACATCCGAAGACAAACAGGATGCAGATTTCTCCACTGCTTGCAGCGCATTATGGAAATACATTCTTAGGGACCATTAAATATGGGATTATTGACTAGATAGCAGCTCAATGGACTAGCTTGCAAATACGTCTTTCGACAATTCTTAAAATGCAGATTAATTATCTAACAGACCGGAACGTTGCCTTTTTTTTTTTTCCCACAGACTTCCTAATGATGTGTGCATAAACAAACATCCAGACAGTTCTGTTTGCATTTGTGGCGGCTGCGACGCTCCTCAATAACTAAATAGTGACTGAGGGGACTTAAATCTTGTTTAACACTCAGCAGGAGCAGAACAAAAGCCGTGTCAGCCCCAATCACAGCACAACGGGTTACGTTAAGGACCCCTGGGAGGTCCAGCTGGCCTAAAACCAAAACACCCATTTCTCAAGCACAGAATTTCAGGTAGAACTGAATTCTTTCTACAGGGTTTCCTTAAGGAAATACAACGCTGACAGCCAACACTGAACTCATATTCCCACTGACGTTGGTCTAAAGGTGTTGTACTGCAGAGATCCTGAGTCAGAACCCACAAATCTCACCTTGGCTTCCAATTTAGCATTGATAAGGTTGACAACGGTGGTATTTTTTCAATGTATGCAATTAATTTGTCATTGCATAAAATCACTGAGACCAGAAAACCCCTCTAAGATCAGCAGACCTGACCGTTTGTAGATGATGCTTTTCAGCTTGCAACCACATTACACCCATTCTGATGGGTTGCAGCGCTGTCGGATGTCAAACCCAGTGCAAAGGAAGTGTGAAACATTATTATTCCACTTCACACCCACTTCCCCTCGGCGTGAACGACAACGCAGAGCTGCGAGGCAGTGATGAATGGAACCTGGAGAGCAGCAGATGCTCTGTGAACACGAGCACCATCTCTGCCCCCAATGTTGTTCGGTCTATAGGAGACGAGATTACGCACCAGATGTTCCCAAATCTCACACAAGGAGAAGCAGAAATCCCATCCCCCCCCTGCCCTCAATGTGACAGACCAAGAGAAGAACTGCTCTACGGCAACAGCAACGCCTTGAAGGAACGCAGCACGTGGGAAACGGGTGCCACGGGTCCCAGAGCTCCCAAGACCTCTTTGTGCCTGGGATGCATTTCTGCAGACTCATTGCAAAGCCCCGCAGAGCGGCGGTTCTGGGGTCAGGGCAGAATTTCCATTAGCCCTAACCCAGCTTGGGATTGCCGGTGTGATCTGCTCCTCTCGCTCATACATATGCAATACGGCCGCGACGGAGCTCCTCCGCGCTGCTTCCACATCACCGTGCAGATACCGAGCTAGCCAAACAAAGTGGGAAGCGGGCGGGGAGGAGCAGAGCGCAAAACCTACACGCCTGGCTCTCTCTCCCTCCCTAAGGATGCAAATCAATCCTGCAGACATCAGGAGGATCCGAGCAGCGATAGAAGCCGCTCTCCGGACGCCGGGAGGGGCACAGGGACGGCTGGGGGATGCGCAGCCCCCATAACCTCCATTATACTCCCGTTTTCTTAACCAGGGAAGCTGGCACCGCTCTGCCCCCCACCGCTATTTATTGCCCACGTTCTGCTATTTATTTCCCAGAAATAGACCACTGGCAGAACCTAACGAGGAAATCAACGTAATTAGCTCCGTGGGTACATCCTCAGCCCCCATTTTGTTAAGCTTCCGACCTGCAGCAGCTTTAGGAAGGAAGGTTCACTGTAAGTCCATCCTCTATAAGGTACGACAATCTGACCCCCAGGATCAGCCCCATTCAGCTACTTCAAAGCTAATTAGCCCCACCTGCCTGATTGCTGTGCTCTACCTCAGGTTTGCTTGGTTTGTAAAGGCATCCCATGGCAAAACCCCTTCTGCTGTGGCACAGCTTCATTGGGGTCCCTGCCTTGGTGGCAGCAGCAAGGAGGGGGACGGAGCCATCCCTGTTGTCACCACGTTATTTATTGGGGCCCTCAGCTGCACCGCTCTGACCTACAGATTTACAGCACCTGCACTCCATTACTGCCACCTTAAACCACTCAATCACCAATGATGTACAGCACATGGGGATGTCCTGACACAGCAGCTGCCCTTTGCCCCCCATCACAGCCCCAAACACTGCTGACCCCACATGAAGCTTCCCATAGAGCACAGCAAGCAGCCAGCAGCACCGCAGCCAACAGGTGCTGGGGCAGCCCACCCATAGGGATGTGATGCAGAGAATCCCAGCTGAGCTCCCTCCAAGCCTCTCACTCATGTTCACAGCCAGCCCTGTCCCCGCTGCCTCCAATAACCAACAGGAAAGCTCGCCAGGCTGCCCAGCAGCAGGAGAAAGAAACAGAATTCGGCCCTAACTTGTGCTGTGCATGAAGATCTCCCCCTAAAGACGGTGAGAATCGATACGCACAGCCCAGCCACATCCCCAGGCCTTCACTAAGGGCACTGCCCAGCTGTGTGCCCTCAGCACCGCCTGCAAGCAAAATTAACTTAACCCAGACCCAAGGAAATGGAAGTTTGTTGGAGGAGCAAGCTCTCCTCACCAGTACAGCACGGTGACAGCACAAACCCGCTGCTCCCCGGCCTTCAGATGTTGGTCACCCCATTCACTCCCCTTTGCTCCCACCCTGGCTGCACCCCCAGCTTTGCCTACCCAGCACAAAGGGGCTGAGACCTCCCCTGGCCTCCACACACTCCCCAATTGATCCCCCTGGGCCATCTGCTCCCAGCACAGCTCTGGCACAAAGCAGAGCTCCAGCACTGCACACAGCCACTCTCCCAGCAGACCCAATATCCCCAACCCAGCTCCCAACCTCGGGCACTAATTAACCCCAAACACAGGGAATTAAACCCCTATGACACCAATGGAGCCACACATGCAACTTTCCCAACTTCTGGCTGCGCTCAGCAGCCCCGACCCGAAATGGAAACCGATGGAGAAAGGCTGAGCATCATTCCTCTGCCCCGGCGGTCCCCGCGCACACACACACACACACATTCACACACGCACACACACACATTCACACGGCTCACACTTGCGGGAGCTTCACTGCAGCCGCCTCCCACCGACCCACCGCTGCTCCAGTGCAAAGCGAAGCGATAGAAGCAGAGCAGCACCGAACATCGCGCTCCCAACCACGGACACACGGCTTTCGGTACGCGGTGCCGTGCTGGTACTGGGGACGCTCAAACGATGGTGCTGCGGCCCCACTGCCGCCCCGGATGGGGGGAGGAGGGGAGCGGGGAAGGCTCGGTGCCCGCTCGTTGCAGCCGAGGCTCGGGGACACGGCTCAGCCCGACAGCGGGGCAGGAGGAGCTGGGGAGGAAGGCCCCGGGGAGGCGGCGGGTTCCCCGGCACCGCTTCGCCGCAGCGCAGCCGACGTGAGGTCACGGTCCCGAGGGTCACACCTACGAGGGTTCAGCGGGGACGGAGCCCCGACGGCGGCTGGGGACGGCACGGCACGGCGTGCTCTGCCGGAGTTCGGCCGGAGCGGCACGGAGTGAAGTTGGGCCCAGGATCGAGGAGGTGGCGGTGGGGGGTTCCGCACGGTTCCCTCCGTTACCCCCAAGCAGCGCCGCTCGCCCGGCGCGGTCCGCGCAGCACCAACCCGCACAGCACCAACCCGCACGGCTGCGCACACCGCCGTCGCCGCGCACCCTCCGCCGCTCACCGGCCCAACTCCGCCGCCGCGCATTCCGCAACAACGCTCCTTCTCTTTCCCGTCCGAAGGCTGAGAACAACGGCCACGCGGAGCATCTCCCTTCCACCGAGCGCGGAGCATCCCCCGGACCACCACCAGCATCACCACCCCCCCATCTCCCGCCTCCCCGCCCCGCACTCTCCGAACTTCGGTTCCCCGCGATGTGGGCACCCCCCCGGCGCTGCCCGCCCCGCACCGCTCCCCCCGGGCGGCTCCTACCTGCGCGGCGCGGCTCTGCCCGCGGTGCTCCGGGTCCGCTCCGCCTGTTCGGGGCCCCCAGCGGCCACCGAGGGAAGTGCAGGGGGCGGGGGGTGGTCTGGGGTGGGGGGGTGAGGGGCAGGGGGAGGGCGGAGGGGTGGGATTGGGGGGGGATGAGGGGAAGGGGCGGGGGAATGGGGAATAGGATGGAGATGGGATGGGAGGCAAAGGAAGGGGCAGAGGGATGGGATGGAGAGAGGGCTCAGAAATGGGAGGGAGGGTTTAAGAGGAGGATGGGGCAATTAGGAGCAGTGCAGGGACGGAGGGATGCAGAGAAAGAGAAGGATGGGGAACGACAGAGGGATGCAAGGAGGGCAGAGGACTGAGGATGGAGGGATGCAGGGAGGGCAGTGGGGGCGGATGCAGGGTGGGAGCGAGGAGGATGGGGGCAGGATAGAGGGGTGCAGGGCCAGAGGGATGCAGGAAGCTGGCATGCAGGGAGCTGAGGGTGGAGGGATGCAGAGAGCACTGCTTCCAAAAGGCATTGGTTTTCGTAAGCCCAGATTCAGCACTCCTGGAAGGAATGTTTGATATCCAGAAGGGCTCTGTCTTCTCCCCACAGATCCCACCTCATTTCTTGCTTTGGGTCTCACTCCTATCACCCACAGCCTCAAACGTCTGGAATCACAGAACCACGGAATGGTTTGGGTTGGAAGGGGCCTTACCCCTGCCCAGGGCTGGCTTCCACCCTGCCTTGGGAGCACGGGGTGAGATGCACCTGCACACAGCTCCTGAAATCTCCATGCAAAGAGACATCCCACAGTGCTGGCAGCCAGGAATGGGGTGGGTAGGACCTGTCCCATAGCATTCCTCAGCCATACGGCACCAGGAGTGCTGCACCAGGGTTGGTTCCCAGGTGGTGCCCCGATGGGCTGAGCTGCTCTGCCCTCCTTTGCTGTACTGCAGCTCTGTTTCCCAGTTTGGTTGTTTGTTTTTTAAAAGCGAGAAAAACAAAGCTTCTAACCCATCTATTAGCCGGACTCCAGCATTTGGAGCAATGAACTCTCATTTGACAGAAATTCATCTTCCCCTCCTGCTGGGATGAAAGAGAAACAGAATCAACTTCACAAGAGAAAAAAAAAAAAAAAAACGCCTCTGCTCCAGAGACAGATTGCTCACAGGGCATGCAGGGAACAGGAGCTTCGAGCTCATCCCTTACACATCAATCCCTGCAGGACAACAGCCACAGCTCATGGCTCTGTGAGCAATCCCCCACCCGGCCATCCTGGCACCCCTCATTCCCAGCACAGCACAACGCTTCCCTGCATCCCAGCTGTGTTTCCCTTCTATTTATGGCTACATCCCTCCAGGTCCCACTGTTAGGCTGGGTTTGGGCACAGCGATGGGCTCAGGGCTGAGCACTGCATGGAGCAGTCCCATTCACTGTCAGTGGGATGGGCTGAGCCACGCTCCCCCTTCCCCCTTCTCCTTCTGAGTTCGAGGTTCCGACCTCATCTGCTCTCTCCCGTTGCTCGGCCCAATGTGGGGCTGCAAATTGCTTCACCAAGCACTGCAGAACGGCGTCCTTGGTCCCACTGAGGATTTGTGGGATGCTCCCCCTCCACACAGAGCCCTCTGCGATGCACCTTTGTGTCGGCAGGGCTAAAGGTCGTGCTGATAACTTGCAGTGCTGACCCCCACTGGGAGTGCAGAGCTCTTCCCTTCGTCTTCTCTCCCCCACAACTGCCACCACCAAAGGGTGTTTCTTCTCTTTGCACACCGACAAAAAATAAAAGCAGCCCCTTGAAAAGCCCAGATGAAAACAAACAAACTTCTCTTTGAAAGGCGGCGAGAGCAGGAGATTTGAGAGACTTTCAAGTGAGAAATAATTACGAAAAGAGAGCGATGGAGAAAGAAACCACCCTAAAAAGACAACGCCGTGGCCCATCCTGGCTGCTAAGTCATAGAATGAGTTGGGTTGGAAGGACCTCAAAGGTCACCCGTTCCAACCCAGTGGTCCTTCCAACCCTTTGCTATAGGCAAAGACATCTCCTGCTTGACCAGGTTGCTCACAGCCCCATGCAGCCTCCAATGAGGGGGCACCCATAAGGAAATCAGACCTCCAAGGGAAGGAGGTAGGAAACGTGTTCAATAAACCCAGATTGTAGAAATGACTGCAAAGCCTCCAGAGGGCCGGCGGAACGCAGATGTGCTCTCCTACCCATGGAGCTCCACTTAGCGCCGTTTATTCAGCAGTGCTGAGTAAATATCAACAAGGAGGCTGAAAATATTGATGGGGGAAAATACTTCACGTTGAATGAGCCGCAGACATCTGGAAACAAACAAACTGCTGCAAGAAAGCAGAGGAGATATTTTGAGTGCTTCGTGGCGCCGAGAGCCCAGTGATGAGCGGCAGCTGCTTGGTGCTGTAGGGAGCAGAGATGGGCAGGACCACTGCTGGGCTCTTCCAGTGTGCTGAAACATTTGGGGGAAGAGATGCAACCACCACCTGAAGTGTATTGACCGGTTGATAAAAGGTCGTTTAGAAAAGGTTTTTGGGAAAGCTCCTGGAATAAAATGGAAGGGATGGTAGGGTTGTGTTGGAATGGAGCTGATAGGGGTTGCCTGAACTCAACTCACAGAGCAATCTGGGAATGAAGAGGCCAATCCCTCCAGGTGGGAGGTGTCCTCAGAGAGAGAGAAATGCTGTGGGATACCCAGGGGAGAAGCTCCACCAGGACAAGCAGGAGATGGATGGCACAGGAATGCATCACCAGGTAGCACTGCCCACGTGCCACGATCCCAAAGCACAGCGCAGCCTCTCAGGTCCTGAAATGGCTCTGGTAGAGCTCACAGCCAATGCAGTTGGACCTTCAGGCATTGCCATGGGGATTTGTTGGCAGATCCAATGTGGGTTCAAGGGCACAGGCTGCAGGAGGCACCAGGCAGAAGCTCAGCTGTTTACGTGCGATCATTTATTTACAGCAGTGCAATAAAGGGAATATATAAAATAACATTCAAACAGGCAAAACACGAGCAGCATCATTAGGAAAGAATAATAGGGCTCTGATTACCAATTATAATACAGCAACCTCTCCAGAAACTCCACAGCCTTACCGCAGGAGGAAAGGAAAAGCAGAAGGGAGAACTCTGCTCCTGCACTGCAGCATCACCACCAGTGCTGTGCCCTGTGAGCAAACCCCAATGGAAGCCCAGCAGGCTGATGGCGACACAAAGCTGCAGCCTTCAGCCTAGCAGTGATGCTGCAGGGGAAGAAATTAGTCCAGCAGGGCTTAATAGTGATGACTGGTGATGCTGAGCTGCACTGAAGGGCCGCCTACAGACAGCTCCTGGGTACCCCCGGGTGGGACGTGGACAACATCCCAATTCCAAATCCTACGGGATGCTCAGAGAGAGCTGCCAACCCAAAGAACAGCACAACCCCATCCTCAGCAGCACCCACAGCTCCTGAAGAGCCACAGCACCCAAGGAAAGCTTCCCCTGCCCACCAGACAGCACACAGCCCAGTGCTTTGAGCAATTACAGCAAAGCCACCCCCCAGAAAACAATCCAGCAGTCACAACTTATTTCCTTTAAGCTTATTTAATGATATTTGAAACGCGTAAATTTTCTATTTCCCAGATCCTGAAAACAACATTTTTCTTTTTTTTTTTTTTTAAGTGACCAATATTTAATTCCAGAAACATACAACCTTATCAGCTAAGTCATAAAAGAGCTATTTTACAAACATACATCTGGATAATTAGAACAATAAAGTCTTTTTAGACATTCAAACATGATCAGTAAAAATACAGGATTATTAATAAAGATTCTTGTGTATTTTTTTAAAGAATACTTCCAGATTTCTTTCTTTTTCTTCTCTTTAAAGTAAATCTCTGTTAAGAGTACATGATTGTATGTTGTACAAAGAAAATAAAAATATTCTAATATGAAGAGAGCTCCGAAAGACTGAATTCGAAACGCAACAGCAGTGTTTTGGCTGCAGAATCCCTTTTGCAGTACATCTGCTTGTCAGTTGGCACCTCTGGGGAAGGGGGGGCTTCTTTGGGGAGCAGAGAGAGAACACAACGCCAGACAGCATCTCATAGCTGGGAGGAAAGAAGTAAATCGGAGGAAGGATGGGCTGGGCAAAGAAACCAGAGAGCACTGCCTTGCTCTGCTGTCCAGGCTGAGGAAGGGAATGTACAATCACCAACCAGGAGCGAATTAAAATGCTTTTTTACCCTGGGAATTGGAATTTAAGAAAGGGTAACGTTATGGCTTGGAGGGGAAAGGGGAATCCTGAAAAGTGCATTTAGTTCCAGCTCCTTCCGCACAGCGAGGCACGGCCTGAGGTTCTGCCATACAGTAGATGTGCCAGAGAGTAGAAAGGAATCCCTCGTTATTTCAGGTTACTGCACACAGATCCCTGACCCCACCATCATTTCTCTAGAGGAGTAACGCCCCGTTTGCCACGATGACCAACACAGCAGCAGCAGGCCAGCTGAAACAAAAACCCAGCAGCACGGTGCGACCTTTCTGTTTTCCATACAGCTGGGCTCAAACAGGTCGGGCTTCTCCCGTTTCCTTACAGCACTGCAGGTTCCTGCACTGCAGAGCAGCCACCCCGAAGGCCTCCTTCCCTGCCACCTGTTAGCCCAGCAGAAAGCCAAGGTACTTCCCCCTGTGCATCCTGAGAGTGGAAAGGGGCACAGCTGCCCCTGGCCTCGTCCCAGCTTACATCCAGCATCACGGGGGACTCCAGCAGCTCGAAGGCTGGAAAGCTTTTGGACAGTGAGTCCAAGGACTGCTCCTGTTTTTGGAGTGTGTGTTGCAGACCAGCACTGTGCCAACTGACCGAGGGGATGATCTGGGGTGGGGAATAAAGGGAGCTGGACAGCAGGTCTGGCTGCAGCCCAGCTCAGTTTCTGGCAGGATCAGGTAAAGCTGCTGCATCAGCATGAGGCAGCATTCTACTTCTGGGGCTAAGCAAAGGAAACGTGGGTGCTTCTAACCAAAGGAACTGGTAGGGCTGAGGGCGAGGAGGGGAGGTCCCAGCAGGTAAGAAGGGAAGCGCCTGGCTAATACTGACAGAACGTTCGTGGGGTGAGCAGGATGGACCTGAGCGGGACCCAAGGAAGAAGCAGCTCCTGCCAGCATGGAAGAGAACCCTTTGGCTTGTGTTGGCAGTGCAATGCTCCTGCTGGTGAACAGCGATACTTTGTGCAATCAGCTCTTCAAAAAGGAACTCCTCCCTGCTCCAGAAGGGATCGGGGCTCCTTCTTTCACACCAGGCCCCAAATTCTCTCTGTTCAATCTTATCCCTTGCCTATTTCTAACGGGAAGAGGAAGAAGGATCTCCTTTCCAACTTAAATTTAAAAAAAAGGAGAGATCTGACTATGTGCCAGTAGCTTACGAGAAAACATTTGTTTTAATGGAGCAGGGAGTACGATCTTTCTGCTGACCAAAGACAGATTCTCAGCACTTCATGATCCACGCAATTGCAGCTGCTATTGCAGTTCTGATGGGTTAATGGGATTTACAGGTTTGGCGTGCTGTTCAGTTCGGGTTCGTTAAATAGTTTAAAACCTGGAAAGAGGGTGGAAAAAGAGACTGCTCTGCACGCTTTGCACTACAGCTGCCCCACTCGCAGAGCCACCCCACGCTGGTGCCCATCCCAGGGCAGTGCACAGCCAGCAGAGGCTGCCCAGCATTGGCTCTGCTGGTGGCTGATGGTTCCATCTTGTTCCCAGACAGGAAGGTATTTCAACAGCAAACCCCCATCAGAACAGGCTCAGGGAAGTGCTGGAGAGCTGTTTCAGCCTCCTTTGCTTTGCACATCTCTGTTTCAGTGAGAACACATTGGCACAAGGAAAGAAAGAAACAACAACCAAACACCCCAAGCCCTCAGCAAGACATACGTTCAGGTACTAAAATTTACTGGCCCTATAATCAGCAGTACCTGTGGCTAACTCAAATGGCAGCCCTTATTCATTCAGTAGTGAATCAGGGACAGACACCCATCCGCCCCACATCTTTGAAACACTTCTGGGTTTGCATTTTTTTCTTTTTTTTTTTCCTTTTTTTTTTTTTTTTTTTTTTTTTGATCCAGAGAAGAGTTACAAAAGTGCTGCAGGTCCAAGTAATTTTATCACTTTACAAAGGAGACAATGATCAAAGCCAACAAAGTCAAGAAAAAAAAAATTAAACCTATTCTCCTCTCCCAGTTTTATCTCGCATGTCAACAAAGGAGAACCCTAATGGGAGGGGGAGGGGGGGGGGAAAACTTTGCCCAAGTGCCTGGCTACTCAGAGCATGGAAAACCCTCGTTGGACACGTGGTGACGTGAGCATTTCCCATGCAACCGTTGGATGCACACAGTTCCAGCCACAAGTCATCGTAACACCTTCATGAGTGGCTCTTTGCCTGGCAGTTTGGGTGCCAGCAGGGAGTGCAGAGTCCAGTCCTGTGAAGTGAAGGTACACCTGCACAAGGCACAGCCTCTGCCCTGGGACCAAACGAGGCTCAGGAGCAGCGGGAGGCACAGCACACTGGATGCACAGGGCTAGAAGTGTCACTACCCAATTAAAATAGAACAACGACAACAACAAAAAAAAAAAATAGGCAGATTAAAAAATTAAAATGTGCTTTTGATACACGGAATGAAGTCAAATAAATACAATGATTTTTTTTTTTTTTTTTTTTTTTAAATGTCTAAATACATTTTTATATCCTACACCCAAAGCTCTGTACATTTGGTTTGGTTTTTCTGTTCTGAAAAAAAAAAAAAAAAAAAAAAAAAATTCTGGTGGCAAGGAGAGGAGGAGTAGAGTAGAACAGACTCCCTCACTGACAAGATAGTGCAGATGCCCCACAGGAAAAGCACCCATGCCCGCTTTGCTAGAGGATGGTTCACGTTTGGATGGTCTGAATCCTCATGTCTTAGAGTCCACAAGGAAGGCAGTGAGTGCTGAGTCCTGACAGTCCTCATCCTATCTTCAGTCGTCCTGAAAACACGACTAACTTTTCTCTGATGGAGGAAAATAGAAAAGAATGGTGGTAAGAGAAAGAAAGGTGCAATGAGAGATGAATGCCTGGTGTTTCTGAACGCTAGCACTGGCACCAGCAGAGAAAGCATGTCAGTGTGAGAGAGTTAGCACTCATTTAACCTGAATTCCAGCAGTTACGTAGTGCCGGAGGACTGGCCACTCAACCCACAGCAGCCAATTCACACAGTGCCAGAGACATCCCAGAGAAAGACTGGAATCATTTCACACATTGAGAAATCTCTGTTTGGGAGTTTATATCGATTCAGCCTTCTTGAAAGAGAAGCTGCTTGTCCTTAGATGGAGGTACAGGTGAGACAAGCTCTTCTGCACTTGTGAGACTCAATGGATTCATCTGACCTTTCTTGGAACCAGCACCCCGTTAGAGATGCTGAAACAGATGAAACCTTTTTGTGTGTGTGTATGAAACATTAATAACTGACTATGCATTCTTTGGTTAATGTCTGATGTCAGTGTGCTCTACACTGCCTGTTCCAGGAGGTCATACCTGAGTGCTCTCCTGTGGAGGCTGACCCAGCCAGCCCTTGGCGACGGAGAATGATGTAGTCTTCCTCAACCTCCTGAAAAACAAAACAAAACACACCTCGAGTGGCTTTTTTTCCTCTTTATCAAGTGAATGAAGAGGGCTTCAAATGGGAAAAGATACGTTGCACTGCAGGAGAGTGGACTGGAATCATTCTTGTGACCCACACTGGATCTCAAGACCTTCATTCAGCCTTCCCTTCCCATGCAGTATTCCATCTCCTCTTCACATTCGAGTTCAATTAAAGACTGGCTACAAACTTAACACGTTGGTCTGCTTTACACACCAGGATGCTGCAACTCCTCTATGGACAAACGCTCAAAACATACAAAAAATTATTCTGGATATAGAAAGCTGCAAACTTCATTATTATCCTCCTGCAACTTAGCACCTCCTGCTGAAGGCAGCAGCATGCAACAAGGGCCAACAGACTTCTGTGAGCCAATAATTCATACACATCAGGCCAGAGGTCCCTTTGAAACCCCCCCATTACACAAATGCACTTTTGTCCTGTCCCTGAAGAACGGCTCCAAACTGGAACCAAAGCTGCACGCACACCTCCTGCCTCCAGCTGAACTGCTGGCTTCCTGTAACCCCACAGTGCAATGCAAGCAAGTGGCACCAAGTTCCTCCTTCAAAAGCTTCCAGAGGGAAGAGCCAGAGATTGAAAAAGGCACGATCTCCTCCCCCAAAACTGAACATCTTCAAGTTATTTTCTAAAACAAAGCCTCAGAAATACAAAAAGAGCGAACAGTGCGAACAGAAATACAGTACCTTTAACTTTTCAAGGTCATTCTCTATCTTCTGAATATACTGCATCATCTGCACGCGTGCCTCTATAGACCAGAAGGGAGGGTTTGCTACAACCGTGCAGGGCTCTTCCACTCCTCCCCAGCGGGAAACCATCATCTCCTCTGCAAACGGGGAGCTCCCTCCTTCCGACTGCGTGTCCCGTGGGGAAAGGGGCTGCTGCTGTGCAGAGTCCAAAGAGGTGTGGCCACCTGCAGCACCCTGGAGAACCAGAGATGACACCTCCTCATCCGTGGAGCTCTCCTGCACTGCTTCATATCCATCAAGGATCAAATAATTTCCTGTTAAGAGAACAGCTTTTTACTCACACCTCGGTGCCGTCGCCGCTGAGGACCACTGAACTGTAGACAGTTTAAGCAGACTTTAAGAAAGACAAGTGGGGAGAGGCCCAGCTCCTGAGACATTTTAAAATGGGTAAGAGAAAGCATTTGTGAACACTGTGCAGAATGGTGATTGCATTAGACCAAACTAGCTTGGTTCTGAGCTCTGCAGATCACGGCTGGTTTGGGGACCAGAGGAGCTCATCACCTCCCCTCCTGCATTCCCCAGCTCTCCGTTTCCAGCCTGAAAATCCTGCACACAGCACCCACCAACCCAAACCACTTCTGACCTTCATTGAGCACACATGTAGGTGGCTTAGCTTTAAAATCCAGCTTGCTGAAAATACGTTAAAAGATAATGCAGTTACGGACAGAAATGCAATCACAAACTGTACCTAGCAATAGAATTACATTAAATAATTTCTCTGCAGCATTACAGCAAAGCTTGCACGTGAAAGCAGAATCGACTGAAATCAGGGCAATCTGATTTTGATGTCCCTACACAGTTAAGAAAGTAAACAGCGTGAGTGGTGACAAGTAATTAGATGCTTCAAGTTGCTGGCTTGCTTTTAGTAATTTAAAATGTTTCCGTAATTCAGGGAAAGACAAACGATTTTCAACGCACACTTGGAAGGCAGCATTTGGACAGTCACAAATTGGCTTATGAAGAATCCAATTTTTAAATAAAAGCATATTCTCAGATAAGAGATATGGAATCTACTACCTGTGAGTGCCTCCTTACACCACAGCACGCATAGGATAAGCTTGTGTGCTAAATTTAGTGCAGGGTCACCACTTTGGCTGATCAAAATCACAGGACTTTCCAAATGCAAAGTGTGCAAAGTCCCATGAAGGTGCTTACAGCTGCTGCCTTTCTGCTGAGCTAACAGCTCCACAACCTTCTTGAAGGGTAGAAGAGAGAGGTTTGGAGATGCTCAGGCAATTGCCAAATATAGCATATGTAATAATAACGGAAATAATAATAAGCTTTTAAGAGCTTCAGACTGGGGTGAGGTCGCTGGAGACAACTGCAGTGCCAAGCTGAACTGTAAGTTTCTCTTCCCAAGCTCAATCATGAGAAGCCAAAGCAATAGCTACAAAATAGCCTGAGCCACGGCTCTGTGTATGGACTAAAGCAATGCTCTGCCTGCAGGGAAAATATTTTTCCTACAGGTTCCAACTGTCAGCTGGGAGATAACACGGTCCAGTGGCAATAGCAATCAAGAGCTTGCATTGTGCCCAGGCCTCTGTAAATACAGTTTGTCACAGTGTATTAACCCCACAGGATTTTGGTTTCTTCTTTCATAGAATAGGAAATTCATTAGGTACGTGTTTGCTCAGCTCTTTTCTGTGCTAAAATGACTGTCAAGGACTAAAGAACTAACTTTAAATAAATGTCCTAAATCGTATCAGCAAGAGAAGCTTCACTAGGAAAACGTACTGTGGTTTTCTTTGGTATTTCCCAATTAACACTGAGCCCAAGTCTCTAGTATTGAACTGGGAGAGGGTGCCATTCCAAGAAGGAAGGAAATAAGCTCACCTGAGATCCGTATTTGCACATCCTCCTCGTCCTTCCTTTCCATTAGCTCACTTTCAGATGGATTTTCATCACTGTGAGCTTCTCGGGCATCAAAGAAATGCTCCCCACTCTCATCAGCACCCATCCCTTCCAGCTCTGTGGCAGAGACCTCCAGATTCACACCCACACGGTCCATTGCTAAGTTACTGCTGGGTCTGGGGTCTCTCGCTCCCAGCTGCATGGCATCCCCTGGAGCTGGTGATTCAGCTGAAGTCCGGAGGCCATAATTAGCTGTGGGCTCGTTAGTTCCGCTTCTCGGAAGCGTGGGGTCTGTTCCAGGCTGGTGAAATTTGTTATGGTCGGAGTGCTGCAGTCCAAGCTCACTTCCACTCTCTGTCTGTGCCTCTTGAGAGACGGTCCTGAACCTGGGAAAGCGCTGCCGGTCTTCGAGGGTCCCCTTCTCAGCAAAGCCAAGCTGTTGGACCAACAGCTTTTTCAGCAAGTCCACTGCAAGTAGAGATAACGTTGGCAAAGCTTCACAGACCTTGTCCTCCAGAACAGTGATCAAACTACACATAAAGGCCCCTCTTTCAGTGAGAGAACTCGCAGCAGCCAGCCCTCTCACTGCTCTCAGGAGGGAAGACAGGGGTGAAAATAAATAAAAGGTCTTTTGAAGCTCTGTCCCAATGCCTTATTCCACATTTCACCTTACAAGGAAGGGTAAACGCATCAGCCCAAGCTCACCTTGCTTGGGACAAACAGAGGAATCACCTACTGAAGCTGTGCAGTGAGCTGGAGGGCAGGTGAGTGCCTGGGTGTTACCTGCAAATGAACTAAAATACAAAGGCAGAAATGGGGGACCCCAATTTTGAAGTGGCACACTAAACATGTCCCGCTAGATTTTGAAATGACAGATCCAAAATTTTCCCTACAATTTCATGTAAATTTATTCTTATCTGAACTTCAACCCACATCCCTTTAGCTCTCAAATTATCCCAACCAAACACTTCATATTAAGGACACATTGTTCAGTGCAAAAATATGACGCTGTCAAGAGTGCAAGTATGCTGTTCTTTCTCACCATGTAATGCTCACATAACACCCAAGAAAATCCAAGGGCTCACACAACACAACAGTCCCTCAGCTAGAAGGAAGGCTCTTGTCAAAACGTGAGACCCACTGCTGCTGTCAGAGGGCTGCCCTACTGCATCTGCATGGCCAAGAGATGCTGGGTCACTGATACCACCTTCACACACCCCATAGACTGAGATTCTCTTATGGCTGGTCTCTGAAAATGCATACTAAGAACATCTGTACAGCATTCAGAATTAGAAAAGGACTCTGAATCCTAGAAAATGGATCAAAAGATCTGAGGCAAACCATTAAACCGCAGAAGACTGTAATTACTTGGAGAGAGGAGAGAGAGAAAAAGGAAACTGGGGCCAAGGATATGAATGCTCTGCATTCTAGTGACAGCAAATGACCCACAGAGAAGCAGTACAGAGTATTCCCTTCAAGTGCAATTCAGGGACTGCGTGTCCACTTCTGAACTGCCAGGGAGAGATGCAGGGATTAATGATTTCATTCAAATTTTAGGAAGTTATATTTAGAAACGCAAGGAATTAGAATGCTGGGTCTGATCAAGTGGGTTGCACAGCCCTGCATTCTTCCTCTGAATAAAGGTAGACCACAGAACAGAGAAAATGCTTGAGAATCTTCTAAAAACAATTTTACAGAATTATCTGTTCATCAGAGCAAACTGCTTTCAGCACAGGCAAGTACCAATCTGATCACACCCATCCTCTGAAAACCTGAATCTAGACTTTGTCTTGCTCACGTAAAACATCCAACCTCATCTGCATGATTTTGCACAAGAAATATGCCACATCACAGCCTGCAGCTCAGGCAACCCCTCCTGTTCTGCACCCCTGGTGCTGTGAATGCAAGTCCATGGGGTAACTGCAATGTCTTCGAGAAATCTGCTGACTGGCAATGACATTTTACAGCACCGCACAGAGCTCTGCAATGAGATTTTGTCATCGAAGCACTTTGTGGACGATAAGTAACAATTCATGATTACCCTCATTTTAGGCACAGGAAAACAACAGCAAAGCAATGAGATGCTTGTGGCTGAAGGGAGTGGTGTACGAATTCAGAACTCAGAATTCCTTCGTGTCACATCCAATTTGTTTTGCTATGCTGTCATCTACAGCACAGAGAAAAAAATTTATTTAATAGAAACGGGCATTAATACTATTTTAGCTCATCGATTCAGAAGGTCGACCTCACAATTTCCATCTCCAAAGCAAGGCTCACAGGTACTTACGGTTCCTTAATGCATCCAGTGCCCACTGCCCTCCTGACACCAAAGGTAAATTGGAGGCTGTGTGCTCATAGCACGGAGAAGACTCCTTCAGGGCCAGGTCTGCCTGTTGCACTTTATCAAACTGTCTTTCTGCCACAAGAAGACTTTCCACCTCGGACTTTTCAGACATGGTGGGTGAAGTCTGAGCATTCAGTATCAATGGAGAGTCTAGGCCCAGATCTTTGTCTAGAAAACAGAAAACATGTGTTCAGGTTAAACAACTGCGTCAAATTTGATGCTAAATTGCAGAAAATTCTCATAATCTCTGAAAACACTTAAAAATAGTTCTTGAGCACAGCTTTGGTAAAAGGCTGCTCACTTCCAGGGAGAAAAACAATCTTTTTCTGTGATTTGTAACGGGAATGGTAAGAGGTATTTTTCCAGGAGCTTCAGCATCATTTCTTTACGTGACTCATAAAAAAATTGTTCCACTCCACAAAAAAGTCAGTGCTACCAAAAGAGCCTCAGGACACAAGGAACATGCCTTGGCACATTTGCACTCTGTGTATCAAATTTACTGACAGCCTTTACGAGGACCACTGTGTTACCTGGGCTTTGCAGGCTACTGGCAGGAATGTCATGCTGGTCTTTGAGCTTCTGCTGCTCCTCTTCTTCACGCTCTTCTCTGCGGGGAAGAAAGAAACAACATGTACTTTTAGTCACCTGTATCTGAATGCTGCATGCCAATCACTGCTTTGGCTGACACAAGATGGGCTGCTGGAGAAAGAAAAGCAGCCCTTCCTCCTCCAGCTGCTGTTACTTACTCGCCAGGTCCCGACTGTGGTAATGGAATCACTCTTCTGCTACTCTCCATTTTTACATTCCCTGCCATCTGAGCTATAAGGTCCTGCCATCTGCATAAAAACATCACATAAAAACATGCAAGATGTGAAGCATAACAGATACTGCTCCATTTAACACTTTTTAAATCCACCTAATACAATTACTGCATTTCTTATCAACAGAAACGTCTAATCCTGTTGTTCTTTTAAATCCTGTTACAGTCAGTGCCTCTGTAATACCTTGCAGCCACAAGTGAAGCAGCACAGCACAATGCTCACCTCACCAGGATGCTCCAGCAGAAGGAAATGAATGACAGGACCTTAGTAGGAGCTGTCGAGTTATATTTATGTATAAATATAAGTGCAAGCATTTTGTAACCTTTCACGTAGCACTGATTAGTTTAATACACTGCACACTGCAACGGTTGCTACACACCATATAAATAATCTCAGGTAACTCGTGAACACCTGCACAGTTACTACACATAATCAGATACAAAAGCTCTCACAAGTACAACGAATCAAACAGCAGATGGAACTGAACCAATTACTTACACGTTCTTTTCTGAAACTGTCTGTGCCACCAGCTCGTAAATGTGAGCACCGTTTTCTGACATGGAGATGACGAAGAAAGCTTTGTTATCTGGAGTAACACAAAGAGGGAAGCATTTAATTGCAAACCTCGTTCTACATAACATCCTGATATTCCTAGAACTGGACATTACCCCCATTCAGAAGCATTAAAGATCATGAAATAACCCTTCAGTGGGACACAGAGAGAAGTCTTTCCCTGTCCAGGAAATCTGGCTACTAGTCCTGAAAGAAAAGAGCCACTTCTGCCCAAGCTACTTTGAAACACGCTCACCACTTCTCTTCTCCCTCATAGTGATTTTCATTTCTAGGGAACCTTTCATCTAACAAAACCAGACTACTTGAACATAGAAGTCTATTTATAACTCAAGCCATGCCTAAAAAGGTTATTACCAATGCAGAGAAGTTAAACAGCTCACGCAGTGCTGCTGAACAAGATGTTGGACAACCAAGAATTAAGCCTACGCATTTTTCCACGTTCAACTCTGGAACTCTAGACAAAAAAAAAAAACCTCTCCTCAACTGATCTAATCCCCATTTTTGTTGTCCTCCTTTGCCTTCACAGTTGGTTACACTGACCTGTTGCCACCTGACGAACCAGAACAGTGTTCAGTTTGATGATAGGACTGAAGGTGTGCTTGCTATCAGCTGTCGACGCCAAGATTTTACTGTGACACTTCAAGACCAGCTTATCATCTTGTTTCTGCAACAGCACCAGAATGTCCTCCAAGAGCAGAGTGTAGAGATCTGCACAGGGCGCAAAAGAACCCAGAACGAGTTAAAGATTCATGGTTTTCTATCACACCCCTGCAGAAAGAAAAAGGCTGCATTTTTGATTACTCATGCAGAGGCACTAATCAGTGCTATGCCATTCTAGGCAAAGCTTGCAAATCTTCCTCATCAAAACTACAGCAGAGAGCTACAGATGGGATTGGATCATCTCACGACTGACTGCTGTGTCCCTGCATGGCCTTAATGATACTCCAGCACATTTCAGAATTGACAAGAATGATTTAATCAGCTTTGAGAAACACATACACATCATTATAGGTGGCAGTACGAATCATAATTGGAAACTGCAGAAATGCTTTCTCTCTCCCTCCCTCTCTCAGCAAGCACACATAAGCTCAACCCCACATCAGCTGACAAGGAAGACTCACCGATAGTTTTGTCACGATTAACCTTCCAAGTCAAAGGTCCTTCGTGAAGCATTTTTCTCTTTGTGAGATCCAAGTTCTGTCAGCAGGAGGAAGAAAAAAAAGAAGTAGCACTATGGAATGTCTAGGAAAGCAAGCAGTGGTAAAGCACAGGAGTGTCAGAGGGAAGGTAACCCATAGGTGCTCCGGTTTGAGCAGCTAAACCCAGCGTGGAAAAAGAACCACGGAGCAAGAACAAGGCATGCTTGTACATCAAAATCTTGTGAGAGGTGCCTTTCGTCACTCTTCCTCATTCACTGATCTTTTGACGATGTTTCAGGTGACTACATGGAGAATTTTCCTTCTAAGTAAAGTTCTTAAGGCATTAGAATGTCATCTGATTTCTAGGAGTTTTTGCAATAGCCCATACAAAGTCTGCAGTTTCAGTATTACAACTGGTTAATGCTTCAGCACTCTATTTGCAAGTCAAGTATGCCCACGAATGACATACTGATATAAAAAGCATTCCAGTGATCTGATGGACTTTATAATGTCAATGGATTCTTCAGTCATTTCAGTGCTTGTGACATTTAGATCTGCAGGCAAGTAGAAGTGACAATTTTCACAAGTCATTCCTTCCAAGTCTCAGTCTACAATCAATAACAGCAAGCTTTCATAACTGCCAGTAAGTTCTTCATTCCCTAACTAAATGCTTGTGGGTTTATTTGTGGAAGATTACAGGATATAGTTTTATAGGCAAGTCATCACATAAAGATTTCTTTGAATACACACTGACTTTGGAGAATATAAAGGAGTGATAAATAAACAACACAGAATCTCTAAGTGAGACTGGCAGCACAGACAGCGGTCAAAGTATCAAATCATCATCATCCCCTTGGTATCTCACTAAACTGACAAGCTCCACCAGCACTCCTATGTGCAGAACCACGTTGTTACAACCATGGAGATCTTCAGGAAGTCAGCAAAACTAAAGGTTTCTCTCCGAAGATTGCACATCCAAAGATGTAATAGAAAGAGCCACAAAGGGAGCAACGGTGCTGCAATCATGATGCACAGAGTAATTGCTTCAGTGCTGCCACTTACCCTGAACTCATCCATCATGGGATCCTCAGACTGCTTTAAGTAGGACAGGTCAAGACGACGCTGATAATCTTCCAGATGCTGCAAAAAAACCCAACAAACCCACAACAAACCACTGAGAATGGTCACTTTGATTAACAGAACCCACTAGAGTCAGAGAGCAGGCAGTCACAAGTACTTCTCCGTGTTCCCAAATGCCTGGGATTCCTGTTCTCACAGAATACTTGTGCCACAGAGCACCTTTAAGCACAATATACAGTCACTTGGGCAGAGATTCCAGCCACGTTACACAGCTTGATTCCCTTCACCTCCCTCTCCTCACCCCGACCACTGGTGCTAACCCAGCTCAGCTCCCACCTGCTTGTTCTCCGATTCCTTGACAGCCTGGTTCACGTGGTTAAGGACCTGACGGCAGTGATCTGCTGCTTTCTTCACTTTCTCCTTCTCTTCAGGCAGTTCTGCAAGAGAACAGGGAAATGCAGTAACCCTCTGATAAAGGATGAAGAGGCCACAAACGTCGTGCTGCTTGCTGACCACAAACAGGTTCCAAAACCATCCTCCTGCTACAGCAACAGCACGCAGCAGTTACCTTTCCAGCCAGTCTCTAAATCATACAGACAAACACAGGTGAGCCCCATCAATTCCCACCCACACAAGCCACATTATGCATGTAGTTAACTGGCAAACAAACAAGTTCATCAAGGGTAATGGAGTGTCACACGCTTTCTTAATTATGATTAGAGTGACTTATAAATACAGTATATTTTTTGCAAGTAATGAAATTACACTGCAATAGTTATCTGCTTGTAAACTTGGAAAGACATTTCATGCTCTTATGAGTCCTTTTTGTCTGTTACACTGGAAATGACTTTCAGTGCGGCACACAGCAGCTGAACTCAAACCTCTGCAAGAACACAGTAATGTCCTGTAGTGCTGTGACAGCTGATGAAAGCTGCACCAGGATTCTGTTGGCCTCTATAATGTGGGACAGTGTTTTTTTCCCAAGTTCAAACTGCTTCGAGTTCTTAGTTAATATCACGTTAATTGCCTTCCAGATTTTTTATATGAAGTTGATTTTATATCAAACTTTTGGGGCGTAGGTGAGATGGAAATCTAAGCACTCTTTCTTCCCTCACCTACTGGGAATTTTGAACAAATTCTATGCAGAACTGATCAGAACACTACAACCCTTTGGTCGATAACATGGAAATCTTGACCTTAAAAGAAAACAATCAATTTGTTCTGCATTATCTGCTCTTTGTTCCCTTCTGCAGAAACATGCTGACTTGCATCAGCCTCAGCACTGCATGATTTTTGCTTAGAGTTTATGATACTTTTATTTTTTTTTCTTCCTTGCTCAGAACTATGTCCTACATCCATCCAGGCTCGTTTAAGTAACTGCATAACTTGATGAGTTTTTATTAGATTCTTCGTTCTTCACATTTTTATGTAGGCAATGGACAACCAGGGATTTCTGTTATTGGAAGATCTTATTCTTTTTCTCTCTCTCAAGTGCATCTACATGGAAATTGGAATTCATTTAAATGTGTTTTCTCTTAATAGCCTGATTAGCTATCTTAGTGTGCAAAAGAAGAAAGAAAAAATATGTTTTTCAGAGCATATTTATTACTGAAAATCAATTTACTGAAACAAATGAAGTATCATCTTCAGTGATTGAATTCTTTCCAGTTACTTCCTTCAGAACTCTAGAAAGGTGTTAAACATGCCTACAAAATTACAGAAAGAACAAGCATGCTAATGACTACTCAAAAACAACAGCACAGAGGCAACCTGCCTCTCTGTCAGCTCAAGTTTTAGTTGATCAGAACAGGAATAAGGAAGAGTTAAATGATACTCGCTCTTTTTCCTCTATTTGTCTCCTGGATGTAATTCCAGCTACTGACATTGTGGTGTACTCACATGCCATCAGGAATGTGAATGTACAGAAGGAACATTTCCTTCAGTTTAGCTGTCACAATGGTTGAAAACAGGTAATAATGGTAACGGCGTAAACTTAAGAAGCAGCCCAAGAACTGGAGGAAGAGAAGACGACTATCAGGAATTCCTTCTTCAGAAACTATCAGCAAATCAAAGTGCTTTGTCAGTAATTTCATGAGCAGAGTGGTTTTATCTTCAAAACTTCAGCTTCCACCCCTCAAACTTTTCAAGACTACGTTTAAATGATTACATATCTAACCCAACACAGACTGCCATTCACCTATTCCAAACTAAGTCCCCCTGCCCTCCTTATTCTTCATGAGAAGGAAAATGAGTTTAATTGGGAAAAAAGAGACTGGATTTTTTAATTCTACATAGTTTGAAAGAATTTATTTAAGCTGTCCTCCTGTGAGGAAGGCAGCAGTGAGATCACAATGGTGACCTGTAAAATTCAACTGTACTTCAGTCCATGCAATGAAATCACATTTGCTTAGCAAACCTGCTGAGACACAAGCACCAACCACTGGTTACCTGGTGGAAATGCTTTACCTGTGTACTTTGCAATGTTATCCAGCAGAAGGGGGTACTTTGTCAATCTCTGCATCTCTGTTGGAATGATATCCTTCAGCTGCAGGCGGCGACACAGGGGATTACTCTCAGCATCCTAAAATTAAACAGCACAATAAGTACGTTTGTCATTTTTATTAAGAGTATAATTACCTGAATGTGTAACATCTATTCATCACGTAAACGTCTATTACTTCACTTTCTGGTAATTAAATACAAGACAAGAAATGCCAAGATCTATCATCCAGACAATACATCCCTTCTCGATTTGCAATTACGTATAGGAAGGGTTCACAAAGCAGTGGCTTCCTTCCCTCATTACTGCACAGAGGCCTGGCAGCACCTCCAATCAATCTCAGTCACTGCCACACAGGGAAGATATCAGTTTAGCTCTTCATGCTATAGCAAAACTACAGTACATTTTTCAAAATAACGTCAACCTTTGTATTACTGCAGTTTCTCCCAGCTGGTGGTAATGAAGATAATGTTCTCCTCTCCAAATGCCAGAAGTATTCAAGCCCCTTTCCTGGTGGGCAGAATAGGTTTACAGTATTTGTCTTCTGACTTTGGCATGCATCAAAATTGCACTGCTATAAGCAGTTTTTCCTCACAGAAGTACTCAGCCTTGGGAAACAGCCACCCAAGTGAGATGTGATGCTGCCTGGGGCAGCACGTGCTTTCCTTCATTCCAGCAGGACATTGCGCATCGCAATCTGAAGACAACGTGAAGTGCAATCTCATTAACTGTAACAACTTAATCTAAAGCCCTTCACTATCCCACACCAGCAGCTCAAACCCTTGAATAAAATTCACCTGCACAAAAGTCTGGAAACGAGAGTCCTTCTTCTGACGGGACTTTATGACCTCTAGAGCAAAGGGCTGGTTACTGCAGAACGTGGCAGTGGCATGTTTCAGCTTCTCCTCTGCTGCTCCACTGAACTGTGCCAGAAAGTCAGGAAAGCCAAAATTAGACAGACCCAACTTCAGCATGAGCTGCTGTCAACAGACACAAAGCCATGTAGCATCACTGGTCTCAAAAGGGAAGGGAGGAATAGTAGCAAAAGAGGGGGGGGAGATGGGAGGAAGATGGGAGACCTACAACAATCATGAAAGCATGTTACTGATGGCATTATCCAAATGCCCCTTTAATGCAGACAGCTTGGAGACATCAACCACCTTGCTAGGAAGTCGAACGCCCAGCCTGAACCTCCCCTGGCACAGCTTTCTGCCATTCACTTGTGTTCTACGCCTGAGAAGTTATTTCCATGGAATACATCATTTTAAACGTTCTGTTTTTAAGCCTTTGTTTGTCCAGCCTATTTACAAGCCCTGCTATGTGTAAACCCTACAGCTCTCCTGTCACCGCTCCCAGCATTTCCAGAGTTCTCTCCACAAATGCACTGCAGATTCAGGCAGAGAATGCAGTCCCCCACTGTTAGCTGTAAGAGAAGTGCAAAAACAGCAGTCGGATGAATGAGCAGTGATTATTTACCAAACTCTGGTCAGCAAAGCCAAGACCAAAGGTCCTGTTTCTTCAGGATTAGCCATGCTTAAAGACAAGAAGATAACAGAAATATGGCTAGGGAAAATGACAGCCACGAGCAGAGCTGAGAAATGTGCTGCAGATGACAGACAGATACACTGTCACTGCAATCCTTCCCATTCCTACTGCCCAATTGGTGATGCAGCGAAAGCAACTGCTGGCAATACTCACTCTGGAGAATGAGATTCTAGTTTGATTTTTGTGTTTTAGCCACTTAACCAGACACTAGTCAGGGACGTGGAACGATCACACTTGTAAGGTCTAGCTTGCTTTAGCTTGTTCAAAAATGAATGCACAAGCTATTTTTTGCTTTTCACAACACACAGGGGAGAACTAAAAGAGGTTTTTCACTACCAGCCACATCTGATTTTCATTTTCTTCCCTTTTTTTCTGGGATAGGAGACAAACGGCAGGATTACAAAAATATAAATCACGAGAGACTTCTGCATCAACATCTGAAAAAGATAAGCAGGGATCTTCAATCCCATATTAAGTAGGCTTGAAAACAAACAACAAAACAGGAGACTCCCAGGAGAGACTAAAAAAACCAAAGAGATTCTCACTCCTGCTCCCATTGTTTGGATCTCAAATTTGAAATAAAGCCTGCGACAGCACTATAAATTTGAAGAGGCTCAGCTATGCAAACTCTACGACTGGAAATCATGATTTTAAAATATCTTTAACTGCGCCAAAGGTGACGTAAGGCTTATTTCAATATTATTGCAGTAAATTGTGCTATTACATTTCTCAAAATCCTGCTCTCATTTTACGTCTTACGCAAAACCATGTTTCTATTTTACCAGTGCACTGAAAGAAATGTTTTCTTCTTCTTTTCTCCTACCTCTTGTCAAATGAAAATCCTTTGAGTTGTTTCTGCTTTTCTCTAAACCTCTTTCCCTAGCTCTTTGTTGGCTCCACACAAATAACAGCTCTCAGACCTTCAATTCCCATTAGCTGGGAACTACCTTCATTAGCCTCTGACACCACAGGTCACTTTCTGAAGCACATTTTCAAGAATAAAAATGGAATTTACCCAAGAAAGCAAGTCCTCCCCAATTTGGTCAATAACAGAAGTCTCATTCCTTTTCCGGACCGCTTTCATCTGATCATTCAATGCAACTTAGAAAAAAAGAAAAAAGAAAATTTTATTAATACCATTTGCATGCTTAATTTTCCTTACTTTCCATTTCTTTTCAAATAAAACTTCTTCTAAGAAAGGACTAAACTTGCAATAATTCTAATTACATTAAAAGGTGTCCTGCAATGTAATGAATTCAGTAGGGTGTCTAAGAAAATGTTACATCCCTCCCTTGCACTTCTATCTCTCCTGTCTTTAAATGACCTCTAAGAACCTTTCCAGTCTTGTCTTTTCTGAGGCTCAGTATCACTGACCTTTTAAAAACCCAGGGCTCATGCAGAACACACTTCACCTGCCTAAACAACTGCCTTTACAACTGCTTATTCAGTGTCAGAGCAGAAATTGTGATTCTGAGCAGTCCTTCCTCTAAACAATTAGAAAGGGTGACCCTTCAAAACCACCTGCAAGACATCAATCCTTCCATGGCTTTTTCACGTCTTCCTCATCGACAGCTGTAACTTTCTGAACATTACCCTACAAAGACTATTCATCAAAGCACTGCTGTTTTCATCAAACTTGAATGAGCACAAGAGTCTGTGTACACAGATAAAAAAAGGAAGCATCTGAACTACTGAGCACACACGTTCTTCATCAAAATATCTTTGCAAATCAGAAAGGGGAAAATTGTGTGTGGAGGGGAGAAGAGCTGTGTGTGAGGCTGCCTCTTCTTTCAGGGTACCTGCATCAATTTTTCTCAGGTATTTGTAGCCCGAATTCCAGCTCAGACTGCGAAGCCAAGAAGCACCTCAGCCACTCTTACCATGAAGCCCCAGGATATCCTCCAGGTTTGAAAAGATCTTCCTTTTGTCACTGGAGCTGAGGATCCCTTCCCGGGTGACACGTTGGTAGAAAACGTTATGCAGAACCTTCAGGGTGCGGACGTGAGCTCTCTCAGTGTAAAACAACTCTGAAGAGAGAGAGGAAGGCAGGATTGTAACCACTGACTTCAAGAAGAGTGACAATGTGGGCTCAAACGTGAACCAAATACAAGTCAGAAGTATGAACTTGCAAACATCTCCCTCATCTACATTCCATACTCCAGGTTGCTCCACAGTGGTGCCACACTCTACTATGCTTCAAGGAACAGAGAAGTCAATTGATTCACGACTCACTTTACCCTACACAAACAGTGAGCTCCTAGGGGCTGGTACTGGCTGCTCAGAGTGCTCTGCAGGATTGCAAGAGCTGAAATTAAAATGAAGTTTTGAAGATGAAGTTTGACAATGGCTGAACTGTATGTGTTTTCCAGCTGCCTAGACAGTGCCTCTCACTTTCTTTTACAGAACACGAAACTGCAAACTGGTTCTTCAGTGTCAAAACACTGAAATATTAATTATTTCTCCTCTAAGGACAGGATCAGTCTCATCCCTGGATACTTTTCAGTAGCAAATATGAGTTTCACAAACATGAACTTCTCAAACCCAAAGCAACACATGGCACTACACTGGACAGATTGGTGACAAAAGACCTCGTTTTAGATTTTAACAGCTCTAAAGCTCTGCAGGACAAGATTTCAGCTTTCTGTGTGGTAAGATAGGAAAAAAATATTCATCTCACCATTAATCACTTCTTGCCTCTTGATCTCATAGGGTTTCAGCCCCATCAACACTTCTCGGCTCACAAGCTGCTGCCAGTTGGGAGGGTCTGTGTCCATGTCAAAGTCATACAGCTCATCTTCACTTTGTACATCTGCAAATCCAACGCTGTCCATCCTAACGAGAAAAAATATGCCACATCACTCCCATTTCAGGCATGGATACAAGGAAGAAAGAAGAGAAAAATCAAAGTATACACAGCAATTGTATTCCACAACTAGCACACAACTAGTATACAACTAGAATACAACACAACTAGTGTATACAACTAGTATACAACTGGAATACAACTGCTAGTATAGAACTAGCAGTTGTATTCCACTAGCAGTTGTATTCCACTAGCAGTTGTATTCCACTAGCAGTTGTATTCCACTAGCAGTTGTATTCCACTAGCAGTTGTATTCCACAACACAGCTAGCATTCCACAAATATGCTCTCTAATAAGCTGTTCCATGTCTGAAACTATGAGAATGTTTTGCAATTTTGCCCATTACAGAACAAACAGCGAATATCTGCTCTTGCAGCGTTTTCATAAATCTTCTTCCAGTGTTAGAGAAAAATAATTTGCTTAGGGTCAAATAGCAAGTCGGAGAAAGGGCAAGTCACTATTTCTTTGCAGATACACAGCTAACATTTAAAAAGAAAGCCTGAGAATCTCAATTCCATCACCCATCAATTCCAATCAGCAGATGTAGCACTTGCTATATTTCACTCACTGATCAAAGGGTTTATCTGCATACGATCTGTTCCACCTGTCCTGTGCACAGGTGTTCCATTTCATCCAGATGTTACTTAAGAACAGGAAAGATCACGCAAGCAATCGTACTGGCTCAGAACAATGAACATTGCTGCATTCTACTTCATAACCAATTAAAATGTCAATCAAATCAATTAAGTTGAAACAGTTTTAAGCATACTTACTTGCGAAAAGGCTTTGGTGTCCCCATGTCGACCACTCTGCAAAGAAAGAAAGGAAGTATGAGGGAACCATGCTTGCAGCTGTCCTACAGCCACTGCCACATCCTGGGGCACCACAGTTACCTCTCTGACTCTCCCTCCTCCTCCGGCAAGTTTTCCAAGGGAGATGGGAATTCAAAAGTAGTATTGGGTGTGCGGGGTGTGCCATCCACACACTCATTAGCAGGTGGGGCTTCTCCCGTCTGCTTCGAGCCTGAGAGGGAATGAATAAGAAACGTCAAGAATCATATCAAATTGGAGTACATTGGAGTATATCTTCACAGCCTCTTCATTCACAGCCTCATTCCAACTCAGAGCTAGAAGAACTGAATTTGTAAGCTTGGTAAGAATACTCTCAATTAGATATGTTTCCAGGCAACACTGATTTGTGCAGGCAGGCACCTCGGGCTGTTTTTTTCCCACTGAATGATCCAACAACACCATGACAAAAGCCACCAGACAGTAATTTTTGGCCACGGTAAGATTTCCTGACTTGATCAAGGACCAAGTCTGAAAGGATGACTGAGCACTCAGGAAGATTATGTGACGTAAACACATCTTCATCTCTCAGGTTCCCTACATTAGAAGTGTGCTTTCCACATTCCACTCCAAATACAAGTTACAACAGTCCCTCTGCAACAGTATCATCCTAACCTGATTCACTGTCCTTGTTTCCCTCGGGAGATGAAAAAGGACCCACTGCCAAAGGAGACATTGGGTTGGCAGGTGGGTATGGTGCATCTGTGCCATCGCTGGAGGAGCCACTCTGGCGCACCTTGCCCGAATCTGGAGGCTCTGGGCTAACAGAAGGCACTGCAGGGATGTGCTTTTGGTGGCGCTGCTTCTGTATCTCCATGGCTCTGCCAACTAAACAAACACAGAGTTGTTACACGGCTGAAAGAGCTTTTACCTGCTCCCAACAGTCGGAATTAGAAGTATTTCAGGACACCTACGTAAAATACATTTTTAAAGACACATCTTAATTTAAAGAAGAAAATTCTGCTGAGTCTTTTTAGTGCTTTCTTCTTTTGTGTGTGCGTATTTTGTTTTCTTTTTAAAGACAGAATCTAATTGGTTTTCAAGCTCATACTTGGGGTGCATACATTTCCTTGTCTGACATACTTGCACTGCTGTCATGTCGGCTTGGTCTCCTCGGTGGGCCCAAGAGATTAGGAAAGCCTCTCCTCTTCCCTTTTTCATCTCCTTCTTTCTCTTTCTTGATACTCTGCTGCAATAATATAGAGGACAGAAGAACAAAGCAAACAGGTAACTCACTTTTTCAGATTCAGCTGTTTACCGAGGTACTGACTAATTATTTCAAACAGCAGCAGCAGTTTGGTACAAGTTCATTTGTACCAACTTATTCAGGGGTCAGCATCCTACAGCATAACAGGCACAGAGAGCACGAGCAGCTTATGAATAGTGTGTAACAGGGTTAGCAGCAGGGAGTCACAGCATCCTCAGAGATGCATCTGTTAAAAGCAAAAACTCACACCCTGGTTTTAACTTAGCAGGAGCTAAAAAACACTCTCCTTCCTGGGGTAAGAGACACATTTATAGTGATGAGCAGCGCCTTCTTTCTCTTAAGGAACAACATCTTGTGACTCCAAAGCTCCACAATCATATAGATTCTAATCTGGGAAGGAGAAATACAACTTAGCATACCACTTCAGAAAGGCTGCTAATGCTCCATCTAACCTTTTCACACTGTCAGTGCAGAACTGCTTATGACAGCACTAACATTTCAAAGGAAGATGGAACGCTGATGAAAATATACAGTTACTGAGACCAGACACATCCCCATACTGTGAGAGATGACTGCACACACCCACAGAGATGGAGTTTGGGTGAGAGAACTCATTATTAGGAGAGTTTCCTAAGACAAAAATTGAACTATACTGACCAATAGCCCAAATAGATATATCTGAAAACATATGTAACATATGTATCAAGGGTAGATAATGGCAGGACGGGGGGAAATGGTTTTAAGTTGAGGGAGAGAAGATTTAGGTTGGATGTCAGGGGAAGTTCTTTACAGAGAGAGTGGTGAGGTGCTGGAACAGCTGCCCAGAGAGGCTGTGGATGCCCCGACCACCCCTGGAGGTGTTCAAGGCCAGGTTGGATGGGGCCCTGGGCAACCTGGGCTGGTATTAAATGGGGAGGTTGGTGGCCTTGCGTGTGGCAGGGGGTTGGAGATTCGTGATCCTTGAGGTCCCTTCCAACCCTGGCCATTCTGTGATTCTGTATAACCCAATCAGAGCTGTTAGGTTTTCTGTGCAGCTTGATAATCCTAGATGCTCCTGGCGCAATGAAGGCAGTAAAATCATACCAACTTCGTGATACCATACAAAAGTATATTTTGAGTTCTAATGAAGCACCCATGCTGGGCAGCTTTAAACAAATGCACGTTGGCTACAGCACTACTACCTTGATCTTTGGCAAGAAACCAATACGGCCACGTTTCTGCTCCAGGTTCCGAGTCTCTTTAGCTTTGACTCCCAGGTGCTTCATGTAAGTAAGAATCACATATTGTATGGTGGAGCTGTCAAATAAATACAAGGATGGAGGTTAAGAAGAAACGTACTGGGAAAAATCCATTTTGTTAAGAAAATAAAACAGATCAAATATAAACATTCCATGGGGAAATTAATCAATTCAACCAGAAGCTTTTCCTTTTTTTTTTTTAATATGAAACTATGCATTACATATTATGGGAAAGACTCAACTAATATTAGAATTTAGTTTCTCATAAACAAAAGATGCAGTTTATAAAAGGCGTACCAGCCTAAGAGGTAAAATTAAAATGTTACCAATTACACAGGTGTAAACTCATAGATAAGGCACATATCTGGTCAGATCATGGTTTAGAGTTACACTGAAAATCAGTACAATAAAAGGTCTGGTTGCTGTAAGAATAGTAAAAGCTAACAGGCTGGTTGTAGGGTGTCAGATAAACCAAATGGGGCACAGCATACACAGATAATGAACGTCAGACTGGATTGAAACAACCACAGAACACAACCAAAAGACACAGATGAACTCTCGGCAACTTTTTCTAGTGTGAATCAAAGACAATGGACTTCAGAACAAGGAGAGTTTGAAAACAAGGGGTTGATGCTCCAAATCGGAGATAATTCTGCCAGCAGATTTAGAAAGGGAGAGTCTGGAGTTACAGCCAGCAGAGGGCTGTCTCGTTTTGCTCAGCAGAAGACAGAACCAGCAGAACCAGCATCAGCAACAGAGTTCTTATTTCTAGGACCACACAACTTTCATTACCTCTTGTCTTCCTCCAAAGGCTGAGATGTCATCCTATGTAAAAATGTAAATGTAAATGAGAATGTAAAAAAAAGAAACTCAATTAACAATTAATACCCAGTCACATCTACCCAGAGTGTCAGCACTTGCGTTCAAAGTATCCCTTGCAATATAAAAAAGCCCCAAGAAAAAGAAAAGTAAACAAAAATGAAGTTGGGAAAATTGGGTTCATATCAAACTGGGGGTTCTGAAACTACCTGTTTCTACAGCCCAAGTGAAGAACTCAGATCAAATAATACACATGACAACAATGGAAGCACTGCCACTCCTGTTTGAGCAGTAGCCTCCTTGAAAAGATATACGGACTTGAACTAACTGCTGCCTTACTTTTTGCTATAATTACTCAAAGATACATTGGTAGCAAAACAGGAAAGTAATGCAAAAGTACTGGTTAACAAATCACTTCTGTTGCAGCTCCTAACTCTTTTGCTCTGCACTTGTCAGGTTCAGGATGAATCCATTTTTACTTCACTCAATTACACTTGCCAATACTCACAGGACTTCCTCAATTTTGGCAATAATCTGTTCTGCACATGCTCTTTCCTTCTCCACCGCATTCCGGTCACGAACCCTTTCTGCATCCAACTTGGTCAACTCTCCCTCTGCCAGGGTCAACCCCATGCTACGTTTCTGCCTGAAATACAGAGAGAAGAAAGAATCACTTCAAAATAAATACTGATCTGTAACAAGGGAAAGCAACTTCCTGACATTCAGAAGGCCAGAAAGGTTGCCTTATTGGTTTCTGGCATTTCTCTACAGCATTTGCAATCACTGTAAAACAGAGCTAAGATGGCCTTCAGAGGGGTAGCATTTTACAGCATTTATCAAGAGAAGTAGCTATGGCAATGACCAAATAAAATGGGCATTCTTTTTGCAGCATCCAAGGTTATATACTTGAAGCATATACTTGAATACTTTTAGCTATGAAGAAGACAATTACTGAACAGATTATCTTGAGATGGTCTCTCATGCTAGCACAGAATGCTTATGACTGCACATGAAAGGACTTATCAGTTATCAAATTATATGATTTGTAGATGACAGTTCTCTAAAGTGGATTATTCCTTGTCTAAAGGGGAGTAAAAATAAAAAATGATATACATGGATTAAAAATACAGTGTCTCTGTTCAATGCAGAGGGGTTGGAGTCGATGACCTTTAAAGGTCTCTTCCAACTCAAATGATTCTACAATTCTAAGAAAGATTTATGTAACACCATTAAGCAACAATATTCTAAATGTGGCTCCAATAACTTTTAGAATAAAGAATCCAGTCTTTGATACTGATCTTGTAACTGACTACATGCAGTACAGCATCAAAACACATTCAAAGATTGGTCAGAGTGAGCCCTCTCTCCAGTGCTATCTTCCTATTCAGTCCAAGACAAATGTTCCTTGAGTTTGGAATTCCTCCTTATCAGGCATGAATTAAACAAAAACTGTACAGGCAACTGCTGTTACCTGAAATCTTCCAGATTCCTCTGAACTTCTGGACAGACTTTATCTTGCATAGTTTGTATATAGTGGCGATGAAGCTCTTCAGGAATGAGTTCTGGCCTTCTTTTCTCTGTAAGTCAGAAGAGAAAGTTAACAGATTATTCTTTAGAGAAGAGAAATAGTTCACACTACCTTAGAATAAAGTTGTTCATACACAATTTAAACCATCCAAGAATACCCTTTTGCCTTCCACTTATTGATAATATGAATTTCACAGTGCATTAAGTGTAAATAGCTTTGGTCACATCCAGTATTAGGCTAAAAAATATACTTGCCAACATGGCCAGTTCTTCCCACCACCAGTACATCTACTACAGCATGCACTATGTCCAAAACAAGAATTTGTTTTGTCTCCCCCTGTAAACACACAGTACTGTACATCTGAAGCAACCCCACGGTTATTTGCTGGGACTGTCTCAAACAGTAGAAGCTGAAAAGCAGAATTCCAAGGCAGGAGTGCCTTACCTAGATCTACAGAGATTTCATCTGGTATTGGAACTTTAAGATTCTGCAAAAGAAAAGGAACACTGGAGGAATACATATCACAAGCAGCACCCCAATAAAATGCACAATACAAAGTGCATAGTATAATGCCCTTCAAACCCAAAATCATATAACCTGAACAGCTGAACATATCATAGGGGAGACTTCCATCCTGAATACACACAGACATATCTATGTATAAAATGTAATGCACAAGGATGATCTCATCTAAGCAGGTGATAATAGCCTCTGCAACACAACTGGTAGTCTAAGATGAGATGGTAAAGAGGCTTCTCAGGTTACCAACATACGTATGAAATTGCCTAACCCTGACAACAGACACATCGAAACATGCAGCAGACATTAACTAAAATGCAGTGTACAACAACTAGAGCTAGACTGCACATTACCAAATTATTTTTCCTATCAGACAACACATTTCCTGTGATTTATAGAATTACCAGGCAGCTGGGGCTATTTGGCATTTATTTCACTTTATTCAATGGTAATATTTTAAACAACACAGTAAAATCCTTTTGATTCTTGAAGGCTGGAGTAACTCCTTAGTTTTTTCCACTTCAGAGAGTAAAGAAAGGTAAAAGTCAACTTTCTAAATATGCCTGAAAACAAAAGAAAGATCTGGAACCTACTGCAGCTCGGTCCAAGAAGAACTGGTAAAACTCCAGGAAGACACGCCGAGTCTCTTTCGCATTGGTCTGCTTGTACAAGTCTGTGTAAAGGTAGCACAACTGTGGGAAAACAGGAGGAGAAGTAATTTAGAGATACTACAACAACTCTTCTAACACCCCTAACTCAAACCTTTCTTCACTGTCATGCAAAGAATTCAGCATTGTTGATTTGAAAGCCTTCCTAGCTATCTTCAGCCAACCACAGGTAGCCTCAGCTGGTCAGCTATGCTGCCCCAGAATCGGTGCAGGAGAAGGAGAAGAGACACAGGGATCAGACTACGCAACTCAGAACTAAGGGACAGAGATCATCCCACTACCTTAGGCTGAAATTAAATGCTTTCAGAGTGAAATATTTATTTGTAAATAGCTGAATGTTATAGAGACAGTTCTCTTCATTCTTCTCTTCCTTTATCTGACATACGCTCAAGCCAGCTAAAGATCTGTACTTCTCTCCTTTCCAACCCTGCAGCGTTGTTGGTAATGCTACACAAGAAAACAAGGAGATCCTGAGACACACTGATTTAGGCTGCAGATTTTGGCCAGGGAAACAATTCTAGAACATCTTACCAACGCTGCAGGGTCAAACTGGGACACCACATGGTGCAGAAGAACAGCCAGGTGAGCTGGGCGAGACTTCAGGAGCTCAATGTTTTGGAAACAACTGCATTGTCCATTTATCTGTGGAGATGTATGGAAACTATTTGAATTATTCAAGAAAGCTACTGTGCAAAAAACCAAGAAGCTTAGCGCTTCATTTGTTTAATTGGAATGAAAACTGATCAATTCCAGGATCTCTACAGTATCACTGTAATATCCCAGGAAGGGCTTACAATGACAACACACCTTTTAAACACATCTTTCAACACTGAATATAATGTAATGAAATACAACTCAGAACACAGGAGAGCTAAAGTAACTCAGAATGGTTATGTCAAAAGCCATGTGAGCTACACTGCTGTGACCACAGTGCAGAACAGTTAGAAGAAACTTAATAAGCAAAAGGAAACTAAATAAAGCACATAAAACTTCAAGCCTTCTTGAAATTCAAGAAGAGTAACAGAAAGAAATAAAGACAAAAATCCCCAGGTGTCACCATTTGGCATGATCAGTAGTAACAGGAACCACATGCCCTAATTCTTAATTCAACACGAGAACAGTTCAATAAAACTAAGTCACAGAACACTTGCAATTAAAGCACAGAAAGACTTGTCAACGTGGGAAGAAGAATGGCTGAGGCTACAAGTCATTCCCACCTGCTCCTGCTCAGTGTCAAAGTCATCATCCTCTGCTCCAATGATCTGTGGTCCCACACGGGATGAAGGACTTCCAATGCTGGACTGAGAATCCTGGAGTGAGTCAGGAGTGGGAGAAGAGAAGGAAGAGAAGTGCACTGCAGTTACTCCCTTGGTACAGTAATCTTTCTTCACCCAGTCAAAGATACTGCTATCATTTTAATTCTCCTCAAATTTTAACAGAAACCCAAGTGCCTTCATTCAACCTTGCACAAGCTTAGAGTTACAAGATTCCTTTTAGCATAGTTCTCCCAAATTGGAAGCATTCAGAAATGTCACAGCAGATGACTCAAAACCAATTGCATCATCTACAGATTTCTGAGCACACTAAGCATATGACAAATGTCAGCTTAGCATAAATGGAGAAATATGACTTTAGAAAATCATATAACATGAGAGAAAAATACTTCAGAAGTCATCCTAAGGAAAATGATAGCACTTCCAACCATGTTCCATTTCTATCCACTCTTAAGGCCATAATGATCTAAAGAAAAAACATTGTTTTTCATTTAATGTTGAATTCAGGGAATAAAACATGCACAACAGCTCCAGCTCTTTTAGGTCCAGCTGTTTTACTGCTGATTATCTATTTCTTGTCTCTAAATGGGCCTGCTCTTAAGCTCCATAAACATTTATTCAGCTAATTAACATTCCCTGCACAACTTTAATTGCATTTCATTTTCTAATGCAAAGTTTATGGGTGCTTCATCTAAAAAGAAAGGAAAAAACATGCAAAATGGGACTATCACAGGCGATGCTGTTGTGATTCTTTATGTTTTGGACTCACAGTATCCTGAACCTCAGTCTTCTCTGGGCTCTCATCCAGATAAACCCGCTCCTTCAGGCCACTGCGAGGACTCTGGGAAAAAAGGAAGTTCAGTTCTGGTGAGTAACAGCAAATCCAGGAAAATGAGAACAGTACAGTACGTTTTTCAGCCACAACAGACAAATGTTTTCCTTTCTCTCAGAGTGAATTGTTAACCAGTTGAAGTACGAAGTGCCAAACTGCACTGCTCCAAAACAACAACAAAATCCAACAAAACAGAACAACCCAATGGAGAAGTAGTTTTATTAAGAATACTAGAAGCACGGAATAAAGGCAGAGCTGTAAAACCTGCCAGCACACCTCTCCTTAGCTTTCTCTTTGCTCTTTCCACCTTTTACAGCAGTTCATGTAGTACTCGTGCTGCTAGTTTCTCTGGCTAGATCCTTTCCCATTTCCCAATACTGACAGGATTCGTTTATTAAGAAGATAGCTAGGAATTCTGTTCTGTGCTTCTCATATACAAACATGAGTGACACCTCTAATCAGATAAGGAATTGGTAGGGGAGTATTTTGAAACAGTCATCTGTGATGATCATCATACCTCACGTTCTGGAGGTACACCTGACCCATCTTCCTATCACTACCAACTACTAGCACAGATTTGGCTCCTACATCCTTAACTTAAACAATAAACTGAAGTCAAAGCCCAAGCACAGAGACTCAATTCCACTGCACTAATCAGACAGTGACTTAATTAAGGATTAGGTGTTAAGGCACTCCAATAAGGAGACCATACGAGTACAGATTGATAACTGAAGAGAGAATAGACTAAGAGCTTTTACTGTTGGCAATAATTGAAGCTTATTTGGTAGAAGTAAGGCTCTTCCTCACTTTCATGGCAATGTGCCCAGTGACTGGATCTGAGTCACAGCTACCGTAATTGGAACATTAACATGCTCTTAAAAAGATACTCTAATTGGCCTCTCTCAATTTTGAGAAAGATGCTGTCATCCATCTTTCTTTGTCTGGTTACAGGGAGTGTGCCAGGAAAATCTAATCCTGGATAAGAACCCAAAACCCACACTATTTCTTTCCCAATCCCTAATGGAAAACCAGTGTAGTATGGCTCCTCCGGGAAATGTCTTTGGTGAGTACTTAAAAGCCTGTCCTAGTAACACACAGCTTTACTGAGCCACCACACCTATCTGTAACAGACAGAGCATCACAAGCTTTAAAAATCTGCACAAGGAAAGCAAATCCAAGAAGTACAGAATCAAAATCACAGAGCTGTACAATACTCACATCAGCAATGTCACTGTTTGGTCGAGAGGGGCTGTCACTACTGTAATCCAGTTTGCTCAGAGCATCTCCACTCTCTGCCTCCACTTCACTGACCTGCAGCGATTCTGCCACAGACCTGGAGGACAAAACTCCATCCTGAAAAGATAAAGTGAGCTGTGAGCAGCACTGAGCCAGTAAAATATTTCAAGGGACAGTATTCCCACATTAGCTGTTTCAAAACCTGGACAACCCACCCCCATTTATAAAATCTTATTTATAAACCATTTATAAAACTTTCTTCACATACCCAAAAGAGGTTGCAATGACCTTCTAAGAAAAGATAACAGAAAATCATACCACATTTTCAGGCAAACTAATACATTTCTTAATTGGACTGCTTTAAAAGCAGTTCTTCACAGATTGTTTGGAAGCCCACTGTAAAGCACGCTTCATACACTGACATTGCATTGTACTGCTTCTGCCAGCATATCACAAGTCTCAACTCTAGATGGTGCCATCTGTCTGTACAAGCACCAAAGAGCATGGTAACAAACTCCTGCTCGCCCAGAACACCATCATCTCCCAAGAATTTTCAACCAGAACAGACCACAGAGAAGCCTGACACATTTGGTTACCTGAGCACAGCCTGTGGCTTTGGACAGCTGCTCCTGCAGCTGAGTAATGTGCTTCTTTGTTTCCTGTATCTCTCTGAGCAGTCGTGAGCTGGCAGATCGGCTGTACTCTTCTTGCAGAGACTGAAAAGTAGTTTTATGAGGCTTCATCACTCAGTATCTCCTCGGTACCAGAGCTTACACTACAGCCTACCACTAACCTTCATTTCACTTACACATCTAAAATAATATTCAGTACATTTGCACAACCACTACAGATGCTATGGAACGTCTATTTGAAATAGCTTTCCTTTGTCCTGTGCCATAACTGCAAGCTAGAGATCTACTGAAATAATCACAACTGCAGTGAGGATACGGCTGAAGACACAGTAACTCAGCAGCACCAGGGAGCACTGTGCCAACTGTCGCTCCCAGCGAGAAATGACTCATGCTTAGTTTGAGTCACAGATGCTCACGTGTCCTAGGATTAGTCCAGACTGACATATATGTATGTTTCCACTTAAAGCATCCACTGCTGGTTGTCTTCCTAACCCTGACAAGGATTAAAAACTACAGGGCTGATCAATAAGAGTAATCAGAGTCAGATCTCCGCACACAGAAGAGCTAGATGAAAACACAAGTCATGTTAAGGAATGCTGAAAATGCTACTGAACATCAACAACCATTCCTTATAATTCAGCCCCTTCCCTTTCCTGCACCCCTCTTGAAGGCAAGCAACAAATTCCAGTACCTGCAGCCGCTCCTGCTCTTTCTGTAGCATCTTTCTCAGAATCTCCACCTTCTGGTTGTGGACAATATTATTCTCCTCCTAGAAAATACAGAGGAATTAAGGGTTAGTTAAAAAAAGAAAAAAAAGGAGAAGTGTTTGTGTACTTATTTGCTTTCCTTTCTCTGCCACACATCTGCATGCCTTACAGTCCAATTCTTAATAGAAATTACAGCACTGGATCAGACAGATAGTTCTGCCCATGACAAGGGGATGGAACCTGATGATCTTTAGGTACAACCTCAGCCCTTCTGTGACTCTATGATGGTGTAATCTCACACCACGCAAACTGCAGCGTATCTCAAAGACAACCTAGGAGTAGAGTAACCTGTCAACTGCCCTTGCATTATCTCAGATGAGACAGGTTATGTACTTGCAACATGTTTCTCCCACATGATTCAATGCCCACTGGGTGGCCAGGCAAATATTCTATTTCCAATGTGTTATTTGTGCAAGAAGTTCAAAACAATTCCTTTGAGGAAAAAAATAAAAATAAAAATACATGACTACATTTTTTCCACTGCTAAATTGGTTCTCTGGAAAGAACACTTTAAAATCTTACCCCCATAAGCACTGGGCTGGTAATCCTTTCTGCATTTCCTGATGTGCCAGGCGAATGGGGTGATGTCATGATGGGAGACATATGCCCAAATGCTGCCAGATCCACTTCAGAATCAGCCAAGGGAATCTGGGGCGACCCCGGTGGGCGCCCCTGAACAGTGAGAGCTACATAGGAACCCGCTGCAGGGAGAACAGAAGTCGTATTTCAGATATACTTGCAGATTTCTAAGGCTGCCATTTACTCTCCCCTTTTGTGATAATCATTCTTAATGAAAGCACGTGGTGTAATTTCTAGTCTACCAGGTTACATTTACAGTATACATACACTCATACCACAAAATAAACTGTGCTAGGGCAGAAAAAACCGCTAACACTTTCTTCCAACCAAGAATTCACTTCCCTTGGAAATGTCAGTGCTCTGCACGCAACATAAAGCAATCTGCCTCAATGCTGCCTGAGCAGCTACAGCATTTCAGGTGAAATCAAAACAGGGGAAGGTAACAGGCAAGGTCTGGCACTAACTTCAGACGCCAAACAAAGGAGAAACTGCAGAAGCAGCCACCCCACATTTCACTTTACTGCCTGTTTTACACACACCTTTACCTCTCAGCACAGGGCGTGATTAGACCTTGCCCGTGTCACTTGATAGATGAATTAGACATTGGTCCTTTTAAATTCTGCCTTCCATGCTTTTTAAAGGAGTGAAGTGAAAAAAAAAATAGGAACATGCCTTTACTTACACTTGATCAGCTTTACCACCTCCAAATGGTTTGAGTGTGTTACAAGAGTGCCATTCACCTGGAGATATCAGAGGGAGGGGGAAAAAAGCAAACTGTGTTCGACTACAGTTTTCCAGACAAGGAAAAACTCCTTCTGATACACACACATTACACAACAAGCAATGCAGCAGAATGAGGAACAGTAATGTTTTCCCCCTATCTCTATTCCTCTGTCTTTCAAGAAACTTCTCTAAGTTTATTCAGAGAGCTCTGAAGAAAACCACACTCACATACCAAAGGAAACAAGCAAACAAATGCAGAAGAGCAACTTACCAGAAGAAGATTTAGGGTAGTTAATTTTACTCATTAATTTACAGAACTGGGCTTTCAAACAAGTTTATCTGTGTCGTAGCAGCAACAACACAGCCATCATTTTGTAGCACTGTCTTACAAAATCTTTTTAGTTAATGGTTTAATTTCTAAGTTATTAGAGACTGAGAGATAAGTTTGTTCTGGGTGCAGATCTATTCCGTTCCCCTGCTGCTATTTCTGTTCTCTACATTGATGTCTGAACCTTACAGGATGTTGGACCTGAGATGAGAATGATCTCCATAACAAAACTAGCTTTCAGCAGTGGCTCGCAGTGGTTACCCTACATCCCCAGAACAGGAAAACTTCTTCCATTCCTCTCCCCCACAGGCAAAAGCAAACATCAGTGCAGAGACATCAATGACTTTCTTTCAAGGAAAGAGCTCATTTGAGTTAAAGGATCAATTTCTCAGACGAGCTGAATGCCCTTACCTTGATAATTCTATCACCCGTTTGCACTCCAGCTCGCATGGCTGCTCCATCTAGAGAAGCAAGAAACCCTTTAGTTCCAATTTCAATAAATGTCACAGGAAACAGGAATGGTTTAAGTACTTCTGTATTTCCATGAGAAGCTACTTCCCATTCCCACCCCAGCTTCCTCTTTTTTCAGTCAGACTAAAATCTCTGAGTATCTAGACTGAAGAAGTTTCTGTTTCCACTTTGCAGTGGATACAAGCCACAATCCCACCACGTCACCCTAATTCTTTATTTCCTTTCAAATGTAAAGTCAGTTTGCAAATACATCTAGATGCTGAGAGAGGTGATTCGCTGCATCCCAACAGTGCAACACCCTTTGTCCATGCACATCTGTTGCACAGTTTGTGATGGCTACAGCCATCCTACCCATAAGGAAAGAATTTGGAGCTTTCTCCTCCAGCTCATGCACATGTTTCTTTGATTCACATGCAAACCCTCTAGGTTGCTCTCTGGTGAGCACATTTAACATGTCTGCTTACCTTCTTTGACAGACTGCACAAAGACTGGGTTGTCTCCACTGACTGTCAGCCCAAATCCATTTTCATCCCGTTGGATAACAACACACCGCTGAACAAGACCTGCAGAAGAAAGGTGCAGAAAGGGCAGAAGAAAGAGAAAGAGAGAAATACAAAGAGACACAAGCTAGGCATCAGTCCAAAACTTTATCCTCCTAGATAATCACAGAGCACAGAAAGAAACTGGTACAAGACAAGAGAGAGAAATATATATGAGAGACAGAAACAGGGCAGCAGTCCAGAAACAGATAGGAATGTCAAGACAGGTCAAGCTTATTGCTTCAGTTACACAAGACAGAGATACACAACAGCAGAGATGCAGACAGCTCGAGCACATCAGGCACAACCTGAGGTAACAGCAGGTTGTAAAGAAGAGCAGCTATGTGCATGTACCAATGAACACAATTTCTCTTTGTCCAAACCAATAGCTCTTCAAAGCATGGCATTGGCTCATAAGGTCCAGTACACCCTCAAAAACAATTTCTACGAGCTACTCAAAAAAAAATGCAAATAGGTCACAAATCTCTCACACCAACACCAATGGTTGGATTAATGCAGATGTACTGATCAGGAAAAGTTCTTCTGCAAAAATCTCAGCTCAGGGCAACTTCTGTTCCAGGTGAGCACAGACCCAGAGCAGGAGCAATGAGGAGTTACTGCCACACGTGCTACACTTCTGAAATCAAGACCCAGCCTCTCACTGAGCTATTTCTGATCTATGAATGGGGCCAAAATCTCAGCAGTTCTGAGTCTGAATCTGCTCCTCCTCCCACTTGCTGTGTGACATCAAAGGAAAATTGTCTTTCTTACTGGAAATACTCAGTATAGTGTTATAGTGTGAACACAAATACTCTTGCAGAGAACAGATGTACTCAGTAGGTGCAGCACTTTGAAAAAGCAAAGTGCAAGGTACGTCTGTTGTTCACCTAAAAGTGAAACAAGGGGGAAAAAAGGAGAAGAAGGCAGCAGCCCCTGCACACTGCAGAGCACTTCGCTGAGAGCATCTGCACAGCACCTACCACAAAGGAGCCTTTATCTGGAAGAACAACCTTAGAACTCTGCAAAATGCTTCAAGGACGTTGTTTTATTTACATAGCAGAAACCACTAGCTACTAAACATCACCCTTCCTTCCAGCAGCCTGCTTTGCTGCTTTGCTTCTCAAGCCACATCAGGCAACAAATTCTGCCACCAGCATCTTGAGACAGACTTGGATTTCTCTTCCACAATCAGATAGCAAATTGAAGCAGCGTTTGGTGTGGCAGGAACAAAAGGAATTGGGAAGACTGGGAAGACAGTCTTTGCTGGAATCATTTTGTAAGGAAAGAATTGTAAGAGAGTGCAAAGTCACATCCATGCTTTAAATCGCTTTTGCACCAGTATGGCTCTGCAGCAACTCCCAATGGAAATGAGGAGTCTCAAAATGAAACACTGCCTACCCAGTCAGCCCTGTTCTCCTGGAGCGTGGCCCATTTGGAAGCAGTGTGGGAGTGGTGGAGAAGGCTGCACTGCAGCACTTCTACATCCATCTGATCCCACTACCATACCCCAGTAATTCCTCTTCTGCTCAGAAAGTTGCAACAAATGACACTACACACAGTGACATGCAATGAGCTGCAGAGATGGATTAAAGTGAAAGCAGACAGAAGGAAGAAAAACCACCACCTTTCACACCCTCTTCATACACTTAAGTGAGAGAACATGCCTCTCCCTTTTGTACCTCCCATTTTTCTATATGACCAAGCTTCTTCAAGTCTCACTTCACAAGAATGATGCCCCAGGGTGGGGTGTGGGAAAGAGAACACATGCTATTTCATAAAAACAGCTCATTTTAAACCCTGCTGCCAGACGTGCAGGTTTTATGAGTAAGACACTAACTAAGCTTTTGACTCATAAGAACTTTCCTCGCTTAAAGGCACAGCATAGCCCTGTGTACTCACTGCTCTGCCATGACAATTCTCTCCCCCAGAACCAATAACCCCTGGATCTAGTGTACTGATAAGCTTCCTCCTTGAATGAACCTGATGCCAAAGCAGAGGCAAAGCATCAGGGGATGCAACAAAAGCTGACCTGTCAGAGTATTAGTTAAGTCCCAGCAATAACCACGTCAAACAGCTTTACAGCACAAGTCTCAGTCTTATCCAAGACCATCATTTAATTAGGCTCACTCGAATCCAAACTCTTCCAGCCTTGCCATTTCCCTGCAGTTGTTCACTCTGGATCAGAAGCAGGCACTCAGCCCTTCTCTAAGACAATATAACAGGGTCTAGCAGATTATGATGAGGCTTACATGGGCCAGCTGAGAAGCCATGCCTGAGAGAGATACACAGCAGCCTTACAGAGATGTCAAGCACTACCTGGAAACAACTTCACCCACTTCAAGACAAGTCTGCCAGCTTGGTGCAGCAATGAAGAGCCCACGCAAGCAAGTAGTGATGGGTTTTCATTCACATTTCATTCATTTCTCACTCGTGCTGAACAGAAACTGTAAGCTGTTCATTGTGTTCATTGCTGTTCATTGTTACTATTTCACTTTTTCCAGCTGAAGTTTAAGAAAAATTACAAGGGCAGTGAACTTGTTACTGACAGTAATCAAAATCAAATCAATAATGATCTTATTCCCATATTTGCTTTCACACGACAATGTCTTGCAATGAGGGAACAATTGTAACTATGTCTTAAGTAAAAATTAAAAATAAATAAATAGATTTTCATATTTTGACTAGATTCATAAAATTCTGTAAGAAAAAAAAATATCTTTAAAATCCCTTTTTCCTTGTCATGCATGTTGCAGTTCCAGAAAGTTGTTGGGACCTCAAGCCAAGGGTGCAGCAAAGCAGCTCGGTGTGCACTGCAGTGAGATGTCTGGGACAAGAAATGAAAGCAGCTAGGAATGAACAATCTCAGAAAAAAAGGCATTACAGGGAAGATGACCAACTCTTCAGGAGGTGGCACTAATCCCTCTGGGACTCTGCAGCCCCTCACAATGCAACTTCTAGGCAGCAGGAAGGCTGAAGTCCCAACTCCAAGGTCACCAGCAGAATACGGTAAAAATGAGCATTTCAGGCAGTTTGGGTAGACATATTTCAATAGCCCACGAGCCTCCTTGCTTAAGAGATCATTTACCATCTCTACAGATGCTAAACGTTTTGAAGCTATAATAAAACACAAAATTTCACGTTACAAATAAATCGGGAGCTGATACTGAAAACTTGACTCTCCAGAGAGCAGAGCCACGAATTCCATCTCCCACAACAAAAAGGAGCTCCTGCTCTGCTCCAACTGTGCGGGACACAGCATGGGAGGAGACTTCTCAGCTATAACCTCCCCAGAGGCTTGAGGCCACAATGGGAAAATGCAATTCAGTACAGCGATTGGACGTGAATCATTGGATAAATAAAAACAAACTCCTTGGGGCTTTGAGAACATCCACATGTTTCGCTTTGGTAGGGGAGCTTTATTTCCATCCAGTGTTTGCAGAAAACCCGCTCCACAAAATAAATAAAACGATCGGCTTTTATACAGGAAATTTCTCATTGGGGGAAATTTTGGATTTCACTACATTTTAGTTATTACCACGTTCTCCATGTGAAATGCCATACTGGAGGCATTCTTCAGATTCCTCTACTAACTTGGCAACAGAAGTCACGTAAAGCCAAAGCAAAAACTATACTATCTGAAATGATGCAGCACACAGAACCTTGATAGAGCTGTTTGTGACAATGGCATTAGAAGCCATTCACAAAACAAGGCACGGTAGCCTTGGTAGAAGAAAGGAACAATGCGTTTTAACCATTAAACATAGGACTGGCAGCTCCCATAGCAACAATGCATTCAGTCCCTGTGGTCAAGTGCCCCTTGCTCTCATCAGGGCCAGCTCTGGCTATCACATGGGCAGTGATGAGGGCTCCCAAGAGGTCTTTTAAATAGGCTGGAAAAACGGTCCCAGCATAAAGACACAAAGCTGGGAAGAAACAAAACAGGAAGAGTAAGGAAAGATTCTCTAGGGTTTGATGTAGAAACACGTCAACAGGGGTAAAATCTGGATTTTTCAAAGCAAAACAAAACCAAAGATTTAAAAACTTGCCCCAAAGTTGAAGGTAAGAAGTGGAAGAGTGTGCATAAGGCCTGGTCTACCATTTGGGCTGGAAAATGATCATCGCTGAATATAAAAGAGGGCATCTTTGGAGAGCAACCATGTCGTGGGAAAAGGTAACCAACATCCAACCTCTCACCCTCAGAGTTACTTTCAATTATCAGTTTGTTTGAGAGGCAGGAATTCTACTTCAAGTAAGAGGTATTAAGCACTGTGAAGACTGTAGCACTAATTGCTACATTACAGCACACCTGAAATTAAACCCAATCACTCTGCTCATCATCTAGGCTTTGTTGAGAACCCAGACACAAATCTGTATTTACGGGAGAAAATACCTCACTCTAAGTTTAATACAATCATAAAACCAGCTTCTGTATCTCAAAACATTTTCCCTACCTAATCACTCTCCCCCTGAGACTACTCAGATATTTCAAAAAAAATTCTGGTCTACTGCTCCTTAATTAAGAATTTCAAGAGGTCAGAACAAACACGTATCCTGATGTCACTCAGGACTTTCCTATTACCCCCTTCCAAAGGCTAGCCCAAGAAAGAGCCAGTTAACAGCCAGTCACCAGCCAGAAAAGTATCAGTACAGTATTTCTACTTGCAGGTCTTAAAATATTTCGGTCCCTTCCAAAGCAAACAACAAACCTCTCTGCACATACCACAAGACCTGGGAAAAGCAGAGGGGAGAGACAAAAGGCAGGGCGAGGTCCAACACAGAAAAGGCCATTGGAAAGGAAGGATGAGTGGAAACTGCTCCCAGAGATACTGGGCACGGACAGAGCATCTGCAGGAAACTTTGGGGGAAGTGAGAGCTTAAGTTAGGAAGTCATGTTTCTTTCTGCCATACATGAAAACCAGGACAGTGTGCAGACTGAGGGAGAAGTATAAACACAGATACATTCCATTAAGCATACCAAATGTTTCCTGTAATTAAACCAGAATAGTCTGACAGCACCTCCAGTACATCATGGGTAAGCAGCATTAGGCACAACTCTATGAAGGTTCAAACCATAGGATCCAGTCAGCTGTGCTGTCACCAGCCAGCATCAACCCAGCAAAGGAAAGAACAAGCCAAGGCTTCAGCATAAGCTCATCAGAAACATCACCCTCAAGTATGCACCTTCTGAGCAGGTTGTTTCCTTGTTCATTCCTTCTGAGCAGAGGAGGCAGATCTGTAACCTGCAGCACGTAAGCTTTCCAGCTCTGCTGAAGCAAATTAAGGCACTCTCAAAACCTGTTTACAGTTCCTGAGGAACAGTCTCACACCCTGAGGAACACAACCGTCTCATATTACTTTTTTTTTTTTAAATAAGAAATACGTATGATTCAAAATCCAGGGAAAGCGATGAGATTTCCTACTAACAGAAAGAACAGACCACATCTCCCTAAGCCACAACAACTGGATGGCTTTGCTAACATGCCTGTGTTGGTTCAGAAGAAACTCTATGGGTTCTTTGTTTGTTCTGTTTTTATTTCTTTATGTTCCTTACAATCAGAGTTGTGACAGCAACATGTATTTATTACTCAGGTAGTTTAAGAAGCTGGATCACAATAACAAGAGGTAGATTTATTCCAGTGAAATAACACAGCTGATACTTCAAGAGTCACTGTATCTGTTCCAAGGCTACAGGAGGTTATACAGTAAGCACAATTACCAGCAAAGAAAAATATGAAACAGAAAGTATTATGGACAAGTATTTCAAATACCAGGAAGAAAAAGGGAAGGGCAAGAAGGCCAGTCCACGACTGGAGTCAAGACAGAGCTGGAAACACAAGATGAAAACCATGACATGCAGCAGTACTGGCCAGGCTCAGCCCAGTTCCAAGGGTCTTACAAGCTGGCAGAATTTAAGACAGCACCCACTAACCTGTGAAAACTTACTGCAGTTAATTTTTTAAGATACGAGTGCAAATCTCTTTAGGGATCACAAATTCAACAGGTCGTTAACATAAGGGTAGGAACAAGAGTGTCACAGTCTAAAGACTAACATATCTGATGCAAGCTGAAGAAAGCAGGACGAGCAAACAGGCTGTGCTCAGCAGACATTCCTTCCAGCAGCACCCATGGTGGTGTGCTGGCAACATAATGATGTGTGAGGCTACTCCTGTCCCAGACTGCTTCATGCCAATTTGTTCCAGTCTACAAGCTGACAACACAGCAGTACACAGCAATGCCAAAGGACCAAGAAAGTTACTTCCTTCTTTTGAATAAAGAGTGGTTACGTTCATATTCTTCCTTTTTTTTTAAATTGGTTTTTTTTTTCCCCTTCCTTGAAAAATGAAAAGAAACTGATAGGAGATCCTTTACAGACAGTGCAAAATGTGAACTACTACCAGCTCATCCAGATTAACTGCTACAATCAGAGCAAGGCAGACTTTTCTACAACTACGCTCGCTCCTGTGGAGCCCAGCATGAGCCACCTTCACACAGTGCCAAAAACACATGGTGGCACAAGGTCTCCAAGAACAGCAGCCCCACCAAGTTTTCCCAGTTAGGAAGAGATCAGGAGAAGGGGTGACAACCTGTGCTTGCCACCTATGGGTTAGTTTCCAGGCACTACAGAACTACAAGCTGATACACTGAAGCAACATTTAAACCCAGTATCCCCACTCCTTGCTGCAGAGCCAACCATGCGGACCACGTAAGGGATAAATAAAAGCCTCAGGTGCACAGACAGAAAGCATGGAGCAGACTGCAAAGGTGCAAGGCTGCAGCAGCTGCTGGAGCTTACCATACGTCTCGGATCTACTCTCCTCCGAACTAGACTTTGTCTTCTTGGAGGAGCTATCTGCACGAGAGCAGGAGAGAAGGAGAGAGAGATATAGAAAATATGGAGACCAAACATGAGAAGAAAAAAAACTTCATGAAAAACACAGACTGATTTATTAGGTTAAATCGTGCAAAACACAAATAAGATGTGAACAAAACATAGGTGAAACACTTGGAATAAGGGGTGAATAATACAAGCGTGAAGACACAGGTAACACCACAAAGAATCTATCACAGAATTTGAGACACAATAAAGGAAGTTCTCTGCTATGAACAATATAGAAAATATTTTGGGCAAAAAACAGTTCAGACATGGAAATTCTGGTGACACCCATCTCCAGAGTAAGTAATAAATGTTTGCACAGTGGTTCAGCATTCTGGATTTACCCCTTAAAAAGAAGGGAATTTTATGGAGGCTACAGTACGGACTTCATCCATCAGACCAGATCATAAGCATCCTAAAAGTGGTGCCAGGTAGCAGCCCTCAAAATTCTGAATTACTTTTATCAAATTGAGATTAGAAGATTCCTGAAGCTTGCTTCTAAAGAATTCTTTGTACTAAAAGAGGTTCATAGCCTGAGCCCTCCCTCAGCCAACCCCACAGTTTTACATTACATACTCCCAAGGACAAAGGAAGACAACCACTAATTCAGATTTTTTCCCTTATTTTTTTTTAAACAGACATTAAAAGCTCATTTCAATTTATTCCGTGTACATCAGGAAGGAGTGATGCAGCCAGTGGCAGGAAGCATTAACAAACTGCATGATTTATAAACATCAGCTCCAAATGCCTAGTGCAAAAACACATTCTGCAAGTTTTACAGCCTTCCAATTCAGCTCTCATCTCTTCCACAAGCCCCAGGGAATTGACTGGACTAAACAGCAGAATGCACAGACATGGAAAAGCACATTGCATGGGGCCAGGAGGCTCAGGCAGAGCCTGTCATGCATTTTATGAACACACACAGTAGTCACTGGGTTAGTCTTTCAAAGAAGGAAGGAAAAATCCCTGCATGCACCCTAATTTCCCATGACAGCACTGGACAGGTTGAACAAGCTGACCTCTCATAAGGTTAAAAAATAGGACAGCATAGCCTTTAAAAAAACAGAAGCTCATCATAAAATGCATCACGTTGGAAAGTACAAACTCATTTTACAAAGGACAGAGATGGTTCAAAATCCACTAAAGTTCAAAAGATCCAATAAGGAAATTAGCTCTACTTAAGTCTGTAAGGTCTCACATTTCACGCCTTTTTCTACTCAACAGCCAAAAGAACTACTCACAACTAATTACAGTGTTTGCCTCCTGAAATTTCAGACTAACTTTTCTGAAAGAGGAAGCAGTTGTAATTACTCACTGACACCACTAATCTGGGTTTATTCTCACACAATTAACAGCTACTTTGTCGATGAGCGTCTTTAAAAGCAAGCCTGTATTCATTTCAATGCCTGCGTGCCTCAGAAGGGCTTTGCAAGCACAGAACAGCAACACTCCTGAACTCCACATATGTTGACACATTAAAACTGGTTTCATTCTGACCCCCAGAAGCCCAGGCCTGGATCTTCACCCGCGGACTTTTAAAGCTTTACCTGTCGGATCGAAGTCGTGGGTGCTGCTGCAGCGCTCAACCTTCTGCTTCTTGTCTGCTGGAGACTCTCTGCTCAGAATGCTGCCGTGCCTGTGGCAAGCAAAGCAGAGTCCTGACTACTGCACACAACAGCACTGCTCCACCTGTGAGTCTCTGGAAATAACCTTAACTAGTCCTCATTGCCAGCGAGTTTACAGAGATGGCACGCATTGTGCTCAGCACTAAATCTATTTCCAGACTGTCTTCAAGATGAAAAGTGATCTCCAAAAAAACTGAAAAACCTCCCCAAATCTTAACTCTAACTCCTCTCCTAGCAAACGTTAAACACCCATCCATGCACAAGTTAAAGACATGGAACACCCACCACCAACCACCTGAAGGAAGCCTGCATGTCGTGCACAAGCACTGTCGCTTTCTCTGCCCACCTTCAATCCCAGCTATGATGACCATCCAGCATGCACAGCAAAAGGTAACACTGCACCATGCACTTTGAGTACACCACCAAATTTTTAGCACCTTATCCTGATCTAACTATTAATCTGATCTCATCTGTACTGGGTACTTCTATGTATGCATGCTTTTTTTTTTTTTTTTTTAACAAGCATTCCTCCTTCAACCATATTGTGTTACAACGTGCAGTGTACATAAGCAGCCAAATATCAGCAACTTACCTTGTAGGTTTTTTAAGAGGAAACCTGAAAAGAAGAAACAACAAATATAATGAGCTTTTTTAGATTCTCAATATTATGCTTGATATAAATGCTTACACTTAAATACAAAGTTATTCTACAGTCTTGCAGTGCCTTCAGAAGAGAATAACTGATCTCTTCCACTTCAGCAAATTATTGGCCCATCTAGGCAATAAATTGTCAAGGCAAGGTTTCCAACAGAACACAACAGAAACAGAATTCATGCTGTCAAATCCAATGTCCAGTAGGTCTATCTTTCTCATTAGCATAGCAGCTCATGGATCATCTTCCCCTCATAACATTTATCAGTGAAAATTAACGTAGCTCAATTTTTCAGCCTGCTGATGGATTGCTTGTCCAGCATCTGAAGAAGGTCCAGACTGTCACTGAAAATTCTCCTATAGATGTAAACTCCCATTACTTCCTTCCCATGTGGGTTCCATGAAGCCCAGCAATCCTGCAGCTCATGCAGACGTTCCCTAACAAGATCTCTTAATTATTTTCATGAAATTGTCAAATTTGAGACAATGGTGTAAAGTTAAGCTGGAAATCCAGTAACTACTCCAGATGTTACTTCTGGAACACAAACAACATAAGCAACAGTTCAGATGCAAAAGCAGGCAGAAGTGTATGTGCGTTCTGTAATGAAACAAGCAGGACCTACAAAACCTGGAATTTGTTTTCCTTGAATTACCACAGACAGATGACAGAGCAAGGAGTATGCCACCCAGCTTAAAGCACCAACCTCCACTCTGTTTTTCGCAAAACTTCTCATGAGTTTCAGCTCCCAACTCACATTCAGCTGAGCCAGACACTTCACGGCGTTCCCACAGAGATCCCCTGAGCAAAGGCAGGAAGGCTGCCCCAAATGCTCCTGTTTGCAGCTCCTTTCTCCACTATGTGCATCACCTAGCCCTGTGATATATCAAGTGGCACAGCCCGAAACAGCAGCCTCAGAGCTAACTCCCTCCCAGTTACCTGGAAAACATAACTGGACACACAGACACAGTGGAAGCACCCAACTTAATCCTTCACTTCAGCTAACAACAGCTAACAACTGTGTGTACAGCCTTAGGACTAGGCAGCTTGAGCCCAAGCACACACTGCTAATAGGGCACAGCACTGAAATAAGTACCTGGTGACACACCAGGTGAGTGACCCTACGGTGACACCAACAACGCTGTCTGCCTGTTCCAGGGCACAACCACACACAGCAGACCTAAGGCACAGCAAACAGCATCCACTCTGGAACAGCCCAGCTGGAACCCAATGCTAAGCAGTGAGGCAGATCGTAGAATCGTGGAACTGTTAAGGTTGGAAAAAAACACCGAGATACTGGGTCCAACCATCAGCCCACCAGAAGCAGCATTCACCCAGTGCTACATCCAACAGCAGCAAGGGAAAGAAAGTAGTCCAGGGAAAGGATCTATCACCCTTCAAAGGCAGGGGAAAACATCCAAGATGAATTACATCTTTTTTTAATTATATTATTATTATTATTTAATCTAACGCACTTGCTTTTATTTGCTTAAAAACATCTTAACACCACTCAAGAATATTTTGATGAAGCATTTCAGAGAAAAAGCTTATTCTGCAGTCTCTCCTACCAAGTGTGCAGAACCCCTGAGCTTAAGCTCCTGCAGCAAAAGGAGCTGTTGACAAACAAAACAAAACCAGCTCACTGCTGCACTGTTTACCCAAACAGCTCAGAGTTATTTACAATGTGCTCAAGCAGAAGCGCAAACGGGGGATTTTTGAGGTCTAGAAGTCACGATGTTTCTGCTTAATGCATGTAAGCTGTTGGCACTAATTATTTATAACGAAAACACTGACAGCTTTTATTTTTATGTGGAAATGTTCAGCATTTCTTTCGATCTGAACGGGGAGCTGAGTTCTGATTGGGTTCTGAGCTCTCCTGGGGCTGCATCCCTCAGCAAGGCCGAGCCTTGCAAGCACAGCCCCGACCCTCCCCGGGCTCCGGTCCGGCCCTCCCCGTCCTGCCGACAGCCCGCGGTGGGGCGGAGCTGCCCGGAAGCGCCGGAGCCGCGGGGCGGGAGGGAGGGAGGTTGGCAGGCCGGCGGGGAGGGCCTGGTAGGCCGCGGGCCTGGAAAGATGAAGGCCGGGTAGGCCGCGGGGCCTGGCAGGCTACAGGCCTGGGTAGGCCGCAGGAGTGTTCACGCTCACATTAAATCCGAAAGCAGCACCGAACCTGCCTCACCGTGTCACTTCACTCAGCACCACGTGAAATAAATGTCAGGGTGCGGCCCGCGGCTGGAGTATCAGCCCCACAAAGTGCTGGCACGTTTGGGTTCCACGATCAAACCCTGCAGACATTTTGTCTGATAGCTGATGAACATCAGCACATTTTTGAACTAGTCGCTCTACTCTCTCCTCCCAAATACCAGGAACAATTAAAAGCCAAGGCACATTCTGTTTCTAAAATACTGGGTCAAATAATTTCAAGTAACTCAAATGCATCAAATTACTCGAAGTATGCCCTGTTAGTCACACTGCGTTGGTGAAACCTATTTACCAGAAAGCCGAGTGAGAAATATGTACCAAGAACGAGAAACACTGCATTACAACTCACATGTGGATGCACAACTCGGTGCTGGAGCCATGCCTACATGCCTCCTTCCAGAAAAAGATAGTTTGAAAATCTTTGTGTCCAAACACACCCGAGCGAGGAAAGCTCCCCAGCTCCAGCAGCACAAAGCATTCCATTCCAGCCCTGGAGGTTGAAAATATATCTGACCATAAATAGCACAGTACCATGTTGGGGTTGCTGGCTTTTTTTTTTTTTTTTCCCCGTTTCTTCCATTTTGAAATATTACAAGATTTCAATGAATTGCTATCTCCAGAAGCAAAGAAAAAAATATTTAGATTCAGAGAAGTTCTATGCACTTTACTGCTCACATCCCTGAAATTTTGAGGCCTGTGAGTGTTTCACAGTGGAATTATAAATTACTACAACTTGTGCAGAGATGAGTAAGAAATATTGTGAAACCCACACAAAAGAGAACAGCCAAAAACTGCTTGCATGACGGAACTCATCTTTAATTAGGAGATGAACAGTCGCAACAGAAGCTTCTTCATTGCTTTATTAGTTTCATTTAAAATAAGGCACTGCTCGTCACAGACAAACCTTCTCACAGAATCTCAGATTTGGGAAAAAGCAGCAAAATCACCCAACTACCCCGAGCCCAACAGAGATGAGAAACAATTACAAGTTCATTCGTATTTTCCACACTGTTAGAAAGAGAACAACCAGAAGTTAACTTACAGTCTTATCCCCCTCCCCAGAGTAAAAGCCCCAAACCACAGCTATTGAAAAATTCCACCACTCTACTTCAGAAGGTTTCACCCAGTAATTAGTCAATGAGAGACCTTCTGCCAGCACCACCTCCACAGGTTTTGGTGACACAAGCAGCTGCTTTGCTGCCTGCACTCCTGAGGGGAAGCTGGCTTTTCCTTTCCTTTTGCTTACACATACCCACATGGATCCCATAACTACTCCCAAGTGACAAATAAATTGCCTGACAGCCTCACACCTTTATTCGTAGCACACCCAGCTCCCCTCGGCACCCATCATGCTGCATTTCTTGTACCCTGGTTGGACTTGCACTGATAGAAGCCAGAAAAATGCTACATTTTCTGTGAAAATCTAATAGGGCTAAGGAAGTGCCTTGAAATTACAGTAAACGTGGATGTTTGAAATGCCATTTTGCAAGTATTTTCCAGAACTACATCTTTAAAGAAGTGAGATACAAATAGTCTGTGCATCTCCCCAGTTTGCAGCTAGGCACAGCCACCAGGGCACTCGTTTGCTGGGCTTAAAAGCCCTGAGAAAGGTATTACAGAAGAGTGCTGACACGACTTGAACAAAAGCAGTATCAATGTGACCTTAATATAGAGCTAAAGGCGGTCTTCTGCCTCAACAAAATAGGGATAGATGTGTTCTGTATGGGACAGCAGATGAGTAAAATGAACTGATGAGACAGCAAATGACAGCTGGGTTGAGAGACACAGATGCAGCAAGTGGGCTACTATTAGCAACCAAGAAAAAACACAGGCAGAAGCCTTGCAGCTCACCATTCTGCCCGCAGACTGCAGCTGCAAGCACACAGCCCTCTGCAGACAGCGCTGATCCAACATGGAGTCCACTGGTCCCAGCACTGACCCACTTAAAGAGCAGCATCATCTCTTCCCCAGAGCACAGCACACAAGCTCAGAAAACCACCCAGATTTTTCCCTTCAAATAAAACCCCAAGTGCAGACTGATGACAACAGCCTGCAGCACAAGGTGTGGATGGAGAAGCAGCCAGATGAAGGAGGGCACCAAATGGCGCGGATTCCTGGGACCAACACGCAGATCCCAAGAGCTTGCAGCAAGTGCACCAGGAGGCGAAACTGAGCTGGACAATAAAAGTTTCCATGTTATTTTTGTAGGAGTCCAAGGCAGCAACCACAGCTGACGCAATGACTCATGGAAGAACTGTTTGTGGCATTATTAGCTTTAGATTACTAACAGCTTGCAAGCAGAGCTAGTTGCTGCTTTCTGAGCAAAAACACGGGGAATTTAGGACTGGTATTTGTTGAGGGGACTCACACTGTTCCCCATCCTTTAAATTTTGTCAGCGACTTCAGTGCTAGACTGGTCCTAACAAAGCATCAGCACACACCTCCAGCCTACCAACGGCCCAGCAAAGTCCCTTTGCATAACTGGAGTGCACCCTTCATTTTTGCTTTTAGGTCAGAAAACAGAGTAGGCAATGCAAGCTACCATCATACCTCTGGATGGATCAGTGTAAGGATCAATGCAAAGCACCAGCCCCACGGCAACCTGAAGTGCTGAGTCAAGCACTTAACCAGGATGAGTTCAATTCAGTAAAATCAAGGAGAGAAAAAAAAAAAATAAAAAATAGATGCCTTTTCTCAAGCCTGGAAAGCCAGAGGGCTCTGATGGCATGAGAAGTTAGCAGTGTAAGAGGATGGTGAAAAGCATTCCATCATTGCTAATGAAAGCAATAGTGAGAGGAGTCCTCTGTGAGCTTTAAAATATATACATATACAAATGTGTGCAGCAGTATTGGACAGAAAAACAGTTACACAGCAGCACATAGACTTCATAAAGCTTCATTCAGCAGATAACCAACTGTATCTTTGAAGCAAGAATGAAAAGACAGCAAATTAAAAAAAAAAAGTGAAAAAAAAACAATGCAAAAAGAACTCTTTGTAAAATGTCCTATAAAAACATGAAGATTTGCCTCCATATAAGGAGCATGCAGGTAGTCATGGCCATCTAATAGGAAAACTGTTCTCTCTTGGAATTGCCGCTTTGCAGCAAGATCTATTCCACTTTGAAAAGAGCTTCCAACAGTGGCTGTTAAACACATAAATTAAATACAAAACAAGAAAACAGAGAGGGCAAGCAGCAAACTTGGAACATACTATAGCCAATTGCAGCTCCATCCTTAGCATCCCTTCCCTGTCAGATTTCAGATGGAAAGGCTTCCATTTCTCTGCAAACAGTAACATTTGGAAGGGGTTGAAGAAAAGCATCTCTAGAAAGTTTCATCCACAGTTCAGTCATTCAGCCCCAGCCCAAGCAAGTGCCTCAGCTATTTTCCATGACACAAGCACTTGGGTTTTTCCAAGAGCTGATGTCAGGGCTTTCTGTGGAGAAAGAGCTGCATTTACAGGGCAGGCAAGGAAGGAGGGCTTCCCCAGCAGCCATTCTCAATGTGGCCTTTGTGCTGCTCTGCTGCTGCAGCCAGGACCCTGCAAGAACTCTCAGTCCCCTCAGAAACTCTACAAAGGGGAGGGGACAGAGCCATTTTCAGCAGCCAGCACTGTTCTTCCACTCCTGACCAACTTCCAAGGCTTGGAAACATCAGCTTTCCATCTCCAGGCCTGGAGCTGCTGCCTTCCAACACAAGGACACTGATTGTTGAGTGCCTGCAACTGAGCAGGAGCAGACAGACCAACCAGAAGCAGGGAGGGGGCATAAATAACACAAGTGGCTCCAGCATCTCCAGTGCCACTTTCAGGTTCAGCCCAAACAGAAGATTCAAGCAGCAGGGATGCAGTTTAGCCATAAAACATAGTTCAGAATAGGGATAAAAACTCTTCAGAAGGTGATGAAGAACAGAGGTTGCCACATCACAGATGATTTCCTACTTGTTTCCCAACCTGATTGATTTCAAGTCCAAATTCAGTCAGTTTTCACCTCTGGGAAAGAAAAATTCATGTATTTGAAATGGAAAAAAAAAAAAGAATACTACAAGTACTAAAGCATATGTAGACTTTTTCTACATATTTTCTAAGAAAAGACCTTCAGAAAATGTTATAAGAAAAATATAAGCAAAGACCCGGTGCTCTGCCAAGAAGAAATGCCCACGATTTGTTCATTTGCTGCAAGGTCTCATTGCATTACACACGTTAGCAGAAAGGTCAAGCCTTGTGATTCCAAGAGTTCTGACCCACTTTTCTTATGTAATTATTTTTCAGTAGGCTATAGGCAAATACTGAGAGCTCAAGTTTGCCTGAGGGAGGAAAGGGAGCTGAGATCAGCGAGGCACCGCAACACAGAGGAGTTCCAATAGCCTCTCCCCCCCCATTTTTGTATCATCTCAACAGTGTGAGCTCTTCGAGGGAAGAAAACACAGCAGAGCATGTTCTGATTTTTGCAGGTTTACCTTTCCTGAAAATCACCTGGAAATCCCTCTGCCCACAGCCTGCTCTGCTGCAGAGGAATGCAATAAAGCAGCACGGGTTCTTGCACAGACAGGGTGTGGCACTCAGCATCAACCTGCCTCCGTAAACTGGAGCTAATTATGGGGAAATGCAATGTTTGCTCTGCCTGCCAGGAACTGCAGTTCAGAGCTGGAAGCAGCGCTGCTCCCCGCCTCCCTCCGAGCCCTCCTCCTACACGGAGTCTGGAGCAGCTCCCTGGGCAGAGGCACGCAGAAATCAAAGAGAGAGACAAAGGAACACGGGCGCTGCCTCAGACCATTTTATTTTCCTAAACCAAGCGTGGAAACCCAACGCTACGGAGCGCCTTGGGACTTCCAACGCACACAGAGGGCTCAGAGATCACTCCCAGCCTGCCCAGCCCTAATGCGTTTCATTAGGCACGCAGCCCAGATCCCTATTAATGCCATACCCAGCTCGTGGTTGGTAGGAACCAGCAGCAAGGCCGGTGTGGAAGCACTTCTGAAAACCAGCAAAAGACAGCAATGAGAAAAGGAGGAGAAAAAGAAAAAAAAAAAACCAACGCAGCGCATGCAATACAACTGGAAACGTAGCTTTCAAAATACTGTAACACTGACTTCAACGATCCAGCTTGAAGTTTTGCAAATCTATGTGCAAGGTTCAGAGCCACATTTGAATATTTGGCCCAGAGTTTGCATTTCTGGGGAGTGAGTGAGCACAGTGCCTGGCACAGGAACACAGCACCTCTGGAAGAACAACTGGCTCCCAGGTTTTGGACACCAGGAAGGAACAGCTCTGTTTTCCAGCTGCTGCACAAGGAAGCATTAGGACACCCTAATTCCTGCTAAAACAGACCTGCAATAAACAGCAGAAACATTAACAGCAGTGCATGGATCTGCAACACCTTCACTGATGGATTTATGTATTTAAAAGGAATGATCTCATGAGTTTGTCTGACCTACTGTACAATTCAGTAATGTCATCGTGTTACTCCTACAGTATAAAAGGTCAGGATGGATAACAGCTCCAAAAACAGCACCATGACGTGACTCAAATTTACCTTTGATTCTCCTGTCAGCTCCTTTTAAAGGATAATGGGCATTTACTGCCTGGAAATATAACGCCAACATCTCAAGCCCCAAACCTGCCAGCTCGTCAGAACCAGGAATCTATCAGCTCCGTGCTAAGCAGACACTCAACCAAAAAGCATTTGCAGCCTTTGCTTCTCCCACCCAGTCATTGAACCTTTGGCCAAACTACACCCATTCCACATGGGATGTACAGGCAATGACCTTTGCAAAGCTTCTAAGTATTTGCCAGCTGCAATAAACTAATTTACAGCTAATACGTCTTCACCTGCCCAAAGGCAAAGTGTTCCCAGTGGCCCAATATACAGCAAGAAAAAATTGGATATACACGCTGCATTAAACGAAAGCCATAGCACAGAAATCATTACCACATTGTTGCTGAACCTGAATGGTGTATGCTAGTTCTCAGTCCCTCACAGCTTCTAATGGAGCTAATTCTCCAGATGAAGTTTTACTAACGTAGATGTAAACGCTGTGGGTAACAAAATGAGAGTGACATCAGGAGCCCAAACCGCCCGAGACTAAATTAAAAACATGCAACTGATTGAACATTTTGCTTTGCCTGCTCCAGCACTGTTCTCTTTTGTATAGCTCCTGTTTTAAAGCACCCATGGAAAATTCGACTGCATATCAAGAAGTTTGTCACAACTCACAAAGACAAAACATGGGATGTAAACTGAACTATAAGGAAATCGGCTATGCTACTGACCAAAAGTGAGGCTAATCTCACTTATTTACATCACTGAGAAAAAAGGGGAGACTTCTATGAGATGCAAACCCACTTTGTGCTCCTCCCCTGAAGCACAGGTCTCACCTACAGAGCACAGAGCTACTCCGTGCTCAGGGCAGCAAAAGTGATGGCATTCACAGTGACACCCATAGCACGTTGTGCCCTGGGGTGCTGCATCCTGCCCTGCATTACAGCGTGAGCCCACAGCTGCAAAGGGCTGGAGCAGCAAGCAGCAGCACTGACACCACCAAGCCCTGCTTCTTCAGCTAGAAAATGGAAGGGAAAAAAAAAAACAACGGTGAAGCCACTGCGTTTGTAAAATGGCTTAAGATCCTGAGAGCAACGAATGAGTCAAACGCACGGCTATTAACAGGCCTCCGAGCGCGCGTGTTAGTCTTTGCCTCCTGGTTCTGTTAAAATAGAAGAACAGAAGAAAGCCCTGATTTAGGAAACCCACCGGTCGTCACGAGGCGATGGCAGCAGAACTCCTCGGGACGTGGCAGAGCAGAGCTCACTGAGCTACTGGCGTCCTGCTATCAGCTCTGCTCCCTCCCCACCCCACGACAAAGCCGGGAGCCTCCTCCCTCCCCATGGCACAGAACCACCAGCACCCACTGCCACCGGTGCCAGCAAGCTGCCCTCCGTGCATGGAGCTGAGCTGCCTGGGGCACTTCTCACCATAAAAATGTCTGTCTGTAGATTTACGTACATACATACACACACATACACCACCCACAACAAAAAACCCCAGCAGTGATAACAAACCCCAACCCTTTCACATCGCATCTTCAAACCCCTGCCTTCACGGAAACTATTGCTAATGGGGAGGAGGCTCCCAATGCTCTGTTGCTGTATTAACAGCCTCTGTTTTGCACCAGAGCACTGCTCAGAGCAGCATTATGACTGTTCCCTACCAATGTTGTTTGCTTCATTAAAAAAACAAAAAAACAAACAAACAAAAAAAACCACAATTAAACCCAAAATAGGAAAGGAGCAGCAAAAATCATTTTCAGCACAAAAAGAAATATCTCAAAGATGGTTTCCTCAACGCCAACGTGTCATATCAACATGCATAAAATGTCAGCTCATCAAAACCATATTCATTCACTGAAAGCCAGAAGGTTCTGCTCAGATGCAGAGGGCTGGGGGGTATTCCAGCACTGGGATCCAAGAGGAGGGGTGACAGCACCCCAGAGCTTGCTCCCTTGCTGCCAAACCTTTGTTCCTGAGCTGAGACACCAAGGCACAGATTCTCATCACATCGTATTTAATTGGCCATTTTTACACTGAAAATATAAAAGAGGAACTGAGGTTCACATAGCAGCTATAAATAGAATGAAAACAAAAAGCCCCACGAGAGAAAAACCCAAACCTTTCCTTCCCTTCTTCTTCCAACACATTTAAAGAAAAATTCTTCCTCTCTCCTCTGCATTCAAGGAACTATTCCCTCGTCTTTCAGCACATTCATGTGAAAAGGAACAAAGACTCCACGTTACCTGGTTCACCAGCCAGGCTCAGAGCACAGGGAGATCCCAAAGGCCCACGTCCAGGGGGAGCACGCTGCCACCCAGCCCTCCCCACACACCTCTCCTCCTGCAAGCTCTCCGATTCCTTCCATGCTCACATATCCTCCAGCAGCATTGCTCAATTGCTCCACCGCTGGGATGGAACAAACCCCTCCTCCTCCAGCAGCATCCACCCTTACAGAGCTGTGTGCAATGAGGATAGACGGTCTGTATACATGCTACACATACCCACTGATGTATATTTACATATGCCTTTATGTGCATGTGCATGTAGATGTATCTTTGTGTGCATATATACACATCCATGGGTGAGAATGGAAGCACGCCTGCTGCCAGCCCAGGAAAGGAGCCCGGAGGTCAGAGCAAGGGGCAGCAGGCTGGCTGAGCCCTGGGCAAAAGGAGTGCAGGGGGAAGGGGCTGTTTTCTTTTTCTGCCCCAATAAGCTAATGAAGTTTGTGAGCGCTGCTAGCGGGATAGAAATTTCTTCACGCTACGCTGTCCGTTTGTGTTTGATTCATGTAAATCTTCCCAAGGTTGCAGCCGTGCCCCGGGCAGCACAGTGCTCACATGTGACATTCCTGGGGTACCCTCTGCCACAAAACCATTTGTCTCGTTTTCTTTTCCATCCCATCTTTGGCGGTTTCAATTGCTATTTCCCAATGCAACTCAACCCCCTTCCCTTATCACTATTATAAGCATCAATCCGCAGTAAATCACTGTATTAACAGCAATCCTTCAGATCTTGTGAACCAAAACGTCCCTCCTGTGCTGCCCCACGCAATGCGTGCCGGTACCAAATATAACCTCAAAGCCACAGCTGCACCACGGCTGCAATCACGCAGCAGACAGGAAGCCAAAGACAGCAACTGCTGCCCCTATCTGCTCCCTGCTTCTACTCATGCACTCATTTCCCTGCCTGAGCCTGCTTGCCAGATCTGCACGGAGAGTATTTGGATACACAGCAGGGCTGGGCTGTGCCTTCACCTCAGAGGGGACGTTTTCAGTCCCTTGAAGCATCAGAACTCCCTCTCTGGCATTGACACATGGAAATATCATTTATTTCCCATTGGCACTTGAGCTCCTACTCGCTCCCAATAAGGATGGGCACGTTAACAACTGATTCTAACACAGGATTATAACCCAGTAGGATGACTGCAGGCTAAGGCTTCACTGCTGGCTGCAGTGTCTGGCTTATAATTTTAGACTATTAATTTTGATTGATGTTTTATCTGCAGATTTTGGGGAAAAGCAACACAATGCATTCCTTTCAAGTAAAACCCAACGCAGCTGCCAGGAAATGGTGTAAAAACAAGAAAGGCTCAGGAATGGAAGCTTCTATCTCGCTTCCTACTCTGATTTCCCAGATTTCCTTCCCTCCATACTCTCTCAGCCACAGGACATAAGAAGAAAACAATCTGGAAAAAAAATAAATAGATCTTAGACCAAAAAAGCAAGCAGGTTTTTAGAAGAGACAGCAAGGCTGTGGCTAGGGCTGGAAACATGGGTCCCTGCTCTTTGTTTACCTGAATTTCTACAGTCCCAGATGGCAGAGGAAAGAGAAAACAGAGAATGGCAATGGTACCTCCCACACCATTAAAAAAAAACAACAGCCAAACACCTCCTAAGAACACAGGAAAGAACAGCAGATGCTCACTTAGCCCATGTAATAAAACATTAAGACACTGAAGTTATTTCAGTGCTTCCACAGCATGCTGCCTTTGCATTCCAGGTTTAACGTTCCAGGATTTTCCTATTTCTGTTCCCCCGTTCTTTGTCAAATAACCCCAACTTCAGTCCCTGTTCCTTCGCTCACACTCTATTGATTAAGGAACACATTTCCTCTTGCCCACATACAAGCCACACACCCGCAAACAAAATAAGCAAAGCTCTTCTTGTTGTTAACTAACAGCATTAGCAGCTCTCAGCTGGTTAGGATGGGATACGGTAAATATTTATGCACAATTCACAGACCTTTACCCCAATAAGGATCCAGACATGGGAAAAGATCAGCTTCCCAGAGCTCCATCCAGCGGAAGCAAAGCGGTCCCCAGAGGATGGATGGATGGACAGACGGATGGAGCCCACAGCCCTGTGACAAACTGCCACCAGGAGCAGCTCACAGCCGTGCTGAGCAGCTGAAAGAACCTCTCTGCACATCACTTGTGGTCTCAGGGGCTAAAGGCGTGCAGCAGCAGCAGGCTTTCTGCACCCTGAGCCCATTATGGGCTCAGGATGTTGGTTTCTTGTGTCTTTTTACATAAAGCAACAAAAGCCATCCCTTCCCACCTTAAACAAACAGGAACTTGCAAATGACTATTCAGTATGGGTTGTCTTTTTTTTTTATTTTGAGAGAATAAACGTGAAAGGATAGACACGCAAGAAATCTCACATTTCAGCAGCACACTGCAGTAATACAGAGCCCACCAGATCACCTGCGCCGTCTGCGTGCATCTGAGAAACAGCTGTGTGCTCCCCAGCACAAAAATAGCACGCAGCTCTCCAGAATGCAGACAGCTCCCGAGAAGCTGCTGTGTCACAGGAGCTGCACTGGAGCACGCAAAGCACCTCTGCCCTTCAACCCCCCACCTCCCAAAGCTCCATGGGCTGCAGCTTACAGCCAATGCATCTCTCTGGTTTCTTCTGGCCCTGCTCTGTTCCCCCATTATTGCCCTATTGGACTGGCTGGAAGAACAAAGAAGTTAATTCTGCATTTCTGCAGCACAGGATATAGCAAAACGGGCAGTGGAAGTCAGACATACAGAAGCTCCCCCCAGGAATTTCTGCTACGCAGAGCAATTTCAGGAGAGCTTACAGCAGGTAAAGCAATAACTCCACAAAGCAACCGCTTCCCAGATGCAACCTTAGGAACATGCCTTCAATTACCGTAACTTAGTTTGAAAAATAGGAAACTGAGGTAGAGAAACAGGAAATTGTTTCTGCAGCAAGAGAGCAGGCCAACAATCACTGAAGGACAAGCACAGCCCGGGTTGTTTGAGCAGCCATTCCATCAGAAATCCGTACAGGGCAGAAAACAAGCCACGGATGCTTAGCACATATGATGCAACTCAAAGCTGGCAATGGGCAATAAAGCCAAAAGATCTGCAAGCTTTCAGGATTCAGAGTAGTTTGGCACAATTGCCTGAAAGCTTTTCGCGGCCTGGCCACAGGATGGGAAGCCCCAGCAGAAGCCCTTATGTTCTTGGTCTAGCTTTGGGACTCTCAGCATGGAGCCCAGGGCACCCACAGGACACCAGGCAAAACCCAAGCTCAGAACTGATCCAAAGCAAACACGGTTCACAGGCAGCTGTCAAGTCTGCCAAATCTGTGAGGAAAATCAACACAACACACACACACACAAAAAAGACCTATCTGCAAAAGCAAAAAGCAAAATACACCTCATGAGCACGAGCCTCAATTCCCTCCATCTCTCATTGTCTGCGCTGACTTCTGGCGTAGGAAAATGGGCTATATGGAGCTTCATTTAAAGGTCACACTGTTTCCTTCCTTGATCTTTTACCATGAGCAATTTTAGAAGCCACTCGACATCTTAGAACAGCGTATATAAACAATTCCTGCTTATCCTGCCACTGAAGTGCATTTAACCAATTCCCATCAGCCTGCAATGGTGGCTGAAAAACAGCTCCAAAATGCACAAGTTATGCCAGTCACCAAATCCCAACGTGAAGCAGTGCCAAAGCAGCACACCAACCTACAGAGACAAGAGGTTATTCTACAGCTCACATTTTGCTAAGAGAGAGAAACAAGAGCAGGGACACCCCATTTTCTGAGTCTGGGTCTGCTCCATTCACAGTGAGTGCTATGATCCCATGAGAGCAAAACCCAATCCAAGAGCACAGCAGCCCATAGCACCAAGCCATGGTGTGACCTAAAGCAGGAAGATTTCAGCAATAAATACTTTGAGGCCTAATAAACTGCATATCAAGAACCAGGAAGAAAAAAAAAAAGCTTGACTCATTCTTTCCAAAGGTTTCTGCAGTTTCGTTTCACAGCAATGCAGCTCTCATCGCTCTCTGGCTTTACACTGCGACACAACCCCAAAATTAAAGGATACAAACAGTGTCAAAGTGTCAGTCTCACACAACAGCATTTAGCACTATGGCGTTCACGTCAGCAGCCCTGTGCTCCCCATGTCTGACAGCAGGAAACAACCGAACGCACAGCATCAGTACCTGCATGCACAGCCCCAGGCTCTGAAAACGCACAGATCCATTTCTCCAGTGCCCTGGAATCTATTTCACTCCCATTGCTTCAGCACCACAAGGGAAACACAACCACTGATGTTCAGAGCTCGTGCTATTTCCAGACACTGTCTGTGAGCTTTGGCTCATTTTGCCTGAGCTCCCCCAGAACTCATTTTATTTCAGAGCCCGTCCTATTGACAATTCCCCTTCTGCCCTCCAGGCAGCACATAATGAACAGTGTTTTCCAGGACTATTCGCAGGGCTCACCCTGCCCCAAGCGTGCCATGCAGGGGGCCAGGAAGAAAACGAAGGGCTTGGACATTGGAACCACGAGAGCACATGTGCCTCTTGCTTTGAAATCCCAGAGCAGGGCTGCTCGTGCAGCATCACTGCTATGGACACCTCCCCCCAGAGGTGAGGCTCACAGTGTAACCGGATCATTTCTCCATCTCCATCCCAAACTGGGCACTGCTGCAGCTCTGCAGGAGCTCTCAGCTCCGCAGGGACAACAGGCAAGTTGATTCCAACACAATAACTGCAGTCACTTCTCAGATAACATTTGTTCAAATATATATTATATAAGAGAATCATTTCCATTTAAGCAACGAATGCGTGCAGCTTACCTACAGGAGCATCATGCTTGTTCCTCTTATCAGCTCCATCTGAAGGCCGCCCATGCTTGCAGATAGCACAACTCCCTCCATGTTGCATCAAAGCATGCTCCACATACCCTCCTCCCCAGCCCCGTCGCACCCCACAAGCTGGGCATACCCCCTGCTTCTGCAGCCACTTCCTGTGCCAAGAGCATCCATGCTATGGGAGGGAGCAGGTGAGGGAAGCTGCAGCCCAGTGCTCAGATTGAAAAACATAAAGCTGGGGGAAAGGAGCAGGTTCTGCAGGCTGTCCCAGGGCCAGAACTGCAGCACAGCTGTGTGTGAGCAGCCCAGGGCAGTGGGAATCCCCTGCATCACGCTGCACCAAGCCCAGAGCAGCAACAACTCCCTGACTGCACGCTGCTGGGAGAAGTGTCTTCCTGGCATGAACCAGCTGGGTTATTGCAGGCAGAATGCAGGCACAGACCCAGCTCCAGAGTGGGAGTCAAAAGCACTGCAGAACAGGTGCAGGCACCAAAACCCACAGCTAACGTCTCATGGACGAGTGCAAAACCTGATAATAAGCCCACTAAGAGGAAAAGGGAGAGGTCAAGGTTTGCTATGCAATACATACAGCTGAAGTTGCACTGGTTAACATCCAAAGTAAACAAAATTCCAGAGTTTAAAGCGAGCACCAACATTCCTCCATCTTCCCACTGGATGAACAGAAAAGCACGAAGAGCATGCCTGCTCTTTTTTGGGGGGGTTGTTTTTTGGATGTGTTATGGTTGGTTGATTTCCACAGCACGAGTGAGCCGAACACTGCAGAAAAAGAGCTTCAGAGAGTGTAAAACTTGGGGCTATCCAGCACTCTGCAAAGGGCTGCTGCTGGGGGGGGGGGTTACTGCAGCAGGGATCTGCCTTGGGATGGGCACAGAGCAAAGTGCCCCTTCCTGCAGCACCCAAAGGTGCTTCCCTTTGCTGCTGCAGGTTCTGCATCTCGCAGGGAAAGCTGCTGCTGGTGCTAGCAGCACCTGCAAACTGCACCGCATCCTTCTAACACACACCGATAGAAACAAAGCTGATCCCACAACAACTGCAGACTGCTCTTCCCGCTGTGTCCCCGCACCACCTCCATCAGCCAGAATGACGGAGTGCTGCTTTGCTCAGATCTGATCTGCACCCACACCAACCACTTCCGCAGCCGAAACCTCAGGGACTGCGCAGGGCAAACCACAGCCTATTGCTGTGTGTCAGCAGGCAGCAGCAGCACACTGCCAGCCCCGAGATCTCCAAGCTGTCTAAGAACTCTTCTCCTCGTCACACCGCTGCAGTGTCAGTTCGCATCACACAAATTCATTCCTCTTCTTCCTATCACGGTTCCCCCGTGACTTTTTTCATCAGGCTGGATGGCTGGACGCCCCGTGGCAGCACGGGAAACACCCTTTTCAATCTGAAACAACCCAAGAACGGCAACTTACTGCTGGCTGAAGTCATCATCTAATTTCGGACACCGCACAATAATGTCTCAGAGGGCGGAAAAAGCTGCCCTATCTGCAGGGATCAGAGCCACACCTCCTGCTCCAAAGGTCCCAGCAAAAGGTCCGGAGCTCCTACCGCTGCTGCTACCCCAACCAGAGCAGCTTCGGAAGGCCCTGAGCACCCACAGCCCCTCCAGGATCACAGAGGTCCTCCCGCCACCAACCTGCGGTCAGCACGGCTGTGCTCCTGGCTCTGATTGGCAGTTCTCTCCTTCCATCAGCAGCTCCTGGCCCTGTGCTGTTGATGTGTGCCTCCAGAAGGCAGTGGCAGGCAGGAAACCTCTCTCATATCCGGCAGCTGCCACCAGCTCTCCCGTTTCTATCCCTCTCACTCATTTCCTATTGACTTTCTCATGTCTTGCATTGCAGCTTTTTCCTATTTCCTTTTCTCCTTGCTCATTATAGCTCCCCTCCTTCCATTCTCTAACCCTCCTCCCTTTCCCAGCAGCTTTGATCTCACTCCTCCCCCCTACCAGGATGTCCCCAGAGCCCTCAGTGCCCCCATGCCATGCAGTGCTGTGAGCAGACTGCATGCTGCCAGCACGCTGCCCCAGCAGCCACCAACGGGGCAGAAAGCCTTCCAGCAGCCATCAGATATTCAGGCAGGCTTGCAGGTTGAAGCTTGCACGTTTATGGGAGTGGTGGACTCGATCCTCTGCCTCTCTTGGATCAGCCTAGTGCATTATTGCAGAGATGGGTCTTGTCCTACAGACTGGGAAATGTTTGTTTCCAGCTCTCCTCCAGGATCCCAGCACCTCGCCCTGCACAGGCTGCTGCTCCTTGCAGCAATAACTGCCTGTTGTACCACAAACACAGTCTACAAATAAACTCAAAATCAGCTTCTCATAAACAGGATTAGCTGTGCTGCTGCTCACGGTTTCCAGGAGGAATGGGACTTGGACAACAAGTTGGGTTTCCACCAATATTGCTGAAGACTTCTGGGGCAAACTTCAGGAGCAGCAGACAGACACCAACCCAAGTCCTGCCCTGAAAGCCACGTTTCCTCTGCCAGCTGCAAACAACCAAGAGCTCCCATACCTTGGGATTCTCTCTTAGGATCAACGTTAACACCGCAGCTTGGTTAGAATCACCAAAATCGGCCCTTTGGGTCGGATCACACAGCTTTTCCTATCTTTTATCTAGCTCTGATCATAAAAGGGTTGTTTTACTCAAGGCCTGAAATGAACCCAGGAGCAGCTCGGGGCCAGGACACGCTGTGCTGTAAGGGATGGACACGGCAAACCTCCAGGAGGACGCTGCAGCATCCAAGTAACAAATATGACAATGATTCAGATAGATTACAACCGAATTATTTCAAATACAGGAACTCACACGCTGTGCCTGAGGGTCTTTTCCATCTCACATGTTCAACCCCATTCATTAACTTTGCCAGTGCAAATTTAACCAAGCACCTTCACCGACTGACATCACCGAGCCGAGTTTCAGCGTTGTCAAAACAAAGCTTAAAATAGCTCTGCAGATCAGTTTTAAGCATTTGCCAACCAATGTAAACAGCATCACTTCTTACTCCACAGTCTTGTGGATGGGCACAGGGAGGGTTCCTGCCTGCTGCTCTGCAACAGACAGAATACTGAGAATGCTCCCAAAAAGGATGCAGGGAACTAACAATGCAATGTCCAGGAGACTATTTGTGAACGTCACAGTCTGCACATTGTTTTGTTTATGCTATTTATAATTATGCTTACATTTAAACATGAAATAAGGACGCTGCTTTTTCCTGCCCTTTTAACGTATTTATTTTAATTAAAGAAGCGAACCTTGTTTCTTCCTGCCTTTCTCTAGAAGTGCTGTTCCTATTTTTTACTTCTGGGTATCCTGTCGTGTGTTTTACCCCTTATAAGTTCCTCATCAGACACCGCAGGTTTCTCATCCCTTTTCATTTCATTAATAACTTCGCTGCTCCCTCCCTCTCAGCCCAGGCACTCTCCATATTCCAGCTCCTGACCCTTCATTTAATCAAGCTGAGACACGAACCAACATTTCCATTCTTTAAACCTAGTAATTATCCAGAACAGGGCTGCAAAATGGGACACAATGCAGTATCACCTCTCTTTGCAAGAGAAAGATCTGCCTTTCTCCAAGGAGATAAAACACCAGGAGTGGATCAGAGTGCTCAGACAGAGTGATGTTTGGGAACCTCAGCATCTCAGGTCACCCAGCCTAAAAGTTCAACTGGGACACGGCAGTCACTCTCTTGCTAACAATTTTCAGAGGGAGGACAGAGGTGTTAAGTGAGAAACCTGCGGGCTAGAGACCTGAAAGCAAAAGCCTGAGCCTGCCTTTCAAGCAGCACGGCCAGCACGCATCCCAGTGACCAGAAGGACCACCTAGAGGTTTGAGCAGACAGTGCAGACTCCAGACCAAAGCAAACATCACTTCAGGGCAGGCTGAAGGCTGAGAGCTGGAAGAGCAAATGGCCAAAAACCCCTGGTGCTGCTGCAGAGCTCAGTGCTGATTCTGCCCACCAGGCAGCATCCATGTCAAGCGCTTACAACAATAAATTCCCTCCCTGCCACGACCCGAAAAGATCTCGGGACACAGCTAAGAAGCATTTAAAACAACTGGTACAGGTGAGCAGTGCTCTGCACTACCTTCAGGCAGGCTGCCTGTACTCAGATCCTGGCCCACTGCTTTGCAATATGATAGGAAATAGTCTGGGGAGCAAATAGGAGGATGGTGCTCAGCGCTGCCAGGACCAGCAGCTCTGGAGCAGTTCTGTTGCTGAGTGCATCCATTGGGCCCCAAGTGCTGTGGATCTGAACAAGATTTCCAATAGCCTGACACCAAAGCAGCCTACATCCAGTGCTGCTCCTGATTTACAGTACCAAACGCTGTAACAGAAGTTGTGTGCACACAGGGAGAGTTATACAATGGGGCTACCACGAAATGCTGCTCCTGCCTCCACCCAAATCATCACGACGCCCACAGCTCTATTCAAAACTAGAAAATCAAGCTCACCTCAACTCCTGTCTCTAGTAAAAAGCCTCATAAATTATGCAGCACCAAGTGGGAGCATTTGCTTCTCTCCCAGCCAATAGCAAACCTCAGGCAGCTCCAGTGGAAACAAAACAGAGTTTGTTAAGTTTTCTAAGTAAATGTGCAGTCATAACACTGAGCTACCCAGTAACAACTCAGCAGCAGCGCAGCTCCCTTTCCAGTTCTTCCTCCTATCCCAGCGACCAAAAGGAGCCCTTCCCCCACCATGGAATCACAGGAGTCCCGATGACACCGGGGTCTTACAAACAGCCACAGACAGGGAAAGTGCATCTCAGTAGATAAGAAACAATTAGGACCTATTTTAGTACCAAGCGAGGAGCAAATCAGCAATTAAAAGCCTCCCAGGGGTAATTATGTGTAAATTCTACCTCTCCTGTTTTTCAACCATAGCAAACAAAACTACAAGGCTGTAAGAAATAAAACCCATTTGAAGGCAACTGCATGAGAAGGGCCCTCAGTGCCCCACAAGATGCTCCAAGAGCATCTTTCCTTCAGAGAGCTTCAGCAGCAGGGGCGAGCCCTGCAGCCCAGCAATTGCTTCACTCTGCAGCACGTTTGGAATGGTTACAGGAAGGAAAAAAAAAAATACAGCAACTACGAGACAAATATACATAAAAATGGCATACAAATGTTTCTTCGGTGTCATAACAGGATACAGCAGCAGCGGGCTGATCATCCTTCAGCAGCCAACCAGAGCCTGCAAATGGCTGAGCTCCATCCCAGCTCAGCACGCCCTTGCAAAGCACACAGCCCTTATCTCTCCCCGCCATGCCTGGCTGGCTGCGGCTGCAATGCCCCAAGGCAGCAGAGTGGGGCAGCCCCACCACGGCACACAGCCCTCCTCCAGCCCTGGCAGCCCAATGCTGTACCCACTGCGGGGTCCTCAGAGTGCAGTCCGACCCCATCTGCAACCCCAGCACCAGAAATGCAGCCTAGGTAATGAGACAGGAGCTTGGGGCTGGACTGACGTGGAAACCTGAGGGCTAAGAGCATAGCAAATCCCTCCTATATCCAGTGTAGAAGAGCAGGTGCTCTGTCAACCCCTGACCTACCTGAGAGTCCTGCTGTACGTCCCCTCAATGGCCCTCTTTTCCCTCATCAACTTAAAGAGCCCAAGTGCTCGTGCCCACCCCAAGACTTACTGGCTTTAGAGAAATGCCACCCTCTGAACAAACACAGCAGATATTAAATTAAGAGGGTGTAAGTGTTTGTAAACACGAAGCGTCAGGGCAGTGAGGCTGCAGATGAACTGTGAGATATGGCCTGCTGGTTTATGAAAAGCAGCAGCTGAGAAAGTCAAAGAACATCCTGAGAGAAGGGGAAGTGAATGTCAGGGCTCAGAGCCCTGCATTGCTCACACCACCACCATCCTGGGCCACTTTCTGCTCATGCACTCATTTCTAACCTCTAGCACTACTTTACAAGATCACCTTTCTCCAGCAGCAGAGGAGCTGATCAGGAATGGCCTCTATCAGATGCTTCTCCATTGGCTTTGCTGAGCCTCGTGATGCTCTCAGAAGCCTCAGCATCTGTGGGCTCTGTGCTTAACACCTGGGATTCCACCCAGTGCCCAACCACTCGCTGTCCTCCGACCTTAAGATGCTGCAGGAAGAAGAGGTAAGAAAAATCCACTGCTTTGGGTAACAGAGCCCCACCTGGGGGTACAGCACAGCCATGATCAACACCAGCTGAGTTCAATACCCAGAGAAAACAATTTCAGCAGTCTTAGATACTGAGATCCACTGGGAAAAAGAAGAAAACACCATGAGGCAAAAAAGAAACCACGTTGATGAGAATACCATTTATCACACCACCTACAGAGCGGCACTAAGAAATGGCCATTTCTGCTTTCCTTCTGATTTATGCGTCCTTTACTGCCATACATCACACCACCTCCAAGGAGACACAAAACACACCAAGGATGGGACAAATGCAACCTGGACGATGGGAGTGCCAAAACCACGTAACCCACACAACGTGGTGTGAACGCCATCTCAAATCAAAGGGATGCACAAGGAAGCACTTGCTGTCTTAAGCAGCTGTATCAATCTAAAAGCCAAGCATGTAAAGCTCACGTGGAGAAAAAAAGCAGGCCTGCACTGCCCTGTTATGTTCAGAACACCTTTGGCACAGATGCAAGCTGAGTTTTGTTGTTATGTTCTTAAGGCAGTTCCCAACCTGGCTGCACCAAGGAAGGTCACTGATAAATAAAGGGAGAATTAAAGGCATCACATGACTTGTGTGGCTCTAATGACACCAGAAGCTCCGGGTTTATTTATATTGCACCTGCTTTACATTCCACACTTGAGAGCCAGACATAAAGAGGCAATACAGATGTTGGGCATAAGAGGAAGGAAGCTTCCACCGACACAACAGTGACTGAAAAATGCCTCCACGCAGACCCTGCACCACGCTGTAGGTAACACAGAACAGGCAAGCAGAGGCACAGGCACCACATCCAGCTCTGGAAGCTGCACCGGGGAATGAATGGACAACAGAGCTGAGCCCCCCACCACAGCTGGGGGCTTCCTGGGGTTGGGGGCTGCCAGCACTGCATGCTGGGGCTGTAGAGGCAGCTCCTCACCTGGCAATAAAGGTCCTCTGAGCCCCCCCACGGAGCACCAAACACAAACATCCACAGCACATGACTGAACGCAAAAGGAAATGGAGACTTGATTTTTTTTTTTTTTTTTCCCCTTCTGGTCTGTGCTCCGTTTTCAATTCGGCTGTTTCAATCCAATAATGGAAAGTATTTTGTTGTGACCAACAAGCAAGTTCAGCTCCCCATCCTCACGCACCGCTCGGCTGCTCTGGCTCTGAGAATCCCAGTGCTCCTCTCGGTGCCCTGCAATCTGCCTTACACACCTGGTAGCACCCTGCAGCTCAGGAACACATACTGCCAATATTCACATACATACGCTGCAAGAAAAATAAAAGCCTCAGTGGGTTTTTTTTTTTCCAGCTGATCTCCCAGGACAAAACCCATCAGAAGAGATAGACGTGAAGCTTGGATGTGGCTCCCAGCTCACCACAGCTCCCCGTGGCACCCACAGCCCCATCCCTCCAGTGCTGGGGAGGCCACGCAGTGCCCAGGAGGTGCTCAGGAACTCAGGCCTTCATCTCACACATGTTCACACCAACCACAAAAAAAGAAACACAGTGAAAAGGAAACTCTGCTTGCAAGTATTGAAAAATACAAGTTGTTGCAGCTCCCTGACGTAAACCTCCCATCACTCTGTCTCAAAAGCACAACTTGGGTTCCCCACTGCATTTAAGCTGCTTTCCTCAAAATAGAAAATGCATTTTTCCACCTGCTCCATAGAGAACCATGGAACACAGGAGGGGACCCAGGGCTGGGCAGTGCAGCCTCACCTGGGCTGACCCCGGCTGCAGCAGGGATGGCTGCACATCCAGCACCCAGCGCTGGTTGCTGCGATGCCATGAGATGCTGAGCGAGGAGCTGGAATCACAGAATCACAAGGTTGGAAAAGACCTCCAAGATCACCCAGTCCAACCATCCACCCATCACAATAATTCTCACTAAACCACGTCCCTCAACACAACATCCAAACGTTCCTTGAACGCCTCCAGGGTCGGTGACTCCACCACCTCCCTGTGCAGCCCATTGCAGTGCCTGACCGCTCTTTTGGAGCAGTAATATTTCCTAACGTCCAGCCTAAATCTCCCCTGGTGCAGCTTGAAGCCATTCCCTCTGGTCCTATCACCAGTTACACGAGAGAAGAGGCCGACCATCAGCTCACTACAACCTCCCTTCAGGTAGTTACAGAGAGCAGTAAGGTCTCCCCTGAGCCTCCTCTTCTCCAGCCTGAAGCAGCACGACACGAAGCACGTCCCAAAGCAATCCCTGCAAACCGGCATCCAATCCCACTTTCCTGTCACCCGTTTCAGAGCCCGAACCGGGAGAGATTCCTGGGTACTGACCTGTCCGTGGTTGCGGGCTGTGTGCCACTCATTGGAGCCTCTGCCCAGAGCTCGTGCTATCCAATTTACATGGTACGATCACGGCGGGGCTGTCGGTGCGGTTCGGCTCCCCGCCGCAACCCCGCTGCGGGGGGAGGCATGCACTGAGAGAAGCAGTTCAGAAAGAACAACAACAACAACAACAAAAAAAAAAAAAAAAAAAAAAGAAAAAAGAAAAAAGAAAAAAGTAAAAGAATCCCAAACTCTTCGCGCACTCAGTATCCAACCCGCGGAAGTAAGCGGAGAAGGAAAAAAAAAAAAAAAAAAAAAAAAAACTTCAGCAAAAAAAAAAGCCAAGAGCCGCTCCCCGCGATGCCCCCCGCGAGGAGCAGCCCGGGGTGCGCTGCGCCCTGCAGGCCGCTCAGCTCAGCTCAGCTCAGCTCCGCTCCGCTCCGCTCCGCTCAGCTCAGCCACCCATCGCCCGCCGCCGCCCGCCCCGACCCCCCGCCCGCCGGCGGCCCGAGCGGGGCGGGCAGGGCGGGGGGGTTTGGGCCGCTGCCCGCCGCCGCCTTTAGGCCCTCGGGGCCATGCCCGGCCCGTGCCGCAGCGGGGCGCCGAGCTCCGACGTCCCCGGACGGGTTGGCTCCGTTCTCCTTTCGGCCTGCGCGTTGCGGGCAAAGTCCTGCGGCTGCTGCGAGACGGAGAGCGAGCCGCGCCCCTCCTGTTCCGGCTGGGAGCGGCGCGTCCCGGCGGAGCTGCGCCGAGCGGGGCCGAGCCGCAACGCCAACTCCTCCCCTCCAGCCGATATCCGCTGTATCCCTCCGCCTGCTCTGCGCAAAGAGGTCCCTCGCCGCAAACCGAGCGATGTCTCCTGCTCGCACGAAGCGCTGAGCGACTGGAAGCGCACGGCTCGGCTTCTATCCAGACGAAGCCGTCGGTTCGGGCTCTACGCCGTGCTTCCACCGTGCGGTTCGGGGTGAAGTTCCGCTTTGGGGTGCTGAGAATGCCTGGATGCTCGGACCGGCTTCTTTTCCTGCTTGGAGAGAAGCGAGCAGTCCGGAAGGCGGAGAGCCCTTTGATGGGTTTGTTGTTTTGGAGAAGTTCGGAGCAAAGAAGGGAAGCGTGGGATGAAATCATTTTCTAAATGGCACTTGATGGAGACACGCAGAGCATCTGCGCTTCCTTTCCTAGCTTCCTTTTGGGGAAGAAAGAGGAGAAAGAGAGGAGTGCCGACATACATCCAGCAGTGCTGCGGTCCGTACCCACGGCAGCTCCCTTCGATGCAATGAATCCCTCCGTGCCTTTATCCTGCGAAGCATCCGGACAGGGGAGGGCGGGCAGACCCATCTCACTGCAGGCATTGGCAATATTAGACCTCAGCGCTTCTTTATTGCTTTAATTCTATTTTATCGTGCGTGGCAAAGCGGTGACGATAACAATTAATTGGAGGATAACCTAAAAAGGGTGATGGGAACAAGCTCAGCAGCAGCAAACCGACATAAACGACATAAAACTCAGCAGAGTGATGCTGATGAACATTGGCCAAAGGATCCATTCCGTGTCGTATAGAAGAAGCACTGCATAAATCCTCAGCCATGCCAAGAGGTGTAAAGCCCTCCCATCACCTCGTCCAGATAAACTCGTGCTCATTATGGGCTGCACTCGCATTTCCACGTTTAATGCAACAATAAAACAATTCCAAAGTAGACTCTGATACCGTAATTGTTTTTCCTTTCTGCAAGCACTGTGCTGTGGTTTTGTGCTTTGTTGGGAGCTGACTGTGTGTTTGTGTTAACACAGATGTCTATTTATGACATTTTGCTGCCTGGGCGCTTTTACAATGAGAAAAAAAAAAAAAAGATCAATAAGCAATTATGCTGTGCGGTAGCAATTAGAATGGATATTGGTTGGTGGCTGCAAAGCCCTTCCTGAGCCCACAGTTAGAGCTTGTGCTGCCATCTGAACCTGGACACCCAGCAAAGCCATGGGCTGCATCCCAGCGCTCCGACCCAGCTGTCTCTTAGAGCCCAGAGCAGAACAGCTCAGCTCAGGAGGGCTGTTGGTGCGAGGAATGCTGAGTTCTATCAACTACCAATTCTTAACCTGCCTTAAAGGGTGGGAAGAAAAGGACAAACCCTTGGGGGTCCCACATATGAGACTGTGATGGGTTGCCAGCAGCGCTGTGCGGGCTCTGCGTCCCTGCCCGGCTCCGGGCTCAGCCGGGGCCCTGATGCCACCTGCCGGGGGAACCTTGCAGGGCCGCTCCGTGCTCCCACCGGAGCTCCGTGGGCACCGATCGGGGTTGGCGCCTCTATGGGCTCAGCAGGAGCACAGGCAGGAGGCTGATAGAGCCCTGATAGCTTCGCGTTTGGGGCACGAAAAGCAGCGAGTGCCATCGCTCTAACCTGAGAACGACTTCGCACGCGTTTCACGTGGGATAATCAAACCGTCAGAGCAACTTGGGGATAAACATCTCACCTGTGAGCGCAGTGGATCCCCTCAATGAAGGGCAGACAGCTTTGTGAACCAGCATGCCCTGACTCTCAGAGCTGCAGGTCTCGTAGCTCAGCTTTGCTGAACCCCAGCATAAAAACTGAACTGACGAAATCTTCTGACTTTTGTTATTCTCTCAGATTCCACATTGCTGCGTGGGAGCCTTTCAGCATCTCATGCCTTAACATAGGCACATGGTTTGCTTCCTATAGACAAGCAGCTTGTTTTGCATCCAGTCCACTGGAACTGCATACAGGGCCACTCTCTGCTTTAAGTCACTGCGACACATGCAATACTTTGCTGACTTTGTTGAGGCACAGATAGGCTGATCTACCAGGGCTTCCACTGTGACAGCGTATTACAGTGCCTAAACCTGGATAAGCCATGCCACAGTGAGTGTTTTTATAGCACTAAGCTTTCTTTCCACATCAGCATAATTAAAGCAGCAGCAGGCATAAGGGCAAAGCTGCTGTGAGCACTGCCATGGAGTCCTCTTGCTGCTGCTTGAATCAATGTCCTCCAGTTGGAAAAGGGATTTGTTACTGGGGTAAAACCTGGGGAGATGAAGAATGGTGTTATTTCCCATCAGTTACACCAAACAGACCTTCACCTTCTGACATCAAACACGATTTCCACTGGCAACGCCAACCCATGCAGCATGGCAGAAGGGCTGCACCCAAAGACATCAAGCAGTAATTAAATAATCTTTATTTTATAAAACATCATACAAAGCATCTACACCATTCACTGGTGGAACATCAGTTGCTATTACACAGTAATTCAAACACAAGTTATTATTTCACTCTAGTTCTGCAGCTCCCTTTGCAGACTGGCCTGAGGACAGATCCCACTGTCTGCTCCACAGCTTTGTACTTCTTCCTTGGGTCTGGGATTCCATGCTGGAGCCCAGAAGGCAGACAACAAGCCATGCTTTGTAACATCACACCCTAACCAGCATGTTTTGGAGATGTATTCTGGACTCTCTCTAACCACGTATCCCAGGAAATACTCTTGTCAAAACTGATAGCTACTGTCCTGGGGAAAAACATCAATGCTCATTCTAAGTGAGCTGCATTTTCCAGTCATCTTCCCAGCAACTCCACTATCTTTAAGTGCCACGGCAGCCTCTGGGTTCAGATGCACTGACCTGAATCTGGAATGACCAACAGCACGGCAAAGAGGAGCTGCCATTCTGCAGACACAGCAGTGCCCACGTGAGAGGTCCACCCAAAAAGCACTTACTGCCAGTCCTGATGGGGCTCCTCCTATGGAGAATGCTGCTCACTCAGAGAGCTAAAGGCAGGATTTGGAAAGCACGGGTGGAGCTTTAACAGTCAGGGTGAAGGGGAGGGAAAAAGTCCCCAAAGTGCTTCACATCAGGAGTGGCAACTTTTGGGTTCCGAGCACCGAGTCCTGCAAGGTGCTCACACTGAGCAGAGCTGCTGACACTACTGGAAAATCAGTTATCCTTATGTTAGCAAATAAGTTACAGAAAGGAATTAGAAAGGGTAGCTCAACCACCATCATCACTTCTCCCAAAGGAAACATGGGGATAACGATCAAAGTGGAGATAACCATCGTTTTGTGTTTCCATAGCACCTCTCGAGTAAAGGTCTGAAAGTGCGTAACAGATGGACCAGCTCCATCACCCCCTGTTCACAGATGGGGAAATGAGGCACCGGGTTAGGAAGTTCAGTGACTTGTCACCCAACAGGCTGGAGGATGAGCCAGGAACCCCAGCTCCCACAAAACACTCCAACATGCTTCTTCCTAGCAGGACAAAGAGTCATCTAGCTGCCTAGACTGTACAGAACACAGAACACCAATATCTAGTGCTGTTTTCCCATCTCTTCTTCTGAGATCACACCAGCACCGAAGGAGGAAGCTGCTAGCACTGCTATGTACACCTGCACTGCTGGACCAGTTGTGTTTAGGAGGTAAAAGTAGCCCTTCTTTCACTCGTATAATTTAGGGTGTGCTTACGTACACGCTGAGCCAGCCTCTGCCAGGCCAAGCGCTGCAGATCCCATGAACCCATGGCATAGCTCCATGGATTTCAGTGGAGTTACGCCAGGAATAAGTTTGGCTCCAGAACTGCTAACGTGTGCTGGCTCCTCTCCCGACAGCGGCATCTCAGGCACGATCCCCTCCTTGGCAGCCCGTGAGCTCGAGGAAGTCCTTACTCAGCATCAGTGGCTTTTCAGATGTCCGTTCGCTCTCAAGCTCAGCTCCTCGCCCCTCTGGCTTCTCCACGCGTGGTACTTCTTCATGCTCTTCCTCCGGGCGAAGCGGCAGATGCTGACCATGAAGACCCAGGAGACGGCGTACATGATGACACCTCCCAGCTTGATGTACCAGCGGGGCTTCGGTGAGGTCAGCTCGCAGTACATCAGCCAGGCCCCCACCCCGATCCGCACCCCAGTGAACAGCACCACGAAGAAGAAGTCCACCACGTCCCCGGTGATGCTGTGGTAGCAGCCCATCTCCTTGAGGAACCAGCGAGCTTGCAGCAGCGGGTTGGTGATCTCGCTGCCAAAGATGACGGCGTTGACCTCGGCGGCCGACTCACCGAGCGCCAGCGATGCGGCGATGCCCACAATGCTCACCAGGTGATGGGCCAGCATCAGGGCACCCTCCGTCTGGAAGTACACACACCAGCAGAGGTCGAAGAGGAAGTAACCCAGGCTCAGGCACAGCCCGTGGACCTGCAGGGTTGTGTTTGGGGATCCTGCAATGAAGACACCGGGCAGAGCGTTAGGGCACAGAGGTGATGAGAGGTGGGATCTGCAGCAGGAGGGGGATTCGCCCTCAGCACGGCCGCTCACAGCTCTGCCACAGTCCTGCAGTTGTTAGTGACAGCTGCATGCATGTAATGGCCATACAGTGCGACCACGCACTCTGCAGCTGGGGAGCAGCAAAACACAGCAGCACTCTCCCCATTTCCCTAGCACTTTCAGGCATAAGTATAATCAGATATCGCTGCAAACATTTCTCAAATGCTTCCACGCTGTATCCCAGCATCCATACTGGGGTGACAGGAAAATGCCACCGCGTGCCATCACCCACTTGGGGGACGCAGCACCACAACTCTTGCCACTCACCCGGGTGACTCAGAGGCCAGGGGCCGTCGATAAAGCCAATGTAAGCAGAGAGACACGTAGCGAGGATGCCGTGGGTCAGCGTGACCAGCCTGCAGCTCCATTCATAGCTCCGGTGCTTGTAGCGATGGCAGAACCACGTGTAGAGGGAAAGCCAGGCCAGCAGGCTGCAGGCTGCCCGCAGGGGCAGGGCAAGCAGCATCCTGCCACAGGGATGGAAGGACAAAAGGCATCAGGAGCTCTAAAATTTGATCATGTCAGCACAACCCCACAATGCTGGACCTGCGGGGGTAAGCTGGTGCTCATCCCACTGCATGAGGGACAGGCAGAGGAGCTCCACGTGTAGATCCATGCTACTTCTGTTCCTTCCCTGCCCACTTAGCCTGCCCTTCAACGGTCTGCCTGTGTTGCCCCACCAGTCACTGGTGTTTGCTCCAGATTCTGCTTTTTTCCTCCCTTTCCCTCCCCTCCCCCTCCATGGCGCTGCTGATAGCATCAACCCTCTTTTTAAAGGAATAGTGAGGATAATAATAATAATGTCATTGCTGCTCTTTTTAAAGGATGTTGCCCTTTTTGGAGGTGCTCAATCATGCTGTTTGCTACCTGGATTCTTCCTCTCCTGAAACAAAATCCAAGAAAACCCCCCACACCACATGGTCTCCTGCTAGGTCCAATGCTAACCACTCTCCCCACCCCACTTCCCCCTCTGCAGGGATGCATAGGAGCGGTGAAAAGAGGAGGAGTGAGCTCTCCCACCTGTGGGATGGCACCAAGACCTTCAAACCTGTGAGATGCCAAAGGATTAGCAGCGATGTCCTCACACCTGGAATATGAGGGATGCATCGTTATGGCTGAGCGCTCAGAAGGAGCTGAGTCATGGGACCTTTTCCAGCCGTGTCACCGAGTGCCACCGGTCCAGTTTGCGGTGGGGAAAACCGGGAGGACCGCACGTGGTGCGGGGTCGGGGTTGACTCACAGCCGTCCTGCCCGGCCTGTTTTAAGCATCACCAGCACGGCTTGGGCGGGATAAACAAAGCCATTACGTTATAATGGGAACACGGGGAGATGAAACACGGACACGACGAACCGCTCCGACCGGTGACAGCAGCAGAGCTCGAGGCGCCCGGGTCAGGATGGGTGAGGCAGGAGGAATCCTGAGCGACGGAAGGGAGCGGAGCACCAGGAGAGGAGAAGCGACCTTTACACATCTCCATACACCCAAAAGGTGGGGGCTTCTTCCAATCACGCCGCAAAACTAAATGTTTGCCCTTAGGATACACAGTATGTATTGCATCTGTGAATTACACCTCCGTAAAGGGCGACATCCTTTAAAAAGCGCAGCAATGCCATTATTATTATCCTCACTATTTCTTTAAAAAGACGGTTGATGCTATCAGCAACGCCGCGGGGGGGAGGAAGGAAGGAAGGAAAAAAGCAGACTCTAGAGCCATTAAACGCGTCTCGACACCCAGAGGAACCCGATGCGCAGATGCAGACCGAGCAATCGGACCGAGCAACCAGACCGAGCCCTTCCCGGAGCCCCGCACCCACCTGCAGCCCCGGAGCTGCCGGACCCACCGCTCCGAGCCCCGCCGCCGCGGCAATGGGGCCGCCGGGAAGAGGAAACGGCGGCGGCGGGCGGGGGGCACCTGGCGGCGGGGAGGAGGGACGGCAGGCGCTGCGGGGAGGGGACGCGGACCGCTGACCCCACCGGCTGATAGAGGGCCGGCATCCTTGTGACGCGACCTGCGCGCCCGTCGCTCTGACGGATCGCATCTTTCCTCCGCCTTTGCTGGGCCTGCTGCAGCTGCCTCAGTAATCATAGAATGGCCAGGGTTGGAAGGGACCTCAAGGATCACGAATCTCTACTACTCCCCTGCCACATGCAGGGGATATAAATAATAAATGGGATGGAGCTGTGCTAGCTCCGGGTAAAGAGCAACCTGTTCATCGAGGTGGGAACAGCAGTAATGGTTACAGCACTAAGAAGCCCTGAGACTCTAAACTCAAAGCCTTCAGAGGATCATTTATTGCTAGAGGTCACTTCCAGAGGAGCTGGGTGGTTTTTTTTTTTTTTTTTTTTTTTTTCCTCTGGCTCATATGACACAAATGGTAGGCAGTGAGCTGTGAGGTGGCACGTTAAATCTCACCCAATGGATGGCAGCAGCAGTGAGGTGCAGCTCATGCACTCATTTCCTTCTTTGTGCACAGTCAGCCATCCCAACGGGCTCGCTTTGCCTGCACAAACAGCACTCAGCAAAACAACCCGGGACAGAAACCTCTGCTGACGGTCATTTGCACAGCAGCGGTCACTTTCTGTGATGATAAATTCCCCCACAGGTGTTTAACAGAAAAAAATCAGGTGCCAGCCTTAAGAAAATCACATCCATTCTAAGGTCAGCAAGTCAGAAATGCAATGGGATGGTGGTGGTGGAGCCAGATGCTCTTCCAGCATCGCAGCAGAAGTTTAACGCTAAAACCACGCCTGAGCTGAGACAAAGCCATGACCACCTGAGAGCACGTTGCTTCCCACCCCACAGAGCCACTGCAGCCAGCTGTTCTGCATGGAAGGACTGGGGTACAGCAGGGTTCCAACCACCAGACCAGGCTGCCCCATCCAGCTCAGCCTCATTAGCTCCAGCTGCCTCCTTCAGTCCCAGAAGGAAAGAATGTTACAGCAACTGTTCCCTTTTAAAATGAGAATGCAACTTTATTGGAAGTCTGATCACTCCGGGGAGCTCTCACAGCAGCCCATGACCCCAAAGTGCCCTCCTCCCAGGAGAGCCAGGCTCCACCTGCCCAACCTCATGGACCTGCTGTGTGCCTGGGGTCTGCATGGCATCCAAAGGACACACTTAACGTTCAGTTCATTCATGCTATTAGCTTTTATCTCTCCAGATGCCTTGCAGCCCAGCTATCAGTGCTGAGCAGAGCCCAGCTAGCAAGATAAGGGCAGAGAGGTGACACAGCTGCTCCCCTCCTGCACCCCACAGCAGTGACATGTGTGACAAAGGCCACCAGGAGCTGCAGGGGCCCTCCAGCTCCAGCAGGATGCTGCTACACAAATCAAGGGAAATTCACATTAAAACCCCAGGGGAAAGTCAGAACACGATTCTGAGAGGTAAAGAAGAGAACTGATCCATATGCTGAGAACTGCATGGAGTGATGTCACACTGAGATCCACCTCAGCATCACTGCCACCTCTGGAAATAAACACCAGACTCCTGTCAGCCTTGCATTCAGCATTCCTGGCCTGCAGACAAAGCATCCAGAGAGGGTTCTGCTCTGTCAGCCCTCACACACACAGCACCTGAGTTTCTGAAATCAGTGCAAGGCGAGGTGATGCGCTCCATGAGGAGGTGTTTGGCACAAGTCTGGTTCCAGACTCCTGTTTGCAAGGAACAGAGATGTGCACTGTCCAACCCAGTGGAGCCACACTGCTCTGAGATCGCTATTTCTTTGAATGCAAGTATTAAAAAGAAGGAAATGTATTGCTAAAAACAATGAGGTAGAACATTGCCTCACCCTCATGAACCACAGCACCATTACTTCACACCAAGGACGACCCCACCATCCCCTTATGGGCACTTCAGCCTTGTTCACAAGTTCTCATTCAAGCACTTGGTCCAATGTTTTGTCCCATTTGAAGAGAGAACAACACTGAGTACATCCTGGCTGGGTCACACCCGTACCTGGCTCCACTGGGGAGAGGGTGAGATGTTCCAGATCAGGTATTCCAACTGCACTTTGAGATAACACTGCCTCCAACACAATCATAGATAAGTCAGTCTGTGCACGGTGGATATGTCTGGCACAGCCCCACTGCAGGCTGTGCATTATGGGCTGGAAGAGGAAGCAGCTCAGCAGACACGCCATGTTCCTTGCGTTCCCACTGAAATCCCTATTTGGTCAGCTTTCCCACACGTTGAGTGACCGTCCATCTCCCCCAGGGCTTGTAGAGAGCTGCCAGTGCCAGGACGTCATTTCCACACCACTTTTAGGAGCTCTTGTCACAGTTACAGGCTCCAGCAGCCAGGGTCCCATCCACAGCCACTGTCAGTGAGCTGCCAAGTGCCCATTTGTTTTCACAGGTGCATCCACACTCCTCAGACGTGTCCAGGAATGGTACTTTTTCAACATCTTCCTCCTAACGAAGCGGCAGATCTCAATCATGAACCCCAAGGACACGATGTACATGGCCAGGCCTCCCCCTTTGAGGATCCAGTTGGGATCGGGGGCCGTCACCATGGCATACATGATCAGAGCTCCTCCGCCAATGCGCAGCACCAGGAAGAGGAGCACGAAGCAGAAATCCACCACCTCCCCCAGGATGGAGTGGTAGAGGCCCATCTCCCTCAGGAACCAGCGGGTCTGCAGCAGCGGGTTGGTGATCTCACTGACAAAAACCACTGCATTGACCTCGGTGGCAGACTTGCCCAACCCCAGCACCAGCACCATGCCGCAGATGCTCAGCGTGTGATGGAGCAGCATCAGGTCTCCCTCTGTCTGGAAATAGAAGCACCAGAGCAGGTCGAAGATGAAGTAACCCAGCGTCAGGGAAAGCACGTGGACCTGGAGAGTGGTGTTTGGTGAGCCTGAAAGGAAAAAGATGCATAAACGTGGGGTCTCACTCAAGATATTCTTCTAGAACACTGAGCAATACAGGTTGTTAGTTTTGCTCTTTGCTTTCCAAGCTTATCTTATGGGACCCCTGGGTACCAGGATGCACAGCTCTGCTCTCCCACAGCCCACACTACATTTCTCCTTTCCTCTCTGCCCTTTTAGAAAGGAGGGTGGGAACGCCTGACCCCACCAACAGAACTATTTGAGATTTTATGATAGAAAAGCACAAACAGAAGCCCACGCTCTGGTGCCAGCACTTATTATACCCTTCCAGAAGGGAACAGCATCAAGCCTGTTCTCCACACTGCTACACCTGACAGCAGCAGAGCAGTGAAATTCAACCTGAGAACCCTCAGCAAGTGCCTGGGTAGGACAACGACAAGAGGTAGGAGATGCCGAGGAAGAAGCGGGGAGCTGGACGGAGCCTTGCCATGCCCCCAAAACACACACGTGAGAGGACAGACAGCAAAAGCAGTTGGATCCCGACCCGTGGGATGGCGTGAGGACGTATCAGGGTGAGGTCCCACACACACACCTGCATGGCTCAGAGGCCAGGGGCCGTCCCAGAGGGCGATGTACCCGGACAGGCAGGTGGCGACGGCCCCGTGCAGCAGGGTGACCAGGCGGCAGTTCCACTCGGGGGAGCGATGGCTGTTCCAGAGGCAGAAAGCAGCATAGAGGCACAGCCAGGCCAGGAGGCTGCCGAGCACCTCGAGGACGATGGGGAGCATCCTGCTGAACGGAGAGAAAGGGAGCTATGAGCGGAGGGATGCTCACTTAACCCGCGTCCACGAAAGCTCCCAAACGCGCTTCGCACCCTCCCCACGAGCACCGAGCGCTGAACGCAGCCGGCTCCTTTCGGCACCGCTTCTCCATACGCCCTTCCTTCTTCCCCCGCCCTAAACCGCGTGGGAACGAACCCGATCATCGCACCCCCGCCCCATCCGGCCCTATATACCCCAGGGATGGAGGTGGCACCCGGGACTTGGCAGACCCCCCCTCCACCGCAGCTGCTCACCCGGAGCTGCCCTCCCTCCCTCGCGGCTCTGCGGGAGCGGCTCAGCCCGGAGAGGCGGTACGGAGCGCTCCGGCTGCTTTTATCCTATCCTTTACCCTCCTCCCTCTGCCCGCCCACCTCCTGCCCTCCGCTCACCCCATAGGGACGGAAAACACGCTTTTTTTTTTTTTTTCTTTTCTTTTTTTTTCTTTTCGGAGCGTTCCGGAGTTCTCTGTCCGGTTTCGCACGCGGTTGTGGAGCTGTTGTTCTGGTAGGAGAAGGGGATGGAAATAGGAGCTGGGGAGCGGGGAGGGATGCGCTGGAGGTGTCAGGAACACGCCGAACAGGAAGAGTGAACCAGAAGAGAGGTGAGTAACCAGGACGGGCCACGCTCCCAAACCCTCGGAGTCAGCGCCGTGTTGGTTCTGTTTTCATTCAATCCACCTGAAGGAAGCTTCACGTCCCCAACAACCCCAGACCCTCCCTACAGCCACAGGGCTCCATGCAGGTGGTGGCAGCAAGCACTCAAATCTTATGAGTGTCCTTATCTCAGGGTGCTTTTGGAAGGGGTCCCATTGCAGCTCAGGCTCCAGATCCTGCTGCCCAGAGCCACCCAAATCCATAACTTGAGCCTGAATTTCAGCCTGCAGGTGCAGGAGTGTTGGGTGCTGCACTACCACCACCAGGAAGGTGAGCCCCAGGGCTGTGAGCATCGGGGATGGACCTGGAGGGCACATTGAGACACTTCAGGATGCTCCAGGACTGCCCTCGGGTCACAGAGAGCGCTGGGAAGGGCGAGGAGCAGAGCCCTGCTGCCCCAGACTGAGTTCACTCTGTTCAAAGAAATCAATAGCAAAAAAACCCCAATTCCTGGCCCTGCCCTGATCAGACAGAGCTCAGTCCTATGGGTGGATCAGGTCACAGCCTGCTGGCTCTGTGTGCACATTGCGCAGCCCTGATTGCTGCACTGGTCATGTGGGAACGTCACTTGTGGTGCTGCAACACCTCCTGTGTGCATCTGAGCACCTGGATGGGCTCCCTCCCCATTCTGAGGATGCCAGCTGAGTTCTGGCTGAGGAGAGCAAAGCTCAGCCCCCAGAGCAATGTTGTGTCCTCAGCCTGATTGTGGGGCTACGTGGGATCAGCTCGTTGCTCCAGCAAGTTTGTGAATGGCCATTCTGCAGGAGGGAGGTGAACAGGATCACATCCCTGATGCGCAGCAGCAATAGGATGAGACCCAGAGGCGTCTCAGACAGGAACGCACTGACAGCTGAGGTCTGCATGGGCAACAAGTCGGGTTGATCTGTAGATTCTGGCAGTTCTCATTGCCACCACGAGCAGTTGTTCCCTGCACTGCTGTTATATGGCAGTGGGAAGGTTGAAAAGCAGCCATTTCCTGCCAAGTATGGTAACAAGCTCACTTGTTGGCTTGAAAACCTCCAAGACCCTTTTACCAAGGGTTGAAGAGTGCTGTCAGCTGACCCTGAACCCAACAGTGCTTAGAGCTCAGCTATAGGGTTAGCATAGGGCTGCCTGTTTAAATGCATAGGATGGGGTTATGAGGGCAATCAGAACGCTCACTCCTGAGCTCCTATCTATGAGATAAGTGAGGCTTTCATAGCACTAACAAGCTGGAAACTGGAGTTTTTTTATAACATTGCTATAACTGATGCCCCCTGTGGTGGGAACAGAACACAGTGCCTCATTTACCTCTTGTGAGCTTTTGTGTTTTGCATGAATTGAAGGCCAGGAGAAGGGAAGGGAAGGATTACCATCAACATCGCCTAGTGGGGATTAAGTGATTTGTCCGAGGTCATGCAGGAAGTGAGGGAACAAGCTGAGAGCGGGTGTCACACACATCTCAATGCATTTATCCTGTATGTTATCCCATAAATATTTCCAACACCCAGGGTTAAAAAAAAAAATACATCAGATTGGAGCCATAGGTCACTCCCAACCCCATGCATGGGGCTGTGCACAGTGCTGAGGGGAGGCACTGCCCTTGCAATGGCCATGCAGAGGTTGGCTGAGTGCTCCCCGCCTGCATTTTTACTTTCCCAGCAGAAAATAATTCATTTTTTCTCTTCTTTTAAATCACAAAGAAAGTTTCGTTTCGATGTTTCGACTGATTTAATATTTAAAAGGAAATATTTTCTATTTTTTTTTTCCAAAACAAAAAAACAACAACAACAACAACAAAAAAAAGGTTACCTTGTCGTTTTCACTCCTGTCTCATTACAATCAGTGTCTGCCCCTATCCCATACACCTCGTGTGAAGCAACAGATGCAGTTCTATACACAACGTGGGGCTGGGTGCATTGTGTGAAGGAGCTCAGACCCCCCTGCAGCCCACAGAACCCTATGGCAATCACCTCATCACACAGCACTGACGGAGCAGGATAAGAAACAACTGAATCGAATACATTTGTCCCCAAAAAGAAGTGTCCAAGGAGAGATTTTACTTAGGGAAAAAACAAACAAACAAACAAAAAGCTCACATTTGCCTAAAAAGAGCCATCAAAAACCAACAAAAAACAAAAACAAACAAAAAAAAAAACCAAACAGAGCTACTACTCAAAAAATGTCTATTTACAACCTGTGAGCCAAACACCCATTTATTCTAATTTCACTGCCTTGTCCCCATTGAGAACCCAACCAGGAATCTGCATCGCTCCGATCTACTTAACAACATTAAATATTTACCCCTTTATGTGAGGAGAGCTGTGACACGACCACGATCTCCCCAGCAATATGGAAGGTGACATTTGCCACCCTTTGGCATCTCTTGCACCCAACTCCCTCCGGTCTCACAGCTGAGCAGTGCAACCTCCTGCAAGGAGGAAGGAGGGCAGAGAATTGCACAGCTCCATCCTCTACAGCATGGGGCAACCAGCAAAACTGCTCCGGAGGTTTGGTATCAGACAGAGCCCAATGGATGAACAACAGAAAGAAGGGATGGCCAACATTCGTCTTTGTCCCATCAAACCTACACAAAATGACTCTGTGGTCATTGCAGTTGGAAGTTCACGAGGGGCTGCAAACAGTGCCGTCCTCCATTGGGCAGCTGGGAGCAATAACAAGACCTGGACACACGTTTTGCAAAAGGAGAAAATTTTTTTTTTAAAGCAAAAAAAAAAAATTAAAAAAAAAATAAAAATTAAAAAAAAAAAAAGCAAGCTGTAAAATACTTAATATTAAAGAAAAAAAAAAAGAGAGGGAAAAAAAAGGAAAAAAAAATCAGAAGGAAAGCAGAAGGGCTCAAAGCAAAGCAAGCGTGGTGGTGAGTAAAGCACAGTCGTTGGCCTTGGAAGCCAATGGGAAACCAAGGCTGCCATCTAGACACGGGTCTCTGCTGAAATGAACTGGGTGACCTCGGCTCAGTTTGGGGTTTGGTACGTGTGCGTGCCAGTCACAGCATGGCAGACCCTTCTCATGGGAAGCTCTGAAATGAGTGGGGGGAAAGAGGGTCCTGACATAGGAATTCTTCCAGACGAGGGATTGCCGGGCAGTCTGGTGTGAGCACAGAGGTTTGCAAGCAGAGGGCAGTGTTTCATGCTGATAGAGCTAAGCAAGGGCTCGTTCTTGGAGTGAATGAATGCATGGAAGAGAGTTAAAATGTCACTGTCGGTGTTCAGATCCTCGGGGAGGTCAGCTGCAGCCTGAGTCCCTGGAGTTCTGTGCTCGGGCTTCCCCTAACATTCATTGGGCAGTGCTTGGAAGGCACTGTGCCGCCAGATGTTGCCCCAAGCATTGTTCCTGGAGAAGTTGGTCCATAGCTGGAGGTCAGAGCTCCTCGTACACGGGACGGAATGGTCTCAGTGGAGGTAGGTAGGTTGGTTCCATCGGTACCAAGATCTGCGTGCAACACAGCGAATCAGAGCTACGATCACCACGTGGTTAACTTTTCCCCTTGAAACAAAAACCATTCCTATCCCACTTGTGTTCCTGCTCAGACTCGGCAGCCAGCGAGTGCTCCTTTGCCCTACAGGAAGCTCACAGCAAACCCCTCTTTCTGAGCAGCTGCCTGCTCTGAGCTGCTGGTTCCCACACGTGGCTGCGGGGCTTCCTCTGCGTCAGAGCAGCTCTGAGTCATGGCACGGGGTGATCCGTGACTCAAAGCCCAGCAGCTATACTCAGTGCCCTCTGCTCTCAGCTGCCTTCCTCTGAACGCAGCATCCGTGATGTCACGTGCAGCGAGCAGGAGAAACCGCGGGTGCAGAGGGCAGAGCAGTGGGGGCACAACTAATGAGATAACGAGGAAGGCTCGGAGTCTGCGCGTGTAATGACATGCCATCACGTGGCTCCACGCTGCTGGGGACTCTACAGGGCTGCATGCTCTGCCCTGAAGTCCCTCTGCTTTTCTCTCATCTCTACCTGATGCCATGTCACCCCCACTCCACCTTACCCTGAAGAGTTGAAACCGGACGAGTTCATGGCAGCTTTGGAGTTGCTCTGGGCTGTGCTGGGGCTGCTGGCATGGAGGGCACTGCCAGGGGATGAGGGCCTGCTGGAGTTCCCTGGGGAACACGATGATGTTACTGCACGGCAGAGAGAGCAGAGTGAGGCTGGGATCTCCCTTCTCCCCTCCAGCCTCCTGCTCCCACCCTGTGCTGAAGTGCCCTCCTTTGGCTGCTTGGTGTGCAGCTCCCAAACCTCAGCACCCCAACGGGGTATTTTGGAGGTGTTAGCACACCCAGGAAGCTTTCCATGGCTTTGTTCCAGCCAAGAGAAAGATTCTGCTCTTCTCATCCCTCAGACAACACGGTGCCGGGCTACTTCCTCAGGGTTATCATGGCTTGGAAGCCAAGTGGCCTGAGAGCAAGAGCAGAGGAGGGAGGGAAGGAATGGGAGCGAGGTGGTTTGTCAGGGCTTACCTGTCCCAGACATGGTGCTGTGCACCGGGTTGACAGAGAGGGGCCCCAAGGACCCTGAGGTAGAGACCTGAGGAGGAACAGAGGCAGGCAGTCAGAGGATGGCACTGGGGGTGTGGATCCCAAAGAGCCACTCCTTCCCATTTCCTTCACAACATGCTGGCTGCCAGGCATGCTTCTTACCCCCCCCTACACCTCTTCATACTCTATTGGACGTGCACAACTCCCACATTCAGGGCCGTGCAAAGAAACCAGAATGAGTATTAAACACGCCTGATCTAAATGTATAGGTCAGCAGTAGGAACTGCTGCCCTCTGAATGTTCTCAGCAATGCCTCAGCTTGTTCTGGTCTCAGCACAAGTAGCCCCATTTCCTTTGAGGAGCTCTTAATGGGCGAGAACTCTCATGTGAGTATTACTAATTTGGTGGCTGTAATCAAAGCGAGCCTGGGGCACCTGGAGTCCAACTGAGATACTTCAACTACAGGCAATGCGTTGGTCAGAGTGACTGATGAGCACTTTGCATGATGCATTCACAGGATAACCATCCACCAAAGCTGCTGCTTTAAGAATTTGTGGCTCTCAAGCAGCATTTTGTGCTTGCGACTGTAGAGCAAAAGCGTTGTGCAACAAGTGACCAAACTTCTCGTGGTGTCTTTCTACCTTCTAATAGGTAATTCCAAAACCCAAAAGATTTTAAGATAGAATACTGCTTGTGAATACATCCTCTCCCTCCCACTCACACACACTCCACTACCAGCACCAGCAGGGAGATTCCTGCCACTTTTATACATGCAAGCTCCTGGGCAAATATTAACTAGCAGAAATGCAGTAGCAACTTGTTATCCAACAGATCACAGCATGTGTTTCCACTAACTCTCACAATGTCTTCCATCTTTCTTGGCAACAAAAATACTCTCGCCAAAACGGATATGTGCAATATGAAGAAGGACAGATAACACCACTGAAGTGCATTCTGCATTTCTGCATGGATGGAAGTCGGCTCCTCAACCCCGAGTATCTCACCAGTCTGGAATTGTAGATGGGCGATTTGATGGGGGATGGCATCGGGCAGCTGATCCGTTTTTCCTTCTGGCGCCGGTTGCAGAACCAGACCCGAACCACTTCTTTTTCCATGGAGAGCTGCTCTGCTATCAAGGAGATCTCCTCTGAGCTGGGCTTGGGGTTCTGCTAAGAAATAGCAGGAGGTTAAAGAAGGCCCCAGAGATCTCCGACTTATGGCGTCAGTGCATTCTTCTGCTGCTGGACAAGGGTGGGGTGGGTTGTAAACTGGAGAGGGCAGAAAATTTGCTTCTAAGGCAAAAGGTAAACATTTGCATGAGAGATCACGTTCTGTGAACCAGACAAGCACCTCTGATTCAACATCAGATCCCATGGAATCAGCGGGGATGAGTCACAGTGCCTGGCCCTGCTGTTGCACAAAGCATGCAGCGCTTTGATCCCAGCACCACCTTCAGTAGTTGCTGGAGAGGAAGGTCATGGCTATTGGACACAGCCCCGAGTGCTGTTTGTACTTCCCTGCACCATCTCACAAAACCATTTCATCTCTTTTTTTCCTCCATCCCCCACTTAGAAACGTACTCCCATCCTCTTTTTTTCCGACTCATTCATTTTCTGGCACACTTGACTGCGTTTCGCTCTGTGGTTTTTGATCCGAGTTGGAGACTTTAGGGGAAAAAACAACCCAGCATGGCGATGCCAGGGCAGCTTTCCTGTTACAAAGAATACGTACTAGCTAAAAAATGAGCTGCCTGGAAAGATCTGAAAATGTCTGCCTTTTGTTCTCATCAACAGTCTTAGAAGGAAAATTTGATATGATCAGATGTGATGGAGAAAACAAGAAAAAATGAGGGCTGGTCAGAAAGAGTTTCAGTGAAAAATGTTCAATGGATTGATGTACCCCAACTGACTGAAAGCTCTGTAGTGATTTTTCTTGAAAACCTTCATGTTTAAGAAGTGAAAGGCTCCACTTTCAAAATGATTGGCAGCACCCACTGTGCCAATGCTTGGCTCCTTCCTGCACCCACAGGAGCCGTCCAGCAGCTCCCAAAGAGAAGAGGGCAAGGAGGCATCTTCCCAAGCACGCTCCTAACCTGCCATCAAAACAAACAGAAAAGTGGTGGAGAGCTCCCAACACATTGAAACATTCTCTCCTCACATCTTGGAATCTTTTCTCCAGCGTGGAGCGAATGTTGGTCTCAATGCTGGTTCGCTTCTTCCTTTTCCGTCCGAACATCTCGTTCACGGAGGGGTAGGAGCTGGGAGTGCTCATGGAGGAATCCAAAGGAGCAGATTCTGGGGAAAGAGAAAAGGGAAGATGCTGAAGATCACAAGTTATCTTCATTTCCAGCTCATTTCTGGGAACTGTGGCGCCTCGTAAAGTGAACAAACACATGGAATGTCACCTACCCGCGTCACTCAGCCACTTCTCCAGCAGAGGTTTGAGCTTGCACATGTTCTTAAAGCTGAGGTTGAGAGCCTCGAAGCGGGAAATGGTGGTCTGGCTGAAGTCGTTGCCATAGAGCTTCCCCATGGCAAGGCCAACGTCACCCTGCCAGGGAACATGACACAACGCATTTGGAAGGGATATTCCAATTCCAAAGAAAGCAAATCTATACCTACCATTGTATCTGCCATTCCTCCAGCCATATACGCCCTTCCTCCACCCACTCCTCTGCCCCAAGCTCCCCCAGCCCAACGTGTTCCAAGTGACACCAGTGTTCCTACAGAGGAAGCCGCTCACCTGTGTGAACCCCAATTTGATCCGCCTCTGTTTGAAAGTCTTAGCAAACTTCTCGAGCTCCTCCAGGTCGCTGGGCTCCTCGGATGCTCCGGATGGAGTGAGGTGCTTAGCCACTTGCAGGTGCTGGGGTACATCCAGGTGAGGTTCGACGGATGAGCCAGGGAGCCCAGAGCGGCCCACAGCCTACAAGACAAGCACAAAAATGAATAGAGTCAACTCCTATTGCTGTTCACCCGTAATAAAGCAGTGATTTACATAGAGGGGTGCTTCCCAGGTGGCAGCACGTGATGGGGGAAGTTACCTGCGATGCCAGGCTGGGTCCTGGCTGGGAGAGGAGAAGGCTGCCCTGCTGCTGGGGGAAGGAAAGGATGTTGGGCTGCAAGGCTGGGGAGAGAAAAGAGAGACATCCCATCAGATCGACTCCTCTGTCAGCACCCAGGAGCAGAGCATTGCTCCACGGGAAAGGCTCAAGAAGGTCTAAATGAAAGACTTCAGCCAGCTCGTGTTCAGAATACATGACTTTTAGGACTTTTGGCCATTACGAGCGAGAGCGGCTCCAAAGCGGATTACAAAACAGGAAAGTTTGGGTTTTGGTTGTGGTTATTTTTTTCACTTCATGGTCTTTTAGGCCAAAAGGGACGATGAGAGTAATGATGTGGGTAAAACACTTCAGCCATTGATCCCTGCATGGAGCTCATTAACATCAGGTTCAGCTAGGACATCTTCTATAGACATCTAAATTAGATTTCAGATGTCAAGCTGCGGAGAATTTATCACACTCTTAGTGGTGATCCCTGCTAGCACTTAATCACTGTAACGGCTGTGATAGTGCACCTTATTTCCAAGAGGAGCTTTGCTGACTCCAGCTTTCAGGTACTTGATCATGTTAGAAATATCCCGATCCTACAGTTAATCTCATGAACCTGCCCAATCTGCTCTCTACAATACATTTCATTTCCAAGTGTCACATTGACCCTTTCTTTTCTCCCCTGCTCTATTTCAAACAAATTGAATGTCTTTTGGAATATATGTACGCTGACACGAGATGATGAAAGGAAAAAAAAAAGAGAGAGGAAATCTATAAAACTAACAAAAAGTAGTATTTATGGACGCCAAGGAATTGTTTAGTTGACAAGCTGCTGTGCACGAGCCCATACATCCTACAGGGAATGTCCTAAGGGATTTAGTAGCAACTAAAGCAGTGTAAGTCCACAGATATTTAGCTGGGCTCTTGATGTCTGTTGTGGGTGAAGTCTGAGGAGGTTAGTGAGGATTTACAGCCCTTCTTGAAACAGGCAATATTTTCGATTGATTGGAACTGACAATTATTTGGAAATCTATAGACATTTACGGGCTTGTGCTGAAAAAAGGAAAAAAAAATAGATAATCTCCAGAATCTCACTCCCTCTCTCTCTCTTTCCTTTTTTAATTTAGATCTGAATGTGCAGGATCCCATTTATTTATTTAGATTGGGGCCTCAATAAGCCTTCGTTAATGCTGGAACAAGTTTGAATTTCAAATGCAGGCTGGTAATGAGGTGCACATTTTTAACAGAGAAGGTAATTAATCACAGGAATGGCTTGCCTAGGGACATGGCGGATGCTCTGTCATTTGGAGTCTTTAAAAACATGATTGAACACCTTTGCAAGAGCTGAGCTCTAGCTGAAATGAAAATTACGGACTTGGTTCAGGAATCACCGGTTTGACAGCTGATGAGACACAGGCTGTTTTCGTGAGATGAAGTCTTCAGCAGCAATATTTTGGCTGAGAGTATTCCCAGCATCTCCCAGGCTGCTCGCTTCCACCCTTACGGCACAGAGCTCTCCCCCTCTCATCCAGTATCCAGCACTGCTGCCTGCAGGGCTGCGCACCGCATGATGAAGCGGCCCTGGGAACTTCTCTGCTTTAAAAACAGCTTGAATGCACTGAAATCAGCCCCAAACCAGCGGCCTCTTGCAAAGGTTAAAGCCACAACCAAGACCCTTTGGCCATGAAATGCATGACCTGATGCACCCATCGGTCAGAACTCGGGATGTATGGAGGATGTATGGCCTGAGGGATGACTTCAGGTCTGCCCCTGCATCACCCTCACCAAGCTTCTCCTTGCACCAAACCCAGCTGTGTCTCCACTTTCACTCTCCAGTGGCTGTGCCTGCACGCAGCAGAGGGTCATTAACGCTTGATAATCATCTATTCAAATGGAAGTGCTCTTGCACAACACGCTGGCCACACGCCAGAGCATCCCGTCTCCATCGAGTCTGGAAGAAGAAGGGGTCACAGCCAAACAAGTGGCCATCTGTTGGAAGGGCTGCAGCTGCCAGAGCAGCCTGCTTAACAGCAGAAACCATAACTCTATCAAAGGAAGCAAAGTTCTGTTTCCCAGCATCATGTGTTTCTTATTACATATGAATAAAACCAGGCAGTGAGCAATAGATTATCCCTGCCTTGCCAGCTCCAATAACCTAAATTCTGGGCTGCTGTCAAATGTACATCTACTGTCAAACATACATCAGAGAGTTTCTTGATGCATCACTCAGCACCACTTGGCAGAGTGAAGATAAAAGATAGGCTTCCCACTTGCCCACAATATAATACTTTTTCAGAGCTGTGTGTGTATGGCTGCACTCAAGCCTTTTGGGGTTTCAGTCCTGAGTTCTGGCTCGTGCAGAGGGACTTCTGTGCTGGAATAAATAAGAATGAGAAGAAGGGCCCAAACCCCTTTGCATCTGGCAGGCTGGGGGCTATGTCTGTCCATAAGCTCCATCAATGGCACCGTCTGTGCGGTGCTTGTTGGAGGAACACCATCCAAATACCGGAGATAAAGACAACGCCAGGAGGACCCGCCCAAGCGCTGGGTTGAGCCCTCAGTCCTTTCTCTCCCCATAGACGTCCCGGCCCCACGGATGGAGCAGGATTTGGGGCGGCCCCCAGGTGGCACTCGAGGAGCGCACAGCGCAGCGTCTCCGCCCCGCATCCTTCCGAGCGCCGTCCGCGGGTGGAAACCCCACGAGAGACGGGGAAACCCATCTGGTGACAAGCATCGGGCTGCGGAAAGCCAGCGGTGCAGGTTAAAAGCGACAGGAGGGAGAAGGGAAGGCTCTTCCTAAGTAGGGATCTGCTGATGGCAATGCTCCTTTCATTGCTCTTACCTTGCTGCCCTGCCTGGGACTGGGAGAGGAGGAACTGAGGGACGGACTGCATGTGGCCGGGAAGCAACACGAGCTGCTGCAGGGTGTGGAGAGAGCTCATATCCTACGGGAAAAGCAAACAACACAGCTCAGAGATGTCAGTTCTCCGCATAGCATCACCTCTCTGTGAGGTTCCCCACTCCCCGGTCTTTTATGCTGCCCTTGACCCCGCTCACACTTCTCATTTAATTGCTGGCACATCTCATATGTGTCCTTTGTGCACAATAGAGCTGCAGGTCCAGAGCCGCCCCAGGATCTGAAGGTTTCAGCTTGCTAAGAAAAAAATTCCATGCACACACTGACATCCACGGGGAGAATGTGCGCTTCTAACTGAAAAAGTTAATGCTTGAAAGACATTTTTTGAGGGAATGGAAATCAAAACCTCCTTGTCAGAAGCAACAACAACCCCCCTTGGATCTCAGCTTCTCACAGACATCGTATTTTTGAGAATACACTCCCTAGGATCACACAGACTGTCCCATCCCACCAACGCTGAGCTGCTTTGTGCAGGAAAATGGGCTCCTCACCAGCACTGCGATGGACACAGCCATCAAATCCCAACGTGTTTTCTGTTCTTTGCCACATATCTGCTGGGCTTTCCCCACTTTGCTCTGAACAGAGCAGGCAATAGGGACTGAGAGATGTTGAGAATGCTCCTTCACATTACTAGGGTCCCTACATCATTTTTAGGGATTAGGGAATAAGAGTTGGCATTTGTTTAGGATAGGGAGAAAAATGCCCCAATAAGACCAAATCTCTTTAGGAAAAAAGTCCCTCAAAGAATAAATATCTTCTCTGGTGTATATCAATCGGAGCAGACAGGTACCAAGTTGGCTATGCTGGTTCAGATTAAAAATTAATCTAGACTAGGGTGATAACTCCAGTGATGGCATTAAGCAGGCATTCACAGGAACGAGGAAGGCAAAGGCAAACATATCCAACACCTCCCCTTGGTGTTCCCCTTGGTCCAGTTATTTTCAGCTCAAGGGATTTCCTGAGCACAGTGTGATTTTCCTTAGTAAACCCTCAACAGCAATCTCTCCCAAGCACACGTCTAGTCTGCCTTTGGGTCCATGTCAAACGCTCTGCATCCTTTGGCATTACACAGACCTGCTGAAAAGAGGCTGAGGAGGACGTTGATTTGTGCCAGCACAGATTCACTTTTTTGATTCAGTGTCTATCACATCCTCACGTCTCCTTTTGTCACTGCCAAAAGAGTATTGAGTTTGGCAAGTGCCTCAAAAACAGCCTTTCCCTTGGACATGCTTGAGCCCTGGTGCAGCAAAGGCACTCACCCCTGCAATCTGGCTTCCAGGCATCATTGAGGATCCCTGTACAAGGTGTCCTGACCTGGGGGAGATTGTAGATTGCAAGGAGTCACTGAGGTCTTCAGTTTTAATCTGGAAAAGAGCAAAGTGATGCTGGCATTAGGGGACAGACGTGGGGAGGTTAGGAGCTGGAGATGGGAGAAATGGAGAAGGGATGGCTGTGGGACAGGGGGAGAGGTCTGGACCCAGTGCTTCCACTCCTGGCTGGGTCATTCCCCACTTCTGCTCTCCAGTTTACAACACATTGTTTTCTGCTCTGCCAAAACCAAGGGGGGATTTGCAGTTTGCTCAATTAAAGTGCATTAATTAAAACACTTTAGGAAGTTTCCAGTGACTTAGCAGGCTTTAAAGCTTCCCTCACACAAAACATTGAGGCATTCTGTGGTGTTATTAGGAAGACACGACTATTTCCCTCTATAGACCACGACTCACAGCCCTATATTTGCTGTGGGCAGCCTCACGCTTTTCTCTGTAGGTAGCATCAAATGGAGAGCGGAGCAGGAGAGGAAAGGTTATGAAGGGAAAGACCTCAAAAAGCAGTGTAATCTTCCAGATTTGAAAATGCACCAGTCTTGGCACCAAATGTACCAAATGATGAGAAAACAGCAAGAAACTGGGAGGTCCCATTGTATTGGATCGACAGAGAAGTCCTTAGAATGAGCTGTGGGAAAAATGCCCAATTTCACAGACATCAACCCAGCGGTCATTTAAACCTACTTTCATTTCCAAGACAGATTTCATTCTACAAAGATCACAGTTTCTGAATCCACGTTGTTAAGAATTTACCCAGGGATGTGAGGACTGAATACTTTCATCTGGTTTACTGCAGAGTTCCCACGTTCATTTCTAATATTGCTTCTACGTATAATGACAGTAATGTTGCATCATTTCACATTAGCTGACAGTTTTTAGCTGGGAGAGAAGAGGGGTGAACCTCACTGGGGAGAATTTAGAAGTTTATGGATTAATTCTTGAAAGCTGAGGAGCATCTACGTGCAGACGCTGTATGCAAGAAAACATCATATAGATCTCTTATAATACATTTTCTCTAAGGAAAGGTAGAAGAAAACAGATCCCAGATTTTGGATTAAGTTCTTACTGAGTGTGAGAGCGCTCAGACCAAGGCTCATCTCAACCATCCCTGTCCTAATCTAAGGCAGTGCAAGAGGCTCCCGTTCCCACAAACTGGAAAAACCAGGAGAAAACCTGAAAGGACACGTCTTGAAGACCTCATCCAGAGCCTCAACATCGCAGATTCACTCTTAGTACCAGGTCTGCACCTTCCACGTCCCATCAATTGGCCCCTAACTCAACACTGCCCAAAAGCAGAGCAGGGTCACTTTGCTGGCGTTGTGCTGTAGGTGACGCGGCCTTCAACCAGCAGAGGGGAGCAAGAAATGTCCCTTCTAAAGACCGTGGCACAAGCGAGTACTTTTGGCCTGAAGGTAATTTTCACTTCAGTTTGAGTAAAGCAAACAAACGGACAACATTCCCCAGCGAGAGAAAGAGAAGATGCGATCGCTACAGCTGCGGTGCTGGGAGACCCCATGAACATTTTGGAAAGGGCTGTGCGGAGGGAAGAGAGTTACAACACCTCCTTTCATTACAACTGCAGCTCTGGATGCTGCCGAAACTCGTTTTGCAATCACACGAGCTCCTTGCGACAAGAGCTGTACATGCTACGAATTCCAGTTCTTTCCTACCTCTCAGGTTGGCATGATCATCCCGCACGGCCTGGCGAAAAAAAATCAGATGGAAGAGCTTCTTGATTGCTATCGACGCGAGTTGTGTTTAAATGACTGAATAAATGGTAGCAAAAGGCTCGGCAGAACACCGTTACCCTTGAGCCATCCGCTCGGCGGAGGGAAATGGCTTTTTGTATTTTTCCTTCCCTGAGGGTGCGTTAAAAAAGAATAAAAATAAAAATAATAATAATAATAAAAAATCATCCGAGCCAAAAAAAAAAAAAAAAAAGTTTAAAAAAAAAAAAAAAGTCACCCCTGCTGACAATCCATGGGTCAACCCAACGCGATCATCCGAGTCCAAACAGTCCCGAAAAAAAAAGAAAAAAAGTTGTCTCAGAAAACGAGGTGCTGGATCCCGCCTGGGTGATGATCCCAACGGGAGCGGAGTGTTGAAGAAGCACGAGCCATTTCCAAACTGAAATCAATTTTTACAGCTGCCAAGCGGAATGATCTGGAAGCTTTCCAGGCTGAAAGGGGTGTGTAGCTGCATCCCGGCATCGCACAGTATGAGAACGGGAGGTGGGTTTGGCAAAGGACCGGTTCCCCATTTAAAAACAACAACATCTCCCACTGCTCCTTCCCCCGTCCCTGGAATTCTCTGGCTCTCTCCTGCGCAGTGGGCGGGATCCTGGGTGTTCTTGACAAATCCTCCCATGCACCTTTTTTCATTGGTTTTAGGCTCAATTTTACTTCTCCCTCCTCTTCCTCTCCCCACCAGGCCTGCAGCTGGCTAATTGTTCATTAGCGAGAGATCGGGGGATATCCAAAGCTTTTGGGTTGGTTTATGCAAATCCTGCACCTTCATTTTTTTTCCCCAGCTAAACCAGCACTATTACCAAACGTACGTTAAAGAACCCAAACCAAACCCCCCCCCCCCCAAAACCACACACATTGTGGGTGCGGCCACTCAAAATCATGAGACTCCCTTAAAATCATGTTGATTTCAAACTAATAAAACAAGAGGAGGTGTTGCCTTCTCCTTTCCCAGTGCATCCAACCCGTGCTTGCAGGTATTTTCTACAAATATGAGAGCTTTCCTTAAGAAACCAAAGGAGGTTGAAATTGTCACAGGGTCACCCTATGTTGGCTTTGGCCAAGCTCCATGCTACAGCACGGCAAGAGAGCAATGGTGATTTAGCTGAAGTCAGGACAGCTCTTGCTGTTGTTCCTCAACGATGACCATGGTCAGAATGGGAAGAACCAACATTTCTTCCCATTGACTTGGATTTGGGGAAACTGCACTCTCCAAGGCTAAGTGACCTGGTAGGAGAGCGGGATGAGATCAAACAGCACGAAGCTCCCTGCTCGCTTTTGGGTGCCTGCCCCGGGCTGCAGCAGGTAACGGCAGGCGGCACCCGCATGCACAGCTCCTTTGGAGAGAGGAATCACACTTGCAAATCTCAGGTGGATGTTTTCACAGCCTTAAAATAGGGTCAGCTGCCCCCGAGCAATGCGAGTGAAAAAACACAGGAAGGGTGACTGGAGAAAGGAGAGTCCCTTCCTTCAGTTGGCGAACATGCTTGCTGGGCATGGCCAATGATGGATTGTTTCTTGCCTATCTCTAGCCCGAAAACAAAAACAAAAAGCAAAACAAACTAAGAAACATATTGAGGGCGATGGAAAATGATCAAAGCTCTTCGGCTTGCTTGCGTAACTGATTTGTGGATGGTGTTTCATAAACATTTCATAAGAAGGAGAATTATGAAGAAAACATCTCCCAACCTGCCTGCAATTACTGCACAAACTCTTCCTTACCAGTAGGAAGAAGGGAAGGAAAAAAAAAAAAAAAAAGTACATCTGTTTTGTAACTGATCTGTGAACTTTTGGCAAACATTCGGCTCGTGAAAACATCCTGCAGACATATTGCAAAGCTGCACGGAGCTGGCCTTACACAAGGAAGTTGGAGAGATTCACATTAGCAGCTCCAGCCTCAGCACGTGGAAGGCCGTACCCTTTCAAGAGACAGACAGACAGACGGACGGAGCGAGCCACGTGCACGGCTGGCAGCAGGATGCCATTGGTTGGACAGAGCTCTGGCTGCAGCTCCTGGCATCCACCCAGCGCCAATGCCAAGGTTGGCTGGAGGTGCTGCACGTTACCTCAATTAGCAATTCAGGTAATGAACAACAAGCAACCGGCTGTGGCCCCTAGACCAGAAAGAAGCAAAGCAGGGCACTGCGTGTTGGCCATCTGCATGGCTTGTCCTTGCCCACCAGGCAGCCCACACACAACCCCAAGCCTCCTCCTATGGGAGAGCATTGATAGGACATAGCACCACTCCATCCTCCTCTTTGCACAGGTGGGACTGAGTGATTCAGCCCACCCTGGGATGCTTAACCCATGTTGAGATAAAAGCTGCCCCAAAAGCCACACCAGCCTTCCCCAGCACCGAGCAGGAGCTGCGGTTGTTCTTTTAGGGCTGAAGACAACTGTACGTGTTGGGTAGTTTCTATTTAGCCAGTAACCTCTTTGAAACAGGTATTTATCTGCCCTCGTATCTGGCTTATCTCACAGTCAGCAATTCACAACTGTTTAAGCCTTTGACTTACACGTATTCCTCCTACTACAGCTGCAGAGAGGAGTGGGGATGGCTGCTGGGGCACACAGAGCTTCAGAGGGTCTGAGCCACTTGCCCTCCACCAAAAAGGAGCAGCGCATTTCTTCCGGGGCTGAATCATTCCCCAAGTACCATTTCCTACAGCAGCATTGCCTGAAGTCAAGGGAAGATGCCTTATGGTAGAACCAGATATCAGAACTGCATTTGGGGATACTGCAGCCGGCCAAGCCTTCCCACCTTCCCATGGTGTCAGTGTGCTTCTTTGTGAATTACCTGCACATTTGGGCACCATAAAATAAAACACACACTAATAATAAACTATAGCAATAAGAATAATGGGCTTGCAATTACTATTTCCATGTCTGCTATCCTGCACACACAGCAAGGCTTAACAGACACCGGGAAGAAAGCAAAAAACTCCAATATTAACACAACAGCATCCCCTCTATAAAATTTGATATCCTCTCACACCAAAGGGTGAGATCTTGAGGAGCTGTCAGTGTGACAAAAGCAGAATTAATCCCACGCTGAATGCCTACAGATGACATCCTACTGCTCAGTAATGACAGCACACTGAAAAATTAAAATGTAATCCCTAACCTCAACACACCTGCATCAGAGCTTTACGAGGCCTTGGTGCTTATTAACTGAGGTCGGATCTGATATGCTTTAACCCTCTGAGCTTCAGCTCAGGACACTCATGTCTGTGCCACGGCTGCAGTAAAAGCAGGGGTGGGAAATCAAAACTGAGTGTCACTGAGATCTGAGCTCCACAAAGGGGAACTGAAGGAGCCACTCTCCGCTTTGCATTCGCAGCACTTCTGGCACAGCGTAACCACACTGCTTTTGCACTGAGGCATAGAACAGGAAAAAGTCACCCTGCTCTCTGCACCGAGCAACAGGACTCAAAATGCTTGTGTGTAGCACAGTGGGCTCCCAGTGCCAGCACTGGGTATGGGAGAGAGGAGACTGGAGTCAGAGCTGGGTGAGCACCAGACCTTAATGGTCACTGCTCACAGCTGAACTGTCCCTGTGTGAGCTGAGGGCTTTGGGGTGGCTGTCTGCATCCGGAGAGAACAGAACCAACCAAGGGATACTGACAATCAGCAGCTCAGAGCATCTTCACTCTTATTATTGGTACTCAGGCATGCGGTGCCTCCCCTGCCAGGACTTGTGGACATGGCAAATTGCAAGTATTTATTAAAAAAAGGGTGAAGATGTCATTTTCTTGGTCAGAATGGTGAGACCCTCCAAGCAAAGCATGGAAAACTGCTTTACCACCATATAGGCTGCAATTTCTCCTACAGCTCCATTCCAGGACTGCCCCCCAGTGCTGCCCTCCTGCCCCAATCTCCCCATACACTGCAGCACTGCTCCTGCACCTCACTCAATTCCACTTGCCCAACTTCCAAAGCTCTCCAGAACTCCACCTCTGCCTACACCTTGGTGCTTATCTCCTCTCCCAGCCTGAACTGCATCCCTGCCCCTTTCCTTATCAATCAGATTTCACACACACCAGGCTACATGGCTTCTCCCAGGCCCTCCTGCATGCTTGCACAGGTTTTCTGGAACCTGACCACGTTCCTGTTGAAGTCAGAAGCAAAGCTGTTTGATGGAGCTTCGCTGGGGCCAGAACCAAACCTTCAACCACTCGTGAAAATTTTCCCCTTTCCCACAGATCTCCAGCTGATGGGGAGCAGGCTGTGCTCGTTCTGTGTTCTTCATGCCCTCTGGCTGCCAACCAGTTAGAAACCATCCCAATACCTGGGACTGCAGGGAGGCAGTGACTGGATCTGTCACACCCCAGCAGTGCCATGCTTGGAGAGGGTCCCTCGGTGGCACAGTGCTTCCCACCACATCCCACATTGGTAAGGAATTCACTTGGAATCAGTTGGCTCCCATGACTCCATCCCAGCTCTGCAAGTCCCTCTGACTGGGGGAGGGGAGTTTTGGCACCCACTGGCCCCAGGGAACTAGAACACAAGGAAAGGAACGGAATCAAAGGCACACAGGGAATATAATTTAAAAAGGGAGAGCAAGAAAGGTCAACATTGCTGGACAGCAACACATCTTTTTCATTTTGAGTGGAATCGTAGAGTGGTTTGGGTTGGAAGGGACCTTTAAGATCATCTAGTTCCAACCCTCTGCTACAAGCAGGGATATGAAAAGCAGGGAGGGAACAGAGGGTAGAGAGCTCTGGGTGACTTCCACGTGTTGGGTGTGCTACAGGGAGAACCCCACGTCTGCCCCCCGAGGGGCTGAGCTCCATCAGTCCGACCCACTGATTTCACATGGAGCGTGAGCACATCACCTCCGGGATGGGAGAAAGTGTGCTCTGATGTCAGGCTGCCAAAATTAGAGGCCTTGCTTGAAACCCCATCGCCTTCACCTTTTTAATGCTATGACTTGCCCTTCTGAAAAATGGGTGCAGGGCCCCACCCTTGCTGGGTGGTGCAGGCTTTGATTGAATTCTTGGAGCTCACCAGATGAAAGGCCTTCAAGAATTTGGAGTCTTCTCTTTATTACCAATGAGCCATTCTCTAGCAGGCAGAAGAGTCATATCCATGCTTAAAAAGGTGCCGGGCAACCTGAATATTGCCTTGATGGTGACAACTACGCCTTGAGCTCAGTTTCTATTATGGAAGGGATCATTATGTCTCTTCAGTGCATGAAAACAGAGCTTATCCCCTGCAAGCTCAGAAAACACTGACCAAAGGTGAAAGAGGCACAACTGGAACAGAGAACTTGCACAAAGAGAAGACCAGCCTGTCCATTCATGATCTATATGACAGCTTTGGGACAACAGCATGAGATGCATTTCCATTGGGCCAAGACCACAAGTGTAGGAAATACGTTATAAATACAGGTCAGAGAGGGACCTGTATGAGTTTGTGAATGGACTGCAACCAGACCTTAGAGCCTGGCACAGCCCAGCAACTCAGAAGCAATGCTGTTTTGTTCCCAACAGTGAGTGGCTAACCAGTGATTTCAATCCAGCCCTCGAGAAAAATAATAATAATAATAATGAATACATAAAAACCCAACAAACCCAAATCCTTCCTCCTATTTCCATCACTCCCCCTATAAACTTCCCCAGAGAGTCAGCAGCGTGTTTTGGAGTTGGTTCCCAGCAATCTCATCTGAGGGCCTCTGAGGTGCCAAAACAAAACTAGCCTGCAGAAGAGGTTCCTCTACATCTCTGTCCTAAGCAAAGCAGTGCCATATTTAGAAACAGAGGACTTTCCCTCCAGCCAGGGCTTTCTCTGACGCTTTCCCAAAGGGCTGCATTTCAATGAAGAACCAGCACACATACAAATTTATGCAATCAGTCTATCCCTGGGACGGAGCAAGGGAACTTCAAAAGGGAAAGGCCAAGGTGGTGCTCCGCTTAGATCCAGTGTCAGTCGAGGCAGATATGGACAGCCGGGCCCATTTCCAGCTAGAGGAGGCTCAAGAGATGAAAAGCAGCTGCAAGACTTGGGCTGAGACCCCGGGGCGATGCGGAGAAGAAGAGAGAGTGAAATCTGAATTGATCCCCAGAGGGAAGAAGGAAGCAGGATGGGAACCTCCCCTCGAGAGGAGGGCAAAACAGGACGGGGATGGAAATCTGGAGGGCAGACTGAAACCCGAACTACCCACAGGGAGAGCCAAGCAGGAACAGAAATGACATCTAGGGAACACATGAGATTAGGGGGAGGTGGGAACACAAAGTGGAATGAAAAACTATGAGAGAGATCGCCGGGGGGAGGGAAGCCCTGATTGAGCAAAATTAAATCTGCAGGGAGTTTTGCATCCCAGATATTAATAACAAAGTACCAAGCGAGTTGAGCCCTTCTTTCCACCTTCAAAAGGATGGAGGGGAGGAAGAACTTGTCTGTGGTTGAGCACAAGACTATGAATCAGAGAATGGGAGTCCGTATCCCGGCTCAGCCAGGGAGCGAGTCCCTGGATTACAATACGCCTCGATGTCCACAGGCAACTCTCCTCTGAAGCACCCGCTGATTTCAGCTGCAATCACAGCACCTTTGGGAAAAGCCGGGCAGTCAGTGCCTGCCTGCAAGACGGGGCTGAACACCTCCCTGCCTTCTGGAGGCACCGGGATGCTCCATTCATTAGCAAAGCGCCTTCAGACGTGTGGGTGGAAAGGACCTAACAAGGTCAGGGTGTTATTAATGGTGCTGCAAAGGGCCACCTGTGATTTCTGATCTCTGATGCAGCTTGCCTGCTTGCTTTTCTCACATCGTGTGCCTACGGGACATCAGCTGTGAAAATCGGGCTCCTCCCTCAGAACAGCTGTAAATCAAAGAATAGAATTCCTCCAGTCAATGGCCCCATCAGATGGGGACAGGGCAGGAAGATGGGGTTAAGGAAGGAGGTCCCCATGTGGCACCGCTGGCAGAGGGCTGGCATTGTAGCATGTGGAATCCTTCACCTGATTTTGGAAGACTTTTTCAGAAAACTCTGGCTTTTTTTTTTTGACTATTCTGGCGGATGCATTCAACTGGCCAAGAAGTCAACCTGAGTCCTAGCAGCTGGGAATGTTAAGCAGCTAAGTGGCTTGGTGCTGATTGAGCACTGGGAGAGAGAGGTATGAGTGTGTCCCTCACACTCATTAGGGACAGTCAGAATGGCTCAGCAGATGACCTGACCTGGGAGTTCAATGCTGACTGAAATGCACATAAACACCAGACCCCTTCAGTCTCATCCCTTGTTCTCTGATTTAACCCCAGATGCTCCCCATGTTCTCAAGATCACTCCTGCCTCACTAACACATTTTCCAGCTGCCTACTTCTCAAAATCCTATTTCTACGAGATCCATAGGAAAGGGGTGTATCCATGTTACACCTCTAATGGGCATAAAGCAAAGAATATAATGTAATAGGACTAAAGAACCAGCAAGAAAATTCAGGCTATGCAGAGCCCCAGGCTACTTGGGCACACGATCAGCTGCTCGTCTGTCTGAAATATGGTCAGGTCTCACGGCAGCATCACCTTTATATTGGTACAAATTCCCAACCCATCATTACCATTAAACAAATGACAGCCTGTCTGCAAGGGTAAGCCTCTCGCTGGAACGAAACTGCATGGCATATTTGGATACAGAGCACACAGAGATCCTGCTAAGCCTTCCCTGCCTCAGTAATCCGTAACCTTACAGAATATGAATTCTGTCCCAGCGTTGGAGAGCAGGGCAATGATTGAGAGCATCTCTACAAGGAGCCCTCGTTCTGCCCTGGCACTCAGAGCTGCATTGCAACGAGCAACACGATGCCACCCATCACACTGCTGGTGGAAAAGAAGTCACCGACCCTGGATCTGTATCTTCCCCTGCTAACTATGGGTTTGCTGCGTGCACATGGCACACACAGCACCTGCTATCACCCAAAACCATCACCCTCAGCTCTACAAGTACTCCAAAGCCAATATTATTTCAGAGATTAACTCCAGACAAAGAGCAAATTACCCGCTCTCCAGAACAGCTCTCTTCAGAGCTGTTTATGAAAACAAACTTTCACCTACAGGGTGAAAGTTGCGTGTACTAAAGAGGAAATGATACAAACAAGGTCTCCCCTCGTGGTGAGGATCGCTGCACAGCAGCAGGAAAATCTCTGCTGCAATGCATCCAGACAGAGCTCTGGACTCAGTGCCATTTTGCTGAAGCCACCCTTGCAGATTTCCTTACTTCTCACCCCAACACGTTCTGGCCACGATCCCAAACCATCAAGAAGCAGATGTCCCTCCCCAGGTTGCCAGCACTGAAGGTGAAAGTTTATTACTCTCTCTTTGCATTTCCCTTGATATAAACAGGAAACAACCAGCATTAGACTCTCTAAATAAAAAAGCCAAACCAGATAGGCAAGGCAGAAGATGCTGCTTTTTTCCATACACGCCCTTTCCCCTCTCATTCACATACAAATTACTGTTGCATCCAGGTGGGAGGAGAGGTTGAAGAGGGGAGGGGGGGAAGGGACGGCTGCCAAATAGGTTGAGGGAGCAGAAAGCAGCTTTCTCATAAAGCACAGGGCTGACCCACAAACTGCAAGAAAACCTCAAACTCCACAAGAGTTTCCCTCCTCCCCATCTGCAGGGTGAGAGCCGTCCCAGCAAGGAACTGGGAGGCAAGAAGGGGTCTAACCAGGTCACTCCACCCTTCTCCTCCTGCCTGGAGCACAACAGGGGAGGGAAGCAGACCTGAAATGTAGGCCATCTACAAAGGCTGGGGGAGAGGCTTAAACGATGTGAGATTTATGATCTTCAAAGCGATTAGCGCCCAACACTCCAAATAAAGTCAAAGAACTCTCGCGTTCGGCTTGGAGTTGGGTTTCAAACCATACTTCTCTGGCTTCAGCTTGAAAACTTGAATTGCAGGTTAACAAAGGGAAAAAAAAAAAGAACCCCAAACCAACCCAAACCCCAAACCAAAATTAAAAAACCCACCAACTAATGAACGAGCTCGGCATCTGGTTTTACATGAGAGCACTTTGATATTTCCATATCTCCCCTCTTCCTTTTTCTCATCGCTCGACATCTGCTTGCTGAATTAAAGATAAATTCGCCAATAGCTGAGGTCAACCCAAAACGTGAGCTTATGTTTGGGCTCATTTGAGATAATGGCAATGAGAAGAGCAGCTCAGCCCTACGCGTGGCCTTGGGAGAGCCAAGAGAGGGAGACAGAGAGCCACACTGCCTGCAGGGCCCGTGTCCACCCATAGGCTCACCATAATCCTACTGACTTTGGGGCTGGCCCCACGCCTCGACCAGCAGCCTTCATTCAGCAGCATGCAGGGGATCAGGAGCTTAACAATAACGTGCCCAATCACTGGCAGCTGTAATACAGCTCTCCCTCACTGCAGTCAATAGCATTTCCTCGATTAACCTCAACCCAGGATCCAGTTGTAACACCTTTGTGGTGTTGCCATAGGAGAAGTTTGCAACGATCTCGTGCTTTCATAGCTTATTTCTGTCTGGAGGGAATTTTCTTTTATCGCCTGTCAGAAGCAGATTGGATTCTTCTCTTGGCGTGCAAAAAGCCTGTGCTTTGGGCTCTGCAATCCGCAGAGCTGGAGACACAAGACTTTTTGTTTTCTGCTGGGTTTTCCAAAAACCTGGAAGATGGCTGAACGTGTTAAGACACCTTTTGATAGGAAGCTACGACCCACCCAACGCCGGAGATGCCAAACTAACCAAACAAACAGCAGCTCGCTGACATTTGCCAGACCAGAGCCACCGAGGGAAGGTGGGAGGGCAGGAAAGCGATGGGGCAGCACCAGCTGCCCAACTGCTGCCAGCAGGAAGCATGCAAAGATTGCAGCCCTTGGACTCGGGGAAGGTGAAGCTGGAAGCAGGCAGGCTGCTGTGTTGTGAGGAATGCCAACATCAGGTGCTCGTGGCTGCCCATGCAGCTGTTTCTTGCTACAGCTCCCTAGCCAGCTCCAGGCCCTGCAGCAGGTTGGTTGGTGGCTTTGCTCTCCAGACTGCCTTTTTTTATTTTCTAGGTCTGAGCCCAGCTCCATGGGTGGCCATAGGAGTCTTTAGCTTGAGACTTGCAGCACATACTCACGTTTCTGTGCAGATTCAAGACCTACGCTCTGCACAGAGCTGCCACCTGCTTCCCTTTGCCATTCTACATTGAGGTTTGGGGATTTCTCAAACCCAGGGCTGAAAATCTGCAGGCATTCCATGAGACAGGGGCTGTTTTGGCTGCATGGAGCTGGAGGATAACATCACACAGCAAAGGCAGCATCCCTGCAGACCCTCACATGCTGCCTGCTGTCAGAAGGACATGCGTGCCTCTGGTGTCCCTTATCCCCACCACCTAGCAAAGAGAAATCTGCCGTTGTAGGCAGGCCTGGTCTTGACCTAGGCACTCCAAGACCTCAAACCACCTCATCTCCAGCCCTTGCTGATACTCCTGTGAGTCAGCCCTGTGCTCCCAGACTTGCATACCACAGTGCTTCCAGTGCCAGTGTTGCACGTAGTGCAAAAAGCACAGAGCTTTGTGGTGGGGTTTGCTCATTTGCTGGTGTAACTGTGGTCCCTTTTGTTTCTAAATGACAATAGAAATAATTAAAAAGCCAGAGAAAGCCTCAAGCAAAGCGTGATTTAAAGAAACTCTATAATTAACTGAATTTCTATGAAATGGGGAAGCCTGGAAACCCAACGTTTTATCTGCCATTGTGTCCCACAAGGGGAATTGGGAAGGACTTCTGTGGTTTGTTTAGCAGTAGCTCACGGCCTCACAGTTTTATCTCCTTGCAGGAGCTGCCTGGGACTCAACGAGATGAGCAACAAACAAACATCAATCCAAGAAAGCAGGAGAATCCAAGGAGTGTCTTACCTGCCTGTTAAAGTCCAGCCCATTCTGTTCACTTCCTACAATGAAACAAACAGAGAGAAAAAAAAAATATCTCAGTATTAATGGCAGTCAGCATCTAGCTAAGCTTTCCATAACCAAAGATACGCTGCTGGCTCAGCAGAAGCAAGGAGAGGAGAGAGAGGTGGAGGCGGTGTGAAGGCAACAGTGGGAGCACAGGGCTCCAGCAGAGAAGAGCTGGAGGATGTAACACATGCCCAGGGAAACCCAGCACTGTACACAGAGATCCAGCTGTGGGAGAGGCCAGCAAGCAGGTGGCCAGGGCTGCAAACCAGGGATCTTCAGGAACCCGTGTGGCACCAGGTAATTGCGGGATATCTGAAGGAACAGAGGGTGCCGTGGGGTTGTGCTCAAGAGGCGTCTCCTTGATTCCAGGAGAGATTGGCAGGCACAGGGGGAAAATCAGACAGGTTTCAGCCTGAAGGTACCGCACAGGCCCTCACTCATTCCCCTTTGATGATAAACATTCTCCCCCCCCCCCCATCACACCTGCCAAATTCATCAGGAACATCACAGAGGAAAGGCTACACACTGCAGAGATGAATGCTTTAAGGGATTCCACGAAGCCTCCTTCATTGCAAAGGCAACCCCAAGAAACCCCTTTCCTTCTCTTTGCAAGCCATTCCCCAACCCATTCTCTTCCAGCCCAACTGAGCTCATGATAAATAGCCCTAAATTGTTCATATCCCACCAGCAGAAGCCCCTGGGGGGCCGCCTCCTGCTCCCGTGTTGTTTTTTTCCCCCCAGTATAACGTTCCCCACGAAGCACAGCCTGTGCCCTATGATCTGATCAAGCTCCAACACATCGCGTTGTTCAAGAGTTCACATCTCCTGCATGGAGCTGGGACGCAGCTCAGGGCTGAGCACACACCCAGCTCACTGCTTGCTTTGAAGCCTCTCCCCTAACCCAACAAACAGTTCTTCAGCTCACACCATGCATGATATTCCCTGGTCAACGAGCAGAGCTCTTTGAGATCCTCAGGAGGTGGTGTGCCCACTCCACGTCTACACCTTTCCCACCAGCCTGTCTGCATTTCTGCTGCGTTAGAGCCCATCCTCCTTCCAGGCTTCTTCCAGAGCAGCTTTTCAAAGCTTTCTCTCTTTCCATCTCACTTTTCCATGCAATTCCCTGCTCTGGCCATGGCCACCTCTCCCCGCTGCTCCACCCCAGGAATTGGTTCATTCATTGAGCTCCAGCTCCGAGCGCCAACGACTGCACGGATAAGCGATGGGAATGCTGATAGCATTAATAAATGATTGCAATCAGCATCCACACACCTGAGCAGGGCTGCGGGAGGATCTTCAAGGCCTGCTGCTTCTACCTTTGAAACTCGGGGGGAGGAGGGGGTTGATGCAATCTAATGGCAGTAGCTGAAGGGAAAAAGGGCAAGAAGGAGAGAAGGAAATAAAGTTCCCAGTTGCTAAAATAGAACAGGAAGGAAAAGGTAATCTTCTGGTTTCTTGGATGCAAGACTTTCGCTCACGTTCAAATGCAGCATGTTGATGAGGCAAGATTCAAAGTCCTTGAGGGAAATCCCTGGGTCCCAGTGATGAGGGCTCTGAGTCACCCCGCACACCCCAGCTCTTGGAAGCGGGCAGCAGCTCCGTGCTGCATCACTACAGCACGAGCCAAGCTCTCCAAACAAGGCTCTGCCAAAACACACAGCGCTTCAAAGCACTCAGGCCCAAGCTCCTCAGCACATCCCCTCCTCCTCTTCTTCCAAGCTTCCCATCTCGTGCTTTTCCCTCCATCAGACTTCTGCTTTTTGCCCTACAGGACCGTACATAGCACCATCCCACCTCACATGAAGTCTGTCTTTTTTTTTTTTTTTTGGTGATGGTGGAACATGCTGGAGGTATGCACAGAGATCCACACGAGCCTGTTTGCAGCTTGGGCATCCAAGACTGAGCCACTGCCCCAGGCTGTCTCTGTAGACAACAAGGAGCACCAAGCACCTCCAGAGGCCATTCCCCCACCCTATCTCACAGTCCTATCTCAACCAGAGATGAACGGCCCTCTGGAGATGACAGTTTCTCTTTATGGACTACAAAGAGACCCAGGGGCAACTGGTTCAGCCTTAGATGTCCGAGAGTGAGGTATTTAAAATGGGGCGAGGTGATTTCTGCTCCCAGCAGTTATGTAAATGGGAGCTGGATACACAAATCTCTGCCACTTTTCAGCAGGATCCGTGAGTGTTTGCTCTCTGATTTATTTGCAAACAGATCTCATGGTTTTCTATTTCGGTAAAAGCTTGTGTGTCAAGTGAAATTAACATGATCTCAGCTGCAAGCCAAGGTTGGGGTGTAATGGGGATAACAGCTCTTCTTCCAGCTAACTCAGTGACTTTCCTACTACCATTTTAAAAGCAGACTGCTCCCAGCTCCTACCAGCACCAGGATCCACGCTGAAGCTCTTATTTCTCTCCTCAAAGGAACTAACTGTTCAAACAATGAGGATCTGCGCTTGAGATTTAATCTTTCCTAGCTCCAGGTGATAAAAAGAAAGAAAGGTGTAAGTAGCAGCAGATTCCCAACTGCTGCAAACTGCCAGAAACTCCACTCGTTTTGGTGGATCTCCACGACAGCCAACAGCACAGCCAGGCACGGTGGGATCCCAAAGGCTCAATGCAGCCCTCCGCACCCGGAATTGCACCCAACCACAGAAACCCTGGGATTTAAAGCGAACTCTGAGCTCCACACGTTACGTTTCCTAGGAGCTTCCCCATCCACGAGGCTCCCATGGGTGTCCTGGATGGAAGGGAAGAGGCAGCGATAAGCCCCGCAGCGCGGCAGACAGGGACCGCGCGGCTCTCCTCGCTTCACCTGGCAGCTGTTTTGCATAGCACTGGCATCAGATCTGGTGCGAGTTTGCCTGGGGAGGTTTCTCTGGGGATGGGAGCAGCAAAGAAGTTGCTTCCCCCCCAGTCTGGGAGGCTCTGTGTGTTGAGAACACCCATCATCCACACTCCATCCCATCCGACTCGATTCCCACTGTGAGCTGCCCAGCCTGCCCAGAACTCGAGGATGAAAGCTCCACAAGGGGAGAAACCAAAAAAGTAAAAAATAAAAAAATCAAGATTGCAGCACGTCTTCCCCTTCACAAAGCAAAAACATGCAGATGTCACCTGCGGGACTGACAGCCACCTGATGACACAGCCAGGTTGCCACCTCCAATTCCGACTTCGTTCTCCTTCCCACCCAGCTCCATGCTTAGTTCACCTCGCTGTTTGATCCTGGGAGGGATGGGGGAATTAGAGAGCGATTTCAACCTGTAGCAGGTGTTGGGGAATTCCCACAGGGAATCAGTTTTCTGCCCCATGCATTTGGGAGGGAAATTCAGAACAGCTGAATGACAGTGGGGGAACAGTGCCAGGGAGACAGTGGGCAGGGGCTCAGATGTCTAAATTGCAGCATCTAATTAGGAGCCAATCGCTCTAGGCTGCCTCTACAGCCACGGAGAGGAAGCCAGGGCTTCCAGAGGGCAGCTCACCTCACCCCGGGACATAGGGATGAATCACCTCCAGAGCTGCCTATTCCCATCACTGGCTTTATGGGGTGAGCAGGTCAGAGTACTGAATAGCTAAAATTAAGATCTCTCTCTCCTATCCTCAAGTATTTTAGCATTGCAGCTGATAAAGCGCAGGGACCGACAAAGCAGGCTGGGTGCAGGGCACCTTCCAAGATACATTTTCTTGAAGGTGAGGAATTAACTTGCTCACGTGGACTGAAGTGTCAGATCTCTCAGCCTGAACAACACGTGAAATTAAAGCATCGCCCAAGAGCAGGTTAAGAAATGGTGACATTAAACATGGCTACGGACAATACTTGAGCCACACACTGTATGCAGAGAAAACCTCTCACCTGCACTGAGCACAGCATGGCTCTATGAAATCACAAAGAAATTCAGCATCCTCAGCAGCTCAATTCCCTTTGGATGCTCAGCCACCACCTCGTGGATCTCTCCACCATCCCCAGCAGCCACTTCTACAGACCCAACAGTAAGGGCCTGGCTGCAATCACTTTTTCACATCTCAGTGCCATCACCCTGACCGCCCCCACCTGTGCCTGCTGGTGATGAGGAGCAGAAGCAGCAGCTGAGCAGACCCAGCTCTATTCCTTTACCCTTGCTGAGATGCTCGCTGTTCCCAAGGCTAACTAACTCCAGCAGTGCTTCTTAAGGGTAGAAAGGGAAAGTGTGAACAGGATGGGAAGTTTGCAAGGCAGCCAAGCAGGGCTGTAGTTTCCCTATTAGCTGTTTGCTCTAGCAACACAAACAGACCCAACCGGGGCACTGCAGCACCTCTGTGGGAGAGCCAAGGCTGCTTAGCAAGGAAAGTGAATCTGCGCTGACTCAAAGTCTGCAGAGGAAGCTTTCACTCGAGTGTTTAATTCATGTGCAAACCCCCGGATCACACCAATGCCATTCCTCCAAGAGCTCCCACCCTTGGTGCCACTGCTGTACCCTCGTGTGGGTCAGGGCACGGGGGGAGTGCGGGACGGCGAGTGTGGGAGACTGGGGCAGCTTCCCGAAGGAAACCCGAGGGCAGCAGTTGTTCCCACGGAAAACATTTCACCTGCAGGTGTTGGGAGAGGGCACGTCTCTTCTCTTGGGCCAGAGGCAAGAGGCAGATCAGACCAGCTCTTCCTTTGCCCCTCTAATTCAAGTCAAACCAGCCTTTTGTTCCCCTTCCCCTCCCCATCCTTTTTTATCCTCTTCCATAATGGGATGTTTAAGAAAAAAAAATAAAATAACCCAACCTCAAACCCTAATCACCTTCATTTGAATTTCAAATATCCCCCTCCTGGCCTCCCCCACGCCCCAACTGACTTGGAGCTGGGAATATGGAAATTTCTCCTGCTCGCCTTAAATGTGGCTGTGCTATGAAAATCACCAGCCCTATGCAAATCCTGAGCAAGCCCCATTGCCATAGCAACCAGCTGTTTTCCAGCCCTGCTGCTGCTGCTGCTCTTACTTCTTTGGGACTTGTCCTGGGGCTGTTGGTAGCTGCAGGGGGAAGAGACAAGAGAGATCCCGGAGGCTTTGAGGGAAGTTTCACCAGGGAGAGCTGCCCCTGGGAGAGGTGCAGCCAAGGACGAGGTGTGGGGCCAGGAAGGCCAGGTTTCCTCAAAAGGCTCCAGCCCCATCCAAAGAGATAAGAGCAAAGGAAAGAAATGGGCTCAGCCCGGGCATCCCTTATGAGCTGTGTTGGTGAGCAGTGCAAAACCAGAGCACCCATCTCACTCCAACGGCTCTTGGGCATGTGTTCTGCCTGAGTTAGAAGCTGATGTGGAGGTGAAAGCCTCTGTATCCTATGGGGCATAAGCCATAAAGTTTGAAAGAAACCCTCCCCAGAAAACCCAGAGACCGACCACGGGAATATGACAAACTCTGTGACCCTGCATCGCAGGGAGAGCTGCAGCCAGGAGCTCACATCCTGGCACCAAGGTGGGAGACAAGATGAGGATCCGTGCTTCGGAGCTGAGGAGCACAGATGGACTGATTACATTTGTACAGGGAGCGTGTGGCAGAGAGATGGAGACAAGGGCTCTGATTTTCCACGTTGCAGATTTGATGCAAAATGCACAGATGGCGATGTCAGGACATAGGGTACTTATGGGCTTTTTTTGCTTGGGTGGAGAGTTTTGGTGGCCAGCTCTGTGCTGCTCTGGCCTGCCTGGCTCAGGGGGCTGTTGGATGAAGGCAGTGTCACCTCTTGCTGCCATCCTCCCACTGCTACAAGCTGTGCAGTTGAGAAGAGTGACATCCAAAGGGCCTCCCCTCTGCAACACCATAGGAGCAGATGCACCATAGTTCCTCACAGCCTTCATTTTCTTAGGGTTCAAAGGAAAAGTTCTTCAGTGAGAGCAATATCTGCTTCCTAACACAATCAGAGATGCTACGCAGGCTGCGAGGGTGACACAACCACGATGCTATTGCCATCAGAGCCAGCCAAAAGCCCACCTGTCTGGAGCCACAATCCCAAACCTGGCTGCTCCCAGATCCCAGCCACGCAAAGCTCCATCCACTGCCACCAAGGCTGCAGGTCTGCCCCACGCTGCACATCCCAGCTCCCTCCCCATGCACTGGGATGCCCATCACACCCGCCCCAGGCTGCTGGCAGGCTGTCCAGTTCCCCACATTGCAGGGTGGGGAGGGAAGATGTTCGGAGCGCCTGCAGCTATTCGGTTACCGATGGTTGTGTTTGAAGAGCTTCCCTATCGCCCTTTTGTTAAGGCTTTGGCTTCCCCCTCATAGCCTCAACAGATGAAATCAAAGGGAAGTAGCTTTGCTTGGTGTAACCTGTTTTGATCAAGCAGATAAACGGGGAACAAGTGTCTGACACAAACAAACAGACAGACGGAGGCAAGTCCCACCTCAGCATTTTGTTGCATCAGATACAGAGGGCTTAGATAAACCACAAGAAGGGGGAGATCTCTGCCTCTCGGCTTGAAGACCAGGGGCGACACTCGGCAGTGCCAAGCCCCCACAGTTCCCATAAAAAAAACCAACCCAGAACTTGCTGGCATGGCTTTCATCAGTTTAAAAAGATGAAAAGAGCTCGGAGCCAAGCGCTTGTCATTACCCCCCATGGAGCCCAGCAGCACCCTGGTGCACGGAGCCTTACCAGCATCATACAGGGCGAGGAGGGCCCTGCGAGGACAACTGGGCTCTATAGGGCTGTATGGCCCCACGCAGCCCCAAAAGACCCGTAAAGGAACAACCCCTGCAGCTCACACATGTATCATGATGGGAAAGGCAGAAGGAAGGCATAGGAGGGCTGGGTGGGTGATATTCCAGAGGTTTTGTCTTTTTCTTATGCAGTGGAATTTCGCTACAACTACGAGGGGAAGCAGCTCGAGCAAGTGTGAGCTTTTGGAGAGCGTCTCATTAAAAGCTTCCAAGTGTTTCATATGAAATCAGCGTGGAGAAATAAATAAAAGAAGAATCAAAGCCGAGCTTTCCCGACCTCTTATGAAAAAGGAAAAAAAAAATATGCTGAAAGTTTCTCAAAAAGGGAAAAGCCCCACAATCTTTTTAAATGCTTTCAAAGTAAAACAATGCCCCAGATTACCCTTTCCTCCCTCCAAGCCTGGAACTGGCGGAGATATGAAAGGATGAGATGATACTTCTGCTACCGACACTTCCCATCAGATCTGCAGGCATCAGTTTCAGATCAAGGGCTTGGTTTACAAAAGCATTTTGGCACCCGGCTCCCTCCAGATTTCTTTTATTATTATTATTATTTAAAATTCCTCTTGGAGCCAGTCTACGTCTTTATGTGATGAAAGGCCTTTGTGAATCCGCACCTAGAAAGATTTCCATTCTTTGGAAGCAATAATATTGGTCGTTTGGTAACTACTGCCTTCTATGGAGGGAGCAAGATTCCTGGAAAGCTGTGCAGCGGTCCGGTTCGTTAGGAAACAGGCCTTCAATTAATTAGTAAGTAATCAGAATGGACTTTCCCACATGAAGCTGGTAAACAAAACCCCAAACGGCGAGGTGCTGCGGTAAGTATTCCTCTCATGCTGCACATCAGGGGAAATACAGCAGTTCAGGGAAGCTCAGTACAAAGCGCTCTGTTGTCGGTAAACGACGATTGTTGGAAAGGGGAAAAAGCAAACAAAGGCAGCGGGGAGATCTGGTGCAGCACAGGGGCAGCAGCCCCATGGGAGCTCAGTTGGGGGTGGGTGCTGTGGGACCCCAAAGGATCCACCAGCATTCTCTCCCACGAGAGAAAAGCCTGATCAGTCCACAGGGAAGGGTTGGTCTGTGGTAAATGGAGGAGGATTATCCATTCTGATATCCCTGCCTGACGGGAAGGCTCCTGGAGCACTGCTCAGCACTCTCCATCTCCCCTCAGAAGAGATGCTATTGGCTTTCTGGGAAGCTTACACCAAAATTGTGTTTTATCCCAACAGCTTTGGTGCTGGCTTCTCCTCTATTGAACACCAGTGCCACCAGCAGCGGCTCTCCCGATAGCATCCAGCCACGACAAAACCCAGCTCCGGCCTAACTCAGCCTTCTTCTCACCACCATTCAACCATGCTGCCCATCAGCAATATGTGCCAGTCCATTTCTCGTTCCCCATTCAGTGCCCAGTTACAGCCAACAGCCAACACTGATTTGGAAGATCTCGAGCAGCCGAGGCTGTATTTGTTGCCAGGCTGGGAAATATCCATCTCCAAAAACCAGCGTGGGGTCGGCTGGAAGCCATGAGCTGACCTGACCAAAGTCAACCAGAGTTCATAGACATGAATAGAACCAGATTGTATCTCAGCCTTAGATTGCGTCAAATAACTTCAGAGTGCTGAGACCTCAACGCACAGCGTAAATAAAGGGGCACTTTCAGTCCCATTAGAACATGCCTGGGCTTCTCCAGCTTTCACCAACATCTCCTGTTTTTCCTTTCCCTCTCAATTGACAAAAGCAAAAGGGAAGCAATAAAATCATTCCCTGTGAAGCTTTAATCTGTTGTTACGCATCTTCCCACCCCAAGCTTTGTGCTCTCCAAAGAGCAACAACTCTCATACGTTGCCTATGAGTTTTGGCTTTAAATGGTGTTTATTTCTACCTCTACAAATGAGCCTTTCTGTTTCTAGTAATCTTTGTTTGTTGTAACCGTAACCAGCGGGTGCTTAATGCTTGTCTTATTGCTGTTTATTGGCCTGAAAGGGAACCTGACCGTAAGCCTTTGTGAAGTTCTGTCCTCGAATCCTGCCCTCAAAGCCCACTGCAGGCAGAAGTGATGCTGGAAAACACAGTATTGATTTTCCAGTGCATCTCACACCTCATGGCAGTGCAAGAAGCGGTAGGTGGGCTAGAATAACTCAGTGCTGTTCCATTCTCAGGATCACTCTGCTCTTCAGTTTTACGTTTTTAAGGGAATCGGGGGCTTCTAGCCACAGAGCAGCCTGAGCATCAGGTGGGAGCGGGATGAGAAACCCCATCACGCTTCAAGATGAGCGGCGTTCCCTGCTGGCTGGAACAACCTGGCTGGATTTGGGTATTCCACAAGTCCCTCCCATTTTTCTACAGACACGAGGCCAAAAAAAGCACAGTCCCTGGGCCCTGTGTCTGGGGAAACATTCCTGGCATCGACCCTGCATACAACCTTTGCGCTAAGCTGGGCGGCCCAAAACTATTTCAGTGGCATAATTCATTTAGCAATAGAGGAGCACATTTCCTTGCTGAAACCACAGAGGACATTGCAGAGCCACGCACTGATTCACTGCTGTGACAGAGGAGCTTGCATGCTGATCAAGATACGGGTGCAATCCTCGCCCAGAGCGCATTTTTGATCAATTCCCAGCTGGCTGCGGGAGCACGGTGCAGAGCAACAGGCGTGGAGCAAAGCATGGCAGGAACTTCCAGCACCCCACTGCCCCTCTGCCCAACAGCCCCCCGTGTCCTGGACCCCCTTACCTGGCTCCACTTGGTCGGGTTCATGCCGGGTGTCCGTGGAATCCGCCGCATCGCTGCTCATCTTGATCTCTGAAAAAAAAAAAAAAAAAAAAGATGGCACAACTGATTTTAATAACAGGTCACAGTCCCAGGCAACAGGCACATGTGGCTTCCACTAAACAGCACAAATGAATGTGTAATTATAATAAACCATCAGACTTTCAAATTTCTGATTCCTTCAACATACAGCCACTAGAATATTCATCAGCTCCGAGGATGCACTTTCCCTCCTGTTGCTCTTCGCAGCCCCCTTCTCCGCTCACTGATGTGCTTCTCATCCTTCATGCCATTCCCCTTCCCACAGAGGGCAAGGGGCACTACTGTGCCCTCCAACCCCCCCCAGGCTCTTCCTTTATGAAGACCTCCCAGAGCAGCTGGGGGCACCGCCCTCCATCGCACACCTGGAGGAGAAGGGGATCCCTCCCAGCTTCCATCCTCCCCTACGTCCCATCCTTTCATTTTGGGACATTGTGGCCAAGCTGGTGTTGGTTTGGTGCCATACTGGCACCGCACGGAGCAGGATGCTCTCAGGGAAGTTGCTCCTTCCCTCACCCCCTTCCAAACTCTGCTCTTCTCAATACATCTGCTTGCAAACCTATTCACCCAACACGTGCTCACTGCCCCCAGAAGAACACCGCCCGCACCATCCAACACATCTCTCTCCATCCTCCTCAACGCCAATAAATTCGTCATTTACCCTTGAAGTGATGGCTGCCACCACACCCGGGGCCACGTTCTCCTTCGGGGACAGCTGAAAGGAAAGAGTGGGAATAGTCAACTTTGTACGGGATCCCTCGTCTCCTCCTTAACAGAAGCAAAGTACACAGAGAGAAAGAAGGAAGAATATCTATTCAAATTCAGATGGACACCCCCTCGCCCTCTTCTCCCCTTTGCATGGGAATTTTAACTCTTTCCAGGCAAGTTGAGGGGGGGGGGAAAAAAAGAAAAAGAAAAAAGATAATAAATTTTTATAAAGACCCAACGGAGTGATTTGCATGTGCCTCCTGCAGCCAATCCCAGCCCCAGCAGTCACACAATTTGCATCAGGGAATAACAACAGCGTGGAAGCGGAGCACTGTTTGCTGTGGTTTTGCTGGGACAGCAAAGGCAGGTGGAAGCCTTCTTAAAGGCATCACGCAGCCCTTTTCCTCTTCCCTATGCATGCCTCGTGTTATTTCCAACTGGCCAAAACAGCCTGCGTGTTTTTATTCCGATTTCCCTCTATTGCTCACAATAGAGCAAGCACCTCTCTCTCATTTCCCTCCTATTGGAGCTTCCAGCGTGCAAACGGCAAACTCTCTGCTTTGTTTAGGCCTTCCTTTAGGTTAAGGTCTGAAATTCTTTCCTAAGCTAAAGTCTGCTGGAAGAAAAAACAGTAAAGCTGTGCACCAGGGCAGCACAGAGCCAGCCATGCACTTCAGAAACTTCCTCTCCTTAAACTGTCTGAAGGAGCAAGGGAGGAAAAGGAGAGGCAAAAATGTTTCTTTTCAAGTAATCCCTCTGCAATTAAGACACGAGCATTTAGTGGGGCTTCTAAGTATTTCTACTGCAGGAAGAGCAATTATCTCCAGCTATAAACATCTTGTCTTGTACTGCTGCCAGGGGACCCTGACTTAGGCAGGCTACAAAGCGCTCAGCTCTGTCTGCTGCCAGGAGGTAGCTGGAGGAGAAGCCAAGTTCTCATCAAATAAAATAAGAATACAACTTCACAAAGCAGGGAAGCAGCAAAGTGATGCGCTGTGTGCACCCCCAGCCCCTTCACACGGGGTCAGGGCCAGCAGTTTGCAGCCAGCAGCATCCTTCACCCATCCGTGGTTATCATGTGAGGCGTGGGGGGCTGAGGAATGGCATCTGCCACTTGATTGCTTATCAGGTATCATCCATCAGTTTAATTCCCTCCTGCTGCAGCCAGCAGATAAGGCGATGCCCTGTGATGCTCTCATACAGAAAGCAAAAGGGTTTTGTTTTCACAAAGGCTCGACTTCCCCTCGTCACCCTGACACAAGTAATTACAGCTTAGATGCGTTGCGAGGGGAAAAATAAACCCCACTCCTCACTCAAAAAAGCCCCCAAAAACAGAAGAAAAAAAAAAGAAAAAAAGAAAACAACAACAAAGAACCAGGAGGAAAAAAGCAATGTTTTTTGATGGAAGTCTACTGATATGGGTGAACACACATGGATAGCAGTGCTGCATCCTCTGAGGGGTCCTTGGGAACAAGGACTGGGGATGCAGAGGGTGACTTTCTGATGTAAGCATAGCCAGGATGATGGGAACTATACGTCCTTCACTACAACCCAGGGGCAGAGTGACACTGAGCCCCCACGTATGATGGTTTTTCTTAAGACAAAGCAGGCTGTGAGACATCGAGGCTGGGCAAATGCGGGCTCTTGCCATGCAGCTTTGCAATAGATGGAGAGCAAGCTGAGTGCAGACATGGCTGGGAAAAATAATGCAATGTGGGACTGCCTGACTCCCAACCACAGCCCCATTAGGAGCCGCCGCTGTGGCCTGGGCCATATTAAAAATGTGCTGCCAGAGCTCAGCTACCTGCAGAAGAGGCAGGCTGCTTTGTTTACCCAGACCAAAGCAACTCTACCGGTGCAGACACTTCTCTGGGGATATATCTGCATCTCTATTTTGGCCGAAACAAATGGTGTCAGCAAATAAAGCTTTCCCAAGCCCTTATTCCTTGGAGTTGTTCTGACATGGGCACCAGCGTAAACCAGCCCAGTGGCTTTAAGAGGAAAAAAGAAAGTAGTGGAGAGAAATTGAGTTGGTTGAGTCCAGCACCTGGGATCTGGTGGGTTTTGCTGTGCTCTACGTGCCTGAGCTCTGCGGAGGCTGCAGGAAGCTGAGAAGGTGCAGATGTTAGGAGCAGGGGGTGGTTCTGTTGCAGGGGAGTGCTGTGCAGACCCTGCTGGGGGGGGGCAATGTGGGTTTCAGCCTCGCAAGCTGCTCGGCACACAGATCCCCCTTTGCAGCAATGGGAATAACTCCCTCCTACCTGCGCTGGGCTCTGCCACGTGCAAACAGCCGGGCTCAGCTTTGTCTCCCTCCCTGTAAATCCACTGCTGGAAGCTCGGGCCCCTCGGTGGGCGATTTGGGGGAGGGAGGCTCAGCGTGCACCCTGCACCACGCAGCTCCCAGCCAAATCCACCCGGGAGCGATGCTACGGGCTCTGACAGAGGGCACGGTATCAATGTGGGGAATCTTTTCATGAAGAAAGAGTCGCCCACAAGTTGAGCAGCTGGGCAGGTAGGAGCCTGGGGGGGACACAGCCCCAGGAGATGCCGCACACCGGGCCCAGCGCAGGTGCTCAGACCCCGCTGCACTGCCAGCCTCCCGCTGCCTCTCCCGGTGGTGTGGAGGCTCCCAGCTCAGCTGCACGTGGCCCCTGCCCCCAGCGCCCCATCCCACAGGGGAGGCTGTCAGGACCCAGTTCACAGCCCCACGTGCCTGAGGATGGTCCCTCCGCTCTTCACAGGGGCTCCTCAGGATGGGAGCAGCAGCCAAACCCGAGGTGCAGGGCGAGCCTGAGCTCCTGGCAGCACTGAGGTGTTTGGCACCCATTGCTCTGTTACCAGCGAGGGCTGCCTGGAGATGTGGAGCTTCCAGGCTGCACCGCTGTGTCAAAACCCTGGGAGCAGCGCCTGCTCCTTCTGCGTATCACCCTTCATTCATTCTCTGTCCTCCCCCATCCCATCAAGAGTCACCCCATCCTTTTGCAGCTCCCTGCTCATTCATTTCTCCCTCCTTTTCCCTCTTCATCATTCCCTTTTCTCCTTGCAGCCCACCTCCCACCTCCCTCTCACTCACACCTCCTTCCTGCATCCCTCTGACTTCACCCCTCTCACTGCTCCCAGCTTTACCCCAATGACACCAGACCCGGGGCTCAGGCACTGCCTGCCCAGTTTCCAGCTGCCCCAATGCCTTTCTCTCTGCTCTGCTCTGCAGCCCACGTTGGTGCCAGCAGTGCGAGCAGCACGTCCACACTGTGCACCCTAAAAAGGGCCAAGGCAGCATCCATCCCCGTGTGCCAGCTGCGATCGCTGACTCCAACAGGAGAGGAGAGAAGAGGAGGTAGAGGAGGGGGAAAAGCCATAAGAATCGCAGCAACCCCATTTCCTGCAGCCCGATCCTTCCTGCCGCGTTCGTTTACCTGCGTGCACGGACTCCAGGTTCACCATCCTGCTGGCGGGGGGAAACCCGCGGTGCGCCCAGCCTCCTGCCGTCAGCCCCAGGTTGCCAGGGGCTGCCAGTTTGCCCTCCCTCCTCTGCCACCCGCTGCTGCCTCTCGAACCGGGCGCGGGTCCGCTCCCGACGGGACCTACAGCTCCATTGCCTGTTGCCATGCAGGGCCAGGTGAGCATGCGGCTCCACGCCACGCCTCGCCCCACCTCCGGCTCCCTCGGGTGCCCTGACACCCAGCAGCCTGGCGCCCGGCCCATGCAAAAGCACCATTTGCATATTAGTAACCGGGGAATGGATGAGTCCCTGCAGCGCTACCAGGGTGTGGGGTGGGGTGGGAAGGAGGCGGATCGCCCGCCCGCCCGCGCCGCCTCGATGAGCCCCGCAGCACCTGCGAGCAGGCCTGGCTGCTGCCCCGCGTAGCCTCGTGCTATGGGGAGGCTGCGGGCATCGCGAGGGGGTCGAGGCACGACGCTGGGCTGGGTGGCAGTCAGGGGGAAGCAGCACTTTGGTGGTGGTTGGGTTGGGCCACTTGCATGGGGCTGAGCATCGGGGGATCCGTGTGAAGCGCTCAGCTCAGTGGGACGGAGCGGTGCTCCGGTGTGGCTGAAGGCAGGATGACACACAGCTAGCCCTTCCCAAGCTGTGCTCCCCGCCACGAGGCTCGAGGAGAGGGAAGCAGGGCCTGGGGCCGCCTCCTCCCCACCGTGTCACGTCAGGCTCCAGGATTCCAGGGAAGCCAGGGAGAAAATCCCCTAGCTGCAGGCAGGCCTGCGCTCCGTCCCATGACAGTACCAGCATCCCCCTGACCTGCTCAAACCATTCAATGATTCTAAACCTATTGTCTCTGTTTGCCCCCTGCGGTGCCCCGATGCCTCCTGCCTTGCTTAGGGGTGTACAAACCTCCCAATCTCCTGCTCAGCCCCTTCCTGAAAGCGTTAACAGGCTTTATCCATCAGAGCTGCCAGGTACAAGCTATCACACATCCATCTCTCCCTGCCTCGTGCACGTTCCAGGGCTCTTGGCTTTCCCACATGCTGTTCTCCCTCCCTGGAAAGACAGGTTTCTCCCAAGGAATGGGTGGGTGGTGGGCAGGCTCTCCAGGCTTCACCTCCACCCCGGTGTGGAGCTATGGGGTTGGAGAACCTCACCTTCATCCCAATGTGGGGCTGGAGCATGAGGGGACACTTCATACACGAGCTTCAAGGATATGCTTCAAAATTAAAAAAAAGATGAGGAAAGCAAGAATAAAAATGGAAAAGGAAATGCAGAGAGGAGGGTCCCAGGTTTGCAGGATGGAGGGACTGAAGGGAGATGGCTGTGGGCTGTTTTCAGTGCTGCTCCAGGAAGCAGGAGGTGACACAGGCAGACTGTGCAGGACTTCTGCTCCTGGCCTTCTGCCACAGCTCTGTGGCACAGCCCCAGCTCGGCTGGACCCGTGGGCACTGCTGGGCTGCTTGTGAGAGTCATCATCGTGACCCCCACACCTGGGATTTCCCCACGTCGAAGCCTGATGCGATCAGGTGTCCGCACTGCGTCAGACGTGGGTTTGGAGGTGGCACTCAGCCAGCTGGAAGGGGTGCAGAGAAAAAGCTCCTTAAAGGCTGGGGGCCACCAACGCTCTCTTTTTCCCCATCTCAAGCACTCAATCGCATTCCTGTGACGCTCTTTCTTTTTTTCCCTCTGCTCCCCGATGCTTTCCCCTTGCTCCAGAGCAAGGCAGCCCATCCCTATCCTCTGGGTGTCCCGCACCGCTGTCACCGCGCACCCCCCAGCACACCCCGGGATGCTGGCCCGGCCATAGGCGGCCCCGCAGTGCCCTCTCCTGGTCCCAGCTGCTAGGCTCTGCTTTTTTTCTGGTTCTTATCTTGCGGTCGGTGGGACAGCGAGAAGGAAAGAAATCGCGTTTTTCTCCTCAGCAGCCCTTCACCTGGAGACCACTGCCAGGAAAGTACGTGACCTCGTGGTTAAGTGACCTGAAGCCGCCCTGAGACGTACAGACAGACAAGAGAGGAGAGCTGCAGCCCTAAGAACACCTTTCCCAGGCAAAGGCAGATTTGCTTTAACTCCATGTGCAGACAATCTCTCCTGGATGCCCGCAGATACGCTGCTGATAGAAATCAGCTGCACTTCTATTCCTTTCTTTCCTCCCCGTGAGCATCAATCAGGACCCACTGCCTCCCATCCTCACCACTTGCACACAGCCCACTCGTGCTCCCTCTCGAAGGAGGGGAGCTCTGCAGACAGCACTGCCTGGGGATGGGGCTGCAAGCACGGGCTGTGGAAAGATGTTACAAAAATCCCCCATAGCTTCTCCTATAGCATTGAGGATTTATATCAGAGCTCCCGGCCAGCTTGAGCTGCCTCTGTGCCAGGATCTGAGCCCAGAAGGAAGGACAGCAGGAACCGAGGCAGCAGAGACCAAGCCCACGTAATGCTGAGCACGTCAGCGGGGGAAAAACAACTCCAACCTCCCTAGAAATCATTGGGAGATGCTTCGGTGGCTCAAATGCAGAAGGACTGAGGTTGCACAAGCTCTGCCTCCGCCTGCACCACGCTAGGGGGAATCAGCACTCCACGCTTCTCCTGCGAGCAGCACGAGCTCCAAACCGCCCCAAAACGCCGTCCTCCTTTCACCTCTGCTGCAGAGGGATGGATAAAAAAGGACACCCATCCCTCCCCCAGGGCTGCTGGGCACAGACCCACACTTATATGCTCCCGAGGGGGAGAGGAGCAGACCCCAGCCTCCCTAACCCCAAAACTCCATTACTGCCCCGGGCTCTGTAATGTGCCCAGAGCTCAGGCTCATAACTACAGGAGGAGCTGCAGGATCACACTGACGACCCCCCTCTCCCCCCAATCCTCAATGCCCACAGTACAGGCTTGATACAACAGCCCTCAAATCAAGATTCCAAACAGACAGATGACACTGAGGTTACAACAGAGCCTTTTAGGCCAGGGATGCTTTAAAAAAAAAAAAAATCAGTTTATTGTACCATACAAATGATAAATAATTGGATTGTTTTTCTCTTTTCAAAAAAAAAAAAACAAAAAAATCATTCAAGTGTATCTTACTTCATGTTGCAGTATTAAAATACTTTTCCCTTCTCTCCCCCCCCCCCCTTTAAGTAATCAATACAAAAATAATTGTGACCGATTTTTTTTTTTCTTTTTCTTTTTTTTTTGTGTCAAAAAAATCCTGGATTTTAGGCAAAAAGGCACACAATAAAAGGCTTCTCACCAGGAGGAAGAGGGCTTCCCCATAGCCCCAAGAGCCCCTATCCCCTAGGATAGCCCCTGCTTGTTCTGAGTAGAGTGAAAGAACTCACAGCGCTCTGCAGCGCTTTATGTCCGATGCCCTCCAGGTGTATGGTTGGCCCTGGCACCATCCATGCTCACACACAGGGCAAACCAAGGCACAGCAAAGCAGTACGGCTGCCTAAGAGCTCCTTGTGAAGTAGGATGCGAGGCTGGGCGTAGATGGAGAATGTTATTTTCCCCTATCTGCAATGCCCATCTGGGATTGCCCCGCCTTGTAAGTGCACTGTTAGGATGGCAGTCACACATTTCTGGACGTTTCTTGCTCAGAGGGTGAGGCATGAAACCAACACAAAAAGTTGGGCCTTCACTAGTCTAAGTAGGGGTGAGTTACAGCCCTCATTACCAGCCCTTTGGGGTAGAAATAATTGCTGGGATACATCCCCCCATAGCATCTCATAGCCACAGGAAGGACATAGCAGCCGGTTGGATGCTAGGAAAGCTACAGGTAGGCTCAGGGTGGGCTTCACACCTTCCTTGTTCAGGGTTTGTGGTCCCACACCTCAGCTGTTTTCCCATTGGGAAATGCTGTCACATCACCAGGAGGTGGCAAAGTCAGCAAAGGGGTTTTGGTGGCAGAAATGTTGGACGATCCAGCTCTGTGGGATGGCTTCTCCCCCTGCCCCAAAGCAGCTGTGGTGCTCACAACTGACCCCTTCACACCTGCTAGCTCCAGAGCAGGGCAAGGCACAGCCCTCCTGCTGCTTCAGGCCAGCAACCCGTGCAGGACAGCATCACCTGCTCATCGCAGCACGAGGCAGCATCAGGATGGGGGCACAGGGGGCCAAAAGAAAGGCACGTTCACAGAGCTCTCCTGGCACAAGGCATCGCTGCAAACCAAATTCCTTCTTCAGAGCAGCTCCAGGAGGCCCTCAGCACTGCAAGCAGGAGGGCAGACAAGCCACTCCTTAAGGAGGCCTGGCCCAGCTCTGCTAGGTCTCCTCATCCCAGAGACAGAGCTGCTTCTGCGGCACGTAGTAATCAAAGGTGTAGCCCTTCTGGCAGCTGCGGATGCCGCATTTGTAGGAAGAAACCTTGCCTGCAGCATCACGACTCTTGCAGTACTTGAGCATGCACGGGTACCACTCGATGCTCAGTGAGTAGCTGCAGATGCACGGCTTCCAGCGGTCCGTGCACAGCTTGCAGCGCTGCAGGTCGGGCAGGTCAGATGTCTGTGGCAGGACCTCGAACATGGAGCCGTCCATCCCTGCAGGACAAAGCAGGAGAAGTGCTCAGGGCACTCATTGCACCAACCTTAGGGTGGAGGAGGAGATTGAGGGCAGAGAGGGCAGTGGCAGGGGGTGTTCAACGTGGGTGTGGGATGGGAAGCATGGGAGGAGAACGGGCAGTAGGGAGAACAAGCCGAAAGACATAAAGAATGTAAAGAATGCGTCTCTTTTGGGTGATGGACCAGGTGAAAGGCTGCCTTCAGAACACCTAATTAGGTTCAGAGCAGCACTACAGCAGAAACATGATGAAGAACAGAAGAGTACAGCATGGTGTGCACACACCACGACCGTGCAACAGCAAACAAGAGCTGAAGCATCTCATGCCAACCGCTGGCAGCAGAGAGCACAACGCTGTGCCAGCTCAGTGATGGGACCACTTCCAGCCCCAGCAAAGGAAACTTTTACCTTTCTCCAGCCAAAATTTGACATCTTCTTCTCGGGTATAAATTGCTTCTTTGGCCTCTGCGCAGACGTTGTGGATGTGAGAGCTCAGCTGGGCCCCTTTGCTGAAGTTGACAGCTACGTCCATGCTGAGATGCTCCAGGCCCCGCACCTCCTCTGCCTGCCGCACTGTCCTGGGGTTCTTCTGCAATGGATGAGATCAGAACAACCTGAATCCTGGCTTCAGGAAATGATCCCTTGCAGCATGGCAGAATTTCATGCCAACTTAGGAAAAAGTACAAATGGATGCTCCCCTGTAAGTGCACCTGCATCCCACCTAGGGAGGAAGGCACTTAGTGATGTTGAAACTGACAATAATTTGTTACTGCTTTGATTCACCCGTGAACATTTATCAGTGCTCTGTTGTGATGGATGCTCACAAATCAGCAATTCAACAGTGTTGGGCAGAGGTTTTCGTGGTGACAGCTCCAGGCATTCACTCACCCTTTGACACTGCCCAAATTACATCAGGCCTCCGGCTGGTTTATTAGTAGACCGGGATGGATGCTATGAATGACATTAGCTTAATACTGAGCCCCTTAAGCAGGATGGAAGGTCAAAGGTGGGTCTAACAGAGCCCAGCCACGGGGCAGCTGCATGGGAAGCCCTAAGCAACCCGGGATGGACCCCCAGAAGTGGGGTTGGCTCCTACCTGTCGTAGCTTGGCCATGGACTCGCTGGGGATGATCTCGTTGCGGTGGAGCCGTGTGACAAAGCAGAGTGCTTGGAACTGGCTCTGGCCCCTCTCCAGCTCCCCCAGGATTAAGGCACGGAAGATTTTCACCTCCTGACAAAGAGAGAATTGGAAAAAAAAAAGAATCGTGGAGTGGGTCAGAGGACTTTGGCACATAAGGGGTGAACGGTGAAGGCAGGATCTTGCAGAAAGTTCCAGCCCAAAGAACAGAGTCAAAGGTCTCATACTTCTGCTACCTGAGCTCAGGTGTCTGCTCCCAGCTTCCATCCCACCCAGGCCTGCAGTGCAGTAACGATGTCTAAAGAAGTAATGGTTTGTTTGGCAATCCCAGCATAGCAGGGACAGACTGCTGCCAGCTCCCACCCCACATCCCTGCTCCCTCAAGCAACAGCTGGGGCTCATCCTTCAACAAGCAAGGAGCTCATTCTGTCCCAGCAAGAGATGCTCACCTTCAAACCCACCCCTTGAGGCTCTCCCATTACAGGCAGAGGCTGCCACATGCCCACACTCTGCTCCAAGCTGTTTCCTTCACCCTTCAGCCTGGAAAAGCCTCGTGTTGGCTCCATGTCCCTCCAGGAGAAAAGCCACTGACCTCAAGTAAAGCAGCACCAAGTGCCACCACGAGGGTTTCACTTCACCAGGCTGCAACAGTCTCAGGAGAATAAGTTTAAAGGGGAAAGTGCCTCCCAGTGTTTCATCTTCAAGCGTGTAAAGGAATAAACCATGTTAATTCAGCAGCTGAAGCGTGCAGACCCCCCCCACGACACAGGCAGTGTTATTAGCAGTGTTAAACAAGTTCATTGGTGCTGTTAGTTTCTGTAACGTGGTCTGTCCTGCTCAGGGCCCCAATGTGTGACCAGAAGGCAAGAGGAAGGGACAAGAGGAAGCACATCATGTGCAGGAAGGCATGACGGTGAGGGTGGAATGGGTGAGAGGACGAGACACGCTCAGTCCCAACACTGCACCATATAACAGCACTACTGGGACTGGAGGACCTTTTTCCAAGCAACAGCCTGACAGAGACCAAAATGTTCCAAAACTGCATCCCAGTCCATGTTCTGTACCAAGTGAGGCTCATTTTTTCCCTCCAAGCTACAAACTTCGTGAGCTGTAACCAAAGCCCTCTGGAGGCAGCTGGTCACGGCTCCCATCTGCCATCAACTAATAATAAATATATCCCAGGTCTTTGGTACTGCAAAGGTCCTCATTTGGCCAATAAACTACTAACAAGCTGGGATCAAGCACGGTCGAAACCTGCACCAACTTTTGCTCAGCAAACATCACACAGTCATCATCTCCACGCATCGCTCCGGATGAGTGGTCCCAACTTCTGAGAACAAATTACTCATTTCTGGAGCCAACAGCACGTGGAACAGAAATGAAAGTCATGAATTGTTAAAGCCAGAAGGAATCCATTACGATCAGCTGCAGCTTGACCTTCCTCAGTCAATAGTTTTGGCATCTCACATACACAGCTGTGCCAAGGTGCTGCCTTCTGGCCCCTGGCTGTGCCTGCTGGATGGCCACAAGGTCACGTTCTTCCAGCCCTCCTGCCCAAGAGGAAGTGAGCCTCTCTGTGGCTCCAAGCCACGTCCCCTCCAAGGTTTTCTCCACACCAGGTCATGCAGGCCAGCATTTTCTGCCTTCCCTGTCCAGACAACAAAAGGACACACAATTCAGCACGCATCCAAAAGCGCTGCCATCAGCACTGCGCTTCCCTCCCCAGGACAGGGGAACGGATATTGCTGGATGCATCTGTTGTGCTGAAAACTCAGTGCAAAAGCAGGAATCAAAGGGGATTTGGAAAGAAAGAGATACTGATTGCTTTTGCCCACAAACACCAGGCTGTTTTAATCACTGCCTTTAGTGCTCCTGGGTTGACTGACACCTCTGAGCAGACATGGGAAACATCTGAGAGCGTGGCGTAGCCTGGGAGGCAGCAGCAGAACTCAAAGCTGCTGTGTTCTCCAGGGTCTTACAACAGCATCTGAAGGCATTTCATTTAAGTACAACAAAAATAAAATAAAATAAAATCTAAAGGAAAGCAAAAATACCATGAGAAAAGACAAGTTGGGCTTATTTAAGTGTCTGGGGTTACGGCTGAAGCAGTGCAATGGGAGAATGAGAAGAAAGCAAAACATCCCAAACTTGACGTTGACCTAAGAAAAACCCAAACTGAAACATTCATGGAAATGAGATTGCTGCTGAGTCATAACTTTTTGACAGCTTTAATGGGGACAATCCCCCCTGAGACAGTGGCACTGCAGAAGGAGCCCCATCGCTGCATCTGGCCCAGCTGTGCTTCTCTGCTACAAAGCATGGCCAGTGCCTGAGCCTGGCATCTCCTCTTCACCTATGGATTTTGTTTGACTTCACTTTGCACCATCAGCATTGGGTCTGGAAATAGCAGACAGGAACAGGTATGCTCTGCATTAGGTCTGGAAACCTCAAGTGGATGTAGGAGATGAATGACAGCACAGGACTTCCCAGCCTGGGGGTGATTTTTGCAAAATGGGAGGATGTTGAGAAACAGAGTCCAGGTAACCCTTCAAAAATTCTTGGTAAGGGGTGGGAGGATAGGGAGAAAAGCACAGAAAAGTGGTTCTGCAGTGAGGATACAGCTGGAAAAGAGATGAGAGAAAGGGAAAGACAGCAAAGACCAATGGGAACTTGAGAGGCAGGAGGGGAAGTGGATGCTGACCCATCCTTTCCTCCACCCCAGGTTCTCCTTTCCCAGCTCATCCCCTCCCATCTCTCCCCTGGGCTCCCCACCTCCCATCACAACCCCTTGTGCTGAATCAGAGCCTCTGCACCCGGCTGCCCACGTACATCAAACAGCAAAGGCAGATCCTTATCTCAACCAAGCCTTCCACCAGCCCTGCTGACACTGCTGCGGTCAAAGCCTTCAACCCTCAGAGACCCCGGGGAGGGGACGTGCCTCTGGTGTCCCCAGGGTGCCGGCCACTTCCATCCTCCAGTGACTCAGCTCAGAGAGTTCCTTGGAAATACCCCAACCCAACAAGAGCTCCTTGGCTTGCCCTCCCTGCCCTTGCTCTGATAGCAAGAAGCTCGTCACACCAAAAATATGCCACGCTTTTCACGTGGAAAGAGCCACCAAAGGGTTTCCTGCTCCCAGAGAGCCCTTCCCTCCCCAGGCACCTCGCCTCGCTCCCACCAGGAAGAGCAGGAGAAATCAGTGCCAAGGTCGGTAGCCAGCCAAGGCAACCCAGTGCACCTTGAATTCTGGGTTTCTGCAAAATTTCCCAGCAGAGAACAAGCCCTGACAGAGCATTGCCTCTGCAACGCAGGGACTCTCCAGATGAACTCATCACGGGGGCGTTGAGAATGGTTGGCCCCAACCCGGGTACAGTTACAGCTATTGTTTGGCTTTGGACAGGACGGTGGTGCAGCAGGGAACAACCAGTTCTGCAGCTGCAGTATTGGGGGAACCGCAGCCTGGCAGGGCATGGGGAGAGCAGCTCCTCATCCCTAAAGGAGACAGAAAAGCTGCACAGCCAGTTCCCTGCATGCATGGAAGCAACTTCTAGCAAAGAGTTAGATTGCGTAGAAGTGCAAAGAAATCACACAGCTTCCTCCCTCCCAGCGCTGACCCCCACCAGCTCTTCCATGGGCTGCCATCTGGGGTGTGGGAACAATTCCACCTCCATTTCCAAGCTGGATCCTGCAGAGACATACGAGCCTGTGTGGTCCAGATCAGAGCCCGGCGTCTCGGCTTCACGTAGAGTAGAGCAAACCAGTTCTCAGGGAAATAAATTATTTCAGTGCTTTCCTCCCCCCAATCCATTCAGCATTCCTGCCAAACTTATCTCCCTCAGGGACATTGGCGTTGCTGAGGGATCTGGTTTTGTCTACGCAGGGTGGGGGGCACAGGCATAGGGAAGCTGTTGCTTGGGCACTGGGAACCCCCGACCCCACATCTCCCCCATTACCAGCAGTCTCTGCTGTGGTCGTGGCCCTGCCTGCAGAGCCCCGGGGAACTGCTAGAGCTGGCCAGAAAGTTGTTTTGCTTGTACAGCACAACTCTGCAGAGCGTGTGTTATTGCAGCCACGCTGGGGGGGGCCAGCCAGCTGAGTTACTCTGGCTAAGAGGGGATTATGGTTTAACCCCTCTTCTACCAGAAGGCACTTTGACGATCCACCCTAAAGCTGACTTTTCCAGCTCTGCACCCTGAATTCCAGGAGCATCCTCCAGTTCTGCATCCTGCCATGTGAGGGCTGCCCAAAGACAGCTCACTCTCAGAAGCCACTTCAGAAGCCAGATCCCGCCCCAGCAGCAATATGCCTGGGGCTGGGCAGGAGCAAAGGGCAGAGCTCCTCCTGCAGCCACTGCATGCAGCACAGCCACTTCCCTGCACTCAGCCATCAGCTCCACCAAACGAGCATTCTCAGCCACCTCATTACACCCCAGCATGTTTGGCTCTCACTCCACATTGCTCCATCCCTCCCAGTGAGAGTTAGGAAGACCCCTGCTATCTAACAGCAGGCATCTGTCCCAGTGGGGAACAGTGAATACATTTCAGTGAGCTCTCCATGGAAAACAGAGGAATTTGGAGGTCCCTGGTCCATCCTGCCTGCTAACCAACTCCTATGAGCAGCCACACCAGGTATTTCAGATGAAGCACAGCAACAGAGCTGGGTGATTCTTTCTAACTCATCCCATACAACTAGAGCACATTCATCCTGCCCATGGAATAACTCTCCTTATATACATATTTTCGGTACCTCTACAGAGGGCAAGAGGCAACTTTCCACATTTTACAGATGCCATCTCTGTATGGATGCTTTCCTACCTCCCCTGGTCCTTTAGCACCTAACAGGATGGGCCTCAACTTTATTAACAAAGGAACCCAAAGGGGCCAGCAGCAAAAGGGTTACCACACCAATAGCCATGCTTTCCCCCTTGTGTTTCCAGCACCATTTTTCCAGCAATCAGAAGGAAAAAGAAACTTCTCTGTATCTTTGTGCTGACCTTGGGCTAGAACCACCCACTTTGTTCTCAGGCCGCTGTTTAACAGCTGGCACAGTCATGTTTTTGAAATCAGACACAACATTTCGAGTTGCTGTCTCCCCTCCATCCTTTCTGCAATAAATTTTGTGCCTTACAGCACAAAAAGTTGGCAAAGAATTGTTCTCATCACATCCTTCCAAACTGCCAGAAAAAAAATGGGTTTTTGCTATTGCACATTAAGTCCCAGGTTGGGGTCCCACTGAGCAGTGCCTAAAGGAATGAGGAGAACACCATGGTTTGCACCGAGGACACGACTCCTCCAGGTTCAGCTTTGTAGGGGTGGAAGAGAAAGGTTAAAGCCCACCTCTGGAGCACTGCTCCAGCCCCACTCAGCTTCCAAAGCAAAGAGCTGAGCCATGATCTCACTGCTCCTTTCTTGTCCTGTCCATGGTCTAACAGCAATTATTTGTCAGCAAAACAAAAAAATAAGAAAGAAAGATCTGCCTTTGGAGTGCTCCCCTACAGTTTAAGCCAGAGAAGTGGAAAAGCATTTGCGGAGAAACCCAGCAACCCAACCACAGCACGACCACAGCTTGAGAAACCCTGCTTTACAACCCCAGCTGCCTTCACAGAGAGCCTGCAGACCTTCTCTCCAGAGAGGAGAAGTTGTATCATGCTGGAGAGATGAGCACCACCACAGAACAGGGAAATGCCTGCGTGCAGCCAGGGGAACAGGTCAGCAGGGGATGCCTGGCCAGGCAGCTGCTTGCTCACATCATTGCTCACTGCTCCACGCATTCATCTCCTCCATATCTTGTTGGCTTTCTTCAGCTTTGCTCCAGCAAAGCCATGAAACAGAAACAGCCTGTCCCTTGCTGTTGTAAAGCTGAAGGTTGGGAACAGGCTGCACCAAGGCTGCTGCTTGCAAAGCTTCCAGGGAGCGCTGCCTGTGCATCTCCACCAGGAGCCGAAGGCATGGATGGAGCTAAGGACTTAAAGGCAGAGATACCTTCAGAGAAAAGCTCAGCTATAAGCAGGATGAGAGCAGAAGAGCCAACACACACAACCATTGGATTTGTAGGTGAGATTTGAGGACAAGACCCTGCATGCAAGTGAAAAGAGCTGGAAGGGTCAACAGCTCAGGACATCAGAGCTCCCCATGTCACTCCCCAGACCCCCAAAGGACCGACCTAAAGTTCTGTGCAGAGTTTGGAATTCCCTCAGCCAGGAATGCGCTGTGGTATGCAGTTTTACAATCTGGAGGCTTAAAAGCCCCCCTGGTGTGCCATGTCTTCTTGGAATTTATTTCCTCCCCCCCCCCCAACAAGAGCCATGGGACTGTTTCCTTGCATGTGTGCTGGTGTGCACGCTGTCCCAAGTCAGCATGGCTTCTACTGACATCTCTCGACTCTGCTGACAGCAAAAGACCATCAAAGGGACCAAAAAGGTCCACCAAAAAGGAAAAGAGGCACCAGGGGAGTCCCTGGGAGAAGGCTCCAAGGTTCTCAATGGCTCAGAGCACCACTCCTGCCTACCTCGTGGCTTGGAGCTTCCTCTTGCCGCTAGCCAAAGTCCACCAGAACAAACAGTGTGAGCAGAGGGCTGGAACAAGATAACATCACGGTGCCACCTGGACAGCTGTGCCACTGACACGGCAGCACACAGCTCGTCCCTGGGCAATAGGAAATCCACTGCATCCAGCTTGTTAAGCTCTGCTGCGCTGGCTCTGAAGTTCTCATCTCCTGCTGAGAAGCGTGGGATCTGTAGCTTCAGCTCTGTGAGCATCACCTCCCTGCAGAGAGGCCACAGGGCCTGGGAGAGGGCTGGGAGGAGGGGGCTGGCAGTTCCAGGTTGTATGGGAAGTGCTTGGCTGGCAACAACGCACACACACACATACACACACACGTGCTCTCAAAGACAGCAGCCATCCACCTGAGGAACCAACCGCACCCCGTATGTGGCATGGAGAGAGATGCCCTGGAGACATATAGAACATGCTCAGCCCATGCAGGAGCCACGGACTGGAGCTCTCCCCATCACACAGACACTCTCCTGCCCTGACTGCTCCATGCCCCACTGCAGCTGCCAAAGCAGTGCACCTCTCAGCTCAAGCAGGGAGAAAAAGACCTGCTGCACTCAGCTGGGCAGGGAGCAGGTGATGCTGCTCATCCCACTGCAACCTCACCACCTCCATTCCCCACACAGGCAGCCCAGGCTACAGGTGAGAGTGTCTGCAGGGCACAGAGCTACACATGCAGAGCTGCTCCATGCAGGCTGCGAACAAAGACCCAGCAGTGCCTGCAGGTCTTTGGACCCTTCCTCCTGCATGCACAGGAGCCCACATTTCTCACAAGTGGTTACTGTAGAATGGTTTGAGTTGGAAGGGACCCTCAGAGGCCACCTGGTGCAACTTCTCTCTAATTAACAGGGACACCCACAGCTCCAGCAGTGCTCAGAGCCCCATCCAGCCTGACCTCGGCTGTCTGCAGGGATGGGGCACCACCACCTCTCTGAGCAGCCTGTGCCAGCGCCTTACTGCCTGCAAAGAACTTCTTCCTTATATCCAATCTAAAAACTCCCTGTTGCAGTTTGAAACCATAACCCCTCGTCTTAACAGATCTGCCTTCTGGACCCCCAGCCAGGCTTTACCAGAAGGAACAATGTCACATCCCACAAAACTCAGCACCCCGATCTGAACTAAGCTCAACCAGGGCAAACGGTCCCGAGTGCAGCCCTCTGTCTCCCAGCTAAGAATCACCGCGGGCGGCAGAACGCACCGTGAGTCGTTCGCCAGACCGGACCAAGGGAGAAAACAGGTTTTCAGATCACACCCTCACTTCGGGGAGAGGGGAGCATCCCGGGGAGCGCCTTCCCAGAGCACGGGGAGCGGGCAGATCCCCCCCCCACCTCACCTGTCTGAAGTCGGCGGTGAGACTGATGAGCGCCCCGTCGGTTTTACGCAGCTCCAGGCTGATGCAGTCGGAACCGCTGTCCGCTTGCAGGCTCTCCTCCGTCACCTGCCCGCCGGGCAGCCGCACCCGCACCCGCAGCTCAGCCCTGGCAGCGGGGCCGGGTAGCGGGGCTAAGGCGAGCCAGAGCAGGGCGGGCAGCGCCGGCAGCCGGGGGCCGCGCATCCCACCGCGCCTTGCCGGGACTCAGCGCAGAGCCGCGCGGCCGCCGCCCCCGTCCCGCATCGGGCGGAGCGGTGCGGAGCGATCCCCGCTCCTCCGCAGCTCCCCTCGCCCCCCGGCTGCACTTCCTCCCCCAGCGCGGAGAGCCGAGCCTCGGCCCCGCAGCACCGCCCCGCCGTTAAAGGGCCAGTGCGAGCCGCAGCTGCTCCCCAGCTGGGCTGAGGGGGGAGGAGAGAGGGAGGGGAAAAGGGGATTAAAACAAGGCAGAGGGAGCCCGAAGGCAAAGAACGTAGTGCTGTCTCGAGCCCCGCTCCCCTCTGCCGGGAGGATGGAGAGGCATCTCCAGCAGCACCAGGGCAGCTGCTGGGCTCTCCTGCGCTTTTTTTTTTTTTTTTTTTTTCCCTCTTTCTTCGTGTTTTCTCCTCCCTGACAAATAATTGAACACAAAGGAGAGGGGAGGCCAGCATGAACAGCAAAGCCCAGCGCTGCAGTTTGCACCGACGCACGCAACTCAGAGTCCACTAAACACGCGGTGGCTGTGAATCAAATGGTGTTGACGTGGCTGCTGAGGCTCTCCCTGCATCCAGGCAGCACGCCGGAGGTATTCCCACCCCGAGGTTGCAATGCAAGGCACTTCAGCCCCTCTTCCCATCACTGGGTCACTCCAGGCTGCAGCCACGAGGCCCCAACCCACCCTGCGCCCGCTGCTGCAATCGCTTCCAGATGGGCAGATACCGACGAAGGGCCCCTTTGATTTCCAAAGGTCGCTCTGCAAATGCAAAGGTCACAGCAGCAGCAGGATTGGGGTCTGAGAGAAAGAGCTTTGCGAGGAAAAGCACAGAAATAAATAGAAAGCATTGCTTTAATCCACGCTTCCAGTTGTAGCCCTTGCATTGTCACAGCCTTGCTTCGAACAAACTGTGTCCTCAAAATACTTTTCAGGACAATAACGGTGCAAAGAATAGAGGAGAGAAAGTTAAGAGGTGCAAAGAGGGGAGAAAAGAAACGGTTCAGCTCAAACACAAAAAGAGAGGGGGGTTCTCAAAGTGGAACCGTGCAGCAAGGCGGCTCTCCTGGACAAAAGCTGCAAAGAAAGCCCCACTCCTGCTATTTCTTCAGAGGAGATTATGCAAAGAGACAGGAGGACCCCAGCAGGGGCTGGAAGGAAAAGCGCCGTGAGGTCAGCAGGCACAAATAACCCTTGGAACATGTCCAGTGTGAAGGGCTGTGCTCTGCTCAAACCTGGGATCAGCTTCCCCATCGCACCAGGGTCACTTCAGGTCCAGCAGTGTGTAGCCCAGCACTGGAGCGTGGCACAGTCCCGTGTCTATGCTGGAGGATAGCAGGGATGAGGATGCATCCATCTGTGCAGCTGTGAGCTCCTGGCTGCAGGTTTCAGCAGTGCCTGCTGTGTACCTGGACCGCAGGGTGTGAGGGGGAATTCAGGGCTCTCCTTCCCTGTAAAGTTGGCGTGGAGTAAATAGGATCAATTTTCCTCCTAGTATCCTCTTAGAGCCTGGGAAATGAGAAAAGAGACCATCTCAGAGGGCTCCTTCCAGTGTCCAGCACCTTGCCAGCAATGCTTTGCTCCTGCAATGGGACTGAGGCACAAACAGACCCCAAAAGTGACCTGGGAATGGAAGATCCGATCCCAGCACCCATGAGAATAGACAGAAAGCAGCCAAGGAGCACAGGAGAGGGTAGCTTTCTGAGATTCACCATCAGCAGAGCAGGGTGGCTGGAGATCAGTGGCCATGAAGGGCATCTGAGAGGATTAAGTACAGCTTAAAGACTGTGGGACAGGTCCTGGTGGCCAAAGCAAGGCTTCACTGGTGTTGGCCTCTTCTGACTTTGCTGTTGGTACATCTGAAGGGCTGCCCCATATTCACAGTCTGTGTCCTGAGCTGTAGGAAGATGAAGCATGCCTCGCAGCTCAATGCTCCCACTGGGTTGCTTATAGTTTTACTGAATGTTAACGATCCGGGCCAAGAGTTTCTGGTATGTGTGCTGCAGCCTTTTTACTGGGAGGAAATTTCCATTAAAATGCCTCAGCCGTGCCTGCAAACTGGTTTAAGGAAAAATGTGCCGTTAAAAGAAAACATTCTCCTCCATGCTCTGCTGTGATGTTCCAGCAGTGCTTGGGAGCAGAGGATTACAGTCTGACACAGCTTCACCTTGGGGCCTGGGATGCAGCTTTGGTCAGCCCCAACTGAGCAGCAAATCTTCCTTCCTCACCTCCAAACTTGAAGTTCAGTGTCATGTCAGCACCTTGGAAAAGCAGGAAGGGATTTGTACCCACTCAGATCCAGGCTCAGACAGCTGTTGCTGCAAAGCTGAGAGCCTTAGCAAGAGAAAAAGAGAAGTGGAGAGCGTGAGAAGTCCTTCAGCATCCCACACAAGGTTCTGTGGGCAAGAGCCCTGCCTTTGCCACATGCAAATGTACCAGGCAAACAAAAATGTGCTGCCAGCCCATTTTCACCACTCACCACCCACTTGCTGTTGTGCACACGCTGTCAGGCTGGGCCAGGCATAAATACCTGCAGCATCTTCCCTTCATCCATTCCAGGAATACACCTGCCCTGTCCCTTGCCCTGTGTTAGAAAACTTTTCCACCTTTTAGTCCCCAGATCACAGTCTGCAGCCATTCAGTGCAGTTAGGATGCTTCTTGCCCTATCCCTGAGAAGGAGAATGAAGGACACTTTTGCTTGCTGTTTCACCCCAGTGTGAGTAATCAGTCAATACTCCAGAGCCCATTAGCATCTGAAGGTTTACCCTCCCATGGAGGAGCAAGCAATAATTATTGCTACTTTCTCATCAACTTACACTAAGTCTCTGCGGCCAGTTTTCTTATTACGAGCATGAAACCAAAGGATTTAACACACCACAGCAGCAGCACCAGCAATACATCAAAGAGCACTGCTGTTTGTTGTGAAGGAGCTGCTTATTCTAAGAACCAACCCCAGGAGCTCAGCAGGGAGCTGGGCATCCAGAAGAGCAGCACCGTGCTGAGAAGCGCAGCCTCCATATCCTTCCCATTTGGATGGTCCTGTTCCTCTCTCCCACCTGGTTGACTCACCTCAGCACAGCCCTGGCTTATCTGCCCACCCCTACTTAGGGATGCTCTGTCCCACCAAGCCTGCTCCATGCCCAGGGGCTGCCTCTATGTCTGAGGATGCTGCCTTCTTCATCCACTTGTCCCCTGTTCCAGGTGCTCAGTAGAATGGTACAGCTCCTGGCCTGAACTTAAATAGAACTGTAGGGCCAATGGGAAGAAGGTGCTTGGGGCAAGGCCTGGGGAGGCTCGTTAGGGTAATTAGTGCCTGCTGGAGTGCTCAGAGCCAGCTGTTCTAAGTCCCCTCAGAGGCAGAGCTTAGATAGACAACTGATGTCGAGTCCCTTTTCTTCCAAGGGGATGCAGCAGGCTGTGTGTAATGAATTGGACATTGCTCCAGCGTGGTCAGGGCATGGAGGGGGAGGGATACAGCAGACATCAAAGCCTTGCATCCACCTGTCTTCTCAGTGCAAGAGATTTGAGGCTAGATTGCAGATCAGACCAGAGCAAAATGAGATCCTGATCTCACCCATGCTTGGAAAACATGATGTGCTTTGGAAGGTGGCAGACCAGGGGCTGGGCAGGCTTCCTCACGGTCCTGAGGCCACACACATCTCTGGGAGCTCCTCCAGCAGCACTCACAGCCCTGCAGAGCTTTCAGCAGAGCATACACTGCAGTGAGCACATCTAGGAGGCTCAGCAGGGCCCCTGGAAACATCCCGAATGCTCAGTGCCCTGGGCAGGCTGCTCACCCAGCACATCCTGAGCCATGCAGCCTTAGCCTGGGCAGCTTGCCCGTGGCTTGCCAGGCTTTCCATCCCCTGCCCTGGCCCCATTGGGTTTATTTCCCTTGCTGGACTGCACACACAGAGCCAGGCAGCTTTTCCTTCCAGCACTTTGGCTGGGTGTTGCACAGCCTGAGATCAGGACAGCGGTGCAAAGGGAAGGACAAACAGACCTCAGTTGTGCTCTGAAAACACACCCTGTCCAGAACGGCCTCAGCAATATCAGTCTCCAAAATGAAAACCAACCAAGCACAAGTCTTTGCTGCCTGTTTCTCATCTTATTTTCTCCACCGTGAATTTCAGGTAGAAGTGGCGTAACTGAGGTCAGGGATCAGGCCCAAATGTGCTGCCTTGATCTATTTAATCTCCCTCCTTTGTTTTTATTTTCATGCCAAACCCCACTTTTAAACTACATGAAAGAATCATCAGTGCTTTTTGAAGTGTTCAATCAGGGCAGCTCTTTTTGGGCATGTGAACACATAAAAATCAGCCTTTTCCCATTGATCCCAGCACCAGAGAACTAATAAGCCTCAGGGAGAGTTAATTAGTTTGGGTTTTGCTCTCCCAGTCCTCCAAACTGTTGACTAAATCCCAGTTCTATCTGGGAATATTGCTGCAGACCTATGGCTTGGTCTGAAGCTCTGGGAAAGGACTTGCAGCTGTGGCATTCGGCAGAGATCTTACAGTTACAGCAGTGCACCAGGCTCCGAGTCATTTGTCGTTAATTAGGAGCTGCTCAGCATCCCTTTGGAGCATTCCCCGCTGCCCCTGCTGAATGCCCTCCTTCTCTCAGCAATTACATAAAGCAAGCTGCTGAATGCTGTTTAAAAACAGCTTTACTGTCTTAAAACAATGCCCAGCATCTATCTCTGACCTGCTTACCACGCTGCTCTGTGTCCAGGGCAATTAAAAGGGTGAGGAGCACAGCAGCCAGGCGTAATTAAATGAATGGGGCCCAGTGGCAGAGCATGGGGAAGGCAATGGAATGCTCAGACCTCTGCAGCCCATGCTGCGGATGCAGCCCCTCTTCCAGAGATGCTGATGGCCTAATTAGATGCACATTAATTGAATTAGCCACTCGTTTGTGCAGCTGCAGGAAGGGCAGAGGATGGGGACGTGGCTGGTGGGCACAGTGGGGATGGGTTGGACTTGATGAGCTTAGTGATCAACTCCAAAGGTTCTGTAATGGTTCTGTGGTTCTTGTAACATCATTGGGCACACAGTAAGCATCAGAGTCTCACTGTGTTTTGGGCAAGGAGAGGGCCAGGAGGTTGGGTTGGGTTGGGTGAGAGCTCAGGGTGCAGCCAGCCCTGCCCAACTGAGTGCTGATAGCTGGAGGGACTCATGGGAGTTCATTTCCATCAGCTAAAGCTGAATGCACCCGGCCCACATCCTGCCCTTCAACAGAGCCCCAAATTGCCTCCAAGTGGGAAAGCAGCCGAGCATCCTGCTGTGAACACCTGAAACAACAGCCCTCAGGGAACACCCACTGACCTCTCTCAATCTCAGCTTAGCTTTCACCCCAAAGCACATGGATGTAGATCCCTTCCAGCTGATGTGATTCAGAGCTGGGCAGGAGCACAAAGCCACGTCCTCTGTGGCTGTTGTTGGGAAGCACAGCCTATATTCTGCAAGAGATCAGCTCCAGCGAGGCTTCTTGATTATGGCACAGGGAAAAGCAAGCTTGGAGCCTCCATCACACAGCTGCACGCTGCATTTAGTGCACAGGAAGGAAGAGCATCTTGCTAACTGGGCTCTCATTGATCCAGTTGGTGAGATGACCTCCAGTACGTTCATGCTGGTGTTGGCTTGGAAGAGGTTAATTTAAATTCCAACAGGATTATTCTACCATAAATTAAGGGGAAAGAAAGCAAGCTGTGAGTTCTGGCTTCGTGTACCTAACTGGGAGGCTGACCAAAGCCTAGATAAAGCAACACTGGTGTTGAGTTAAGCAATACCCTTTGAAAGAAAAAGGATGCGAATCTCCTGTGCAAGACAAGCCTGCTAAAAGAGAGATTGTAAATCTAAGTGAAGCCCTCAAAGCCTAAAGAGATATAAATCTAATTAAAGTGATATAAATCTAACTGAAGAAATACACTGTAAATCCAGCCAAAATGATATCCATCTCAGGAAAGTAATGCAAATGCACCAGAAACACCATAAATAAAAATCACAGCAACGCATAAGATGTAATGGAAGCAACGTGAAGCTTACGTCAAGCAATATAAATACAACACGGTGATACAAAACTAATTAAAGCGAGGTGTAAAATGGACATTTGGAATTGAAACGTGGCCCACAGGAGGAGAATGGTTGGAGAGAGGGATGGGGATGGGATCAGGAGTGAGAAAACCACCTGCAGCTACAAAGAACAACCCCAGGTTAATGAGCTGCTGTGCCTTGGGGCGATCTGCAGTTGCAGACAGGGTCAGAAAAGCGGCTCTGAGTCACAGTTGCTTCTGGCTCATGGGATGTGAGTGGCAGATTGCAAAAGGGGAGAGCTCCCATGGGGCAAAAATACAGACACTGCTAATATGGACACACGGATCTCCCAGATACTTCATATTTGGGGGATGTTCCCCCTCCTCCCACCCTCCCCTCCACTATCAGCAGTGAATACCTCAGCCCCATTTTGCTTCCTTTGGATATCCATACTGGATGCCCAAAGCTGTCCCAAATCTGTGCACGCAGAGAGAGAAACAACGGTTGATGTTTTTCTCCTAAACTGAATGAAATCTGCTTGGCTGTTTCCACTTCCATCCACACTTTCACATAAAACAGATTCCTAAGGAGCTTTTTGGCTTTCATTTGAGTGAGTTAATAATTGACCTAATATGACCACAATGCAAATAAATAATAAGGCTGCTGCTTGCCTTCAAAAATAGTCAGATCTGCTCAAAATTCTCACTTCTTATGCTAAAAGAAAGCTCTTTCCTATCATTCTGAATAATGAAATGTCCTCGGTTCAGCTTTACCGTTGAGCTTTTCCCTTTCAATCTCATTCCAAAGCAAAGCGCCATATGTTTTATGCTTAGGATTTCAAGATTTTCTCATGCTTGAAAGTCATTTGGCATTTGAGCATCTGCAGTGGTCTGAATTTCATTTTTTTCCAGACTAAAGGGAAATGTCTATTTTGTGGAAGCTTACTGAAAAGCAGCACCCCCCTACCCCCACCCCAAGCCCCCAACCCCAGCAATCTAGGTTACAAATCACCCTGCAGGGAAATGCAAATATTTTTTTCTTGCAGATTTAGCTGGAAATGTTTCCCATGCTTTCCTGGAACATTCTGCAAAATGAGGCAGTTTGTTGGACTGACAGCCCCGCTGCATCAAATAGCATTAAAAAAAAAAACAAAAAAAACACCCAAGCAACAGGTTAATCAAAAGCAATTCACTTCTCTATGGACAGATGCATTCTGTATCATCTCATCTCATGTAGTTTTAAAGCTTGTTGAAAATAGTCTTTGCAACAACATAGCAAAGCCAAGTGTGTCATAGAATCATAGAATCATTCAGGTTGGAGACTTCTCAGATTCCCAATCCCAACCCATCCCACCATGCCTACCGACCACATCCCCCAGTGCCACGTTTCCTGAACACCTCCAGGGATGGTGACCCCACCACCTTCCTGGGCAGCTGTACCAATGCATCACCACTCTTTAAGAGAAGAAATCTTGCCTAATATTCAACCTGAATGTTCAGCCTACTTCCCCTCCTGCGGCTCTTTGAAGCCAGTCAGGGAAACTGCTTTTGGCACTGAATCAGAGACACCATAAATGAACACAAGACCAGGAGCTGCTCAGCACCCCCTCTGTGCCATCATTTTCCCAGTGTCTTTTCCATCCCTCCCTTTGGGAGCAGCCAGGCAGTGCTGGGAGCCCAAACACAACAGAGACAAAGCAGGGATGCTTCCAGCTCCACCAATTGATCACAATGTTGGCCGTTGTAAATTTTCACTGGCTGCCAACAAGGCTGGAGATGACAGAAAGAAACCCCCACATGCCTGCTCCTATCCCAGCCCCACTGCTTTGGCTGTGGCTGCTGTTATCACAGTCCATGGCTCATCCCATTTCCCCATCTTGGGGTCCCAACATCCCCGCTGCAGGGAGGTGGAGGCAGGCCAAGGGACAATCTGTTCCTCATTGAGGTCATCCCGCAGCTCGCTGCTGATGTGGCACTTGGGGGATGGAGTGAAGGAAAAGCTTTCCTCCCTGCTTGGCCTCAGTTCAGTGCTCCTGGAGGACTGATAAAGCATGAGGCCAGCAGAGAAACCCAACTCTGATAGGTAACCCTCTGTCCTGTCCCACTCACAGCTCCCAGCCCCATGGCCATGAGCCACAGATCTCACCAGCAGTGCACACCACCAGAGCTCCTAGGAATATTTTCCTCCTCAGCCTTTCTGAGGTCCTTTTCTGGTTTTGTGTCTGGCCATTTCAGACAAACTTCTCCCCTGTCCCAGGCTGGTAGCTCCCCTTCCCTACAGAGCTGCTGTGTCACTTTAATGGCCCTGTATGATTAAGTGCAGCTGCTGATTCCTGTTGGGTTCTCAGATTCTGGTGAAAAATCACAGCTGGCTGAGAGCTTTCTGTGGCTTTGCCTCCCCACCCACCCTATAGCAGGGGGAAAGCAACCGTGCACAAGCTGGGAAGCTTTGTGCTCCCCCCAGTGCGTGACAGGCAAGGTGTTCTGCCAACTTCCAGGACCCCACAGCCTAAAGAGATTTGGCTCCAGCAGTTACTCTCCAGCCCTGAACTGATGGAGCTGCTCTCAGCTCTGCAGAGGGAATCACACATGCCCAGCTCTTGGGGCAGGGTTGCAAGAGAAAGAGAATCCCCGTCTGGGTTGGGGCCACAGCAGGGTCAGGGCAGCCCTGTTTGTGTCAGAGGGAGAAGATAAGCAGAGGGAGGCAGTGCCTGGCACGGTGCTCTGCCTGCTCACAGCTCCTGGGGTGCAGCATCCTCACGGTGCAGGGGCTGCACTGATGAGAAGCTGCCCCCAGCAGTGCTGGGTAGGTTTGTAGCCTTACTGGCAGCACAGCTGGGCTTGTGGCAAGGACGTGTCATCTTCCTGCACAGTGATGCTCCTGCCAGCTGCCCTAGCAAAGCAATGTGGGGGTTTCCCTGGGCTCCCATGGGGAGAGGGCAGCCCCAGGTGCACCGGGTGAGGGTTGCCCAGCTCTGGGAAACCACCCCTGGTTCATGATTCACAGTGACTGAGTACAGAGAACAGAGCCTCCTGCATGCTCAGCTCGGCTGAGGTTGGGCACGGGGGAGACAGCATGCGTGGGGGTGAGCTTCCCTTCCCGGCATGAAGGAATGAGATGCAGACAGAGCTGAGTCAGTGTGGGGTCAGCAGGGTGAGATCTCACATCCCTCAGCTGCCTCCCACCTCCCTGTCCAGCCCTGACCCGGCACCCGCGGGTGCTCAGCCCCCTGCCTTCCCTCTTTCTCTCTGCAGCCTTCCCCGAAACCCTTCCCCGCAATCACGTGGCGAACATGGCTTCATTTCAAGGGACAAAGTGCAGGAGTTTCTCATTAACAGGGAATGAGAGCTGCCTGCTGCGATCCAGCTGCAGGACTGCTGGAGGAGGGAGCAGCGGTGCTGCGAGGGGGAGAAGGAGGCAGAAGGAACCCAAACACATGAAGCCCTGAGACAGTCAGACCAAGTTATCTCAGAGGTCTTTTTTAATGATTCTGTGACCCCAGAGCATCGCAGTGCTCCACAGACCTGAGCATGGCACAGAGGAGAGCAGCTTGTCCTGTCCCTTGGGGACCACAGCTGCAGTGACCCTGACTGCAGCTTACGCCCAGCAGAGCTTCTGTGGATGCTGTGGGGTTCCATCCCTGCAGCCCATCCCGGTGTTGGGAGCATTGCCATCCCCGTGGTATTTGGGACCAGGAGGAAGTGCTACTGCTGTGCTTACAGCTCCCCCACCCCCCAAAAAAGAAAAGAAACTGAGATTTGATTTCTCAGAGGCTGCTCTCAAAGAAATTACCCGGCATTCAAAGGAAAAGGCCTCTTTTTTTTCCCACCTACAGACTTGGCTGCAAAACCTCTCATTCCACAAGAGGAAAAAAACCCCATATTGTTAGTGAGAGCCCTCTAATGCCAAACAGACAGACCCACGTGGGCTGTGGTGGGGAGGAATGAAGCGGCCCTTTCTCTGGTGCCCAGGTGATGGGGGTGATGTGTGGTCGGCAGAGATGCAAAGGTTGGACGAAGGGAGCTGGGAGCTGGGGAGCAGTGAGGAGCAAGGTATGGGCAAACAGCCAGAGGTGCACTGGGGTTGGGCTTGCACAGTAGTGGGGTTTTCAGTTCAGCTTCCTCCCGTTGGCTTGCACGTGGCTTCTTCACACTGCAGGGAAAAGGAGGCAAGGCGGGAGGGGATGGGTTGGATGAATGCATTGCACGGACTGGTGATAGAGACCCTGATCCTCCAGCAGGACCCCAGAGCCCTGCGGGTGAAGGAGCACATGGAGTAGAGATGGAGATTGATGTAGGACAGAGGTGGATGGGCAGAAGGGAAGTGCTCAGTTTGGGTGCAGCATTCATTTTTCTTCCACTGCGTTGGCTCAGCACCAGAGACATCCCACCCTAGGGAAGCGTATTTGTGGTTGTTTACGGTGAAGGCAAGTTGCTTTCCTCTTACCCCCAACACACACTCACTCGCTGGCTTTCATGCAGCAAGCTAACCCAAACCCAGCTCCAACCTGCCAGCATCTGCTGCAGCTTCCCCACTTCCCCACCCCAGGGGAGCCCCAGGCTGTGCTCCCAGCCTCTGCCTTTCCCCAGGAGGAGGTGGTGGTGCTCCCTTCCCACCTCCTGGAAGGACCTCTTGTTGAGGGTGAAGGGCAGGTTGTGAGAGACAAAGCCCTGATCCTATTGCCATGGAGATGTTAATTCAAGCTGAGTTCAAAGGAAATTGTTCCAGCTAAAGCTAACAAGCCTGCCAGGAAAGCGGGCTGTCAGTTGAAAGAGGCCAGCATCTCAGAAAGGGGGAAAGGAGGTGGGGTCTGAGAGAGGGGCTCTGCTCCAAACACAACCTCCAAGCACACCCTGCTATTCCCTGCCTTCCAGCACCGCCAGCCCCACCACAGCACGGCCTCATCAGCAGCAAAGCGACACAGAAGATCCCAGAAGCAAGGAACAGCAAGGGGAGAGAACCCTGCCACCAGCACGTATGCGCCATATGCCAACCACTGCCCTCCTCCTGCACAGGGCCGGGCAGCAAAGGGCACTCTGCTCAGTTTGCCAATGGAGTCATTCAGGTTTTTATAGAGCCAGTGCTATTTCAGGTTGATTTTTTTTTTTTTTTTTTTTTTGAAGCTTTGCATTTGATGTAATGATTAATCCTGGCAGGTGAGACGTGTCGGCTGGTGGGAAGTTGGGCGTTTATACTGACCTGACCACTATTTGGTATAATCAGGAAGGCCCGTGAGAGCAGCTGGAGGGGAGGCAGGTGTGCTCTTCTATGCACAACCACCCCCACCTGACCCCATGCCCACATCTCTGTGCTGCCCCACGTGCAATGCATGAACCCTCTCCCACCTCTCCCTTTCCTTTCATCCTCCCTGCTTCCAACCTGCAGTTCTCAGCTGCAGCAAAACCGGGATAAATTTACTAAAGGACGCCAAATTAGGGGGAAAAAAAAGAACATTTTCTCTCTCTCTTTTCCTTCACTTTTCTCACTGTGCTTTCCTCTTCCCACCCCTCTCCCTGCTCCCCTCCCGCTGCCTTCCTCCTGGCTCCGGGGCTGCTCAGCAGCAAGTCCGAGCACGAGGGAAGTAAGGAAAAGGGGAAGGACGGACTCAGGTTACTGCGAGCAGAGAGCGAGGAAGCGGAGGAGGCAGCCTGGGCTGCAAGGAGGGAGCAGCAGCGCTGCTCAGAGCCCTCCTCCAGGAGTGGGAGCAGCACCAGGAGAAGCTCCTTTCCTGGAAAGAGCTCGAGTTTCACCCCGAAGCAAGCTAGAGGTGGTTTTTTCCTCTCGGCTTCCATCTAGAAGTTGAGTCATCATAGCAAAGTAAAGCAACTCATTCATCCCGGGAGGCCACAATGCAGATCAGTCTCCATTCGTACACACATCAACATCTCATCTCCTTTTAAATGCAGGTAGGAAATCTGGCACTCTGGCCCCGTGATCATAGAATCACAGGAAGGTTGGCAAAGGCTGCTCAGATCCGTATCCCACTCCACTGTGCCCACATCCCCATGGCTCTGGAACACCCCCAGGGATGATGACCCCCCCAGTTCCCTCCATATAACGCTGAGATGACACAGACTCCTCACAAATCCCAATGTGAGGGTCAGAAATGCTTCCCTACAGCCTCTGACCAAACGGTGAGCTCTTGATTTTGTTTCTACCAGGAACGTGGCCATTTCCTCCAAGGAAGGGTGTTAAATACCCTCCTTTCAGCCCCATTTTTCCACTTATGATTCAGTCCTTCCAAGGCAACATTTAGACACTCCTTCATCTTTACCCTATGCTGTCTGCAAAGCATCTCCCCTTCCTTCCTTGCCCTCTCTGTTCTGCACCCTAAGACCTTTGTGCAGGCTGTTTCAGTGCCTGTTGCAAGATTACTCACCCCAGTTTTGGCAGCCCTCACTGATTCCTCCACACGCCGACCTCTAAGCGCTGCCTCCCCTCCTGACCCGCCTGTTGCTGCATCCCTTGCAGGCACTGAGAGTGCTGTTAGCATCCTTTTGAGGTGGTTTCTCAGCTCGCTGGGACTGGAATCCTCATGGGAAGGCTCTCCCTGCCCTCAGCTCGCACACATACCCAAGTTTGTTTTTTTGACTCTGAAAAACCTTGAGCCTCTCCGAGCTCCTAAGCCCAGTTTTCATTCCTGTGGATTTCCCTTAGTCAACAAAGATTTGCCTATTTGAAATCAGGAGTTTTACTTGCAGGCTTTGTTTGCCTTTCCATTTCATTTTAATCGAATTAGCCGTTAATCCAAGCTTGCTTTCTCAGAACTGTGCCCTCACCTATTATTGAAATCCAGTCCCTTTCCTCACTGGGTGAAGAAATCCACCTGCCACCATATGCCAAACGAGTCCTTCTTTCCCCAGGAATGCACTTTCTCAGTCTGGATCAGGCTAATAGCTATTGCAGGACTCTGCCCGTGCCCCACAAACCTGCAGAACCCCCCTCACGATGCCAGGATCTGCCCACATTCCTTCCCCTACCAACCCAATGGATTCATGGAATATATTCATAGAATTGTTCAGGTTGGTAAAGACCTCTTAGATCCCCAACCCGTCCCATCGTACTCAGTGACCACATCCCTCAGTGCCACCTCCCCGTGGCTCAGGAACACCTCCAGGTGACCCCAGCACTCCCTGTGCAGCTGTGCAGTGCAGCATCACTCTTTTGGAGTAGAAATTTCCCCTAAAAGCCATCCTGAACCTCCCCTGGCACAGCTTAAAGCCATTCGCACAATGATGAGTCAAGGCTTGCAGGACTGTATAAGCTCTGTATTGCCTCTTCTATACCTTCAGGGAACCTCAGCTGTTTCAGATCTCATCTCAGAGCAGTTTCCAGCAAGGCTGCTGTTTCTGCTCACCTCACCATTGCACTGTGTGGTGCCAACCACCCTCTGCCCTGAAAGGAGGGCTCACTGCAGCAGGTGTTGCAATGCATTCCCATGAAATCAGGGCACAGCACAGAGCAAACACGGCTTTACATTTTCTTTCTAATTCCTGCAGCTCAAAAAAGCAGGGTTAGCAAACAAGGGTCGGTGCTTAGATCATCATTCCTATTAAATCTTGCTGCTGGGCAGTTAGTGCAACTATATATCGGTGCAAAGGGCTGATGTGGACACAGGGTGATAGTACACAGCGTGCTGTGCACCTGTACCTTGCTCCAGCGTGTCACAGGGGTCAGGAGGGGAACACAAATTTGCCTTGATGATGTGATTACATCACTGCTGAAAGAACATGAAGCAAAGCAATCAATGCAGGACATCAAGGGGATTTTCTTATCTCTCTCTCTTTAATCTGCATCAGAGCTCCTCTCTAAAAGCCCTCCCCTTCATCTCCCAGAGTTGCTGCCCTCCTCTGTGATCCTCAATGCGTGACTTCAGCCCATGGCAGCAGCATGGGGCCAGAAGGATGTGATGTGCTGAGCTTCACTGCTCGCAGCTGTGCGTGGCATTACTGACCCAGCAAAGGGAAGGAAAAATGCTGCTTTGTGATATATAGCAGCAGTGAGAAGAAGGAGATCCAAGCACAGCTTGTGGGGGAGAAGCAGCCTGGCCTGGTCTGCAGCAGGGATAAGCAGAGGGGAATGCAGTGCTTAGTGCAGGCTGCAAAGTCTGCAGCACAGCCTGCAGCAGGAGAGGAAATAAGGCAGACTGCAGTCGGTGCACAGATGCTCTGCTACCAGCTGGAAGACTGATCTCGTTGCTGTTTCCTTCTTCTCCCCATCCTCCATTCCTCCTTCTTTGACTAGAAGAGCCAGGCGGCCAAGCTGCCCTGTGCTCCTGGTACAGTGGGATCACTGTGGGTGGGGAGCAGGAGGGGGCTGTGCTGGAGCTGAAATGCAGAAGAGCAGCACAGCAAGAACTCTGACAGGCCCTGCTCTGCCCTCATCCAGCTGCATCACCTGTTGCAAACCAGAACAGCCCAAGGACTGCTCAAAATCCCACAGCAGCCGTGGCAATGAAAGAGCTGAAAGCAGGGATAGGAGAGGGGGGGAGGGAAGCTGGCAAGCGCTCTGCTATTTCCCTGCTCCTCAGCACAGCAGTGCTCTGCTCCGACTGGAGGCCAGCACTGCAGATCTGCCAACCAGCACACCCCATCCCTTCCCAGCATCCCAGGGGGTGATGCTGTGCCACCTCTGCATTAAGACATACAACCCACTGTCGGACAGAGGGCTATGAAAGCTCCCCTGGCAGCCTCTGCCAGAACTTTATCTGCCTCCCTCAGCCAAATTCCAGGGTAGAAACGGAACAAAGCAGCCCTGATGAGCTGCCAGTACTTTTTAATGAGCAGCTCCCACAGATACCTTCCTACCTCTGCTGTGATGCAGCTCTGCTGAGCAGGTGCAACTTGTGTGCTCCCAGAAAGGGAGCTGTATTTACTTCTCACTTGTTCAAACAGCAGCAGCTACACAAACCCTCTCTCACAGCCATCACTCAGGCAGGGAAGTGGTTGATTTGGCAAGGAAATTGTCATCGAGTGCAGCTTGCTGGAGATGTTTACACTGTGTTTCTGAGGGTATAATGAGCATGCTGATAAGATAGTGCAGGGGCTTGAATGAGGGGTGAGCATGCTGATGGGGAAGCTGTGAGCTATACGCTGCACTGCATTTGGGAAACATCCTGCAGGCATCCTACAGAGGCTGTAACATTTACTCTTGTGCAGTATTTTCAAGACACTTAAAGAAAAGGTCCTTTTAGGACAGAAAAACAAAACAGGGAGAGCTAGGATTTCCACAATGATGGTTGTTTTTTTTCACACGGAAAGGAAGCTGAGGTGTTTCCCTTGCTGTAACCCCTTCCCAGCTGCAGGAAGGACACACTGCCAGCCCCCGGTGCCTCCTGAAAGCGGCCACGAAAGCTCTCCCCGTCCCGTCCCGTCCCGTCCGGTCCCCTCTCCCCGCAGCCCACGATCCCGCAGTCCCCTCGGGGTCCCCCAGCCGTGTGCGGCCCACGAGGGACACCTAGCGGCCCCGGTGCTCTCCTGTCCTCCCTCCGTGCTCACATCCAGCCCCAAACCCCGCAGCGTGGAGGGGGGAAAGCGAGCTTCAAAGCACTCATCTCCCTCCGGTTCCATATGCTCGTATTACGGGGGTTTATTTGGATGCTGCGCGGTGTGCAAGTCAGCGAGCAGCAGTGAGAACCGCCTGTGTGCCACCGAGCTGGGCTTCCACCTCTTCTGGGTGATACGTGGGGTGCTGGGGCTGACTCACAGGAGGGCACTGCTGGGACTTATGGATACGGTGTGGGAAAAGGAGGGTTTGATGGGTACCAGTCAGCCCGGGGGTCCCTCACCATCGTGAGCATGGCCCACCATCAGGATGGGACCAGCACAGTGGTTCCTTTGGCTACACAAATCCACGATGCTCAGAGAGCTCTCCTTGATAAAAAATAAACATCGCTAAAAGTGCACTGGAAGAAACACCTTCCCGGTCACTGTTTCCATTTCCCTGTGCTGCATGAGATCAGTCCAAGCCCAGCACTACAACCCTGGGTGCCAACACGTCCCCATGACAGAGGGAACTCACCCCACAACACCATCCCTGTCAGCCCGGAGGCAGCATCGCTTCCATGGCACAGGGAGATGAGCAGTGAGCACGAGGTAAAAGCAGATCATGCCCTTCCCTGTATCTGGAGAGCTATTGAGCCTGCTGCTTTCTCACCCCATCTTCCTCCAACCCCTTGGCTTTCCTTCCTGGGTGCCAGCCAGCCCCGTGATGCTACGTTGGGCTGCGTTTGGACTTGACGGAGCCTCAAAGTGAAATGCAATTAATGTAATAAAGACCAGCAGCCAGCACATGCACGGAGCCAGTCGGAGCAGCAGGGATGGCTCCCTGCGTTGCCCAGGTGTTCCCTGCCTGTGCACAACAAGCAGCAGCTCTCCTCCCGTCTCCACTCCCTGGCATTCCTGCGGAGCCGCAGTGCCAGCGCACGGCTTGGAGCTGCCTGGGAATCTCCCATCTCCTTTCAGCCTCTTTCACAACTCCACCACCAAGGAGGAGGGTCAAATCCTGCCTGGCTACTGGAGAAGCATGCTGTGCATCTGCCAGGTGGGGAGGCAGGAATGCAGGAGCTTTTGGGTCCTCTGGGTGCTTCCTAAAGCTCGCATGCAGCTGCAAGAGTTTCCCAACCTGGCTTTGCAGGACTGGCTGGAGCGTGAGGTGCATGGCAGAGCCTGGCCACAGTCACCCTGCTGCTGTCACCCTGAGTGTGGGCACTCAGCTCCCCGAGGGCAGCTGCTGGCATGGGGACAGAGCTGCCACAGAGCTGTGCTGGCCACACAGAAAGCCCTGCCCTGGGGAGGAAGGTGTGACGATGGGAAGGATGAAGTGGGTGGCCACAGCTGTGCTGCCAAGAAGCCCATTCTCTCCGCTGGTTTTGCATTAGGTCCTGCTGCGTGGGTTTCTTGAGCTGCAGAAACCTTCAGAGGTTTGCTCTGCTAGGGGCTGGGGAAGAGGGAAAGAGCTTTTTGTGCCACTAGGATATGTGGGAGTAAAGCAGGGAGGCCCCAGTGTGATAGTGGGAAGGTGGAAATGGCTGCAGGGGAGTGGTGGTGTGAGGGGGCTGAGGGTTCAAGTGACCCCCCTGCTGCTCAGAGCAGCATCTGGAGGGAGGCAGGGGCAGGAGGGAGAGCTGGAGGAGGAGGGGGGGTAGGAAGAGGCGAGGTCTGAGTCCTGCCAGGCAGCTGGTAGGTGTAAACAGGTGCTGAAGGACTGTGAGCTCAGTGCCAGTGATGTAAGAGCTGCTGCGATCAGCCTGTCCCCAGATCCTTTCCAAGGCAAACATCAGACATTTTCCACCAGACACTGCTCTCCTTCGGATGCCAAAACTCACTCCCATTTCTGCAAGCCAAGGCTGGTGTCCACATGCATGTTGGATCGCAGATTCCTTCCCAAGCCCCAGACACTCTGCAGCCCCTGATGCCAGCAGGCAATGCACTGAAGAAAAACAAGCTGTGTCTGCTGCTCCCACTTCCATCCTAACTCCGAGCACCAAATCACTGCTGTCCAGCCTCACTGCCCTTCCCAGCACCTTGCTGATCCCGATGATTTCCCCTGCAGAAGAGGAAGGCATAACAAAGCTCTTTCCCAAGTATTTTCCACCACCCTAAAACCAGAGGGTGGGATGGGGCTGCAGAGGTATAATGCTGACCAAGAACAAGCGAGCCTGGGCACGGTGCACAGCAAAGCTGCTGAGTAAGAGCAGCGATGCTCAGCCTGACCAGGCCTGGCTCTGACCCTTGCCCTGCCTCCACATGTTATCCCATATCCATGGGTCTCACCCTCTTATCTAGGTCTCTCTCAGAACTGTTCAGCTTTTTTTCTACTCCTTTCTTAGCGCTGTCCCCCATCTGGGTCTCTTCCCCTTACCTCAGATCTTTGCTGCTCTACTATTTCCCTGTATTTACAGAGAAAGGGAAGGGGGGGAGTAAAACCAGACACATGCACACACACGCCGGATATTTGCCTTGCTCAGTCACTTGCTGAATAAGCGTCCTTGTTTCAACATGTTTTCTCACTTAACTTCCCAGGGGCTTTTCAGAACGAGAGCTGCTCTGAACGCTGGAGCTCACTGCCCCTTCCTATGTGCTGCCCTCATTACTCAGCCTTCATCTCGTGCTTGGATTTCCAGGAACACAACAATAACCCATCCTAAAGCCTCTCTCCTTGGAGGACAGCCTCTCTTCCTTCCCCCCACCCTTGCTGGGTCTCATGGAATCAGGGAATCATCAAATCATGGAGGTTGGAAAAGACTGCTAAGATTGCTTAGTCCAACCATGCAGAATTGCCCCATGCTGCTCTGCCCTCCATGTGCCAAGGGGAGGCAGGGCAGCTCTTAGGAGCTCAGCCTTCTGCATGGAGGTCAGCCTCAAGACACTGAGTCTCCTGCAAGAGAGATGTGGGGGAGATGATGCTCCTAGCATGGAAGATGCTGATCCCATGAGCCCCCGAGCTTGCTGTCACCCCCACATGGAACCACGGGCAAGGACAAGCGGAGGAAACATTCACCTCCTTCTGCCCTCCTGCAGCTCTAAGGCAGAAGTTGCCCCATCCTGCTCTCCCCTCACCATGCCACGCTGTTTGGTGACCATGCACATCCAAATATAGCATAGCAGTACAGCTCGGGAGGGACAGAGCCATGGTTTCTGTCCCCAGGGCAGGCCAGGGCAAGGATTGCTGCGTGCACAACGCCATGCAAGGACCAGCCATGGCCTGGAGGGCAGCTTGCTCAATGTTGCCAAATACAGAAGATTTCAGAGTGCTTAGCATGTAGGGAGGCTATTAATAACCCACTGCCCTTTCCCTTTCTTGCTGCCTGTCCTTGCTTTGCCCTTCTCTACTCATCCCCATCTCCCCCCTTTCTCTGAGTGCCCCAAGCCATCAGCAGCTCCGTTTGTCCTTTCCAGAGCTTACTGTGGAGTCGAGAACTAAACCTGATAAAGTAGTTCCTGATGCTGGGGACAATTAGCAAATTCTGCTAAAAGTTATCACTGCTAAGCATCAGAAAAACAAGAACATTGGCATAGAAGAAAGAGAGCCTGGGGGCTGTTGACCCATGCTAGCACCTACACTTCATTACAAAATCTCTTTCCTTGGAAGGACTGCGACCTATTGTGCCTATCCAGATATTAGTTCTCCGAGCTGCAAGTCATTGAATGTTTTATTACCACTTCTACAGTCCCCAAAATCATAGGATTATATAAAATGTCACTGTTATATGATTAATATCTATGTCTTCCGGAGCACCTTGTTCCCATGGATCCCAAAGCATTTCATAAGAGCACCCACAAGCTGGAACAGACAGAGAACAGAATCACGCTCTCCCAACTTCAGATGTGCAACTGAACACCAGATCACATCTTCACAGTTACTGAAGCTACTTTAAAGACTACTGTCTGGAGAAGCCAAAAGAAAATATGCACAGCATCCTCCAGGGGAAGGCAAAGAGCTCCAGTGGCCAATCTGACTGTGGAACAGTCCTTCCCAAATTTGGAGATGGTGTCTTAGTGCTGAGCAGGCACCAGAGAGGTGCGACCGTCTCCACCCAACTTCTCCATCTCAGGTTGTGCCAATCTGCAGCGCATGAAAAGGAGGTGGAAAAGAAAACAAAAACTGAAAGCCAATGACACAGAAACCAAGTTAATCATCAAAGAAGGGGGGGGGGAGGGAAAAATCCTTCCTGACCTCTGCAGGCAACCAGCAGAAGAGCCTTGAAACGCGGGCCTAGTTAATTAATTAAAAACAATATGAGCATGGTGCAACAAGCCTTGTAAGCACATTGAAGGCAGAGTATCACCCATGCGCTGTTATGCAACGTGTTGATGAAGCCACTTTGGAACCTGGTGCCTGAGACTCTGTCTCAGAGGCCACCCCTGAGCTCTGCTCTGTGATGTCCGGAGATGATCTTCTAATTTCAAACCTGTGTTTTTTAATGTACAAATTCACCCCATTTGATCTGACTCCGTCCTTTAATTCAAATAGGTTTCCGTCTTTAGCCGGTATTCCCTTTCCTGTTCTCTGCATGAGTTTGTTGCTGAGTAGTCATCTTCCCTTCAGCCTTTTCGGAGATGAGGACTCAGCATAACCACTAGAAAGGGGTCCTCCCCCTGGCACTGCACATCCTCCATGTCCTCACCCCGCAGCCTCCTGCTCTGCTGAGTCACTGCTGTGCCGTGCGCTCCCCAAGTATCGCTGTTGCACAACGGGCGTTCGTGTCCTGCTTGTAATTAAGATTCCCCAAGGTCCAGCTCATAGCCTGCGGGCCTGCTTTGAGCCCTGTGTCTGGTCTGCATGGAGGAGATGTTGCTGAGGTGTTGACACAGCTGACCAGGGAGGTGGGGGAGGTCACCGTCCCCGGAGGTGTTACAGAACTGTGGGGATGTGGCACCGAGGGATGTGGTGATGGGCATCGTGGGATGGGTTGGGTTTGGGGGTCATTGAGGTCTTCTCCAACCTTAGTGATTCTATGATTCTGTTTCAGGTGCCCTAAAAATCTCAGTCTTTGCATCTCCTAGCTCTTGTCTCAGCATGCCCATAAGGTGACAATGCACCCTCAGAGCCCTGGGTCCTCCAAACTCACTTTTCTTCCCTCCATCACCTATGACACATGCAGACGATTACATGGAAGCAGCAAGCCAGAATTTTCACAAATACCTCAACTCTGGCCGTATAAACTGAGTTTATCTCATGTCGGTCTCAGTTCTGAGCATACGAACAGCTCAGCTTTATGCACACCGGCAGCATTATTTGCTCTGTGTCAAGGCAGCAATCCTGATCTATCGGTGTGTCACTGCCAATCTGATGCATGTGAAAGCAGCACGAAGCCCTGAACCCGTTCTGCCTGCTCTGCTGCTGCACCAGGGACTGCTAAATGCCCATTTAGTGGTGGCTCACATCTGGTGGGTCAGTGTCCTGGACTTCCTTGCAGCAGGGACAAACCGTGTGCACTCCAGCACTGCATTTCCTGAGCTGTGGGTTATCTTATGCAAAGCAGAAGGTATGCTGGATGTGGAAGGGATCGCTGCTCAGTGCAAATAACAGGCAGGCTCCCTGCTCCTCCTTTGGCCGGAGCTGCTGTGAGAACTGGGGCTGGTGAATCACAGGTGATCCAATTCTCATGGCTCTCTGTGACTTCATCTGACATCGATGTTTGAAACTCTGCTCCAGAGTCGTCTAAAGGAGTGCCTCGGGGTTGGCGTAACTGTTTCTGTTCTATTTAGGTTGAAATGAACCCATTTTTTTTTCATTTTCTCCATCCTAGGGAGATGATCTTTGTCAGTACCTACTCCTGATGATGGTTGTGTAGCCATTGCACAGCAGAAACTCTTCAGCACAAGCAATGAACCATCCGGATCTACCAGGGTATACACAGCAGAAGGAATGAAAGTGAAAACAAGGACAAGAGGATAAGGAAACACAATAAAAAACAAACAAACAAAAAAGAGGATTTAGGTGTCCCAGTCGCTAAACATAAGGAGAGCTGAGCGAAGGAGGCAAAAAGCAGCACAGCAATGTCAGAAAAACACATTTCAGTTTCCCTGAAAAAATTTGGGCCGGTTCAACAGCACATGCCTCAGTTCCCCTAATTGCTCCGCAGGGTTGGCCACCCCGACCTATTTTGCAAAGGTGTTGTCGAGTTTAATTTGTGAACCTTTGAAAAGCGCTCCGAGTTGTGCAGATGAAAGGCGCTGCGGATGCCAAACGTGGGTGGATGCAGTGAGTCAGAGGCGCAGACATGGGCACTGTGTGAGCAGCCCGATGCAGTGCAGTGCAGCACATAGCAGGCAGTGATCCTCTGCAGGAGACGGAGGGATGGTCGGTGCAAAACTCATCGCTGCTGCTTGCATGGGTGTGAATGCATGCGAGAGAAATCAGGAGCCACCCTCTGGGAGGTGCAAATATGGTGAGGGCCGCTCTGTATTTGATGCCTGATTGCCTGAAATAGAGGGGTATGTATGCAAGTGTTCCAAATGCGGCTGGGAAGCAAAGCACAAAGCGTTTGATGGAGCAAACCTCAACTCCCAAGCTATCCTTAATCCCCAGCAGCCCTCTGATGGAGTGTCCTTTAACTCCCAAGCTGCCCTTGTGCCCCGACAGCCCTCCTGTTCTCCCTTGAATGCCACTGTGCATCCCTCAAACTTCAGGTAGGCGTGAAAATGATTTTCCAGCATAAGCCAGAAATAACAAAGGAGAGGTGGGTCCCATCCACGAGCAATTTCTTCACATGCAAACAAAAAAAAACCACCCAAAACCCAAACAAAAAGCCACAAGGAGGTGTGATGAGGTGCAAAGAGATGATGGGGAAAAGAGCGAGCTTGGCCTTGGGCTGCAGTTTGTATGGCAGAGATGCACCGAGCTGTCCTTGGTCAGACATGGGCCTGCTGTGGTTTCACAGGTATTTACAGGCAGAACGTGCCTGAGGCACCAATGCCAGGCATGTGGGATGTTGTGGATAGAACTGGGGTTGAAGAGGAACTGGTGAAAGAGGCATTGCAGAGGGAGCATTCCCTGTGTGCACCATAGGAACATCCGTGCTTGCTTGCTGCAGATGATGGGCATCTCTGCATGGACTCAAAAACTGATAACAAACCTCATCCTGAATCTGCCTGGAAGAACTGCATTAAACTCATTGACTTCACCATGATGGAGAAGTTCAGCCCTTCTCTTTTTTTCCACCATGCCTCATCCAGAATCTTCACACAGAGTCAGGAAGGCGAGAGAAACCAAGGCGTTCCTCTTCTAAGCCAGATCTCTTCATAGAGATACTATTTGTTTCTTAACGATTAATTCTGGCTCAGAAAAGCCCTGCTGAGCCCTCTCTGTACACATGAGAACAGGAGCCTCCACCCTCCAGTATTTTTAATTACTTGGAGATCTACAGGGCTGTTGATGTTATAAAGATCAGCTCAGCCTGAGAAGCCAAGGAGGAAGAAATGCAAGGAGGTGTCAGCCAACCTCCCGCTTTTAGGAGATTCATTCTTTAAAAAATAGAGTTGCCCTTTCCTGTGTCAGAGAGTGGCTTCTGAGTCAAGAAACACTGTGGTCCCATTGACAACAACAAGCTGCCCATTGGAAAGGGCTTCATAATGGAGCCTTTCCCATCAACTGTTACCCCAAACCAACAGCATACACCCAATTATTCCTCACATGTGGAGAGCCATAACTACACACACATGCAGTAAAAAGGGATGAATAAGGTTCTAAGTGCAGTTCAGTTGAATAATTCTTTTGTTCCTCTTCCCTTTCCTCTCCTCTTTGCACGGACAAAGCCCTTATTAACCTTATCTATAAGACAGGCGCTTCCTGGGTATCTCATATCAGATCCAAAATGCAGGCTGTTCCTGTTGGGGCTGCACCTCCATTTCCTCCACACCTAAAAGAGAGCTGCAAAACACAGACCTGGATTTTTCCTCTGCTGCTTAGCACTCTTCCAATAGTGGTTTTGCTATGGGTTCCCAATGAGAAACGATTACAGGAATAAAAAAAAAAATCACATTCTCAACCGGTGACACCATTCTACCCTGCAAAAATGAAATTAAGCACAAATCAGATACCGGTCTGGGTTAATTTACAGCCTGCATGTTAATCTCAGAGCAATCTCACTGAAGTTCAGAGTATAATCTATGTTACATTGATATGAAATGAGTGTAGGGTCCACCTCCTTCTTTTGAACTTGATGGAATTCAGCAGCGCTGATAAAGGGCCTTTTTCTTCTGAAATCTGTCATTCCAGTTGGCTGAATAAAAACCATTATGGGGTGTGGACTTCTCTCTCTTTTTTTTTTCCCCCTTAATGAAAGGAGCATTTCATGAGCTTTGAAATAATTTTGCTGTTTCTCCCTTCCGCTGTGCCCTCTCATTTCCAGTCAGGGAAATGGAAAATGAAGGGAAAGCCAGGGAAGAGAGGAAGGAAAACTACCCAAGTTGCTTGATATGACACTTGAATATATTTCTTTTGGATAAAAAAGCTGATCATTCTCCAGGAATGTGGCGAATGGAGAGAGAAATATGTATTTTTAAAACTCTTCTGCAGTTCTTTCTTCTTGCAAGAAGCATTTTGGCCAGCTATCTGCAAAATACTTAATCTTCCAGATCTGTCTCTCAGTTCAGTGCATGTTTATGGGAGGAACTGCAGAAGGAACACTTGAACCTGTGTTTCACTGAGAACATGCAATGAAATGGGTGGTGGGAGCTCTTCCATTAGTCATGTAAGTAGGGTTCACACGGCCTGCAGGAAAACACAACTCTGGCTGATTTTTATTTTGGGTCAGCTGTGTTCTTCTAATGTGTGCACTGCTTATTTCCAGTTGTAGATAGATGGATCTCACACAAACCCAACATCAGCATCAAAATAAAGATAATAGGGGTCTTTTAAACCCGGTATTATCCCCATGTTTCCCCTCCCTGTTCTACTGAATACAGCAAGCCCTCGGGGGAACCCAGTTTAAGAATGCTTTATTCTAGGCGTTCATTTTAATGACAACCATAATTATTTCTGTGCATGTGTATGACCCAGTTAACAAACCCATCCTCAGCATCCCATGGTCTCTCTGACCCTGCCCGTCTCAGCAAGGAGGTAACCTCAGCTCCTGGCAACAACGAGCAAAATTATTTTTGAAACAAGCGGTCGAACTGGTTACTGCATCTTAATGAAAATGATTTTTTTTTTTTTTTGCCGAGCATTTCTATGTATATAAACAGCCCTTCCTCCCAAACCTGGTTAGACAAGAATGTTCCTGGGTGTGGACTGCCTTGTATAATTAACTGCACAGCTGTGGCTTCTGATCCCTGGTAACGTCTGTTCCTTTCTTTCCTTCTTTCCCCCTGCCTCTACCTAGCATTATCCAGAGCTCATCTCCTCCTCCTTGCAAGAGCTCCAGGTGCGTCACTTAGGCAGCAGCTGCCCCACATTCCCCCGTCATTCCTCACTGGGACGGCCAGCAGGCAGGCACACGGCCACAGCTGCTTCCAGGGGTCGGGGGACAGCACGGGGGGACAGGACAGAGCAGAGGAGCCAAGAAACCAACCCGCCCCGGTTAGACAATGGAAACAGGGAGCGCAGCAAGGACAAATGGCACTGCTGGGAAGCCAGAGGATGTGAAGAGTCCATCCGCCCCCAAAAAGGATGAAGAAGTGAAGAAGACGACGAATCCTGGCGGAGGCGAGAAAGAGCCAATAAAGGGCACTGGCGGTACCTCCCTGGAGACCGGACAAATCAAGAGCTCCCTCTTCTCTGGGAGTGACTGGAAGAGGCCCATCATTCAGTTTGTGGAGTCGTCCGATGAGAAGAGATCGACCTACTTCAGCATGGACTCAGCAGACTCCAAGAAGATGCCGTTTGCCAGCGGACAGATAGGAGACATGAGGAGAACTCCACTCTCCTTTGCAGACAAGGGCGACCTCAGGAAGTCCCTCTTCTCCTTGGATTCCAAAAAGAGCTTCTTGCCTAACGAAGGGGAAGGGAGGAAGCCCTTGTTCTCCAGCGGGCAGATAGGGGACATGAAGAAACCATCCCTGCCTCTGGTGGAGACGGGAGACCTGAGAAGACCCACCTTCAACAAAGTGCCTGACAGAGCAGCTGGCTCCCGGCCCAGGGTGAAGCTGGAGGATGTGCTGTGCGATTCCTGCATTGATAACAAGCAAAAGGCCGTCAAGTCGTGTTTGGTGTGCCAGGCTTCCTTCTGCGAGCTGCACCTCAAACCCCACCTGGAGGGAGCAGCTTTCCGGGACCATCAGCTCCTCGACCCCATCAGGGACTTCGAAGCAAGAAAATGCCCTGTGCATGGGAAGACCATGGAGCTGTTCTGTCAGACAGACCAGATGTGCATCTGCTACCTCTGCATGTTCCAGGAGCACAAGAACCACAGCACGGTGACGGTGGAGATCGAGAAAGCAGGAAAAGAGGTAATATAACACTTCTCTAATTGCTCTTTTTCTCAGTAGTCTTTCCGTGGAACTCAATGTCACTCCAGGGCTTTTCCTTCTATCCTATGGTCTCTCCTAAAATCATGGCTGCAATATAATCCTGGGATGCAAGGGAAGTGGTTGGGAAGGGTTTAGTGGAGGACTGATGTTGCCAAGTGTTGAGACTGTCTACAGACAGCTTCTTATAGAAGCACATCCGTGGTGTGGTGCAGCAGACTGTGTTTGGTTGGGCAAAACTACCCAACAGAACCCAACCTGATCACAGCAGGAGCTGAACTAAAGCCCCATATCCTCAGTTTTCAAGTTGTGACTGACTTTGTACAATGCTGCAAAGTGGGGCCGTGCCTGAGTTCAGGACCTCCTGAACATGGGCACACAGATCAGTGCTGCTCAAGGTTGTGGTTACAACAGACAGTTGTGATCTCAGCTCCCTGGTGTGAGCTTCTGCCTTCTTGTTTGTCTTTTCTGTTATGGAGATAATGATGTTGAGCCCCACCTGTGGGAAAAGTCTTTTGAAGCTTAGATGAAGAAAAAAAAGCTTAGTGCAAGCACAGAACTTTTAATTTTTCCCTGAAGTGGTGCTACAGTAGTCTCAGAAGATGGACATCTAAAGAGATGGGACTGGCATGTGAACCTCTAATGAAAGTCTTCTGCCTTTGTTTGCCTGAATTCTCATTCTGTTTGCTTTCTGGGTGGATGCACAATTATCCCACTTGCTCCAGTGAATGTCAGGGTCCCACCACATTCAGTTCTGTAAAAACATACCTCAGGCTGGAGACCTTCTGGTCTATCCAGACAAGGCAGGAGAGATGACAGAAAGGAGACCCATAAAGCGGTCACATAAAACCATTTGCCTAGAATTACAGCCAGCCCACGGCAGGAGCTGGAAGGGCACCCAGACCTGCTGGATCCCAGCCTTAATCACAGCCCAAGAGCTCTGATGTGGTGAACAGGCACGTACAAGTACCCGCTGTTGGAAATTCTTGAGTTACACGTAATCTAGAAGAATTTACAGTGCTAAGAAGGTTTAACTCATAATGCTGGAGGAACATCTTTTTTAGAGCTTTTCTGTCTTTCCTTGCACAGTTTTTGGTATTCTCTTGCAATGCCATCTTCACCTTGCAGCCTGACTGGAACCAGACAAAGCTTCTCCCATGCCTCAGACGGTCTCTCAAAGAAATTCCTGCAGGGATTGCTATCTGCTGTTTGTTTCGTGATTGCTTGGTCTTGTGTTTTGATGTTGGCTCTGAAAGATTACACAGTATATGCCTAACCTTCATAAAGCTGTGTCAGGTTGTCCAATTCCTCTCAGCCATTTCCATTGAGAAAGCTCCCTTGAAGAACCAGAGCTGGCCAAAGCTTCTCCCTATATTTGGATGAATCTACAACACCTTGCCTGTACATAGGCAAGCAGATTTGGGTGGAGGAACCTTCACCTAGGATTTAAACGGTGTTTGATTTCTCTCCCAGAGTGTTCGTGCTGTTCTGGTAAGGTCTGTGCTTGCCCTGTGCTGATTCTGCTGCTGCTAAGCCCAGAGGATTTAGGGCTTTATCAATGAATCACACACATGTGCAAGTTTCTCCTGACAAGGAGTCTTGATCGTGTTGTAACTTGAGGGAGTATTCACTCAGACAAAAACAATTAACAGGATAGGTGTTGCTTATAAATGTTTATTCCTAGCCCTGATCTATTCTCCATTGGTGGAACCTTAGCAAGAACCACAGGGAGGGACGAGCGCTGCCAGGTCCCTCGTGTGCATCACCTCTTCTTTTCAAGTCTTGCAAATCAACTGAGCTGGAACACGACCACAAATTGGTGGAGTAGCAAAGTGTGCTTGGTGCTGCTGGCCTTTGTGGAAAGTGTGAGCAAAAACCCCACACTGAGGCAACCCCATCCACACCAGGTCAACCCCAACCCCATCCGTGCTGCCATGGCATCACTTGGCGCTCAGCAGCCGCAGGGTAGCTGTCATGCAGTAAGGTGTATTATGCTCCTGTTCCTTCCATACTGCAGAATGAATGCAGTTTACAGCCCCTTCCATGAGTTTCTCCCCACGATAGGCCTGGAGGTGGGAAAGCTGCTGTAATGTGCTGGTGGGAAACGGAGGGACAGCTGAAGAGCCTTCCATGGAATGAGGTAACTGCTGCACCTTGCAGACAGAGAGAGTGCAGCTTAAGAGAAGAGGAATGCAAGCAAGGCAGTAAGCAGACACCTATTGGTTAGGGCATTTAGGGAAGCAGTGGGAAGCTTGGGATTTCTGCAAGGCAAAGGGAGAGCACAGCAGCATCTGCCATGTCACAGAGCCAGGCTGGGAGCCCCTCATCCCCCTCCTGCTATGTTGCACAGGAGGTCAGACAGAGACAACTTGCAATAGAAGATGGAGATATTTTTTCTAAGTTTCCACCCATTAGTATTTGCCTATTGTACCCCAGCTCCACTTTGCATGAATTTCCTGCTACAGATTTAAAGCAAAAGTAACACCTCCACCAGAACCAGCACAAGAAATAGCCAATAGAAAAGTGTGTAATAACCACACCACTGAAAAGAGAGAGCTGTCAATTGCAGTCTGGACACTCACATAAACCTCTCTGGTCAGCTTGATTCATCAGCAGCACCAGACCCCCCCTCTTTCAGACAGTCCTTCATTTTGAAAGGGGATCCTTCATCCCAAACCTGTTTTACAGGCCCATTCTCAGAATGAGACGACTTCACAGATGCCTGCCAGCCACCGAGCTGCAAATAACTCAGCATTAAGATCCATCACAGCCTCAGCGCTCGGCACGTCGGGTCAGATCTAGCAAAAAACGCTTTGGGTGTTTTTTTTTTTTTTCCTTTTCATTCTTTAGCTTTAGAGAAAAGTTCCCACTGCACAGCAGGTTTAAAGGGTCGGCAGAGAAAAGCTGTGCAGGAACAGGAGCTGGGTGTTCTGCTTGCTTCTAAAAGCGGAGCTTTCACAGAGGATGGAGAGGCTTTGAAGTCAGCCATCCTCAGAGAGGATCCAGAGGGGCTTCCATCTGGGCCCCTCTGTATTGTTCTGGTTGAATACACAGCAAAAAAAGAGCATATTGATGTGCCAGAGGAGAGTTTTTGGCTTTTCCCACTGAAGTGAGGCATGGTGGAGCCTGGGGCCTTATCTACACTCCTTGTGGCCATTTTGCAGGCACATGGATGCTCCTTCCACAGGAACATCACAGCTACCCATACACCATTCTTTCTGGCCGGAAGGCAGACAAGCAAACCTGCTGAAAGCTGTGATTTAGAGCAGCTTTGCTCATTTGTCTGCATTTTGCACTGCTGCCTCTACAGTGGGGGCAGAACCTGGGTAGTATGCACCAGCTCATGGGTGAGAAACCCTCTGTCTCTTTCAAGCAGAGCCTTTAATGGCCTCCGCTATGGCACTGACCAGTGACATTAGCTGCAGGATGTTGGCAGTCTGCAGAAACTGCAGCCCATTGCCACCTGCTTCTGCTTAACAAAAGCTTAGATTGAAAAACCTAATGGCAAAACCAGTAGAAATCATCACCAGTGTGCTGATATCTCAGCTGTGCCTATAAGCCCTATGCTGGGATAGCTCGTTTCAACTCTTCTTCTCCCACTTCATTATTGCATTTGGTTGTTGCTGACGGATAATTACCATAGCTCTCCCAGGCTGGTGACACAGGGGTGTTTCCTGATTCAGGGACTGGGTTCCCAGAGCATTAAGACATGACGATGCTTGTATTGCTGCCTTGCAAAAATGAGTTGCGTCATGGTGCAAGAGTCATAATCTCACATCTCCAGGTCCTTTAGCACAAGGGCTGGGTTCACTTGTGGATGTTTAGATGTACACTCTGAACTTTCACTTAGGCCTCTTGACTGTCCTAATTAATTTAGGTGGTAATAGGGGATCTTCTGTCCGCTCAGACTCTCGGTGCCAGCATTTCTCATAGTCAAACTTAATGCTCTAAACAAGTGCGTCCCACATTTTTCACCACTGTCATCATTTCTGCAGAGTAGGGACCCCTCCAACGATGGGTACAGCCCCTATGTAATTAATCTCTTTTTAATGTCATTTTTTTGGTACAAACAGCTCTAGTGGTTGTGCTGCCATGCAACGAAGACACTCCCTTTGCTGCTATCCATACCAGTGTTTCCTTTGCCCTCATTAGGGGAGTTTTAACCCAAGCTTTTAACCCTGGATGACTGTGATATTTGCATTCCAGCTATTGGAATGATCTCTGTAATTTCCATTTGCAAATTGTAATTCTTACTCTAAATTGTAGTGTGGGGTTGCTCTTAAACAGTTGTTACTTCCATCCCAGCGGCATCCAAACTACCTTTCTGCATGAAGGGATCTTTCAGCTCCAACAAGCTGCTAAGAGCTAGCTACCACTTCTGAGGCAGTAATAGTTTTCTAAGTTCCTTTGAGACCCATCTTAATTAAAAAGCACCACATAAGTATCATATTGTTATCACCACCTTCCAGCCAGCATCTGGAAAATTCTCCTGTAACCTTTCCTTTCAGATTTGTTGTGATTACAAAGCCTCTGTGGCTGTGAAACATCAGCCCTTCTGAAAAGAAAGCTTCACGTTCTTGTCATGAAAATGTCCTGATACTTAGGGGTGAAGAGGGGCACATTACTCCCCACTGCTCAGGAGGTCTTCTTTTGCAAAAAATCAATGTCATTTGGATGTAGCTTATGGCTCAAGGAAAGACCTGGCATTAGACTGCAATTTTTTTCAGATTGATTACTGGAGTGTGCATAGTAATGAGCAAAAACATGCATTCCTTCAAGCTACTGTCTCAAAAATGTGAAAGGTATAGAACTAAGCTCACACCTTTACTGTCTTGATCAGTAGAAGAGCAAATTGGCTCATCCTGATATACACATCTCTCTTAGGAACCTGTACTGCAAAACCCTTCCATGTCTGCTCTCAGCCCTTGTAGAATGTGAGCTTCAGCTGATGGCTGCTCTCAGCTGGGGCTGCCAGGGTGTGTGGATGCTGTTTAGAGGGGTTCCTAACTCAAGAAGGACAATTACAGTGATGGTATAAAGGATGCTGCTCTTCTGGCCCAGAGATGTCTTTGAGTACATTTGCCTTTTTTGTTTGCCCTTCTTTTTTTTTTTATAAGGCAATAAAACAACAATCAAATTGTTTTCCTTCTATAAATAGAGGTTTTCTAAATTGGAACAGCAAGAGTCAATGGCTCTCAGATGCAGCTGTGCTTGATTCAGGCTCAAGAGGATGTTCAGACACGGCAGCAACTGGCACCAAGACAAGAGCCTCCATGGGCACATTTCCCCGCTCTGAGCTGGCTGACAGTTTGTTGCCTTCTTGCTCTTCATGCTGTGATGCTCTTTTGCTGCTCTTTTCAACTCCCACCCCCAAAGCCAACAATGATCAGGAGAGAAGAGCAGGGTTTGCACGCTAAGTTATGATCCCGGCTTGGTGGCAGCGCAACCTTACTGCCTTAGCTGCTGGGTTCCCCCAGCCCTCACTTCCCCTACAACTTATTGTTGGCCTAAGTATGAGTCCTTTGGGGTGACACACACTCTCTGGAGGGTTCCACACCTACAGTGGGTTTTCAGAGGCAGCGTTGTGCCATAGCACAGCTGAGGAGCACAGGTCATTTCTGCTGACTGTGCCATTCCTCAAGAGCTCTGGGAACGTGTGTGCCACCACCAGATTGCCTGCAGTTATAGCTGCGCTGTGACCAACCTGTGCACACATGAAACACAGAAAGGTCCTGGGACACGTAAACAAAGGCTTTGTCATGATCTGTGGGGCAGGGAGGTGGTGAGCAGCAGGTGAGCTAACGGGGCAGTGCTCAGCAGCCGGTCCAGCATGGCCCAGGGATGTCCCCAGCAGTGCCCAGCCCTCTATGGTCTCCAGCTCTCCAGTCCACCTTGCGTGCAGCTGTCTGCTCTGCACTTTGCTAGGAAGCCAGTGCAAAACAAAATGCAAATGGCTCCCAGGGAAGGTGCTGATCTAAGCCAAACATAGTTGGCTACGCCTCCTCCCCTCTTCCTTTTTTTTTTTTTTTTTTTTTTGTATTTTTTTTTTTTTTCCAAGCATTCCCCAGCTTCATCATAACATGAAAGCTCTCAATTCAGAGCAAATTAATCCACAATCCTGTCTAAACAGAATTCCTGCCGGAGGCACCGTCCTCTTTGTTGCAACACTCGTCAAACGTCATTCCGTAATTACATGAAAACTGTTATTGCTGCAGAGGCACACCCTGGGATGGGCCCCGTGCTGCATACACAGCTGAATTTTGAAACAGACCTCGTCCCCCTCCAGCTAATGACTCTAATGTGATTAAAAGCAGCACCATGACGGTAGCCTGGTAGGTGGGTGCTTCTGCTGCTGTCTTTGCTGAGGAAGCTGAATCTCTTGCCCCAGCCAGCAGCTCTGGCACCTTGTCCCCTGTCAGCACATCGTCTCCATCTCAAGCAGTGCCAGCAGTCTGTAGTGCCTGGCTGTTGCTGCTCAGGAACCAGTGCAGCAGGGGAAGCACAGCGCTCCTCGAGGCACAGCATGCAGCCCTTGCTTATGGGTCTCCCCTCTTCCTGCAGGCTGAACTCTCGCTGCAGAAGGAGCAACTGCAGCTGAAGATCATCGAGGTAGAAGATGAAGTGGATAAGTGGCAGAAGGAGAGGGACCGTATCAAGGTGCGTGGGGGATATTCACTGTTCCGTCTCCCCTATCTTGTCTCTTTCTTTTCCAGTCTCTCACATCACTCTTTCTTCCCTCAATTTTCCTGGCATATCCAGCTCTTACTCACTCCGTTCCTTACCTAGCCTCTACCTCATCACTCTCCAACACTCGTTCACACCACATCTTGGCAACAACAACTCCTACTGAAGTCATTTTGCAACACATCCTGCAGGAGACAAGAGGAGCCTGCACAGCCCTGTTATGAAATGGCTCGGGACACCTACCTGCTTTTGGTTCCTATGGTTCTGCCATCACTAACAGGCAGGCCCATTTGGAAACAAAAGCATTTAGCCTTTCTCCTGCTGGTTCACTTAGAAAATCAACTCCAGAAGTGCTCTGGATTGCCCATCTCCATCCCTGGAGGTGCTTAAGGCCACACTGGATGGGATCCTGGGCAACCTGACCTAGTGGTTGGCAACCTTGTCCACGGCAAGGGGTTGGAACTAGGTGATCTTTGAGGTCCTCCCAGACCAACTGTTCTCTGATTCTAAGGCAACCAGGTGCAGCTGCACAAACGTGTGTCTTGTTTATAATGGAACAGCTCATTTCCATACTGATAGAGGTCTCCTTTATAGTCCTTTCACCACACAAGGGTTAGAATATAGTAATGGTGCTTTTTTTGTTTTAATTTACACCCTAACTGAACAGAGCAGTGAAAACACTATTTGAAGACACCCCAGAGAATTTGCATAATATTAATAAGCAAAGCCATTCTTCTCCCTTTTATGTGGTACACGCACACTGACTTGCCAGTTCTGCTTTTTGTCTCCTCTATTATTATTATTATTACTACTACTATTACTATTATTGGAAATGTGACCTAGAAATTTTAACTCTGACTACAGTTCTATCCACAGTCATTCTGAAGAATATTTCAGAGGGACATAGAGAGGCTGATGGAAAGTGTTTCAGCAGCTTTCATCTGCTGAAATGGAGTGAATTTGGTCCTTAAATTCTGGAGGAGCCAGAGTTATGATTTAGAAAGTTAGACAATGTTTTTAAATATCACTTAGGAGTGCAGCTCACGAATTGAAGAGATACTATTATAATGAGGAAGACAGCGTGCACCATACGTTATCTATATACACACTTACTGCAAGAATTAATATTACTTATCTTAGCATAGCTTTCTGGTGCTAAGGATTGCATACCTAAAGTCTCCATGGTCGTGGTCCCAGTGCTGAGAATCATAGAATCATGAAGGCTGGAAAAAATCTTTAAGATCATCTGTTCAACCATCCACCTACCACTAATATTGCCCACTCAACTGTGTCCTTCATTACTACATCTACCCCTTCCTTGAACACCTCCAGGGCAGTGAACCCACCACCTCCCTGGGCATCCTGTGCCAGTGCCAGACAACTCTTTCTGGCAATAAATTCTTCCTAATATCCAATCTGAACCTTCTCTAGTGCAACTTGAGGCCGTTCCCTCCTGTCCCATCAAGTGCTTGGACACATCCCCACCTACATCCCTTATTAGCAAGTGACTCCACGCGAGAGTTCATCTTTTGTTTCTCACCCTCTCTCGTGTCTTTTCTGCTGTCTCCCTTCTCCTCCCCTTTGCCCCCACAGAACTACACCACCAATGAGAAAGCGACAGTGGACCAGCATTTCAAGGAGCTGATCCGGGACCTGGAGAGGCAGAGGGATGAAGTGAAGGCTGCCCTGGATCAGAGGGAAAAGATTGCCTCGGAGAACGTGAAAGAGATTGTGGACGAGCTGGAAGAGAGGGCAAAGCTGCTGCGGGAGGACAAGGAGAACAGGGAGCAGATCCATCAGATCAGTGACTCCGTGCTCTTCCTCCAGGTCAGAAAGACCTCATTTGCTTTTTCTTTTCTCAGACAGCATAGGAAGCACTAGTCTTTTCCAATTCAATGCACATGTACGTGAGGAACCGGCCCTGGCATTTCAAGCTGTGTCTGCTCCCATGAAGCATGAACTTCAGCATGCCAACGCCTCGTATTTCTTTTCTTTTCCTCCTTTTTTGGTGCCTACAGCTCTCAGCCAAAGCATTTGACTGCCTCCCATCCATCTTCACTACTCTCCCTCCCTCTCTGTCTTATTTGGAGCCTAACGTAGACAGTTTCTCGGGATCTCTCCTTATATTCCTCAATAACCTCCCTCCTCCTCAATTTGGCAGGAGTTTGGGGCTTTGATGCGGAATTATGTCCCCCCTCCCTCCCTCCCGACGTACAGCGTGCTGCTCGAAGGGGAGAGCATGAGCCCCTCCATGGGGCTGCTCCGTGATGACCTCCTCAACGTCTGCATGAGGCACGTGGAGAAAATCTGCAAGGCAGACCTTGGCCGCAACTTCATTGAGAGGAACCACATTGAGAATGGTAAAGTAACCCAGAGCTGCCCCATCCTTGGGCAGAGCCCGGCTCAGGAGCTCACTGGGTGACAGAGGAGGCAGGACTATAAGAAAAATACTGGCAGAAGTAGGAATGTGGCCACCCCAGAATGGCAATTCAGATCTCCTGCCATCAGCCTCATTTGTCCGGCTCGGTTAGTGCGCTAGTGCTGCTGTGACATGCCATTTTACAGCAGCTGCTTTCAGCCTGGAACATGAAATATCCCGAAAGCACCTGTCACTGAAAATCTAATAACAGGTTTTCTGGGTAAAAAAAAAAAGGTCTTTGTTTTGGTGTTTGGGTCAAACTAATCCTTGAAGAGGCATTGCTCCCTGACCCTGCCTCTGCAGGTTCCACCAAGCAGAGCTGTGCTTCCTCAGCTCCCGTCTCAGGGAATGCAGAGCACACGGGTTCCTGCAGTGATTAAGGATGAGCAATCTTTCTTATGTAAAGAGGGAGGGCATGGTCAATACCACAGCAATGCAAGGAATCTTCTAAGGCTTTGAATCCACTTTCTTTCAGTCTCTTCCCATCAGTTCTGCAGAGGACTTGTGTTGCGTAAAGCTCGTTTGTGAGACTGCACACCATAACCATGTTTCACTTCCAAGCTGTCCCACGGACAGCCTTTGTGACCTTGGGCATGGTACTTAATCCCATTAAATGAACTCTTGCACTAAGAATAGTAGGGATGGGAGTAAATCCTTATCATGCCAGGCTGCAAGGAAGGTCTAATTTATGATTGTGGGACCTCAGATAGCGAAGCAATAAAGGTCAAGAAGCTGGATAGGTAATCTGGGGGTAAACTGCAGCCTGCTGTCCAGGAGAGGTGACTCAAAAAGCTGTAGGGATAGACTTCAAGCCCATTTCAAACAACAGAAGATCACTGCAACATGCATCTGCAAGAACACTGCTATTTCATTCAGATTCACAGTACTTATCAGACATTCCTCTCATATTAACACAGCACCTTTTTCTGGACAGCACTCAGGTAAATCTGTCCATCTTCCAGAAAAGACAGATGCATGTTGCGAGATGAGATGATAAAAGAGGAGGGGAGAAAACAACCAAAAAAAAAAAAGAAGCAAATAGAAGCACATAAGTCAGACCAGCATGGGACATGTTACTGGAGAACAAACAGTGTCTCTCAGAGGCTGACGTTTGTGAATCAGCCTAAGATTGCTCATTTAGAGCAGTAAGAATGAAGGGGACACAGGGCCAGAGTAAATTTGGATGTGTAATGAGTATCACTGTGTTCATCAAGTGACAGCATGCTGCCTTCCTTCGTTAGGAAGAGAAAGAGCAAGTCTTAGCCCCAGGGAGCCTGCATGGCAAACAGTTAATTGATATCCATCTAGCACCACCATTCTCCATTGGACATGAATGGGAGGCATGAGATGCTCTGGTTCAGAGCACCAACCTCTCAGAAAAGTTAGGAACCATGTTCAAAGTGCTGAGGATGGAGCTAGATTTTATTTAAGCTCCCCCATACCTTCAAGCAGGATTAGAAACTGAATATTACTTATCTTCTAATATTTGCCACTGAATCATAGAATCACTGAAGTTGGAAAAGAACACTAAGACCATATAGTCCAACCATCAACCCATCACTGCAGCATCTCCTGTGCTAAGGTCTGCTGGGAAATTTGGCTGCAATGCAAGTCAGGTAGATGGAAGACAGCTCAGATTCAAAAATCATTTTTGTACACTTTTGTTCACCTGGACTTCTGTCGGATTTCCAAACCATGGACGGCACAGAGCCAAAGGGGCTCTGGCTGCCAGCTGCTCACAGCACTGTGAAGGTTAGATGAGTAGCGCAACAGTAGGTTACAATTAAGGAAGTAACCTCCAGAGTTACAATAACCATCAGGAGTTTCTTTTGCCAATTCTGAAGCCGATGCATTTTGCTTGGCCATTTGCACAACCCAACAGCATGCACACGTTCCCTTACAGCAGCTCCAGATAAAGGCTGACTTCCTCCTGATCAGCTGATCACTTTCAATTAGGTTCCCCTCATATACTGATGTCAGGTACTCGAAATCCATGGGATTCGAGTGCCAAAGTATTTCTGAGCAGGGCAATACTCCACCACTGCCAGAAATCTGGGCACTTTTGGGAACTGTACAGGGATGTAATGGACACAGATTGCAGCCTGCCTAATGAGGAGAGCGGTGGCATCCACTCAGTTGGGAAATGTTATTTAAGGTGAATCTGAGAAACTTCAGAGCTCACCATTTCTCAAACTGCAGTTACACTTGAAAGAGGACAGCACTCTGCATCGAGTGACTGCAAGGAAATAACTCCACAATTACTTAATGGATTTAATTAACTCACACTCCCCCTGAGTCACTGCAACAAATTCATTTGCAACCAGCTTGATCTTCCAGCGTAAGAAACTTCCCATGAAGAAATATTATATTAATGGAATGAAGTCTGCTTAATAGCAGACTCCAAAGGGAATCCACTTTCTTTTAGTTGTCATAACAGGTACCTACTTAGTAGTGTGGCAAGGAGGAAAACAATCAGAGAGTGCCCAGGGATTCTGAATAACACAAAAATAAATCAGAGAAATAGCACAAAAGTTTGCTCAGTAACTTAAGAATCAAACAGTGGAACTATCACAATATGGTTACCAAACTTTCATCCTTCCAGAGAACCGCAGATTTAGAGAAGAATTAAGGCCTTTATATATATATGTGTATATATATATATATATATATAGTTTTCGGAGCGGATAGGACACCATTTTCCATGGATCATTTCCTGAGAACAGAACCAGGCTGTGCCAAAGAGAAGGGCTCTCCCACTTTGAATGAAGCTTGAGCCAGAAGCCAGGGAAGCTAGAGCTCTTTGTAACTCAGGTTTAGCACCTCAAAAATGGCAGAAACCAACCCATGGAGCCTTCCCAACCCTCACATTTCTTTGAGCTTTGCAATAGCTGCAGGTCCAGAGCCTCTGGTCGTGCGCCAGCTCTGTGTGCAGGTTAACCCAAACCATTGCTTTTGAAGTGGGATCCATTTTTAGCCACACAGCAGCAATTCAGCAAGAAAATTCCTCAATCCCAAAGTCTCCCTTCGGATGCTCAGGAGAAAGCCCAGCTCTGCTGGGCAGCTGTTCCTCACCTATTTGTGTTTCAGCTGTGCTAAACCTCTGCTATCTCAGGCTGAACCTCAGCACTGCTTGGACCCAAAAGTCCCACGGAAGAATTAGAAAAATAGAACAACTTGCTTTCAGTGGGCACAACCACCTCCCTCCCCATGCTCAAGGCAGCAGTTCCAACCTGCTGCCCCTTCCCTTTGTCCCTGGCCAGGTTGGATGAGGCCCTGGGCAGCCTGATCTGGTGGGTGGCAACTTGCCCGTGGCATGGAGGTTGGAGCTCGATGGTCTTCAAGGTCCCTTCCAACCCAACCATTCTATGACTATGTGACTCTGTTCCTTGTGTGGGACCCCACTGATGCCTGCTCTGCTCCTCCAGGTGACCACCGGTACATGATGAACAACTATGAGTGGAACCAGCCCGACAACTTGAAGAGATTTTCCATGTTCCTGTCTCCCAAAGGTAAGGCAGCCCAACACCTTTCTTCCAAACACAGCACAGAAAAGGAACTTCATTCATGATTTGTCTTCAGATCTGCTTTCCCACACGTACTTCAATGTTATCCAAGGTCCTTTCCCCTGCATTTGTTTACGTTGGGTCTTCTCTCCATCCTACAAAGATTGGAGAAGTTTTTTCCTTTCCATCCCAAACAAAGCAACAAAAGCTCTTGGCTACATGGAGGAGAACTGGAGCAACTGAGCTCTTTCAAGAGGGGTGTTTGTGACACAAGGGGAGTTTTATCAGGTTGAAGCAAGCGTTATCCTCCACCAGAAGCTTACCCCTCTGTGCTATCAAATGTGAAAGCTTCACCAGGCTTCATTTGCATTAAGATTTTACTTTCACCAGAAAACATGTTTTTTCCCTGCAGGGAAAGGATGCAAGAAGTGAGGAATGTGTCCTAAAAAAGCAGATTGGGGTTCTTTTCTGAGCTCTTACTCTGACAACAAGAGCCCTGCTGATCTGCCTATGTCCCCATTGCTACACGAACACTATGGGATGAGTGAATGACTGTTTTCAACGCATTCAGTTGTAAAATGGCAGCTGCCTATTTCTAAATCAGGACCACCAGAGTGAGAAGCTCAGAGCGACAGAGCCCTGGGCAGAGCAGTGCCTGTAGAGACAGCAACACAGAAAGAACAGGGCTGAATAACTAACCAAATTCCCTCTGTTCCTTAGGGAGCAGATCCCTGGCTGGCTTTGCCAGCTGTTTGCAGCTGCTGCTCTGCCAAGGCAGATGGTGGTGGGGCACAGGGCCATGCCTGCAATTAGCCACGGTGCTGCCCTGAAGGCACATGTGTGCCATCTTGCTGCTCTGTAGGGCTGCGTGGGGACAGCCCAGCTCCCAACAAACACTGAGCCCTTTGTCTCAATGTCCCCTTTGCTTTTTTCCTCTGTTACCAACCCACATGGGCAACGGGATGCTGCTGGGTGCAGATCCCACTCAGGCATCAGCCTTTAGCAGGACTGCACCCTGCTGGCCCTCTGAGTTTGGGGACAGCCAAGTTTGAGGGCATTTTACAAGCAGAGGGTTCAATTCACAAAGGAGGCTGTCTGCAAAAACTGCCTACAGGGCTGCAAAACTGCTGTTCTGCAACAGTTCTGCTGGTGCTAGGGAGAGACCAGTCTGAGACCTGCATCCTGCACCACCACCACTTGCAACCTTAAGGGATGGCTGAAAATGAGTTCTCCATTATTCAGGCTGAGGCCACCAAAATGCAGGGCTTTCAGTTCAGGTGAAAACGGCCCAAAATGAATTTGAAGTGGAGTGGAGGGTGAGAGGATGCTGTTCTGCATCCTGACCTCCTGAAGAACCCACCACGACAAAGGAGAAATCAGCTGCTGGATTTAGAGGTCACGATTTAGTGCTGTTTACTGGAGCCAGAGAGGATGCTTGCTGGATGCAGTCAGCTTTCTGCAATGGGCTTTTGAATACACAAACACTGTGGGATCATTTGTTTCACCTGCACACCTCCACTGTCCTGAGAGCCCACGCGTGTCGCTTCCCAAAGCTGCTTGTTCTGTGTTAGCTTCCAATCTGGTTACTTCAACCAAAGAACTAAACACGTGGCAGCATAAAGTCCTTGCTGAAACAGGGACTGAGCAGCACTGCATTCTCCACCAGAGAGAGGGCAAAAGATCCCTTATGGGAACAGTGATAGAAGGGAACCAGCTGCTGCAACCACACCGATGGGGACTTTGGGAACAGAATGAGTCAGTAGGCAAAACAGGAGACATGACCCACTTAAGCTTGCATGCTGGCTAGCAAAGGATTATCTGATGAATAATGCACCATAGCCATAATCATTTAGCTCTCCAGAGCTTTCTGTGCTCTTGCAGTGTGTCATGTGGAAGTCCAGCACTGCTTCCGATTGCATCTTTTCTAAGGAATTCCATAAAATGGAAGAAAAATCAAATAAAAGAGGACGCCCTCCACCCTTTGTGTTGCATAACATGCAGAGAACCCTTAAATTTCTCTTGACAGTTTTGCAGCACACCCTATTTCTTGCTAGGTTGGGTCACTGCAAATTCTGCCTTAGGTCACAGCAGCAAGTCTGTTTGTTGCAGTGAGGAATGTTACCCATGTGGTGCTCTGTGCTAGTACTAAAAAACTGCTTGGACTTGATCTGACCCCTGTTTTTAAGCCCTGCTTGCACTGAAGGAGCCTTCCAGTGCTCTTTTCCCTTAAAGACAGTATCGCAGAGCATCCATCTGCAGGGGTGACATAATGAGGCAGAGGGGAGACATAAAAAGCTTCAAATGCTGCCTAAAAGATGGGGGAACAAAGTGTTCTGCTGCTCAGCGCTCCTTTCTGTCCTCTTCCACCGGGCTTTTTTTTTACTCCTGACATTGCAAAGAGTTTGACCAAAGCCAGAAGAAAGTTGGAAAGATCACCTTGTGCCTTTGCTGGTCTTTGAATCAGAGGAAGGGAGAGGCAACTGCTGCAATAGAAGCAGTGCTGAAATAGAAAAGCAGACCACAGGATGGCAGCAAAACAGCTCAAAGCATTCGTCGCTTTGTGTTCTTCGGGGAGATCCACGGCTCACAAAGGGGTACAACAGCACAAGGCTGCATCCCAGCGTGAAGTCCTAGCAGAACCCTGTCCAGGTGGCAGAGCAAGAGACGCTCCTCTGCTCGTGTCTCTTGTGCCCTAAATGCAAGCCTCAGCCTGCAGGTCTCTTTGCAAAACAGCCACGTTGAGCAGGCAAACTGCAGCTGGCAACTGAACGCAGCTGAAGACAGCTGTGCAGCAGTGAGAGAGTTTTGCTCGCTAAGTGATGTCCCACCAACCCCCCTGGGACACAGAGCAAAGAGATCAGACTTCCCTCTCCGCACCACATTTATGGTCTGGGGTTGCCTCCAGAATGGTGGGGACTGTTTCATAGAGCAGTGCCACGCTCAGCCCTTAGAGCCAGCTCACCAGGAGCCGATTGCTGAACTGGATGCTCTTGTTTTACAGCCAGTTTCAACCCACGGTCATGGGAATTTTCCTCCTTCCAAGCGACTGAGGAAACACTTGGTACGGGTAAATCTGCCTTCAGTTTGAAAGGATCTAACACCCGTGCCACAGCTTTCCAGCTGTCTAACTGACCTGTCCTGCTTCCCCTCTCGGCTGTTCTGTCCCTGTCTCACAGAACCAGCTCTTATCTGGGTTATCAGCACTGGCTGCATACACCCAAACGTGAGCTGGCGCTGCTCTAGGGCTGTGTGTATAGGAGGGAAGGGCACCCCTGGTCCTCACTGCTCAGACAGTGAGAAGAAGATGGAAAACAGACAGGTGCCAGTTTGTAAAGACCCTGAGATACCCAACCAACTGCCAAAGACCCTGAGACATTCAACCAACTGCCAAAGACCCTGAAATACTCAACCACCTTCCAAAGACCCTGAGATAACAAACAAACTGCCTCCACCACCTTGTCCAAGGCGAGCTGCAGGGGCTGGGGCAGGGCCAGGACCTGGCTCAGTTCCCCCCAACCCTGACACAGGAGCATGAAGCTGCTCTCCTCCCTCTCCTATACACCTTTTCCTTACCACTTCAGTTCTCAGCATCGTGGCCTGCCCAGTGTTCACTGCCTGTACAGCACCCAGCGTGATGGGGAGGGGACTCTGTGGTGGCATGGGGAGAACCAGCAGCAACAAAGCCTTCCTTTCTCCCACCTATCCCTGCTCCCTCTGCCTGTTCCTGCTCAGAGGGCCTTCCCTTTGCCCAAGCACTGCAGCCTCCTGCCCAGGGAGCCCTGGGCACCTACACCCACCACCTGTGCTGCAGGCAAGGCTGGCTCCATCTCACCGCTCCTCTCTCACAATCACTTTGGCAGCCAGGAGGGGAAGCCTTGCTTTAATTTCACTGGGCTTTGAGTAAGGCTTCAACAGCTCTGAGGCAAAGGAGCTTTGGTTGCCGTGTCGTTTTGCCATGTTATCCCAGTGTCTGGAGATACCATTTACCTGCAAGGATGCTGCTCTTCAGTCACACCTTTCTGGGTCTTACCAGAAAGTTTTTTCCCTCACTGGGACCTCCACACTCACACACTGTGCACCGGGACCCCACCACTGGTCCCACGGTCCCTAAGCCATTTGGAGGCAGTTTCACAGGGTTTGTGTTGAAATGCTTAGGTTCGCCCCTTGCCGCACGCAGCCCCCCGGAGTAACTCAACCTCTTCTATCTTCCAGTAGGCAATGGCACTAAGATGCCTTTTCAGTTCTCCTCGGTGGGACAGAATCCGCCCGGTGACTTCAGCAAACAGTCTGATGGGAGCCTCTTCACTAAGACCGGTACTGGGCACTTAGGTGTTGCCCTCCTCCCTCCCTTCTGCCCCTTTTTTTAGGCAATAAGATATTTCATCCTGTTCTTGCTCCCGCCAGGAGGCCTGGAACAGCCCCACACCCGAAGATGAGAATTTGAGATGCTTTTAGGTGCTCGGAGACCGCAGGAGACGACATTCCCTTTACCCTTCTAGCTTTATCACTATTTCAAAACAGCTATTATCCTAAAAGAGTAATAGCCACCGAGCACAACCTTTAATAAAGCGATGCACTTAGCTGCCAGGTCTCTTTTATCTGAACCGGCATTCCCCACTCGCTGCCTCGTCATCCTCTTTTCACCACCAACCAGTTCAAGGGCACCCAAGGTTGAACCCAAGGGCACCAGCACCTGCCGAGCGCAGTCAGGTTGGATTAATTTGCAAGTGGGAGATGGTGGGGAAAGCCCATTGCCTGGCAGCTCTGAAACTGGTGGTGATTCAGCAGGGCTGCTATTATTTCTGAAGCAGAACTGAGCTGGTGCAGTAAAAGGAGGTTAGGGCTTATCGCATTGCCAGGGGTGCTGTCATTAATTTCTGACATGAAACCCAGGCCTCGGCTCTTTGTGCTAATTAAATAGCCTACAGTGTTCTTTGCAAGAGTCAGAATGCTTAGTTCAGGCCTTGGCCTAAATTTAATTGGACCGATCGCATTCTGCCTCCTTGCATTCCCCAGACATTTTAATTAGACAGACCTCCTGCACTCCCTTCTCCTAACCAACAGGGTGGTGGGATAGGTGTCCGTCCGATGGCTGCTGTGTCCCACCCCCAGAAGTGGCTGCATTTCAGTGCAATACTAATTACGTGGCACTTCCAGTCCTGCTGCTCATCCCGATGCTTGCAGGGAGAGATGGGGATGGTGCCAGGGGCTGACCTGTAACAGGCTCTTTTATGTTGTCACAGCTTATCCCTCAATAGTGAGACATCAGTCTGCAAAAGTGACGCCACAGACATGGAAATCCTCCAAGCAATCTGTATTGGTAAGAAACAAACCCTGGGGGTGAAAGCTTCAGCAAAGGAAATATCTATTCTTGGGGGACCCGAGACTCCAGAGAATAGGGCTTTGGTCCTTTGGAAATAGGCAAGTGAAAGGTTCAGGTCAGCAGCTTCTATTGTTTTTTTCTGTGGTTAGTTGCATCCAGAGAAGGATGCAGATTGACCCCCCTGACACCACAGTGCTGGGATGTAGGAATAATCAATATTTCAAAGTGACATTTTGAAAGGATTTTGCCCTGGTCTAGAATTTGATCCAGGCTTCTAAAAGCTATACAAACATTGCAGAAGACACGCTGGAATCTGTAGAACGTTTTCTTCCTGCATGGATATCATACACTCTTAATAGACTTTGACAACAAGAAAACACAGATTGTGTAAATAACTCCAACAGAGAACCATATACAAGTATTATACTAATTACATCCTACAGTGAGCAGGCGCAATATCAAAGACGAGGGGTCAGACAATGATGATAAATCACTGCAACAGCTGTAAATGGCTCAGTTAGCACTACTGCCACAAGACAGGCAACAGCACACGACGAGGGCCAGAGGATGGTAGTGCTGTAGTTCTCATGTGCAAGGTTAACAAAGAGTTAACCACAGAAACACTGCGTTTATCCACTTTGTCTTAGCATCCCTCCGCACCACGATGCATTGAGATCTTGCACAAGCTGAGTTAAGAACATCAGGTTTTTGCCCTCGTCTCTGCAGGCGAAACCCATTTTTGAATTCTCATTGTGCATTGGTGAGACGTTATTTAGCACTCCCTGGAAATAATACTTGTAAGGAGGAGGAGGCCAAGAGTCAAGAGCATTCCCAGACTGGAGGATGCAAATAGAAGGAATACACAGCAGTGAGAAAGGAGCTGCCCAAGGACTGCAGCTCTATGTCTGCTCCATTCTAAAGGCCCCTCCAGGAGATGAACAGCAGTGCAAGGGACATCCCATCATAGGCTGTAGCACCTTCAGAAAATCCAGCCTTGAGTATTTGAACCTGCTACAGCAAAAACACATCTAGGGAGCAGCAGTGAGATGCAATGTCTTCTCTGTCTTCTGTTTGGTCGCGGCCTTTCTAAAAGATCCCCAACTTCATCATGCATGTGTCCACATGGACACTCCAGCCAATGGTTTTTAATACCGACCCAACACCCACTTCCCTTCTTCCCTGCTGAGAAGGCCTGATGACTTCTCCCACCCAAAGCCACCGCTCTTTTTGTCTCCTTCATGCATATGCTGCTGCTGGCTATTCTGTTTTTATAGCCTATATTCACCAGATATCCCTGAACCTAACAATTGAGTTGATAAATATAAGCATTAAGAAGTCCCAAAATAGAAACACTCCGGGCTGCAGTAGCTCTGCGTGAGCTTTTACGGTCTATTGGCCCAATAATCTAGCTTTTAAAGTAGTCTTAAATATGTATTTAAGTAATACACACCCTAAAAGGTCTGTAAATACAAATGTTCACAAGGAACTCCGCTGTTTAAGGAGGAATGTCTTTTCAACCCAGAGGGACTTCTTTAAAATGAAGGACCCCTCTTCCATCTCCGTATTATTTTGGAATTGGAAGAAGCCGTAGAGTGAAAAGAATCTCAACAAGACACAGCATTGAGCAGGAGGCTCCGGGAGCTGGCACTGAGCAGCAAGATGGGTTGACTTGCTCTCCCAATGTTCCCAACCTCAACCAATGCTCCTGGGAGGTCTCTCCCACCTTCTGCAAGCGAGATCTGTGCAGCGGATCAAACCTAAGACAGATCAGATGTTGCAAAACAATGCTGGCCCTGATCGCCTTGTCAACCACTTCCCTGATGCAAGCATGTTCTCATGTCACCTTGGTGCTCCTCAATGGCAGCAGCCAAGCCACCATATATAGGAGTTGTTTGTAAGAGGAGCAATAGGGGTTAACCCTCAAGTTTAAAGCACTGCAGTGCAGGGGGCAACAGAGGTGAGGAAGAACTGATTGATTGCCTCAGTATTGCTGGATGCATGCTAAGGATTTCATCTTTCAGTCAGTCACTAAATGGACTTTTGTGTTCTGCCATCACCCCCAGCCAACACTAGGCTGCACAATGAGCCTTTGCCACGTGTTGTTTGTTTGTAAATGTGTAGATGAGCATGAAATTGCTAGGGTGGGTCATGATGAGAAAAGGCACAAGTGGAGACTGTGGTAATAGGGCTGGAGACAGAGGAACGTAGCAGCTCCCTGAGGCTCTGCCCTTGCATCTCTTCTACTTATGCTCCTGCTCACCCAGACTTTTACATGGGGCCCTGCAACACGTGGAGGTGCAAATAAACAATACTCCATTGTGGGAGAATTTCCACGCACGAGAATTTTGGTTCTCCAACCAGAGAGCACAAATAAGCACCGTGCAGCAGAGCCCATCGCTCACATAACTGTGCGTGGCTTTAAGTGTGAAAGCTCCCATGAGTTCTCAGGTTAGCGAGCAATTAAAAGACACTGACAGAAGCATAAAAATAGAGGTGACATTCCTCTTCTCCCAGAAACCTCTCATCAAGCCATGAGTCACAGTCTGAGAGTTTATATCATGCACAGACTCATTTGGCTTAGGCATGATGTCCATGCAAAGCATGAGCGCAAATCAAACAGCATCACCATTTGCATTTGATGACTCCGGCTGAGAAACGAGGTGGTGCTGCTCTGCAGGACTGAAGGTGTTAAGATAGGAGTGTGTTAAATTACAAATGGTTGGGCTGCCAAGGAGGGTGAAGTATAGGTGGCCAGAAAAAGACAGAAGGTCAAACTTAATGCCCCAAATTCTCCATTGCAGTCACATTACCGCCCCTTTTACGTCAACAAAGGCAATGGAGCCACTTCCAACGAGGCACCTTGATTCCTGAAGATGTAGGGAAGAGCTGGCAGCACTTGGAGTGAAGACTCAGCTGCGGATTTTCATGGATGTACCTGCTACTATATTAACCTTGCTGCTCTAATCTCTGCCAGGGAGAGGGAAGGTGCAGAAGGGAATCGCCTTTTCTAGAGGAAACACGGATTTCTTCCAAGTCCACTTGAAAGCTCTGCAGGCCTTAACAACATAACTCCATCCTCTGCTGTCACCTCCTTACTCCCCCTCTGCCATCACCCTTCCTTTTGCTCTGCAGAGCTGCTGCTCTGCTTCTCCAGGAAGCATGCATGCTTGGCTAGCACTCACCCTTCCCTTGCTCTGCTGCTCTGGTTACCCTGCTCTCCAAGTGACCATAGCTAAATCCTGCAGGAAAATCCCAAGCAGGCGGGCTCTCCTCCTTGAGACCCTTCCTCAGCTCAGCTCTGCTCCCACTGGGCAGCAAAAGCCAGCAATGGGATCTATGGAGCAGACCTACTGCAGCCCGAGGCCACTGCTGGCAGAGGGCAGAGAGGTTCTGTATGGCATTAAAGAACCCTTCCAGCCACCTTTTCAAATTAAAAAATAGATAGAAAATCCATCCTGCTAATGGAAGATTGATTAGGTGCCACAGGTATTGCGTGTTTCGTGTTTTTTTCCTTTCTATTGTAAATTCCCCTAAAACAAAATTGGTTTATATGTTGTGGTTCGGGCATTTTTCCAGCAATAGTGCCATCGTTGTTTGCTCAGGGCAGTGCTTTTAATTTGTCCCTGGGATAGATGAATCATATCAGCACCCAGCCAGTGCTCGCTAGCCTTGCTGTGATCTCCCTGAGATTATTTCCCTTCCCCTTGGATGAAGCAGAGGGGTCAGGTCCTCGCCAGCCCATCCATTGGTGGCCCATTGCAGGGCCAGGGCCCTTCAGCTGCAGAACAGAGAAACAAGAGCTGACAGCTGCTTTGCACGGTCTGCTCTGTCCAAATGTCTCTGGAACAGCTTCTCCCTGCCTTTCCTACCCCAAAAGCTTGCAGCACCTGGATGAGACAGCTCTCACCCATCTCTCCCTGAAAACTACTGATTTGCTAATCCCTGTGCAATGATGCTCGCTGCTTCTTAATCCCATCCCTCAGATGAAATGGAGGCTGAAAGCTGGTTGCTCCAGAATACTTGAATGGCACCTATGTTACACTTACACTGTTTCTTTCTGATTTTTTTTGTTTTTACTTTTTTTTTTTTTTTTTTTTTTTTTTTTTTTAATGACCAGAGGGAAAGGAGGTAGCGTGGTGAGGAAGGACAGGAGGAAGGAGAAACTGGGATAGAAGGTAGAGTTGCTAGGAAATACACTGTGGGACTTAAGTATGTGCAAGAGAAAGGATAACAGAAGCCTCCAACTCCCCCCCCCAAAAAAAAAAAAACCTCACTGAACTTTTTCTCCCTGAGCAGGCACCTGGTTATCACTTTGGGTCACTCCCATTCCATTGGAAGCTTCCACCTCCTCCTTTCTATTTTCCAAAACAAGGGGATGATTCCACCCCTCCTCTCAGCCCCCCCACTCCAAATCTTGGATATTAAAGCACCCTCCCTTCTTGCTTGCCCTAAAAAAGCTCTGCTGTGGCAACAGCTCAGATGCCAAGCGCCCATGGGTCCCTAAGGTCCTGAGACCATGGCAGGTTGGGGGAGCTGAGCATCCCCTCCCTCCGCTGCCCCCGCTCCAATCCCAGCCCCAACCCTTTTCTCCCCTTTCCCTCCTCACTTCCAGGGCCTCATTCAGATCTCACACACACGATAAAATCCATCAACACAAACAAAGCTGCCCCTCACCCCCTCCAGCTGGGTCCCCCCCCATCCTCGCTTCCCCCCAGCCCTGCTTGCAGGGATGCAGGGGAGGGGGCACAGCTCCCGCCCCCTGCTGGACCTCCCTGCTGAGGTGTGTTCTGCATGAACTGTTTTTATCGTGTTTGTCTTGATCAGCAAAGCAAGAGGAATTCCATCTCCTCAAACAGGACAAGACTACGCTGATGTAAACCGGGCCCTTCACGTGTGCAACACATACTGCAGAAATAAAGGAGAAAGCTCCATGTCTGACAAAAACCCCTGAGGACGAAGTGTCTGTCTTTGGTGTTTGTATGCTTGTAGCAACGAGTTGGAAGTCTCTTCAAAATCATACAGTCATGACAGTTGGAAAAGACCTCTATGATGGTCAAGTCCAACCCCAACCCAACTCATTACCCACGTCCCTCAGTGCCCATCCCCATGGCTCCCTTAGGATTAGTTAGGATTAGTGATCCCCCCCACCTCCCTGGGAAGCTGTGCAGTGCAGCACCACCCTTTTGAAGAAGAAACGTTTCCTAATATCCAACCTGAACCTTCCCTGGTGCAACTTGAGGCCATTACCTCCATTACCACTCTGGTGGTGTGATGTCTATAAGGACATGCAGGTATGCCCAGCATGGCTGTCTCACAGCTACCCACTACACCAGCTTGTTTTCTGCAAGGACACCCCCTGCCCTCTCTAATTGCTTGTCTGTACAAAGGCTTTGCTCATTTACGAGCAGGAGAAAAATCCCTCATGGGTTAAAGCTGCAGAATCAAGGCAAGGGTTGCTCATTTACCCCACAGATGACAGAGCTTTCAGTAGATGCCTGGAAAATTTCCCTCCAGGTTCTGAGTACCACCTGCTTCCCCCCAGACCATCCCTGCCATCCCTGGGCAGTGAGGGCACTACTGCCTCACTTGAAGCCAGTAAATCCTCCTTGTTTACCCCACACAGGAGTTACCAGAGAACAGAGCTAAGCTCCTTCCCATCAATTCCACTCACTGCCTCCATTACTGTTATTACTGTGATTAAAAAGCAATCAAAGAGAAATCTTTTTCCTGTCCTAAAATTGCTGCAAATGTCTCGGTTCCACCACTTAAGCATGAGAAGAGCAAGATACACACAAGCTCTCAGACTCTGCGATGCTGGAGAACGTAATGGAGCTGATCACCCGAGCAGCAGCATCAGCAGCAACATGGGGCTGCAGGAATGAACCTGACAGCTCAGGGAGCCCAATGCCACATGCACAGCAATGAGCTTTGCAGCCTGAAAGCGTGACATGTGCTCAGGGCTCTGCTCACCCACTGCCTGGGGTTTGGGGCCACAGTCAGCTCTGTAACCCCAGCAGATCCCTGGGAGGTGGGATGGGGATCTTAGAAACCTAGTGGGCTGCTTTTGGGCCATGCACTCAGGAAAGGATGATTGCACAGTGCCCTCTGGAGCAGCATCTTACTGCAGCCTTGCTTCCATCGTGACCCCATTGTGCACAAGGTTTGCTTGGAGAACAGTGGTCTCAAACCAGTAAGAGAACAAATTTATGCTGAAGTTTGCTAGCACACAGGTAATTCTGAGCTAGAATGATGAATGATCTGTGCCAGTGCACAGAAAAGTAAATAGCACAAGGTCAGCCCCTCTGTTTGGGTGTAAATTGGCTGCAATAGCCAGCTAGGAATCAAAGCAAGCAGCTCCAAAAGCTGATCTGCTTTAATAATTCATTCCCTTCACTTAATCATTTGACTTCTGTCACCGGAGCAAGACAGACCACTGTTTTATCTTCACACATATTGACTATAAAGTTTTAAAATGAACAATTCTTCAGCAGCATAAACAAGAATAATAAAATCTAATCGCTTGTGAACCTTTATGCTTTTGCAATACTTCTGCGGCATAAATTTGCCAGTCCTTTGCACAAAGATAACACAGAAATAAAGTGCTCAAATTTGCAAATTAGCAGGCATAAAACACAGGGACATGCTCTTAGTGGAACTACTGGGATGCTCACGCCAGCGATAGGTTTGGAAGCGTCATTGTTGGGATCTGAGCTATAGGTAAAGCGTTGGCAGCCTCCAGGCTGTGGACCTACAGAGCATTTCCTGCAGCACAGTGCTTTGCAGGGCTGTGCTGAGTTCTTCTTCTTTGGGACCCTTGGTGGAACCCTGCCTCCAGCTCCATCTGTGCACATTAGCACTCGGTGCTGCCCCGCGTTTCCCCGCTCCAGCAGTCTGACAGACCCCATTACCTTTTCACATGCCATTTGCCTGCTGTCAGAAGCAAGAAAGCTTCGTAACAGGGAAACCTTTAAAGGCCACAGCCCGCATATGTGTGCTCTTTACGCAGAGCCTCCTTCAAAGCAAAGATTTACTTCACATTTTCTCTTCCTGCTCGGGACCTCCAGGGGACGACAGCTCCATAGCCATGCTTTCTGCCTACTTATAGATTCTGTGAGTTACTCCCCCATTGCAAATCCTGGAGGATTTAATATCCACTCTGTAATCTACTGGCACCAACAGGCATTATCTAACTAAACCTTAAATTGAAAATGCTAGTCTTTCCATTTTCCCCAAGCCGTTGTGAAAAAGTCAGGCTCTCGTAGTCCGATGTAATTTACTCTGGCTCTAATTAAAATACACCACTCAGCTACTGCTGGAAGGATGCTCAGCAGTGCTGTGGGCACACTGGGGCCACACGGCCCCCAGCTCTGCTCCTGCTGCTGTCCCATGCATGAGCAGCACGCCAAGCTCTGAACACCTCAGCTTTGGCTCACGTTTGGGTTCCCAACCCATTCCCAGTAGTGGTCAGCAGGGAAACTTCAGATTCAGGTAGAAGCACTCTGCACCCAGGGCAGGACGGTGAAACTGAGATATGCGTTCAGTGCAGACTGAGAGAGGCTGATGAAGCACATTTCTCACCTGGCCTCTCTGTGTCATCATGTGTTTTCAAGGAAAAGAAACAAATTTCTGTGTTTCCTCCTCCCCCTCATTCATCATAGGCCATTTTGGCTAAATTGTCAAAGTCTAAACACAGGCCTGAAATACTCAATTATGACTTCGAAGTTATTAGAAAAAAAATAAAACTAAAAGCCTCCTTCCCAACCAAGGCTGTAGTTAATACCAGCTTTCCAAGTGAGTAGGGTGCAGATCCTGCTTTGCAGTTATCAATCCCCACTGACACGCAGTAAATGGGGAAGGCAGACTTTTGGGGGGCAGCCACTCAGGAGATGCAAAAACAAAGACGGAATTGCAGAGCAGGTCCACCTGGTTCAGCAACCCATCTGACAGTGCCAGATGCTTCAAGGAAGATGTCAGTAGACAGATGCAGGATAAACTGTGTTTAGGGAGAGCTGTTTCCTCCTGACCCCACAAGTTTGTACTTAGCTTATGTCCTTAATTAATAACCTTTGTGGTATTTTTATATCCTGCTAGTTCCATATCTGATGTGGCTCCTTGTTGTGCAACAGATGAGCATCCCTGGCATGTTTATTTCCCAGCACTGGTAGCAAACGTGAATCCCCGTTTCCGAGACTACAGGGAACAAAACCACAGAGCAGGTGAGATTTGCTTAAGGTCAAAAAAGCGCTTTGTAGCAAAGCAAGGACTTGAGGTCTAATCTCCTACTGGGAGGGGATTGTTTCCCTCAAACACACCTAATCCTATTTGGAATCCACTTGTCCCTCAGCTCAGGAACACATGGTGGCATTGAAGCTCTGTGACCTACGCTCATAAAAAGTATTTCTATGAGAACAACTGTTGTGCAGGCATCTTAGTGCCTTCAGAAAGCACGTGGCAGATGGAAGATGCTGTTGGTGTGGGGAGCATCTTGTATCCGTGGAGGTCATGGAGACCATGGATGATGGAGGGCTTTGCTCCTCTTGCAGTGCAAAAAGAATGGGGTTGGTAAGGCAGAATTTGATGCATGGGGCAGCTGGACACAACCCACAGTGGCAAAGACTACAACTATTTGTACACGGAATGTGGTTAATAAGTTTAATACATTGGGTGAAACACTTGGGAGATGGTGGAAAGTTGGGAAAATGCGCACGATAGAAGAAGCATAGGAACTTAAATAGAATAATGCATTTTCAGAATAGGAAAAAATAACATGAGAGAAAGAATTTTTTTCCCAGCCGAAGCATTTGCGGTTCGATATTCTTTTAAGAGACATAATTTCAGGGAGATGTAACGACTGAATATTCCCAAATCCATTAACTTCTGCTGAAAGAACAGCTGCATGGGAAACGTAGGGAAAGAAGAAGAAAAATCCCATCCCAGCCTGCTGTCATGCTCAGTAGGCAAAAGGGAATTTTGCCCTTCATGACTAATGTAATAACTTCGTGTTTTCATTACCCAGAGAAATGATTAGTCCATATTTGAGCCTCTCTGGATGCTCCACTCCCATCACAATGAAATATTCCACTGAAATATTATGTGGGGCTAAAAAAGAGCTGTAGGACTGACTCAGACTGATGAAATAAATGAAGGAGGTCAGAAGCCCCATGGTGCACAAAACTGGAAATACAGAGCTCATCTCCAACGTAGGACAGCAATTCCAGGCACACAACTCCTACCACAGACCCAACTCTTTCCATTGCAGTGCAACTCGCCAAGATGTTCCATGCCAAAGCAGCTGCACAGGAGTTCAAAGCCAAGTGCTGTGCTATTATATTGTATTGATACGGCTGTTAGGAACGCAGGGCATCACTTTTTATCATATGCAGATAGAGTTATGGCCAGTCAACTCAGCTATGCTAATCGTTAGGGGTTTTTTAAGGGTAATGTCTTCTCATTTCACAGATAAGACAGGCTAAGAGTATACACAGTAGCTTGGCTAATGAGTGCTAATTTGTTAAAGGAGCAATTAATTTCCATGAGAAGTCCTCACTTTCCCTGGCAAAGTCAAGACAGGTTCCTCAGACGTGCTGCCACTTGAGGGAGGTTTGCTCTCGTTCTGCTCAGTGCAGAGAGCACCCAGTGCCAAGCCAATGGCTCTCACCAAACGTGACACCCGTGCCCTCCGTGTGACCAAGGGAATGCCTCTTCACTCCCACAGCAGTGCCAGCCTGGCACAGCCCAGCAGCACGCAGCCCAGCTCCTCTCCAAGACGACTGCATATCAAGTAGAAATCACACAAGCACTCTTGATAAACAGCAGGCAGCCCCTCTCCTGCCAGCTAACAGGATTAATCTAAACGCACACAGACACAGCTGGGCAAAATCAAAACATCGAGCTGAGACTAAATTACACCACTTAATGGCATAATGTCTTGGAGGCGTCCACTCCATCCCTCTGATTTCCCTTGCTGGTAGGAGGAGAAACTGCAGCCCTGCTGGGTACCAGAGCCCAGGGTGAGACCCAGCAGCTCGTGCTGGGTGCGAGTGACTGCTTGCTCTTTAAGGATAACTCCAAGTCTGTATTTCATGGCAGAAGGGAAAGATACTTTCTATTTAAAGCAGGTAGGTTAAGAGTTCAGGGAAGGAGGATGAAATGAGATCATGGGAGGAAAGGTTCTTGGAGATGTAGGGATTTGGGAGGGGAGATAGGCTGGCACTTGGCAGACACAAAATTACACAGGGCAATTTGTACTAAGAACTGTTCTGACCCCGTCTTAAATCAGTTCTGCAGAGTCTCCCTTGAGGTCCCACAGTAATTTCCTTCAGCTTTTACTCAAAGGCCAGACTCTCCTCTAGGCAACTTCTTTTTCACAGGTTGCTTGGGTGATCTTAAATGGCAATTGCATTACCAGTAAGACCAGTTTCCCTCATTTCTGCCAATCAGCACATCACAAACTCTGTTACCTGCCACAGAACACAAACTCCTGCCTTAGGCTTGGGTTCCAGCAGCATTTGAAGTCCCAAGTCCCCTGTAAGCCTAATGCAATGACCAGATCCCAGCTGGGCAGAGGAGCTGCAGCACTGTGCCCTCCAGCAGAGCCCTGCAGGGAACCAGAGCTGCCACTCACTGCCCCACTCCATCCTACATACGCTTTTCTCCCACAGCTTATTTCTCCTTGTGTGTATGTATGCCTCCTAATGGTGCCCGCTATGGTGCATTTAGCCCAAGCATAAACTTTTCCAAGGGAAATGGCATTAGGAGAGATGCTGGGACAGTGCCTCTAAGATTGGACCAAGTCCTGGAAAGCCTCCATCTGATCTTGGATTGCACCCTCCATTTGACATCTGCTTTGGCTCCTGGCTCAAGAGTCGAAGCAACTGAAGGAAGCTGGGAATGCCAGGCAGCAGAATGGGAAAACCAACTGGGAGAGAACCACTGCCCTCTGCTCGGCCCAGTCACAGCTCATCCATGTCATGGGCTCACTTCCCATCAGAAGAAGCTGTGTATTTCTATGGCATTCCAAGTACATCTAGATACAGGGTCACCTGAAGGCCCAGACAAGGTACTTAAGGACAAAGAATGGTCACATACCCCTCCATCTATTATTCCTTCCCTCATTTTAAGCACTACTCATTTAACTGTTCTTCCAAATCATTTCTACTTCTCTCCTAACCTAAGCCATTCTACTAGGATTCTGTAGGTATGAGGTGGCAGAGTGAGAGCACCCTTGTTGGATATATTTGCACTCTATACCTTTCAGACATTAATTAGTCACAGCATTCAGAGACATCAGACTGCTGATCTTTGAGAACCCCTACTTTTTTCCCTTTCCCTCATATTCCTCTTGAGCAAGGCTTACCTGCCCTCCCCAATTGCAGCATAACGTTTGAAAAACAAAACCAGGCAAACAATGGTTAGCTTTGCGTGCAATTTTCTTCTATCCTAAGAGACTGCAGAGATAAACCTCACAGTCCCAGCAGCAAATCAAGAAACTCTTCAGCACAAATATCTAAAAATATTTTTTTACAATAGTCATCTTGCTATTTACATATTTGCTCCCAGTCTCCCTGTCTAATTAGACTCTGAGTCCCATGTTCACTTACGCTGGCAGATAGCTCTATTGTTTTCATGTTTTGGGTCTGTGAACGTCTGGAGAGTTACAGTATAATCCCATTTACCCCTCTGGTGAAGGACGAGGCAAAACCAAAGAGAATTGAATACTGAAGTGGGAAAGAGCCTATGCTAATGTAATCAATGCTACAGGGCCTCCATGCAGAGCTCAAACCTGGGGCGAAGACTGATCATCTCATTGAATTCATAGATCTGCTGGAGGAGTTTTCATGTGAGATAGGAAGTAAACAACTGCAATACAATACAAAGAGAAGTCACTGGTCAAGCACTGGCACAGGGAAGTGGGACAGTCAGCATCCCTGGAGGTGTTCAAGAACTGTAGAGATGTGGCACTTGGGGACATGGTCAGTGAGCATGGGGGGGATGGTTTGGGGTTGGAATTGGAGATCTTAGACATCTTTTCCAACCTTAATGATACTATGACTCTATCAAAAGGAAAAAACAACGTGTGTAAATCTGTAGATGTGAGTGGAGACATCAGTGACAAGAACCACAGAGGCAGGAGGAGTTCCCAGCAATTGCACCTGGGTTATCCACAAAGCTGAGAGCTTCAACGTGCTCCCGTCTCCATGCGTAAAACAAAGCCAAAGGGAACAGGATCCATTCACACACGAGCCGTCTCCTACGTTTGCACAACATGAAGAAAACAACCTTGAAGCAAAACTGGAGCAAAGGCAGCTGTCGCTTCACAGCTAAATGATGGGCTCCCAGAGAAGCTAAGATATGCTTGGGAAGAGCAAGCTCTGGGATGCAGCCACGGAGACATCAGTTCCATAATCGATGCAAAGCACTTGGCACCATGTCTTCTCAGCTGGATTTGTGAGCTGGGTGCTGGCCAACCCTGATAGCTGTAAGCATGTTCACGGGGATGTGGCCATAAATCACAAAGTTCCCAGCACGGCAGCAGGTTGAGTTGCAACGACCACACCAACTGCCACCAGTGCTCAGCAAAGAGCATTGGGAAATATCCCCCAAAGCATAAGGGTGATGAATAGGAAGGGAAAATGCCTGAACAAGCCCTGAGAGCACACCATGTTCATCCCTATAGACGATGCTTTCCATTTTCTGGTGCCAGAGAAGCAAGCTCTGCTGACAGAGCAGAGCTCAGGGGTTCTGTCTGTGGTACCCATACAATGCAAAGGTACACCAGCAGTGGGTAGGGCAGGCTGAAGGCAACAGATCAGCCCCACTCCCCTTCAAAAATAGCTTTCTGATCCAAAGCTTTTCAGCTTTTTTTTCTGTTTTGTTTTTTCAGAAGTCTAAGCTGCTTAGATGTTTTGCAAGAAAGCAGAAGATGTGGTACTAAATCAGCTTTGAGAAAGTCCCAGTATACCCATTTTCCTTAGCACAGTAAATAAAAATAAAGAATGTAGAAGTTCTCAATTTTCTTGTATTTTCTACGTGATAAGACAGCCCAAAAATGAAATGATCTGAAAAGACAAGAATTGAGAAAATTTTATTCTAAGTCAGTGCCTGTTTCCCTGCCATGCGAAGGGATGACAGCATCTCTATCTGAGGGATAGAAGCAAGCTCCCTTGAACAGTGTGTGCAAAATCCATTTGCTATTCTTGCATGAAAGGGGCCATTGAGATATGTGGTATTAACTGAGCCTTTGTCTGATATCCTGCCAACTTATCTGAAAACCTCCTTTTACCCACAGCAGGGTCAACAGCCACGAGGGCTGCTGAGACGGTGCTGCGCCGCCGGCACAAAGAGCCCATCCTGGCATTTTGTCTGGGACAGAAACGAGCCTCTAAGCTGAGGATTTCTCTCCTCTTGGTGAATACATTAGTCAGAAAAGCAGCCGAGGAGCAACCCTGATGTGCCACAGACTGACCTGAGGGGAGCTAATGGGCGAAAGAAATTAGCTAGTGGCTAAATTCTAGCTCCCCAGTCCTGACCTATTTGTTTTCTAAAACACAGAATCAAAATCATTTTGATTTTTTGATGTAAGAGAAGCGCCGGGGATGTGCGTGGCTCAAGGGACTGCAGAGCTGTTCCACCTGCAGGCTGGCACAGAGCTGGACCTGCTCTGCTCTGGCACATGGGGGGCTGACAACCCTGTAACCATCAGGTGTGCGGGGGATTTTTAGGCTTCGCGGCCCAAATCTGACGCCCGGTTGCTGCTGGTGCCACCAATATGAGGGTGACTTTCTGTACAAGTCTTTCAGTGCTGCTGTGCATGACCAGGCAGGGATGGCAAGACCTTTGCTCAGTGCATTTGCTACATTTTCTCTGTGACGGGAATATATGCCCAATTATATACTTTGCCAGTCTGCTTAAACTGGGATCTTGCTGACCCTAAAATGAACCTGACTTTGATAGTGTGAGAACCTTTATATGCTGTGGGACTAACAGAGGTCTTCCAGGAACACAATGCTGTTCTGACAGTAAAGCTGTGCAATACCATCCTGCCTCAGTGCTCCTCTCACACTGAGGGGAATTGCCAAGGAGGCAGCAGCATTAATTATTGATCCCAAGCAGAATTAATAAAGAAAGAACATTTCCTACCGCTGATGAAATGCTCTGTGCAAGATTTTTCTTTTTACCCTTAAGTCATCAGCAGAAACAAGACAACAGCACGCAGCTCCCTTCATGCCCAACAAGACACAACCCCTTATTTCTGACAAGGCAGAAAGGCTGCAGAGCAGCACAGGGTGCAAAGGAGTTTGCATCCCACGACCACACCTGAGCCAACACCTGGTGCAAGCGCTGGGCCCCGGGGGTTTGCTTGCTCAGCTCCACAGCTGCCCACCCCAATAGCTCTGGGAAGGGATCTGATCCCCAAACCTGTGCCAGCCAGCTGCAGGCTTGCAGCAGCTGAGTTGCAACATCATGGAGAACCTGACAGCCTGTGTGGGCTTGCTGCTGACTGGACAAGCACAACCACATCCCAGCAGAGGAAATGGAACAATGCTTGGGGCTTTCAGGAGCTCTGGTTCCCCTTGCCCCAGAATTTTCAGCAGCAAACCTCTCTGGGCACCATCTCATTTCAAGGCTGAAATGCTCAGGTGCAGTATTTCTCATTTTTGAGGTTAATATGATTACTCATTAGCTTGGAGAACTGCTTCCCAAGGCAATGCCTCTCCAGGGACCACAGTTTCTGCTTACTATGGACATCTGATGCTGATGGGATTTTCCCCCATTCTCTTGCTAGCACCTACATAAATATTGACAGTGCATTTAAATCAACATAAATTAGCCCCTTCCCTCTTGCCTCGATGTCTAGGAAAACTCTAATCAGCAGAAAAGAAGGAAAGAACAGATTAAAAATAGGGGACCAGATCCTCAGGTTGCACCGAGTCTGTGCAATTCACCTCCTGCTGAAGTCACTCTGCTTTACACCACCTGATGGGTAATGCAAAGGTTCTCCCATTGCCACGAGTCAGGATGGTTTATGACCCAGCTCTATTTATTTGTACCTACAAACACGCAGCGTAAATTACAGCAAAGGGAGGGGACATTTTTCTCCATCCAGAAAGCTCTGCATTCATCAAGGTTAATTGTAAGCGGCCGTTAGATCCCTCAAATAAACAGATCTATTGCTCTGACACAGAATAAATCCGCATAAATTATGCTAGCGAGCAGGCTTATGAAAAAGTTTAATCAAAGTTTTGATACGGAGCTGCCATCAATAGAAAAGTTCCACTTTTCAGCACTCTTATGTCTATGGTGATGGGAATGGAGGGCTTTGATACACAAGGGTCAGAAATGTGCTATTTCCAGACTTGGGGTCCCAGCAGGTGGAGGTTCCTTCTCACCAGTCCTGGCTGCTCACAGCACATCCTCCTGCATTGCTGTGGTGGTAGCAGCAAAAGGAACTGCCTGAGCAGACAGGGCTCACAAACAATTGCTGTGAAGTGGATGATGGGTCTGTAATTTCCTGTCTTATGTTGTCAGCGACTGGCAGCAAACTCAATTAAAAGTTGAGGCCAGAAGGGGGAAAAGAAAGATGTGTGTGTATACATATATATGTGCATGCATACGTGCCTGGGACAAAAAACGATGGCTGAAATGTCCCTGTGCCCCAGCAACAGGATGGGTCTGTTTTTGAGGAAGAATGAGGGAATCAGAACGTGCTGACAGCACAACCAGGATGGAATCCAGCTGACAAATCACACTGAGAAAAGATCTCCCAGGCACAGGAGGCAACAAAATGCAGTTCTGTTTGAGTTGACTTGTGCATAAAAATGCTTTAAACAACAACAACAGAAAGAAAAAAAAAAAGAAATTGAGAGCAAATCCTTTCATATAAGATTTTAGTCTTGCCTCAAATCCATGACTTTGCTTACGAGTTCCTCTGTCTTCACTTGTTCAACAAGAAAAGAACAAAGAGGTGAAGCCAGAATGCGTCCCTCCCCAGCTCTGATATGAAGATACATCCTTTAAAGTAGCAGCTTCTCTGGAATAGTAGTCAGGCACTGGCACAGCTGCCCAGGAGGTGGAGGGGTCACCATCCCTGCAGGTGCTCAGGAAACGTGGGGATGTGGGCATGGTGGGGGTGGGCTGGGCATGAGGATCTTAGTGGACTCTTCTGACCTTAATGGTTCTATGAGGTTGTTTTCCTGGAATTAAGGCAGCAAAATCTTAGGCATCACACTATACACTCAGCTCTTGTACTACATCCCTAGCTCTGCCCTACAGTTGGCCAGTGTTGTGCCTTTACAGCACCAGCTTTGGTCTCAGCCCCTTCCACAGAGCTCTGTTCTTTCTGCTTTGGTGGGACCACAGCAAGTCCCAGCTGCCCAGTACCACAGCTGGAAAGCTCCAGCAATTCATGATGGGCAACGCAGAGCTCTGTGGCCACCCTTCCTGGCATTTTGCAAGCCTTGGGCACTGCCCTTCTCCATTTCACAGGTTTGATTTTGCATTTGCTGGAGTCCTACCAGCTTCTCACCTGTAACCAGAAGCCAGAACTGTGCTTCATTAGTGTCCATTTCAGATACATGACTTAATTGTCAGCCTGGGAGGATAGTTTTAGTGTCACGTGGAGAAAAGGACCCTGATAACCAGGCCAGGAGTTGATGCAAGGGAAGTGCAAAGAGTACAAGAAAGAATGAAAAGGGATGCAAATCTCACAGGGCTGAAACTGCTTTAAAACATTCAGCTTTGCAATGTCACTGGGGCTGCTCCAGTGCTCCCATCTCACTGCAACCCAGGCCAAAACGTGCTGAGATGTCCTACCAACCTGCATGCCACCCATCTCATCCCACCTGTTGCACAAACCCTGTGTTCCTGTCTGTCCTTGCTCAGCATTGCTGCTTGAACTGTTTTTTCCTCCTTTCCGTGGTGGAGGAACATCAGTGACCACCACTGGAGGGCTCACAAGTTGTTTCAAGGAGTCCACCCTACGCATGCCACCCCCTGGAGTTAAAATATAATGAGCTCTATAAATAATAAATAAATCAGCAATTCTTTTTCATGTCTTTAGTGAGGCTATTCTCTAAGGCTACATAGCTTTTAGAATTCTTAATGCAAGCGCAAGGGGGGAGCTAGAGAGTTTTTCTTCTTGATTTAAAAAGAAATACACGATTCCTGGAGTTGAAGCATTAAGAAAGAAATCAAGAAAATGAAAGCTGATGAAATCATCTCTTTCTGTCCTGTGCAGGGGAAAAACAGAAGGAGAAAAGTGGACCAAGTTTTACAGGGACTCTCCCAATAGAAACATCTGCTCCCAAAATATAGCAGCAATATTAGCACAACCCCCAGAGATGGTGGTATGAGGTCAATTCAAGCAAAATGCCATTGATGAAACTGAGGAAAGCCAAAGAAAAACCTGTCTCGTATTCCTGAGCTCTGTCTCAGCACAGCCTGCTCTGCCTGCTTCCTTCCTAATGAGGCATTTTACAATGCTGATGAGAAAATTCCCCGGTGGAATAGGAGCGCCAGGGTGGGGACTGGGGATATGCTCAAATTTATGTACAGTAATATGAAGGAAGCACACAGGAAGATGAGCAATGGTAGGGAAATGGAGGGGAATCAAGCTGAGTCCCTCTATGGCACAGATCTCAGCGTGTGCAGCATCTCTTTACCTCCATCAGCCTTCTTCCTCCCCCAGAGAAGAAGCCAAAGCAATGCATGGGAGACCTGTGCTTCTTATTTATGAGAGCCTCCCGCCCAGCTAGCCGAGTCCAACAGAGCATTCTTTTGCTTTTGTTTTCCCAAGAATCAGAACAACGCCACTAATCCTGCAGAATAATATTAATGTAATCAATATGATTATGCCCACGAGAGAATGTCAGCCACTGCACAACAACACAGCCAAAGGGGCCCAGTAACAGAACAAAGGCAAGGACAAGAGCTTATTTTTGGGTCTGTTTTGTTCTTCTGTCATTTTCTATCCATTTTTCCTTGTACTATGCAAATGGAAAAAGATAGAGCATAATGCCTGGGCCAGCCTTGTGCTATGGCCAAGTACTGGAGAGAGACCCTAACAAAGGATATGTGCTCTGCAGGCCCTGGGCGGCAAACAGCAGCGTTTCTTCACACTTGGAAAGGCTCGAGATGAAGACAGAACACACTGATTACCTGAGATACAGAAAGCACTTCCCCACACAGCTCTAATTAAGTGATTTTCTAGTGCTCCCACAGCCATACCTGGATGAGAACTTGCATCCTGTACTCATATTTTGAAACTGCATTTAAAGGATGAGTCACTTTCTGCTAATTTGGGAAAACCTGGGGTTTGCTGGTGAAAGCACCGAGTCTTCTATGCCGAATATTTGGGAATTTGTCCCCAGCAGAGCTGTGCCTGCACTCAGGGCTGCTCACAGCTGAGAACCTTCCCTTTAAGTTCCCCTTTGGGGGGGGTCAGCATCTCCTACTCCACACCGCCAGAGTCCTTTCAGTCTTCTTCCTCCTATCTTTTTTCCTTTTAATCTCCCATTACGATTCCTTCTAAAAGCTCTGAGATGGTCCCCAGAGGCCATGCAAGAAAACAGAAATTGAATGAAGATTAAAACTCTGATTGAGAGCTGCTAATGTCCCTCAGGAGTTGCACAAACATCCGCTTGGAGTAGATCCCATCTGCATGGCAGCAAAAAGTGCTCAAGAACAAACCTTGAAGGTGAGTTGAGTTTTCTCGTGCCCTGGCATCCTCTGGCTTTGCCTTCTTTTCCTTTGCATTAAGGACTGTGGCCACATCCAGATCAACAGTGGTCACAGGGCTTCAACCAGCGGGCTGGGAAAGTCCGGATGCTCTTCTAGAATATTCCAGAGCTGTATCTGCCTGCCCAGGTGCCTTCACACCCTGAATTCTCAGAGCGTGAAGGGCTCCAGCTCCCCCCGTTCTCTTGTGATGCCTTTGTTTTTGCTATACATTTTTATGTGTGTACATGTGTTAAATCTGGACAGGAATGTGTTTGAATGCTCAGCCAGATTAGCTCGGGTTTTATTTATTCTTGCTGGGACTTGCACTCCAGCCCCTGGTTGACATGATAGTAATTGTTTCTGTTTCATTATCCCTACAAGGACTGGGGGGAGGGAGGGGAATGAAGAAAGCCTCCTATCCCTCCTGAACATCTCTTAGCTCCCTTGGATTCTTCAGCAACCTATTACCAGCATCGATGCCCTTCTGAGCTGTTAACCCACCTCTGCTCGTCCCTCTCCAGGACCATTCACTGTCCTCCTCAGCCTCCCCAGACCCTCTAGTTTTATCCTTCCCTCCCTGCCTGTCTCCAATGGCAGTGATACTGCCCATGCCTTCATCCCAGAGTCCCAAACTCCCATGTATTCCCGTCTGTGGGGTCAGGGTGCAGCAGAGCTGCTCAGGGCAGTGACCTGCTGCTGCTTGCTTCCTTCCCAAGCGATAAGAGGCAGCACCAGGTGCCTCTCACTGCCTTGCCGTGCTGGCAGGTTATTTATATGCAAATTTCTTGTCTGTATGGGCTGCTTATAAACATGATAACAAAGTCTTCCATGGAGATGGGATGTGGGTGAGGCGTGTGAGGGCTTTTTGATCCAGCCAGGGGAGTTAATGCAGTGTTATCCACAACCAATTAAGTGTTTGCAGGCAGAAACTGATGGCTGCTCTGCTGACACACCTCGTTATGCAGCCAGGAGCTGGGCAAGGCAGAAGAGAAAAGCATCGAGAAATTAGTGCAGGTGCAATCAGGGGCACGGCTTTCCTAAGTGGTACAATTCTGTTCCTAGAGCTTCTACAGCAGCTCCTGGGCTCAATTCTTGCTGCACTTGGGGCTGCAGAGAGCCCGAGCCCTGCCTGTCCTCCCCTCTCCTCTTAGGGTTTGGCACCCTGTGCTCTTCCCCTCCCCAGAACTGCATGAGGACCAAAGGAAAGCCCTGCAGTGATGTGTTTCCAGCAACGCAGTGCTCTTCCCCACTTCGTGGGCCCTATTTGCAATGGAAGGCGGTGCCAGGTTCTCTCTGTACCTTTGCAAAACCACCTTTGATTTACTGTAATTTGGATGTTTTAGGACCCTCAGCTGAAAGTACTGGTGGCACTGAGAACAGAAGATTCACAGACTTGGGGAGGCCATACTCATCACAAACAACGACTTACTGCACAAAGATGCTATAATTTCTGTACGAGCAAAATTATACCATTTTTAAAAGCCCCATAATCTTGAGCTTAATACAGAAATGTCCTTGGGTCCTTAACAAATCCTCTCAGTACAGCAGCAGCAGCGCCAGCACATGGAAGAAGCTGCAGAACCCATCCATCCTCCACAAACCCTGCTTTCAATCGCAGTTTTAATCACAGATGAAATGTTGTGCAGTCAGTCCCCCAACCAGGCTGACACAAGCGGCTGTTTTGCTTTACTAATTCCTTGTCCTCCCTCTGCCTCTTGGCTGCTGAGCTATTGATATGGCTTCCAAAGACGCATTGCTGCCAAGCCCTGCGTCGCTTATTGTATCATTTGTTTGGCATTTTGGTGCTCTCATGGTCCAGAAAGCATCCTGCAAACACGCGTCGAGCCAAACCCTTGTCTCCTGAAAGCACTCTGGCAAAGAAAGCAGCGAGCAAGCAGCTTTACCCGGGGGCTGCATCTGAAGCCCACCATCACAACCTGCCCTGCTCCTCCCCTCCTTTTTGCCTGTGCTTGGCACATCAGTGCCAGAGAAGCCATCCTGCTGTCCTGCTCCGACCCCAAGCCCCCAGCACCAGTATGGGAAGAGGACACAGAGCTCTCCCTACCCTGGGGTTGGGTCACAGCAGGGTGAGCTGACCGCTCATCCATTTGCTGCCCCGCAGAGATTGGGATTGTGATATCTGGAGGAACTTGTCAGCCCGCGCTACGAGCTGCGCGGGGATTTATGCTGGCAGGGGCACAATACTTCACTTCGATGACACTTGCTTTCTTAATATTTTAATCATGCTGTTAACCTCGAGACTGGAGAGACGCAGGCGGCTGCCACCCTTCCTGCTGTGCCCCAGCCCCACGTCACTGCACAGCACAGCCCAAGCACAAATCACCCCGCGCTGAGCTCACACGTCCCAAAAGCAACACAAGAAACAGGGGAAGTCAGGGATGTCCTCAGGGCTGCAGGACTCACTTGTACACTCCCCAGTAACTGCAGATCAACACCACAGCACACTCCCTTCCCAGCCAGTCCCTCACCACGCTCTTACAGTGACTGAAATAGAGGATGGAAGGAAACCCTCAACATTCAGCCCGCGTGCGCGATTCATAGGATCATTTATTGCCTAACAAATTCCCTGCTATTTCAGTAACTTAGGACATTTTTGATGTCCTTGATCTGTTTTTCTTTCTTCCCCCTGGTTTCTGTAGCTTGGGAAATTTTGGTCTTCTTTTAAATGTATTATCTTAGCATGTGAGTATCCTAAGGGAACATTTCCAAGACTTGCGCATATAGAGGAGGTTTGCAGGATGCTTGCAGACACATCTATTACAGGACTGCATATTTGCAGGGGATGAGATGTGACAAGCCAGATGACTGCTTCTAATCCTGGGTCCTGTATTGTATTAGGGTAAGCTGAGAATTTACACTGATCACACCCAGGTGGTGCGTTCATCTGATGCTCATTCTGCTCACAAGTGTAGCCACAGTACCTCAGAGAGACATCCAGATAGATATGAAAGGAAATTTTTCCATAGTGCAGAAAGGCAGAAGACCCTCTTTACATTGAAGCGCGGTGAAGGATAAAACCTCTTCCCTATAGCTGCTTGTATTATCCTAAGGTAAGCAGGGCACTGTGGGTTCCCTAGGGAACAAAGGCACTGGATGGTGTTCTACCACTGATTGCTGCTGGTATCACACACAACATGATGGATATTAGGAACACGTGCAAGCATTGACTCAGGCCTTTGAGTCAGTACAGACTGGTGTGTTTGCATGAGGAAAGGGTCCTGAAGATACGAATGCAAAGAAACACCAGAGCAATTGAGTCGCCAGTGGAGCAATCACGTATTCAAAGCTAAGTGAAGTAACCACAGGCTTTCTCTGTGAATGTCCCTATTCTGTCCCTATTCTTCTTGCCACCACCTTGTAAATAGCCACACACCAGCCTCAGCTGGACATATGGGGAGATAATTGATGCAAGCAACTTATATGTAATTACTGGCCAAATAATGAAGGCAATCTCCCGGAGTTTCATTGGGATCTAATAACAATACACACATCATATAGAAAGATACACACATAGCATTTTCACATACATATATTTATCATTATGCCCATGGTTAGATGATTAAACGAGCTGTGAGTAGGCATGAAAGGTCTGTTTTGCTGTTGTATTAGGGGTTTTGAAAGGATGCCAAGAGCTGATTGCTCCTACAATGCAGCAGCTCCTGTTTGGAACACCCAAGCCATACAAAAACATGTGAACTCTTATTTAAACCCATTGTGCAGTTCCCCACTCTTTTTGTTTATTCCACTTCATATTTGTATTATTATCTTCTCTCATCATATGGACAAGAGCTTCATTTGCTAAAGCCAAGTGCGATGCCACAGGGATCAATAGCATAATGATATATTCTCTCCAGCTCAGGATCTGATTCCTAATCTTTTATCTGAATTACTGTATTGATTGGAGGAAAAAAATGGATTACAAATAAAAATACAGGACAATTAAATGCTATGCAATTAGCACTAAGTCTCGACAAAGACGACTTAAAGGCAAGAGGTAGAACTTAGTAATCAGCTTCTGTCCCTACTTTTTTAAAAGATATAAGCCTTTATGCTTCAGTGGTCAGGCCAGCCTCTAATTGGTGTGTGCTAGGAAAAACCTTTCCCAGTGGGAAAACAGGTCTAATTATCCACTGGTGGCTTCCTCCCTACCATCTGGAGCTGTTTATTGCAGAAGGTACATATTGCTCTGGTAGACCAATGGCTTGATCCTCTAAGGCTATTTCTCTGGGAAAATAGCCAGGCTTGCATACCAAATATCCCATTAGAAAGCTGGAAGAACTCCACTGGCTTTAATGGGAATGGTTAAATTTGGAATAACTTCATACGGAGCGTTCATCCAGCCTGAAACACACAAGGAGGATGGTTCGTGTCAGCCTATGAGAGAAGGATCTCTAACACAACACCACTGGGAGCAACACGAGAGAACAGGGAGTTCTGTCTTGAGACAATCTGACAAGAACTCCTCCCCAAAAAGCCCGTCCTAAATTAGTGCAATAAATCTCTGCGTTTGTTGGTATCACTGCGGATTTGTAGATGTGGGAGGGGAAGAGAAAGGGCAATGGGATTTATTTCTTTGGAAATAACAGCAAAAAGTAGAGATGTTCTGGAATCAGTTAAACTGACCTGCAGGCTATGCTATGGGAGCAGCCTTGGCCAGGGCAGTATTTTGAATGCACTGGTAGCATCCAGCTTCTAAAGAATTTGGAGCAAAGGACTTCATTTCCAATATATAAGCACCTAAAGGATGAAAGCTCAATGTTAGCCAGTCTGTGGCCATAGGTCACTCTCTCAAATCTTCATTTATGTCAGGTAATGCCATGCATCATTGATTTCAATTGAGGAGATGCTTATTAATAAGATTTAGCGTGCTGGATTCTAAGTCTAGCAGAATGACCATTTATGTCATCATAATGATCCAGAAAGCTGGAATAACTCATCACATTGCTATATAACTTTCATTAGATTGCTTGCCACCGTTCTCTGTGTTAACAGCTTGCTCAGAACATTGGGCTTCTACTGCAGGTCTCAGGATCCAAGACCCGTATCAAGAATGATGTGAAGCTTGCAAAGGATTCTCTATTAGGAGTGATTAAAAATATTAATACTAGATTAGTTTGGGGAGGATATGAATAAATGGTAACACGATAGAGGCACATAAGGTGATAAATGGCACGGAGAGGTCAGCTGGAGGCTCCTGGTTTTACTTGTCATAGTACAAGAATCCAATTTAATTAAAAGGCTATTCATTTAAAACTGATAAAAGGAAACACTCTTTTCCCATGCAGTATAATTAGGCAGCGGAACTCACTGCTGCAGAGGCAGAGATTTTTGGCTTGCCCCAGAAGAGGGGGTATTCACAGGGGCACAATATGCATCTTCAGCCTTAGAGGGACGTGACATAAGCTTATCTTCCTATCACAAAAACGAGAGATTAAATGCCATTTTTAAAGCCAACTTTTCAGAAGTTAGGTAGGTAGGTAGGAAGTTAGCAAGGTAACAGTGAGCAGACTCAGTAAGTCTGCCTGATGCTCCTCGTCTAACATACACTCAGAATATCAGATCAGCAGTCACCAACACACCCATCACAATAGTGCTGCAATATAATTTCACTATTGTTATTTATTTGCATGCCAGCAAATGCCGTCCAGATTAGGCTCCCATTCTGCTAGGAGCTGTGTATACACACAGTAAGATAAGTGCTGCTAAAAAGCACTTGTGATCTCCATTTAAATTAAGCACAACAGGTATAAGTAACAAACAAACGTAGGCAATGAAAGAAAAGGGATAAAAGCTCTAAAGATAAGGAGTGCCCAGAGGCGCTTCGTTTTGTGTTGTGTAGGTTTTGTCTCTTGTGTGTTGGTTTTTTGTTTTTGTTTTTTTTTTTTCTGTAAGAATCAGAGTAAATGAATTGCCTGGAAGAAGTGTGTTAGACACTGTTTTAAGCAGATACATCCCCGGAAAACAAATTCTGAGTTTCATAATGGCAAACATTTATACAGGAAATCTGATGCTGAGATTTGCGCTTATCCAATCAGGGATTTAAAATACGCCACATAACTACAGATAAGAATCAAAGCTGCTCCAAATACACTTCCCAAGCACTTGGAACTGACAAGATTTAGACCGAGATTTATCAGCAGAAACTATTTTTGAATACCAGGTTGCCAATAAACATGGAAAGTTGCAATCATGGAGTATTCACAGAAAGCGGAGTGGATGAAACTGCCACCAAAGCTCATTTTGAATAAAATGAAGGTGAGGATGGAATGGAAGCGTTTTCCATTTGAAAACGTCCTTCTTTCAAAATCAAAATACGCTGTGAAATTGCACTAATTTTGGCTGCAGGGTATAAGAGAATACTGACGATAACAAGAGGTGTTGGTTTACCATTTTTAGCATAATAGTCTCTGATGTTTCTTTGGGAGATGATTTAAACTCTAATTTTCTACCTGATAAAATATAAATATCAACTCTGAAGCAAAACACTTCAGTTTTGTCAACCGATGAAGTTCCGCCCAAACAGTTCTGTGGGTTTTTTTTTTTTTTTTTTTTGTTTCTATCTGTTCCTGTTATATCACACCAAAAAATGTCTCATGTCTGAGCTAAATGTATTCACGGACCCATCTGTTAAGTCCATTTTTAGCTGAAACCAACAAGACATGGGCCGAGAACTACAAAACTCATCTCCAGCACCAATGGCACTGCCCACCAGAGGGACTCCAACCTGTGATGGATCTTCAGACTCATTTTGCTTGGAGAATTCAAGGATTTATGAAGCACCTCTCCCTTCCCCCCTTCCATTTTGAAGCTTTGATACCCAACAGACATGACAGCCTCCTGCCCATGCATTCAAACAAATGCTGCAGCAATCAGGTCTGTTCTCCTACCAGGACTCCCGCATGGATAAAATGCTTTGGTGCCTTTTGGTGTAATGGAAAGAAACTAATTTGGCTCAATCCCTGGAATTAAATAGCTGTGGGCTGGGGAATCCCACTCACTCACTCACTTTTCTGTTATTTACTCCCATTTCTGAGCTTCTCCCTCCGCTCCCTCCTGGCAATTACCTGCCATCACACAAGATCTGTGGATGTGCAGTCCCCTAGAGATGACGAAGGGAGGTTTTGACAAAGGTCCCTGAGACAAACCGCTCTGGAAGTGACAAAAATGTACATCCCTGCTGAGCTAAACGCGACATGAAAAGGGCAAAGCTGAAGTCAGCTCAGCAGAACTGGTCCCCCTGTGCTCAGAACAGACTCCCTCAGCCGAGACCAGGGCTGCCCTGCTGTTACCTCTCACTTCTGAGCAACAGGACTTCTAACCCAGCACCCGGGGGAGAGAGAAAAGGTCTATGCCTGGTGACATTTCCTGTCTCTGATCCCATCTGTGGCCACCAAAAGTTCATCTGGCATTTCTGAACACGACGTCTGTCTGGGAGGTGTCGGCTGCCAACAAACTCATTGCTATTTGCCATCACCACACCAACAGCTCAGAAGGGAAAACTTCTTCGACCCTCACCTTGAGAATATAAATTAAAGGTGGGGGTTGAGGCATAAAGCAGGCGTGCTTACTGAATGCCCCCTTGGTCATTACCCAAGTATCCCACTGCTTTCACCCATACAAAGGAGGGTACACCACTATTTCTAGCAAAGGCAGATGAGGAATGTCATGCCCAAAACCAGGAGAGCCCGACCGACTGATTTGGGCTGAATATCAACATAAATAAAAGCATTTTGAAACATCACTCTGTACACCTTTAGTTTTCTTTTCTGCAGACAGTAGAGCACAGTGTGACTGTGACAACAACGCAGAGGTGACACCAAATATTGCTGAAGGAAAGCAAAAACTTTCGAACAAAGCATCCACTGAGGGATGTGCAAGCACCTGCACACCCATGAGAGGGGACTCCAGGCTCTGCAAGAGATAGGGAAGATTGACAGCAACCACGGGGAAAAGTCAGTGTTGAAAAGAAGGCCCTTGACAGAGGCTGCTGTGCAGCACTACCGAAGGAAACAGCAGCAAAGACAAAGGTGTAAATTCAGTCCATGCAGCCCTGGAAAATCCTGCTCTTTTCTTCACAAAATAGGCTCTAAGTGTTGTGAATCACCCAATTCCCAGTTTATTTCTGAAAGTCACTCAATAGAGAGAGAGGGAGAGAATAACAGCAGACATCTGTGCTGGTGAGATACACCAGGACCTAACAGCGAACATTACTTCAGTGGGAATTAAACTTTTTCCTTTCTGCGTTCTTGCAGTTGACAAGAATTTTCAAGCCACAAAGGGAAAGGAAAGAAAAGAATTTAGCAGAGTTCTCCATCCCACTCCTGCTCTCGTGGCAGACACAGGTGGATGCCTGGGGAGCAGTACCAAATCAGGATGGATACTATCCTGCCCTCCCCACCCCTCCAGACCCCCAAACCATGACTGTAGGCTTTGACAACCCTTCCAGACAAGGGATCCTGAGTATACTTTCTAATTAATGGATGCAGCACAGAGCCCAGCCACGCACCAACCCTTTGGTGGGGGGCAGTGGGGTCCCTCCACTTTCCACGGTCTCATTACCCAGGCAGATTATCCCATACATGACAGAACAGAGCAGACAGGACACCATTTGGATGGCAAGGAATACAAATGCATGCTAGCAGAGAAGGCTAGCTGCAGCTTTAGGAACTCTGCTCCAACACACTAGGATTTCAAATGGTATTCTGGTGGTTCCCTAGGATTAGAGTAATAGTCTGCTTTGATGACAGCACAGTGCCCATGAGGATCTCAGTACTACTCATCATTTTGTAACAGCTACATCTTGAAAAACACTCCAACAAAATATGTATACAGAAAGAGGAGAATTCATATTGAAATACTTGATTTCAATTGGGTTTCATGGGTCTTGACAGACTCAGGCAAAATGCTAGGGAGGGCACTTCAGCTCGCTGCTTCTCTGTATGGGCTCATTAATTAAGGACTCGTATGAAGGCATCCTATAGCTTTTTCCTGCAGTGGCCATGCAGCTCAGTGATGCTGCTGCTGTTCTATGGGGCTGTTACTGCAATACACATCAGGTCTGAGCCAGCAGAGGCACAGCAGCAGCTCACAGGAGGGCTGCTCCAGCACATCCGTGCTGCTGGAACAGCTCACAGAGCCGCAACAAATTCTCTTTCCTTAATGATGTTACTCCTCTGATCAAAAAGCACCACCTCCTAGCACTGCAACATACATTTTTGAAAGGTTGAGTTCATGCAGTGACTTGGTTACAGAAGGGCTGCTGGGCAGAGAGTCAGTTCATTACATCTATCGGAGGACTCAAGACCTCTCCATCACCCTGAGGACCCCACTCTCAGCACTGCCTGTGCTGCAGGATGAGGGTTTTGCTATCTCTGCAGGGACAGAGGCTGTCTTCCCCAGGACAATGCAGGCTGATCCTGCTTAGTCCTGCTCAAAACTCATCAGTAATAATGAATTTAGCACTGGCTGGCTGAATTCCTAATCTTCTAAGCAAATGCAAAGGGCTGAGGCTTTCAACAGACACGCTGCCTTGGCCTGGAGGGAATGCTTGATTCACACAGTGGGGTTTATCCTATGATCAACTCCATCCAGCTGAAGATGGAGCCAGCCAGCTTCCACAGTTGCCCCAGAGCCCTCATTTCTGGTTTGTGCTAACTTGGCCTTCATCCTATTTCCTCCTTGCCAGGGGGAGGATGAGGACAAAGGAGAACAAGGCAAGGTCCAGCTCTGCCTTAGTCTCATTCTTGCTTCTCCTTGGAGCCAGGGCACATCTCAGCCCTTTGGATTTCCTATGAAACTGAATTGGTGCATCCTAGCAGCTGGTCACAGGACAGTAGAGCACTCAACTCCATAGTCAGATTTCTCACCATTTTTCCTCCTCTCCTTCTCCCTTCCTCCAAGCCCTGTTTCATTGCACTAAGACTCAGAACAGAGCCCATTCAACCCAAAAGAAAAAGAAGCATGACATTCAGCCTACAAGGACCAAACAAGGAAGCAGAGTACGTCAAGAAAGAAAATGAAGAAAAAACTCACAGGTGGTTGCTATCATCAGAATGCTAAACGCTTGAAAACACATGGCTGTATGTAAGTGAAATAAGTAGATATAATTTTTCCTTGTATATATTTAGGTTGAGAATGACAAGGTTGCTATCCACCTCCAGCATGATGAAACTTGAAAAGGGCCAAGGAAAGACAAACACAACCTGCACAGCCTGGCTACTCCAAGTGGAGTCAGAGGGAGATGTTTCATTATACTTTCACGAGGAGCCCTGAAAACGAATAAGAACTGCAGACAGGAGGCAAGGAGGCATAAAAGGGAGACAGAAAAATGCCCTTTAAAAGATCATTTCAGCTGAAAGTGCATCATTTTCCATGGCCATATTACAATGAAGATTATATACTAAGGTACAAAAAAATGTCCCTAAATAGCAGGCTGGGGCATTTACAGTCCTGGTTTAGAGATACATGGATCCCAAGAGTGAGACACATCTTAAGCTGTCAGTAGTCAAAGCAGAGGGAAAAGCCTGGGCTCTGGATTTGCCCATCTATTTTGCTCTCTTCCTCTCTCAAGACCTCTCATACGCAATTACCGAAGCCAGATATGGGAATGAAAGTTCTAGGGGAAACTTTGGGATAGCCTTTGTGATAGCTGAGGCTCAGAAGGACCCAAAGGAACGTGAAAATTTCAGGCACAAAGGTCTTTAAGGTTGCAGGCTTCAGCTTCTGTTCTTAGCAAACGATTTCCAATTGTCCGGAGTTTCTCATCTCTCTTTTCCTTCTCACCTCTGGCATTATCAGCTGCTGCTGGCAGTGGCCTTCAGGGAGAAAAAAAAATCAGTTCCTTCCTTTTTCTGAACCTCTGATCTTAATTAGGCCCATTCTGCACCTGCCTTGATGACACACGAAGAAAATTAATGTGACCAGTGGCCACTTCAGACTTCCATGGGGCCTATGGGAGTCTCCAATTGCTTCCACTGTTGGGCCACGTCAAGGGTAAGAATGAAGGGCTTTAATTATTGACCCTGCCAAACAGGGGAATGGCAAGGAGATGGATATTTGGCTACATCATAGGGTCAACGTGGGATCCAGATAACAGCATTTGGATGGGAATACAGCAAGGGTTGTCATGACTAAATAAATTGTGAGTGTGGAGCCTTCCAGCAGCATACAAAAATCACACGTCTGCCCGTGCTGGCAAATGAGCCAAGGCAGCATGATGAACAGTGCTGCTGAAGTTCACAGAGCTGATAGTGATGCATGTTTCCAAGCACTTGCACAAGCACTGGTCCTAAAATAGAGCATCTGAGCACCCACAGCCATCTCTGCACACAGCACTTCCAACTCCACCCCCCTTGGTTTAATCCTTCATAACTCTGCTGAGGACACAAGCTATGGCATGACCTTCAGGGCGAGCAGCAAGGAGGAATTATGTGCAAGAAGGGACAAGAAAGTCAATACTGTTTTTCTTTCCATCACAATATTTTCCTGGAGTAAAATACTTTTATCAACACAGAGAAAAAAAAAAAAAAAAGATTAAACTATAAAAAAGAAGGAAAGGATGCCTACATTTTGGGGGAATCATAAACACTGGTGATGCACAGGAAAACTTTCATGCATTCTCACCTGTGTGCACATTCACTTACAGAACCATTTTAACAGAGCCATTAAAGCAGGTATTTCTCATAGGAGTAGCAGAACACCAAAGAAAGGAAAATCCATCCCAAAGTATTCCCCATCCCTCAGCCACCTCTAGTTGGAAAGATCAATATTCCAGTACAGAAATCTGAAGCTGTGAAGTCTCCTGTACAACTTCACCTTGCTTCAGTGCCCAGCCATGGCCACACGTGGGGCTGACTGCAGCTCAGCACACATCTGCCTCCTTTCTAATGCCATCCTTCAATGGAAACCCTTTTGTGCTTAGGGTGGATGAGCTACGCCTGTAGTGAGGTTTTAAACAAGCCCAGCTTTCAAGTCATAGCTCCCAGTAAATAATTCACCATTTCATAAAAAAGGGTCGACATGTTTATCACCTATATTTTTATGGGGTATCCGATGACATTTTATAGCATTTATTTGGCTGCTGATGAATCAAACCCAGACAAAGAGAGCATTTGACATATTTCTGTTAACGCATGCCTGTACTCCCATCAAACATCTCTTGGGCTTCCCTGCAGCCCAGCCATTCCCCAGCAGCAGCACCTTGCTCTGCAGGGGAGCTGATGGAGCCGGGTCCTTGCACACACCTGCCGTCGTGCTGCACATCTATGCCAGCAGCACGGCCTGAGCACAGCCACTGCGTGGGCTGAGCACCATATGGGCGAGCGTAAGCGAGTCAGCGAGACGCGAAGCAGCTCTTTGGAGTCAAATTTAGCCAGGAGTCAACTTTTTCTTTCTTTCTTTCTTTTTTTTTTTCCCCCCCTAGGAAGATTTTCAGCTTATGTCAGGAGAAATTAAAGGGTAAAGATATCTCACGCATTGCATTCTCTCTCCCTATATCACCCCATTTCCCTCTGTTGGCTCACAACGTCAGATCCAATAGCTGAATTCCCCCATAGCTCCGGCTTGAAACCATGACCCTACAGGGATGGCTTTGAGTTGTGGAATGCCAACACCAGGAAGACAACCTCACCCTGCGGATCCCAAGCTTCACCCATCTCAAAATCCAACCACCATTTTCTCCTCAAGCTCTGGAGAAAGGCGAGAACAAGACTGGTGCTCCATGGAGTCAAGAGTTGAATTCATTCATCCTTATGGGTCCCTTCCAACTCAGGGTATTCTACAGTTCTATGATTATCTCTCACTGCAGGAAAAGTAGATGCTGCTTCTAGAGCTCCAGAGACAGCCACTGTCCCTTTTTTGCATGGATGTAAAATCTCTTTTAATATTTTATGACACACACACAAAAAAATAACAAAGCTTGAAATGATATGTAGGTGTGCGTGGCGTATGAAGGACAATTTCACTCAATCCTACAGGCAAATTATGGCTCCCTGGGTAATTAGTAGCTGATATTTTTAAACAGATGGGTCCCTCTGGCTGTGGGCAACTACAAGGCTGAATCAATCCTGAACGTGTATTATATTAATTTCCGAGATCCTTGTCTCTGTGGACAAAAACCTGCTGTCTTCCTATGAACGTTATAATGATGAGAACATTAATATTAGATAATCATGACTTTAAAAGATTAAATGAAAAATGGTGATGATGAGGAAAAGACATTATGTTAAATAAAAGCGCTGCCTGTGTAGGCTGCTAAGACTCATCTGTTGACAGATTCAGACTGAAATAATAAAAGCAAGAGGAAGGAAGAGGTGGTTTCTTTCTGTCCAAAGTAGTAGAGGTGCAAATCTTAGGAAGGACTCCCAGGGAAACGGAGTTGTTCAGAGAGAAAAGGCATCTTCGTTGATCTATAGTAGAAACGCTTAGCCCCTTTTTATAATGCTTTTCATCCTCAGTGCTTTTCATCTTTTCAGTGCATGCTCACAGGTTTGATTTGCCCGATTATGCTCCTAACAATAAAAACACAGAGTGCTTCTGCAGGCTTTCTTTGAAGGATCTCATGAGGTCAGGAAGAACCTCTGATATGGACAACTTTCTTATCTGCCATCAGAGAGATGGAGCCGTACAGGACACGGGTGCAGGTGGGCAAGCCTTGCAGGAGAGCCAATATCTGAAGCCTAGATAAAGGCTGGGTGACTGATCCTATGCACAAGAATCAAGGTATAGTCACCAAGGAGCAGGAGCTGAAGAGAGGATCAGGGAGCAAGAGGAAGATCAGAAGACAGCACTGGAGCAAGCTGAGAGGCAGAAAGAGATGGGTTATAGGCACAGAAGCCTCACTGTTCCCCCAGAAAGCAGCTATTATCTCCCTGTCAGCTGAGGCAGAGCTGCTGCCCTGGGAGGTCCATCACCTGCAGCAGGAGTGGGACAGAGCTGCTCCACCAGCCTTAGCAAGCTGATATCAGAGCTCTAAAACCCTGTGGAAGTGAATCCTTAGGTCCTTCCAGGAGCATTAATTCATGTATCAGCTACTGGACCAACAGGGATCCTAGGATCCTAAGCCTGAGGAGCATGGCCGTGCTCCAGCACCACAAACACTGCAGCCTGGCAAATCCCCAATGCTGCCATATTCTTTTCTTGTTTCAGATTTTTGCCTCTCTCCCCCTGACTATGTCTGAGCAAGGTAGAAACAGTCACTGAAGAGGCAGAGACCAGCCTGTTCATGCCTGCATCCTTTGCTGAAGGCTAGCACAGGGCAGAACTCTAATTGCTTGCCCAGCCCCATTCCAGGGCATGAAAGAAGCATGTTTTCTCCCTATCCTTTCATTCTGCTTGCTCCAAAAGAATTTTATGAATATAAAACCTTACTGCTGTGCAATAAGCACAATCCTCTTAGAGCAAAATCTGACAAGAGCTGAAGGCATCTTAATGGACGTATTATTTCAAACGTTCCTTTCTGTTTGATATCTGGCAGGCAGAGGGAAGAGTGACTGGGGGGTGCTGGGGATATCATACTGCTGGGGACATCATACTGCTGGCCTTCCTCCTTACCTCTCCTATTCAGATTATTTCCCCCCTGTAGGTGACCTTTTAAATGCTGCCTCTGATCTGGACCTGAATGAGAATTTCTGACCCTTGATGAGAAAGGTAGAAAAGGAAAGTTTTTCAATAAGGTTCAATACAACCCTTTAAGCCTGTTGCTTTCATCTATTTTTGTGTGGAATTTAAGGATTTGTCTTTTTTTTTTTTTTTTCCCCAGCCCCCCACCTCACTTTAGCTCCTTTCTGATTGAATTACATCAGGAACTGAGAGTCAAAATGTTCACTGTAGCAGTAATAAAGCTCCTTTGCACTCTAAAATCCCAGAAACTGCACTGCACATCAGCAGTGATTTCAGTGCTGATAGCTCTGGGTGAGGATGCAAGCACCTCCTTCACCCCCCACCATCAGGATTTTAATCATAGACTCATAGAATGACCTGGGTTGAAAAGGACCACAGTAATCATCAACTTTCAACCCCGTGCTGTGTGCAGGGTCACCAGCCAGCAGACCAGGCTGCCCAGAGCCACATCCAGCCTGGCCTTGAATGCCTCCAGGCATGGGGGAGAAGGCACGTTTGCTTTGCAGTTTGGCAAGATGCTGATTGTCCTGGCTGCAGCCAGGCACCACTGCCCATACATACCATTGCTATCCACTACCAGTCGTGCCTTGACTTTTTTCTGCCCTGCACAATGCAGGAAAAAAAAAAACAGCTTCACAGCTTGGGCAAACCTCCCCTCTGTTCCCCCTTGAGGAACATTATGTCAACGGATCCTCATCAAATCACTGATTATAATAATTAGGACAGGATGATCTCGGAGCTAACAAGTACGGTGCCTGTGTTCATGATGCAGTCAACAAACTTATCCTTCGTTCCCCTTTGCCTCTTCTTTCCAGCATGCAACCAGGGCTAAAGCCTGACTCCCCCCCCTCTCCCAGCATGCTTATAGGACTCTACACACTGGGATGCTCTGGTTACCACAGGGATGGAGATTCCCAAGCTGTCCCAGCTGCTGCAGTTGTTAAAATAAATTAAGATACAACCTTTCCCCTACCCCCTCCCAAGAAAAAAAAATAGTAGAAGCTACAAAATGCAACACAATTCCAACTCAGATACTTTGAAAACTTGATTGAATGTGTTCCGGACTTCAAATTTCATGGCCCTGAAAAATTCCTATTGATTTTAATAGCACAGTTCAGGTCCTGACGCACATTGATTTCCATTAGCTTTCTCTCTCCTTCTGTTGTGCTGCTAACACCCATTCTCCTGGGATGCGACAACCCTATTTTAACACACTGCTTTCTCTGCAGGGGATAGAGCTTCATTAGCAGCCTGAAAAGGTGGGAGGGAAGCAAGTTAGCTCTGGGACATATGGCTGGGCCAGATCTGTCCCTGGTGTAAATGCAGTTAACTCGGTGCATGCGCTGTTCTGGAAGCAAATCTGGATCCGACCCACTTCCATGCAGTTTTTGAGCTTATTGCTGGGGTCTGAGCCCTATTCTGGATCATCATCAGCTCACGGTGAGGCTGAGGGTAAGGATCAGGCATCTACAGGGACAAAAGTAAGCAGAAGGAGGGACGTTAAGAAACGCCTTCTCATCCTTACGCTCAAAAACGAGGCAAGGAAGCGGTCTGCACAAAAGTGGCAAGAGAGGTAAAATGATGATAACGATAATTTGCCTTCCCTCCTCTACTTCGCTCTCCCCGAGAAAATGCTTCAAAGAAAGGAAGGAAAAATCTCAAAGCCCTGAAAAGCACATTTTCTCCATTAAGCTTATCGATTATCTGAGCAAACCAGAGCAAGATCAAAAGGAAAAGAGGGAAAACCTGCAGCTAATTAGAGAAACAACTGCGTAAAAGCAAAAATATCAGGAAGCAAGACAAAACCGTGGCGTGGATGGGGGGAAACCACAGTGCATAGCCGTCAGCATTCAGGAGAAAGCAGAGAGCATGCAGCCAGTCATTGTCACAGCAGGATGGCAATGGGCTGAGTTCAATCTAAGTGCCCATCCTAGGCAAGGTGTACCTGAGGTTGGGAGTTCTCCCATTCCCCAACGCTATAGAGATTGAGTTGATGCTCACCAGCATCACCAGCACAGCTTCCCCTGATCTCAGTGCTGCTTAATCACCCATCATTTTGTATATCTCAGCTACCAATGCTCTGAGGGCAGGCTGGACACACATAGCTTTGTATGCTCCAGCAGCACCTCAGCCTGTGCCCACAGGTGGGCAGCCAGGAGAATCTGACTGCGCTGTGTAAACCTGTGCTGCTTTTATGGCCACTGGAGCATATGTTTAAGGCTTGGTTTTCAGAGGTGCTAAGCAACCTGTGCAGTTCAACGGGAACTGCTGTCACATTTGAAAAATCAGAACAAGAAACATTCAGTCACAGTGGTGTGCTGGGTGCTGCACAAATCAATAGGAGAATCAATAGAACAAGATTAGTATGGGGGCACGGGTGTACCAACATGCTCATAACCCCCAGCTATTTGCAAACACTTGCACATCCCTCTCTAGAAACACACGCACTCCCTCTCACGTGCAGATGCTCTTACACATGGCTAAATCTGCACAAATGCTCATATAAATTCAAATTAGGAAAATACTTTATTGACATGACAGGCACTATAAGCACAGCCAAGGCGTAAGAAGAGAAACCTGTCCAAGGGAGATAGGATTCAGCAACCAGGTTGAACACACAGAGCTTTGCCTGGCATGGGTAGCGTAGAGAGATAAGACTGGGGAAGCAGTTCTGCCTCAGCAGCTCTGCCAGGGCAGCCCAGGGCTCCCCAGTGCCTCCAGGAACTCTCTTCATCCTCACAATACTCCACCTCCATGCCCAGAGAGGCGGTGGTGCCCCATCCCTGCAGACAGCCAAGGTCAGGCTGTTGGGGCTGTGAGCACTGCTGGAGCTGTGGGTGTCCCTGTGCACTGCAGGAAGTGGCACCAGGCGGCCTTTGAGGGTCCCTTCCAACTCTGAAGGGTCCACAGCCAGCTGAGTGCTGGTGAGAAGAAAGGTCCTAAGAGATGTGGGTGAAAACAGCTGGGAAGAGTCCAGCACCTCGCACATGAATCATGCACAGAGCCAAAGCTGGAAGAGAATTTCCCTCCGGGTGATGAGGATGCAGCTGATGGAGATGATTGTGGTTGGGAAGGAATTTCCCTCAGGGGACCTTGGCAAGGGCTGATGAGGGGAAGGATGACAAAGGTATGTTTTCTTCTCCAGCACAGAACAGGAATTCAGTGAATGCGCTGCTCACCTCTTTGGAAACATTCCTCTGTAACAACCTCAGCTCCCTACCAAGGCCAAGTCTGGTTCCTCCCTGGGGTGCTCTCAGCCTCTGGAAGTCCAGGAGGTCTGGGATTCAGCCCCATCTTGTACAGAGGGACCCTGAGCCCATACCTCCTCAATGTGCTTCAGCCAACCCCTCCACCAGCTCCACCACATCTCAGCACAGCTAGAAAACACAGAGGGAAAGAATGGGCGACGCAAGCAATTATTCTACAGGTTAGGGAGAGTCAGGGAGCAATGATGTCAAAAGACTTAATTTTATGCATCTGCAGATAGAAGCCAGAGCAGTGGAAGAGTTAAGTTAAATCTGCCGCTTGCTGCATGCACATTGACCTGTTGTTCCGCTCCACAAAGACCTTTCTGCTTACAGGAAAATGCAGGCTAGGAAAAAACATCTTGTTTTTGATAACCCGTTAAAACAAAAGCCACTTTCTGTTCCAAACATTCACAGGAGCTATATAGGTGACTATTAAGTAGACCTTTAGTGAGGAAGCACCTTTTGTTTGCATGAAATAATCACTCTAAAAGCACAACTAGACATACATGACTTCTGAAATTTCTCCTCCTTCCCATAAATCTGCTGTGCATCTCCTGCAGCTCCCAGTTCCAGCACGAGGCTCAATAACCAACCTTGGGCTGGACAATCCATGTTTCCCATGGTTATAACAGCACCCAAGGATGAGGTAGAAGGGGTTAGGCTGGGAAACAAAGGAGGATACAACCACCATTTGAAAGTGCAGAGAACATTTTAATTAGACGGCAAGATGCAATTACTCGTGTTGGAGTTTTGCCAGCTAATATCCATGCAAAATACCACAGGTGTGAATGGACAAAGGGTTTGGGGACCTCTGCTTTATATCAGTAAGGACACAGCAATCCTGCTCAAGGACAAAGATGGAAAGCTGGGTGCATGGAGGCAGGTAGGCTGACATAAGGACAAACGCTTGTCAGAACAGAAGGACAAATGAAAGAGCAGCTCTGATGGAGCAAGCCAGGGAAACCACTGCTTTCTATGGTTTGGCACTGAGGAAGGAATCAAGGCGCAGAGTGGTTAAAATCCAACTGGTGTAAAGTTCTGGACTTCAGCACTCAGTACCTGCTCTTACATGGTGGCACTTGGGGACATGGCGATTAATGGGTACGGCAGGGATGGGCTTGGTGAGCTTGAGGTCTTTTCCAGCCTCCATGATTCTGTAATTCTGTGATCTTCCATCTGACTCTGCTCTCTGACTCCAGCCCTATGCAATGACAGATCTCCTGCTTTCTGCATCAGTCCCTCTGTGGAGCAGAGCATGGGAAAAGCTTTCGTAAAGTAGAAGATCCTGATTTAGTCAGCAATAGAAGAAGGTACAATACTGCAGGGAGCAGCATCCACTTCAATTTGGCTTCAAAAGTAGAAGTGAAACAAAATGCAGGAAGAAAAAAAACCAACAGAATCCAGACTGGCAGCCCACCTCCTGCCCCATGGGAAGGTTTGAGTTAGAGGAACTTGCATTGCGTTGGCTGATTGCAATTACACCATCCGCTGTCTGGCTGGAAATAAAATGAAATTGCAACAGAGTTCCAGCTTTAATTGAAATTTCCTGGGATCTGTTATTACACGGCAGCGATTGTTCTGCAGCACTAATGAGCCTTTGCTCAGATGATTATCCAAGTGTCTCTCCAGTCGCTATTTCATTATTGTATTATTAATGATCAGATAGGATTGTCACAGCTGAGATGAAACTTGAACATCTGACAACAAGGCAGAGCAGCACACGGATCAGAGCACGTGGGTGACTGCTGTGACATCCCCTGCCATAGTGGCTGCAGTGTCAATGCACCAAGCTTGGAGCACATGCCAATGCCAGGATATTGCTCCATTTCATTTTTGGTGCCTTGCACTTTTCTGCTGCATGGACTTTGCCGTCCAGGTGACTTCCTTAAGATAGTCTCCAGACTTGGTCTTCCATGAAGAACTATTTTGTTCTTTTTTGCTTTACTCATTCGCTAACAAGGCTAAGACTAAACACAGAAACCTTTTATTTCATTTCTCTTTCTCATCAAGTGAAAGATTCATTCTTGGCATCTTTCATTACTGGCATCAAGAGCCCCCAGAGTCCTCCTGAGCAATTATCTGGGTTTCATGGCTTGAACAGATCGGTGAAATGGTTTTGACACAGGCTTACCCAGCCCACGTTGCTTTGCTTGGAAGTAATTCAGACCCCTCTCATTCAGCACATTGTCCTGAGCAGAGTCCTGCAAGGAAGCAGGCAGGATCCTGCATGCTCTCTGCTTGGCATGGAGCTGGGCCAAGGCTGGGAGCTGTTAATTTTGCTGAGAGGAGATGCACGAGATTTGGCAGCACAGAGGGAGACCTGGCTGGCTGCTGCCCTGACTGCCCTCAGAAGCAGCTTTCCCTGCCCCCAGGGATGGAGCTGTACAGAGCATACAGAGCACTCACAAGCTATATGTGGCCCTAAACTAATCCACATCCCCAAAATTCACCATTCCTTTCAGCTCTGATCAGAACCCAGGAGTTCTGGTTTTGCTCATTTCTGACTTCTTGTGCTCCTCTGTGGGCGATGTTGGGCAAATGATTTCACTACGTCAGAAATAACTGAAATACAAAGTGGGACAAAAAGTTCAATCCCAAAGCCAGGTGATATTTTAGAGGTTTTTTTTTTTTTTTTTTCCTGTGTGATGCAGTTAGAAACAGAGAAGGAACAGCTTTAAAACAGCAGGAAATACTTGTAAAATCAGAGTTGAAGGAATACTTTCCCTCAATGGAACTATCTGTAAAAACGCAGAACTGTCAAGCCTTTATTTATTTTTGTCACTACAAATTCTTCTTCCCTTTTTCTATTTTTTTTTTTTTTTTAACTTAAGCAAGAAGTTTTAACCCATGAAAAAAAGATAATGGTTCCCTTGGGGCTGTCTGAGTGCTTGAGCCATTATTAATTTTTTATCAAGTCTTTGTTGCCCGTGATCCTACGCATATATTGGTGATTGGACCAAAAAATGCATTCCACTAATATTTGGTTTTACCATTAAATAAATATTTCAATGTTTAAATAACCCTCTGCACCCAGAAGTGCAAGAAGTCTGGAGATCTTCATGGGGGAAAATACACTGGTAAGTGCTGGGTGTTGTTCCTAATCCTGATAAAAGACAATCTATGTGTCTGGGAACCATTTTCTTAAAACCCCAGCAGAGATTCTTGCTTTTCTTTTTGTTCTTTCTCAAGCACACATCACACGCGATTAGATCATTATGGTCTATCAATTTGTCATATTTCAGCAATTTTTTTTCTTTAAGGATCTAAGATGAGAAATCACTAAAAAGGTCTAAAACTGGAGAAAAATCATTTTACAAGAAACAATTGCTCCAATTTGATGTCAAAACACGTAATATTCTTCTCCCTTGAAAGAACGTGAGAGAAATCACATCCCCAGCAGCAGTGATTTCCCTGTGATTTTGGCACTTGGGCTGCAGATACCTTTCTCAGAGATGACAGTGAAGCTTTCATTTATGTGGCAGATGCCTTCCTGCTGAAAGGCTCCACCTTAAGCCAACCCCCAGTGCCATCTTGGATATTTGTTTAACCTATTTATCTAACTATTCACGTTGCTGGTGGTGGGGCTGAGATAACAGAGGAGGTGTGGTGGAGTTCCACGCCAGGAAGGAGCTCAGCAGGAGAAAGAGAAGTGCTTTGCCAACTCCTCCAGCAGGCTGACCCGAAGCTAGCTCAGAGATGGCCACCCAAGCACCTGCCACGGCTGGGGGCAAAGCAGAGCAATGCACAGAATCAGCAAGAGAGGAAAAGACCTCTAAGATCATCAAGTGCAACCGTCAACCCATCACTGCAATGCCAACTCATGGAATCATGAAAGTTGGAAAAGACCTCCGAGTTCATCACGTCCAACCATCCTCCCCTCCTCGCCATGCCCACTAAACCTGTTGTGCTGAACAGGAGGATTGTTTCAATACGAAATGAAGATCTGTCAATGAGACACCACTTCATTAACCTGTTGGCCCAGCCCAAATCCCATAGATCCACAGCTCCATCTCAACGTGTTTCAGCCACACCAGCCTCTCCCTGCACCCCCAGGTCATCAGTATGCTGTGCTCGCAGGTTAAGGAAGACAAAAAGGTCCCTGTGGCTCCCATCTGCCCCGCTAGAAAGGATGAGCTGATTGTGTTCTACCTTCAATCACAAGAAATAATCAATCTGTAATTAAGAGCCTTCTCTCCAAACCCTCTGTCAGGTCTTTGCCTCTTCCCCCTCGCATCCCCCATCAGTGTGCAGTCAGTTTAATGAGATTTCTCAGTAACAAATGACCAGTTTGTAATAATTATATTTTCTTCCATAATTGCCGTAAAAATGATTTAAAGCAGAGAAGGCTCCAATTTATTAAGCATCAAATTTTCTGTGGTGAACTTTTAACTACGAAAAGAGCCTCTGAGACTGAAGGAGCTCTCCTCCCCCACTCGGGGCTTTGCCATAGCCCTGAAATATTGATGGTTTGTGGATGAAAATGTAACGGTGGAAATTTGACTCCTTTATGGAAATAAATGAACCCCGTGGCAGGCAGAGCCCAGCTGCCCTTTCTTCATGCCTTATGGCAGCAAGGCAAGAGAAGGGAGGAGAAGCTGCACAGAGAACAAACCTATCCTCAGCTCATCCCAGCCCCATGTTCTCCCAGCTCATCTTAGCTGTGTGCATGTCTATGGGGGAAAAGCCCGCAGCCAAAGGGAGTGTAGGTTCCCAACTGTGGGCTTGGTGAGTTGGCAGAGATGCTGAGAACACAATGGTCACCCTAAATAACATCATCTCAGGGCTCCTGCTGCTTGGAGGACCCAAAACCTGTGAGTTCTCAGGTGTGGGAGATCAGAGGGAAAAACTCAAAGATTGGAATTCGCTTCCCTCAAGCACAGCTGCTCCTCAAGGCCGACCTCCACACTGACTCAGCACTCTTCTGGCTTTTCCTCAATCTCTGGCAGACCTGGCTTTCTTCTCTACCATTAACATAAACCTTACATCCACATTTTTTGCTAAAACCGCTTGCCACCTGGACCTTATAACGGGACAGAGCATCTGGGCAAAACCTAGAAATGGTTTCCAGACTTAAAGGCTTCATTTGAAAAGCACTCTACTGCCTTTGATAAAATGCAACGCTCGAGTTCTGCAATTGTTTTTGAGTGAGAGACCACAGATAAAGCAGTTATTTAGGCAAAGTCATGTAGATAGTTCTGGAGGGAATGAGAGCCTAAAGTTTGACTTGTGCACTGCCACAGCATCTACCAGAGCTGGGAAAAGAGCTGGGAAAAGCTGGGAAAAGAACCCAGAGTGCTGGTTCTCCATCCCCATCATCAAACACAAGCTCTTTCTTACATTTCCCTCAGTGTTCCTCTCCATTAAACTTTGATGTACTTTGCATCATAAGTCTTTTCCCAGCAAATCTGGTGTTCTTTCATTTTTACTGTGGCTGATTATTTATAGCACAAAGGCAGAGTCACCCAGCTGTGAGGTGATATAAAAACGTCACTAATGCTAAAGAAATGGATCCCACATCATTAGTTTTCCGATGGCTCTCATTTCGAGTCAGCAGCGTGTCCTGCACTTTTGGACCTTGTTTTTTTTTTTTTTTTTTTAATGTGAGATGTGCGGAGGAGATGGTGGAGATTTTGGGATAATCAGCAAGCACCGTGCAGGCATGAGAAAGCTGCCACTGTAGTTATGCCTACTGCCTACCAGAGTGCATGGAATAAGGCCCAGGTGGAGCGTAGGACCTGGCACAGAGTGGCAGTCTTGCTGTTGTTATTATGTGGTGCATCTCAACACCCATCTGGGAGAAAGCATCCTGAAACTGTTAAGTGGGATGGCTCAATATTAAGCATACCAAGCACCTGGAGATGGACAACAATAGGGCCAATAAGATCCTGACCTCTGCTTTGCCTGGTTAGCAGTAAGACCTCGAGGAATGAATTTTGAGTCCCATCTCCCATTCTGTGCCATTGGAATCTCTTTGTCTTAAGGACTCAAGCTGCTCCCAAACCTCTTGCAAAAGTCTGCCTCGAGTCTCCCTTGGTGTCACTGGAAGCTTGGGCAAAGTCCTGGTTTCATTTCCTCTCTACAGCTCTGCCAAACTGCTCTCAGCACGGAGAGCATTGAAATGCAAAGCACCTCCTGCTTCCTTTTACCTTCAGCTGAACAGGGAGGGAAACAGCTCCTAGCAGCTGGCTGACCTTTCTGCAGCATGACTTGTTATGGAGCAGTGATCCATGACCCCCAGTGGTGTGGATAATTACAGCTCAACAGGGCCACCATTGCTAATACAAGAGGCTATTGAGATGGTTGGTACTGGTTTCCTACTCCAACACTTTGAGTAGCTCATTACAGAATCACAGAATGGCCAGGGTTGGAAGGGACCTCAAGGATCACGAATCTCCAACCCCCTGCCACACGCAGGGCCACCAACCTCCCCATTTAATACCAGCCCAGGCTGCCCAGGGCCCCATCCAACCTGGCCTTGAACACCTCCAGGGATGGTCGGGGCATCCACAGCCTCTCTGGGCAGCTGTTCCAGCACCTCACCACTCTCTCTGTAAAGAACTTCCTCCTGACATCCAACCTAAATCTTCCCTCCCTCAACTTAAAACCATTTCCCCTTGTCCTGCCGTTTTCTACCCTTTCAAAGAGCTGATTCCAAGAGTTGATTCATGCTTCCCATCTTCCTCCTCTTCACCTTCCAAGGAGGGAATGGATGGAAACAATCAATTCCCTTAATTAGGACAAGGGGCAGTTTGGGCAGGCAGTAGGAGACTGAACAAGTCTGGCTCATAAGGGAAGAGATTATTTTAATGAGGCCTAATTCTATTATATGAAAAATGATGAACAATCAATGTGCAATCATGCTGATAGGGAGTGGCTAAAGATTTTGGCCTTTGGTATGCGTGAAAAAACTGATTTTCTATACTTTGCAGACAGAGAGGAAAATATGAAAGAGAAGAGGAAAGATAAAAGGAGCCGGATCCTTGCAAAAGGTAAATTGGCACAATTTGACAGCTTTCTGATTAACAGCAATGAAAGATGTGGCCAGGAGACTTTTAACCAGCCTGTTGTTTACCGGCGGCTGTTGAAACCCAGCGCCTTGTTTCAAAGCACTCCTGTTACACAAACCTCCAGCACGCCTACAAAAGGCTGTTAATTTAATTAATTATCCCCGGTAAATGGACCCCTAAGGGCTCCCAGAGGTAACATGCATCTTGGCAAGGAAACAAAACAACTGACAGCAGCATCTGCCTTGCTGAAAATTATGGTGCCCACCTAGCGACATTGAAGCAGCTCCATCCCCTTGCTATGTCCTCAGGGTGGGAACAGCACCAACCCCCACCCTGCCTGCAGACCCTATGCTGATGCTGGGGGTACGGACAGGCTCCATCCAGCTTAGATTTCCTGCCCTGGACACGAGAGTAGCACTAACCCTCTTTCTGCTAGCTCTGTGCATGTTTGCACAGGTGCACACACACTCCAAACCAAGGGTTTCATCCATATGGTTTGCAAATTTCCACGCACCAGCACCGCCTGCTCTGCCAGCATCACACTCAGAGAATCGATTTTTGCTTTAGAAGGTAATGAGGCCATTTTTAACACGATGAACTCAATCACACCCATGGAAAAAGACTTAGCTTCCTGATGATTCCCCCTCCAAATTGACTCAAGAAAGACATAACTCCTTCCTTTGCTATCTATGGTGGTTGGATGAGCTCTAGCTGGAGTAAATCAGACAAAGCCCACACTCTTTGGTGACGCTTTGCCAATATTTGGAAGCTGAAGACCATGCTCAGAAGACCTTGGGAAGGTCATTCCACACATTATCTGCAAAGATCTCGTCTCCTATACTTGAAGGAAGGTCTACATGGGCTATTTTAGTATTGCTTTTCCTCCTTGCAGGAAGTGTATGAATGGCATGCAGCCTTACCTCTGACAAAAGGAGACATAAAGCAGTACCCACACTCTAACACATTGTTTTTCTGCAATTGCACAAAGGTCAAAAAGTAAAGTTTCCCAGTGCTGTGTTACTATCATTACAGCTTTTTTTTTTTTTTTTCCCATTGGCTCTTTCATATTTGTTGGCACATTCGTTTTGGATACACGCAAAAAAGAGCCTCCCTGCAAACCCACCACTGCATGCTCTAACCATGAGAAGACGACCAACTGCAGAAGACTGATTATTTGCAGCTTAACAAGCAAGAGGACAAACAATAAAAAGCAGGGATAATGCATTATGAAATGTACTTTGTTCATTTATTTGACAACTGCAGTTTAGTTGTAATTAATTATGATAATGCTTTATGGCTCACCAGTTAATGTTCTGTAGTATAATTTGTTTGAGTCTCAGTAGTACGAGGACTCCTCTTCAGTCTCCTGCTGCTAAATCTGTTACGTTGCAGGGAAAAGCCTGACATTCCAAGAGTGACAATTACAGAGGGCACTGCTGAGGGAGGGTACAAATTAAAAATGTGCTTTGGGAAATCTGTCAGCGTTGCATGCACAGAGATAGGGCTTTGGCAGCTTTGCCTTTGACTTTCCTGAGGGGAATATGAGGGTCTGCAGACAGCACTGACTCCATCCAGAAAGAGTTGTTGCCATTTCTCATGGCTGCGGCATTCAGCTGCAAGGTTTTTCCTGACAGTGCCTCCCCCTGCAGCAGGGTCCAGGTCTCTGTGGGAGCCTCTCAGTGCAGACAAACAATAAATAATCATGTCCGTCATGGAGCGTAGGTAGAGTGCTGTAGGCAGCTGGGAGGCTTTTATACATTTATCCTTCAGGCCTACAGAGTCTGGGTGGCTCGTTCATAGGCTGAAATGATATTGGTTTCACACTCTATATTGCTTTTCTTATTAGATCTGGACAGAGCAGTCCTTGTCTGGAAATCAGCAACTGTCACATCAGTTTTACCTGAATGCATACAGCCCTCTGGACAGGCTCCAGCCTAAGGAGCATTCTTCCCCCCTGTCCTAAATACAGTCTCTTCCATCCATGAGGGGTCTAAACCCCCTCTGCCCTCCTTCAGCCCTATGCTTCCTGCTGTGTCAGGCTGCCAGGCTTTGTGCACTGCTCCTGGGGATGTAGAATTCATAGACCCATTAATGTTAAAAATGACCTCAGATCTCCAACCCCACCCCACCATGTCCCACTGACCACGTCCCTTAGTGGCGGGGTCACTGTCCCCAGAGGTGTTCCAGAACCACGGGGATGCGGCACTGAGGGATGTGGTCAGTATGGTGGGATGAGTTGGCATTGGATTTGGGAATCTTAGAGATCTTTTCCAATTATAATGACTCTATTCTATGATTCTACCTGCGTGGGTGCTGTGCTGAAGGCAGAGCTGTGCTCAGATCTTTTACCATCCAGCATCCCATCCTCTGCATTGCCCTTGTTGCTTTCTATCCTGGGACCCTCGCCATAGACACCGTACATTGCCATGATTCTTCTGGCACACCTCCCAGCACTCCCTGAGACACAAACAGCAGTAATTATGTTTAAGCAGAACCTATTAATGCTTTCAGGGATCCAAAGAGAAACCTTTCCCAAAATCTTAGCTAAGAGATATGGGAGGAAGTTGCTGAGCGACCAGTTCCGTAGTCTTCTGCTTAATTACCAAAGTCTTTAATGACTCTTCTAATGAGTTGCAAAAGTCTAGATGCATCCTTCAGAGAGCCATTAACTATGGAGCAACCTGAGAAGAAATTCTCTCCTCACCAGCTTGCAGAAAGCCTGGGAAAGACCAAAAAATCCCAATCAGCCACGTGGTGCTTTGTACAAAGCATCAGCTCTCACTTTTGGGAACGCAGCAGGAAGCAGTTCTCCTTTAGACTCTGCTTTTGAGGTACAGGTATGGGGTAAGACCCAGATGTTCCTCCCTGACACGCTCCCTTCTCCTCCCCAAGCTTTCTGAATGGTGTACCTGCAGCAGCAGTCATTAAAGAGGACCTGATCTCACCGAGCCTTAAAATGTTCCCACAGCACAAGTAATAATAAATATCATCAGATTGCAGTGTAGAAGAATTATCAAGTTTCAGCAGCTGTAACAGTATCTGAATTATCAGGTGAAAGCCTCATGGAAAAGCAATTAGGTAATAACAGACTTGTACCAAAGTCATCAGAGACTTTTCATAGCATGCTAGAAAATCAGGACCCAGAATGAATTGGATTGGATTAAATAAAAGAACCCATCTAACCTTCTCATAATCTCCTACACTGAGCTGAAGCTTCATGGAGCTTTGAAAAAAGCAATCACAACATTTTGTTTCAAGCTCTCCTTCATCCCTTCCCAGTATTGCAGTGAGAGCACCAAACAGGCACTGCCCCTGCACACCCCCTCTCCCAAACCTCTTCTTACTTCATGGCACTTCTCAGGAACGTATCAGACAAATCTCACACCTCCCTCCCCCAAATCCCACCAACAAATGGAACGAGGTGAAAAACAGACTTATGTCACGTCCTTATGTCCAACCAAACCTTCACACCTGCCCTCAGTCTTACTGATGGGGGCTAACTGATGGCCTTGTCCTAGAGCTGTGCCTGTGTGCTCTTCTGCCATTGGAACACTGCAGTCACTGCCCATCAGGATCTGTTCCAGTCAGGAAGCCCAAAACCCACTGTGTTTAAAATCAGACAACTGGAAATTGAGGAAATGGGAGGATATTACTAAAGGCTGTGGATCTTCTGCTGCAAAAGGAAAAAGAAAAAAAAAGGAGGGGAAAGCCATAGGAAAGTGGGCTTTGCTGCTTGATTTTAAGCAAATATTTATCAACAGAGCACTTCTTGAAATGCAAACACAGAACTTAGTGTTGCTCCATCCCCCCTCGCTCCTTAAAACAAGGAGAGGAATGCATAAGTAAAAGAAAGTCCATAGAAGTGCAGCAATAGATGTGCAAACACACCGCCCGGTTTCCTTGTGTAGGCAGCCCAGCAGTGTAAAGCAGGTTGAGTTTGCAGGAGGACAGCATGCAGTCCAGTGCTGGAAGTGAGACCTAATAACCTCAGCAAACCAGAAGATCTGCAAACTTAGTTTGCATTTTGATTTTCCTTTGATGCCTTCTCCCCTTTTATTCCCCAGGCACCTGTGACGATTAATATCAAAAGGTATTATTGCAACTTTTCCCCCTGACATTCAAACCAAGCAATTTCGGTGGCTGTCAGTCAAACACAAGGAAGGGCAGGGGGTGAGGTCAGCTCTCCCTCGGATCCAAGCACTTTTTCTATTTACATTGACACAAGGAAGAGCTGAACATGTATTGAACACACGAGAAAAGTCAGCTCTGCTCACAGACCTCTGCATGAAAGGTGAGACCTGAATATTGATCTCTTCTTCCAGGCATTGGGCTCTGCAGGTCTGTGAGCTCAGGGGCAGTTGTGCCTATCTGTGGGGTGTAATGCCAATGACCACGGCTTTGGGATCCCAAACGTGGACCAATCTTCTCATCTCTTTCCTCCCTCGAAATGTTAACACACTCCACAACCGGCAATGAAAGGTAAGAGAAGAATCAACTTTTTTTTTTTTTTCCTTTGAGCTCAAAATAAGAAGTAATTTAGCAAACATTACTGAAAAATCAGGGTTTTTATAAAAGGACCTGTGCTGCGCCTCTCTTTATTATTGTTTCTTCCTCTCTCACCCCCTTGCTGACTGACAGCTCCCTGACAATATATTCTCTCCATCAGCAGGCGTTTTTCATAATGTTTCATTTGTGGCACTGGAAGCTGGATGGCCCCTCCAGTACCTCCTCCAGTTTCTCTCCTTTTCCATTTGCTGCATAGATTGAAGAAATCAAGGAGAATGCACTGCACACAGTGTGCTCCTGCAGTAAGGTGCTTCACTTTCCCAACCTCTCGATCTTCCAGTGAATGCTTCCATGACAAGAGCAGAAAATGCAGATAAAGGCAAGGGACAAATGAATATTTTGTTCTAAGAATGAGATAAGTTTCTGCTCAGTCCGGGCATCCTGGGTACCACCAGCATCCCTGGCACTGGGTCTGCATTGCTGGAGAAGCAGCAACCCAGGAGCACAGAATAGAATTGTTAAATGGTTTGAGTTGGAAGGGACCCTCAAAGGCCACCTGGTGCCGCTCCCTGCAGTGCACAGGGACACCCACAGCTCCAGCAGTGCTCACAGCCCCAGCAGCCTGACCTTGGCTGTCTGCAGGGACGGGGCACCACCGCCTCTCTGGGCAACCTGTGCCAGTGCCTCACCGCCCTCAGTGCCAAACCTTCTTTCCTAAATTCAGTCTGAATATCCCCTCTTTTAGTTTGAAACCATCTCCCCTTGTCCTGACCCCGCTAAAGAGTCTGTCCCCTTTTTACACCTCCTGTAGGTACTGAGCAGAGCACAGACAGCGCACAGTACCAACGCAAGGCATCATTTCTCCAGCAGCCCAGGGGATCTGAACACTCAAGTGGCAGATTAATTTCAATGCAAACTGATCGGAGACGAGATAACCACACCATTTATTTCGTGGGCAAACAGCAATTCCTTTACAGCCTCGATCTCAAAATACTCTCCCTTTGTTGTGCCATCGCTGCCTCAAACACGAATTCAAAAGAAGCTCAAATAAGTCCATATTTCTCTAGGAGCAATTTGCACAAACCCTGTGTTTGCTGTGTTTACTTCTTTTGCCAAAATTAGAAGTGAAAGCCAGAGCAGCAGGATGGGAGACACTCCCCTGGTTGGAATTACTTCCACTTTTCCTCGAGGGTTCTTACTGACAGCGCAAATTTGGGGCTTGTTAACACATTACGAGACATCAAGCGTCACACAGCTTTTGCTTTTCAATCTGCTTGTTTCTGTTGCTTCGTTGTGGTGACAGTTTAAATCTGAGCAGGAGGGGGGAAGCCTTTGTAACAGCAACGTTTGCTGCCAGCTTTGCTGGATTTGCTTCCAAAAAGGAACAGGAAAGGTCCTCCCTGGGTAACTGCAGAGGGGTCAGTTGGTGTGGGGAGATCTCTGCCATGGAGGGGGGAGCAGAACCATGCTCTGCCTGCTCATCCCTGCACGGCTGCCAGGTTTGATGCAGAACCCAATGAGATTATTCCAGCTAGAGGCTCTGAATCGCCTCTTTAAAAGGATTACGCTTCTAAATGCCTGGACACGTTTGGGAATCAGAGCCCAATGCAGGCAGCCGAGATGCACGGGGAGATCTGTGTGCTGCCGGCGTGCTCGGGCTGCCTGGCACTGCAGCTTCCCAATAGGAAAATAGCACTAAGCATGCTCTCTTGTCTTATGGGGGAGAGGGAGGAGAAAGGCATTAAAGACCGTGCGATGCTCACCTAATACAGCCCCAAGGGAGCAGATGAGTGGGATTTTTTTTCTCAAGTATTTTAACAGAGAATAGCTCTACTGACTTCAGTGGCGAAATGGAGCCAATTTGCACAGCCCAAGGATCTGGCTCTTGATGCTTATCTAAAGCTTCCAGGACTACAAATGAAGGCTGCAGGTATCACAGACACATCCTGCCTCATGCTGCTATGAAGCACAACACAAGTGGTTGTAATAGCAATGGGAAGTTCCTGGTACCACTGCCCTCAAGGCAGGGAGCAGATCATGAGCATTTCCTTGCTGGCAATGGATAACAGCAACAGTAATTCATCTGCTCATAAGCTTGAAGAGAACTGCAAAGCACAGAAGCCTGTAAAAGAGTGGGAGGAACAATAGAGAGCTTGCTCTGGAATTCTGGAGTAGGTTCACATCCAGCTTCTGGTCAGATCCTATGGCCTTCCTCACCTCCGCTGGCAAATTTCTAGCACTGATACCCTGGCATATTGCAAGACCAGGAGCCATAGAGAACCTCAGACCCTGCTGTGCATCTAAAATGTAATCAGATCCCAGAGTTTTATTTATTCATCCTCAATCACAGCTTGCAGCCTCCATGAACCCTAATCAAGACAAACACTTTCCAATGACTGCCAATAGGTGTAGTCATTTTTTCACCCCTTTCCCCTCTCACAAAGCCCCAGGTTGCTCTTTCCAGACATCCAGATTCCCCCCAGCTGGGGATGTGCCTGTATCTTGGAAACTTACGATTATCCCCTACATACTGACGTGACTCTTCCCACTCCCATAGGCACAACCAAGATCTCCACTGATGACCTGACACCTAGAAGGCATCTGATTCTAAAGCACACCCACCTATCAAAAAACCATGCCCATCCCTTGATGCAACCTCATTTCCAGCCTTACACGTGGCTCATTCTGGTCTGAATGGTTCACGCTTCCTTCTGCACAAGAAAAGATCCTTCTTGGCCATTTCCACTGATATTTATACTGTCCACCAAGCCCTATTACAATCGGTAGTTAGAGATTTGTGTGTTTGTTTTTATGGTGTCTAGAAGGGAAAAAGAACAATCCTTTAGCCTGCAGGTAGGAACTAATATGAAAAATGTTCATGCAGGATCAAATGCAAGGTTGGAAGGAACTTCAGAGGAATCACTCAAAGCTTAACTGTCTAAAACCCAGCGTTGCCCTTTCTGGCAAGGACCAGTGTGACAGCTTTAATTCCAGAGAAGTCTTCTATGCCCAGAGAAGATATGGCTTGAAACAATCCATAATTTATATGCACAAACATTTTTTTTTTTTTAAATGCACAATATAAACCAGTGCAAAAATGACAGCTGGGAAGAAAAAAAGAAAAAAAAACACCAACAATTTGATCCATTTCCAGACACTGTTGGAGAGCTCATCCACGCTAAGAGGAACTTCATACTGCTGTCTGAATAGGATAAGTGAGAAAAAAACTCATCAAGCCTGGAAAAGACAAACTTCCTGAAAGCTGTCAGTCTGCAGGCTGTGTGTTACAGCTGAAATGCTGGTGTTAGCATCGTATCAAAGAGACAGAGCTCCTGGAGCACTCATTTTATGTGCCAAGCTGATGTTCCAAAGCAACGGGACAGGTCTTGTTTCTGGAAAGGAGCTCTGGAAGGACAGAAGTGCCCTGACATCCAGAAACACTGTGGTTTTTCTAGAGCAAAGGGGCTGGATGGAGGGCAGGAGAGGACCGATCTCCATCTGCATTCTGAAGCTGCTCTGAACATGATAGAAATATGAATGGGATTTGGTTTATGCTTTGTGCAAAGCCTGCAAATGGTCTCATACAGAACTAGAATGAATCAGGTCATAAATAGAGAGGATGGGAAGGAACAGTTGGTATATACACCACACATTTAATAAGACACATTGCATTTACTAACCCTTCTGCTCCAAAGGATCACATTCCCCATTCGCTTAGCTCTACTTCAGCCTTAAGATAGAGCCTTGTAAAGCACACGAGAGGCAGACAACATAAATACAAGTGCTTTGACTGCCTGGAGCACCCTGCCCCGAGTCAGTGCACACAGGAAGACTTCAGGCACATACCAAGCAGCTCTGCTCCAAGCTGGCATGGCACAAGGCAACGGCATTTCTCAGACAAGCACACGAGGGATGGGGAATTTTAATATCTTCTTCCCCTACAAGTAATTTCCAGTGTTTATGCTCTGTGGAGCTCCTTACGAGTGTCAGAGCAGAACAAATGTCAGTTTTAATGGACTTGCTAAATCACAAAACCCGTTTGCAAAATTGCATCTGATTAAAACATGAAAACGTTCCATTATTCACCGAAGATCCCAGGCAGCAAAGGGAAACTTTGGCCCATGGGACTTTACCTCCGTAACGAAAACCAAGCCTACAATGTACCCTCGCCAAACGCAGAGGCATTTTCCCAGAGAGGAGGAATAAAGCTTAGCATTCATCATTTCATCATTAATTCTTGTAGCGACATAAAGCCACGCACGACACAATGTGAATTACAATGTACATCTCGGCAGCGTGCACTGTCATTGGCAATATCCAAACGCTTCTGAGATGTAGATCACAGCTCCTGTTGGGAGAAGGCCAGCTCTGGAACGGGCCAAAATATTTTGTTTCTAAGGTGGCTGACGCTGAAAGAGTCTCCTATTATTCATCCCCATTCTAACCTGCCCGTGTTCACCAAAAGCCTGCCTCCTACTCCATATGGAAGGGAGTAAAACTGGGAAGTTGTTTTCCATATGGACAAAGCAGATGCGGCTATAGAATTTGTATGATAAAATAGGGCTGCTTTAGAGCAAATAGCACTAAAACCAGGAAAGATACCCATCAAAATGATGATGTTAGGCCATTTACTGGAAAGAGCGCAGAGGCTTAATTCTAACTGTGCTCTCTAGATGGTGATGCAGAGCAATTATCCTTCAGTTTGCCGAGTATGTAACCTTTGGTAACAGTACATTCTGAAAAGTGACAGAAAGTGATTTAGCCAAACACGCCGCTTCCAGATAGCTGCCTACATCCTAGATGTCAAACAATACATCAATCAGCATTGTACTCTTAAGCTGTTATTTAATTTCCAAGGGATTTGGGAAGAATGTTTCTTCCCAGAACCTGATTTTTACTTTATTTAAATAATAAATAATGCAGCTGCAGGGGAAGAGGTAGAAAGGGAAGTGGAGTAATTCATTTATTTTTGCAAAGGTAAAACCATAACATTTGAACGCATCCAAAGCCAAAACAGTTCATTTCAAATGGCTCCAAAGTTTCCATTGTTCACGTACCCAAAGAGCTGATTATGTTCTGGTTTCACAATAGCATTTCCATGACAACTGATATATGCATTGTTTTCTAAAAGGGCAGAAGGGTACAAATAATCTCAAAATGAAATGGTTTCTCTGAAGGTTACCAAAGCTGATTTTTTTCCAAATGGGTACAGATGCACCCTGGTCTGACCACGTCAGCACTATAACAGGACATGCAGGGTCACTGCTGCTCTGACCAATGCCAAGGAGGAGGCACAGTGGGATGCTGCACTGTGATGAATCTGGATGAATCCACATACAGGACTAAACACTCTTCTCAGACTCTCCTAAAGCATCCATGACCCTACTGGAGATGTCACGTGCAATCTCCGCCATACAGAGAAATTCCCCTCTAACATATAAAGCAGAAGAGATTCAGCCAGAGCCAAGTAGTGTTTCATGGCTAAATTAAGGCAGAACTGCTCTGAAATAGTTGGATGAGAGCATCAAATAAGAGTAACAACCTTTCTGTCCGTCAGTGCTATTGCAGTGTTTTCCCTGTGTCGGAGAGATGCTGAAGTTCAGCTTAGGCAAATTTCCCACCACTGTGCAGCAGTTTTCATGCAAAGGTTAATAACTCCCAGTACGTTCTGTGAGCTCAGCACTTCTCCTGAATTTCAGCTTGATGTACTGCCCTTTTCACCAGGAGCACATTTCTTCCTCCCTCCCTCCTGCTAATCAGTTTTATCAACACAGCCCCAGGTGAAGAATGGCTTTCAAGATACATAGACTGCGAGACAGAAAGCGTTGCTTACACCAAATGATAACAGTCAACAGAATCCTATTAATAAGCTACAGAAATCCAGCTATGACCCAGAATCACAGCTGATGTAAACTGAAATAGCAATGACAATTTATACCAAAAAAGAGCCTGGCCTTGTGAGTTTATAAATCTCAATGCTCTTTAAAAACAAAGCAGTAAATCATTTTGCCTGAGAAATGAGAATATCAATTATATTGCTCTATATCCTTCCCCTCTTCACTATAACCATTGATTTGTGCTTCCCTATTTCATCCTAGGATTTTTGAAGGCAGCTGAAAATTTATGGCTTCATTCTACAGAGAGGAAAGCTGAGGATCTCATGAGTTGGGGGTGCTCAGGCTGCGGAGGATAGAGTTCACCTTTCCCCGTTCTTCTTCCCATACAAGATCAACGTGTTTGTATTCCCCCACCCCCATCAGCATCCATCTGCACCCAATGGGTGCCACGTTGCAAGGGGCAACAGCAGGTTTCCCTCCCAAAGGATGCTGGAAGAGGGATGGGCTGCTTCTATAAAGGCTGAAGCAAAGCATCCATAGCTACATTTGATTAAAAGCAATATTGATGCTAAGTTCTTGCATTGTGTTTGCCATCCTGAGACTTGAAATGAACAACATAATCAGCTCTCTATTAGTCCAGAAGAAAGTGATTGGCTTAAGGTCACGCAGAGTCTCCAGGGAGGACAAGGACCAGACCCAGCTCTTTGACTAAAAACAGCTGAAAACTGAAAATGTTCCCCTTCCTCCCTCCTCAAGTTTTTCCTTTCAATCCTGAATCTGCAGTTGGAAGGGGACTCCTCTGTGCAATGCTCCTCAGCTTCCCTACTGACTTGCTAACGCAACGTAAAGGACAAGACTGGCGAAGGATAGTTCTTCTCATGCAGCACAACAGCTTGAAACAGTTGAAACAAAAAGTTCATTCTGCCATCACCAAGGTGAGGCATTGGAACAGCTGCCCAGGGAGGCGGGAGAGTTGCCATCCCTGGAGGTGTTCCAGTCCCATGGAGATGTGGCACTTGGGGACATGGTCAGTGGGGATGGTGGGATGGGTTGGGCTGGTTTCGTGGTGAGGGGCTACTTGCTGCAGCAGTTTCAGATGAAGAAAACCATAGGACAACTGAATTACAGAATCACAGAATCACCAAGATTGGAAAAGACCTTCAAGATCACCCAGTCCAACCACCCACTGATCACCAATAGTTCTCACTAAACCACGTCCCTCACCACAAAATCCAAACGTTCCTATGCCAAACTTGATCTTGATGCCAAACTGGCATCAAGACTTCCCTGCATTATGCACTGCTGAGCTGCAGCTCTTTTCTCTACCTGACATTGCACTTGGGACAGTTGGAATAAAAGCACAAGCAAACAGCAAGCAGCATCTTACATTCTAGGTACAGGTTTAAGTTAGAAGCTAGAAAGCCAGAAACAAAAGATAGAAATGAAAAAGGTAAAGACTGAGTATTTCTGATGATTCTCCTGACACCCTGGCTGATACATAGCATGGCAGCAGCTTCACAGGATGCCACTAGCTCCTATCACAGCTTCTTTAAACCCATTCATTCCTCAGATTTCAGCACAAACTTCAACACATCTCCATGCAGAAGGACTCAGCATTGGCTTCACCAAGCCAGGACAAAGCTTAGGTCTGCCTGTACCCCAGCTAACATCTGCAGGGGGGTGCACCAATAAAGCCTTTGCCTAAGAAATGAGATAACCTCCATCTAAAACTCAGGGATTACAGTTAGTCATGGACATACCAGCTGCGGCTTGGAATGGAGGTGACAACAGCACAGAGCACACAGTCATCATCATTTCTCTCTTCTGTGCACATTCCACACCATTTACAAGCAGCTCAAGCTGCAGAGGATCGTTACTTGAGACCAACACTGACCACAATGGAAAAAAAATGAAGAGCTTCTAAAGATGCAAGAGATTAATTATACGAGTAACTACACCGTAGAAAGCATCAGCATTTTCCTTTTAACTTCCCTCCCTCCACTCCCCAGAACTTCAGCTAATTTTGAGCCAAAGCATTTCAAAGCTCAGTTCTTCTGCAGAAAAGCTTGATGGGGACTAATTGATCTGAGAGAAACTCGAGCATGAAACAGAAAAAGCCTTTCGCCCTATGTATTATTCACACTTTGTGGTAAGAGAACCTCAAAATGGGCTTTGGGACCCTCCAGTTAGCATAGATTTGCCAAAATTCAAGCCACACTCTTGGCTTTTTTTTCCTGAATTGCCAGCAGCCACGCAAAGAAAAGACAGCAAAAGCCTCAATATTTTCTAATGGAAGCAAAGCAAAAGAGAGGGAGAGAGGGCATCCCAGCTGTTGGCCAAACCATGGCAGAAAGTCACTGCAGAGTGGGGAGAAATGCTGAGCAATGGCTCTGTGCCTCCTGCAGGTGCTGCTGATCAGGCTGCATCCTGCATATTTGCTTCCCTCCAAATGAGAAAGCTGTTTTGGTTTGGGTTTGTTGTACTTTCCCTCCCCTCCTCGACTACAACATAAAAACAAGCCAGGAAAACAGATATAAATGTCCACAACATGACAAGATTATGCTGCAGAGCTGAGACGTGGGAAAGCGAGAGCGGGGAAGATGTCCTGGTAACTCTTAATAGAAACCACAACAGATAAACAGTCAGGGACAGGGAAATCTATGCTTACTTCTCAGAGCATTGTTTATGTTAATAAAGGTTTGGTAATGAATTACTGGTAAGTGGCCTCCTTTAGTGGGAAATTATTCAAGCAAGCAGGTGCGGCTCCTGCTTTTTCTCCTTCACTGCAGGAGACACAGTGCAGGGACAGCCAAGCACAGCTCCCAGCCAAACAGCTGCACTGGGGTGCAGAAGGTGACTGACACGTGCTGGGAACAGCTGGGTGCACATGGGAGGCACAAAGATGCAGCTGCTCGGACACCCGTCCTACTCAGTGCAAGATCCAGCATTGCAAACACTGCTGCCCTCAACGTCTTGTTGGCTGCCATGAAGATGTTCTAATAGAATCAGAAAGGTTGGAAATGACCTCTGAGATCACTAAGCCCAACTCCAACCCATCCACACCATGCCCACTGACCACATCCCCCCAGTGTCACATCTCTAGAGTTGTGGAACACCTCCAGGGACACTGACCCCACCATTCCCTGGGCAGCCGTGCCAATGCAGCACCACTCTTTTGGAGAAGAAGGAGCAATCAGAACTCTCAGTACTGCAGCAGGACAGGTTTGTGATCGCATCTTTCCCATGCTCTGGCTCCACCTCAGCTCCTCTGTTTGCAAAACAGACAGAAACAGCTTTGCCCACACTGGCAACTAAATCCCATTTTTGCTTGCAAAAGGCTCAGGCACTAACACAGCGCTCATAATTTTGGTTCCTCGATGGATAAATATTCTCACCGCCACTCTAAGCTGTCACAAGGATTTGTATCTGCCTTCATTACATCCCTTCCAGTCACAGTATAATTACATCCGATGTTGCTTTAAGTCTCAGTGAGCAAAGGGAAATTCAAGAGATTAATCAGAATATTTCTCAAAAAGAGTTCTAAAAATATTCTGAATAGACCAGAAACCCAGATGAGTGGCATCCTCATTTATTACTGAGCCAAGCTCTGGATACAACAATCAATTGACTTGATAGGTAACACAGATCGTCTGCCTCTCCCATTTCTTTCTAGAAGATCTCACTCAGATCCAGATCCAGTTTTTTTTTTTTTTATTGTCTCTCCCCTCACTGGAGTTTATTTTTGGACGTGTGTTTTCAGCATTCTCTCCACGGGTGTGCTGTTGTCACGATTTTGAATTAGGTTTTTCCTTTCTCATTGTCCCCATCCTATAATAAATACCTCTTGCAACACTTGCGCCCTAAGATGCTGTTCAATTCTGTCCTTCCAGTAACCTGTGAGAATTTTGTTGCTGCTTTCAAGGCAGTCATGATGTAATTGCAGACATGCAGCAGAAGTTTCCCATATGGTTCTCAAGGCTTTTTTTTATTAAACACAGACCTGGCTTTCCATAATACATAACGTGACACAACCAATCAGCTTTCCACACAAAGTAACACGGCTTCCTCTACACCACCTTTAGGGGTTCATCCTTCTTGCCGAGCCAATGTTCTGACCATACCTCCACGTGCTCTTGTCACAATGGCATAAGTCTACTGGCTGGGCAAAGCTTACAGCTGATTTACGTCAAGAGCACCAGAACAAGAGCAGACACTCGTCATTTGCAGCTGGGCCAAGAGAGCTGTACAGAAGGATGTAAATATTCCCACTGGAGCAAGAAGAGAGATCTGATCCAGGAAAATTTCAGTGCTTAGATCAGTGTCACTTTAGCTGCTACCAAGAACATTTATTGCAAATATATACCGCAATAAAATAAGGGAATTGCTTTCCGTGGTGTAAATGACCTTGTGAAGGGATGAGGGATAACAGAAGAGGGCAGTCAGTCTCCCTTGCTCTTTGCTGGGAGGGGGAACTCGTGCATAAACTACGAATTACAAAAACCAGTACAAGCTCCAAAGGAACACAGCCTGCAATAGATTGCCTGGATACACCATGAGCAAAGGGAACGTAAGATGGGCAAAGTGCCTGCGAGATGGAAATTACACGGGGAAAAAGTAGGTATCACTGGAGGAAGGAAAGAATATTAAAAACAGAGTATCATGATTCAATGCCAGAACTATTAGGAAAGCAAAGGAAATATGCTAGAAAGCTGCATAATCCGTATCAGTCACTGGATGCTTTTCCACTGGGGAAGACTGGAGGTGCCAAGGTTGAAAAGCCTGCCATTCATTATTTTTGATTTAGAGCTGCACAGACATGAAGAGCTTTGCATGATGCATTGGTTGTATATTCTCCTATTGATCTCTCAGACTTAGTTTTCTAAACTTGCCATCCATCACCCCCAGCATTCCCACTCAAATTCCCCTTGAGGGGAGGCTAAGAAGAAGCAACTGTCCTGTCTCTCAGGGCCACAGCCAAATGGTTTATGAGAGCCAAGGATGCATGGGGACTTGGGTTCATCCACTGCCTTTGTGATGGATTGGCAGCATTTGCAAATATTATTTTCCACCTACTAGGGTGGACGTAGGGCAAGAGCCTCCTTGAGCAAGCTGAGCTCCCCAGGCCTGCTTGGCAAGCAGCTCTGTGTATCTAATACTTATTTCCCCGTTGCTCCATCCTAAGCAAGAACGGCCCCCAGAGTGGATACCAGAAAAAACTCATGGAAAGCCAGTTTTGCCCCAAGCAAGGACTAAAAGAAAGCACTGAATGAAGTGCTTCAGGATCCGTCTCCCACATGTCCAGCTATCATTTGCTTTTGCTGCACTCTGCCAAATGTTTCATGAAAGCATTGATGGCTCTGACAGTTCTGAATCCATCACCTTAATTCCTGCAGAAACTCTGCAAGGATCTGTAGAAAAAACTCTCACAATGCTTCTCCCCACCCCCTTCTTGTAAAAGATGCAGATGTTACAAACACAAAGCATTATTCATTTCCTCCCTTTCTGACATTTCAGGTATAAAAAAGGAAGCCAGTTATAAAGGGGACACGTAGGTTAAGAGCAATCTGTCTGTGCTCAATAAGAGAGGGGAAAAAAAGAGAAGTGAAATTGTACATTATTAGCTGATCTTCCGTCACCCTCGCAATACAGAGAGCAGCTTAGGAGTCAGGGAGAATTTAAAAACCCATCAATGGCTCCAAGGGAGCAATGCTCACTGGGGGAGGGAAAAGGGTTACATCCAGGAAATCTCCATGTTTAGAAGGAAATTGCAGTGTTTTTCTTTTCCTTCTCTCCAGAAGAAGGTCCTTGGACAATTACACACATTGGGTTTGGGTTTCTCTATGTACCAATTTAACCAACCCACAGCAAAAGCCACCCATGTCATACAATCATGGAATCATAAAGGCTGGAAAGACCACTAGGATGACCCAGTCTAGCCTTCAATCCACCCCCATGCCCACTAACCACATCCCTCAATGTCACATCCACTCTTGAACACCTCCAGGAATGGTGATCCCACCACCTCCCTGGGAACCTGTGCCAGCATCAGCACAGCACGTTCACGGCAGGAGACACAAAAACCAAGCAAGGAAAAACAAGCAGATGTCGTGTTTGCCTCACATCACATTGGCCTGGAAAAACACGATGGGTTCAGGATGAAAGCACACTCAAATACAGCCAGAAATAACCTGGTCTGGAGGAGCTGCCATGGCGTAAGCTTTAGGTTTGGAATAAAACATCTGTTTACCTCTTACCCAACAGCCCTGCTATTAACCAATTACTGAGAGGCAGCAGAGAGCAGCACTGCTTACTGGTTTGACTATTACCTTCAAATATTTCAGGGCCTGCTAATGGGAGATAAATTCCCGTGTGGGAAATTGGCTGCAATTAGAGTCATTTTAAGCAGTAGTATAGAATGGATCTGACCTTTGCTTTCACATGCGGGGTCCAACAGAGATATTATGTTTAATATTTTCGTAGTTGTGGAAAAAATGCTTTTGTTTGCAAGTACCAGAACAACAACTTAAGGAAAGGAAAACACGATGAAAAAAGTGGTTTAGAAAAAAGTCCAGGATTTAACAGTCTGAAATTCTAGTGTCATCTTTGTCACTCGCCCAGCATGACAATAATTCTGCCTTGCTATGACTCACTTTACCCATCCCCAAGGCTGGGCTGACTCAGAACACCTTGGTAGCTCCTGAACTTCATTCTGACACTTCCCCTTGTTTGGAAGTGACACCTTCACAGCACTCACAATTATCAGGGTTTCCACAGAGAATCCACCTTGCCAAGACAGCTGAGAAGCCTGCTGGGAAATCTAATCATTCAAGTGGGGAAGTTCTTTTATTAGGATAAAGATTAGGGGTCTTTTCCAAGCCTGCTTTCTACAGCTGATGCACAATGCAGCCCTTAAACGCCATCTGAAAGGCTTGCAGTAGTCTTAGACAGCACTAGCATTTCTGGGGCGGACTTTTCTAACGCAGTCATAAATGAAAACCGTTGTCTACAGCCAAGCAGAACTGGACAGACATCAAAAGCAACTCTTTGCATTTTTAGGCTTACTTTTCTTCCTCCTTATTCCTCTGCTGCTCAGTGCCTCCAGTCAGCTGCCTAACCCCGGGGTCCGCAGCCACCAGTCACAACTTTTGGAAGTCTGGCATCGTGGGCTTAATACACAAAGTGCTTATTTTTACCACAGCCTGATGGCATTTCTCCTAGATAATGATGATTGATTCTGTTTTCCATCCTTTGTCAAAGCTCAGCACATGCCTAGAATGTTAACTAGTTGTTCTTCTGATGCTTCCACGTTTCCATCTGTTCCTCTGGATCTCTCATTCTCCTGCTTTAAACGATGAACTTTCCTACAGTCAGAACAATCTATTAATAAATAACAATCTCGGAGATTACACAAGCCAATTAATAGTAAAGCAGCACCAGGACTTGCAGTGATGGATGGCACTGAACGGGAGCGGTACGGGAGGTGGTGGAGCTGATCCTCATCCACACGGGATTTAGCACAGCTCTACAACAGCTGGGGGCCAAGGTTGTGCAAACAGCACCACAAACAAACTCACGGTAATTAATCGTGCTCACATGCACTCACACTCTCTTGTGCAAATTATTCCTGAGCAGCACGAAGGAAGCAGAAGAACCACGTTAACATCAATACACAAGGTGAGAAGGATGATGTTTGTAGGTCTAGCGCAGCAAGGAGAAAGTACATCTCCCTGAGAGATGGGAATAGAAGGACACTGAAGAGTTTTTCTCCTTCAACTTGTGGTTTTAATGCAGCACAACCAATCTGGGAAAAGACATGGAAGATCTCCTTCGCTATTCCAGCTGCTGGGAAAAGTAGAAGCCTATCAGTTCAGACCTGGCACATACAGTCTCCTCCTTTTCTTGCTGTAGAAATTGCCTTGTCTGTCTTCCCTGCAACATATTTCCACGCTGATTACCCCGCTTTATTGTACAATCATATCTCAGCAGAGACCTCAATCTCACAGAAAAGATAAAGTGAAAGCACAGCCTGAGTGCACAGAGACGGCGGTCTGGGTAAAAGAGACGAGCAAAAAAAGAAGAGATTATCTTCTCCAAATTCTAAGCAGGCAATTAAGGCTCTGGACCATCAAGGCCCAGCTCCTCAGCATGAAATGCCTTCAGGAAAACTCGAAGTCTTAGAGGGATCTATAGGTTGGATTAAGTCTAGAAAAACCTGGCAACTCAAGCGCCCTGGTCCTGGGGTTGCCTTGCCTCTCACTTGCCCGCAAAGCTGCAGGATCACCAAGGTCCTCCTTTCTGCCACTCTCTTCCTCCTTTCCAGCCCCAAGAAGAGACCCAAGGCCAACACGAGACCAAGGGATGGGGGTATACTTGAGCTGTACATGGGAGAAGTGAGGTGGGAATTGCTGCGTCTACGGACTAGATGCGTCCTTGTGGTTCTCCATGCTTCAAAAAGGGAAGAAGAGAAACTGCAGAAACCTCTCAGGTAGCAGTGAATGAGGGCAGGACCAACATTAAATCAAAAGCTACTGAACACAGAAGCACGAAGGCAATGCTCTTTGTATGACAGCAGCTTTGCTGGGCAATGCAAGAAACCCCCCTCCAGCAGAGCAGACAAAGCACCCTAAATTTGCTCTGTCCCTTCTATCAACCCCTGAGTTTCTGCTCCCATTTGCACCAACACAGCAAAACCCAACTAAATCCTTTACTCAGCTCAATGTTTTGCTTCACTTGACATCAAACACACACCTCAGTATCCAGCTGAATGGTAACCATTACACGTTTACTGTTTGCCATCTCAGTTTGTCCCTTCTATTTTCAATCTTCATTCTTTCTGCCCTCTCCTGCTTTCCCTCAGTCTAACTCTGGTGGTTTTTTTCCTCATTTCTCCTCCTTTGCCCTTCATAATGACTTAATCTGGCAGGCAGTGTGACAAGCGAGTGAATCGAACACGGAGTTTTCCTGCACTCCAGATTCATTTGAAGATTTCTCCCAGATGCAGCTCGAAAGCCCCAGATTCAATTTCCCTTTGACATAATAACAGAATTAGTCTCATATTGTCATACATAAATTACTCGCAAGCCGAGTGCCAGGAGAGAAAGAAAGAGGGGAAAAAAGAGAAGGATCGGATTCAGCCGAAGGTGTGACTGTGACAAGCAACAACAGAATAACAATAGGGGACCACTGGGTGACATCTATCATATCTGACAAACAAGGAGAAACCCATCTCTATATCAAGAGTAAGAATTATTTACCTCTTTCTCTTGGCCCCTGAGCCATTAAACCTTATATCGAGGATTTCTGTGTCTTGCAAAGGACACACAAAGTCTAAATAACTCTCAGATTGAAAATTATTATATCTGACTCAGTGTCTTCTTTTTTTTCCCCTCCTTCCTCACAACACACCATTCAAAGAAATAACCCTTCTGCCCTTAGCTGGGGAAAGAGGCTGCTGCTGAGAAGCCATCAGAGATGAGAGCCTAGCGATGCCTTCCCATCCTCCTGAGCTGTTTAAAGCCCTCAGCTGCTCCCAGACAGTTTCTCTGGGAGCCTGAAGGATGGGCACTTCTTGGGGCAAGCTCACAGATCCATGGGATGGCTCAGCCCAAGCCACCAGCTTGAGGAGGGAGAAGACGAGCAGAGTCCAGCTGCCAGCTCTTCATGTGCCCCAATTGTCTCTGGGCTGGGCAGTGGTGTCAGAGGGGCACACAATGTTCCCCTCGTTGCCTTTAAAGGACTTCTCAAAAGTCAGAGATTATGGCATTTATTTCCAAAGAGGTCCCCCTTCTTCCCAGAAGAGGCTGCAAGTTTGATTTCATTAACATGTCCCTCTGCATGTTCCACTGCAACTTCCCCTGCAGCACAGGGATGCACTTCTGTCACTCTTCCCTTCCCTGCCAATCCAATTAACTTCTGGTCAAAAACGTCCTTAATAACATGATGGCCTTTATATCATAAACAGAAGCCCTTCACATTAGAGGTCTGTCCAAGCCACCTGCAGTAAATTAAATTGCCCACCTGCATTGACAGCATACAGACACACATTACTGCTCTGTGATTGCCATGGATCCACTTCACCTGGAGGTGCTCCATCAAGTCCCACAGTCCCTCCTTAGACTCAAATTTCAGAAAGCAGCTACCAAATACATCAAAAAAAAACCCAAACCTTTATCTGCTTTAAGTCAATCTACTCTCAAAGAGTGCCCCACCAGTTCTAGTACTGTGGGAATTGATGAATAACAGCTCACCTTATCTGCTATCCTTGTGATTTTGTAAATCTCTATCATAACTGCTTTCAGTTTTCTCTTTGTCCCCATCTCTCAAGGAAAATACAGTGTGTGTGGAAAGGAAGGGCAGCTGGAATGATAACCGATAGATGACAGCATGTTATTGGTGTACAGGTGGAGAAAGTTAACAGAAAGGAGGCAAAGAGTGGTGCTTGGCTATATCTCAGTCCTAAGATGAAGCATCCAATGGCAAAAACACATTTAAAAAACACATTTAAAAAGTCTTTATATGCTTTTTCCCCCCCCCCCAGTTATGATTGCAGCTGCGTTCCAATGAAGTTCCAGCCTATAGCTTTTTAGGAGGCACGCAGGAAGATAAAATCACTGACACCACTGCCTGTAGAGAGGAGGGCTGGATGGTACCAACGCAGGCTGATTTGTTGGCTTTGGCACTCAGGCCACCAATTTGAGTGCAGCCCTGAGGTTGTACCACGGAGCAGATGCTGGTTGGCATTTGCTGCCCACCATCCCTTCCACGAGGCTTCTCCTCATGGCACAGCTAGCTTTATGGCTGGGGCAGAGGACGAGGACAGCGTGCCAAGCTCATGAATAGGCAGGAGATGGCTGTCTCTGAGGCTAGCAATAACACAGCCCTTCTCTCTGTTCATTTGACTTGTCATATCAAAGGCTGTCTGCTCTGCCATGACAAGGAGGATCTGGCCACCCATCATTTTTAATAGGTGTTATCTGAATATTCAGGGACATGCGAAGTTTTTGAAATACAGGAGCGAGCAAAGAAAGGAAATAGAAGAAAATGTAGTTGCAATCTAAACGTATTCAAGATCCAAAAATGTATTTTTAAACACAGACTCCAGAAAAATCTATTGGGTTTGATACCTCTCTATTGCTTCCTTCAATGTATAGATTTTAGAGGATTAATGGATTTCTCCCAGCTGACATCAGTTCTGTTTTTTTCCTAGCGTTTCTTATTTTCTATTTTAACTGGGGTCAGAAAGCAGGAACCAAACTGACACATAACCTAAATGAAGGAGTCACAGATATCAAAGCCTTTTGTTTTCCCCACCACTAAAGCATACAATGTTGTTGCAGATCCAGGACTTGGACATTAGCCGCTCCATGAAGGGCCTGAGCACTTGGAGGTATAAAGAGGCTCTCCTCTCGATGAGAGTATTGCCAAGAATCCCAGTTGGTTTTTAACATGCCTTTTGAAAATACAGGCTCATGTTGAGGCCATGTACTACACAAGGGAGCGAGCAGAAGACTAGCAGCAGTGCAATCACAGCAGGTTAATAACTCCTCGCCCTACGACTACAACCCAGCCAGCACCTAACGATTGGCTTTCAGGGCTGATACAGCAGAACTCTCAGCTGAACAAAGCGCTGACCACAAAGCCCTCGGTGTTTGTGACTGAACAGCACGTTCACTCCGTTCCTTTTCTGCCTGCCCTGCCACTCTGATGTAGGATCACACCCAGGTGACGTGTGTCAAACCAAACGCATCACTGCTGCGTGTCACCGCTGTGCCAAGTGAAGGCACACCCCATAGAAACCTGAATTCTCTGCAACACCACTCATCTGAAGCCCACATCCAGCTCCTCGCCCTGCAAACAGCTCTGTGTTCTAAAGCAAGCTGACCTGAACGCAGACAGCCCTGAACTTTCAGGAAATCTTGACAACCTCCTGTCCTTGATTAGGTGCCTCCTGTCCTTCCCTTTTGGTTTTTCAGCGATAAATTGGCAGTCAGAAACTGAATTTGCAAGGTGAGATGTGGGAGATGTCAGCAAAAGGCACTTGAGTGAGCAATTCATGGCGAAGCTGTGAACACCAGCAGGTTCTTCTAGGGCAAAAATAAATAAATAAATAAATAAAAATCTATTTCTTATACTTCAGCTTTGAAACCCTCCAATTAATTCGGTTTTCTGGGGATGAGCAGCTGACAATGCTCAGAAAAATCCCAACCCTGGGGCGTCACTTCTCACAGGTAACGGGAGAGGATAGTGGAAAAGACTGATGTTTTTCTGCTGCCAACCTCCCCCTTCTGTTTGCTGTATAAATACCACCTGCTGAATGACCCCCCCCTAAACAGCACAAGGAGCCCCCACGTCTACAAACACCTGAAGGAGGATGTCCAGATCATGGCCATGCACAGAGCAGCGAGTGTGAGCCTCGGGGATGCTGAACTTCAAACCAAGCCAGGCTTTATTTGTCTATTGACAGAGCGAATGGGTTTGCTGCCCTTTCTAACCCACCTCCGAGACTGCAAAGGTCTCTTTAATCCGGCAGACAAAGGCATAACAAAAACGAGTGGCTTAAAGCTGAAGCTAAAGCAATTCGGGCTGGAAATAGGACATGCTTTATTTACTATTTTTTTCGAGCAGAAAATGCAATAAGCCATTGAAGCAGCTGGCCTAAGGGATGCAGGAGATTGCATCCCTTTGTCTCTACAGTAAAATCTGCCCATCTCCACCTTAGACAAAAAAAAAAAAAAAGCAAATAAGGAAATGTGATGGACTAGGTGCAGGAATTACTGGCAGGTGCTTCCTGCCATGGCTATGCAGAAGACCATAAAACGTGACCCTAGTTGTTCCATTTGCTTTTCCAGATCTGCAGAAAGTGAAGCTGATGTCTGGATCACCCACTGCTCTGGCTTAAGACCAGCTTGGAAAAACCAATGTTAGCAAATGTGAGCTATCAGAAAAACAGCACTTGCTGTTAGTCCCATAACACGCAGAGCCTGGGGAAGTCAGAGTGGTTATTAAGACTTGTGATGTTCCTGGCTGAAATCACGGCATATGCTTGGGCTCACTGCAGGTTTCACTCTTCCCCTACCTCCCGCTCAGCACAACTGGAGCACACATGGGCTGCCCATCTGGATGTGGTGCCTGGAGCTCTCCGATTTATTCCCTTGGCTCAAGAAAGAGGCAGCTGCAGGCATCCTTATCCAGTCAAAAACACACTGAGAAAGCCTGAGCCCTGCAGGAGGTGGGGCATCCCCCTGCCCAGCCATGTCCCCCAGTCAGCACTGGGCTTTGTTACTCTGGTTGAGCCACACATGCTCAGGCAAAACCCAGCCCTCAGCATCTTACTGTTTTATAAAGGAACTCATGGACTTTTTTGCACGTGCTGCTGTGAAAAAAAAAAAGACAACAAAACAGAACAAGACCTTCTGAAATAGAAATGAGTTGTGTTGGCAAGGTGGACGAAGCATTTTAATATATTGGCTTATTAGTTTAGTTGCTTTTTCTTTCTTTCCAGTCCTAATAGCAAATAGTCCTCCTTCATCTCTACTGAGCAACACAACATCCCTGCTTAAACCCTTTCTCTTCTGCATTGTCTGGCTTGCAGACACTGGAGATAATACCACCACGCAGGGTCACACACTGTCACTGCATCCTCTGTGCTTAGCTCATGATTGGCTTAAATGGTTGCAAGGCTGACTGAGGTTAGACAGTGGGAAGCTCTATGTGATGATAGTGGGAGGATCTGAGCACCAGGAGCTGTCTGGTGTCGAGGTGAAACCCATCAATGAATGGTTTTCCAACCAGTATAAGTGACCGGGAGCAATCCAAGCTCATGGGAGACTGCTGGAAATCTGGAAGATGCTCTGAAGTGAAGAGGTTGTGTTGACTTTGCTGAGTATCTGACGCTGCACAAACCTCGCTCTCATTTTCTCCAAGAGGCGCAGTAGTGAAGTAACTCAGCATGGGGAGGACTGGAAGATCCCTCCCCTCTCCCTCCACAAATAACGTCAGCCATTGACCTTTTCAAACAAAGTGCTTGCTGTAAAATATTTCACTCGTTATCGCCAGTACCAGAGGAGGAAGGGGCTTGGGAGAAGGGCTGAGGCTTTCTGGCACGCCAGATAAAGGGCTGGATGGCTGTAACAACCTACAAGGAAATTTTATGACTATATCACTGGCATTTAAAATTAATACAGTTATCAAGGATATTGTTTTACAGCAGAATGGCTTTTTAACAAGGTGAATGCCACGAACCCCTGCCTGAGAGTAGGAGAAGAAAAAAATGAACACGGAGAGGATTTCCATGCACTTGCACCTCTTCAAAGAGGGAACATCAGAGGAGCTCTAATGGTCTTTTGCAGAGGAGGTCTAATGGTCACTTGCACCCTTCAATAACATAAGATTTTAATTTATGTCACTTCTGTGTCATTAACCCCCCTGCTGTGCACAAAGACCACTGAAGAGCAGGGAAACAGGACAGATTTAGCCCAAGGATGCTGCCATCACACTGAGATGACAGGCCGATGATGGACTACTCCAGGGCCAACAAGACATGCTTTCATCTGTACCCTCAGCCTTTCCTCTCCTGCTCGTTTTCTTGGCTATTCAAATGGTATCTCAGCGCAAAATAGTGCTCCTCTGAAAGATTTCTGCCTAGGGCTCAGAAAACACCCCTGGAGCTAGGGCACAGAGATGAGGAGGCTGCACTGATTTTAATTCACTGGGCTTTGTTGCTACAGTTAACTGGATATTTTTTGTAACAGAATAAGCCAAAGAATCAAGCAGTTAGAGACTAATTATGCCACTGGCAGGCTGCTGAAACTTTCTTCTCAGAACCACCAGATAGAACGCAGCTGACTTCACAACAATAAGCCACAGGCTGTTGCTTCTTCCAAAGACACCACTATTTTCACTGTCTGGCTACAGAGACTTAGAGAACATCTCACTCAGGGCTGAATTCTCCCCACACAGATGGAGACTATTGTGCTGCAAACAGGATGCTATCAACCCAGGGTGTATCAAACCTTGCTATGTAGTGAGGCTTTGACACCAGAGTATTGTGCAGTGTTTCTGTGATGGAAGCAGCACTGCAGAGCAGCTGAAACACTGTCCAGCAAGGCATGAAGGTCTATTTCCAGGTAAATTACAAAGCTCCCTGAAATCTCAGTTCCTAGATGCATTGGATGCTTTTAGCTGCTGGAATACCATTTGCTGGACTGCGACCATTTAACCAGGCAATTCACCTTACCCTATAACAGTAACTACATTATTTGCAACATCACAAATCTTTACCTCATCTGCAATCTAGCCCAGCAAAGGACATGGATCATTGGCTAAATCATTAATAAAAGTATTGAATAGCTGTGGACCAAAACAATCCATCCCTGGGGAACCTGCTTGAAACAACCCTCTTTATTGATATTGTTTCTTGAACAAATGCATTTTGAGCTCCATCGCTGAGCCAGGCTGTGATCCATCCAGAAAGTGCCCTATTAATTTCACCTCGTGAAAGTTTTTCTTAATCAAAACATCAAGTGATGCCAAGCCAAATGCCTCAGAGGAAACCACGGATACGCCACCAACACTGTTGCTCTATCAACCAGATCTGTACACCTGTCAAAAGAGACAACGGGTTCGTCTGACAAGACCTACCTTGAGGAAACGACGCTGATTTGCATGAATTATTTATCTAGCCTCTCATTTGTGTCTGAAGCACCAGATCAGCCGCTCTGCTCAGTGCAACAGGTCTGAGCTTTCACTGGTGCCTCTCTCCCCATCTGGCTTGCCTCTTTCTACCCTGGCAAACCTCAGAGTGAGGACTGTGATGAGGCTGCAGCTGCAGCGAGGCTAGAAGCTGTACAAGCACCTCGACGTGCCATGCCCAACCACACACACTTAGTCTTTCAAAAGGCCTTATTAGCTAATGTAGCTCTATGGCTCCTAGACACCAGGGCTGGCTCGCATCCAGCCAGATCAGAGCAAGGGCAGAATGAGCTCATGTCTGACTGCACCTACCCATGTAGATGTTCCCATAAAAGGCGGAGAATCTAAATTAACACCTCGCTTCCTACGATAGGTTTTCACGCCTCCATTTTGCATATGTCTGGGAACAGAATAGGGCTGTATGCACAGGACAGCTGGACATCAGGGGCACCTTGAGACAGGCAGGAAAGCGCTCCTTGGTGGAGGATTCAGGTACTTTAACCCGCAGAACCGTGCATGAAAGTGACAGCATTGAGACAGCATAGGCACACCAACTATCTTTCAAGCATGAGAACAAAACTATTTTAACTCTTTTTTTGCTGTTCCTGCATCTCATACCCAGATTTGTGGAAGAGCCAAGCTCAGTCACACAAAGAGGGCAAGCATTCCAGGTTGTGCCTTGATGGGAAATGGCTTCCCTTTCCCTAAAGTGACCCAGCAGAGTGGGGCAACAAATGCTTAAACTTCAGCATGCGTCTTCAGAAGGAACGGGGAACTCCCATGTCCCTTTTGTCCCATGTTGATGGATGCAGAACTGCATCCATCAACACCTCTCCAACCTCAGCTATTAGAACATCTCCTAAACTAAAATGCTGCATATGGAACCAGCAGCTCCACGTGAGCCCAGCACAGCATTGACCTCTGCTCTACAGGCAATGGGCACTTCAGAAGTCTTTGAAGGAGGGGGAATGAATAAGCAGAATGACAGAGTTTTTAACAACAAAATCATTCTGTGGATAGAGTGTGTATAATGAGTTCCAGTCAGAGCAAGTCATGGAGGAATAATTTCCTAGTACCTGGAGCTACCAACTGCTTCCATGGATGCTTTTTATTCCTAGGTTGTAAATTGATTTTATACATCATTTATCAATGGAGGCCTGGCTATATAATAGGTATATTTTAATATTACTGCCTCTCCACCCTCATGCTCAGCAAACAAACGGTAACAATGGGACATGGTTGGTCTGACAAGTCACTGGGATATCTCCCTCTGCTCCCAGGTAAGGGTGAGGAAGGTCTGCAAGTGGCAGATAAACCCAGAAAAATTTCGTTACGTGATGCATAAAGAATGGCTCTCGTATTACATAAGAGGATTAAGGGGCTGAGGGCCTCAGTTTAGTGCTGCATTTCCATCAGCTGCCTTCACAAACCAAAGGCGACAGCAGCCATGGGGCAGAGCCCCTGTTCCAGCACCCATAGGGCTGGGGACTGCAGCATTTCTGCTCAGTGGGCAATGCTTAGATAACCCACAGGCATGACAGCAAATTGTGGATGGATAGGAAGCAAACTGCCCTTACACCTCCTCAAAGCACACACCTGTTCCTCCTTCAGTGCTCACCCATCTATAGCACTCAGTTTATGACTGACCTGCTGGGAAGCAGCTATTGGGAACGTTTTCCAAAACACTTCATATGCCTGTGTTTATTCTCATCAAAGCCACAAATAAAACCTCTGACAAGTTTCCTCGTTCATGCTTGGGCTCTCAGTTATGTTACAGCACACTCAAACAGGACTCCTGCAGAAAGACCTTGCGCTAAACCCCACCGCTTCAGGGATGAGACATTAATATGCAGCAGAGAAGCTAGGAAAATACATTAACTCCCTACTCACAGCTAAAGTTGTTCTTCAGGCAGCTCCTTAATCTGCAGACACTGTGCTGGTTCACTTCTAGGGGGGAGATGAGCACTTCAGAATGGGAAACGTAACTCAGAGCCAGCAAAACCCACGCTGTCCTTTACCCCCAGTACTCCTCCAGTGCCAGAAAGTGAGGAGATTATGGCTTTCAGTTGCAATGATTATCTCCCCATTACCGCTCTTAATTAGATGGCATCATGTGAAATACCACGTTTGCTTATGGACACAGGTACAATCAGGCAGCATCACTTCTGCAGCCAACAACAGTGAAGCAGGAGCAGCTAAAACACACCTTTATTTTCCTTTTCACACCAAGTATCACCACTAACAATGAAATTTGGTTACCATTTCAAGATGGATGTTAGGAAAAACTTCTCAGTAAGACAAGCCAGGCACTGACCAGGGAGGAGGTGAGGTTACCATCCCTGCATGTGTTCAAGAAACATGGGGAAGTGGCACTTGAGGACATGGCCAATGGACATGGTGGGATGGGTTGGACTCTGGATCTTAAAGGTCTTTTCCAACCTTAATGATTCTGTGATTCTATTCTGCAGCATCACTTAATTATGTACTGACAAGTGCCTTTCCAGTTCCCAGCTAGGGTTGAGCTTTGGGAAGATGGAGGATGAGGGGGTGAGGTGAAGTCTGAACCCTTCTCGACTCTCTTTTAGCCAAGAACCTGAGCACCTTTTCAAGGGCACACAGCAGATCAGAAAACATGCCTCCCAGGGCAAAATGTAGAGCTGAACGTTGTGGTTACATCAGCACAGCTTAATGCATTACTGCGTGGCAGTCAAGCGTGCTCTTAGCTTGCAGCAAATGCAGCCAACGAGGCTTAACATCACCCTCATTCCTTCCCAAATTAGCCCCCATTTTATCTGCTTTTTCAATGGTGAGAGGGAAAGCTGATGGTTTAGCATTGGGTGGAGAGCAGAGGGCAGCCATGGTCAACCAGGCAAGGAAACAACTGTGGTTGACAGCATGTCATACCTTCATTGTCTGCTGCCAGTAAAGGAGAACGCTAGAAAAAACTCAATGGAAAGGATGAGGCATAATACAGATGTGATGTGCTCATCACAATCTCAGACTTCAGGCAATGAGCACCTGACAAATGTTCTGGAGAACGAGAGCACTGCAAGCAGCAGGCAAAACTAAACTCTGAACAGCTCTGCATAGAGGTGGGAGGGAATCATGAAGATCCATGGGCAGCCTGGAAGTGCCCCTCACTCGGAAATGGGAAAAGAATGAGAAAAAGCCCATTCTGCCACTTCCCCTACTATTTCTCCATAGGTTTTAATGAGAGTCAACCAGTTCCCATTAATCTGAAAGCCTCTGAATAGCAGCATGGCTCTGCTCAGTCCTTACCTTCAGATCTTAACGTCCTGTCTCCTGACAGATGCTAACTTAGCAATAGCTAAGTGGGTGGAACCTGTTTATTGCTTTTTACAATGAGACGGATTTGAAGTCGTTGGCTAATTAGACCACAGAAATTCAATAGCATTTGCCTGGAATCATCAGTGGTATTAAAACAGCAAAAGGCCAGATATGACAGATGGAGCTTACTCAAGATTATACAGCATCAATTTTTTTTTTCCCCCACTTCTGATGGTCCCCCTTAAAGATTTCAGAGACACTCAATTAAAAAACTACTCCGAGCTGGAAATCTCCTCAGCTGATTAAGAAAGTTGATGGTGAAGGAAGCACAGGGTGGTAAAGATGCACCTGAAGCACAACAACAAGCCACCATTTCCAAACCAAAGGCTGTTTTATGCAACCCCAGTTACTGCCTCTGGAAATGAACCAGAGGGATGAGTTCAGCATCCCTGACCTCCCAAACGGTTCCTGCAGCTCGATGCATTAGCAAGAAGCAGCAAGAGGCAAAGATTACAAATTAAGAAGAAGGTACTTGGATATTTGTCTGCTTTTACTCCATTTAGCACTGCTTTTTTTTTTCACGTTACCCCATTAACAGAAAGAAAAGGAAACATAATTTAATCTGTCGTGGCAGTGGTTACATTTACATTTTCAAATGCATCGCTGCAAACAGAATTACAAAGGAGAAGATGGAGTAATGTCAGGTCATCTTGAACACCTACATTCTTCCTTGTGCATTCAGCTCGCTAAAGGAGCAAGCTGGAAGAGGAAAAAAAACAAAACATTTTCAGAGCTCCAGACTGCACAGTGCCTCAGAGCATTTGCAGGAAGAAAGCTGTTGCCCTGAGAGGGTTACAGACACCTCTGAAAATAGGAGCATCTCTCCCAGCGTAGCCTGCAGCACCTCCTGGCCAGAGGGGAGCAGCAAGCAGGGCCATCACCACCAACAGCTGCAAGAGGGATGATGCAAGCAGAGACAAACAGAGGGGCTGTGGGGGATGTTGCCTGGGCTGACTCAACTCACTGAGACAGAACTGAGGTCAAACGAGGCTGCTCTGGGGAGAAACACACTGCTTCAGCTGGCCAGCCCAGAAAACCTGCTTTGTAAGGATGGAACAGCTCCCTGCCCTCCCCACAGCAGCTTGCAAGGTCACTCTGCTGTTATTAAGCATGAGGAACCTCTGAACTTATTGAGCTTGACATGTCAGCACTGTGCTACAGGCCAGCGGCTCGGAGGAGCACAGCCCGTGGTGGCACCATGGCTGGGAATGCCACAGCTCTGCTGATAAATGTCAGTGCCACATGGCTGGGGAGGAGCTGAGCCACACAGCCCCATCCCTCCCAGCCCACATCCCCATCCCAAGAGCTGTAACCGGTCTGTTTAATGACAGCCATGTGTTGGCAGAGGATGTCAGATGTGAAACCAATCCCATGGATCAAGGTCATGTTTGTTCCAGCCACAAAGAGGGCTTTGGAAGGCTGGGTGGGCATTGCCCATGTCTGTGCTGGCTGGTTGTGACTGCATGGGTGCAGCACTCCATGGGATGGAGGAATGGTGTCCTGGGAAGCTGCAGAATTGATGGAGCACAAGTGACCGCAGTGATCGAGGCTGAAACATGCATAAACACCACTGCTGTTCCATAAGGCAAAATGAGAGCTGAATATCACAGGTGAGATGCTCACACAACCCAGTGAATAGCACCAGGGCCAGACACTAAGTGATACACACCCAGCAGCAGGGCTGCCTCCCTCCTGCAGAGCTCCCCATCCCTCTCATCTCACCTCATCACAGCACAAGCTGACAGGGACAGCACAGCAGGGGAACAGACCTCCCAGCCCTTTCTCCATCCTCTTTCCTGCTGCCACCCTCCTATCATCCCAGCAGTGCTGGGAAGGATGTACAAAGCTAAATAGGTCCTGATAACTCCAGGCTTGCAGCTCAGGGGCTCATTCCTCTCCTTGCTGTGCTGTCACCCATTCTCACACAAAAACAATTTTGCTCCTAGATGGAAAAAGAGACCCCTGCCTTCAAAGTTCAACCCAGCTGTCTGCTGATGCATTTGTATTTGTCACTCTACTCTCTGCAAGTGTCAGCCGGCAGCAGGAGTGCCACCTCCTCCATTTGGCTGGACACGAGAAGGGGCTGATATAAAGAAGGAGCTGAAATAAAGAAGGAAGATCCCAGCACCCTGCACCAATCAGATCCCAGGCGTTGCTATTAAAGAGGACATCAGCCCTGGGAAGGAACAGGATCTTCCCTCCTGTGGTTCAGCACCTCTGTCACAGGCCCCAGCTGGGTCGCCTGATTTCTGCCAGAAATAATAACAGTGAATCCTGTATCATGCTTCAGATCATTAATTGGCTCACTCTAACCACCACATCATCTGCAAAACAGACAGAACGTGAGAAGTGGAAGCGCTCCAACTGCTCTCTCAACATCAGCATCACACCTCTGTGCTGCGCGCTGTCACAGACACGTGTCACACAAAGTGCTGCACAAAACCCAGCCCTGCTCCCAGCACTGGCAGCACCCCTTTGCTGTGCACTGCACATCCTGGCTGGGTACCAGGCTGCTAACAAAAGCCTCAACGTGCAACCCAGTTATTGAAGAGCTGTTATTGAGGGCTGATGGAGAAGGAAACACATACAGGGGCACACTGCCTTCTTTAACACCATTTGTGTAACAGCATTATTTCTGCTCTGCAGATGGGGAGCAGAGGCACAAAGGGATAGAGGAACACATCTGCAGTGATGTCAGGGAAGTGGTATCAGAGTTACTCCCACTTTCCATTTCTGAACCTGCCTCCTTTCTGCTCTTCTCTGATAGCCTAACTGGCCATCAAGACAGCACTCTCTGGATCTTGAAGTATTTATGTATTTATCATCCCTTAAGGAAGTCTCAGAGGCACCTGTTCACTTTGAAAATGGTACACGCGAGGTTGTTCCCCACTGAAAACGGGACATTCTCAAAAGACATTCTCTTCTTTGGATGAAAAACTGGGATTGTTGTGTACATCTTCCCTATGAAGCCAGATTGCAGGAACAGAAGATGCTGTCCCCTCTTCCAAGTCAACTTCCATCTACAAAAGCCAAAAGCTTTCAGATCCTTGATTCTTTGTCTTCTCTTGAGACAGTAATAAAATGCATTCGTTACCTCTCCTTCAGTGGATGGAAAATGAGGGGAAAGTGGTTGTTTATTAGATGTCGAGAAATACTAAACCCTTTTAACTTGTACTCAGAGGGGAAAAAAAAGAAAAAAGGTAAAAAGGTAATTTTCTAGGAAGCTCCTGTCACTATTTGAAGAGAGTGAAAACGACTGCTTTTATTATCTGCTTTATTTATGGTTACCCCGTAACAACACAGACAAGTACATTAGTTGCTCAGCCACTTCCCTACTGCCTTTGTAAAGACAAAGGAACAATCAGACAGTGCCTGCTCACTAAGAGCCCAGCTCAGTATACAAGCAACAGTGGCTTTCATGCACCTGACTTGGGAAAATGGAGTTGGAACACAGAGCTAAAAGAGATCTATGCGTTCACGGACCTTAGGCAGCAGGGTTTGGGATTGAGATCAGCTACAGAGTTTTTTCCCTGACTTTCTGCCTCTTTGTGGGCTTACACTGGTTCTGAAGCTGTCAAAGAACGTCTTGCCTAGAAGGGAGATGGATCTGCAAGTGCTGTCAGCCTCAGAAAAAAGGGAGCTGAAGCATCACTCACACAGCCCATGCTCAGCTTAGGCTTGAGCTCTCTAGAGCCAAGAGGATTGAGAAGCAGCGGGTGACAAAGAGAAGAAGAGATGCTCTCCAGTTGTGACTGACAGCCTCATTCTTCATCACAGCTGAGGATCAGAAGGGTCAAGGCCAGTCAAGTAACAGAGACAATGAGAAAGAGGGCTTTGGATTAGATGAAGAGCAGTACAGTGGGCTTGCTTTGAGATCCTTTAGCATCAGACTGAGTATCCACAGCAGGACAAGGACAGCTGTTATACTGCAGCCTACTGGCTGTGGGCAAGGCACTGGGGAAGGCTTAGGGTTCCAAGGAAGCTTGTTTGGATTTCACGTCCTTGCCTCAGAAAATGTGTTCTAATTGGAACCAGCCCTTAGCTTCAGTGCCTGCAAAATGCTGGAGGACAAGCCTCTCAAAGAAGGGAACAGCAATCCTACCGCAGTCCTCCCTCAGCACCTTGTTTGTTCTCTATTTAGGAACAAATAAAACCACACAGCTGTTACAGAACCTAACTGGTGCCAGCAGAGCTCCTTGCTGATGCTACAGATTCTGCCCAGATCAGTGCATAACACCGTTCAGGATAGGGATAGCAGAAAAAGGAGCACTAAAGGACAAACTAATATTCCCTCCTGCTCTCCCAGAGCCATGACATTTGGCATGGAGATTACATCCACTCCATTAAATCCAGAGGAATTTCTTCTCTGGTGTTTGATATAGATTTTTTTTGCTCACCCTGTACACATATTGATACAGCACAAGGCTTTCGTGCTACCAGGCACAGACAGTTCTTAATTAAGTGGCTTAGCTTTGTAGTTATTTATACTGCACACAATGATCTGTGGATCCAGTTCTGTATGGCTGGGGCTTTCAATAGCAAGTACTTAAAAAGATTGGAAGTCCTTTATGCACAGCTGTTTAAGGTGAATGAACAATACATCCCACGGACATTACAGAAGCCAAAGGGAGAGAGAAGTGATGTGGCCAATAAAATCTGTCCCTAATAATTCACAATGGGCTCAGAGCTATCACAAGCATTCTGCCCACGATGCAGCACTAATATGCTGTTAATCCATCAGCAAGCCATCAAAGCAGGGTGAGACAAGGAAACTGGTCTACGAGTCCTTCAGCAGAGCACCTGTAGATATCCCACACCTCTCTGGCAGAGAGGAAAAAGCAGGTTGGAATAGCAGGTATCATATGCTGAGAGAGGAGAGCAACAGGCTGCTGCTGCATGAGTCACCTGGTTAATGTATCACTTCCCACCACAATCTGCCTGACACTTGTTTACTCAAGCACAGTAAGAGCCAAGCTGTTCCTTCCCTTGCACAGGTCCCATCTGGCCCAACATTCCTTCAGGCACGAGCTTTGGGAAAAAGAGAGAAACGGCCTCCAGCAGCTCGTGGGAAGGAAAGGGCATGGTGAGCATCCCTTGGCTGGAAGGTGGGTGTAGGGAGAGCAGGAAGATAAGAGCACGGTGGGGGGGGGGGGAGGGAGGGTGAGTTTGTCAAAGGGTCTCCTGACATAACAACCTTCCCACTGCTCATCAGCAGATGGGTAGTTCTTTGTACCATTCTCCAGCCCAGTTAAACCAAGAAGGCTGAGAGGCATTGGGCTGACTCCAAAGTAAACTTAACCCATTGGGTTAGTCACAAAATAACTCCCTTCATTTCCTTCCCTTGTGGCAGCTGCTCTGCAGACTCAGATGCAGATGTGGGACGCCTCAGAGCAGGATGCTATTTGCACCTTCCAGAATGAAGAGGTGAGCTTAGGACCTGTGTTCACACAGCAGCTGGCAACAGCTGGAAACTGGCAAAGATCAAAACTGGGCATCACCCAAACTAAGTAAAACAGGCCTGGACTTTCTGCTTCTCATTTTATCCTAAGGAAGATCCCTTCCTGCTTTTTTAGCTCTGTATTGTTCACACATTGCTTTCCCTCATTACTGTGTCTGAGAGCAGCATCCCAACTTCTAGGAAAGCCCAGCAGCACTGCTGGAATACAAATGCATGGAACAGAGGCACGATCCCCTCCATCTTACAGCCAGCACCATGCTGGGACAACAGGGGGGCATTCAGAGAGATGCACTGCAGGAAGGGTGCACAGGAACATCACTCCTCTGCTCAGTGACAATTGTGTGCTGTGGCATTCAGCACCTGAGACCACAGTGGCTGTTAGAGATAAAGGAATACAAAGCTACCCAGCTGAGAAATTGTGTCAGCACAGGAAAGCAGGAGTGAAGCCACAAGACAGCATCCATTCAAAGTGTCTGGAAGTTTCTAGAAAGTTATAAGCACTTCTGCAGTATGCACTGCACACATCCATAGGCAGGAACAGCCCCTGCGTGCTGAGTCTGCTGCCTGAAGATGGGGGGAGATGAGCACAGAGTTGGTGAAAGGACTTATTTTAGGGAAATGAATTGAGCAGCAAGGCACCACTACTACCCCATCGTACACAGGTTGGCTTTGAGCAAAGAAAACACACAGGGCTGGGGGAAGAGAGGGCAACCAGCAAGCCTAGAAGCACCAGGCAGCAAAACTCCAGTAGGGCTTGGGGAGAAAGAAAGAGGAAAGCAGCCCTGCAAAGCTCTGCAGCCACATCTGTCTCTGCCACCAGCAGGTACGCTGGCCACTAAGGAGTCTGCTGTTAGATGGTTTTCCTCTGCTGATTGATAGCATTTCCAGAGGGTTATTAACTGCACCGGACTTTAACACTTTGGGGTGATCTATGGAGCAGTAGCAGCTTTAAAGCATTTGGCACTCCAGCCATGGATTATAGAAAAGAGTAAAAATTGAAGCAGTCGCTCAGAGCATCGCCATCTGTCAAGGTGTGTGTGCGAGCATGTGTGCGGACACAGGAGCAGAGGAAGGGCAGCTGGCTGCTGCAATGCATCACTTCTTAGAAACAAAGACACTTCAATTTGTTTCCAGAGGCCTCAGCTGCTCACGGCAGTGAGAAATTGGATGACTACGCTCAGAAAACCAAAGGCAGGGGAAGAAGGGCTGAGTGATGGAAGGAGATCTTTTGGAATAGAAATGTCAAAAGCAGGGCTGGCTCAGGCACGCTGCCTCAGAGGCTGAGGGCACACGAGGACCTTGGATTGAAGGCAGCCCACCCTCACTTCCCATTGCACATGAGAGCCACGCGGCAGCACAAAGCTGACCCTCTCTTTTGGAAGGTGAGCAGCTGCAGTGCTTGGACCAGCTCAGCCAGCACCACCAGAGGTGGGGGAGGCACGGGGTGCCTTGCTTTCTCTGTTTGCAGCAAGCTGCTGTGTGGTCAACTCAATGGCTGGGCATTGACCAAGGCTGAGATATCACCCCCTGCACTCCTGGCTTGCCACTCAGCTCTGCTCCAAAAGCATTGCTGCGACCCTTCAGCAGGAAAAAAGCATGACCCAAATGAGACCCAAAGCACATTATCTTGATGATTCATTTAACTTATTTTAAACAGTTATCAGTTCTGATTTTGACGTACAAAATGCTTACACTTCTGAGACTGTCTTCTGTAGCACCTGGACTCTACCACAGCATCATGGAACCAAATCAGCTCCATTGGGGACCCAACATCATCCAACTCCTCTTCCCTCATAACTGAGACCATTTATTTGCTGGATTTAACACTAAGGCATAAACCACTGCAGTAAACATGAAACTGACTCCCAACATATATCACCACAGAATATTTATCCACTAAGAAACACCGCCCCATTCCGGGGACCTCATGAAACCATGGCATGAATTGGGAAAAGCCATTTTTTGACCAAGAACAGAGCTGACCTCTGCACATTCACTCACTGGTAATCATTGCACTCAATTGCACTGGTAATCAAAGCACTCAATGTCCCTGGGGGGAAGATGCTGCACGTGCCATTGATCCTAAGCCTTATCCCGGCACTTGGAACTTCTAAAACCTCTGATTTCTGTCTTACAGCTGCACTCAGATTATTTGACCGGTGACAAAATCCCCCTCCCTCCCCAAACCACTCCAAAAACTGCAAGAAATCACACGTGTGGGCTCAATTGTTGGAAGAGATGTGGGCAAGCCACGAAGCGATGCAGTGGGAGCCCAACACGGCGTTATGAAAGACGACAGCTCTGGCTGTTGGATAGCATTTGAAAATGTGAGTAATCATCAAGGTGTCATTTGTATTCACTCTCTGATCAAGGCAAGAAAGCGATGGACAGCAAAACATCAGCTTCTGCAGGGGAAATATGCGGAGGTGCCAAAGAGCCCTCAGTGCTGGCTGTTAGGCATCCAAAGCACTCCCCAGCTGTCAAGAGAAATTTAACTGTTTATGGCCGCCTGTTCCTGTGAGCCATTAAAAACAAGCAAACAACAGCTGCTTCCTTCGTTCAGCATCTAGCAGGACTGGGTTTTTTCGTTATTAATTCCATTTGGCGTTTATATCACAGGGGTACAAAATCCCGTTCCCAGACCTTGTGTTAGATTAATGCTCCTAGAACAAACATGTGCTTGCTGGAGCCTCGCAGTGGCTAACCATGATTGCTTTCATCCAGGCACCTTAGCACATGCAAAAGGAATTGCTGCAGAAAGCAGTTCATCTTCCTTGCCAGTGGGATGCAACAAAAGGCAGCAGGGGTCCTGCTGCAGCTTGGCTACATAGCTATGCAATCCCACAGATAACAGATCCACAAGACCCCTGGGATGGCACTGTCAGAGGGTGAGGGTATGACAATGAGGGAGAAGAGGCCTGAGATGAGGCCAGATTTTGCAGTTATACGTGGAGAGAGGAACAGAAAGCCCATTGCAATCTGAGCAGCACCCACATACATCCCCGGTGGGATACATCCACCTGATGTCCACAGGCTGGTTTGGAAATGTCATCCTCAGCTGCTGTGAAATTCTAAGGCCAAAGGAGGACTTCAGAAGCTCGAGGCTCAAAGTGAGCAAAAGGAGCTGCCACCACCTGCGCTCACAGAGGGCTTTGCAGCACTGTCTGTCCCAGGGGAGCAACAGCTCCCATCGGGTTCTGCTGCCTGCTCACCCATCCCTGCCTCTGCAGAAGGGAGCGGGAGGGTTTGTGTTCTGCCAGGACACACGTACTCTGCTCCCCTCCGCTCAGAAGCATGAAACATTTAATCAGGTATTAGCTGAGCCTGCCACAGTGTCCCTAGGAAGGGGAGCTCCTGCCACATCAGTAATGAAGAAAATCAAAGGTAGACGTGGCAGGGGAAGAAATCCCAGGTGTTGCCCAGTTGAAAGAATACAAATCCCCTGCACAAAGCCTCATTAGTCCATCTCTGCCAGCTTGATCCTTTCTTCCAAAGCCCCAAGGCCCAACTCCCCCATAACATGAGTTACATCCTGAGCCTCCTCTACAGCCCAAACAAGGACAGCCCCAAGAACCTGCTGCAGATCTCTTACCAAGGCAGCAGGAGCAGGCAGAAGACTTTGGAACTGAGCTTGTGCTGGTGTGAGTGCTGGAGGGAGGGACAGAGCCAACACAGCCATCTCTCTATGCAACAAGTGTCCCTTTGGAAGAAAACATCCCTTTGGAACGAGGAAAAACAGCTGTTTCATGAAACTCTCCCTCTCTGCTGTTCCCTCCCTCCCCACCACGAAGTCAAACCAAGTGTTCCTGCACTGTCATCTCCTTGACCCCACGGCCATACCTGAGGGACTTTCTCCATTACTTTCTTGGAGCCAGTTCATAGAATCACAGAATTGTAGGGGTTGGAAGGGACCTCTAGAGATCATCGAGGCCAACCCCCTGCCAAAGCAGGTTCCCTACACCACATCGCACAGGTAGGCGTCCAGGCGAGACTTGAATATCTCCAGAGAAGGAGACCCCACAACCTCCCTGGGCAGCCTGTTCCAGTGCTCCGTCACCTCACCGTGAAGAAGTTCTTACGCACATTCGTGCGAAACTTCCTGTGCTGCAGCTGATGTCCGTTTCCCCTCGTCCTGTCTCCACGAACCACTGAAAAGAGACTGGCCTCACCGCTATGGCCGCCACATCTCAGGTATTTATAAACCTGGATCAGGTCCCCTCTCAGTCGTCTTTTCTCAAGGCTAAACAGACCCAGTTCACTCAGCCTTTCTTCATAGGGGAGATGCTCCAGGCCCTTCACCATCTTTGTGGCCCTCCGCTGGACTCTTTCCAAGAGATCCCTGTCTTTTTTGTACTGGGGAGCCCAGAACTGGACACAGTACTCCAGATGAGGCCTTACCAGGGCAGAGTAGAGGGGGAGGATCACCTCCCTCGACCTGGACATGTTCTTCTTAATGCACCCCAGAATGCTATTGGCCTTTTTGGCCACGAGGGCACACTGCTGGCTCATGGCCAACCTGTCGTCCACCCTCTCTGCAGAGCTCCTCTCCAGCAGCTCATCCCCCAGCCTGTATTGGTGCACGCAATTATTCCTCCCTAGGTGTAAGACCCTACACTTGCTTTCGTTGAACCTCATCCGGTTTCTTACTGCCCAGCTCTCCAGCCTGTCCAGGTCTCGCTGAATGGCAGCACAGCCTTCAGGCGTGTCAGCCAATCCTCCCAACTTCGTATCATCAGCAAACTTGCTGAGGGTGGCCACTATCCCCTCATCAAGGTCATTGATGAAGATGTTGAACAAGACCGGACCCAGCACAGACCCCTGGGGGACACCACTGGTCACAGGTCTCCAGCCAGACTCTGCGCCACCAATGACGACCCTCTGCGCTCTGTCAGTCAGCCAGTTCTCAACCCTCCTCACTGTCCACTCGTCTATCCCACACTTCCTCAGCTTTGTTATAAGGATGCTGTGGGAGACAGTATCAAATGCCTTTCTAAAATCAAGGTAGACTACATCTACCACTCTTCCCCCATCCACCCAGCATGTGACAGCATCATAGAAGGCTACCAAGTTGGTCGAGCACGACCTCCCCTTGGTGAACCCATGCTGACTACTTCTGATAACCTCCTTTTCTCCCAGTTGTCTGGAGATGGTATCCAGCACAAGCTGTTCCATCACCTTTCCAGGGACGGAGGTGAGGCTGACAGGCCTATAATTACCCGGATCATCCTTCTTGCCCTTTTTGAAGACTGGAGACATTGGCTATCCTCCAGTCTTCAGGGACCTCCCCTGTTATCCAAGACCTCTCAAAAATGATGGAGAGCGGTTCGGCAATGACCTCCGCCAGCTCCCTCAGCACACGTGGATGCACCCCATCAGGTCCCATGGACTTGTGGACCTTAATACTGCCTAGGCGCTCACACACGTCCTCTTTCCTGACTAAAGGGAAGTCTCCCATTCCCCAGACCCTCTCCCAGGTTGAGGCATTGGGAACATTCATCATGCTGACACTGCCCTTTGCCTGAGCTTCCATATAAAGCTGCCATCCATCTCCTCTGAGCTGCCATCTTCTGCATCTGAAGAGGTCTGGGCATCTACTACTAAATGTGAGAATAAATAGGAACAGCTCTCCTTAATTTATCACTAGGGAAGGAGGATAAGGGCAATGAGGCCATCCCTTGGGACAGGTACAAGGGGAGCTCCAGACAAAGGTCAGTCATCAGCTGGATCCATCTGTCTGTACCTCCCAGCTTAGACAGAATCAGACTGTCTCCTCGTCTTCCTCTCCACCTTAAGCACCATTCCTTGTCCAGCTACACTGCTGCATGGTTACCCCCTCCCCTGCTCCTCCTAATCCTTCATCTCCCATTCTCCCACCTCACTGGGGAGGAAGAACTAGAGAAAGACTTTACTTTTGCCCAAATGGAAGGCTGCCAAGGGATTAAGCGCAGTTGCTGAAGAAAAGCCATCACAGCACCCAGCAGACTCCATGTGCCTCATTAGGGAGCACGCAGATCTTAAAGGCAACTCTGCCCAGAATTTTCCCTGCTCTGAGAGAGACCCTGAGACATGTGGGCAGCTGCATCTCTTCCACTCTAAGTGAGAAGCTCAGACTTGAACTGAGCATAGCAGCATCCTCACTGCTGATCATGGTTGGAGGGTAGGGGCTGGTTTGCAAGCCAAAGAGATCAGCATTTTCATAGCCTTTACCTGTGCCCCAGAGAGGCCAGATTTGCTCTCTGAATCCCCTTAGGCCAAGAGGTCAGTGCTATGAGATGCCACGCTGGCAGCACAACTCCCCAGCCCAAGGCAGTCAGCACTGAAATGCATTTACAAACCCAGTTCAATGGAGGATGCACTTGGAATTGGTGCCAGTTTTCTACCAGAAAGCATACACTACAGCACAAAGACGGAATTACTTTTGTTCAACTGTCAGCTTTTATCTTAACAACAGAGTTATTTCTGTACAAAAGCCAGCCTTCAGGTGCAGCCAGAGAGGGCAGCTCATCAGGAATCTCAGCAAAGCCCTCAGCCAACCCCACTAATAAGAAATCATCTCCATTGCATGTAGCAATCAAGAGCAAGAACAGATGGGGCCCTGCAGCGTCTGCCTCCCCTGCTCAGTGCTCTTGACTTTGTGCATCTCTCTCTCTCCCTGGCTTCTCTCTCCCTCCCTCCTTGCCATCAGCACTGCCTGCTCTGCAGCACAGATTCCTGGGGCCACTACCAGAGCCTGCTAAATGTGAAAGCAGTAGATAAGATTTGTTGTTACAGCAGTTGCGTAGGATGGACTAGCTGACATTTTGGACAGAGAGCATCAAAAGACATTTTGCACTCCCATACAAAGGGCAATCCCACTCAGAAGTTTCATGCTGAAGTGCAGGCCCATCAGCGGGATGCAAACCTGTTACAGATGCAGACAGCATCCTCATCATTCTGACTGTATGGCTCCAAATATCCATCTCTGGGACAGGTGCAGGGGGATGGAAGCATTGCAAGAAAAAGAAATCTGATTAGATATCGTATCAAGGGAAAAGAATAAAACCAAGCATTTCCCCAGCAACCACTTGGAGATAAGGATACATACATTAGAGGACAGAGCAGAGAAGACATTGTAAAAAAAGCTGTCCAGTAGAAAAAAAATCCCATTTAAGTCTTTACAAAGCTATGCAAGTTGGACTTGATCTATTGCAAATCCTCCTTTCTGTTGTCAGTGCTTGGAGAGTTAAATCTTAATTCTCCTACACATCCTATAGGCTCCTTGGGTAATATCTGTTTTATCCTTTCTATAATGAATCCCATCTCTTCCTCCCTGGGCTGCCATGCTATTGATTACAGCCTTACACCTTGGTTTGCTCTCTGTCAGCTCAGACATTCACCTCTCATCTGGTCAGGCAGTTCCTTGTCTGTGCTTTCCTCTCATTACCTCTGGAATCACTCAGTTCTGCTGCATGTGGTGACATTGGGGTTTTGCATCAACCCAGGGCTGCTTTCCCAGACCTACCCCTGTGAGGAGCAGGACAGCAGCAGGGTGATGCTGGGACGAGGACATCCAACTCTTTGTGCTGTTTGTTCTGCAGAGCTCTGTGGACATCTCTGCTCTGCAGACCTACTGCAGACACACTCCCAGGCACAGCTTCTCCCCACAGCTGGTGCCATCCCAAGGCTCAGCTGCTGCTCTGCTCGGGTTTGCAGCAAACTGGTACTGGGTACATCTGCACTCAGCTGAGCTTCCAGTTCCCAGCAGGAGCAGAACTGAAGGGCATTGGCAGAAGGATTGGAGCTCACTGATTCATGGGCAGCGCAGCCTGGGAAGGGTTTGTGCAGCAGAACAGTGGAGCTCAGCTTCCCAGTTAGAGCTGCACCTTGCTGTGTGGCAAGCCAGCAGCTGGCAGAGAGCCTGTCCTCAGGTCCCCAAAGCTCCTCCAGCTGTGAGATGGAGGTGGGGAGATGCAGAGGGCTCAGGCATGGCAGAGAAACAGAACTGACCACTGCCCTGATCACCCTATGCTTTTGGGCAGGATTTCAGTGTACAGACAGCAGCCACGAGCCAGAAGTGCCAGATCAGTGATTACCATTAAATCCAAGCCCATGGATTTTATGCAGACACATCCCTGCTCTCAGCTCTCTGCATTAACCCTGATCCCCTTGCTCTCACTCCTCTTTTGTGAGCGATCTCAATCCCATCCACAGCAAACCTGTGCCTGTTTTGGAGACAAAGCCTCACTCCAGCAGCCCTGCACCAAACAATAGGATCTGTTTGCCTCCCCAGATTCCAAATATTTCCTCCAATGAACTTTTATTTGAATCTCCTCTCCCTGCACTTCAAGCAGCATCATTTCCCCCATTGCCTCATCTGACTTTCAGAGGTTCTGCTGCAGGAGAGCTGGGCCTGATTCTGATCTGGCTCACGTGGGGATGACTTGGTGGCCTGACACACCTGCCGAGAGCTGGCAATAAATTTCACACTGCCCTTGGGAGCAATGAATTTGCAGCATGAAGGAGGGAACAAACTGCAGCCATAAACATCATCCTGACGGGGACAGGGATGGCAGGGTGGGAGCATTTCGTGGCAGGTGGGAAGGAGAACACCAAAAAGCATTTGAGCAGAGGTCCCATCAGGACCCTTTTCCTCCGACACCAAGCCTTAACCCAGCACTAAGCCTCCAGAAGTGGGGCTGGTTGCAACATCTGCTGCTTGCTCAGCACCCGGCTGTTTTGCACTGTCTTGATCTGCCCTTCTAACTGTGGCCACCCACAGAAAGGATTCTCCTGCTCAGAGAGCTCATTCCTCATGACACTGTACACTGCAGATGGTCTCTAGGAGATCTGCTCTATTTCATCCAGTGCACATTCTATAGGATTATATCCATCTGCAGCTGGAAGCACAGCACACACTGGAGCCCCTCACCCCAGGGATGGGAGGGTTGGCTGAGGACAGCACAAGCAATAGAACTGGCCAGCTCCTCCCTGCTCTGCAGCCAGCTCACCTTGCAGCTATTTATAGGGGCAGTATTTAAAGTTTTAAGTCTCTAATAATACATGGCTCATTTCTGGGCTGCAAGCAGATCCGCAGCCCTGACTGCTCCTACCCTGTCCTCAAGGTGCAGGGCAATGAGATTGGGATGCTGTAACAGATGCAAAGGGGACAGCACTGCTCCGTTGCCATCCTGTGCAAAAAGCTGAGAACTGAGCAGAGAGAAATGCAACCTCCTTCAGCCCTTACAGCCTCTTCTGGCCTCATTTCACAGCCCCTTGCTACGTTATTTAATTGCAACTTCAGGCCTAGGAGGTTAGGTGGGTTCCTCCCCCTCCAAAAATATAAATTAGACTCATTATCTGTTAAAATGTCTGACTTGGAAAGAAAATAAAATGAATTTGCGGAGAAAAAAATAAAACGTTAATGAGATCCAAGAAATATTAACAAGTCTGGAAACTAGAGGAAAAGAGAATGTGGGAGTTTAATTAAAGATAACGGGCTCCAGCACAAAGTGGGGACATTCAGATACTGTTCAGAGAACATTCATGGGCTGCATTTTCAGGGGAGGATTTACCCATTTTGTGTGCACATGTGGTGCTGTTGCTGGTTTGCCCAAGTGGCAATGGGGAGGTTTTGTGTTGGAGGAAGGCAGGGAGGATGACCACAGCTGCAACAGGTCAGCACAGAACAGCTGAAGTGCTTTACTTCTCTACGATGCTGCGTTTGCCTGGAGCAGCACACAGACACCTGAATGGCCCTCACCAGAAGGGAGACAGATCAACCAGAGCTGAGTGATGGAAAAATGGCCATCATTCCTTTCGTGGAGCAGACTATGAGCCTAGAGGCCGTGTCCCATAGCCTTTTAGCCTAAATAAACACATCCAGCAGGATGCTGATGAAACCTCAGCTGCTGTCACAGCACTGCCTCCAGCAGCTTTCACCCAAGGGCTGCAGACCCAGGGATGGGCTCTCCCTCTTCTCTACCCCCCTCCATGCCCTCTGGATCCCATCACGAGTAAATCTGGGTAGGCTGCAGCATTAAACAGCAAAATGTTACCTTAAAACCTCCTGTGATTAAAGGAAGGGACAGTGTAATTCCACAGCTGTTTAAAGTGCAGCCCAGAAAGGTTAAGTTTAATATCAGGGAGATGAGATTTGTCCTCCTTGGAGCTGTCAGTCAAACCTGAGCCACGGAAGCACATGCAAGGAGGTTTGGTGGCCTCTCCCATGTCAGGACATGGCTCTGCAGCCTGGACAGGAGTGGATGTTAAAATTCACAAAGGGAGGAAGCAGTGGATCAAGCAGAGGTGGGTGCAATGAGGACCAGCTCTGTATCCAGGTCCTAATTGATCAGACACTTCGCTAAAGCAGAATTTTGGGCTGCTGCTGTTTAAGAAGAAACCAGCAGCTCTCTTAAAAATTCTTTTTCAAGCTCCTGCCAGCACTAACTCTGAGCAAGCAGCTCCCTGGGAGAGACTTGAAGGACACATTTGTGCCTTGGGATTATTTCCTGGCAGTTGAAAGAGCCCTCGGAACACTTTGTCCACAGCACCGTGGGATGCAGGATGTAAGGCAGTGGCTTTGGGGAAACTTGAGCTTCCATCATCATTAGGAACCTGACAGAGGTAACCTGTCCTTTCCCTACAGATTAGAAAGGACAGGTTGAGGGAAGGCGTCTGTCGTCAGGTGCTAAGGAGCAACATTCATTTGCTTTACTAACAGAAATGACCGTGGGGCTAAAACCCTGCATAGAGATAGCAGAGATCAGTGCCTGTCTCTATCCAGTTCCCTCTGTAAAGATGACAGGTCACTCTGCTGCTTGTTTTACAGAGCTGCAGCCTCCTTCCCTCCCTTTGTTTTTCCCCCCTTCCCTCACTGAGGCTTCTCAGCACAGAAAACACATCCCCCCTACCAAAGCACAGATTGTGGAGCAGCAAGAGGCTGCTGGCACTGCCTCCAGGCACCGTTCAAGCTGCCCCCCAGCCCTTGGCTTCTGCAGGGTGAGCCCCCACCCTGCTGGCTTTATACCATGCACCCATGCTGGTGACCACTGCTGATGTGTGGCTTGGAAAGAGCCCCCCCAGGAGACACACGCAGCTTTCTTCCCTCACCCTGCTTGCCTCTGGGGTGTTGAGACTGGAAAGCAAACCAGTGCAAACCATCATCTCTCACCCTTCATGGGATTGAGTTCTGGCTGCCTTAGCATCCCTCAGAGCCTCATCAGCAAGGTCTTTCCTTCTCCCCCTCCCCCCCCCCAAAAAAAACCAAAATTTCAAAGATCAGAGCTGTCTACTGCATTTGTAGCCAGTTCAGAGGAAGGAGTGAAAGCCACAAAAGTCCATGAGATATTAGGAAGCATTCAGGTCCTAGAGCTGTCAGGCTGGGTTACATACCAGGTCTAGTTAACCCAGTATGTTGTCTGCCCAAAGCCAGCACCACAGGCTCTGCTGGAAGGCTCAGGAAGCCCTGCATTGCAGCAGGTGGATATAAAACCTCCCCGTGGGGAAATTTTCTCCTTGACCCCAATTAATTAGAAGCTGCCTGATGCCCTGAAGCATGGAGATGAATACTACAGGGAGAAACCAGCAGCAGGCAAAGGCTGACCAGTGGAAGCAGCAACTCTCTGCCAATCGACAAGCTGGGACTTGAACCATAAACCAGTGGACAAGGAGACTTACAGACATCTTAAAGTGCATTTTGCTGCCATAAAGTGAAACTCTTTCCTCCTTGGAAACCAAAGGCGGGGGTAGGGGGCGGGTCTCCTGGGTTGAATTTCATTTCCTCTGTAATGAAAATTAATAGCAGTGGGAAAGACTGAGGTGAGGAGGACTTCCTTCCACTCCACAGCTAGGTGCCTGCCACCCTCTGCAAGCCTGCTCCACCCCGAAAAAGCAGGCAGTCACTATGTTTTAATTATGTCAGCAATATATTTGCAGCCAATACTCCCCTTGGAGGCTGCACAATAACCATTTCAACACAAGGTCAATTTGCTTGCTGTAGGATAGACCACAGCTAAGGTTGCTCGTTTCCACATGTTCTCTTCCAGACAGACAACTTCCATCCCCTGTGCCTCCTGCTCCTGTTACACTTCTTGTGTCCAGAAAAGCTGGCAAGGGTTTCTGGCAAAAATTATATAAAAAAAACAAACAAACAGCTTTTCCAGAAAGGTAAAGTTGAGTCTATGTAGGGAATGTCTGGATTCAGGTTCAGAGGGTGCAGTAATATTAGTGCTAGCATCTATTTCTGAATTAGGACTGAATTAGGATGGAAGTAGAGAAAGGATTTGATAGTCAAAGTGTGTGAACATTGGAAGTTTGAAGGGATCTGCAGCAGATACGGCAGACAAGGGCAGCAATGAAGGCTTCTTGTAGGAAAGAACATCATTTACCCTGCTTGGTACCTCAAAGTTATTAATAAAGTCACGGAGTTGTACAAAGAGGATTCAGACAGTCTCTGAGGAGCAGCTGTGAACTCAGCAGAGCCAAACAGGGACCGGGGAGAAGCAGATCAATATTTGAGTTTGGATCCTAAAAGAAACACCAAGAGATCCACCATCTGCAATTGCTGCAGGGGCAGCACAGAACAGGGTGGCCCAAACCACAGCTTGCTAACAAGAACTTTCCTCCTGCTTCCCTTCTGCATCAGCACAGCCTCCAAATCCCACCGTGCCCCCCAGGAGGAGCAGGGGAACAAACGTGGCCATGGAGGAAGATGCACCAATCCATCCACAACCACCATTTCTTCCTGCCAAGTGCTGGGGGAAGCAGCATACAACAAGAGCTTCCAACAGGGCCCTTCACAGGGTAATAACATCAGAAACAGACTCTGAATATTGGAGTTAGAGGGGCAACTGGAGGGACTGTTCTTGCTTGGTCTTTATTTCATTTTTAATATTCTTGAGAATTTGCAGGGGAGCAAAACTCTTTCACTAAATCTAAGTGCTTTATAAATTCCTGTTCAAGTTCTTTGGTGGAAATGAAGTGACCTCCAGAGTCATAGAATGCCCTGGGTTGAAAAGGACCACAATGATCATCCAGTTCCAACCCCCTGCTATGTGCAGGAGCACCAACTACCAGACCACGCTGCCCAGAGCCACATCCAGCCTGGCCTTGAATGCCTCCAGGGATGGGGCATCCACAACCTCCTTGAATCATTAATTCTGTGTGCCACACCACACACCAAAAATCTCAGACAGGAAATGACTCTGAGATAGCAGCCTGTGCAGTAGAGGCCTACCAGAATGCTAACCCAAGTCCTAATGCTATTTGAGGAGGTTTGAGTTGCCTTGGGGAAGAGGCAGCCTCCAGATGGAGCTTGGGCTGTAGAGTTGAGGAATGGGAACAAATTATAGAATCATTATGGATGGAAAAAGTCCCTCAGATCCTCAGGTCCAGCCCCAGCCCATGCCTACTGTGCCCCCCAGTACCACATCTCCACTATCCTGGAACACCTCCAGGGATGGTGACCCCTCCACCTCCTTGGGAGAATAATTCATTTGAAGTAAGGACTCAAACCACTGATTGAAGGAGGAACCTTCCACAGAATAATTTCATAGGCAAACAAGGATGAACAGAAGACAGATTAACTTAAAAGAGCATTCTTTTGACAACTATGGTCTGATTCATTTTGTGGGCATAACAGCTTGCAGGTTTCTGAGGAACTGCTTTGGTGCAGGCATGTTTCAGACCAGTTTTAAGGCACGATATTCTGCAGTGCTGACAAATTCTTCAAGAAACCACACAGATTCTTACTGTGGCTGCTCCTGCTGGAGGGAAGCTGGTTTTCAAATGGGAGATTGGTACTGAAATTGCAACTGTGCTAAACTAGCCAATGATGCCAGCCCTGAGACTTGAAGCATGACATAGCCTCTATGTTCAAAAGGCTGCTCGAGAGCTGCATGGATTCTCTTGTCATGGAGAAGTAGACATTTGCTGAAGAGGCCTGATATACAGCTTGTACCAGGCTGGCTCTTCAAAAAGCAGCAGATGGGTGCTGGTTGCAGGGCAAAAGGAAGGGTTGTTTTTATCTCAAAGCTGAGTCACAGCCAGATGAGAAGCTTCTGCAGTGAGTCACGTTCCTGGCAAAGGGCAAGGTGACCTGACTGATAGAGACTTCTGCATCAAAAGTCATGTTGCATCTTGCTGGAAGTGACAGCAGAAGAGAAATCTGCAAGTCTATACACTGAAAGCAAACCTTGGGACAGCAGGGGACAGATCTGCTCATTATGCAGTATAACAACACATTCCGAATATGATTCTAAGAACAAGGTCAATTAAGCACTTGGGAGACAGTTCTGCAATTTCATTGAAGATAGTCTAATCTGTTTTATTGTTTCCAGCCCAAGCACCTCTTTGGCTGAAGTGAGTTTGCGCTGCTGCTGGAGTTAGCAGGGCTGATTGAAAATGGCTTTCCTCCCAACACAGGGAGGGCCTCACCTTTGGCTGGCTGACATGCCTCCAGTCTTGAAGATAATTACCAAGCCCTTCTCAGAGCCTCTCTGCTGAATGAGGGAGAATAGCACAGATAGAGGCAGTCTAGAAGTGCTCCATTCACCTCCAGCTGTTGTTTGATAGCCAATTGTGGGCTTGAATATTTTCGTCTGACAAAATACCCAGCTCTCACTTTGTAGATTACCAAACATACTCAGAGTTCCCGTTTTTAATCAGTACAGAAGTTGGGGAAGTGCCACTGGAAGGGGAACATCAGCAAAGGCCGATTCACAGCAAGCCGTGGTTGCCCACATCCACATGGTCGAAGCAAAGCACACGCTTTGCTACTTTGATAACACAAAGAGTTGCTGTGTTTGGGACACCTCAGCACTACAATTCAAAAAGTAAAGCAAAGCTGAGATATTTCCCCCCTCCTCCTTCTCCCAGCTTCCTATTATTCTTAATCCTGCAGGCAGCAATACTACTTCCAACCAGCCTACCTCAAAGGCTTCCAAGAAAATACCTATTTCCATTCCTTTATCTTCATTTTACAAAGCTCCTGCCCTTTTCTCACCGCTTGCAGCAATTTCCCCTTCTTCCTCAGGAAAGGAAAAGTGAATCAAACCAAACACATCTTCGTGCACAGCTTCTTTTTTGCCCCCTCTCCCATTTCTCCAGCTGCTACAGCCATACTGGTGCTCACTCACTCTCTCAGCCCACTGATATGATGTGGGAAGGTCAGCCCAGGGCACAGCAGGGAAAGAGCAGTGCCATCAAGGGGAGCTCCCAGCTCAGGAGGTGGTGCTCTGCTCTTGGAATCAGGGCTGGCCCACATTGCCTGCACAGATAAGGGCTTGGATGGAGAAGATGCTGACTTCAGAGACAGGAAGCAAAAGAAAACAAAACAAGCTCCCTTTCAGCCCCCAGGATCCTTATGCATTTCTATTAATTAAAATCCAAAGGTAATTTGTCAAGAGATTAACTTAGATGCTATAGCCAGCTCCCAGAGCAAGTAATTGCATTCTGTCCCCACTGTCACACTTCACTTCTCTGCTCTGATGGTTGCTGCCTCCCTTTCATTATCCAAGTCTAACACACTTGAACAAGTGTATTCTGGATGTCAGAATGCATTACAATGCTTCACCCAACACGTGAGAAATTAAGGCACCAGAAGAAAAAGTCATGTAAGAGCATACGCAGATCTCAGGGTCACACCCAGAGCACTGCCACATTCCCAAAAAAGCTGGGATTTGGGGTGAGAGGCTCTGAGCTGCATAGAACCTGCAGAGCCAGCACTGGAAAGTGCTCCATCTCCTGCTCATCTTTCCTTGTGTTTCAGACCATTAACTCAACCACATCTGGTTGCTTCCCTGCCCATTACACTCCTCCCCCAAAGGTTCAATGTCCCACCCCATTACCTGCCTCTCAGCCAGCCCCAATCCCCCCAGCCCTGGATGCTGGGAGTTGTGTTAATCACTACCAGAGGAGCAGATTAAGGGACTGGTTTGCAGCCATCCATCAACACCATTTACACGAGAATTGTCAGGCTGCAAATAGAAAGAGAGGTGATGTGAAACAATCCTGTCTGAAGGTTTTTAGCACTCTTTACAAATTGCTGTGGTGAATAACTTGTTGCCTGTATTTATCCCTTTTCAAATCGTCTCTTAGCTACAGTCATCCATCTTCATTCCTCCCCGCTCGCTCCAGACACTCTCTGCTGCTACCTCATTATTTTACATTTGTACACTGCCACTTGGCTGAGCCTTGCTCAGAGACACAGAGCAACCTCCAGAGGACTGATTCTTCCCTGGGGCAGTGCCACCGGCTTCGGGGTGGATGCAGCACAGCCTTTCACGCATCTCCTCTGTCAGCGTGCTTGCATGAGATGAAAGAGCAGCACCAGGGTACCTGGGTCCCAGCCAGGACTGCGCTGCAAACAGCCTCAGAAAGCAAACCACCTGCTCTGTAGGAAGGTTTTCCTAGGTGCCTGGTGGAGCTTCACTTAAACACATTGACAAACCCCAGTGTTAGAGCCTGCCCAGCGTGGGGCAGCAGCAGCAGCAATGCATTATGCTCAGAGTCCACCTCTCCCTCATTTCTCCAGTAGTGTAAGGCATACCTTTGAGCACCCCTTCAGACAGCAGTGGCACATGCAGTCCATTTTAGAAGGAAATTGCAAATCAGATGTCACCAAGAAGCAGACATCGTGCCAGACAGCACCTGGACAAGCTTCAGCACTCCTGTGCTCTGAAGGAAGTACTCTAAAGAAGTACCAGACATGCAGCTAGTCTAAAAGTCTACCCATCTTCCAAGCACCTTACACCCAGCTGTCCTGCTTGCTGACTAAACCAGCCTTTCCAAACTGAACGTACTCTTCTTCCCCGTGCTTCAGATTCCCTCCTTCATCTCCCAGTCGTAACTGAATGCCCTAAATGTATTCACTGGCCAACCTCAAAACCACTGCTGGCTCTAATTTATGCTCTGTACCAACTTGTTTTATTGGCCCCTAAGTAGAGTTCAGGGGATAATGTTTGTATAAGAGATGCTACACAAAATAAGCTTGCGTTGTGCTATAAATCATAGCCAAAGTACAACAAAGATGGGCACAAAATTACAGGCTGCAAGTAGGTGGTTTGAGAGCACTCACTTATGTGGGAGGGAAGAGTGATTCCCTTCATGACAGCGATCACTGGGGAAAACTCTGTAGCTCGTATTATTCCAGTGGTCAGGCTACAGAGGGCTCTTCTCCTTAATCCATAACTCTAAAGGTCAGGTTTTGTTAAAAGAACATTGACAAGATCAAAGCCCTGAAGCCTTGGGGTCTCTGTATATCTGTCTCAGGAGCCGACCCTGCCATTTAAGAGAGAATAAAACAAATGTCTCGGTCAAGGACAGCCTGGAGCTCAATGGCAGGATTGGGACAGACCCAGGGATGCCCGTATTGCCACGATGCCATTCAAGGGAGAGAGGGGAAGAGGCTTCAGGAAAAGGAGGATCATAGGATGGTTTGAGTTGGAAGGGACCCTCAAAGGCCGCCTGGTGCCGCTCCCTGCAGTGCACAGGGACACCCACAGCTCCAGCAGTGCTCACAGCCCCAACAGCCTGACCTGGGCTGTCTGCAGGGACGGGGCACCACCGCCTCTCTGGGCAACCTGTGCCAGCGCCTCACCGCCCTCAGTGCCAAACCTTCTGCCTTACATCCACTCTAAATCCCCCTGTTCTAATTGGAAGTCATTTCCCCTTGTCCTATCACACAGAACCCACTAATGAGTCTGTCCCCTTCTTACAGCCCTTTTATAAATCTTACACATTAAGGGGTTTGCTCTGCATTACCCAGCAGAAAGCAGCATCCTGCCAAATACTGTGTGGAATACAGTATTTCCCATCTCAGCCCTCTCTCTCATTCCCATCTCTTCATTCTCGACTCTCCAAATGAAACAGCAAAGGGCTCAACACCTGAAGCCATTCCTGTACCTCTGGCCAGCTCTCCCTGGCCCCAGTTTATTCAGCACCAACACCAGCAACCCTCTAACAGACAGCCCTAAGAGCTCTCCTTCAATCCAGGCCCTGCCGTTTGCATTATGTAACATCTCTCCGCCTCAAATATTCCCCAAGCTGAGAAGCTGTTCGTATAATAGATGAATGCTCCGGCTGGACATTTTTATTTTTATTATGTTTAATTCACTTTATCCACTGCTAATTTCCCTTTCGCTGTGTGCCTGTCAGGAATCCATGTCTCAGCAGTTCAGTGAGCAGAACAGCCCGAGCATATATCAGCCTTCAGAAATAGCACCCCAGTGGCTCGGCTGGCTGGCAGAGCTACTGAGCAGCACTGATCTGCCTCTAGAGGCACAGTGCTCTGGGTCAGACAGGGGCACGGGCTTCCAGCTGCAGTCCTGTTTGCTCCCAGTGTGCCCTTGCTTTCCTTACTATAACGCAAGAGCTGCTCTGAGCTCCTGATGGAGCTATAGGCGTCCTTGTCCATTGCAATAGGACCAGATGGCCTCTAAGGGTCTCTTCCAACTCAAACCATTCCATGGTTCCATGAAGACACCTCCAGCAAAGATCTGACAGCCCCATTTCTTCCAGGTGCTGGGTAAAGATTTGCTCCGAGAGCCTCCCTGAGGAGATGGCAGTGGTAACACAGAATACCCAGCGTGCAAGCCCACATTGACCCCCTGACAGCTAAAATAGGTTATCACGCAGAACTTGTAATGCATGCACAACAATTATGTTGATACGCGAGCCAGAAGTGAAGCATCTAAATATGTTCCTTTCACATCTACTGAAAATAAACCACTTTCTCATGGAAATAATGCCTCCCCCCTCACCCTTCAGTCCCTGCATGCATAATCATTTTGTTTGGAGTTGTGTGAAATTTCTCTCTTCCTGCTGAAAACTATCAGTCCGATGTGGCATGAGCTCATGAGAAGCTCCAGTCAACAAATTGTGTTTTCCAGCGGAGGAAAATATTCAGCCTCCCCCCAGTCCTTAAATCAGTTCTAATTAGAAGGATAGAGAATCAAAGATGCCCTCGGAGACTGCAAGATGAGCTTTACTCCCTATAGACAGACAACAGGCAGAAATAAAGCAGAAAGTCTTCCTGAATTGGGATCCCAAGGAGATGTCTGGGGTGGGCTGGGCCTCATTACATCAAGGATGAGTTATTTACACCCCTTTCTGAGGATCACACGAGTATAACAGTTTGCTTTTCCTTTCCACAACCTTGCCATCTCCTCTAGCAGCCTGATAGCATCATCTCCATCTCTCTTTTAAGCACCAAAACAGCCAGATGTGCCTATGGAAACTGCCCTTCACTTAACCAAGGGTAGCACTGAGAGCTAGATGACAGGGCAAAGCACTGCCATCAAAAACCTGCTGTTAAACCAACACCCCCAGGTGTCACTGAGACCATTCTGCAATGGAAATGGAAGTGCTTCAGTTTGGAGATCCTGAAAGAAAATTCAGAGCCCCTCCATCATATTTACCTCCACAGCTGGGACTAAATAAGCACAGCAAAACAAAGAGCTTAGCAGACTAAGAACAAAATGTTTCCTAAAACCATTCGTGCTCCTGGGCTTTGTGAGAAGGTAGGAAAATTGCAGGTAGCATTTGCAGTACTTTTCAGATTACTCACCATTCAATGAGAGACCTAAAGAAAGGGTTGAATCAATAAGTAGGGAAAACATTTGACCAAGCTGAGAGTTTGTTTGATCTCATCTAGAAATCCTGCCCTGGGCCACCACTTGAATCAGGTTTTTTTCCCAGACTCTTCCTATTTTTCCATAATTACATTCCTTTTAATAAGCATACCCTTGATACAAAGCAAGGATGCCCCATCTCACTGCTATTGCTAAAAGGGAAACTCCAATTAGAGAAGAAAAAAAACAAGAGCATCAAAACAGGGAAGCAATTAAAACTCGCAGTCATTAAACAAACCATCACTGTGTGCTGCTGATGGACTTGGGAAAGATAGAAATCAATTTCCAATTGATCCCACGAATTCACATCTGACATTAATAGTTCCACAGATCTGCATCAGACACTTGAAAGTCTACAAAGCCAATTACCTGAATGCATCCACAGCAACGAGAACAGCCACCAATACATCCAAACTGCACACCAACAGAAAGCCAAAGCACAGCCCAGCAGGTGGAACCTTTCACCTCTGACATACAAAGCTCAGGGTTAAACAATATTTTCTCCCTTTAACCACAAATAAGCTTAGAGCACTAAGCCCTGCTTACCATCACTCTACGCCTGGCTTTATCAATTATTTATTGTTATCAGCCACACTGAAACACAGAAGAGGCCAACATGGGAGTGCAGGATGTAAACAAAGCCAACAGCCTTCACCAAACCATCTTCCTCCTCCTCCCTGCGAGCACAGAAGTACTCTCAGTGCTGCACTGGAAGGTAAAGATTTTCTGCCAGCAAATATAACTACTTTTGAAGATCTCACTAGAAAAGTCAATTATCTCAGGACAACCAGCAATCTTTTACTTGCAAGGGAAAGAGTTATTGAATTGTACTTTGAAAACAGAAGAAATACTTCAGACTATATATAAAGGGAGGAAATAGAGCACACCTAGTGGCTGCACAGGGAGAAGTTGCTTCTGTGGTCTTTAGCAGATTAAAACTGGCAATTAGTAAGCTGGTGTGCTAATGTGATCACAACACAGCAATTACACCAACAGAAACGCAGAATGATACTTTAAAATGAACAATGATACTTTAAAAAAAAAAGCTAAGACAGCAGATAAATAGGGCCTCAAGTTGCACCAAGGGAAGATCAGGTTGGATATTAGGATAATTTTCTCCCCCAGAAGAGTGGTGATGCATTGACACAGGCTGCTCAGTAGGGTCCCCATCCCTGGGGAATGTTTAGATGTACTAAGGGACATGGTTTAGTGGGGAAAAGACTGGTGTTAGGTGGATGGTTGGACTGGATGACCTTGGATGTCTTTTCCAGTCTTAGTGATTCTATTATATACGTGCTTTGTACATCTCACTTGTTCTCAGCATTGCTCTCATTGTAATTATATGCACTGAGCAGAATGTAACAGCCCTTGGAAAAAGGCATTGTGCAAAAAAATGCACTACCTGCCACTAAGAGGTTAATTGTAGAAGCTCTAAGGCAGACTGGTAGACCAAGGTGTGTCAAGTCAATGAGGATGCATTGCCCAGTATGCATGGTGGCAGTTCTAGTTTGTCCTTCACCATGAGTTGGTGTTTATATCAAGGTGCAGATATTCTGATCGCTTCCCAAAGTTCTAAATCACATGTTGGGTGTTGGCTCTCCCCAGCACATTGCTAACACAGCAAAGTACTCTCCTGCAGCCAAATGGCAATAAGCAGACAGATGGACAGAAGAGGAAGATTCTGCAGAACAGCAAATCAGCCCGGGGAAGGAGCAGTTTGGTGCTTGCTGCAGGGTGTTTATTGTCTTTAATTGCTGGCCTTGGAAGTCAGAAAGGGAGAGGAAAGGAGGGAACAAGCATTGTCTCCTGGCTGATGTGCTGAGTCCAATGGAATGGGAGAGCCAAGTCCTACCAAACTGGTAGGTACCACCATGCAATATGATGGGGCACGAGTGGCCAGGCCCAACATCACCTAAGCAAAGCCTCCCTATGCTGAAGATGTGGCCATTTAGCTACCTGCCCTAAGGCTTGCACTGAGCTCAGGGGAAGAACGAAGAGGCACTGAAACATCACAGCAACGTTCTTCCCTTAGCAGCAATTACAACAGCAGAAAACATAACCTGAATAACCGGATCATTGCATCCTCATTCAGGGAGCCTAACAGGCTCAGCTTAAGAATACTCCTTCCCTCTGGATAGTTCTTTTTTGTTGTTATTTTGGTTTTTAAGAGCAGGAGAAAATTTGAAGGAGAGCAAGCTTTGATACTAAAATATTTTGATTTCCTCTTTATTTGCTCCTGAAGTGGAAGAGGATTTAGTTGAGCATTTCTTCACAAGGCCATGACCAAAGAGAAACAATTGGTATTATACGTTTCTATAGCCAGCACGGCACTGAAGCTTTGCTGCTGACTCAGAAATGTTATCTACGAACGTGCTAATAAAAGCAGAAGCATACACACACACAGAGGCACCTGAAAGCAGCAGAGCAAAGCAATTCTTTGGGAGTAGCAATACAAGTCAGAGTCAATCTCCTTTCACCTTACGCCTCATTAGAAGAGAGGTTCTTCTCTGCCTGAGCTGGGTTCTGATATTAGCTTTCAATTACCTAGTGTACATTTTAAACACTTCCCCAATTACCTCAGCCACCTCTCCCCCATTAAGGTCCCCCAATCGATAGATGGGCTCTATTCCATTCTCAAACTCCAGAGGAATACAAAAGCCAATCCATTCTGTCCATAATCTCAGGGAGGAAGCACTCTTCCTTACCTTCTAACACCACATCCCTCCCTCCCCAAGCCCAGCTTTCCTTGCCTGCTGCATTTTACCTCGGCTCACTAATGATTACCTCCTCCAGCAATAAATAGAAAGACTCCAACTCGACGCTGCGCAGATATTTATTACCTACGGTGCCCTTTGATCCTGTTTAGTCTAATTGAGCCTGGCACGCAACTCCAGGTTGCTAATGTATTTCCACCATAAACTATATTTGCAGACAGATGGAAGTTGCATGATTGCCTCCTTTCGCCGCTATTAGCGAAGCAGTCAGCTCCTTATTTTTACTTACAATTTAATTACAAGGCATATGGAAACATTGAGAGCATGGAAGCCAAGGTCCCTACATAGATTTCTGTGCTTCTCTCACACCTTCCAGCCACCTCTCTCCTTTTCAAAGACTCGAGCAGCTCCTAAAGCAGAGCTTCCGTGCAGCAACCAGGAGCAGAGATGCCTCTAGGAGCTGTGCAAGATGCTCTGGGGTTGCGTGGCTTCAACCCTGCCTGCATTCCCACTCCAGCAGGGCAAGGAATAGAGGCTGCTGCCAACAGCTGATCCCCATCCCAAGAAGATCACTTGCACTGCACTGCTTTGCTGAGACAAGCCCCAGCTGTCATTAAACTAGTTAGCTTGGGCAATGATCTTAGCATAGCTGGAGGTAGTTAGACCTCATCAGCTAATTGCCTGAGCATTTATTCAACAACAGCTCTCTGAAATGTCAGAGACCTAGTAAAAACCGAGATGCTTCAACTCCTGCCTGTTCTTAAATATCAAGATGCCATTAGCTGTGCTCATCACCCTCCAGGAAGTAAATGGGAGGAATGATGGCAGTACCCCAGCTCTTTGCATCCCTGTCTCAGCTCCCCTTGCTGCAGATGCCCGTGGGGATGGAGCTGTCTGGGAGGCATATCCAGCCCCACAGTAGGCACAGGCTGGGAGGTGCAGGATGCCTTCTGGGCCTTGTGTTTCTCCATGTGCTCTTCATCCCAAAGCAGGATGCACGTTAACAACAGCCAAGATACAAACAGCCTTTGGCTACTCCTTAGGTGCAGATCTGAACAGAACAGCAAGCATGGACTGAGCTACAAAAGCTTAGAATTAGAAACCTAGAGCAATTTACCCCCAAAGGCAGATCATTTTCTGGCAGTATCTTACAGGAAAGATCCAGAGAGGGACGCAGCCCTCACCTGGAGGCTCGTGGTTCTGCTCAGGCAACAACAGCCCTTACCAAGGGAAGTCCATTAAACCAAGCTGCTCCCACTGTCTCATTATGTGAAATTTCCCTGTTTTATTTTACTGTTTTCAAATTGAATCAACAATAAAACCAGCACCTGAGAATGGAAGCAAACCCAAGAGAATGGGAGGGGGCAGGAAAGGATTGAAATATGACACTCAAGCAGATGCCTGACAATTCTGTTACTGATAAAGTGACAGTCCTTTTCAGGAGGATAATTGAATCCCCGTCAATTAAGCAGAAAAATCAGATCAAACCTACAATGAGACTGCTGAAAAAAATATATAAAAGAGTAAGAGGAACAGACAGCGAAAGCAAACAAGTTGTACAGCATTGTCTAAAGCACCCCCAGGTCTGAGTTGTCCCACAGGAAGATGTGAACCTCCTGGAGAGCAGCAGCACTGCCATCAGTTTCTTCCAGCTTGAAATTGGTTTTGTGGTCCATTGGACCTCCTGCACAGCACAACACATCCCCTGTCCGTATCCAGATAGGAGGGATGCTTTCATCCTATTGCAGACTCAGGGCATCAGCATGCTGCCACCTACAACCCCCCACCTCTCCAAGGCTGAAAACCAGCAAGCTGATGCTCCATGCCCATATTACTGCTGAATACACAACTCCACACAACTTCAAAAGCAAAATCACCATGACCTTGGCCCAATAGACAGATTTCATATTCCTGTTCTAAACACCAAGCCCAGAGTGCTGGATTCTGGTTAGCATGGTCACCAACGCTTGCATGTGGTTTGCACTTATCTGAAGGAGGAAACAAAGGAAGAAGAGACAGAAGTCCATCTCTCTCCTCTCCTTGCCCTTTATCCTTTGATTTCAATCCCAGTGCGACCCCCACATTTTATTCCTTTCTAAATTTCCATTCCGTTTCAACGAGTTCCATTTAAATTAAACTAAATTGCTTTATTGGTGCCACTGAAATACAAGGACTGCAGGAGACATTATACACACGTACAAGCCACATTATGTAAAAAATACTTAAGAAAGGAATCCTCCAGTAAATGCAATCAATATTCCACATAAAGCATTACCAGGAATGGAAATAATAATATAAAAAAGGGAGCAAAGTTGAACTCTTGCTAAGTGCACCATGAGCCTGCTCAAAATTCAGAGCTGGTAACATGGCTGCATGCAATCAGCAACATCCCAGCTCCACGCTGTGCTCATCCTGCTTCCAAGCATTGGTTCCAGCAGCAGCCCTTCCCAAACCCACACTCTCACTATTTTGGGGATTCTGGGCTGGGGGAAATGGATCTGTTTCCCTCGGAGCCCTTCTCATTGCACTGCTGCCAAAAAAGCTGTAGATCTCCATCTCTGCCACTGCTGAATCCCATTTCGGATGCAGCAGGCAGGTGCTGAGGATGGGGAGAAAGTATTCATATAATAATTTCAGACCCAAAGGGGGAATAAATCCACAGCCATTTTTGGAGTGCAGACTTGTAACAGAGCTGGCTCTATACTCATGTTTTTGGCCTTGGAGCCCTCTCTATAAGCAATTACCAGCTGCCCATGCCAAGGAAGGCTCACACCCAGCAGAGCATACAGATCCCTCGTTACACTCCAGAGCTGCACCTGTTCTGCCCCTCCTGAAGGAGTCCCCAATATTGCCCTCTTTAGACCCAGTAAAGCAACAGCTTTTCCACACAGCCAGATGGCAAACCTCCACCTGAGGCACTCAGAGCCCCTCAAAGCAAACAAGGCACTGCAGGAAACACGGGGCCATCCTCCAGGAGCTGGTCCATGGAGATCAAGCTGAGGCTTCAAAAGCTAAAAGCATCTCAGATCAGGGTGATGGGCAGCTACCTTCAGAAGTTATGAGCAATGCAGAAGCCACGTGGGTTTAGCAATGATCATGGGTGGGTTAGGAAGGGCTTCACACCTTCCCAGCCCACTTCTGCACTCCTGCAGCACCAAAGGTCCCTTCTGGCTCTGCTTTCTACCAGCCCAGGCTCAGGCTGGTTTCTCAGAGCAGGACCAATGCCTTTGTTTTCCCTTCTCCCTTCCAGCTGCTATTAGATTGCTGGCTCATTTTTCTGGCAGGTCCTGGATGCCCCAAGAATCCCAGTACAGCCAAAATACTCTCACCTCTCTGAGAAGAAATTAAGTGTCCTTTGAGGAAGTAATCAGTCAAAACATTTTCCACTTACTGCGAAGATGAAGAGGCCTCTGCTAGCAGCCTGCTTCCCAGAAGACTGCAAAGAACAGAACACAGCAGTGCTGCCTCCCATCCTGAGCAGCTTCATAGTTCCTATGGGGCTGCCTGCAGGTTGCACTGCTTTTGAGTTGCCTTCACTTTCACATCACAGCAAACACCAGCACTCAGTTATCCTTCCTCTCCTCCTATTCTGGTACCCTTTCTGAAATAGTTTCAGTAACAGGTGATCACGCAAGCAAGGGGATAGAGTTGGAAGGCTGCACTTTGCACCTCCCCTTGGAGCCACTCTCCCACCACATTCAAGCTAAATACAACCGGATTTTGGGGTTGAGACTGCAGTAAGGGGGCAGATGAGCTCCTCCAGCTCTTGGCTGTGGGTCTGAGCCCTGTTTAGCTCCAGGTGCTCACAATGAGCTCATCACCAGTGCTTGATCAGTTCAGCTCTGGATGGTTAGACCAGACCTCATTCTGAAGCAGCAGGGATGTTTGAATTAAAGGACAAGCAGCTCTGCCTTAGATGGAAAGTGTTCACAGAGTGACCAGAAAGACAGTTTTACCTAGTCTGGTGGAGAATGCCCATGAGAAAAACACAACCTCCCTATGGAGCCTGCTCCTCTGTATGCAACAGTGCAGCACCAGGTAGACCATCTGTGTGGCTGCCCACACACATTCAAACAAAACCCTAACAAACATCTTTCATTCATTTTCTTTGATTATCAGCTGAGCAATGTCACTCCTGTTTTTTTCCCAGCTGCTCACTAAAATAGAGAAGCATTTCCATCCCTCCCCCCCCACTCAGCTTGCTGCATATATTGAAGCAGGGGAAAAGGAAGCCACAAACAGGCAGCCTTTTACCCAGCAAACCAAGCAACCTGCTCTCAAAACCTGCTCAGCCTTTGCCCCTGAGCTGACTGCAGTGCACTGAGTGCTGCTCCACCTGATGCAGCAGCTGAGCAGGAATCCAGGGGAGGAGCAGCACTAGTGGAGATGCAAAACAACAGTATTTGTCAAAACAAAGTTAGGACAACAGAACAACAGTGATAAATAGGAATAATTCTGATGTTGCTATTGAGCGTGTTCTACTACATGCATGACTCTACCTCTGCAAATCTATTTCGGGGGTTTCAAGGTAACCTTAGAGGCAGCCATCAGCAGAATAGCTATAATTCTGGGAATCAAAGCTAATGAGAAGATTAGAAAACGTTGCTGGCAAACATTCTCTGCTCTAAGCTGGAAAACACAAGAGCAGAACAGAGTGGGAATCCCTTGGCACCTCTCTGTGGGCTGCTGGCCACAGGCTTGCTTGGCAGATCCATCAAGAGCAGGTGAGGAGGGCTGAGGTGGGACAGGACTTTTCTCCAGCAGCCTTCTTCTCTTCCCAGCCATACCCTGAGCTTGTTTTCAGCCATGCTGTATTGTAAATTACACTTGTCAAAGGCAACACAGTGCTTATACGGATGCGCTGATTTCAGGAGAGCATTCTCTCCCTTAGGGAAATGAGAGCACCATGAACTATAATCACTTTTTCAGATATATAATGGAGTAATCAATATTAATAGGGACAGTTATCTCCTTCTCTAACTTGTGTCCTTAACAGCAGATAAAACGCCTGTAAAATGGTTTCCTATTCAACATATGCTGTTTGCTTACTTCCAAAACACGCTATTTCTCAGAGCTATCGTCGTGTGGGACTCATTACCCGGAAGGCTTTGGTCATTGACAAATCTGGAGGACCCTACACTGCCTCCAACAACCATTTGTAACATAGCTTTTGTCTGCACTTTCCTATAGCTTTATTTGTTTGGTTTTTTTTTGTTTTGTTTTGTTTTTCCTTATTTTTATCCCCCTGGAAGCCTCCAAATAAAAATGGATTTCGCAGCATAATGCGAACAAAGCATGCCCTAGAAAGGCCTCAAATGAAATTATGGATGATGCTTTTAGTTTAAACAGCATCTTTATGGCTGCTCTTAACAGACTGACTTCTCAGAAGCTGGCTGGCTGCTACAGAGCACCGCTCTGAGAAGGAGAGAGGTCACAGACCTGCTGCCCAACACCAGCTGGAAGGCTCTGCAGCAAATCCAGGCTAACCATCTCACCCCTTACACCTGGCTCTTGAGCCCATGTGCAGCATGAGGGCAGAGCCCACCCCATTCTCCATGGACTGACAAACCCACTGATGCCCATCAGCACACAGCAGCCACGATGCCAACCTGGTAGGGTACGATGGGAGAAGAGCAAATCACATCACTCACAAAACAAAAAGCCAATTGCAACAGCACCAAAGAACAACGTATTGATCATTAGGTAGAATATACAGCCCCTGTGTTCAGATTTATCCAGCCCCTGGGTTCTGATTAAGGGCTTGTAAAAGCAGAAGCTTGGCAATGTAAGTGCTGAATGGGTCACTGTACCCTGTACTAAGTCTATTCAGGCTGACATGTAAATTACAGCCCTGTTTGCGCCTTGCTTCTCCTCAAATGGGCTTAAGAGCAGCCAGCAGTTGTTCTGATGCCCATCGGACATAGCAGCAGAAATTGTCAAGGAAGGGGTAATTGAAGTGAAGTATCTGCAAGGAGGGAAACAGACAGGAGTGGGTGTGGTAACGTGGCAAGAAAAGCCATCCTTTAATTTGAGGAACCATGCTTTCCTTTTAATCAGATCAGCAAGAAGTGCTCAGTGCCTGCAGGGCTGGGATTTCAGAGAAGGCTGGAGCAACCCTGCTGTTTTATTACAGCTACCACGCAGCACTCAGAACCTTTCCCTGCCAACATTTACAGAGTGATACTGGGGAGGAAGAAAAAAAAACAAACTATTCCTGGAGGATGGTGAGACAGCAAATGTAGATAGATCCTTGCATTTACCATCTCGCCCCCTACTGCAGTCAGTAGCGATGGCCCAGGAACAACATCTCCAAGGAAAGGGACAGCATTCACACAGAGGTGAATCACAGACTGGCTTGGGTAGGAAGGAACTTTCAGCATCATCTAATTCCAACCCCTCTGCTAGGTGCTGATTGCAAACCAATGGATCAAGGAGGTCAGGCCATGGATGCCATCCTGAACCATACTGGAGACAACAGAGCCAGAGTCCACATGAGCATCCAAATGTAACCCTGTGCTACACAACCCATTCCATGTGTTTTGTGTGTATCACCTGATGAGTGCCACCTTCATGCTATTGCTGTTAAAACAATCCATGAAAAGACCAGCAATCCAAAGGCTGACCTCATAGGAATGCATCCCCAGAACAGGCAAACAGGAGCTGTTATTACACCGTAGCAACGAAGCTTCAAGCTTTGATGGACAATTGCTGTATTTTTCTGCGAAGTTCGCCTCTGGGTAGGATACAATCAGATTCTGAAACAATCCCCCTCACACCACAATGCAGAAGTTTACCAGCATCGTTTTCAGATCCGTGGCTCCAGAAGAGCAGCATCTTTATTGCACACACAAAGCAGAGTGAGGTCTGTGCCTCCTCCCGGCAGCCCCCAGGACAGAGCACTGCAGCGGGAGGTTCCCACCATTTGTCAAGCACTGCCTGTCAAGAGCACTCAGATGAAAGGCCAAAGCAGCAAGTTTCCTTAGCTCTGCTGGAGAGACAGCTGCATATCACACCATTAATGCCATGATCTGAGATTTGTTTACTGTCTGGGCCAGAGACGAGCAGAACAACTTGTAGCAATGAAAGCGCTTTGGTGCTCCAACACAGAGCTCTATAATTTACCAGCTCTGTTCAGCTCTTCCTCCAGCAGGGAAGCCAGAGACAAAGGTAATCGCTGCAGACAGCATGCTGTGAGCTAGTCTGAATTCTGGAGGAAACAGACGGAGCTAAAACACATTTCCCCTTTCCCCATCACCTACACTGTGAGCTCCCAGCACAGCCCTGCGCTTCCACAAGCAGGAGATGGAGGCAATGGGAGTCCCAGGAGAGTGGCGGGGGATAACAGAGGAACGCGTGGTTCATAACTTGCACAGAGCCACCAAACTCCAGGAGGCAAAACCAGCAGAAACCAAATCTCAAAATCCAATTTATAAAGCCTCCTTGAAATCCATACAGAACCCCCTCCTTCAAAATGGACGCGTACCTGCATCCACTGCACACATCCCTCCGCAAGATAAATGCAGCTAGAGATAGCATTAACACAGAGCAACTAAAACACAGGCATCTTAATTACTAAACCTGTTAAATCCATTATAAAACCATAAAAAGCAGTACCTGCTGAGAGTGCTTCCATAAGGCCAGGCCCAGCACTCACTGGAGATGCAAGCTCCTGCTCCAAGGCCAATCTCCAATCCCAGCAAACCAAATATATGCCCTCCACATTGCCTTTTATATAGCTCCTTTGGAACACCTGGTGCTCCACTGACTAATTGAGGATCACTTTGAATCCTCGCTGTTATCAGCTGTGTGATGTTTATTTCTCCCTGGTCCTTGCGATCTCAGGGCTGTTTAATTAGCAAACCTTCAGGAAGAGCTTTTTAAAGGCCCTTCACGTACAATTCCTGTTGAAGTGAGATAACCGCAGTATCTTCACAGATGTGGCCTTAAGCTTTATTATTTCAGAGACAAAAAGCAGAGAAGTTCCCTACCAAGGAAATTACTGTAAGACCAAGGAACCCCAAACAGAAGTACTGCCTACCCAAATGGATGACTAGGCAACAAAGTGAGGCAATTAATTAGAGATAAGGAATCAGCATCTATCCTTTTCACTTTAGCTCATTGAAACCAGCATCGTTTTGTTAGAGGTACATTTAATGGTTTGGGATGTGCAGACAGAATGGGGATTGAATCATCTCCCAATTCTTCTCTCTTTAAAGTACTAAAAAGAGCTCAGCACGGATGTGAGGAACAAAGTGAGAAGATAGCAATGGAGAAGCAGCCAATGAGAGCATCATTTATCCATCCTCTCTGAATGTGGAATAGATGCTCAGAAGTCCCACATCCAGGTCTCAGCCCCAAACCGAGCCAGGAACCAATGCAAGATAAAGATAGCAAAAGCGAGCTGGCAAGAATAGTGACAAATATTGAGCCTTTTAGCAAACCAAGTGAACCGAATGGTGCTACATAGAGGTGTTCTTAGCACACGGATCCATACGGTTTTGCTTCTCTTCTGTTGCAAACGTACGCGTACCGGCATAACTGGCAGCAATCTGGAGGGAATAAGACTTCTCGGGGATATTTTGCAACTTCCACTTAAGCTCAGTCTGTCTTTATATTCGCTGTCATCTAAACTGTGAATATATTATATTTTCTCCCCAACTTTCCAATTTTATCATCTCTCGTCAGTGCCATTTATGTGCAATACCGCCTCGACGCGAGCGGGGAACTTTATTTATTTATTTCCCACTCACTAACTTCACCTTAATGTGTTATAATACAAAACATAACAGCCCTTACCGGGTTGGATAGCAAAGTTAATATTTCATTTTCTGTGTTTTATGTCCTGATGGCTTCTTGCTAACATCAGAGGTAATTCTCACATACTTCACCAGGAAATGTAATGGGGTGGAAAGACATTCCCCAGCTCCGCAATCACTTTGCTAGCAAAGACAGATGGAATGGGGACTTGCAGAAACGCATTGGTGATGTCTATTCTGGACAGACTCAAAGCAATTTATATAAGCCACTAATACGTTTGTCAGGGAGACATCAGACATTTTCTTTTTCCTTTTGTTTGTTCGCAACATAAACGAGAGAAAAAAGAATGGATGCTTTTACCGAGATGCAATCTTTAAGTTAGTGGCGTGGAAAATTGCATTGATACTTCCTGAGCAAAATGATCAACTTTATTGAACAGCAGCAAAAGCTGAACGTTTGCATGAGGGTTTTAAAAAAGAAATCACCTCCTATGACAAGTGAAACAGGAAGTAGAGCTGTTTTGTCTGGAGGTTCTCCAAGGCATAAGAACTTAATTAGAGGCCAATTGTTTTAGGGAGAAGAGGAAAACCCATGGATCAAAGGCTGCACTGAAATAAGAGATGAAAAATTGGAGAGGACTTGGGCTGAGTGTGCTTTGAAGAAAGTAATGTGATGGATTACATGTGGCATGGCCCATTCAGCTCCGAGATGCCACATTAGATGTAGCTCAGGCTGACTTGGGTAGGTGTGAGCAGTGCCATCAGTTGGGTGATGTCACTTTGTTGTGTGCCAGCCATCAGTGCAATTCACAGGCAATTTCAAATTCCTCAGGAAGAATAAATGGAAGTGGAAAAGGATGAAAAAGCCTCACCCCATCAAGGCAGAGCAGGGAGGCTGTCTGGCAGGAACCCCACCACAATCTTCCCTTTCTGGGTGAAGTCTAACAGAGTCCTTCTAGATGGCAGCAAGAGAAACCCACCACTTGTTCTTCTGTACGTGGAGAGCAGCTCTGCATTTATTTCACGTTACCTAGGAGGGTTTGTAGAGAGATTCTGCCCTGCTCAGTCTCCATTCGAGCAGCATATCAAGGTTAAAAAAGTTATTTATTTACAAAGAACCCCACCTTCCCCTCCTATATGCTTTCAACCCTGTGGTCTGGATGGATTGGATCTTATCTGTGTCAATTGTCCTCCTTTGCACTTAATTTTGCCCAAGGAGGCTGTGGATGCCCTGTCCCTGGAGGGATTCAAGGCCAGGCTGGATGTGGCTCTGGGCAGCCTGGTCTGGTGGTTGGTGACCCTGCACATAGCAGGGGGTTGGAACTGGATGAGCACTGTGGTCCTTTTCAACCCCAGCCATTCTATGATTCTATGAATTTTCTGTCTATAAGAACATTCCTATCTCACTCCAAAAAAACACTCCCTCCTCGGATGCAGGTAGAGCATCCCTCCTGTGTCCCACATGTTTATCCTCACAGTCCTGAAATCACGCAGCCCTGTTCATCCCCAAACATTTCCTTTCCTTCCTTGAGCAGCAGCCCCAAGGAGATCTTTCGTGAGCGGGCACATCTCAGTTTGCCCACCCTTGAAGCAGTTTTGCTGTTGGGGCACCTGAAGGTTGTCTGACTGATTTCCAGGAGCCCTGGGACAGCGTGAACCTCCCATTCCCTGTTAGATCTCATGTCTGGAACATCACGGACAGAGATAAGCTCTCTTTGTATAAGGAAAAAAAAATAAAAGTACAGAAAAGCACAGCGCACCCAGGACTTTCATTACAATTCAAAGGAAGCTGTCCTGCAACCGCTGTGAGCAGCGTGGCCGGCATTCTGAGCAAGCCTCTAACACCAGTTAAAAGGCAGCTCTGCCGGGGGGGGGGAGGGAGGGAACATAAATAATCCAGTGGTCACCACTTGCACCGATGGGCTGAGCTTTGTGTTTCCCAGCTGCCTGCCTCGGATCAGAAGCAGCAGCATCACACGCTACAACATGAAAGCTGCGGCTGGGGTCTGTCTGAGCTTGAAGGTGGCGGTCATGCATCTCCCACTCCTTCGCCCGTATGCTCCAAGCTCCTCCTTTGCTCATTGATTTAATTATTCATAAAGTGAGGCTCTAAGTACTCCAAGTTAATCTCTTGCAATCTTTGCTTTCCCATTAAGGTGAGCAACGAAGCCGCCGTGATGCACGCGATGTCGATTCAGGTATTGATCAGCCTACAGCATCCACCAACTCCAGCTGCAGCACTGGACTGCATCCCCAGGATGCTCTGCATGCAGAGATGCAGTCACACTCGGGAAGAGAACCTGAAAGGATCAGGCCCTGGAGTTGTCAAGGGCTGGGGGAAGCAGTGGGGGGAAGGACATTAGGGACAGCAGTAATTTAGCCTAAAGCAGAGGGATGAAGAGTTTCTCAGGTGGCTATTTTTGACACTGAGGATGCTATCATCCCTTGCCCTTCCGTGCTGCCTTTGTGCCTGTTCTGTTCTCTAAGGAAATTTTAAAGGTGAGCTACAAAACAGGGAGAAAAGGAAAAAAAAGAAGAGATGTGTTCAGATCTCAAGTTAGCATCCAGAGGTGCGTGTTGGCCTAAAAACTCCCATAAGCATCAGCAATGAGCACAGGCTGTGAGCCTGCTTTCCACCCAGGGAACAACCTGTGTTTTAGCTTGCTGAGGCACCAGTGGATACCTGAGATCACATCTCAGGAGGCATTGATTGAACACCTCCAGTTTGCACGCAGACCAAGGCACCGAGGCTGCAGCATCCCCATCTGCAAGGACAAAATTGCCATCAAGAGCAGGAAAACCCTCCAGCCCAGAGGCACAGCACATTCGTGGCATCACTAACTTTTTATTTATTCAGTCTCTCTGATCAGACTGTTGCCTACAGGGCTGACACCAGGCCTCGGTGCATGTATATGTATTTTCACATCGGTGAGGAAAAGCAGCAAGGCTTCTCACACACTGTTATGAAAATCCACTGTGTTGGCCAGCTGCACTCCTTCATCTCTCCTTGCTCGTGAGGTCAGGAGAACCCATTGCCATCAGCTACAACAGAATTCTGTTGCATCTTTCAGCCAGCCACTCGTCTGAGGGAAACAACAACTGATGGCACCTTCATTGCAGGGCAGGGAGTCTCCAACCCAAGGACATCCCAAACCTTTATCATCACCAAGCCTCGGAGAGAACTTGCTGTTGAACATGAAAGAGATGCCCGTGCTCCAAGGACCTAGATGGGAAGGGAAGCATCACCCCCATGGTCCTTGCATGCACTCCCAGCAGCGTGCCCCTGTGCTGTACCTGTAGTGTTTGCTCTGCCAGCTGTCATCACAAAGTGAGAGCTCATTTAGACACTTTCCTGGTGTATCTGTGCTCCCCCTCTCAGGACAGGCCCATCTCTGCACTCTCCAGGCTGTCTCAGTTGCTTTCAGCAGCCTGATGCCTGATGAATTTTGCATTGGAGTGGGAAGACAGGAGGCATGAGCTGAATATGATACGAAGTCAGAGCTGATTCCCATTTCAATTCTCCATGAACATACAGGTGAATGTTTCATTTAATCATCCTGTATCCTCCAAGGACTCTGCCTCTCACCACTGCCTGTGCAGGCAAGCACACCTGAGACTGGAAAACCACCTTCAGCAGAAGCACGCAGGTAAAGAGATGTGAGGTTGTCATTGTGGAAGGAGACACTCAGGCTTACGTGCAGGGCTCAGAGCTCCACTCCCACCACAAACAGCCAGGTTCAAAGCAGCCCAAGCACAAGGGATAACCCCTAGGGTCTGGTGTCACATCTGCATGGGCAGAATCCCACGCCAAACACTGAGGTTCCCACCCCAGGAGACAGCTGCATTAGGAAAGGCAGGAGATTTCACATCAAATGCAGATAGAGCTCAGCCATTCCTCTCTGGGATGCGGGGAGAAACACTTAGATAACCAGACAACTCCATCTCACTGCATTAGGTAATTCTTCAAGGGTACAGTGAAGTTCCCTCAAGCAGGCAGGCTCCAAGCCACTGTTCAAAACCAATTCTTTCAGCTTCAGCTATCTGAAAACAAGCACGAAAGAAGAGAGCTATGCAGCAGGAACATAAGTATTCACATCACTTCCCCGTGGGCACTGCAGAGGAGTGTTTCTGGCCTCCCTCAATGGTCAGGGAAGAAAACTCTCTCTGAGGGTGATTTACAAAAGCTGTCAGGATGGCCAAAGATGGACCAGAAATAAGAGCTATAAAGGAAATAGGGGAGATTGGGAGCTGAAATTGAAGAGCTTGAAGAAGGAAGCGAAGGGCATTAAGCCTGACAAGGACGAGGCCAAAACCCGTAAATCCAGGCTCCCACCAAAAGGTTTGCTGAGCATGCCGGGCACAGCAGGGCCCCCTGACCAAGAGCCCAGTGCTCAGTGCCTATCTGCCCTAGGAAAAGCAGCAAAGCTTTCCCTGCATGGCACCAGGAACTGGAACCACCCGTTTATGGCACAGCCAGGAAAAGTAACCTCAGCTCTTTCACACTTAAATCTGTGTCTGTCTCCAGGAGAGAACAGCCTGCGAAGCAAAGAAGGCCTTTTTTTTTTTTTTTTTTCCACCTTCATCCATTTCACATGTCAAACAAATTGAGGCCAGCTCTGAAGGGCTGAAAAAACAGAGCCCCTTGCAGCTCCGGAGCGCTGACTCGCACCACTTCGGGGATCGCAGCACCTTGTTTTGTAAATAAGTCTAGGGCAGCTGGAATAATATACCTGTCAAACAGCAGCGAGCTCCAATTTCCCTTGACAGCACCAGCTCACATGTGCTGCCTGCTTCTTACAAGAGCCTGCCAGGAGGGATCAATCCTTTCGACATATGTTGATGCAAACAGCCACGCTGTTTTGGTAGGTTCTGGCCATTGACCACAGACCTGAGTGAGGCTTCACGTCCCCCTGCTCTCCTCATGTTGGTTTTGGGGCAGATGTGGATGCTCTGCTGTGAGATTTACTGCAGGCAGTGATGAGGAGAGCACTTTGCTTTATGCTTCACCTTCAGCTCAGGATTTGGCCACATGCTCATCAGCCCCTCCATGCCAGGGCTATCTGCTAGACACCTTCTGGGGAAGTGTATTTTGAGCCGAGTTTTCTTCTTTCAAGGAAAGCAGAAAAGACACTGTACCCATAGAATCACAGAATCATTAAGGTTGGAAAAGGCCTCTATGATCCTCTAGTCCAACCATCAGCCCATCACCACGTGTCCACTGAGCCATGTCCCTAAGTGCTATATCTCCATATTTTACACCTCCACGAATGGTGACTCCACCACCTCCCCGTGCAGCCTGTGCCAATGCATCACCACTCTACAGTAAGAAATAAGCAATATTTTGGCTGAATTACCACCATCGTCTCTCTGCTGATAGAAAGACACATTAGAAAATTGGAATTCACTGAAGGAAAATAATTAAAGAATAAATATAGCGTCTCTGCAAATAGGAATTCATTAAAGTTTGCAAAGCACTCTGATATTTTGACAACTGCGCCATGGTGAAGCTCTGGTGGAAATTCAGCGCGGTGCAGTTGGAGCAGGGATTAGAGGCTGCATCATAAATAATGCATACAGACAGACAGCTGGTGATGGGAGCAAAGAAGTGCTTGAGAGTAGCCCTGCAGTTACCATCATCTGTTTTCGTGCATGGGAAGAGCCACGGGTCTTGCAGAGCAACTTGTAGGTGCTTGAAGATGCGGGGATAAGAAGGAAGAACACAAGGTACGGCAATCTCTATTCCAATACTCTCATACTTTTCTCACAGATAAGTTTTTGAGTGGGTTTTAGATACAGCTTGTGTTTACTTAGTGCATACAACCCATGTTAAGCAATCAGGCTGAACCCTGTCAGCTGCAGAAGGATCCAGGTGTCCCATCCAAGAATGGAGAAACAAGCTCAGGTAAACCAATGTGTTCTCAAGGTCAAAAGATACCTGTGATCAAAGCAGACATAGCAGACCAGCATGACTCACAGCATCCAGGACAAACCTTTGGTACCATAAACTGGAACAAGTCTCTGTGTGTCTGTGAAGCAAAAAGCAGCAGGCTCTTGATCTCACCCCCAGGGTCAGCCCTTCCTCTCCACAAAGCACTCTTTTTCTCTTATTACAGACATCCCACAAAGATGTTCCCCTCAAAATGACATAACGGCAGAAGAACATTTGACAATAAATGAAATAAAGCTAGTAGAGCACCTGGGCATCAGGATCAAACACCAGCTGTGCTCCTGCTTGCTGAGAGGCACTGCTTATTGCACCAAAGAGGCAACTCCAATCTCGTACACAACAGAGAGAAAAACAGCTGAAATGAGTGTAGCAGCAATGGTACGAGACGCAGAAAGCCTGGCTTGAGTACTCCATAACAAGACAAAACAAAGCATTTCTGATTGTCAGTGCAATAAATGATAACAAGGGTGAAGTCAGTGGCTTCATTGCAGGCTCAGCGTGCTGTGCTGGGTTGAGCCCACACGCCCCACAGCAGTCAGAAAGAGAGGGGGAAAAGAACAGAGCAAACATACCCAAATGTTCCCTTATCACTGCTCTGAACACTGATTCATCAGACCATAACCCCAAGGGTAATTGCATTAAAATTATTAAGACTCACACTAAGACTTGGACCATTGAGCATAAGCTTAGGCAAATTATTTCTACTTCTCTACAAGCCAGTGCACTATCATCTCATTTCCCAAGTGGAAGGATCCCAAGTTGTGCAGCTCTTGGCAGGAAGCTTTGATGGCATTTCCCAACCAAGGGGCTGCATCTCCAACAGCCACATCCTTGCAAGAACATTGCAGTCTGAGTTGACAGTCATTACGGAAAGAGTGGACCAATCGTTTCCACCTTATGTCCAGAAACAAACGTGAGTGTTGGCAAATAAAAAATAGATGGGTTGGGTAAAAGGTTCTTCAGTACTTTCCCATGCTGTGCCTCGCTTCTGCTTTCTAACACAGACACATGCAAAAGCTTCCTGCTGTGCCCAGACCTGGGAACGCATCCCTGAGCCCACACAAGGTGCCAGCCCTCCCAGCAGGCACTGTTCTGTCACTGCTGCAGGAAGAGGGATCTCTTTACCTGAAAGCAGACACTGACCAGGACAAGGTCTGCATTTGAGCAAGTCACCCAGACTCCTCCAACAGTTACCCAAGAGAAGCAGGTATGTCTAGAGAGCAACGCATCCCATCCAGCCCCTAAATAGGACAATCTGCCTGATCCACTTCTCTTTCTCTTCATTGACCAACGTGGTGTAGCCATAGGTACTACCTTCCTCAGTGCAGCACTGCAAGCAAGACTAATCCCAACCAAAACATCTGTTTCTGGCAATGGGATCCTGCAAACAAGGACTTCTCCCCTCCTTTCCTTCCACGCTACAGCTGCGCAGAGCCAAGGGAGGTGGATTTAGATGGCACTTCCTACCAAGACCTTCTAATGAGATTGCTTTTGGCTGCAATCACAGCAACGCAATTGCAGAACTGCTACACCACCCTGAGATGCCATCTGACTCCATTTAGGGATGTCTGCTGCTGAGTTCCCAAGCTGCAGCTATCCCAGGAAGCAATCTTCAGTGGGGAGACAGTGAGGAAAACGTTCTTGTTTTCAGGAGCGAGCAAACCTGGGAAAGCACGTAAAGGCAGAAATAGGCAATTCTTCTTCCTCCCCAGGGCTGGCTGCATTTTGGTATTAGAGAACATCTCATGAAGATAGGAAAGAGCTGAAGATGGAACGACTCAACACTTGCAGAGTCAAAGAAACACGATGCCAAGAATAAGTCTTTGTGAACACATGGAGATGGAGCTGTGGGGTGGGCACTGGAAGGTGTCAGCCTCCAGCAGACAGCTTTCCTTTGGGTGGGGGAAGGCATTCAGCACTTGGGCACATGGATGCCATGACGTCTTATCAGGAGTGTGGATGCCATTGAAGCTAGCTGAGCCCCCAACTCCTAGCAATACTGCACTTCAAACCTATGTCCTCTGCTAAACGTGGCTGAGATGGGCTAATGGTGTAGAAATCAAGCAGCATGTACGCAGCCATGGATTATATAAGCCTCATTTCTTTAAGAAACTAAGCTAAAAAAGATGCAGTGAGAAGCTGTATCATCTTCCACACATCCTAAGGTTGAAAAACCCTGTGTGATGAGCATCTGAAAAACCTGCTCTGATCGTCCCTCCTTGCATCTCGCTCAGGTTTGGCAGCAGAATATGCACTACCCTTCCCAACTGTTCTGCACATCTACACGAGGAAGCTGTCTGAGCAGTGACTGATGGAGAAACCACTTCACCACGCATCCCAGAGGACGTTATGACAGCAGGTTTTTATTCCGGAATAAAAAACACTCCAAAGTAATTAGCATCCTTCCAAAGTGAAGTAATTATGCTACAGCAAAGTCACTTATGTACCAGAAGAGTGTCCATGCAAGCAGCTATTCTGGACGGCTTCCGGCTGAACAGCTTATTCTGCAATAGCAATTCCTGTCAGTTCCCCAACGTAGGCAAGCCCAGCAAGTGACAATGATCTCTCACTTTCCCTCCTACAGGGAGAATGCCAGATTAGGAAACCTGGTGCTCTTCAAGGGGTTGCTTCAACCCATTTGACAGATCTACCAGTTTAAGGGAAATTATATACATATATATTTCTTTTTATTTTTTTGCTTAGGTTTTATAACCATTGGCATATCATTAGAAAAAGAGCAAACTCTCCCCTCGCCCCTCAGGAGAAGGCAAAACTCAGAGCTCAGCTGTGCCGTCAGCTGTCAGAGCATCCGCAGGGCAGAGCGCCTTGATGGACTCTCCAGCCACACGCAAAGCTTTGTAACACACATTATGACACACCAGAGACTCCAACACCAATCACGAGCCTGAAGGAAAGCTGGCTGGGTTACACAGCTCCTGAGCTGCTCGTTTGACAGTAAAAAGGACATGAAAGGCAGATAATATCTGGGTAGACAAGCACCAAAAACGCTGTGCTCTGTTGCCAGCTCAGGGTGCACAGCAGCTCCAGCACTGCTCAGAGGTGGGCACGCATCCCCCTGCACTGCCTGCTGGCCAGACTCCAAGCTGTGATGAAGGCAGAAGGGTTAAGTGAGACCACAATGGCCTGGGATGATTTTCCTGTGGGCTGGCATGTGCTTTAAGTGCACAGATCTATCTTTGGCACTCCTTAGCATATTTGCTCAGCTTATTTGCATACACAAATATAAACCGCTCTCCAAAAATTGCTCAAGCAGAGTCTGGAGCAAATTAAACACTCAAGCTGAGGAGAGAGGGAGGGAGACAGAGAGAGCAAACTAGCTGCTCCACGCTCTGGGCCTGGAGCTGACATGGCTTAAAGCAGAGAGACTTGCAAACATTGAGGATGAGGAGAAAACATGGAAAACATGACAGCAAAGCCATGCTGTAGTAAGAGAACGGAGTGCACGAGGGGTTTTATGATAGAATCATAGAATGGCCTGGGTTGAAAAGGTCCACAATGATCATCTAGTTTCAACCCCCTGCTGTGTGCAGGTCACCAACCAGCAGACCAGGCTGCCCAGAGCCATATCCAGCCTGGCCTTGAATGCCTCCAGGGATGGGGCATCCACAGCCTCCTTGGGCAACCTGTTCCAGTGCATCACCACCCTTTGAATGAAAAACTTCCTCCTAATATCCAACCTAAACCTCCCTTGTCTCATTTAAAACCATTCCCCCTTGTCCTATCACTATCCACCTTCATAAACAGCCATTTCCCCTCCTGTTTATATGCTCCCTTCAAGTATTGGAAGGCCACAATGAGTCTCCCCGCATGTTTTTTTTCAGTTAGTATGGAAAGCTGCATCTGCAGCAATAGGGATTGTAATTAACCGAGAAAGACTTGGAGAAAGATGAAGGCAGAGTACCTGAGCCAGAGTTTCGGGGGATGGAGGAGATGCCAGATGTCCACAGCCTTCCATCAAGTGGCCGCAGGACCCAACGTGCAGGCACCTGAGTTGGAACCCACCACTCAGCTCTGTCACAATGGGAAAGCATTGTGTGCCAAACAAAGACCAGATGGGGACCGTTTGGATCACCCCAGCCAGAGCGAGCTGCTCTGCTGCTCAGCAGCTGGGTTGTGGCTCAGCAGCACAGCACTGTGCTCCTGTGGCTTCTAACATAGGGCTGTAAATGCACGTGATTTCTACCCGTCTGCCTGGGGAGCTGCGGGGAAGCAATTTGCTGCGTCAGATTCTGGTGGGCAAAAGCTCCCATCATGCTCAATATCAACCACTTGCACATTGAGCTCGCCCAGGAGATGGGATGGGAGGTTTAAACAACACGGCCCTCAAAGAAAGGGCAAAGGAAATAGGTTTGCTCGGTCCAGATAAGGGTTTTCTGAACTGGGGATATAATAACAGGTTTCTGATATGTAAAAGGTTGTTGTGAAAAGAGAGGTGAGCAATTATCCTTTGGGCCACTAGAGGCAGAACAGGGAAAAATGAGGTGAATTTGCAAGAGAGGAAAAAACCAAAAGGTAAATTTTGGTTTGTTGTTGGGATAAACTTCCTAGTGCTGAGGATAAATTAACACTGTTAGACAGCACACAGCAAGGAATTGAGGGACGCTCAGAGGGGCATTTGAGGACATCTGCCAAGGTCGGTGTGATCCAAGAAGGTCGGGGATGGACTCAGTGACCTCCCCAGTCCCACCAACCCCTGGGCACATGAGCAAGAGCCACCAGACTGCAGAGTCCCACTCCATGCCACCTTGTGGACACCAAGGGCCCAACCTCTGATGCCCCAAAGCAGCAGTGCAGATATTACAGACAGGAGAACAGCAGGGGGGGGACAGATGGTGCAGCATTTTCCTTCCCCTGCAGACAAGCCCTCAGGGGATTTGTTTCATATCGTGCAAGACGCAGCCTAATTCGTTCACTTTTGGTCTTCCTTGACCCACCTAGAAGATGCAAAGCCCCCTCCCCATCCCTCAGCACTGTGCAGCACCTCCCCGTTCTCCCTCCCCCTCCAAAGCAGTGAGAACATCCCAGCTGGTCGCTGCCTTCAAACCTGCTCAGCCCAGAAACTCCACTTTGAATTTTGATTACAGGAGCTCAGAAAGATTTTCTCTGAATGAGCTTCTACTCTCAGGGCAGAAACGAGGAGTGATCAGCTCTCAGGGGTTCTGTTTCTCCCTCCAATCCACAGCAAGCCTCTACTGGGGGCTGGAACTCATTCCCTTTACCTTCTGCCCACAGGAGTCAACTTGTAAGGACAGCAAGAGATATTGTCACACTGAGACAGGAAAAAGAAGGCTTAGCTTGCTTTCAAGCACAGAGTCACTTCCAGTCTGTGCTGGGAATGACAGATCTCTCCTGGGTGCTGGAGTGCATCCAGGTTAGCAGTGTGTGCTCTGTCTCAAGGGGAAGAGGTAGAAAGGGCTGTGGAAGCTCTTTGCCCCTCATTCCCTCACTGCTTGAGCTCCCAGGTGGAAAGTAAGGGGAGGAGAGGCAGCAAGAAGTACAAAGGGACCTACAATACCAGAACCAAACAGTGACAAATCAGCCCCCATTGGAACAGCTTCATTACAGCTTTTTCCTGTGGCCTTTGCAGATAAATTAGGTCTGGCTCAAAACAAGATCCATCAGGAAGATAGTGTGCAAAAATGTCTGCCTGCCCTTTGCAAAGGTTGAAGCTCTTCTAACCAAGCCCTCCCAGACACTTGCTCAGATCAAGCAGATCCATCTCTGGAACAGATGCAGAGTCAACCTCTATCTCTGATCAATGAGCTTTTCTTCCCAGCCTCCATCTCTGTAATCAGTGGGAGCATCGTCAACGGAATCAGAGCTGGCACTGCAGCAGGAAGACAGTCCAGCATTTCCATGGCTCTCCTGTTATCTTTCAACCTCATTTTGCAGCTCCCTTTAACCACACTGCCCCAGGGTGGGCCGACATTCTCATCAGCCTCTGACGCTCCCATCGCCAACAAATCCATCTCCATCTGCCCAAGTGCAAACCATAAACCCAAGATCTCGTTCCTGGATGTACAGTTACAAACTATACCCATCTGAGGGGAGGTGGCTGTGACCTCCAAATCCACTCCATCTGAACTGGAGGCACTGGGGGGTTGGGTTAAAACTTGGTCATCACAGTCATTCTCTCAGCCCACTGAAATCAGCAGTGATTTCAGCAGAAGGGTCTGCCATTAGTAGGGATTTTTCACCAAAATTTTATATCTTTACCATCCCCAAAGTCTCCTTTCTTCTTTCCACACAACAAGGAAAGTAACTGAGACAAGAGAGCACTGATTAGCCTGGGGGAACTTGGGCACATTCAGTGACAAAAAACGGGAAGGGATCCAGCAGTTGGGTCGTGCTTCCCTTTGATCTGAAGAATAATCCTTGCGAGGCCAAGGAGCATCATGGGCACATTGCTACAGGAACAACGGGGAAGCCTGGAGCTGCAGTTCCCGCTGAATAGCAGAGTTATGCACAAAGGATTCTCAAACATTTGCAGAAGAGCAGAGTGAGGAATCCTCTTTGTTCTGGGCATGTAACATTAGAGAACCTGTCAGCTCTCATTTCACTTGATGACTTGGGTAAATCTGTCTTTGTCTTTTTCTGCTTCTCTTTCTTTTATTGTTTTTCCAAGAAACAGTTGACATGAAAAATGAGAAACAAGAATTGTATTGTCAGTTAGAAACGCGTACATGTAATGAATTGTAAACTGGTTGACCCTTCCCGGGCACTGATCCTGATTTTAACTAGGATGGGAAGGAAGCACCCATCTACAGAAGCTGATAAATGAAAAGAAAAAGAAGTAATCAACCAAATACAGATTGAACACGGGATTTTCTTATTCTAAGCTTACAATTCTCACAGAGCTGGCTGGAGCCCTATAACAAGGGCAAGCTGAAAAATGGTTCTCTCAAAGTACCACTTTCTGTGAGAGAAACTTGCTGGTTTGCATTTACGGGTTATAATAGATGCAAATGTAAATGATTGAGGCCATAGACCAACCCTCTGCTCACAGCGTTCTGCTGTCTGGGATTCTATCTGCCATCAAAACCTTAAAGATGCTCATGAAATATTTTCACTGTCTGAAAAAGCAGTTTTATGAAAAAGCATATTTCCTGAAAGAAAAAAAAAAATAGAAAAAAATTTGCATTTTTCAAACAGCTGCAATAAATCCTTATCTCCCAGGGATGCTGAGGGAGAGGTGCTAAGCTTTAAACAGTTTTAGAAGCAGATCTTCTGCTGACATAAATCAGCCTTGTTCCAGCGCAGCAATACACTCAGAGCTGAGCAGTGCATGATGCAGAGCAGTGCTGCTCCCCACCTGCACCAGGTGAGCCTGTTTGTCCCCTCCAAGCAGAAGCAATGTCACCCATTGCTTGTGACACATTGCCAACTCTGCAAAACAAACATTTCTAATCACCCCAGCAGAGCGCCTGGCTAAACCCACGGTGCATTCATCAGCATCACAGCTATTATCGTGCATTGCAAATGGCTGGGAACAGGTAACAAAGCGCTCCCGTAACTTCCCCTGTCATATGATGTATGTTGTTTGCATTGCAGCGAGCAGCACCGCGATGATTGACTGCACGCAGCAACACAGACTAAAGGACAGGTGCTTAAAGAAAAGACTTTCAAATGAGAGCACAGCCACCGAGTGAATTCCCAATGCACACATAAATTCAAGCCATACGCCCCTCACCCCATTCACACCAGCAAAAATAATAATAAAAAAAAGCATTTTAAATCTTCTTTAGCAAAGATTGGAAACAATGAACCTTCAATCTTGGCTACCAGCACCAGTGGAAAGAGTAGGTAACTTGGGAAAGTATGCTGCATGGAAATGAGCCCCCAGCCTGCTGCTTTTAATCACTGCTGCCTGCATTAACTCCATGTGCTGCAGCTTCTCCCTCTTTGCACAAACCTTCCACCCATCCCTCTTCAATCAACATCAGCCGGAGTGTTTGGAGCTATCAGACACCAAAGCTTGGCACTGCAGCAAGCAGGCAAACACTCAGCCTAACGCAGGTACCGGGAAACACAGGGGTCTGATGGCCAACTCACATCTGGCTGCCAAATCCTGGGGTCTCTGTCCTAATCCTTACACAAAGGGTCGGCAAAAGGTGTCGAGCAATGATGATGTTGCAGTTTTTATTAAAGCCACCCTGATTTCTGAGGGATGGGGTTTCACAGGGGAGCGGGACGCTGCCTGCACTGCTGCATCTCTGGCACACTCAGAGGCGATGGGAGCAGAGGGAGCACAGAGTGCTAATGGACATCTCTGGTACGAGCACACTGAGAGGCCGGGAGGTGCAAAAGGACAGGACACAGAGGTGTGGGAAAAGCATTAGGAAAGCTGCAGGGTCAAATGGCCTCAGCACATATTAAAGCTTCCCTTATGTGCTTCACGCTCCCATAAAACCATTTACTCGCTGCCTACCCCATGTCCCCATACCAGCACGAAGCCCTGAGCCACGTGGGGATGCCCAGCCCTGTGTCTGGCTGCCAGCATGGAGCCAACAGATGGGCATCTGCCTGCATTGGTAGCTGTTCCCCTCCATGCTATTTACAGAGAGGTAAGACCTCCCGAGGCACAACCTCAGTAAACTTCCACTCATCTGCTGCCACACATTGAGGACAAAAGCCCAGGGAGGAGGTGACAGCAGAGCTTTCTGCAGCTTTTTGTCCTTTCCCCCTAAATACACTGAGAAATAAAACACCTCAAGAAATAACCACAGAGAGAAAAGTGCTGTGTCGACATTTCTGGGGCAGATCAGGAGGCAGAGATGGAAACGAATTTCTGCGCAGCTGCTGTCTCATTGACAGATATCATTGCTCTTTAAAACACACTTATCTCCCTGACAGATCTGCTGCACTTTTCCACGGCCTGCCTGAGCACTGCAGGCTGGAGGAAGGCAGACAAGACAGAAAATCAGAAGCAACACAAAGTTATCTTGCCTCATCCATGCAGCTGTGTGATGGCAGAAGACAGAGCTGAGCAGCTGTAAAAGCAGCTCTGCACCTACAGCCCCGAAAGAGCTGCAAACTGGAGCCCCAAGTAGGATGTCAGATGCAAAGCAGCAATGCAAAAACTCAAATGATGGCTGTGCTGCTCAATAAATTCTCCTCCTGCAATACAACCACAAGGGACGGCCCCATGCACCAGGTCTCCCTGCAGTCTCCCTGCACTTTGCCAGTGCATGGGACATTAAAGAATCATAGAATGGCCTGGGTTGAAAAGGACCATAATGATCGTCTAGTTTCTATGTGCATGGTCACCAACCAGCAGCCCAGGCTGCCCAGAGCCACATCCAGCCTGGCCTTGAATGCCTGCAGGGATGGGGCATCCACAGCCTCCTTGGGCAACCTGTTCCAGTGCCTCACCACCCTCAGAGAAGATAAGCAAAAGCTCATCTCTGGTACTATGGCCCTACAGGTTCCCCTGTGACAATTCTGGTTAATAATGTGTTCAGGTTCTTGTCCATCTCATGATTGAGTTTTGGACTCAAAGGAAAGAAGAGCCATGAGGTCTAAATAATATTCAGAGCGATTGGGATAGCAGGAGGAAATGCTTTATGCTGATCTCATGGGGAAAAAAAAAAAAAAAAAAAAACCATAAATGCCTGAACAATAAAGTGAATTTATTAAATTAGTCCCAAAAAGTTTATTTTAAAATCAATTGCTATTGAACCTCCATAACAAAGGAATCATGAACTCCTTCCAACGCAATGAACTTGAGTTGACCTCGTCCTGAAAGATGCGAAGCCGCCAGTCATCATGGGCAGCCTCCAACCTGCTTAATTCATGCCCTGCTCAATTCATAAAGCCATAGCTGCGTTACTTAGAACACAGTCTCTCCAATCGAGAAATAAAGTGGCCTCTGAGCAATCAGATTCAGCAACCACTAAACCAGTCCATTCCCCATTCTAAGTACATCAGCGGTTTCGAGCGCGGTGACTGTTTTATCTGAAAAGCAGTAAATAGCATAAATCTAATGCTCACTAAAATACTCTCAGAGAAAGGATGCTGTGCTATCAATCTGTAAAGCCTACCAACTGGCACCTACAAACTCTCCCCAGCCTTATTATCTGTTAATGTTTGGAATCAGCGGATCTACCCGCGATCCAAACTAAAATCAAAGCCCACTCTAAGGCATCGTGTCTGACATAGGTAACAAAATGGGACAGCCTCAGCCTGGGGGAGCACTTCCCTGCTCACATAGCCGGAATAAATGACACTGCTGGATTAGGAATGCAAACATCAATAAGCATTTCTACAAAAGGCATTATCCTTCTTATACTCAAGGAACTGTTTACTAAGCAAACTGGCTACTTTGAAAGCCCACAGCCTGAGTCTGGCTCTGGAGCATCCCAGGGCTATGGCAGTGCCTTGTCAATGCCAATTACAGGCAGAGGGATGGAGGTTTGCCCCATAAGCACACGTTGAGGTGTGCAATGAGTCTCCCTAGCTGTCTGGAGAGCAGGTGAGACCGCTCAGGGCACAGTAAGGCCAAACCCTGCTCAGAATCACAACAGCTCCTTGAAAACATGCTACAGCAAGGGAAAATCTAAGGGAAAAAAAATTGGCATTGCTCTTCCCCTTGTCCTATAGCTTCCCAGAATGACTGCAGGTACTCCAGGCTCTTTGGCTTGGCTCAAGAGCAGCCCATCAGAAGGGTTGCAAAAGGGGACAGCACATCTGGAGTTGGTGCTGTGTGCGCATGCGGAACCCACAGCTCTAGAACAAAATAAAATAGAACTCAGGTGAGAGCAGAGAGAAAAGGCATCTCCACCCACCACTGATAGGCTCATGTCACTCTCCATACAAAAACCAGCACACTCCAGGTGCTGCCCCTGCCCCCAACTCTGACCTTCCTATACCTCTTTGAGTCCTACGGAGCCATCCTCACAGAGATGCACAGCAGTGTGTCTGTGCCCAAGCCGAGGGCTTTGCAGAGGTGGTTTTTTTTCCTGAGAAACACTGGAAACAATAAATCCACCCACGTGGCCAGAACAAATGCTTGGGGCACGATAAACCTCTTTTTCTTCCCAGATCCATCAGATTTGGCCAGAAGTTCCTAAGATTGGCAGCGAGAGCAATGAAATTCAATGAAATACCTTAAAATTAAATGCTTTTCTCCCCTGCCTTCCACCCAGCTTTGTTTCTTTCTGTGACCAGATCTTGGCCAACCTCTCCTTGGAGGACGTGGCCAGATGGATAACAGCCGGACATCTCCAGGGCCAGGCTGATGAAGAACTAGTTGGAAATACCAATACCCATCTATTTTGCCATGTCTCCAATACTGGAACACAACCAGCATGCTTGGGCAGGCAGATTTTCTGCAACTGGTGGGAATTTCCTTCCACTGAGACATTGCTCTCATTATGAATCAGGGGAACGTGGCCAATGGGACCAGAAGTTATTATGGGAGCAAAGCAGACATGCAGACAGCTAGCAGGTTGCCTACACCTTGCTTCCATGGGGATTCAGGCTTAACGTTTAGCAAGCAACCAGCAGTGCCGTGTTTTCCCTCCAAGCCTCATCTTTATTTTTAGAGATGCAATCAGGAGAACATTTTGTCTCCCAACTGGATCAGAATATCTAGAAACATCCAGAGGCAGCTCTGCTCCTCTTCTCTTTTCGCTATGGAGCAAAAGCAGGGAGGGAGCGGTGCTGTTATCAGCACTGGTGTGTTCCTGGGAGTGCCTGGAAGAATGGAGAAGCACAAGGCAGAAGAAAGGCTTCATTTAGAAATGCATTTCATTTACATTTTTATAACAAAGCTTCAAAGTTCTGATTGATCATAAGGGCTTCACTTAGTACAAAGAGCAGGATGATTAAAGCTCACATACGCAATGATTGTGAGCCAGAAGTGAAGTCATTCTCCCTTACTGATGGAGGTATGTTTATCCTGCAAGGGTTTACACCTTCTCCTGGAGCAAGAAGAAAGCTTCCTGGCAGCTTGTATTTATATTGAAACCACATGTGTGCAGGCAGGGTCTCCAAGAGTAAGGAGAGAAGCAGCAGCCTTGTTTCTAACTGTGTGTTTCAGAAAACATCCCAAAAGCACAGGCGTGGATGAACCTTGGAAGGCAAAGCTCCCAAGATGAATGCTGCACCATGCAAGGATACAAAGGCCAAAAGGTGGAAAGCCAGAGGGTGTAGGGGCAGTGGGTGCAAGCGACCAGCCCCAGCACTGAGCAGCCCCAGCACTGTAATCCAACACACTGCCAGAGCCATCAGACATCAATATCCACTGCACTCAACGTGGAGCAACACGCACACATCATTTGAGGTGCTCACCACCCAAATGCATGGGTTCACAGACCGGGCATCAGATACATAAAATCAGTTGCTTGTAAAACTGGCCTCTCCAGAAGCAAGAGACAGAAGCACCCATTGCCAACATCCCATAACCCTTATGGTGAATGCGTGTCCAAAGTCAGGTAACAGCTCAGAAGGAAGGTGTTTTAGAGAACAGCTTTAGAAATGATCCCAATGGTGCAGCTGAGGGATGAAGATCAAGTTAAGCTGGGATCAGGCAGCTATGAAACTGCATCAGAAGCATTCAAGTAATAACACTTCTGCACTGCAGCATCATTTGGAGGTTCTGGCAAAGAGGTCCAGGTTCTGTCATGATGTTTTTCTACTTATTAAGATAGAGCTCAATATCCCCACACCAGACAGGTCTGTACTGCTCTTCATGCTGCCCACACCACTGCAGAGAGGTACTCAATGCCACACATGCAGATTCCATTTGTGGACACTTACACATTTACCAGTAGAAATTTGGACCCACTGAAGCAAATTCAAGCCTGGCAATACTGCACTTTGCTTTCCCTGGTCACTTTGGCAGATCCTCTCACACACATGCAGAACACTGTTTTAAACCAGCAGACCAAAAAGAACCAACCACATTTTCTATATGCATTGTGTATATGAGAAAGAAGGTGCTGTTGTTCCTCTTAAAAAAAAATCCTTGCTTGCTCCCAAAGCCTCTCCCTTACACTACAATTGAAGAACCGTTGGAGACCTGAATGATTCAGAAATTGCCCAGGTTTTGTATCTTTGCAATTCCTGAACATCAGTCTCATCTTGATTTAGAGCGCATCACATCTCAAATTATATACATTTCTCTCTGATTGGGAATACGTTTGTGGTGGGAGAAGCCGTGTGTATTCTACTCATGGTGCCGTGACTAGGTTTAAGATTGGCCAAGCACAGTGATATATGCCTGCTTTGTTCTCCTCATAGCATTTTTCCGGCTCTTTACTGGGAGTTCTACAGCTTTTTTGTGCAATATGCATTCAGCAGCCTGCATGTTGTTGTCGGGTTTTTGTTTGTTTGTTTGTTTGTTTTTTAAATAATAAATACAGTGTTTACAAGAATAAAACCTCAATCCCAGCTAGCAACATGCACCCGCATATAGATGTCAGTGCCAGAGGCTCTGATCTCGTGCCATTGGTACATACCAGGAGTGAAGCCACAGCTGCACAGCATCCTCAGCTGGTCCAGCAGCTGCTCCTGGCTTGGAGGAGCTTAGAAGCCCCATCCCCACCCCAGCTCCCCCCATCTCTGCATGCACCATTCTTTGCCCAGGAGCACAGGACAAGGATGGGAGCAGGGCTCCAAATCCCAGCCTTTATGCACACACTTAAACCAGAGCTGCCCGTGGATGCTTTTGCTGCAGTGCCTCCTTAATGGATGCGTTTGGAATAGCGAAGACAAATACAGGATGCTGTAGAAAGTGACACCCGAGAGCAACACTACAGAGAGGCCGTAGCCAACAATCAGAACTAATGGATCACTGTTTAATAATAATGCCTGCACTTGAATAGGTTTGGAGCTTCAAACAACTCTGCAAATGGCAGCTAATTAATCCAGGCAGAATCCCAGGCAGGTGTTGCTGGATTCCTCCCTCCTCACGCGTTGTGCTGATGTGAACCCCACAGTGCTCAAAATGAGAGGTGCAGGCCTTTGGGAACACCATTGGAGCTAATGATCCATCATCCCCCAGCGGTCCTAAGGGCTGCTGTTGTCATTACCTGGACCAACACACATCATTTCCAGCTCCACGCAGGAAATACCAGAGCTGAGCTCTCCTGCATCATCACCGTGCATCTCCCACACCCCTCCTGGTACAGCTGCCTTTCCCATTTGCCATGCAGGCTGGGAGCATTATGGTGCCACAGGGTGACAGCACAGCGTGCAGAGCTCCAGGCACGTGGGCATCCCTCTACCAGCAGCTCAGCACGGGGGAGGGAAGGGAACAACATCATTTCTTTTCTTTGTCACCCTCACGCTAAGATCGCAATACTGAACGGGATCAATGAGAACGTGCTGCTGCACTTCCTTAATGCTTTCTTACAGGCACCAGGGTCCTGCTAAACAGCATAATAAAATATCAATAAATGAGCTGTTTGCTGTACGGGTTCCTTCTGCAGCTCAGTGCATTTCAGCTCGGGCAGAGAGGAGAGTGCTGGCAGCAGGAAGGAGCACAATGCCTGGGGGACACTGATGCCCACCAAAATTTTCCCACTTTCAGCTTCACACAAACAACAAAATTGCTCATGGAAAAAATGGGAAGAAAAAAAAAAAAAAAAAAAGCAGGCTCTCCTCGCTTGATAATGATTCTGGTGGAAAAAAAAAAGAAATTGTTTTTCTTGTAGATTTTAAAGCAAGGCTTTGGGGACTGCTGCTACGAAGGGGCATTAGCAAGGTAGCTAATGTGAGCACGGAAGTGATGGAACAAATATATACAAAATAAAAGGTTGTATTGACCTGAATGGTTGTGGTAAAGCTCAGGGAGGAAAAAAAAAGAAAAAAGAAAAACCCAAAAAAGCTGTGACCTTCCCCCAGCTCTGGAAAGCCTCTCTCCCCACCTGCTCTCCCAACCCGCTCCGGTTTTGATCTCATCTTTCCTGCAGTATCTCAGCACAGCTCCTCTGCTAAGCAGCAGCAGCAGCAAGGTGAGGCAGCACAGCAGAGCTCCTCAGTTATTAATGGGCAGCAGCTTGCCCAGCCCCTGCCTCATGCACAGGGCTCCATCAGTGCACACCCAGAGATCTCTGCAGAGCCAGGGCCATCCTGCAGCCTCCCCCGGGGGCTCTGGCACAGCACCTGATAAAGATGTCCACAGCACGTCTGACATGCAGCCATCGTGCTGTTTACAAGAGGTCTGTCACTGACAAGTGCCTTCTGCACAGAAGCCGTTTCGTCCCCAGGCAGAGAGCAGAGGACATCCTAAATTAGCTCCTGGGGATGGAGGTATTCCAACAGAGCCAGGCACAAGCTAAGCTGCACTGCAGGCTATGTGGAGCCGTGCCCTGCTAGGAGTTTATCTCGCTCTCATTTCTGATCCCTTTCTTTCTTTGCCTTACTGACCTTGCATTTTATCCAGAAGTCCAGCTGGAAAGAGGGCAAAGTTATGGAAGGGAGGGACAGGAGACAGAGAGGCTGAGGAATGCCTGCTTGGGAATGCATCGGAAACCACCCAAAAGCAGGAACACATCACAGAGCAGCCCTGTGGGAGCAGATACCCCATCTGCTGGGTTCTCCATGGCCCTTCTTGCCCTTCTGTGGGGGATCAGAGCAGAGTGCTGGGCGGTTCATTTCCCTCACTGCCACTTCAACCTCCCGTAAATTCAATTTCTCGGTGCCACACCTGTGACATCAGCAAATCACTGCCATAAAGAAGAAACAGTGGCAGCATGCAAAGGGAATGTGAGTGCAGCTGGGAAGCTGAGGCCATTACTCAGCTCTGGGTGCTGCAGGGCAGGGCAGGGGGTGCTGTGCCAGCCCCCTCCCCCCCCTCCAGTGAGGCAGCATCCTGTGCATCACCATCATCCTGCAGATGGGCTGGGAAATGTCCCCTTGGAGGCTGACTCAGCTCTATGGACATTTGGGATCAGTGGAGGATACTTCCAGCAGGCTTTTAACAGCCTGGCTTCATCAGCTCTGCTTTTCCCCATAAAAGCTGACATTCCTCTTGTTTTCTTGGCCTGGAGGAACAGCATTTTTTGCATGTTTGACACCTGCTTCCCCAGCAGCACCACTATGCAGGTGATCACCTATAAGGATGCTCCCCCAACCCATCGACCCCCTCTTTGCTGCCCTGCCTTCCCCCACGCCATCACAGCCTGGTTGTCACACAGAGAAGCTAACATGGGGTGACATCTGGCTCCCAGCACGCCACGCACTGGGGATGAGACCAGCTGAGGCTGCTCCCTGCATCCTGCCCTGTTCAGCACCAGCCAGTCATTTCTGCCTTCAAAGAGCTTTGTCAGGGTGATGGAGAGGTTTGCCAATGCATCTACAGGCAGCCTGGCAGGGGCACTGTATGCTCCTTTCTCCCTGGAGAGGAACGACTCACTGAGCAGCAGCAGGCTGGGTCTGAATAGGATCCCACCAAGCCAGGATTGGGGGAGATTCAGGGCTACCAGGAGCTAAAAAATCTTCTCCATACTAGAGATTGGCTGCACAGCCCTTGCTTGTGCACAGCAAAAAAAAAACAAAACAAAAAACAACAGACCCCTACAGCAATCAAGGCTGTCCACAAGGAAGCTGGCTGAAAGCTTCTGCCCTCCTGCAAAAAACCTTCATCCCAACCCTGCAGGATGCTCTGCCTCCATCCCCAACCTGCAAGAGGCACAGAGGCAGGGCCACTTCAATTTGCAGCCATCCCAGTGCTGATAAAACACCCCTCACCACCGCAACAAAGAGAAGCTCCCGAAACAAACCTACCCACCCCCCCACCTCCAAACCACCCTTCGCTCAGACTGATTGCTCAGGAAAGTTCCTAATGACATCCCATGGACTCTTTGGAGGCGACCCACCCCCGAGCACGATGTGATGGCTCAGCGAGCGGATGGCCTCGTTTGTACTGATTTATGTTACAGAGCCAGATCCAGCCTCATCAGCCCGGCTTGACCTAGTTTCTCTCTTGCATGGGTCAATAACAACACAGCAAACGGAGCTAATCAGACACTGAGGCTGCACAGTTAATCTGGGCTGTTCCAAACTTGCAGGAACAATGCAAACTCTGCTGTCACGGAGAAAGGGAATAAATCTCTCCCTTAAAAAGTCAACTGGGATTGCACAAAGAACACGGCACAGACAATGCCTGAGATGAGCTGTTCTCTTCTGCTGTTCTGTTTTTTTTTTTTTCCTCACTTCCTTTTTGGTCTGTCTGCATCTGGTGGATGCTGCACAGCTCTCCTTCCCCTTGAAGCAGAGAGGATTGGTCCTTCCTCTCCACTGGGGTTATAAGCAATCTCCAAAAGGGCACGAAGTCAGACCAAAAAAAAAAAAAAAAAGAAAGCAGACCGAAAAAAAAAAAGAAGAAAAGAAAATGTGCACAGCTGGCTTTAGAGCATCCACATAAATCCTGGGTAAATGCCAGGCTGCCTCCGTCATCGGCTGCACAGGACAAGGACTACAGAGCGTGCAGAATGGGTGCACGTGGGGTGTGCTTACCCCGCACACTCATCCAGGGACACAGCCAGCATTTTGTTCTCATGCAAGCACTGGCTCACACGTGACACAGTAGAGATCTGCAGACAAACACGTCTGCAGAGCGGGGTGCAGGGGAGACATGATGCCTTGCAGCCACACACATGCCATCTCGCCTCAGCCCATCACACCACGTGGATGTGACGTCTGCATCCAGGCACTGGCACAAGTATTGCCAGGGCAGGATGCTTACATGCTTCACCCACACATGGAGGTGGGGACGTGGTTATTTTCTGTATGCGTGTGGCCATTACTTCCCTTTGCCATCCCAGAGCAAACACAGCACAGAGAGGTGCTCCTCGTGCAAATGCACATCCCCTGTAATCATGCTCAAGCATCAGGCACAGTGCTGGCCAGTGCCACAGCACAACTGCTTGAAAGAAAATCACAGGTGGGTGTGATGCAGTCCACAGCAATGCCTATAGAGCAATACAGACACACATACACCCTTACCCCACTGCCTGCAGCCTGCTTAATGATTCTCTTAGCAATCTGAATGCTTCCAGGGGCTCTAGCAGCCCTTTCTTCCCAAAAGCAGCCAAGAGCTGCCACCAGCACTAAAGACATCTCTTGAAAATGCTCCATGCCCTGCTGGGGTGTGTGCCAGGACATCCCATAACCCCTGAACACTAAAAGCAGTGCGTGGGAGCTCAGCACTGCCCCAGTTTGGGTTGAGGTCAGGAGGCTCAGCGTCCCCATGAACACAGAGTCACTCCTTTCCATGATGAATGAGGGCAACAACGCTGTGCAAAGGGACCATACGCCCCACAACCTGGGAAGAAAAGCAGAGCAAAGCACACCTGTATGTTGCTCTCAGCACAGGGCCAAGCTGCCATGGGGATGGGGCTCACCTGCCTTCAGCAGTGCACCACAGACCTTCTCCTGCAAGAGAGGGGAGCAGCAGGCTGTAGCAGCCTGTCCATGTGCCAGCTGCTCTCAGGAGATGCTCTTGTGTCAGCAGAGAGGGAGGAATGGCAGCTGACAAAAGTTAGAGGCAGGCTATCAGCCCCAGGAGGGCTCTGATTGCTGTGCTCCGTGCATCTGTGTTTTACAGCACCGTTGCCCAGGCAGGAGGAAGGGGCTGGAGCTGCAAGCACACGAGTGTGCCTGTGTGTGCAAAGGGACTCATGCTGCTCTCATCACAACGTGTGACGATGTTTCTGCATTAAGATGCAAGCTTCCTCCTGCTGCACTGGGAAAGTACACCTCCAAGACTCGGCTCTTGCATTGCACTTCCTAATTCTTGGCTGGCTAATTGCAGTAACGCAGATAAGCCGGGTGCTTTCAGAGCCTCACTTATCAGGGAGAGAGCCGTGCAACCCCAAGTGCCCGCAGTGTCAATTTTAGAGAATGCCAAAGCTATTTCAAAGAGTGCAATACTCCACGTTGGCTTGGGAGGGAAGGTCTCCCAACAGGGTTGAGCTCCTGAGCCAGCTCCCTTGCACTGATGCGAAAACAAGTGGGATATGTGCATCCACGAAGCCATCCCACACCGCAGCTTTGTCCCCGCGTCTCTGGTGCCGGAGCATCAGCGTAATGCGATGTGACACCCTCCTCCACACTCTGTTATAAATATCACGTGTCACTGTAACCGGCTCTGACACCCCCTGGGGGTGTTTCCTCATGCTCCCAGCCCAGATGCGGGCACGTGCGCCGTCCCTGATGGTGTGGGGCTGCCCATCTCCCATCACCTTCCCACCAACAGCAGCAGGATGGGGTTGTGCAGGGTGAGCCGTCTGCAGCCCTGCCTTCACGTCTGGCTCTCCAAGAAAGCACTTTGCTAGACTGCAGAGCTCTCCTTTCTTCTCCCATATGCAGAAAGCTCTGTGGTTTGTTACTCCAGTCACCATTCCTGACACTGGTAGATCCTGATTTCCCTTTTATTTCCGTTGAAGGACTGTAAGATGGATATTACCTCTGCGTGCCATAAGCTCTTCTCTGGTTTCTTTGCAGATGAGCTTTGAGAAGTTCCCCTTGGGACACGGTTTGTAGGTACAATCATAGAATCACCTACGCTAGAAAAGACCACTAAGCTTCCCTAGCCCAACCCATCCCCACTGTGCACACTGGCCACGTCCCTCAGTGCCACATCTCCACATTTCCTGCACACCTCCAGGGATGGTGACCCCACCACCTCCTGGGCACTCTGTTCCAGTGCCCAGAGACTCTTAGGGAGAAGAAATTTTTCCAAATATCCAACCTGAACCTCCCCTGGTACAATTTCAGGCCATTATCTCTTATCCTAAAGGTAGGTGCCTCCATTAGGATTGTATAGAAAGGCCTTCACCTGTATCCTACTATGGGAACACAGACAACAGAGATGCTATTCCATCCAAGCCAAGGGCAAACCCACAGCAGCACTGCTCACCCCAAGTCAGTCCTACGAGCTCAAACCCTTTGAAAGGCTGAAGATGCCCTGCCAAGTCTGTGCCGTGCTCCTGCCATCCTGCTCCCCAGTGGAAGTGCCCTGTCCTATGCTCACCAGCTCTGAGCTGAGCTGCAGACACGCTGCAGTGCATCACTTTCACTTCTTGGATCTGCACTTCCCGTCTTCCACCGGGCCTGGGAGAGCTGCTCTGGTCCTGATGGGAGCCTCCAGCTCCATTGGAGCGCTGAATCTGCCCTCATGCCATCAGCACTGCTCCATAAGATAGATCAGTGACAGGAACCCTCCACGGCTCCTTTGCCATTTATCACCATCCCAACCCCTGCTGCTCTGAGGTCTGTAGATGCCCAGAGGTGTGACAAGCTCTGGAGAGTGACAGCCTTCCTGGGACCAGGTGACAGCCACCTTTACCCCAACACACTCCCCACCGGATCCCTCTTCTTGCAAATATGATAACGGGTTTGATGCCCAGGTATACCCTGCACTTGGAGATGCCCCTTCAGCCGCATGGCCCAACTCCAGGCCAAGAAGATTGTGTTGGTTCTGGGGCAGAAAAGCCAATTTCCTTTACTGAGGTTCAACAGCTGATGGCCCCATGGCAAAAGGGTTAAGAAATAATGAAGAAGAAAGAAGAAAAAGATGCCAGGAGGAACCTGGATCTGAGATGTGGGGTTGTGATGGGCACAAAGCACTCGGGGAGGCTCTGAAGTGATATTTGAGCAGCTCCCCTGGTTGATGTGCCAAGGAGCTGCCGATCGCCTTCCAAAGCTCCCCTTCTCACTCGCTCCCTTTGTAATGGGTGACTGTTTCTAATTATCTGTGGATGTTAAATGTTCCCTAATTCAATCAGAACAACTTGTTCACAGATGGCAAAGCCTTCATCTGCTCGGCTTTCAACTGTATCTTGGATTCAAGAGCCATTGATCCCCTCCATCTCAGAGCAGTCGGCTTCAGACATGCTGGAGGGGAGAGGAGAGGGCTGGAGGCTGTGGGGGCTTCCTATTTCCCCAGCAGCCCATGGGCATCCTCCCCCTACCCCCAGGGCTCTGTATTGCTTATGGCATTGCCCACTGGTGCACAACTCCCTGCGCAGTGGGCTTTGCACAATCACAGCTCCATCTCCTCCAACAACTTGCTAAGGAGAAGCCGAGTCATTAACTGCACTCACTGGAGCAGTCCTTGGGCAGAAGCTTCGTGCAGAGCTCCACTGGGCAAAGTGCTCTGCAGTGATTAGGGAGAGCTTGTTAATGAGACAGATTTTTAGTGACTAAAGGCAAGCGGAGAGAGAAGAGAGAGAGCTCTTCATCAAGTGGCATAATGTGGGCTTGGTGCAGCTGATCTTTGGCAGACATAAATCTGGTTCTCTCAGCTTTTATCAGCAGAGGATCTGACCCATGGGATGAGCGAATGGTTGGAGGGCACAGCACCAATCACGTCGCAATAAAACTGCCCAGCTCTGGCCTGCTGCACATCTCTGAGCATTTCATAGAGCCAGGGAGGTTCTGCTCACATTTTCAGACTTGCCTTTTTCACACGGTCCCCGGTGGCTCAGCTGCTTCAAATCAAGGCGATCCCTTCAGAGCAGAGGAGGGGTTGCAAAGGGTCCCTCAGCAAAAGCAGCCAATCCTGCTGCTCTGATCTTGCTGGGCCATCCGCCTCCGTAATGAGAATCAGCATCACCCAGTGGATGCTGGCAGAATGGGACCAATTTACACAGTCTGAGGCTCTGTGGTGCATGTTTTGCCCTGCGTGAGAGATGAGAGGGCAGAGATGTGCTCTTAAAAGACCCAAAACGGCTTTACTGATGGTGTGTATCAGAGGATTGCACACAAAACATCCCCATGTGCAGAAAAATGAGCTTCCTGCTCTTCTCCTCCCTCTTCCAGTTCATCATTCTCCCCCATACTTTCATATGTTTTTCCCCAAACAGGAGGACTGAACTTTCCAAAGCATGCAGGCAGCTGCTGTTTGGCTTTGCTATGGCTTTCTGCTGGGTCCAACCTCCATTCTCCATTATTATCCTCAGTGTGATCACTTCTAGCTCCAGCCTCCTTCCCCATGCTGAATTATTGACACAAGTAGGGACGGATGGTTTTAGAGAGATGTCTCCTTCCCAAAGAGACACTGCAAAGGAAGGAAAAGAAAACAGCCTCTAGGTGCTGGGTGCTGCATGAGGCAAGAAGTAGAGAGATTGCAATCAGATCATGCATTGTCTTCCACGTGTTTTCCACGTGGAAGAATAAAGTCATGAAGGTTGGAAAGTACCACTAAGATCCCCAAGTCCAACCCCAATCCCTCCCCACCATGTCCCCAATGTCTCCATGTTCCTTGAACACCTCCAGGGATGGTGACCCCACCACTTCCATGGGCACCGCAGGTATCTCCTTTTGGCAAGCCCTTCCAAATTGCAGCAGTTAGCAGGAGAAACAAGGCATTTTCCCAGACATCACCTGATTCTTAATCGGTGCTTTGCACCTCCTGCCCAACCACCCATCCCTGCCCATCCTGAAGACAGAGCCCATTCAGCCAAGCCCCTTCCCATACAGCCCTTCATCACCAGGGATTGATTTCCCACATGGACTGAAGAGGCCCCAGCCATTAATGAGTTCATTTTCCATCACTTAGATGTAGATGGATTCCTTCAGGAGCCTCCGGGTCACCAAAGTTTCATTAAGAGATGCTGTAAAAGTATTTAAACACATTAAAAAATTACTTGACAAATGGAGTGAGCCCATCGTTACTACTCCTCTCAGATTATCTTGAAAGATAGAAGAAACCCTTGCGGCCCATAGAAGAGCAGAGAGCCCTTAGCAGCTCATCTCTGCTATCATCCATCTCAACACCTCAGCTCTGAAGAGGCTCAACTTCCCGTAATACTCCAGAAAGAGACCACCTATGTCTTCCCTTTGCCAAGTTGACCACTTTCCAGCCACTAATTGCTCCTAGCCTGCAAACATTGCCGTCGTCTGGTGGTAAACTGAGGCACGAGATGGCAAAGGCTCAGCCCTTGGTCTGTACTGAAGTGCTTGCATACATCAGCACAGCAGATATCATACGCAGGTGCTGGTAGCTTTGCTGCAAAGTGAATTCTCATCCCAATAGCCCATATCAGGGCACGAAATTACACGCGAGCCCTATCTGGCCTTGAGCAGCACACAGAAGATTACACAGGAAAATATGTGTCAGAAATAGAGGCTGATCTCGAGAGTCTATTTCTGCAGCTGACAGATTTCTGCCTCGTTCCCACAGATCTGGAGGAGATGTGCTGCATTTCACTGCCATGAACCCCCCCCCACACACACACACCTCCCTATCCCCCTTGAGAGGGGGTTTGGGAGCCAGAAACATCTCCAGATCTCCCCCAGAAACACAGCCACGCCAACCCAGCCCTGCAGACGGTTTCCACCGTGAGCTCATTTATGTTGAGAACTTGAGCCACACAGTTTGAAAATTTGCAAACAAAAAATGTAATGTGACATTTTCCCTCCCTGCTTGGAAAGAGATGACTCATTAAGTCAGGCTTGCAGCTCTCGCTGGGTGCCCAGGATGGAAGGGTCCTGCAGCATTTCCAAGTACATTTGCTCGTTAACCCGGAGCACTGAGATGAAGGGGGCTGTGGCACAGCAAGAAACCTCCCAGAGGCTCAGCACATGGAAGGTGACCTCCTCCCTCCACATCTGCAGGGGGAAGCAGCTCGAGGAGGAGGAGAAGGATTGCTCCCTCCAGAGCTTGAGATGGGAGCTGGCCCACAAGGAGAGGTTTGTCCTCTGTGGGAGGAGAGGAATGTCACCGTGCTGCCCCACCGCAGCTGCTCCAGGCTGATGGAAACGTTTCCCTTGGAGTCCCTCCAAATTCACACCGCTGACTCCTCGGACTGCAGCAAAATTGGTCTGAATAGATACCAGCCAGGCCCAGCTTGGCATCTACAAACCTGCCTGCAACCTGTCCATGTTCTGGAAAGCCCTGCTTGCCTATCCTGCAATGATGGCACAGCATTCACAGGGGACATTCACAGTGTGCACAGCCTGGCACAGCAGTCGTCACACCCCACTCCCCCCCCCCACTCACCAATGGGAGATTCATTAATGCCGACAAGGTAAACTCAGGCTGTATTATTCATCTTTCTATTTATCAAGTATTTATGCTGACAACCTAGAGGGCGATAAATCAGCAGCACTGGGATGTGTTGATTCCTGCGGCCGATGGTGATGCTGACAAGGCTGATGCTGGGGTGGAGGGGGGCAGAGGGCCCTGCTCACGGGGCAACAGCTCAGCTGTGACAGCTGGAAGCACACAGCCTGCTTGGAAAGGGGGGAGAGGATAGTTTTTGAAGGATGTGCAAATAGGGAAGCAGCTCGGGCAGCAGCAATGTTTCCCATTCTGTAATAAAGCAGGCACCTGCGTGGTGCACCATCTCATGTCCTGTGCCATAGCAGCATGCTGGCCCCACACATGGGCTGCTGTGTGCTCACTGCAGCCATTGTGCTCAGCTCACTCTGCAGATCCCCACGCTTGAACTCGATTCACCCTGAATTTGCTGCAGGTGATGCATTGGAGCAGCTCCAGAGATAGACATGGACAGGGGGGGATGCTGCTGTCTGACCCCAGCAATTCCTGTAGGGGACAGGAGGGTCACCCTGCTGATGGCAATGTGCCCCTTCACACTGCCTGCAGGGGCACTGCTTCACGTTCCAGCAGCAGCTGTGCTGCTGCAGCATCACATTTACACTCTCATGCTATTGACTCGAGGGCCTCCAAATGAGACAGCCCCACATGCCTCTTGACTTCTCACCCTGCGATCCACAGAGCAGCTCTCGGCAGAACTTATGCACGAAGAGAAGCCCATTTGTCCAACTACAGAATGCAAAAGGCTTATTTCCACTTGGAAATTACAGCAAGATCCAATCCTGATTCAAATCCAAAGCAGAGCGTGTCGGTGAATTTCCAGTTCAGAAGAAATCCTCTCTGTGGCTTTTCCCTCATGGCTGACCGCACAGCACCTCTTGCACTGCTCTGGCACACAGCTATTCTGGGCACTGGTCTGGGACTCGGTGTCCTGCCTTCCCCGCCATGCAGACACACAGCCAGGGCTCTAGGGAAGGCAGAGCTGTGGTCTGTTCAATAAAGCATGCTGTATTCTGATACAGGTACTGCTGGGGCTGTGCACTGTGTGTGAGCTGCACCGGGGCTGCAGCATGCATTGATTTGGAGCTGAAAGTGGAAGATGCATCAGCACTGGAGGCAAAATGGGAAGAGAAAAGAGGCCATTTCCCTTGCAGGACAATGCTGGGAACACAATGCCCTTGGAACTGTTTATGTTGATTCCACGTTGTATTTCCCTTGTGTTTCCGTGTGCCACTGCATCACAGCACTTCACCTTCCACCCCGCACCTCTATGCACGGATATACACCCGTGCAATCCCAAATGCAAGCCCGCACGCTTGCATGCGAGAAAAGCAGACCCATCTCTTCCTTCCCGGATGCCGAAAGAAGACAACAGCTCGTTCCAGCAAGCCTCTCCCCACAGCGAAGCGATGCTCCGGGCAGACGCACTCCGCGGACCCACCGTGCAGAGGAGCGGGGCTGCGCGTCCCCGCGGCCCCGGGGGGCAGCTGGGCGGAGCGGCCCGGCCGACACTAGATGGTGCTCGGCGGCAGCGCTTGGAGCAGCCCGGGGTCGATTCCCGGGGCTGTTTGTGTTGTTTCGTATCCCTGCGAGTTGCCGACCCGTCCCGTCCCGATGCTGCGCCGCTCCGCCGTGCTGTGAGCGAGGTGGGGTTGGGGCTGAAAGGCGAGAAGGAAAGAGCAGAAAAGCTGCAGCAGGCAGCGGTTGGGGATAAGGGTGTGCAGCAAGTGTACTCCTACCCGAATTCAGCCCAATTTGGGGCTGGTTGGATTATGAAGAGCTTCTGAAGTGGGGGTTCTCCCAGGCCCCTCCCATCTTGCATTGAAATCCCATAGCAGAACTCACCCTGCATTCTGCAGGGCCGGGATTCCTAATCCCTGCGGGCTTCTTCATGTATAATGAGGATTATGGTTTAATTCCTGCCTCACAAGGGGGTGCTGTGGGGATTAGGAGGGTTAGGGCACTCACATAGCATTGCAGCAAGGCCATCATAAACCCTTCCACAGAGGGAGACAGAAGAGAAAACCCACGAACCCACCACTGTTTGCTGACTGCTTACAGCTTGCATCAGCTTCCCTTCACTGGGAGGCAATTTCCTCACCTGCTCAGCTTGAATTTCATCTCTCTGAGCAGAGAGCAGCAGGACAGGAGCACAGAACTGCCTTACAAATGGATGGTGCTTGCAGATTTGCAGCAGTGTCCGCTCCCTGCATGTTTGCTTGTTGGTGTAGCCATGCAGGAGGCTGTGAGAGAGCCTAGAAGTGAAGCCGAGCAGAGAATCAGCTCTGGAAGCCCTTTTGCACTTCTGATCCCCCATTGCTGACTGCGCTGCAGACGCATTATGTGCGTTCACAGATGAAAAAGCAGAAATAAAACTGATGCTGGCTTTAAAATTCCGTTCAGCGCCGCTTTCTGCACCAATTCCAAATGTTTATAAACACACAAGTTAATGTAATCAGCACTGCAGCAAATACACACCGGGTGCGGGGAGTGTCACACACACTCCTGGCTCAGGGTGACAGCCCTCTGCTGTGGGCTCCTCAACAAACAAAAGCAGCTGAAAGAAAAAACCCCACACAGAGGAATGTTTTAAAGAGCAATTTCTCCCTCCCCTTTTTCCCTCCTTCCAATCCCCTTTGGTAATCATGGGCGTAAAAAATAATATATGGTGGCTGTTCCTGCTGAGCCTTTCAGGGCACGGTGCGTGGGCATGCATGGAAAGCAGCACCAGCTGAAGGCACAGCCCCACATTGCACCACACTGGGGGGATCAGCCTCACGGTGTGGAGAAATTCCTGCCCTCCACGGCAGAGCTGAGGTCTGCTGGATGCCATCCATCAGCCCAGAGCCATTGTGCCCCAACCCCGGAGCAGATAGAAGCTGTGTCTGCAAAGATGTGGCCAAGCTGTCATGCCCTGACTCCGACCCAGCAATCTGCTCGGCCCTGGAAGTGATGTGTGTGCCGTGTGGGGAGTGATGTGCATCATCCCTGCAAAGGGAGACCCTTCCCAAAGGAGCTGCGTCATGCAAAACCCACTCTAAACCCACCCTGCAAGCTGTGCTCAACCGTGTCATCCAATGGGACAGGGCTGGGGAGGTGCACATGGAATGTCCTCTTGCAGCAGGTTGCTGTAGAGACGTTACCTCACATGCCAGCATCAGCAGAAAACTTGTGCTGGCGGAACAGCTGAAATGCTGGGTGAACAGAACAGAGCTGCATTACAAGCCAGCTTTTTTTTCTTTTCTTTTCTTTTTGTCTTTTTTTTTTTTTTTTTTTTAGCCAAATGTTGTTTCATGCTTTAATTGCAATTTTCAAGAAGTATATGAGCATGACAACTTAGAGAAGGGCCGGCCAAGTTGCCACACAGTTTCTAGTATCTGTGCCTAAAACAGATTTCACAGGGGTGTAGGAAGGGCTGGTACAGCTTTTGGGTCCCTGCTTGGATGGCTGGCTGCCATCTGCAAGGAGACTCCATGCGTGTCAGGAAGGGGTAAATATCACTGCTCTGCACTGTATTAGCAATGGGAAGGACAGGCAAGCTTTGCAACCTTTGCACTGTAACTTCAGCATGTAGGACACCCCCCTGCTCCCATTCTTCGACTGGGATGAACTTCAGAATTTTTCTGCTAGCAGGGTTGGAAGCAAGGGATGAGCTAACCCAGCTGATCCAGCCCAGCAGAAGCCCCCTCAGCTCCCAGAGGCTGTGAGCATGGAGACCTCCCCAAATCAAAAAACCGAGCATGATGCAATTAAATATGTTACACATTACAATCTTCCTCCCTTAGAAAGAAATAACAAAAACTGCCAAAGTGAAGCATTCTGCTCCTGCCTTTCCTGCTCATGCAGAAGTCCCTTTGGGCTTCACAGAAATTTTGGACTCACAAAAAGCTGCAGAACAGGGGCCCCATGGCACCGTGTAATAAATCTTAGAAGTTAACAGCCAGAACTGTGCCAAATGTGATGGGTTTTGCTTTGTGTAGGATCATGAAAATAATGCATTCTGGCTTGGTAAGTTGGGCCTGGTGCACCAAGGCCAACGCTCTGCTGCTGCTGTTAATGGATTCATGTTTTTGTCTCGAGTGTTGGAGACCTGTGATGTGGGAGGCCAAGGCCCAAGGCTGTATGAAATCTCCCCCTGTTCTTGAAGGGAAATGCTAATTGTACCCTAAATCTAGCAGGGAAGAGCCGCCTTGCTTGCACTGGCTTTGCAAAGCACGGCCTGAGCTCTGAGCAGAGGCACCTTGCAGCTGTGTGCTTCAAGGGAGAGCATCACACTGGGAGAAGTGTAAGCTGGAACGCTGTGCAATGAGGGGGACTTGAAGGGACCTGATTGCCACGCAAGGAGACCTGCCCAGGGAAGGCATTTCTGATCAGAGGTATCTCTTTAAATGGAGCCTGGAAAAGAAATAATGAGATTTTATGGATTAAAGGTGAAACTAGCCAGATAAACACTGCAAGGGCTGCAAAACCAACCGCTGAAACAACAGCTCCAAGGATGCCCAGAGCTTTCTGTACCTTGCTTGTCCACGAGGACAAGAGCTGTGCACTCCAGGCTGCAGCTCTGTGTTGGAGGTAGTGGTCCTGGGGCAGCTCAGCACCTCTGCTCTGTGAGCACAGCACCCAGAGGGCTCCTGCTGGCCTTCAAGCCAGCAAATCTATTAATCGAGCCTCATTACTACGTAATAACTTTTGTTATTTTAGAACAAACCTTGTATCTGGCTAATCCGCTTTGTTACAGAGCTGCCCATCCTTGCTTTGAACAGGAATTAACTTCTAAGGGAATTAAAAGGAGGAGGCGACTGCTGAAGGGGTCCTTAGAGGTATCTGTCTATAGCTGCTGGCTGCCCCCCTCCCTCCCTTCCCCACCATGTGTGGTATCCTTCCCCACTGCTTCTGTCCTTTTCTGCTTGCCAGGCATTGATTTGTTCCCGTGTTGTTCTAATGGAGCTTGAAATCAACGTGACTTTGTTGCTGGTTGTTGTCATTGTTGTTCACATCTTTGTTTGGGGTTCAGCATCCTCGTTGAGGCCGGGGCAGCGCAGGAGCTGCCATTTGCAGCCTAAATACCTCCTTAGCAAAAGATCCACAAAAGCAGCATCTGCGTCCACAAAATAAGGGCTGACACAATGCGCAGCAAAGCAGTGCCTCCCTCCTCCCGTGTGGCTGCTGCTGAATCCCCTCGTTTATCGACGTGTCCAGAACAAGCTCCTTCTTTCATCGGGCCCCGTGAAAATGCTATGTATTACTTCGGATCCGCACGCGAAGGAAATACATCAATGAGCGCACGCTGAGATCCCACGCGATCGATGTGGAAGGTGTAAGAATGCCTACATAGGTGGCTTTCAGCTGCCACTGAAATTCATACAGCCTCAACTCCTGGGTGCTCGTAGACCTCGGGGCGAAAGGATCCCCTTCCCCAGGGCTTCGCGGAACAAAAGGCAGCAGCCGGAGGGAGGGAAGGCGAAGCGAGGCGGGGAGAGACGCCGGCTGCCCTGCTGACAGCACGAGGCTCCAGCGGCCAGACCCGGCGGCTCTCCGGCGCTCCGCACGGAGCAGGCAAAGAGTTAACTCAGCGCCCTGCCTCCTCCGAGCACTGACATCACGGGGAGGGGGAGAACGCTGCCGCCCGCCGCCGCCGCCGCCCCGCCCGGGAGGAGTGTGTGCGTGTGTGCGATCGGGCGGCGGTGCCCTGCAACCCGGGCAGCCCCCCCGCCCCCCGCCCGGCCATGGAGCTCCGCGATCGGCCCTTTTCCTTTTCCTCCGCCGCCTGAGCTCCGCCGCCGCTCTACCGGAGCTCCGCGCCCCGGGAAGCGGAGGGCGGGCGGCGGGCGGGGGCTGCCGAGCCCCGCCGCTGGAATCACGGCACCACCGCGCTGCGCTCGGCGGCAGCAGCAGCAGCAACCCGAGGAGAGCTCTCTTTATTTGTTTTGCCCCCTCCCCACCCCCCGCACTTTTTTTTTTTTTTAATTTTTTTTTTTTCTTCCCTTTTTCTCCTTCTCCCTACCGGAGGAAGGCACCGCGCTGCCCAGCCGCCCAAAGGGGCCCCGTCGAGCCCCGGGGACCCCGCGGATGTGCGAAGCTCTCCTCCGGCCGCCCATCCTCCTGCCTCTGGGCGCACCGCCTCTTTATCCTCCTGCGCCTTTATTTTTATTTTTTAAGCAGACCTGAGCGGCATCACCGGGGCGGGGAGGGTGGGGGGCTCAGCTACGCTGCCAGACCGTCCCTCGCCCATTTCTTCGAAGGAACTCTCATGGCTTCACAGCTGCAGACAAGTTGCCGTGCATCTTGGTGGACTATCGGAGTTTGCATCCTGGCGGCCGCGCTCTTTCCAGGTGAGCCTCTGCCGGCCGGCCCTCCCTTCCCCTCCCTCCCCGCACCACGTCGGGATTGAGGGGCTCGGGGGTGGGGGGGGGTTCGGGATGCGGAAAGAGCAGGGAAGGACGGGGTCGGCTTTTTGGGGGTGCGCCTCTGGAGCAGGTGTGGAAGCATCTGCCTGAGGGTGGGAGAGAGCCGGGGCCGGTTTTAGCCCGGAGAGGAAACAACACGATCGTTTGTTTTGAAAGCAGCTGCAGGCAGTGGGCTCCGGAGTGCTGGGAGCTGAGGCGGTTTGTTTGCTCTTTGGATCGAGCAGCGTCTAGCGAGGCACAGCAGGCAGCCTTCCCGGGAAGGGACCTGGTGCTGGGGAGCGAGCACAGATGTTTCGGAAAGAGAGAAGGAGGTTTCAGCAGTTCCTGAAGAAACCCCCCCCCCCTCCCGTACTTAACATACACACACTTCCCACGGGCTTTTTTGCAGGGGGGGTTGGACTGCTGCCGCGTTTCAAACCTTCCTTTCATTGCTTTTGTACTTGGCGTGCCTGATTCTGCTTCCTCGGAATGGAGCAGATGGGCAAAGATGCGGATCTGCAGTTCCCGGGCTCGTTGGAGCCCTCCCGGCTGATTGTCCCCATCGGGGCTCGGCGTTGCCCCGGGCTCTGGCACAGCTGTTGGCAGCGGACGGGTGACCCACTTCATGAAGTGCCCTTGGGGGAGATGGGGGGAGAAGGTGGTGGTGGGGGGGGGGCTCTTCTTTCGCTCCGGCGCCGAAGGGGTTAACGCCATCCGGGAGGGCTGTCCGAGGCGTTCATAGAGAAGGGTGACCAGCAATCTGGGTTTAACAGCGCTGGTGAATGAGCTAGGAAAGGAAAACGAAAGCCTTGCTCTCCTTTTCGGGTGAGGGCTGGAGGTGACCGGGTTAGGAGCGGTGGCTGCGGCCACATGGGCAGCGGTAAGGGACAGTGAGTGCCTGCGTGAGGCGCGGTCTGCAGCCGGACAGCATGACGTGCACGAGGATAGGGTGGAATTGGAGTCCTTTCCTCTGCAATTCGGACTGGGGCAGCTTGCTGGATGTGCAGCTGGAATGGCTGCGCTGCGAGCTGTGGGTTGCAAGGGCTGAGATAAGAGGGCTGGCCGGGAGCAAACGGCGTGGTCCGGGGTCTCTTGGTGAAAGCAAAGCCGGAGGTTGTATCGCCCAGCACGTGGGAAACGGGGGCTGCATTGAGCAACTGAAGTGGGGGGAAAACAGAGGTGAGATGGAGGCAGGAGGTGGCTGGTCAAGAAAGCATGAAGAGTTCGTGAGAGGGGTAAGGTTAACAGTGAAAGAGAATCCAGGTCTGGGTATGCTTCTGTATTCCCAGGACAAAGGGATCGGCTGAGCATTGCAGAAAGAGGCTGTGGAAGGGGCAGCCTGGGGCTCCCTGTGCTCCCAGGCACAGCTCTGCTCCTGGCAAGGAGGGTTCCAGCTTCCCATGCAGCTCTCCTTATGAGCAGGAACCTCTCTGTAGCCCTCTGTGAGGCTCTGGGGGTGCAGCACTGCTGCTCTGGGTAACCCAGAAGGGTTTCATCCTCCTCCAGTCCCTATGAGAATACGCAGGCAGTGATTGAGGACATTTCACCTTGCTCTGTCCCAGGAGACTCCTTTTCCCCACCAATTCTATTTTTGGCCATTCTGGAGGTTGTGCTGCCAGCAGTCAGTCTCCTCTCCTACTGCTCTGCAGTAGCCCCAGAGTTTGTCTTGCAGTGTCCCACTGGGATAAGGCAGCAGTGCATCCAGCAGCGCCTTGCCATGCAAAGGGGACAGGCAACACTGCAGGATCATCCTTCCTGACCCCACCAATGATCACTGAGTGTCCCACAGCCTGCGTGGGTGAGGCTTTTGGCTGAAAGGTGGACGCAGCACCTCTGCAGGAATGGCTGCTGCTCTGTTACGTATTTCTTCATTCATCTTTTTCATTCATTCGTGGGCTTACTTGTGCCGTGGGTGCACCCAGAGCTGCACAGAGCACCACAGGCTGATACAGGTGTGGGTGCTGGGCTGAGGCAGGTCGTTCCTTGGTGGGCAGTGCTCAAAGAAGCTGAGGGTGTATATAGCAGAAGCTGAAGGTATACATATATATGTAACACACCATGCATGTGCTTTGTATGCAGACGCTTGCTTGAAGAGGAGGGGGGGGAGCTTAGGGATTCTCTGTTATAAGTGAATTAGAAGCTGTGGATTTTTTATTTGATTTTTTTGGAAAACGCTGTTTGGTGCATAGCAGCTGATGGGAGGAAGGCAGGACGCAATGCCAGCTTCTCTGAAAACCCTTCGTGGCCCATCTAATCAGTGCCGTTTCATTCTGTTCCTATCCACGTACACTGCCTCCACCTTCTGACAATGTTAGCTTTCCTTCTGATAAGGAAATAAAAGTTCCCTGCTGTAAAACCCATAACGAGGCCCTTACAGTGTCTTTAACACGATCGACTCAATCATCTGGAACGGATTGAGCGCAGGGTTCCATGCAGACCTGCTGCCAACTGATGGCTCTGAGCTGTGAACATGAATGGGGGCTGCTGGCAAGCCAGAAACCCCTCTCCCCAACTTCTTCCCTTTGCACGGGGACAAATTCCCGTCTGCTGTCCCCAGGCTACCTCTTGGGCCTCTCAACTTTCGTTGCAAAGCGCTTTGAGATCCTCAGCAGGGAGAGGTGCTCCCAGCTGTGACGTGGGGTTTTTCCATCGCTGTGCTTGAAAGCGGTGTTGGCTGAGCGGCGGTGACCCGCGGGCGCTGGGTCAGGCAGGGCTGCAGCTGCAGGGAGGGCTGCTTTGTGGGGAGCATCACTGCGTGCCACTGCAGGATCTGGTTCGACTTGTGCTTTGCAAAGCTGCTTTCACATCCCAGAGCAGCTTCCAGAAGGGAAAATGTTGCCAAAGTTTTGCTCGGTCTTTGAGTTGTTGGTTGGTACTTTTTCTTTGCCCTACCCGAAGCTCAGAACCAGCGACGTCAGGCTATTTCAGGAAGCAAAAAGTGTCCTTTGCTGCTGTTTTCTCATTAAACCTCGCTCGCTGCTGCAGAACCGACCTGTCGGGTTCTAACCTGGCCTGAAGTGTGAGCATGTGGCTGTGTCAGCATGGGCGAGGTGACCGGAGCTCAGAGCTGATGCTCCCTGCAGAGCTCCCAGCCCAGAGCACACAGCCCCGTTTGCAGAGGAACACGGAAAAGCATTGGCAACGAGCTGGTGGCTGATTAGCCTCCAATGGTGGCAGAGCCCCAGGCATCTCTGGGCTGCAGCTGAGTTTGCAGGGAGGCTCTTGCAGGATCCTTTGGGCACCGTGCACAGCTGGGCTGAATCACAAAGGGAACCAGAAGAGCCGGTTGGTGTGAGCTGCTTCCCCCTGTGCCCTCTGCTTGTGCTGCTAAGGCTGGGGACAGCCTGCTCCCACCAGCAGCACTGCAATGGAGATGGGGACGGAATCAGGGAAAAAGGCCTTTGTGGAAGAGCAGAAGCTGTGAGCACTGCAGGGATGAGCTGCTGAGTCCTCGCATGGGTGGCCACAGTTCTCGTGAGCTCTGAGCAAAGGTTTGAGTCTTGCAACATCATTGCTTAAGGTTGTGGTTGTTCTTGCTCAGGCTTTTTCCCAGGCTAGCTAGCATGGTGCAAAGTGCAGAAATCAGTGAGAGAGGGACAAAGGTACTCTGATGTGAGCACCCCCCAGAGATGGTGCGTTCTCAAATCCATCAGATGAAATCAGGGCAGCTGCGATGCGGGGTGAGTTGGTGCTGCTGGAGCTGGGACACAGTTTGCACTTGAGACACCTCCAGTATTAATTACCAGAACTCAGCCATCCCAGCACAGAGAATTCAGGCTCCTAAGCCCAGGTGAATGATGTTTAACTAAAGCACAAACCCTCTCCCCTTCCCTCCCTTTGTTTGGCTGCTGTTGCAGTGCAGATATCCTCTTTGACCTTTCGGTTTTCTCTGCTTCTCCCAGGGAAGGTTCAGCCCAGGTGAGGAATGTGCTGCACACAGACATACCCCCACAGCCTGCTTTGCTCAGGGCTCTGTAGCAGGACAGAAACTCCTGCTCAAATGCAGAAGTGCTGCCTGTGGGAGGAGAGTTCTGATCCCTGTGCTCTCCACCGTGCTGGGTTAAGGTCTGCATTCCCACCTTTGGTGCTGTTGTGCACTTACAAAAGTGCAATGTGAGTTTCAGGTTCAAAGGCCAGCACTGCCAGCACCGAGTTGTGTTCTGTGATGTCCTGTGCTGCCATCCCTGTGTGTCCCAGCCTCCGTGAGCACTTGTACTGTCCTCATGCTGTCCATTTGCTATTTCTCCCCATCCCCAGGGCTGATGCAGCACTTGCACAGCCCGGCACCATAAAGGCTGCGGCAGCTCTTTGCTCTGCAGCAATCCCAAGGCAGCAGCTCCTGGCATCCCCTGCTGTGTGTGTGCATCCCAGGCTGTTCCTGCAGATGAGACACATGGCCAACATCTCCAGCCCCTTTGGCATGCTGGGGATGGCTGGGAGGAAAGGACCAACCCTATGAACCGTCTCATCGCCATCCTCCTGTTCTGGAAAGGAAAGTGCTTCAGTGGGACTTGCCTCCCAGAAGGACACCGTGTGCAGCAGTGAGGGTTCCCATTTACCTTTCTGACTGCAGGAGACAGCAAAGTGGCTCTGTCTGCTCCTAGCCATGCAGAAACATTACAGGACCCACAAATCACATCCCTGCCTCGAAGCAGCGGCAGGTACCAGATGGGCCACCTGGCTGTGAGACAGAAGGTGCTCCCAAGCCTGGTTAGTCACGGCTCTGCCTCCATCTCCCTTCTCAGCATTCTCTCTACCTGGGAAAACCCCATTATCAGACAGATCCCGAGTGTGTTTTTCCTTTCCCATGGAAGATCCATTCCTCCCCCCATGCTGCAGTGAGGCATCCGGAGGCAGGGCCAGGCGTGACAGCGGGGCCATGCAGCTCGCAGCTGGTGGCTGGCAGCCAGGGGATGCTCTGGGGACAGGCGAGCACAGCTCGGGGCACAAAGACGCATCTGTGTGAGGCTGGCACCCAACACCCCATGGCCACCTGAGAGCAAAACCAGCCTTGTTCCTGGGCCTGGCAGCGGAGGGGATGTGGCCACAGCATGTAGAAACTGAGCCAGGTGCCCCTGTGCACCTCTGTGCCTGGTGAGAAGGGTTTGCTGACCCCATGGGACACATCCCCAGCAGAGAGCACCTGTGCTGAGGGCCTTCCTGCCCTGGAGGAAGTGTTAAGGATGAGTAATCAAAGCTAATTTAGGGGCTGTATAAATGCACAGAGGAAGAAGATCTCTGCTGCTCCAAGGAGGTCGGAGCACTCAGGATGCCCTCACGTTGCCGCTTGCCTATGTCACCCTACCCAGTTAGCCAAGGCGGGTGTCATTTGAGAAGCAGTGTTGTTTTAAGGGCTGGAACAGAAGGCAGCAGCCAGAGCTTGGCGTTGTGCAGCGGGAACAGCAGCAGGAGCTGCTCAGTGCTGGGGCTGCTCGTGTTCTTCCCTTTATCAGCAGCAGCACCGAGCTGCAGAGCGGGGCATCTTCAGCAAGCAGGGGAGAGCTGAGACTGTGCCCATGTATGGTCATTAGGGATCAGGGATGTGTCATGCAGCAGCATCCCTGCCATCTTATAATTCATATCAGCTGCTTGTTTCCATAGGACCCCGGACCCCTCTTGGCTGTGCTGGCTGGGTGCTGGCAGGCTGAGCACTGCACCCCATCCTTTGCCTTCATCCCTCTCTCCTCAACCCCAGGTCCTTCTGGGAGTTGGCCTACAAGAGAAGGATGGTGGTAGGAATGAATTCTCCAGGGCTGATATTTCCAGTTATCGCACTATAGAAAGAATATTCCTTCTCTCTTCGCGTGGCAGGAACAGACGTTCAAAAATGTATCCTGGTTTTTAAATACTCTTTTCGCCTGTGGTGTAAATACTAAAATGTGGTTTTTTTCTCTCTCCCCTTTCTGCCGGAGTTTAAAAATATCGCTAGCCTGGGGAGGTGCATCTTTCAGTGAGATTTATAACGGCTGCACTCAAGTGATGTGGAAAATGAGCCTCCCTCTGCCCCATCCTTCCTGGCACCTTCCAAGAATTTATTTCCTTTATTTGTCTGAGCCTAAGAATACTTAGAGGCTGCATCTCCGCCCAAGCACTCTAATTATTTAAGTTTTGTTTATGGGCAGCCTTTGGAGAGGCAAGTAGGTTCAATCCCTGCCTCGTCGGGTAGTTCAGCCCTGTGTTAGTGCTGCTGGATAATGATCAACAAATCACAGATCCATCACCGCTGCGTATCAGCCTGGATCTGTGAATTGGCCGAGCCTACAGGGCAGGCTGGGCTGTGCACAGAGGCAGGGAGCAGCAGCAAGGTGTGGGATGGGGCTGTAGGATGGGGATTTCTGCCCTTGGGACACAGCAGGACAGGAGGAGGACCTGTGTTTAGCAGAGCATCTTGGGAACGCCAGCCTAGGAGATGAGCTGGAGCAGCAGTTTGCCTCAAAGTCTGTGCAGTGGGATGGCACTGGGATGTGCTGCAAACCTGCAGTGTGGAGCGAGTTTGTCCGGACTCAGCTTCTGCTCCAAGTGATGTAAACCCAGCTGGGAACAAGGGCTGCATGGGAAGGGTGAGGATGAAGAGAGGGAAGGAAGGAGGAAGGAGTTCCTCTCTAGCACTTCAAGGCAGCTCCTCAAGGTCAGCTCCAGGCACGCTCTGTGCAGATGCTGTCTGTGCAGATGCTGTCTCAGCTGTACCCTCTCTGTGGCTTAGGGGGTGGACTCTGATTCGCAGCTTGGCTACTATTGATCTGAGGCCTTTCACTGGTTCTATATTCGCTTCTGAAACGCAAGGCTAAAAGCATCCTTTTTAGCTCTCTTGTCTGTCTTGTGCTCTCGGTGTCCCAGTGCCTGCAGAGCACCTCGCACACGGGGCAGCAGGAGGATGTGCAGCCTCAGTGCTGACTTCCACTGGCGTGAATCAGCTTTAACTTCAAGGGAAAGCTTGGCCTGGAGGTGATGGCAAAGGCAAGCTGTGCTCTGAAGGGCTGGCAGCACTTCTTGGCTTTGCCACACGCTCCCTGGAATACCCTTGGCCAGCTCCCTTCACCTCCACGTGCCTTTCCTCTCTGCTCTGCTCACGTTGCCATGCATCTGCAGGCACCTTGCACAACCTGCCCAGCGTGCGCTGCTTTGCACAAACTGACCCTCACCCTTATTTTGTATTCCTTCTCCCAAGCAGCCAAAATCAGGCAGCTCTTTGCCCAGGGATTGTAGAATATCACTCCGCACATACAGCTGCGCAACTGTTGTGCACAGATTGATGCACCACTGCTCTGCCTTTGCAAACACCAGGCCCAGTTTCTTACCTTGCTGAGCGCACGGTGTGTGGGTTGGAGTTGTGGCAGTGGGTGGACGTGGTCTGTTGGCTTCCCTGCCTGGTTTTTGTTCGTTTGGGTCACTTCTGGTTTGCAGTCATGATCTGGCGAGGGGGGTAAAGGCAGGTGAGGGGTGTTTGCTGGGAATCCATGCTCCAAGAGGCAGGAAGGATGGCTGCACGTCAGCAAATGCTTGGGTATGTGCAGTCAGCACCATGCGTGTGCTGTGCATTTCCTAGGTGGCTGTGAGCAAGTTTCCCAGCACCAGGATGCAGATAACTAGAAACGTTGTGCTATAAAAGCCACAGCACTCATCTGTCTGCTGGGCAATGATGATTTTAGCCTTGTGCAACAATCTCTATGATATTTCAAGGTTAGGGGTGCAAGCTCAGGTGTGAAAGCGAAAGAGCAGCTCTTCTGCAACCCACCCTGCCCTAGCACAGTGCTGGGTGAGTTATTATAGCAGCCAGCCAGGATGGAGAGAGGGACGATGGGTGTAAAGTTCAATAATTGTTAATTATTACCCACAGTTGCCACAAGACTTTCTGGCCAAAAATAAAAACCCACACAAAACAATGTACTTCTCTTTTTGCAAAGGTGTTTTGTCACTGTCCTGGCCACGCTGAGTCCCTATCTCACTGCATCCATTCTGCCTCCAATGGGATTAATAAAGAGCATCTTATCTCGAGCTGAATAATGTTTGTAATACAGGGAGGGGAGGCAGCTTTGATCCGGAAAAAAAAAAAAAGAGAGAAAAAAAGAGAAGGGCCATTGGGGCGGGGGGGTGCGGGCGGGCAGGGCTGTGCGTGGGAAGCTGGCACAGCAGAGCTGCACCCAACCTGTTCTGCAGAGCTGTGGGTTAGGGCTTGCCGGGCTGGGGAAGAAAGGGCTGGAGCAGCTCCAGAGCTGCTGGGGGCTGTGTGCTTCCCTCTGACAGGGGGTTCTGGCTGGGGGAGGCTGTCCTTGGGAGGTGGAGGAGCCCAAAGAGTTGGGCTTGGGAGCTGCTGTCCGCACCTCAGCTGGGGGAAGCATCACCTGGAGCATCACCGAGCCATGGCCTCCCAAGGGGTCTGAACCTAAAATGAGCAGAAAACAAAAAAATACAATGATTTGGGATGCTGAGGGCATCCAGCACACCGGGCTGCAGATCCACCCCCTGCTCCCCCGCTCCCAGCCACAGCCGCATCCCGGCTGGCAGCAGCGGTTCCCGCAGGGCAGGGCCACACCTGGGAGGCAGGAGGGGCCCAGCTCTTCTCACGGGTGTGGGCTGGGAGCCGGTTGGGCCGGGCTGGGCCCCCCCCCGAGGCCAGGATCTCTGTCAGTGTGAGCCAAGGCCACAGGAACGAGGAGCCAGGGGGAGCGGGCTCAGCTCTGAGCATCCCCCAAGCAAAGGATGGATCCTGTATCCCATCTCAGGTGGGGACCTCTGGGAAGGCCCAGGTGTTTGTCTGCTCCAAAGCTCCACGTGGACAATTAATCCATGGGGAGATTAGCTCTGAGTTTGGTCTGCACCATCCAGCCTGATCAGGACGAATCCATCTGGGGGATGCTGTGCAACACCCCGAAACGTAGGGTGAGGTTTGGTGATGCTTCGGGGGTCTGTGAGCACCTGAAGCTGGAGGAATCCAAGTTGTGAACAACGGGTCTCAGCGGGTGCCACCCCATTGGGAGGGCACCACATCTGTGCCCCCCATCCTGCAGGGCCACTCCGGGGTGACACCGTGCAGACATCTCTCCGTGGCCGAAGGATGACATCCCTGTCCCCTGGGTGCTCATTCCTCATGCCGTGCTGCTCCCCCTCCATGGGGCTTCGGCCACCCAGCACCATCTGTTCATTTTCGGCCCGTTGCCATGGTGACGGGATGGCTTGAGACGGGGTTTCATGAGCTGCAGCTGGGGGAACGCTGGGAAAGAAAGCACACAAGCAGGGAGAAGCCTTCCTTTTCCTGGGCGGAAATGAAAGGGAGAGGGATGGGAATGGCCACGTAGCGTTCCAGCCCCCCACCGCACCCATCACAGACACGTGTGTCCCCGTTGTCCCCTTTTGGCTCTGTCCACATCCCACTGCTTCCCTGCGTTCTGCCCATTGGGCTCCTGCTGCAATCTCAGAGGTCACTGAAGCTGAACCAGGGGACATCGGGTGGATTCCGACGTGTCGGTGCTCACGGGATGGTGGGAGCAAGATTTGGAGTTTGCTGCAGTTGGGCCCCTCCTCTCCCCATGCAAAACTTGTGGTTGCATGGGAACATTCTGCAGGTGGGCAAGTGCAGGCTGGCATGGGCTGGGATGGGCTCCCCACGGCCAGGGAGGCTCAGCCTGGCCCCTGCTTTGCCTCTGCACCGGCAGTGGGTTGGGCTGTGGGGAGGGTCAGCGCTCAGGGTACCACTGCTCCTGGTCTGCCTCGCTAAGCCCAGGATAAAGAATGAGCCCAGAGAGAGGGGCTGGCTGCTGTTTGTGTATGGATGTGTGTCTGCATATAATCCAGGTGGAAACGGCTTTTAAAAAGCAAACAGTAGAGGAAGCAACAAATTACTATCTGCTTGTAGACAGGAAGATCTGGGCTAACGTGTGACAGACGAAAATGCAGTTTGACAGATTGACAGACATGTTTTTGTGCTACTTTAGCATCCTTATAGAAACAGAAGATAATTCAGGTTGCACAGGAGCTCATTAGGTCACCTACCTCCCCAGTGAAGCAGATGAGCATGCTCTGCCCTTCTTCCAAACCCAGCACTGGTGCATAGGAGCAGCAAGCAGGAGCTGCAAGCATGAGCTTGGGGCACTCAGTGCATCCAGGCTGCAAGTGGTTCTCTGGCTTTTGCTGGACGTGTTGCACCCAGGCCATGAGGAGGTGTTTGAGGCCAGAGACAGCCTTGGTGCGAGCGGTGGGAAGCAGAAAATCAGCCTTGCAGTCCTGATGAGCACAGAGTTGGCTTCAAATCACTTTTTCCCTCCTCTCAAAGCTGAATGTCACCTCTTCCTCTGTGACACGTGATTTACCAGCACTCATCCCAATTTCTATTTGCAGAGCCAGTGCCCTTTTCCTGCTGGCTCTGCCCTCCATGTGGTAGGGAATCAACACATTCTGGGCTTGAAGCTTCTCCCAGATTTATGAGCTTGCTCTTCACCTTGAGAGTAAGGCTGCCTTGCCCCGAGCCAGCTCTGAAACCCAAAACACCAATTGCTGACTCAAGCAAACACCATTGATCCTCCAGCAAGTCAAAGTTTCTCCTTTTCTCTTTTTTTAGGACGAGTTGTTGAGGTTCTGTTGTTGGCCTTTCTGTGTTTCCCTTTTCCTGTGCAGACAAGAGGCCCAAAATATTCTGAGCAAGATCAATGTGACTTTAAAAGAACCCTTCGATAGCACTTCTGAGGGACATTGCTTCCTTGCCAGAGACCAACAAAAAAACCACCAAAAAAAAAAAACCCTCTCAGTTTCCTCTCCCCTTGAAAAGCAATGCTTTTTAATTGGCTTTTAATCTGAGGAAGACGAGAGCTGTTTGCATTGAATTGGTAATAGGGGATAATATCTTACCCTGAGTGATGGGTTATTTGATCTCGGTGCATCAGAAACCTGAGTGTATGGCTGTGAAATGGGGGGAGGGATGGGGCTGGCTGGGGGCCCAACCAGGAGCACAGCTGCTTTCTTATTCCCAATCATAATTAGAAATAAGATGGGGAACAATCATCGTTTGTCCTGTTGCTCCAGGGCATCGAATGACACTGGGAAGCCTGGGGGAAAGCCTTCAAAGTTGGCACGGAGCACAAGAGGGGTGGTGCCATTACCTAGCCATTAATGGGACAAAGAGCAGCACTGCAGCCTGGCTGGGTCACTGCAGATGGACAGGGCTTGCAAGAAATGGGCAGTTCTGGCTTGGGGCATCGGTCTGGGTTGCAAGGGATGGGCTGTCTTGGCTTGTGGCACTCGTTTGGCTTTGGTTCCCATTGATGTCCCGTGCTTCTGTCCCCACTGCCACCACCCAGGGCTGAGCGAGGGCATCCACATGGACTTCTGCATCCCTGAAAATCACTGTCAAGCCACTGCCGGTCCCACACTGGGCTTTGAGAAGGGGACGAAAGGCAAATAAATCAGACAGCCACCAAAGTGAGATCCAAAGAGGCAACCATTGACGTCAGCAGCCCACGGATGGGGCTGTCTGCAGCTCAGCCATGCGCTCCTGGAGAGAGCTGCACCCACCCGAGTGCTGAGCCCAATGAAACGTGTGCTGAAATGTCTCCTGGCTTCATGCTGACTCAGGCACACATGGGAAACTTGCTGGTGTGGACACCACCACCCATCGCTGGATATGTTTGTTTGGAGCAGTAAATAGCTTTGCGTGTTGCTTGTGGTCTGAATGAAGCGGTTAATATTTAATCGGAGGCCTTCGGTTGGTTGGCAAAGCGTAAAAACCCACTTCTGTTGTTTTTAGAGCCCAAGAAGCTCAGGGCCAGTTTTTAATTAATCGGTTATTTTAAGATTGCAGCACGCTGCTTAGTGACAGGCTTTGTAAACACCTCTCTTCCCAGCAAACCACCTTAAAAACACCGAAGCATCTGAAGTGACTGGCACCCAGCGGGAGAAATAGCATTTATACAAGAGGTGCTACCCGTATTCAGTCCTCCTTTCCAGGGTTTTATTGCAGGTCTGCTCACACGGCTGGGTTCTGCACCCAGGAGGGATATCCCTCCTGCAGCAGGGTCTGGTTTTGCTAGCAGGTCCTCCTTCTGGATCTGTTGGTGTCGGGCATCCAGGCTCTTTGCTGCCCTTGGTGCAGAAAGCTTGCTGCAATTTCCCCATGGAGAAAAGCTGAGCTCTAATTCCCCCATCAGCAACTCCACCTATAGAAATGTTTGCAGCAGGCACCTACGGTTAGGTTCCATGGCTGGCCCATCTGGATGGCTGCTTTGCTTATCTGCACAAAAAGAAAGAGCACCTTCTGTGCTCATCCAGAGCCCCCAGCACCGCGTCAGCAGAGCTCACCCCCAGCCCTTCGCCCCTCTGCATTGCGCCAACCTTCCTCCCATGTGCAACATTTCCATGTTGACTTCAGGAATTTGGCAATCCGTGGGGATCTCCAGTTTCTTTTGCAACACGAGGCCTTTGGATCGTTACCCCTTGAGAACAAGCAGCAGGATGGCCAAAGCTTCACCAGCTGGTGTTTTCGGCGTGTAGGAGGGCACGGCTTGTTTGCAAAGAGGGACCAAGCAGCAGCACGTCAGCTCTGTTTCCTGCTGATCAGAACATCACGCCTGCTAAAAAGCAGTGACTGGATGAGGTCAGGGAGTCCAGCGGTCAACCTCCAGGGGCCAGCGCCTTGTCAGGTCTTGTTGCTGAGGGAGCAGGGCTCTGCATGCTGAGCTGATGTTGGATGGTTGTGCAAAGGTGAGGAGTTTGCTTCTGCCCTGCTGATGTAGCACTGGTGCCAGGGAGCTGCGTGGGAATGGCTGGCAGGATGGGGAGCAGGGCGATGGGCAGAAGGTGGTTGGAGGCATCCCTTGCCCCATAATCTCCACAGCCTCTGATATAGGGCATAAAAAAACGTAGCAATCCGTCTGAAACCAAGAGAAGACCAACGCTCTTGGCAGCAAGTTGGTGTTTTGTCCCCTTAACAGGACAAGGCACGGGAATTCTGCACAGTTTGGGGCAGGTTTTACAATCTTTCCTAGAAATATTTCCATTGCTGCGATCCTGAGTCTCAGTTTCTACAGAGATACCAAAGGAGAAGCAGATGAGGTCCTTTCCATGCTCTGAAGGGCACACGGGACGGATTTCTTCCATCCTGCACCTTGCAGTGCCACATGGGATGCTGGGTGCAGGACGCAGCCCATCCTGCACAGCACGTGGGGACGCAGGAGGGGTTTAACCCTGTGCCGGAGCATCCTTTGTTCGGGTCGGGCCATTGAGCGATGGGAGCAGAGCAGTCAGGAGTAAACAGCACAAAACTGCACACGTCCGCGCTTTACGATGCTGATTTTCAGTTCCAACAGCTGTTTCCATTTGGAACGCGCAGCACTCCAGCTCGGTGGAAGTCAATTATAAATAAAACCGAGGGAGCAGGACCGGTGTAGGAGCCCAGCGACGCTCCGTCGGCCATAAAAGTTGCGTCCTTTCAAGCCTGGATTTTCACTTCCATTTGCCACAGGCGGTGGGATCTGATCGGAGCGCTCATTAGCATAGAAATGCTGTTGGTTGCTCCGCATTCCTGGTCCCGGCGCTTTGTTCCTGCTCACGGCGTGAGCCGCGATCAAACCTCCTCCCCTGCACCGCCTCATCCCCTGCATGGCTGTGGGGTGCGGGGGGAGGGGGAGAGGTGGGGAGGAGGAGGGGGATGGGGATGGAAAGGGGGATGGGGATGGAGATGATGAGAACGGAGATGGGGGGGGATGAGAAGAGGGCTGGGATGGAGGGTAGGGATGGGAATCGGAGGGGGATGGGGTGGGAGTGAGAAGGGGGCTGGGGATGATGAAGGTGATGATGAGGATGGGGGTAGGGGTGGGGATGCGGAGGGGGATGAAGATGATGAGAGTGGGGGCAGGGGTGGGGATGAGAAGGGGGCTGGGAGCTGGGATGGGGGGCAGGGATGATGAAGATGATGAGGATGGGGGCAGGGATGAGGATCAGAGGAGGCTGGGGATAATGAAGGTGATGATGAGGATGCGGAGAGGGTGAGAGGGGGATGGAGATGATGAAGATGGTGAGGATGGGGGTGAGGATGAAGATGATGGGGATAGGGGTAAAGGGTGGGGATGTGGAGGGGGATGGGGTGGGGGTGAGAAGGGGGATGGGGTGATGAAGATAAGGTTGAGGACGTAGAAGGGGATGGAGGTTGGGATGGGGATGATAAAGATGATGAGGGTGGGGGTAGGAGTGGGGATGAAGATGATGAATGTGGGGTTGGGAATTGGGATGAAGGTGATGAGGGTGGGGCTGCGGGGACTGCTGTGACACCGCTGACCCAGCCGGGGGGAGGGGAGGGTGGGTTTGGTCCCGGTGCCCCCGCGGATTAACCAACAGACATCTGCAGGGAGAGGGGAAGGGGGCAGGGAAGAGCTGCTGCTGTCTTTTGTTGTTGCTTTCCTGCGGTATGTGGCCGGAATATAGGTCGCTTATTGCACAATAGATCGTGGCCATCTTTAGGGGATTTACCTCTTTTGCTGAAGCAACGAGGGAGGAAAACTTTGGCTTAGAGCTGGATCGGGTGGATGTGGTGGTCCATGTTTGGTTATTGATAGGACTTCTTTCTGCTCCAACCACATGTTATGGGCGAGAAACCTCACATCTTTCTGCCTCTATTTTTGCCAGCAAGACCCTGCTAGCTGAGTGGGTGGGGAAATACAGGGTCATACAGGGGATGCTGGATGTGCTATGAGCAGATCTGATGGAGCACAGTAGGATCTTCAGGTTTCTTCCCTTTTTGCTGTTGCTAAATGCATGCTCTTCTCAGTCCTGGATGGATGGGAAGCAGCTCAGGTCCTCACAGCATCAGAATGGGGAGAGCAGATTGCTCCCCTGCAACAAACAGCTGGGTTAGCACTGCTCCTCTCACCTCCCTGCAGCCACATCCATGGGTTGGTGTCATTTTCTGGAGGTGCTCAGGAGCTTTTTGGGGTGCAAGATGGGCTTTCAGCTGCTGCTACCCTCACATTCCTTCATACACACTCCTGGTAACACCTGATTTAACAAGAGGATGGACAGAGTCCCATCCCAGAGTCTGGAATGCCAAAATGTGCTGATGAATCCCTTGGCTTCAGCCCCTGGCATTATCAATGAGAAAGCCATTTATCCTCCCTGCACAGCAACGTCAGAACTCCTGGTTCATTTCCTTCATCACCTTGAGTGCATCGAGGCCTGGGATTCTATTTAAAAATCTATTTGAGCAGTGGTTCAAAGGTTTCACAGCATCTCGGTGAGGTTTTGTAGGCTGTGCCCATTAACTTCCCTGCAGCCCTCAACATCTTTTGCTCTGTCACTACTTGATAGAAAACCAAAAATGAAGGCAGCGGATTGAGATCAGTTTTCAAACAAGCTCTGTGTGCACTGCAAGGGTCCTTGGGGCTGATCCTTTCTCAGCAGGCAGCAGCAAACAAAGGCATTCAGGCTCTTTGATGAGGAAGGGCTCTCATGATGCTTTTAGATGCCGGACATCTTCACATTGGTGTTGATGCTGTGCAGATGTTTTACTGCAGGGTCAGGAGGAAAGAGGAGAGAGAAAGCACTTCTACTACACTGAGCAGCTGCACAGAGAGCCCTGAGCTGCGCTTGGTGCAACACAGCTCCACTGACTGCATGCTCCAGCCTTGGCTGCCAGAACCAGCATGGGTTTACTGCTTGGAGCAAAGCTGTGCTGCAACACAGGTGGAAGTCAGCAAGCAGATGAACTCTGTTTGCATCAGGTTCTCTTGGCCCTGCTGTTGTTGATGTTAGCCAGCACCTCTCATTGCAGATATCTGGTTGCAGAAGGCAGAGGACAGTTTTATTTTAAATGTGATAGACCGGGTGCAGCAGGTGTTGCTGACCGCATCACCCAACATAGCACTTTGCTTCCCAGCAGGGCTCTGGAGGAGCGTTTTGACTCCTTCGAAGCAGCCAATGCATTCAAAGCCCCACTGCTGGAGGTAGTGGCGTTGAACCCAGGCTGGGAAGCACAAGAGCAAGGCAGGACGTGAGAACCTGCTGCTGTTTGTGGGGTTAAGGTGCCTTGCTCCAGCACAAGGCAGCTGTCACACAGCCAAGCTCACATGATGGAGCCCCAGCACTGCTCCACGGCTCTGGGAAGGTTTCTCATTTCTGGGCTGGGCTTCTTTTTTGGCTGCTTTGTTTACAGGGCAATAAGTGACACAATCTTCTGCCTTGGGAGGGAGGAAAGAGCTGATCCACATCTTTGCTGCTGCTGCAATCAGCACGGCCAATTCCCAGGACTGGGAGCAGCATGGTGGGGTAACAGACCCCGCTCTGCTTTCAGGGAAGGCAGGTTCTGGGGGAGCAGCACTGAGCAGACTACAAACCCCATCACATCCCAGTTTTTCAACCCTCTCCTTCCTCCCTTTCTCTCAATGCTTCCCGGAGCCCATTGCTATGGGCAGGCACACACCAGCTGCAACTTCCTCCCTTCCTGTTCTCTGTGCAGCACGCTGACTTGCTCGGTATCCCTTGTTCCTTTTGGCACCCCTTCGTCCGCAGCTCCCTGCTCTGCCTCTCCCTGCATTTCACACCTCGTGTCCTTATTTGCTTAGTTTTGGTAGCCCAGTGCTACGGGATGAGGAGTGAGCGTGGGAGAAAAAAAGCCCATGTATGAAATACTCTGAGTGGGGAAAATTGCCACGTTTGCTAATGCTGCAAAGGAGGCAGCCTTTTCTCAAGCCCTGGGGTGGATATGTAGGCAATAAAGAAGGAAAAAACCACTAGAAGAGAGAGCCGCCAAGCTGACAGCCCCAGCAAGCTGAAACCTGCCTGGCAAGGAGGTTTATTCTGGAGCAGGAAGGGGCAGGTTCCCAGCCCAACCAGCTCAACATGGGCCCTTTCTCATGGTATGGGAACCTCAGGTTTCCAAGGAGAGCCATATCTGGAAAGGAGCACAGCCCCCAAACCTGCACAATCACTTTGGGCTGCTCCACTGAGAGCTCCTGCTCTGCCCACTTGGCAGTGCATGCCCAGCTCACCAGTTCCTCTCTGCAAATCACAGCTCCCAGCTGAAGCTGCAGCATGGCTGATCTGTGGTGACAGCATAAGAGCAAGTTCCTTCCAGCACTGTGCCAGGGCTCCTTGTGCTCTGCTGCAGAAAACCCACTAGAAAAGAAAGCAGAGAGGAAGCCTTATTAATGGGCCCTGCTGCATTTTCCCCCTGTGCGACCCTGAGCATCACCCCACCAGGCTTTGCTCCTTTGCTCCTGCACCAAAGTCACTGTGCTTCGCCCTCACTAGGGCTGCAGGAGGGAAAAGCAATGGTTCCTCTCCACTAAACCACCTCTTGAGCTTAGGGGGCTGGGAGCCAGCACAGCCCTGTGCCTATGATGTGCATGGCCAGGTAGGTCCCATGCCACAAGGACTCACCCCATGGCCCTGCTTCCTTCCCTGCTGCCATTTGACTGAAGCTGCATTTTTGGGGCGAGTCAGAGCAGGCAGCTGGTGCTGGTCGGACCGGCTCTGGGCACGCTGGGAGAGATGAAGACGTTGGCTGTGGCTGGGACTGGAGACGTGCTGCAGCTTGCTGCTGCTCCCTCACAGGGCTTTGAGCTTTGGAGATGTCTTCCTGCAGTGAAACAGTGCCAGAGGGAAGCAGAGATGGAAAAAGGGGAATGGCAGAAACAGGTGGTTCTGGCTTACGGGAATGAACCTGCTGCAGCATGAGCGCAGGGCTGGAGGCGTGGGGTGACCAACCACCCCCAGCAGTGGCAGAGGTGGGCATTTCGTGGTAGCCAATAAGAAGGGCAGAGGAAGAGGAGGACATAGGGCTCCTTGCACCTGTGGCTGAGGGTTCTCTCCATCACATCAATCACGGCATTCATATAAGGTGATGAGAAAGAATAGGATTGTTCCCCTTTCTCCACTCCCCTCTCCTCCATCCAGCTCCTCGTCCATCTTCAAGCCCTTTTCCCAACTCTTTCCCTTCCCATGCCTCTCCTCTCCATCCCTTTGTCTTTCCCTGTTCCTCCCCCCCACTTCCTACATGTCTGCAGGATGCCTTTGCCCAGACACAACAGAAGCTGAAGGGCAAGATTGGAACTCCTCTAGATGCAATCTCCATTTTGCTCAAGGATCATTAATTACCTTGATGATTAAATACAATTAAAGATCCATAAGACCTTTCTGATATCAAAGCCATTAGCAAGGGCAGCTTTTAGGAACCTTCACCGGCAATAAAACAAAAGGAGGAGACAGACCAGTAAATCAGGGAATCCCAATTAAAATCCGTGCTTAGCTCATTAACCTAATTATGCATTGTGTTGTGCTTGCCTGAGCTCCTCTGGGGGAAGCGGTGGGGGCAGCTGCCCATGTGTTAGCCCAGCTAGGATGCTTGTGCTGGATTGGAGAAAAAACATGGCATTTAAGGGGGGGATTTGTAGCTGTGCAAGCCAGACATATTTGTACTGAGCCCTGAAATGCAGTGGTGCAGCATGCACTTCCCCTAACGTCCTTACCACAGCTCTGGGACCAAAGGACACCAGATGGCACCAGGATGTCCCCCTCACTTGGCTATGGGGGATCCAATGGCTGCAGCCACATGCATCTGCCCTGGGGTCTGATGTGAGCTCCCACCTGGGGTTATTGGAGCAGGAGGGGCAGGAATGGAGCCCGGAGACCCCGTCCACCCCCAGAGCAAGGGAAGGGAGCAGAAACCTGCTGAATCCAGGTGACTCACAGACCTGCACCTTTTCCACACCAAAGTCTGAGGGTTGGATCCCGCAGTGCACAGCTGCATCCAGCGTGCCCAGCAGCCTACGTGTCAGTGCTCCAAGGGCCAGGAGGAAGAAGCAGGTCGCAGCATGTCCTGCCCAGAACCAGCCCAAGCTGTTCCAGCAAGTCAGAGCTCGATGGGCTCAGGGTGCGGCTCCTTGCATGGAGGAGAAGGAGAATGGGAGAATGCTGCAGCTCCTGGATCCCGTGGGAGAGAGCGGGGAAGGAGGCACGGAGCCCAGGGCAGCATGGAGACAGATAGAGGTGTGAGCAACCTGCTGGGGGTACAGCAGGACCTGGGTTGTAGGGGGCCAGGCGCTGTGCTGAACTCTAAGCACAGCACGTGGCCCAGCAGTGCCCCTTTTGGGGATGACACAACCCAGGGGGTCTTGGAAATCTAGGACTTGGAGGAGGTGGGGTCTGCCCTCCGCAATTCTAAGGATGGAAAAGCAGCAGCTTCAGCTCCTGCCGAAGTCGCAGGTCTTGCTTAGGGTGCAATTGCCTTGCTTTGGGGGCACAGGCATTGCCCCAACCCAACCCTGCTGCCATAAAGCTGTGGTCAGCCCTCACAGAAGAATTTAATCTAGCCCAAGATCAGCAGGCAGCCTTCTGCAGACATCCCAGCCCCGCTTGCTTTACACATTGACCATTCTTCAGCTGGTGCTCTGCTGCCAGGTAATTAAAATGGCTTCGCCCTGCAGCCCAACAGCTGCCTGCAGATAGCTTGCCTTCCTGCCCAAGGGACCCTTACCTCATCGTCTGGTCCGGAGCACTCGTTAGCTGCAAGGCAAGTCTGAAGGATGCAAGGATTTCATGGAACAGAGCGAAGGCAGAATCTCAAATCTGCCTGCTTTTATCTGGTTTCCTAGAATGAGGACAATGGAAGGAAAAGGAATATGAGATAAGAGGGGAAACAAAAAACAAAACAAAACAAAAAAAAACCCAACAACACAGATCCTAAGCTAAAAGGATGTGGAAGAGCAAAGCATTTGCAATGGGAGAGGTTGGAGTATTTCTCAGTTATGCCGAGTGCATTGGGAGTATTCCCAGAGCAAACAGTGCAATTAGTTTGGATTTACACTGTGCCAGTGAGACGTCAGCCCCCCAGGCCCCGTGCAGGCTGGCCCATGAGCTGTTCCTTCCCTATGGGATGCAGGAGAGGCCACACTCACAGCTCTGAGATCACTGTAAACTTCCTCTCAGGCTCCTATTGCTGCCCCAGTCCTTCCCTTGGCACTGGGAGCAGCCGCAGGGATGGGATCAGGCTGGCCTTTCAGGTTGCCTTCAGCCCTGCAAAGCAGCAGCTATTCTCCAGTTCAGGGGTGTCATTTCCTTCTGATGAGCTGTTTCCTGAGGAAGGTGTCACACCCCTAAATGAAGCCCTTTCCTTTCCCTTTGGGGCATAACATTCCCATCCTCTTGAGTTGTTTCCATCACCTGTGGGCTGGATACTTACTGTGCTGTTGGTCTGCTGGTGGTTCAGCCCCAAGGATCTGTTCCTCCTGTCATGGTCTGAAAAAAAAAAAAATCAAAGCCCCAAGGCTGCTGCCCCACCAGAACCAGGAAAACACTCCATTCTGAGACTTAAGGAAAGGTTTTTATCTGTGGGGTACCCAGGCAGGGCACAAGGCTGTGCCTTGAAGCTCTGTTCCCCTTGTTTGGATCAGCCAGTCCGCTGAGCACGAGTCCTCCAGTGAAATGGCCATTTCTCAGTGCCCAGCCTTACTTCTAATTAGCAAGTCGATCTATTTCTACCCAACACCACACTGTGCCAGGAGGACATGTCCTGTGCTGCTCTCTGCATCCCCGTAACTGGGATCTCTCTTCCAAACTTTGTCTCCTTTCCCATTTAGCACAGACAGGAATCTGCTGCCAGACACAGCCCGTGGGGCTCCCACCCTTATCTGAAGGGTGACCCTCTGAACTCTCTGACACACACTAATAGGAGTTAATGACACTTATCTGGAGAGTTATCTTTCTCTCCCTGCCTACCCCGCTGAAATATTCCTGTATCTCACAGCCAGAACCATTCGTGGCATCTGGATGACACGAGCACTCCTTCCCTGATGGGAGAAATGCAGTTCAGACAAACTAAGCAGCCCTCTTTGATCCCCTTCCCCTGGCTTCTTCTTTTTTCCTTTTTTAAAGATTTCATTTGCATTCATTCAGTACTCATCTGGTTATTTCTGGAAGCCTCTCCACTACTATTCTGGTCACTTTACACGGAACTGAGGATGGGACTTTTTGTCCTCTCTCTCTGTGCACTATTTATATCCTTCCATCTGTCTCCTTAGGTACTCAGGCATCCAGCTGTGTTGTATCTATCACCTTGGCAATAGCAACAAGTGAGGATGTTTCTTCACAGCTGCTCTAGAGCAGGGGTGGCAAACAAGGGACACCCCAACTGCTGTGCATTTTCCAGCCCTGCTGCCATACCAGCAGGTTGTGAAGCACCAAGGGCAGCCCCCTCTGGTTTCACCCCATCCCTTCGCAGAGATGTTCTCATTTCCCATGGATTCATTCTGTACTGCTTCTCCTTCCCTTACCTCTCGTTTACATGGTGGTCAGTGCAGTGATCCACAGCCACTGAGGGACCTGTGTTGGTACGTCCATTGCCACATCCCACCTGCAAGTCATAGAATCATATCTTAGAATGGCCTGGGTTGGAAAGGACCACAGTGATCATCTAGTTTCAACCCCCTGCTATGTGCAGGGTCACCAACCAGCAGGCTGCCCAGAGCCACGTCCAGCCTGGCCTTGAATGCCTCCAGGATGAGGCATCCAAGATCTCCTTTGGCAACTTGTGGCAACAGTTCTGCTTCTTCCTCTGTTTTGGCTGTACAGCTTGGGTCACCTGGATGCCACAAAGAGTTCCTGGCAGCAAGGTGCCTAGAACGTTTATCTACCCAAACAGTTTTCTGCAGGAACTGTGCCCATATTGTCGTGTCTGCTAAAAAATCTTGTAGTCTGCTTTGTGTTATTGCTCTTCTCCCCACTCCATCTGAAAAGAACATGCGTTCTCTTGAACAGCCTGAAGGGTAACTGTTAGCAAGTGGGAAGACACAAACAGCAGACGGAGGAGGAGGTGGGCATGGTGGGCAGGTGGAGGGTGGGAGCAGATCCGTCTGTCAGCTCCAAGAAGAGGATGGGGAGCACAGAGATGCACTGCACAGCCCCAAATAGCTCCCAACCAAGGGATGGAGAGGGATGGGATGCTGACAGCAGGCCCAGGTGAGGCGATACACCAGCAAGAAGGAACAGCTTGCTCTTTGGGCTCAAGAGCTCTTGAAGAGGTTGACCATGGAGATGACTGCGTGTTTCTGCTTGGAAACAAACTGACATTTAGAGAATTTACACAGAAACAAAATTTCAAAAGACAGCGTTGGCCTGGCTTTATCCTAAGAGTCCCATTGCCTTACAGCCAAAGCATTTGGTTTCGGTTGCAGCTCCGCTCAGGGTTGTGCTGTACTCCCTTTGGAAGAAGTGAGAATACAGAGGAAGTCGTCCTAAAATAAATCTGCAACTTCAAATGTGAATAATAAAAAGAGAACTTGATTTAAAGTGGGCAAAATGAACACCACAAAAAAAAAAAAAGGAAACATTCTGTTCCAAGGTTAGCACAAACCATTTCAACCTTATCTCTGGACCTTTCTATTTTGTAAATTGAGTTTTGTCAAAATCAGCACGTTCCAGTGGATAGTTTTGGCTTGGACCAAATGGCACTTTCAGTCAGAACAACATGCTGCGTTGGGAAATTTTCCACTAGGTTTGGTTGCCCCTCCCATCATACTTTCCATTTTCGTGGCAACTTTGTCAGCCCCCCATTTCAGTTTGGACCTGATGTTCCAGGGGAGCAGCCAACCCCTGGAGCGGCCCAGGATGAATTGATGGGGTTCTCTATGCGAGGATGGAAATTTGGAGCCTGCTGCTCCCATCTGAGCACAGCTTGTTGTGTGCAGGAAGGAAGCAGGGAGCCCAGCATTGATGCAGTTACAACAGCAGTCAATGTAGTAGCTATGAAAGTCAATGAAATGCACCAATTAGGGCCAACTGAGCTATTTAACCCTCCATCTCTGGGCATGGTTTCTCCACTCTGAGGATGGAAATGGCATGTTGACTCCTGCCTTGCCCCCATCTTGTTGCCTGTTAATAGATCTTTATAGGGAAGCAATTGGTTTTTGGTTCTGGCTTGTCTGTATCATAAACCTAGACACTGGAAACAGTGGGATTTAGAGGCAGTACGTGACTGAAGCGTGCCATCAAGATTCAAGCCTTGTAGCTGCCCACAGCTCCCGTCACAGTTGCTGATACTCCTTAGAGCCTTCCTGCTCTAACACCCCCAGCCTGGGGAAAGAAACAGTGATACTGAACCTCCTCTATTTGCATGCTGAGCCCCCAGCCCAGCCTGCACAGCAGCAACCCAGCGTAGGACTTGCTGACACATCCGTGGGACTGTGGGTGATGCTGAGATGCCTGGAGGATGCTCGTGCAGGGTCAACCCTATGCCATAAGGATCTCCCATTAGTCACTCAGAGCACTTCAACCCACGTCTTCAAGGGCATTCAGATCAAATTCCCCTGCATGCTCCATCCCAGCCCAGGTCCACCCTGGGGCTACCTGCAAGCACAAAGCCACCTTGTCTATGGAAGGGACAATAAAGCATGAGAAAGTCCCTAGTTTTTCTTCCCAGAAGTTTTCTGGCCTCTCCCATTGCACTACAATCACTAAGAACATAAAACTCAGAAGTCAGAGTCCACAGTTACCTCTGCTTTCTCCAGAATAGGTGAGCTTTGTCCTGGAGAGATGGGACCAAATGGAGATGCGATGCAGCCCCTGTGCTGTAAGCCCCTCCCTGCAGGAAGGATCCTCTTTTGGCCCAAGTCCCTTTGAACTGCTGCTTCTCCTGCCCTGAGCATGGGTATAACTGTGTTGGTCTCCCTTAACCCCACCAGCAAACAAGCTGCTGCCCCACACCTCCCAAAGAGGCAAGGAGTTTGACCCCCCATGGGGGGCCTGACCCTCACTCCTACTGATGCTGTGATTGAGGTCAGCATAGGCTGCCTATGGGTGGTCCTGTTGCTTGTTTGCAGCCGTGAGGCTCACAAAACCCATCTCCCCACAGCCACTGCTGGCTTTGAGCCCAAGGGTCCCCATCCTCAAGCCGTGTTTTGGTAACTTCAGCCTAGCTGTTAATGTGGATCGTGTTTAGCTTCTCTTCCAGGCTCTGTCAGTAGGTTTGCTTCTTCATCACCCCATGCCTCAGTTTCCCCAACCATAAAGATAAGGGCAACCTTTTCTATTTAGGGCTGCAAGGCATCACCACAATGCCTGCATGCTGCTTCCTTAGGTGAGAATCATCACCCCAATATGCAGAGCCCCACATCTAACCCAAGCCATACCGGTGTGATTGCCTGGGTGGCCTTGGGCACATTTCTTTGTCATTCAGCACCTCTGATTTCTCCATCCCTGAAAGCAGAGGTAATAATACTTACCTGCCTCTGGGATGTGTGAGGATTAATTAGTTACCTTCTGAAAAGCCCTTTGAAGACTCAGCGCTTTCCATAAACACGCAGACCAACTCCTGCAGGCGGGTGCAGGTAGGACTGAGGCAGGGTGCCCATGTGCTGCAGAGATCACCAAGCTGGAAGAGGAGAGGAATACATAAAGTGAATTTCCTGCACAGAGCTTTGATAAGAAAGCTGAGCAGCAGGCTGAAAGTCAGGCTGGAGCACTGTGTGTTGTAGATGTTCTTTCCAGACTTGAGATTTCTGAGTCTTTTCCACTCTCATGGAGAAAAACCACTAAAGGAAGAGGAAACCCATTATGAGAGAGCACACATAGCACAAAGCGTGCCCAGCCCTGGTGTTTGGTGGGTGCCATGCCACGTTGGTGGCCAAGATTACTCCTGGTTGCCAGTTCTGGTGGGGTAGGAGCCATCAGAACTTCTGTTTTCCTTCTGGTCACAAAACAATGCTAATTGTTTCTATCTTTGGACAAATTATAGCAGCACAGAGCATGGCATTCCCACTTGAAATAGTAGAAAAATGTTTCTCTTAACTTAAGGAGCTCATGAATCTGCCAGCAATGCACGACAGACCCCAAGGACAAGACAAGAAGAAAGCAAAGACCGCAGCCAGAAAGCTGTGACTGGTTAGCAAGTCTTTAAACTACAGGAAAATGAGAATCTTCATCTTCTCCACAAAAATCCCAGGCTTGGTCACCACCGATGTGGTTTGGCGTGAGGCTGTCACCACATCTTGGGCATCAGAGCAAAGAGTCTGCCTCTATTGGTAATTCCCTGGGAGCCCAAGGATAGAAAGGCCTTGAATTGAGTCAGGACAGAGGGAATGAGGGCGGTGAGGCTGGCAGGGGCAGCAGCTCCTCATCACACCTGAGTCAGCAGAGTTTCGGCTTTGTCGCGTTCCCATCGGGATGAAGGTTGAGTCACTGCAGCCGAGCCCTGAATGCTCCCGTTTCCTATTCGTGCTCTGTGCTGGCAGCCTGGGGAGGGAAGGATTGGATGTATTCTTCCTGTGTTTTATTTTTGTTTTTACTGAATCTCTTCAGACTCGAGTTCCTTCGTTTCGGAAATGAGGCTCGTTATGGGTTGCTATCTTGATCCCCTCTTCACAGCTCTTCATTAAGTCTCTCCTCAGCACCTGGGGAGCTCTAATAGGGAGAATATTTAGCCCTGGACTAGGGCTTTTTGAGCAACATCCAAAGTAATGCAGAAATCCAAGGGAGAGTCAAAGCAGAAAAAGTATTCACATACGCAGGGCATGGTGAGGATTGGTTGATGGTTGGACTAGATGACCTTGGTGGTCCAGCCTTAATGAACCCATCTGTCTGGGGCTCACCCTATCAGCAAAAGGTCTCAGGACATTCCCAGCTGAATTACCTCCCCCTTACTCTGTGTCTCTTTCCCATCCGTCCACATTTTATTTTCCTGTACTGCTTTTTCCTGCCCTCCCTCCCCACCCAAGCTCTGAATTAACACTGGCTATGAATCCAGCCCCATCTCAAGCCATCAAACACGCCTGGGTACTTTCCCTCTTGCTTATAGAGATACAGCACACAAGAGGACTTCTGGTTTTTTCCCCTCTCACTCATGAGCAGAGAGATGACTCTGTGTGACACAGGGTTTTGAGGTATTGCTCTTTGGCCACCTACCTTCTTTTCCTAGTGCAGAACTGTGGTCCTAGGTGCATTCAAGATGAACGAGTGGCTAGGAAATGCACAGGCACTGGGTTGTGATGGTGTTGGGAAGATACAAGAAGGATGGAAAAAAAAAATGGGCAGAGATGAAACGTGGAGAAGACAAATTGAGGAAATAAGCTCTGCAGAGCAGCTTGAGGGGCTCCTTGTGATGGAGACCAGCTGGCATGCAGGAAGGAAACTGCTGTGATAAGTCACATAAAGCCACAAGGGAAAGGAGATGGGAGTCCTGAAGCCACGCACTGGAAGCACGCACAGTGGGAAAAGAACTGAGGAAAGAGCTGGAGCAAGGTCCAGCCCAAAGGCCTGGAGGGACAGGGTGCACAGTGAGCAGCCAAGTGCTGGGGCACAGCAGGCAGAGGCAGCCTGGTGCTCAGGTGTGGGAACCAGCAGCCTCACCAGGGATTAGCTGACGTGCCAGCGGGGCGGGATGCTGGGAGCAGACTGCTCCACCATGACTGAGAGCCTTTGTGCTTTGTTGCTGAGCACGGGATTTCGTGGCTTTATTGCAGGAAGGCCTTTCCCAGTGCTGTGTCAGCACTCGCAGCCAGAGCCCTGCTCTGCCAGCCTCCCTGCTCCTGCCACAGGGCATGTTCCCCTCCCCTTGACTTGAGGGTGAAGCAAAGCAGCTGTGCTAAAGTCAGGAGAGAAGAAGCAGCAATGAGGGAATGCCAGGAGCAAAGAGGCATGGCTGTTCCCTTCCCACTCTTCAGGTTCACAGCCCTTCTAAAAAGCTGGAACTGGGCTGTTTGCAAGGTGGAAGCGCAGACAGCAAGAGGTAGTAGTCTGGTGTTCAGCTCTGCTGTTTGATCTGTGGCTGCTCTCACCCTGTCATCTGCTTTTCTTTCATCTCTCTCTGTGAAGAACACCTAGGACAATCATGGCTTTGGTCTCAGTGAGGGCCTTTGTGATGGCTCAATGAGCAGAATTCCCAAACCTTCACAGAACGAGGGCAGCATCCATGGAGCAGACCCTCTAGGAAGGGTCTTTCATTCAAGCGGACCCCGAGGCTGCTTTGCATTCTATTTCTCCAAAGAGGAAATGCTGCATGGGCAGGAGAAGGCAACCCTTCTTTATCCCAAAGCACCTCCCCATCCTGTCCCAGCAGACAGCCAAAGGGCTGGCTAGAAAGCTCACACAGTACAATCCATTGACTGGTCCTCAGATAGGAATATTCTCACTGCTACAACGCACTGGTGCTAGATAAGAACCAGTGACCTAGAGTACAAAGCCCTGCATTTCCTATTTACAAACCAGCACTTATTTTTTTTGGAGGGGAGGGAGGAGGGCAGAGGTTTGGATGAGAGCCAGCTGGGCCATTGTAGGGCTGCTACCTCCTGTCAGAGCTCATCAAGCTCTTGGCTGGGGGAAGGGATGCTTGCAGTTCATGCAACACAGTGCCACCTCCAACTTCCACATGCAGCATTGCCACCCTGCAGCTGCCTTCTTATCTGCAGCCCCCTCCCCTGTGTTCTGGGAGGGCAGCCCTCCCCTCCTATTCCCTTTGAGAGTCACTGGGGGCTAAGGTGAATCAGTGCATGACAAAGACTTCCAGTAAAAGTGTGCTGCTGCAGGAAGCAGAGGCCATGAGTCAAAGGCAGCACTCCTTCCCAATGGGCTGCAGGCACTGACTAAGCAGGGTGAGGCAAGCACTGCTCTGAGTGCCTGGCAATCCATACCAACTCCCTCCTTGGTAAGAAGCAAGGTATTAACCTCAACACCTCAGCCAAGCACCACTTCAAACCTTTGCATCCTGCCACCTGAAATTCCCCTCCCAGGATTTGGGATCCTCTTTCCCATGTCTCACCCTGCTTAACACACCTGTGGTGTTCCCTTGGGCTGCTGGAGGCCGATTGCATTCTGCCCTGGGAAGGCTTCATTTCAAACCTTGATCTCCATGTAAAAATAGGAAGGGGTTGAAATAGGAATTCAGAAATACCAGGAGGAGTAAAAAAGGAAAAAAAAAAAAAAAATAGAACCACAAAGCTCACCAATTGCTAAAAAGCTCTGTCCCATTTCTCCTTCCACAAAGAGTTCTTGGGTATCTTCTTGAAGCGCCTTTGCCTAAAAGCATGCAAACCCAAGGCCAGGACAGTGCTTCTTTTAGAGCTCACAGTGCAAGGAACCAACTGAGAACGAGGTGCCTGGTGCAAGGTCTTTTATAGGTGGGAGCATGATGCATTGCTTTGCCCTTTAATGAGGTCCAGCTGCTGTGACCTCCACATCCCCTTCAGTTCTAAGTGATGTGAAGTCTATTAGGACTCATTCCTCTGACATTTGCTTTAGCTGTGAGATTGCCCCAGCAAAGGGCGGCTCAGCACAGCGCTGCCAAGGGCTGTTTCAGTGCCCTTGGGGTGAGATGAGTATCAGGGAACAAGAGAGAGAAATCGGTGAGACACTTTGCAGAGGCAAGGTTGTGCAAAGCAGAGTGGAGTTCACATGGTGCTTAACAAAGAGGCATTGATCGGAAGCTCATTGTGACAGAGCACAGTGCTTGGAGATCATTTCCACAGCTTTCTGTATGGGGGAGGGCAAGAACCAGATCCTACACTTGCAAGATCTGCTGCCTTTGATGGGTTGATGGTCAGACTAGATCTTAGTGGTCTTTCCCAAGCTTAATGATTCTAAGACTTTAGGCACTGGAGCATTCTGCAAAGCCTGGAGGGTCAGCAGGCTATTTGCACATCACACCCAAGGTGCCCAGCCCCCTATAAGGCACCCTGAGCCCTGCACAAGGCCCCTAAGGCCTGGCATGACCCAGTGACTATCTGGGCTCGGGATCGTGGGGAAAGGCACCAGCACAAACCACTTCAGAAGCCAAGCTGGAGGAGTAGCATCCCAGAGGTCTCTGCTAATGAGTGCTTGGCACCAACATGTCTTTGGCTCTCAGCTGGAGCATTTCTACCTTAAAAACAACAACAACAAGAACACAAGCAACGACAACAACAACCAAAAAAGTAAAATAAAACAATGAGTAAACTGCAACTCAGCAAGCTTCAGCCTACACGGCTCACCACTGATGTGCCGCTGCCCCGCGAGCTGCCGGGGTGGATCAGTGGGCACTGCATTGCAGGCTGCATCCCAAAGCTTTTCCTCTGCCATGTTGACCACATGCATCACTCAGCAAAGCAGCAGCAAGGTGCACGTGCACACACACACACACACCTCCTGCTTAATATGTTCAAGCCTCTCCGCGGGCTGATTGCTGATGTTATTTTCTCCTCCTCGCCCTGGCTTGCTCGCTCGCTGCCATCAATAAGCGATGCGTTTGCCCTTATGAATTATTGAGTGTGTAACAGGGCCGGCCCAGCTCAGTCACCTTGCAAACCAATGCTCCCACAAGCATGGCCAGTTTGCCCTCTGGCTCCTGATGGAGAGCACGGGATGCTGATCCAGCACCCTGCAAAACCCCTTTATGTCACCCGTTGTCCCTGCTGAGGTTTGGGTGTTACTGCAGCAATGCAGAGCAATGGGTGCTTTATTTCCCCTGATGGGAAGCTTGGAGGAGCGGAACAAAAGGAGTTTACAATGTCTTGCAAAAGAGCCATGAGTTATTCAGTCACCTGGAAAGGAAACATGATTTCCGCACAGTGTTTGCTGGTGGTTTTTTTTTTTTCTTTTTTTTTTTTTTTTTCTTTTTTCGTTTTCCCCTGAAGCCTCTAGAAAGTTTGGAATGTGTTTTTGTTAAAGCTGCTGCATGTAGGGGCCTGAAAACAGTGCTGGCAGCGTCGTGCTGTTGGCAATCTCTGCTGGCACCAGTTTCTTCCCCAGCCCCGAGCCTGACACTTTGCACCTGGAAAGAGGAGGGACCGCTCTGGCTGAGGGTCAGCTCCATCAGCACCCAGTTTGTTTTGTGTCCTGGTACAGTCTGTGCTGATGCACGGATCCCATGGCAGGGGGAGGTCAGAGCTGGGAACCGTTCCTCCCACCCAAGGTCGAGGACAACCACTCGGTTCATAAAAAAGTCATTCATTCATTTGCAGGGAAATCATAGCGTAAAGAAACAGCATCGTAACAGAGGTGAGGGGGTGGATTGGGTTTTCTTGTGATATGCACCACTAGCATGCTTGATATCGTTATTTAAGGGGCACACTGTGGGTGTCCATCCCTTGGCCTCAAGTTTGCATAGCTTTGCAAGCAGACCTTCTTGCCCACTCCAGAGAGCCTGAGCTGTCCTAAGGATGCCCAGCAAGGTGAGGAGCTTTCCGTCCTCTCTGTGAGATCCAGCCCATCTCCTGCTCGTCTGGCACCATGAGGAGTCAGCACTTCCCACTGCCACCAATGTGGTTTTTTCTACTGGGGTCCCAAGGAACCTGTGGGGGGGTCTAGTGCTGATGTGGGGGCCAGTGGTACCATCTCCCCAGCCCTGGGAGCACGAGCCCTGTGTTGAAGAGGAGGGGAGCAATGAATGCACTTGGCTGCAGTGCAGGAAGGAGCAGCGTGCTGAGCACACAGGCAGCCAGGCAGCCCCAAGCTGGGTGCAGGCTGTTCCCAGGGCCTCTGCTACATGATTGCTGTTGCTCTCCTGCAAGCTCCCACATGTCTTGTGAGGCTGTGAGGGCTTCAGAGCCAGGCTGCTTGGCAGGGCTGCTGTGCACCTCCATAGGTGTGGGCTCAAACCTCCAGGCTAGAAGGAGCAGCTTGTGCTGCAAAGCGAGTCGGAGGCTTCTCCTTGCTCCACACCCTCCTGTTCTTTCCCGGAATCCTAGCACTGCATGGTCCAGATCCAGCCCTGCTCTGTACCCGCTGCCCTCATTCCACCAGCTGTGTCACAGGTCTTAAAGGTGTTCCGTGGGGTCTCGCTGCTTGGACATCCTCCCCCAGTTGTCAAGGAGAGACATCATGCAGCAGTGACTGCCCTGGAGCTCGAGCATCCCTTCCCTCTGCCTTCTGGTGGGACACGCATGGCATCTGGGTGGGATGGGAAGGTGCAGCCCTGTGGCCTTTGAGGACCCGATGGCTTTGTGCACACAGGCACATGAGGGCACCAGTGCTTTGCTGTGGCTGTAAGCAGCACTGGGAAGCATTAAGCAGCATCCAGCCGCAGTGTAGGGTGTGGGGCAGCCCAGTGCTTGGCTCAGGAAGGGGGCAAGTCCACACAAAGCTCCAGAGACTGAGTTTCGGTCTTAATTGCTGCCGACTGTGGTCAGCTGATGGCGTCTCATGGCTGGGTTGGGTTGCTGAGGCTTGTCCTCGGGGTCATGGGCTCAGTGTGCAGGGGAGGAGAAGGGGAGAGAGCACTGAAGCTGCAGGAACGGGACACCCATGGCTGTGTTCACATCCCGTCAGCTAAAAGATGTGCTCTGTTTCTCTTTCTATCAATTTCCTTTTTTCTTTCCCTTCCTTTTCACGTTTCTCCCTCTTTGTACCTCTTTCCCTTTTCCTTACTCCCTCTTCCTTCCCTTTCCTCTCTGTCTCCCAGAATACATCCAGTTTCAGATGCTGCCAGAAGCAGTGAGCAAAACCTGCTTTTCTCGTTCTCACCACCTTCCTTCCCCATTGTATTTCTCATAGAAATACTGGCTTTATAATTATCAGTGCATTATCTCTAAACATACAGATTAGGGAAAGACACAGTGGCAGCCAAAGATGAATTTCAGGGTCAGTCTGGTGGGAGACATTTTCTCCATCTGGCAGGGGAGGACTCAAACGAGACAGAACAGCAGCTGGGAGCACAGCCACAGCTTCTCCCAAGCATCTTCCGTCCTTCCTCTGCAGAACCCAGATGGAAAGATCCTAAACTCAGTCCTTAAAAATAAGGCCACTGAAACCACCATAAGTAGCTCATGCAAGGTGTATGACCACTGCCATAAATCCATTCTTCTGTGGGAGCTATTGCTGCTCTGTAATCAGGGCCTCAATCTCTGCAGCTCATTTAATTACTGCTGCACTTCCAATAGGATTAAATGGGTGTCTGAGTTTGTGTTAGCATATGTTGGGACATGCTGTGCTGATAAATATCTGTGCCCTCGTGTGCCTACGGATACACAAGTTCTGTGTACTTTCAATAAATGATGTGGTGCCTTCCGAGGTTGAAGGCAAAAGGAAAGTATTCTTGATCCAACCTGGAGCCCTAGCTAGCTGTAGAACTTTAGTGCTGATCATGGTGAAGACTGAACACTAAAAGAAGAAAATGGAATAAGTGAAGCTGTTCACGGGTCCAGCACGCAAGAACTGTTCTTTTTTTTTCTTATTCTAAGCCAATTATATGTGTATATTCATGTTTTCCCGTGTCGTTGCAGGGCTGCAAGCTCAGACTGTCTTAGTCAATGACACAGTCTCGGGATTTATCGGGACAGACGTGGTCCTGCACTGCAGCTTCACCAACCCACTCCCCAATGTGAAGATCACGCAGGTCACGTGGCAGAAAGTCACCAACGGCACCAAGCAGAATGTGGCCATTTACAACCCTGCCATGGGGGTCTCCATCCTCTCACCCTACAAAGAACGGGTGATTTTCCGGAACCCTTCCTTCAAAGATGGCACCATTCAGCTCTCTCGCCTCGAGTTGGAGGATGAGGGAGTTTACATCTGCGAGTTTGCCACCTTCCCAACCGGCAACAGGGAAAGTCAACTGAACCTTACAGTGCTGGGTAAGCTACTGGGCTAGTCCATGGTGCAAGCTGTTGCCTCCAGCTAAACAGGTCTGGAGGAACCTGAGACTCCTGTCTTGGGAACTCAGGGCAAAGGTTGAGCCTTTGGTGTGAATTTCAGCTCTCATGCTCTTTCACGTTGTCCATAAAGAGATGGAGAGCAGGGAACCCAGAGTAGGTGGTTCATTGGGTTGTCTTGGGAATGTCTCTTCCTCTTCGCAGACCCCAGCTACCCTATTTCTTAATGCAGGTAGAATAAGAGTGACCTGTCCCTTAAGGGCATGGTGAGTTTTAACACCCTGTGTCTGTCAGGTGAACAGAGAGGAGAGACAACAGATCCTAAGCACAAGTAGGGCTTATCCTTGGAGCATAAGGTTTAGAGTGAACAGGCCCCACCCAACATCTGCATGATTCATTTGCTCTTCAATTTGGGTTTCCCATACAAACATAGGGATGAAAACCTATTGCAAGAAGGCACTTTCCTTCATGTATGTGCATCCAGGGCAGGTCCAGCAGCTGCTAGCAGTTTACAGGAGCTCTGCATACCCACAAGGTCTGTCATAGTGGTGCTTGATATCTCCTGGGTAGTAGCAGAGAGGGCAGCATTGCTTTTCTAACATCTTTGTATTCTTCTCTCCTCCTCCTCCTCCTCCTTTTCTGCACTTCCTTGCAGCCAAACCCACGAATCGGATGGAGGGCACCACGCGGCCGCTTATCGCCAAGTCAGGCAGGACAGAAAAGATCTTGGTAGCCACTTGCATCTCCTCCAATGGGAAGCCCCCCAGCACTGTCACCTGGGACACCAAGCTGAAAGGGGAAGCAGAGTTTCAGGAGATCCGGAATAGCAATGGCACCATCACGGTGATCAGCCGGTACCGCTTGGTGCCGAGCCGCGAAGCCCATCGGCAGCAGCTCATGTGTGTGGTCAACTACCAGCTGGACCGCTTCACAGACAGCATCACCCTCAACGTGCAGTGTAAGGAAACACTGGAGGGGCTGGGGGAATGAGTTTTGTGAAGGGATGATGCTGGTTTTGTGCAGGGGGGGAGTGGGGGTTGCTTTCTTTGTATGGAGGGTGAATACTTGGAGTAATCGTATGGTTTCCCTTTCTCATACCTCCTTTCCCTCGTTGCTCCTGCCATGTTCCTTTGTTCCTCCCTTTATCTCGCTTCTTCGCTCCCTCTCCCTCTCCTTGCCCCCTTCTCTCTTCCTGCTCCCTCCCCGTTCCTTTTCCTTAACGCCATCCCCTCCTTTTCCATCCTTCTTCCTCTCTGCAGATGAGCCAGAAGTCACCATTGAAGGCTTCGATGGCAACTGGTTCCTCAATCGGAAAGATGTCAAGCTGATATGCAAGTCTGATGCCAACCCCCCAGCTCACACCTACGAATGGAAGCTGTAAGTACCTGCAGTATTCCCACCTCCTGCACACGGGATCAACAAGACCAAGGAACCTCTGTTGAAACCCCTTTGCTTGGTCAGCTCCCAGTCTCACTGGGATCACGATGCCAACCACATCCCCACGCATCTGACACTAAGCAGAAGCAATTCCTCCTCCTCCTCCAGGGCTGAGCACAGCAAGGGGAGCAAGCAGTGAACAAGGGGTGCCTGGGGAGCCAGGTGGGAATTGATGGAACCCGAGGTGCTTCTCTCTCCCTCTCTTTTCCATAAGTGCTCACAAGACTTTAGAAAAAAGGAAGATCAAATGGATGCTTTCTTCTTTTCAGCTGGCGTTTGTCAGAAAGAGGTTCTCAAAATGGTTTTGCAGAGAGCCAGGCACATTTTCTCTCATTTCCCTTCCAGATCAAACTGGATCACAATACAAATCTGAAGAGGGTTGTTTTTCTTGCCTTTCTTCTGCTTCTCATCCCCAGCTCTCTCTGTTGGTTCTGCCAGCTTGCTTAAGCTCCAGTGGGGCTCTCTGGGTTCCTCTCAACATTGCCAGGGAAGTGTTAGAGGCGAAGATACCCCGTGTGGCACCCGAGGCAGAAGAGATGCCAAGGTTTTCTCTCTGCTTTTGGGCAGGTGGCTTCATCCCTTTTTTCTGCAGTTTCTCACGTGCAGAGCTGGAGCCTGAGCTCTTGCTGTGCTCCTGGGCACTGGGCAGCTCTCAGCATGTTTAGACCCAGCCAACAGCACCAGCATCCCTGTCACTGCAGCCAGTTGTCCTGTGAGTTCTCTGTATGTCCATTTGCCTGCCTTTAACCTGCTGTTCCTTTTGAGGGTTTCCAAGAACATCAGTGCTTTCCTTTGAGAAAGACTTGTGGAGAGAAAAATGGAGAGGAGAGCACAGAATTAACGAGGGCAGGTTTCTGAGCCCGACGGCGCTTCGATCCAATTTCCCATCCTCTGCCTTTTGCACATTTAGAGGGTTGCTTAGGACTGAATATAGGATTATTGACGTGAAAGAGGATGGAGAGGAAAGGCGGAGTGACGGCGGTGATGAGCAACAGTGGAGCTGTTAGAGGGATGGCAGCCTCCCATAGCATCCCACAGCAGTTTCCAGGTCTTTGTAGATTGGGAACTCCTTGCAGATTGGGAACCCTGAGTCACCCACAGGCAGAGAACCAACATTGGGCTTCTCTGTTCTTCAGTCAGCACTGGGAAAGGATGCCCCTTTTTCTGACTGATTTGCCATACGTGTGTGCCTGTGTGTATATATAGGCATGTGAAATGTGTGTGTGTGCACTTAGGCACTCTGCAAATGTAATTATACCCCATTATTCCCTTTTGTTTCTTACAAATTGCCGACAATATGGCACATTTTTGTTGAGAGGAGGGGAAAGAATTACTTGAGTAATTTTTAATTGCCTAAGAGAAGTAATTACTTTACTTTGCTTCAGTAATTAAGAATAACCAGGCCATGTGTGTCGTTTCCTAACACACAGGCTTTTAATATTTTTTTTTATCTGCCTTTGTTCATTTATTCTGTGTACCTCTAGACGTAGTTTTGCATTATTCCACTTCCACACTCACCTGATTCTCCTGACATGGGCAGGCCAGGCTGTAAATCAGTGCTGCTTTACTCAAGCTGAGGTTGCAATTAACACTGGCTGATCAACCAGGAGTTCTACGGGCAAGAAAGCAGGATAGAGCATCCCATCCTATGTTTTCCATCCTGGGGGTCTAGCATGATCTTTTTTTCTCCCAGGCCAAACGGGACTCTGCCAGGGAGCGTGGAAATCCAGAACAACACCATCTATTTCAAGGGCCCCATCTCCTACAGCGTGGCTGGCACCTACATCTGTGAGGCCTCCAATGCCATCGGCACGCGGTCGGGCTTGGTGGAAGTCAATGTCACAGGTAGGAAACCACGTGGGCTGCTCTGAAAGAGGAGGAGGTGGGAGAGGAGGGTGGGAGCTGCTCACCTCTACCAGCCTTAACGTTGTCATAATGTCTGTTTGAATCTCCAGTGTCTCCTTCCAGCAGTGGGGAGTTTGGTGATGCGAAGGGAGCAGAGATGGTCGTTGCTTTGTGCTGGTCTTGCTTTGGTGTGCTTGGGTTTTTCTCCTTTCCTCTCGTTGTCTTTTTCTTTCTTACATCAAGAGGCATTCAATCTCATTCTCCCTTGTCTGCTTTGGACTCGGATAGCTGGTTGGGCACGCTATAAGCCGAGACATGTCAGCAATGTGTTTGTTGGGAGGCAGGAGGAGCAGGGTGAGGACAGGGCTGACAGTGAGATGGGCGAGCCGTTTGTTCAGGTGTTGCTGATTGTGGGCAACTCGGTGATTTCTTAGCTGTGCTCCGTCCGTGTTCCTCTGTACTGTGTTTGTCATCATGAATAACATTACCAGGGCTCCAGAACAGAGTGGTGTCACCCAAAAAAAAGATGCACCAGGATGGGGGGTGATGCGCCGAGGGCTCCGTGCTGCTCTCCATCGGGTACCCCTGCATCCCAAGGGAATTGTGGCCAAGCAGCAGGTGGAGCAGAATAACCGGGGATGCTGGGAGAGCAGACCTGCTCAGGGGAGCTGGGGAGCAGTGGTGGGGAGCAGAACGAACAGGGCTGAGCTCTGACCTCCTCCAATGAGCCTCCAATTGGCATCTCACTGCTCAGTTCCCTGCTCTGCAGTGTGGGGAAACCGGGATGATCTTCTGCTACCCGAGCGCTTGGAGGTCAGTGGATGGGATGTGCTAAGTAGATGCTAATTATGAAGTATTTATTTATGATCATTATCATGGTAGAGGGCCTTTAAATCGCACCTCCTGGCCTGGATCCGTGCCTGCTTTGTTGTTCCTGCTATCTGCCTCTCTCTCGGGGATTTTTTTGTTTGCTGGTGGAAGGAACCAGACTAACAGAGCTCTGTGTTGAGCACAGATGTGGGACAGCACCTGCCCTGCCATATCCCTGCCCAAAACCCACAAAAATCATTTCCAAAACCCAACTCAGCAAGGTGCCCTCCAGAGCATCATGTTTCTGGGCACTAGGGACAGCAACCAGGATATCCCCATCCTGGTGGTTTTCAGGGCACAGTTCTAACACTCAGCAAGGGGAAAATGGGCAAGTTTTCTAGGGAATGACTTGGGGTGGGGGTCTGCCTGCCCACAGTCCCAATTTATTCCCAAAAGTCTGAATTGTGGTGCTGAGGTTACACAGATGGGATGGAGGGACACAGCAGCTGCTGCTCCCTGTGAGGGATGAGCAGCTGACATGCTAAACCAGGGCTCCACCATGTAAAAAAACCCCACACTGTTAATAATTCATTGGATCTGAATATGTTTATCCAGCTCTCCCTCAGGAACGATTAGGCCAGTGCTGGGGAGGGTTCAGCCTTTCTCACTTAGCTATTACAGGTACATTTGTTTGGGACTTGCAGGCAATTTAGGGATTGTCAGTGGACCACGAAACCTCTTTCAAGAAATGCATGCAATAAATGGAGTTCAATCTAGTGAGCAGCCAGCCTCGGGAGTGAAAAAAAAGAAAACGACACAGAAGGCTGATGCAGAGAAAAACCTGCAGCAGGCCTCCCCTCCTTCCTACCCATCCCACCCCAGCATCCTTCATCCCAGCCCCAGGGAGGAGGAGCAGGCATGGGTCAGCCCTGGCTGGGAGGCGATTCGTTCAGGAGGAGAAGGCTGAACGATGCTCTTGGAGTTATAGCACATTAAAGAGATTGATAAGTGGAAATTTAATATTTTATTCCCGCAATCTGTTCCTGTAATAGCTTCCCCTGCCTTGCAGGACCTTTGTCAGTCGCAAGCAAGCCATGTAGTGTGACATGTAACTATTTATTATGGGCGGCTGGGTGACATTATAAAAGGCAGTGGGTATGGATTGCCTGGGTCCGCCTGCACATGCGTGGCAGCCCTGCATGGAGAGGAGGTCACATGCATGCACACAGCTGTGTGTGCCCCCTATCTGCATCTGTCTCAGAATGCAGATAGCCCTCCAAAGCTGCATGCCTGCATGGGGATGCCCTGCTGCACAGCCAGGAGCACTGGTGCGTTGGTATGTGTGAGTATACACGTGTCAATGGAGATGTGCCTGTGTGCAGCAGTGTACGTGCATCTCCTGGTCTTTAGGCACACGTATACACATCAGCTCTGCGCACACGGGCAGCTCTGCAGCTTTGGCCTTGGCTGCAGGACGGGGAGGGAGGCTGCTGGAGCTCCCCCCACTCTGCTTGGCTCGCAGTAGGGAGTTATTTACACAGCGCCAGCAATGCCAGCACAGCAAGGTCACCACACACAGCCTGCGGGGTTGTGACGGCTCTGAGCACGAGGGAGAGCACTGTGCACAAAGCACAGGGTCTCATCCCCAGCAGCTGCATCCCCAGCCCAGCTCAGGGCTGCTCCATTGGGGAGGCTGAGGGTGGGGAGCTCTGCCTGCTGCTGACCCAGTGGATGGCGGTGAGCAGCGTTTGCTGCAGCCCATCTGATGGCATCTGTGCCAGCGGGAGCAGTGCCTGATTGACGGGCGATAGGTGACCTGACACAGAGATTAAAGCCTAAGACATGTTTGGCATCCGGCCCAAAAGCCGTCACACTCTGACACACCCGCAGCAGCTGCTGAACTCCTGCATTGGTTGCCAGTGGTTTCTCTGCCCCTCTGCCTCCTATTCCAGCACAGGAATCCTCCAGCTGGGAGGAAAGCAGGACCCCTAGGAGCAAGAGATGGGCGTGCATGAGGGCTGCTGTGAGGGAGAGAGCAGCAATGCCAGCAGGCTCTGAAATTACAGCCCTGTCTGCTGCTCTCTCCTACCTTGACTCATGCACGGGTCTGCCAAACAGAATGGGTCAAAGTCCTGCAGTGTTTGGGTGTGGAAGGGGAAAGGCTGCCGTCTGCAAGCTGTCTCCTGAAAGAAATAAAATGCAACGATCCTTGCCATGTTTGTAGACAGCATCCGGGAGCTGGGAGCTCTCAGGTTCCTGTTCCCCATCCTGCTGTGCTGCAACAGGTGCTTGGCTTGGCTGGGTAGGAGGAAACCAGAGCTCCACGTAGGGAGCAGCTTGGGCTGACACACGTCCAAATGGGACCCTCTCACAGAGTTTGACATTTGCCTCAATGCCTCTGGCTCCTCTGAGAGTCTCGGCTGGTGTTGGCTCTTTCCTTGGCCCTTAGGATTGAAGGGAAGGAGATAAAAATGGGACTTCAACAAAAAAATGTGCCCACAAAAGCAGTACCTTTAAGATATCTCAGCAGCGCGACGAGCAGGAGGGCTTTTAAAAGCTGCTTTCCTGCCTATCATAGGAAGATTATTTGGTGTCTAAAAATATGTTTTTTTCTGATCTAGGCCCTTCCTGCCCTCGGGAGCAGCTCCTGCCCCACGGGGTTCTCTGATGTCTAATGAGGTTTAGGTCCCATCTCTGCCAGGGATCCCACGCTCTCTCCAAGAGCTCTGTGATAGGGATAATTTTGGCTCCTCAGCGCTGAAGCCAGCCACCACGTTCAAAAAGCCATACAGGAGGGATTGATGGACAGGCAGCACGATTTGCATAGATCTCCTTCTTATTCAGAAACCGACCATTAAAAGCAAGATGAGGCTTTAGCACACGGCCTATTGAAGCCACCCTGCGATGGGCATTGGCATCTTCATCTCCCCAAGGCTGGCACTGCTGCACCCATGGGCGCTGCCGGACCTGTTCCCTATTTCCATGGGATCAAAGCAAAGCTCAGGGCTGTCCCTTGTCACTGGGCTCCCAGCTGCTGCCCGGGGCTGGCACGGGGACAGGAAGCTGGGCTGAATGCAACAGCTGGCAAAGCGGGCAGCGGGCAGCAAGCATCGCTGCTCTAATTCCTATTCATGCAGCACTCCCTGTTTTTACGAGGGCTGGGGGCAGCAGCGAGGGGGAGGCTTTTTGTGCCGGCATTAAAGCCTGGCTTGTTCCCCCTCCCCGTGCTCCGCTGTCTCCTGTTTCTCCCGTCCGCTTTTCACAGCGGCTTTAATTCTCCCCAGACTCTTCCTAATGGATTTTTCACATGGGGCTCAGAGGCAGCGCACCGGCTTCCAAAAATTTCACGCACCCCTCGAGCACAAAAAGGGGCTCCTTTTCCCACACTTCCCTCCTTCCCCCCACCCCCTCAGGCCACGCTTACGGTCCTTTTTACACCGCAGACACAAAAGCGGGTGGGTGGGAGGCAGGGACCCATCCTAACGCCGGGCAGGGAGCGGCTGTGCCAACAGCATCCATTGGAACCGGTGCCCAGCGGGACCCGCCGCATCCCGCCCGCCCTCACCCGGGGCACCGCGCTGAGATCGGCGCTCGGAGGATGCTCGGATGCTCGGATGGGCAGCGGCGGTCTGCATCGCCCTCCAGCGGCTGTGGCACGCGTCCCCTCCCCACCACCCCGCCTTCCTTCACCCCATCTGTACCCATTTCCCACCGCCCTCCCCCCTTCCCTCCTTGCAGCCCCGTTGCCAGGCTGTGGGTGAAGGGAGGAGAGCTGTTTGGGAGGGTTTGGGCTTGCCGTCTCGCTTCTCCCATCCTCTCTGCCCGCAGTTTGGGTTTGTTTTTTCTGGCGGCTGCGAGGAGGGTGGGGATGGGATCTGAGCCTTCCCCACACGAATTGTGAGCACGGTGTGATGGTGGTGGTGTCTGCAGCACCGGGGGGTGGCATGGAGGTGGGTGTTTTTTGGGGAGGTGGCATGAAGGGCATGAGAAACTAAATACGTGTGGGAAAGGTAGGAAAACATCCTTTTGTCATTTCATACCTCTGTGATTGGCTTTTAGTGAGGTTTGCAATGGGAAAGTGGGTCAAGCTCCTTCTGGAGGTGTGCACAGCCTTCCCCTTTGGATGTGTCCACTTTCCAGAGCTGGGAGGCAGAGGGGATCAGCGTGGCTTTAAGGACCCTGTGCACGCCCTACCTGAGGCTTTTCAAAGTGGGGTCCCTTGCACAAAACCAGCCTTGCTGTTAGGTAATGCCAGGTAGGAAGAGGCTTCAGATCAGAGTTGCGGGCTGGGAAAACACCAAGGACATATCCAGCTTGCTGCTCCAACCCTGCAGCCCTCCAGGTGAGCCCTTGCTCTGTGCATGGCTTTGGGATTGCAGGGCTGGGAATTGGCACAGAGCAGGGTGGGTGCTGTTGGAGGCGTGTGTGGCTGAAGCTGAGCAGCACTACCAGGGGATGGACGTGACATTCCTTGCTGTCTCTGCAGAGAGGTTTTGCATTAAGCAGCTGGCTGTGACAAGCCTTCTGTTGAAGCAACATGTGGTTTTGGCTTCCCAGCTCCCGAGCCCAGCTCCCTGCACTGAAATGCATTCCCTCTTTCCTGCTCTTTGGAAGGAGCTGCTGCCTCCTGCCTGTGCAGAGCCTTTCTCCTTGTTCTGGCTGCAGCAGGGAGCCCTCCAGCTGCCTGTCCCCAGCCCTGCTGCCCGCCGTGTTGCTCTGTGCCTCTTGCTGGCTCGTGAGGCTTTGCTCTGCAGGAACCACGATGCTGTTGTTGGGATGTCTCAGGAAAGGCAGGAGTGAAGCAGCTCTCAGGCACGAGCAAAATGCTTGTGCCAAAAAGATCAGGCCGGTAGTTGCTCGAACTCAGAACCTTTGTCCAAACTGTGCAGCTGTTTCTGGAACTGTGTGTACCCAGGGGAAGCTCTTTTCCCCTCTCTTCCTTAGCAGCTGAGCGAAATGTGATGTAGGGAAGGCCACCCCCTGCATTGCCTTCATTTGTTCAGGATTTCCAGCCCCAGTGCAGTAACATGGCTGGAGCAGGACACATTTCTACCAGCTCATGCAGAGGGGACAGAAAGCAGACACTGCCTCGTATGCCTTTGGACTCTGCTTCCTTTCATGCTCCTCAACCATATTGGCTGCCCTTATTGTAGGCTGTGCTCACGTTGCTTTTCCTGTCCTCGGGGTGAAAGCTGCAGGCCAGGAGGCTGCAGAGCAGCAGTGACAGCTCTGAGCAGGATGGCTTTGGGCACCCTCCTTGGCAGTGCTGGAGGATGCCAAGGGGCATTAATCTGGCATCTGCTCACCAAATTCAGAGGCAGGTGAAGGACTGAGGCAGCCTAATGCTGCCTGGACACCGACACTTAATGGGCACTTGGATAGAGAAAGCTGAGTCTGGCCAGGGGCTGTAACTGTGCCAAGGAAGTGCTGGGAGGGTTGATTTAAATCCTGGATCAAACTTTATCTGTGCCAAAACCCGTGTGTCAAACTGCATGAAAGAGAAGAGAGCGCCTTTCCCATCTCTTTTCTTCTTCTTTGGGTTATTTATATAGATATAAATAGGTCACAGTATCTGCAGGAACGAGATTAGCGTGAGCAGTGGCACTGTGGGTCAGGGTGGGATGGGATGCTGAGGAGGGGACGCAAAGCACCGTGGCCATTGGGTGGGCACAGAAGCATCCCGGGGCCGTCGATACGCGTTGGCAAACTGGACCCGAAATGGTGGAGCATAAACCAGACTGCACCTGGACTGGTGGCATTGGGCATGTGGGATCCGAGCGCATCCGGGTAGGGTGGGAAGGACACACCGCTTCCAGCTGCTGAGCTCCTGCATGCTGCTCGCTGAGCTTGGCACCGAGCTCCCATGTGCTGACCCTGCCAGGACGCACCCTTCTCCCCTTTCCCTGGTTTTTCCCTTCCCTGTTCCTTACCCTCATCTTCCCACCCCCTCACCCACCCCCCCACCCCCCCAAAAAGAAAAAAAATCGGTGATGAGAGCACGGCGGGAGGGCGCGTTTCCGCATGGTTTGACACTGTTCCCCCTTCCATCTGTCTTTTCCTACCCAGAATTTCCCTACACCCCGTCTCCAATCGATGATCGCAAATCCATGGTGCAGCCGAACATCCCCACCCCTGTGATCGGGGGCATAGTGGGAGGAGTCTCGCTGGTCCTGGTGGTGGCCGTGGTGCTTTTTGTGGTGCTCCGCCGCCGGCGTCACACCTTCAAGGGTGATTACAGCACAAAGAAGCACGTGTACGGCAACGGCTACAGCAAAGCCGGCATCCCGCAGCACCACCCGCCCATGGCCCAGAACCTGCAGTACCCCGACGACTCGGACGACGAGAAGAAGCCGGGCCCGTTGGGCGGCAGCACCTACGAGGATGAGGATGAGGACGCAGGAGCTGAACGCAAGCTGGGCGGCCCCAACAAATACGAGGAGGACGCCAAGCGGCCGTACTTCACGGTAGACGAAGGGGAAGCGCACCCCGAACCTTACGACGAAAGGACACTCGGCTTCCAGTACGACCCCGAGCAGCTCGACATAGCAGAGAACATGGTCTCGCAGAATGACGGATCTTTTATTTCCAAAAAGGAGTGGTACGTGTAGCTCGGCTCGCCCCGGCTCCGGCCATGCACACACACACACACACACACACACACACACACATGCGCGCATCCCCGAGCGGAGCCATGCACGGACCGGGGGCTCGGGGCGGGGGCAGCTTTGCTTTACGGATCATTTGTTTGGTGGGGTGGGGGGAAACGGGGGGGATTGGATGGGGAGGTGGGAGGTCGGGTAATTATTTTCTCGGTTTTGGTTTTGCTTTTTTAATTTCTCTTGACGACTTTTCGTCCCCTTCTGTGGTGTTTGTATTGGTCGGTGGCTTAGGTGTTACTATTTGCTTTAACGACTGTTGCCCAGCCTGTATATTACACTCTGTTTGTGTCTCCGTGTCTCAGAGTGCCCTCCCCGAGGCTCCTCCTCCCGCTCCCACCCCCCTGAAACACTGGAATTTGTTTGTATGTCGTCGTCTTTTCTTTGCTTTAACCTCGGGAGGGGGTCCGGGGACAGAAAAGCTCACAGCAAAGGAAGTGGAGGTGCCACAATGGGGGAAGCGATTGCTCTCAGTGGGATATATGGGGTGTTCCCACCGCACTGGGGATCTGCTCCCAGGTCCCAATGGCTCAATACATGGATAATGGGGAAGAAAAGCCCTCGAACAAACCCCAGGTGCATGGGCTGATAGCAGCGCGGAGCAACAGAGCTGCCACCTCCCTCCTGCCGTTCATCACCTCCTGGCTTTTCATTTCTGTCTTTGTTGGAGCATGTTTTAAAAGAAAGAAGAGGAGTATTTATTGCTGACATTCCCTCTGTGATGGCTCAGAGAGGTGCTGGCTCTTCTCAGCCCAATTGCACACCGGCGCGCATCCTCCCGCCCACCCGTGGCTTTGGGGTCCCTATGTTTTATGATACCACTCAGACTTCATCGTCGTGTGTTTACACTTCTTTCTTCCTTCTTTCAGTCAGAGCATGCGGGCGGCTCGCTCTGTTTTAGCAACTTGGGGACATATGGCTTCGCCTGCATTGATTGCCACTTTCCCAATACCCCGTCCCTCCTCTAAGCAAAGCCTCAGTAGACAGGGAGGTAGAGAGGAAGGAAGGAGGGAGTTGGGGTGTTGCTCTCATCCTCCTTCCCCCTGCCTTGTGGACTGCTGCTATCTCTGCTCTGTGGATAGGTGGGATTCCAGGCACTAGGACCCTCTGTCTGACACTGACCTTATCCACCTTCACTGTGTCCGGGCTTATTGCTCTTTATTTTATTTTATTTTTTAATTGATGTATAAATAAATCTTTTGATTTGGAAAGAAATCCCCAGTTTTCTGAGCTGTATTCTCATGCGCATCTGAAAGCAGCAGGACTCATTCTCCCCTTGCCTTACCCACTGGGTTTCATTCCCCAGTGTCATACTGCTGCAGGAACAAGAGCACGGAGCCAGAGCCGTGCAGATGAGCCAAGGTCAGGGCTCTGATCCATGCATGCAGGGCTCAGGCCAGGCAACACAGCTCATACCTACAGGCTGCAGCTCACTTTTATTGCGTTAGTGGTGAGCAGGAGTGGGAAATCCGATTGCTGCGCTGTAATCTTTCTGCTGTTCCTGCCAGCCCTCCCTGCTTCCTGACTTCTGGCAGAGCAGCCCCTTGCCACAGGAAGCTCTGTATCCTCAATGAAGGGGATGCAATCTCTGACCCTGCAAATTGCTGTGTCCAGCAGTGATTCTTTCACATGCCATTTAGTCCCAGGAGGTCCAGCCTTGCACTGCGTGGTGCTACGGGCCCAGGCATCCCCAGGGTTGTTGATGCTCTGCCAGTGGGAGCTCAGCCTGCAGTGAAATTGTGTCCCAAAGACCACGGGTGTGATGTGCTGCAGGGTGGTGGGATGGTGCCCAAGGTAGAGACTTGCAAGGAAATACGCTTTGATACCATGAGCCTTCACTTAAAGGTGTCATGTTTGGAGATTTCCCATCCACGGACAGTCCTTATAGTTAGCCTTGTGGGGTATGGAGAAACAAGGAGGCTTAGAGAAAGGAGATAGCACAGCAATATGGTATCTCTAAGCCAGATGCTGCCAATCTTCACCTTTTGCTGTCCCATATCAGTGCAGACACTGCAGCAGCTCAGGTCTAGGAAGGAGCTCAGCCACAGGAGCACAGCGATGTGGCTCAGAAGAGGGGCAGGTGAGGATTTTCCACCCAGAGACCCATAGGCTCAGCATGGGTGCTGTGCCATGCAAGGTGCACGGTGCTCCCCTCTGCTCCTCACCCCTGGTTCCTCCAGCATCACTCTGGAGTTGCAATGATTTTGCTTCTTGCTGTTCCTTGCAAGGTCAGCTAATCGAGCAAAAGACTTATTGGGGTGGTAATTAGCCAGCTGATTAGCCATTCATCTATAGCAAGGTAGGAGGAGAAAAAAAACCAAACCAAGACAACAGTACAGATTGATGTTTCACCTGAGAGCTGCCTTGCTGCAGTCAAAGCATCACTCCCTGTGTGTGCTCAGTGTCACAGCCCCACATGAGCCCCCACTTTATGTGCAGACTGTTCTGCTGGCATGTCCCTCTCAGGTTATTCATTGCAATCCACCCCAGTGATGCTATTATTTTCACTTATTTAATTACAAGGTGCTTCTTTTTTTTTTTTTCCCTTTCCATTTTGTTAAATCATTTTCATCCAGTCAAGGTTAAAAAGAAAAGGAAAAAAAAGAAAAAAAAGAAAAAAAAAAAGCCTCCAAAACCCTGAAGTTTTCTTTAGCTTCAATAAATAAATAAAAAACTAATCAGACTCCAATGGTAGCATTGATTGCAATAAGGGACAGAGGGAGGCATGTTGAGTCCAAAAAAAAAAAGAAAGAAAACAACAGTTCAGCAGAAATCCCTGAGGGCTGCAGGGAGAGAGGCTCCAAAGGTTGATCCTCAAGCAATTAGAGAAGGGAACGAAATTAACGAGGGGCTGCTGCACTCCTGTGCTGTTTTCTTTCCCCCGTGCCCAGGCACAGGAGTGCACGTGCAGGAAGATGTGTGCACCTCGAGGCTCTGGGAGCAGAGGGAAAGCTGCAGAGGGCAGGAGGTGGGGAATGCATTGTAGGAATGGGGATGGAGACCCTGTGGGAGCTGTGTGCCTTGCACGTGTGATGCACTTGGGGTGAATGTAGAGAGCAAAAGGAGTCAGACCCTCCATGGCACAAAGCAGTGGAGATGTCCTCACTGAGGATCAGTTCTTTTCTTTGGCTGATTATTTTATTCCTTAAACGTGGCTCCTTAACTCCAGTGATTTTTTCTCTCTCTTTCTTCTCCCTCTTGCTGTAATCATCATTGTGGAATAATGGACAGACAAACGACCCCAACCCCGCTTTTTCTTTCTGATTTTTTTTTTCCTTTTTTTTTTTTTTTTTTTTTTGTAATCTGTGCTGTAAGTGCTTTTGTAAAAAAAAATAATAAAATAAAATAAAATAATGTAATGGACTTTTATGATTTATTTTTTGTTTGTTTGTTTGTTTTTGTTTTCCATCCTTTGTAATGATTTGTTTGAGGTCCGGGGGAGGGAAGGGTGCGTTTTCATGGTTATAATTTGTGTGGGCAGGGTGTTGCAGCACCCTTCCTTTTACTTGTATAAAACAAGAGTAAAACAAAAACAACAAAAAAAAAAAAACAATGACAGACAATAGTGGCTCAGCTGTGGAAGAAAAAAAAAAAATGTACTTTTTTATAAATAAAGAATTTTAAAAGAAAAAGAAACCTTCTCTTCTCTTTGTGCCTCTGCGACCATGTGGTTCCGCATCCTGGGGTTGGGAGCTGTAAGCAGTGGCAGAAGTGGTGCTTCCAGGTCTGTTCCTGTGATGTACTGTGTTTGGCAATGGGAATTGCTTTGTAGATGAAGGCTTAAGGGATCTCCGAATCAACGAGGAGAAGGAGGATGGGGAATGATGGATTTTGCCACTGATACTGGTGGTTATTATGTGAAATTATTGGGTGGTAGATTCAAAATAAAGGAAGGGAGAGAGTTTTTTTCTCCCTTCAGTGTAAACAGTGAGATTCCTTGTCAAAGGATGCTGCTGAGGCCAACAGGTAGCCTGAGCTGAAAAGTGTTTTTGCCCATGGCAGAAAGAATCTATCAAGGTCTATTAAAAATTCTGACATTCTCCAGCTCAGGAAGTCCTTCAGCTGCTGCTAGCTGTAGCAGAGGGGACAGGTTATTGGAGAAGTGTCACACCTGCTCTCCCTTACATCTTCTCTAGACATGTGCATTCAGCTGCAATGGGACTGGGCTGTGCCAGCCTTGGGTTGATGTGGTGGGATGGGTAGGATGGTTCAGATGGGTTGTGTGGGTTGGATAGTTGGGATGGTGTAGGATGGGTTGGATGTGGTCAGATAGATCAGATGGGTAGGGTTGGTAGGATGGGTAGGGTTGGTAGGGTTGGCAGGATGTGGGAGGAGGTGGTTGGGTGGGTCGGATGGGTACAATTGATTGGATGGCTCAGATGGGTGAGATTGGTGAGATGGGTAGGACTGATAGGATTGGTCAGATGGGTTTAGGATGGGTAAGGATGGGTCGGATGTGATACAATAGGTCGGATGGGTGGGATTGGTGGGGTGTGTAGGATGTGATAGGATAGGTTGAATGGGTAGGATTGATAGGATGAGTAGAGTGTGGAAGGATGTGGTAGGATGTGATAGGATGTAGTAGGATGGGTAGGATGTGATAGGATGTGCCTGTAGTCCAGCACCTGGCTGCCATAGCAATCATGCATCAAAACCTACTGAATGCTGTTGGGATGCCAAGGGCCCATTGGAAGGAAAGATCAGTCAGGCTGCATCCCTGCATTTCAGTGACTGATCTCTGCACTGGGAAGAACAGTTTGCCTTTTCCCTTTCCTCCAGCTTCCTTGCTGTGCATACACACTACAAAGACAGCCTTGTTCCCAAAGATCAAGGCAGACAGCTCTGCAAGACTCGGGCTTTTGCAAGAGAGAGAGAGACAAAGGAAGTGAGAGATCAGAGGAAACGTGCACACTCCTCCTTGTGCAGGTATCAACAGGCGCTTTGCCATGCCTCTGGCTTGGAGAATCCTCCTGGGGAAGCATCTTTGCACCCGAGTTCAGCACGTGGGATGGAAAGAAAGACACGAGGGGCTGCCTTTGCCCCATGGTCCTGCTGGGAAATGCTGCATAGATTTCCCAGGCCGTGTCTGCCACAGTTAAGCAATGATGGATAAAACCCATTGCATTGCATGGGGCCTCTTCTCAGCAGCTCAGGTTGCAGAGAGCTGAACGCAGCGGGAGCTGACTCCCATGCAGTGCCCCTAAGTATTGTGTTTCTCTGGAACAAAACAGAAACATGTTGGGGGCAGGAATGCCAGCAATGCATGTAGCCCATGGAATGATGGCAGTGTGGCTTGGCTCTCTTCTCAAAGCCTCATCTCTGCAGGCGAGCACCGCTGGCTACAAAGCAGCTTCAGAGCGCTGTCAGTCAGCAGAGAGCCAGAGGAGGAGCTCGGTGGGACAGAGGGGTTGAGCAAGGGGAGTGAGTTCTGCCAGCCCAGCACAGAGCAAGCAATGGAGATGTCCCTGCCTGGAACCAGCTGTGCACAGAGGGCAGGGCTGAAATGTCCGTGGTGAAGGCACAGAGCTATCGGAGCTGGGTGTGAGCACATCCAGTGACTGACTACACTGGAGTTATGCTTATTTCCACCCCCATAGATTAACATCACCTAAGCAGGATTTGCAGTGAGTGAGAGTGAGACGCAGCCAAGCATAAGGAGGGAATTAGCAGGCGATCTGCCTGGTAGCCCTGGGCACAGGCACCTGGAAACATGCTTGCAGACAGGTGGATCTCGCAGGAATCCACACTCAGAAGTGCCAGAAGGACGATGGCCAGCAGGCAGGGAAGAAGGCAGGAAGGCTGGGACATGACTGGCTGGAAGGGGTGGCAGTTCCAGGAGTGCTGGGATGGATTGGGTCAGAATCACTGACTCATTCATTGAGAGGCAAGAGGTTGGAGGTGGATCACCCAAGGTCGCACGTACCGCCAGGTCTTTTGATGCTAGAAAAGGTGAACCAGGAGAAATTTGCTGGCTCAGAGCAGGGTGAATTATCTGTAGCAACAACTTTGTTTGATTAATATTTTTTTTTCATGGTTTCATATTATTTGCAAACTTGAGTTTGATTTGAATGAACATATTTGTGAGAGGAAATTGCTTTATGCAAATGCACTCCAGCTGGGGGACCTGCGGCACCACAAAGTGCTGCTGAGCCTCAGATGCCCTCCGTGGTGCCTGGCAGAAGGCAAGGGCTCCTCCTCCCAACAAGGCACTTCCTAAATAAGCTGAACATTTAAATATATGATAAAAATGTTGCATCACCCAAGTTCTCAAAAGGTCCTGGTTGATGGGTACAGCCACTGGAAAGGCCAAACTCTTTCTCCATCTCTCTGCCCACCCCACGGAGAGAGGTGCCCACATGTTTCCCTTCCCTTTTATCTCCCTGCTCCTCTCAAACTCCCACCAGCCTGTTTATCTCACTGGTTTGAAAAGAAAATTGCCAACTTCACACCTGTCAGCTTTAACTGATTGCCTGTCGCACCGGGGGAGGGAGCCCATCCGTATGGCCCTGGCCTCACAGCCTCGGCTCACCAGGGGAACATCTCCATCCCTCGAGGAACAAAATGCTTCATTTCCCATCTCCTGGCCTCATTTTGTCGCCCTGCTCTAGCTCCCAGCCCTTTCAATTACTGCTTTACAATAATAATGAACAGTGGCTTTCTGCTGGCACACAGCTTTGTCCACCCGAGGAGCCGAGCTCATCATGAAACACTCATCCTCCGAGGGCCATGATATCCCTGCTGGGCTAAAAAGTGCCCTTCCTGGTGGTGATAAGGAGGTGTGACAGCAGCAAAAGCGTGCAGGGAACCCGGGGCAAGGCTGTGGGGGGCACGCAGGGCTAACGCCTATGGGATCTACACCAACAGGAGTTGCTATCCCCACCAGGTGCCTTCCCACAAGCTCATCCCCCTTCCCATGTAGGATCTGGAGATTTAACCCTGGCTGTGCCCTTCCTTAACCAAGAAGAGGTGGGAGGAGAAGCAGGGGCACCCAGTCCAGCTGCTGCCAGCTGTGCCAGCTCCATGGCTGTGGTATGAATGCGGCAGCTGTCTGGGATTATGAACAGATACCAGAATGGGAATGCAGAGTCTGAACACCACAGAGCTGTCCAGAAATAATGGCATGGGGGCTTGATAACAGGGAGGAATCATAATTAAATAGAAATTAGTTACTTAAATGGTCACTTCCTGGGGTTTCGTTGATGTCCGATTAACTTAACTTTTAATTTGCATAAGCAATAAATGTTTAATTATGTTATTAATATATTTGAGTTGAGGAGCTTATGGGCTTTTATAATTGGCATTTAACTAGATAGTTCCAGCGTATTAACTGATGTTTCATAGCTCCACACGAGGCTTCCCAATTATAACTGACCTAAAAATGGGCTTGGAGGATCTGCCCTGATGGTGCTACCTGAGCTACAGAAGAGAGGAGATGGTGAGCAGGAGGCATGGAACAGCTCTGCATCATTTTAGGATTTAACTAGCCCAACTTACACTATAAACTAACAGTGATGAGTTGGGGATCTCTTTGGCTGAGTTTTTAACCCATCTGCTTTGGGAGTACCCAAATGGTGCCCAGGGCAAGATGCTTCTGCCACCCTCCAACATGCAGAAATCGCTTTGTATCCCAGAAACCACAAAGAAATTTCTGTTTCCAAGACAGATCATGAATAGTCATTGACATCTTTTGCCTTTTCTAAATTATGACTGCCCTCTTGACATTCTCCATCTGGTAAAGTGCCTATAGAGCACCGCAAAGGGTTTGTTTGTTCCTGTTGCATTCCCCTGCGTGACCTTTGCTGTTGTACCAACCTTTGCAGCTTCTCTTTCACGCTGACAGGTCTCTCTCTTTGCAGCTCTTCTGTTTGATCTGTATCGGAGACAGGGGAAGCTCTGCAAGCTAACAGATGCTCAGCTGGATACGATTGTGTGGATAAATACTGGTGGTTAAGGCAGAGCAGGGCTTGGAGGTGGTGGGAAGTCAGGAGGGAATGAGTGTTAGGAGCATTTCTTTACCACGAGCAGGAGATTGCAGCCATGCAAACATGGAGCTGATCTCAGCTTTGGGAACATACAAGGTAGAGCCATCCCGTGGTGGAAGCACCCTGGAAGCAAAACCATGCAAACGTGGCCCAGGGCACGTGGTCAAAGAGAATGAGACATTCCCATTGCTAAAGCAAATTAACTCTATTAGTGCAGATGATAAGAGTGTGAGCTGAAGTCCGCGTCTCTTCTCTCTGACAGAATTTGTCTGGTGGCTGCTTGTAATAGCGTGACCCCAATGGGCTCATCAAGGAAGCAGGGCTGTGTCTCTGGCTCAGCACAGACACGGGACCCGCTGTGCTCTGGTTGGTGAGAGCAGGCTGCTGAGATCAAAAGATGTAATGGGAGTCAGGATGTGGCCCCTTCGTTCCTCCAGGAGAGGCAATTTCGTGTGTCATCACCTCCTCTAGATTGTACAGCAGAAGAAATAAATTACCAAAGGGATTTGATTGTTCATTACTCTGCTGAACTGCAAGGAAATGAAGCAGAACTAAAATTAAGGGCTGGGAGTCAGAGGGAACATCAGAGAACTCAGGGCCCATCTTCTACCCAAAGCCAGGCTGGGGCAGTGTCCATACAGCCGCATTGAGATGGAAAGCATGTGCCATAGGGCAAGCAGGTTGGGGAGGGCAAGGCGAGATCTTTGCTGGGCCCCATGGGGTTAACGTGCTGCTCCTTATCCCTGCTCCACCCCAGCTACCAGCAAACCCAGGGAGGCATGCAAGGTGAGGTCAGCAAGCCACATTCCAGGCATGCTTTGCAGCCAGCAGCCCCTTAACCGGGAATGGCTCCGTTGCTGCTACCATGCTGGAGGAGGAAAGTGCAGAGCTGATCCTCACCTGGCAGGGCTGAGTGAATGGCAGAGCGATTGCCTGTGCAGGAATGTGTGTGAAATCCCACTAAAACCCAGCAGGTCCCTTCGTCCTCATGCAGCTGGGCACGCTCTTCAAAGCAGCACCCTGCGGAGGGCTGGCTTGCACACCGTGCTGCCAGAAGCATGAAACCTCCCCAGAGGTGAGCCAGCCATTTGCATGGGTTGGGGCTGATCAAAATTACAGAGAAAAACAAAAAGGCAAAGATCTGACAGGGATGCTGTGATTAGTGCCTATGCAGTGGGCTACCCGTGCTCCAAACCAGCTTGTGCCCGGGGGTGGATCTGTTGTTGCGGCGTGTCTCAAATCAGCCAATCCTGTTCGTCTCTGGAAGCTAACTGGGGACGTGTTTGCTCTGCCAAGCTTTTCAGCTCCGTTTAATTTAGCTCTGCAAACTCGCCGTGTCTCAGGCTCCCTGGAATGTGTCAGGTGGGGTGCATTATAAATATGCATCATCCGATCTCGTGGTGTTGCTCGAAGGTTCAGCGGGTGGAAAGAGCCCAGGAAGTGCTAACCCCCATCCTCTGGCTCAGGACAGCAATCCGGGTCACAGACAGGCTTATCTGCAGCTGGCACTCCACTGGGACACTGTGTTAACCGTGTAGGCTGAACGTGCCTGAGCAGATACAACTGAGCACCAAGGTTATGTTAACTCTAGCAAGGCTGGCAGCTAGCAGAGCTTCAGAGCTGCCAGCCTACCAAAAGGAGGGGAATAGTGATTCTTCCCCATTGATCTGCAGTGTGTCAGTGAGCAAAGAAGCACAGTGCTGAGCACCTTGGCTAGCCAGCCATGAAATAGATGGTTTGTTTTGTGCAGGGCGGGGATAAACACGGAGGGAACCCTACTTGACAATTGTCTACAGAGGCAGGAATGCCTTTTAGCAAATGGTTTTCTGGAGGAGTGGGTTGTTAGGTTGGTTATCTTGTGTGGTAGGCTGGAGCACAAGCAGTCGGACTGTCAGAAGATGTCTGGGACTCACGTTGTACCATCAGCCATTCCAGGGGCTCGGGTTGGACCATTAGCAGTCCTGTGGGGCTCAGGCTATCTCTGAGGCAGCTGGTCAGGATAGAAGGAAGATAGTGCAGCTGTGAGACCATCAAGGCTTTCCTGCCCACCTGGACCTCTGTCCCACACCACTGCTGCCTGCAAGTCGAGCTGGGTTCCATTCTGCTCCTCTGCACACTGCAGCATGGCTGGGATTGCCCATCCAATCTGAGCTTTGCACTAAATGTCAGCCCCAGAGCAGCACAAACCCATGGTGGGGATGCGTCATACCTCATTCTCAAGCCTGAACCCCAAGATCAGCCAGGTGCTTCGTGATGCAGACACCCCAGCCACATGAGCAGCTCTGAGACACGAAACCTTCTCCCCCAAAGTGCGACAGATGCAGTCTCTCCTTTCCATTCCTCCTACAGCATCCTCTCCATCACTCCATGGCCACGTGAGCCATTTCCTCCGCTCTGACATGCCCTCCTCTGGACGCTTTCCATTTGCTCCGTCTTTGCCTCGCTTCAAGTTCCCTTTGGGAACATCGCTCTCCCCCTCATGTGAGCTGGTTCTCCAAAGCCCTCATTGTTCCCCTGTTTTTATTTACTGCTGTGCTCTGCAGCTGCACTGTGTCACCCCGCGGGCACGGCGCGTGCGGACAGCTCTGTCTGTTTGTCTCATGGTTTGGAACACAATCACAGCCATGAGCACGGAGCGGGCGTTAAATCACAGCCACAGCTCCATCCCTGCCAACGCTTCTTCCTTTCCTGCGTCTGCTTCCACCTCCAGAAGAGAACAAAGCAACGATACCCAACTGCTCCGAAAGAGGCTGGGGGTGGGGTGTCCTTCTTTTCTCCTTAATTGTAATACGTTGAATTAATTCATTTTCCAGCCAGAATGAGGAGTTCCCAGCAGCCCTTCGACATCCAGATAAGGCTGAGCTGCTCGCTCAGCCCCTTTGGGTTCTCTGCTACCTGCCTCACTGCCAACATGAACTTTTTGGAGAGTTTTAAATTATTCGAGCATGACACAGAGCAAGGGGTTTTGCATTCTTAATTGGCAAAGTCTTTTCCCACTCCACTCTGGAGGCCCCTGAGCTGTCCTGCCAATTTACTCTGATCCTGATTCACAGGCCTTGCAAACATCTTCCCAGAGCTGCCCGAAAGCACTGGCAGCGTAACCAAATCCTCGTCTGTCAGTTCCTATCATCTGCTCCTGAGGCATTCCCAGTCCCCTCTGTTGGGTTCCCAGCACTGTCCTGCAGCCGCCGTGCCCTCAGAAAGGCAGGGAGCATCTCGAGGCACTGGGGTCAGCAGCCCTCTGAAATGCACCAGCTGCAGCTCTGCCCAGGGGAAGGGACACCAAGGAAAGAAGCAGCTGGGGAGGCAGATGACGGAAAAGGAAAAAAAAAAAAGGAAAAAAGAGGGAAGGGGAAGCAGAAGGAAGGGCTCTCTCTGCCAGTTCCTAGCTGGGCTCCTCCAGCACCCAGCATCTCTGCTGGGAGAAGAACTGCACCTGCAGGGACAGGGCTTGTCACAGGGGTTTGTCACTGCCTGGCCATGCAGTGTTTCCTTAGGCAGCTATGATGGCTACCAGCACCCAGATGTTCACTCCAGAGCCTGGAGAGGTTGGTAGGAAGGAGACACCCTAAAACAACTGCATTTCTCCTTCTATTCCCCTAATTCATAGAACCACAGAATCATTCAGGTTGGAGAAGACCCCTCAGACCCCCCAAACCCAACCTATCCCCACTGGCCGTGTCCCCAAGTGCCACATCTCCACAGTTCTGGAACCCCTCCAGGGACGGTGACCCCATCACCTCCCTGTGCACCTGTGCCAGTGTCCACTTCTTTGGAGTGAACCTCTCCTGGCACAAATTAAGGCCATTACTTCTCACCCTATAAAAAAACCAAAACACAACACTTCAGGTATTTGCATGTCATCCATTCTCTCTCCTCATCACCTTTACCCAGTGCTCTATATTTTCGTCTTACCCACAGACTGATGGCTTCATTTTCACCTCTCTAATTCTCCCTGGCCCCTTTCTGCTGTAACACAGCCCTGTTAAGCTCCCACAGATCCATTCCAGAGCTGCTTATTTGTCTCCTCACCTCTTTTGCTCCTTCCACCCCATCCCCAGGCATACACCTGCTGATTTACAGTGTCAGCAGGAGGCTGATGTTCCCTGCTCCCTATCTGCAGACCCAGAGCCATTAGGGACCAATCCATCAAGGATATGCCCCAGCCAAAGGGACTGGAAGATTCTCCACCATCACAATCACAACTGCCATCTGGGGGCTTGGATTGCGACGTGGCAGCTGTCTGCCTAAGCACGGCTGCAAGCAAGCTGTCTCAAGGCAGAAATATTATTTACAAGATAATGTGGCTTACGGAGAAGGGAAGAGGGGGGAAAATGACTGCCTGTGGGGAGCAGAGCTGGGTGTTTTGATGACTGCAACATCCTGCCATTTGCAGGAAGACATACAGCTCTGAGCCCTTAATTGGGGACGGGGTGCTGCTGATGCAGGCTCTGGGGTGTCCTCGCCAGGTTTACATGGAGTCTGCAGGGAAGAGATGGTGGATCTGTGCTGAGACAGTTCCCAGGGCAAGTTTTGCATCCAACGTCTTGGCACCATGCTGTGAGTTCACATGTGCTGCACTGACGCAGTAAACCTGCCAGGTCTGTGCTCTTCAATTCTCTGGTATAGACTAGAGAGAGCAGTGCCCTGGGAAATGTTTGTACACCTCATTTCACTCCTGCATGACAGCAGCAAATCTGGATGGTGGAGAGGGCTGCCTGTGTGGGAATGGAGCTGCTGGCAAGGACTCAACCCCATGTATGATGGTGGGGTGCAGGGAGTTCCAACCTTCAGCTGATCCCATGGTGTGAAGGGGAGAAAACCTGCATGAGTGGTCCTGTGTCTTTCGGGCATGTGTGCTTATGTGTTTCGTATGTGGGCATCATTCTGAGGCTTTGGGGATGGGTGACCACCCAGCTCTGGGAGAACCAAGGCTGTATAGTCCAGGATCCAGACTCAGAGCAGCCAGGAGCCAGAGCAGCAAGAAAAATATGAGAATGAGGTGTGACAGACACGTTCTACAAAGTACCTTTTCCCCTCATCCTAGTCTCGCTCATTTCTCCTGGATCTCTTTTCCTTTTCCTCCTCCTCCTCCTTCTTCCTCCATTCCAATTATCTCCTTCTTTCATCAGTGCCGGAGCTGTAAGTACAAAGTACCAATTAGCTAGTTTTCAAGTTTAATTAGGTTGGAAGGTAGAGCAAATTAAATCCTTTTATCGTACGTTTCAAAGCGCTTTCCCATCAAGCCCATGGGATGGGATTCCTTTGCAGGAGGACCATGTCAGCTGCTGAGGAGATGTCTCATGTCACCGAGCACTGCAGCCATGGGGCGAATGGGAGATGGAGTGCAAGAGAGGATCCATCTCCCTCACCCCTACATCCTGCACTCAGCTTTGTAAGGCTTTATGGTGACAGGCTTTGAGGCACATCTTGCCTCAATGCATCGCCTATTGGTGCTCAGCTTTCCCAAGCTGTGCATTAAAAGCTATCCTCTCCTCTGTTCCAACAGTACTTAATGAAGTGTCCGAGCGGGTTGGCTCCTCCACACCCTGATCCCAATTCTGACCCTGCTGGATGCCCTAACCCTCTCTCCTGTGCTTCCTTGTGTGTTGCAGACAAGCCACTACCTCAGGGTGCCCTGGGAGGCATCATTGGCATCGTGGGAGGTGTCATCGCTGCAGCTCTCATCCTTGGCGTGGCTGTCACCGTCTTCATTGTCTACAGGAGGCAACAGAAGGACCGCACAGAGGCAGACCACGACCTGTGAGTAGCCCTGGGCTGGCAGGGAGCAAAGCAGCTGTGAGATGGGGCAGCACAGAGTGCTTCTGTCTCCTTTGCTCTCTGATCACCCAGAACCTTTTTGCTGCCGTTCATCCCCTTCTGCCCCCCTTTCCTTCCTTCATGGCCCCTGGTGCTTCCCATCATGCTCACTCTTATTTCTGGATGCTTCCCCTGAGCCCTCAGTGGAAGCTGAAGTTCACTTCACCCGATGCTGCACGTGCAGTGCATCCCTGGGCACGGTGCAGCTGCTCGGTGCCACTCTCACCTATAGAAGGAGGAGAGGACCCAGCTCCTCCTTCACCAGTGAATGACTTCAGGCTCCTGAGTTGGACTGAATCCCATTCTGCCATCAGAGAGGGGTCTCTGGTAGACCCTCAGAGAGGATTCCCATCCACCTATACCTTGTACCATCCTGAAGGCGATGCTGGAGCACCCCCAGGTGCTCTCCTTTGGCAGAAGCTCACTTTGCTCTGCCCCACACTGCAGTGCAATGAAACATTCAGAAATATCTTCCCTGGCCACTCCCTACACAGCTCTGTCTCATCACAGAGCACCCCTCCCTTCCCACCTCCCAGGGCGGCACCAAGCCCCCAAGGCTGGAAGTTGCTTTTATCACCCCCAGCCCTCCCCACCATCGCTGTTACATTTGGCCACATTTTGTGCTCCATTTAATCCCATTTGAGAGAGGGCATGGGAGGACAGCAAGCGAGGGAGGGAAGGGAACCGGGGAAAACAGAAAGACACACACACACAGACACACAAAAATAGCACCACAAGGTGAAACTGCATCAACAGCATCAGCCCTATAGCAGAGATGCATTCTGATGATCCATTTCCCACAGTGTCCCTCCAGGAAGGCACAAGGAAGACTCAATTTAGCCAAGAATAGAAACACAGTGGTGCCCCAGAGCATAAGGGGTGGTGGAGCCCAGTCCAAAGCCTTGCAAAATTCAGAGCATTTCTTTTCTTTAGAGTCATAAAGTCAACATCCTGCAGAGCTCTTGGAGCCCACTGCACCCTTCCCTTTACCAGTAGCCCCAATCCCATGCTGGAATCCAATGTGCTGCCAAGGAAAGTCGCCCATCCCAATCGGAAGATCTGATGAAGTTTGTAGGAGAAGGGAGGGGAAGCTGGCTAATTAGTGGATCGGAGTTTTAATAAGTTTTGTAAAAGGATTAGACACATCTGTGCATACAGACGGAATGTGCAGAGACAGGCTCTGGGCTGGGATTATAACGGCTGCCAATCCCTGTGTGCTCTGGGGCAAAAGCTGATCCCCTGAGTGGGGGTCAGGGCTCAACCCCCTGCATGGCATAGCATGGAGATGAGGGAGATTCCAGCTCCCACTGGAAAACCTATGGCAGGGGCTACAGTCCCAAATAAGTCCCCTACTGGGGGTTGCCATGACCTCACTGGTTTGCACTGGCACCTGGCACTTGCTGGTGCTCACAGCCACCATATGAGCATCCATCCCATGGGATGCTTGGAGCCACCCCAAAGCAGCACTGAGAGACAGGGATCCCAGCTACACCCCCGTGGTCTGCAATCCAACACAGGGAAGTGCTTGGAAATGGAAGCAGGGTGCTAGGAGGGCGTTCGTTTCTGTTTAACAATTCTAATCAGGGTGAGAGAAAGAAAAGAGGGGAGTTGCTGAGAATAACCCATATGATTATACTGACAGTTTGGTGACAAACACAGTCAAATCCTCAGTGTGTGCAGGATCCAGCCTGCTGTGGCACATGAAAGCAGGCAGACCCCTTCCTCCTGCTCTCTAATCAGCTGCCACTTCTCTCCCCTTAGCATTGACTTGCCGCCCTCCCACAAACCTGCCCCTCCACCGAAGAGGAAGCAGGAGTTGAAAAGCCACCTGACTACTGAAGACATCCAGGTACGCCTCTTGCCTTGCTGCCAGCTCCTTCCCATGGCAAACGGACCAGGCAGTGCCCCCAGAGCCTGGATTTGGGATCACAGGGTTTGCAGGAGCCCAAGAGCCCGTGGCATGGGTTTGGGGGGCAGCAGGTGTACCCAAACCCTAAAGATGGACACGTGGGAGGCAGTGGGTGAGGACTTGTCTGCCCATGGTTCCCAAAGATGGGCACAGATTGAGAGCTGTAGTTTGGACCCCATTTGTTCCCTTCAGGAGGGATTGGATTCTGATCGATGGGCTCTGGGTTGTGAGGGTTTGAGCATCACCACCATTTCAAACAGGAGAGGCTGCGATGAGAAAAGGAACGTGGGAATGAAATAGAGAGGGAGGCAAGTTGTATGGCAGGAGCAAGAAAAAAGGTAGACGTTGCTCCTGGTAGTGGCAGGAGGATAGCACTTGCTCCTCACCCTCCTTCTCTCTCTGTCACAGATTGTTCACTTGGACAACATGAAGCATGAGGAAGAGCTCCAGAAGCTCCCCCTGCAGCCTCCATACTACGACATGGCAGCCAGTGAGCCCTCTGCCTACAGCGACAAGCTGGTAAGGGGAGCAGAGGGCTCAGAACACCCACCTCAGCCTCCCTGCTTTCACCCCAGTATCCCTCACCCCATGGCAAAAGATCCCATATCCAGCCTTCATGTGACAGCCCAAGCCAGGTATCCCACCCCATCACCTTCCTGGGCTCTGCAGCAAAGCTTTTCAGAGTAATTATTGGCCGGGCAGAGTGTGCTAGGGTTTGACTCTCCGCTGACAAGTTTCTTAAAGCCCATTGTTTTGTGTGGATTTGTTCAGTGGCAGAGAGGGAGATGCTAATGTGAGACAGCAGCAGCAGAGAGATTAAGGGTCAGGGAGAGATGCTAGCAGCCAGGCAGGGGAGGGTGAATTTCAGGGAGCGAGGCTAGGGGAGAAAATGCAGATATAAGAGAGCAAAGCATGGGAGACAGATCCATCCCTCCCCCACCCCACAGCATGGGACTCCTCTCTGCATCCTCTCATGAGACCTCACATGAGGGCTGCAGGTCTCAACATCAAAACCAGATGCCTCAACTTATCAGCATGTGAACCTGCTTCTTTGCCAAGGCGTTATAATCACCAATCAGCCAATATGGAGGGATACTTTATGAACGTGATTAATTATCGCAGCCCTCCTGTTCATTTTGGAACGACCCTTCGATGCACATTCCTGTGCAGATAACAGAAGGATGGGGCCCAGTGACCTTTAGCCAGCAGTGAGACAGATGCTGAGGGCATCAGTGATAAAACGGCTCAGGCACAGCTCTGCACTGAGCCATGCCAATGTGATCCTCTTATTACTCCAGCCAAGCTGAAAGTGGCTGATGCCCCTAAAGAAAAACTTCCTCTTGGAGCCCTCCCTCAGCCCTGGGCTTATCTCCAGCCCCTTGCAGCAAGGCAGGTGGGTTTGAAAACAAAGCACAGGACATCCGAGGCAGATGGGTTGCTCTGTGGAGAGCGGCTGAGAGCAGGAGGATGGAGGAGCTCATTTTGGGAAATAACGAGCAGTCAGTTAATTAAGTGGCAGAGTTAGTGATGTGAGATGAGGCCTGATGGGTAGCTGCTCCGTAACCATGGGAACAGAGTTTGCTGCTCTCAATCCTGGTCTGAGAAGATACATTTCCACATCCCATGCTTGGCACTCTCTGCTCCTTACCCTCACTCCCAGCCCAGCAGCAGTGGGCTGCAGTTTGCTCCTGCCCACCAAGAGAAAACCCTCAGTGCTGGGGACATGGGGTCTGGGTGACTCAGCTGCTGCAGCTGTGTGGCACAGCTGGGTTGGGATCTGCCCTCTGCTCTTTGTGGCTGGCAGTCCCTGCAATGCTCCCATCTCCCGTTGCCTGCACACAGAGCATCTTGGCTTTGTGCCCCAGGAACGAGCCGAGGCTTGCTCTCGTTTCTTGCTAAATCACCTCATCCTTTGGGCAGGCAGCAGGTTGTGCCAGTTCGTGACTGGCAATGGGAAGTAAGGAGCCCCTTTGTGCCAAACAGGGCTGGGAGTGCTGGGTGCTGCTCAGATGGCACAGCTGGGGCCAGGCTGCATCACGTTGCTCATCCATGCCTTGCAGTGCCAACTCCTGCCCTGCTCTTTCCAGGACCACTCACACGAGGCACATTTTTCACCCATTCCCTACAGCTCCACTGGGTCTCTGCCAGCCTAACACAGCCCCACTCCCTCCTCATCCTTCCCCAGCAGCAGCAACTGGGTCTGGGATCCTTCAGAAGGGAAGGCAAAGAGAAAGACAGGATATTCCTGTTCTGCTTGTGCTTCATCAGGAAATCTGACGAGGCAGCTTGTGGAAGAAGATGAGAGTTGAAGGGAACTGATTCTGCAGGAAAATGGGTTGGATGCATTGTGCTTTAAGTGAATTGTGCAAAACCTCCTAATTTGGGATAAACTGCTTTCATCACTCAGCTGTGTGAAAGCCACCGCCTGGGGAGGGCAATTTTATGGCACGAGAAGGGAAGCTGGAAAGTGATTAATAGTGAAGAGCAAGGGAGGGGGAAATGGGAAAGGTGGCAGGAGGAGAGAAACCAAGAGGTGAGGGGTACAGGTAGGAATTATGGGCTGGGGAGGGGCTGAGGCACATCTGCAGGTGCTGGAAAAGGGGAGTAAAAGTGGATACGGATGTGGGAAAGAATATGAACATAAAGCTGATGGCATAGATGTGCAAGGGCAGTGCAGTGGACTATTAAGAGTATAAAAGTATGCAAGGGATCACAGTGTTGCCTGTACTGTCTCTGAGTCCTTGTAGATCAAGAGCTTTGGTGTGCATGGAGGTATTTAAGCAAGAGTGAGTGGGCTGGAGGGTGCATGCATCCTGCAGGTTGCATGTCTGTAAGTGTTGGTGCCCGTGTGCACAGCGAGGTGTGCAAAACCAGAGGCACACCCTGTGGGCACAGAAGCATCCCTGTCATGCAAATATTGTGTGCGAGGAGGAGCGTGAGAGGTGGGAGCAGAGCACGGTGATTAGTGTGAGCATCAGCAGTGCCCATTTGCACAGGTAGAAGGGAAAGTTTCATTGCTGCAGACAGCAGAATAATTCCTCCTTTATACAGGGCAATTACTGGGGTGCCGATGCTGATGATTTACGCAGAGCACTTGCACGTAGCAGTGCTAGACCTTGTATACAAGCCACATTATTGATATTGTAATAAATTCTGCTCCCAACAAGCAGCAGGGAGCGGGAGCGAGCCCAAGAGTAGCAGAGAGCAAGGGGACTCCCCAGAGCAAGCATCTCCAGAGGAAAGCAGCATATCTGGAGAGCAGGGAGGGGAAATAGAATCATAGAATGGCCTGGGTTGAAAAGGACCACAGTGCTCATCCAGTTCCAACCCCCTGCTATGTGCAGGGTCGCCAACCACCAGACCAGGCTGCCCAGAGCCACATCCAGCCTTGAATGCCTGCAGGGATGGGGCATCCACAACCTCCTTGGACAAAATAGAATGGGAAGGAGCTCAAGGTTCAATCTGCTTTTATCTGAGACTGGAGAAGGTGCTGAGATAGAAAGATGAAGGGGAGGATTCTGCAGAGCATAGGTGGAGGTTTGAGATGAGCTGTTACCATTTGTGCTCCTCGATGCCCATAGGCACTCAGAGCACCCAGCAGCCCTTCTGGCAGCAGGCACACACCCAGCTCGTTAACAGGGCCTCTGCTAATGGCTCTGCCACAGCTGGCACAGGGTTGAGGGCATTCCAAACGCAGGGCAGAGAAATATTTTCAGATTCGACCACTTTTGCATTATTGCTGTGAGATGCAGCCATTTTGGAATAGCTTTCCCCTTTCCCTTCTCCATTCGGAAGAGACAGTACGTTCCTCTCAGAGAGGCTTAGCAGGTGCTTGGCAGAGAAACTAAAGACTCTCTGCAGAGAAAGGATTGAAGGCACCTCACACCTCAGCCTCTGACACCAGGGATGTCCTTAAAACACCCCATTCCTCCTCCTAGGGACTCATTTCCCCCCAAGTGCTGAGGTTTCCAGGTCACCCTGCTTCCCAAGGTTCTCAGACCATAATTGTGTGCAAAGCATGAGCGATGTCTGGATGGGAGTGATCAGACAAATTGGGTAAAATTCCACTTGTGCAGCTCTTGCTGATAAACCTGCTTAGAAACGGAATGCCCATCAATATTTCCACGCCAAAGAAGGATGCTTTTGGCATCTATTAGACATTAAAACAGCCACAAAACCACTCTGCATAGTTCATCTACTATAGCATAATGTGCAGTCAAGCCTGGTGCAAAAATGTGTTGTATAAGAAAAGCCATAACAGCCCCCACGCCGGGGCAACACAACAGCACTGATTAAGCAGTGCCATTTCCCTACAGCAACACAGCTGCAGCCGCTCCCTGCAGGTTAACTCCATCCCGACACCCCAGACTCAATCCTTTCTCATCACTCTCACCCATGAACCCCAAACTCTTGGCTCAGTGCTGACAGTTCAGGTATCTAATGAGGTCTGAGTTCACCAAACTGCCCCAGCTGAGGACAGTGCTGGTCTCAGGGGGTGATGAGAAGAGGGAGCAGCAGAGTGCTGCCAGCCTGGCTGTGGGTCATTGGGCTTGCAGGTGGCTTTGGGAAGCAGTGCCGTGGGGACCTTGGGTTTAATTTGGGGTTTTACCTGACTGATGGCTCATGCCACCCCTCCCTCCCTCTTTTTAACTGTTTTTTCTTCCTCCCCTCTCACCCTTCTTTCTTCTTTCTCCCCCCCCATCACTCAAACCCAATCCCAACCTCATCCACTCACTCCGTCCGGCTCGGCTCCTGTCTTCTCACCCCTCCTGCCCCCCAAACCTCTCCTCCTGTTCCCCCCACTGCCTCGCTGCTCTCTTCTCTCCAGAACTCTGGCACCAAGGACTGTGATGTCCACTATGCAGAGCTGGACACGGCCGCTCTGGCCTCGTCACCCAGTCCTCGGACCTCCATCCATGCTGGCGGAGACCTAGTCGAGTATGCAACCATCCAGCCCAACTTACGCTAGCGCATGTCACTCTAGGCCCTTTCCCCTCAGATTCTGGCCTCAAGGTACACAACTGCACTCTGCCTTCCTCACTGTGCTCCTCTCTGCATCCCCTGTCCTTGTCGTGGAGTGCTCCTAACCCATCCCTCCCACCCCCTCCTCCCGCACGCTGCCCTTGTTTTGGGGGCTGGAGGAATGCCTTTGCCTTCTGTGCATGCTCTCTGTTGTCCTTTGCTTTCTACAGGGAGGTGAGGCACGTGGGAGGGAAGGGTTGATGGTTGGGCTCTGCAGCCAGCCTGGCTGGAAATGGCAGGGAGAAACGAGGTGGGTTTGAGGGGTGCAGATCGATTTGGGGCATTTTGGTAAGGGGCACCATTGCTGAGCAAAGCAGCAGTATCAGGAGGTCAAAACTTTAGGAGATGCTAAAAGGGCCTTTCAAGGCTATCCAGAGGAGGAGAAGGAAAAAGAAGGGGACTGAGATGGGGAAAAAAAAAAAAAAAAGGAGAGTTTGTGTGCGTGGAAGAGACTATAGATAAGAGGGAGCATATGTGCATGTGTGAAAGAACAAGGTGGGAGAGTACGTGAGAGAAATGGGAACACGTAAAGGTTCTTGCGTCTGCAAGTCGGGGAATAAGAAGCAGCCAGGGAGGGATGGAGCATGCAGAATAAAAGAGGCTGCGTTGCACAGGGCCGATGCAGATGGCATGTTTTGATGTTTGAGGGAGAGAAAAATTATTTCTTTTGGTGTTCTCTATCTCAAAAGCAGAATCAGACATGGCTACTTCCCTGTCTGTTCCACTCCATGCATCACCCATGGAGCTCAGGTCCTGCAGCAGGGACTACTTAAGGTTCCAACTGCATTTAACCCACCAGTGGTTGTTTGGGTTCTCTCCAACTACTAGAGACCCTTTGTAGCAGAATGGTGTTTGCAAAGGGAGGAGTGTCCTCAGGTCTTCTCCCATTGCCTTACCCTATGACCATACCCATTTCTCAGGTAACAAATGCACTGATTCCTTATCTGAAATGGAGCAAAATCCCCCTTCCTAATCATGGGAGATGTGCTGGGTGATGCCAACAGCTGCTGACCAAGAAAACAAAACAGGCAGCTCCCTCTTCAGCCAAGGTTCTCCCTCACTCCTTCTCCTCATCTATCTCCCATGGTATGGCGGCCACAGCATCCATCTTGCCCTTTTCCATTTAGTTTGTTGCCTTGTAATTGGGAGGAAGGGGCTGTGGGGTCAATGGCACTATTGCCTCACAGGGTTCTCAGTGCACAGCAAGGAAGCTAAGGGAAGGCTGGAGAAGGCACACAGCAACAATAGGTTGGGAACAGAGAACGAGATAATAAAGGGCAAAGGAATTGGGTCCTTGGGAAGGATGGGAATAGATCCACGCAGGAGGATGAGGAGGAGGAAAGCTGCTTTTTAAAAGCCCCACTGCACAGTCCTATCTGCACAGAGCCTCACTGCAACCTGAGAGCATCAGTGCCAGCAGGTGGGCGACAGAGCTGGGTGGAAGGCGTGCAGTAGGACAGCTCAGTGTGCCTTACCCCTGTGCCCCCTGGTTTTCCCATGCTGGAAGGAGCCCTGTAGTTCCCCCGCTGTAGCAAAAAAAGCCTTCCTAGGTAAGTGTCTGCACTGCCAGGTGCTGGACCCAGCAGTAACCTCTCTCTCTTGCGGTGTCTCGCCCACCCCTGCTCCCAGAATGAGGATCAAGGTCTTCGTAGACGTAACGAGCGAGAGTGGACAGTAAGTTGTGGATGGGTTTGCTTTTGCTTGTCTCCATTGTGGGGTCCGTCTGTCTAGCTCAGCCATTGGGCTGCTCCCCTTATCCACCTCCCAGCAGCTCCTGGCCATGCTTGGATCATTGGCACAAGCAGGAGCAAGGCAGGCGTTGCCTAATCCATCCTGGGAGGTCTCACTTCGTCCTCCCCAGGGTGGGGGATTTTATTGTCAGCAAAAGGACAGTAATCCTCCAAATCCAAATTTGGAAATCCTCCCAGTCTCTCTGAAGCAAAAATAAAGCCAGTCATATGGTGCTTTGAAGGTGTAATCTCACCGCCACAAAATCTCCCTGCGAAGGCACACCGCAGATCAGGGTGATTTTTGTATGCTGCTTTAATTATTTCCTCCCCCTTCACCTCCCCGCACTCCTGTTCTCAGCTTTATTTGGGAATTTCTTGTCCCCTTTACAGCAAGAACAGCTCAAACCACGAGACTTGCACTGAGATCCCGGCCAATTAGAGAGCAGGATTCAGATTTCCAGCTCTGCTTTCTGAACACCCCCTATAAACCCACTGTAATACTGAGCTGAAGATATCAGACGATCAGCAAGTGCTGCCTCAGCTCCCAATTACTCCATTTCCTCCCCATTAATGCCAAAAAGTTGGATGAGCATCCCCCGTTAAACAGCCCCATCTCCAATTTGCAGGAGAAAAAGCAAAGCACAGAGGTGGTTCCTCATTAGCTTCCCATCAGTAGGACGAGGATGCCAACCCTGATAAAGAGTAGAGGGGTTGGCACACAGAAACACCATGGGAATAAATGCTTAAGGTTACGGATGATCTATGATGCTGTAGGAACAGAGAGCAGGTAAGTAGCTGCAGTTGGAATACAACCTTATGGGTGTGCTCACAGCATAAATAATGCTTGCACGTGTCGGTGGGTGCATCCCTCATCTGTGCTCCTTCTCTTTATTCTGAGGATTTCAGCTCTGGGACGTTCCAGAAATGAGAGCAGGAAACTGGGAAGGAGTTCTTCACTTTTAGACCGACAAGAAGAGATTATTGAGTGTTTGTTGGATACAGCGGGGTTGGAGGGAGCTGGAAGTACTGTGGAAATACCTGAGAGGAGAAGGCAGGTGAAAAGGAAATGGGGAAGGTTTGAGAGCACATCATAGCAGAAATCAGAGCTAATTCAATCAAATAAAGACCATTTAAAGGTAATCTTCCAGGCTGTCTGAAACGGATGGATTCCTGACATCCCCTTCAATCAAAGCTCTTGGAAATAGAACTGGGGGTGGGAGGGGGAAGGATGTAACCCAGATAATAAAGAATTTTACAGAGCCACATTGGAAACAAAGGCAATGAGGAGAAGTCAGGTGGGGGAAGGTGGCAGAGTTGTGTGCCAGTTCAATTTAATTAGTTCATTATCCCTAATTTAATTTCAAACTTCGTTAGAGATAAATTAGATTGGAAAAAGTCACAGTGGGAATGGGGAAGGAAGTCAAAGGGCACTGGCTGCTAAACATGTTAATAAACATCAGGCTGATTCTGTTCTCATCCCTTTTGCTACGTAGATAAGGAAACAAAGCAGGAGTGATTGCCTCCTGGCTTCGCACACTGAGAAAAGCGAAGGCAAATGGGGAACCCCTTCTTCTGCCCAGCACTGGGGGTCTCCAGCTGCCCTGCTCTGAGAACTGAGCACAAAACAAGCCAGAGAGAAAAGCAGAGCTCATCTGTACTCATCTGGCCAGAAGCGCCGACAGAATGGCATTGGTTCTCTCCAGCCTTGCTACGTGGATATTTCTTTCAGGCCCACACTGGATAGACAGAAAGATGCATGGTTTGGTGGACCATAAGCAGCCAATAATGCTGCATCTCACAGCTCCTTTTGCTCCTCTCACTGCTTGCTGCTAACAACCAGTTCGGCTTACACAAGATACCTGCGTGTGTTAAATGAGAACATATTTTCCATTAGACCTTTCTGTCTGTGAGACCTTTTGAACCCTCACACTTGTAGAAAGCCCTCTGCTTTCCTATGGCATGCCCAAAACTATACAAACCTGCCCTCCTCTTTGAACAATAATAGTTTGCTAGCCAGGCTAACAGCCCCTCTTGCCTGCCATATCTCACTAAGGTTCAATCTTTGAGGTCACCTCCCTTTCAGGTTAGCCACCAGTAACTCACCATGCAGCAGGAGATCAGAGCTGACACCTTTTTCCATCCCCATCAGCACACTAATTCCACTGCTGTCAAAGTGCCCTGAGCACAGGTTACACAGGAAGAGAACCTTTGCATATCCTTAGGTGCTAACCTTTCACTATCCCTTTTTTATCACCTGATACAATCAGAGGAATAGCAATCAGCTGTTCTCCATTCCCTTCTTCCCTTATGGTGTGGGTTCCTGTTGATGCTGTGTAATTGGTATAGATGTTACTGCCTCTCTGAGCGTGTGCTGCCACAGGGATGTGAGTGGTTCGTTGTAAAGCAAATTCTTTACACTGAGGGCGGTGAGGCACTGGCACAGGTTGCCCAGAGGCGGTGGTGCCCCGTCCCTGCAGACAGCCCAGGTCAGGCTGTTGGGGCTGTGAGCACTGCTGGAGCTGTGGGTGTCCCTGTGCACTGCAGGGAGCGGCACCAGGCGGCCTTTGAGGGTCCCTTCCAACTCAAACCATCCTATGGTTGTATGAAAACCTCAGGAGATAGGTGTGGGAATGACTCACCCAAATGTCAGAGATACCAGCACATAGAAGGGACCTAGAGCTGCCTGTCCAGCTCGAGACTACTGACTTCAAAAGTCTCAAGCAGTGGGACACACCATTTTGCCAAGGAAAGAGAAAAGAAAGTCAGGTTGACCTTAGCACTGCAGCTGCTGTCCCAGTGCTCTAACTCCCCATCCTCCCCTGGCCTTTTCTGCCTTTGGAGCACCAGCCCTCCAACCTTGCTGCCTCTCACAGCAGTCTGAACCATCAATAAATTATTGTCGACACTTTGTTTTCTACATGATTTTTTTGAGCGTCCTGGTGAAATATTTATCCAGGAACTGGCAGCAGAGGAGTTGAGTAGATTGCTCTGTTCCTTCAGGCTTTTTCTCCTGAGGGTGAAATCCTTGTCCTCTTCACTAAACCAACTGTTTGTGCTGTGTTCAAAGAGAGCAAGGAAGGACTCAAGGACAAGCTACTTGCTTCAGCCAGCCCTGAAACAAACCATGGGCATAAAAAGCTGTTGCTGGTGGGTTTGTTGCCTCTTAGAGATGAGATTAGCCCTTGGTGAATGCAAGGTCATGGTTAATCCTGCTTGGGTCATTTTGCAAGGCTTCAACATGGGAAAGAGCGGTGAGCAGGAAGGAGCATCCCACGTCTGCCACCCCATGGGGAGCAGGGATTGCTTGGAGCTGCTCTGAGCTCCCATCTTGCAGATGTTTTACATTCTTCACGGTTGCTTTGACTCACAAGCCTGGTGCTGAGGCTGACAAAGGAGCTGCTCGCACAGGTACAGCTCAGCACTGCTGGCTGCTGGGTAAACATGGGGCACAATAACCTATTGTACTTCCAGAGCTGCTGGTCAGACAAAAGTGCCCTTTTGTACAAAAGAGCAGAGGTCTGTGTTGGACCAATGATGCATACCAATGCCACTTTTACAAAACTCAGGTGTGGATGAGTTAAGAAGGCTGCAAATAAACTGCCCTGCCTTGCTTACCGCCTGCTGTATTGAGAGAGGCAGAGACCATACAGGCAAGGAGCAAAGAATGCAAAACATATACATATTCTTTAGCCCAATGGATATTACAGGAACTATATTCTTTAGCCCAATGCATATTACAGGAACTGCGGCAATGCTGTTGAAATACGAGGTTTTATCACCCAGCTTTCCATTTTTCCAAAGCAGCAAGCAGAACTATTTAATTTCCCATCCTACCTGCTGTATGTGAGCCTCAGCAAGGAGCTGAGCTGCGTATTTTACAGCTGGCGGAGTTCTCACCCTTTGACTTTTGTCTCTGCTTACAGAACTTTGGAAAGTGTCACTCAGAGATACCGAATGCGAGTGATTACCTGACCCGCTGCTACTCACACGACGGTCGCTATCTGCAGAAGATCCCCCACGTCTACACCCCGCTGCCAGACCTCCCACAAGATCTCTATCCTCACCACTCTGACATCTCCTTCTGCTGCCCTCCTCCCGGCTCCCGGGCTCCGTACATCTGTCCTAAGGAACAGTATGTTTAAACATCAGCACGGAGAAACGAAGACGCTCATGGTTTTCACTCCTCCCGACCCCATCACTCAACAACCAAGGCCTTTTAAACCCCTCTTTGCCATTTGCTTATTTATTGGTTTATATATTTTTTTTATTTGGGTGCAATTGTAAGTGACTTGGTTAGGTCAAGTGTCTGCCTGGCTTCTTCATGCCCAAGGGAACACTCTGCCTTCGCCCACATCTCATCCCGTCCCTGAGACTCTCTTTCCTTGTGCTGGCCCTCCTGTACTACGTGCGTGCATGTGTATGTGGGTGGCAGCTGCCCTGTGTTGGATGGGATGTGCCCAACCCCAGATTAAATGTCCGTAGGTTCCCTTGTGTCCATCTCCACAGTTTGCACCAGAGTAGCCAGATGTGGATTCTTCACGACCCCTTTGGAGAAAATGGTTTTCCCCATTGGCAGATAGGAGATCCCTGTTGCAAAGAGATAACCAGCCAAGATTACTGAACCAAATAATAAGATGCTTCTAAAGAAAGATGCTCAAAACCAACCCAAGAAGAGAAGGAAGGGCTTGGTTTAGGGATTGTGTATGTCCTTCTTCCCTCCTGCTCCCACTTCCAATTGCTTGGATTGGCTCTTTTTAACCCAAACGCATCAGAGAAAGTATCCTTTGAATAACCTTCTTATAACCTGAAACCCAGAGGGGAAAAAAATTAGAAAGGAAAACGATATCTCTCATTTTCCTTTTCAGAGCCTAGTGTGATCCCCCACTAGCTTCTCCCCCTCTTCTCCTTGCATTTGTTGATTGGAATTTCAAAATGAACTCAGGCAGAATACAAAGAAAAAAAAATCATGATTTCAGGTAATCTTCTTATTCTTAATGAAGGATAAAAGCCAACAGAGGAATCTGGCCTTTTAACCTTTTTTAAAGCATCTTAGTTTGGGGGCTATATATTTTTTCTAATATTTGGAATGTGTGTGGGTATGTAAATCCAAACATGTACATTCCTGCAACCATGAAGTGTTTTAGAGAAGGGAATTTATCTCCACATCACATTTGTGTTCACTTGTATTAGAGGACAAATAAATATAGAGATACACTTACATGTATATAAAAGCAAAGAAGAGGAGAAAAAGGAATGAAAACCTTATAAGAGAGCTTGGTTTTGAGGGTAACCTTCACCTGTTTCACCCAGCTGTGGCAGAGAAGAGCTGAGGCTGGGACAGCTGAGAACAAAGTGTGTGCCCTCTTGGGGAACGGGCATTTGCTTTCCTTTGTCTCGGGTTGGGGATTGGACATTCTGCAGACAGCATCACTCCAGACATCAGGAGGATGTCAGAGTCAAGAGTGGGGTGAGTGGAAGGAATCACACCACCACCCTGCTGCCCAGACACCAAACTGAGCTCCAGTGCCACTTCCACCAGTGAGCAGCCCACCCAGTGCCCAGCTCACTGCAGAGTGAGGGTGCTGACCTGCATGCTGTCCTGGGAGCTGCCCAAGCACTCTGCCACCTCTTTATTTTTGTATATCCAAATTTAAGCAGCTGTAGTTGTTCTATGCACTTTCTTTGTTCCCATCACCTCGAGCAGCCATGGGACTCATCCTGCTTGTCCTCCTTTCTGCACAGAGAAGCACAGCCTCGCCGAGTCCCTGCAGGCATAGATGAGAAATGGATGGGGAGGTGGCTGAAGGTCCTGCTTGGGTGGCACGCAGGGTGCAGGCAGAAGGATGCTGATGCCTTTTCCAGCTGAAATAGGCAACGCCTGCACAGCACAGCAGCTTCTCTGTGCTCCAGTGCCTGCGGTTCTCCCATGCCCAGAGGGTCAGAAACTGTAGGACGTCGCCTTAGAGTATGAGGTGCAACTTTTCCAATGCCACCCTATCGGTCTTGACTGATTGAGGCCTTTTTGGAGTCATTTGGACTCCTATTTCAGTCTCCAGAGAACTCAGCCAGGCACATCCCTACACCAACAGACCTGAGTGCTGTGTGTCTTGCTTCAGATGACGTGTTTTTCTCCCTTTTGTTTTCTTTTCAACACACCTTGGAGCACTTTCTGGCTACCACAGAGCTAGAACCAGGTGTGCTCTGAGCTGAAGGTATGGCAGCACATCCAGCACAGCGGGGGAGACCATACTTGACTCCGCCAAGTCTGCTTTTGGTCAACCTGTTAAGAAAAATGGAGCGGTGCTGGAAAACCCTGGGGTCTCTGATGTCCTGGAGCCAATCCAGCACCACTGCTGAGAGAAGAACCTTCCACATTTCCCTGTCTACATGCCTGTAATAGCAGGATGCTGCCTGAACAGCAGCAATTAAGGTAGATTTGATTGGGAGCCTTCATCTGCTGCAGTTTCAGCCGGATCTAAACATTTAAATGGGAAGTGGAATACAGTCAGGTCTTCAGGTGCGTTAGGAAAAAAAGCTAGGGGAAATGGCTATTTGCCAGACAGCATTTTGCAAGTGGCTTCCTCTGCTGCTGGTGGCTGGAGGACGGTGCTTTGAGGAGGAGGGGGAAGCAGAGGCACAGATTGCAGCATTACACAGAGCCCATGTGCGCCTTTGAATTGGAACTGCCCACAGACGGCAGCCTCAAAGGGTTTTACTGTGCTTTTCAGCAAAGCAAAGGGATTTCGGTCCTCCTCAGGAAGGGGAAAAGCGAGAAAAGCCTAAATTCAATGCAGCCTCTCAACAGTACAAACGTTAAGCCTAGGGATGCCTTGGTTCTCTTTGCCTCTTAATGTTCTCTCCTCTCCTTAAGAAATGCATTGGTCTCAAAGAATGGCAAAAAGAGAGTCTGTGCACACCACCGAATTGAGGAAAGAGGCAAAACCCCACCTGAAGAAAGAGACAGCACTATTCGAGCCATTTGTTTTGGTTTTACAAAGCCACACTTAGCAGTGTTCTAATCTGTTGCTCCAAGTCCTCCCTCCCTTCCCATGTGGCTGCACGACGTTTGCCAAATGGCCGCTTCCAAACTTTGCTGGACCTGACGCCAAGGGCTGAACACTGGCTTTGCTCCATGCTAAGGCTGCCCACGCTGACCTTGCAGGAGCAGAAACCCGGCAGTGCTGATGGGAGGCGTTCCCCTCTTGCCACGGCGTGTGCTGATTTGCAAAGATACTGCTCTGGGAACAGAAATGTTGCTGGGTGGATGGCTGAACAAGTTGAGCAGGAAACTGGTTGAGTTTGTGCTAGCAGCGTGCATGGGGAGCTGGGTGTCATTCCCCATGTGAGACATGAAGCCATTCCTCCTGTTGCTTTGTACTGGGGTGAAACGTGGCAATTTCTGTTCCACGCGCCAGTGGCACTGACACAAGAGCTCTTGCAGATGGAAACGACTGATCACAGAACTTAAATAAAAGTGAACTGAGGAGTTATAACAACCTGTCTTGGCTGTGAAACTTGCATCAGGCGCTCTGACCTCTTCCTTTCTCCCAGTGCAGACTTATTCCTGCGTTGTTCACTGCATACATCACCCCCTGCACACTCATATTATGTAACATCCAGGCTTGCACACCCAGGAGGGCAGTGCCTGGAGCACATTGCTGCTGCAGCTCGGCCCTGAGAGCCACACGAACAGAAAGAACGCCCAGGTGCCCTAGGGGAGATGCCTTCTCTATTCATTCTGTTACCTTCTTGGGAAACCTCCTCCATGCTTCCCAATGCGAGTGGGTGGAAGAGGCTCAGAGCCATCAGTGGCCTTACTCCAGGCCAGCAGCTATTGGGGGAAGGAATGGGATAAATCACCTCTCAGACTCCCTCCTCTCCAGCCTACTTTTTCTACAAGCACCCTGATTTCCATACCCACCTGTGAGTTGAATGCTTAAGGTGACAAACAAGTGGCACCTGCCTTTGGTTGGAGGGGCTGCTTGCAGCCCAGAGGGAAGGGAGAGCCCAGAGCCCTCCTCTCCCCTAACCGTCATACAGGGAAGGCAATATCTACATCTCTGGGGTGTGAACCCAAACCATCTCTTCCTTAGAAGGTGCCCAATCAGTCAGCTTTGATCAATACACTATTAGAGAATTTTTAGCACAGACCACTAGTGGTGAGAATGGGAAATCCACAGGGTATGTTTTTAATAAAAAAAGCTCCACTGCACATGGATAGAGCCTCTGCTTCTGGATGAAGATCTTTTGAAACAGTTCTGCTCCAGATCTGGGTGGGCAGGTGGCAGAGGGCAGTTTCTCATAATAAAGGGGCATAGGAGAGCCCCCACCCACCCAGGGTCCAGGGCAGCACATAGATCCAATCGTGGGATGTGGAAAGCAGACCGCTGGCAATGCTACCATCACTTTGCCCTACCCCACACAGGTTTATCCTGTCTTACCAGAACCTGGCACCTCCCCTTGGGACTGTTTTTTGAGAAAAGAAGCCAAGTTCACCTCTGCCTGGTGCCACTTGCACAGCGGCTCCCACTGCTGGGGCCTGCTCAGAGCTGCAAGGGCACCCCAAAATGCACGCAGCTGCCAGGGGCACTTTGCACGGGCTGGGGGGATGGTACTGTTCAAACAAGGTGCTCCCAAAGGCAGCTTTTTTCTTATTTCCCCTCCATGACTGGGTGTGGAAGCAGCTCAGCACTTCAGATGAGCTTTGAGGTCTCTTCTTCTCATGTCCATGTGCTACGATCGATGCCTCTCTCAGAACATAGAAGCCATTTAGCATGTAGTTAGAAATGTAGGCGTAAATCTATATGTGTTAAACTAAAATATTGTTTTTACCAACACTTGGACTGCACAAAATACATAAAATGCATCAAAACACTCCTATAGCTGAAAAGATGCTGCTTTATCCTCGGAGCTAGCCAGCTTTATAAAGAGCTTTTCATACAGCAGCAAAAATAGGCACCGTGGAGGGCAGACGATGCACCGTGAGCATGGAATGGAATGGAGGAGCTGCAAATTAAAAGAGAGCGCGGAGAAGAGCTGCATTAAAGATTCCACATCTCTGTTGCAAACAGGGATGGCTGATCTCTTTCTGCTATGCTGTCATGCTCTATTTTCTTTCTCTTTATGTCGGATGGGAGGTGAGGCTTTAAAATCTGCCAGAAGTGCATCCAGCCCCACTCCTCCATGTGAGCAGCACCTCAGACTGAAAGCTTCCTCCCAGCCCCCCTTCCCCCTGTAATCCAGGCTTGAGTACCATCATTTTCATATCAGTACTAATTACATTAATTATTCTCCTCAGTATAAAACTCATTAAGCTGGAATTCATGGTTCATTAACTCAGAGCTCCTTCCTCGTGCAGCGGTGTGGGGCCAGGGTTATTTCTGTCCTGGCTGGGGGCAGGTTCTAATCTCCATCCTTGGGTGCTCAGCATCTCCACTGAGGTGGGAACAAAGCTGTGTTTGCAGACCATGTAGGCATGGGGATATCATAGGTACGGGGATGGAGTCTCGGAGTCCCTGTCTCAGAAAGAGTTGACAGGATTGGCCACAGACTGCCCAGGAAGGTGGTGGGGTCACCATCCCTGGAGGTGTTAAAAAACTGTGGAGATGTGGGAGACGTGGGTTGTGGGGACGTGGTTAGAGGGCATGGTGGGGGTGGGCTGTGGTTGGGCTTGGGGATCTGAGAGGCCTTTTCCAAACCGCATGATGGGGTGATGGTAGGCAAGAAGGCTCCACTGCCACCATCCCACCTAGGGACACTTCCTCTTCCAAAGGGTAACCAGGAATGCTCTGTCAGTGCTGCTGATGTCAGAGCCTATGAGCAGCCCTGGGGATGGGAAGGAAGGAAGGCTGAGAACACAGGGTGCCTTGTGGCATCCCACACCCAGCACAGCTGCTCCAGTAGATGGAGGCTGACAAGCAGACTGACCTCCTAATGGGTCTGGCTGACAGAGAATCCATTTCCTGAGAGCGGGGCCTCCTTCACACTGCGCAGGTTTGTACCACGCTCCCTAATTACTGTAATTAAGCAGTCATGCTGAGTGATGTTAGACAGAGGGTTCAGAGTCATTAGAGGCCTGTAGAAGATTAAACCAGTCTTGGCTTCAGTGTCTGAGCTCCTTTTGGGCTATAGCGATGGGAACAGGAGATGGAGCTTCATGACATGAGGCCTTGCCCTTGTCAAATGTGGCCACTGCAGGAGGGACAGCAGCTAATCCTGCTCGTTCTGCAGGACCTCAGCATCCCTCCATCTCCTGGAGATGGACCGCTGTCATGAACTGCAGTTCTGAAGCTCTGGCAGTGAAAAGTCATTGGGACTAGCCCAGAGATGATGGCTATGCTCACAGCCTGAGCGCCTATTATGTCATTTGTCAAGCACCAGAATAAAAATGCAGGATTTGCGCAAGTGAAAACATCCTGTGGAGCAGAAAGGGTTCAGCATCCTATTCTTCACTTGATGTCCATCAGTTATTCTCTCTCCTGGTCCCCTCGAGCCAGGAGGACTGAGGTTAGTCTATAACCGTGTATGTCAATACCGCGGTGATCATGGAGCTGAAATCTGTTTCTCTACAGATTTATACAGCAGCCTGATTAGTTTAGCAACGCGCTCCCCAAGGCGCTCACTGACAGTAGCAGAGGGCTGGAGACAGCTTTGTCAGTCCCACAGCTCTACTCCTGCTCCCCTCAACCTCTTCTTTTTCCCTTAAGGGCACCGAGATGTGCTTCTATTCACACAGGTAGGAAGACACACTGTGTACAAGAGACTGTGGCTCAGTTCATATACAATTGGCATCTAATTCATTTCTCTGCGAATGTGAAAATCAATACTGTTTACAGAATGCGCAAGGGCTCTTCAATCGGTCAGTGTCCTTGTTAAATTTGGTTCTGGCTGCCAGGAGATGATTCCAGGAGTTGATTCTATGAGATGAAGAAGGAGAATAATGGTCCTATCACTCTAATGAACCCTGAGAAGACTCTGAGGTTCTGCCCCTGCCCTTGCTAGATGGAAAGTGGTTCCGAGTAATCAGCTTGATGGGATGGACTGGCTTTTCTTGGAATTTTGCTCGGCTAGTCCAATTCTGAGCCTTGTTTTTGCTCCAGTGGAGGTCAGAGTGTCTTCTTCCACGTGCAGGAACATGCATCTCTTCAGGACTATTTACTCGTGCAGATCTTGTGGGTGAAACCATGGCAGTCCCATTTGGTCTGTCCCAGAGCATCAGAGCTCCACAGCTCTTTGCAGTTTCCCGCACAGCTGTTGAAGCATCTTCCTAACAGAGCCTGATCTCCACATTCCTCTCACTCTGCCTGCAATAGGAGCAGCCCCGCGGTCAGCAGCTCCAACTGGAGATGTTCCAGGGCTGCACAACTCTTGACATTCTTCCCACCTCTATTTATCCTCCCGTTGAGTCATCAGCTCAGTCCACAATTTCCAGCATCATTCTCGTGCCGCGCTTCCAGCAACACCAACCCAGCAACCGCAGCCTCCAGGCTGGGGGCTCCAATTCACAGCCGCTCCTTTTGCACTGCTCCTTCCAAAAGCCTACACAACCATTACCAATATTCCACCCTTGCTTTTTGACAATGAGCCAGCTGGAGTGCGATTGCTCCTTATATCTAATGCTACACATTCCTGCAACACCAGCCATCTTACTGTAGTCTGGACTTTGGGACCAGAAAACCTTTATTTTCCATTTCCATAATAAGAATAATACCCCCAGACTTTAAAATTATTTCCCTGCGGGGCATAAAAGACAGTAAGAAATCTTAATGGTAAATCCAGAGTTCAAATTAATTCTTGTTCTGTTTAAGATTTTTTTTTCTTCTTTTTGGAGGAGAAATTATTATTATTATTCTGCAAAATCCTGCAAATATAGTCATAGGACTCCCCTGCATTTGTAGATTTTGTCTGAGCATTGGACTCTTCTGCTCCTATTCACTCTGCTAATTACCCTTTTTAGCTTGCTTTTGCTCTATTTTCACAGATTTCTTGGTTTATTTATATCTACCTATCTATAATGATTTCAGAGCCATTACTCACAGCAGCACCAGGAAACATTACATTTCCCAATTTACAATTGCAATTATGATATCCGTCAGAAACAAATGCAGCTGCCTTTAATTTTAAGCAATATTTTGATCATAATAATTAAAAAAGGAACTTATGGCATTGCACACATTAGAGAAATTAATATAATTTCCTGGCTGCCTTAAAAGGCATGCAAAGCAGTGGTTGCTGGGTGAGAGATACAAGGGGGGAAGTTAACTCTTTTGGTTGCTTTCACCACTCTTCAGGGCACACGTAGAGCCTTAATGATATTGTTCTTGAGAGTTAACTTCTCTGCAGGATTTAATACACGAGGTTTTTTTTTTTGGCTTTCAACTTATTTTTCTCCTACTTTCATCTTTCTGAAATTGCTGGTTATTAAAGTATTTGTGTGCAAACAAGAACATTTTCCTGTCACTGTTCATTTAGGCTTGCCTGTTTGAATGCGCAGGGACAGATGAAATCCAGTTGGTGATATTATAATCATTCCCACAATTGCACATTACAAACTCAATAACAAACACTGGCGGATCTCAGCTCTTGTCTCATTCTGCTTTACAATGTGAGTCTGAATGACACGACAGCATCTTGGGGGGGGAAGCAGGGATGCAGTTGAACAGCCGTGGAAGAACATCCCTTCTATGAGCAGTAGGGCTCATCCCATTAATTTTAATATGTTCTCTTAGCTAAGAAAGGTGCAAGTTGACTTCTGGCTGTCTTGTTGGCAGAGGCACAGGTGGCCCAGGGAGGTGGAGGAGTCACCATTCCTGGAGGTGTTTAAGGAACATGGAGATGTGGCACTGAGGGATGTGGTGAGTGGGCAACACTGGTGGTAGGTGAAGTGTTAGTTTGAATGATCCTTGAGGTCTTTTCCAACCCTCATGGTTCTGTGATTCATCCCTGGGCTGAATGATCCCATCACAACTCCCTCCACTCCCATTTCTGCCAGGGCCATAAATCATAGAATCACAGAATGGGTTGGAAGGGCTCTTTAAGACCGTTTAGTTCCACCCCCCCCCCCGCTGTAGGCAGGGACACCTGATAGCTCAGCTGACTGCAGACCTCCACCAGGGGCACGGAGATGATGAGACCACGTCACACAGTCAGTGACAAGTCACTCCTCGAAGCTTTTAATGTTTTTCTTCAAGAACGAGCGCTACAGCAACAACGAGGAAAGAGAAAAATCCATTCCAAACAGAAAAAAAGAGCCGTGCAGGAGGAAGCGCTGCGTTTTTTTATGAATTTTCCTTCAGGTTGACACCTCATTTTAGCGGCCAGTGTGCTCACATTGTTAATTCCAACCTCCAAAGGTCAGCTCAGTTAAAGGAAATCAAGCTGTAGTCAGCTTGCGCCGCACATCAGCGCTCGGAGCGAGGAGCAATAATCACTCCCTGATCAGAACTTGTTTGCCATTATCTGCCCAGTGTTGGTCTATGATATACGATGCAATTTTGGCTGCGACAGTTCAGTTCTGTGCGCATGCAGCTCTTTCCTGGTAAAAACTATACAGGATTGGGTTTTTTTTCTTTGTACTTTCTTTTTTTTCCTTACCAAGGAGCAATATTTTAAACTAAAAGGAGTTTTCAAACCGTAGTTGCCATCATTCATCTTTAGAGTCTGGGGATGGGAACAATCCCTTCATTAGACACTGAATTTTTCTCCATTACAGCACTATCTGAATGCATTTATTCGGCCATTTTTTAGAAGTCATGATGGGGCGCGGGGAAGGAAAGGACTAAATTAAAGCCAACGGGATGCGTGTGTGTAACACAGTGTATATCCTAAGTGGGCAAGTCTATAAAGACACCCAAACAACATAGATGGGTGCTCCAGGAAAAGCTCAGGGCCACCCGCTCAGAGGTGGGATGGGTGAATTCAGCCTGCTGGCAGCACACATTGAGGCCATGGGCATGCACCGTAGGCGATGCTCTCCCATCGCTGTGCGTGTCACACCATCACCCCCAGCTCCCTGCTGGTGGGATGCTCCTGGCCCTGCTGCTTTCAGGCAACGTGTGGCTGCGTCTGGGTTTATTTTCCTCCCACCTTCTCACTTGTATTAAAGAAGACAAGTCTTTCTTGCATCTTCCATAGTTCCTCAGAGGGGATTTGTAAGAACTAAACCAAAAAAGGGACCGTTTCCCTCTGAGTGCTCTTAAAAATTTAACAAAACGACGCAGCAGCTCATCACTCAACAGCAGCGTTTAGCCTTGGTGCTTAATTTCCACTGTGAATCTTTCCCTCAGAAGCGTGCTCGTGTAGCAAACAGCAGACTGAAAAACGAATGCACGCAGGCATTTGGCCTATGCAGGAGATACCGGGACATAAAGCAGGATTACGGTCCCAGAAAGCAATAAAAAGAGATAAAAAATTCAGAAGAGATCAAAGTAATTTCAGAACCAGATGAAACATTTACATGGGAAGCATGGCTTGCAAATAGAAACACAGCAAACCGTATTATCCCTTATTATTTACAAGGAGTGTCGTTATTTACCTGAGAGCTAAAGCAAGGCAAGGTGAAATGGGAAGAATGAGCTGCTTGCACATCAGGTCCCCAGTGAGTGCTGAACATGCTCACAGTAAACAAATTGTTGGGAAGGAGCAGGATGCAATTGAATCAGTTGCTAGTAATAGTCAATTAGTTGGTCTTTACGTGAACAGTCATAAGAATGCTCTTCATGGCTCAGATCTTGGGAGACACCTGGGTCAGAGAGATCACTGGCTCCTTTTGGCTTGAAATCCCCTTGTGCTGATCAGAATTGCTCCAAGTCAGCAGCCAAAGGGAAGGCGGAGCTCAGGTTTTGCCTGGGAAGGAGGAAGGGAAGCCAGAAGCGGCACAGCAGAAAGGAGCCAGCGCCCAGGTAGGTGTCTGTGCACAGAAATTGATGGATGGAGGTCTGCTGGTGCTGGGCCTCTGAAACAAAGCCCTTTGACAAAGTCTTTAATTAGGTTCAGTGCCTTATCGCCGCCGTGGGCTCTCAAGATATATCCCCACCTGAGCTGGGGATGGAGAGACAAAAGGAGAAAAATCCCAAACCCAAACCGAGCTGCGATCAATTCTAATTTGTCTGGGACACAATACATTTTTTTTTGTCTCTCTTGACACAGGCTCAGGGAGAAGCAATTTTTTAATGTCACAGCTCATGACCTCCGCCTCTCTGCCCACTTATAGGATTCTTCCCTGCCCTGGTTGGGAAATGAGGCTCCCGAAGAAGGTGCAGCAGCCCTTGGGAGATGGTTTCAGTTTAATGCCCAGCATGTTCGGCTTTGGATGTTCTATTGAAATAGAGGGAATTTGTTAAGCTGATGAGGGAAAGCTGCAGTGGAGAAGCACAATAGCGTAGTGGGATTAGGCCTGGAGTAAGTGTCTGTGCTTTGGAGGATTAATGAGAAAACCGCGATGGATTTTACATGGTGAAAAGGATTCACTGAATGCTTTAGGTGAAATGAAATTAGTCCCACTCATGCTCTCTGAGCCCTCAAGCAAGAGAGACCGGAGCCTGCCCATCGCATATACTAACCAAATCCCTTCCATCTGCTCTCCTTATGGAAAATTCCAGTGCCACAATGTGTGTCCTGCTCTCCTCTGGGCAACGTCTCCTGATGGCCATGGGTTGGTGCCAAAGGGTACACCTAGTCTGGGCAGGTCTCAGTATCTCTGACCTCAGACAGTCTAAATGCCCCAAATACTGCAGGAGAAAAGGCAAGAGAGGGCAGGCATGCAAGAAGAGAGAAAGGGAAGAACCAGTAAATCATTCCCAACCCCAACCCATCCCACCACGCCCACTGACCATGTCCCTCAGTGCCACCTCTCCACAGCTCTGGAATGGCTCTAGGGATGGTGACACCTCCCTGAGCAACAGTGTCAGCGCATCACCACTCTTTGGGAGAAGAAATGTTTCCTAATATCTGACCTGACCCTCCCCTGGTGCAACTTGAGGCCATTCCCTCTCTGCCATCAGAGTTCCTTCGATGCATCGTTTTGTCAAGAGAAGGGTTGGTGGAGTCAATCAGGACATGGCTGGATGAAATCAGGGTCACGCTGACACATGGGATCTAGTAGGGAAGACTGTCCCAGCCCCCTGAGGGAAGGATCAGACCAGGAAAATGGACCTCAGTGTCCGAGCATTGGTGCTGCGTGCAGTTGGCACTCCTCCATTGGCAGAAAGGCCATAAAGAGCAGCTCGGGCTGGCTCCTGCCTCCCGTGTGCTGCCTTCCAGCCCATCATTCTTTCTAATTAGGCACCTCTGACACACAATTAATCCTATTTGCCTTCAGGCTTTTTTATCTTTCCTTCTGCTTTTATCAGACAGGGAATTAGACTCTGTTAGTATGTAGAGTGCGTCGCCTGGACCTGGCTTATCATAGGGATTTGGAGACTTTTAAGAAGGCAGTGCCTAACCCATGATCTTAAAAGTTTCTTATGAGTAATTAATTTCTTACTCTCCTCTTCTTTTGCTAATCACACTGCTTATTTTGCCTGCGCTCACACAAGGCAGATAGGAGAGAGGGACAGAGCACTGATGGATGCTACAGAGCTGCCATACCAACCATGTGCCACTGCCAAGGTTCAGTGCAGCCTCAACCCAACCCAGACCCAAATGGTGAAGGTTTGGCTCTGCCCAGCTTGCAATCTGTCATTCCTCATCCATATTCCTCTGCGTTAAGAGATGGACTGCAGGGGCTGCCAAGGTTGAAGAGTTACAGACTGCACGTCTCAATTCACAGCCAGAGATAGGCAGCATCGCTCCTCCATCCAAGCTGTGCTTTCAGGCCACAATTTCTCCAATTGGAGAAGTGGTGGGGAATGGGGATTTTGGTCACCTCAGGCCCTGGCCCCTCTGCTTGGTTCCTGCAAAGCAATGACTAGCAACAGTGAGCATGTATTGCAGGAAGGAGCTCCTTCGCAGGCTTCCTCTGCTGCCTCTTATATATCAAACTGAAATGTAATTATCTTCACGGTGCGGGGTGTAAATCAGGGCGTGTGTCAAGGCGATTTCCTTCAGGGTTTTATTATATTGTGTAATAATATTTGACACAGGGCTTAAAGGTGCTGTTACCTGCCTAATCGCATGAAACAATTTCATGTGCAAACAGCTGGTAAGTGTAAAACTACCATCAACCAGCTCCGGGGGATTCTCTGCTTCACTCCTCTAGAGACCTTCTTGGAAAACACTCCGACAGAGAATACAGTCATGGAGAAGCTGCTGGGGCCACTCACCCGAGCAAAGCCACATGCATGAGAGAGAAGCAAAGGAAGGATGTGAGCAGCCCCAGCACAAACACAGGCCTTGGAATCTGCTTTAGAGAGAGAGCAAAGGAGCGAGTGAGACGGCAGACCTGGAACAATAGGGGTTATTTATAAGGTTGTTTTTTTATATGCATTGCAGATCATAGCCAAGAGGCATCTGCCTGAGGTCTGAATTAGTCACAGTGGGGTTGGGAGGGGAGATGGGCAGCTGGCTGAAATCACAAGTCTCCCAGTCACTGGTTTTTCTCTCCTCAGGGTTGCTGGCATTGTCAGCAATGGTTTAACCTACTTACAACAATAATCCCTGTAATAAAGGCATTTTTAAAATATCTCGTAGCCCAAATGACTGCAAGGAGGGGCATGGGAGCTCTGACTGGTTTGCCAGCAAAGAGCCAGCTTCGTGCTCTCATTCTTTCCCTGCACTGCCAGACCCCTGCCCCCTGCAAGGCAGTGGAATTCCTTTCCTGGAAGGGAGTTGGCAGGGAGCATCCCTTCCCCCAAAACCAGCTCCTCCTCGTGGCTTAAGGCATCACACATCTGGAGCGATATTAGATCATCTAGGTTTCTGAGGCATTTTGCAAAATCCAGCGCCTCTAATCCTCCCCACCATCTGGCCCCAGCCCCTCACCAGCTGCTGGGCTCCTTTTGCATACCCAGCAGTCCCTGTGCCAGGATGCTCGTCCCGTTGTGGCAAGCTGCTTCTGTGCAGAACCACAGCACTGAGGCAGATGTTGCTCCAGGCACCAGGGTAGGAGATGGCAAAGGTGATGCCTCCAGCTCTGGGTCCATCAACTTGGCAGCCAGGGATTCCTGAGCAAGAAGAAACCTTCTGACACCAGGACCAGTGGCACCAAAGCTGCACCAACGCAGCAGCAACACTGAGGATGCTGAAGGAGCACTCACTGGCTGAGCATCCTGCTTTGTGGCACTAAGCATAAGAGCAAGGTGTGCACGTCTCCCAAAGCCTGAGCTGCACAGAGAGATCCTTCAGAGGCCATAGGCAGAGCTGGCCTTGATATTTATCTGTGCTTTGTTTCCACTCCTCCGTCAAGAGCCCTCTTCTCCTGCTGCTGTTTTCAAGGTTTCCAGCTCTCCTTCAGCACATAGCTGCCCAGCCTCCTGCAGCTCACCGTCACACTCCCTAACTCTGCTAAATGAGGTGCAGACCTCTCTGTTTCCCTGGATGCAGATCTGATAGGGCGCTAGCTCAGCCCTCCCCTGCTCACCCACTCGAGGTGCTGAGCTCTGAGCAGGATCTGAGAGAGCAGGCTGGAAGCTGCCCCCCAGGGCTTCTCCCCAGGTTGGGACATGTGAGGAGCAGCAGCTTTCTGTGAGCTGGGCAAGGCTCACAGGCATCCTCCCTGCATGCAGAGCGATGCCATAGGTGCAAAACCCTATGGAGGAGCCAGGCTGAGCCTGGTGTGATCCATGGGGACATTGAACAGATGGGGTCACCTCAAACAAAGGCAGCCCAGGGGCTTTGCCTGTTCTCCTCCCCAGCCAGATTGCTCCCATCCCAAGCCATGTTATTCACGAGGGTGCTTGGGGCCCTGGTGTTGCTCAGAGGGTTTTATAGAGCTGCAAATCCCAGCTGCTCTGACAAGGAATAAACAGCAAGTGGGGGAGATTTACCAGCACTGGGCTGTGGAGCAAAAGCCTCCATGGGACCAGAGGAGAGGAAGGTGGCTGCATCCACAAGGATGTGGTCCTGAGAGGGACTGGAGCAAGTGGGGTAATGGTGCATGCAGCATGGAGGGTGACCATCAGGTGAGGAGGAACCTTCATCTCCAGAGCTGGTGCAGGATGCTGGTGTCCAAAGCAGCTGTTTCCTTGCAGGGCTGCTTTGTTTGCAGGTGGTGTGAGGGCTAAACAGGAGCTCAGGGACAGCCTGACTGATGGTGTCTCACTCCTATAAGCAGGGGAGAGGGCAGAGGGCAGTGCCTGTGTGCACTGAGCGGCCGCTTTGTGAGTGCTGCAGAGCCCATTCAGGCTGATGCAGGGCTCTTTATTCCAAACCATTCACAAAACATAGCTTGGAAATTGCACTCACTATTGCTACTTCCACTGCCACAATCAAAGCTGAAGAAATATGCAGCTCAGAGGGCTGGGAGAGGCAGCTGGAAATAAGGCTTGGGAGAAGGAAAAGGGAGAAATACAGCCAGGAAGGAGCAGGGAGGCAATGGGAGCTTGGGGGGCAGGGAGGAATCAGCACCATCCCTGCTCCATCAAAGGGAAGGGGAGAATACAATCAAATCCAAACTAAGAGGCGAAAGCAGATCTGCTGCAGGGTGCAGTAACTATCTGGGGATCCTGTTAATCCTGCACAGATCATATTAACACCAATAAAATACTCCGACGGTTCTCTCTGTAAAAATGTCAGCATTTATTAAGTTCTGCTTAAGTACGAGCAGCAGGATCACTTCACTTTTTTTTCTATGGGATTTTGCAGGGGAGAGGGACAGCCTTCGCTTTTACCATTTTGCAGAGAGAGGATTGTCTTTAAAAAAGACAAGTGACCACAGGGAGGTCTGGATGTACAGCATCCAGGCTGGTGCTGCACATCCTTCATCCACTTCCCAAGTGCTGGACTGTGGCTTTCTCTTCTCAGGACAGCCAGCCACCAGCACGCAACACAAGGACTTCTGACAAATACAGCTGATGGAGATGGGGAGCTCACATCACCCCATCACCCAGCACCTATGGGGTGTGGGGGTGATGGATGGTGGTGACCACCCTGCACAACACCAAATTGCCTTTTTTTTTTTTTTTAAGATGAGAGTTATCCATTTTGCTGCTCTAGCTACTGCTAAAGTCATGCAGGGAGCAGTCTGTGAGGGAGGAGAGGTGGTTTGGGGGGAGATGAGAGGATACAGGGCCCAGGCTGGAGGTGGGCTGAGCCCCAGGACCACAGCTGGGCTCTGCTTGTAGCAACAAGAGCAACACAGCCTCTCTTCGAGCCTCAGTTTCCCCATCAGAATGCAGCAATGAGCCCTGGAAATGGAAGAGCTGCTCTTCATGCCACAGCCCAGCTGCTCTCCCAACATCTTTCCTAAGTCACCCCAACATTCACAAACCCACGTTGAGTTGAAGGCCACCAAGGCCCGCCACCTTAGCCAGAATTCATCGAAGCCTTTCAGAGGTGGCATGCACACACACCAGAAATGGGGTGATCTCACAAGCTCCTCGCCCCAGGAAAGCCAGCACACAGTGCTACGCTTCCCCCGTTTCAATTATTTTCCACAAATGTTTTTCTAAACCCAAAGTTGAGCGAAAATGGCCCTTTTCAAAGCAAAGGACTTCAATTTAGCTAAATTGTTATTTTCCAGCCAAAGTCTGATTTTACTGACAAATTCCCAGACAGCCTTATTCAACAGCTCAGAATAACCAAGCTTTCTTCTTTTATGATGCCTCTTTCTAACGCCGAAACAAAAATCTGTATATTTTAAGCGTGTTACTGTTTGTTCATAAGCTGACATTGACTTCTCATTCCTACCCAGTGTTTTAAGTGCATTAATTTCCCTGGCAGACGTTGTCAAACACGCATCCCCGTGTTTGCATCCCGGCTGCCAGCTCTGAAAAGCACGTTTTATTTCCAGTCTGACCCACTGAGCACTGATTGCAAACAACGATTTCTTCTGCTTTCCCATCATCTCCGCTCTGCCCTCCTTTTTGCTTGGAGTTTATGGTCACTGCCTCTGGATTGTGTCATTCTTTGTCTTTGTTCCGTGTTTTAACCTTTGTTAGAGACTCAGCCATTGTGCAGTTTCTGCTCAGTGACCTATAATATCCTAATTTAGTTGGCATTTTGATCTTGGACTCCTGGTGAACAATCCATCATACGCAATGCTCCTCTCCCTTTCTGTTTTCATCACTTCACCACTCTTTTATTCCTTTGTACCTTTAGAGAAAGCTCTCCTGAGTTTCCTTACCCTCCCCACGTTCAGCTCTCTCTCTTCTTCTGTTCTCCTTAGGTTAAAGTTGCTTTCACCCATTCACATCTCTCTCTTTTTCCTTCTGCATCTCCCTCCCACTTTCCAACCCTGCTTCTCCCTCCATCCCTCAGGTCACCCATAGGTGCTGGGATGCAGAACACACATACGCAACCTCTGATAAGGAAACTGCTCTTCTGCTGGGCGATATTTGTTGGGAGATGATGTGGAGCCCATGAGAACGAGCTTTGAGGAGTGATGCTTCCCACCCTCTGAGGACCAGCAGCAGGTGTATGCACATACTCCTCACCATCACCAGAGGGAGTTCCTAGTGCTCACTTACATTTTCTTACCAGACGCTGATGGGAAGGAGAACTAAGCAGCTCTTGGCTCGTCCCAGCACTGGAGCCCTGCTCTGCATTGCCACTTACTAGCAGCAAAGAGAGGACCTGCACAGCTCCCCACAGCCTTCAAAAAGGATCCTCTCACAGCAGGGAGTGCTGCAGCACCCAGCAGGTGCCCCAGGGAGCAGGGCTGGAGCTCTTCAGTCCCTCTCCTGTATTCCCCACCATCCCCAGTGGCTGGAACTAATTGTGATATTCAATAATTAAGACAGTATTTGGAACCTGAACACTCAGAACAGGATTGCCCCCAGTTTGCCTCCCCTGTTCCCATCGGCTTTGGCTCACCAGTGTGTTCCTCTGCCTGGGAACCCCATGGGGAACATGCCCACATCTCCTCCAGCCACAGGGACATGAATATTGCAAGGGCTGGGAGCCAGTTGTTCCAGGAGGGCTGTATGTGCTGATGTCCCTCTCCAACACAGCAGCAGGCTCTTGGTCTCTGGCACAGATGAGCTAGAGATGCTGATCCAGTCAAGCACTGCCCAGGCAGCATGAAATACCTTAACCACAGCAGAGCACAAAGCTGGCTCTAGAATGTGAGCAGCCTAGCAAAAAGAGAAAAAGAGCCAGAGGGTTTAAATCTTCTGCAACATGGCCTGAGAACTGCTAAGATGCTGGAGGTGATTAACAGAGGAGACACAGCAGGTGCATAGTTTAGAAATGGGTGGAGGGTCCTAACGAGGACAGCCACCTGCTCGCCTTTGTGCAGCTGGGACCACAGGCACCATTCCCAAAGGGGTACAGACCCACACAGGGTGTGCTGCGTGCCATGTGCCTGCAGTCCTGTCCTCCTCCCCCTCGTGCATCAACTCAGCCAGCTAAAATAGCATCACGGGGCACACTGCATTTGGCCACATGTGCCACCCATGTGCAGAAAAAGGTGTGCGCTGCTGCAGCAGCAGCTCCCCGTCTCTTCTATCACCACGGTGGCATTGTAATGATAACATGAAACAGGAAGATAACACCGAAGGGAGGCAAATAAAGCCCTTTTTTCCCCTCTCTCTCCTGTTTAGGACGCAATGCCAAGCGCGGCACACAGGCCTATCAGATCTGTCAGCACAACTGGCAATGGGAGCAAGGGGAAGGTGCTATTGTGCGAGGCGCTGCTTGGCGGCTCCTCTGCTGGCTCAGGGAAGGAGAGAGAAAACAGAAGCAAAACAAGATGCAGGCGTTCAATGGGAGCCAGAGACATTTGTTATCAAAATGGAAATGCGTCTCTTTGTTGATGAAGGTGTATCTGCTTCCCATTGTCTCTGGTGCCAGCCCAGTGAAAGGCTCCTTTGATGGCTCCGTGTTTGTGCACCGGCTATGAAATTGCTTTAGAAGACAAAGGGAGCACGTGTTTATTGGTAATGAAAAGGAGGTGAGGGCTCCGTTTCTCTAACCCCAGCTCGCCACACAAGTGCAATTTCCCCGGGAGCAGCTGTCAAAGGCTCACGGAGAAAATTGGAAGGCTGAGGGTGGATGGAGGCTGCTGGTGCATGGTGAGATGCACTGCTCTTTTGCAGGACTAATGTGGCCATCTGCTCTGCTTTAGTGCTCTGGTCCAAAAGGCAGTGCTCCAGTCCAACAGTTGGAAGCCCTTCAGCCACAAAGCACAGCATTGGGCCGTGGGGTGCTGGAATGGGTTCTCTTGGTTGGAGGAGGGAGAAAAGAAACCTAGAGCTGGTTGATCCTATTGCTTGCGGGTGTGCAACTTACTGGCTTGCCTGGGCCACACTGAGTAAAAAGAAATTGTATTGGGCAGGGTAGAAAATAAATAGTATATCTCATGGAATGGAAACATAGAATGGCTTGGATTGGAATGGATCTCAAAGGCTGTCTAGTTCCAACCTCACTGCTGATGAATATAAGTAAGAAAACTAATTTTTTAATAACCCTTGGAAGAACCCGAGGCTTGAACACCTTTCTACTCATCCCATAGAGGCTCAGGAGGGAATGCACCAGGATGCACAAAGCCAGGAGAAGCCACATCTGGACACACTCCTGCTCATCACACAGCAGCGGTCCGAATGGGAAGGCGCTGCTGTCCCCACCTCTCCTTCTCGGTGGTGGTTGCGTTGCTCTTTTATCTGCACACAGGGAGGGCTTTGTGGCAGACGAATGCCGCAGCAATTTCACACAGGGCCTTATCAGCACTCACACACAGTGCTGGGCCGTAGGAAGCAAGATGGAGCGTTTGCATGTCTAACAAGCGGGGTTAAACGCTGCTTCTTTTTCTCTCCCCCCTCTTCATTTTTCTCCTTATTGCTCCTTCCTCTGCCTTACTTCCTTCTTGCTGCTCACAGCACCGCTGGCTTTAAGAGCATCCTGCCCGGGCTGCTGCTTCTAAAGGTGTTAATTTATTGTACTCCGCTCTTTATTCACTTATTGGTTTATTAAAACTGCCCGAGGTGATAGAGCAAAACCTCTGCTCTCCTTCAATCCGTCAGCAGCTTTCTGGACAGGGCACAGGCATGCAGTGGTGTGCCTTGCTGAGGAGCTGTGCCCTCATCTGTGGGGCTGGGAGCAGGGCTGGCTCTGCATGCTGTCTCCAGGACACAGCATCCCCAGCCCCACTACCAGGCTCACCCAGTCCTGCCTCTGCACAACCAGCACCTGCAAAACCACAGCCCCCTCTTCAGCCCTCTCAGCAACTGCCAATGCTTTCATCCTTCTGATCTGCCCTCCAGCTCAGCCACAATTGCTCAGAACACTATTACAGTGACATAGCTTGTTACAGATGGCACTGCCTGCCACATGGAAGTCAGCGGCACGGAGAGGAGCGATTAATGATAATGGCTGACATTTTACATGGCGACTCCCGGCCTCGGCACTGGAGCTGGAAAACCAGCTCTGAGACAAGCACAGTGCAGCAGGTGGGGGCTCAGCACCCAGATCTGCCAAACAGCCTCAGAAATTCCCACTTCCACCCCTAAGGCTGCCCCAGACACTGCTGATGTATGTCCCGCTTCCACCCGTGCAGGGGAACCCATGTGTTGATGTCTCCACTCTCGGTGATGTGCCTGAAACATCTTTATCAAAACAGAGACCTGTCTCAGCTGACCCGTAATTTAATTTTCTTCCCTTCTCAGTCAGACATGAGCAGCTGGGAGGGGCCTTGGGGGAGCATCACATCCCTCCCTCATTCACAGAAGCACAGTCAATTGCATCCCTGTGCCATTGCCACACACTGGCTGGGCTCACCTTCAGAAGCCCCTGAGGAGGAGATGTGATGACTCCTGGGTACCTTGTTCCCACACCTCCCTCCTTTCACAGCTTGAAAGCTTTGCCTTACACCTCACCTCAGTTGCCTTGTCACATTTTTTTTTTCGTCTTTCACTTATTATGGATAAATAAGCCATGAACCAAGCAGTTGTCCTGCACACCAGGACGAACTTTTAACACCATCCATAGGGAACAAGCCCCACTCAAAACTTCACTATTTTTTTCTGTTTGTTTCTGAGCAGGAAGCACTTGAGATGAAGACCCAAGACCTAGAGATAATTGATTAGCATGAGCAAGAGGCATTTAAGCAATGTGTTGATTATAAACCAGCACTCCAGGATCTGTGCTCCCCCAACCACCGCAGGGCACAAAGCTCCTGACTCACACGTCAGCATTCCGGGCAGAGTGGGCTGAATAATTCATTGCTAACCCTACAAATTTGGCTTCTGCTCCCATCTGTGAGCTCTCCGCATGGAGATGTCTCTCCCAGAGTCTATTCATTAGGTGAGGTTGCTCATGAAAATGGCAGAGGGACTCCAGGCGTGAAAGCCTGGCCCTGGTGGAAAGTTTGGATTTGCTTTGCTTTGCTTTGCAGGAGGAATTCATTGCAAAATCTCAGGGCTGCTTTGGATTGGCCACGCTGCTCACATGGCAGCATCTGCCTCCTGAGGAGCTGAACTCAGCCTGGAATGAGTTTCCAGGGTGAATAAGAATATCACATTTGATTTCCACTAATGTTCTATAACACTGCTTAAAATTCACGTCTCCCCGACGGACGGATCCATCCATCTATCTGTCTATCTATCTAATTTTGTTTCTAGAGCACCCATCACTGCTCTGTCTAATTATTAATTCATCCACTGGAGTGGTTGCTGCGAGCTCACATCAAAGGCATGTAGATACAACCGGAGTCAATCAGCTGAACAATGCAAACAGATCTTGTCTGCAGTCTGCTGGCCAAGATACTTCCCCTCATCTAACCCTATAGGGCTGGAAACCTTTATCTGGGACTATTTTTTTTTTTTTCCCAACTGCTGAACCACTTTCACAAATCCAGAAAAGGACAGGGGGATGAAAAGAGATGGCAATAGAAATCTGCTCCAGGGTGACAAAACTGTGCTGGAAAAGGTAAAATTTGCTACAAAGGAGTGGAGAGATTTTGTGTGCACTGCAGCCCCTCTGCACGCCCAGGTGCTGTGCCAACAGCAGACAGTGAAAAAAAACAGTGTGGCTCGACACTGGATTTCCAACATGCAGAAGGAGTTGATAATGCCTTGAGACAAGGCACCAAGAAAGGATGAGATCGTGTCTTGAGACATATAAAGGAAAGCAGCAGAGAGAAGGGATTGCTGGGCTTGTTTGGGGGATGACGAACCTTGCAGAGAAGGAGCAGGCGTGGGCATCAAACAAAAGCAGGGGCTGAAAGGGTGTCTGATGTCTGCAGCTAAAAACAGCAGCAGAAAGAGGAGGAGGGTGCTTCAGTCCTCGAGGTAAACGGTGACAGAGCGGGAGAGCAAACACAGAAAAACCTTTGTGGCCACAACTGGGCCTTAAAGAAGGAGCTGCTGTCTGCCAGAGCCACCAGGTGGGGGTCCAAAGGAGGATGAGGAGGCACAGCCCATTTGGAGAAGGGACTGTGGATGCAAACATAGGTGGTGGGCAGCACCACTGCATCCACCGACCTCAGCACGGATCTCCGTCCCTCTTCCCACAGCCCCGAAACCTGAAGGGAGGATGAGGAAAGCACATTGAAGGGAGGATGAGGAAAGCACATCGAAGGGAGGATGAGGAAAGCACATCGAAGGGAGGATGAGGAAAGCACATCACTGCTGGCAGACACTGCCTGAATGAGTCACCCTCCCCTCACCCCGCCGTCCCCCCAGGTGACACTACACGTGGGAGGATAAATATAAATAAAGAGGGGGATGAAGCCGGAGCATTTTGATGACTCATGTAATATTCATTTTGAATTAACTCGTACATGATTCTATAAAAAAGATACATTCCATGAGATTATTTTTGTGAGCTCTAATTTGCTGCTGGCAAGGAGCAGCGTTTGGGTCTTTTATGGGTATTAGTTCCATAGTGTATAGCAGGAGGCAGAGGAAGTTTAATTATGATTCACTGAGCCACATTGTGGGTATGTTTTAAAGCCACTTAATTAGCGTAGAAATATACAGCTGTAATTATCCTGAAATATGGCCTAATTAACCTATGGAAAACCCATACACACGGCTCAGGAAACTTGGAAGTGTTAATAGTCTATTAATACACCAGAGCTGACAGCCTGTCACACTCATGGGGAGCAGCGAGGCAGAATGAGAGGAGATTTCCTGCTGGGACAGCTGTGGAAGCAGAGCTGGGACTGTCCCATGTCCTGTGAGGGACAGTGGCACGTGTGACACAGGTTGGACACACTGTTCCGACAGCTCCTGGGCAGCAATGATGCTGTGGAGCACCCCAGTGCATCCCCTTCCTTCAGTTCTGTCCTCTTCTCACACTGCAGGGCAGCTCTCAGCCCCATTGGCACTCAGGGGGCTCAGGAAGCACTCAGGGCATCTATGATGCATTGGCCACGCTCTGTAGTTCCTCTTTCTCTGGAGCTGGATCTCATTTCACACTGAATGGGGCCGTTCTCTGCTGGATGAATTCCCAGCCCTGGAGCACGAAGTGGATCATCATGGAGATAGCCAGAGCACGGCCAAAGCAAAAAGGTGATGGCAAAAGGCCTCCTGTTTATGCCTGGGTGTTAAACCTGATAAAAAGCAGGAATAACCAATTACCACTTCGTGTCATAGGGTTTCCCAAACAACTGGCAGACCCGACATTCCAACTCTTTGAACAGCACAGGTAGGGGCCTTAGCAAAGCCAAGCATCCAATGGATGCCCTGTCCCTCATCCCTGGCATTTTATAGATGGGGAAACTGAGGCACACCACTGGAAATTTAACTCCCTGATTGCATTTTCCTTCAGCTATGCCCTGACAATCAGATCTTGGCTGGGGAAACAGCCTGATTTTAATAGAGCATCATCTGTCAGAAAGGGATGTTGACTTCCACTCAAGCTCCAGGAGCAGCAGCAGGACTGTTCCTGTGCAGAGGATGAATGCAGTGAGGTGGGGAGAGAAGGGAGGATGAAGGCAGCTGGCACGGAGCTCTTCTCTAGGCAGAGCACATCCCCAAATATTCACTGGCGTCTGCGTCCTTTGGTGATCAAAGCAAGAGAAATTGAATCCGGCTGTAATCATCCACAGGATAGTTTGCTTAAAATTCCCCTAATTATGGAAGTGCAGAAAATTACCGCTCCATGGTGCTCTGAATAGGAAATGGAAGGTTTCCACAACCCAGTTGCCACCACTGTGACTTAAAGAGAAAAGGCAAGGGAGGGCCAGGGAGAAGGAGAGGGAGAAAGAGATAAATGGACAGTGTGTGCGGAGGGCAGGGAGGGGAGAGGAAGACCAAGAGAGGAGGATAATTAATTGCCCCTATCCCACTGCCTGGAAGGTCACCAGTTTTGGAGGGCTGTGAGCTGAAGAGGGAAATAGAAGTGCTGTGAGCTGGTCGTTGCAATTCTGCCAGCACACACATGACTGTACCACAAGCAGTGCTTCATCCAGAGCTTCTGCTTGGATCTCAAAAGGCTCTTCCCAGTGCCATTCTGTCTGATATGCACAGAGCCACTCAATTGCATCAGCAGAAAGGTGTCTGTGTGTCTCTCTGCCCGTGGTGTCAGTTTGTCTCTTTGCTCTCAGGGTGAAGATGGAAAGGGACCCAAGGAAGGCTCTTGCTCAACTGAAGAAGGTCCTCAAAGCACCACAGTGCTCTCCTTCAAGCACAAGCACTGCCACGGTCCCACCTCTGCACGCATCCTGACTCTTGTTTGAATGGAGGTGTCTGCAGTTCCTGGCAATAACACGGGACATTAGGTTGCTGATGACTTTGCATAACAAGAGGATTGCAATTAACGTGACGATTCCTTGTATTCGAGCACGTTGGCATGGGTCATGAAGCCGGTGTAACACAGTGATCCAAAGGGAGTTATTTATCTGGCTGTGAAGGAGCTGCGTTCCTGCTTTCTGCTGCAATGTCAGCCATTGCCATCTCGTGCCCACATGCCACCAAGTGGACAACGTCTTGCTTTGCACACACGGTGTGCCCAGTCTGACACCTACCCAACGCTGTCAGCTCCTGCATTGGAAAAGCCAGGGTCTCTGCCCATATGCTTGCCATCACATCCGCACAGACCTGCATGCCCAGCACCATCATCTGCCACCTACCGTAACGGAACCGATGTTTCTGCACTCCCTTCTCCTCCACCTCTCCTTCTGTAGCTGTAATCAGTGGCCAGCAACAAATGAGCGGTGTTTATCATTACTCTGCAGTTAAGCAGCTCGTGGTAATTAATGCAGACACACCTGAAGGTTTGCTGGCAGGTCCCCAGGGCTCCTGCTGTGCCGTAGGAGAAGCGGTACCCCATCACAGCAGTGCTCCCTTGGGTGTCTGGATGGAGGTGCACCTCTCTGGGTCTTCCCATTGCCCATTCTCATTGCAATTCTGGTCCACGGACCATGCATGGGAAGTGGAAGAAGGAAGGATGGGCAATGGGAAGACCCAAGACTCTTCACGTATCTCATTCAAAGCCTGTTGAATGCAGGGTTCTAAAGACTTATCGCATGCTGCTGCACAGTCATATCTTTCTGTTTCTTCAGCCCATGATTTTTCCCCCAAGCTGTGTGTTTCGTAGCCAATACAGTCTGTACCTGGCTTTGCATAACTCCAAATCATTTCATTAATGAAAAAAAACAACCAAAAAAATGAGCCATTATAAAACAAATATACCAAATACGAACAGCTAATCTTTCCCTTATATTGCAAGGATTAAATAAGCAGAACTATCAGCAGAAAGTATTCCAGACACGTTGGGCTGCCGTAAAATTTAAGAGGTGAACAGTTAATTTACATATTCCCCAAATGCAATAGGGTGACACTTTTGAAATTAAAAACTGACGATACAAATGGCATTTAAAGTTCATTTAATATTATTTGTTAAAATTCCACTGACAAATCTGTCATACGTATAGCAGATCCCATTACTGGAAGAAGAGAGAAAAGAAGCAATTGAAATCCAAACCTACCCCTACACTGAAGGGTCTATTAAGACAGTAGATGAGAATTTGCGTTATCAAATAACCCTAACAGGAGGTTTTGTAAGTGGAAATGTAAACTGCAGAAGGTTCTAAATGGCAATTTCTGAGGATAACTAGCTTTAGGAACAGACCTGACTATGTTTCTCCTGGAGACAAGGAGGAAATGTTTCCCTGGGGGACTGGGAGTACCCAAACAACAGAAGTGTATTTCCAAAGAACAAATCTGCACCCGCCCAGGGTTAGGTTGAAGAAGTGCGGTTGGATGGATAATGCAGTGCTGTGGGTCAGCTGTGGGCCCAGCATTTGTTTTTCTTCCTCTGAAACTCTGAGGAGGGCTCATTCCTGGTCTGCAGGGCTGGCTTCCCTTGGGACACACTGACAGCTCTGCCTTCGGCTGTCTTGCACCTAGGACAATACTCTCAGCCCTTTGATCCTGTTTGCAGCCACAAACTCTCTTATTTAATGACTGGTCCAGGATCTCATCTACTGTAGGAGCTTCATCCCACAGAGACTGCTGTTGGCTCTTCCAAAAAACTCCCCGGGGTCTCAGAACCCTGGAGAATTAATGTGATGATGAAGAACATGATTCCCACTGGCCAGAAAGATGTAGAGCAAGACTCTTTCCATGCAGCAAGGAGCATCCTGATTTAAGTGACAGGGAGTTTGTGCACCATCTAAAAGAAGATAGATATTTGGACTCCTTTTTGTTCATTTATTTATTTCCCCCTTACATAAATATGGAAGGGAAGCATTGCAGGTGAAATGGCGCATGGAAATTAATCTAGTTCACAGTCCTCATAAATATTAACAAGCTGGTAAATATGTAACCCTATTTCTCCTTCCCTCTGCGTTCATTTCCTCCAGGTCATCCTCAGCAGGGGAGGTGAAGTGGCCATGGTCAGAAGGGGTGACCATGGAACACCCAGCCCTGGGGATGCTGCAGGATGCTCAACCTGTTTCCTGCAGGACAACCTCCTGCTGGAAAGAGAAATACCAGGGAAAAAAAAAAAAGAAAAGAGAGATTTCTTCTTTTCTTTCTTTCTTTCTTTTTTTTTTCCCCATTCTTTCAATTCAGGAGAGCATCTACCTGCTCTCTCCTCCTTCAGTAATTTCACCAAATAAACAACAGAGTGAGAAATTAATAGACGTTTTCATTTGCACTATAATAAAGTGTGCGTAGCGGGCAAGGACAGTGCAGGAAAACTCCATCTAAAGATCAAAGCAGCAGCCTGGTGTCTGATGGGCTCGGTGGCAATGCTTGCCCTGAGCTGGGCTAGAGTTCAGTGCCAGCAGAGTGAGAAGGGACACATGGAAGGAAATGCAGAATTGAGTTTGTGGTGTAGATTTTCGAAGTAGCAGCACTAGAAAAGCAGCTGGATGGAACCACTGGGCGACAACATCCCAGAGAGAGTGGCCACAGCTATAGGAAGTGGGAATATATGGGCAGGGCTCCCATATGGGCAATGGAGTGGGACCAAGGGGACACAGGGACAGCAAGAAGCAGAGACCTGCAGACGCTGCACTGCTTCAGGAGGGATTGCTTCTCCAGCAATGAGCACCTGTGTCTGCTGGTTTGATTCCACGTGCCCGTATTTTCCCCTGCAACAGGGTAAATGATGGAGGCTTGAAAGCAACCGTGCCATTTTCTGCCATCTGATCTTTTCCTGCCGAGATTTATGGGAGATGGCACCCTGTATTTTGGTGTTTACATGGATCGCTGCTCAATTGGAACCTGTCCTGTTTTCAAGAAGGGATTCCTCCTTTTTTTGGCAGAGAAAATGGGTTTGTTTTCAGATCTAGCCTGTGTGAAAGATCACACGGCTGCGAAGAAAATCTTGAATGGGTTCCAAATGGTGAAAATCATGAAGGCAGATTTGTACCAAAACCTCTAACATTTGCAGCTTCAGATATTTTCAGCAGGGAAAACCCTCCGCTTGGCGAAATTTCATGGAGAAGACATATTTCACTGGCACGAGCTTTCCCAAAAGACAAAATTGTGAATCATATACAAAGGAAGCAAAAAAAAAAAAAAAAAAAGGAAAAAAAGAAAAAAGGCTATTGAGGCATTGCAGAGCACTGCCATGTTCGTATCCTTGAGCAGCTCCCCAGAAAGGCAGTGCAGGGAGCCAAGGTTGGCACAGGGAGTGCATCAGGTGAGGGTGCAGAGGTGCATGCAGAGAGATGTGGTGCAGAATGAGAGAAGCAGAGGGGACAGATGACAAAGGTGGCAGAGCTATTTGTGCCCAATCTACCATGAGTATTCTGATCTTGGAGATGGAATGATGCCCCATCCTAGCACCTGCCCTCTACCCCAGCACTGTGCTTCAGGTCTCATTGTGCTCCAATATTCCCTTTCACCACTATTGGGTGACCCATCCCCTCCGTGCTGTTGGGCCCCTTAGGAAGTGTAGAGCTTGGGAGTAATTGCTGTATCGTGGGCTGACACCTCTAAAAAGGCAGCTCGGGTCTTAGCAACAGAAAATCCAGAGGCAAAGCTGGAAAGCTATTAATGTTTAACACACGAGGAAGCTGCTGTCTGTCAGATGCTCCCATCACCCCAAGCTTGGCAGGCAGAACGACGTGTTAGCACATCTGAAGCTGCCGAAGGGTTTGATCAGCCTGACATATCATCTCCCCTTCTGCTGCAGATCCGGTGCATGCACAAAGAGAGGGACCTGGTGGGATGAACACAGACAGAATCATGGGCAGCTCCTGCGCCCTTTTGGGTGAAGACAGTTGGTGGTGCAATGGGAGCTCAGGGGCTGCAGTGGGTGGTGAAGCAAAAGACAAATGCTCCTTGCTGATTCCAGGGAAAAAAAATATAAATAAATTAGATTTAAATGGACTGAAGGGCCCTCCTTGGCTATCCTCATGTCTGAGCACTTGTCTTGTCACGTACTGAGCGTTCAGTCTGTTTTCTAAATTTCTGATCCTGTTAAATTTCTCACAGAGGAATCATTTCTCTGACCCCTGAAGACCTCAGTTAAGCTGCTGACAACAAGTTGGCTTTCCTCCCTTCCTCTTACAGCTCTTTAGATATAATCTGTTGACCCCCAATAGTCTTCAAACTGCAGGTTGAAAACCACTGACCTACAGCACTTTGGGGTCTGCCACTTGAAAACTGCTTTCTGACATCAGGGATTGGAAAATGTGCTACAGATCCTATATTCCTTTATGGCATCACACAGCCCTGAGGGGAAGTGGCTCAGGCCAAACTAGGAGGGCACACTCAATAAAGTGCACGAGGTTGGGACCGCTCATTCCCTTTGTCAGCCTGGAGACACGGCGACCCATAAACACAGGTGAATGTGCCCGTCTATCTCTGCAGCAGGCAAGGAGAAATTGGATTTTGTTGTACCTGGAGCAGCTGGAAACTTGTAGTTTTTAGCTGCTCTGCTGAGTGCTTTCAGGCACTGCTAGTTCACATGAGAATCCAGGAGATTCAAGCTAAAAGTTAAGTTAAAGGTTAAGATATCGCTATGGAGACAGAGGCAGTGAATATGCCAGTATCAGCCAGGGAATCCCTTAAAGGGATGCAGAAATGGGGTTACATATAGAATCATTAAGGTTAGAAAAGACCCTTAAGATCATCTAGTTCAACCCATCACCACCACACCCACTAAACAATGTCCCTTGGTGCCGCATCCACTCTTTTCTTGAACACTTGCAGGGATGGTGACTCCATCAGCTCCGTGGGCTGGTGGAGTTTCATATTGCACAAGCCCTAGAGCACCTGAAATACTGCCCAATCCATGCTCCAAGCCAGCACTTCTCCAGAGCAAACCTGCAAGATGGATGACCCTGCTGCAATTCTGCAGGACATCCATCCGGATGGAGGAATGCAGCAGAGACTCAACAAAGCTTTTTGCATCCAAATTTATGGCAAGAAAGGGTGCAGAGGAGTAGGGGTGGGACTGCACAGAGCTCTGACTCCCCTGGACCATGGCATGCTGAGCCTTGGCCAGAAGGAGCCATTGATCGGCGTGACAGATGGGGGCTTAAAGGAGGAAAGTGTGCCAGATCAATATGCAATCCACAGTACATGAATCACTCCAGCTTTTCCAATTTATTCAGCTTCAAATCAAACGAGCTAACGAAAGATAAATATATAGCCATGGGGAGGCTTGGAAGGGGAGGGGGAGAGGAAGGCAGGTGGGGGAGGCAGACTCATATGGGATAATTAACTAGCTCCTATCATCCTGAAAAAGCACTAAGCCAGTAAATCTATGAGAAGGAGAATGCTCCAGAAAGTCATAACTGGTGTAAAGCAGAAGCTCTGGAATCCTCTCCTCATCTCCAGGGATGGCAGAGCTGCCCCCAGGGCATGGCACAGCCCCAAACTCAGGGTGGGGATCCCTGTTCCATGGCACACTGGGGTTGCAGCCTCTGCCCTGCACACCCAGATCACCAGCTGGAGGCCAACAACACCGCCTGGTTCAGCTCAATAGAGGAACCCAAGAAAACCTCTTTCCTGGTGATGAAGCAGACAAACTCTGTATTTACCTTTTGGATCAACTTGAAATGTCCTTATGTTCAAGTCAGAATATTTAGGTTGGCTCTGGGGATTGCCCTGCAGATGGCCGACCCCTTTGTTGCACTGTTTTCTTTGGGGTGGAAGCTATCATTAGATGACAGAACGTGGTTGTAAGACGAGAGCTGGTGAAGTTTAGTCAGACACAAGAAATGCCATTTCTGCCTTTTACAAAAGCGAGCGTTTAGCGCTCAAATATGTAGACATGCCACAGGGTTTCATTATCCCTCAGACCTTCATTTTAGGCATTCATTTGCTATTTACACAAAAAAGAATACGGTTGCTGGGAGATCACATGCCCCTGCAGGCTCTTTCCCAGCACTCTGTCCCCCCCAGCCATCCAACCACCCATGTTGAGGGGTTTCTCAGCCAAGAGATCTCTGGCTTTGCAAAAACGAATGCCGTTCCACTGCTCCAGCACCCTGATTAATTACTGATCTAGTAGGATTTGCTCTGCTCGTTATCAACTTCATTAACAGGATAGTGACAGGGAGGGGGAAGGATTTGAGGGAGGGATTCAGGAGTCTCAGACAACAAATTCTGTTTGTTTTATTGTGGAAATATTTGGAAAAGGCCCATGCTAGCTTCTTTCCGTCTCTGCTAATGTCTTCTGCTCCTCTATTTGTGTTCCAGCTTCCCTTGCCTTGTTGTCCACACATTGCTGGCGGTGATCACACGGTGTGGCTCGTACCTTTGCACCATTTTTAGAGCTCCACTTTTTGCTCTTCCCCTGTACGACTGCTCTCTGCCTCCCACTGCCTCCTGCTCAGTGCTCAGTGCTGCAGAATAAAACCACCAGGAAGCAAAGGAGAGAGGGAAGGGAAGAGATGGAGCAGGAGGCAGACCCACAGGTGCTGAAAACCTCGCTTTTCAATTCTGAGCACTTCCTCTCCCCTAGGCCCGCACAGGCAGAAAAGTCAGTTTAATTAAAATTACATTAATTCTCCTCGTACTGAACCGATGGGTCTCCTGGAGCCACCTGTCTGCCAAAGCCATGCGTGTGATGCTGTGCAAGGTGTGATTTTGTCATTGCACATGGAGATGGTGCCCTGTGCTGGGCACATGGTCCCACTCCAGCCCTCGTGCTCTGGGATGGACAGGAGGACAGGGTAGGAAAAGATTTCTCTTACACAGATCCATCTGAAATTGAGATAGGAAACCAAAGTATTGCCAATTTTCCCAAGACGGCCAATTGAAATCTAGTTTAGGTTGGGTCACTCCACACTTCACTCTGATAGCTTTAGATTGCTCCATTTCAATTTTGTGCTTCGGGGCTTTTTTAAAGCTTACAAGTTTAAACTTTAAGTGAAATGGAACATTTCAGCTAAAACTCTCCCAGACTTTGTGTCTGGATAACTTGAGGCTGGGGTGCCGTGATAATTTCCAAACTGTGTTTTTCCACCCCAGGAAATTCATCACGAATGCTTCCAAAACCCGAATCGTTCTGTTGCAACAAATCAGCGCTTTTCAGTGATGGAGAAAAACACATCTCAGTGCAAAATATTGCCACTGCCTCAGCCTGTCAGAGGCGATCTCACGCTCTCCATTCTCCTGCCAGGTCTCTCAACCCCTCCTGACCACAGCACACTTTGCTGCGTATTCAGAGAGAATTTCAGAGAGTTGGAGTGGCATGGAGGGAAAAAGGCATTTTCTTGCTTTCAAGCTGAGCCTGCAGTTGCAGACCTAGGTACAAGCTCATCTTCCCCTACACAAGGTGCAGCTGTTTTCTATCACAGCCTCAGGATGTCTTCTTGCTTGCTGTCCTCTTTGCTATTCCAACTGGGAGCAACTACTGCCCAGAGATGTGCTGAGGAGGGGAGAGGGGTTTTGTTGCCATGTCAGGATTTTTAATTTCCCCGTGTGGTGATGCTATCGTGGCCCTGACAGTGCACTAAACACGCCTTATCTCTCTGCCCGTGGAAAAGCAATATCAATTTTGTGGCTTTAAGGGCTGGAGCGAGAACAATGCGCTGTGCATTGTTAAACAAGCCACCAGCCCTGTGCTGTACAAGCAGAACAAGTGTAGTCAGTGATAGGGACTTGCAGCATAATTACAGCTCGTTGGTAAAGCATGAAACCTTCCTTGTCGCCCCTGCCTCACCTTGAGCATCCTGCTCTGCAGCAGCTGAGTGAAGTGGGACACAGGCTGGGAAGGCTCTCCATCCATACATCCACCTCCCGCTGCCTCCTCTGGGGCTTTGCTCTTTGATAGAAGCTCCCATGTTCCCCCAGCAGCTGGGACAGAGTGTGGGCTGCCCCAGTACACACCGGTGTGCCTGCAGCTCCTGATTTATACAGCGGATCATCCTGCGCTGAAGCCTAATTGCTTCTCTTAGCAGACAGATTCACAGAATGAATACAGTGTTTTGAAATGTTGAATAGCAGCTGTTGATCGGTAGTATCTCCGGAGCAAGGTCAACTGCTATGCAGTAAAACTCTATCCTGTCTTTCATATCCCACCAGCTCCTCTCTGAATACCAAATGCAACAGCTAACTCCAGAGTTTCCTTGGAGAGCATCAGGACAGGATGTGTGCTCTGGGCATTGCACTGTCCCCAGCCCCAGCACAGCTGGTAGGGGAGCAGGCTTGGCATGAATGCAAAGACAGCCTCCAAAGGGTTAAGGGCAGCATCTCCATTGGCCAAGAAAACAAAGTAGGGATGATTTCACAGGCTGGAGAGCAATTTCAGCGTCCACTCAAGCTTTGTGCCACTCTCTGAAATCTCAGTGCACCCCAACTAGATCAGAAATTGGTTTACACTCCCTTCTATGCATTTATGAGTTTGTAAAAGTTGATCTATTTTATTCTGTTGCTACTCCTCAATACCACAGCTGAGATACCTACTGAGAATAGAACTAGGATTCAGTATAAAGTTACCTAAGCAAAGTCACTGCTAGCGGGGTTGCTGGATCAGACAGTATTTCATTTTTTATTGCACTGTGAGGTAACACCTTGGCTGTAGCACTGACTTTGGCCCAGCATCTGCTGGGGGAGTCTGGAGCCGTGGTCAGGTGCAGTCAGCAGAAAAATTGCTTTTCACTTCTCGGAGGGCTGGGTCTCACCTGGAGGGTTCCATTTCTCACAGGGTACCACACTGGCTCTGGCTCACAGTAGAGCTGTGGTTCCCCTTCTCCTGTCACTGCTGGAGAAAAGACAGCAGGCTGCATGGATGCTGACTCCATCCCAAACAGCACCCTTCATTCTTCCTTCCCTCCCTGCATCTTCTTGCCCTCAGCCTCTTGGCTCCTGCCTGCCCCATCTTCCCAAACCCTTTTCTCATCTCACTTTCACCCATCTCAACCAAGAGCTTGACGAGCAAAACCCAATTGCATAACAATTTGAAAGCAACTTTGCAGTTGCCTCGTAATAAGAGGCAGAACCAGGATCATGGGTGTTTGCTTAAAAACCACGACACGCAGAAATAATTATCTCTGTTCATGGAGAAAGAGAAAAACCATATGCAGCACGTGCCCTGTTGGCCTGGCTTCTTCTTCCTGGATTCTTGGGTCGCTGTCACACTCTCCTGGCTGTTTGTGTTGTGTTGGCAGTTGGATTTGGTCATCTTTCAGTATCTTTTCCAACCTTAATGACTCTATAATTCTATGAGTGGACATGATGGTGATGGCTGGACTTGGTGATCATCAGGGTCTTTCCTGACATTAATGATCCCATGATTCTGATTCTACTTACGTCCACCCCTATGATTGATTCCCCATTGGCTCGTGGCCCCAGCTGTTCTCAGTGTTTATCAGCAGATCTGGGGAAGGGCTGTGGTTGCTTCATGCCTGCACAATGCAACACAACCGGGTTCTGGTCTCAGCTCGCTTCAGCTGACAGTACAATAATAGAACTGAAATATTAAAATCTGCCATGACATATTGAAAACTCATGTCTTTTCTCTGAATGTAAAAATAACGCTTTTTTCCCCCCAAAGCTATGCCCAAATGCAGCCACTTCTAAAACTTTCACTGCAACTTTCTCATCCAGATCTGAAAATTGCCTGTCAAATCAAGCCAGCAAATCTCAGCACTGCCCTTCCTCTGCTAATTCTGTGCCAAGAGTAGCATTCCTGCCGGAGCTGCAGGAGGAGCAGAATGAATAAACAGCATTTGCTGTCCAACCCTGCACCTTTTCCTCCAAATATGACAGCAGATAATTGCACATATTCTTAGTTTAACTGCTGATTCTGGAGGATTTTAAAGCTGAAAGGAAGAGGCCCCAGTTGAGGAACGTTTAGCCATGGGTGGGAGAGATATCCCAGGTGGCTGTACAAGGGCATGCACACAGTCTGAGTGGACAGAGGTTTCCTGCTTCACTTAAGAAAAAGTGCTTTCTTATAGGATATAGGTCTCCAAAATCTAAGGGGGTAACAAGTAGCAATTCCCCAGGTGAGGCAGCAGGAAAATGGCAGAAGTGGAAATACATGATGCCCCGTGGGGTTGGGGCTGGATGGGCACATCTGGGCCATCCCACACCTCGCAGGGTTTCAGGTTCTGCAGTTTTTTAAAGACTCCCAGTCCTGAGACACAAATCCTCCCAAAGAGATGTGCAGCCCTCCTCTGCTCTCCTAGTGCCCGTTCCAAGCCCTGAGCTGTAGCACAGCAAAGACAAACGGTGCACCTATTAGCACTGCATCAATATCATTTAAAGCCCCATTCTGAGGAGGGCCTGGCAGCCCCGTTAATGCACTTAATTTCCTTGTGTCTCTGAACGGACATAAATAATCGTGCAGCCCTAGCCCTTTCCTTCTCCATCCTCTCCAGCCAGACGGATTACCTCTTGTTCCTTCTCCAGATTTGGCTTCAGGATGCAAACACCATTTATGGTCATTGATTCTTCCAAAGGCCAAGCATATAATGTGCCATAAAATGAGATTTTGATACGTAGTGGGAGGTTAGAGCAGCTCTGTGTTGTTACAGCAGCCCACGTTCCCACACTTGGAACTCCAGCTTCTGCAGCTTGCCACTGGCTCCAGCAGAACCTGCTGTGAGGAGGGCACACGGTGACCCTGCATGGAAGAATTGAAGAATAACTTAGGTTGAAAGGGACCTTAAAGATCATCTTAGTCCAACATTTCTTCAACCCCATAAGCCTCACACATGGGATTGCCCATGGGTGAGAGGTGGCTTAATGACCCCCAGCAAGGAGGTGCAGCATCCTCCTGGCCATCACCACCTGGCTTTCAGTTGCCAACCCTGGGAGCTGTTGGGGGAGGAGAGGCCCTGGTGGAAGCTTCTGGGGGAAGAAGAGTGGAAGCTCTGCACAGACAGGCAGAGGGAACACCTCCAGGACATCTCTCCCACAGAGCAGAGATGAAACATCAGCTCAAATCTCCGTGTCGCCCAAAACTGAGAGTAGGGAACAGACTGCAAGCAAAGGAGTGAAGATTTATCATGAATTAATCACAATAGGGCATCTTTCCTCCGACTTGTATAAAACTCCTGCGTGATAATTTAGTGGTGAGAGTATCCTCTAATGAGCTTCGAGGAAACTGCAGTCGTCTTAATGGGCTCCTTAATGAAGAATCATTTAGGTTTTTATTAACACTGAGGAAAAACACATGGCGTTTGGTAGCTATTCGGAGCTGGATGAACGTGAATAATTGCTTCAAATGCTCAAACACAAGCGCTCTAACGGGCCCCTGTTTGGTGCTTTGAGGGATAGCACAAGTTTGGTCTTTGGGAAATGTATCCAGAATGAAGAGTTGATTTTGGTTCCCAAGCAGAATTTCCAGCACAACACGCTCTGTGACAAGTGCCTTTGGTACCATATGGTCCCCAGATGTTCTCACGACTAAAGATGAAGATCCAGAGGAAACTACCAGTGGATCTCAACCCTGAATCTTGCACTGGGTTTGCTGCAGGTTCAGCCAGTGCTCTCTGAGAGCAGCATTTGCCCAATCACTCCTCAATCTGCTCCTACAATGGATGGCATTGGATATTTTCTTTTTTAAGTCCTGACACAGCGTCTAATCCCATGGGAGGAAGGTTCATGTTGGTTTCAGAGGACCAGGGCCCAACCTTAGAGGGAACAGCCCATGATGTCCATATGATTTTCTCATTCCTGATCCTCCCCCAGGTTCTGAAATCCCCTCTCTGACACCAAGGCCATGGCACACCAGTTGGGATGAGCTGGGAGAGCTAGGAGAGGAATGGGGGATAAAGGTGTAGTGATGCACGGAGGTGACGCCCTGAGATGCACCCATCTCCCCCTGGCCTGAATGAGAGGCTTTGCTTAATTACAAGTTTCTTAAGAACCATCTGAATTTGCTCCCAAGAGACCAGCAGTTGAGAAAGACAGAAATAACCATGAAATTACTGTCTTAATCTGCGCTGCTTGCTGCGCAATCAGAAGGACAGCAGTTACCGTATCATTATGGAGTTAATTAAATGGGTATCTGTGCCCTTAAACATAAAACATTACCAGGAGGCACCTGCTGAGTGTTGCATTTTGGAGAAATAAACGAGACAAAAGAAGGGAGAATGAGAGAAGCTATTTTAGGTTAAAGGGGAGAAAGGAAAGGGGGAATCATCGTTGTCTTTCCTGATGTAGCACTTTGCTAGATGCCAGCAGTTGAACTTGTGCTTAATTTCCAAGATCTGTGCTTCAGTGCAGTGCAAGCAGCAAAGGAAAGCTTTTGCCAAATTCAATAGAATTAGTCAATAGTATTTCATTAATACCAGGGCAGTATCACAAGCTTTTAAGTGTGGACACAGTAATCACAATTTATTTTCAGGCTAGATCTACTCTCCCTGTACAGCTGGCAGTGAAATTAATGGCAATATTACCATTATAATTAATTTCTAACCTTGAAATTTTAGTAATGGCTGAGAAAAGAAAAGGAAGCTATCTTTAAGGAGAAACGTTCCAGGGAGGCATTATATGCAGGTGGATTTATTCCACTTCCAATTAAAAGACTAACTCTTCTGTTATTCTATCAGCTTTGATTTGCCAGCCGCTCTCTTCAGTTTCGCTGCAAACTGAAATTAGGTTCCTCTGTTTCTAATGGAGTCAACACCAGATTAAAAGGAGATTTACCCAAATAGCTGAGGAGTGCCTTGAGCTTCCTAATTCACACCAATTTGCAGATAGCAGCCCTGCAGTTTGCTTGGGCTCTCCCAAAAGATCCATCTCTCTACGATCCGGTCCAGTGCATTCATGCACAAACCACCCTGGGGTCACCAAATCGCTTTTTGTGGACGATGAGTTAAGGACCAATAGGCTGAGATCAGCAGAGATGAAAGAAAGCCAAAATTCATACGAAATCTCCTTTAATAACAGGGTGAAAAAGGTCACTGGCTGGTCAAAGCATGGAGTAGGGATTGAACCATTCTCTGTGCCAGAAAGAGAACCTGGAGTCTTGAGTGCAATAGGGACAGATGTTAGATTAGGCCATTACTCAAACTTCCACCATCTCCACCGCTAATTAATCCAGACTCCCACTCCCATGCTGTGATTTACCGTATCATCTCCTCTCTGCTTGCTCCTATTTGGGTTTCCAAGAGACATTCCCCCACCCATTGGGGTGTGATATCTTGATTCATTTTTGGCTCATTTCCCCATCATGCCTAAGTGATGGACAACGTGTCTGGAAGCCAGCACAGAATAATAACATTAACTCTATGTCTAGCGAACAGACTAAACTTAAGAGAACGCTGCCAAAGAAACCCTGAGGAGGAGAAAGTGATGAAAATATAAATGATTAGAAAGAGATAAGAGACAAAGAGTCTAAACCTGTCCAGAGAGAGAGGAAATGAAAGCGGTGAAGCAGTATTCATTGAGTTTAAATCAACTCACTGATCATCACAGATTGACACCAGCTGAAGATCTGCTTCCCTGGGTGCTGCTGGGGGGGCTCAGCCCTCATACTCTGCAGGCTAAGTTCTCCAAGCCTTTGCTAGCCAGTGTTAAGGCTGCAGAGCTTGGTATGTTGCACTGTGTTCTTGCAGCAGTGTGACGATGTGTTTTGTTTGCAACCCCTCCTTCAGGTGCAGGCAGAAGGAACAGAAAGAGCCGGGTGGGTTTTGGTGCACCCTGGAGGATGGATGCAGATCTGTGAGCACACACGTGTGCTCATGCAATTAGAAGTTTCCTTATGGAAGCATGCTCCTTAGACGTGGATGGGTTCCCCACCCCAGAAGGAAGAATTTATGGAAATAGAAGAAGGTGTTTTAAATTATTCAATATAAATGTAAATAGGAGAAAGGGTTCCTTTGAATAAATTGTGTTATTTATGCTCAGCCCTGGAAAAATGGGCACAGGTTAGGATCTGCTTGCAAGGCAAAGGCATTTGTTTTCCTGGTAGTTGATGCAAATAATGTAAATACTCTTTACATTTTAGAAGGAAGCTTATGAAATATTAAAGCCAAATTCCTAGGTTCCCATCTCCTGTTGAGATGCAGCGCTCTTGGGGAAGGCTGAATTTGTGATGGCAGAGCACAGGACAGCTGAAGGGTGCAGAGCAGAGAGAAAGCAGAGCATGGAAAGGGCTGGCTGGGAGAGAGCTGCGTGCACAGAACGGGAGAGATGCCTGGAGGGACAGATATGCAATGAAGGAGGGGGACATGTAAGGGCTGTTTCCCAGGAGGGTCTCCCACTCTCCTGTTCCCAGTGCATGTGTAGGGTGATGCATTTTCCCAGGGGACAACAGCAGAGGAGGAACAGGGCACAAAAGTCCCTTAAGTGATTCACTGCTCATAAATTACCTCTCTCTGCTGCTTCTGTGTCTGCAGGGCATGTTGTTATTGCAGGGGGGAGGCACGGGGATGGCAGAGCATCCTGACAGCAGGTATCACTCAGGGCAGTGGTGGGATGCTGAGGGCTGGGGGAAACTGAGAGCATCACTTCGGGGTTTCAACGTGTCTCCATAGTGAGAGACTTATTTCTCCCCATCCAGGCAGCCAAAGAGCCATAAACCAGCTCAGAAGTGGAAGGTGTAGGGCAGCAATTAAAGGCAGGGGGAGGTGGTTGGAGGTGCTGCAGGGCACGGAGGGTGAATACAGCTGGGCAGAGAGCAGAAGCGATCCCTGCTTTGGTGCTGGGCCAGGATGTCAAGAGCAGGCCTTGAAAAAACGCAGGAGAGTGGATGTGCATGATTTGGTAAACATCATGACTGCAGTAGGAGAGGGGATAGGCACAGCGCCTGCCCCGTCCTCAGCAACCCCAGTGGGGATGTGACATGTGGGATCGAGCTGCAGCTATCAGCAATGGCACTGCCCTGCAGCAGAGGCAGAAGGGCACACACACACTCCTCTGGCATGCCTGAAGCAAGTGACCCAGCTCCTGTTTTGTCTGACTTATTTTCTTCCTTCCCTCTTCAGAGAGGCAGCGCGGTCATTTCGAATAATTCTGGAGCTACATAAGGAACAGAGCAAGGAGGAGGCAAAAGCAGGGCTTGAGAACCTGCTTTCCATTCCCTGCATATGTCTACGGAATCTGAAAGCTCCAGGCATCCCTTTGGAAGACAACTGAAAAATGCATCTTGCAATAAGAGCAAGATGTCCCTTAGCAGGTCACCTCTCTGCCAGGGGATCTGAGTTCCAAAGCACTTTTAGTCTTGAAATTTATTTATTATTGAATGCCTTTCTCATCTGTAGTAGTGCCACAGTGCCAACCCTGAAGACAGCAGGGAGGAGGAAAAGCAAAAAGAGCATTATTTGACTTCTGATTGTGGGGTCTGCCAGTCTAAGCTGCAAATCTTTGACAACATCCAGCATCTTTGCAGCATTTTAAGCAGGACCCCCAAAAGAAGACATCACTTCAAAGTCGTTGACTTGATGACTGATTGGGTCATTGCCTAAATCTGGAAGCTGCGTTTGTATTTACCGACAGAGCTGGAGATTCCAGCAATGCAATCATTTGCTTGAGTTCCCCAGGCAATGGTGTATGATAGGCAGCTGCAAATGGTAATGGATAGAGAAGCGTTGGTGGGGGCAGAGCTGCAGGAGGGAAGGAGGAGGAGGAGGCAGAGCGTGTGCTCCCTGCCATTGCACAACCAGCAAATGCTTGATGGGATGATGGTGGGGAAAAAAAAAACAACCAACGAACAAAATAGGAAACCTCAAGGAAACCTCAAGGATAATGCAATGGCTTCTTGCATTATCAGCAGTTATGCACATTTCCAGCCAATGGAAAAGGATTTTCCCCAGTGTTGGCCCTGGGATAGAGCAGCACCCGAGTGAAATCCCATAGGGAGCATGGCTGTGGGCTGGGAGCGGATCACGCAGGCTCCAGCTGGGTGCTGCTGTGCCACCAGCTCAGCACCAATTATTTATGAAAGGAAATAGAAACAAAACTGCTTGACATTTGAAGAGAAATCATTACCACACACTTGTGGCGAATCAGAGCTGGAGTGCTTTAAAGTTCTGCTATCCCAGTGCTTAATTAGAGACCAGGCAGCTGATGTTTAGCTCTCACAAAAACTAAATTAACCCCTGGCTGCTTTGCCAAGTTCCAAACGCTGCTCCTGGACAACATCTTCCACTTCAGGGGTGCTCTGCTCCCACACCAGAACTCAGAGCATCCATCAGAGCTTTCACTCCATACCAGGAGACGTGCTGCTCCAGCATGGTCAGCACTCACAGGGCTTTGCCAGCTGTTGCTTCAGGTCAGATATTGGGAACAATTTCTTCTCTGAAGGAGTGGTTGGGCACTGGCACAGTTGCCCAGGGAGGTGTTGGGGTCACCATCTCTGAAGAGCTCCCAGAACTGTGGAGATGTGGCACTGGGAGATGTGGTGGGACGGATTGGGATTGAGTCTGGGGTTCTTAGAGGTCTTTTCCATCCTTCATGACTCCATGTTTCTAACCTTGGCCTGGGTTTGGGTTCCACAAGACATTCCCATGGATGGCTGAGCTCCTCCGAAGGAACACACGGGGCAGTGAGCAGAGCTTGCTGCCCGCTCTGGGGCCCAGGCTCAGCTGCAGTTCTCCCCCTGGATGCTGCATCCATAAAGCAGAGCAGCAGGTGTAGCATGGAGATAAATAGACTGAGGAGCACAAACTGCTCAGATAATGGGATCTGTATAAGCTTCCGCAGTAAACGATCATTGTAGCTACAACTGAATTTCCTTAATCTAGACAAGCCTCTGCTCTCCTGTCCTTCAACCAGCAGTTTAATTTGCATTAAAAATCCTTCCAAGATGATGTGGATTGCACTTTTTTTCTCCCCCTTCCATGCTTTACAAGATATAAACACCGCATCTTCTTTTTAAATGTAGCCTCTGGGTAGGGATTCCTGTGAAACTGAGAAGCAGGGCCATTTTACAGATAAATGATTTATATGGAAGATGCTATGGATGACCTGACGCTGACCTGTGTGAATTAATTCCAGCGTTTGAGCTTCCATTTCTATTAAAACTCCATTTACCAGGGAAGTGAAAAGGTAATTATCGTCCCCTGCTTTAAATCACTCCGCTGCTGAATTATTAAAGGGAAGAATTAAAAATAATCAGGCTTTTTCATTATACTTCATAGAGAGGAAATTAAAGGTGTAAGAATGTATTTTTTTTTTTTTGCTTGCATTTAAGTATTCATTTCTGAGATTTATGTCGAAATTGAAATTATTCTCTCTGTATGCCCAGCTCATTCTCTTTATGAAGAAACACAGACACATGCATGTGGGGAAAAAGGGGGAAAAAATAGCAAAAACCCTCTTGTAAAATTAAAAGAATAGAAGGAAGAAGGGATTTAACATGAAAAAGTACCAGGAAAGCGTTTTGCATTTTAATACCCTTTTTTTTCTGCACAATTACACCTCTGAGTGATCCAGCAGAGGGAGATTAAGCTGCTACTAATTTCAGATATACAGTTGTAAAACGCTGGGTTAGTTCTTATCAGGAGAGGTAAGAAAATCCGGAGCTCTGGCAGGCAGCAGATTGCTGCTGGTGCATGGGAGCTCCCAGGGAAAGCAATATGGGGACTGCAGGGGTGCAGCAGATTTGCACCGCCGCTGGCAAAGATGGATTGATCTCCTTTGCATTCGGTGGGAATGGTGGAGGAGGTTGGAAAAGAGCTCTGAGATCCCCAAAGCCAAACCCAACCCATCCCCGTGAACCACATCCCTAAGGGCCACATCCACCCTTCTGCTGGCCAAACCAGGGAATCGAGGACAGCAGACATCTGGCCCTGGCGAAGCAGCCACAGAAGTTGACGCATGATCCAACTGATAAAGAATTAAAGGCGAGAAATATAATTAACATCAGTTTTCATGGAAAATAGGTCTTGTCGGACAAATCTGATTTCCTTCTTTGATCAGATTACGGGTCCGGTTGATAAGGGTAGCTGCAGAGATGTAATATATTTAGGCTGTTGTAAGAGGTTTGACTTTGTATCTCGCAACCTTCTGATTAAAAAATTAGCTCTATACGATATCAGTAGAGCACGTGTTAAATGGATTAAGCAGCAGCTTTCTGGCGGCGCCTTGGAAAGAGGAATCACTGCACGAGGGAGGGAGGCACAAGTGGTGCTTCTTCCACATTTCCAGGCTTGGACTCAATTTTCCTCAATAATCTTGATACGAAAAATCAAATTAATACTGATGAAATGTGCAGGAAGCCCAAAGATCTGAGGAGAGATGTGTGGCAACAAAAAAGGGCAGAACACGGAGCGGAAAGCTTCCCCCGGCGCAGAGCAATGGAGGATACAGTGTACAGAGAGCACTGATCCATCACTCCCCGGGGAGACATGAGAGCTCCATCCGTTAGTTTATCAGAGATGGAGAAGTGACTTGACTGGAAGAGATAAAAACCTTCACGGGGAGACAATGGCAGGTAATAAAGGCCTCGTTAATCTGCCACCAGAGACACGAGGAGAGCCCGATGACTGCGAGATGAAGGCAGGGAAATTCAAATGAGAACTCAGGCCAAACTGTTTCACTACAACATAATTAAATGCTGACAAATGGCTGGGAGGACAGCCCTTCCTCCAGCTCCAGAAGCACACATCCACAGTGCCGTGCTGCTGCTCCCAGCCCCACGCACCCACCCACGGGATGGGATCCACGCACGTGGAATGCACCGACTCCTCTCAGACTCCTCTTTGATCCCACTGGCTTTAACCCAGAACCAGGATAACCCGTATGCACTGCCCTCCTGCTCAGCATCAGCCTTTAAGCCCCAGGTCTCCAGCAGCCTTACCTTTTTACCATATTCTGCACAGAACTTAAACTACCCAATCTCCTGGGCAATGAATTTATTATCCCTTTAACTGCCTGAAAAGAACTTACAGCCCTTGTAATAATACCTTATATCTCTCCAGGGTTTTCCTTCAAGGATCTCAAAGAGCTGTGCAAATAACTGTTCCTCCTTACATTCCCATGTGCAGCATTCCCTTCCATCCTACAGAACTCACGTAGATCACAGAACATCCCATGTAGGAAGGGACCCATAAGGATCATTAAGGACACGGAGATGTTTTCCATGCTCTATCACTTTTTCTCCAGCATTGTTACATCTATTGAGAAGGTATTTTGATTTAAAGACCCAATAATTCAGGAGAAGCATTTTTGGTTAAGTTGGAACTGTTATGGTGCTTGCAAAGGAACACCTTCACTTTTCATTCCAGACCCACCATGTCAGAGTGTGGCTTTTCCACTATTATCTTCTCAAGGAACCATTGAAAGGAAACACTGCAGCTGGCCCCAAAGCAGGATTTCCTGCAAAATAAACAAACAAAGAAATAAATATTCCATGGGAAAGAGTAACATTGGGTTCTCATTCAGGGAAATAAGTAGACATCATCTTCTGTATGGAGGGGTAGATTGGGATTGGATTCAATCTCTTGAGGTCCCTTCCAACCCCTGCAATTCTGTGACATCAGAAGACAAGTAGAGAACAGGTGAGCAGGTAAAGAAGAGGTGGGTGGATATTGCAGATGGATGAAGTGATAGAAGCGTGGCTATAAGCAGGCGGGGTCCCCAAGTGGAGCAGATGCTCTTGGCACCATCCTGCTCCCATCTCCTTGTTCTCTCCCCTTCCCATTGGGTTTATTTTGCCTCTTTGACCTCTGGGGCTCCAAGCAACCTCTCTCACTTGGATTTCTTCTGTGCTCCTTCTCCTTCTGCCCCCGCTACCACCACCTGTTCTCCCATCACTTCCCACCATAGCCCAATGAGTGTAAATATTGCCACCAAACAGAAATGCCTGCATGGATACCTTCCCATTCACCTCCCCTCCCTTCCCACTGCACGAGTCTACAATAAATTAGGAGAAAAACGCTGCTGAGAGGTGTCAGAACAATTTCTATTAAACATAATTTCCTAATGAAAAGGTTATAAGCGGCTGTGTCAGAGCTAATCAAAATTCAATCTCCCCATCACAGCTCGGCAGCATCCCCCTGCACCTCCTCCAACCTCCATGGCCGTGTCTGTGTGTCAGAGCAGGGCTCTGTGCATCGCACCCCATGCAGATCCCAGCAGCCTGACCCCCAGATCCTCACCAGCTCACGGCCTTCAGTGCTTTGCCCATAGCACCCAGAGAGGTTCCTTTCCCAGGGATGACTTTTCCTCGCCTCCAGCACCGCCCTTAAGCCATCCCTCTCATTTCTTGCTGTCTCCCTTCCCTCCCACCCTCCCTCTTCTCTCTGTCTTCCCCAAGCCACGAGGGAGGACTGAAGACAGGATTACTCGATGATAACAACAGCCACCATCCTAAATCCAGTCAGGGATGGTGGCTAATCCCTTTAATGAGTTGCTGCAGCTCTGGCAGCTGAGCTAACCTGCATGCTAACACATCCTCCTCCCTTCTCCTCCCAGAGAGAGGCTTCTGAGCCAGCAGACAGGCACAGGACAAGGTCCCCCTGCCCCCCATTCACTCACATTGCCTTCCCTTCCCTTCTAATGAGGCTTTCCCTCCTCACATAACACGTGCTGCCCGAGTTTTTCCCTCCGTTTCCTTATTAAGATAAAGCTGTCATTGGCTTCCCCACTCTGCTGGTTTGTTGGGGCTTTCAAAGCCTGGAAAAGTATTAAATATTCAGCCCACTCCTTTGGGCTGCATTTCAGAGCTGTATCCCTCCCTTTAATTGCTCCGTCAAGACGAGATGAAAGTTTGATGCCGAGGCTTTGACTGGAGCTAACTCCAACACTTTGGGCTCTGCTGATTTATTTATTTAAAGATAAAATATTATTCTGGATTATTCTGCTTAAATTAGGCACCACACAATTACTAAAAGCCTCCTTCATTTGTTCTTCTGCTCATTTATGCATTCTCTCAAAAATTCACTCCTTCCCACGCCGGTTTTGATGGTGCCAAAATATACGCGTGCACCTTCCTTCATCCTTTTCTCTCCATCCCTCTCCTGTCACCACACGTACATCTCCTCAAACACCTCTTCCAAAGCAGCACCGTGCCCTGAGCTCCCATGGGATGCAGATGGAGACTTCCAGCCAAGGAGACAGCTCCCCTGGGCACTGCTGCAGCAGAAATCAGCACCGGGAGAGAGCTTGGCTGGCAAAGAAAGCGCAACCACAGCATCCTCTGCTCAGCTCCAAAGGCTGCTCTGATTGACGGGCGCCCAACAGAAGCTCGTTAACCTGCCTCCCTCCCTCCCACCCCACCTCTCCTAATGGGCTGAGCTCCCAGCCATCCCCCAGGGCCCTCTGGAGCAACCCCTGAGCATCCCCTGATGTTTCCCTTGAGCTTCTTCCTTCTTGCTTTGAACGCTTTCTGCGCACAGAGTCCAGCTTTGCACAAGAAGACAGTTTTCCACGCACAAATTCAGCTCCTTCTCATTGCAGGCTGCAGCTGGATGGAGGGGTTTTTTTGTTTGTTTGCTGGGGGCTTTTTTGCTTTGTCCTCATCCGCCCCTATGTGCATCCCAGCTGCTTTTCACTGAGATCTGGAATCAGTGGCTGAGCACATCTGTGCCACAACCAGGGGACAAGGTCAGCCCCTATCACAAGGCAGCAAACAGCAGCCATCCGGCTGCACTGCCCTCCTGCTTCCTCTGATGTAATTAACATCCCTTTGTTATTGTCTGCAATCACGGCTGTCTCTGCTTTAATCATCTCCCAGCAATGAGCATTCCTTCTCATTAGGGGCTTAAAAACCTCCATTATAAACATGTAAATGGGACGCAGTGAGGAGGGAAATATTTTACTATTCCAATTTCCTGTTGTGCCACTGCCAGCGAGTCGTGATGTTATTACCAAGCATCTCCACGCAGCACCAGCATCCACAGGACCAGACTACATCACTCTTGCCCCCAGCATCTAACAGACTGGTATCAATGCTCCCAGCCTTCAGTGGTGAAAGGACGTTTTTCCTTTGAGGATGTGATAGAGATGGGGCTCTGAAAGCAAAGGAGGATGTGATGCACCCTAGGAGAGATCCAATTCTCAGCTGGCAATGATGGTTTTATCTTAGGAAGGAAAATTGACCCTTCTTCATGATGCATTAAACAAAATCTCAGCCCTTCTGGCAGCACCATTTCATGTCTTTTGCCACTTCTGCTAAGAACTCTGGGCCAGCAGCTCCTGACTTGCTGGTACACCTGGGCTAAAACGAGCCCACACTGCATGGACCTGGCTGATACTGCTGATTTCCTTCCCAGTTACCTGCAGAGCTGCCTACAGGAGCCCCCTCTCAGCACAAAGATCCTCCAAAAAGGTCAGCCCAGGTATTTCTTCCCTTTCAGAAAGAGCAGGGTTCTGTATTCCAGGAGGGGAAGAGCCCCTCCTCCCTTCTCGCACACACTCCTGCCCAGCAGACAACTGATTTGAGATTAACCCCTTTCTGCTTTCCTGCATGACCCCCCATACACCCTCACCAAACAGCTGTTGTGCAACTCAATAACATTTACCATGCAAAGAGCAGCTCTGTTTGCATGCGGAGCAGCTGAAGGGGGGAGTGCTGGGACCTGGCTGTAGCTGATCCACAGGAGCACTTGCCATCCAGCCCCCAAAATATGCTGTTTCGAGAGGTAAGAAGCTCTACTCCATTCCACAGCCAGTCTCATAGATCTCCCAGCAAGCATCTTCTGCTCTAAAAAGGCCTCTCATGCACAACCGCTATTTGGGCAACAGCTGGAGAGCGGAGCAGCTGTGACACCACTTTGCTCCTGTGACCACCAGAGCTCCCACCAGCAGCTTAACCTTCAGCATCCAACCTTCCCCTGCACCAGCCTGCAGCTCGTGTTACAGCACTGTGTCCGTTTTCCTCTTCTCTCTGTTTTTGTCTGTAGTAGGGAGCAAGGGACACTTGATCTGATCTCTCCAGACAGGCTTTCTGCCTCGTGCATAGTAAGGTCTCTGCGAGCAGAAATCACTGAATACATATAAAAAATTTCTCACCCAAGGTGGCTAACAAAGCCCCAAAGGCAGAAATAGCAGCCAAGGTGCAGAGGAGAGATAGCAAATCAAGCACTACTGTGCTTTCAACTCCAATCTCCTCGCCCTACCTGCTGATAAAACATCGCTGAGACTCCTTCCATCTCTCAGATCCTTCCTTGCGCATGGATTTGGCACCCATGAACTTTTTAATTTCATAAACCAGCAGCGCCTTGCCTTCCCTTTTTGCACTCACTTGCCTTCTTGGAGCTCTCTAAGCCAGGTGCATTCACTTGATAATTCCTTGTAATGTTATCACATTAGGGACTCTGCACCAGAGCTGAGCTGCAGCCCCAACTCCAGACCGCTGCAAAAGAGCAGGGCAGCTGGGACCTCAGGCTGGAGGGCATCACACAAACCTTATTTATCTGATCCCCAGCCCTGCTGCTAATGCTAACACCTACAGCATCCTCCTGTGGAAGCAGCTAGGCTGCTTGCCCCCCACCCAAAAATACCCTTCTTGGGTTCCTGCTGGGTGGTTTGTGCCCTCTGTGCACCTGAGGGAAGGGCATGCATCGTTTGGATATAAGCACGTGCACCTTTTTGCACTCCAGTCATTGAGATGTGGGCAAGGGGACTGTGCTCACTTAGTGAAAGGAGCAAGGGCAGGAGAGCTAACAGAGGTTAAACAGAGCCTTTTGTGCCAGACCCTGCGCTCAGGGCAAAGCCATCAGGTTTAATCCTCTTTAGAAAACACACTGGTTTGCTCCTGAACTTTTCTGTGTGTTCCCTTGGAGACGAGCCCTGAAAGCTTCTCTAGCAGCTCCAAGCACTCTGGCCATGCCTCCGCCTTGCCTTGGCCAAGCAGGGGATGGGGAGCATAGGAGAGACCAGGTGATTGCCTCCTGCAGCAGAAATACCCCCACACCAGCACAAGTTATACTTCATACCACCCTACCCTTGTACCAAGCCACAGCTGGCCAGAGCATCTCTTCCAAGGGCAACAGAGATGTGCACAAACAGCTCGGGAGCCCAATGCTGACCCACTCATAGCCAATGGCTTGTAGCAAAATGGGATTTATAGGCAAACACATCCACCTGCCCAGGGGCTGCTGCAAAACTGTCTCATTCCCTTCCAAGCACCACTCAGTCAGAATTTAATGCGTGCACTTTGCTGTTTATGTGCCCATCCTGGGAGCTTACAGCACAGCCAGTATTTTCACAGCAGCAGATCCTTGAAGGACTGAGCTGCTCCTGTGCTCAGCCTGCACCATACAGCAATATGGATGAAATTTGGCCTTCTCTCATGGCTAGGATGGGATACAAACCTACCACCAAAGTCAGAAGGATTTCAGCCTTTGCTCTGCTTGATTGGTATTCCAAATTCTCCTTTGCGTTGCTTGTTTGGGAAAAGATGTACCTGTGGATGCAGAGAATAAAATGGCTTTTCTCTCTGTAAGTTTGGGTGCTGATTTTAATCAGTTGTTTTTTTTCCCCCCTCTCCCACAGCTCCATTTCTAAAGAAAAGGAACAGTTCTGAGAGAAATTGGAGCTGCTCCCAGGACAAATGTGTCCAGCTGGCTGTGCATAAAATCACCACTGTCTCCTCACCTTGCTTTCTGCAATTCCTTTATTAACTAACCAAGCCTGCAGTCATTCTGCCTCTCCTCACTCATTCATTCTCTTTCTTTTTCCCATTTCCAAGGTCTATTGGAGTAGCAATGCAGTGCAGTGCTGGAACACCCCAACTCAGGATGCAACCACGAGACTTCAACCTTGGCACATGGTTTATGCACGGGGCTGGGGAAGAATCATCGAATCATGGAATGGTTGGGTTGGAAGGGTCCTCAAAGCCCACCCAGTGCCACCCCCAGCCATGAGCAGGGCTGCCCCCCACCAGCTCTGCTCGGGGCCCCATCCCACCCAGCCTTGAGTGCCCACAGGGATGGGGTAGCCATAGCTCTCTGAGCATCCAGGCTGAAGTTCCAGGAGTGTAATTAATTCCTATCCCAAGACTGGAGGAGAAGCGTATTTGTTTAATGAACGCATTCACGATTTGTTCTTCTGCTCAGTGTGTGTTCTGGCATTTTATTAAGACTTTTTCTTACCGGGGGGGGTGGGGAGAGGGAAACAAAAACTAATAAAATGTGTTAATGACAAATACCAACTGCGTGAAGAGAAGGCATTAAGGGACAGGATGATTTGTGGGCTGGATAGGAAGAGTCTGAACACCCAAATCAGAGTGAAGGAAAGCTGACATCACACTGATTGCAGTGGGCTTCAGTCTTGCTCATCAGCTCCACTGCATCTCCTCTGCAAACCCTTCTCCCTTGCACCCTTGGCACCATTCCTTTCTCCAGGACCACTTCTCTCCCTGCTCTCTCAGCCACCAGACCACATGCAGGGGTAAATTATAATTTTTTATTTTCTTAATATTACATCTCTGACATGGCAATAAATAAGCGGAACCGCCGCGCCTTTGTTGCAGCAAATATTGTTCTACAAGAGATGAAGGCAGATGTGATCCTCGATATACTGCCCTTCACTGGAGTTATTTTCTCATTCCTCTATTTTGGGTGAAGCTTTCTAGAACCATTTATATTTTCCTTATGTCACTTTAAAATCAGAAAGAGCCTTAAACAGAAAATTGCATTTTTTCTCTCACCTCAGAGCCTCAGCTTTCTTAATACTTTTCTCTTTGATATTTCTTTTTCCTAAAGTAAATAAATAAACAAATATTTCCCCCAGCAGCCTCCAGAGGTTACACCCTGGTCATTTCTCATGACTTTCTTTTTCCCAGTGTTGGGTGTGCAATTCATTCAAAATGAATCACTCTTCTTTTGTTTTTTTTTTTTTTTTTTCCTGGGCAGAAAAGAAGTTTCTTCCAATATCTCCAGGCTGGAGGACACCAAGAATCCAATTTCCAGCAAAATTTCTCCCATGCTGAGCTCCCTCCCTGCTTTCAACAGCTCTGCTGAGCGTGGGATCCTGCCAGGACACGCATGGTGTGTGAGCCTGGAATTGTGCATCCTTTTGGCACTATTGCTAAGGACAAGTCACCCAGCCACCCACTGCCTGCAGCACGTTGTTCTGTACCCATGTCATCCAAAACCCGACCTATATCACCTAGAACTTGTGCTTTTAAGAGAGGCACAGCGCTGGGGTGAGTAACTCATATTAAAGCCACGAGCCACGCTGTCACTTCTGTATCATCCCATCCTTTCAGAGGTGTGGGAGGCAATGAACAAAACCCCACCTCCTCACTGTACACAAGAAATTAAAACCTCGTTTGTATCCGCTGGGGGAATAAACCAGGGCTAATGAAATCCCACAACAATGGGTCATTATACAAACGAGCACCGCCTCCTTACCAGCACAGCTGGGGATGAGCCCAGCTGCTCATGCTGTGCCCCTCCGGAATGCTGGGGTGGTATGTCTGTCATGGAGCTCCCTTGTGCCCTGACAGCCAAAGCCAGCCAAGAAATGGCTTTTTTTCCTCCCTCTTTCTTTTTTTGGGGGGAGGGGAGAAAGCACACACAGGAAGAGCATGGGTACTCCCTCATGATAACCTGCTGCCAGACAGGGGCCCTCACCCTGCTCTGTCTCTCTCCCTTTTTTCCCAATATTGGGATGAGGACTCGAGATGGCAAACTTAGAGCCAAGAAACCAACCCACCATGGTGCCAACATCTCCATCCAAAACTCCACAACTGCCCATCTCCCTCCCACCCAGCTGCTCTGGCATCCCACAGAGGATGCTCTGCCCCTTCCCAGGAGCAGCACCAAGCAGAGCAGTGCATCACACAGCAGGAGAGTTTCCACCCCCCCATAACCAGGGAGTGGATCAATGGGTGCCTGACAGCCGAGGACCTATTTCCATGCCATTTAGTCTTCATTCCCATTGTCTGGTGTAATGCATACAACATGTAATGTGCTTGCTCGCAGTGCTGCGTTTGCAGTAAACAGTGTTTAGAAGCCCATGGGTGGATTGGAAAAAGAGCTGCTTTGTATGAGAAGGCTGAGGTTCATTCAGCAGAGCTCGGTGTAACTGCTGCAGCAGGAGGAGGGCTCCTTCCCTACCCACATCAACACAAGCTCAGCCTTTGTGACAGTGGTTAAGTACCTCGGTGCCTTCTAACAGAAAGTTAGAGTGTGTTTTTGCCATTTTGATAATGCTGAAATGGGCTGATTCATGAGTGCTGGGGGTTTATAAGGTTTTTGCCCTGATTTCATGCCAGTCCTGCAGTTCCCAGACACTGACTTGTGGCACGATCCCCCCTAGCATCTCCTCCCCTACCTTCTGCTCCCAAGGGCAGCCTCGTTAACTCACCTGCAAGATTATTTATTTGGCAGTAAAACGCACAAATAAAACAGAGCAGCCTAATGAAGACAGCTCGGTAAGTTTGGCCCATTTTTAATCTTAATGCTGCATATATTCCCCGTTTGGGTCCACAGACTTGTCAACAGCTTTACAACTTTGGACGATACGAGCGCAGCAGGCGGAGAGGAGCTGGGGAGCAGCATTAGGAGCTGCCCCAGGGGAACCTTTCTGCAGGAGCCAAGGACGTGTCCTCACCATTGCAGCAGTGACAGAGAGCAGAGCTGAACAAGCCCTGCTGCGTTGTCCTGCCAATAAAGCCCTCCAGACTCATTCACCTCCTCTCCTTAGGCAGGCTTTGTAGTAACCAGCTTACAGAACAGAGAATAAATCTATTCAGGAGCTAAGGATTTCCTGACAGAAGGATGGATGCAGAGAAAGCAGGTTCCTTCCCATCGTGAGCAGAGGCAATGGGAGCTCCATGGCTCTCCTGGATGCTGTGAAGGTCTGAGCAGGCTCAGCCCTGTGAGGTCTGCATTCCTCACAGGCAAGGCAGGAGGCACCCAGCTTTATGGATAGGAGAATTGGGACTGGGTGGAATTATATGACTGCTTCACAGCGCTACAGGGAACCTGCGGCAGAGTTTTATTCCCGTCCTCCATCACCTTGCCCCATCCAGGGCTCAGAATGGGGCTTAATCAAAGCTGCATCCTTTACAGCAGTGTAAATCAGGAGCTGCTCCCTGAAGGTCCTTGCACGGCAGCCTGCGGGGAGGCAGGGAGCTGCAGGGCTGCAGTCTGTGCACACAGGTATGGAGACCGACAGACTTCAGGCTCTTAAGGCCCCCTGCCCCAAAGCCCTCCTGCTGCTCACTGCTCCTCCTGCTGGGATAACAGCGTTGCAGTGCGAAGTGGGCTGGATTCAGGCCCCGAGCCCCAGTGAGGAAGGAGCAGCCCAGCGTACAGACACACACAGAGATGCTTCTTGTGTGAAGCACAGAAACTGCCACCAGCTGCAGAGCTGGTGGAAACCAGCCCAGCCATTGCCCAGCCCTCCTCCAGAGTGGGCTGACTCAGAAGGCTCTCTGCCTCCCAGGCAGCTCCTGTCGTGTCAGGGCTGTCACTTCCACATCCCACCATCAGCCAGAAGGGCTTTCTGCCGTCTGAGTTTGACCTTCTAAGGATGTTCGGCATCTTTCAGCATCTGGCCCGTGAAGGATGTGACATGCTCCACAGATAGGCAGGATTCAAGGCTCCTGCTTGGCAGAGCAGTAGGGACCTCATTCCCTTTCCTGCTCCAGCTCCCAGCAGGGACTGTGCCAACACCCACCATGGGACCCAGGTGACTGAATCTTTCCCTTGAGGAAGAAGCTTTGTCTCACTTACCCCTGCAAAAGGACTCTCTCCAGCCATGCTCTGCTTATTTCATTCCCTTGACACATTTTCCTGTCTCCATTGACGAGGGAAATTCCTCTGCACTTCAGGGCTGACTGAGCTGGCTGCAGCCTGGCTTCGTACCAACACCTGCAGCTACCCTGCTGGCTGGGCTTCCCGAGGGGCAAAGAAGAAGCTTGTCTGTCTTTACAGGTAATTAAATCTGGATTAAAACAAGATCTTACTGTAATCCAGCCCAGGAGGAATTGTAAAGGGCTTCGGGAGGTGGTGAAGCTCCACACCAGTGCCCAAGCAGTGCTCTGCCCTTTCTCTGTCCCTTGAAAGCAAATGGGAAGCCAAAGCTCCCCTGAAGCATCCTGTAGTTTGATCAGCTGGGACCATAATGAGCACTGAAGTACATGGCTCATCCCCAGCAAGGCTTTGCCAGGGGAATCCACCACCTCCTTTCCCCATGCCTCAGTTTCTCCAACCATAAACTGAGCCTTTGATAAGCACACCAGCAAAGAGTGCGTGCTGCAGCCCCAGCAAAGCTCCTGGCACTCGCTGCCCTCCCCAGCTCCTCCTCCTGCTGCTGCTGGGCATTTTCCATGGCATGCCCCTATGACCAGGCACACAGAGCTGTCATTCCCTGCTGGGTTCCCACAGCACCCCCGTCCCTCCCGGCTGCTGCATAATGGGCCTGAAAACACAGAACCGATATGCAAATCTGACATTTAATTTGGATACAAGAGCTTAATGAGACTGTGGAGATTCTGCCACTCGCAGCCTCCACATCCTGCATCCCGCAGCCACACTCCCTTAATTGAGCACGTCCCCATCCACACGTACTGATGCACACTCACGAGCATCTCCACTCTCCCAAACTGCAAACCTCTCCCTACTAGGATCAGTGCTTCAAGCCATCACAGCGGGGCCTGGAGCATCCCACACTGTATGCCTCCAGCCCCAATGCTCTCACCATCCCAAAACCTCAGCAAGATCAGCTCTGTATGAGTTTAAACAGCTCCAAAGCAGCCTCCCTGCTGAGCAAAGGCTGCTTGGGTATCCCTGGAGACCCCCTTCGCCACTCTGCCCTCCTCTGCAAGGTGGGGAAGGAGGAAAATTGCACCCTCCCCAGTGTGCAGCTCATTCTGACGTGAGAGGCACCCCTGGAAGCTGGAGCTGAACTGGAACAAATGGAACCATAATTAATCTGCCTCCTCGACTGCAACAGCCTGAAATCAGCACGCTGCTGAGAGCCCCAAGTGAGATGAGCATAGGATATACTGGCGCTGAGCAGGGCAACCAGGAATGAGCTCAGGCCTTCTGAAACCAGCACAATCCTTAAAACTTCCAGTGAAAAAGAAAACAAATAGCAAAACCCAAGCAAAGCCAGGAAATCCTCCATCCATAGGAGTTACGTTTTGTGCCTCACTCCAGAATGTGAAGCCTTGCAGCAGCTCAGAAACCTCAGTCTTTTTATTCACAGAGGATTATGGAGCTGCCATTCAGCAAAACAAAGCACTACCCAAGCTCTGTGCTGTGCCTGCCCTTGTGCAGAACCAGCACCACTCTGGGGCCACGGGAGCAGGAGCTGCTGCTGGCCTTGGAAATCTGCAGAGCAGAGAAACACCTAAGGGTGCATGCATAGGAGCCAGAGCAGCATGAAGAAGCAGGAGGAGAGCTTCCCTTCTTCATTTCTGCTGCTCCTCCAGCAGGTACAGCCAGGCTGTGCTACTTCAGCATCCTGCTTTCCTCCTGGGGTGCAGCCAAAGCACTGAGCTGCTCCTCTGGCAACGGAAATACAGCTCCCATTTTCCCTGCTCTAATAGGGACAGGAGGATGAGGGTTGCTCGCCTTCCCCGCTGCTTTATGTCAAAACAAAACCCCTTATTGCAGCAGCAATGAGGCACCCCGCGCACCAAGGACAACGCTGCAGCCTCCAGCTAAGGCTGCCATATTTAATTGGGAATGGGAGCTGGGATGAGGCAAAGAGATGGGGAGAATCAGCCTGGGGGAGGGGATGAGAGAGGGACCGGGGGAGCAGACCAGCAGGAAGAGGTGAGTACCTGGGACATGAGCCCTTCAGCGTGAGCTGGCTCCAGGATGAAATATTAATGCCAGCATCCCGAGAAGGCAGCAAGCAGCGGCGTCTGCGCCGCTCAGCCATGAATAAAAGATGGTCCTGAAAATGAGGAAGAGCAGCAAATTAATTAATCGAAGCAAAAGACGCTCCACTCCCATTAAAGAACAAACTGCAACCCTCCCTCACGCAGCCTGGGGAAGAAGCTGGGGCACAGAGGGAAGCACCAGCAGGGACTTCTCCCAGCACCTGCAGCCTCCCAGTGACCACCGGTGCCTTTCAGCTCCGATCCCGGTCCAGTTCTCCAGGGAAAGTGCTTGGCAGAGGGCTCAGCAATGCTCCTGCCAGCAAGGGAAAGCAGTGTGGTTTTCTCCCTTTGGAAGTGGGGATTGTCTGGGTGCTGCTCAGCGGCCGCTCTGCCTGAGGCAAATCCCTTCTGCCTCGCCGGTTGACTGGGAACAGAGCAGGGGAAGCTGCGCAGATGGAGAGCCACCCTGAGCACCAGGCAGTGATTGATCTCCTCTTCTGAAGCTTTGCCCATAAATTATAGATTTTAAGCAGTGTTTGTTTAAAATATTCAGCTTGCCACTTAAAAAAGAATACTCACACACACCGGGAATGGGGAGGAGGACTTGGAGAAGGGGAAGGGCAGCAGGAGCAAGAGGTGTTTCCTCTGTTGCTGCACCAGCAGCCCTCCTGCTGGGTGCTGCAGCAGTGCCTGCTTCTCCCAACAGCACATTGCTCAGGCCCAAAGGTTTACAGGAGCAAAGAGCCTCTGCTTTTCCCACCCTGCAACCAAAGTGCAGCTTGTCCCAGAGGCTTCCATTACAGCCTGGCTCCGTTTGCAAAGCCAGCGCCCAAAGGCTGAAGGAGGTGAGAAGGCAGCAGCACAGCCACGCACACCTAAAAGCACAATCGCTGCTTTGATTAAAAATTCAGCTCTCCAGCTGCCACGGCCAAGGGGCAGATCTGTAAGAGGTGAGAGGCAGAGAGCTGCAGCTGGGCTATTTCTCATCAGTGAAAGATGCTGCCCTCCGTCCCCACTCACTGTCAGCAGAGCCTGCATCGCCGCCTGATGGCAGAGAAGGAGCAAGGCTTGCTGCAGTATGAGATTTTTCAAGCTTGCAGCACCTCCCAGGTGAAGGATTTCACATAGGAGACAGCACTGGAGAAGAGATAGGACCGTGGCTTCTGCTGGCTTTTACAGCTACCATCACTACAGTGAATTGCAGCAGCACTGCAGGGTTCATCCAGCCCAGGGAACAGCAAGCGAGGCTTCCCAGTATAGCCTAAGGATGCTGCATCCCCTCCTCCTGTATTCCTCTGAGCAACCTGAGGGCCTGGTGGTCTCTGCTCAGCCCGCTGCCCACCAGCATGCCGTCTCTGGCCCCAGAAGGAAACAAGTGCACAAAGCTCACCAGCCCAGCCTGGAGCTCAATGCTGCAGCAGAACCTCAGCACAGAGACTCTGATCCCTGACTTTCTCAGCAAGGCATTAAAATGCACTGATAAGGCCAGGTAAAGGAGTGATGCTGAATGAAAATCTACTCTCCGCTCTCAGAGATTCCGAGGAAAGGCAAAAAAAAAAGAACCTCCAGGAGATCAAAGAGTCAACAAGCACCTGCTGAACACATTGATTTTACGATTTTTTTATTTTTTATTTTTTTGGCAGCTCTGTCTCCAGGTTTGCTCAGCACCTCAAGCAGGGCAAGGTGACGTGCACTGCCAGCAGACAGCAGCACCGTGCCCTTCAGCTGGGGGCTCACAGCCCATCATTGCCCCACAACGCCTTATCCCGACAATCCCAGCCCTCCCTGAGCCCAAATCCCACACTCTGGCAGCACTGTGCTCCTCACCACCCCTCCCATGAGATGCTGACCCTTCTGGCGAGCTCCTCAATCTATTTTTAATAAATTAGCCCCGAACTCCATTTGCATGGATAAAAATAGCATCAACCACTCTGCCAAGCCATTTTTTCTCTTGGTTAACACATTTATCCAAGCTGCTCTATTTGTCTTTCCTCCACAGACTCATATTCTTCTGGATTCATTTTGTCAAACAAATTGCACAAGCTGGACTGCCCATTTACCCAGTGTTGCTTGATTACAGGGGTTATTTATGAAACAGCAAGACGTATGGCATTAAGCTTCTTAATAATAATAATAACAATGAGAAGAGAAGGGGGAAAAGCACTAGAAGAGAAGGGGGGGGGGAATGTTTTTCATTGCAGACAAAAGCTCCTGCCATGGGTGATAAATTCCAGACACTTTTCCCTGTTGTTCTTGCGCTGCTGGCATGACAAGCAGCGTGGGCGCCGGCATGCAGCTCAGCTGCAAGAGCACAGCTGGAGGTAAGGAGGTAAAACAGCAGCAGTGCACAGGGCAGCAGAGGCACGCAGGGCCAGCAGGCACTTCACCTGCACAGAGTGCAGCCATCGCTGGGTCCCTCTGGGTTTCCCCTCTTCGGTCCTACAGAGCAGTGAGACAGGAGGTGGTGAATTGTCGTGAGCAGTCCTCTGGGTCCCTGCTGTCAATTCGCAGCTCCCAGTCTGCGAGAACCAATGGAAGACATTGAGTTTCTGGGTAGCTAAGCCACTTCTGAGCCTGTTTTTCCCCCAGCACTTTTCTCTGACTTAGTCACATAGTCTGGAGGTATGTTTGGAAACGCTCAGTTCAGCACAAGTAGAGCCCAGCCAGGTCTCTGGACTCGCCCTCCTCTGACCTGGAGAGCCTGGCTCTAATGAGGGCTTACAGCAATTCAATCAAAAGCTCTTTCAAAGGAAGATGCTTGATTAAGGGCCTGGGAGACCTTGCAAGTGAAGTCAGTCCTGCAATAGGATGGTAATTAATTATTTTAATCAGTGGGCGCTAATTTCAAGGTCTAGAGAAAAGCACCAGCAGCAAAGTTACTCCCACAGACAAAGTGGAACTCTGGCACATTGCTGGGAGCCCAGTGCTCAGAATGGGGCTCAGCCCACTCCAACCTGCTGCATCATCCCACCCCTCTTCCTGCTGCCAGAAGCTGAGCCATTCCATAGGGCATGGTGCATTTTTCCCCTTCAAGAGCAAGGCTCAGCAGCTCTTTCCTCCACGCCCTGTCCCAAAAAGGAGAGCACACCAAGCCTGAAATCAGAGGCATCAATCTGAAGGTGATTCCTTAGCATTCAGGCTCCCTGGATCCTGTCTCAAAGAGAAGAGCAGACAAGAGGATAACCAAAAGCCAACATTAATACTCAAGGCTTTCCCCTGGCAGATGCAAATGGTTCTGCAGTACTACCTCAGCTTCTGCTTCCTTCTCCATCAGTAGGCACAGACCTGGGGATGCTGGGCAGGCAGACTTAATCAGGCCTCGTTTGTGATTACAATGAACTCTTGTATTTCATGGCCTGCATCCTAAACCTGCTTTCTAATTCCCCAAGGGAGAGGGATTTACACTTTCAATTTTATGTCTAGTTAGTTAATGGTTCATTACTGTCAAAAGGATCAGTCGCTGGAAGTTAAATCCTGCAGGATTTATGATAAAGAAGAACCAAAGGCTGCAGAGGAGAACATGCCAAGGAGAGGGGACCAGGAACACCAGGAATGGGGAGGGGTGTTGGCCACAGTGCAGGTCTAGAGCAAGGTTCATCCTGTCCTTTTGAGGCAGGATGCTCTCCCTTTGGATGATGTACCACGTTTCTGAATCTGGTACCCAAAATTCAGTGGCAGGCTCCCAAGAGGAAGGGAATTCAAGTGTAAATTCCCCTTGTATTGTTTTCCCCCATCCACTGAAAGAGGTCCTGCTAGCCAGGGATCAGATGGATGGGAAATCAAACCCCTGTGTTGGTTGAGCTCCAGCCTACCTTCCATCAATGCCATCACAGTTGAGTGCCAAGCTCTGCTAGGGTAGGTGGTGCAGCTCCCTGTGGAGCAGTCACTGTCACCATCCCACAGCAGAGACGCAGTGCTTATGGTGGGTAATCAGAGGCTTGCAGCAGAACAGCAGCTTTGGCAAGTCTCAAGTGGGTTTGCCCTGCTCATGTTGAGTTTAGCCTGCCACAACAAGAGGCACTGGAAGGTTTTGGCTCCCTTAGCTGGATAAAGGTTTCTGTGAAATACGCACAAGCCTGCCAATAGCTGAAAATTGGCATCTCTGTTTCTGATCCCATCCCCTGAGATGCATGGTGTTTCTGCAGAGGTATTACAGCAGCTACACTGAAAAGGTCTGTCAACATCACAAGGCTTGAAGTGCAGGGGCTTATAACCTGCAAGAACTCACTCCAGGCTGAAGCAGGGCAAGCAAAGTCCCCATACACCCCAAGCAGGGAAGTGCTATTTGCTTTTTATTTTGTACACACTTTGTATTCCTGCTGTCTGGTTTTACTCAGAGATGCAAACAGTGCCAAGGAGAGTTGAGTCTTCAAGCAAAGCAAAAAGCTGTTTAGTTCAGCAAGAGGTTTGGAATGCTGTTACAGGACCAGGTAGCTTGACTTGCAGCCAGGCAGGGAACAGCACAACTCTGAGCTCACGGCCACTGAGGCAGATTCACGCTCCTCACCCAGCCAGGTCCACACCTGCAGGAAAAGGAGATGTTAGGCTTGGAAAGATGCCCCAGAACACGTGGGGCAGGGGAGGATGGCTTAAACGCTGCCGTTCTGGGCCTCCAGCAGTGCTACAGCTCCCACTGCCAGCGCTGCCCACCAAAGCCTGCATGCTCACAGCATCAGGGAACCCACCGCACACACCGCACTCACCATTGCCAGCACTCAGGTGATGTTACACTGCTATTGCTTTTAAGCACTTAGCTGATTCGGGAAGCAGCTGAGAGGTCAGCATGTTTGAAGCTTCTTCCCACTCGCTGTGCAGCTGGAAGCACTTCTGCCCTCTGCAATCTGTGCTTCCCCCACCTGCCTCAGGGATTTGCACGCTGTCACCTCTGTACCCAGAAAAGAGCTGTGCCACTCAAAGCTCACTTTTATCCCTGTCTACCTCAGTAAAAAAGCAAGCGCAGCGACCAGAGAGAAACCAAACCCACACCATCAACAAACCGCATCCCGCAGGGAGCACCCAGGGATGCTGGTTGCTACGACGAAGAGCATTTTGTCTTGCACGAGGCAGAAGAATCCACAAGAAGGCCGTGAGATCCGGGCTCATCATCGGAGGAAAGAGCAGAGCTGCGCTGGAGCGAGAAGAGCAGTGCAGCAAAGAGCAATGCTACCCTCTGCTGCTGCCTGCGGGAACGGCTCTGCGTGCTGCTCTGCTGCGGGCTGCAAAGAGGGGTTGTTAGTTATTATTATTGTTATTATTGTTGCTGTTGTTATTGTTATATTATTATTATTATTATTATTATTATTATTATTATTATTCAAGGCCAGGCTGGATGTGGCTCTGGCAGCCTGGGCTGCTGGTTGGTGACCCTGCACACAGCAGGGGGTTGGAATTGGATGAGCGTTGTGGTCCTTTGCAACCCAGGCCATTCTGTGATTCTGTTGCAAAGCGCTGCTTGCCAACAGCTCTGCATCGTGAGGTTTTCTTGCGGGAAAAATGGCAGCAGCTTAAGCCTGCCGAAAAATAAGTTTAAAAATTAAGGGAGGAAAGAAGTGAATGAAAGATGGAATAAAAAAAATAAAAGGAAAAGTAAAGAAATAAAATTAAAAAAGTAAAAAATAAAATAATAAGAAATTAAAAAAATAAAATAAAAAGTAAGAAAAAGGAAAAAGAAAAAAAAAGGAAAAAGTAAATGGAATTAAAATTAAAAAATAAAATAAAAAAATAAAAATAAGAAGTAAAAAATAAAATAATAAGAAATTAAAAAATATAAATAAATTAAAAGTAGGAAAAAGGAAAAAGGAAAAAAAAGGAAAAAGTAAATGGAATTAAAATTTAAAAAATAAAATAAAAAATAAAAATAAGAAGTAAAAAATAAAATAATAAGAAATTTAAAAAAATAAAAAGTAGGAAAAAGGAAAAAGAAAAAAATAGGAAAAAGTAAACGGAATTAAAATTGAAAAATAAAATAAAAAATAAAAATAAGTAAAAAATAAGAAGTGAAAAGTGAAAAAAATAATTAAAAAGCAAAAAAATAAAATAAAAAGTAAAATAAGAATGAAAATAAAAGATAAGGTTATAAAAAATAAAAAGTAAAAAAATAAAATAATATAAAATTAATAAAAAATAAAAAGTAAAAAAAATTAAAAAGTAAAAAGAAATAAAACAAAATGAAAAATAAAATAATAATAGATAAAAATAAAAAAGTAAAAAACAAAAAAATTAAAAGTAAAAAATAATAAAAATTAAAAGTAAAAAATAATAAAAAGTAAAAAGAATAAAATAAAAAATAAAAATAAGAAGTGAAACAAAAAAATGAAAAATAAAAGAATAAAAGAATAAAAAGCAAAAAATTTAAAATTAAAATAATAAAATAAAAATGAAATAAAAGAAAATGAAAAGTAAAAAATGAAAAGTAAAAAAAAATAAATAAATAAAAGAAAAAGAAAAGAAAAAAAGAAAAAAAAATGAAAAGTGAAAAAATAAAATAAAATAAATAAATACATGAAAAATAAATAAAAAATAAAATCTGCCCTAGGCAAAGCCCATCGCTGTTCAATACAGGCAGAGGGGCTGTGCCCACACACAGCTGCGCAGGTCAGATTTCCTTTCTCTCCCCCTGCTTACACAGCAGCCCCTCAGGCTGGTTCTAAATCCATCCGTGTGTCTTGGCTGCAAACCATCGCCGTGGCACGGAGGGGACGGAGGCTGCAGCAAACGCTGCTGTGCAGGGAAACGACAGCAGGGACCTCAGCCTCCATTTAATCCCCGTTAACAAAACTGCACCCGAATGGAACTTTTTGTTATCGTTTCCGATGTGTTTCCAGGAAATTCCCCACAGCCTTCCGGGCCAGGCAGGGATTGATGCGTTAAGAGGAGGTGGTTCAGTTCCCAGCCTTCACTTATTGTAGCAAACAGCAGCTTACATTGTGATGCTCAATAAAGAAGTGTGTGTTTATATGGAAGCGGAGCTTTCCCCTGCGTGTGCAGGACTGTAGCTGCAGTGCTTTCTGCTGACAGCACGTGGTTTCCATCCAACTCTTTGAAGCCAACACGTAGAATCAGATCGTAGAATGGCCTGGGTTGAAAAGGATCACAAAGATCATCTGGTTCCAACCCCCTGCTGTGTGCAGGGTCACCAACCTGGGTTGAAAAGGACCACAAACATCATCTGGTTCCAACCCCCTGCTGTTTGCAGGTCACCAACCTGGGTTGAAAAGGACCACAAAGATCATCTGGTTCCATCCCCCTGCTGTGTGCAGGTCATCAACCAGCAGCCCAGGCTGCCCAGAGCCACATCCAGCCTGGCCTTGAATGCCTGCAGGGATGGGGCATCCACAGCCTCCTTGGGCAACCTGTTCCAGTGCCTCACCACCCTCTGAATGAAAACCTTCCTCCTCATATCCAACCTAAACCTCCCCTGTCTCGCAGCAATTTCTTACATTTTGCTATGAACTCATGGCTTAGAGGAGCATCCCAGGATTTGGGGTGTTTCAGAGGGCTCCATCTTAGCAACGTAAGAAAATATTGCAGCAAAATCAGATCGTGTGCCCAGGAATTCCAAAGCAATGAGAAGAACAAGTCCCATTGCAGGAAGAGAAGGGCTGCAGATGTGAGAAGTAGAGGTAGAAGGAGATAGCAGTCACCTTTTTTCTTTTCCTCCCATATTTCTTCCTAGCACTGCATAGGAAAGATAGAAAAGCCTTCCTTACTAAGTTGCTTTGCAGACCACTGCGAAACAGCACTAACTTTGTGCTCATGGGTTGAAATGGGTGATCCTGGTGGTCTTTCCCAACCTGGATGATTCTCCAATACAACTGCAACACTTTGCCATGCAAGAGGTGTAAAATACTTCACTCGGAATGCACTCCCAGGATGGCATAAATGCAAAAGTTAATGGATTTACTCAATAAATCAGGCTGGGCTGCACCTGTGCTCTGTTAATTGCTCCCAGGTGCTGCCCATGAGGTCTCCCACCCCCAGTTGCCAGCAGATGGGGCATCTGCCAGCAGCTTCCAAGCACCTGGGAGGATTCCTGCTCATGCTGTAGGCTGGTTTGGGAGAGATGAGAGGTGCTTAAATCACCCCCTGAGTGTTCAGGATTAAAGCTGTAGATAGGGCTCGGTATTTGGCTGGGTGTTGGTGTTTTAAGAAGTCTTGAAATATCTCCCAGACTTACGGAATTCATAAATGAGGTTTTGTTTTCCTTCTGTAACTCCTTGGGGGTGGGAAAAGTGTCACTGAGGCTTTCCAGCCCTGAGCAGGGAGGTGAGCTGCGGGGTTTTGATAGCAGGAAAATGTTCTTTTGCCATAAACACAGACAGCTTCTGTCCAGGTGGAAATAGAAGACCTATAAAAGGCTTAAAATGCATAGGGAACGTTCTTATTTTCTCAGCTTTATAGTTCTGTGTGACCTCATTCCAGTGCAAAACAGCACACTCCCTTTGGAGCCCTCGCTGGCAAAGCAGCAGCACGAATCTGGAAATGATTAAGCAGGATGCTTTATGTTAAAAAAAAGAGAATATCCATCTTAAGTGAGTGCCGTGGGATTGAAAAGTTGGGGAAATCACATTGGAGTGCCTAGTTTTCCATTGAAAATGGGGTGGAGGCATAGGGTAGAGCCTAGGGAGCTGCTGTAGAGGATGTTGTGGAGTTGTAGTGCAGTATTTATGTACATATGTTTATATATATATACACCTTATTGGCAACAAGTCACGATGGCATGCCTCATGTTACATTCTGATATCATTTAGAGAGAGGAAAAGAGAAGAGAAACGGGGAGAGGAACAGAGATCCAGGAAGATCTGGATTCCCATTATAGAAGCTGGGTTGGTAATATTCCAGTGGTGGATGCCCAACTGTTGAGCTGTGGCCCTTTTTGTTCATTGCAAGAAGGGGATGTGTCACATATGTTGACGTGTGAGATGGAAGTAGGTTGGATTTGGCATTTGCACGTGCATGAAGGGGGAAGGATAGCATCAGCCCTTTCCTCCAGTAGAGATGGGGGTTGCAGAGACACTGTCCCTTATCACACTGGTCACAGAGCATCTCTTACAACAGAGGGGTTTGCCCACGCCTGCACAGTGGGATGCCATTCCTCTGCTCATTCCTCTATCCATTATAAGGATTACAGTATTTGTGATCCTTATTATTATGCCTTCTGACCCCATCTGCAGCTGAGGCCGTTCTGTTTTTGGCCCAGGTGCTCTTCAGTGGAATCTCAGGGGCCTTGAGGTGGTTTCCGACAGGAGTTTGATGCAGTACTATGAAGGAGATCTTACTATAGGAGACTGGGACAGCTTGTGGGTGTCTTGGGATGCCTTAAAGGGTGGGTAGGACAAGGGGAATGGTTTTAAACTAAGATGGGGGGGTTTAGGTTAGATGTTAGGAGGAAGTTTTTCACCCTGAGGGTGGTGATGCACTGGAACAGGTTGCCCGAGGAGGCTGTGGATGCCCCATCCCTGCAGGCATTCAAGGCCAGGCTGGATGTGGCTCTGGGCAGCCTGGGCTGCTGGTTGGCGACCTGCACACAGCAGTGGGTTGAACTGGATGAGCACTGTGGTCCTTTTCAACCCAGGCCATTCTTTGATTGTATGTTGGGTCCCTTCCTGCCATAGATGCCCCCTGCATTTGGGACTGTCTGGCCTGGAAGTGGAGCTCCCCAAGGGGCAGTTAGTGCACCAGCTGTCATAGGCAATTTGCACAGACTATGGGATGGACCCATTGCTTCCATTCCCAATTAATAATTAAATAACAAAAATAAGGCTCCTGGATGCCTGCACAGTGAATATCGCAGCCCATTTCTGAGTGCATCGGTTACGGAAAAAATACAAAGCTGTGCATAAAACATAGAGCGTATTGTTAAGCCATTAGAAGCAATGCACAGATTAATAAACCAATTAAATTATCTTAAAAGAATAGGAGAGGTAGTTAATTGTAATCAAGTGCTGGCTGGCAGGATCCCAAGTTCCATTAGGAATCAATGCTCAGCCAAGTGTGGTGGAGCTTCTGATGCTGAACATGAGCAGCTGAGTACCTGAAGAGTCAGGGAGAGATTTCTTCTGGTAAACGCAGACATTTGGGAGCATTTATCTTTTCCAGTCAAGGGTTTTTAAAAAATTACAGGGATTTAATCTTCATTCATTGCATCACTTCTTTTAGTGATGGCACAGAAGTGCATAGCATGTGGCTGCACCGTTTGTCAGCTGTCAGTAGCAGAGAAAACAGGCTCTGAAAAGAGCAGCAAAGCTTGCCCCAGTATCCACGTCCCTGCTTAGCCCATTAAAATATGAAAGGCTTGGAATAAACCCACTGTTTCATGAGTGACAGCTTTGATGGGAAACTCCTGGTGAGGGGATTTGCTGTCATTTAAGCGAGTAGATTGATGTCTCTTGCAATGCTCAAGTGGGATCTTTCAAAGAGCAGTGACAGCACTGCCTGGCCGTGGTACCTTTCTTCATGGGGCCTTGCCCATCACTTTCTTATTTTAAGGTGTTCTGTTTTGGTGCTTGTGGTTATAGGGAAGGAAGTGATTAGGAGCCGTGCTAGATGAAGTTTTCCAAGTGAGAAGAGTTCCTGAGGTTCCTTTTTACAATAGCTCAGTGGTCACTGCTGGCTCTGCTGTCTCCATCAGCGATGTCTCCTAGACCCATTTTTCAAATCAGAGGGTTGGCCTGGACCAAAAAAAAAAAAAAAAAAAAAGAAGCAATTTCTTCAGGATGTGTTTCTCTGCAGTGACCCACTTAACTTCTCTGGAGAGAACTGGAAGAGATGGGGACAGGAGACTCCAGCTTGCTAGCTGTGCCTCCGGCACGGGAACACAAAGCTTTCCAGCCTTCTAGCAAGCAGAAGCAGACAACAATGGGTAAAAAGCTGCCTGGGAAGTGCTTGAAAATTGCCCTCTTCTCCAAACAATTTGTCATTATGGACTGGGGAGAATTAGCAAGTGCAACTGCAGTCTGGTTGCGTGGATAGCTGTGGCTCCAGGCGTGATGGTGATGGGAGAGGGGGCAACGTGTGCCTTGGAGGAGAGCCCATTGGGCTGTGGGTAGGCAATGCTGGCCCACACCGTGGGTGTCCCTAGAGCTGGGGGGGGGCTCAGGCAGGGCAGCCCCACTGTCTGCCATCAGCTGGAAGGAGGGCAGGGGGATCTCCTTGCCCAGCCCCGATACACACTGCCATTGTCCCTGCTAACAATGGGGGAGATGTGCGGGCGCTGGAGCTGATGACACAAACCCAAGTGCAGGGAGCAGCTGGTTGGCTGCTAAACGGGAGCACTGTGTGTACTGTAGCAACAGCCCCTACCCATCTGTTGCTGCCAGGGTGAGATCCAGGCCTGAGCATCCCTCTCCCACCAGTCCCCAGCCCCAGGGTAAAACTGAGCTCTGTTCTGTGCTAGACCTTCCTGCCCATCTTTAACCCACCTCTTCCCAGAGCCAGGAGCTTTGCAGCTGGCCCAGATCACAGGGGTACCCTGCATCCCTGCAGGAATCTGCTTCCAGTTGGCTGCTCTTCTCTGGGAGCCTGCATGCTGAGAGTTAACCATCCTGTCCTGATGGTTTCTTCATAAGTAAGCAGTGCTCATAAACAGTTTCCATTCCTGAAGGCCCAGCAGGTAGGAGGAGAAAATGCAGGGAAGCTATTTCTATTTTCTGTAGCTTGCATTATTCATCTCTTCTGAGACATAGAGCAGAAAGCCTGGCTGAGAATGGAAGGCAGAAGCAGTGCTGTACTCTGAGAGCCTTTCTCTGTTCAGCAGCTTCCTTTTTCCAGCTAAATTCCCCCATAACAGAGCAGTCGAAAGTAGCTCTGAGCATCAGCTGACTGCCCAGGTTCTGTAATGTCACACAACCCGGCACCATCCTGTGTGTGCTCCCCTCGAATCCCATCCTAATGAGGGATAGGTGTCACTGGGTTCAGCAGGTGTAGCAGGGAAGCTCCACCCTCTGCCACAGCACCTTTTCCCAGTTCAAGCCCTCTGTCCACATCAAATCAGTTATGAAGAGATGTGGCAGCCTTGCAGGGAGTTTGAACACCAGCCCTCCAGCCTCACCCTGCAGGCACCAGCTCCAGATCTGCAAAGTGAGCCAGCAGCTATCTGCCACGCCAGCCAGGTCCGTTTGACAGAGATATCCCTCCTTCCCTAAGGATGAGTCTCCCTGTAAGCTCAGCACAGAGCAGGTTTGCTCAATACAGAGAGCAGCTCTGGAAGCCAGCAGCTGTGTGGGAAAAACCCAACCCCTGCCAAGCACCAGCAGGATGCATCACACGCTGCAATGGGAGGCAGCGAGGAGGAGGCGGCTAACGCAGGCAGTGCAACTCCGCTCCTGCTGAGGCTGGGGAGCAGATGGAGTGAGCATGGAGCTCCATGCCTCCACCAGCCCCCTCTTCCAGGCTCCTGCTATCCTGGCTGGCTCCAACAAGGATTTCTGAGCCTCCTGCAGGAAGATTTTCAGAGCTGTAGGCAGGAAGGCTTGAGGCGGTCTGCAAGGAGAGCTGCTCTGCTCTGGTAGGGCAGGAGCACTGTGTGTAGGACAAGGATTGTGTCTGGTAGGTTCCCAGGTCCCAGGGGGTGGGATGGCAGCAGTGCCAGATGAAGCAGGCATCCACTGTGTGGGATCTGATGCTGCCATTAACACTCATTGATAAAGGCCTTCCTTCAAGGAGGTATCACCCAATGCTGGGGGGACAGAGGGGTTCTTTTAGGGATCCTTGGTAGTGAGAGCAGCCCATAGAGCTGTGGTTATCATTAGAGTTTTACTATCGCATACAGATGTTGGCATTCTGAGTAGATTATTGTTATCTCCAATCACGAGCAGTCAGTATAGCTTATAGTTACACAGAATTTTTAGTAATCAGCGTAGCTTTGTTGTTAGCTAGAATTGTTATGGATCGGGTCAAATTGTTAATTATCAGCTCTCCATACAGTAATCATCATCTCGGGCTCAGGATTCAGCTAAAAGCCACTGACTCCTCAGGGATGGATGGTGGCATTGGCCCTCACCACTGGGGGATTGCAGCTTTTGCTGCCCAGCAGCAGTTCCCATCCAAGTCCCACCAAGGACTTGCAGCTGCTTGATGTCAGAGACAATATCTCATATGCTGCTCCACAGTGCATGTCACCACATCCCAGCCAGCCAATGCCACGGGCAAATCTTTCTATAGCAAACCTCCCTGCTAAGGCTGGGGCTTTGCATGAGGCATCCCTCCCTTCACTGGGCTCACAGGGCTGCTCAGAGTGCAGCATCCCCAGCAGTGCTGCAGCAGGAGCCCTGCCCACCCTGTTTCTGTGGCTGTGCTGCACGCAGTGCAGTCTCCTCCACCCCTGCTCTGAGCAGTGGTGTCACAAAGCCCATGGGCTTCTTATCTGGGCCGTGCTCCATATAGCATCCGTGGGGCTCCCAAGGGTTGCTCTGTCTCTCCTATTAAGGGCAAAGCTTTTCTGCAGCCTCCCTTCCTCATCTATTGAAAGCGGCAATGGAAGGGCCTGGGTTGTGCAGTAAGCACGAATCCTTCACGGCCCTGTGCTGCCCGGCAGGTGGGCATTTTCATCCTTGAAGCCACAGCTAGATTGATCACACTCGTTCTCGGATGCCCTCTCTTGCTCTTGCATCCCATAACTCTGGCTCTAAAAGCCTTGTGGAGGAGGCCAAGGACCTCTCCTTGGGAGATGATGGCCAGGCCCTCCTGCCTCCCATTCCCAGCAATAACAGTGGACAGTTATTGGTAAGGAGAGGCTGTGGGGTGGCAGGGTTTCGGTCAGACACACAGCATTCAGCTATGCAGTGATTCACGAGCAGGAGGGAGAGATTCTCTCTCTCCATGCCTTGGAAAAGGATGAGAGCAGGGGAGAGATGTTCTTCCTGAGAAGGATGTGCACCCAGCCTTCTGCTGGAAGGGCAATGTGCTGCAGCAGGCGTGCTTTGGGGCAAGGCCAGGTTTTAATTGCTGCAGCAGCACCAGATACCCGAGCCATGGTCCTCTGCGCCTCTGCTCCCAGCCTTGTGCTGCAGCTGCTGGGCACTATCCAGGAGCAGTACTGCCCCTGACGCATCTCAGCACAGCAGGAGGACTCCCCACATCCCCCACCAGTTGGATTTCACTGCAGAACTGGGGGCAGTTTGGCTGATCTGAGCTCCAGGAGGGCTGGCTGTGCCTTTTCCCACCGCATCGATCAGTGCCTGCTGATATCTGCCTGCACTGCTGCACTCCATTCAGCTGCCTCCCTCCCCTGCTTGTGCTTGTCTGTCTGTCTGTCACCGACATTTGCCACTGCACGCACTGCCTTTCCCCCTCTCTGTCTACCTGTCGTTAGATTTTCTCATCCCCGCCCTGATTTTTCCTTTTGCCCCTGTGTTATGTATGACTTGGGGGCTGATTTTTGGGTCTGATTTTCTCTGGTTTATGGATGGCATCCAGACTGCAGTCTGCAGTGAAAGGAGCATTCAGCTGGAGAACCTCTGCAAGGAGCCTTCTGCAAATGACTTATGCAGGATGCTTGCTGCCAGCATTGCCCAAAAACTGCAAAATCATGCTTGTCTCCAAAGCACTAGCAACCAGAAATTTAAAGGGAGCTGACATCACTTGCAATGGTACTTGGGCAACAGCTTGTCTCCAAAACTGCCCTTTGAGTGTGAATTCTCTGCTTGCCTATGTTTGCATGACTAGGGGGGAAGTGGAGGAGACAGCTTGTGAAAATGTGGGATTAAATGGAAAAGAACCCACCAGCGTGCATGCTATTACATGCGCTGCCCCACATCACAGCCCTGTCTGGATGCAAGCCTTGGGCTTCTGGGGTTTTTTTGCACCATGACATCGTAGCAACATGCAGGCAGTTTTTCTGTGAATTTGCATGGCATCAATCTGTTTTCAGTCTTGCTAATGTTGACTTTCTGTGCCAGTCTGCCATGCCTTTGCTCCCTTGCTCAGCGCTGTCAGTCTGTACCACCTCAGCTCGCTCTTATCGTATTGAAGCAATGCACACAGCTGGGTGCAGTCCTTGGCCAGCCTGGGTGTCAGACCCCATTTGGGGCAGCATGCCCTGCAGCCCACTCAGTGAGCCAGCAGCCCCAGTCTAGATTTTTGTGGAATTAGCAAAACTCCCCTGCACAGCCAGTTTGCAAAACCTCAGCACTTCAATGTCACCTGAGATCAGGTTGTGCTGGAGCAGAATATGGCTTTCCATATCGTCTTTCACCAAGCCAGCCCTTTTTGCAGAGCCCAGCCAGGGATGGGAGGAGGTGAGGACCAAGCAGGACCCCTGCATGCCTGTGCTCCTTCCTGGGATGCCTTAGGATCCAAACCTGAGGGTGAGCAGCTCCCTGATGCTTCTATCTCTTTGCCCAAAAGCAGGGGAGATGTCTTTTGTCTGGCTGACTTCAGGCTTCAAAGACATTTTGCCTGTGCAGAAGCAGCTCTGCTTAGACCCTTCCCATCATAGTGATGGGAGGCAGAAGGGAACTCTTGGCTCTTGGTTGTGTCCTTTCTGCCACCAACCCTGGGGCTAAACCAGAAGGCTTGTGGCCTGTGGCATCACAGTGCCAGTGTCCCCACTGGTCCTACTACCACCTCTTGGCTTCTTGAGTGAATTGGTGCAGGCTGCACTGGTGAGGACTCTGACTTCTATGCATTTGGGGAAGGGGAATCTCTTCCCCAGCAGAGCCAAGCCCAAGTTCTTCTTCCCACCTCCATACCACCCTCCTTTCCCAGCAAAACAACCCCACATTGCCAGGGAAGGCTGCGGGCTGGCATGCAAAATGCCACGTTCCCATAGCAATGGGGATCCATCACCCCTTCCAGCCTGCACAAAGATGGAGGAGGGCGGTGGCGGGCTGCGGGGGGGGTGCCAAACAAGACCCCCCACCCATACCCAACCATGCTGAGGAGCTGCATCGGGGCTCCAGCACAGCACAACACTCGGGGCCCTGGGGTCGGGGGGGGTGCAGAAGCAAAGCTGCAGAAACAGCCCCCCTCCAAGCACCGCAGGGCTGGGGGCTGAGCCTGCGTGACGCCTCCCGGTCCTGATTTGCTGGGACCGCCCGATCGGCCCTTCCCAAACTGCGGGAGCTCCGCGCCTCCCACACCCCGCCGGGAGCCGCGGGCAGCAGCGGGCGGCAGCGCCGGGAGCAGCGGGCAGAGGCGGGCGGCACCGCGCCGCAGGTAGGCAGAGCATCGGGACGCCGCGGGGGATGCAGAGCGGGGAGCCGGGGGGAGCCGTCCTCCACCCCGGCCTGGGGGTCCTCGGGTTTGCCGCGGTGATGCTTTGCACCGCGCACCGAACGGGGAGGGGGTTCTGGAGCTGAGAGCTGGGGAGGTGGCGGTGATGGAGGGAGATGCTCTCGATTTTTCGCATTGCTGCTCCCTCTCCTTCTTCTCCTCTATTTCCCGATGGTCGGGATTGCGGCGCTGCTCCACGGGCGTGCCCGCGCGCACACGCACCCACCTGCATCCCTGCAAGGGCAGATGCCCGAATTCTGCTCCTTGCACGCAGACCCCCGCGTACCCCCTTTGCTGCCCCTCCTGCACTGGGTCTCGGTGTCTCACACCCCTGATGTCCTCATATGTGCCATACCCCCGCCGGTGATGCCCTGCTTGTCACGGTGCTGGGCACAAAGGTGCACTGTGGCGTGGCACAGAGCATGGTGCAAAGCTTTGCTCCGCAGGGCTGGATGGAGTCCCTCGGATGCTCGTGTCCTTGTGAGCCCTGTCCCTTCGCACAGCCCCTGGGGTCACACAGGAAAGGGTGACACCTGGCTCTGCTCCTGCTGCAGAGTCCAAGGGACCAAAGGGCTGGGGGACACGAAGCTGAGAAAATCAGAGTGCTTTTGTGCATCAATGGGAGGAGGTCACCCTCTTCAAGAGCACATCTGAACTGATGTGGCTGTGACCTAGGCAGTGTCCCAGGATGTTCAAGGAGGATCAGGTCAGGGAACAACAAAGCAAAGGGCAGGAGCCAGCTTGGAGGAATGTGAAGGAGACTCAGTCTCCTCTGTTGTGCCTCTGTATCCTTTTATAACTTCTTGATTATCAATACCAAAGAGAAGGGAATTTTTTGTGCTTCACCAGGGTTTGAGGTTGTGAAATAGAGACCTTTCACAGCTTCAGAGTGAGTGAATGGTTTTGGTATTTCCTCTTTGAATGTTATATGAAAGACCCAAAAAATGCTCAAAAGAAAAGTCCAGCTGGCTGAGGTACAGGCAGTTCCCAGCTCTTCCCTGGATGCTTTGTCAGGTCCAGGCTGGGCTCTGCTCTCCCCTCTGCCAGGCTGGGATCCAATGGGTGCTAATTCAGTACCCTTCTTGGACGTCCCCCAATCCCCTCTAGGAGGACTGACTGCAGAGCATCCTTCAGCTCTGTTCCTGCTCTGCTGCTCCCCCACTCTTTCCCTGTGCTCTGCATGTCTGCGGCTGGATTCCCCATGCAATTGCTTGGCTGGGCTGCAAACTTATAATTGATTCCTCTCGGTTGGATCAGATCATCGGCAGGGCTGGGGTTTGGATGGCACATCCCCAGCTCCAAGCCCACGCAAACCACAAGCAACCCGCAGAGGGCTGAGTTGCAAGGATAAGGACCCAACAGGACGCCAAAACCCTTCCACCCAGCAGCCAGACTCAGCCTGTGGAGTCTGGATGCCATCCTTCAGCATCTCAGCTCTGTGTCCAGCTGCCGTGTCCCTCCTTCCTGCTGCTCTTGGCCCCTTTCCCTCACTGCATCGCAATGAGTCATCTCTGCTGAGCTCACCCGCTGGGAGGGGGGGGGGGAAGCAGTCTGGATCCCTCACCTGGCACCGCGCTGCGCAGGCACCAGGAGCATCCATTCTCCTGCCTGGTCCTTGGGCAGGCACTCAGGCCGGCACAGGCACAGGGTGAGCACTGCATGAGGGTCTGTGCTATGCTTCATGCCTGGTGTGGGGGATGCACGCGGGGAAAAGAGCGTGGCTGGCATCCCTAAGGATACCAGGATGTAAAGCATCATTGGTACAAGATGCAGCAGCCTCCAGCCCACACTGTGCGTGCCCACGTCAGTGCAGCACAGCTGTGTGCCACAGCACTGCCTGGCTCACCGCATCTCTCCCCCCACCCAGGCTCATCTCTCACTGGCAGCCACCTCTGGGCAACTCATCCTCGAAAAGATGAACCCCACCGTCAGCATTGCTGTCATCCTGACAGGTAAGGCTCTGTGGGGTCTGACTTGGGGGGCTGCTCAGTTGTCCCCAGTGCTCACATTTCCCCTTTCTGCTTGCCTGTCCCAGTGCTGCAGGCTGCGCACTGCCAGATGATCCGGGACCTGAGCGCCTGCCTGCTGGGCCAGAGCCTGCGTGTGGACTGCCGCTATGAGAACAAGACCAGCAACCCCCTGACCTACGAATTCAGCCTCACCAAGGACAACAGGAAGCACATCATCCAAAGCACCATCAACGTTGCCGAGAACGTCTACAGGAACCGAGCTAACGTCACCGTGCACAAGAACCTGGTGTGCCTCTACCTGCACAGCTTCACCACCAGCGATGAGGGGGTCTACGTGTGCGAGCTGAAGGCCACTAACGACTACACTGGCAACCAGATAAAGAACATCACTGTCATCAAAGGTGAGGTGGCAGCAGGGCTCGGCCTCCAGTTCCTCCTTCCCACCTGCCAAGGGCTCTGCAGGGCCAGCAAAACAAAACACATCCCATTGTAGGTGTTCCCAAACCAGGCGCAGGCAGGGTTTGGTGTTCCCCAGGGACTCTGCCCCCAAAATCTCTCCTGTTCCGTGAAGTAGAAGGGGAAATGGGCAGTGGGGCAGGGTGGGGCTGGTTGCATTTGTATGGCTAAGATGAGGTGAGCAGCAGGGTCCCAGCACCCCGTAGCACCTAACCCTAACCTCATTCCTGTGAGATCTCATTTTTCTCTCCCTCCCCACTCCCCATCCTCACAGACAAACTGGAGAAGTGTGCCGGCTTCAGCCTCTTGATCCAGAACACTTCGTGGCTCCTGCTGCTCCTCCTCTCCCTGCCTCTCCTGCAAGCTGTGGACTTCGTGTCCCTGTGAAAGGAAATGCCCCCCCACACCCTCACGGAGCACCCCAGCCTCCCCTGCCAGAGCGCAGCCCTTGGAAAGAGAAGATTTGGAACACACAAAACCTCTCTCTATGTTATCTCTATATAGCCGTGTATCTAACGCTAACCACCGTCCTGTGCTCAGCCCTGCCATCACGCCCTGCTCTGCTGCATGGTGGCTCTGCTAGGCAGCATCGCTGCTCCCATCGTGCCCTCCCTGCACTCAGGCTGGTGCTGGGGGATCCGTGCTTCTCCCACCCCTTAGCTTTTGGGGTTCTGTTTGGCCTGGGGAAATACAGCTGGATGAGCAGGTAAGGGAGGTGATGGGAGAGCGTGGGGAGGGGTCCCGGTTCTGTGGCTGCAGCACCGGGTGACCCAGTGACTTCTGTCCATTGCAGCCAAGCTGGAGCCAGGGGGGGACCAGCCCATAGCTGTGACGAGAGCAGTGCTGCCAGCCCCACAGCGAGGCCTGCGGAGCCTCTCTGAGCTAGGCACAGCACCGAGCCCCCAGGGGAGTGAGCCTGGTTGGGGAGGGGGCTCCTCTGCAGCACCCCTCGGTTTTATTTGGGGAACATCTGGGGAACATCTGGGCTCCCCATCCTTCCCCATGGCATGCATCCCTGTCCTCCAACCCCATCGGACCGCTGGGAGGAGCCCGTGTGCCCCCCTCCTGCCTCCCCGCTCCCTTTCAGCATCTCCCTGTCTCTATTTAGGGGTAGAAAAAGGTGGTTAAGGCCATCCTCGGTCAAGCTAAGATGTTTCCCAGCAGTCAGCGAGAGTGGGGAGAGGGACCCCAGCCTGTCCCCATGTGCCACGGGACCCCAGGAGACAGTGGACCTGGAATGAGCAGAAAGCTCTCCTAGGAAAGGGCACAGGGTAGGAGGAGGTGCTGGCAAGAGCATCAGCTCTGCGGAACGAACCCCACACAGATCTCCTTGTGCAGCGTCTGACAGCTGAGAGCAATTCCCAGCAGCCGGTCCCCACTCTTTGCTTTTCTCCGGCCACCAAAAGCTGCCTCCCACCCCACCGCCTCCCACCCCAATGCCTTTCCCTGCCCATTCCTGCCTGCTTGCTTGCTGTCTAGTGCTGCCCAGGCTGTGCGTGGCCAGGGCAGGGCAGAGCCCGGCCAACCGCGCGGACGCGTCTCCAAGTCTCATTTTTTTGTGAACATTTGTAGTTGTTTCCACAGCTTGTCGTCAAAGAAATTCTGTTCAAGGAGAAAAAGAAAAAAGAAAAAAGAAAAAAAAAAAAAAAAGAAAAAGAAAAGCCAACCTTACAAAAAGCAACAACAACAACAATACACCTATCCTCCAGGAGTTTTCCTCTGTCTGCACAATAAAATCTTAGGTTGTGTGTTGGAGCCATGACCACCTGTGTGTGCGGCGAGGGGCTGCGGGGGGGGGCACGGTTTGCCCTGCTGAGGGGTGACCCCCTCCTGCACCCATCTACACCTCCATTCCGTACCAGAGAACCCTTCTCAGCTCATTGTGAGCTCAGGGTTGGGGCAACCTGTGGCATGGGGAGAGGGGCAGAGTGGGGTAGGTACCAGCGGCTATCCCTGGGCACATGGGCATGGGATCCCTTGGCACCCCATCTCCATCCTTCCCTGCCTGCAGTGTGAAGGCAGCCCTGGCATCCTGCGGGCAGGGAGCATATGGGAGTGGAGTTGGGCACACAATGCATCCCAGAGCCACGGGATGTGTGCCACGGGGTGCACTCACCCCTATTGGTGACCCCATAGAAGTCTCTGGGAGTCACACCCAGGCGCAGACGCGTGGCCTCCCTGTTTCGGGGTTGGAGCTGGGCAGCAGCGAGGAAGATGCCACCATAATTGCACCTAATTATCATCAGCAGGTGCTGGCTGAGTCACGGCCACCGCGGTGCCGGCTCACCGGGTGGGTCAGGCGTCAGGGAGAGGTGCCCAGGGTTGTGCCATGATGTCCCCCCGTGTCACCGTGGGTGCACCTGGCCCCCACCCACCGTGCTCTTCTCCCTGCGACGTTTCCCAGGACACAAAACCCAAACCATCTCCGCGCTCCCCACTTACTCCTTATCCTTCCTTTCCCTCCTGGTCCCCCACCTCCATCCCCCTGCCCACATTCACCCTTCACCATCCCTACAACCCCTGTGCCCCCCTAGCCTCACTGCCTTACCACCTTATGGGCCACCTTGGGCTCACGTCCCCTTTAAGCCTCCCCGAAGCTGGAATGCGAGAGGAGCATTTCGGCGCCCTGCGAGGTCAGATAAAGACGCTATATTTATCTAGCTGGTAACCTGAGCCCTGAATTTCTGCTGTGTGGTTTTTACGCGGCCCCGCAACCCTCCGGCACGGCCCCTCCAGACCATTCTCAACCAAGCCCCGGGGTGATCAGACCCTGCCACCAACTCCCCCACACACCTCTGCTCTGCTTCAGCCCCAGGAAGCACCCCGAGGAGGGAGGACTGACACGAGGCAGCCCCATGAGCCACCGCTCACCCCACACCGTGCCAACCTTGCACCCCTGAGTGCGCATCCACTGGTGAGTGCAGGGAGCACAGGGGGATGCCTGCACTAGGGAGGGGGCTGTGGGATGCCAGTGGGACCCTTAACTGCCCTCTTTTCCCTTTGTTTGGGGTGAACCCATGGGGAAGATGTTTTTCTGTTTCCATAGAGGGTGTTAACATAGGACAGCCCAGCACCATGCCCAGCACCTGGCCCCCGGGTGGGCAGAGCCACGTCCCATGCACTTCCCCCCAGGCTCCCTGTTTTTTTTCCACCTGCAGACCTCAAAGCAATAACCTTGGGGCCTCCATCAGGGTTCCCCTTTGTGTTTGGGATTTTGCTGCCTAGGGGTGGCTGTGGAGCAGTGAGCAGCCAGGTGGGGATGTGTCAGCGCAGTGACGCCTGGCCGGCACACGTGCACTGAGCTGGGAGCGTTCTCAGGCTGTGACTGCGTGGGGAAAGCTCCCCCACCTCAGCTCCCTCCCAGCACCCTCGGCCCTAAACCAGATTGGAGCAGGCAGGGTGCTCAACGCGGGGTCCCCCCCATTGCCTCCTCTGTGGCAGCATGCTGGGAGCTCTGCAGTAACCTCCAGGCTGGGACGTTGTGTCTCAGGGCACAGGGACAAGGCTCACAGCCTGCGTAAGTGAGAAGCAGCTGAGCCGTAACACCTCGGCCAGAGCCAGGGCTGTGTAAGCTGAGCTTACCCTGGGGCTCCGCAGCCACCAAGGGGGAAAGCTGCCACTGGGGCCACCAGTGTGAGGCCTCCAGCAGAATGTCAGCCTCCTCAATACCTAGGAGACCCATGGGGATTCCATTGGGAATGCTGGTTGGAGCAGGATGTGCTCCCCAACATGAGCATCCCCATGGTGCTGGGTCCCCTTGGTGCTCATGGCCACGTGGCCACAGACCGGACATTCCCGTGCCTCAGTTTCCCCAGGAAGGATGATGAGGGTGCAGGAGGCCTGACTCAGCCATGCAAGCCCCAGGGCTTTGCTACGCATCAGGAAAGCTCAGCATTATTATTGGGCAGGGAGGGGCCAGGCAGGTCAGGAAGCGATGGGAGGAACCGGGGTTTTCTCACACCTCCTCAGCTCCTCAGGCTCATGGCACGCTCTGCTCTCCCGCAGCCCTGGGGTCCACAGCAATGTGACATGGGGACAGCACGGTGCAGATCATCCTAGCAGCCACAGCAGCCCTACATGGTAAGACCTCTCCTCCCATGATACCAGTGGGTTCACCACTGTGTCCAGGGCGAGTTCCCCTTCTGAGCCCCACATCCCTGCACATCAGCTCCCCACATCCCCAGGGCAGACAGTGTCCCGTAGGGACTAATCCCAGGGACTGAAAGCCCCCGTTGGAGCCACAGGACTCCAGCACCCTCACCCCAGTGCCCGTGGGAGCGCCGGTCCTTGGCTGGGTCCCACATCCCCCAGCAAAACCCCACAGGGTGCATTGGATTTTGGCTGGTGGAGCAGCTCTCCATTGGCACTCTCTGAGCCAGTGCTGGCACGGATGTGCTGAGAGCCGGGTGTTGGTGGTGTGTTTGCCTGCAAGGGGATTATTCACCCCTCGGCCTCAGTTCCCAAACAGGTCTGTGCGCTCTGGCTTGCTCTCGCTTGTAAATAGTTTCCTCTTGCTGCTCCCTCAGCAATAGCAGCTGGGACACAGCCCAGGGCTGAGGAGGGAGGATCCCATGGTGATCGCAACTCAGTGACCATCCCCAGGTCCAACTGTGCCCTGCACGGCAAAGGCAGAGCCAGGCTCCATCCCATCACCTCCACACTGCCTTGGAGTGGGGCCAATGCCCGCCCCAGCGGGGCTGGGAAAAACCTCTGAGCTGGGGTCATCTCCTGGGTGACAGGGGACTCTCAGAGCCACACAAGCCACTGTCCAGCCAGGAAGGGACACGAGGCAGCACAGCCCTGGGACAGGTAGGGGACCTGCTGTCGGTACAGAAGAGAGCTGACTTCCCTGTTTGCTCAAAGCTGGGGAGATTTCTTGCTGTTCTGTCTTTGACTCTGCTGGTTCCTCATTTGTTTCGGGTGCCTCCATGCCCCTCCTGTCCCATGCATGGGTCTCCGTGTGGCAGAAGTCACCACTTCCCGTGGGACCCAGTGCATGGCTGTTGCCCTGCCTTGCAGGCTGTCTGTGCCTGGAGACAGGGACACAGTGGCCACCTCCATCGCTGAATTATTGATGGCAGGCAGGCAGGGCGCTGGCGTGGCAGGGAGACAGGCGGTATGCTTCAGGAGGGTGACCCCTGGCTGTCCCCACTGTCCCCAGTGCCCCCTGGTGGGTGGTGGCTGCAGCTTGGCCCCAGGCACCATGCAGGGAGTGAGGACGGATGATGAGGACTCTTGTGCTAACAGCTGGAAGACAGCATGGCAGCAGTGCTGTGGCAGAGGCATTGGCTGATCACAGGTGCCCATTGCCATGCCCAGTGCAGCCCTACTCCAGTGGTGTCAGGTGCCCAAAGGCACACAGGTGGCACCGCTGGTGTCTCCCTGCTGCCCCAAGGAGGGCTGGTAGGCACTCTGTCCCCTGCACCCCTGCAGCCTCCTGCTCACCCCTCACAGGGTCTCCAGGTGGGGATCCTGGGGTGGGCACTGGCTGGTGCCAGCCATAACCCATGCAGCTGAGCCCAGGCCCTTCTCTTGCAGCCGATGCCTCCAGCTGAGCCCGCTGAGTCCCAGCCTCCAGCATGTCCCAGCTCTCCTCCACACTGAAACGGTACGTTGACTCGTCCCGCTATGCCGAGAACACCTACAGCAAGATGCCCAGCGGCTACAGCTCCTACACCTCCTACGGCTCCACCTATGCCTATGCAGACAGAGACAAAATCGGCTTCAAATCCAGCTACCTGCCCTCCTCTCGGTACCACCACAGCAGACTGTCCCCAACCAGCGGCTATGACAGCGGCCGCCTGCCCCTGTACCCCGACTCCAGCATCCGCCTGAGCCCTGCCTACATCCGCACACAGCCGGGCGGGGGGCTGAGCGGGGGCTCGTGCTACTCCTTCACCGGGACCCCCAGCAGCCCCTCTGGCTATGTGTCCACCTCCACACTTCTCAGCCGTCGCAGAGCCATCAGCCACTCGGACCTGGCACAGGAGTTTTCAGGGCTGCACACTTCGGATAGCGCCTACGCATCCAGCCCCAGTGCTCTGTACCAGGCTGCCACGCGCTCTGACTACGTCCGCGATTACCTGGAGAAGAGCAGCTACTGCAGCCTGCCCTCCAGCCCCTCCAGCAGCCAGCTCTGTGAAAGGGATGATGGTCATGGCAGCACGCACGGCCCCGACCCCATGGTATGTGGCACGCGTTGGGATGGTGACACGATGGTGCTGGTAGGGTGCGTGGTCCGAGTGGGCTTCTGGGTGGAGACTGCGTGGGATCAGTGTGGTGCAGGGATGGTGCCATGCAGGGATGCTCCCAGGGTCAGTCTGTCAATGAGTGCAAACCCAATGGGTGCACATGGGAACGCTTCTCTGCAGTGCTGACTGCGCCGTGCTGCAGCACGCACGGTGGCATGGCGTAACCCGTGGCAGCACAGCATCACACGTGGTGGCACAGCATCACGCTTGGTGACAGGCACTCGGGGCTCCAATAGGCACTGTGCCATCCCCAGAGCCATGGCCCAGGGCATGCAGCTATCGTGCACTCAGCCCAGCTCTGGTGTGCACAGCAGCACTGGTAATTTTCCACTTGGGTCCCCTTCCAAGATCCCATTGGCTCTGTCCACGCTGTCTCTCACTCTCAGTCCGCCCCACGGTGGAGGTCGGTCCCCCCCAGCGCAGGGCCTGAACCCCAGCTCCATCCCAGTGCTGTGCACCCAGCAGGGAGGATAAAGGCTGGGGGTGTCACTTGTGCATTCCCAAGAGCAAGACGAGAGGCTCTTTTCCTTCAAGCCCCACATCCCCCCCCATGCCCACACACCTGGGAAAAGTGCCGTGGGAGCATTCTGGAGGTGCCATGGGACAGCAGGCAAGCAGGGATCTGGATCGCTGACACCAGCTGAGATTTCCTTGGCCTTTAATGTGCACACCTGCTATTTTCCATTCCTATGCATTTTTCCCCCCATTCCCAAGCAGGGAAGTGAACGTTCCAATCGTAAAACAAACTGCAGGTGCCTGCGGTCACGCCAGGTGCCGGAAACATGTGCACCCATTGCTACCATTGGTTCTGCCCCATTACACAGCCTCAGGGGCAGCATCGCAGCCAGGGCAAGGACGGGGCTGTCCCCACGCCTGCTCCCATCCCCTCACCCAGCGCCTTGGCACCACATGGAATGGAGGAGCCTGGCACCTCCATTTGTCATCCTGTGGGGCACAGGGAGGTTTGTGCAGCTGCAGCGAGCAGAGAATTCATGATGCCAGGAAAGGAAGGAGCAGTGCTGTGCCACCCCATTAACTGCCTTGTGGGGACATAGGGTCAGGAGGCCAAAGCCAGCCACAGAATCACCGGCAGCTCTGCACAGCCCCATCCTGAGCAGCTGATGGCTCTGGCTCTCGGCCAGTCCTGCCATTGCAATGCCAGCTCATGGCAGAAGGTCACTGCTGCCGAGGGGACAACTAGGACAGGTTGCTGGCTCCTTCACTTTCTGTCTGCAGCCTTGCCCCAGGAGCCTGCATCCTTCTCCAGCTATAGGAGCAACCGAAGTCACTGGGGAATGAGGTTGGTCATGAGATGGGGCTGATGCCATCCCTTCTGCCATCCAGCATCCAGGGGAGTGCTGCACCAGCACCCACAAAGCACAGCAGGCTCAGTCCTGACCCCAAGCCATGTGCTGAGCTGCAGGGCAGGGTGCTGTGCCTCAGCCCTAGGGTGCAGCCGTGCCCCACGTGGGTGGGATCATACTGTGGGGCACACGCTGATCCCCCGTGTGCACACCATGTCCCTATGTGTGTACAGTGTACACAGCACAGGCTGTGTATATATATATACACGAGTGCAGATTACGACAGGGCTCCTCTTGTGATGCAAAAAGCGCTGGCCCTGCAGATGAATAACGCTGCAAGATGCCTCCTCAGATATTTTTGCTGGTGCCAAAAATAGTCTCCTTCCCTGCTCCCACCCCCCCCGCATCCCCATCATCCCCTCCAGTGGCTGTGCACCGCAGGCAGGGCAAGCTGCAGCTGCACCACAAGGGGTCCAAACAGCACCGCTGGTGTGGGCTGGGGGCATGCTGGGGTCTGGCAGGGGGCAAAGCAGCCTCACTCCATGCCCGCTACATGACAGCCCGTGGAAATTTCCCTGTGCAGGTGGCCAGGACACCTGGGCATGGATGGTCAGAGGGGTGAAGTGGAGGGATGCAGGATGGGGAAGCAGGACGGGGATGCAGTTTGGGGATGCAGGTTGAGGATGCAGGACAGAGAGCTGGGCTCGCTGCCAGCCTCCTCACCTGCCCTTGCTGCAGGGGCAGAGCTGGATGTCTGCCTGCTTGGTGCCTCAGTTTCTCCAGTGCTCAGAGGGGAGTGACTGGGGGGGTCCCTGCTTCATGCTTTGGTGAAACAAACAAGTCTGAGAAACACCCTCTGAGCCCAGTGCTAATGCAACCCCCTCCCCCCCTGACCGGCAAACGGGTGCCGCTCCCTGCCTGCCTCTCTGCCCGCACTTTCTCCCATAACACTGTCCCCTGAGCTCCGCATCCCATTCGGATACCCTGCAGCCCCATTCCATGGCTCGGGGGCAACTTTCCATCCTCTGGGAGCCCCGGGGAGGGAGGGGGCCGTGCCGCTGGTGCTCCCCACATTATGCCGTGGCGGTGGAGAGACGGAGCCCTGGAGCTCAGTGGACATCGCACGTGTCCCCCCCGAGGAGCCGCGTCCCCAGCTCAGCAGTGGCTGCGGGCACGGCCGCCCCTCGCGGGCCCCCCTGGCTCAGGGCTGGCTGTACCACGCGGTGCGGCGGGGGCCGGCCGTCACGGAGCCCTGCTGCTGCCTCTCCACCCATTTGATGTCAGAGCTGCTCAGGTGCCGTCAGCCCCAAAGAGCCGGCATCGGCTCCGGCACCGCAACCGCCCGGCCACGGCGGTGCTCCGGCCCGGCCTGACCCCATACCCTTGCCCTCGGCCGGCCCGAGGAGAGGGGACCCTCCCGCCCACCCCCTCTCGGCCCCTCGCCCCCTCGCCATCTCGCTTTGCTCGCGGGGGGCACCATGCGGGACTCGTACACGGTGACGCTGCCCGAGGAGCCCCCCGCGCTCCCCGACCTTCACAAGGAGTTGCGGCCCCGCACCTCCATGCCGGGCTCCCTGCTGGTTTCCACTTTCGTCGGGCTCGTCCTCAACAAGACCAAGGTACGAGCAGCCCGGAGGATGGGAGCCGAGGAGGGGACGATGGGGAGGGGGAATCCGCTGTGTGCTTTATGGAGTGCGGGGCTCCCCGCTGCCCCTCGGGGTGCACGTTGCTGCAGGATGGGGTGCGTGGTGCTGGGTGCCCATCGATGCCACCGGCGCTGGGGGACGGCACCTCCCATGCAGGGAACAGGAGGAGAGGTGAAAACACGTGGCTGTGCACCAGGGTCCCTTGGCCAGCACTGCCCCGGCCGTGACCTTGGCCCCATCCCATGCCCCCGTGGCAAGGAGGAGGTGGTGGCCGTACAGCGTGGCGGTGGCGTCACCGGAACAAGTTGGAACAGTATCTGGAGTGGGGACCCCCAACACAGGCACAGCAGGGCCATGGAGGTCAGGGTCTGGGCACTTAGCTAAGTTGGGTTTCTCCAGCGCTTTGCTGGTGCTCGGGTGGAGCAGGGCGGCCCGCATCCTGTCCCCATCCTCTCGCCTTGTCCCCTGTCCCCATCCCGCAGTGCAGCCTCAGGGACTCCCCAGCCACCGCCGCTGCCGCGTGAGCCAGCTCTGCTCCGCCGCCTGTGAGCCGCGCCGTGTCCTAGATAAAGCCCCGGCCGGGCGAGGGAGATTAGCTGGAGTTGAGTCACCCAGGGAAGGGAAAACGTGGGGGGGAAATACGACCTTGGTGTAGCCACGGCTATGGCACGGGGGTTCTTGTGCATTCCTGCCCCATGGAAAGGGGCGGGGGCTGCGGGGCCATTGGGCCAGCTCCCTGCTACAGGCACTGACCCGCATGCTGAGCGCCCGAGCTGCCCGGCTGAGCCACGTGTGCCCGGCACGGGGCACCTGGGTGCCCGCCGGTGCTGTGCCCCTGCGGCGGGTGATGCCTGCACCATCGCTATGGCACACGTGTAACTGTATCTGGGTTATTTTGGGCTGCTGTCAGGGCTGGGTGCTCAGCACCTCCCACACGCGCACCAGCTGCTGCTATTTTGGAGCTGACGGGCCCCCTCCTCTCCTCCTCCTCCCCCTCCTCACGCCTGGGGGAGGACCGGGAGCTGCGGCCGCGATGGGCGCAGGTCGGGGAGGCTCACCCTGTCACCGCCCTCTCTGGACTTTATCCCACAAAGCAGCCATGCTTGTGGAGGGTGGCACTTGCGTGGGGTGTCCTGGAGGGATGGGCAGCAGTGGGACGGGCAGCAGTGGGACACCCCCTTCAGCCATAGGGCAGGCACTGAGCACAGCCACCCACAGCTTCCCAGGGCATAGAGTTGGCAGGGGGAGGCAGAGGGTGGCCAGCCTGGCCTGCAGGGCATAGGGCAGCAAGAAGGACTTTGAGCCCTGGGAGTCATCCCAGGCCAGGCACCTGAGCGAGCAATGGGTCCTCAGGCTTCTCCTGCGCATGGTAGTGCCAAGAGAGCCCAGAATGCCCCTGCACGGCCATGTGGGGCTGCCCCACAGGGGTGCTGGCGGCCCCACGGGTTACTCACAGGCAGCTTGTCTCAGCCCTACTCCTTCTCTCTGCAGAGCTCCAAGGTGGTGCAGGGGCTGACTGGACTGCGGAACCTCGGCAATACGGTGAGTGCTTGTCCTCATCTGTGGGCACAGCCCCAGCCCACACAGTGCCATTCTGTGGGCACATTAAGGACCCTGGCATCCACGCTCCCAGTGGTGCAGGTGGACAAATGCCTTCCCACGCTCCCCCCTGCTCCATCTCCATCCCCTGCCCACCCGCCCCAAGGTGCCCCCCTGCCACCACCCGCCTCCCTCTCTCCGCCTTACGTTGCCATGGTTTTCTGCCTCCCCCAGTGCTTCATGAACTCCATCCTGCAGTGCCTGAGTAACACCAAGGAGCTGCGGGATTACTGCCTGCAGAACCAGTACCTGCGGGACCTCAACAACAACAGCCGCATGCGCACTGCGCTCATGTCAGGTATCCGGGGTGGGGGTGGGGGACAGGATGAGGACATCTATGGGGCACATTCCCCTCCTCCCCACATCGCTGAGCTTCCTCTCTGCACGCAGAGTTCGCAAAGCTGATCCAGCTGCTCTGGACCTCATCCCCCAATGACAGCGTGAGCCCCTCCGAGTTCAAGACGCAGATCCAGAGATATGCCCCACGCTTTGTTGGATACAAGTAGGCACTGGCGGTGTGGGGCTGATTATCTGGGCCTGGCTGTGGGTGCAGAGCCCCCCGGGGGTCTCTCACAGCCGTGTCCCTTTGCCTTGCAGCCAGCAGGATGCACAGGAGTTCCTGCGTTTCCTCCTAGATGGGCTGCACAGCGAGGTGAACCGTGTGCTGGTGCGGCCGCGGGCCAACGCTGACACCCTGGACCACCTCCCGTAAGCATGGGGCGGGCGGTGGGGTGGGGGCTGGATGCCCGTGGGATCCAGCATTGCTCAGCAGCTCTGTCCCTCTGTCTCACAGTGATGATGAGAAGAGCCGCCAGATGTGGCGGAGGTACCAGGAGCGGGAGGACAGCCGTGTTAGTGGTGAGCATACAGGGAGGGGTGGGGGCAGGCAGGGGGCTGGGCCTGCAGTCTCACCTTTCTCCATCCCCTCGCCTTCAGATCTCTTCGTTGGGCAGCTGAAGAGCTCGCTGACCTGCAGTGAGTGCGGCTACTGCTCCACAGCCTTTGACCCCTTCTGGGACCTCTCCTTGCCCATCCCCAAGGTGAGGTGTCCCCGCTCTTCCCTGTCCCCCTACCCCACACATTGTGCCCCATAACTGTGCTCCTGATTGTGCCCTCCTCGCACAGAAAGGCTACGGGGAAGTCACCCTGATGGACTGCCTGCGGCTCTTCACCAAAGAGGACGTTCTGGATGGGGATGAGAAACCGGTATGGGACGTGGGGTGGGGGCACAGGGAGTTGCATGGGTGCAGGATGGGTCCTCACTGTACTGCTCACTGCCTACAGACGTGTTGTCGCTGCAAAGCCAGGACGCGGTGCACGAAGAAATTCAGCATCCAGAAGTTCCCCAAGATCCTGGTGCTCCGTATCCTTCGTACTAATAAATGGGGTTGGTGGGGCTGGTGCGGGATGGCAGTTGTTGGCAGGCTTCCCTTTGCTCCCCATCTCCTTGACGTGCCCCCCTCAGACCTGAAACGCTTCTCAGAGGCCAGGATACGAGCCAGCAAGCTCTCCACCTTCGTCAACTTCCCACTGAAGGACCTGGACCTGAGGGAGTTCGCCTCACAGAGCTGCAGTAAGTGCTTGGGCTGGGGGGGCAGAGCTCAGAGCTCACATGTGGGTACCACTGATCCTCACCCTCTCCCCCCAGACCACGCCGTTTACAACCTCTACGCCGTCTCCAACCACTCGGGCACCACCATGGGGGGACACTACACTGCCTACTGCAAGAGCCCCATCTCCAGCGAGTGGCACAGCTTCAATGATTCCCGGTGAGGCTGTGTGGGTGGCACGGGGAGGGCCATGTGGGCACCCCATTGCTCATAGTGCATCTCCCCATATCTCTGCAGCGTCACCCCGATGTCCTCCAGCCACGTACGCAGCAGCGATGCCTACCTGCTCTTTTACGAGCTGGCCAGCCCATCCTCACGCATGTAGCCGGCCCCTGGGCACCCCTCAGAGCCTCCTACCTGGATTTTGGCACCCCAAGGACAGTAGAAAGCCCCGAGATGAGGGCAGAACCCAGGTAGCCCAGGTGCCTCCGGGCCGCTGGTGTTTGCTTTTTACCCTGGGGTAGTTTTTCTTTTTTCTTTCTGGTGTGTAATAAAAATACTGAGCAAGGGGCATGGGGCTGCCTGCTCCCACCAGGACCTTGGGGACACCTGGAGTTGGGTCCCTTCTGGCATCTTTATACCGCTCTGCCATCCCCGAGGATCCACGAGCCTCCTCCCAGCACCTCCAAACCTCCTGGTGAAGGATTGCAGCTCTTTGGTCGCCTCCATCCCACCTCCATCTGCTTTCTGATCGGCCCAGGACTTACGGCCAGGAGGGAGGATGATGTTTCGTGGAGTTTCTTTCTATTTATCACGGACTTCTCTCAGCCCGGAGCATCCCTCCTGGCTGCCCAGGGACTCACGCCGGGGGGGCTGACCCACCTCCTTATACGACGGTGCCTTAAACCATTTCGGGGCGCGGGAGGCCCTTGGGGTGCACAGGGATGTCCGTCCTACGGGGGGGTGAGGAGGGGTGGGGGGGTGGGCAGCACCCTTCTAGTACTGGGGCTTTCCTCCCCTCTTCACCAGGAGCCCCATGGGGTGCCTAGAGATGCTCACCTAGCCCCACTGCTCCATCCTGCAGCTAGCAAACGCCAGTGGCCTTTTTAGCGTTTTCTCTAATTTATTCTCCTCCCCATCCCGCCCTGCCTGAGGTGCAATGGGGGGGGACATGTAACTGACCCAGCACAACCCCAGCCCCAGTCCAACCCAGCACCCATCCTGCTTTGGGCATGGGCTGAGCCCCCCTGCCCCGAGCACATCCCCCAGGGGCATCCCGGCAGGGCTGGGGGGCAGAGGTGGGTCCCGGGCTGGGGCAGTGCTGCAGCTCGGCAGGTGGCTTGTTTACTGTGTAAGCAAGATGGGCAGGATGTGTCTCGTACAAGGGAGACTCGTGTAGGAATAAATTTTAGCTGGAACAGAGTGCTGTGTGTGTGCGTGTGTGTGTGTGTTCTTGGCTCCAGCAGCAGGAGGGAAACTGAGTCAGGATTCAATCTAGAAGGAACCATGGCACGGGGCTCTCCTGCAGCAAGTGGATGTGGTGGCCGTGGTGTGTCCTTGGGGCACAGGGAGCTTCTCCTCCTCCTACTGTGCCCATGCTCTGCCCCCAAAGCCCTGAACAAAGGCCTCTTTCTGCCCAGCTCAGGCACAGACCTGTGGCATTAAAAGGCAGCAGGAACGCGGGCGGCAGCACTCAGACATCAGCAAGGGGGGACAAGAGGGAAGGAGGGGTGCACATCCAACACAGCCCCTCCAGGGCTGCCCCACTCCCACCGGCACCTGGAAAGCCATGTCCCCAGCCCCTGGGGCAGTCTTCCAGCTCTGGTGCGAGCACACTTTCCCCTTTAAGATGTGGGATCTCCGTGCCAGGGCCTGACCTCGGCATCCTCAGCTGAGCTGGATTAACGGGGCAGAGGGAAGGGGCCCACCGAGGGGAGCAGGGCCTCCCAGAGCTCCCCACACACAGCCATAGGGCCCTGTGGGGCAGAGCACACGAGGGCACAGCCAGCACTGTATGCGATGGGAGCATCCAGAGAGCAGTGGGTGGAGGGACATGCAGCCATTCTGGGGAGCAGAGCAATCTGGGGGGGCTTTTAAGTGCTCTGTACCAGGAGTACTGCTACCATGAAGGACTTCACCGAAATCACGCTTTGCCCCGAGGCTCTGGAGCGCAGTGAGGTAGGGCTGGGGCAGGGGTGCCACCCGATGGGTCTCCACAGTGCATCCTCACAGTGCCATGCACCATTGCTTTTGTGCAGACTGAGTTCTGCAACCCCGTCTTTGAGGGTGAGGAGCCCCTGGCAGTGCCTCCAGCTGAGCAGCCACCGGACGATGATGGGGTGGGAGCCACATCACCCCAGGATGCCCTCGGTACCTGCATGGGGTTTGTACACGCGCCCGTGTCCGTGGGACCACTGGGAGCCCACCTGTGGGGTGCTGTCTGTGGGGGTGTGGGGATGCGTGGGGAATTGCTGGCATCCTGGGGACAAAAGACTGGGCTCAGAGGGTGGCACAGGGCTGGGGACGTGGCAGCACCCCGCTCTGCTCTCTCTCCTTGCCCTCTCCAGGCCGGCAGCTCTGGGTGCAGGCGGGCTGGCAGTACCGTGCCGACTGCAGGTTCACTTGGCTCTGTGTGGCTCTGATGAGTGCTGTTCTCCTCTTCCTCATCGCCCTCCTGCTGGGCATCGTCATCCACCGTGAGTGCTGTGAGCAGGGAGAGTGGGGGGAATGTGCCGTGACTGTGGGGCTGGGTGGGCTCTTCCAGAGCTCCCTCCCCACACTACATCCATCCCCCTTGGCGCAGAGCTGACATCCCCACCACCACCCCACTCCCCGGCTGCAGCCCTGCCCGCCCGCAGCACCGCCACCACCACTGTGGCACCCAGCCAGAGAGACCCCCAGGACCCCAAACCCTCCACCCCAACCCATGGCCGACCACCTGCAGCCAGCACTCGGGCACCAGGTAAGTCCCCATGCGGGTGACACACCATGGAGGTCACGTCCCCATGTCCTTAACCCAAACCCATTTGTAATATGCAGCGTGCGGTGGGACTCTGCGTGGTTCCGAGGGCTCCTTCAGCTCCCCCAACCACCCCGGCCCCTACCCACCCCATGCTCTCTGCATATGGCACATCGAGGTGGCAGCTGGCATGGCCATCCAGCTGACAATGGATGCGTTCAGCGTGGAGGGCACCGCCTCCTGTCTCTTCGACCGGCTGGAACTCTATGAGGAGCAGGGAGCCCGGGGGGGCACTGCCAGGTAGGGCTGTGTGCGCCCAAGGAGGGGGTGGCATACCCAGGGATGGTGCAAGCAGTGCTACTACCCCCACTGTGCCCCCAGATTCTGTGGCAGCGTGGTCCCCCCAACCTTCAACAGCATCTCCAACCACCTGCGTGTCACCTTTGTCTCTGATGGCAGTGTGGGGGCACCAGGCTTCAGTGCTCGGTACCGTGCTGTGGCCCCCAGTGAGAGTGAGTACATCATGTGGGTTGGCCTCATAATACCCAGGGCTTTGGGTATGGGTACGGGTATGGGTGTGGGTATGGGTATGGGAATGGATGTGGGTATGGGTACGGATATGGATGTGGGTATGGGTATGGGAATGGATATGGGTATGGGTATGGGAATGGATGTGGGTATGGGTATGGGAATGGATATGGGTATGGATGTGGATGTGGGTATGGGTATGGGAATGGATGTGGGTATGGGTACGGGTATGGGTGTGGGTATGGGTATGGGAATGGATGTGGGTATGGGTACGGGTATGGATGTGGGTATGGGAATGGATGTGGGTATGGGTACGGGTATGGGTGTGGGTATGGGTATGGGAATGGATGTGGGTATGGATGTGGATGTGGGTGACCAGCCCAGACACCTGCACTCACTCCACAGAGAGCTGTGCGTGGGATGAGCACTTTTGTGACCAGGGGCTCTGCATCCACCTGGGCTTTGTCTGTGATGGGTTCCACGACTGCGAGGATCGGAGCGATGAGGCCAACTGCAGCGTGAAGCACAAAGGTGGGATGGCTTCCCACCTCATGTGTGTGACTCCCACAGCCCCAGGGAGGTGATGGTAGAGGGGCACAGCTGCCATGTGTGTGAGTGCTGTGTGTGTCTCCAGAGTGCGGGGGGCCGCTGACCGCCCTGGAGGGGCACTTCTCCACCCCGAGCCACCCCCAGCCATACCCACACCAGCAGGTGAGAGAAAGGATGTTGGGAGGAGGAGGAGGAGGGCAGGAGGAAGGAAGGCCTCCTCCTGTCAGGGAGTCAAGGTGCCCTTGCCCAGCTTCACAGCTCTCACGGCTGTCCCCATAGCTGTGCCTCTGGCAGATCTCCGTGCCCCTGGGTCACATCATAGACCTGCACTTCCACAACTTCAGCCTGGAGTCACACGAAGACTGCAGCTTTGACTTCGTGGAGGTTCACGACAGTGCAGGCACCGGGACTGCCAGCCTCATGGGCAGGTGTGGGTCCTCAGCTGGGGAAACTGAGGCACGGAGCGGGATGCTGAAGTGAGCCAGAAGATGAGGCTTAGGGTTCTGCACACCCAATGCCCTCTCTTGCCCCATCTCCCTGCAGGTTCTGTGGCCACCAGCTGCCACCCACCTTGACCTCGTCACGCCACGTCATGACAGTCCTCTTTGTGGCAGATGAAGGAGTAGCAGACACCGGGTTCTTTGCCACCTACCTAGCCCGCAATGCCACAGAGAGTACGTAGCCAGGCAGGGAGCAGGGTGCCTCCATCCTTGGGGGTTTCCAAGGCCAGGCTTAAGGAAGCCCGGGTTTTCCTCCACATCTGACCCTTCTTGGAGCAGGAGCTTGGGCTGGAGGTCCCCTGGCTCTGTGCCCATGCCCATCCCCATGCCCTGCTCTGGCAGAGACCTGCAGCCCCGCAGACTTTTCCTGTGGCAACGGCGAGTGCCGGGCGCTGGAGTCTGTGTGTGACGGCTGGCACGACTGCCCCGATGGCACCGATGAGCTGAACTGTACTGGGGTCTCCTACCCTGCATTTGGTGAGTGCCCACGGCTGGGGGACACCCCCTGACAGCCATCCCACAGCCACCACCTACCCAGCTGCACACCTGGAGGCCATCAGACCCTTTGTGATATGTAACCCCTAACTCCAACCCTAACCCTGCACCTCTCCCTGTTCAGGCTCCATCTGCGAGCCGGTGGAGGTGGAGATGTGCCTGGGGCTGGGTTACAATGCCACCTCCTTCCCTAACATCTGGCTGGCCATCCCAGACCAGGCGGGAGCTGCCGAGGTGCTGCAAGACTATCAGGTGAGCTGCTGGGCTGCAGGTGGGTGCTCTGCACCACACTGTGCTCACTGCTTCTCTCCTGCAGACTCTGATGGAGCTCGCCTGCTACCAGCACCTCCGCCTGCTCATCTGCAGCCTCTTTGTGCCCAAGTGCACACCAGATGGGGGTGTCCTGCAGCCCTGCCGTGCTGTCTGCCTGGCTGCTGAGCTGCGCTGCCAGCACTCCCTGGGTCTCCTCGGCATCCTCTGGCCCATCAACTGCAACATCCTGCCTGACTCCAACGACCCTGTGGAGTGCTTCCAGCCCTGAGATGGCGAAAAAAGAGGTGTGGAGGATGCAAAAGAGCCCACTCCTGCCCCAAACCTCCCTTCTGCTCCAGCTGTGAGATGTCCTGCCCTGAGGCCTGCCAGTTTGCTCTGTGCCCAGTTCAGTGCCCAGATGCCACGGGCTTTTTGCAGGACTGAGTTCCAGGAGAGGGACTCTGAGCCCTCAGCAGCAGAGCTGTTAATGCTCTGTGAATGGCGCAGGGCTGGGCCAGGGTGAGTCGGGCTACAGGCTGTCCCCCAGCCCCAGAGACAGCAAAATAAAGAGCATGAGCAGCTGATGAAGTGATGGAGCAGGAGGTGTCTTTGGAGAGGGTCTGCGTGTTGGTCCCACCAGATTATACTGCAGAAATGGAGGCATGGGCTAAAAGAGGGAAGCCAGGAGTGTGGGCAGGAATAATAGGGCACAGGACTGTCCCAGCTGCAAGGAAGACATGGGCTTGTTGTTGTTGTTGTTGTTGTGCCCTCAATGGGATGGGGGACCCCAGAGAGATGGACGGGTCTTGGAGAGTGTCATGCAGGCATCTCCATGGTGCAGGGAGCAGAACTCACTCCAGCCAGGGCTCTGTCCTTGCTGGCTATGCTGGCACCAAGCCACCCCACTGGCCACAGCCTGGCAACACCCTGTGGCCACAAACCAGCTGCCAGCTGGCCAAAACCAACAGCCCCTTCACACCTGGGGGAGAGCAGCCAGGTCCCGTGCAAGCACCCAGCTTTTGGGTATGTGGGCCATGAAGTGTCACCCGCACCTCTGCACCCTGCAGCATCTCTTGGATGCACTCAGTGCTGGAAGAGATTCAAGGAGAGCTGGGAGTGCCTTGCAAAGCCCAGCACCATCCCAGCTTCATCGCGTGCCTGCAGTCTTCCTTCCTGCTGCCTGCACCTGCAGCCTGCCGCATCCCTGCACCATGCAGCACCACGCCTGCACCCTCTGCAGCCCCCACGGGTGCTCCTAGTGCTGGCACTGCCACACTCTGTGTGCCTCACTGTCCCTCTTGCCTTATCCCTTCTGCCAGTGACAAAGTGCCAGCCAGGGCATCACACACCTCTAGGACTCCCGCTCCCTTCTCCAACTCTCTCGCTCTGCTTTCCTTCTGTTTTCTCTCATATTCCCCATTCCATCGTGCTGTCCTGCTGCCCAGATGCCTTCAGCGCTGATGATTCTCATCCCACGCCTCCCCTCGCCCTGCTGGGCTGTTTGTCTGGCTCTCCCTTCCCCCTGCTTACAGCGCTTCCGACACCGCGGGATTATTTTTCTTTTTCCCCTTGTCTTGTAGTTTTTGGCTCCCGGGGCCCGTGATTTCCTTTGGAGTTTGGGAGGAGAGACGTGGGGAGGAGGGGGGGGGTGGAGAGGCAGCCTCTCCTCGGGCCTTCGTCAGAGCGAAGCGGTCAGGAAGAGCAGCAGCCATCCCAGCGGAGCACAGCAGGACGTGGGGACAGGAGCTGGGGGACTGCGGTGAGTGGGGAGGCATGGACACAATGGGGTCCCAGCTCTGGCACTGGGACAGAAAGGAGCCACATTTCTCCTCCTTTTCCTCTTTGCTGCAGCCGTCACATCCAGGAGAGGGGAGAGAGAAACTTCATTAGGGCAAGGCCATGGGGAAAGGGCTGGGGGCTGCGCCGGGGATTGGAGGGCTGTTGGGTGGTCCCAGCACCAGGGTGGTCCCAGCACGTCCCCGTGCGATGCTGCAGCCCTGGATGGCTGCATGCAGGGAGCTGGGTGGCTCGGAGCAGGGAGCCGGCCATGGGGATGCTGCCAAGGGCAGGGCCACGATGCAACTGGAGCTCCCGAGCTGCCGCCCCGCCACGCACTGCTGTCTACCAAAACCACAGCCCATGCGTGGTGTCACCCGTGGGCATCCTGCCAGCAGTGCCCACCCGGCACCCAGAATCCTGTGTCAGCACGTGTGCACTGTTATTGCCTCCCCTGTCTGGTCCCCTCCTGCTTCTGGCACCGGCATCACCACGGTTTGGGTGGGCAATGGGGATGTTGCAGCAGGTGCAGGCAGCGCCTGCCAAAAAGGCAACTGGGAGAGAATTGAGGGCAGCTGCAGGGTGCCTGCCTTCTGAATTGGTACCCACAGGAGTGTAACCTGTGTCCTGTGCTCCCTCCCAGCCCCTGCACAGCAGACGAGATGAAGCATCTCTTCCTCCTCTTCCTCCTCGGGCTCATCAGCAGCTCTATGCAGATTGAAGACAACAAGATCCCCAGGCAGTGCTCAGGGCAGCCGGGCATCCCCGGCACCCCAGGCTTGCACGGGGGCCAGGGTCTGCCAGGCAGAGATGGACGAGATGGCCGGGATGGGGCGATGGGGATGCCAGGCGAGAAGGGCGAGATGGGTCCACCAGGTAAGTAAGGGGTCATGTCAGTAGGGGACCCTCGCCATGGGAATGAGCTTGTGTCTGAATGCTGGCATTGCCCTATATTGCCAAGCTGGGAGGAAATCCCACAAAAGTGCCCCTTTTGTGCTGCCACCACCCTTCTGCATGGATGACCCTCCAAGAGTCAGCAGCTTGCTGCCACCAGCACCGCTGTGTTTCTCCCTTCCTTCCACCTCCTGCGTCAGGAACCCCAGTGTGGGTACAACATCAATTCCTTGGCTCCTGGGGGCTGATCTCCTGCCCTTGCGGGGTATGCTGCATCCCCAGATAGAGTGACAGCACCCATGGGATGCTGAACCCCACTGGGATGGGTCTGGGCAGCTGAGCTGGGGGAGTACGGATGGCAGGGGTTGCGCTGGGGACAGCAGCTTCAAGGTTACACTGTCCCCTCTGTGATCCCTCCAGGAGCTCCCGGACCCCGTGGGGAGATGGGCAGCCCCGGCATGGATGGCATGCATGGCGAGAAAGGAGCACAGGGTGAATGTGCAGTGGCCCCCCGCTCCGCCTTCAGCGCCAAGCGTTCCGAGTCCCGCAGCCCACCACTGGCCGACCAGCCCATCCGCTTTGATGTGGTCCTGATCAATGAGCAGGGCCACTACGACCCCAACACTGGCAAGTTCACCTGCGAGGTGCCTGGCCTCTACTACTTTGCTGTCCATGCCACTGTCTACCGCTCCAGCCTGCAGTTTGATATCATGAAGAACGGGCACTCCATCGCCTCCTTCTTCCAGTACTACGGGAACTGGCCCAAGCCCACCTCGCTCTCTGGGGGGGCTCTGGTTCGCCTGGAGCCCGAGGATGAGGTATGGGTGCAGGTGGGAGTCGGGGACTACATCGGCTTCTATGCCAGCGTGAAGACAGACAGCACCTTCACTGGCTTCCTCGTCTACTCCTACTGGCAGAACTCCGCCGTCTTCGCCTGAGCATGAGGCTGGGGATGGGGACCCCATGGGCACCCCTTGGGGATGGGATCTGGCCATATGGGAGCCAGGATGCTCAGCATCCTCCCCTTGCCCTACTGCGACTTCATAGCCTCGCGCCAGGCAGGGGCACGCTCTCCCTGCCACCCAATGCAGCTCTGTGCCAGAGCTAAGCATGATCGTGGGCACCCAGCTTTGGGGCTCTGTGCCCATGCCGGGGAGCTGCAGTGACCTGATGGCCGCATTGTCCCTGTGCACGCAGCGTCCCCCGGCCAGCTTCTCCCTGCGGGCTGCCTGGCCGCTGGCACGGCGAGGGGCCCGTCCTGCCACCTCCTGCCACGTCCCACGGTGAGCGGCCATCCTGCCCGTGTCACCTGTGTCCCCGTCCTCGTCCCCGTCTTCCAGCCGCCCATCTCCTCCTTCACCCGCAATAAAGGGGTCTTCATCCCTGCGCCTGCTGCTGTTCGACCCTGCTTAGGGGTCGGAGGGGAGGCTGGCACAACTCGGGGGGCCGCACGGAGGGATGCCGGCTCGCAGCGCGGGGGACAGGACGCCAGCAGGCAGCACAGCCAGCGGGAAGCCGCTAGATGGAAGCATCGGCATCCCTTTGCCTCCTCCCTCCCTGTGAGCCTTCCCCTAAATCATCGAGGGGAGGGGTTGGGGAGGGACTCCCCGCCCAGACCCCCGATCTCGGCTCCCTGCAGTGCGCAGCGTTCTGTCCGAGGGTCGCGTCCCCGCAGGGACCTCCCCCCCCCCCCCGGTGCCATGGGAAAGGTTGGGGCCCCGGCCTGGCTGAGGACACGGAGGTTGGGGCAGGGGGAATTGTTGCCCCCCACCGTGTCCAGGACTTCGGGAGTTCGCCAGCCCTCTCCCATTCCGGGATGCAGTGTGAGAGCAGTGATCCGCTTGGGAGAAAGATCCCTATTTTTAGCCGTGGAACGAAGAGCTTCCTCATTCCTGCCCAAAATAGGTCCTGCGGGGATAGGGGACGAGCAGGGAGAGGGCTTTTGGCTGGGGGCACTCGGGACGAGCAACCCTACAGTGCAAGGAGCGAACCGCCCAGACCTTGGGACCGCGCAGGGGCCCGGAGCCAAGGGAACATCGCTGCATCACACCTGGGCACACGGAGCACAGCAGTGCTTGTGGGACCACACATAGCCCCACAAGGACTTGCAGAAGCCATGGGGCCCGGGGTGAGGGCTCGCTCTCCATGGGAGCCCTGCAGCTCCCTCCCAGCCCCAGCCGCAGGGTCACGTTGCAGCGGAAGCGGCTGTTTGGGTTGAAGATGGCTTTTTCTGTAAGCAGAGCCGCTCAGGGATAAACAACGCGGCAGAGCAGATCGATGGTCGGAACTGTCTATTCTGGGAGGAGGATAATGACTTTTCTTGGGATGAGGCCAGGGGAGGTACGTGGGGGCTGGGAGCATCCTCCAGGCCCTATCGTGATGCAGGGAGCTGCTTGGTGCAGCAGCTCTGGGCTCTGCTTTCCTTGAGATGCTCTTTTTCACCGGGGTGCTTTGTATGGGGTCAGTGGGGGACTGCTGGGACCCCCCCCCGAGCAACATAGAGGTGCTCACAGCTGCCTAGGGAAGAGGACAGAGAGGGGATGGGGTTAAGAGGAGCCACAAAAGGCTTCAGTTTGTGGCAATACCTAGCAGCTCCTAACGAGCTCCAGCAGCTGCCCCTGAGGAAGGAGTGGCCACAGCCCCTATTCCAGCTGCACCCAGGTTGGGGAGGGACCACCACCCCTTTGGCCAACAGGAGGGTGAAGCTGCTATAAGAGGAGGGTGAGCAGATAGGTCTTGTTGTGCAGCTGACAGAAGTGGCAGCTGGAACAGAAATGTTTATTTAATCAAAAACAAAATAAATAAAAAAGAAGAAGTGCTGGCAGCTCTTCCCGGAGCAGCACACTGCTTCTTGGCCACAGTTAGGTCACAGTCTTATGCTGAAGGCTTGGACCCAGCAGGGCTGGGGCTGCAGCAAGAGTCTGGGGCTGCTATGTGCAGCATGCAAGAGGTGTTGGCTATGTGTGTGCCCTGAAGCTGCAGAGGAGGTGAAGATGCCAAGTGGATCGATCATCTCCACCAAGAGCCCAAACCTTCAGCTGCAGGAGCAGAGTATGGAAATGCCCTCAGTGGCAAAGGCTGTGCTGGTGACTCCTGGCTGACCTGGTAAGGAGAAGTTCAACCTGGGGGAGGGGATGGAGGCTGTCCTCAATCAGGGGAGGAGGAGGTGGGCAAGCAAAGGGCTCAAGTGTGCAACCAGGGCTGAGGAGGGGTCCATCCAGTGCATGCATGCCAACACTGTGCATGAGCTCTCATGGCTGTGCTGGGAAACAGGCCCCTGTTGGGGTATCCAAAGTGCCTATACAGCAGCGTGAGGACAAACAGGAGGGACCTGTGGGCTGTGTGCACCTGGGGGACTGCGGTCTTACTGAGGTGATGGCAGCCAAGGTCCTTGTGGGAATGGGAACCACCTCGATATCTGGCAACAGCTCACAGCAGCAGGTGGCTGAGGAGCAGAGCTCAGGTGGGTGTGCCTCTACAAACCAGAGGAGCTGAAAGAAGGGGACAAGACCAAAGGAGGACCCAGCTGGGGGCTTCAGGAGAGCAGACACTGGCTTCTTCAGGGATCTGCATGGGAGAATCCCATGTACAGGTGAGTAGAGTGGGACCAGCAGGACCAGGGATCATCTCCTCCAAGCTCAAGCGATGTTTCCATCTGCACCCCAACGAGATGGAAAAACCCTGGGGAGGCAGCAGGGAGTTTCCATTGATGATGATACCCACAGCCCAGCTGAGCACAGCCCTGTGCAGCATGTTCTGAGCCACTAATGAGGGAGCGAAGCTGGTGCCTGGGAGCAGCCCAAAGGCCCCCCGTGGTTCTGCTGCTGATCATCACCTGCTCCCTCCTCATCGGCCGGGGGCTGTGAGCTGCTCTGCAGCGTGCTTCTGTCGTGCCAGCTCCCTGCTGTCACACAGGCAATGGCAGCTCATTAGGGCTGGGATGTTGCAGCTGGGCAGACAAAGGGATGCCAGGGATTTTCCCAGGGCATGGGGCAGGTTTCAGTTTCAGCAAGCTGTCAGCATCCCCCCCACCTCAGTGCTTTTAAGTGGGGGTAACCCAGCAGCATCACACTGCTCCCATCCTAGCAGAAGGGAATGCACCCAGCACCTCAGACCTTATGCCCATGACCGGTCTGTGAGCATCACTGCAGCCCCACGCCAGCTCCACGGTGTTGGAGAAATATCAGGACACTGCTATCAGCCTATAACCCCCATCAGCCAGGGGATGGTTGCATTTTCCTCTTGAAATCGCTTGCTGCATGTGAGCCAAGTGCGTGCAGGACAGCTCCCAGGGGAAGGCTGCGTCCTTTACATCCTGTTCTCACTTGACCACAGGGGGATGAGGTGGCTGCATGCATCTCTGCATCCTCTGCTTGGATGTCTGCTGCACAGGGCATCTCCCTGCCAACTCCCATCCCCCAGCCCACCTCAGCTTTCTGAAGGCTGTGCCTCAGTTTCTCCTGGTGCAGCCGGTCCCCTGCAGGGCTTGGCAGCCCCGTGCTGGTGCTGTGCCTGGCTGAGCTGCGCTCCTGCAGCCTGCCTGCAATCCCCCTGTGTGACTTTCAGCCAGGACATGAAAGTTTCCTCGTTAAAACTAGTTTGTTTGCTGGCATAGCCCTGCCAAGGCAGGTGAGTTCAGGGCAGGATGAGCCAAAACTCCTGAGGTCTCTGCCCATAGGGGTCCTGAAATGTGTTTTCCAAACAGTTTGCAAGGATTCTGGAGAAGCCAAGGGTGCTTAAAAGCACACAGTAGCCTGCCAAGAGCTCAGATCAGGGCCAGGGAATAACTGTGCAGCAAATGCATCTGCTCACCAGTAGCTCAGCCTGTCTTGGCTTTTTTGTGAGGCAAAGTTGCCCCTGTGCTGCCTCCATCCCTGAGGACACCAGGCTTGCCAACACCCTCTGTCACAAGCAGCAGGACGTGTAGGCACCAAGGACACATGAGAGCTGGGATTACACATCCTCATGCTTTGTTCTGCCAGCCTGGAAAGCCTCAGCCCTTCTGCTCTGGGCTGCTCCAGCTCTGGAGAAGCCAAGCACAAATTGCTTTGGTCCAGCAGAGAGAAACACATGCTTCTTTCCAGGAGCAGCTCAAGACCTTCTGCAAAGCAGACTGCTTTCTCTCTTCCTCACTGAGCAGCCCATAGTGACACCAGCCCTGGAATCCAATTCTGTGTCAGTGATGGAGCCCAGGGGTAAGCAGAGAGGAGGTCCCAAGGGAAGCCCACCCCAAGAACGAGGCAGCAGGCAGCTTCTGGTAGAGGAAACTTTAATTTGCTTGTTTGTAGTGCAAAGAGTTAAACTTAAGGCAAAGCTTTCTCTCGTTTTTTATAAACAGGCAAAAAACAAATGGGCCCCTAAAACAATGACTGCTATAATAATAATTAAAAAAAAGATTTGTAGGGAGAAATCGCAGTCTGGAGGTGTCCTTCCTCCCCTGAAACACACATAGGAAACACTGCACCCCAAGATCGCTAGCTGGCCCCAACCAGGGGTGAGTCCATCTGAGCTGCAGAAGTGGCTGGGAGGTGAGGATGAAGAGACTCCAGCACACAGCAGTCCCTGCAGAGCTGCTCTCACACACCATCAGACCTCGACACAGCACAAGTTTGCAGGGCAGAGTCGTCTCCCAGCATGGCCTGGCCTCTCTGCTGCCTCTGTTTTGGCTTAAATTACTAATCAATTATTTGTTAGCAGGAGAATGGAGAAAGCCACGCCAGCCGCCCCCAGGCTCTTGGCTTGCAATCGAGGAGTCAAGGCTCCTTCCAATCTGGCTCCAGCCAAAATTGGCTCTGATGCATGGCTGACCCCAGACAAGCAGCTGAAAAAGGGAAAGCTTTTTAGCGCGTGGCTCTCTTGCAGCCCAGCAGTTTCTTGGAATAGTGCTGGGATGAGGCACCTCAGCCCTTCCCGGCTAGGAATGGATGGCCTCGTCAGACTTCGTGGGACGCCTACATTAAACAAACTGTATTTCATATCGCAGACAAAACAGAAACGTAACCCTGCCCTAAACAAACAAAGCTGTGGTCCTGGTACTGCTCTGTGCACAAGTCTGCAGGTCCATTGCACTTGTGCCTGGAGCTGGAATGTCTCAGTGGGCTTCAAGGAGGATTGGGGTGTCCCCTTGCCTCCCAAAGAGCCACCCCTTCCTGCCAGCCCAGCCTGGGAAGTGGCAAATGCTCTCCAGCCTGAGGGCTGCTCAGGTTCCCCAGGCAACAGGTAACAAACTCTCTTCAAGCCCCTCCATGCAAGTAACACAGTATGTGCTTGCTGGTCTTGCATAGGTGTGGAAGCAGCAGCAGCACTGAGCTCTGCAGTCAGCTGTCCTGCAGGGAGATGGTGCTCATCGTGGCTCCTACTAGCAAGGGAAAATTTGGACTCCAAAGCCATAATGGCTGGGATGTTAAGGAGCCTCAGAAGCCCTGCTGTCCTCCAGCTGAGAGCTGGGCTCAGCCCTTTGGTAGAAAAGCCTAAAAAGCTCAAGTGTGCTTTGCTAGAGCCTGCAAAAGGGGCATGCAAATCCCTTCCCTGGGAGCTGCCCCACTTAAATGGCAGGAGGAAAGAAGAATGCAAATGCAGTCCACCAGATAAATTTTTGGCCAAGCCTTGGTAGAAAAACACTCCTTTGCCTTGCACCAGTTCCAGTAATTTCCAAGATGGCACAGCTTTTATCCTTTCATCAGCTTTGGCTAGGAGGAACCAGAGCATCCCTCTGTGCTTTGTTTCAGATCACAGGCTCAAGGCAACAGGCCTTGAAACAGAAGTTGTCAAATACAACAACAAAAACAAAAAAACACAACCTTTCAGCCTGCTGCAGAGATCAGCTACTGTGCCTGCTAGCAGGATCTACAGCCTAGTTGTGCACTGGATGTGGCTGAAAGACACCTCTGACAGCTTCTTGGTCCTTCAGCACCGTCCTTAGTTCTTTGGAAACAACTCGAGGCAGCCCTGGAAAGAGCCATCCTGCGTTCCAGGATGAGGCAGAGGTGTCTTCAATCACCTGGAAAAAACAACCCAAACCACCACCCCACAGTTCACAAGTACACGTTGAGCGTCTGGAGGATCATCTGGCGGCACAGCGGGCAGTTGCGTTGGTAGATAGCCTGCTGCAGGAGGACTTCTGTGCACTCCTGGCACAGGCACAGGTGCCTGCAGGGCAGAAGCAGCACTGTCTTGGTTTGATCTTGACAGATGACGCATTTCTTACGTTCCTCTTGTTCTTTCAGAAGCATCCAGGGGTCGTTGTCTGGAGCGCCTGCTCCATCCCCAGCTGCTGCGTTCAGCTGCTCTCTTCTTGGAGCTTTCCCCCAAGAGGTGCTTGGCTCGTCCCTGGATGCCTGGAGACGCTGCCCAGACACAGTGCTTCGACTCATCCCTGGATGTGCCTGCGGGATCTGCTCTGCATGTGGCTGCTCCTCCTCCTGAGCTGCACCATGGTCGTCCCGTGCCAGCATCAGCCTGCCCAGGGCCTGGACTGCCCCTCGCCGCTCGCTCTCCTCATTCATTGTTCTGCCCCCTCGGCTCCAGTTGGTCACCTGCAAGCTCCAGTCCACCAACCTGCGCCAGGTCTGTGAGGTCATGGCCATGCCCAGCATCAGGACGGCCATCTGGTAAAGCCTCCACACTTCTTGCTGCAGGCGGGGATATGCAGGCAGCGTGTGAAAGTAGCCCAGCACATGGCCCAGAAGCGTGAGGAGCAGCCCGGGGTTGAAGATGACAGCGCTGACGACAATGATGGCAAGGAGCAAAGCCAGCCCATACACGTTGACAAAGAAGATGCCAATGAGCAGCTCAGTGGTGGAGACCAGCAGCTCGAAGGCCAGCTGGCAGGGTGACCAGAGCAGGATGGAGACAGCAATGGCGCTGCTGGAGACGTGTGCCAGGAAGGCGGCCAGCAGGTTGGCAACGCGCAGCACCGGGCTGACCACCGAATCCCAGAGTGCCAGCAGCAGGGTGAAGAAGTTCTGCGTGCCCAGTAGGCACAAATTAACCATGCTGTTGACCAGGTAGGCCAGCAGGCTGACCCCGATGGCCAGCCCCTCGCCCGCCTCCCTCAGCAAGGCCTGCCCCGAGCCCAGCAGGCTGCAGAGCCCGCGCTGCAGCAGCTCCCTGCCCCGCAGCCCCAGGTGGGTCAGCAGGTGGCCCAGCACCTTCAGGCCTTCCAGGGCGGAGCAGCAGCCCCTCAGCAGGCCGCCCAGCCCCTGCACGGCCCCCAGCGCCAGCCCGCAGGCCGCCTCGGCCAGGCCGCACAGCCCGCCCAGCAGCCCGTTCCAGCAGGCCCACATCCCGGCCGTGGCAGCACCGGGGAGGCTGGCGGCGGTGGTGAGGAGCCAGAGCAGCGCGGTCACCAGCGAGGACACCAGGAAGAAGTTGAGATCGAGCAGGAGGAGCAGCAGGTCCAGCGCCAGGCGCAGGCCGCGCAGCAGCAGCAGCACCAGCTCCATGGCGGGGCCGGGCCCGGCCGCAGCCCTCAGCCGAGGCCCGAGCGGGGCCCCCCCGCTATGGGCGCCGCCATCTTGTCGTGGGCGGGAACGCGGCGCCGGCCAATCGGAGGAGGGGGACGCGGCGAGTCTCGCTTCCCATTGGGCGGTTCGGAGGACGCGGCGGGGGGGAGGCGCCTCCAATTGGTTGTTTGCGCTAGGTTGGATTTAAAGAGACAGCAGCGCCGAGTTAACCCCTGCGAGCGGTGCCTACCCGAAGCAGGCTGCGGGGTTACGCGTGTGATGAGTCGTGCCGGCCTCAGCGCTGGCAGCCGGCAGGTGTCCGGTTGTGACGTTCCAGCACAGGGTCAGCCAGGGCAGTGCTGCTCGCACCACATCAAGCAGTTTCCTGCACGGGTCTCAGAATAATTCCAAGGCCAGGACCAAGGTTTGGCCAGGGAGTAGCTCTCACAGCAGGTCCTGCTTCCTGCTGAGCGGTTCCTGCTGAGCTTTCAGGCTGGGCTTCCTCAGGAGACATCCTGGCCCCACCGCCTGGACGGTGACGCCAGGCAGAGGAACACCCAGCATCGTACCCAAGGCTTTTTAAGGAAGGGGAGAGCAAGTGGAACGGATGACCCATGAGAAAGACATCCAAGGCCCTGGGCAGTGCCTGGACATGGGGGGGAGCCCCTGAGAGTAGGGTGCCTGGGTGCCCTTCCTGCAGCCCCCTTCCACTGCACAGCAAAGCCATGGGTCTGTCTGTCAGTCTGTCTGTCTTGCTGGCTGCTTTCAGGTCCGTTCCCTCCCTGCCTGGCTGGTTTCAGGTTTTGGCTGTGCGTTCCCCCTGGTAGGGTGTGTGCCGGTGCCCACGTGACAGAGCCAAGATGCTTTGAGCATTTATGGTAATGTTTGGATTTCTTATTGCTTTACCAGGAGGCAGAAAAAAAACCAAAAGGGGGTGGAAGGGGGCAGAGCAGAAGCGCCAGGCGTGCTGTGCTCCATTCATTCCTCACTCCTTGCTATGGGGAGGGGCCCTGTACACCCCATGCACCTGCGTCCCCTTTCCTGCTGCCGGGGGGCACAGAAAAGAGCTAAGAGTTGCAAAGCTTCTCCTTCCTTGCTCCTTTCTCCTGCAGGAATGTGCAAAGACCTGGGGGAAGAAGCACCCTGAGAGGGGCACAAGGGGCTGCAAACGCCCGGGGGGTCACTGAAACCTTTGCAGGATGGGGTGCTTGGCAATCTGCCCCCCCCTTGGCAGGCTCCCCCCAGCTGTCCTCACACTTGCTGGAGGTGTGGGCACGATGCCATCGCCCTGCCAGCTGTGCATGGCAGCTGCCTGGAGCAGGGCAGGCTCCTGCTACTCAGACCTCATTCCACTCATTGAGTCAGGGCTGCATTGTACCTTTGGGGTGTAAGAATCGGAGTGTGGGTGCATCATGCCTGAGGCTGTGCTGGCACCCAGCCCTGCTGTGAGGCTGCATCACTGCCTTCCCAGCTCTGAGCTCACTGCAGCCTGTCGGGAAGCAGCAGCAGTCAGCCTGGGCTGTTCCAGAGCTAAAAGCAAAGAGATGAAGCATCCCAGTGCTGGAGGAGCTCTCTGGTTATCCCGGCTCTGGGGGGTGCATAACCCTGTGGGGCCCAGTGTGCGGCTGTGGGGGTGGAAAAGGAATGGGAAAAACAGGGAGACAAAGGGTTGGCAGCCCAGCCTGCAGCTGCGCAGGGGGGAAATGATGCTGAGGAGGGGGGAAATGGCGCCGGGGGCCACCACGGCTCCCACCTACGCTGCCTTGCAGCAGGACACAGCTTCCCCAGCTCCAGCATGTCCTCCCAGTGCTGCCTGAGGGCAGGAAGGGTGGTGCTGGGGTGTGGGTCCTGCTGGCATCGTGCCCCTGCTCCCAGCCCTGGCTGGGCCCATAGAACCGTCCCCAGGGTGCTGACTCCATACAGGAGCAGGCTGGCTAGCACAGCACGGTGACACACACACAGCCCAGCTGTGGCTGCTCTCAAGGTGCCCAGCTGAATGCCCCAGCACAGCCGCGTGCTCCAGGCCAGGCTCAAACAATGGCTCATTTCAGCACATCCACTCCAGGAAGGTCCCCATCCCCATTTCCAGCTGGGCTCTGCTCCAAAACGGTGTGACTCGCTCTTCCTCCAGCCTTCAACTCTGGGTAGAAAGGAGCCGTATCCCCCGGCATCCCCACTGCAGGCACCACCATCCATGGGCTGTGGCGATGGGGAGCCCGAGAGCTGGAGGAAAAGGAGCTGGGATCTCTCAGTCCTGTTGGAGCCCAGCCAGGCAGCCCTGGGAAAAGCAAGTCCTCAACCATGGGAAAGTCCTGTAAGGAGAAATCCCTGCCTGGCCCCACAGCTCCCATGGGTGCGAGTGGCCTGGCGTGTCCCCAGCACGGTGGGTGCAGGCAGGGGGGTGGCATGTGGACAGAGCCCTGCTTGCTGCCCTTTTCCTCTTTTGAGCAGCCCCAAACCCCGCACAGCATGAAAGCCCTCCCCCTCCCCCCCAAAATCTGGTGACGCTGTGATTTCTTGGCTATTCCTTCCTACTCAGTGACACGAGCTGTGGAAGCCCGGTGACGTGGAGAGCTGAGACCTCGGATGCCCATTCCACTGGGAGCTGCAGTGTTAGCACTTGCAGGGGGCAAGGATGGAGCGTGGCCGGGCCCCCACCCATCCCTGCACCGTGGGACCCCCCGCCATCCAGCCCCATAATCCACCCCATTGTGCAGGCGGGTGCCCGGCCCCAGCCCATCTGGCGCCAAGACAATGGAGCCTTTTTCCATCTGGCAATAGCCGGGGGGAGATGAACTCAGCATCATCCGAAGGAAAAGGCCTGTTTATAAATAGCTGTCCCTGCTCTGCCGGCTTCCCCCAGCCCCAAAGCCTTTCCTTCACAACTGCGCGGCTCAGGGCTGAGAGCGGATCCTTGGGCACAAACGTGATGGTCGTCCCAGTTTGGCTGTGCATGTGCAAGTGAGAGGGCAGTACGTGGCTGTCTGCACACCATGCAGGGCTGCACCTGCTCTGGGCTGCAGGGAGCCCGCATCCATGATATGGGGTGAGCATCCAGCCCTGGATGTAGGGCTCCTTCCCCAAGCCTTGGTGGTGGCCCCCAGCCGGGTAGGGTTTCCCCTTCATTCCCCAGCTGTCCTTGTCTGTCTGTGCTGCCTGTTCTCAGAGCAGGTTTGCATGCCCCAAAGCCTTCACCACCATCACCGGGGCAAGTGTGGGGCTGGGTTTCCCCTTTGCCATTTCAGCTCCTTTTTTGGGGCTTTGCCGCAACTCGGCATCTGCAAAGCTGCCTTCTGTCCCCAGGTGCACAAATCCAGATGTCATCTTCCTTCCTCCCTCCGCTTGCTCCCAGCCCCTCCTAAACAAAGCCCCGTAGCCATGGTCGGTAATCCCTGTAGAAGGGAGAGAGGAGGCATAAAGGAGCACTGAGAGCCCAGTCGAGCAAGGGAGGGAGGAAGGGAGCTTTCTGCTGAGCCACGGGACGTCACATAGGGCTCTGGTGGTGGCGCAGGTTGTCTGTGTGCTCCTGGCACAGCTGATGCTCATCCCTCACCCTCCGTTCAGGATCACATCCTCACAATTCAGCCCAGGCTGCGATCGATCCGTGCATCCCGTGAGCCCTACAGCTGGAATGCAGCCCCAGGGGTTTCTCCCCAGACGGATGGAGGCAGTGAGCCTCCAATTGCTGAGTGCTGGCCCCACTCCCAGCCCTTCCCTGAGGAGGGGCCCCTTTCACCCCAACGGTGTTGTGTGAAGCGGCGCAGGCCTGGGCGGATACGGCAGCCGGCTTCCATCCTCCTTTCATCCACTCCGAGCACAGGAAGCCGTGCCAGCAGCACTGCATCACCCAGCACCCATCACCAGCCTTCATCACCCATCATCATCAGGGCGAACGCTCAGCCCCACGCGTGGCCCTTCCTGCAGCTATCGCTCCCTGCCAGCAGCGCAGAGCCAGGTGCAGGAGGAGCAAATGCAATTACAAGCCGCCTGCAGCTGGGGATGCTCAGACAGCACCGTGACACAGCCCTGCTGTGGCCACGCTGCCTGTGGGGCTGCCCCACACCTCGAGCAGAGCAGGGATCCGTGCCACTGACCTCCCCACTCTGCCTGTGTGTGCGGGACAGCGGCCCCAAGCACGGCGCATGCTGTTTGTTTGCATAGCAGCGAGCGGGGGCCGAAGCCAAATCCATTAAGCAAGCAAATAAATAAGAAGGCGTGAGATAAAGCAGCTGAAGGCAGCCCGCCTGCTGTGCTCCCTGCTGAGCCTGCACCCACTGGGTGCCAGGTGATTTCACGTCTAACCCGGCTCCCAAACCCATTTTCCCCAGAACCATGAGGTTGGTTGGGAAACAAACAAAAAAAAGCATAGGAAAAAGTTCTCTTCAAAGCAAAGCGCCCCAAAAAGCAGAAGGCACATAGAAGCTGCTGTAGGCTGGCACCCGCAGCCAGGCTGTTTTCTCATGGGAGTGGTGATGTCCTTTCCCAAGGGCTGGGAATTTTCGTTTTGCTTTATTTTTAACGGGGAATAAAAGCTCGCAGTGGAACAGAATGCACAGCAGCGTGGCAGCCAGGCTCTCCCACTTGTTTATTTGCAGCGTTGGGTTCTTTCCTTGCCCTCACCGGGTGGCATTGTAGGGTTCATTCACGCTGCTTCGTACAAAACGAGCAGAGCACGGGGCTGTGATGCAGCATTCAGGGAGAGGAAAGCATCCAGGGACCCCCAGCTCCGGGCAGCCCTCAGCTATGTGAGCATCTCCACCATGCACCCATAGGGGAGCGAGTGAGGCTCTGCTCCATGCACTTGTTGCTGGAGGGCTGCCCCTCCACACAGCAGCGCCGGTCCAGGAGCCTTATCATTGCCCAGCACTGGCATTTTAAGCAACTAATCTCGCCGGGAAAGAATTTAATCATTTCCGATGAATCATCCATTTGGCTAGGAAGGGTTTTCGGGGGGTGGCTGCCAAAGCCAGGAGTGGGCACAGAGGGGACCGATGCAGGGCATTGCTGGGGCTGGGGGGTGAGAATGGGGATGCTTTGGGGACTGATGGCATGGAGAGAGGCTGGGGGGAGCCTGAGTGGGATGGGCAGAGGTGTGCAGTCCCCAGGGCTTGTACTGCAGGAGCAAAGAGCAGAGGTGCAGAGCTGGAGGAGGGCACTGTCTGCAGCAGGATACGGGTCAGAGAGCTTTGGGTGCAGATGGGGAGAGGGTGGGAGGCAGAGCGGGGCTTCAAGGGAGCTCTGGTGCTTTGTCCCCCAGCACAGATCTGATGGAGAATGGGGACAGTGAGGCATGCAGCAGTGTGAGGGACAGGAGCCGGGGGTGAGGGGGTTGCTCTGCTCCCTGGGCTTGCACTGGGAATGGGTCTCAGTGGGGTTGTGTTGGGGACGGGTGATTTCCCCTGGATAATAGCAGCCTTGTCCGCCCCACCGCCCCCGGCCCGGCCCCCAGCCAGCCCTCTGCCCCGGCCGTGCAAACCGCGGTTCTTCCACAGCCGCCCCATTCAGCAGCTGCGCGGGGGTTGGGGGGCAGCAATGCGCCGTGGGGGCCCTCCGTGGGGCTCTGCTATAGGGACGGGCATCTGCTATAGAGCGAGCATCCCTGCCGGTACGGAGAGCAGGTTTTGGGGGCAAAGCCACAAAGATGGGGGTCTTCACGGGGGTGTCCCCTCCGCCCCACAGCCCAAGCAACGACAAAAGGCGTTTTGTCGTCCCGCAGTTCCTGAGCCCCTCTCCGTGGCTTCAAGGTGAGCCAGCCGCTTTGGGGGTTGCTTTACGGGGCTGCTCCGCTCGACGGGGATCGTGTCCCTATCTGCTATTCCCGAAGAACGGCACCCCAACCCCCAACCCCCCAGGGGTTCCCACCTCCAGCGCCTGCCTGTCTGCTCCCGACAACCTGAGCAAGCCTGGGCAGGGCGGGCGGGGGGCAGGAATGAGCCGCAGAGCGACCCGGCGCCGGAACCGAAGCGAACCGAACCGGGGTGGTGACGGTGGGAGGGGAGAAAAGGGGAGAGCAGCTCGGCGCCGCGCGACCGCTGGGGGGGGATAAGGGGCTGCGGGCGGGGGGCAGCAGCACCGCGCCTTCCTCCTCCCCGCCTCCTCCTCCTCCTCCTCCTCCTGACGTCAGCCCGCGGGTCCCGTTCAGTCGCGGGCGGGCGGCGACGGCAGCGGGCATGGCTGGGGGGCGGCGGGCGGCCCCGCGCTGCGGTTGGGGCTGGGGGGGCGGCTGGAGCTGCTGCCCCCTCCTGTGCCTCCTGCTGTGCTGCGGTGAGTGGGGCGGGGGTCGCTGGGTGGGTTGGGGGGGGTCTGGGAGCACCTGAGGCGGTGCGGGGCTGTTTGCGGGGTGTGGCACAGGGAGCACCTGGGGGGGGGGGGAGCGGAGAGCGTCTGTTTTTTTGGGGATGCAGCCCGACTGGAGTGGGACGAGGGGTGCTTCGCTTCGCTGTTGGGATGCGGTTGGTTTGTAGGGTGTCTGCGGGGTGGGAGAGCGCGGGGTGTGGCTGCTCTTGGGGTGCTTTTGGGGTGGGACGCGGTGTGCAGCCGCTTTTGGGGTGCAGCTGCTTTTGCAGCAGGGCACGGAGTGCGTCTGTTTTGGGGTGCAGCGTGGAATGCGTCTGCTTTTGGGTGCCGACTGCTTTTGGGGCGTGCTACGGGGTGCGGTCCGCGGTGAGATGGGAGACCGCAGGGAGCAGTCGCTTTAGTGCTGGGAAATGGTGCTCTGCTTTCAGGGTGTGACTCTCGGGGTGTGAGGCATAGGTGTCCCCCCACGAGTAGGGAGCCCCTTCCCCACCGACTCCCCTCCCTGTGCCTGGGATGTGGCCAGACGCTGCTCCTGCAGTTGTGGTGCGTGGGGCTGGGTGCTGTGCTGCAACCCCTCCCCAAATGGAGCTGAAGAGCCCCGTGGGCCGTTCCCCACTCCCGGGCTGAATGCAGACGGCCGGGGGAGCTGACGCCCTTCGGGCACCGCCTGGCCAGAGTCCAGGAATGCTAAAACCGTGGTGCGGGGAAGCGGGGTGGGAGCAGCCCCCCCCCCCCCCCCCCCCCCCCCCTCCGTCCCCGCCCTGCACGTCCCCAGGCTCTGCTTCAGGAGTAGATCTGTGTGTGCAGAGCTGGGAGTGCCCCGTGCTGTCCCTGGGGCCGCTTTTCAGCTCCCTAAAGCAGCACAGGGCAAGGGATGCTCTCTGTAATCCCCGGTGGCCTTGGGCAGGTGGCTGGTGGTAGCCCCACTCCTGTGGCTGTTCTCCATGGGGCAGAGGTAAGGGCAGCGTGCCTGCACGTGTGTCCAGTGTGCAGCAGGGTGCATCGGTCAAGCTGTTAGGAAGCATCCACCCCTTTCCTTCTAAGGAGTTTTTCCCCGAGTGCTGTGTTTCTCTTGGCTTTTTACACTTTCTTTTTTTATCCTCTTTCCAGTCCGTTTTCCCTTGGTTTATGGGCTGTGCTTCCTGCTCCGCACTGTGCCCTCCCCATACCGGGGGTCCCCACGCTTCGCCCCTGCCAGGCTGCAGCACAGCACGGGGTAACCCTGCCCTGGGTGCTGCGGGAGGGCTGAGCTCCCACCCCCAGCCCGTGCTGGGATCCCCTTCCTCGCAGCACACGTGCCGAGCAGAGCACCCATTGGTTGGCAGCACAGCGGTGTTGGCGAGCAGAGCCTCGGCAAAGGGTTTGATGCTTCCCAGAAGCACGAGGGGCTGCAGCCAAAGCCTTTCCCAGACAGGCTGGGGGCTTGCTGTGCACCCCCAGGTGGGGGTATACGCAGTGGGGCTGTTGGCGTCACATTGTTAGAGAGGGTTGGGGTTGGAGAAGGTGTGAGGTTGGCCATTCCTGTTGCACACAGCTGGGGGAGTTTGCTGGGATGGCAGCAGAGCGTTGCCTCCATCACCATCCATGGCACAGCACGGAGCTGGCAGCAGCTTCTCATCCCGAGAGGGAAGCAGAACCCCACAGCAGCCCCCCGCCATGCCCTTCTGCTCCGCCCGCTGCCCGCACACCTCGGCTCTGCAGAAAGCTGCTGGAGGGGCCGTGCTGCTCCCCACCCCCTTCCTCTGCTCTAAAAGCAAATCTTTGTTCTTGCGGAGCGCTGGCTGCCGGCCGGCTGTCCGCCAGCCAGATGGAAAGGCACGGGGGCTCTCCTCCCTTCCCAGCTCGCTTGCTGCAGGCGGCCCCTCCGCATCTCGAGGTCTCCCTTTGGAGCTGTGCCAGGCGCTCAGGGCTCACTGTTATGGGCTGGAGCTCAGCTCTGCAGCCTGTGAGTGGCTAATAGTTTTCCAGCCCTGCCCTGGTGCCCACTGCTGGGTTTATGGGGTGTCCTTGTGTCCCCATCTAGCAGTGCCTGCGATGTCACCAGGTGCTCCCTGCAGCCCGGTGCCTGGCTGAGCCCTTCACCCCGGGTATCCAGCCTGTCCTGGAGGAGGTGGGGAGCAGGGAGAGGTGGGGAGGGGGCTGCAGTCTCCCTGTTCGCCTCTTCAAGGGCAGCGAATGGGCAGGAGGGGTGCCTGCTGCCAGCCCCGGATGCCAGCCATTCCCTAGCTCTGAGTTCATGGTTTTGGCTGCTTCGGCCAGGACGGGGGCTGTCATGCTGAGCTGGTGAGCAATGAGAGCTGCAGCTTTCCTGCCACAGCGCTGCCTCTGCCTGGGGCTGGGGAGCAGAGCCTGGCATGCCCAGGTCTGCGGGTGCCCAGCTGTGCCAGGTCAGGGCCCGGTGCCTCTGGTTATGCATTCAGTCCCGTTTCCTGACCCCAATGTACACTTTATCTCTGGGGCTTTCACCTGTTTTTCCAACTCCTCCTTTCCTGCACGCTGTTTTGCTTGTCCCTCTGCTTAGTGCCAGCTGTGCTGCCCCTACGAAAAGGATGAGGGCAGGGATGGGGCTGCTGCATTGTCCTGGCTGTGCTGCTGGTGTGAGCCAGTGCCTTGGCTGTGGCAGAAGGGGCTCCTGGCTGCGTTTTGGGATCGTGCCACCACGTGCCCACTTCACACAGAGAGCGTTCTATGGGCACGGTGTTACCCTTTGAAGCTGCTGCCCTGTGAGGCTGTCACCGAGCAGTGCTATCAGGTGGCTGTTGACGCAGCTGCTTTCCTGCAACCCTCTTATCTCCCGTTCTCATACGTGGGCTGGGCAGGGGGTGCTGCACTGCTGGGACCCATTCCAGGGCTCCTTATTGCCATCCCAGCCTGGGGGACTGCATGGGGGGGGACTGCATGGGGCGTGCACGCTTCATTGCTTTGTTGGTGTGCCGGCCGTGCCGTGACGCAGCTCTGCTCTGTGCTGTGCCCGGCTGGGGCTGCTCAACCTTCAGCCCCAGTGCAGGGCAGCCCTGCTTCAGGTCCTGGATCGATAGCCATTACCTTGGAGCATGGCCGGGTGCTCCATTAGTGCTGCAGGCCCCCATGCTGCAGGCAGGGATATAACAAGGAGCTCACCTTGGCTGTGTTGGAGGGAGGGTGCTCAGGCTGCTGGCTCTGTGGATGGAGATCTCCAGTCCTGGGGTAAGCCCTGGGCTCTCTGTGCTGGGGATGTGGTGTGAGGGTGCTGTCCCTCCCCCAGGTGCAGCCGGCAGGCTGGAGGTCTACATGCCGGCAGTGCTGGAAGTGGAGATCGGGAGCACAGCCAGGCTGGAATGCAGCTTCTCCATCCCTGGAGACGTCCCCTTCACCTCCATCGAGTGGTTCTATGTGAGTGCTGTGGGGTTGGGTGGCCAACGTGGGGCTGTGCCCAGGGCTCTACATGGGATTCGTTCCCAGGTCAACCACGGTCACTCCAATCGGGTGAGGCTGTGCGTCATCACTGCCACTGGGGCACGGATAGATGAGACGGAGTACAGCGAGAGGCTGTCTGTGGGGGAGGACAAGGCCCTGTCCATCAGCAAGGTGACAAGGCAAGACAACGGCAGGACCTTCATCTGTCGGGTTGGGGCGGACAGCCAGGGCGTGGGGGAGAACCGCACCGAGCTCAACACCTACAGTGAGTGATGGGGCGGCCGTGGTGAGGGGATGGGGATCCTGTCCTGTTCCTCCTAATGCATGGAGTGGCTTCTTCCAGAGATCCCCATGACCCCCGAGATCACACCCAACTCAGCCGGCATCCCTGCACAGAGCAATGACATGTCAGAGGTGAGGAGAGGTCCCCAATTCCCCATGCCCGTAGGGGCACCCCCTGGGCTGTGCCGTGCCCATGGTGCTCCCTGCTGCTGCAGATTGCTCGGTGCAAGAGCGAGAACAGCTTCCCGTCCCCCAACATCACCTGGTACAAGAACGGGGAGCTGCTGCTGCAGGAGGAGGACAGTGAGTTGGGGTGGGGATGGGGTTGGAGAGGGGCGGGATGACCCTCCCTGCTTGCGGGCTGGGAACAGCGGCTGCATCTCCTGCAGAGACGAAGATCCTGACCACGGTGATCCGCCCGTCGAATGGGCTGTACACGGTGATCAGCACGCTCTTCAGCAAGGTGACACGGGAGGACCGCAGCTCCCTCTTCCACTGCACTGTGCACTACTGGCTGCGGGGACAGATGCACACGAAGGACTCTCCGCGGGTGAACATCACTGTGTTCTGTGAGTCGGGGGCTGGAGGCTGTTCCCAGTGCTGTGGGGGAGGGGGGTGGGACCCACAGCCACCCTGCCCTCTTCCTCCTCCTACAGACCCCACAGAACATGTGGAGCTGCGCGTGGTGACCAAATCGGGGATGGTGAAGGAAGGGGATGATGTGAAGTTGGTCTGTGATGCGGATGGGAATCCGGCGCCTGTCTTCAGCTTCTTCAAGAAAGAGGTGAGGGGAGGTTCTGGCCCCTCTCCCTCAGCTCTCCTGTCCCAGGATGGAGGGGCTGAGGGCTGTGCTGTCCCCGTGCCCACAGCTGGAGGACAACTGGCAGGATGTGACCTCGCTGGCGGACACCAACAATGGGGTGCTGATGCTGCACAATGTCAACAAGAGCAGCAGTGGTCTGTACAAGTGCCAGACGCTGAATTTGGATGAAATGACACAGCACGAAGGGGATGTGGAGCTGATGGTGAACTGTAAGGCTGGGGGACAGGACACTGTGCACCCTGTGGGTGGTACCCCCTCCCTCTGCTCATGCTGCCCTGCTCCCCATCCCTCTCCTAGACATCGAAGGGGTCCAGGTGAAGATGGAGCCATTCTCACCCTTTCACGAAGGGGACAGCGTGAGGCTGAGCTGCAGTGCCCACAGCCCTGTAGCTCTGGACTACCAATGGAGGGACGCGAAGGTGAGCAATGCTCGGGTGCTGCCATGCTGGAGTGCCCCATGGGGCCCATTCCTGCCATGGAACGTGAGGGGTGCTGAGCCCCAGCCTTGGGTTTCCCTCTCCAACAGGGCAGGAAGGTGGCAGAAGGCAACCAGCTCCTCTTGAGCAACCTCACCTTCGAGACCTCCGGCAACTTCAGCTGCAAAGTGCAGGCACGCAGCGTGCCGGGGCTGGAGCAGAGCAAGCAGGTGGCCGTGGCCGTGCGGGGTAAGGATGGGCCCTGGGTGAGCTCCTTGCTGCTTCTGTCAACCCCGTCCCATGGAGAGAAGCAGACACTCGCCGTCTCTTCCCGCAGGGAAGCCGCGCATCGTGGCCATCAGCTCCCCGCTGTACGTGCGGCAGGACGAAGTGATCAACCTGACCTGCAAGGCCATCGCCTTCCCTCGGCCCTCCGTCCACTGGAACATCAACGGGACGGTGAGGGCTGGGCGGGGGCTGTGGGAGGCTCTCAGGATAAGGGCTGTGTGTGAGTGCTGAGCTCTGTGCTTTCCCGTATCCCTACAGACCCATGAGTACATGGAGAACCAGCACGTCACCAGCAACCTGACGGTGCGTGTGAGCCACGACCTGCTGCGAGCAGGAGCCATGTGCCGGGTGTCCAACGCGCTGGGGGTCAGCGAGAAGCACATCCAGCTGCTGGGTGAGCCCCATCTGCCCCCATTTCTCCTCTGTCTGCTCTGTGCCACTAAGAGTCATGCTGCTATCTTGCCTGGGGAGGGAGCCTCCTGCATCTGCTGCTCCTCTCCCTGTTCAGATAGGGAATGAGGCTCTGTCTCCACCTACAGGGGTGGAAAAGCTGCTGCTTGCTCTCATCCTACTGCCCAGCAAGGCCAGCAAGCTTCCTGCAGGGCAAGGGAGCAAAGGGATGGCTTGGGAGGCTTGCAGGAAACACTGTGAGCCATTGTCCTGCAGCTGGGAGCAGAATGCAAAGTGTGGCTGTGTGGGTACTGCTCTATCAGACCATATTGGGGTTGGATATGTTGGATATCAGGAAAGATTCCTTCTCAGGAAGAGTGGTCAGGCGCTGACACAGGCTGCCCAGGGAGGTGGTGGTGTCACCATCCCCAGAGCTCATCGAGAACTGTGGAGATGTGGCACTTGGAGACGTGGTTGGGGATGGGTTGGGCCTGGATTTGGTGATGTTAGAGGTCTTTTCCAACCTCCGTGATTCTATGATTTCTGTGCTGACATCTGCGTCCTACAGACAGCAGGGAGTCCTGCGGTGCTATGCTGGGGAAGGAGCTCCTTTTCTTACCTCTAGGAGCACAGGAGGTTTGATGCACGTTCACCTCCTCTCCTCTCACATCTAGATCAAAAGACCTCAGAGAGCAAAGGCATCATCATCGTGGCCATCATCATCTGCATCCTCGTGGTGGCCGTGCTGGGCTCCATCATTTACTTCCTTCACAAGAAAGGCAAGATCTCTTGTGGCCGCAGCGGCAAACAGGACATGTAAGCACCGCCGCCCTCGGGGCAGAGCCGCTTTGCCATCACCACCGCTTCCCATCCCATCCCACCTCACCCTGCCCAGCACGGCAGTCTGGGCCGCTTCCAGCTTCCCGCGATGAGGAAGGAGCAGAGCTTTAGAGCAGCCGAAGGACCCATCCCCAGGGAGGGGCCGTACAGCCCAGGGCTTTTCCCCCAGCTGGAGCTTTGTCCCCAGCTGTCCCCTGCCCCACGGCGTCCCCCGAGGCGGAGCCCGGGGGCTCGGTTGGTTTCTCTCCCCCCCCAGCCACGTGCCCTGGGCTATGGCAAAGATGTCTCAAAATTGTCACCTCCCTCCCTTAGCACAAAGCCAGAGGCACGTAAAGACAAGAATGTAGTTGAAGTTAAGTCAGATAAACTTTCCGAAGAGGCGGGGCTCCTGCAGGGTGCCAACGGCGAGAAGAGGTCGGCTGCTGACCAGGTAGGACCGAGCATCGTGTGCTGGGGCCAGGGTTGTGCTGCAGCTGGGCAGCAGCCAGAGGTGCTCCAGGTAACGCTTTCCCGTCTCGCAGCTCTCCCCACCCTGCATGGGCCTCCATCATCCATCAGCAGCGCTCGAGGAAGGGCTGGGAGGAAGGGGAAGGGGTGGATGTGCTGCTGCTAGGATATGCAGGGCAGCTCTGCTCTGTGCCAGCCCTGGCACCTCGGGGAACAGCTGCCTGGCTGTGTTCCGTGCTGGCTTCTCCTGGGGCTGCCCAGGAGAGTTGGAGGAAGCAGCTGCACGATCAGCCCTGGCAGAACTCAGCCCAGTGCAGGCTGAGATGGCAATCCCAGGGCTGAGAGCCCCCGGGGGGCTGCAGGAGCTGTTCCCAGTGCCTGTGCCAGGCAGTCGCCGTGCCAGGGCAGGGCTGTGCGCGCTCATCTCCTGGGATGCAGCACCGGGCAGGCTGCCTTAGATTAGAATGGCCCCAGCCCCGCTCCTGCTGCCAGCACGGCTCGCTGCTCACTGCCCCATGCCCTGGGATGGTGCTCGCTCCTGTTCTTACCCCCACCTCTGCTTTGTTTTGGTAACTAACTGCTTTCCTCTCCCCCCTTTTCTCTTTGTTGGCCTGAAGAGCGAGAAATACATCGATCTGAGAAACTAAAAGAGGGCGATCTCCGAAGTGCTTTCTTCCTTCGATCCTTTCCTGCTCTTGGATGGCCTTATCCCACTCTGCCCCACACCTGGGGGGCACAGCCAGAGGCAGCGACCCCCCCTGACAGCTCACAGCAGGCTGGCGGGTTGTCGGCTCAGCAGCAGCCTTCGCTTACTGCTACAGAGAAGCCAACAGCAATACTCACACCCCACTCGGCTACCTACCTGATGGAAGGGTTGGAGGTTTTTCTTGTTTCTTTTTCTTGATCTTTTTGTTTTGTTTTGTTTTTAATGGAAATCTGTTCTGTAGGTGTGTAAGGAGGTTTGGATGAGTTTTACCCCAAAACTTGGCTCAGAAAAGCTGATGGGACGTTGCTTTGCCAGCAGGCAGCATACAGGCACCCGGGGTGTGCAGCTGGGAGGGGAAGGGCTCTGGTAGGGGGTGGGGAAGGGCTGTGAGAGCCCTTAATGCCAGGCAGGGTTTTGCTCTCAGACAGGTGCCTGAGCTCTGAGCTTCCCAGCTTTTGGGCTTTGCTGAGCAGGGGGGGAGGTGGGATTGCTGCAGGATGCGCGGCTGCTGGCGGCGCTGGGCTGCGTCTGGGTGTGAGCCGAAGGAATGCGAGGTCAGCGCCAGGCAGCGACGGCTCAGGGTTGGATTTGTTTTCCTTTTTTTTTTTTTTCTTCATCATCTTCCCTTCTTTTTTCTTCCTCTCTTCCTCTTGTTTTTTTTCTATTTCTCTCTCCTTTCCCTCTTCCTCCCTTTTTACCCCTTTCTTCTTTATCTCCTGCCTTTCTTTTTTATTCTTTGCCTAACACGCATCAGCCCCAGGGAAAACTCCTTCATTACTTTCTCCCCCCCCCGGGTCCCACAGGAGGGATCAGGACAAGCAGAGCTCCCCCCAGCCCTTCCTCTGCCCCTCCTTGCCCTGCCCAACCCAGCTCCCCTCTGCCACCCCTGCGCTGCAGCAGGACCTCAGGTCACCAGGAGGAGGGACAGATTCTCCCCCCCCCACCTCCGGAGCTGTAATCGTGAGCTGCAAGTGTTGTCCAAACAGATGCTTTGGTTTATATATATTTTTGTTGGATGGTGTGTACATTTCCAGAAGTTTTTGTCTGATATTTGCAAGGTTTTTTTTATATATGTGAAAATAAAGTACCGAGTTCAAAGCTTGGGGGTGGCTTTGTTCCTGGGGGTGGTGATGCTCTGCTTTGTTCCATCGGGTTCCCAGTGCTGGGAATGGCCAACTGCTGAGATCCCAACAGCTGATGGGTCTGTATCCACTCTTGGATCCTTTGGATGCCAGCAGATAATTCTTATTAATGGGTTCTAACACAGTTTAAGAGGTAATTGTACCCCTGATAGTAAAGTAGGTGAAGTAGCTTATGAGAACAGTGGTAGCTTGTAGTAGGGAATGACAACCATCACTCGTAGAGATATTAACAAATATGTTCAATTTCTCATAGGTTGAGACAGAATACCAACAAGAATTTCAGATTCTAACATAATACTTACAGTAGATAATTCTTTAATTATCTTTATTATTTATTATTATTATTATTATTTAATATCTTTATTATTTAATTATTAAGTTGATTTTACTATAGCTACCATTTTAGTTTATTTCTAGCCCCTGCAGATACCAATAACTGCTACTAATTAATAAGTAACAGTTTTATTAGAGAGCAGCAAATTGTAACAGCCACTCAACCTGATTGGCTTCACAGGAGCCCACAGGAACCATGAGCATCGATTTGGGCCTCAGTTACACAGTGGGAACCAAACTGTCCCTGTTAGACCAAAGTTAAGCCACTTGGACAAGTCAAGCCACTTATTTCAGGTCCAGTTGACCCTCTGTGTCCTTGCTCGACCTTTGTGTCCTCATTTGACCTCTGTGATCTCATTTGACCCCAATTAACCTCATTTGACTTTTCTGACCACTTATTTTCTGTGATTTGACCTCGCTTGACCTCTGTGTCCTTATTTGACCTTTAGGACAACTTATTTTCCTTGAGTTGACCTCACATGACCCCTGTGACCTCACATGACCTCTGTGACCTCACATGACCTTTCAGACCACTTATTTTCCTTGATTTGACCTTGCTTGACCTCTGTGACCTCATTTGACCCCATTAACCTCTTTGACCTTTCGGACCACTTATTTTCCTTGCTTGACCTCTGTCACCTCATTTGACCTTTGTGTCCTCGTTCAACCCCAATTCACTTCTTTTGACCTTTCTGACCACTTATTTCCTGTGACTTGACCTCACGTGAGCTCATCTGAGCCCCCGTGTCTTCATTTGACCCCCAATTAACAACTCACCTTCATTTGGCCTCATTTTAGCAACATGGCAACGGGCCCTTTGCCCATCAGTGCATCACAGTGGAGCAGAGTCCAGGCACTCTTCCCAACCCTGTTGGACCCCACAGTCCCTCATGCTTCCATCTAAGCCCACAACACACAATTCAGTGCAGGCAGTGTTCTAAGAGCATCTCTGCCCACCAGTGGCTCACAGGCCCAGCAGGGTTCATTGGGCACAGTCTCACCAAGTGCATTCATTAGACCTCAGGAGAACTCTAGATACGCTGCACTATGCATGTAAACACATCACCTTGAGTTCTGATCTCTCCATATAATTTTCTGCATTTCACAACCACGTGAGAGACGTAAAAACGAGATGTAGTAACTGTAAGAAGAGAGTAACATCTGCTGTGAGAGACCAGCAGGATCTGTGAGAGGCAGATGGGCTCCGCAGAGTGGGATTGATGCTTCAGGATCTCCCAGACCCCAACCAGCACTGCAGGCTCCATCAGCAGATTCCTTTTGCACTCTTTTAATGGATAGGAACAAACTTGTTGATGTGACTCTCAGACTCACAGATTCTTATGGATTCTGTAACCTGTTATTGAGATTAGTATGGGACCATATGCTCTTCTGTGGACTTATTAGCATTAAGTCCCCATCCCAGAGCTGGGTACTCTGATCAGGCAGACTCCAGCTGGATTTTCCCCTCTCACAGAACCAACACAACGCAGCCCATCTGCTACAACAAAGGAAATTTTATTTAAAAATAAAACTTTGTTTCGTTTTCTTTTTTTTCCTTTTTACTGACACAGGTGAATGAAATCCCAAAGAAGCTCTTAGTGGGCAGCATACGAGAATGGGAACAATTAATAAATAACATTAGTATAACCTCTAAACATTAACAATGCATTTGCAAACAAAATGAGGACTTTAAACCAAGTGAACCTTAAAGCTCAGCTACTCTCTGTAAGAATATTTACCTTCTGTTTTTCCTTATTCTTTACAGACCTGAAAGGATTAAATACTGCTATTATATTTTATATTAATGACACTATTATACTTCTTTTTAAAATATTTTTTTTTTGTGTGAAAATCTCAACATTTTTAACACTGATATTATACAAATGGGTATTTGTCATTCAAGAGAAAGAACAACTGTTCCTCTCCCACCGGGAGTTTCAAAAGAAAAAAGCTTTCTAGGAGGAACTTTAAGAATAAGCTTCCTTATTCCCCTCTGGTTTCCAATGTGGCACCTTGAAGGAAGTGCCCAGGGAGTTGCATTTGTAATTGCTCAACTGGAAAACAACCAACCGAAAACCATGTACAGTAATGACCCCACCTCAGGATTAGCTACAGTAATGCAGTGAGCCTCGTGCAGGGAGCAGCACGCTGTTCTCCTGGAGCAGGGCTCAGCAAAAGGTGAGCAGCAAAGGCCTTCTGCAGAAAGCAGGGCTGCTGGGAGGCTGCAAGCCTAAACCTGCATCTCGTGCAGGGGCAGGCAGAGCAGGGCAGTGCAGCAGACAGGCTCCAGCACACGCCTGACAGGTTATGTCTCCTTGCAGAATCCCGTTCAGCTGTGGTGGCATCCAACTCACCGAGTCAGCGGGGCAGACAGATGCTGCTGCTGCTTTCCTGCTGCTCCCACACGTTCTGTGCCCCAGCCCTCACTGCACAAAGGGGTTTCTGCTTGCTTTGTGCCCTGGCTTGGCAGGTGGGGGGGAAAAACAGTATTTTTTATTGTGAGCAGAACCCGTATTTTGTTACGAGCACAACCGATCTTGTTCCTACAATTCTACCACCTTCACACTGAGCTCAGTGCAGCACCGCTGTTAGGAACAGGTAGAGTAGGAAACCTCCACAGCTGAAATGCTACAAAACACAGTGTTGAAGTGACAACTGCCCATCTCTCTCTCTCTTTCGCCCCTCCTTTTCACACTTTTTAAAGTAATCTCAAAGGCAGCGTGGGGCTTTTTCTTTCCACGGAGGGATACCCAGATCCAGCCCAGTGACACAGCATTCCCTTAAGAAAGGCACGAGACATTTGGGTTTCTCTTGTTGAAGTAGCGTCACAAAGTGAACTTCTTAAGAATAAAGAACGAGGGGGTGAAGGGAAAGAAAGAGAAAATAGCATCAGGCTCACCTTTCTGAAAGAAAAACAGTAAGAAAAATACACTGTACAGTGCCTGGGTGGACTTCACAGAGCACAGCCATAAAACACAGGCAGGACTCTGCTGCACTTCAGTGGTGCCAGCAAACGCTTACACATCTAAGGAAGAAAAGCCAAGGCTTAAGTTTCTTAACTCAGTTGGAGACACAAACAGTGCACAGAAAGGACACATGCAGAAAAATTAGTGATACATGCCACAAAGATTGCTCTCTAATCTCTAATACCTGGAACAACATCTGCAGGAACGTCCCTTGGCACACACAGCCCCAGAGGCAGGCCTGCATAAAGCTCTGCTAGGTGTGGGTCGTTCAGCATCATGGCCAGCCTGGAACCAAGGGCTAGCAGGGGATGGGGCACCACTGCTCCAATGGCACACGCTGTGCAAGACAAGAGTTAAGGCTTTCCAGCTGGTTGCACTCAGCTCCTGGCAGCCCTGGCAGCAGCAGCCCTGCCTGCGTGCTGCAGCCTCACGCCACACTTGAGCACACTTAGGCTGAGTTTACACAGCAAGGCAGAACTGAAGTGGCTCCAACACCAACACGGAGCGAGTGGCAGCACTGGAGAGGAGGGAAATAAAGAGCAGTGCTCCCTCTCAACACGATTTTTACGTGGGTCTCCAGGACAAAGCCAGAAAATAACTCCCAAGCACTAGGACTGGATGGTCAGGCTCACAACTGCAACGTGCAGATGGGCAACGAGAGCACCCAGGGTTGCCCAGATCTCTGCTCAGCAGTGCTGGAGCTGGGCTCACTTCCCAAGAATCTGCTGCAGACACAAGAACTGCCGGGCATCACTGAGCACAGTGAGAGCAGGGCTGGGTCAGGGCTCTGCTGCCTGCTGCACTGCGGGCACAGGAGAGGGAACAGCTCTGCTTCCCCGAGCACAGCATGAACAGACGTAGCCCCTCTGCCAGGCCAGACCCTGCTCTTGGCTGCCTGACCTCTCTGCAGCACTGCAGAGCTCGCTGCTGGCTGACAGCAATCATCTCAGCAGCGTGCTGCATTTGCAATTTCCAGCCCCAGCCCCAAAATAGCAACAGCAGCGATGGCATCAAGTGTTGCATTTAAGAGATCTCCTTACAGCTTCAGAGAAATGCAGAAAGGAGAGGAGTTAGGACAGACTGCTCATGCTTTTAAACTGCCTGGACCCCGCATTATCAATTTACAAAGCTGCAGATTTAGAGAAATACCAATACCCCACACAGAACAAACATCTGATGCTTAGTTTCCTATGCTAACATTAGTTAAGTCCCCTCTGCAAACTGCAAGCTGCTTCGCTCAGATCTGGAAACAGCAACCAGATCCTTTAAAAGCTTCAACTGCATCCAACAGCCACCGGCACTCCAGCAATATTTCACGTTGTAACCCTTTGCCCAGTGACTGCTGCTGCCCTCCCAGTGATGCAAATAATGCAGGACATGCTGTGCAAGGCGAGCAGCCCCTCGGTGTGCACAGAGCACCGTTCATCCAGCAGGCTGTGACGTGCGGATCCTACTCCATTTAAATCCCCTCAAGAGGAACTATGCTTCTCACACACCAGGCATATTATGCACAGAGTTAAGGAGCTGAGTATGCAAGTCAGGTTTTTGCAAAGTGACTGCCCAGTACTGACTCGTAAAGCCCAGTGTGATTGTTTTACAAATGCAGAGGTTTCCCAGATCTGCTTCAACACAAGCTCTGGCAATTCCTTGGAGTAAGGGCAGTGCAAAGAAGAGCCCCCCGTGTTGTTTTGATAGCCATGCAGAGAACTGCTGCGTTTATTTTACTGCAAAGCAGATAAGATACCAACAAATACATCAGCTGCATCTACTGATCCCACAAAACAGCCTGGCACAAAGACAGCTGGCTCCCAAGGAAGCTGTCTGAAGGAGACGATGGAATGTGTGTGAAGGCCACTAGTCTGCAACAGCCACCATGCAGTTAAGATAAATAAAACATCGTATCTACCAGGTGCAACATTCCTAGAGAAAGAGCATCCGGTGGTGCTGCCCAAGCCCAGCAAGGCTGCAATCAAGCTGGAGCACCGAAAGCTCAAAAGGCTCAAGGCTACAAAAGGAGCAGCACCACCAGTTTTCTGCTCTCAGCTCAGCTTCTTCCCACCACTCCAACGCATGCAGAACTCTCAGCACATCTTGCTCCCTGGAATCTGGTGCTGCCAGCACAGCTGGCATGAGGACACTTACGACAGAAATCCGACTCCAAGATCCAAAATGCCTGGCAGATGCTGGTCAGGCTATCTCCAAGCAGAAAAGGACAACTCAAATCATAAGCAATAAATGCTACTGTTACAGGTAAGAGGGAAACGCCGTGGCAAACAGGAAGCAATCAAGCGATTTCTTCCAAGGTCTCCTATTTATTCCCAGCAGAAAGTGACCTCTCAACTGCTCTAAAAAGCCTGAGCCAGATACACAGCAGCGAACAGGTCCAAACCTAGTACCATGAACCACAGGACACACCACACCGACCCGGAGACTTTGTTTCTCAGAGCATTCACTTAGAATTCACAGCACAACACACTTCCCCCAGCCTCCAGGGCATCAGCTCCGGGATCCCTCATTACGAAACCTTCCTCTACTGACACCCTGGAAATAAATCTGTTCTCTCAAACAAGAGGTAGGGGTAAAGGACTCCAAGACACACACTGTATAAAACACCATTCCGCTCCATTCCATTTCACTGCTTTGAAATCTGGAACCACAAAAACCTGATAACTGATTCTCTTAAGAGGCAGGGCTGACCTCTGCACGAAGTCTCTAAAGGAACCCCCTTCCCCTTTGGTGAGTAGCCGGGCTACGGCTGCCCAGGCAGCTGGTCCACAGAAGCTCTAGGTGTGGAGGTAATGTGCTATGTGGCCACGTGTGCAGGGGAGGAAATGGAAACAAACTCACGGAGAATATTCTTGGCCATTTCAATATTGTTATGTGCAATGACCAGAGCTTTCTGAATGTCCTGATATGAGTAGCCTTGGCTCATGAGGTTCTCAATCTCGCTGGAGAGCTGCAGCGATGCCCCGGTGCTGCTGCTGGCTGCTCCTGGCTGGCAGCTCCCTGCTTTGCGCTCAGAATTGATTCTCCGTGGCAGCGGCTTCGGAGGCCTTTCTGGAACTTGAGAGCCATCCGAAAAACCTGGAAGGGAAAACAAAGGAGTCAGTTTGGGAAAGGGCACGTGACTCTTGAATGACGTCAGACTGGTAAGTGGCACTTAAACATGGCACTGAAGCTGGTGCTGCTTTCTCCAGTCAGCCCACTGACCCACTCAGTGTCACAGATCAGATCAGCTTCCCTCGTTGTATGCAAAAGCAGCCACAGGGATTCATTATTTGGTGGGCACATCAGGCTCATTTATTAAACTAAAGCTAAAGAAAAACTTGGCCGGGGGGGGGGATGCATCCATGTAAGCAGAGCTCAGGCATCAGTTCTAGTGTGAGAGTCCTGCTGTGATAAAACAGCACAGGGAATCCACAACGGACTGCACCAAACCTACTTTGCAAATGATGAATACTTGACATCACCTTAAAGAAAGCTGTATTTACCTTCCTCGAGGTACTCAGGATGGAGTTCTCTAACAGCTGAACTCGTACACAGCACACAAATCTGGAAGGCTAAGAACGCCCACACAATCCCTCTTTAGGAGTGGGCAGTGCTGGTTAGAGATGAAGCAGTCATTGTGGAGCTTTTCTAAAAGACTTCTACAAAAGCACTGAGATAGAGGAAACAAATCCACTGAGGCTTCCTCACCAACCACAACGCAGTTCATCTCCCTGATCCTCAGAGTACAAGCTTCTTACTCATAAAAAGCTTTTTGTACGTTGGAGAGAAAGGACTACCCTCTGCTCTCCCCCAAACTGACTTTTGAAATAGCTGCTTCAGCTTGAGCTGGTTCAAATTTCAGACACCATGGGTCAATTTCAAAGGGCGACAACCAGCTCAGCTTTTTTGGTAAATGATTAAGAAACTAAATTGTAGAGCACAAAGCATGAGAACATCAATCTGCCAAAATGTATCCCATAGAAGTCAGGCTTGCTTAGCACCAGGCTTCAGCAGCAGCCAATACCCAACTTTTCAGACAACGGCAGATGCTTCCCAGAGCACTAACATCAGCGTTTTTCATGAGCAGATCTCCTACGACTACAAAGCAGAACAACAGCACCATCATTTCAGGGTTGTATAAACAAGGAAGGGTCAATGATTAAGCTCAGTCGTTCATCTGGGAGCAGCATGTGAGCTTCCATTGCACTTCATCTCCCTGCCAGCCATATTCTACAGACACAGAGACAAAGGCAGGGAGCAGGGAGGAGTGGCAGCAGCTAACACATTTATCTGAACTAATAAACTCCTCTCCATGCTGAAGAAGAGAAAGCTCCAAAAAAGGGAGCTAGTTGAAGCAGGTGAATAGAAGACGCTTTGGGACAAGCAGCCTTGGCTATGGGAGGCTCAAGGAACGAGAAACTCATTCCTCTTACTTGGCAAATGGCCAGAGTTCAGACGTGCTGAAGCCCAGAGCACCCCAACAGGAAGTTTCAGAGCTTCCTTTTGCTCTGCAGGGCAGTCGTAGGGAAGAAGCCAAGCGTTCTTCACAAATGCTCTTGGAGACACCAGGCTTTGGTTTCCCCTTGGTGAACGTGTCCCACAGCCAGAAGGACAAGATGTCCTCTGCTTTTTCTTTGGGGACAAAAAGCTGACCTTGCTGAGCCACTGCCTCCTGGCTTAAAGACACTGAAAGCATCAAGCAGTGCACTTGTGCCATCTGCTGGCAACCACCCCCTTGGAGCCAGGCAGAAGCCAGGCCAGCCACCCAATCTGCTGCCTGAACAGCTACGAGTAATGTTCTGAAGTTCTGCTTCATGTCCTAGTACAAAATAGATGCCATGTCCTATAGGACAGAGTGGCTTAAGGATATCCCTCAAGCTGAGAAAAGGTTTTGCTAACTGAGATTTAATCATGATTTGCTAGCTCAGTGGTTTAAAATGAGTAGGGAAGAGCATTTTGAGTCGTAATCAAGCGGAACAATCAAGGACCAGCGTAATTCTGCTTCGTAAAGCTGATTTTACAGCCTGCACACAAAGTCTTGAGTCAGTGACAGAAATTTCAAGCGCAGCAAGCCACCAGTACCCACAAGAACACCCAGAACACAGCTGCTCTCTAACCTGTTACTGGGTCATTTTCCAAAGACATTCGGCTGAAGGCAGGTGTGGCATTGGAGATATCGGACAGTGTGCGACGAGCGATGGCAACTGGTAGTGGTGGCTTGGGGATGTCGTAGCCATCCTCCTCATTTTCTGACTCCTCAGGGCCGTTGCTGGCAGTGGCTGCTGCCAGATCCCCTTCATCTGGAACAAGAGGCGCAGTCTGAGCTCTGGGGCCAAACAGAGCCTCTGGCTCTCAAGGCAGACTCTGTTCCCGTGTCCACAAACACTGACAGGACACAGAACTAAGGCTCTGCTGCCAAGAACCCATATTCAATGGAAGCTCTTTCCAGAAGGTAATACGTGATGAAAAATATTTACCATACATGTGGGCTGTCAACCGCTGCAGCTGCCTACAGCAACCAAGCCCAGAAAACAAAGTCTTCAAAACAGCAATTCTGTTAAACAACTGCTGGATGTTTTTACATTCCAGCTATGCTCTTCTCTCTCACATCTCCACACACAATTCGTAGTGCACAGATAAAATGCTTCCGCATACATCATGGCTATTTTAACAGCAAAAGCAAGTAACGTTTAGCACAAAAAGCTAAATGCTATTCCAGCTGGCACTGGGGTCAATTCACTGCATCCCAGTTTCTCAGCAGTTTGGTTTTGGTGAGGTTTCTCTTAGCACACCCACTCACCAGAAGTGTTGATGGTCTCAAAAGCAGAGGGCACTGCTTGGGAATGAATGTTGTACATTGCTTCATACATACAGCCATCCGTCTGCCGGTCGCACTCCAGAACTCTGAGGGAGAGAACACACATTCTGCAAAAGAGCAGCAGCCACATTTCATTGCCAGTTCGCTGTGCTGGCCTCGATCTGGTGAGCGTCACCAGGGAAATTCAGCTAACGGAGAAGGCAAAACCTCCACCCTGCTAAACAAATACCCGAGAGCAGCGAGGAGGAAGAACAGCACGTGCAAAAAGAATCTCACCGCAAACTCTGAGTCATTTCCAAAGGCATTTTGATCTCTGGTTTTTGTACAGCAGGACCCGGAGGCACCACCGGCAGAGAGGAGGGTGACATGTATTCAGTGTCTTCATCACTTTCAGACTGTTCCCCAGCAGGCAGTTTTGGTACGGGCAGCGGTCTGGAGGCAGAATAAACAAGATACAAACACCAGAAGAAAAAAAAAAAAACATTTACACTAAATCCAATTAATATCAACGTGTCCTTTCAAAGCCAGAGCTGAAGGAACAAGCAGTCACATTACATTAACACTGTCTAGAGAAATAATCTGGCTTTTGGTACTCTCAGCAGCCCAGCTGCAAAGTCACAACGACACAAGGTCATTAAGCAAAAAGCAGTTGACAGCACATCATACATCACCTGCTTTGCAGTGTGCATTTCAAAAGGCCAACTCAGAAGGAAATTTATGAGACAGCTAGTGGCAACCGTAGCCTGTTTCCTACTGCCACAGCCAAAGGTAACCACTCAGCCACAAACCTCTGGATGCTGATTTCATCTCCTTTCTCTAAGTTGTGTGTTTTGAATAATCCATCTTCACAGACTCGAACTAAGGCTGGATAGAGTTGTGTCAGACTCTGCCTCTGCCACCAGCATGCACACAGACCTACAATTACCTTTCTGTAACTTATGACAGAACATGGTTTGCAAGAAAACAGCATACCTGGCAGCTAAGGAGTAGATAGCATTGGCAGACGAGGAGGGTTTAATTTTGGGATGCTCACATTCTGAGGTTGCCGGTGGACCAGCATTCAAGCTCTGAAAGAAAAAATGCCAACTCAGGAATTATAGAAATGCCAGGTCTACCAATGCAGCTGCAAAGCTGTCAGCCAGTCACCCAACACGCCCTCTTGGGGAACGAAACACCTTCATTTACCCAAAAGCATTTACTGACACCTTAGAAATTCAGCAGTTCTGTGTTAGTTTCCCCTTCCTGAGAAGCACAAGCAGAGTTTTTCTCCTCAGCCAACTGCCTGTTTACACAAGAACCAAAGGAACTCTTATCTTTGAGACTCCAATGACTTTGTCAAACTCAGCTGAAATTGGCCCAAAGGCCAAAATGTTAATAAGGGAAAAAAGGAAAAGGATGTAGAGAAGCAAATACACACAGAGACAGAATCATAGATCACAGAGTGACCAAGGTTGGAAAAGACCTCCATGATCATCCAGTCCAGTCGAGTGCAACAGCGTGACAGCTGCACTAGTGTCAACTTCTTAGACAATATGGCTAAAATGTACTTGTTTCAGTTTCTATTTTTCAAGAGAGCCGGAGATTTTAAAAGGAAAAAGTAGGCAAATGGAATCAAAGGAAACCAAACTGCTTCAGGTTTCTCTTAGAGAGCAGTAAGTTGGACCACCAGGTTATAGATCATGACATTATTAATAGTAGCAGACCCAAATGTAACTCAGATTTTACTTTGTTAATCATTGCTACTGTGTGCAGGTTTTTGCAGGACTGAAATCTGACATGTGTGAATTGTACTTTTTCAGCATACCAGCTCCTAATGGAAAACAGCCTCGGTTTTTCAAAATCCAAAGGTGAACAGGGATCGTGAAATTGTGGCTCACGACTGCTTAAAGGTAACTGCAGGACATGCTGAGATTTCAACCCTGCTCCCAAGAGGCAGGAAAGCACATCCCTAAGAAGTCCTCTGACTGTTCTCTCTTGCCTGGCAATCACCAGCTCCCTTCTGCCTCTCCCTTGGCACAGGAACGCCCTGTTCTGATGCAAACGAGAAAAGGGCACCTTGGCCGACTCAGTTCCCCACCATCTGCCCTCACCCCCAGTAGATCCACTCACCACTGGGTTGTCCAGGCTGAGCGTGCTCCCAAGCCGATGGCTTTCAGGCCTGGAATCCATCTGAGAGGGCAAGGAGAAAGGAAGCGAGTGCCTGTTCGACAGTTCTCTCCCAGGCCAATGATCGCCGGGGCTGTGAGCTACAGATGGGGCTTTTGGAATTGGTCGGGAGGGCCAAGGATCCCCCTGACGGTTGGTTGGCACAGGGGGTGGTTTGTCCCTTGCAGGACAGTCTGCTGGGGTGCAGGGCAGGGGCCTCCTCTGAGGCCGAGCGTCGGTCCCGATGGAATGGGGTCTGTCTGGAGGTGGTGGTGGTGGGAGATCTCGGAGCGTGGGTGGGATGGGCAGAGGCTTGTCTTTGTGAAGGGTACCAGGAACAGCCTGGAAGGCAGAGGAATGTAAAAATATGGCTTAGCAAAGGTCGTTCTGCTAGAAAACAGAAAAAGGTGGGAAGAAGGTTTGGCTTTGTTTCTTTTTTACATGAAATTATCTCAACGGATAAGGAATAATGCCGAGTTAACCCTGCAGAGACACCTTCTCTACAAGCTTGAGAACACAGTATAACTACGTGCAGCTACAACAGCTAGGCACTGAACACACCAGGTCATCTTTCTGGGAGGAAAAAAAACTCTCAAGGCAGCATTGGATTGGATTCCAAACAAAGGACACTCATCATTTCAAAAAACTTCAGCTGCAGCTTATTTGCAGTTGTCATTCATCAGTCAGCAAGTCACATAAATGCTTATTTTTTTCTGTCTGGACTTTCAGCTTGATCATCCAAACCAGCTGAAGAGCTGCTGCTGTATCTCAGCAGCCAACAAATGAATACCACCAAGATCACACTGCTGCCTTCTGCTCATCTATCACAGGAACAGCTAATCTCTCCCAGTCACACACATTTCATTCCATTCTTACTTCTCTACCGGTGGAAAAGTTTGGGAAGAGAAGAAAAACTGGGAGAGGCTTGTGACACCTTTCCACATCTAGCCACTAGCTAGAGCAAAATACAACTGCAGCTTGAAGGGCCACAGGCAGCAGTGATTGGGGCTGAAAATCAGTAAAGGCCATAAGGATCACTTGGTCGTTCACCCTAAGTGATCGAGCACTTCAGCTTAGGATAATCTTCTTTCTATCAACTGTTTGGATGAGTGAGATGAAAGACAGGTTTTCTAAATAGGAAATAGAGACTCTGCAGCAATGAGCTCCAGAAGGAAGCATTCACTTTCAGCACAAACTAAGCTCTTGTGGGGAACAGAAGGAACACAGAAAGAATATAAAGCCTTGTGTGAAAGCACTTAGGGATGGCACAGAGAACGCACAGCATTCAGCAAAATGCTTTCCTTCCCATCTGCCCTAGCAAAATCACACCTGAAATGGCAAGAAGTGTGCTTTACCTTTGAAGAAGTGCTGGGGCTGGAAGCCCCAGGTGGATTGGACGCTCGCTGCTGCAGAAGATCCAGTCGTGGTGGCACAGGAGGAAGGGTGGCCTGTGGGGCTACTGAGAAGGGGGAAGGAGGACGCTCGACCTGAAAGAGAAGACTGGGAAAATCAACAACAAAATCCAGCAGAACTCTTTCCTAGAGAAGCTTTCAAGCTCTGTGACTTTTATTGGCTTTGGTAATAGATGACTATAATAACAACAACCATACACTAGCAAATTAAGGTAATTTCACAGCACAGCAGCATTTGACTTGCAGCAAACAACCACAAATGCATGCTTAGCAGGGGCACAATAAAAGACAAGCTGTTTTGCTGGAGTGCCAAACCCACCTTGCTGAGCCCCAAGCAGCAGCAAGCTTGCTTGCTTTTCAACACAAGAGGGCATATCTGCTGCAAAACCTCCTTATCACTGCAGGCACTGCTGTGCAAGCTACCTCAACTACAGTGTCGTGGCTGCTGCAGCAATCATTAGTGTGCACCAAAAAGTCCATTTCTGTCCCTGCAAAGCTGTTTTTTTACCTAACGGAACAGTGCCTCTTCTCCTCTTTTTAAAAAATGTTTATTTTGTGAGAAAGGTTAGTGCTTGGTAACTCTGCAAATCTTTATACATGTTTGAACTCACTAATGCTAACAAATATGGAATACAAGCCTGCTGCAAACCGCAACAGGATGTCGCAGCTAGGAAACTGTGCTTTGCTTCCCCAACCTATGTATACAAAAACAATCCCCAGGAATAGCTTACAGAATTTCACAGGGTAGAGGCTAAAGAGAAATGTGACCATAGGTTAACATTGTAGAGCAGGAAAAGCAGCTTGTTTTAATGGGTTCAACTATGGAAAATTAGCCAAATTCAAAACCACCTTCCAATGAAGCAAAACAATGCTTCAAAACTGTAGATGTGCAAGAGCAGCAATATGCACTAAGAAAGGAATGCTCACAGATCCATAAGTATCCCTGCCCTGCACACATATCCTGGAAGGAAGGCGCACTAATGGCAGGCAGCTATCAGACCTTTATTATACAGTTTTATCAGACACCATATAAAAAGATGACAGTCAAATTGTCTTCCTCAGCAAAACACCCTGCCCTCTAACCTGTGAGTCATCATGACCTTGGGAAGAGTGTGACTGGTTGGCTGCAGTGATCACTGAACAAAATGGACAAACTTCTGCTGATAGGAGTGAACCAACAGAGGCGACCTTACTTTGGTACCAGCGAGTTCCTTCATCATGAAGAGGGAATCATCAGCTCTGTCATCGTCATCATCATCATAGTTGGGTGAGGGAGTTCCTTCTGCACCTTGCCGTGACAATCCTCCTCCTCCTCTGGGGTCGAATGGGTCTACAACAATTGGCTCCGTGCCTTTGATTTCACAGCGACAAAAAGGACAACCCTGGCCTTCTGATTCCTTCAGGGCAGAGGAGAGATCTGTTACAACCACCATTAAGATGCAGAAATTAAATACGTGGTTAATATACAGGCAGGTTGAAACCTGCTTTTTGGCAGGTACAGAGAGGATGAGAGAAAAGCAAACTGCGCCAGAAATACGGAGGATTTTCTCTCTGCAGTAGAAATACAACTTTTTAGCAAGTCCTTGCACTTCTTGGTCATACACTGAGATAGAGCATCTGAGCAGCTTCTCCCTGGGCAGGAGAAGCTAGCACTGACATTTCTGAACTACGAGCTTATGTCCCCTCGTCTCCATACCTGAAGGAAACGGAACAGGAGGACGCAGTGCGTTTCTGTAGGAAAGCAATTAATCTCACCCAGGGAGACAAACAAGAGGCAACGCCTCACCTGCCATGCAGTGAGACAGGACGTGCACATCAGATGGCCACATGGTTCAATCTTCACATCCTTGTCGTTTTCAGCACATATTTTACACAGCTGGAACGTGGAGCCCATCTCACAGTACAGCTCATATTGTTCCTTGGAGGAAAGATGGACAGACGTTGATATTGTAAAACAACGTGCAGGATTTATCACAGCTACAAGAAATCCAAGACCAAACGGGCACAATAGGAACAGACTGCTCTGAAGAAAGTGGACTTCAGGTTTTCCCAGATTTTCATTCAGGTGTCCCAAGAACAGACTGGGAATGAAGGGTCTGAGGGTGCAGACGTGGTGGACAGCACAGAAGAATCAATCTGTTGCAGAACATTCTAAATAAGTAATTTAAAGTCTGTGAGCAGAAAGCTTTGCAGTCTCTCTGCCCAGCCCTACCTTTCATTGACTTCTGCAACTCCTTCAAGATATAACAGAGCAGCCTTAAAGACAAGCCTTTAGGATACTGAGTATGACAGGGCAGGATAGAAGACTTTGCTCACCTGTGTGACTTTAATGTGGTCCTGAGGCGTGGGCTCACACAAGCCAGTCAAGTCAGGGTTCTGATTCCGGCCATCAGGAAATAAATAACTGTAAGCAGTTGAGGAAAAATGATATCTCACTCTGTATGTACATACACACACACATGCACATAAGGTTTCTTTTCAGGGAGGGGGAGGAAAGGAAGGATGAGGGTGAGAACAAAGGGGTGGGAATTCAAGGTACTGTTAATTCAAAAGAAGTTTTGCAAGAATTTCTTATCAGGCAGAAAACAAACATGCCATTCTTTACTGCAGAAAGAAGCTTGTTTTCCTTCCTGGGAGCAATTATACTCTTCTTAAATCATTCCACAGTGAAATTGTAATTATCCAGAGTGAGAAAACCGAGGTCATAGTATCAGTTAAGCACAAGTTAAGGAGCCAATTACAAAAGAGTCTATGATGAGGAAAACACTGACACACACTTATTGTCTGCTCTTGCAAAGGACAATACGGCTCCCAGCACAAATGACGGCTGTCTGAGTATTCTCAAGTGCCAAAGCACACAAATTTTTCCACTGACATCAATTCACTTGCTGGAAGTGTTTTCCTGAATCGAGGTCTAAATAAAAAGGAAGAGCTGAGAGATGTTCAGAAGGGGCTGAGTGATGTCAACAGTGATTGCCTGACCTCTGCAACACGCCGTGTCTCCCAAGAAGAGATAACGTGTGATGAGCCCTGCAGGTGCACTTCACCATTCAGCTGACTTTGTGGCAGCAGGATTAAGGAGTATCACACAAACTCACAGGAAAAAGCAGCAAAAGTTACTTACAAGCCTTCCCTGAAGCCGTCGATCAACGCTTGAAAAAGAGGTTTGTTGTGAGGGATCGTCTGAAGAATGTTCCCATCTGCAGTGACATATCCAATGGCCCACTGACCAAGTCGGGTGCAACTCAATCGAAAAATGTAACTGAAAAAAACACAAAGGAAAAGGAACTTCAGTTTGGACTGGAACAGGCAGAAAGCATGAGATGCCAAGCAGGCCTTTGCCTATCTCAAGACAGCAAATAAAAGCTAGTAGGAATGACCGGATGATTTATACCAGCTTTCCTCACTTTACCCCCAGGCAGATCAAAGGAGAACTTTGCAATCTGATACGAAGTGAGAAAAGCATCCAAGCAACGGTCTCCATGTGAAATTAAACACAGGATCCACAGCAAGAAACTCTGGCATCTTCATAATCATTTGCTTCAAATTAATTTCAGGAAAGAAAAAAAACACATCAGACTACACAAGGTTTCCATTTTTAAAACCTGCACAGAACTAAAAGCATACTAACAACTTCCAGAAGGGAACACTTGACCCTTCCTCTGCATAAAGAGAAATCTGTCAGCTCTGTTGCACTGGGCCACATTCGATCCAGGACAGTGGGCAGCCCAAGTGTACTCATGTCTACAGATCTCTGTGTCATGCTCGTGCCTGAGTGAGCTGCTATGAAACTTGTGCAGGTAAGCCACGACACAGAGGAGAATTGCTGAACGCAGGACAAGCTAGAGCTTTGCATAATTAACAGAGGAGGACAAAGACAAAACCAAACCCATCTCCTCAGCCAGCGTAGTAATCAGCAGCGTTAGAAGTAGCTACCAGAAAGGCCAAGCACCAACCTGCCAGGTTTGTGAATGAATTTCTGAAGCCGGGCTTTCACCTCATCATACGTTAGGAATGCCATATAACCAGGATGAGTCACTGCTAGGCTATTCCAGTTCCTGAGCAAAGAGGACCATGGCTAGAGAAACAACAAAGAAATATATTAACCTAAAAGGCATCAAGACACACAATACTCCTTAATCAAAGGGCTCGGTGCTTCACTTAGAACAGTAGGTTTCTTATCCCACCATAAATCCCATAGATGACCAGAAGCCTACACCCTCCTGCAGCACCTCAGCGTTGGATTTTCTCTGGTCAGCAATAAAAATATTAGCTAAGAAGGACCTTCACCAAAACTCCTTTAAAAATGAGGGTGAGGTCAGTGACATCACAAAAAGCTCAAGAAAGACTACCAATCTGTACTGCTTCTTCAGAGAAAATGACTCATTCCTGAGACAGGGACAGAGATGGGAACTTGGAAGATTATGCAGAAACCACGACCAGCCTGATGCCATCCTGACTTCCTCATGGCCTCGGGAACATGACCTCCCTTCTCTGTCATGGTTTCACTGTGTGTAAGATGCTTGTGACTTGAGCCACCTAACCTCACTTGGGTGTGCCATGGACTACTGCCTAGTCCAAGATTTGAATCAATGCACAGCACCCACACGTTAGGTTTTCCCCAAAAAGCGATGCGTAACGACAGTTGGAAAACTTTCCATTCTGAAAAGTGCTGGGACATCTAAATCTCATCCAATTTTCCCAAACTTCTCAACTTACCCAACACGATACCTCTCCCTAAGAACTCTGTATCTCTTGGAAATCACATAACTCTTTTATGTACCATAGCCGGAAAAAGTGCAGAATGAAATCAGATACACTGCAACACCAAACATGGGAATTTTTCATCGAGATGCTTCTTAATTACAACCCACCCTATCACATGGGAAAAAGCAAGCCAGAGCCAAAGAAGTAAGTGTTTGTTCCTGTAAATACCCATTGGCACCATCAAAAGCTGTGTTTCAGAGCTCAGAACTATTAAAGACCATGGGCTAGAATTTTACTTGTTATTAATATCCCTTCAGCAACACAAATACTTCTTGCACACAGAGCACAGAATGTGTCTGCAACATCCTGGCTGCGTCAGTTCAAAAGCTAGGAAACCTAAATTTCCATGCTATGATCCATCCTGAACATTCCCCTACGGAAAATAAATCTGACAAGAAAGAAATGGATATGAGGAAAGATGGACTGATAAACTCAGCTTCACATTTCCTGAAGCTGTGTCAGAACTTTGGTCTAAAAATGACTTTTGAAAGGGAAAAACTGATTCATGGGAGGATACAAAATGTGCCTTACATTTGGTTAGAATCTAAATTTAGAAAACTTTTTCTTCTCCAACCAAAAATATCAAATGCTCCTATGTGATTTAACTAGCGAGTGTTTTAAGAACTGCTCAGGGGATGAGGGGCAAGAAGACAAAATATAAATACCACTGTAGCGTGCAAAATATGGTTTATCTTTGGAGAAGTCTAAGCTGAAGCACTCAGACAGATTCCAAGTGCTTTACACTTACCTGAAAGAGTCGTGTGAAGATATCAAACTCAAACACTGAAATGTAGTCATTGCACGTCAAGTCAATCGTTGACTTCAGGGCCATGGCTTCCAGCCCCGAACTGATGGGATGCACTTCGTGCAGGGCCTGGCGGAAGCTCTTCCAAGGAACAATGGTCCTAGGGGAAAGCAAGCCATCTGAGACTGGATGTGTCCAAAGAGCACAGTCACATGCCTACCACCTTATACATTTTACCTGTGGAGTGTACAGGTCATGATAATGGAAGAGGGAAAATCAAAAATGGCCACAAGAGATTTCATTGTGTTGTATGAGCAAAAGACTCCTTGGTACCGAAGGAAATCAACAGTCAAGTGTGCTTTAGCCAATTTTCCCTGCAAATACAAAACTCTGGCATCTGAAGTTCATCTCTGCTTTTTCCGTTCTTTTTCTGCTGCCCTGTCATGTCAGATGTACACATTACTACCATTTAGTAAGAGTTTAATAGCTTTCTAGCTGGCAGAGAAGGAGTTAACAACAAGTAGAGGTGCAGACAGTTAAAAAAAAAAACACAAAAAAAGCTGCAAGCAATTCTCTGAACAGGCATTAACAGGAGAAGGAAGATAATCAGCAACCCAAACACAGGCTCCTCTTTAAAGGAATATATTCCTTCCTTTAAAATATCAAGTGGAATAGAAACATGAAAAGAATGTGTCTAGCTTCAGACAACCAAATATGTGAGTAAATACACTACAGCTTTCTGTTCTGACAGCTACTAATTAAACTCTTTATGTGAAGTGCCTTACTTAAAAGCCATGCCTAATTCCATTAACTTTAATCCCTACACACTGCTGCGGACACCCCTGAGGTTCATTTACACAGAGTTTCATTAGACACAAAAATTAAAGCTGACATTTCAACTGTTTACACCTAAATATAGGTTGTGCTTAACTTTCTCCTTCATCCTGTCTTATCAAAGCCATCGTGCAAACTGACAAAAGTTCAGAGAATGCAGAAGAAAGGTGTCCTAAGTGATCGGAAAGACTAATTGGAGGGAAGATGAAAGAATTTAGTATGATGGCTTAGCTTGAGGACAGCTAATATTGGGGGCACAGCAAGCTTTGGAAGAAGAAAGTGATTCTGCATTGTGGAGCTCACTTAGAAGTTAAGGAATTAAATTAAGAAGAGGAAAATTTAAGTTGAATAATCCAGAGAAACCTTGTGACAGTGCAACAGTCTGCTGGGGAAAGGGGGAATGAGCATCACTTAACACATCTAAAATAAGACAGGACCAAGAACTGGAAAATATATCGTAAGAACAACTCTGTATCCCACCCGGGACAGCGTACCAAATGACCCAACAGGTCTCTCCCACCTCATTGCACTGATCAAGCTTAAAAATACACAGTTCTGTGCACAATGTGTGGTCACACCTCTGATGTGAAGCACAGCCAGGAACTTACTTCTCCCCAAATGCTTTTCTCCAAAATTCTGCAGCATCAGCTTTGGTGATCCGGAATGTGTCTCCTTGGAAAAGGCCACTTGGGAAGATGCCTTTGAGTTCTGCCAGCATGTGGCTGAATATCAGGGATAACTTCGTCAGGTTACGCCTAGAAAGGATCACAGAAATAAAAGTTTCTTTTAGGAAAGAAAGATGTGGTTCTGCACCATTTATGCCTGTAAGAAACAAGATTCGGTTATTATTATTTTTTTTTTAATATTAAAACATAAAGAAGAGGGAAACAAATGCATACAACTAGTGGGTTGGAGACTGATGCTCCTCTTCTCCCCTCCTGGTAACACCCTCTAGAAGGTAGGAAAATGGAGATGCAGAATAAAGAGCTGGGTATTTCTAGGCCAGAGGCCTTTTTTATGCCCCACATCACATGCTGGGAGAAGAAAGAAGGAACCAGCATCACATGGGGAAGGACAGCTTCTCCTCTGGTCACACTGGGTCTGGTCAGGAGACCTCACTGACCGCCACAGGCACAGGCTGGTGGGACACCAAGCAGGCTGACACAACAGTCTGCAGGCTGCAAAGCTCAGCTGCTCCTTTGGCAGCAGTTTTCACCCTACGTTTTCATGCATACGTTGCGTCTCAGCAGTGCTTACACCACAAGATTCCGGTTGGTGTTATTTTATCCATGCCCAATATCACCAGGTGCTGAAAACCGACTGAAGTAAAACCACCCAGAAGCTCTTCTGGAGGCTGCTCAGTTCATCAGCCCATCCAAAATGTGAGTATTATAAAGCAAACGTTGGATTTGATCCTACAAACACTGAATTAAAAGCTGTCTCTGTCGTTCACCTTCATCAGCTCCCAGGAGAGGTGATGTTGGAAGCCCCCAGTCCATTGCTGTCCCAATTCCCAGTCACACTGCTTCCTCTGCTTCCCACCTTGAAGTGCTGGTGCCATTCCCCACCACCTGCTTTAGGAAAGCTTACGTATCACTAAAAGACTACCCAGGATCCAGTGTGTAAGAGAAAACAACTCAGTGAAATGCACCCAAACAGCCAGCTAAAAGATCTCCACGTGATCAGAATCACGCCTGTAAATATCAGTGTAAGCTCATTTCAAATGGTGCATTCCTCCTTCCAGGAGCAGACGAGCACCTCTGCGTTACCAAAGGCAGGCTCAGGCTAGGGGACACATCCCTCATCCTACAGGGGAGATGATTTAATGGTGAGCTCAACCCTTTGGATGCACACAGGTTGTGTTCCTTCTATCCTTTCACTGTGTTTGGTTAGCAAACATTCAAATAATTGCCAACGGAAGGTTCCAGCTGCATAGCCTGCTCCTGCAGCCCCCTCCCAAAATTCTTCTTCTTCACAGAACGAGACCAGATGACAGTTTATGGCAGAACACAGAGAAAAAGCAAAGACCACGCTATTGCAAGCCATTTAATCCCAACTCGAGCAACAAAGGAGAAGTGGAATTTGTATCCACTCCATTTATAAAAACAGAGGCGTGAGCTGACGTGGAAGCAGTCTGTAGAAAATGCTGAAGGGTTTCTTGAATGCTTTAGGGAGCAATGTCTTCATGCAACCTCAGCAGGTGAAGCAGCATCGACACACTGCTGTGAGATCCCACGTCCCGCAGCAGCAGAAGCCTGAAGGCACCGAGGTCCTCCAGCACTCCAACGTGTGAAAAAGGGCCGATTTGTGAAAAGTTCCCAATCCTGCTTGGAGTGAACACCTCCAGCACTCAGCAGTATATGGAGCATCATTTCAGGTGTTTACTCCCAAGGCTGGGCGTGATGGGGTGAGAAACAAGCTGCAGGAACAAGGGCACCGTCTGACAAAAAGCAAGTGGGCGCACTGCAAGGAGACAAATTGCATTCCTGTGTGTGCTCACTCAGCTCTGTGTGTGAGCTCTCTCCTCTCGCTGTGCTTCAGGAAGTGCCTGCACCGAGCTGAGCCCAGCAGGCAGACAGAAGGACAACTTCCTTCAGCAGCTTTCGGTGTAGATGAACAAATGATGACTTTACAGCACACACACACACTGCGGGACACGGGCTTTGCAGAAAGGTTTCTAAGGCCTGAACACTTTCAGGCTTCAGGTTGAAGTTGCCATCTTTTTGTGCAAATATTGAGTCCTATCTTCTGTAAGCAAAAACAGGAAGAGCACGGGCTGCAAACAAAGAATAGCAGATTACAGAAGGCTCTAGGTTAGAAATCAGCTTGCATACAGCAACCAGTTACCAATCCTGTGCTAAATCACATTCCCTTTAAGAAGCATGCTGCTTTATTTGAACAAGCCACATTATACATTCGTAAATGAATACAGACCAAGTGAATGCTTGCAGTTGCAGTGATGTTTACAGCCTGTTATCACATTTTCATTGGCATTTCAGTGCTTAGTGATTGTGATGGTATTTTATTTTAGTAACATCAGCAGCTGTCCTCACCTCTGTAGCTGAACAGAAACAAGCGTTCACCCACAAAACGTGGCAGTGTTTTCAAAGAACATTTAAGCAATTTAGGTCATAAAATCTCCAATCTTTTTGGCCACAGACCTGCAAGGTTCCTTCTGTGTTTCTTAGCAGGGCCCCTACCAAGCTGCTGGGAGAACACAAAGGCTGCTACCAAGTGCTGTCCCAGAGCTCCACCAGCCACAGCTTGGCACTTAAATCCCACAGGCCATCAGAGGAACTTCAGCACCTGCCACAGGCATCTGTCAGAACCTCACCCAGGGAGCACAGGCCACATCAATGGGCTCTCCTGGCTGCTTGCAACGAGCTGAAGGCAACACCTGCAGCAGCTTCTAAAGAAGCGCAGCACGTCTCTGCGCAGCGGTTGGGTCTGGAGGCAGAGCAGCAGCTCCGTTTGGGTGGGATCTCATGTTCCCTGCCAGCAGCTTCACACACACATGCAAAAATCGCAAGCACAGAATCAACCGCACACAAAAAGAACGAAAGGGTGGAAACCCAACACTTTTCCACTCGATGCAGTAACCAAACACATTGCTAAGAAACACCTGCAGCTTTAGCATGGGGCCATTAACAGGCAGCAGCAAACCAGCAACACCGACAGGGCTTCCTCAGCTGCGGTTACGCTCTGAGCATCGTGCTGCCTTCACAGCAACAAGGGCTCCAGCGATGGTGGTGTGCAGCAGTGCCTTTGGGGAGGCTGTCACCGCCCTGCTCAGCTGCAGGCTGCTGGCTGTGCGGGCTCCATCCCTGCGTCCCCCGGCGCTGCGGTCGCTGCTTCCTTCCTGCTGGGTTCCACGCATTGCAGCGGAAGCCCGGAGGTCAGCCGGGCACTTCCAGGCACACCAGGGCTGCTCCCTCCCCCAGAGCCCAGCAGAGCTCTCTCCTCCAGTTTCCTGTTTGCTGGACAAAGCGTTTTTCCTCCGTACAGGCTCGGTCTTGCAAAGCCATTAACTGCGGAGGACCGCTCTAATCTCAGCGTTGCCTCTTGCTGCTGCAGTGATGCAATTAGTTCAATTAATCCACGTTACAATCACGCAGCATCTCGCGGGCTCAGGACTACATCAGCCTTACCTCGAGGCAACGTGAAGGCAGCGCTGCCTCTTCCATCAGTGCCAGCCAGAGGTTTGTCACTGCCTTCCAACATCTCTCAGCTACTTCTCAGCAAACCAACGGGCATGGGATGATCCTGCTCCTCCTCCATTGGCTCAGTACTGCACCAACATGCCCTGATGCAGCGCTGGGGCTGCAAAGCTGCTCCGTGCAAAGCCTGCTGCACACAGCGCTGCGCAGAGCTGCCATGAGACGGACAACTACAAAACGCTCCAACTGTTTGGAAGTTATTGTGTGCATTTCTTATCTAAGGCAATTTCCAGAGGGATTTTCTATTTGCATTCCTGCTGATGTGAGCAGGGGGGCTGCACGAGCAACGCTCAGCATCTTTAGGTACAGGCTGCTTTTAGCAAACATTCTTCAAGGGAAGAAGACAGCCACCCCTTCACCTCAGCCCTGAAACAAAATTCAATGCTGTTATTTCATAAAGATCATCAGCTAGCTGAGCTCAGTTATAAATCAATGATGAAAATCAAGAGGGTAAAAAACTCAAATCAGAGCACCTAAGTTTCAGTAAAACCATCCTACTCAAAACTGAAGAGAAGGCTCTCCATATGCAAACTTGGCTGTTTGAAGGGGCACGACCCGAAACACAAAATGCAATCTCAGTCCATGGAGAAATGACAAATGACTGGTGAGTGTTTTTTAAGAAAGCAAAGCACGCTTATTGAGTCTGATGAAAAATTAAGGAAAAAAAGCATTAGAGAGGATGTGGGAGTGTCTGACAGCTAACACTAGCCCATTGACTGCAAGTCAGGGCTCCTAAGGGAGATGATGCAGTTTCTGATTGTGTTTCCCCAGAATAACACACGCACCTAGGGCAGCTCCCACACACAGTTCCCTTTCTTTAGAAATTCTGCATCACTGTGGTGGCCTGGAAAGGAGATGATTGCTCAGTTCAAGTGAAGTAAAGCACTCTGATGGCTGCACTATTCCTTGCTGCTGCTGCTGGAAAAAAAAAAAAAGGGCATTTTTATAATCAACTCAAGGTCCGATTCGACCCACAGCACTGCAGTTGTACGGCTGCACCCCAGGGGAGAGACCACACAGAGCTGCCAGCACACTGTGATTATTTCAGTAGTAGAGCAATTAATGGTTGTTTTTCTGTAATCATATGCTAGTGACCCTGCTGATGGACAAGGCTTCCTTCAGGACTTGGGCATGCTTCAGGTTGCCCAAGGAGGCTGTGGATGCCCCACAGCAGGCATTCAAGGCCAGGCTGGATGTGGCTCTGGGCAGCCTGGGCTGCTGGTTGGTGACCCTGCACACAGCAGGGGGTTGGAACTGGATGAGCACTGCGGTCCTTTTCAACCCAGGCCATTCTGTGATTCTGAATATGAGATCATATTGGGCTTCCTAGAGGCAAAAAATCCCAGTGATTTACCTTATTTTACAGGCGAGGCAGCTGAAGCACAGGCAGTGCTGGAAACTGGAATGGAGAATCTAAAATCCTTTATCACGTGCTCATTATTGAAGAATACTGTCCACTAAGTGCTGCTGCAAGGAATTACAGCTATGGAAATCCAAGTTTCCTACTCTCTCATTCCTGAAGTCAATGTGTAGTTACGTTCAGGGTGACACTCATCAAGTAGGTTTGTACCCATGTGGATAAATGGAAGCACAAGCTTCAGGACTTAGGAAAATAATGAAACCACAGCTCTTGGGGTCCTGCAAACAGCCAGATAGGAAAAAAAAAAAATACAACTACTTTATATATGTAAGAGTTTGAAAAGTCAGCCTGTTTTAACTCACCAATAAGTCAAACTCACGTTTCAGAAACCACAAAGGCACGAGGTTATCGTGTAACAGATGCATTTCAGCTGTTAGCAGCTACGCACCGACCAGCAGCAGCTCCAGCCCATTTGGGCAGCTAGGTGGCTGCACCTGGTCCCAGAAGGAACAACTGCACCAGGTTCTCATCTTCGTGTCAGCACAAAGCACCACGCACAACCAGCAGCAAGTGGGAATGCTCGAGGTGCTCCCAAGCTGACTTTCATAACTCAAACAGCTTCGGAGCCCTCTATGCACAGTGATGAGTTTTAAAAATAGCTACAACGGAACTACTTTCAACAAAATTTGCAACACAGGAAGTGAATGAAATTCCACTTAACTATTGCTAGTTCAACAGAAGTCACCTTTTGCAGCAGCACTCAGCCCTGACCTGCAAAACGCAGCACCAGCAGCATGCAGGCATCTCCCAGCAGGGAATTCACTGCTTTTTTTTCAGACTCTGCTAAAACCACCTCGGTTTTGTGGAGGTGCTTGTCTGGGAAAAAGGAAGCAAGCAACACGCTTATCGTGACTTGTTTGTACAAGTTTCACTTCCAACTCACTTTTTGGTTTAAATGGGTGCAGGCTTTGCTGTTTCGTTCTTTATAGAGCTACAAAAACAGCTGATCCATCCTGCAGTTCTGAGGCTTCCCTCACAAAACCCACGGTGCTGAAGGTGCTGCGACCTCAGCAAGCGGAGCTGCGTCACTGCTGCCCTTCAGTCCTGCAAAGCTCCGTGCAATGCAGCGCTGCTTGCCAGCAGAGCCCCAACTACAGCCCTCTTCAAACCCATTGAGACCCCAAAAACAACAGCCTGGCCCTGTGCACACAAGCTGAGCACCCAACGAACACAGCACGGTTGCCAAGAAGCAAAATGACACTTGGCCACCATGGGAACCCTCCACATTTTTGGTGGTCGTTCCTCCTGACTGAACTGCAGGACCACCATCCACCATGGGAGCGTGCAGAGCTGGCCCTGCATAAAGCTCTACACTTTTATAGGCTCTGAGAAGAATAAAAGTTTACTTCCCCACTGTGCAATAAGCTGGAAGGTTACCTTGGCCCATAAACAGATTTTCAAGACAGAGGTACAAAATTCTGACCAAAAGAAAATGAATGCAAGCTTATGCCAGTGATAGGAAGCCCTATCTGAGTTCCGTAATTATCACCTCAACTAGCAGTTTAAAGCAGAGTTAAAGAGAAATAATTCACATTCCTCTCCCCAACAACATTTAAATGATAATGAATTTCTCCTTGGGTAATAAGCAGTTAGTTAGCGCTCATATGCTGGAGCCTGGCAAGGAAACCTTTCTTGTGGGCAGCTTTGGAGCCTGCTCTTTTCTTTAAGATGTTCTAATTTAAATGCAGATGTAGACTTCACACTAGTGGGTTTTGTTTTGAAATAAATAAATAAATAAATAAATAAATAAATAAATAAATAAATAAATAAAAGCCTTTGCTGTGTTGGAAGGGAGCAGCAGCAGGAGGACCAGCTCACAGTGTGTGTGTGTGTGTGTGTGTGTGTGAGTGGGTGTGCAAACACTCCCAAATACGTGATCGGAGCAGAACCTCCTCCGGAGGGCTCTCCTGGGTCATGGCACCGCACCAATGCTTTCCGAATTGTTACATTCCAATTCTTTTTCCAAGTCATTCTTCACGCATTTCCTTCCCCCCGAGGGACACACACGGTCATTTTGAGTACACATTAAATCCCGGTAGCTTTTTCCTGTGTAAATCGGTCTCCAATACTGGAGCTGGAGAAGAATACGAAATCCTGCTGAGCCAGCATCCCTTCTGTCAGGAAGACAACAGTTAAACACAGACAGCTTCCCAAAACTTCCCTTGTTTCAGGCAGGGTTTATGCTACTCCCTGTCCAAGCCCATTTTCTCATCTACAGATGCATTAATTTTGTTAACTGCTTATCGGAGCGTGCCAGCTCAGCTTGACAAAATCATTCGTGCCATTTCCTAAACAATCAGTCGATATCCTGAGTAATTACTTCTCCCTTCACCTGCCCCCACCCACTGACTCAATTCTCACGTGGAAACGTTCACAATGGTCTGATTTGCTTCAGGAAACAACTTATCTGAGTTTCCCCTTACGGCAGACGCTCTAACATATTCAGTAAAGCTGATTCATGACTGAAAATGGGACTCTTTGCCCTAATTTGTCCTCTCCCAAGTAAGAGAGGGTTCCCACTACAGGTCCTTTGTGTGTTGACCTGTTGGGTATCCTGTACAGAACTGCTCCTGTTGCGCTGCTTTGGCTGTATAGCAGACAAGCTTCACTTCTGGGTGGTTTGCTTCCTCATTTTTAACAAGTCTTAAATACCTCCTGTGTCAGGAAGCACTGGGGTCTATGAAGAATACAAGCCAGCAGTTTCAGAAATGTTTGCATCCTCAACAACGCTGCTGGTTACACACACCTCACCTCCAGCCCACGAAAAAACATCAAGAATGATAGATCAGCTCCTGAAATACAATTGGACCCCAATACCAAACCCTGCAATTTAACTTTGTAGCCCAGCAGATTCTCAAACACCAGTTTGATTTTAGAGACCAAAGAGCCCATTTAGCGAGGGCAAGCACAACAGGCAGCCAACAGTCAGTGCTCAGAGTAACACTGCACCTCTGCTAAAAAAGAAAACCTGCTCAGAAGTCACCACACTGAAGCACAGCTACGTGCCTACTCAGTCTATAAGCAGAAGCAAGAAGTTACCACGCACACTCAATTAGTCAGGAAGTGCACACACAGCACCCTTAACAGTGCTGATTTTTAAATAGAAACACAAGCGACCTAAAGCAGAATTTAAATAGTTATCTTTAAAGCTCTACTAATAAAATAAACAAGCAAGTTCCCCTTGCAACAACTGCAGGATGGCTTTGTGGAAGTTGGTAGCAGTGTCGGCTGAATGACTACACCCAACCACACTGCCCACGGACAGAAAGGAAGCCTTGGGGGCTGATAGCAGTGTGTGAACTACAAGGACAGCCCAAAGGGGGATGCTGTCAGCAAGCTGACCGTTGAGGTATGACACAGGAGAGCGTTTAACAGCTCTACCATTGCAGCTGGACTAAAACTGAAGGAACAAAGACTCACCCACATCCGTAGTACAGCGGGTGAGCATACGAGGCTGTCCTAACCCTGCTCTTGGTGTGTTATTCTGACTTTCAAACAAGGCTTGTGTTGTGCTCTGCACAAACACACCTTCCGACGTCCAAACGCAACCTTATTTCTGCTTGTGGATTGTAAACTAAGTCAGCCTTACGGCAAACCCCGAGCAGCATCCGTGCTGTGCTCCCACGCAGCCTGCTCAGAACAGCACTGACACTGCCTGCCACACATCCTGCAGCTCGGAGGGGTGTCATGCAGCTCTTATGGGCAGCCATAAGACACGGTGCTCCTTGCAGCTCTGCTCCGCTTCTGCCTCAGCCCACTGCAGAAGGATGTGCAGGAGAGTCTGTGAAAAGTACGAGCAAAGGCACAAAGAGATTGAGAAATAAGAAAAACAGCTTTGGTCGCTTTGATGCTCAAGTATGAAGACAAATCTGCTCCCACAGCCTCAGACACTCTGGGCATTTCTAATGGCTGACACGTTTGCTAGCAGCAAACACCTGCAAGGTTTGCACGCTACTTATGCAAATGTCACAACAGTGCATTTGCTTTACATCAAGAGATTCTGGGGGGAGGAAAACAACGGCGTACACAACAGGAAACAAATGGAATGCTAAATCTGGAAGACAGGAAGAAAGAAGCTTCAAGGACAACAGAAAAAAAAAAAAAAGCCAGAAAAAGTCAAGAAAAAGTGATTATTCAGTACACCAAATTAGATTTTTAAAGGCATGTTTTCAAAACACTGTAGACTAACTTTAGCAGTGAGCTTACATAAGATCAAGACAGATTTTTTATATGTACATACATATGCACACACACACTGCCATGAGTATGCTTGCAATGAATACCAGATTCGAGTTATATTTGTTTGCTCTGCAGGATGCTGACAAGCTTCCAGAAAGTTTCTCCCACGCTTTGGATATTTGAACTCATTCATGCTTACAGACATAAAAAAAAAAAAAAAAAAGAAACACACAGGAAAAAAAAAACCACACCACTTTTGTCTTCAACTCCGAACAAGGTAAGAACATCTTACCTTTTAAATCAAAAGGTGCACTGATGGCAACGTTTCTTTTTAGTCAATTTAAGAAGAAACAAATGAACAGCATTGAGTTACCAGCTTCCAAAAGGCTGCACAGATGCTGGAAGTGCAGCAATTAGCAGATTCCCTACAGCTGAACCAGCAGCAGCATTCTTTAGGCAGAGCTATCTCTTGAACTGGTATATGGTTCACATGCACACCCTCTTTCTTCTCTACAACAAATTAGAGAATTGAGAAGGTTACCACTCTTGTTACCAGCCCCAGGATAAACGTATTTTGCCCTCTGTGCCAAAACAGTAACTGCTGCTTCCTGGGCTGAGCACAAAGCAGGAGATGCCACGACACCAGCTGGGATGTGATTCTGCTTTCACACTTAGGTCTGTAAGTCTCACAGCAGTTGCTTCTCTGGTAAATCGTTTATTTATAAATGGCACAATTAGCAAATCACCAGAGACTCCTGTCACCTGCGATGGAATCCTCTTTGAGTTCATTCATTTGGATCCTCCTGCTCCTCTTAGCGGTTTGTTTGAGCGCAGATGGAACGAGGAGCTTTTCCAGGATGGTTAACTCTCCAAAAACATTTCTCTGCTTCCCTCTGAAACACCAAGGGACAGGAGGGGGGAAGTTGAACCTACTATTGAACCTGCTGTCCTCCATTTGCTCATCAGATGCTCCACACTGACGACAGGCAGATCACAACACACGCACAGCCAACCAGAACAAGCATCAGACAAACCCTGAAGGGCTCCACAAACCCTCAGGTATTTCTGGAGGCAACAGTGAACGTTCTAGAAAACAGCATCACCCGTATTACGTGGCAGCAACATACAAACCGTAAGCAGTAACTCCTACTTTAGATATTTTAGGAGCAACCTGTTGTGCTGTAAAGTCACCACCTCCAATGATCATCCATCTGTCACCATCTCAAAGAACAATCCAGTCAAATAAGCAGGAGGGTCAGAGTTCAGCTGCTGTGGGTTTACACAGAAAACTAAACTTCTTCCAAAGGAGACAATCAGAGCACGTGAAGATGCCATATGTGCACTCTCAAGCCCCGTCTCCAGCAAGGTAACTGCAAGTCTCATCCGATAGACAAAGCAATGCTAAACAGCAACTCTAAAAGAGATTTGTATTTCTTAAGTCCTTCTTCATCACTGGCAATGAGAAATCAAACAGCATGAGCAGCAGCTTCTACAGCCACTCCAACAGACTTGCTGGAGTTCAGCATTATAGAATATGCTACAGAGAGTTCAATATATACCAGAAACATGTGCCAGCACTTCTCTTTTCTCTTCACCCCAAAGTAATTCAAGCAAGTAGTTGCCAGGGCGTTAACCACATATTCTCCCCAGAGCAATTACGTTCAGCTACTGGGTTGTTTCACTTTTTTTTTTTTCCACTGTTTCTTAATTCAGTGCCTGCTGCAAAAAGCTGAAATGACTTTTAAATGACAAGTGCACGCTTTGTATGCCTCCGTCCATCACATCTCGCTGCCAGCAGTTGGACAAATGCATAAGATCAATGTTTCCCAAAGCTGTATTCTTCCCTTAAGTCACCCTAGCTCCCCTTAAAGCCAAATGAAGGGAAGATGCAGCCTTCCAAGTACAGCACAGCACTCCTCAGGATCCAGACAAAGCCTAAAGATAACTGCTTTGCTACAGAACACAAAACATTCTCCTGTTTCCTAAAACTGCCAGAAAGGTTATTCTGAATCTTATCATCCTTTACGAAAGGAATAAGACCTTCTCACAGCACACTTTATTCTTCACACGCACCTAATGAACCTGGGCTACACAACGAGGGCCACGCAGGCTCTGAACACATACCCTGCACTCTGATTTCACTAGAACCAAGCATATTTTGCTTGAAACTCTACACTTAGCCTTAAATTTCATCAGTCTGTCCTCATGTACAGACATGTCACCTAGCAGACACCAGTTCATTAAAGCACATTAGCATCACGAATATTGGAATGCATTTTTCCCCGTTACCTGGGCTGAGAGTTCTCCTCATACATCCGCTCCTTCCCCTCTTTGAAGAGGCTGATGGTCTGCTTGGTTTTCTTCATCAGGTTCTCCATGAACACACGGAAGTACTCGTTTTCTCCCAAGGTCTCCATCTTCCCCTCGTAGCGTGACAGGATGGTCCGGAGGTGCTGGTAGGTATCAGGCAGAAGGTCCAGGATGTAGGGTGGGCTGTTCTTCAGAGCCAGCTTTGGGTTCTGGCACAGGCGTACCACCTGTGGATCATCAACAACAGTCATTTTTAAAACTTAAAACTAACAAGCAAGTCATCAGTCACTTCCAGAGCATCCTGCGTTACTTACAAACCGCATTTCTTTTGTTCAGACAGGGAGCCCAGCCACTGGGCAAGCCTAGAGACCAAAGCAGATCAGGATGCAAGCTGAACTTAATACAGTCTTCACTATGTTTGCCAATGGCTCATGATAACAAGTTTGTGACGGGGCAGAATAAAAGAAGCCTCTTTGCCACCTACTACTGCCAACGTTATTTGTTGCCTAGAATGGGAGAAGGGAGAAAGAATGGCAAAATGGCAACTGGAAAAATTACTGGTGTGGGTCAGTTGTAAGAAGAACCAAAACTCTGCTATTCTGTTCTACTATTTTGAGCCCAGTTTCAGAACTTGGAGAACTAAGAAAGCAGCTCGTACTCCTTACTGCTGCCCTGCTACATAACTGCTTCCATCTTCAGCCTCTTCCATCAGATGTGAGCAGAAAACCAGCACAAAATAGGCATACAGCTTCCTAAAGCTCTTTGTTGAAGTGCAAGTTATCTGACAGCCTAAAACCAATGCACGCTGATGAGGTCTATGAATGACAGCCACGTGCACAATGCCACATACAGGGGTCCTCATGCAGACAACACCAACACAAAGCCTTGGGAAATCACAATGGCTCGAGTTGGAAGGGACCTTAAAGATCACCTAGAGATCTGCCTGAGCAATCTGCTGGTTCCCTGCTTCCCTTAAGCACCTCAGCACTGCTGTAAAACAAATAAATTCAGGCTAAAACAAGGCCTTAGCATTTCACGTTTCCATTGAGGGCTGTAAAAAGGAACCCTGAAGGGTTAAGAGCCATCTCCACTGCCACCTGACTTACAGCAGAGCCTCCAATGCGAGCTGACTGAGGAGGACTGAAAAGATGGGCACCCTGGATATCAACAAACAGAAAAATCCGACTGACATTTAGAGAACTGCTTGCCTAGAAGACCTTCCCTGAGAGGAGATGGAAATTAAAGCACCAAAATGGCCCCTGCGTGTGTTAGGAATCCTCAACCAGTGACGGGTGGTCACGCAGCTGACTTAGCCAATTGATTTGGATGCCTCAATTGCTGCTTCCTTGGAGCCTGCGAACACTACAACGAACCACGTCAACAAACTGAGTCAACACATTTGTCCCCTGGATAAAACCAGCTTCTCCGCATGGCACGAGCAGATCCTAAATATGCTCCACAGGCAGCAAAATCGCTTCCTCCATAGAAGCTGTTTTCTTACACAGTGGCTTAAAAACTTAGCAAAAGCAGTTCTTATGAGGAAGCCACATTAAATAGGCACACAGGTCTGAGTATGCCCTTCTCTCAGTCATCTATAATAGAAAACAGTTGGAAAACACCCAGCCACAGAAGCAGACCCTGTGAGTCAGTATTGCACCAACTTCAGCAGCGACTCCAACACGTCCATGCAGAAGTCCTGCAAAGCACAGTTCCCACAGGATGCCCTACAAAACACCCCTCTCAGTTCACTGCGCTCTCCATTTTGCCATCCCATGTCCTATCCACGTTGAAGCTGGAGCCAGCCCATCTTCTAGGGCCACCGACCTGTTGTCTGATGGTAGAAAGGCTCCAGCACAGACACCTCTGCTCTGTGCCGTGGGCTGGGGATGTTCTGCAGAGCCTGCCCAGCCCCTGGAACCACTGCACCATGGCACAGTTCTCCAGCACTGCTCAGAAACGCTACAATTCTTTCCTTAAGAGCAAGTTCTGTTGAAATGACATCTCACCTTGAGACAGCAGTACAAGAAAAGCTACTCAAACTCCTCTTATCTCCTGCTGCGTTTGTATCCGGCCTCTCTGCTACTTGCAAGAAAGGTGACCTACAGAGGCATTTCTCAGTATCAGCTTCAGAAGCTCAGTAACACCAGCACGCCGCTGAGTTACCTATAAGCTCATCTTCCTCTGCCAGATCTCACTGCACTGTACTGCATCCCTTAGACCTTGCTTCAGGATCACAACACCAATCCCTGAAATGCGTCCAGGTGGTCTGCATCAGCTGCTGCCCCTCCACATCTGGAAGAAGCCATTCCCAATTACAGCTGTTCATGTAAAAAACAAAGAGTTGATTTCACCAGCCAACACATCATATGTTTTCTTACACAGAGCGCTGCTTTATTTGCTGAAGACAGTGATAAGATGAGCAAGCGTGATAAAAACAAATGAAAAGCAGTTCCTCCCACTTGAACCAATCTATACACCAGGTTCGAGATGCTGCAAGGAAGTGACTGCATTGCTTACTGTGCTGTTTGTGCAGGCTCACAAGATGCCTGACAACATACCCATCCTCACAAGGGCTCTGATATTTCAGAGATAAATGCACAGATATCACCTAGTTGAGTGCAGGTGTGCATCCTTCTGCACTGCCACGACAGCGATGCAGAGGGCTGTGCTGTGTGTTAAGAGTGCAATCAGGGCAACGGCCCGCACTCACAATTAGAACTTCAAGTTAAAGAATCTGAAAGGCAGGAGTACATCAGGCAGCTTATGGAGAACATTATGGGGAAAGTATTTGGACAAGAATCAACTTGCATAGGAAATTCATCAGTCACATCCAGAACCAGAGATGCACGATTGCTGACAACCCCTGTTCATTATGCAGGCTGAGGAATCAGGCCATGAACGCACTGTGTGTACAGCACACATCTCTGCAAGGAAAGCATCATCTATTAAACATGCACACAAGTTGTTTTTCTTCATTTGCACCTGTATCTTCATTTAATTGGCCCAGAAAACTAACCCACTTTCGATAGCTCCCACGCGCCCCTTCTCACCGCTGGATCCACAACCACTGTATGAAGGCCTGGAGATTTCCTACACAAATTTTCAACTCTCAGTGTGCATTTACACAACTAAAGCTAATTGAACTCAGAGAGGCTTTTCAACATCAGATCTCCCTCCTGCTCCCATCACACTGCACAACAAGCTGTCTAAGACTCAAAAAATTAAGCCTAGAGCCAGAGCTTTCAGGTATTGCTTAGGAGCTTGGGGCAAACAACCGTACCTTTATCTTGGCTTTTCTGTTGGTGATTTCCTGGTGGAGATGGGGGATAGCCAAGGCTGGCTCTCATAGGTCTGTAGTGAATGCATACCCAAAACATCCCACTGCAATCCAAAATACCTAAGTGCCTGCAGGCCAGCCTTTTCCTTAGAACAGCCCACCTCATCAAGGCAAACACAGACTGACATTCACCTCTATATCACAGGAGCAAGAAGGAAGATTTGCTTTCCTCCAAGTTGTGCCTGCAAGTTGAATTTATTCCCAACAGAATCACATTTCTGTGCTCATCTTCAAACCAGTCTTCCCACCTCAGCCCTTATACTTATGCCCTCAGTGTGCGTCAGAGGCAGCCACTGGCACTTCTCTAAAGACTTCACCCTGGATCCCAGTCCCTCTCTGCAGAAGGTGATCAAAGCTCATCACAAACCCAGCAGGTTGCAACCATAAACTGTGCCTTTTGTGGAGCCAGCCAACGCAAAGTGATTTCCTGGCATGAGCATCATTTAATACATCTTGAAGAAAGTCATCTACCCTGCCTTCCACAGCACAGACTGCAGGAGATTCAGACACTGCATGCATCAACGCAATGGAAAAGAGAGAAAAGAGGTGAAATGCATAAACCCAGGGGGTAATAGGGTGAGGGAGGGAGATGCACTGTGCTCCTGGAGGAGGGTGACATTCCCCAGGGACAGCTGGGATCTTTGCACTGAGGCTGTGCTGCTCCTCAGGGCTGTCCTCCTGCCTTGAATCCAGCACAATCCACCACACGCTGTAGTCTGCAGCACACCAAGCCTAACCTCAGCTCTCGACAGCAACAAGAATTATCAAAATCACAGGGAAAAACACATCAGATGTTTTTATTTCCTGCCCAACCACGATACCTATGTTTTTCACACAGGGGGTGGTGATGCACTGGAACAGGTTGCCTAAGGAGGCTGTGGATGCCCCATCCCTGGAAGCATTCAAAACCAGGCTGGATGTGGCTCTGGGCAGCCTGGTCTGCTGGTTGGTGACCTGCACATAGCAGGGGGTCGGAATTGGATGAGCATTTTCAACCCAGGCTGTTCTATGATTCTATTATCTTCGCTTACTGGGCCATCCTATGCACACCACGAGAACCCACGATGCGCTGCTCACCAGGATCTCTCCCACAGCACACAGGGCCACAGCTCCAGGCCGGGGGCTGCCGCCCTGCTGTGCCCACGGCCATTTCCTGGCTGTATGAAGGCCACACGAGGGGAATGCCCGACCCCAGCACCGAAACCTGGCATTGGGAGAGGTCCCCCTCCATTCCCACACTGCCAGGTTTGGGTACTTATGGTTAGATCCGATTCTATTTTTGCAAAGGCTTTTACACAGCATTTCGTGCTGTTCCAGCAATGCCCCCATCCCGTCAGACAGCAGCACAGCGCCGTACAGCCTCGCCCCATCGCGTCCCACGGCCCCCCCCGAGCCCGGCCCACCCCTCGAGTCCCCCCCGTGCCACCCCCCGCCCGGGCCCACCTTATCCATCAGCTTCCAGCACTTCTCCACCATCTTTTTATCCACGGCGCCGGGCTGATGCGGCCCGAGGTGGTGGTGATGCGGCTGGAAGGCGTCCTTCATCAGCCCGATCAGCCCCCCGGGGCCCTTCTTCAACGGAGCCGACATGAGGGCAGCGCGGGGGCGGCCGACCGAGAGCCCACAGCCGCCCCCACCCCGAGCGGCACCGGGCCGCGGCCCTGCGGGGCTGACGGCCGTGAGGAGCTCCGGGCCGGGCCGGGCCGGGCCGGGCCGGGCCGGGCGGGCGGCGACAGAGCGAGCCGCGGGCGGTGGCGGCGGCGGCGGCGGTGGCGGCGGGGGGCGCCCGGCTCCAGCGCCGCTCCGCCCTCCGCCCCGGCCACGCCGCGCGCTGATTGGCGGGCCGCCCCCTCCGCGCGCCACGCTCCGCCCTCTCCTCCGGGGAGGAGCCGCTGCCCATTGGCTGGCGTCAGCGCCCAGTAGGAAGGAGGCGAGCGGAGGGCCGAGCGGCAGGACCCGCCTCGTCGATTCGGAGCATGCGCAGAGCGGCGGGAGGGCGGTGCGGCGGCCATGTTTAGTGCGGGCGGGGTGGGGCGGCGTTGCCATGGGAACGGGTCCCGCTGGCGGCGCGTTGCCCTCCGGCCGTTCTGCGCTGTTCTGCGGCTCTTGCACAAGAGATTATTTCCCCTTTCTAAAAACCAGCTTCCCTTTTCCCCAAATAAAGAATTGACAAGCGTTGAAAGCGGGAAGTAGAGGTGTCCTGTTCTGGCAGAGAGCTTCCCCATGCCTGTGTGCCCCCAGAACCCGCTGTACCATCACCTTATAATTGGTTGTGTCTTTGTGCCGGCCAGGCCTACAGCACAGCGACCATAACTGTGAAGGCTGCTGGCACAGGGGACAGAAGGCCGTGGCTTCTGCTCCCTCCGTGGAAGCAGAACCGAAGTGAAGCGGATCTCTGGTGCCATCCTAAGGCACGGGGTGGTCTTTGGTGGCATGGTGGCATCTCCCTCCGTAACAGGGCCAGCGTTGCACCGGGGTGTGGGAGCAGGGAGAGCAGGGAGAGGAAAGCAGGCCATGCCGTGGGTATGTCTGTGTTCTGACACAGCTGACAGCAGCAGGCCTCTGGAAATTACAACGCGAGCCCGAAAGTGAGCTCAGTTCTGTTTCCGTGCCGCCTTCAGATCCTCTTTTCAGCTCCCTTTCCAGCCAGAACGCTTCCTCTGTGACAAGCAGGGCTGCTGCAAACCTGCGTCAGCATCACGGCGTGGGCTGCAAGGGGAAGAGAGGCTGCAGCAATGCTTTGACACCCCTGGCCTGCAGGCTGCCAACCACCTTGTGTAGGGCCCTGGATGAGCAGGGCAATGTGAAGCAGCACCCAGCACCAGCTGGGAGCCCTGCGTCGAATGGTTCTAAAGCTCTCTGTCTTGATTTTACTGCCTTTCGTAGAGCTTAGTATATATTTCTGGGACAGGCAGCTCCTTGTCTGGCTTTAATTACCTGGGCAAATTTTCTTAAGGATTATATTGACCTCAAATATGTCAACGTTTATTGAGGCCGTGTTCCTGAGGCTTTTCCCATTAGATGTTAATGGATTCTGGCTAATAGTCAAGCCGGATTGACCACCGGAGGGTGCCCTGGCCAGCTCCAGGATACCACAAGTACCTGGGGAAAGGGATGGGGAGAGTTCCACTGGCTTTGTGGAGCCAAAGAGAAAAATCACCATGGCCCCAATCCAAAGAGATCAGGGAGCGTGCTGGAGCAATTGCACTCCTGACCATCTGCTGCTCTAGGCATGCCTCACCCCAAGCATGGCTGTGTTCTTGTTGAAGGCCTCAAGGAAAGGTTGCTGTCCCCTCCCTGCGGAAGGGACTGTGGCATTCAAGTTGGATTTTAGAAAAAAATTATTCTCAGAAAGAGCGCTCAGGCATTGGAACAGGCTGCCCAGGGAAGTGGTGGGGTCGCCATCCCTAGAGGTGTCCCAGAACGGTAGAGATGCAGCACGTGGGGACATGGTTTAGTGGGCATGGTGGGGATGGGCTTATGGTTAGATCTGATGAGCTTACTGGTCTTTTCCAACACTAATGAGTCTATGATTCTATCCCTATGCAGAGCCTCTGCCAGCTCACTGCTCCTGCTGCCCTGCCCATACAGTCCCATTGAGCAAATCTCACCTATACGCTCCCAGGTGTTTTGGGTGAATCACAACCTGAGCAGAAATAACTTTTTGAAATCCCCTCCCTTCCTCCCCGTCCTGTTTTATAAAGAGAATCCAAATCCAGCCACAGTCCCCAGAGCAAAAATCACTGCAGCAAGCAGGAGAGCAAGCAGGAGGGTGTGCCAGAGGGGAGAGGCAGGGCAGGAAGGGAGGAAGATGCTGGGCTTGTCTCAGGCTGTGACCTGGGGGCATCACCTTTCCCACTCTATCCCCGCAGTGGCAGGGCTGCTGCAGGACGACAGCTCTGGGACACACATAGGACAGAATCCACCCAAACTTGTGGGAGTCCCATCCTGCAGCCAAACCCAGCCAGCTGAGTTCTGGCAGTGGGGCTGGCTTTAGACCACTCCAGCACTGCTGGGTGTGTGTGGCCCATGCCTGTGTCACAGGAGAGAAATGTTCAGCTGCTGCAAGGCGGAGGCGGGTGCGGGGCCAGGCAACCTGCCCTCACTGTGCACACAGTTGCTACAACAACAGCTTGGCTTGGAGGCAGCTGCTGTGTCCTGAGGGATTGAGCTCTGTGCTCCCAGCTTTGCCAGAAGAATGCCTCCAAAGGGCAAAGGGAAGAGGCAAAAAGGAGCGAAGCAACACAAAAAGGGAAATGTAACAGGTGAGTCTGGGGACTTGCAGACTAAAGCCAGCGGGGACGTGCCTCTCTTCTCTGTCCCCCGATGTGCCTGATTAGAAATAGGAGGCAGCGGGATGTGGGCTCTGCTCAAGCATCCTGCATCCCACTCCACCCTGCAGCTCAGTGGGACCTGGGTGGGGGCTCAAACACAGTGGCTCTTCCAGACCCCAGCCCCTCCTACAGAGCTCCAGCTGGAGGTGTGTACTGGAGGAACATGGGTAGGGGTTTGGAAGGATCCCTGAACCTCTGTGTGCTAAGGACCCCAGCTACTTCCCCATCTTCACCGTGAAATCTCAGCTTTCAATCCCAATCTCGCATGCACCTCTCCAGGGAAGCCGCTTCAAGTAAAACTGGCTACATCCCCATCCTTTGCACAAATACAGCCCTGGCACTAGTGTTTCAGCATGTCCCAGCCGAGTTTTCCTGGGTTGAACATCTCCAGGCTGGCTGCCCCTGGGCCATCTGACAGCTCCCAGTATCCCTGAGCCAAGGCCCACCAACCAGCTAATTCTGACTCCGTCCCTTCTTCCTCCCCTCTGGCAGCAGAAAGCCAAGCTGCAGCCACATCCAGGAGAGCAGCGCTGGAGGCCGACAGGCTGCGAGAGCACCCAGGTAAGATGGGGAGGAGCCAGGGGTATGCTTGCAAGCAAGGAAAAGCTAGGAAAGATGCAGTGTTGGACCTAAGTGCTGGGCAGGGCATCTCGCCCTAAGGTTTGAATACAGCCACAGGCTCCAGTGTCCTCCAAGGGCTGGATCCCAGTGGGTCACCCCAGCAGCACGCTGTCCCCACAGCAGCACTCTGTCTCGCAGTTCACTGGAGGGATGTGGCCTGGCAGACGAGGGCTGACACTGAAGGGCTCCGGCGGAGGCTGTGGGAGCTGGAGAAGGCACTGGAACAGGCACAGGATGACAAGCGAGACATGCACGAAGGTAATGGAAGGGGTGGGAAGGGGCAGGTGCAGGAATCTCACATCTCAATGCCAGCCAGGGATGCCAGCCAAGCTCACCCCACCTCTCCCATCATCCTGTTCTGCTCAGCCTCAAAGCACCCACGCCATTGGCATGCCAAGGCTCTGGCTGTGCACTTGCTGCACCCCAACTGCTGTCCTTAGACACAGAGCAGACCACAGCCTGCAGAAGTCACTGCCTCACTGCTTCCTTCAGCGTTTGAGAAGGAGATGGTTTTAGCAGAGGTAAAACCTCAGCCAGAGGTTTGCGGTCTTTGCCACATGCAAAACTCCGTGCTCATTTTCACTCTCCCACGCTCAGCAGAGGTTGAACTAACTTTCCACCCCCCTCCCCAGGGCTCCCTCCTGCCCCTGCCACAGCCCAGAGGGACAGGGAGAGGGGCCATGGCCACTCCAGGTGCACAGCCTGCAAGAGAAACCCTGGCCACAGGTTCTGGGTTCCCAGCACAGGGATTGCCTGCTTGTCCCTCCTATTGTCACCATTTGTCTCTTTCTCCTCTCCTTGGCTCCCAGAAATGACCCGGCAATACCAGGAGCTGCAGAAGCAGACAGCAGCACACAGCCAGTGCCTGGAGGCAAAAGTGAAAAGCCTGCAGGAACAGCTGGGTATGGCCTTGGCATCTCTGCCTGTCACCAGGGGGATGGGAGTGGGTTTGTGCAGGGCAGGAAAGCATTCATTTGGGGGAGCAAGGGGAAACAGGAGATATTCACCTATGCTGTCTGCCAAGCAGCAGCTGAAGGCAAAGCTTGACCCTGGTCCCAGTGCATCCCTGAGCTTGGGATACTGACAGCAAAGGGGATGCTGTGACCCCACCCCATCCCAAACCCTGGGGTGGGGGCTGTGCCGCACCCTCCATGCCCACACAGTGTCCCCTGCCCTTTGTCCACAACACCCCACAGCCACCAGGCTGCAGGAAAGCCAGCACACTCAGCAGGCTGCCACCAAAGCACTTGCAGAGAGGGACAGGACCATCACCCAGCTGCAGGGCAGAATGGACATCATGCAGAGGGAGTATGAGAAGATCTTCCACGTGAGCAGGGACATGGCTGTGGGTGGCTCCCCTCAGCACAGTTCCCCCTCCTCACCGCCCCTCTCCCCCAACTAGGATAGCCTGGACCTTGTGCTGGCCAAGATGGCAGAGGCCAGGCAGCACTGGGAGGAGGAGGGCACAACCATCCGCCTGGAGCACAAGCAGCACCTGCAGGAGTTCGGCCTCAACCCCCTGGAGATATAGCACTCAGAGACCCCCCACAGGAGAGGACAGGCTCTCAGTCTCTATCAGCACAGCTGCCCCAGGGTTCTGTCTGTCCCTGGGACATGCTGCTGAATGACAGACCCCCAGCACACCACTCACGTGAACGGCAGCGTGGATTTGTCCTTTAATCACTCTCCAAAGCGGTGACATGGGAACAGTACTGTGATGGGGGCAGGTAGCACCCAGCAGTTCGCAGAGGAGGAGCACGAGGGAGACGTCCATGCAGGGCAGACCTGAGCCCAGATGAGAGCTGGGGGGGGGGTTCCTTCAGCAGCCTTTTCCCCTTGGCCCAAAGTCCAGCCCCCTGGGTCATGGCACGAAGGGCAGTGCCTTGGCTCTCCTGGGAGCAATCCAGAGCCTGGAGCTGAGCATTATGTCCTCAGATACCCCTGGAGGTGTGGGAGTGTCTTCAGGTTACCACTACATTCAATAAAAGCTTGAGGCCAACCTTGGTCAGTGGAAATGAGTCTCTGGTAGGTGTGATGCTGGCAGTTCTACTCCAGGAACAGAGATGCAGTGCTGTCCATAATGACAATCATTGTGTTCTCTGGGTATATCAGCAGTGCTGCATGGGATCCTGGCTGGAAGCAAGGTGCTCCAGGCTGCTAGAATGCATGGCGCAGCCGCCTCTGCTCCTCTCTGCGTGGGCTCTGCAGGGACACAGCAGGGACAGGTAGGCAGCACACTCCCACCAGCCCCATGGTGCCGCACAGAAGCAGCACAGAGGGCACAGGGTAGGAGGATGCCAGACTCAGAGCAGCACAGTGAAAGCTTTTTACCTGTGTGATGGTTATGCTGTTGGCAGCAGTCATCAGCCAGGAGCCAGATCCCTTTGGTCCCACATCAATGTGACAGAGCCCAGGGGAGTCACTGGGAGAGGGCAGGGAGGGCGTGCAGGAGCCCAAGGCAGGGTCACCGTCATCGAGGAAGAGCAGAGGGGACAGCCCTATCTGCAAGAGCATCATGGGTGAGCCATGCAACTCCTGGAGCTGCTTGGCAAGCTAGAGGTCTTGGAGGGGACCTCACTATGCAGGGGGTGAGGGATCCACCTCGCAGGCTGTGCGTTCCGCAGCACGTACCGAGCGGTAGAACGCATCGCTGGCAGGGTCGATGACCAGCAGTGTCACCTGCTCCTTGTGGGCACGGATCCTCAGCACCGTTTCCTGGTGGTCCAAGCCCTCGATGCTCTCACCATTCACAGCCAGGACACGGTCACCTTCCTTCATCCCTGCCTGCTCAGCCGGCAGCCCCGCGTCTATGTCCCATAGGAACTGGCCTGCGGGGACGAGGGAGGAGAGATGCTCACCAAGGCATCCCAGCACTGCTGCCCTTGAGTGCAGGTGGGATCAGCTCCCTTACCTACAGCCCCTGAGCCATAGTCATCCTCCTTGAGCAAGAACCCATAGCCAGCGTCACCTTTCACCATGTGCAGCTCCCGAACCTTGAAGGGCAGCCAGGAGGTGTCTGCCAGGGCAGCCGTCACCTGCAGTCCCCGCAGGCGGTAAAACTCCTCCACTGGGCCGGATGCCACCAGCAGTGTCACCTTGCTGCCGCTCTGCTTGAGCTGCAAGAAACACGCATGATGCTCAGCACCACCACCAGCCCCAGCCCTGTGCCCAGCACCACAGCACGCACACACACACCTTTCGGGCGAGCTGGGTGTGCGAGCAGCTCCTGACGCTGTGCCCATTCAGCTCCAGGAGCCAGGAGCCTGATGGCACTCCAGCTCTCTCCGCCGGCCCGTCCTGCCGCACTGACAGCTGGAACGTGCCCTTGACACCTACAAGAGGAGCAGGCTGCAGCATTCGGGGTGATGCTCCAAGTGGGGTGATGCTGCAGGCTGGCAGTGCCAGCTCCCTCCCTACCTTCTGGCCCCGACACGCTGAAACCAAAACCACTTTTGTCCCGTGTGATGTGGCAAAGGCGCGGGCGGATGTCAGCGGGCAGCATTTGGGACAGATCTCTGCCCAAAGCTTTGGCTGCTTCGTAGGAATCGCCATCCAGCACTGCCAGCAGGACCTGGTTCCCACTGGCCTTGATCTTCTGCACCACCTGCAAGGGGCCAGGCTGCAGACAGCTGTTCTCTTCCAGTGAGGCCAGCATCCTGCATTCCCTCTGTGCTCAGCTGGGGGTACCCAGGTGTTTCCACATTCCAAGGACGCTCGTGGCTTACCCGGTGGTGCTCCATGTGGTCCACGAAGAGGCCGTTGACCTGGAGGAGCCGATCCCCATCCTGCAGCCCCCGGCGCTGGGCCAGCCCCCCCACCTCGACCTGCCGGATGACGTGGCCCCGGCAGCCCAGCTCCTCGTGCAGGCAGAAGCCGAAGGTCTCTGTGCTGCCCTTGCTCAGCAAGTAAAAGCGGGGTTCCCCCACGGCCTCACCATCTGCATGGGGACGCGGCCCGTGAGCAGGACAGCAGAGATGCTAACGGGGCCATGGTCTCCCCATTCCTCTCTACTGTAGGCATTCACCTCCCTGCAGTGCCCGGGGGTGACCGGAGCTGCCTGACCCCACGCTGATGGGGGAAACCCACATATTTACCAATGTCCTCAGCCAGTGACAAGGCGGGGTTGTCAATCCCATCTTTGGGGTTAAATTCAAATTTTCTGCAATGATAAAGGGTAGGAGAGGCCACATTAGAGCAGCCCCATCACGTTCCCCTGCCCTCCCATAGGAGCCCCATTCCTGCCGGAGCCACAGCTGCAGTGCCTCCTCTTCCCTAGGGGAAACCACGGAGGGGTGTCACTTTGGGATTGCCCCTATAACCCTCTTGTGAAAAATATTCCTGGGACCGACAGCCATAGCCCACACCACCCCTGCAAACCCAGCTGTGGGGCCAGGGGGGGAGCACAGCACTTACATGATGGATGCTTTGTCGCCCTCGAACCCTGCAGAGGGAGAGGAGAGGTCAGCGCAGAGGGTAGCGAGCAGGGAGCAGAGTTGGGTGCTCAGGGCTCATCTGTTCACACGGCGTGCAGGGTCTGCGCAGCCCCTCAGGACTTTTGGGTGGGGGTGAGGAAAGTAACCAGGGCCCCAGAGAAAGAGAAAGCAGCATTCCCCTGCACACCTCCCCAAAACCCTCCAACTGCACTTGGAGAGGGGATTCCTGCCAATGCCCCCCTTCAGCCCATCGGCATTTTCCTGGCTGCCCGCAGCTTTCCGTGGCTCTGACACTGTTTTGCTCCATGAAGAAGCAGAGCCTGGAGACACACACACGAGGAAGGGTCTCTGTGGGACGAAGCCCTGCAGCCCCAGCACATACCTTCCGTTTGCTTCATGGCTGCAGCGAATTCGAGAGGGAGCAAGGTACAGGATGAAGTGGCAGGGAAGCACGGCGTCCCCGCCTTCTCCAAGACGCCCCATGTTTAATGGTTAAACAGCTCCGAGTTTTCCCCTGCCCTCCCAGCCCTGGCAGTGCCAGCCCTCACCCAGCAGTGCTGGGAGCTCAACCAGCACCTGGGGCTCAGGAACAGCCCCTGGGTGTCCCACGGTGGGGAAGACGGACACCAGGAAACAAAGCGGTGCACTTTAATGCTACCAAGGGTTTCACAAGCAAGCTCGAGTCCAAGCCCAGAAGACAAGTCCCATTCACACCTGGGCTTTGTGCCATATATCAGCCTGGCCCCACATACCCAGCACCTTCAACAGCTTCGGCAGCACCCAACCGCTGGGCATCTCAGCTGTGATAAGGGTGCCGGTGAGGCGCTGCACTCTCCAGCAGCTCAAAGGGTCCCATGCTGGAGTTTCCCCAGCATCTTCTTCACCTCACTCTCCACCCGTAGGAACTTGGCTTTCCTCCAGGGGTTGACCGTCTGCCTCCGGCTGCTCTCCAGGTCCTGCAGGATGATGGTCAGGTGCTGCCGAACCCTTTCGCGGTCCCAGAAAGGCAGATTCTTGTGCACCACGTTCAGGATGCTGGACCAGTAATCAGAGACGTCAGTGCCTGCCGTGAGGAAGACCAGAGCCCTGACGCCGTCCCGGTCCATGCGCAGGCTGTCGAGTGCCCTCTTGCCGTCCTCACTGATGTCATTGAAATATAAACTATGGGGTAAAAGGAGATGCTGAGGGCTGGGAGGAGGGATGAAGGGTTTTCTGCTGCAGGGAGGGATGCTGGCTCACAGCGTCCCCTGCAAGAGTGAAGGAAAGGGATGGGATGAACTCACTGCACTTTGTCCAGAGTCGCGTGCTTTTTGGCCACCTCCACCACATGCAGGGCAGCCCTGTCTGTCAGGGAGTTGTAGCCCAGGTTGAGCTCCTGGAGCTGCTGGTTCTCGGCCAGGTGCTGGGCGATCAGCTCCACACCACGGTCTCCCAGTGCAGTGTGCAGCAGGGACAGGTGGGTCAGTGAGCGGTTGCCAGCCAGTGCCTCGGCCAGGTACTGTGCCCCCTGCTCACCTATGGGGTTGTTCCCCAGCCTGCAGGGATGTGAGGTCAGGGTGCTGCCTGCAGCGTGCAGCAGGGTTCGGGGTGAGGATGGGGCAGTACTCACCGCAGGTTGCTCACTGCACACTTGTCGTGCAGGAGCAGGTCGCGGATCTCCTTGCAGGCATCAGGGCCCAGGCTGTTGAGCTGCAGACTGGCGCAAAGCAAAAGAAAGGGGTGGTGGCAGGACCGAAGCGTCAGCCGTGGGGCCATTCACCCCATCCATCCCACCGCCGTCCTACCCGGGGTTCCCCATACAAGGTCACCCAAGGCTCCCTCTCCACAAGCAAGCCCACAGCAGCCACCCCAGTGGACGGGTAGCATCAGCCAGCAGAGCCGGCACCAGCAAAAGCGAGGGAGAGGAGGGGGATCCGGGTGCCGCTTGGGGGGCTGAGGGTCTCAGGAGGGAGCAGGACCCCACTGAGCCCTTCGGAGCACCCGCAGGAAGGAAGCACCGCACAGCCCAGCCGCACAGCTGCGTCCATCTCTGCCGAGCACGGCTCGCCACCCCCTGGGCAACGAGCAGACTGCAGGTTTACAAACGGACCGGGACAATCTGGGCTGCGATTCTCCTGCCCTGAGCGAGCCACGAGGCGATACTATGCGGCTCCGGGTGCTGAGCAAGGGCAGGGAGCCGCATTCCAGCCTGCAGTGCCAGGCGCAGACGGCTGCCCTAAGGAGGGGGCGGTGGGACTACAAGTCCCAGCCCGCAGTGCCTGAGCAGGGCTGCTGGTGGAGCACTGCATGTCGGAAGCTGTAGTCCCTCCCCGTGATACGCTCTGACTGTAAACAAAGGGAGGCCCTGCCTTCAACGTGGCTCCTTGCGAATCCCTGCGATGGGCGCAGCGCCCAGGGGCAGCAGCAGGCGGTACTCACTGGAGAAACTTGCACCGCAGCAGGACGGGGAAAAGAGTCCTCAAGCTGCCAGTGTCAAGGTTGCAGGAGGTCAGATTCAACTCCTCCACCTCGTGGCTCTTGCTGCCCATGACAGAAGCCAGAACGGAGCACTTGAGAGGGGTCATCTTGACGGAGGAGAGGTTGACGGTCCGGAGGGAGCGAATGGCCTCAGCTGTGAAGCGTTCGTTCTGGAACTCGTGCAGGAAGAAGAGGTAGTCCATGAGCTCGGAGGGGGGCAGCCCTTTGCGGCTGTTCCTGATGACAGTCTTCTTCATGGCCTTGGCGATCTCAAAGGCCGCCAGGTTCTTGATGGAGCAGCCCAACTGCTCCAGGATGGCGCGGTTCCGGCGGGACAGGATCCCACCCATAAAGATGGGGAAGAGCTCAAAGACTTCATCGTCGGCAGCCTCATCGGGGTGCCGCATGGGACCCTCCACGCCCAAGATGCTGGAATTGATTTGATCCAAGACGTCATCATTGTAGTAATCCTCCTCTTTGAACAGCTCCTCTGCCATGGTGCGGGCGATGGTGTCCCGGCCCTTCCCGCTCAGCCGCGAGAAGAAGCGAGGGAACATTTTGAGCAGGTTGAAGAGCACCGGCAGGAAGCGCAGGGGAAGAACTTTGGAGATGATGCTCAGCACCACAGCGGCATCTTCGCTCACCTTCCCGATGATCTCCGACACCTCCTTCCCCACTTTCTGCACCAGGGTCTTCTTCTCGCCCAGCACCACATACAGGGCCGCCAGGTATTCCTGCATTGCAGGGATGGTGAAGACGAAAGTGTGCTCCTTGCCTGGCTGCACGCACGGCGTGAGGAAGAAGCGGAAGACATCACTGCGGAAGACCTCCAGCTGGTTGAGCTCGCTTTCAGTCTTCATCTCCACCTCAAAGCACTGCTGCAGGTCCTCCTCTGTGAAGCTGGTTTTGCGGGACATCACCCCTTCGTGGGCCAGCTTGCCCACCGTCTTGGCCACGTATTTCATCATGGAGATTTTGGTGGGGTCAGTGCTATCCAGCACCTCCCCGCTGAAGTTGAGCCGCAGGAAGCTGGTGTAGATGCCACTCAGGGTCTGGCTGGGAGGCACCGTCCTGGTGAAGTAGAGGAAGTGCAGGGTGGTGCACACCAGCCAGCAGTAAGAGGGCAGGAAGCAGGCGGCAGCGATTTGGTTTTGGCGCTCCAGGTTCCTCGACAGCATCTCCACCAAGTTATCCTGCTCGCCCGAGCGGCTGGCCACGTTGTTCTCTCCGTCACAGCCAGGCTGGCTGAGGCGCAGCTGGAAGTACAGCTTCTGCAGGTTGGTGTCTGAGAAGCCGCAGATCTCTGCATAGCGCCCCACGTACTTACCAGGGATCCGGTGCACCGCAGATGGGCGCGTTGTGACGATGATGCTGGCCTGGAAGCAGAGGGCTGGGTGAGTTTGGAGGTGCCTTTGATCTAACCTCAGCAGGATCCCAATCCTACAACCCGTATCCTGGAGCACTCGGGAGCTGGGGTCTGAGAAGCTGCTGCCCAAAGGTTTAAACCTGGCCCAGACAGAGGGGACAGAAGAACTTTCCACATCCCTTTCTAGACATAAACTGAGTCTGGAAGGCAACAACCCCACAGACTGATTCTCAGGTACTACCTCTTCTTTACCTTATCAGGCCTCACAAATATTCCCCAGCAACAAACCAGCATGTAGAATCCCGCCAGGGGTAGAAGCTACAAGTTGACTAGCAGCCAAGCTGGGCGACAAGAACTAGCACAAGGCTTTAGTCTGCGATACCCCAGCAGCCACTGACCTCTGGCAGGAGGTATTTCCGCAGCAGGTTGACCACGATAGCAGAGGGAGGCACGGGCTCATTGGCATCACAGCACAGCTCGGTGCCAGCCAGTCGGAAATCCAAGTTGAGGCGCTCCAGCCCATTGAGGATGAAAAGCACCTTGAGGTTGGAAGAGCCCAGGAGCGGCACCACGTCCCGGAGGTGCTGGTACTTCTTAGTGATGAGGCGTCTTAGGGAGATAGGGACGTGACTATAGGACAGGTCCTCACAGGAGAAGGGGATGACCAGCTCAAAGCGGGGTAGGAGACCATGGCACCAGTCCACCACCATCTTTTTGATGAGGGTGCTCTTCCCTGTACCCACGGTGCCGTACAGCACCACGTTCTTCACCTGCCGCCCACAGGCATCCACGTCAAAGAGATTCTGGAGGCTGATGACCTGCCTGCAGGGCTGCTGGAGCTGGTGCTGGATGGTCAGGTCAGGTGAGGGCTTCAGGATCTGCTCCAGGGAGCTCTCCCGGATCACTGGGTCCACGTGGACAGCGTCTAGTGAGAAGGAAGGCCCAAACTGCCTCTCTTCGTTGGGCTGGTTGCTGAACCACGCAGACAGGCTCTTCTGGTGTTTCTTAATAGCATCTGGGAGGAAAAAGGTGTTTGGCAATACAGCTTCTTGCTGGCAGGAGTTCGGGAAAGCGCAGGCAGGAGGCAGAACCCTGCACTGTCCAGGACAGCAGCTGTAAAGGACCCTCCATCCTCCTCAGCACAAGGTGGCAAGCTTACCAGAAGAGGCCACGTTCCTGAGATGGTCCAGGCCATGGTGGGAGGAGCTGCGCTGGGCTCGGTTCTCCTGAGACCCTCCCTTGTACCGAACACAGCTCCTGCTAGAGGAAAAAAAGCATCGGCAGGTGGGCAGGGGCCAGCAGCCCCAAGGGCAGGGTGGGACACCACGAGGCAGCGCCAGATAAGGGCTGAGTTCAGACTGGCAGGGAGTTGGCTCTGTGTGGTTTGCTAGTGCAGGCAAAGCAGCATCTCTGCCTACAGAGCCCCAGTGGTCCCAAGGCAGCAGCTCAGCCACCCACATCCCACTGTACCTGGGGAGGGAGATGCCACCCACGTGGAGGATCTTCCTGTGGAAACAGCTGCCTGCAGCACCTGTGGGGATGAAGCATTCCTGCACTGACCAGAAGTCTCCCCTAGCCCAGCAGAGCTCACAGCTCCGAGCTCAGTGGCTCAGCACCCCGCAGAGGTGACACACAGACTGCCCAGACTCTGCTGTAGAGCTGGGGATGGACTTCCAGCAGGGACACCGCAACCCCAGGAAAGGGTGGGTTTGGGATCACAGCTCACCTGGCCCCGAAGCAGCACAGAGGTACACACACCGTGCTGCCCTGCAGCCAGGCTGAGACCCACACAGCAGTGTCCAGCTGCCCCAGGGCAGCCAGCCATGGTACTGCATGGCCCGGGACATCTTCTGCCTGAAAGGGAGGGGACAGCTGAGAAGGAGCAAGGCACTGAGGATGTCCTCACCTGTAGGGTGAGCCTACCTGTCCCCAAAAATCCTCACTGGGGGCACAAGGGGCAGAGGAACGTCCTGGTGCACAGCCAAAAATCATCAGCCTGGATTCAGCTATAGCACCGCATCCCGGAGAGAAAAAGCGCTGGAGAGGAAGGAGCTCGACTTTTTAAAAGCTTTATAGCGAAACAGCGCCAAGCCCGGCTCTCCCCACCCTCCTGCAGCTGCGGACGAGGAGCTGAGCAGCTCGGGAGGATCCCGAGGGCGGCCCGAGGACGCGCTGCCCTCCCGACCTCCCACCGCAGGACGGGGCCGAACCGCCGCCGACTCACGCGCTGCACGCCCGGCTTGCAGGGAAACTGAGGCACGGGGGTGGGAAGGGGGTGAGAAAACTCCAGGAAACGCGCAGGAAACGATGAGCCCAGCAGAGGCCGAGCAGGGCTCGCACCGCGCTGCTTTCTGCCATCCTCGCCTTACCCGGTTCCCAGCCCTCCCTCTGCTCCGCCACCACCTTCCGCCGCCTTCCCCGGGGTTCTGCTTGGGGCAGCGCGGCCCCGTTTCGCTTCCCTGAGCCGGGAAGGGCTCCGAGGCGGCGGTGACTTCCTGCAGCACCGCCCCGGCACGGCACGGCCCGGCCCGGTTCGCCCCCGCACGGCGGCCGGGAGCAGCGCCGCACCCGTGCACCCAGCCACGCATCCACGGGCCCGGGGGCAGAGCTGCTTTTGTAATACCGGGAGGTGGTGCCGAAAGCTGGGCTGCTGCCTGGGGAAGAACAGCCCGTGCTCACAGCCTTGCGCATCCCTCTGCATCCCGGCACCCAGCAGCGCACAGCCATCCCAGCATCCCGACACGCGCGGACCCCGCGGCCGCTCGGGAGGAAGCGAAGGGTACGCTATAAATATAAGTTTTATTGATGTGTGAAATCCAACAAGTACAGCTGGCAGCTCAGAGACGCCCTTACAAGTTGCGACCCCTCCACCTGTGTAGCAACCCTCCGGCCACCGTGAGTGCTGCTCACAAGCCAGGACCCCCCCCCCACTCACAGGGCACTCAGCACTGCCTGCAGCCCCGTGCTCCCCCACAGCCCAGCTCATGCCCTCTCCCCCGGGCCTGGCCACGCTTCTGCAGGGCAGCGATGCATCCCCATTGCAAGGCAGCAGGTCCCACTGCTGGCAAAGCCCTTGCACAGCAGAGCCACAGCCCTGCAGTCTCCCTCGGGCTCTGAGCTGCTGTCTGCATGTTATTTTGGTAATGGCTCACCCCGACCCCACATGCACACCCCCAGCACAGCACAACCACACACAGCACACGGGGGCAGGGAGGCAGCAGGAGACCCCCAGCAGGACAGGATGGATGGTGTCCACACACAGCGAGAATGAAACACTGCTTTATTGCCTGCTTGGGGTGGGTGAGACCTTGCAGGCAGATCTTTACCCCCTGTGCTGCCCTGCTGTCCCTTCCAACAAACCCCAGAGGGTGAGGATGCTTTTGCTTCTCTTGTGAATGTGACAAAGGTGACCCAGACGTGCGTAGAGGGGAGAGGCCGAGTCCCTGTGTGCCTGGCAGCATGCTGGGGGCTGTTCACAGCACACCCACCCCAGCTGAGCCTTTGGGCCTGAATCGGTTCAAGATGGGCTGAGGTTCAGCTGCTGCCCTCAGAGCTGCTGCCACAGCTCAAACCTCATCCTAATGCACTCAAAGTGCATTGCGTGGGAAGGGAGGGGGCGGGAAGGGAGAGGAGGTGGAGGGGAAGAAGCCTGCTCTCCTCCATCACACTCCTCGTGATTATCCAGACGCGTTCCCTGGAGGGGTGCCTGCAGCCAGAAGCACCCAGAGTTCCACTCCCCCGCTCCAATAAAGTGCATCCTCACTGCACACATCCTGGACAGGGCAAAAATCAGCACGGATCTGCCTTGACCTCACACACTGTAATCCAAGAGCAGGGCAGAAGTGGGGCACTGAAGTAGCCCAACAGCCCCACAGACATGAGATGGAGATGGGGGACAGCCAGCAGCTCTGCCATTCCCTGGTGGCACAGCAGATGTGGGGACTGCTCCCCGTGTCTCCCTGGCTGTGGGTGGCAGCAGTGCTCCCACCCCCTGCACAGCACAGCACAGCACAGGGATAGTGAAGGTGGATCTGGGAGCAGGGGGGAATTTTGTGGAGGACAGCACTAAGTCAGCCGAGATCCCCTGGGGAAACCCCAATGCTCAGCACTGGAAGAGCATCAGGGCACGTCCTGCTTCCAGAGCCTTTATGCACGAGCTCTTCACATCCATGCAGGGGAAACCCAGCCCCGCTGCAGCAGTACCTCCATCTCTGCCCTCCAGCCAGCCCCTGCAGTGCAAAGCAGTCCCAACAAACCAGGAAAAGTGAAGAAGAGTTCAGAGGATATTGCTGCAATTTGTCCTTCTCTCTGCAGTCCAATCCCCTGCCATGTCCACGCTCACCAGCAGGCAGTGGGCTCCAGTAGCACCCATGCAGCCCCATGACAGCAGTGCCAGCGTGCTGTCCCCACCAGCTCCACTCCTTTGAAAAGCCAACAAGGTTCTAAAATGCCCTGAGGGGTGCAGAGCTTTAGAGGAACCACCAAAAGACGCCTTCTCCTGGTACCAGTCCCAGCATCAGGGTGGCTCAATGCAAACCAACTGCTCCCAGATCTCACCTGCCTTCCAGCTCTGGCACCACTGGGACCCACTTGTCCATCCTCTTACCCATCAGTCCTGCTGCAATGGGTGGGTGCCCACAGTCTTCATCTCCTCCCTGCAGACAGCACACAGCTGTTGCTGAGGGAGGTCATTTCCATCCTGCGTGGTTGTGCTGGGGAAAGGGAACAAGAGGCCAGCAGAGCTCCACTGATGGCACAGTGCTCCACGCTGGGTTTGATGGGATGGTCACTTCTCTTTGTATCAATCACTTTTATCCTCTTGGCTCAGATCCCAAAGACTGAACGTGACCCCCTCTGAGGTCTGAGAGCGCTGTCCCACAGACACTGCTGTGTCCCCAGGTAGCAGAGGCCAACCCTGAGGATGGCACCGAGCAGCAGCACAGGAGAGCCCCGAGCCCTCTGCCCGCTGCTCCCATTCCTCTCCATGCAGACTGAAAGCAGCGGGGTTTCAAAATTAAATTCAAAATTAAAAAGGAGGAAAAAGAAAAAAAAAAAAAAAAAAAAAAGAAGTAAAGGGAGGATTGAAGCAGAAAGGAAAAGGGGAGGCAGCAATCAGTGGCTGCAGCTGCAGGAAACACAGAAGCCTTGTGCAACTTGGTGGCTTTGGGGCTCTTCTCTACGCAATGGCTCTGTGTGTGCCCCCACGTGGCTCGGACCCCCAGCGCCTCTCCTTCTCCTGCCTGGAGCTCCCCACAGCCCCACTCTGCCTCCACGGGACCATCCCTGCTATCCCCCATAGGCAGGCAGGTTGAGTGAAGGGATGCAGCTCCGTGGGGTGAGGCAGACACGTGGTGGGGCTGTACAAAACGTTTGCCATGAAGAGTGCGTGGAAAGGTTAAAACAGTTCCGAGATGTCTCAAAACCCTTCTCGACTGAGCCAGGCCTGGCTGGCACCTACCAACATGGTCCACGACTGCCATGCAGCAGCTCAGGCCCGGGGGCAGCTCTGGGGTCCTGTGGCCCCTTTATCTCTCCGACTTGACCTTGTACCTGAGCACCAGGTACGCCAGGAGCCGCAGGATGACGAAGAAGATGCCCAGGATGAGGAAGTCCAGGTAGAGCTTGGCCTCCTCCACGTCCAGTTCCTGCAGGATCTTGATGGGTTTTTGGAAAGGGCAGAAGTCCTCGAGGCACTCCAGGTCCTCGCGCTCCATGGCATAGATGGTGAGGATGACGCCTTCAAAACCATACCTATGGCAAAGCAGAGTCACTGGGTGTCCCACACGGCCCCACTCCCACCCTACAGACAGAGTGTGAGGTCCCACCTGACGTAGGAGACGTAGGAGCTCCACTGCAGGTAGGTGGGAATGGTCTTGAAGCTGACAAAGAAGCCTGAGAAGAGCAGGACGGGGATGGCAGTGACGGGTCCCACAAAGGTGGCTACCTATGGAGCAGAGGTCATTGGGTGCCACATCCCCATTTGTGGCCCATGGCACTCCCTGTATGTATGTGGTCCTTTGGGACACCCACGTCCACACCACGGGCAAAGCCTGACCTGCAGGGAGGTGGAAGCAGCTCCAATGAGAAGCCCGAGGGATTGGGCCACCAAAGCAGTGGCGGTGGCCAGGGCAGAGAAGAGGAGGAAGCGCGTGGCCTCGGGCGGCTGGCCTGTCATCCAGTACACGATGCTGCAGTAGGCAATGGGGCAGATCACCTGGAGAGGGGTGAGCAGAGTTACACAAACTGGGCCCGTGGCTGCTCTGGTCCCATAGACCCTCCCCAGGGATGCAGAGTCCAAGTCCATCCAGGGCATTGGAAATTGGCCATGCCAAGGGGGCAATGCTCACCTGGAAGGGCACATCCGCCATGGTCTTGGCCAGGTAATAGGCTTTCAGGCTGTACCAATAGTTCAGGTGCTCTCGCAGGAATACAGACATCTCCTGGGGGACTGTGGGGAAGCAAGGAAGGAGTCGGCAGTGCCCCAGGCCAATGCACCCTGCAGCCTCCTGCCCACGGGTGGGAGCTTCACCAGGCACAGAAACTGAGAGGGGAACCTTCGCATGGACAAGTCAGCTCAGCCAGGGGGGTTTTGCTCAGGCTTTTTGAGGAAGTGAAAGGGAGATCTGAAGCAGCTGAAAACGCAGCTGTGCAGACAGTTTCTCAGCAAAATAAGTAAATAGATAAATTCCAGTACACTGCTTAGAGCCATTCGGTAAACAATGGCAATAAATGAAGCAGACAGTAAATAAATGGCAACTGGGGGGATTTACTCCAAGAGATGCAAACACTTCCACCCTTCTCTTTGTATCCTTTCCGTCTCTATCCTATTGCCCCACTTTGGACCAACTCAGCTGTCTCCACCATACAGCATCCACTGGAGCCCTCCCACAGACACAACCCCCCCCTGCACACCCAGGGGTGGGAGCAGTGGGGCGAGGAGCTCCTTACAGGTGAGGATGGTGGGCATCAGCGCAGCAAACATGAGGAAGAGCATGGAGAAGAAGAGGAAGCCAGTGTTGTTGAAGACCTTGCCGGCGTCGTTGCCGATGTGCAGGTAGAGCAGCCCGATCAGCACCCCGATGCAGATGTGAGACATGAAGCGCAGGTGGGTCAGCACCTATGGATGGGCAGAGGGGATCAGTGAGGCAGGACCACGTACCTTGAGCATCCCGGAGAAGGGTGAGCCCCACTCAGCTCTGCTTGCCCCCAGTAAATAGCTCCCATCCCTTTAGTGCTGGCTCAGCCCTCACCGTGTCCCTCAGGATGCAGATAAAGGTTCTCTTGAAGAGGATGCAGAACTGGGTGGAGGTATTGGTGGCGAATGTGTGGCTCTCAATGTGGTCCACGTCCTGCAAAGGGATGTTCAAAGTCAGAGATGCAGGTGAGGGACAGGGATCACCTCCCACATGGTGTCCCCTCTTGGGTTCTCACTGTCACACAGTGTGCTGGGCACGATGAGTCTGCCTTGTTGGGGCTGCTCTTCTTCTCGGCCATGGTGCACATGCCATTCTGCACAGCACGGAACAGGACAGGGTTGAGGTCCCCGTACTCTCCTGAGGCCACCTCAATAACTGTGGAGCACAAGAGCAGCACTGAGTCAGCCCTAACCATCACACTGCTCTGGTCACCCAATTTCCCCATGGCCAGGGGATGGGAGCCCAGTGCAGCCCTCACCCCACAGTGCCACATCACCCACAGCACAGCACCCAATGGGGGGACATGAGTTTGGACCTCGCCACGTGGGTTTGGACCTCGCCACCCTCCGTCCCCAAGGCTGGTGAGCTGAGGAGGGGCCACTCACTGAAGTCAGCGGGGTTGTGGTACGTGGGGCAATGGAGCCCAAGGCCCTTCAGGTAAGGGATGAGGTTGGTCACGACGCCTTTGAAAATGCACTGGCCCTGGCTAAGGATGTAGAGCTGTAAGAGAAATCAGTGATAGGGCAGGTGCAGAGCAGCCAGGGCACCACTGCTTGCTCCAGATCCCGTCGTCAGGGCTGTGAGCCACACGAGCCCAGGTCAGCTGTCTGCACCAGCCCCTCCCACAGCCTCTCTGCATGGTCAGAACGACCTGCCCCCCCGAGAGCCCTCTGCCCCAGCCCAAACCTTGTCAAACATCTCAAAAAGCTTGGCGCTGGGCTGGTGGATGGTGCAGATGATGGTGCGGCCGCCCTGAGCCAGGGAGCGCATCAGGGAGACGACCTGGAAGCAGGAGGCACTGTCCAGACCACTGCAGGATGGAGCAGAGGAGAAAGAGATGGTAAAGAGAGAAGGAGAGAGTTGAGAAAGGGAGAAGAAAATCTCCAAGACACCTCCACCACCACGTGGGCACCCTGCGTGATGGAGAAGAACATCTCTTTGCAGCCCCAGCCCCGTTGTCCTCCAGTCCCCCTGGTGTCCCACAGCCCCTCTTGGATCCAAAGGGCTCTGGTCCCCCCGGTATCCCCCAGTGCTGGGGAGCTCCTGCAGTCTCACCTGGTGGGCTCATCGAAGAACATGACTGGAGGATTGTTCACCAGCTCCAGGGCGATGGCCAGGCGCTTGCGCTGCCCACCCGACAGTGAGATGGTGCGGGTGTAGGAGCATTCCAGCAGCCCCAGGGCCGTCAGGATCTCATTGACCTGAGGGATGGAGCCTCATTCACCATGAGCTCCCATGGACCCTCACCCTTTCCCCATCACCTCCTCCCACGTCCCCATCACTGAGGGTCCATGGTTCCTTCCCTTCTCCACTGTTTCCACCTTGGAGTAAGACAAGGGGCCCTAGACTCACATTCCTCTTCACTTACCAGCTCTTTCTTCACCTCCTGCTTCTCACTCAGCTTCAGGTTAGCAGAGACCTGCAGGGAGAAGATGAACAGGGAGATCAAAGCATCATAAAGTGGCTTGGGATGAAAGGAACCTCAAGGATCATCAAGCTCCAACCTCCCTGCTACATGCAGGGCCACCAACCTCCATATCTATCTAGACCAGGCTGCCCAGGGCCCCATCCAACCTGGTCTTGAACACCTCCAATGGGAACGTCATACGTAGGTATTACACTCATCCCCATTTGAGTGATACAAGGGCGAGGGCAGGACTTCATCCCCACATCCCACAGCTCTTGGGAAGCTCCCACTTGAGGATCCAGCCCCAGGAAACCCTGCAGCCCCGCTCACCATCATGGCCTCCAGCACGGTGAGGTGCGGCAGCAGCATGTCATCCTGCATGATGTAACAGGACATCTTGCGAAAGGTGCGCAGGTCCCGCGGCCGCCCGTTCACCAGGATCTGACCCTTCATGCCCGTCTCCCTACAGGACAGAGAGGATATAACACAGCCCCCAGCCTCGCTCCCCCAACCCGTCCTCCAGCCCCACCTGTAGCCAGCCAGGATGTTCATCAGCGTGGACTTGCCGGCACCCGATGGCCCCATGATCCCAATGAGCTCTCGCTGGCAGAACTTCCCTGACAGGCATTTGAGGAGGGTCTTGTAGCCTGGAGGAAGAGAGCAGAAAGGTGGGATTGCAATGGGATTCCGGCACCTGGAGGACTGTAGGACCGCCGTGTGCTGTGCCAAGGGATCACCTCTACCAGCATCATCATAGCCGTCACCCCCAGTATAACCCCCATCCCTGCTTCCCATTAGCTCATCCATTTCCAACGCAGACAAGACCAGAAAACCCCTGGGACACAGCATAAGGAAGGCCACCAGGCTGTGGCACTGCCCTGGTCCCCAGGCAGCGAGGAGCAGGGTGCCATGGGCAGCAGCGTCTCCATGCCCGCCGGATGCCTTCATTGGTATTCATGCCGTGACACTCGGCAGCAGCCACTGCTAATCAGACCTGGAATTATCTCTGCTTTAAAGGCAGCTGATTAGCATTTTCTGGCAGCAGGAACGCAATGTGTCGGGAGCATGGAACAGGCACAGCCTCAGGCTGTCAGAAACTGCCCCGAAACACAGCCCTGCATGGGGAGCTGTGGTTTGCAGGGTACCACAGACCAGGTCTGAGCATGTCTCTGCCAGAAATACATCCCCTTGCCCCATGGTATCAGCTGGCAACAATGCATCCGTCCCATACCCACAAACTGGAACAAGCCTAAGGATCAGGGCAGCGAAAGAAGCAGGAGGAGATAGGAGGAGATGAGTGGGGAAGGGGTCCAACACTGTGATCTTCCTGTGCCCCAGCAGCACCCGTTGGGGTCAGGCACCCCCAGGAGAAGGGCCCCGGGGGTTGGGAGGTGTGAGCAGGATGCTGTGTGACGGCAGCAGGGTGAGCACAGCGCACAGCCCGGCAGCGCATGCTGCTCACGTCGGTGCCACTGCAGCTTGCGCAGCGGTTACTCGCGTTCATTGACTGCCAGTAACCTCCTGCTTCAGCAACGCGCGGCAGCACGGCCGGATCCTGCACAAAGGCACCTGGAGCTCCTCACCAATTCCTGCGTGCGGTCCAGGGGAGAAGACATCCCCGCTGTGCAACCCCACAGTCCCAGCTCCAGCTGCCCCAAGTCTGTCCCCACCACAGGGCATACAAACACTCCAGGCAGCCCTAGTTCCAGCCTCCATCTTTTTCTTCCCAGCATCTAAGGAGGCAGAGCTCACCCTGGAGGCTTTGGGCTGGTCCTGCTGTCCATCGGTGCCTCAGCTTCCCCAGCTGCAGAGCTTAGTTGGGAGCAGCAGGGACCCCACACCCTCAACCAGCTCTCCCCAGGACCCTGCTCAGCACCCCCCCCACCTCACAGGGCCAATCTGATTGGCATCCCATTAACTAACAGGGCTAATTAAAGCTGACTACCACCCACCAGCTACCATCTGCCTCCCCTCCCTACGCTGTCGGCCGCAGTCACACATAGGGAGCTGCCAAAGAGGAAAACCCTTGCAAGCTCAGCACCCCCCTGCACACCAGGGCACCCCTTGGGGCCTCCTACTGCCAGCACAGCAGCACTGAGAAAACCCATCCATCTTGCCAGCCCCAAGCCAAGCAACAGCCCTGCCTGCCCCATACAGCCTCTGGGATGGGATCTGGTTTTGGGGATCACAAGGCTGGGTGGCCACAGGGGACAGTGGGGTGAGCAGCTCCGGAGTTTCCCTCTATTGTGCACTCAGACAAAATCCTGCAGAGCTGAGACACAGCTGCCTGAATCAGCAAAGAGGGATGGACCCAGGGCAGAGGGTCTGGGAGAGATGAGAGGAGACTGGAGGGGAGATGTGGCAGCCTCAGGGGTTCCCAGCCCTACAGGCAGCTCCTACCTCTCTTCCTCCACCAGGAGCCCTCGCGCACAGAGTAGGACAGGTCAATGAACTCGATGTTGACAGCCGAGCGTTTCGGGAGGTGGGAAAATCTCTGGGCCTCTGTGATGTGGTTCTCCACCTTCTTCAAGTGGGTGGTGAGGAGTGGGGCATCCGGGGGGCCGGCGTGGCAAACCGTGTCCTCCAGGGCGATGGAGACACATGCAGGATCCATGCCTTTCTCTGCCATCGTGCTGCTCTGTAGGAAACATGCAGGGATGGACCCACTCGATCTTTGGCAGTAGGGCTCTGCAGAGCTGGGGGAACGCTGAGCCAGGCGGGGTGGGAAACACGCTGCACCCCAAACCCTCTGCAGCATCCCAGATGAAGATGGGGCTAGGGGTCCCTCATTGTGCTGAGCACAGGAAGCTGAGCCGTGCCCTGCTGAGCTCAGCACCCCCCCTCCCCTGCAGGGCCGGGGTCCTAATGCCGTGCTAACCTACATTTTGCTGAGCCGCAAGCTGCAGGCAGCTCCTCGCCGCAGCTGCAATGCACACACACAATCCCCTGGAAGGGGAGGATGGCCTCGCGAGGAGCTGCGCCGAGATCTTCTCAGCCCTCTCCCCGATGCAGGCAGATCTCTTTCAGGGCTGGAAAATAGCCAGCCTCGGCCCTGGGGGAGAAAAGGGGCGAGGGAGGGCTGCGTGATCCCATCACCCCCACTCCCTCCGAACGCTTTAGGTTTCCCCTTCCTACAGCCACAGAGCACAGGGCCAGCAGGACGGGGGGCTGCGGGAGCCACAGACCGCCCTCGGGCTCACCTTGACTCCTTGAGCCGCTCCCACCCCACCCCACCCCACCGGCGAGGGCATCTCCTCCGGGGCCGCTCCTCCTCCATCCCCTCTTCCTCCATCCGCCGGACCCCAACCTCTCGGACCCTCCCCACGCTCACCTGTACGAGCTCGGGCTCCTCTCCCCGCAGCCTCCGCCGCTCCGCGCTCTGCCGCAGCGCCGCCGCCGCCGCTCCCCCCCACCCCCCTGCGGACAAAGGGGCGATGCCCGCGGCGAGGCCGAGCGCCCGCAGCCCCCGGTGCGCACCGATGGACCGCGGGGGAGGAGAACGGGCGGCGGCCGCCGCTCAGTGCCGCTCCCCGGGCTTAGCGCTGCCCCCGCGGGTCCCCAGCCGGGATGCGCTCCCCATCCCTCTGTAGGGCTGGGCTGGGCTGGGCTGGGCCGGGGCGGGCGGCGAGGTGGGAGGACCGGTTCCGTGCCGTTATCCGCTCCCGTATTGGTGCCCCGGTCCCGTCGGTGCCCCCCACCGCCGGCGCTGTCTCGGCTGCCGCCGTGTGTCGGGACGGTGAGAATTGGCTGCCCGGGCGGCGCTGCCAGGCGGCGAAAAACCCTCTTAAAGGAACCGGCTTTATTTCCTTTCCCCACTCTGCTCTGCGTGTCAGGCAGAAGGCCCCGAGCATCTCCCGGCTGCAAAGCTTGGGATTTGGCAGCCCCCGTTCTTCCGTCCCCACCGCTGCACCTCTGACACAGCAGACAGCCCACGCCCACTGCCCCTCACCCCATAGCCCACTCCCAGGGCTCACCTAGCCACGCACTGAGCTGCCTTTGCATTGCATTGCATTGCATTGCATTGCACCCAACAGCCTCCACCACAGGGCACAAACAGGGTGCAAGGATGGCAGAGCACTGCTCAGAAAGCTCACAGCAAGCATCAAAGGCCAGGGGGCACAGCTGCCCCCCCCCCCCCCCAGGGTCCTGGTGGGAGGGTGCCAGCTTGCCCCCAGCACACACACCCCTGCATGGTGTCTCTGTGCTCCACCTGGCTCCCTCCTCGCAGTCGCTCACACCTCTCACCCACCACAGCACTTAAACATGAAAGACATATGGAAATGAGCAGCACTAACAACAGTATTAATTAAAATACCCATCTGGTGAGCTAAGGAAATCCTTCCCCTCCCACAGCCGGACCGGGGCTGGGACAGAGCTGGGGGCAGAGATCCAGCTCTTTAGGCATGGCATTCAGGCAGAAGGTGCTGGAGAGTGCAATATCAGAGTCAGCCCCACACCAGGGCCTGCAATCAGTTCCTCGTGGAGCAGAAGAGGTGCTGGGCTCATCCCAAGGCCATTTCAGCACCCTGCCTCCTGACCCAGGACACTCACATCCGGAGCTGGGAGAGCCGGTCCTGGCCCTGCCCTCTGTGTGGGGCTGTGGGGATGGAGCAGGCAGCAGAACCTCCGTGCATAACTGCAAATTTGTGTCATTTCCTGTAAATTACCCACAGTGGTGGTGGTGCTGCTGTTGGGCCCGTTTCCCCTGGTGATCCCATTACACATGCTCCTGCCCCTCTTCCTCCCCAGGGAATCACAATTTTGGTTCTTCCATTGCTGCTTCAGAGGGATCCAGGGTGTCCCTGGGGAGCACGTGGCACCCAGAGACCATCACGACAGTGGGACACGAGGGGACATGGGACAGAATGAAGGGCTCAGGGCTGGGATCACAAGGAACCCAGGTCCAAGGAGCGGTCTTGTGTGCTTAGGACAGCCCCTTGCATCTCCTTACCTGTTCTGGCTACAAGGCATCAGCTAGCCAGAGATGTCCCTGGGGAGGATGGGGGGGAGGGGGAGGGTCAGAGCAAATTACACACTGCAGGAAGGAGCAGCCCCAGCCTGCAAGCACCATGCACAGCAGCCCCCACCCCCTGCCTGCACAGATGGAGCAGCAGGACAGCCCTGCTGAGTGCACACAGGGGCAGGAAATAACTGGCAGAGAGAAATGGCAGCCTGCAGGACTGGCAAAGTGCTGCCTCCTTGCTAGAAGAGGATGTGAGCCTTCTCCAGGGAGCAGCCAGGAAGAGACACCGAGGTCTCCAAGACCTCAATACAGCTGCCCTGTTCCTGCTGCCCACAGCATTCCCTGCATGCCATGTGATGGGGCCAGGCAGGAAGGCAGCAAGTCCCAAACCTCTTCTCCCAGATGATAGCTTCAGGATGGATGGAAATTATGGAAAGGAAGAGCCCAGCACCGGAGATGCGTGGCCAGCAGACCTCAGTGCAGAAGGCTCAGCTCTACCGGGAGAATCTGAAGGAGAGCAGAGATGTTGAGCAGCTCAGCAGCACCCAGCTTGCAGCCACCCCTTCCCTAAGGGCAGCATCAGCCCCTCACCAGAGGTGGGTGCCACTACCGGGTCTCCCCGCAGGGCACGTGGCAGTCGCACTCGCAGACGTCGCAGCGCAGGAACCAGCGCGCCCAGCCCGAGCGTTTGGTGCTGCAGGAGGAGATCTTGATGCAGCCTTGGTGCAGGGAGGCTCCCAGGTGGCTCTGGGTGCTGCAGGACGACGAGCAGCTCCCGCTGATGTCCCGCTCGCTGATCTCGATCCGGCCTCGCAGGCAGATCCCTGCAAGAGCAGGACTGGAGCACAACCCCCGATGTATCCACCAGCCTTTTTTCCCCACGGTGGGCTGCTGGAATAGCAATACCCATCCCACCCCATGGTACTCACGGAGACAGGTGGGCTTGGGCGTCCAGCGGCCGTCAGACTGGCAGGCGCTGGCCGGGTCCCCCAGCAGCATGAAGCCGGGCCGGCAGCTGTAGCGCACCACGGAGCCCACCCACCAGTCATTGCCATGCACCACTGAGTTGAAGTCTGCCTCGGGCCTCCCGCAGTTCACTGGGGATGGGGAGGTTCCCGTGGGCAGGCGGCTCGGTGGGACACGCGTGGATGGGAACGTGGAGAGCTTCCACACACGCGTGGCACCAAACCTGCCCCGTGCATTCCCAGAGCCCCCCACGTCCCTGAGGTGGCCGTACCTCGGCAGAAGGACTTGTAGCCCAGCCAGCAGCAGCTGCCATTCCCACACTGGCTCCTCTTCAGCTCCTTATGCTTCCCCTTGCAGCCCCCCATGCAGATGGGTGCAGTGCCGGACCAGTAGGTATCCAGGTCTCCTGGTGCCGTGAGAGCAAGGCAGAGCAGGACTTGGGGCTGAGGACCACTCGTTCCAGCAGCTCTTCAGCCCTAAGCCCTGCTGTAGGTGGTGCCCAAAGGCTCAGCCACAAGCCCTGCTGCAGCGAGGAGCACATCCACGCGCAGCCCCCAGCTCCGGCTTCTCCAGCACCAAGCTCCAGCACGGGGCCTTACTCCTTGCTATGTCAGCAGCCCTAGGGCACCCCATAAGCAACCCTTCTCCCAAACACCCTGTTACCTTCCGGGTGCTCAGAGGAGACCAGCGTGACCAGCATGGTGAGGAAGAGGAGACCCAGCCCCATAGCGCAAGCACTGCTCTTCTCCCCTCACCCCCAAACTCTGCCAAGGAGAAAGTGAACTTGGTTTCCATACACACAGCACGGCATGCTGTCGGGCCCAGGAGAAGGAGGAGACTCCTCTTGATGCCAATCCTCTCCCCGTGCGATAATCCCTAGCAGATTACCCTCTCTAGACCCAGTGTTTAAAGGGACAACTCTTCTCAGCCACCACTCCACTCCCAACACCAAACACTTGGGTAGCACAGGAATGCTGCAGCTTCAGAGCAGCGGTGCAGCCAGGGCTTTGGCAGCAGAGCTCATGTGTTGGAAAGGGAGCCAAGATGGAAGTGCTGCGAATGCAAACTTGGCACGAGTTCCTTCTCTCCAAGGTATCTGCAGCCCAGCTCAGCCAAGGAACAGCGAGCAGGCGCCGAGCAGGGAAGGTTGGGCAAGGCCAGGGCACACTGCATGCTGGTAGCCCAGGGATGCTCTCATCAAAGAACGCAGCATCTTCTGGCAGTTCATGCCACCAGAGCTGCTGGGGCAACCAGCTGCCTCCTGCCCTGCCTCAGTCTAAGCAAAATGGGCTTGGCTCCATATGCATTTCACCAGTTCAAGGAAGGCATCTTGCTTACAAACCCGTGTGTAGCCCCAGAAGACTTTCCTACTCAATCTGGGGCAGGGGGCTCTCCCCACTTCAACTCTGCTCCTCATCTCAAGCAGGGCACAGACCCGAGGGGCTGCTCTCATCACTCCTGGCCAAGGGCACTAACATGGATCACACCCACAGTGCTTGTAATTAGAAAGTGAGCAGATGGCCAAGGGTTTAGCATAAAGTGATTTTCTCCATTAACCTGGAATTTCAGCAGCTTTTGCCAAACTGCTTGAGGAAGTGAGGGGAAAAGTCAACCAGGTTGCCTTCCTGCCTTCATCGGGGCACATCACCTCCACATGCAGCTTCATGAGGATCCAAGGGTCACTCCAGCTTCACACTGTCCATGTCATGTACAAAAGAGGAAGCTGGCTCAGCTCATAAGATCAGGCTACTCTTTAGGTTTAGAAAAAATAAACAAACAAATAAAAAAACCCACAATCACTGTAGGCAGCTGACACTGATGGCCAGAAGGAGGCAGCAAAAAAAAAAATCAAATCCATGCCAGGACAGCAACCAGCAAGAGCCTAAGCTAAACCTGGCCTTTCAGTGCCACCAGAGGGGACATGGAACTGCACGCCCCAAGCAGGAAGCAGCTGCCCCAAGCAGCAGTACACAGGATGTGCCAGTAGATCCCGGCAGCTCTGCAGTGCTTGCCCCACGCTGCAGGCCCTAGGCAACTTGGCCTCACCATGGCACCACAGCATCCCTCGGCTGGCAGGAATGTGGCTGAAACAGACACCAGATGCTGGCTGGCCTAGCAGTCTGATCTTTATTTGGCTATCCAAAGTACAGTCTGCCCAACCAGGAGCCCAAACCCCAATGTGGGGAGCAAACTCAAGGAAAAACAAAAGCAGGAAGGTCCCAAACTCCCCACGCTGCAGGTAGCCTGCAAGGGCCAGTGCCTTCCTGCAGTCCCCTCCTCCCATAGAGATCAATGCAGTGAAATGGGAACGGCAGTGCAAACACCTCTGACAGCACTGGCTGATCATCAGGGAAGATGATGTTCAGGAAAGCACTGATGAAGGCGGAAGAGGAGCGTGTCATCCCATGGAGAACAAGTTAGGGGGAGGCAGAGGAGAAAGCTAGCCATCTGCACGCAGAAGACACACTGGACCCTTTCCCTCTACACATCTCCCAACCTCTCCCTGCACCACGTTCCACAGAAGCCCAAGCTTCTCAGGTTAGCATCTCACACAATATGGATACCCAGCTCTTCAGCTGTCTTCTGCAGACGATCCATGACATTCTCCTCCAGCTCCATAGCCAGCCCGCTGGCTGCTGCTGCCCGCTCCTCTGAGAGTGTGCTGGCCATGATATAATACACAGTCTCACTCTCCCCATGCTCGTTGGTCCGGTTCACCACACGGATGATGGGGTTGGCCGGGGTGCTGGGCTCCTGCTCTGAGGACTGCACTGCTCCTGAGAAGGTGCTGGGTTGTGCTTGCTCAGAGCTGTCGGCAGAGCAGGCTGCAGGATGCAGCAGGGCCATGTGTGGCTCGGACACGTTGCTCTCCACAGAAGGAACCTCTGTTGGAGCCTCCAGAATGATGCCCTGCAAGTTGCCCTCACCTTCAGACAGCACCACACCGTCAGTGGAGCCATCCAGTGCCTCCTCCTGTTTCTCTCCATCCTTCAATAGCTGCTCCGTCAGCTCCACACTCTCATAGCGCACCAGCTGCAGCCTCATGTAGCCATCCTCATGCTCCTTGTACCTGAACACAGGCCCAAAGAGAAGAGCAACAGCCTGAAGCAGCAGCCAAGGAAAGGGCACTGTATTCTGGGCTCCAAAGCCCAGCACTACAAACCCAACACCAGACATGTAAAGTAAAACCCAGCCCATAGCCCTAAAAAGCACACCCACGTAGCAGCTTCTGAGAATTCAGCCAAGCTTTTATCATCTTTCAACTCCATCTCCTTTCCCCATTCTGTTTCACTAGGAGCATTTGAAATTCACCCTCTCCCCCTCCCTGCTTTTAGGTTCTGGAAACTCTTTGGGATTTTCCTAGAGATGATGCAGAAAAACATCTGTCAGGAGACTGATCTGCAGCAGCTCTTTCTAGGCGGTACACGTGGACCCAAGGCCCTGCCAAACTCTGAGGTGTATCATGAGATGCAGCTGCAAAGGCACCATTGCCTGATCTCTGACCCACTGCTGGAGCTGTCATGCAGCACAGCTCCATTGCTGTATCAGATCCCAACAAAAGGTTGTTTCCAAGTGTTTCCCAGCCAGTGGGAGATGAGCCTTGAGCACACTGCAGGCAAACACCAGGGCCCAAGCACTACCATGTTTCTGTTGGCTCCAGAAAGAAGGATGTGGTTCCAGCTGTTGCAAGAGGGTGTGAGGAGCTAAGGATGAGCAGTACCTGAAGCGAGGATGCCCCGAGGGCCATTTGAACTGGTGTTTCTTCCTGAGGTGGACAGTAAGGTTGTTTCCACGCGTGAAGCTCTTGTCACAGACATGGCACTTATAGCGGGGTTCTGAGTCACCCTGAAAGGCAGAGAGGGATATGAACACCTTGCAAGACTGACCAGAAGGGCTGCTACCCATACACGTAACAGAGGAAAGAATTGGGTTCTCCGAGACACAAGCTGTCATTGCAGCAAGAAGAAAGGAATGCAAAGCTCACATTCCTACAGTCCTGGTCAGCCTGGGGCTCTTCATGCAACTTCAGTTTTTTTCCTCATGCTTCTGCAGACCATGCTGCATTTAGAGCTTCTCAGCCTCGCCTGAAGAGATTACACAGCAGTCACCCTCTGCTCCCTTCCTACCTCGTGGACTTTCCGGTAGTGCAGTTTGATGGAGCAGAGGGAACGTGCAGTGAAACTGCAAGCCTCAAACTCGCAGCGATAGGCTGGCTCTTTGCTGTGTGTATCCAGATGTTTCCTCAAGTCAATGAGATTCTTGCACCTAAGAGGAAAGAGGGGAACAAAGCTGAATACTGTGCACCACACACGTGCTTCTCTACCAACGGTAAGGGAAGACAGAAAGCAGCTTTCCTCACCTGTAGTCACAGTAGTCACATTTGAATGGCCGTTCCTCACTGTGCCGAAAACGGATGTGATTGCGCAGGGAGGAGGGCAGTGGGCAGGTCATGTCACACAGAGGGCACTTATAATGGTTCACTGTGGGAAAACATCATCACAGAGCAGGGGAAACGCAGACTTCAGAGCTTCAGCTGGGACAGTGGGCCTTTACTCACCGTGGTTCCTCATGTGGTCACGGAGCAGCCTCTCTGTGGCGAACCTCTTGGAACAGTGAGAACACTGAAACCTCTGCTCTGCAGTAATGGCACCAAGGAGAGAGGGGAAGGAGAAGTGAGAAAGGGACCAAAGCAGAGAGTAGAACACAAAGACCAACAAATGAAAAAAAAGATGCAGTTACAGTGGAGCTAGGAACCGTCTCCTCCAGTCAGGGATAGAAGACACTAACTACAAAGCCAAAAGACACAAACAAGCAGAAAAAAAAAACCAGCTCCGCTTGCAAGGACCACTCTGCCTTCTGTCTGTGCACCCTCTCTTTTTGCTGCCAGTGTAGAACGTAGAGAGCAACAATCATGCACATCCCCTGCCCCCAGGAGCTTACGGTCCAGCGCAGTCTGACGGCGGATGTGGTCAAAGAACTTGGTGTTGTTGGCAAACATCCCACCACAGGTAGGGCAGGCCACCACCTTCTCCTGCGTGTGGCTGCGCAGGTGCTCCCGCAGCTTGCAGCGCCCTTTGAAGGTGCAGTCACAGTCTGAACAGGAAAAACAGAATGCCATTAAGATCCTCTGCTCAAGGGCTCGATAGGCCAAGCATCTACAGCCTGACTGTGTGGCAGGCTGCTCACACAGACCCATGCAACACCCTGCATTGCACCCGATACCTTTCCAGCCACAGAGGACCACGTGGTTCTCCTTCCCAGCAGCCTTGTATTCTGAACAGAAGCTGTGATCCTCCACGTGCCGATAGAACCACTCGGGATTATCAAATGATCTCTGTTAGGGAGGAGGAACGGACAGAACAGAGCAAAGAGATCAGCACGTGCCCGAGCACAATGGACAGGGCAAAAGCAACTCCCCTTCCCTCAGCTCCCACCTTACAGACAACAGTCAGGAAAGCAGAACTAGGTCTCTGTTCTCACCTCACAGTATTCCCATAGGCACTGAAAGTTCTCCTGGATTTCAGGGATGATGTTGCGGCTCTGGAAGTCCAGCTGGCAGTGGCTCACCTCCGACTGGCCCTGCAGGGCCTGCAGTCCCCACTGCTTTAGCTTGGTGTGGTAGCAGTGGAAGTAGACGTGGCGGGTGAGGTCGGCGGGGCTCTCCGGGGAACAGAAACCACAGTCCTGCCACAGACACGTGTATTCCTCTGCAACACACACAGAAGACAAAGAGACCATAAGGGTCTAAGGCAAACACTGCAAATAAACCTACAGAGGCCTCCATGGGACCTGAGCCCTGCAGCAGGCAGAGCCACTCTCCCCAGGGTAATCCCAGCCCCTCACAGCAGACGCTCCTTACCGAGCGGGTCCAGCTCGTCCCGCTGCTCGCCGGGCAGGTGCAGCCGCAGGTGCTGGGCCACATGTCCGCAGAACTCCTCCATGGCGGAGGCCACGTAGCTGCACGCCTCCCACTCGCACTGCAGCACCAGGGCTTCCTTACCGCCGGCCTTCACGGGCGGCATGGCCGGTGCCGCCGAGGCCTCTCCTCACCCTTCCGCTCGCGTTCGCACAGAGGCTGCCGGTACCCGCACACCACAGCGAGGCCGCGGGCGCAGCCGGGACAGACCGGAAGCGCCTCACTGGGGGACAGCGGAAGCCAAAGGACAGCCGTCCGCACAGCCAATAGCAGCCGTCTCCTCTGAGCCGCCGACCAATCAGCGCGCAGGAGAACCCAGCGCGTCCGCCGGCGCAGAGGAAGAGTGCAAAGGTTCCGGGCACATTTCCGCCCCCCGGGAGCTGCAGCGGGATCGCGGGCGCCATTCTTTGGGGCAGCGGTGGGACCGGCGTACGTCGGGGGTTGCAACCTCCTGTCCTTGCAGCCGGGCTCCATACATGGAGGACTGCGGGTTTTGACACAAGTTCCAGCTACTACAGTAGCAAAATGTGAGCTGTTGTACACACAACTCCTCCCATCTGCCATCAGAACACACACACCTGGGCTGGACACAAAATACGGCCCAATCATCCTCCAGTACAACCACACAGTTCCTGCTGTGGGACAATGCAACATCCTTTCTGTAAGGACAAGACGGACTGAAACGGCGGTTGGAAACAAACAAACAACCATGGAGTGTTGCATCTGCTGCACCAAGTTTTTGTGGTACAGAATAGAGATAGGATTCCTAGGAAAGTTTGCTTTGGCACAGGGAAATAACACGCTAAAAGTAAACGGCTATAAAAGGAGCCATAAAACATGCCTTATCAACACATAATTGCTTCCATAATTCCTACTGTATACTCAGTACACGTCCTAACTCACTGAATTACATAGAACAGTTGGATCTGATACTTTGTCAAATGAAAACGGAACTTCAGGATTGAGCCCCACTTAACAGAAGGCAAGCTGAGTTTTTGTTTTATCTCTTTTCTACAGGACCTGCTGTTGTTTTCCATGCAGGACAGAAAACACCTGGACTTGCCAGATAGTGCAAAGCTATTAGCTGGGACGGTGCAGGGATTTAATTTCTGTCTCCTATCTAAACCAAAGTACATAAATATCTGGCACAAGAGACAAAACTGGATGGACAGCCTGCCAGGAGGCAGGTGGCAAGCTAAGCCTGCTGCTGATCAAGCAGAGACAGCTCCCTGCTGTTGGCACCTCACATCTGCCTGCACCTCACCAAGCTGCCTGGAGCTTATTGCCCTTCTGGCACCTCTCAGCCAGATCTGAGGCACTGCAGGTAGCACGGTGGCCAGGGACATTCCCTCCCAAGTGCAAGAGGTGATATCCATTTCTGTCTGTGTCCTGGCTTGTGCACAGATGCTGACTGGTCAGTATGAAGACCACACTCACCTCTATTCTGACCATTTTGATCATAAGCTTTTTGGGAGCAGTATCTCCTGCAAAGTGTTTGCCTTGTGCCCAGATTCAATTAAAATCTCCCTCTGGTCAGCATCCAAACACCAAATGCAAGGAGCAGTTGCCCCAAAACTGCAATCTCTGCACCCAGCAGAAAACATTCGGGGTAACCACAAGCCACCACTGAGATTCTGCATTACTGCTCATCCCTTTCTAGCTCTCCATGCATCTGTGCACCTGGGGATACAATGCCATATGAATTTCAGTGGTAAACGGAACCAAACAGCACATCCTGAAAATCAGTCAGGCAAAATGGTAAATCCCACTTTTAGACATCAAACGTGTCAATTGTGGAATGGCTGTTTGTGTTCTCCCAGGAGAACACAGCTGGGTGTTATCCAGGGGATTAGCTTCAAAGTTCAGTTTCTCTCTGGAAGACCTCAATAAAAGTCCATCTGCACATTCCTCCCTGGGTCCTGCAGGTGCAAGCTGCATGGCACAGCCCATCAGCCGGGATAAAGGAGACAAAAAAAAAAGCCCATAAAGGACTCAGAGCCATCTTTCATCTCAACAAAGCTTGCACCAGCCTGTTGGATATAACAGCAGCTACCTGCATTCACAGTTCCAGCTGCAAGAAACATGTACCTGCACATCGAGCTTGTTGTATGGCACAGACCCAACCTCAAAGGGCAGAAGGCCTCAGTAGAAAGCTTGCTGCCCAGAGCATCCCACAGCCTTCAGGTGAGGCTGCTGGAAGATTCAGCTCTGTTGCTGTTGGATGGGAGTTATGTGCCATGGGGATTGCAGGGTGTCCAACCTTTGCAGAGTTTGGATGTGCTCCTCTCCAGCTTGCCAGTGTCCAAAACAATCAAACCTTTGAAAAATGATATGCTAATGTTAAGCAGAAATGAAATCACAGGCTTTTCTCCCAAAACTCTGGGCAACTTTCATTCCATCCCTGCCACCACGTTCTGCACGCCAGACAACATCTGCGGCTTGCAGTAGGACATCCATGGGGACATCCTGGTCTGAGAGGGACAAGCCTCATTGGAAAGGTTTGGGATGTCTGTCAAGGCCCTGTGCCAGCTCTAAAGGGGCTCAGCTGTGCTAATGAAGCAACCACCCCCACCTGCTGTGGGGCTGAGGCTGCCAAGGCACAGAGCTGAACACTGAGCTGCTCAGGGGTGGTGGGCAGCACCAGGCTGAAGGGCGCTTTGATCCTCATGGACGCAGCGGTTCCCCTCTGTGGGAACCTGGAAAGGCAGAGATCAGGACAGTAAGGACACAGCAGAGCAGGAATGGGCACAGGGGGGCTCAGGGGACACGCACAGATCCCTTGCAGTATACACGGGGTGATGGCCCTCCCCAGCAACTCCAGCACAGAAAAGGAGCAAGGGAGGCATCTTGCTGCCACAAGTGCAGCCAAGAGTGCATCCCCACCCTGAACGCATTGTGCTTTCCAGTCTGGGGTGCACAGAATAAAACAGAGGCTAAACCACGAGGTTTAAGTTAATAAATACACCGTGCTGACACTTCCATCTGCACACAACCTCCCCATCGCACAAGGCTTTCTCCAGGCAAGCAGAAACGTGAACTATGGGCAGCTGAAGGCACACACTGTGATGCTCTTAACCCCAATCCCTGAGGGCGTTTGTTTTGGGCTTTTTGCCTTTAGCAAAACAAAGGGACAAACCTCCGAGGGACTCTCAAGCGCTTTTCCTTTCACGCACATTGATTGTGACAAAACAGGCAGAAAAGCAGCACAGACCCAACCAAACAATGCAAGACCTGCCTTCAAGCAGCACAGAAAGGCAGGAGAACCCCTGAGCCACAGACAGGCACTGAGACAAACTGCTCCCACAGCAGACAGGCGTTCAGAAAGACTTCTTTGGGGAGCACTGGGAAGGAATGGCTGTGTTTGCATTCTCACCCTCCTCCCTGAGGACTATCAGCTTTACTCACTGCCTTTCTGGAGGCAGCTTTTCCGTTCAGCACTTCAACAAGCACAATGGAAAGCTCAAGGAGCTATAAAACAGGCACTGCTTCCTCTATTGACCTCTGCCTTATACCCCAAAGCTCAGTAGTTGTGTGTATCTCATGCAAAAATCAGCCTTATTGCTAATTCCCTCTGATAGACAAAAGACATTGCTGTGCAGGGCCCTGCACAGCGACACATCATGGAACAAACAGCTGTAAGAGCAGCTCTTTATCTGACAGATAACACAATCCAGACTCAAAGCAAACAGCAGATAACCAAACAACCCTTTGTATATTTATCACGCCGCCTAATTGAGCGGCATCTTTTATTTGAGCGTGATCTCGCCTCCAAAAACAGTACATCTTTGTTGTGCAAGGAAAGATCTGTGGTGCAGCCCAAGTGCGCGTGGGGCCGGGGCTTCTGACAGCTGAACATGTGTGGGCTGCAGTGATGCTAAGCAGATGTGCTGCAGAAGCCCAGCTAGCCCAGTCCCACTGCGCTGAGAGGAAGTCATGCAGGAGGAAATGGACTAATGGGCTTAAATTAAGCTGCACCATTCATCACCCGATAAGGAGCCAGGAGGCAATGGAAATCAAGCTCCCTGCAACACGAGCGTGCTTGCTGCAGGGAAAGCCAAGGGAGGGCAGCTGGAGAGGCACTGCGGTTGAACGAAGGCAGGAGAAGCCCTCCCTAAAGGAGAGTTGTCAAACAGCAGCGCTGGGCTGCTTCCTTCTAAGACTGGAGCTCAAATCCTCGTGCAGAGGGCTGCCCCATTACCTTCAGCCAAAGGTTCAGAAGAGAATACAGACAAGATGACAGCAAGATGCTGTAGCCGTGGGCAGACAGAAGCTCATGCAGCAAGAAGGACGTCTGCTGAGCCCCGATTTGCATGTGGCAGCTCCAGCTCTGGAGCAATGGTCCCACTGAGGTCCATGCCACGCAGACACCCAGCCCTAGGCAGGTGCAGCCCCAACCCTGAGGGGTGAATCCCGTCTGCCCGCAGGCCACAGGGCTCCTTCCTGCCACCTCCTGTGACTCATGTGGGCTCAGGACTCATTTCCATCCTGGAACAGGGAGCAGCTGCAAGCCTCCCTCAGCACCAAAAGGAAGTCTTAGCTCTGGCAAATTTAATTCAAATCTAAACCTCTGAATTTGGTTGCTTGCTGCGGCAGGAACCTCCTGTTTGCGCTATGCAAACTGAACACAGCGTGGCACCATCACCAGCCATGGAACCATCACCAGCCTGCCAGCATCCAGATGCAGAGCTCAACACAGCCCCACGGATGAGCTCTGCCCCCAAGGAGCAGGTGTCTTTGCCACAGTGCACATAAGGAATTAACCACCCTGAGCACAAGGGTCACGCAGGGCTAATTAAGTACCTTGGGGTCAAGAAGAGATTGTTGTTATTATTATTGCTCTCAGCATTGCTGTACCACTCAGCCAGGAGCTACAGACCACTGCCTCCACACACAGCTCACCAGGAGCCAGCAAAAAAACAAGAGGCTCTGCAGCAGGGAAATGCAGCACGACAGAGCTGGGCTGTTACTCGGGTCGTGCAGATTCAGCCTGTTTTGATGAGCCAAAGACTTGTATATCGACTCTTACAGTGACCTGTTTTGTGCTGACGCCAAAATAACTGCTCAGCATTGTGGCTGTGCTGAGGGACCTTGAAATATATGGGAAAGAAACCAGTTATCTTGATAGTTCTGCCACCGGCTCTGCCCAAGTCCTTTGAAATCTCTTCTTAGCCTACATCTGCTAAACCTCAGAGGCCCCAGGCTTGAAATCTCGAAGATAATCTCCCCATAGTGATGGCACCAAGGCTCATGCAGCACATTGCAGCCACGCCAACACCTTCCTGAGCTCCGTGCTCAGTGAACTACCTTGCTTTGAAGAGACATTTGGTAACGTGCCTTTATCTTTTGTGGGTCAGTGGCAACACAACTCAGTCATCTTTTTGCCCCTTCCCTCCCCACTAATAAATAAATGCCTCCTGTGCTGTTTGGACAAAAAGAGGAAAGCATCTAAAAGAGTTAACACAAAAGCAGTGATAACAAAGGGAAGACCCCTATAGCCTTATGTGAAATCCCAAAAAGGGGGAGAGGTAATTAACGGCTCCCACCTGTTTCGATGGAGGTGGCACATGGAAAATCCCTTCTTCCTCTGTGCCTTCCTGTCTTCCTGGAGCTGAAAGAGAAAAAGCACAAAGCCAGGAGCTGACAGTGCTGTTCCTGGAGTTCCTGGGTCAGGAAAAAGGACAGAAGCAGGAGGCTTTGCTGCCAGGCACAGGCTCACCTCTCTCCCTTCCCCAAGCACGTCTGGCTTGTTGCAGGTGGAGATGTGCTGGCTTCAGGTGCTGCAAGCTCTGGGCTGATGCTCCTGGTTAAGCCAGACTGACTCCTGCCTGGGGAGGGGGCTCTGCTTGGCCCCTGCAGAGGGGCTCTGTGGTTTCCCAGGTGTGATTTTCCCCTCATCCACCCCTTTCTCCTGCCCACAGCAGGTTTGTTCCTCCCAGCTAGTTACTGCGAGCAGAAACTTTAATAGAATCATAGAATGGCCTGGGTTGGAAAGGACCACAATGACCATCCGGTTCCAACCCCCTGCTGTGTGCGGGTCACCAACCAGCAGCCCAGGCTGCCCAGAGCCACATCCAGCCTGGCCTTGAATGCCTCCAAGGATGGGGCATCCACAGCCTGTTTGGGCAGCCTGTTCCAGTGCCTCACCACCCTCTTCTTTCTGTTTGTTTCCATCTCATCGCTCCTTTCCCTGATCAAGACCTAAACAAATAGCTTTCCCTATCTCCAGACAACTGCTCCGTTAAGCCTGCTGAAGTCTCTAGAAACACCCTTTGCTGTCTCTGGGCAGCTCCCCATCCCTGCAGCTCCCCACGACCCAACTCCACTCATCCTACAGCGAACTTCCAGCCCTTCACCACACCTCTGTCTGGGCAAAGGAGGATGAAAGGCCCATCTAGGACCGCCGAGAGAGGGAGAAGAAGCAAAACAGTTTATTACTGAAGGAAATAAGTTACCTGTGTGCTTTTCCCTAGCTGGTCCTTCAAACAGAAGGTGCGAACAGAAGCACTGATACACCACATCTAGCTTATGAAAGCAATTCTCACGGGCGGACCCCTCCCCCCCTCGTGCTCCATTCCACCGGCAGCGCCCGGTACCGGAGCGAACATCGGGGCCGAACCCGGCGTGCAGCGGCCGCTAGAGGTAGCTCTGCTCACACGAACACGCGAGTCCTGCGCTGCCCCTTCCCTCGGGTACCCACGGGACCGGCAGCGAAACCCTCCGGGAGGAATCCCAGCGTCCGCGGGTGTGCAGGGATGCGGCGGGAGATCTTTTATGAGCCCCTCTCCCACAGCCCGGCGCGTTCCCGCAGCCCACCATAATTTCTCACACTCCTTAAGCACGGGCTCCACGCGAGCCCCCGTACCCCACAACGCCCCCAAACCAGAGATTGGGGCGAACTCTGCTGCTTTCAGGTGTCCCCGTACCGCCCAACCCCACAGCCTCACCCCGGTACCCCCCAGCAGAGCCCCGCTGTGCGGCTGCTGCCGGCCGGGAGCGCCCGGCTCCGGTCCTGTCCTGGCTTCCCTCTCCGCTGTCGTTTCCTGATTCCCCAGCCCTGTTCAGACCTGTTAGGAAATGCAAACCCTCGCGGCTCCGCATGGCCCGAAACCCTCGGACCGCACCTTTCTGTTTGCCCGGGGGGACAAACAGACTCGGTCCACGGACAGTGCCAGCAGCCGAGCACCGGGGAGCTCTTTTGGATGTGTTTGACCCGTTCCAGCACTCAGCTCTTCACTGAGGCAGGGCCCCTGGAAACGCTCCTTAGCCAAGAATAGGCTCCCCTCTGCATCTCCAGCTCCAGAGGCAACCATCGCCGTGGCTTCTGGGAAGCATCCCCAGCTACGCAAGGGCCTCAGGACACACTTAGCATCATCAGGTGCTGCAGGAGGTCCCTGTGCCCCCACCGAGCCCCCCGTGCTGCATCACAGGATGGGGAGAGGGCTCCTCACTGGGGCAGCGTCCCCGGACCCGGCACAAGTGGAGAGCAAGGGAAGGGATCACCACCGTGCTCACTCCTCCCCGAAATTGAATGCATTTGTTCTACTTCAAGAAAAGATTCAGCTGCAACAACAATCCCAACTGAGCAGCTGGTAGATGATTAATAGCCCGGCCTGCTTGCTGGCATCAGCCAGCTATTCCTGAGGCCTGACACTGCTGTGTAAAGATTAAACATGACTTAAAACAAAACCAAAAACCCCAAATACATTGATATTAAGCAGGAGTTGCCCTAAATCTGCATCATCTCACCAAGCTGCAGCCTCTCTCCTTGCAGCACAGGGGGCAGGCCAGTGCTGCAGCACCCGAGAGAGGGGCTGCCTCGTGCAGGGCGAGCACACAGCCTGCATTTAGGGGAACGTGCATGTAAACTCCAGCACCAGGCCAGCATGTGGGGAGAGAGAAAGAAGTGCTGTGAGAAGAGGCAGGGTCTGGGTGGTTTCCACCAGCATGCCCAGTGTGGCCTTTCTGCTCAGCCACATCCTCCCAGTGCCATTTTGGTCCAAAATCTGGAGTATTTCCCCTTAAAAAGTGACAAATCGTACAAAAAGCCACTCGGTCCCTTGTGGAGTCCTCTCTGCAGGTAGCACATGAAATATGAGAGGGCTGGAGCCCAGCCTGCAGGTCTGAGGGGAAAACGCTGAGCTGGGTTTGAGGCATCTGCTTCGTTTGGGGAAAGATGGAGAAAACCCTGAAAATGTCAGAAAAGCACAGGGTGAGGAGGGCAGCCCCACTGGATCTTATTCCCCCAGACCCTCTGCTAGATGGGGATGTGCTCGGTTTCACAAAAAGATAGCCCATTTTGTGGAGCCTTTGAATATTCAAATTGAAAGTATCGCGCAATCATTGATTGTCAAATCATTGGTTTCTAGAGGTTTTAAATACTTGGCATAAGGGGAGAAAAACTCAAACTTATACCCGTAGGTATAAAACAATAATATTTGAGCGGGCACCACCTGGCATCGCCACGAGGCCGGCGGGTCCCTCGGCCCCCCAATTCCCAGCTCGCCGCCTCCAGCCCCCATCCCCCGCCGCGGGGCCGGGGCCGCCGCCGCTTGCACTGGGGCCGCCGGGCGAGCCGCTGCCGCCGCCGCTCAGGATGTCCGGTAAGCCCCCGGCCCACGGCATCAGCCCGGTTTGGGGCCGTTTCGGCGTTCCGCGGGGTCATTCGGCGTGCGATGAGGCAGCGTCGCCTCCCCGGGCGAGGAGGAAACGGGAGGGCGGGGAGCGGGGAGGAGGAGGCAGCGAGCGGCTCCTGCCCGACGGGGCCGGGGCGCGACGGAGCGCAGCGGACAGAGCTGCTCGACGGAGCCCCCCAGCCCCGGCCACGCAGCCGGGACCCTCCGCTCACCCGGCCGCCCTTCTGCTATCGCTCTGTCCGGCCCCGCATCCCCTCACCCTTCCATGCTCAGCCCAGAGGAGCTGGCAGCCTTACCCACCAGTCTTCTCGGGGCGCAGCCCCCCACCCGTGCCCAGCTTAGAGATAAGACCGTGTGTCAGCTGGTGGGTTCTCCTGAGAGCACTCGTGGCGCAGCTGGCAGCCCTGCCTGTCTCCCTGTGCAGACATTCTGCATACATCCCAAACTTGCAGGAGGGTGGGTGCCCTTCCTGACTATAGGGCCTGCTAAAGGCAGTTCTTATTAAATTCAGCTGAGGGTGCAGCTCAACAAAGTCTCCTGGAAGAAGCTCCAGCTGAGCTTGCTGAGTTGCTTCCAGGGGGACCCAGCACCTCTGGCAGCATCCCTTCAACCAGGGGAGATCAGACGGGATGGAAAGATGCTGCATATCCATCAGTAGCAGGGAGAGGTCATAGCAGGGGGAGCAGAGTGCCTGCAGTGGGGTTTCATCGATGTGTGAGCACAGCCTGCTGTGGGACAGGGAGCCTGCAAGCAGCCGTGGGCTGGGACCATGCTGGTGTGTGTAGGATTGGCTGTGGGTTGGAAATAACAGCAGAAAGTCAGGACGGAAACTGAACTGCCAGAGGCTTTAAGGATTTCAGCATGAGTACAACAGGTGAAAGTGATTCTTCAGATGAGATAAATTCTTTGCCATTTCCTGTACTAAAAATCCCTGCTCAGGTAGTGACTGATGATTGATGGTTGTTTGGGGCTGGATTAAAGGCATCCTAAAAGCTTGTTTGAAGGCAATGGGAGTTGCACAGAATGAGCGAATCAAAGAGACAATCCAGGCTTTGCAAAAAAAATAAAATAAAATAAAAAGGCATGAAAGCAGGCATTCTATTTGTGTTTTATTTAACCCTCTGAATAACCACCCATGTATTTGTATTGTTTGATTCCTGCCCTTCATCTGTCAGACAAAGCAGTTCCCACTTCTATTTTCAGGTCCTGAGAGCAGCAAACACGAGGGGGATTTAAATGGATGCAGCAGCAGTATCAGATGGAGCTGGGTGTTAGGACACCTGGAGGGAAAAATAGAAAGAGATACCAAAGAATAAAACCTATATGATTAATATGTATGATCAACAACTGTTGTTTTGTTTTTTTTTCTCATAAATACCTGCTTGTCACAAGCTTGATTAGCAGGTGTGAAAGAATTGCCGCTGCAAGTCACTTACAGAGAGCAATGAACCATCTGTCAGCTCTAAGCAGGGGGTGCCTGGAAACATGCCATGTGCTCCCAAAAAGTCTCCCATCCTGAAAAGAGTTTTTCCACCCTTTCTTTCAGGAAAGCCCAAAGTGTACCAAGGTGTCAGAGTAAAGATCACTGTTAAGGAGTTACTGCAGCAGAGAAGGGCACGACAAGCAGCAACCGGCGCGGCGGTGAGTGAAGCACTTGGTGTCTGCTGTGTACCTTCTCCCTTCAGCATTTATTTAATGTCTTTGCCAAGGTTGTAATCTATGTGACGTGGGGTTTGAGCACGGCGGGGTGATAGGGAAGAAGGAAACTCAGTCAGCAGTGGTGCAAACCGGTGCTGGGCTGAGCCTTGTGCAGATGGAGGATGTGTCCATGGCAGCCAGGGCAAAGGTGTGCCATGCTGAAACCATGCAGGGTTTGGGAATATGGGAATCCAGGTCTCTTGTGTTATCCAGCACAACCTGAGCTCCGTCCCTTCTCAGAGAGGGGAAGGAAAGAGGTGGGTTCACCTGTGTGCAAACGCTCCCCATCTATGTGAGAGCCCTCCAGCTCCAGCCGCGCTGGGGATTTGCATGAAAGGGTCAATAAATCATTTCTGCTTCCCGGTTCGTGACACCACGCCTTGGCATGGCTCTCGGATCTCATCTCCCTGCACCTGATGGCAGCTGATTGCACAAGGCTGGAAGCCAGGTGGAGCAGCCGGGGCCAGGAGAGCACAGAGCTGCTGGGCTTTGAGAAGAAGGGGGGGGGTCTCTGCTCCCACGCAGCCTCAGCGCAGTGTGCAATTGGGTTTCCTTCCTGGTGCCAGCTGGCACCGTGCTGTTCTGACCCATAAAGGAAAAAGCCCAAATGGAGGCAACAGGGCAGGAGGTTCCCATTGCGGATTCCTGGTTGTCCTAGAGGGATCGGCTGCTGCCTGAGCTGGATCTGAAGACTTCTGCTGTGGTGCACATCTGCAGCCAAAGCCAGGAGGGGCAGTCCTACCAGCTCCCAGAGCAGCCACTGTTTAATGATTTAAACACGTGGGGAGAGGAAGCTGTTAGCAGGAAAATGAGCTATCAGCATTTTGAATAGAGGAAAAGAAGTGGAAGTCTGTGTAAGTTACAGCTGAGGTGGGGGGGAGAGAGGATTTGCATTTGCAGAGTAAAATCCTAGTCCCAGAGCACAAGCATCAGCACTCCCATTGCTTTTGGGGCAGGTATCTTCCTCCAGCCAAGCTCCTGGAACAAACACAGACCCGTCAACTCCAGATTGCAGCATCCTTTGGGAATCCCAGCTGTTCCCATGGGGGCATAGAGCTGTGTTAGGGGGAGATGTCCGTATCTCAAACAGCTTTGGCACCAGCCCCAGTGATCCAGAGGTGCCTGGCCGTGGGGACACCTGGAATGCCTTTAGTCATTCTGCTGCACTTGTAAATGGCTTGCTCTTATTCATACCCATCCCTACGAGTTCCTGGTGATCCACAATCCTGGGAATGAACAGATGGTATGTTCATTCCCAGGATGGTCAGTATGGGAAGGTTTGCAAGGCAGCCCCATCTCTGCTGCAGTGACAGCAGCAAGGCAGCAGGCAGAGCGTGCTGATGATGTTATATTGAAAGCTTTGCACCAGGCTGGTGCTGTGCTCCTCCAGCCCCGTTATCTACACAAGCTCAGGTTGAGAATGTTGCTCTGTCAGTTACAGAGAAAGTTACAGTGCCTCAGCCCTGAGATAAATGAGGTTTACATGAATAGCTTGAAGCAAAATGACTTACCTCAGAGTGCAGAAAATCACTCCTGCATTACAGCACCTCCAGACCCTCCTCTCCCCTTCTCTTTGCCAGGTTTCCTGGGGAAGCAACAGCATCCAGTTTGCAGAGTCTGTGTCTCCTCCTCACCCAGGTTGGTACAAAGCCATCCGAGTGTCCCTTCCCAACCATTCCCACAGCCCAGCATCTTTCCAGCCCTTGGTTAAGGCAGGGAGCCGGCAGTGCAGCCAATCAGCACCTGAATGGAGCCCATGGAATGCAGGCGAGGATGCCGAGAGGCCAACAGGGGACATATTCCCCTCTGCAGGAGCACCATCCAATGCTCTGCTTGGGCAGCTTCCCACTGCAGGAAGGCAGAGCCCCTTCCCCAAGGGATGCTCAGCCCAGAGAGCACTGCTGTCCCTGGGCTGCAGCCCATGGGTTGGGAGCGCTGTGCACTGTTGGCTGTTGTTGCTCTGCTGGCAGCCCCTGCAGCAGTGAGAGGAGTGTCAGATTTTCAGCTCCTTCCCCATCTCAGTGGATATCCAAGGAAAGGGGGAAGGGCATTTGGGGCTTTCAGGTCCTTCGAGCGTTCTGCAGCCAAAGCAAAGAGACCTCAAGGGTTGGGCATGTGTGAATATATACATTGTGTGGACAAGGAAATGATTAAATCATCAATATTTAGGAATCAATTTGCTTATGTTAATACAGAAACATGAGATGTACTCAAGGTCTTTCAGGGTGGTAAATCTCCATCTGTTAATGTACTTTGGGTACTTCTCACTCCTTCCCCCATCCAGCTACGCACTTCTACTTGCAGCTGCACACACTGCCCTTTGGGAGAACAGATACTGAATAACGCACTGCTTCTTGCTTTACCTTCTCCCCAGCACCTTTTGATGCAGAACCCATCTCTTCAGCTCCCAACTATTGCCCGTCAAGGCAGTTCTCAAACTGCCTCTCCTGCGAGGAGAGCCCCAGCCACCTGGAGCAGCTGGTGGACTCCTACCTGCAGGCAGAGGCAGCCTTCGAGCCATCCCTGGGCGCTCTGCAGACACCATCACATTACATCCCTGATTCCTTCCAGCCAGTCCCTCTCTGCTTCAACCAGGGCTTGGTAAGCACTGTGCGCTCCGAGGGTTGCTGGGGATGGGGTCACAGCATGGGGCAAAGCAGCAGCGAGCTGATTTGGGAACGGGGGTGCTTCAGGAGTGCAGACATCACAACACAGATGGTGCTCTGCATGGAGATCCCAGAGAGTTCAGAGGAGGTCTCTCTCAGTGCTCGTAGAACTGGAACAGCCTCTTGGGTTTAGGTCTGCTGTTGTGGTGATGCCATATGGGATGGAATATCCATTGGCCAGCTTAGGCTGTCTGTCTTGGTTCTGTCCTTTCCCAAATGCTTGTGCCCCTCAGCCCCCTCGCTAGCAGGACAGCATGAAAAGCTGAAATATCCATGGCTCTGTGCATCAATACTGAGGAACAACTAGAAACATTGGTGTGTTATCAATGTTGTTTTCCTCCTAAAGCCAAAACGTAGCATCACACAAGGCAATATGGAGAATATCAACCCTGTCCCAGCTGAAACCAGGACGTCCTCCAAAGGCCAACCCACCTTCTGTGCAGCCAGACCCTCTGAGTGGACAGCAGTGCAGCAATCCCAGCTGTCCTGCTGCATCCCCAAGACCACACTCCAAACCAAAACCCACTTTTCTCATTTCTCTCCCTTGCAGGCTGCAGCATCCCCGAGCCCAGCCGATCTGCCCAACGCGCTGCCCCACGGCTGCCCCGCTCCCCAGCTGCCCCCATTCACCCCCCTGACCCACAGCCCACCTCCTGCCCTGGATCCCACTCCCTACGGCTGCCCAGCAGAAGGCTGGCCCTGCCACCCCCCATCCCCCTACACGCCCCTCGCCTGCTGCTGTGCTGCCTGCAGCCCCCCACACGCCGACCCCAAGGTCCCGCAACGTTTCCCCTGCCCTGGCACGGACTGCTCGGGCTGCCTGCCACCCACTGACGACTTCTTCAGGAGGGACAGGAGCTGGGACATCTGTTACAGCTAATGGAGAGGGGCTGCACGCTGCCTTCGTGTTGGCATCGTCGCCTGGGAACTGCATACGGTTGCACTGCCTCCAATGTACTCATCACTACTCACACACGGTGTTGTCACTACATTCATCCTCCTGTTTTCTGTGGTCAGGGGTAGCTTTTTTTTATTTGGTCTTTATTTTATTTCCTGGTTTTGTTTTTAAGAACTTCCCCCCCAGCTGCCTTGCCAAACCCATGTCATCAACACCAGCTCTTTGTGTCACAAATAAATAATTTGGTACTCACAGTGCCCATTACTTGTGTGCTGAATGCCAGCAACTTTCTCTTTGGCTAACGATGGAGGCTCACAAAGATGGGGAAGAAGTCCTCAACCCCCAGCACACCTCCAGCTCTTCAGCTTCCACAGTAATGTTCTCTGGTGGCTCTTGCAACTGAACACCTTCCCTCTGCCCAGAGCTGGAGGCACTCAGATGGATGCAACATGTGTACTGCTGGCAGATAGGGACCTTCCTCCATTCTACCAAAAAAAAAAAAACAAACCAACAAACCCAACCAATATTGCTCCACCTTCACCATAACCTTCAGTGATGCTTTCCTCTCTTCCCTGTTTTCACCTGGTTAACCTCAGAATCATAGAATGGCCTGGGCTGAAAAGGACCACAATGCTCATCCAGTTCCAACCCCCTGCTGTGTGCAGGGTCGCCAACCAGCAGCCCAGGCTGCCCAGGGCCACATCCAGCCTGGCCTTGAATGCCCCCAGGGATGCAGATAAATGTGCCATCACCTCTGTGATGCTCCAACACGTGCCATTTAGTGGTGCTGGAGGTGCTTTGTTCTCTATGGGGGTAGGGTCACCTCCTGCCCCAACACTGCCGAGCTCCTCGATGCCTCGTACTTTGAAGTCCATCCTCACCAACATTAAACAGCCACGGGAGGATAAGGTTGAGGCGAGGTGTTTGAGGCTGCTGGTGGAAATGGGATGACCACATCCTCCCCGTGGGCTGGCTGCATTAGCCTGAGCTTAGCAGAACTGCCAGAGGGTGTTCTTGTTCTATGTTCATGTTCTATGCAAGCATACAACAAGGAAAGCACCCACGTTAGCACAGCAAGGCTGACACTATCCCCATCTGTTAACCAAGTCACTCTCCGTCCCTGGCAGCCTTTTCCCATTTCCCTGCTGCGTTTCTTTATGCTGTTTCGCAGTCCCCCATAGCAAGGGGGGTGCAGACACCAATGTGTCAATAGCTCCACACGTGCAGTGCAAGCCGAAGCTTGCCCCTTGTTGACACAAGGATTCCTGGGCTGATTGTGAACTGGAAGGAAAAAATAACAGAGGGGGAAACCATTCAAAGGCCGACTGTGGATTTTCTGGCCGTGAGGAGCATGTTATTTCCCTGCTTTCCTTCCTTGTAAAAGCTGATTACATGAAAATAGCTGATGCCGTATCTCTAACAGAACTGGCACGGCGCTGCCAAATGCCAGTCCCTGCCAGGTGGAATAAACACGTGGGCACTCAGAAATGAGGATCTCCCCACTCTGAGCCACGAATAGTTCCAGCAGCAGCCTGCAGTTGTAGAGAAAATAAAGGGCTCTTATTTTAACCGGTTGCTCAGAGGATCTGATCAAAAAGCTTTCCTTGCCAGCCGCCCAATGGCTTTTCCATGGTGCCACTTGGAAGCGTTTGTTCAGTGTTAACGAGCCTTTGTTCTCTGTGACTTATTTGAAGCCACGGGTAGGAAGAGATAAAGTGTGCAAACAAGGGGTATTAGCGCTGCCAGCGCCGCTGATGTTATAAAAGGGACATTCCTCCTCAAAACAGCTGCAAAAAGCAGAGATACTGCGATCAGACTCGAAGGGATGAAATTCATTTTGGCACAGAGAATGGCACAGGGATCGTTGCTGAGCCGCGGGAGGGATCGTCTCAAGGTCAAGAAAGAGAATTTATTCTCCACTTTTCCTCGTCAATGCAGTTCTCATTCATTTGGGTCTCGTTACAGCATCCCATCAAAGCAAGGAAGCACATGCTTGAGCCGGCCTGTGCCCAGATACATGCAAATTTATGCAAACACATGCAAATATGCGTCTGCTTTTTTTTTGTCAGAGGACGCTGGCAGGTTTGTAGGCATGATGTAGTGAGAAGCAGTAGCCAACCAGCAAAGAGGAGGGATGAGGAAGTCAGAAGGTCTCTAATCAGGACTCCTGCATTTCTTAAGAGCTTTTGTTTGGATCTGCAAAACAGTCGTTGAAGGGTTTGCAAGGCTCACAAGTGCTTAACAAAGCCCTGCTGCGTTGAGTTAATGGGCGATGGAGGAAGTCACAGGGTGATTTAAGAGATTTGCCCTTCACCTTAATCAGTTCGGTCCCAATGGAAGAAAATAACTTCTGCAAGACTGAGAGAACAACAACACTCAGAGCGTGCACTGAGGATGAGAACCTCTGTGTTGGCTGTCACAGCAGAGCTCTCACCCCCTGCAGGCACCTGCCTTCACTCCTCCTGCCCCACACGCTGCCAGCTGATTGCACAGCAATTCACAAATCATTTCACAGAAAGGATAAGAACTTCTTAACATGGGATGAGGATAGGAGAGAACCCGCGCCACGCACTTGCTCTCGCAAGCATCTGCTCTCCTTTCATGGGTTGGGATGAGGGATGGGGCAATGGAGAGCTGATTCAGCTCCCTTCCTCAAAGTGCTAAGAGCAGGGATAGCAGCAGCTTGCAGGAACCCTCCCTTGGAGGTCTTCAGTTCAGCCGTGCCCCTGGAAACTCTGCAGTCTTGGTGTGACCTCTTTGGTCCAGTCTTTCTCCCCTCCTCCCCCCCCAAGGTTTGTGCATCCCAAAGACAGTCGAGCTCATTGCACATCACAAAGGCTTCAGAATTTCACCCAGTGCTCCTGCACAGGATGTGAGCATGGCTTCAAGCAGTATTTCTCAACCATTGCTACCAAGGACCATCTTGTGTTCTGGCTGCCCTTTGCCACCAAATCAAAGCTTGGCTGCATGTTAAATGTTTGCTAATTTGTGTCACGGGATTATTAGCATTCCCTGTTGACAAAATAAGCTTCTCTACCATCTCAGAGCTTATCTCTTGATATCTCCCATGCTACTCATGGTCCAAAGGCCGCAGGTTGAGAAACACTGCCATCCCACCCCAGTGTATAGGTTCTGGGGGCAGAGACACGCTGGTTAACCATCCTCATGGTTGTTCTATGGGGCTTTGTGCCACTGGCTGAAGTTGAAGCCATTCCAGAAGCTGCGGGCAACCTAGGATCTGGCATTTCGGCAGCAGGAAATGAATGTCGATGCGACTTTTCCTCTCTTCAGCAAATGCCTGACCTGCCAAAAAAGTGCAAAGGTTTATAATGCACCACGTGAAGCTGTGGGGAGTGACATGCACAAGCTGTGTGTGGACACTGAGATGCATACACACACACACACCCCTCATTATATCCACACAGAGGCGTAACTAAAAACATTCTAACTCACTGAGACTAAAGTGAGCTCCAGGAGCCTTTTCATACCCATAGACATGAAACCTCATCTTCCCTTGAGTCATGCTGCCATTAGGGAACAGCTGTAGACTGGTATAGCACAGCTGTGGTTCAGTAGGCATGGTGGTGGTGGGTTGATGGTTGGACTTGATGATCTTAGAGGTCTTTTCCAACCTTAACGATCCATTGATTCTAAAGCCTGCTTTGTGCTCCTTCATTTTGGATTTGCTGAAGTAGGGATGCCCCAGCAAGCTCAGCCCCATGCCAACTTGGCCAACATTGTTGGCACACAACGTCCTCACAGAATCACAGAATGGCCAGGGTTGGAATGGACCTCAAGGATCATGAAACTCCAACCCCCTGCCACATGCAGGGCCACCAACCTCCACATTTAATACCAGACCGGGCTGCCCAGGCTGTCCTCCCTGTTTCCTCCATTAAAGGCAGAGGGCACTGGTGCATCAGGAACACATACCTGATCCCCAGCTTTCCCAGAAGGAGCCATGTGGATGGGCTGGTCATTGTCTAAGTTTCGGATGCTTGGGTCTGCCCCGTGGTCAAGGAGCAATTGAATGATTTCCTTCTGATTCTTGTCACCATGCAGTGCAGCTGCCATGTGTAGAGCTGTGTTTCCATGAGCCTAAAAATAAAGAAAAACCCTCTGAAGGGCTGTGCCCCTTTTTTAGAACTGCCCTCGGAATGGAGATCAAGAAACCTCACACCATTTCCTATCCAGAGCCGAGAGAGTATCCCTACCCCGTGTTCCCCATTCATGGCTTCAGCAAGAGGTGCTGCAGAAGGCACTGCAGAAGAGTGCAGAGAGCCAGAGCTCCAGCAGCTCACATCCCTCCATGCACCACAGGCTGAGCAGGGGGCTCAGCACGAGGCATGGCACCTGCCCATGCAACCCTAACGCTGCCCAGTGGGGTATGACCCGTAACGGTTTTACACGGCGAGAAGCAAGCATGCAGATGCACGAGGAGAGGTATTTTTAGTCGGCACCAAGTCTCGTGGCAGCTGTATCTGTTTGTTCCTCACTGAAACAATCACACGTTTCTGATGAGTTTGGGAAAGATGGGCACAGATGGCACCGCGCATCACTACTCCAACTGTGAAAAGGGATATGTGTGATTTTCACCTCCTTTTTACCAGCGGGACGTAAGAGACTTGGAAGCAAATTAGAATGGGGATCTCAATAGCTATTCTCAGGCGAGGCATTTTTACAAGCACTGAACAAGCAGACACTTGTCAATTTTACCATCCCATAAACTGAAGAGAAAGTTTATAAAGTCTTTATATGAATTCTCATTAAAAAGGAAACATCTGCATTTGTTTGCTGCATCTTGGTGGCAGAGGCACTCGATAGTTTCCAAACCCAGGCACAAGGCCATGAGGGCCAGGCCAGCTGGCAGTGCTTGATCTTGAAGCCCCTCTGTTGACTTTAGTGGGACTTGTGTGAGCCACTATTTCAGAGCACCACATCTGGGCTCTAGAAATCGGTGAGATGAAAAATAAACCCTAAAACCTTCAATGGTTTTCTCATTGTGAAATCCACAATGGATTGAATTTGGAATGAGACAACTTGCAGCAAGCAAAGGGTGAGCCAGGAAAGCCAAAACACAAAATCTCCATTTTCTTCTCTTTGTCGTGCTTGGAAGAGGTAGGAAGCACAGATAGGAGCAGCCAACCCTGCCACTACATTTCTCCCTGTCCAGGCATCCCACCAACAAAGCTCCAAGCGATCCTATCGCAGTAAGAAGCTCTCCCAGCATTGTGATCAAGAGACAACAGCAGACTCCCCTGGACAAGATAGCACGTGCCTGATGGCTCTTAAAAGATACGGAAAGAATGCAATAAAAGAAAAATAAAAACCCAGTGTAATTGCCCGTGCATACACACTAAACCAAACATGTTTTCCCATCCTCCAGCCCAACAGGTTGGATTTTGTGCCCTAGCAAAACGGCTCAGCTCTGCAGGAGCACTCAAATCATTACCCAGACCTGCACAGAGGTGGCAGCTGCTGGGATCTCTGGCTGACAGTGCAGGGCAATTGCTCATCACACACAGGAATGTCAGGATCTCTGCTCAGGAGGATGGGTGCAGCTGATGCAGCTGCAAGATAGTGTCACTGCTTTGTGTCTGCTGAGAGGTGAAGCATGGGGCAGGCAGGGGGTGGGTGACAGCAGCAGGGCTGGAAAGCTCCCAGCTCATCCAGGATGGTCGTGCCCACAGAAACACCACACCGAGGCAACATCTCAGCTCTGTAAGCGTCTCCATGCATTTAGCACTGGAGCTTTGTCCCTTGCTGTGCAGGGCACTGCCGGGGCAGGTTGCTAACACACAGCTGCCCCAAACACTGCCAACAGCAAAGCATCACATCACTGCTGAGCTATTTTCTCAAACTTCAGCCCAGTGTCACAAAGTTCCCATCCCTCCCCAGGAAATCATTTCCCACATCCCTCTCCCCCCCATTATCTGTCTTGCTGCCGAAGCTCAGCCCAAGCCCTGCACTAAGTCCCGTGGGAGTGCCTCTTTGCTGCTCAAAAAACATGTCTGGGAGGGGAGTCAGTGCTTTCTGCAGGACTCCAGGGCTAACTGCACTGCCTCTGTCCGGGCTCACCTTGCTGTTGATGAAGTCCTTGGATTTGAAACCATTCAGCTCCAGGAAGTAGCGGAGCAGGGAGACGTTCCCATCCTGGACGGTGTAATGAAGAACCGTCTTGTTGCTTTTCACATCCTATTTCAATGCAGACAAACACAACCAAATGAGAATCTTTCCGCAGAGCATCTTAAGGCAGAACCCCCGTACCAACAAACAGCAGAGGGACAAATGAGGGATGGGGAGAAGCAGTTCCTACCAGGCTGTAGATGGAAGCTCCTGCCTGCACCAGCTGCTGCACACAGGTCTCCAGCTCCCAGCTCTGGTGCTGCAGCTCTTCACTCTGCTGTTCTGGCAGTGCCAGGCGGCTCCGATCCCGCAGCAGTGTGTTGTGGGCCAGGACAGCACAGTGCAGAGGGGTATGGCCTGGGGACACAGCGGGGAGGGAGTGATGATGGTCCCCATCGGAGCAGCACCATAAGGGGAGGATGTGAGCTCTTGATGGAGCTGTGGGTGTCCCTGCTCACTGAAGGGGAGTTGGACCAGGTGGCCTTTAAGGGTCCTTTCAGCCTCCAAAGATACTATGCACATATCTTGACAAGGGTGTCTTTAAGCCCCGAGTCCTTTCTCTAATTCCAAAAGTCCCACTCTGGCTGCACAGACAATTTGGGGGCATTTTGGTGTGTAGTCAGTTCCACACGTGCACTGAGGCATCGCTGAGCTCTGTGGCATTTGAACTTCCAGCAACGATGCCTCTGAGCCCACCACCCACACATCAGCCAACCCCAATGCACATCAGCATCAGTCATTGACATCAATGGCATCACTTCTTCCTTCTTTTTTTTTTTAGGACCACTATAAAATACTTGTGCATAAGGTCTCACCTTCAAAATCCTTCATTTCTAAATCAAGAGGGAGGCCTTGTGAGAGTATCACCTGGGAGCGACAGAGAATTGGGACAATTTTAGCTCGGCAGAACGTTGTCCAAATCACAATAGTTGGAGCTAACAAAAGATGGGAAAAGACCACCAACCAATCCCCCCAGAGTAGGCAATTAGACAACAGATAATTATAATTTAACTGTAGGCTAAGCAGTTTGGCACTAGATTTTGGCACTCTGAGTCCTATTTCCTAGCAGGGATGTCACTCAGATTTGCACAAGATGATCACGTTCCCTAAGTCCCCTAAAACTAACCCAAGAATATCCCGTTGGGTTCTACTAGATTCTCAGTTCCTAAAATTGAGCTCAAGGGCGTTAACTTCCTCACATTTCCCCTGCGCTGAGCACAGGCATACCTTGATCACACCTCTTCATGTTTGTTCCAAGTTACTCTTAGCAAGGATAAGCATGCAGGTGGAGTGACATAGTGGTCTGTAGGTGAGTATTGCTTGGATTTAGCAGAGAGCAAAAGAACTGCCTTAAAGAACAGATCTGACGCGATGCAGCCAGATAGCCCCTTGTCTGAACTACTACAGATTGTGCAGATTTTGCTCTGAATGCAGCATGTTGTTCACATCACAGCATCTTGCGTGGGGATTTGGCTGCGCGGTGACTCATCCCAACCCCGTCGTGTTGGACAAGGAGAAGGATTACTCAGAAACGTTAGGGCTTGTGCTCTCTTATCATAACAAGAATATAATATACCCAAAGCAAACATTGACAAGAGGCTTTGAGCTGCCTGATGTTTAGAGATTAGATGTCTCAGGTGTTAAGAAGAAGAACAAAACCAAAAAATGCCGTTGCATGTCATGCCTGTGACCCAGGCGAGGAGCAAACCCACGTGCACTATTCCTTGCTCCCTCTGATTCCTCTTTTTATGTTTAAAAAATAAACACTGAGAAGAATAAAAATGATTCATTTCCACCACTCCAGTTGGCACTGATGGAATTATCTGAATGCATGGTGCTTTAAATGAAACACCTGCTTTCCAAAGAACTGCTCGTGTTATACATTAACCATTGCTGCTGGCCCTCCCAGGACATGTGCCAAACAGAACTGATGGTTGCTGGAGCTATATATCCCATAGCATTGGGTTTATCCAACACCCTGCAGTCTTGTTCAACCCAAGTGAGCCCACCATGTCCAGCCCACCATCAGCTCTGCAGGAAGAATTTATTCTGCCCTACAGATATGTTGGGGAGATCCCTTCTATGATGGTGTTGGCTACAAATCCTAAATTAGGAAAAAAAAAAAACTCTAGGAAAATCCTAATGTGAATGGAAAGATACGCTTTTTTCTCCTCTTAAAATCTTAATTGCTTACAGACATCTTCCCTTCTGAAAGAGTTATTTAAAGATGGAGATAATGAGACGATAACATAGGCTTACATTGTTAGCAATTAAACCATAAATCTTTTCCTACCTGGAGAACCTGGGCATACCCATATGTTGCAGCAAGGTGCAGAGCTGACTGCCCTTTGTTGTCTACAGCATTGACATCTGCTCCTGCCTGGATCAAATCGTGGACGATCGCTGGCTGCCGGGCAGTGACGGCCACCAGGAGCGGGGTCTGGAAAGGGCAGCACAGCAGAGAGCCCTGAGAGTCTGGAAGGAGATGTGATCGTGAAAAAAGAAAGGGAGAGGCAGACTGGGTTGGATGGGATCTAGAAGGCCAAGGGTTGTGGTGCACAAACCAAGGGGAGCTCACAGGCAGATTTAGAGTCCCGTGGTACCACGAATGAGGGGCACTTCCCAGCTCCTGCTGAGCTCTCCTGCCCTAATTCGGATGGCAAATCAAGTGCAGCACTTTCAGAATACCAGAGCAAGGCATAGCACTGCTCAGAGCTGCTCCTGCAGTAACAGAGAGGCTGAAGGGGGATTTTCACAGCATCAGTCACTCTCAGCCACGCAGCCTGTGCCCATCCCAAATGCTGCTGTTTGCAGGAGGAGGTGGTCAGCATTACCTTTCCTCTGTGTTCCTTGGCATCAAGTCTCCGCAGCTCCTTCATGCGCTCTGCAGCTGCCAACGTAAACGCCCTCATACCTTTAGCTGCATAAATATGTAGAATTCTAAGACAGTAAATAAAGACATCGATCACTGCTTGGCCATGGATCACCCTGGAAGCAAACAGTTTTACAGGGTAACAGTGCTGCTTTGGGGGTTTTATACCCAGAGTTCCCCCAGACTATGCCATAACCCCAAGGGCGTGAGATTCAGATAACTCTGAACTGCGTTTCCTACCTCAACATAACTGCTGCTTTCCCAATCCCTCAGCACCCTTAGTTTTGCCATGCTGGCTCCTTTCCACATCAGCACTTTCCCTGGGGTGAGCTTGACACTTGTACCACGACGTACCAAAGTCCCCTACAAACTCAGCATTGGGGCTCCCACTGGTTTGGGGTCACACAGTCCTGCACAAAACCGTGGCACAAGGCAACCCTAGCAGCCCAATTTGCTCCTCTCCAGACAGCAGCATTCAACACTTCTTAGTCATAAACCAGTGGGCAGTCGCTTCTTCCCCCAGGTGATTTTGTACCCCAGAGCCACAGCTTGCAATTTTAGGAAGTAGAAATGCAACTTCACGGCTGGTCTGGTTTGCAGTCAAGCTCAGCATGAGCTGTGAGTGCACACCATGCATCCGCATGGTTACCAATAGCAGATAAATGTGATCAAACCAACACCCAAACAGCAGCAGTGCTTGTGTCAGCGAGCAAGCAGTGCTCCCAGCCCACATTTGGACCACGGAGATCCTCTTTAGCCTGCCTCAACGTGCAAAACTAGCAGAGAGCCCAACAGCTCCTTGGGCTCTGGGCTGAACTCAGGGGCTGACTGCTAACCCAGCACTAGGTTATACTTCTGTGTAGGAAATAAAACACTCTAGGCGTATGCAAGTTACTATAGATCTTTATTGGAGAATAATTTGTCTTTTTCTAACCAGAACAACCCAGAAAGAAATTCTGAAGTAGTTCGTCTTTGGTATCCACACACAGAATTTACATACATTGAAGTGAAAGGAATTAAAATGCAATCTTAGCAACCACAGGTTTGGTTCACACACCTGTTATCCCAGTTTTACTGAATGATTCTGTACTCATAAAACTGGAGTAAGCAGTGGTGAACCAAACTCCTTCTAATTAATTTCTTTGCTGGGTTTTTCTGCAAATGTAAGCCACTAATATCAATGCGCCTGGACTTCTGCTGTTTTCAAGTGACTTTATGATCACATACATGATCTATTGCTTGTGTCTTCTAGATTTGTGAATATTAAACAATGAAATATGCTTTGAAAGTCCTCAAGACTTTTGCTCTGATCTTGCAAACCTCACTCAGGCATAAAACATTAAGGTTACTTGAAATATTGCCTGGGTGGCAACTGGATGTTGGGCACCAGGCAGTCAGCAGTGCAATAAATTACTTTGCATAATCTCACAAGTACTGAATTCAGCTAAGGATACTGGGCTTCAGAAAGCAGAAAAACCCAGAGAAATTGTGTTCACCAGCCAAGAGCCCCCAGGTTTTTTTAAGGAAACGATAAACAAAAATCAGAAGGGGGTACATCTCCTGCAAGTATGTTTGTGGCATGGCACTCCTGAACATCAACAACAGTATTTACAATGGCATCAGAGGAAAAGGTAAAGCTACTCGTTGTCTGGGAAAGAAAACCAGAAAGCCATAAAGAGAATGTGTGCACCTGTGAGCTTGGGAAACTACAACGCAGAGGAACTTTCCATAACAGTAAGGCACAAGAGAGGTCACTAGGGTTCCCTGGCTCAGCACACCAACAACTTCATACTCAAATGCTACAGAAGAAACGAAAGTATTGCCAGCTAATAGTAATGTCACAAATTTCTTGTTAGGCTGAAGTCCAGGTTTTGGAAGACCCTGTCTTCTCAATGATTTGCTGATATGGGGGGCCATGTTGTGCAATCCTGACTCAGGCAAAACTCTCGGTGACGTCAGTGGGACCAGGATCTGTCCATTGGTAGAACACGCAGCATTACCAGCCAGCCACAGAACCAGCCCCCCATCTCCAAGATGAAAATTCAGAGTCCAAAAAGCACTCTGTAGATGAAAGACCACAGCTGCAAAGCACTGTCCTTCAATGCCTACACATCTGTCTTACAGGGACAGATAAGGTGAGAGCTTTGAGTTTCACCTTCACGTGAAATCAGAGGTTTCACCCAGGCCCCTTTGCATTGCTCTGTGCACAGGGATACCCAACTGCACCGTCATGTAGTTCAACTCTATTCACTTTTCATCTTTGGACTGATGCACCCATTTGCACCAGTAGAACAAATGTACCTTCTACATTTTCTCGTTTTCCAAAGGGGTGGTTCAATTTTGAAAAGTACCAATGCAGGCCCCCAAACATTTTCTAGTGGCATAAACAGCTCTACAGACAGAGCAAAGACACACACAAGGCATTAGCTCTAGAAAGCAGTCCTACTGGAAAGGTCTTGCCAACACTTAGAGGCGAGGGCACCCTCACCAAACACTGCAGTTGGCCATGGCTACACTACTGTTTGTCCATTTCAGGCTGTGAGATGAAAGTCACCTCGTGCTGAGGCTGTAACAGCACAGACATTGGGTGCTGGGCCCCAGGACAAAGCAAGTTTCACTCAGCACTCAACCACGGTGTGAGGTGGACGATAAAACCCCAAGTCAACTCTGGGCCGGGTTTTCCTCTGTACTCAGTGCTCATGGTGGAGCATTGAGTATACGAGGACCGGACCCAAGATGTGCAACTTAAAGCCCTTCAACAGAGAGAGCGTGGTTTAACACATACGTATCATTGTCTTCATCTTCTAGCAGCAGCTTCTCTATGGGCAGTGTGCCGATGACCCTCCGGGCGTCCTCCAGCTCCTGCGGGGCTGGATCAGGGATGGAGATGGGCAGGGGCACAAACTGCGGCGTGGGGAGCGTGGAAGAGGCCGGCTGGTACTGCAGGGTAGGGGCTGGCAGAGCTGAGAGGGGCTGTGGCCACGGGAAGTAGGTGATGGGTGGCTGCTGCTCCGTCACCTCCAGCTGGGGCACCACGGCCGGGGTGCTGCTTCGGGGCTGGAGGGAAGGAGAGACGTTCAACAGAATAAAACCATTGGCCATTGGGTGGGGCGTGGGAAGGACGGGAAGTGAGGGGAAGGATGCTCACTCTCACTTTGAACATCCCTTTTCCTGTCTCTCTGGGGAAGCTTTACACCCAAGGTGACAGTTTTCCCACGCTGGCTCCCATGAGAGCAGTGGCTGTGGGTGTCCCAGGTGCTCGCGGGCAGTAGCTTGTGCTCATGACGAGTTCCCTTTAGCTTTCTGTTCCCACTCCCACCCTCGCTGCAAGGCCATGAGACAGCTTTGCTCTGAGCTGAATGCTGCCTTCTTTGGTAGCATTTTTTTACCAAGCCATTTTCCTGGCATGTCCAGTGAGTGTTTCCCAGAATTCCCTTTGCTTCTGTTGTTTTTGTCTTTTTTTTTTTTCAAATATTTGGAACTAATAGTGAAGAATCCCATGAAGACTGCACAGACCTCAGGAAGGACAGCTTCCTTCCCATCCCTGAAAGCACTCAGGGCCAGGGATGGGGCCCTGGGCAGCCTGAACCAATGGGTGGCAGCCCTGCCTGTGGCAGAGGGTCGGAACTGGGTGATCTTTGAGTTCCAACCTGAGTCATTCTATGATTCTAAGTACTTGATTTGACAACAGTTTTTATGCACCATAGAGTGAATCCACTCAGAACTACAGCTGTCTCAGCTACTGCAAATCCAAGATGAAGAACCCCTACTCCAACTGGAACCGATGACAGCAGTAAGCTGAACACTCCCCATTAACATTCCTGAACTGCAAACAATACTCCCTGACAATAAATAACGTCCACAGAGCCAAACAAACTCAAGGCAATGGCAGCTCAGTTGCTGATGTGGTGGGAGATGACTCATTTCTCAGGACAGCAGCAAGAACAGGCTGTATCAAAAACATGAAAAGTACTGAAGGAGTGTGGAGAGCTGGAGAAATGGCAGAGGAGTCTCCAATTTCAAAGCAACTTCAAAGCTCTCCAGTGCCCAGCATTGTGCAGAAGGGGCTACACTATGAGAACTACGTGCAAGAATGAGCTGCATGACAGTAATTAAATTATATGAGTTATATCCTGCACTCCCCATTGACGCTTTCTGGAAGGTGGGGAATTTGCCATCATTTATACACAGGTATCTTTGACTTACCGTGAAATTGGTGATCAGTGGCTGAGAAGCATAAGTCAGTACAGACGAAGGTCCAACCAACGTGTAACTGGGACACACAGGCTGGATGTACATGTCTGCAGTGTAAGGACAGCTGGCTGCTTCATGGGACACGTAGTCGGGGTAAGTGGTCCACTGGGTCAGAGGCTGCAGGGATGAGGGAGAAGGCTGGGAGAGCCAGCTGGAACACAGTGCTCCTTCCTCTGCGCCGGGCAGTGGAGGGGCAGCAGCATCCACATCGATACACGGCTGGCCTGGAAGACAGGAGGGGATCACAGCTCAGTTCTGCATGGCTTTCCCTGCAGCAGGGCTGAGAAACACGTAGAAAATCAAGGAAATGTTACCCATTGGTGTGTAGGAAGGGAGGGGCTGGTGGGGCAAAACAACCTAGAAAAGAGAAGAAAAATATCCAAGGATTAATACCATAAGCAGCTCCCCCATTCAGCCAAATCAATGGCAGCTAAAGCTGCCCAGAACTGTAAAGGTGAAAATGTATTTATTTCATAGAATGCATTGGGTTGGAAGGGACCTTTAAGATCATATACTTCCAACCTAATTGCTATAGGCAGGGATAACTCCCAGGTTGCTCAAACCATGGTCTTCATTTACATCTAATTTATATATTGCATTTAAAATATATTTCACAGTATCTCCAGGTAACAAGAAGTTCCGCTATCTCTGAACACTCTGGTGATACAAAGATTTCTCTTATTGCATAAAGCGGTGCCAGGGCCTCTCAGCTAGCCAACCAAGCCTTGCTCCTGCATTTCTTTTTTCCTCCTACCGTTGTGGCTGCTGCTGCAGTGGCATTATGAACATTTCCCCGTTTCCTTTTCAATAGCTCCTTCACTGGCTCTTTGACGCGGACCCCTTGGTAGGGGCGAGGCTGCGGCTGTTGTTCTGAAGCAGAAGCTGTAAGAAAGAAAAAACAAAGAGACAGGTGGTGTTTATTGTCTTTTCTTGCCCCTGTTTTCCTGCAGAACACTCCTACATGATGCACTTTCCCTTTGGTTTGTCTGCTTCCTGTTGCTCCCGTGCCACAGGTGTGCAGTGCAGTGATTTACAAAACCTGGAGGGTGAATGGGTCCGAGTGAACCCGCAGGTTGGTTGATGAGAGTTCGAGAGAAACATGTTATGGTTTAAATAAGTTATTTAAAAACAAGCTGCAAATAGAACCAAACGTGAAGAGCATCCCCATTTGGGCAGCCGTTGCTCACTGGACACGTGTGTCCCATGGCTTTTGGAAGCAGGCAGGGAGAGCTCAGCAGGGTAAATGATGAGACGACGAGAGCAGAGAAAACACCATTCTGCATCAGCAGATACTATCACCCAACATTACACACAGTGTCATTGGAGGCAGTTTAGAGCAGGAGACCATGGGATAGCAAAGCTCAGGAAGGCCCTGTGTTTTCAGAAGCACTGATAGCGAGACTTGCTGCTGCCCCTTCGATCTGTAAGCATGTCAGTTGGTAAGTTTCCATTTCTGAGGATTGCAGTTGGCTTTATGAAGAAACCCAGCTGGATATCCAGCTCAAATCATCCATGAAAAGCACCATCCCAGTAGGAAGCGTTGATTCAGAGTTATGATCTGTGCTTTGCACTGCAGAACAAAATGAAAAACTGGGTCTAAAATTACGAGAGAACCTCAAAAATATTTGACAGAGTTAACTTTTCTGCTTGGACTCCTTTTAAAAACGAAATCCTTATTTTCCCTTAGCTTTACAATACCAACAGTTTGCTCTTTCAGCCCCACCACATACCATTTAATCACAAAATCTTCAGGGGCCATTAAATACTTCTGGCAGCAGATAACGCCACAGTTATGCGTGGAGCTGCTCTCTTTGTTTGTTACCCTTATGCATATAGGGAAAATTCCATGCTTTGGAGCAGTAGCTGAAGGAGAGCTGATTTCTCAGCCTTTGCCTAATGTGTACTTGCTCTCTCTGACCATTCCTTGTGGAACTTCAAAGCAGGTTGCCTGCATTCTCATAACTCCTGTGGCTTTGGAGATGCAGTTAGCAAAGGGAATGAAAGTCACTTTGTTTAATACAGCTCTGCTTTTACAATGTAATTGGCATTAATTTCTCTGAACGCTAACTAGAGGCAGTGCCACACAGCACTGTGCTGCGGGCTGCACTGATAACTCTGAAAATGAGCTGAATACAGGACAGGTCTGAAATGAAACCCATCCCAAAGGTGCTTCTTGCTCTTGCATGACATTTATTTGGGAGCGGTGCATTGCTGCCTTACCAAGAACGTCTCACAATTGGGTGCTGCTGCTGTTTATGGCAAGCAAAACCATTGGCTTTGCCAAAGCCAGCATGCTGTGGGTGCACGAGGGGCAGAACGTCCCTCCTGGCAATGCCCAATCCACTGCCCTCACAGCTCCTCCCTGCAGGGCTGGGTGGGGAAGGATGGCAGTTTTTGGCTCCAGGTTTGGGGGATGGGAGAGAAGAAATTTACTGTAAAAGCTGACAAATATACCTATTCACAGTTTCCGGTGTAAGCAGAGTAACCAAAAAAAAAAAAAAAAAAAAGATAAGAAATAAAACCAAAGTCTGCATGACATATTTCGGTTCCCCCCAAGCTGACCTCCAGAAATAAAAATAATGCTAGCACAGCTGCTTTTCCACTGCTCAAGTGTGCACCATGTCTGAGCAGCACAGAAAAAATAGAGCAAACTGAGCTTGGTCTTCAGTGTGCAATTCCTCATGAAGCAAAATAACGTGATCTTTTACAAGTATTTTGGGAAATGATGACCACTAAGTATCCTTATGAAGAACGTAGCTGGATTGAGCGCTCTCCAGCCTCTTCTATCAGGGTTGCCTTAATGAACTATCAAGCCTACCTTGAACTCATGCTTAATCAAGACTGAGCTGCAATGCACCAACAAACCCAAAACAAATAAAGAACAGCATCACACGTATTTTGGTGCTCAGGTGTGCACAGCACAACAGCCATACATCCTCCTTACCAGGCACTAGGTCCCAATTTGCAGCTGTTTGCTGAAGCTGGAGCAGTACAAAGCTTTGGGAGCATAGAGAGAAGAGAGGGAACCTGACCCAGCCGGTAGGATTGGCCACAGTTTCTGTGTGCAAACTTATTTGAGCTCATTGCAACGCTTTGGTCAGGCCGCCTTACAAACCCAAGCTACTTTCATCAATGTTATCACTCACTGCATTTGCTGATTGCTGAGAAAAGCCTGGCATGAACCCCAAACCCCTCGGAGCAATCTCTGCAAGTGGATGGAGAGCACCAAACGGTACCAAACACAGCACTCCCTGCAGTGCTATGCATCAGAGACAACAGCAAAAAGCCCATAGAGGTGTTGGGTTGAAGGCTGCTCTGCCATTCAGCTTGCTGAGATTGCAGAGAAGCAAACGACACGCTTGCCACCGCTTCACAAGGTTCCCTTTCTCTGTGCTCATACTCTATGTTTGATAAGCTATCAACCAGTCAGTGCAACCAGAGCAAACATTTTGCTCTTTCCTTCCAGTGTAATAAAAAAAATTGAAAAGAAATACAATAGAAATTTTTTTCTTATTTACATTAACACCAAAAAGCAAACGGTTCCTCTTGGATAACAAGAAAAAATTGCGTTTTACTTAACAAATCTCTGACGTTTGGCCTTCGGTCTTGAAAATTCCTTAGGGCAGCTGCTGAACTTTGGGGAATAAAAAGTTCAAAAGAAAGGGGAGAAAAATAAGGTGTAGCTTTGGATATGCTGCTTGGATGCTTCGACTCTAATTCAAATCTTTTTACATTAAAAAAACAATGTCCATTGAAGAATATTGAAGCAGAGACCAAACGTTGCATAACATTTGTCTGCATTTTGTATTCAATTCAGACTCAGCATTATTCAAAATGCTTTTAAGAAGTATTCAGTCTGGTAGCACTGGTTTGCAGCTGTTGCTGTTTGGAAATGAGTCGTGATCAAAGCAGACAGACTTATTTTACCAAAATTTTAGGGAGTTGTGTTGGTAGCAACTGGTCAGGCTGGCTGGTAGGCACTGGGAGTCATGAGCAACAGAGCATTCTTTGGCTGACAAACAGTGCATGCAGCATGAAGAAATTCCAAATGTAGCGTTTTCCCATATTGACTTTGGTCATTGCCCACTTTGTCATCTCATCAGTGGTCTCTCCATTTGAAATGATGTCCAAGGGCCGTGGTGTTGGCATGGTGTGTCCATCTGGAGGTCAGAAGGCACTCTGTGCTTCTGACACATCCCAAATCTCATATGAGGTGTTGCCATTCTTTTATAAGACAGCCCTGAGTAAGAGAACTGGACCAGAGCAGATTTCTTACACTTCTTGTCACGCTGAGGGTGTGTATCTCAATAAGGATTTAGTTAAATGCAAAGTGCTAAGCAAACATCTTGGGCAGAGAATCTGCTGTACAATAAACAGAAAAACTCAGAGCAAGAGCAAAGGAGACAAGCGATGCTTCATTGCTCAGCATAAGGAAATGAACTCGGGAGGGTCCTTAGTGTAATTAATTCAATAGACTAAATATTTCACTTGCTTACCAACAACTCAGTGCAGTATTTGGTCTCTTTCTGCTCAGTTGCTTAGCACTACAACTACCCAGCGGAGTGAAACAGATAAGTGCCACAGTACTATATTTCACAATTATGCCCAGTCCCTTTGTTTTTGGGTGTTTATCTACAACTGGAGGATGGCCAAGCTCCAAAGCAACCTTGGGTTCCAGCAGATCCATGTGCCATCACACCCTGCCTGCGTCCTTCCTGCATGCTTCTGCACACTGCCCTTGTAGGAAAGGTCTCCTCCACACCTCCAGGAGATGTAAAGGAATGGGAGCCATGGGAGCACTGTGCAGAACCTGTGTTCTGCTCCAGCACAGGGAGATGGCTGCATTGGCCGTGTGGTGGTGAGGGCTGCCAAAAATTATCTGTTTCAGAATAAGAGAACTCCTGCTACAAAGGGGAAGCTGAGATAGACAGAAAGTGGCTTAACCATAAGTCTCACCCGCATGTCCCAATTCCTCCCAGCCCAGAATACTCTTTCCATTTTAGTAATGCAAGCTTTCCATTTAATTGCCGATGTGGTCATTCATAGAGCCCGACACCTGCTTTGTAAAGCATGGATGGGCTCAACTTTCGTGCTATCCATCTTTCCCAGTGGGGTTTTACCAAAATTAAGACTCACAAGATGCGACATATTGCAGTTTCACCTCTCGGTCTCATTATCTGATACTTTCAGAAAGGCGGTATAGAGCCCACATCTGCTGAGGGCAGAAGAGGCTTCAGGGGTTTAAAAAGCATTTGGGAAGAGGTTTGCAAAGGGGAAGATTCACATCTCTCTGTTGCACGGGAATCCTGCCTTACCTGCACCAGTCCCACAAGATTTGAGTAGGAGTTGAGTGTCCAAAGCTTTTTGACCTCACCAAAAACACCACGTCAATGTGAAACACTTGCCGAATTGCAACCTGCTCGCATACCCTCTCATAACAGAAGTAATTTGCATGAGAAGTATGTTCATTTTGTCATCAAAATACAACATGGAGTTGCTATCTGCATACGGACACGTAAGAGGAAAGGTGCTGCGCAATAGAAATTTCCCATCCCGCTGAGCGGCCGGCTCCCATCCAGCAGAATCCTGCCAAAAGCTGGGAAGCCCCTACAGTCACTTTGCTCCTGCCGTGGGAGGGGATGCTTTCAGGCTGTGCCTTTTGCTCAGCGGAAGCTCTGGGCCCCATTCCTGCACAGAAGCTCCCGCAGGGTCACGGCACAGTGCGCATCTCCAGCCATGCGAGACTCCCCAGAGGACGAGGGCCTCTGGTCACCGCAGGGCTGAGGGCTGCCCTGTTCCTGTAGGGCTTTCTGCTGAAAGGTCCTCTGAAGAAGCAGGAAACTGCCCTTCAGAAGTGCCCACGAGAAATGCCCTCTGGTGAGGTGACACCTATTCAAATCACTTCGTCGCTCTTCAATTTTCAGTTTGTTTGTTTTGATCTTCGCTTGTTTTGGTTTTGTTTATTTCATGGCTGGGGTAGAATATGGGGATGATACCATTCCTTTTGAAACCTCCTATTGTGCTAAAAACCCATTTAAATCCATACTGAGGCATCCTAATGGAGGAGGCTGCCACGAGTTCTGTGCAGCCTCCCTTCATCCAGTACGGATGGAGCAAACATTTCTGCCCCTACCTTTGCATTCCAGCTGGCACTGCCCTGAGCTCAATTGCAAATGTAGCACTGCACTGCAGGGAGCGGCACCAGGCGGCCTTTGAGGCTCCCTTCCAACCCAAACCATCCTATGATTGTAAGTCTGAATAGTGCTTGAAACTGCTTTCTAACTAGAGAACCATCAGGAAAGGGCAACAGGCAGTGAATGGATCCAGGAGTGGGACAGAGCAACAGCCCACAGAAAGCTGCTGTACAGCAGCTGTACAGCACACAGAGCTGGACTTACTAATGGCTTTGTGACTTGCACGAGGACACTGGGACGTCCATGTGGTCACAGGTGCTTTGAGCCAGGTGGTGCAGGAAACACGAGCCCACAGCTGGTCGCACTGGCAGAGGACAGTGGGACTAAATGGGGACTCACAGAACTATCGCCAAATCTGACTTCCACTGAAATCATTGAGTCCCAACACCACGCTCAGCAACACGTGGAGAGTCAGCACAGAGAAGGTAAATGCACCCCAGCTGCCATCAGAGCACTGCTCATGGCTACACCTGAAGCCAAAGTGATTCATTGCTGCAGTGCAACAGGGAAGAAAAGCAGGATAACAGCGTTAACATTGAAAAAATGATCCTATATTTAGGTTTAGCAAAAAACCCAAAGGCCTCTGAGACTGAGGAACCCCAATCCCAACCATGCCATAACACAACAGACACCAACAGCAACCAGGCAGCAATCTGCAGTCAACTCCTTCCATGTCTCAATTAACACAATCCTAGGCTGATCCAGTGACCAGCCCAAGGGCAGAGGGAAGCCTGGCTGCTCCATCTGTAGCAAGAGAAGCCAAATGCAGGCAGTTGCTGTCTTTCAGAACAGCAGGGAGCATTGCTACAATGGGAGAGTCCAGTCCTTGGGAGCTCAGAGGCATGGGGGGGACACAGGGATTTGCAGAAATGGTGTTGGCTGGAATCTCCCAGTGGGGAGATGGATGACTTTGAAACATGCGTTTTGATCTCCTCTGCTGCAGGCTTGCAATTCCTGCTTACCTGTGAAAGCATTGCATGTGTCAAAGAAACAACATATGGGGAAAACACCTTATCAGTTGCCAGTTTGGTTCTACCTACAACATAGCTTGTTAGTATTGCTTTGTCATTGCAGTAAAAAAAAAAAAAAAAAAAAGTAATAATAAAAAGAAGATTGATAGGCTTCTCAGATGGAAGATAACATCTGACCCTTGCAGCATGTTTCACATCATATACCTACTGGTTCTGAAAACAGCACGAGATCATCGGAAACAAGGTGTGTTACCATAGAGCTCCTGCTTGCTGCTGACTACTCATCACACAAACTGAAACACCACAATGTAAGCAGTCAGGGCTTCTTACTTCAGGACTTAAAGTTTGCACAATGTAATTTCACAAATACACATTTGAGCTTCCAAAGTTCCCAAGTGAAAAAAGAGTAACAGAAGCTCTTAGCAGGGAGAACAGAATTAAATGTTAATAAGTTCAGAAAGACGCGGGCATCATAAACCCACTTCTGTATAACCTACAGGCTGCAGTGTCAAAGAGAATAAGAATGGTCTTAGTTCCATGTTAAGTAAGACATTAAGAAAGAAGCTTCTTCCAGTCAGATACATTATGTTATTCCAGGCTAAAGGACAGCATTGCGCAGTGCCAAGGATGGAGAAATGAACGCAGTCATAGCATCATAGAATGGCTTACGTTGGAGGGGACCTCAAAGCCCACCCAGTCCCAGCCCTCTGCCATGGGCCACTAGGTCAGGCTGCCCAGGGCCCCATCCAACCTACAGATCCGCACAGTGAGAATGAAAGAGCTGCAGAAGCAGAGCAAACACCTACCTGCGTTGGATCGGCAAATTATCTGAGCAAAGGTGGGCCAAGAGTAGTGAAATTATCTTGAAAACAAGAAAACTGATTTCCTGTAAACTCATAACCGTATTGCCTTCGCTCCTTATCTTTATTATTAGTTGAAGAAAAAAAAAAGTACATATCAAAAAAGACACAGAAATAAGCTTTCTCACAGGTTTCACTTTTAAAAAGGAAAATTCTCTGGTATGTAACCACCGTAACCTTTGATATAATACCTGCATCCTGTTATTGTTTTTATGAATCATAGTCTTCCACTTGATTCATAGTGATGAATGCCAACAAAGCAGCAATGCTGCCCTGTCTTGATATCCCTGCTGGAAAATCAGCATCATGTTTTCATTTGTCTCTCCTGAGAGCGCATCTCTTCCTGAGCATCCCTCCCGTGCTATGCTAACCCTCACTTATCCATCACACCTCTTATATCAGACACGAAAACAAAGGCTACCAGAGCTCACTTACATTTTTGCCAGTGCATGTTGAGTGGTGGGACGGAGCCTTTTGTGTCTTGACTGAAGACAGTCTGGCTCTTTAAGAGCCAACGTGGGTTTGACTCCCTTTCGGGGGACGCGATCACTGAGTGTCAGGATGTTTCTTTCAGCTTTTTAAAAGCCCCGTGTTCCCGCTGAACTCTGTGATGTCATCACATCCTCCAACCACAACTACTTCTATATTTTCCCTTGCTCTGTGTTGTTCTTCATGACGCTAAAAAGTTCCTCCAAGACCAAATGCGCTCTGGAAGATATTAAGCATCAAGCAGCACGTGAGATCACCGAGATCCATTTAAACAAACCCCTGAGCCTGGAACCTGCTTCTCATGGGGCTTTTGATGGAGATTTGCAAAAACGGGGTCACACAGCAGAAAAACAAATGGGGCTTTTAACAAGGTGTTGACCACCCATGGCACTGCGGATGACCTCAGCTCATGTCCAGTGACCATCCTATTGCAATCGTGGGCTCCAGGCACTCAACCAGACCAAACCAACACACGCTCCGTGTCTGTGGGGCCCTTTAAATGCTCACAGCTTTTAAAACACAAAACTGGAGTGTTCGCCTCTGCCTTATGAGAATCTCAACTCCCTGGGGCCGCTAAATTTGAACTTGTGAGGAAACACCTGTAAACACTTCAAGCCTCATTAAACGAGGACGTCCTTCATTTAAAAAAGAAACCTCTCCTTTTTCTGTTTTGTTTTTATCAAAATACAGCACTTCCTACAGAGGAAGAGCTGGCCCTTCCAAAGAGCCTTGCAGAGATGAAGGAAGGCTGATAGACTGCCATAGGAGTTCAGGTACGTTCTGAACATTAATCATAACAACACTGTTGTATCTGACCTATTCATACTGCTGCATGAATATGTCCTCTTTAATGACTCGGCATTCCCATGAAAAGAACAAGATGGGGTCTGGTCTTTGTTTTTGGCCACGAGCATATCGAAGGGATTTCAGCCCTTCAAATAGGCCCAATGTGTCTTGGGAGAGGGATCGTACTGCAAAGCATTTTGCAGTGTAACATTGGTACGTGTTTCGTGAAGCAAAACCAACAAGCAAACAGAAAAAAACCCGATGGACTGACAGAACGGAGATCACAGAATCATAGAATTGGAAAAGACCACCAAGACCAACCAGCCCAACCTACCACCAATATGACCCCACTAACCCATGTCTGTTAATACCACATCTGAACGTTTCTTGAACACAAGAGCTCTGCCCAAGAAACCCCACAAAGAAACAACCTCCAAACCAAGCAATGACACAAAGGAGACCACGCAGCTCCAGACTGCTGCTCTCAGCAATAGGCCCCCACCTTCTGAGCATTGTTCTGCCACGCTTTGCATATCTGCATTCATTCTTACTATCAGCTGCACGCTGCGATATCCTCTCTGCTGTCAAAGTGCTTAGTAATAGCAGGCATGCTGTGAGCCAGCACCACTCGTGGACAGGGGAGGGCCCAGCTCACAGCCCTGTGCTGCTGGATGAGCGGAAGGACAACGCTGGAACCTCCTTCAGTGCCATTCCATTTGCACCAATGCTGGGAGAATACGTGGTCTCTCCTATCTCTGGTACGGTAACTATTGGATTTCTCCCCAGAATAATGCAATTATAGGATTTCATTACCGAAAAAAAAAAAAAAAAAGAAACCCCTTCAGTACATAGAATTAAACTCCTATTTTTCTAGCAATGCAAAACCTCTGCCTCACAAATGATGTTCTTCAAATATCAGTGCTTGGTCACGTATTTGTGCACGTATTGCACGAAGCAATATCAGGAAGCAGTGATAGAAGCTAAGGGCGTTTGGCTTGAGTCAGTGCATGAGAAAACAGTGATCACAATCAGGAGATGGACTCAGCGATCCTCACAGGCCTCTTCCAACATGAGATATTCCATGATTCCATAACTGCGCTCTGCTGCAGTTTTCTTCTGGAAACATCTGACTTCTGCCACCACAGAGCTGCTTGGAAGCAGCACGGCCAGCGAAGGCCTCCAGCAGGTCTCTGCCACGAATGGGCCCTCTATTTTTAAACGTGAGAACACACCCTGTGTACATTTGCAGAAGCACTGCCTGAGACTCACACACAGCAGACTGCCAGTGCATGCAAAAGCAGATCGCACACGGCGTGGTCCCATGCTGACACCCAGACCCAGCATCTCACATCAAACCATGCTGTGGTTGCACTTAGGAATGCCGAGGGTGACATGGAATTACTCAGGATTCAACTGTTTTTAAGGTCTTTGCATCGGTACTTTACGAACATGAAAACAGATAAAGTCTGGTGATAAATGTCTAAAATGAGGAAGTTGCAAAAAAGGGCATAGATATCCACAGATAAAACAACGGGCAGTACTTTGGTGGCTGACCATCACCCATTTCCATTTATACCCACAGTCAGTAAACTTTTGATATTCGTTGCCATGCCTCCCAGTCCTGCCTTGACCAGTTCACCATCAAAGCAATAAGCTCAATGTCTTGGAGCCAACGAGACCCCTGCTAGCATGGAGCATCTCTGCCCCACGTCTGGGTGAGATTTCTCTTGTTCCTGGTGGCTACACATTGAGTCGTGTCCACAGACCAAAAGGTTCAAAGACAACACAGTTCTGCCACAATTCTGTGAGTACAGACAAAATAGAATCATAGAATCATCACAGAATGGCTTTGGATGGAGGAGACTTCCATCTCTGGCCATGGGCAGGGCTGCTCCCCACCAGTTCAGGCTGCCCAGAGTCCCTTCCCACCTGGCCTCGAGTGCCTGCGGGGATGGGGATGTTGCTGGGGATGCCTCCATAAGAGTAAGTTGTGTTTGACAGTCTGATCCTGAGCTTTACCTTGCAGGTTATGAATCAGGCACTCCCTCCCCTTATCTCCTTATTATTGCCTCATTCCCAGGACAGCAGTTGAGCTCATAAATAATTTTCTTCCAAAAAGTGGATTAATGCTGTTGACAGATACCCTTTTATATATATATTTTTTAACAGGTGTCAATATTAGTGCTTTAATCCTGCCATACAATGGCAGAAGTATGAATACACAAACAGCAGCCTGGAATTTCAGAGAGCTCTGCGGTCTGCAAGCACAAACATTTGTCTTTGAGCATACAACAATGAACTTAATAAGAGGATCTCTATCTCGTAGTTCTGAATGAGTTTAAAAGATAACCACACTTAAGCCAAGGTTCCTTCTGAAATTTCCTCCATCATCCATCAGGAGAGGGAACAGAGATTGAGAAGCTGAGTCTCATTGGAGGCAGTAACGTCTGCCTGAACCAGGGTAGGTATTTCAGACTGCATATTTTATCTCTCACATCTTTGTTCTACTGCATGACGTTGTATGTGAGAATACAGAAAGGCGATCCAGGAGAGAAATCCACAGAGCACGAGGCCAGGATCCATCCCAGCAAACTGATGTAAGTCGTATCACCCAGCCTGGGAGCATCTCCACCTCTGGGAGCTCCTGCAAAGAACACCTGCAAACTCTCAAAACCTGTGTTTGGAATGCAAAGGGTGACTTCGGTCAATGAGACCAACCCCCAAAAAAGTCAAAAATGAAAAATAAAAGAAAGTTTCCCATTTTCAGCAGAAACTCTGAGGGTTACCAGGACAGCGTGAGTCACAGCAGGAGGGAGATCACAAACAACCCAAGCAGGGCCAGAGAGACCTGGGGTGAATTTTGTGTTAAATCTCGTCAAAACTCTCTGGGAAATGCCAGAGTTTACTCTATGCCCCACAGTGGGAAGGCCTAAAAGAAATGACAGACACGATTTCTGATGTCCTGATCCCAGACAGCATTACCAACTGGCACAGCCTGCTCCAACATCTTCGTGTGTCACAGATCCAGAGAAACGAACACAAAGATGCACTTATTTTGCTGAAACGTGTTGTCAGTACTCATCTGTTTGGTTGGTTTTCCTTGGGAGTGCTGCACAGCCATGCACAATGTCACCCCCTCATTAAGTGCATCCTTCAAACAGCCTCTGAGCAGCCCGTGGAGCTGCTGTGTCTCTGCTCATTGCCAGGGAGTTGGATTAAGTGATATTTGAGGGTCCCTTCCAACTCAAATGATTCTATGATTCTATGAACATCACCAATTTTTGTAGTACTATAAATAACAGTAAAGCAGCTATAGTACAATGAGCTCCACTTAAAGAAGTTCCGTAATATTTTTATTTTTCTACGTGAGCCTCACACCTCCCACTTGGCCCTCTGAAACAAGCTCTGATTCATACTTCAGTTTTAATAAGGAACAAATGAGGCATCCTCCATACACAGTTGGCAGCAGCATGAAGCCCTTGGGCAGTGTAAAACACCGTCACCCTCGTGACCTCTCACACAAGCTGAGGATCTGAACCTGGGACATTCCACTTCCACTCCATGGTCGCTGCATGTATTTTTTCACATTCAGAAATCGTAGAATGGTTTGGGTTGGAAGGGGGCTCAAAGGTGCCGCTCCCTGCAGTGCACAGGGACACCCACAGCTCCAGCAGTGCTCACAACCCCAACAGCCTGACCTGGGCTGTCTGCAGGGACGGGGCACCACCGCCTCTGGGCAACCTGTGCCAGTGCCTCACCGCCCTCAGTGCCAAACCTTCTGCCTTACATCCACTCTAAACCTCCCCTCTTTGAGTTTGAAATCATTTCTCATTGGTCCTGCTGAGTGCCCCATACTGCTCACACCCAGCATCAGACAGAGAGGACAACATGAAAGCCCTCAGAACCTCTGCACGCAGGTGACCCTATTCCCCAGTGTCCTCAAGAGCATTCTGAGTTCAAGGCTAGGAATCATATTAAAAATAAATCTAAAAGTCGAGCCAGCACAAATTTTCTAACAGACTTCTCCAAGCTTGACTTGCAAGCTGCTTGCAGCAGGCGCAGCACTCGCCTGTCCCTGCCTCTCCCTTCCTGCTCCTCACTCACAAGTTCAGGTGTTTGTCTGCAGATGAGTTGCAGTCACGTTGAGCTTAAAAGTTTCCGGCGCTGAGTCAGGCAGTGGGAACGACAGCAGCCAACACTCTGAGCTCGTGTGATGCAAGCCAACTGTGGTCAGAGTTTGTCCTCTTGGTAGAGGACAAAGAGCAGCGATGGTCCTATGGGCACTGTGCACCAATGCACACAGAAATGCTCGCTTTGCAGCAAGAAAAGGGAAGGAACAAGGCACCTTTTAACTTTTCCACCTACAGTAAGTAGCGCCAGCCCTGGGTCTTGATGGTTTTCAGGGTTTGTGCACCAACATGAAGAAAACCACCCGTCCGATCCACCCCCCAAAATCAACCTGAAAACGGGCAGAAATCTGAAGATCTCAAATGATTCACCAAGGGAAAAGTACAAGCAAGAATACCATTGCATGTTACTCACATGGGTCGCATGACTGGCTCTGGAAGCTGCAGGGTGAGGCTGTGAGGAAGGATGGGGTTTCTGCAGCTCTGAAGGCAGTGCAGCAGAAGGGCTCATTCCATTGGAGTCCCAGCACAGTGGTCCTGCATAACAGCCAGAAACAGGCTACAGTGAGGGCTTGGGTCCCTTTTCTGAGTCTCCTGTGACAGCATTTCTTTACAGGAACATGTAATTAACAACCTCACTTTCCTCTCACTGAAGCAAAACTGAAGCTCTGCAGATGAACAAGGAAGGCTTTGTGTAATGTGAAAACAGTGATACTTCTTATGACCAATACTCGCCATTTGTAAAGCTGTTCTCACTCAAAATTTGCCTAACTGTTGATATGGATTTCAGATGAAACTCGCTTTCTGAGAGCCTCTCATTTGACTGGATTGCAAGTCCTAGAAAGGCATCGTGCTTTGAGCTCACACAGTGCAAGCAACACCCAAATACAACTACCAATGGCTCAAAAAGCCATGGCTCCAACCAAGCCAAGCTCAGTAGAGCAAACCAGAGGCTTCACCACCTCTTCTGCCATTGAGATGTTGGCCCAGGCTTGCCACAGTGTTCAAACCAACAGTTTTGAGCTGGTGGTAGATATTCTGCCACCTGCAGATCAGACCTTGTGCCAGAAACCACACCGTGGGGCTGCCTCTAGCTGGTTCATTCTGAGCCTGAGCCCTGCCCCTGTTACCTAGGCAAAAACTTGAGCCCAAATTGTGTCACAAGGAAAGTCAAACTGCCGGTGTGTGGTCCCATCTGGAAACCATTCACACTGAGAGCTCTCCCTGAGCACATTTGGCCCTGGAGTTTCACCAAGAAACAGGACTCAGCAGCTCCACAGCATCCTCAGCCCGAAACCTGCGGTGTTCAGCTGCAGAGGAGTGGGCAGAGAGCTGCAGAGAACAACGGGATCATGGCAAGATGTCAATCTGCACAGAAGTTCCCACTGCATCATTCAGCACATACTTTTCTGAGGCCTCCTTGGAACACCTGGAAAAGCCCCAGGCAAGGTGCAATTCACTTGCAGATTCCACCCCAGCTCGCCACTAAGGAGATTGACCCAGCCTGGTTTAGGGGAGCCATTAGGAAGTCTAAGGAAAAATAATTGGAGAAGTTTTCTAGGGGAGGGGGGTCTTATCCACGTCCCCCATAGATTGGCATCTGGCTCAGTTCCATACTGTGCTTTTGAACAGGCTTTTTTCACATCTTATTCAGCCTTTGGCTGTGCTTTTTCCCTTGAGAGCTTCTATCAGGGCTTAATTACACCTTTAATAATCAAGTTAATAATTCATTGGCAAAATTTCCCCCTCTTCTTTGCTGGCTGCTGGTTTTGTAGAAGGCCTTTCAAGCCTGTCTCCACTTGACTAACTGAAAGCAGCACTTACCAGCCTGTTCTCATCACCAAAGCACAGGTGGAGCAGTGTCACCTGCCTCCAGAGACACCGATGGGCGTTGGGATAGAATCATAGAATGGCTTGGGCTGGAAACATTGATCCCGCTCTGTGAGCATTGAACCCAGTTTAGACAAGGAGATGGGTTACATCTCCCTTTGGCCCTCGTGCTTAAGAGAGGTTGCAAGCTTTACAAACTGATTTTATATCCACATGAAGGGGAAAAAAAAACTAAACACGTCCCATCTCTGGTTCCTGGTCAGGCCATGCTGGGGGTCAGTTTGCAAAGCAGCACCGTGGGGTTCAGAGGGAGAATCTATGCTGGTTCTGATCAGAAAGAATGGGAAAACCAAAAACAAACTCAAAAAAAGATAAACCACCCAGCCAAAACAGCACCTGGACTAAAAGGCAGAATTAAAGCTTGGTAAAGTGGAAGCATCATTGTCTGCCGTAAAGACACGCGTGCTGCTGACAGCTCTGTGCTGGGAGGGAAGCGATGAACGCCGACTGTGGTCAGCAGGAACAGAAGAAATGGCACTTTCTGGTTGGAATCAGCCTATAGCAGAGAGGCTGGAACTAGAAGATGTTAAAGGTCCCTTCCAACTCAAACCATCGTGTGATTCCATGATCCGAGAGGCCCCTTCCAACTCAAGCCATTCTACGACACTCTGGTGACTGCCACTGGAGCAACAAGCAGGGTCTGTTCTAAAGTGAAATGCTACTCTGGGATTGGCTGCTGGAATTCTTCCTGCACCCTGCAGGACCTGTGTTTGGGTAAGAAAGGAGAATCCCACTGCCACAGGTGATGGTGGCACACGCTGTGTCCCCTCTGTCACCCATCCGCTGGGCGAAGCTGCCACCTGCCGGCCCTCACCCACACCCTTCATCCAACCCTCATCAAAATGGAGATCTGAAAGCACAGCAGATGTCCAAACACATCAGCACGAGCCATGGGAGCAACACACCAGCAGCACCCAATGGCGGGTTGAAGGAGAAATGCTCAATCCAGACGTTGGCATTCAAAACACAGCCCTGACAGCTGTCTAAACATCAGTGCTACGTAATTCTGAGTGCAGAATTATGGGATGTTTCCTTCCATTCCAGATGCACAAAACGTGTTTCATTAGTACTGTCTGCTCCCTGGAAACAGAGGGACTTTCCTTAGTCCTTCCAGCAGCCTTATCTTCTCTTCCAGTGAGTAAAGTTCTCACTGTGTGATATTCTATTGCATGAAATGCAGGTGCAGAAACCAGCCCTTACTGTACCCCATGGTTCTCATGAAATACCGACAGCTGCACTTGAGTTTCCAGTTGATCCTCTCCATCGTTTCTCATTCGCTTACCAGTCGTCGCTTTTGCACTCACTGCTTACACAGCTTATGTCCCACACTATTTCACTTCCACGTGCTCTGAGCCAGGCACAGATCCGTGCTGGACGTTGGCCATGAGAGCAACTCAGCCCTCAGGAGCCCTCACCCAAAACAGCAGGATTCACATAGAGCAGAGAAGGACCAACTGTGGGATTCTCCTCCTTCTGTCTCCCTATGCTCTGCAGTGCATCAGACTTCACGGCAGGAATACAAGAAAAGGCAAAACATGCTCTCACAAGTGGAAATAACATCTGGATTCACTAAAACTCTTGTTTTTTTCTTCAAAACTCCAAGCATTTGGGTCACATTAGAGTTCCACATCCATTAAAAACACCTGACCTCAACCAGCACGCAGATACCCTTATTCCTCATTGGATTATGCCCACTTCTGCACCTAAAACCAAACATTACATCAAATATGAAGAGTCCATTGTGGTTTTGTTACTTTTTTTTTTTTTCCTCCAGACTAGACCAGGCCAGGTGATTTCCAAAGAAAGAATTTTAAGTCTCTTTTATGTTTACAGAAGAATCGAATTTTCATACCGCGCGGTTTGGATTACACATTAAACTGTAATAATTATTTATCCCCTTACAATCGCAGTGCCGAGAGCACACAGCCTGGGTCTCTTGGAGTTTAAGTGCATCGCCCAGCAGCGTGCCAAGCCAGGTGAATAAATTCAGAGCTTTCAGGACAGGGCTGCCAATGGCAGACATGAAGGCTATGGGAAACACTCAGCCATAGATCACACTTTCTACGCCTGTCTTCCTCCCCACTCCTGGCCAAAACCTCGAGCAGCAACAAGAGGTGAAAATTTGGCTCTCCTTCCAACACTCCATTTTCCCATTTATCTCCACCAAAATCCCCGACAAGAAAAAGCACAAAAATTAGCTGGAATCAGACTGAAGCATGAGCTTTGTATACTTGGAATGGAATGAATTTTCTCAGCCTTTTGAAGCCACTGCCTCAGCACAGGGCACGAACCTGCCGGAGGTCCTTAAGGTTCCCCAGTACTTGCCCAATATTTTCTGTTTTATCTGATAACATCAGAGAAAAATGAAACAAATCGGATCATACTGTTCCAATTATGAGTCGCTACAGTGAGGCAAAGCTGGACTTTCCCAGCTAAACATCTCAATATTGTGAAAATATTCTGACTCAATTATTCTAATTTGTTCCTTCTAACATCTGAAAGACACATCTGAAACAAAAGAAGAAACACTCATAAAATTAACCGAGAGGCTCAATGTTTTTATGAAGGGAAAAGCATTGTTTTCAGTTTCGCTTGCAAGCTGTGCTGATGCTCAGTTAGTCAGAATTAAAGCGTCGTCTGAAGAAATGGGGCATTGCAGCCCTGCAAGGGAGGCGTAAAGGCTCGGAGCACAGCACTGAATCCTGCCCTGTCGTTAAGTCACTGGATGTTCAGAAACGACACCAACTTTTTGATTGCGTATATCATAAAACAGCAGCACCACATCACAGCCAACCACAGGTAGGATGCCCAGGGATGGGACCTTACACCTCCCTGGTTGGGGCAGATGATCTTTTGCACCATTTGTCACCTCTTGCCTCCGATGTGTGAAACTTCTCTTGGGCATCAGCTGTGAAATGAGTGGAGACTTTTGCTGTTTCTGCTGGGGAATAGAGCTCAATCTCCAATAACACCAATGCTGGCCCCAGGGCCACACAAAGTCATTTATTCTAGAGATTTTGCCAGAGCACGCATCACCTCAGCAGATGAGAACCTCACCGGTTAATTAACACAAAATTAGCGAAGTGTACTCGTGCCCTGTGCTTTCCAGGAAATCTGTCCACTGGGAGACTTTTGCTTCAGGAATTACCAAAGCACGAATGGCTGCAGCAAAGTGTGCAGAGCGCTCTGCGTAATCTGCGGGCACTGAAAGCCAAAACAAACCCAACTGCTGACAACAGAACATAAGAAGGGGGAAGGAGAGGAGGCCAGGAAGGGCCGAGTTCACAGCAGAGTGCAGCACAGTTCCTCCTTCTCCATCTGGCCTCACTTGTGGGGAGCACCTCACCTCCGTCCCCATCCCTGATGTCTTCAAGGCTTGGTGAAGATGGATCCCAATGCCACGGCCTGATGCTTCTGGGACAGATCCTCTTGCATTCCACCTGGACAGAAGGCAGCTGGGATGGGACTCAGCATGTTTTATGGGGAGCACTGCCTTTTTCTGACCCTGAAATCACAGCTCTCTGTTGTTGACCCGTGCTGAAATGGCCTCTTGTCCTGCAGGAAGAGTAAGGTTGGCAGATTTACTCCTGAGAGGTTGAGCAACTCGCTGAGAAGTGGGTGAAAGCAGGAGCAAGGGAAAGGCCTCTGGCGGTGCTTCATCACCGGCTCACAGGTATTGAAATTTGTTGTTGTTTTTCCTTCCTGACTCTTCTGGTTTATTTGGAAATTTGTGACGTTTATCTTAAAGATCCCATGCCTGCAATCAAGTAGTTGAGCATGTCTTCATTTAATTAAAGAAGGCCAATCCCTGAGACTTCAAGTGTGAAGAACTTGCAAACGTGAGCTGAGTACATTTAAGATTCAGAAATAGACTACAAGGGGAATAAAGTTTTATAAGAAAGGGCTTTCAGCAGCACGCAGAACTTCACGTGGCATCATCCCTCCTCTGCTGGGTTTCTCTCAGGACTGAGGTATGAGCTCACCCACTGCCCTGAAGCACAGCGAGGTCTAAACAGCATCCCCAGGAATGCAAAGGTTCAGAGCTCAGAGTAGAGTCTGAAGGTTACAGCCTTGACATTTGAAGGAACAGCAGGCTTTGGAATGAAGCAGTTTGATGGTATCATATATACTTTGTTTTCAGACTTGTAAACTGAGAGCAGAAGTTATCCTATTGAGCAATACACATGGAATGGTCCATGCTTTTGTTAAGGGCTTCTCTCCCTGGGAAGAACAAACACAGCAGCCCATGTGAGCTGCAGCCCTGAGGAATTGTTGCTCCCTGTGCTCCTGATTATATCAGCTGCCATTTCAGCTGGCTGTAAAAATACAGTTTGTCCCAGGGGAAAGCAGTATGCACAAAAGCTATGGAGTGCGATGGGGTGTCAGATGAAGCCCTCTGTTACTGAGGGTTGTAGTGTCACTCCAGTGCCTCACTGACCCGAACAGCTCAAGTGTTAGCAGAAAAACATCTGCCTTTTGAGGTCTGCATGCCAGCACACTATTTGCCCTCAACAGAGAGGGCACAAGCCACACGAACATCAATTCAAAGTACCTCCAAGTGGTCACTGCCCCTTAGGACTCAGGCTATACTGCTTTCAAGGGAGAAAGAATTGTTCTGCCATCAAAACTCCATCAAAACTGGAGCATTGTTTCCATGTCACTCTTCAAAACTCAGTCATGCAATGGAATGAGACAGTGGTCATTGGCCATACCTTGGGTAGCTCCCGTTGCTCAGCAATGTTGTCAGGGCTGGGGAAAGCCATTTCTCACTGCACATACAGGAGCCAAATCCAAACCTCATCTGTCCCTCTCAAGCAGTCTCTATGCTAACACAATGGTTTGTTGCTAATAATTTAGATCTTAATAAGCCCCACGGAGAACACTAGCCTCGTGTGACTGGGTGCTCTGCGTACACGTCAAGAAAAATGGATTTCCGTGCCAAAGAATTTACAGCCTAATCCAAGAAATGGGTGACAAAAAGGCACAGTTCTCATCTCCACTTTACAGGCAGGGGTCAGGCAAATTAAAACGTGCACCCACACCCTTTACAGCCATCAAAGGGATCCAGCTGTGACTTGGTGCGAACCATCCCAGCCCTGCACAGAGCTCTACCTCAACTCATAGCCCATCACAAGCATGACATCCTTGGTACATCCAATGGCAAGAGAGGAAAAAGGGCACCTGAGCTGGAAAAGGACGTTGACAATCGATGGCAGTGCTCTCAGGGCTGCTGTCCCCTGCGGAGCTGCAGGCAGCACGCGTCTCCTCCTGCTTTGCACAGGTGTGAGGTTTGCACCATCGCTTCGGTTCCCCATTTGGCTCTGACTTTTTTGTTCTGGAATTATTGGAATGATAACAAAGGGACTGCGTATTTAATCTGCCAATTGGCACTTCTTTCACCCAGTAAATATTTAATTCCTTTTTTTTTTTTTTGGTAAGACCGCCTCACTCGAGCTGTGCTTCCATTAACCTCTTGACCCTGGATAAAGAGGCTCAAACTCCAAGCAACACCTGCATTTTTGCATTTCCCCATTTCCCTACACAAACTCACCCCCAGGCAGCTACATGCCCCAAAAAGCTGCGCCATCTTCCCCCCTCTGTCCCCTGACGTGAGGTGCATTTCTGGGCAACGTGTGATGCGCTGCACCGCAGCAAAGCAACACTCATGGAATCATAGAACTACAGAATGGCCTGGGTCGAAAAGGACCACAGTGCTCATCCAGCTCCAACCCCCTGCTGTGTGCAGGTCATCAACCAGCAGCCCAGGCTGCCCAGAGCCACATCCAGCCTGGCCTTGAATGCCTGCAGGGATGGGGCATCCACAGCCTCCTTGGGCAACCTGTTCCAGTGCCTCACCACCCTCTGGGTGAAAAACTTCCTCCTCATATCCAACCTAAACTTCCCCTGTCTCAGTTTAAAACCATTCCCCTTATCCTATCACCATCCATCCTCACAAACAGCCGTTACCCCTCCTATTTATATGCTCCATTCAAGTACATGCAAGGCCACAATGAGGTCTCCCTGGAGCCTTCTCTTTTCTAAGCTAAACAAGCCCAGTTCCCTCAACCTTTCCTCATAGAAGAGCTGCTCCAGCTCATCTTAGCTGCCCTCCTCTGGACCATGCTGTATGTTGGCTCAGTAGCAGACCTTCCAGCTCAGTGTGTTCTGATGGGAGATGCACAATTTATAGTGAAAGATTAGCTCAATCAAGGGGAAGACAGCAGTGCTTTCATGGGAACTTACCACCCGGGAATGAAAAATAAACGTGGCAATAAACCAACCCAAACAATCCCCGCGTTAAACTGGTTCAATCTGAGAGTCCCATCCTCTACAGCAGGCACAACACTCACATACTGATTCATGACTCAAGAACAAACAGAGCAAGAACAATCCAAAGTAATTATCACCTACCGCTAATGAATATATGTCTGTAAATGAGACCTACACAAGCATAGCACTCTTCCCATTTGCCCTCTTCAACAAATTCTCCCTTATACTTTCCCATTTCTTTTCATGTTTCTCTTCTACATCCCCATTTCCTGCAATTTAGTGCCTGAGCTTAGGAGGAAATGAAGGTTTGGTTATTCGAGTTGCACACTCACAACTTGTCACCCATCCTGCTGCAGTGGAACTGAACGCAGCTGGATGTCTCTCAGATCTGTTGGCTACTAAGGTGCACTTCCTTATTTTCAGATAAATACCAGATGTCACAATTATTAAAGCAAAGCCAAGAGTAAATACTACACACAACCCTGAGCAAATAAAGCAGTGCAATCATCTCCGTGCAGTTTCCCAGACCTGTTTTTCAGGGTTCTGCTCTTATTCATTGTGTTATTGTCCAGAGATTAGCATAGCAGTGTCTGGGTCACATTTCAGCATGAGGTGTTGACTTTGGGCATCCCGAGTTCAGTTCTACAGAACCTTTTCTGCTGCAGCCACGCTGGGACGGCATCACCTGCCCCCAGTGCTGAACAGATTGGGTGAAGCCCATTGGAAATGCAATGTAACTTCTGTTATGGGAAAGGGACTGGGAAACCTGACCCCAGTTTACCACCTATTGTTGTCTGCCACTCTCACCAGTTTTGTTCAGAAGGGAAAAATGGACTTCAGGCCTTTATTTGCTTATCTCCACTTGAGGCATTGCTTTTAATGATTAACCTTAAAGAAGTCGATTGTTACAGAGCTAATTTGCAGTTAATAGGAGAACATTCGCTGTTTGGGCCATCTTAGTTCTGGTTTGGTTCAGCTGCTCTACTGCAGAATGACAAATGGGCAAAGCATTATGGAACACAGTTAACGGGGAGTTTTGGGGTGGGTTTCTTCACCCACACATGCCCTGTATTAAATATATATTGATAGGACAAGGGGAAATGGCTTCCAACTGGAACAAGGGGGATTTATTTACAGTGGATGTAAGGCAGAAGGTTTGGCACTGAGGGCAGTGGTGCCCCGTCCCTACAGACAGCCCAGGTCAGGCTGTTGGGGCTGTGAGCACTGCTGGAGCTGTGGGTGTCCCTGTGCACTGCAGGGAGCGGCACCAGGCGGCCTTTCAGCTCCCTTCCAACCCAAACCACCCCATGACTCTACCTGCATGAAAATCTCATAGGTAACAAATATTTCCATTCTAACATTTTCTCACATCACCAGTGGAGAATCACCACATCGCTGCATTCAGAACCAGCTCGGTGCATTCAGTTCCTGAGGTTTTGCACATCTCCAAAAAGCAAACGCAGAGATGAGGTGCTGAGATCACTGAGATGCTGTTTGATGTGAAAGCTGATGCATCGAGGAACTTCGTGGAAGAACGTTCAATTGCCACAAGGAAAGAAGTGTGAAGGCCCCAATACAAATAGCACTCTGTCCTTAATGTTAAGCTTGCACTTAATTTCCCGACTTAAGTGCTTTGCTGAATTCCTGCCAGAAAAGGCAGAGCAGAAATACTACAAGAGAAAACACGACAAGGAGCAGCCACGTATCCCAGATTGATGCCCTCCTCTGGATCACCAACAAGCCTGACACGGAGAACAAGCAGAAAGCAAGTCTTAAGCAGAAAACAACCAACCAAGCAGCTTATTATTAAGCATTTTAGAAGCACGATAGGACCAGAAGAAAGGATTCGCAAACAGAAAGATGAATGAATGAAAGCCATCTGAAAAGTTTGCATGTGCGAGCTCAGTTTCATGTGCAGTAACTCAGTTCTCAACGCATGCAAGAAAGCACTTTAAGGAGCAACATATGGCTGTGGCTGTCAGGGACAGGGCTGAGACAACAGGAGAGGCAGAGTTATGAAAGAGATGGAGAATCTGAGCCTTGTGCCTGGCTGCCAGCCACGTCGTCGTATTTTAACAGCTAAGCAAGTAAATGATCCTTTGAAAAGAAGGCTGTAAATAGAGAAGATGGCTCGAGTACCCAGCATCAAAAAGGTGTGTTTGCAGCTCTGGCTCGTGGATGCAGAACGTTAACCCTGACTGTGCTCCATAAATGCAATGAGTTTAAGCCAAGGGTTTTGCATGGGCCAAGTAAAACAATGCTACTCTTGTCACATTCATAGATCATAGGATCATCTCACTTGGAAGGCGTCCTTAAAGCTCACCTCTTCCAGCTGCCCAACAGGGACATCGCTGAGGCATAGCATAAAACAAACTGGGGAACAAAGGCAAGCCCTCAGACATCCTAATGCTTTCAAGAGGAGATCTGGAAACCCTGTTCTGTACACCCCCGTGTGCCTTGAGAGAAACACTGCTGCTCCTCACCCATCTCTTTGCTGTCCGGTTGGTTTTGGGAGCTGATTTATTTTACTCTTGTTTGCTAGGGAGGGTTTCCTTCGGTCTGATTCACAGCACCATCTCGTGGCACGAGTTGGGATGTCACAAACAGGATTTCCTATTTCTCACCATTATTCTTCCACCATCAGTTGGGGCTGAAGCTGAGGGTGTGCACATTTCTGGGGGTCTGAGCTGAAGGGGTACACAATAATGCCAATAATAAGTGTCTAAAAGCTCAGATCTCAGTAGAGGGAAAATGGAAGAGTGCTCTGCTCTGACTCCCCACCCCACACAGTTCTGAAGTGTAAAAAGCACAGTGAATCTGACCAGAACACAAAATTCCTGGGTAAGAAATGAATGAAACCCACCCTGAGCTGCAGATTGGCCTGAACAAAACACAGCAAGTTTTCCCTATACGGATATAAGACCTGTTGGCATCCCTGCCCAACGCATCATTGGTGCCTGCAAACATGCAACAGTTTTGGAGAGCTCCTTATCAGCCCATCACAGCCACCTGTGAGCTGGGACCATCGCTCTCCAGAGCCTGTTTTAATTATCAGCTGCACTTAATGGGCTTCAGAGTGCAGATCCACACTCTGTGGCTCCTGACATTTCACCTTGGCAAAGAAAGCAGGAATGAACATACAGAAGATCTGGCTCTGCACCCAGCCCCTGTGGCACCCACTTGAGAAGCAGAACTGACCCAGAAGGGCATGGAGATGTTGGTGGGCATCCAGCTGAAAGAATTCAGAGGTGTTGTGGCTGCTATGTGCTCATCCTGGAGCACACACATGATGCTGGTGGGCGCCAGCACAGAGAGCACCAGGAGGAACCCAGGGTCACCCGCTCCCTGGCAATGGGCATCTGGCTTACCTGGGTAAAGTGGAGGCACAGAGGTGCCTGGAGCTGCTCTCTGGTCCTTGCTCTTGTCCTCCTGCAGCACGCACACTGCCCTTCAGTGGAGGAGACTGCATCTCCACCATGGTGCATCAGAGCCAAGGGCTCATCACCACACCAGGGTTTCACTTGGTGGGCCAGAGCCAAGCAGCAGGCAGGCAAGGGCAGCCTCTGGCAGCAGGTGGAGTGGAACATGGGGACATCCCCGAACAGTCCCTGTCACCCCAGCATGCAGCATGGCCGGAGCACGCAGCCAGGCCACATCTTACCTGGAGCATCACCCCTGCGTCCTACCCACCCTATGGGGCAGCTGTGCACAGAAACCTGGCCCCAAGCACCCCTTCACCGTGGGTGCTGTCACCGAGCAGGACCTGCCCTCAGAAGCACTTGTGGTCTTGGGGTCGGTCCTCCTGCACCCTGGCTGCAGCGCAGCGCTCAGGGCGCTCAGGAAGAAGACAGACATCCTCACAGCCCCATTTCTGCGCTTCCACACTCAGTGTGGCTGGAAGCAATGCTACAACCACCCATAACACCACGACCAGAGCCCTGCTGGGCCGCCAGGGAGGTTTATTTGTGATGGAACAGAGCCACGACAAAGCTGAGGTGCAGGAAGCTTTCCCCGTGGCGGCTCTGGACGACGAGCAGCTGCGTGCTGCCGCCTCCTCTAAACCTTCAGAGTCCTTCCAAGCACAGCTGTGCCCCTGAGCTTCAGTCAGGACGGGGGTCCGGCGGCCTCAGTCACTGCCGACCACATCGGGGTTGCGCAGCCGCCCCAGCATCTCGCTCAGCATTTGGTTGCAGAGGGCCGAGTAGGGGTTGAGCAGCACCAACTGCTGCCGTGCGAAGGCGCTGCCAAGCCGTGCCGCCTGTTGGAAGTCCCGCCGGGCGTCGTCCTCACGGCCCTGCAGCCGATGGATCAGCCCACGCTGCACCAGGCTTTGGCACACGGCTCGGCCGCAGCCCCGGCCCAGGCGGACGGCGGCATCCAGGTCCCGCAGAGCGCCTGGATGGGGCGAGAGGCGGCGGGGGGCTGTGGGGCGGCCTGGGGCCACGCCGGTCACCCGGTGCCACGTTCCTTACCTGCCACGTCGCCCTTGAGGCGCAGTGCCTGTGCCCGGTTGTTGTAGGCCGAGGCGCGCTCGGGCAGCAGGCGGATGGCCTCGCTGAACCGCTCCAGGGCTGCGCTCACATCTCCGGATTCGGCAGCAGAAACGCCCTGCAGCTCCAGGTCCCTCACCTGCTCCAGCAGCTCCGGAGCAAAGGCCTCCTCCTCTGTGTACGGCGGAAACGTCCCTCGTCCCAACACCCGCTGACACCCAGCCCCGGGGAAGCAGAAGGAGCCCTGGGCGCTCAGTGCAGGCGGAGCCCCTTCCACCCCCCGAAGGGAAGGATCCAGCGGGAATCCGAAGCCGCGTCTGCCTCACCTTCCTGCTGAACGTCCTCATCCTCATCCAGCCCGGGGATGTCACCAAAGGGAGTGCTGGGGTTGAAGATGGTCTGCAGCACGGCTCTGTCGTTGGCGGTGGCCATGGCGCAGTGAGGGCAGGAGGGCACCGGGCGGGCTGTTAACGTTCACCCATCGCCTCCTATCCCAGCCCAGCTGCAGCTCCTCCGCCCACCAACACGGCCGAGTCCCACATCTCCCCCAGCACGGCCCTGCGGGGCTCTGTGAGAAGGGATCCCTGCAACCATCGGCCCCCTGTGGGATGGGAAATTCCATCACCGACACCCGGCGCGGCTCCGGCCTCAGAACAAACCACCAGCAGCCCTCTGCAGCAATAAACTTGACATGTTTATTAATTAAACTATCACTTAAATAAAAAAAAGTGCATAGAAAATAAACATGTTTAAAAACTCCTTTTTTTGTTGTTGTTTTTTTCGTTGTTTTTTTTCCTTTTTTTTTCTTTTTTTTTTACAACTATGTACACTTTTTATTTTTTTACATTCAGTCTTTTGCAGAGCTTTCAGCAATTTATTTTTTTTTTATTTTTTTTTTTTTAATTAACTATTAAAGTATTTCCTTCTTCCCTGTGCCAGGGAGTTAACACTGATGTACTTTAGACACGTTGTTTTTTTTTTTTTTAACCAAAAGAAAACCAGAAGCTCGGAAGAACACAAAAAAATAAAATAAAGGTTTGTTATACATGATAAGTTGTCAAGAAATGTAATCCTAGAACATAACTTGGCGGATTTTTTTTCTTTTTTTTTTTTTCTTTTTTTTTCTTTTTTTTTTTCTTTTTTTTTTTTTTTAATTGAAACAATTATTCACCTACCTGTATTTACTAAAGAGACTGTTAAGTTCAATAAAAGAAACACCACAAGTATAGATCTCGGTTGATAGACAAAGCTACTGTACCTTGTTCAAAAGATACCAGGAAAGCACAGAGCACATTGTTTTTCTCTATATGCAGGTGGTACCCCAACATTCATTACCAAAAAGAAAGGAAAAAAAGGAAAAAACCAAGTTGTACAAGTACTGACTGGTAACAATAAAGGGCAGGAAAGCCCCCGGGCTGCCCGTTCCCATCGCCCAGCCCTCATCCAGGCACCCACCTGGAAACGCACAGCCTGGGCTGTTCCTGCCTCTGTTAGCAACTGTAACACAATCCTTATCTATAGTGTTAAGAGAATTAAAAGCCATGGACCGATACTGAACTAGGCTTCATTACACGGTGCATTACTATATTAGTTCCTATATATATCGTATTTATAGTTATTAAAAAAAACTTGCAGGTGTTGAGTGTGGACCAGTAGCATGGGTTTGAATGGCATGATTCTGCACAAAGACCATCTCGCTGAAGAACCTGGTATTGCTTGGAAATGAAAGAAGGAACTATTAACAGAAAGATACCCAGCCCTTTGCAATGACCCGCTTTTCCTTTACAAAAAAGAAAAAAAAAGAAAAAGAAAAAAGAAAAAAAGAAAAAAAAAAGAAAGAAAAAAAGAAAAAACCCAAAAGTCGGTTTGTACAAATAAAAATAAACGCCCTAAGGTTCCATTTTGTAGTATTTTTCAGATATCATGATCTGTGTCAGTCCTTATAAAATATACATTCATATACTGGGAAGCTGTGCTGTGCTCACCGTCAGGGCAGGGCACGCCGCAGCACCTCGTGGTGCCTGATGGAAAACACGCAGCAGCTGCCAAGGCTTCTCCCTGCCTTCCTTCCAAGCACCCACGCTGGGCTATGGGAGCGGGTCGGGGCCCTGCCCAGCAGCACAGCTCCCCTTCTCTGGGTACAGACAGTTTCACTGGCCACGGCGGTGCCGCCACGGCGGCCGCCACAGGTATAGCAGCAAAGCGAACAGCGAGCCGGGTCTAAAGGACCCATTCTGCTCGGCCGGTCCTCACAGGAGGAGATTTCCTGGTGCTCAGCTCCTGGGGGGGTCCCACGGCTCTCCTCCCCACCCCTCTCTTCCAGCATTTCCTATAGGAGCGGTGTTGGGGCTCCGACTGCACAGCGCGGCCATGAGGGACCGGGCTGAGCTGTGCAACTTGCACACCGTTCTTGGGTTTAACCAAGCACTGCTGTCCAAAACAGAGAATAAGGACAAAGAGCAGCCGTGTCTGTGGATGCAGGGCCAAGATCCCCCCCAGACGTGCTGTTTGGCCTTCTCAAGGTATGTGCGTTCCCAAACTGTCAGTGCATCAAATCATTTCAGTAACAAATGCAGCTTCGATTGGATTCTTCTTTAAACAGTTATTACCAAATAATAATCACACAGTGCAATAAAGAAAGGAAACCAGCAGTTCCTGACCCTGTGAGAGCTGTATTTCATTCCCAGGTCAGAGGAAGAGGTCGTGGGGCCTGAAGAGCACAGATAACGGAGTGTGAGCTCACGACCACTGGGGGTATCGCTCAGTTCCCTACCAGCTGCTGATGCTGTTTCAGAGCAGCCTTTCCATTTGCCAGCTCGCCTACCCACAGGTCCAGCTTAGAAAAGCAAGGGTGCTTCAAGGATTTACTACTGCAAGGAAATACTACTCTGTGTTTGGTTTGGGGATGAGGAGTGCAGGTCGGGGTGCGAGCCCCGTGCTGCCCGGGTGGCAGGTCTGGGGCCCTATTGCTTCGCTAGATTTCCACAGGACTGCGTTTCCGTGTCTGCAAAGATGTGGGTTTACCCAGAGCAGAAAGGCAGGGCCTTCCCTTGGGGAAGCTGCTCTGGACAGAAAGGGATGCTGAGAGCCCACAGGTGCCACAAGGCTGGGCCAGCAGAGCGCCTCGCCGCCCCCAGGGCTGTGACACCCAACTCCCCACGCTTCAGGGTGAGAAGAGTCACACTTCCCACTGAAATGCTCATTCTGAACACCAGGCAAAAGGGGTGAAGCTATTTACGGTCAGTTCTCTCTCTTTTTTTTCCTCTTTTTTCCTTAAATACACACAGGATACTGGTGTGTGGCAAGGCAGAATCATGCCTCCCGCCTGGGGGCACAAGCAGTTGTTCAGAGTTCCCAACAACTCCTCCAAAGCCAGGCAATTTTCCCTCCTGCCCCCATCTTGACAAGAAAATCAAAGATTAAGGTCCAGCCAAACCTCACAGAAACAGTTACCGAAGTCAAAAAGGCAGAACAAGATTAAAAAATAAAAATAAAGTGTACCCCTCTCTCTGGAGAAAGGATCAGACTGTGTCCAGCCAGATATTTCCTATAACCGTCCTATGAAAATAAAAAAATTATTAAAAACAGATTCTTTTAAATTAGGATAATACCACTGTTTAAAAAGCCTCGTCATAAGTGCTTTTCCCTATGAAGTGCTTCTCATAGAAAAATATACAAAATATATTTACATTTATAAAACCTTAAATACTAAACTGTAAACAGAACAGAGTAAAATCCAATGTCTCAATTTGTTAGGCTTGGGGCTTTTTCTTTCGTTCTTTTTTCTTTTTTTTTTTTCTTTTTTTTTTTTTTTTTTTTTTTTTTTAATTTTTGGAGGCGTGGAGCAGACCCAAAAGGGAGGAGCATTGACTTGAACCAGGACAACAGTGTCTTTTGATTCACTTCAACTAAGTTTGACTCTTCAGCTACCGTGATTTTCAACCGTGCCAATCGCCAATTTGTTTCCTGTGCATTTTTAAGTGCTGCACGGAGTCCACGAGGCTGGTTAGTGTTTGGCCTTGCATCTTCAGTGAATCTACACTCCATTTTGGTGCCTCTTCCTGTGCCTTTCGTGGAAGATTACGAAACGACGTGCTGACTGTAGGTCAGACAGGCACGTGCCTACAGAAGCCACTTGTTTGTCTCCCTGGGATGCTGTTCAGTGGGGCTCCACACAAATCTCCCCTCCCAGTTCCTGCTCTACAGCCAACAGCAGCAGCAGCTCCCACCACTGCTTCCTTCCCTGGGGAGCAGTCCCACGGTGGCAGGGGAGCCCTTCGGTCCCTAGGTCAAAGGAGAAAGGCAGCCTCCAAAGGCAGAAGCATGGGAAAAGACTGCTTCCCTCCTTTATAGCAGGGGGAGGGTGCTGCTGAAAGAAAGCCTTTGCTCACAAAGATTTACAGCTCTGTAACCAGTTGGCACAAGCCCTTTCTCTGCTAAGGAATGCCAGGAATTCCCTTTACACTCCAGCTGGAATTTCAGAGTGAAACACTATCCAAATCCTTCTCAGTTTACTTATGGCTGCTGTATGACCCTCTCCCCCATTTAGTCTTCCTAGATTCAAGCAGATAAGCCGGACCCATACGGCACAGCAGCCACCTACATCACACAGTACGCCAACCAACTCACAGATAGTGTTTTGGAGATGCATAACACAAGGAACCACAGACACTCACAAAGTTCTCAGAGTAGCTGGTTGGTGGGGTACAGTTTCTCTCCCTAGGAGAAAAGCGCAGTCACGTACTGTGCTATGGGAACTTATGACACAGCAACCGAACAAAACGAGAGCTCCACATTCACCTCTTTGAGCCAAGAGAGGTCAAAGGGATGGATCTGCGATCAGTCCTCTATACTTGGGTCCGGGTCTGCCTTCCCTCCCCACTCCCACTCATTAGCCCCGTTCTGAGAAACAAATTCTGGGGGGGGGTTGGGGTGGGAAAGAGAATAGCAAAAACATAATCACATTGAGGATCTTCTCCAGTCGCCCGTGTCTTTCGTAAGGGTAAGTGTGCGCATGCAAGACATGAAGATGTGGACTCTGACAGAGAAACACAGCCGCCAGTTGGGTCCCTGAGCCCAGCCGATCTTCATTCCTGCCTCTGTCCTCTCCCCTCCCCTCGTGAATGGCAGGGTAGGGGTTCACTGTTAGCTTTGGTTCGCCCCACGCCCTTTAGGGCTCACTTGCAGCTCGTGGAAGTTCTTAGTTTAAAAACTTCCTGCACTTCTTGGCGCCGCAGTTACAGGGCAGTTTGTTGCTGGCGTCTTCAATGGGGAACTTGTAGTCGTACGTGAGTTCTTCCCCCCTGTAGATTTTGCGCATGGCGAAGATGACAATGTGCTTCTGGCCATCGATGTTGATGACCCGAGAGTAGCAGTTGGGCTCACAGGAGTGATTGATGAAGCGGGCTGCATTCCCATGCATGGTGGCATCCACCACTTCAGAGTCGTCAATGCGGAACATGTAGCAACCGATCCCCTACACACAGAGAACAGAAAGACAATTATGCCAGGGAAGTCAAGAGGTAGCTGCTCTGATGGACAGTTTTGCTTAATTACTGCAATGCTAAGAGTCAAGTCATTAAGAAGATCTACAACCCTGCTTGAATTATTTCAACCCCTTTGCTCTTTGGAGCTGCAAGGTGAGACCACACCGATATGTTTCCCTGCCCATGGGAGGAAATGACCCTAGAGCTCCAGCTGGTAAATATGCAGAGAATTCTGTAATCCCAAATCATGATGTTTCAAATGCAGTTTTCACATGCTCTATGCCTGTCCTACCTTCAGGGCCACTTCTTAGTTCTCCCAAACTCCTCTCCCTACACAGTAATCTCACCAGTCATGTCTCACAATGATTTATTTCATTTTATATACATCACTACCTTGCACTGGAAACTGTTTTAGGTCACTAATACAAATGCTAAAAGCATTTGAGAACTCTAAATATTCTGTGATTATACTTGTCCTGGCTTTGTTTAGACAAAATGCTTCTCTCAAGAATGACAAAGGCTTCATGAAACAACTGCAATTTGTAGCAGGGAGGTTACTACACAACAAAGAAGTTTTAATTTAGAGCAGAGTGATCAGCTTCTTGATTTTGTTTGAGAGTTCTGGTTTACACACTTCTTTATGCTGTGAATCCTCAAGCTCTGATCTCACCTGTGACACCTCCTCTGGCACAGAGTAGATCTTTAACTGTTTAAGATTCTCTAACTCACCACACCATAAAAATCAACTTCATTTTCCCTCCATTCTCTGCACATGAGAAGCACTACTCTGGCCCTAGAACTTGAAACTTCAGCACACGTTTTTGCCAGCGTTACAAATAACTTTAATCCCAAAGCCTCGTTAGTAACCAAGTTCTCTGTCTGCTCTGTTTCCTTGGATGACTGAATGGGAAAGGGGCTTATAATGCTTTTTAAGAAGTTCTATGAAAGCCCTTAACTCACCTTACTGTCATAGTACTTCTCTCGTTTGTCAGTGAGGATGGAGCGAATGACATTGCCCGAATATTCAATCACCATCTCACCTGCATCAATGTTCCTTTTGCAGAACAGGCCCCGGCCATGGATGGGAGACCTAGAAAACCAACAGGGTGAGAGAATATTCAAACAATACAAGTGAAACTCAAAAATGTTGCACCAGCACTGCAGAAAACAAATTTCATGATAGGGACCACAGTAGCATTGTTACACTTCTACAACGTGATGCCAGTGAGAACAACAGTAGGTCTCTCCTAATGCCTTAGCTGTCAGCAAGGTTTTCAGTTTTTACCTTCCTCTGTCCCAGACATCAAGTTTAGAGTGTCAGAACAAAACCACACCTGTAGACACCGACTGCCTCCTTGGAAGTCTTCTTCAAGTGTCGGAATCGCATGGGCATTGGCAGGTCCATACTTGTTGCCCTCCTAGAAGGAAGAGACACCACTAAATGATGACATCCATGAGAGCCCATGTCATGTATTATCTGGGATAGTTTCCAAGACACAAACATTCAACCACTGTGGCACCGCAGCCCGCTGAGAACACCATCAAAATTCAGTGTGATATAAATGTACACACACACACACACTCACACACAAAATGCAGAGCTGTTTCTTAATTCTGTATCTTAACTCAAACGAATTTATAACTGCTAACGAGCAATCTTTTCTAAAAGTTCAATGCAAATAATTTCTTTCCTCCTCAAAGTTATCATCAAAATGTCTCGTGTCAGCAGGAAAAAGAAATGTGGAAAAGACAACTGGTCTGGCTGACCACCTTCAGCTGGTGTAGGACTGTAGGAATCTCCCTTGTTTTTCTAGGGCTTGGTAGCTTTGAAGTCTTAAGCACTACCTCAAAAAATAACGTGTAACTAAACCTGATCTCTTAGTTCTAACACCACAGCATTATTTTCCCCCCTTTAAACCTTTAAATCCTACCGCATACCGGGCTGATTTCAGTTGTACTTCCTCCTCTTCCTCATCATTTGGATTGTATTCTGGTGGCTGTCGGTGTTTAGACGCCAAGAAATTAAACATATCAAATGCAGATTTCCTGTAATTTAACAAAGGAAGTCTGTGTTACTAACTAAAATTAATGCAAACATTTGGTTGGCAGAACAGCTTGGCATGTTTACTGTTTTACACCTTCCCCAGTCTGTCCTCTTTCACAGCTTTCTATGCATCAGGATAACACACAATAGCTTCTGAGAACTGTGAATAAAGGCACCAGCCAGGGAAGTTTTTTTAAACAAAGAAACACATAACAAAAGGTGCAGACAAAGAAGATGCAATATAACTGATTTACCGGAGAAAGTTGCTTACGTTTACTTATAAACTGAGAGCTCTCAGCACTCTCAAGATTTTTTGCTTGTGTCCTTGTTAACCTTAACAAAAACAAAGCTCACACTTGCCTCAGGTGGACTTCAGCCCTAGCAGAGCCATGTGGATTCAGAGGAGGTTCGTTGGCCTCCTCTGGTTTATGAAATCTGAACTTGTAGTTGTGGCAGTGCTTTGCTCCATAAAGTTGCTCAATCAGAAACACAACAGTATCGTGGATAATCCCCAGCATCCTCAAACCATTCACACCTGGAACAGGAAACAGGGCACACGAATGACAAAAATGATCAAGCATATTGGGAATGGGAGGATACAGCAGCCCATTAAATAAAACTTGTGCTAGCCTGAAATTTTCCCAGCAGCACAGTATTAACTAGCTCACTCCAGGTAAGTAATTTTAATCAATTCATTAGGAGAATTTATTTTCCATTAAAAAAACAGCAGCTCAACTGAAATTTTTAAGGCAGTCCTAAGACCTGTTTGCTCTTATACGTTCAATAGCACATTAAAAATGATGGTGGCACTGGCCATTACCTGCAAATGATAGCTGTTTCAGGCGGGCATTGGAACGGGCTTCTTGAACTTTGTCAGTCAGTGACTTCCAGGCATCTGCAATTACACAAACAGAAAACAAAACTGTGAAGAATATCCAAGCACTGGGCACTGAGGAGTGCTGTAACAACAGCCTTGCTGTCAGTTTTGGCACACTGCATCAGATTTCCATCAGTACCATCAGCAGACTTTTATGTACATGTGCAGTACGCTGTTTTCCTATAAAATGTTCATATTTAAATAAAATAAACTGAGAACACGAAGCTTTCATTCCATCTATGGACTATAAATTCTCCAAAATTCACTGTGGCAGAAAGGGAAATGAGTTTCTTCAGTAACTGGTCTGTAGGACAAGTCTAGATGTCATACTGTCTGAGCTGTGCTATTCTTTACAACACATGGTTCAAAACCATTGGTCAATGGATAAAACAAAATGGGATAGTGACATATTATATTTTTCAATAGAAACCACGTATTGTTAGAAACTAGGACTGTTCTGGTAAATTAGGAGAAGTTGTTTCTCATTTAAAGACCCGTGAAAATGAATAACGCTCTCAGAAGTCATAATTTTACTTCTGGCAGGAAAAGTCAAAACCAGTATAACAATAAAAGCACAGCTCTCACCTTCAATGCTTTCTGCACAGATCTGAAAGCCGTCATCACTTGAGATCTCAAAAACCAAACCTTTCTTGGGTTTCTTCTCACCAAGACACTCTTTCCTCTTTTGTTCTTGCTGCAGCCAAAACATAAGCGGGGAGCTGAAAGTGCTCTCTTCTTCCTCGAAAGCTTTTGAGCCTAGGAAAGACAAAAGCCAGTATGAAGGTGGAAATTAAGCAGAAAGAAGCTTTTTTCCCACATCTGAATCAATTACTTATATTTAGTGGTCAAATGGCAAGTCTGTAATGTGTTTAAGAAGAACCTACAAAACTCAAATTACAATTGCACTCACGTAAGGACTCACAGAAATTCACCAACATTCACATCTTGGTGAAGAAACAAAATCTATTCATTCCGAAGCTGTTTTAACAACAGATGACATTAGTAGCTTCTAAACAGCTATTACAGGAGAACCAGGTTTCCACAAGTCATGATTTGCAGTAATGACAAAGAGCAGAAAGACTATTATTTTATATGTGAGAACTACTCACGCTACTGCAATTGTATGTAAGTGACACTGGACTGGGAAGATATGAAAGACAACAGTCTGCATTTCCAGATTTACTTTGAAACACTCACAAAAGGGCTTGGAGCTCTCATATCTGGCAGTCAGATTAAAATATACTTTCTAAGAATCGAGATTTCAAAGAGATTTTACTCAAAGGAAAAAATTCTAGATAGTACTGTAGTGAGAGTGTAAAATCTCAAGTACTGAAATTCCCACAAGCTAAGAATAGAAACAACTATTTGAGCAGATTTTATTAATAGTGAACAAACCTTTCCTCCCTTCAAGGCATGAATAACAAGACTATTAGCTCTGAGATTTTTTTCTGTGAGAACAAGAGAGACAAATTAGAACAACAAGGTACTAATTTCCCAGTCATGGAGAGCCCCAAGACCTGGTGCACGTCAAGAAGCAACATACCTGCATTTTCTTGCTCATTTGTTGAGGTCTTTGTTGACTGAGATTCTGGGAGAACTGCCGTTTGCCTTTGGAAGGAAGGGAGTGAAAATGAAGAATACTTAATAACCATTTTACTACACCTGAAACCATTGCTAAATGTGTTTTACGTAAGCTCATCTGGAAATGAACAGGAGGATTTTATTCAGTAGCATTTATCTTTGTGGTGTCGATCAGTCAGTAGATAGCAGACTAATTTAACAGAACCTGTGATCTGTTGTTCTTATTAGTCCTGCTCTGTAATAAGGTGTATGCTAACACATGGTCTGCTCATGTAAGTAATGCATTTCCCACAGCTATATTAAAAGAAATAAAAATAATAATTAAAAAGAAACGTGACTGCTCATTCCAGACTGAAAACTTACAAGATAAATTTGTTAGCAATGACTCCTTGCATTCTCCAGACAATTATTTATTTTTTTTAAGATCAGGCCACCAAAACCTGATGCAAAGGTGTGCTTCATGCTTACCCTGTAGACTGGCCACACTGTGTTTGTGATGGCTGATCTGTGCTTGCTGCATCCTGCACATCTGTCTTCACAGCAGGAGTCCTGGAAGAAGAAGAGTTAGGAACATTCAAACTACCTTCCAAATCATGCATGCTACAAATGAGACTGGAAGGCAGTAACAGATCTACTGGGAGTTCCAACAAGTGATTCAGCAGTTCAGCAAAACTACAAGAGGAGTAACAACAGCTGCTCCTATGATACGAGAAAACAGATCACATTCCCAGCACTGCATAGGATTCAAGATGTGCACTTGAAGAGGAAGGAGAAGCATTAAGTTTGGCTGCAAGAGGAACAATTCTGAGCAATCACAGGCAATGCACTCAGGGGTCAAGTGATGTACAGTGGAACGTTGACACAATCACAGCAAATATTTACGGACTGAAACAAATTGGCAAGTAATCAACAACACACATGCAATAAAAGCTATGTTAAGAGGTTAAGCTGTCTAAAGAGTTCTGAATCAGCTGTTTAAGAACCAGACTTATTTCAGAACACTGAGATGATCAAGTAATCACAAAAGTCACGTCCAGTGTTTCTCAGTTACCGAAATGCTGATGTTCTTTAGCACCAGCAATTATTTGGGACCAACCTCTGATGTAGCTAGAACTGAAAATAAGGGGTGCAGTCCTTAATTTGTCAGAGGTGCCAACCGTGAATAGAAGTCCTCCTAACCCTGATCCTCAAAGGCTCAGGTTTCTCAGCCTTCCCTTTCCAGAGGTAAAGGTTCTAAGAACATCTTTAGAAATCTGCTTTCCAAAGCCAAGTGAGGTCTTACATTAGAAACATTAGATAACAATCTAATAGATACATTAGATATCAATCAAAAAGGCAAATCTGCTACAGAAACAGGTGCAACATTCTCTCTCAATCTGTTGCAAAATCTCACAGGTGAGCAAAGCAAGCACTTCTCTTACCGTGCAGCTGAGACCTGGGGTGCAGCAGTGGTCCCTCTGTCAGGAACATGTGCTTCAGAGGAACCGGTCCACATGTGAGAAGTTTTGTGCTTCTTTCCATTCCCTTTCTCTAAAGACGGCTGAATGCGTTTGATTTTCGGTTTCATTTTCGATGAGCCAAGCACAGAGCTACTTGCAGACTGCTGACCAGATGACGGGGAGCCTCCAGGAGATGCTGAACTGGCATGCATCACAGATGAGGAAACCTTGTTTTGTTCCAGTCTGGTACTATTGGGAACATCAACCAGCTGTGAAAAGCTTGACAGCTGAGCTGTTGCTGAAGCTGCACCAAGGTCCAGCTGTGAGGAAGCAATCCCAGTTTTGCTGGCCAAGAGTTGCGTCATATGCTGGAGCTGATAAGAGCCTTCTGGGTCAGTAGATGACTGGGCAACTGTCATGCTCATACTCTGAGCTGAAGGCAGAACACAGATGCTTGATGCAGCTGTCATTGCTGCTGTAGACGGAGTTTGTGACGTTCCCAGTTGTGAAAACATCCCAGAAGCTGGTGGTAAAGTCATGTGCTGCTCCTGAAGACCAAGGCTTTGCTGACTAGCTTTGATCAAGAGGTTGCTTATGGAACCAAGGTCCCCTAATAATCCAGGGCTAGTTAATGTTACTGAGCTTTGTCCCAAAACATGGCTGGGAACTGAGCCACCGGTAGTAGGGGCTGCTGTGGCCTGCATGGACACCACGTTCAGTACCGAGGAACTTGATGCTAGCCCTGACACAGGCCCAGTTGGAAGGTGACCAGCATCTGGCCCAATAACACTAGGAGATGTGCCAACTGCACTAGCAGTCCCACTTTGGGGGAGCAAAGAGGTTTGCTCAAAATACATTACTCCAGACTTGGACCTTTTGATAATATTGGGGACGGTTCTGTGGGATGTTGAATTTGCAATGGTTCCCAAATCCAATGGGTGGTTGGAAATTTGGGAAGGAGCAAAATTAATTAAAGTCATGTTTGAGACCATATCAGGAGGAGCTATTGCAGAAGGGGTTCCAGAGGGAGCCAGTTTCTTATTCTTCCTTGACTGCAGTCGAGATATTGGCCGTTTCTTGCTCAGGGCCGCAGCTGGTGTTGAAGCAGTGGTACCAAGATCAGTCCTCTGATTAGCTTCAGACACTAACAGCTGAGGATCAGGGGGTGGCTGCACACCAATAAGGAGACCTGGCGAAGGACTGCCAATATTTGGTGGGAAGCCAGTCTGAGTGGCTGTGGAGAAGGGATGTATATGCTGGTGATGGGACATGGGCAACAATCCTTTACTCGTGGGAGGATATAAGGACTGAGATGAGGGCAAGCTTGGATTTAATCCTGTGGTCAGTGTCAGCCCACTCCCTACAGGCCCCAGCACTGAGGCATTCGTCTCCATTACGCTCTGTGCTGAACTAACAGAAGGTGTCAACTGTATCTTTTGAGTAACGCCATTGGGAAGCGTTTGGAGGACGTAGAGTGGCTGCATATTCTGATTGACTACGAGAAGCTTTTCTGCAGCTGGCTTGAGGTGGGGTGGTGTTGTCTGCACTGCAGCATTAGAAATCTGAGAGGCGCCGGGACTATCCGTGGAATTGGGAACGTACTTCTGGTTCTGCAGGGGAACGGTGGGTGACACGGGCACTTGGATACCTGGAGTCCCACTGTTCCTAGTTAAATCCTGGTTGCTGCCATGTCCTTGCTCTACCGGGCCACAGGGTGGGCTGGCTATATGCTCTGCATCGATGTGACCCTGGATGAAGTGGTCAGGAGTCATGTGCCCTTCAGGGCTCGGGTCTACTCCTGGACTCAGAAGAGCTGCATCGCCCTCGCTAGAGGTGGATTTTTCTGTGACTGTAACTCTTTTTTCCCCAGATTCCGTGGAGGGCAAGGCAAGCATTGACCTCTCTCCTGAAGAGGACAGCGAAGACTCTGAAATGACGGCAAGTCTGTTGTGATTCTGACTGGGCACCGTTGGGCTGCGAGTAGTCAGAACAGAGAGATCAGAAGGAAGTTCCAGTGGTAATTCAAATTGCTCCTCTGCTGATATGGACGAAGAAACACTGCTATCCACTGGCTCAGTTGTTGGCAGCTGTTGAGAAAACACTTCAAACAGACCCATGTCTTTGCCCCGGTTGCTATCAAGGCCTAAACCTTCTCCAAGTGTTAGAAGTTCAGATGATGAGGACTCTGGACTTTCTCCTAAAGCCTGCATGGACGGCGTGTTCTTCAGTACAAAATCCATGATGTCTGACGGGAGGATGTTTCCACAGTCATCGCTGTTGTTATTGTCAGAGTCAGATTTCAGAAGTTCTGTGTTAAAAGTATCCAGCAAGTTCTTATCAGAAGGTGTGCTTGCATGAGCCCTACGGCCCGTTTCCAAAGAGCTCAGCTGAGCTTCCAGAGAATCCTGACCTTGTGTTTTAACCCTGCTCACGGGATGGCAATTATCCATCTTTGGATCAGTTTTGTGGACAGCAGGGCTTTTTGTGACCTGTACTTTCTCCCCACTTTCTTCAGTTCTATCCAGCTTTAAGTTTTCCGTTCCATTTTCTTTACCACTCCTTTTAGTTACTTGATTTACTTTTCTAGTTGTGGCTGTGACACTTGTATCACTTTCAGTCCCATCATCTACACCATCTAACTGGGAGATTTTTGGAAGATCACACTGCTCTTCCTCCCTGAATAAGTTATGGGATGCAAGCCTCTCCTCAGTGTTAGAGGAAACCACTGTTCTAGTGAAATTATAGTAGTACAAGTCATCCTCATCTGACGTGCTTAAATCATCCGCACCATCCACCTGTCCTTCTGCAGACCGCTTCCCTCGCTTCTTCCCTGTTGAGTTACTGTAGAATGGAATGTCTTCCTCTCCATAAGACCTCACACCATACAGAGGAGTCAGTCCAAAGAACATATTAGACCTGGCCCGAGCGCTTCTCCGTGGATACCTCCGCTTGTATGAGCCTTCTTCTTGAGCTTTAGTCCCATCCTGAAGCATCAAGTTGTTATCTTGAACAGGCAAGTTTTCATATGCATTATTTTGAGATTCCTGTGTTGGTGCTTTATTTGGACTTCCTTGAACTACAGAGTTATCTTCTGGGCTTTCAGAATTTGAGGAGGGCTCTGCTGAAGAGGCAAGCTCTGTCCCTGCAGGCTGAGGTTCAGCATCACCTTCCTGCTGTGCAGCTTTAGACTGGCCTTCGCTTTCCATCTTGAGAGGAGTCAGAGTGACTTTGACGGTGCGTTTTCTAGGTGCCTGTGATTCCTTAGGGGCCACTTCAGGCAGCACTACAGAACTTTTAGACGACCCCTGCGAAGGTGGAGACTTCTCAACATTTTTTTCAGCAGGAATATTATTACACAACCTCTGACTAATTTGTTCAGTCACCAAACCCTGATTACCAAATTCTGATGTCAGATTTCCTTCATCACCGCCTCCTGCCTGACTTGAATCTGTAAGAGATTTCAAGGAATGCTTCTCTTTAAAACTCTCTTTCACTATCTTTTTCCCCTTCTGACGCCTGTCTCTGGTGGCAGAAACTACCTGCTCGCTTGCTGCAGGAGATCTGCTATTTACTCCTGCAGACTTCAGCATCTTTGCATCTATCTCATCAACTGAAGTAGTTTTTTCTGGCTGTACAGATTCCAAGTGCTGATCTCTGTCTTTCCTTGGGCCTCTCTGATGCAAAGATGGAAAGGATACTGTTTCTTTAGAAGAAAATGATCCTGCAGATTCTTGAAAGGTTCCTATTTTAACATTTATTTCTGTGCCTGATGAACTGTTTGGTTGAGTTGATGTTTTGGAGTTTCCTCCAGAAGAAAAACTATGAGCTGAATAATCTGGGTCCCTTGAGGTCAGCGTTTTCACCTTCTCTCCCTTTGAAGGTGCACTTTTGGCTGCCAAATCTGAACTACTAGGATGTTTTCCTTCTGTAGACTGAGATGCATCCAGCTGGTAAGTTTTAGTTCCACTTGCAGCTGCTGTCTTCTGGGAGCCTGAACTCGAAGAGCAGCTTTGAACTGGAGCACTTGTGGTACCTGAATTCACAGATCCCACAAAGTGGTCAGCAGTTTTTGTACTCTGTTCATGTTCAGAAGAGGACCCTATGCTGGAAACTGAAGACAGACTGTGTCTGGAGTAAGTATTCCCAGCTCGTGTAGGTGAAATCATCCGGAGTTTTGACTGCTGCTGTGACAATGAAGAAGTGCTATGTCTTCTAGAACCAATGCTCTTAAGTCCAGAGGATAGTAAAGGATCTCCCACTGTAACTATTTCATGGGTCATTGGGGTAGGACTTCCTGAGAAAATAAAACAAGAAGACTGTCAAGATATAGGAATCCTTCACAACCAATACATACCTAATTGTTTCAATCATATATTTCTTGACAGGTCATCTCCACTATATATATTTCAGAAGGTTCCTTCTCTCAAACCTACTGACATTTTCCACGTTCTTCAGAAACACAAAAATAAACATCACATTCTGAATGACGTCAAAAAAAGACGTCGAACCAACAGTATCTCCAAAGCAAACAAAATCAAAACAAAAATCAAAGTCAACAATGCTTGAAATACCTGCAGAGGGTAAAGGCCTAGAGCCAGGAGACCTCTGTGTGGATGGATAACTTGGTGTCCTGATCCTAAGACCCTTTGAGACCGTGGGATAATAACAGGAACTAGAGGTCTGAGAATGCATGGGACGATCTGGAGATGGTGGGTTTACAATTTCAGGTGTATTTCTGCTGTCTTTGAATAGAGTTTCTGTCATTGCATAAAAGAGAAACAACAGTGTAAGTCATCACTAAACCCTAAACGCTATGATCTGATTAAGCATATACTGCCTTCAGGTTTCACATGAGGAATCAGGGCATTTGTTAGATACAAAGTCAAAGACTACTGCTTCCTTGACATCTGATGGCTTTTTTCCCCCCAAGAACACTGTTAAATACCGGTTATCAACATGTGACCTATTGACCCGCAAATTATATGTGAACACTGACACTAGAACTCACATTTGATGTTTTAGACCATCAGAAAAATCTCAGCTCTGTAAACTAGAAAGTACTACTACAGTAATCTCTGTTTGGGTCCTGTTTACCAAGCTGCCAGTGCATTCAACATTGGAATCACAAATGGGGTTCTGGTCCAAATCAGATTTAAAAGCCAGAAAGTCCTAATTATTACCTGGCTTTCTGGTAAGGATACACTATAGCAAATACATGTAGAAAATATGTACTTTAAGAAAGTCCTTCAAACATTACCTGTAAGGGGAACTGGGCTATGGGCAATTGTTCTGTTATCATCATGTTCTACAGTGCTATTGATATCAGGTTCTACGACTGGCGGTCGGCATTCCATGATCTTGCAGGTATACACACAGCGTTTCCTGGCATCTGTTGTACTCCAGTACACCCTGGAGCACCTGGAAGATAATTCAGACATACATAGAATAATTTACTCAACAGTCAAGTAAGCCCTGGCATTATTTCACATATTCATTTTCTTGAAATTACAAAGGATAAAAGCTTTCTGGTGTAACACACAGCACAGATAGCTTAGTCACAAGATTCATTAACAGTTCATGAAAGCTGCAGCTGATTTCTACCTATGTTACCTCAGTGCTGGTTTGACTTCTGACACAGTAAAAGACACTGTCATGAAACAGCTTATACTCACTGATAGCCAATGGGAAACAACTTATCTTCACAGTCTGAGAGGTCATTCAGAATTCCTAAACAGTCTATCGTCATTGAACCTAAGCAGAGAGAGGAACAGAAAAGTTCCATGAACAAAGCTCCAGCACCAAAGATGAAACAAGCGTTCAGGAACTAGATCTTACCAATCATCATGTGGATGTTCTCCGGTTCCAAGCCACTAAGAAACTTTCTTCTCAAACTGATCCCTTCAAAATCCACAAAAACTCTCCTAAGAACTTCAAACCCATTCTCAGGAACCACCTGGAGCAAGAACCCACAGAACATCTCAGTAAGTTTAAAGGAACTACTACAAATATGCAATGCAACCTATTTTATTACGTCTTCAGTGTGGTCTTCAGTTTGCTACTTGAAGCACACAGTACCTCTTGACAAACTTCCTCATGACAGTTATATCACAAATGTGGTTTTAGCAACACTGTGGTCAGGCCCTCATTCATAAGGAACACATTCAGTGTTAACTCTTAAGAAATGTTTATAGTTACAGGCTGTCCCCACCTTCAGACAAAGCAAGTGTGAAAGATGACTCTCACCTCTCCTTTGATCAAATCACGGTGCCTCTGGCAGTAAACTTTCTTATCATCCAGAAAAACACAGTTCTTGGCTCGTGAGCACATGAAATGATAGTTACTTGTGCAGGAAGTGAGGCAGCAGCCCACTGTGGCACCTGACTTCTGGCAGAACTCGCATCTCTACAAAAGCAAAACCAAAGGTAAACATCTGTTTATTCTAAAATCAGGTAACAATAACTGTCAGCTGTTTTCCTCTGCAATGGTAGAATACATATACTCACCAGTTGCTTTCCCCTGATCACAGCCATGTGCACGTTTTTCAGAGAACCATCATCATCTTCAAATACTTCTGCTGACCATAAAGCACAGTTCACATGTGTCCACTCATTTTGGCCAATATAGAGAAGGCGTCCAGCATCCTAGGGAATGGCAAGAAACCTTTTTTTCTTTTTTCCTTCTTTCCCTCCCCTCCCCCCAAAATGTTCCACAAGACACAGCAATGCACAAAAAGCCTCGTAGGTTTCAACTGCACTGGATTTAAACTTTCCCCAACGGAAGTTTAACAAGACAGCATTACTTTCAGAGTTTAAAAGATAAATGTTAACTAGGCAGAGAAGACTGCAGCTAAGTACATGTGATATAAAAGGCAACCTTAGGAAGAAAAAAAATTCTATTCTTGAAGAAATGGCAAGAGGCTTCAGTGTAAGAAATGCACACAGTTCACGTAAGTGACATGGTGAATTTCTTAATGACATGTCTAACAAACGCCACGCTACTTTCTAGGCAGCAGAACAGACAGATAAAGGTCATTTTCATTTCAAAGAAGGCATACCAAGATATGGAAAAAACAAAAACAAACCAACATCCACTACCTCACCCCTTATCTGGCCTATTCACAGTGCTACATCTGTAATACTGCTTAAGTCAGCTACTACCAAAATGGGTGCATGCCAGATACTTACATTAGCACTATCATCACCATATTTCAGGCACAAGGCACACTGCCTGTTGTCTTCTACATCCGGAGGTGGATTAAGCTCAGGACTATCTTCTCTGCTTCTGTCAGAACCTTAGCATTAAAAGAAAGAATGCTTTTCATTCTTGAAGGTCAGGAAGGACAAAATTTATCTGGAAAAACTGTCAGTAAGTGAACAGAGCAGAAAAGCCAAATAGTAGCCTAGAGTTTGAATGATCAGCTTGTAAAGCAAGAAAAAGCACGCATCTGCCTCTATGCAGCCCTCGTCTGGGGAAAGAGAGGCAGGTGAAAACATGTTTCTAGGCCAAAGTTCTATTAAAAAACATATCAATACGTAACAGTCTCTGTATGATTTCAGGTCACATGGGTCTCCACAATTCCTCAGTCACTAATTCCACCCTCTCTACAACAAGAGGGCTCAAAGTGAAGCACTTTGGGTTTGGGGCTAACAGTGCTGCAATCTGTTTTCTTACCAGAGATAGGTGGTGTAGGAGGATGTAGAGGAGTAGGTGAATCCGGCTCTCCAGGTCCTTTGGGTTTTGGAGCTGGAATGATTTTCTTCATCAGAGGAGGCTGTTCAGTGTGGTTGTTCTCTTCACGCTCCTGCCACTGAGCATAATTATGGTCAAGCGAAGGAGGGAGCACTGCATTTGGCAACATACCACTGCTGAAGACACAAGGAGCCAGCTGTTAGACCTGGCTGCACCAGATGAACTTCTGCACTGCTTATGAACACTACAGACATACAACACACTGTAACAACTCATTTAATTACCTTCATTCTACACATGCTCTCACAAAGGCTATGATCTATCACTTAAAATTTAAAGTCTGTGATGTAGCTGTGTTTCTTCGGAGGATAACAGATGAAGAAGGGTCAACATGAGATGAGGGAGAGGAGAGATAAGAAAGGAGAGGACTGACAAGCCAACACACAACATACTTATTTCTAAGTAACACTTTTGATTTCTCTGCTTCAGAACAGTGACGTGTATACAAAACCTGGAAATGTGACTACTTCTTAAAAAAAAACAAACCAATAACATCATAATTATCATAAAAAGCCAACCTCACAAACAGGCTCTCTTAATACTTCTTGCTTGGACAGCTGGCAAACCACATATAGTGTCACAGTCAGACACAGAACAACTACTTACTTGCTTGTTACTTTATTTGGCTCCCAAAATCTGGACTTCTTTACACTAAACCATGGAAAAACACGTTCCATTTGCTGAAAGAAAACAACATTCCATTGAAATGTTATCCAAGGTACCTAGAAACTCAAAGAAATTTAGCCAAGATCTACTATAAATGCACAATCAGTGAGATTTCATTAACATTAACAAGTCTGACAAGTTATTATTTTGTTCTTAGAAATGTGCATGATGGACACTTTGGATTCCAACAGCTACAAACAGTGTGAAACAAAGGAGATTTCAAAATAACTGTAGTCCCACTCACCCGAATAAAGAAGGACTTGACCATGCTATTGGCTTTTTTAATTTCTGGCTGCCCTCCATCGGAATTAATTGCTGCTTGAATTATCTTCACAATATCATCACTAAAATCCAGCTGCAAGAAAAGCACAGCATTGTTTTATTACCAAGATTGTCTCCTGTACAGCTTCATCATCCATTAGCTTTTAAGGCATCCAGGTGACAAAAGGACTGAACCAGAACATAGACTCCTGCAAGAAATTTGGCTGTAAAGAAACAAGCAGCTCTGTGTATTTGCAAACTGGCTAGCAGAATGGCTGCACAAACCAACCTGTCATTTTTCCCCTTTTTTCTTTAACCAGGACCTGGCTGCTGACACACTTTACATCTACTACATGGGTTACCTCACAAGCATTTGGCCAAAATCTGGCAACAGCACGTTTGCAGTGGGACTTCCTAACACACGTTCCTCCTCAAGAACAGCTATGCAGGAGGAAGAAAGTATTTCCATTTTTTTAAATTGATTTAGTCTATATTTTAAACAACAATACTTGAAGAGATCACACCTCCAAAACATGAGTTTATTAGCTTCCAGTTGACTACTGTCAGTGTTACTTCGCTGGGCTTTTTGTTAGAATCTGCAGATAAAGGATGCCCTACCCTGTTTCCATGAACATAAATAACTAAGAGCAAAAGCAGTTTAACCCAGTATCACTGCTGGTTAAAGAGAGGCACACAACAGTGTAAATTATATTCTCTGGGCCAACACTAACACGAGTGCCAGACAGAATTATTTTTAGCAGTATATTAGCCTGTTTCCTCGTTCATAAAGAAAAGGCTTAAGCATGCTCAGTTATAAATACCATGGGTCATTAAGCAGTTCATAGAACCTATTATTAGAATGGAGCACTAGAACTCTGACATACCACAGAAATGTAACCTCCTTGATCCATTTTTCTTTTCACTCCTTCCATATCCAGAGGTTGCTGCTCCTCTTGTTTACTGACTTCTGTTAGGACAGGAGGATCAGGGCCTTCTGGAGAGCTTCTCGATGGGATACTCTCCTCTGTCTCAGGATTTAAATCAGGTGGTTTTGCTGCCTGTCAATATCAAGAAACAGACAGTTATTGGCTACTGAAGTGCGGATGCTACCCACGATGTACTCCCTTGCACATTCATAAGCACAGAGATTCTCGTTAACATGAAAGAGACTCAAGTTTGGAATTCCTGTCCAGAACAGAAGGACAAAAATAACAACTTTCTGCTGTTGATCTGTAAGGCATACAGCAGGGCAGCGATCAGCCACAAGGATCAAACTCATTTTTTCAAGAGTCTCATTTCTGATTACATTTCAGCCTTCAGCTTACCTGTCTGTAACGCAGCAAGTGACTGGTGGTTCTAGAATTCAATAGGGCTGTTAAAACCTGTTTTAAAGAAACCTGCAACTCCTTTTCCAGTGCAAGACGCCATTCCGCAGGGTGCTGTTCTGTACAGTTAATGCAGGTGTATGCTACACTCTCAGGCAAGTTAGAGAGTATCTCATACATTTCATCTGGAGACAAAAAAAAATAAATAAATAACAACTTGAACTAATTTAGTCAAGGATGGATGTGGGGAAAAGCCTTACTCTGCATACAGCACCTACTGTTTACATCAGATGCCTTTCATGTAACTAAAGCATCTTGTGTAACTCATTCATACTGCATTTCAAGTCAGTCGTAAGCTTTCAGGTTATCACTGATATTAGGTATTTCTCAAGCAGATCACAAGCGAGAGTGCTAATGCAACACTCAAGGAGAAAGACCAAAGCGATCCCATTTTGGACTTGTCTGCAGCTGCCTCACGTTCTTAGGGGCTGAGGAGAGAAGAATTTGCCTTACCAGAAAGGTTTTCACATTTGGAGTGTACCCAGCGGTCACATTTCCCACACTGCATCATCTTACTCTCATAGTCATCATCATCGTAGCATTTGTCACAGAGGGGACAAAAATTCCCTGCAAGCAAAAAATGAGATATATGTTTTCAATCAGAAATTCAACAGTCACATGCACCTTACAGACTAGATGGTTACTCACTAGTGTGCTAAGAAAGAACCTCTCTGAAACTCCCACTGGTAAGCTGCCAATACAATTACATCTACTTTTACAACACTGAAGACAACGGCCACAAAAACAACCTGCTTGAAAGATCAGTTATCCTTTCTTGTGGGTTTGTTGTTTTTTTCAGGGAGGGGAGGCATGTGGGGCAGTGAGACTAACGAAGGCCTAAGTGAATCAGCTTTACAGAGTAGAATGAAAATGACAAGGATGAACACAAAGGCAAGAATGTAGAAGGGATACTCAAGATTTCTCCCTGGAGTGATCCCTCCTAGATTCAAAGGTCTCATAACTAACACAAGAACAAACTGTCATCTTACAATAGGAAATCTGCTGCTTTTAAATCAAGAGACCTTTAAAATGCCTTTTTCCTCACGAGCTACTTGAAGCCCTGAACCAGCAGGTCTGTAATAACCACCTTCTATGGTACAGCACTTAATTTTTAAAGTCTCAAACTCTCCCAGTATTGCAGTAGTGACTTTTGTTATGCACTGTGAAACCCATGAACACAGCTTTCAAACTGTCCTCTGCTTCTTGGCCCTGACACCAGGTTTCACAGGTTTGTACCAGTGACAAGCTCACCAGGCCTTCATTTTAACTAACACTGACACCTTCTCATTAGAAACAGAGCATCTGAGAAGGTACTTACCATGAACAATTACAACTTTACGTACCTTTAGCAAAGAGTTTGGCACAATCATGACACAGTGAGAAGTCATGAGACCACTGAGCATCCCACCCTTTGCCTGGCGTTGTGGATCCACAGCTCTTGCAGCGAACACATTTGGTACATATCTGGAAGAAGGATGTATTTGTTATTTGTTTCTATCCAGGGGCTTTCGTTCTTTTGTTCTACTGATAAATTTAATGGTTTGCTTAGTAAATGAAAGCTGAAAGCTTACACGACAGAACAACGAGATTCAAATACCAGAACTTCCACTACTAAAAAAAGAGCTCCCTCCCTTTATGGTAAGATGGCGCTGATACGAGAAAAGGAAAAATAAAAAATAAATACAAAACCTTAAAAAAAATACGTTTCATATTTGCACTTCAGAAAATATCACCTCTTCCTTCACATAAGAAGGCCTACATAGCTGTAGCATTTCTTCTGACTTAAAATACAACACTGTATTTTATCAGTTTTCCTACTTTGAATACATTGTAGTAGAAAGCGCGTAAAAACAATCAGTTCCAAACGCACTCGTAGGCAAAGCTTTAGCACTAAGTCTGTTAATGACATAACCACTTCCATGCTTTACAACTTCTTCCACCTTTTGAGACTACAATCAGAAGAATTATCCCAACTGAGAAAGGTGTAAAACCCTCAAAATCCTTCTCATACAAACCCCACCTGCTTTAGCAGCAACCCACCTCAGTGAGAAACCTATCCTCAAAAAGTATCTTCCAATGCAACAGGTGCCCTTCCACAAACTGCTAAGTGAATGCATTGGAACAAAACATCCGCGGCGCTTTGGCCCACAGTATTATCATCAGTTAACAAGGGAACTGCCCAAAGAAGAAATCTGAAAAAACCTCACCCAAACTTTCTTTTTCTTGGTGGGTTTGGTTGGGTAGTTTGGGCCCAGGCACTCGGGGTGATAGCTGTTTCGGCACTTGTTACATTCCAGCAGCTGCTACAAGAATAATGGGAGAAAGTATTGGAACAAAGACACTAGAAAGAATGCAAAATCCTGGACATTTTCATTTTACATTTAATCTCCTACTCAGAGCAATAGGAGGAAGCTGCATCTAAGAGACCTGTGCTAAGTCCACAACCACAGGAGGCTGCACACACACAGCCTGCGCTCCACCGCCTGCTGTCCCGGTTCCCAGCTGAGGGTTAGAGAGCAGAACTCGAGGAGCAGCACGGGGAAAGCTGGCTGGGTTGCCCGGAGGTCGGGGGTACCTTGGTGGCCTGGTGCTGTCTCCCACACACGTGGCAGAACTTGCAGCGACGGCAGCACCAGTTTTCCAGCTGGTCCTCCAGGGGCCGCTCGCTCTCCTCTAAGCAGAACTTGTGGAAAGGCTCACAACAGACCTGACAATACACAAACTGCAAGGGGGGAGAGGGAGGTTTTAGCAAGTCAAATGCTTTTCTGAATTCCCGCTCGCACTCCAAACTACTTTGAATTCTGCTTTACAACTAACAGAACAAGGCCATCTATCGGTATATCTCACTGGGGAAATGGTGTGTGTACTTGGGAGCACCTAAATATATGCCTGCCTACCTAGATTATGCATCTAGCAGCAAACAGGAGTCTGATACCTTTTGTCTACATGTTCTGAGCGTTGGGAAAGGCCTATAGGCCTCTTCAGGACTTCCCTCCCTCGCTGCAACACAAGCCACCACAAGTGAAGACACATTAAGCAGAGAAGGAAGGGACACACGGAGCAAAGAGACATTCTTCCCTCTGTTTAGCTTAGAGGGGTCATTGGAAAGCTCTAAGTATCCTCTGCAAGGCTGGACATCCTAAAAAAGAATAGTCCTTGGGGCACAAACACTGCAGGCTCCAACAGGACAGAAGAATGGTTCACCTGAGCAGCCTGACAGAGAAGGGGATTGGCTCCACGTGCCACTGGACCTTTGTAATCTTCAAATACACTGATGTTCACATGCAGAACTTAACCCCATTTCCCTCACGTACTGTTGGCTAATCGCACTCGAGCATTTTCCAGTGCTAGCATCACCTTCCCAGGATGGCTGAAAACTCTGAGAAGACATCTATCTTTTCCTGGAAATGCATTTACCAAAATTTAAACCTAAATTCAGCTGTTTATGCAGCACCAGAATCTTGCCAGTCACGTTTCAGCAATGATCTGCAGCTCTTTGGAGACAGAGGCACGCCAGGGAAGGTCAGCACTGCCTAACACCGCTTCAGAACTACTGAGCAGACGTTTTAATTTCAAGAAAAAGCAAACTCCCTGCTTTACCTCAGCTGTGGGATCCCAAATTACATTTTAGAAGAGATGCAGGGGCTCTTGAAAATGTCATTCCTTATGGCTGACAGCGTTCACGTATAAGCTAAGCACCACAGAACTCCTCAAAGACAATTCAAATGCTTTTCACTTCAGTATCTTAGGACAAAGTTTAGCAAGGACAGATTTAAAGGCATTATTTGAATTTCTTCGGGATTACGGTTGTTATACGTTCTTTTTTTTTTCTTTTTGGTAACAACATGGTGCTGTAATTAAGTCATCAACAGCAGAACACAATGCTTTACCTCCACATGTCCACTGCTGGCACAGAGAAAACACACCACCCTGGGAGTAATAGGTACCGAGGTCACGATGCCTAACCCACCCATCTCCCAAACATTCTCCACTTCACAGTCCTCCTGAAAGTACAAAAGGATACATCACCATGCAGAATAAGGCAATACAACATCAGTACAAAGTGCTCACATTGCTGCTTTATGCACTGCGCCTTCAATAAAGCCTTCTAAAACAGAAATCATTTTAACTTCTACCTTGGTCTACTTTATAGTGAGTATTGGAATAATCACAGCCCAGCACTCCTCCTGCCAAGAGAGCTCAATCAAACACTAACCTTCCCTCTCCAGAAAGCAAGCCTAAAAAGCATGAGAAAGTTCTTCACAATTGCTTATCACTAAAAACAAAATTTCACAATAGTTAAACTTTATTAAAAATCCACGTTTGTATCGAAACACTTACGAGATCTCACTATAATCTCCATTATTAACACTTATATAAATGACTGAAAAAATATTAGGAAAATATTGATTTTTATTATTTCAACATCGCTGTTCAAAATAGTACATGATTTATCAGTTTAAACCCCCAGATATCCCCAAAATACTGTGAATTACAAATTACTAACATTTTCCCCAAATCTTGTTGACCCAAGGTAAGGTTTTATAGTTCCATCTTAATGGAATCAATCTTCATAAACCTCAAATTCTTGCTCATCCTCACATTGAAAGTTAAGGTTTAAAGCTTTAAGTCTTCATCCAGTACTCTAATTATAAGAAAAAAAAAAAAAAAAAGCATAACAAACTTCTAAGAATTAACCGAGTCAGGAAGGTTCCTATTTACAGTTCTCTCTGATTAGGACCAGACACACAAACTCAGAAGTCACTGTCAGCATTCTTGAGGGACTCTACTTCCAAGTGTTTAGAGTCAGCTAATATTCAAATACTTAAAACATATTGTCCTCTACCTTGAAATCCACTCGGATTCTGTGGACTCCATCTGTAGGTGGCTTTTGCTTGGAACTGCTCCCATTAGTCAAAGTGCTGAGCAAATTCAGCGTGCTGTTTTCTGGCTTGCTTATAGGAGGGGGCTTTTCCTAGTCAAGTAAAGGAGCCTGCATTAATCCCAACCTCAGACATCAAAACTTCAACAGTAATTTAACACTGTACATGATTTATGTACCAGAAAAACAACAACAACAAAAAAACAATTCATAACATGACAGAATTAACATGTGTATCAAAGTTGCCATAAAGTAACCATTCTGCAATCCATTTTGAAAGCATTCCATGAACAACTGCATTTCTAATTCAATTTATTGCATCTCCCCCTACCATCAGGCTATTCTCTCTGATTAGTGTTATTTTTTTACTTTGTTCCAGTGGGGCAACTCTTGGTATAATTACGACCAACACATTTCTCTCTCAGATTTAAGACAACCTAATGTTCACCCCACGACACACAAGTCTCAGTAAAAATTCACACCTAAGCTGAACTATGGGCATATGCCAGATAAGTTGGTGTCCACATACTGGCACGAGGTAAAGCCTAACATTTGTACAATTTGCTCAAACTCACAAGAAATGACACGTTTCTCATTGACAAGACTGAAAACTTCCTCCTCAAATACCACAAAAGATCCTGAGTAGCACCAGGAATCAAGTTAGATCGGTCTGAAATCAGCATTCAAAGGAAAAGGAGCAGAACTGAATTCCTACAGGTATTTCAAGTACACAGAAATCTGCAGAAGGGTTAAAGTAATACAGATTTACTTTCTAGACAGACAGATGGATGTTCTCAAAATTTCTTGACTGTGTACAAAAAACAGTATTCACCTTTTCTTTTGGTTTCTGTTTCACAGGGAAAGTTGGACGGGGAGCAATTTTTTTCTGTTTGTTTTGTTCTGTGCCTATAGGAAGGGGGGAAAAATTATGAGTATTTCAAGTAACTAACAGGCACCTGTAGAGAAGGGAAAAAAAACAACAACCATACAATGAGATGAATTTTAGACCTCAATTTTTCCACCATCTTTGCGACTGTACATCACCAGCTACAACTGGGCCAATCTGCAAGGCATGGCCAGTCGAACTTGCTCTGCTAAAACTCTGAAGTGTTCCAGGTGCAAAGCAACAGAAGTCCTGGAGCTGCCTTTTTGGTCACTGTCCACGCCGGTCTGTACTACGTGCAACACTAGGCCATGTTTTTGTAGCAAGACATGACACTCCTGTTGTTTCACATTCAGACTGTCAGCAAACTTAACGGTATTGAAAATATACTTCAAGATTGCCAAGACTAGATGACTAAAAATCACATTAAAGGTGGTCACTTATCTTCCCATCCCAATAAATTATGCAGTTCAATAAAAAGAAGCCAGTTCTAAGCAAAATTCCCAAAATAATTTGCTTTAATTTCACCAGATCATAAAGCATTTATCAGTCTTAAAATCCAGCAGATTTTAGCAGCATTAATACTGTTACTTAACATGATTCACGATTCAAACATATTGAAGATAAACAGTCCCATTTACCTATTTCTGGCTGTGGAGGCTGCTTTTTCTTAGGCTCAGAAGTAGTAACTTTTGGTGCTTCCTTTTTCAAAGGTCCTGAGCTCGGTGGCTGAGATGGAGGGAGCTGCACTGGCTGGGCTGTTTGTTTGCCAGTCTTTCTGGTACCAGATGCAGGGGTCTGTTTGGGCTCTGGTGGGGGAGCAGAGGAATTCCCATCCTCATGCTTCTCCTCCACAGGCTTACGAGCAGGCTCGCTGCTCTTCTTTACAGCACTGTCTTCTCTTGGTACAACAGCTGGAGGAGTTGGTTTCTGTCCAGAGTCCAGTTGGTTCTTCCCAGAATGACTTTCTTTCTTTTCATTTGTCTTGGATTTCTTCTCTTTCTTTTTTGCAGCTAGAAAGAAAAAAAAAAACCAAGAGTAAAGTAACACATATAAAATCATGCAACTTCAGATGACTCAGCGCATTTAAAAAACTTTATTTTGAGGGAGTTCAGCATCCTGACCACCGTGACAATAACATGCAAACCTCCAGAGGTCCAGTGCCAAGGATGCAGGGATTTAACAAAATCATATAACATACATACAGCTCACTTAAGGCTTATGTCAGAGATGAGGATGTGCCAAGGGATTTATCAGTCCTCATATCACTTAGGAACAAAGAACCAAACCTCTGAGAACTGGCTGAGCTTAAGTGCTGAGGGAAGGCTCATCAGCTGCCAGCAGCTGTTCTTACAAAAAGGAGGAGAAACTACAAGTCTAAGCTGAAAAAGATAACTGCTGTCTGTTTATAGTTGTTAGCTGTATTCACATCTCTCCTCCAACTTTTACAGGACCCCAATAAAACAGCCAGGTTCCCTGTTAGCATTTGCTTTCATACTGAACTTCTATAGCTGTGTGCAGTCACAATGAGAGCAAAGAGCAAAATTTAAGGTATGAAAATTTCTCTCATCCTGCACTTGAGCCAAACCTCTCAGCCTACCTTTAGCTTGCTTCTGGAGATATGCTTTTGAAGGCATCCACTGTAGATTCTGACACTTTCTCATTCTACAAAGAAAGAACAAGTCACCCAATCAGAAATTAGAAGAAAAATGCAGACATTAGGAAGGCATTCTGTAAACATCCAACATGATGAAAAAAAACCCAACAAACAAAAAAACTCATTATCAATGCATCCACCAAATTTCTCCAAACTGTTCTCTCCTTCTTCAGAAACATTTAAAACAATCTAATTTTCCTGTATTTTCTTTTTCCCCCCTACACTTACAACACAATTTTGAAGATAATAAAACTCTGCTTCACTGGTAAATACCCCATCAAATCCATTTCTTAGAAACTGGCATTTGAGTAGTATCAGAATACTTCTAAGAACTCTAAAACAACATCAAACACTCACCAGTAGGTTTTTTGTAACCCAAACAGGCCATTTCAGATTTAAAAATATATATATTCTGTTCCCATGAAGTGGGACTGAAGTGTGACCAAATATTTTTTAAAGTGTTCAGTTCCTGTTTTCCTCATATCTAATGCATGTTGTCTTCTAAATATTGAGCAACAGACTGTATTTCTGTCTTCGTTGTTGTAGTAAAGTCAGCGGTTTTGAAAGCCAGCCCAAGGCAAGAGCAAAGCTGCTAGGAGTTGGATTACTTATGTTCAGAAGTCTGCTGACTGTTTTCACACAGATGAGCACTCCACAGCAATTCTCAGAGCTGCACTTTATAAATAGCTTTTGTATCACAACAATCTTTCTGATACCACTTCATTTGCTGCCTTTTCAGACAGATTATCTAGTCTGGAAAAATCAATTTGATAGAGCAATTAAAAAAGCAAAAGGTTTAGGCTAAGTTATATGTATAAAACGATGGGAAAACTAAGTAAGGGAGTTATTTCTTAATGATATCCACAGACTTCCTTGTTATATGAAGTGTATATTCATGAGATAAACTTCATTTGGGAAAAAGCGGCTCTCCATAAACGCCTTCTGGGAGAACAAGAGGTAAAATATATATGCATATATCACCATTCTTGCAATAATAACCTTTCACTCAGAGGGTGGTGAGGCACTGGAACGGGTTGCCCAAGGAGGTCGTGGATGCTCCATCCCTGGAGGCATTCAAGGCCAGGCTGGATGTGGCTCTAGGCAGCCTGGTTTAGTGGCTGACAACTCTGCTTGTGGCAGGGGGTTGAAACCAGATGATCATTGTGGTCCTTTTTAACCCAGGCCACTCTACGATTCTATGAATAAACCATACTGCTGAATGAAAGTCACTGGTCTCATTTCAAATGGCTCTCAGTGCTACTATAACCATTTCTTCAAAGTAGGGAGAATAAATTGGAAGTGAACTTCAGAAAAAGACCTCATGAAAAGCATGCCTTCAATCAGGATCAACACTCCTAAATTAAACTGCGTTTAATTCCCTGTAGAGATCCAGCCTCAGCTCAGGCCAAATTCATCCAAAGCCTACACAACAGGACTAAAAGGCTGTTGTTTCTCGTCCCATAGTGTGGGTGTGCTTATCCTGCTCCATACAGAGATTAACCAAGCAGTTTCTCAAACACTCAGACTTACTTGCAGCACTGCTTCTTTATATTCCGCCCACCAAACTTGGGTTTGTCCAGACAGTTAGTGCAGACACCACAATCCTCTGGAACCTGACAGCCTGAGCACTGCCCACAGCGCCTTGAGCGTCGGCCCTTCTTCACTGGAGGCTCTTGCTGTGCCTTGTTTCTCGTTACCGGCTTAATTGGTTTGATAGGTGGAGCAAGAGGTTCAGCCTCTTCAGAGCCAGCTATTGATGATTTGTCTGTGAGAAAGAAAGTTTTGTGAATTCACGGAAGTGAAATAATCTTTGAAGTATTTGATGAGCTCATGGAACCTACTCTATTAAATCTAAGTTCACCTGCAGAGCCACATAAGGGGCGTGTGTGACCATGGATGTATATATACAGACGTACACACGTGGTACGTACACACACACTGCTCTCAGCAGACCTCAAGTGCAGCACATAACAGATTTTTATAGAAACTAACAATGGTTAAAAGGATTAACCTTGTCTTAGTGGCATTTTAACACGGAGCTCAGATCTGCTTAACATACTACCCCTTATTAATTGCTCAAAGATCTCATTCTCACAGGTTCAGACATGGCTGTATTTATTACAAATGTAAAGATGCCATTAACCCAACTAGTCAACGAAAGCAGACTTTCCATGAATCCACAAGTGAAAATTGGAAGCCTTACCATCATTCCCCATGGAAGACAGTATCTTCTCTCGCTCTTCCCACGGTAAGGCACTCAGAGTGGGCATGTCATCAGGAAACACCGCTCGCTTACGGCCCAGGGCAACAGCTGCTCTCCTGCAAACATGCTTTATTCGTGGTCCTCGGACTGACGTTTCTGATGAATCGCTCTCTTGTCCCTGGATTTCAAGATATGAAAATAGATAAGTGTTCCTAAGAAAGGTACAAAAGTGGAACTGTGACACATGCAATGGAAACTTCTAAATAACCTAAGAAGAATTAAGAAGAATTAAACTATAGCCTAGCTTGCATTTTGTAAGAGCCGAGGTAAAAATAAAGACTCTCAGCCTTCTAAGGCTCAGATATCCAAGAGAAGAAAATTCAGAAGAACAAGAACTTTTATTTGTTTGGATTTACAAAGTTTCTACCTGCTAATAGAAAGCAAACTCACTCGTGAAGCCGTGCTACCAAAGCAATGGCATCAGAAACCCAGAGTTGACTGGAATCGGGATAAACAGACTAATGTTGGGTACTAACTGATCTGGCAGAAGACAGAAGTAAGTCAAGCTGTTTAAATCAGGCTCTTTGACAGCTTTGTAGCTGTTAGGATGAGGGCACTGTGTTTACTGAGGTGATAAATACAGCAGTTTAGTGCAATTTTCCCCAAACAATTAATTGCAAAGGTCTGGGTTTCTTCATATAAACATGCCAGGCACACACTTTTCATTCTGGGGACAAAAGATAAGCACTAGTAATTTCTAACATTAACATTCTCAGGGAAAGTAACACTTCAAATAAGGAAATATTCTGTGAAAAGGTATTGCTATCATATAACACCTACCTTTTTGATAGCTAAATAGATTGCAGGGTGGGTTTGTGGTGGGGCAAATGCAGAGAGGGAAGACAGGAAAGCAGGAGGAAGCAGTTCTCCAACCAGATGCAAAATCCCAATGGATTTTGCTTCTGCCCATAAAAGTAACAGATCAGATCATCATATGAGACAGTTACAGAAGAGAGCTCAAGATTAATTCCATCTTCAGAAAAACGACTGCAGTCTGTTAGAACCCTGTTTTTAAAAATGCACATTACCCTTGATGCTCACTTTGCCTAGATGTGTACAGAGAAACCTAATAACCAGCTCCACTGTACCATTCTCCAAAAATGCACCCAGCTCCCCCTGAGCTGAGTACACAGCAGCTTTCTCTCCCCCTCAACTTCTGCCCATGCCTTCTCATTTTTGGATCCCTTACCATCTGTTGCACTAACAGCTTCTTAGCCTGGCATGTTAATTCTTCACGCTCAGGATATGAAAGCTGCTTGTGATTGTGCAGTGAAAATTCCAAACAAGATGGACCCCAGCAAAAGAAAAATAATAATAATAAATACCTGTGCTTTTGGCTGATCTGCTTGTTTGAGGGACTTGCTCTTCTCGATCTTGTACAGCTGGGCTTTTGCTTTTTTCAGAAGACTGGCTACCCTTTTGTCAGTCATTGGCAGTTTGTCTGCTTGAGCCAACATAGAGCTGATGGAGGAAGCGGAATGTTTAACGGTGCTTGAAGCAGGAGTAGAGAGACGCAGAGCTTTTTCCTTCTCCAAAGACGGCACAGCAGGGCTGAGGTCCAGATCTGATTTGTCTAACCCCCCTCTACCTTTCTTGGATGTTTTGGTTTTGATGGCTGTTGTATCTACCAGAGCAGCAGTGGAAACATCTGCCACAGGATCTATTGCTGTAGACTTCCTCCGCCCGGCAGTTTTTTTTGCAGAAGATGATGCTGCAACATCTTCACTGACAACTTTTTCTTTGGGCATTTTACCTACAGGAAACAAAGCAGAGCTACTCTGAATTTCTGACCCTTTTCTCCTTTTCTCTTTCCTTGACTCACGTTTGTTCTCCTTCTCTCTCTCTCTGTCTTTCTCTCTGCTCTTGTCCTTCTCCACACTCTTATCAGCGTCTTTATCTTTGGACAGTTCCTCTGTTGCCCTGTCTTTGTTTCTGCCTCTCTCTGTCTGGGGACTTGTTGTGAACCAAGGAAAGAGAGGAGTAGGACTACTAGATGAGAAAGGCTCTGCTGGAGTGCTAGTCTGCTTCCTTTGTCTCTGGCTTCTTTCTGCTGATTCCCCGGACTGTGTTAGGGAATGGGAAGGAAAAGTAAAAGTTGAATTTAAGGCACTAGTGGCAAGAGAACTAACAGAAATGCTAGTTAATGAGGAAGAGACAGAAGACTGTGGGGTGAGAGTTGTCAGGTCAGAGGTACTAAGTCTCCCACTTCTGGTCCTCATGGAGTGCGAAGGAGATCTGGGTTCTGAGCGGATAGGGCTAAACACTTTTCTCTTTCGTTTCCTAGAAGAGACACCTGTTGCAGAAGTTCCCGTAGTGGTTCGACCAACGGATGAGGGCAAAGTTACAGATTCAAAGATTCTGGAGTGGGCCTCGCTTGGAGTGAATCTCGGAGCTCTCAACAGAGGACTTCTCTTGTGCATATCAAATCTTGTTCCAGAATGAAGAGAAAACAGACGTGCTGGAGCCGTAGCACCTGGCGTTGAGAAGCCAGATGCAAAGCCAACGTCCTCCGGTGTCAGCGGTGGGGGTCTAAAGTTATCAAATATTGGTTTGCGAATAAGACCCTCTTTGGCATATTTTGCTGATGAGAAGTACTGTGGTTCTGACCTGGAATGCTTCAGAGAGGTCCACCTAAACGTTGGCTCTCGTAGAATTGATTTACGTTTCTCTTGCATTGGTGCAGCAGAAGTAGGAAGAAAGGGTGAGGCTAAAGGTATGGTAGGAGGCATAAGCCAGGGAGTGTGGTCTGAGATGCCAGAAGCAGGTTGTAGTGGTGGGGGAGGAGTGAGCAGAGGGGGAGGAGGAGAGGAGGAGGACTGCTGCTGTGGCACACTTGGCAAGGCTGACAGCTTTTTAGCAGCCCTCTGGCCAAAACTTCTTTCTGTTATGGAAAACCTTCTGTTTCTCCTGTCGCCGTTATCATTCTCAGGGGACTGAGAAACGGGTAGAGGTGTGTGAACTTCTGGAGTATTACTTCGCTCCTCAGAAAGAGTCTGCATCTCCTCAGAAGCCTGAGAGTCCGTAGACGTATCGACGCTTGGGCTACTGGACCGGGAGGAGTCTGAAGACATCTGAGATGAATGCTGAGAAGCAGCACTGGATTTTTCACTGGATCCACAAGATGTAGCACTGAACCTGCTGTTTGGCGTGGATTCTAGTCGGGATATTTTGATAGGAGGGTCGTAGTCTTCATCTTCAATGAACCGCTTGGGTGTTTTAATAATCCGTGAAGAGATAGCACTTACAACTGGCATGATGAACTGCCGGATGTTTTTAAGCTGGGTTCTCCCCTTTCTGCCCTGCAATTTGGCTGCTTCTTTCTCAATCTTTTTTTGTGCCCCCTTCTTAGCCCTCTGCAAGAGTTGCTTAGCGATTGTTGCATCTGTCCTTTTTGTGGAGGGTATGATCCTAACAGGCTTAATCCTGCGTGGACTCTGTCTGACAGCAGTCTTCTCTTCCTTCGTAGGAGGCGGCGTGCCATCCTTTTCTTTACGTATCCTTTGGGGTTTCTCCAGCTGTGAATTTATGACCAAGCTCGAGGAAGTCTTTAAACGTTCAGAAGATGGCGGCCTTCCTCTCCTGCGCACAATCTGAACACTTTTCCTCCCTATTTGAAGTTTTGCCCCAGGCTTAAATTTAGATTTTAGTGGGGAGAGTTTACTAGTTCTTAATTTCTTAATTTTAGTTGCTTGCTGAAATGTAGTGGATGGTGACCTTTTGATTTTTTTCAGACTCTCTTTATCTTCTTTGCTTCCCTTCTGAATATCTGATGTGTCCTTTACTTGCGACAACTTGAACTTTACACTAGTAAGCGTTGGAGGTCTTCCTCGTCTTTTTTCCCCACTTTTCAGATCCTTCTTCTTTACTTTCTCCATGGATGTGGTTTCAGACTTGCTTGAAGGGGAACACACTGATGAAGAGTCTGACAGTACAGCTGAACTTCGGTCAGAACTGCTCCGGGGCCTCCCACGAGGTTTTCGTGGACTAGATTTAACTGAGAGGAAAGTAGAGAAAGCAGAGTACACATTAAATTTCTCTGAGTGTCAGCTCAGCATTATCCAGGTCACACAGGTATTTACTCAGTATAAAACACATAGTCTGGACAAGCTGCTAAAATACCTCTGTTCATTAACAAATAAAAAGAGCATTTTATCAATATATAGATAAAGAATTCCATCACAAAATAAATCTCTTAAAAATCTCTAAGTGAAGTAATACAAAAGAAAACAAAAACCCTGGTTTTAGCTTTGAAATACATTCAGCACTCAAGACTCCGGTTAGAATCATCAAGCAGATGTGCACAACTACATTACTCACCTCTAGCAGTGCCTCTCAATTCATACACAGTTATTCCAGTTCTGGGTCTTCACATAGCTCTCACTACATACTTCATTCTTCATGTTAAATGCCTTGTTAGCAAGGCTGTCCACAATAAAATTCACTGGCAAGGCCAAATTGAGTAGAGTATTGTGGTGAATGAGCAGAGTACTGTGGTGAGAGCAATTATTGACAAGAACCTAAAATCAAAACCACTCATTTGCTTCCAAACCCACTGTGATTTCATCCTATCTCTTGAACAGACCAAACCTAAAGACACCACAATGATAGACAGCATCCAAATCTAAACTCAATCCAAAGACCATCCAACGGCCTTTGTGGTGGATGAGATTTAAGACAAGAAGCAGGAAAGACAAGAGAAGAGCATCACAAAGGGGCACAGGAAGATAACATCCATTCCTGCGACTTGAACATACCTGTGGGGGACCGGGTGGGACTTTGTACTTTGATTTCTTCATCTGAACCAAAACCTAGGAACTGTTCATCCTGCAACAAAAAAGAGGATTGACATTTTGGAGCTTCAGCAGGGCCTTTACTTTCCTCCAGCCCCCTCTCTGAGCAGCTTCTCCCTGCTCCCACAAGAGCCACGCTCACAGCCCCAGGAAGGAAAGCACACAGTTCCGTGGCTTCTGTCAATCTCGCAGGCCTTCAGATGTAGCCCACCTCAACACTTCCACCACCCAATGGCCTCCAAGCTGAGCAACAGGCTGGACGTGACTCCAGCTGCTGACGTGGAGATGGAGCAATCCTGAAGGCATCGTCCACTCTATAACAGCACTGACACCTTGCAACAGCACTGAGCGTATGGAAAACACCACTAACCAGTATGGTTTATTTTTTATCCTGACAGTGAAAACAGAAACCAAGAAGAATCAGGAAAAAAAACACTACAACAAGTGCTGTAAGATAAGGTGCAGACAACAAACTAAGTAACACCAACACAAGGAGCATCACAACTAGCAAAAAAGCTCATGCTACAAAAAGCTGCTGAATCGTGAAATGGCCATTTTTGATACAGCAAAGCAAATCAATATTCCAATGCAATGTTCTAGGCACTCTGTTCACATTAAGTCAGGTTTCCCATGGAATATACAAATGTAAATCCTCGTGATGTGCCACCAATCTCTGTGACTGTTTTTATGCTGATCTGTGTTTCCTGGTGCAATTTCACCTCGAGCAATTATGTTCTCCATTCTTAAATTCCCTCTGCACTTACAAACAGATATGCCAGTTGCTGCTTGCTTCTTTAATCACCTGTGCAACCTGGCTGCATGCTGGAAAGTAACTTCTTGTTCTACCAGGAAGGTGCCACAGCTCTACTCGCATCCCTTTCTAACAACTCAAGTTTTCACTGAGCTCTGAGAGAGGAAGTATTTGAAAAATAGCATGCTGAAAGGACAAAGGTGCAATACTATGGAACAGGAGACCTTCAGCAGTGCAAATCAACAACAACTGCTTAATTTAGCTCTGGGCTGGTTCAAGAGTATGTTGAAACAGTGCTTTTTCCCCATCTTGTGCTTCGTATGTTAAATACCTAATTCACTTACACTCAGAAAGCCTCAACTGCTGAAACAATAGTTTAAAGAAATCAAACCACATGCCAGTAACCTGTATGACCATCCCCAGGAATAGGAAATTCATTCAGGTGTTAGAAAATGCAAACCCAAATACACCAATTCTACTTGAACAGCTGAGCTAGCCCAACCCCTGGAGGTTTCACACCCCAATAGTTTGCTAGCTGAATGGAACTTGACACATTGAGAAGCCATTCAAGCTTTCAAGAGAGAAAACATTCTAGCACACCTAATGCAATAGAGACAAACAGTGCTACAAAACTTCATAACTCGATTAAAAAAAAAAAAAAAAAGCATACCCCAAAGGCAAAAAGTGCTGTTTCTACCCGATGTATCTTGCATTGGGCAGAAGAATCCATGGCCTTTCCCTGAAAGGTATGAACTACCACTTCCCAACGTTGATTCCACGTTAACAGGAAGAGAGCCAATGCCAAGCTGTGACCCAGCAGTGCAGAGCAGCCTGGCACCCTAAGATCCAGGTGTCAGGACAAGCAGCACATGTCAGTCCATGAGGTACAGCCATAGGGAGCAGCACCAGAACAGAGCTGTTCTGGGAGACCAAAACACAGACCTCCAAAATATTGATTCCCAATCTCTCCTCTAAGCAGCGCCTTCCAAGTTCAGTCGTTGGCATTCAGCCCTGAACTTTCAATGGTTTTCAGCTTCCTTCCTTTCTTCCCTTACATATCCATTAATGTAACTGTCACTCCCACTACGATAGCTTTATATTCTTTCTTCCTTGTCCTTCTGTTTTACAAGAACAGATCACAAAAGTGATGCTCCCACGCTGTTTGCAGTGCTCTCTCTTGACAAGTCCAAGCCATTGTTAGAGCTACACCACCCATTCCCACTCCCAGGCCAGCAATGCTCCCTGCACATCCACCTGACCTGCTCTGGACTTTTTTGTTTGCACTCTGCTCACCCAAGATCTTATCTGCCTCTTCAAGCACTAAGACAGACTACGGATGGAGCTGTGGAGGATGTATGGGAAACAAGCTGACAGCTACAGGCTTTGGAGCAGAGAATGCTCTTCATAAGGGGGCTGCCGAGCTAAAGTGAGGGAAAAAATAATTAAACTCCTTGCTGAGAAGAAGGCTAACAATAACTATTAATCCTAAAGACCACTTGGTGTAAAAGACAGCAATGATTTCTTTCCATAAAGCAATTCAGTTCCAAGTCCCTCAGCTCCAATTAAACATCCCCCGGTGCTTCATTCATTTGCTGTGCAGAAACAGCGCTGAACGAGGGGAGCTCACAGCTGCAGCTCTGGACCCACAGTGCTGCTGTGTGAAAAGCACATCTCTACAGAACAGACTGCTGAAAGTAACCCCTGCAAGGTTTTTAATACCAAAAGCAACTGGAATATGTTGTCTTCAGGTCTCACACTAGCCTGTCCTACGTGGAAGTTCGTAATCCCAGCAAGTATGGTTGTGTAAATTGGGGTTTCTTCTTTATTTGGAAAAAATAAATAATGAGACTTGAAGAAAATCATGCCCCACCAAGAAAGGCTGTCACTATCTTATATTATACAAAGCCCTTGGAAACTTGCAATTAAAAATAAGCTTACTTAAAATAACAAAGGGGCAAAGGCGTTGTGTACCAGCAGTTAAAGCCTAGGACAAGAAAACAATTATTGCCATGAGGTGGCAGTTTGGCATTCAAAGATAAGTGTGGGACAGGCAGAAGCCTCACTCCTAATGGTTCTCCTGCCCAGAAGAGAATGCTGGGTTTGAAGCCCGCAGGGACTCCAGGTAACCTCTTCCACCTTTCCATGAGCTTAATGAAAAGAAATAAGGACTTGAGCCTACTTTTACTTCCCCTAAGAAGTTTGCTCACATCTGCTTCCCTGCGGTCTGACCGAGGTCAGGGCTTCCTTACAAGTGCACAGAGAGGAAAGCTGGAGAAAATTCCAGGAAACTTGCACGGTTTCTACAGAAAAATCCCCATTCCTGCTATTCTGAAAAGAAGCATCCCATAAGATATCACAAAGTTACCATCCCGCCCCAGCCATCAAAAAACGACTTGGAAATATACAACCTCTCATCAAACATACGGAGTCTGAGGCCATGAAGTAAATAGGATAAAACACAACTATCTAACAGTCCTGATTTGTGACTGCCTCCAAGTTACTGTGACTAATATGAATGCTGCTTTCTTTTCTGTTGTCTTTTTTAATTGTATTTTTCACCACTGCACACCATAATCCACAAACCAGAACCTGCATCATTTTCAAACTGACCACTGTTACATTACAAGTCCAGTAGGTTAAATAAACTCTGGCTTCAGCCCAGTACCCTGGGGATGATCATTCTCTCTTATTTCCTACTAAGCAGTCACAAGAATTGTCTACAGTGAAGAGGCTCTCCAAAAAAATAATTACTTTGGCTCCATTTGCAGAAGTAGCACGACCAATATGCCATTCAAGTTTGTTTGGTGATGTTCATGAGGGTATCGCTGACCTCCAAGTGGTCTTTCTCACAAAGTAAGAAGGAGGCCATGTAAATTAGCCAAATTAGCCATGATGGAGAAGGCTGCTAAGCAGCGCTATGCATCTGCATGGCTGTCATCCATTCGGTCAGTCCTATGGCAAAACTGAATACGGAGACAAATAAAGCAGGAAGCCTCCCTCCATTTTTTTTCCAAAGTTGTTATAAAGCATGACAGATGGAGAGTGATTAAAAACCATGACGGTTCTGCACCTGACCTCATTTACCTGAGAAAGAATAATGCAACACAAAGGTCAGTCGGGATTATAAGTAATGGGATGAGGACAGGCTCACCTGGTGGGCAAGGCTCAAAACAGCTCTGCATGCAGGGGCTGCCCCAGGTGGGCTGCACAGCTTCCCATGCACCTCCCCAGCCAACACTCAGCACACAGCCCAGGTCAGACCTCGAGGTTGTGAGCTGATGAGAGGAGTCTTGCCTCGAAGTAAGCTGGCTCTTGCAAGAACAGGAAAGTCCCAAGCACATCCCTATTTGAAGTCAACTTACCACAGCACTCTGGAGCAAAATTACTTTTCAAAGAACTTCTGACTGAAGAGGAAAATCCAGCTACAGACACAAAACTGTCCTGAAGGAACTGGTTTTCTGGTCTCTGAGTAATACCACAACCCAAACCACCACAGACCTGTCAAACTGCAGAGGTCTCTCATCGATGTTGTCAGAACCACTAAACCCAGCGATGCAGCTGATCCAGTCGGCTCTCACAAACGACTGTATCATTTAAAAGCAGAGCTATCTGAACCTTGCTTCACTTCTCTTCCTATTCACCGTGCTGGTTTTGGCCCCGGTTACGCAGCACTTCATCTTCTTGGAAAGAGAGGAGCTATTTTGAGCAGCTCATTCAGCAACATGCTTGGTAACTACAGCACTGTATCCCAGGGACTCCTTCCGAAGGAGTGAGCATCCTTAGAGGGCAGCAATGAGCAAACCCTGAGCCCAGCTCTGGGGGCACTCATGGCTTTGTGGGAGGTGGAAACCCCTGGTAATGCTGGGAGATGCTGCCCAGGTGTTACTTAGGGGCAGCCTCACTAACAAATAGAACTTATGGGTTTAATGTTATACAGAATCATAGAATGGCCTGGGTTGAAAAGGACCACAACGATCATCCAGTTTCCACCCCCCTGCTATGTGCAGGGTTGCCAACCACCAGACCAGGCTGCCCAGAGCCACATCCAGCCCAGATGGCTGAGGGTCCAGCTGCCTTTTCGCTCTAATTCAATATCCAAAAGCTGTCAATGGGAACCACGCAGGAATCCTGCTAGGACCTTGCCTCAAAACAGCCCCAGCATCCTGAAAGTAAAGTAAAACTCTCAACTATTCACCTCCCCATGACAACTTCCAAGACAACAGAAAGACCCAGCCCTGCCACTGTTTGCAGCAGTACTCTCAGCCACTAATTGCAACAACACAGCCCTGGTTAGAGCTCCAGTTTGGGAGTTCCTTGATTGTGTAGAATCACACAGAGCAACCTGCTGCAACTCACAAGGTGCACTGATCAGCACTGCCAGCTTGCTAAAAGGAAAATATGAACATCCAGTGGTAGGGGGGAACAACACAGCCAGTCTATCGCTATTTGGCCCAAACCTCAAGCAACAGGCTCACTTCTAACAGCCCACTAACAAAACACAAGCAGTTCACACATGCTGCACAGTTACGATTCCATCAGCCCAGCCTGTCCCCTACAGTCAATATGAAGAATTCTGATTCACAGTAGGAATACTTTTTAAAGCAGCTGAGAAATGCTCATTTCACTTCCAATACCACCACCGAGGGTCAGCTGTACTACTGCCTGGAGAATTTCAGCTTGCACCCAGCGAGAGAAAGGTAACAGCAGAGCCTCAGCCTGCATTTCACAGAGCAATGTCACTCTGTTCTACAATGAACACTTAGGAAGAAATGCTGAACTTTGACAACTGAGAGATGGAAAGAACTGTAGAGCTGTGGTTAAATAAAAGCAGACACAGCTCACCACGCTGCCCAGACAGACCAAAACACAGCCTGAAGTGCTTCTGACACTTCTGCACACAAAGAATTATGCTCTATAGTTGCTGTATCAAAGGATAAAAAAAAATTATCTTCAATAGCAATGACTCATCTTTCACTTCTTAAGAAATGCATGCCACCTAACGAAGCATAAAAGTATTACAAAGTATTTCAAAGACTAAATGATGCTTTCCTGCTTCACTCAGTGCAAACAGCACACCTTCCTGTCAGATCTTTTGCAGCATCTCTATAACTTCATGTCCAGGAGCTCTCTTGCTGTCAATGCACAAGGCTGAACTGTGGGCTGAATCTACAATGCTGACAGTAAAACACAAGTGAACAATTTGCAAGATGTATTCCTTTCCATCACCATCCTCAGCAGCCACCACTGCTGTAAGGAAAGGCAAGATCAGTGCTGCATGGTGATTCTCTCTACTTGCCCTTCGCCAACCAACCTTTGACTGCAAAACCATCAGCTCTAAGTAGATCAGGAGGCTATCAGGATGCCTTCCAATATATGCCAGGTGTGTTTTACTCAGCTGCTCTAATAGAAGAGGTCAAGAAGAGAGAATAATCTTCTCTGCTGAAGTGGAAAACCTTCAATGGTTTGCAACAAAACCGAACCCCTCCGCCTGAGCACTCACTCTGAGTGCAAGATAAACGTGTTTCAGTTTATTGAAACGCAGTACAAGTGAAAACTGAACAAAACACCTCGCTGCCTCATGGCAGCTCCTTGCTTCACATAAAACCTTTTTTCCATTTCAGTCTTGCTGTTTAAAAGCTGTATGAGCTGCAAGCTTTGGTGTCACAGCTGGAAGATCTGCAGCAGGCAGGCACGTTACCTTGCACATGGGCACAGCAGAAAAGCAACTGCTCGCTCTTGGAAGCCACAAGTGGTCTCCTATGCATTCAACAGGTCAGGAGGATGCTGCTTCAGCTGGGAAGCACCTGAAAGCCAGTTAAAGAGGCTGGGAGATGAACAACTGACTCAGAGTTAGCGAGCCTCCTCTCATTTCCTTCACCCGCAGTACAGTAAAAGCTGCAGCTCAGCACTTCGATTACAGTACAACAAAAGGCAGCGAGAGCTACTCCTGCAAACATCTGCCCTCTGACTTTTCCAGCACCAAGAAGCCCCCCGAGCAGTGAGCATCCCTGCTTCTTCTGAGGCTGCCCCACCTGCCCATGGGAGGAGTGACACCCCTGCATTGAAAACAGCTTCTCACGGGGAAATCCAAATTCCAGTTCTCCAAAAACCTTCACAGAACCGATACTCTGAGGGTTATGAGTACTTGCTAACGCTGACTGAACTGCGGAAACAGGGTGGTTAAAAACTGTACTCTTATTTTCACACTTCTGACAATGATTTCCTAACCCTTCAGAAAGGAAAGGAAAGCGTGAAGGAGCCCCCAGCTCTCAGGCTGCAATCTGTACAACCTTCATCTCATGCCTTTTGCTTTATATCAATAACTAGAAACAGTCCTGCCCCAACTCACAATCACTGATATCATTAACTGGAGCAGACAGAGCTCCACAGCTCTGCAGTAACAATTCAACACCAAATAGGAAGGAGAATCCCAAGGCTGACAGAACTGTCGTGCTCATGGAGGAAAGAAGCTATCAATACTTCAGCTGGGTGACACAGAAGCCACTCCTCCCCACACATGCTGTGGCACATCTCAAACCAAGGCAACCATCAGCCAGCATCGAAGGCTCTAACATTCGCTTCATAAAACATTATGATCCATGTATAATTACAGCAGCACTACTACAATCACTATCACTGCTACTATATCCCATTTCCAACCTCGAGTTTCTGCAACTTAGCTTTAACTTTTCCAGCTGATGCAGATTTATGAAGTAAACTGTCAGCATACATCCGACACACTGTCAGCTTTTATGTCCTGAAGCTTCAATTAAGCTGCAGTGATGCTGAGGGAGCCCTCAGTGACAGTTCCACCAGATATTCAACAACCACACACCACCTTCTCTTACACCACGTTTTACAGAACACAGGCAGAAAACACAAACAAATTCCCCTTATTACTTAAGTGTCATTCTCACCACACAGAAAGGTATGAGTGCCACTGCTGTCAACCAGGGAGAGCTTTGCTATGCAAAAATCCCCTCTGCCAGCTCCTGCTGTCCCAAAATCAAGTATCACAACTTTGTTCTCTTAAAGCTAAATGGTTTCAATATAACTCAATGAAAAACTGAACTCCAGCAGAAGTACTCACACAGCACCACCGAAGTATGCCATGACATTCCAGAACTGGGAGCTTTTGTATGGAAACGAAGCCCACATCCTACAAAATAGATGTCCTTAAAGACAGAAACAAGGCTTCTTCCACGTGACTTTGGTCACCTAAACACTAATTACTCGTCAAGATTTGACTTCTGATACAGAACGCAACCTCAGCTGAAGGCAGCAGCTGATGTGGAGCAGGGAGGACAAAAAGCCCCATGCTGAGTGATGCCAGCATCACCAATGGGCATAACAAGCCCAGTGAGTGGGAGCTCATGGAAGCCCCTCTCTAGAAGACAGCTGTGCCCACAGCCATGCAGGCACCAGAACCTCACCATTTCAGCACCAACACAGCCATGCTCTTCTCAAGACACCACAGGCAGCACCCAGACACTCATTGCTTAGAGGAATTAGAGCTCTTCTCACATCCTCTGCTCCTGCCACATAGAAACGTGTGCTGTGGGAGAGAAGAGTGTGTCCTAGGCTTCCTGGTGCTGTGCTCTTCACTATGACTGCAACACATAGAATAAGTCAGTGGTTAAGGATGTCTGAAGCTAAAATACTTGGAGCATCACAGAAGGAAAGGCACCTTCTTATAGGAGCAACGAAGACAACAAACCAACCTTTAAGGCACCCTGAACCGAACGCTCAAGAGCCTATAAACAGGAGGGGAGTCAACAGCAGGACAAGGGGAAATGGTTTTAAGTTGAGGGATGGAAGATGTAGGTTGGATGTCAGGGGGAAGTTCTTTAGTATGAGAATGGTGAGGTGCTGGAACAGCTGCCCAGAGAGGCTGTGGATGCCCCGTCCATCCCTGGAGGTGTTCAAGGCCAGGTTGGATGGGGCCCTGGGCAGCCTGGGCTGGTATTAAATGGGGAGGTTGGTGGCCCTGCGTGTGGTGGGGGGTTGGAGATTCATGATCCTCCTTGAGCTCCCTTCCAACCTGAGCCATTCTGTGATCCCATCATCTGCTCTCCTGGCTGTACACAAGAAAACACTGCAGTGTCAGAGCAAGAAAAAGCATCTTGGGTCTATTCCTTCTCTGCTCATGGATGGACAGACAGACCTTAGCTACAGACACCAAGTCACAAAGCACCTTCTTCATTACTTTCCATTGTTACAGAAGTTTTTAGTAGTTAAATAGAAAACAGGTCTAAGAAGAAAAACAGAATCTGAAGATCCAACAGACATTTTCCTCACCAGCTGCTGGTACCAAAAATGCCATCTTAAAGCAAAGACGCCCTAAAAGCCAAAGTGCTGAAGATTTTTCATAGATATCTTTGGCTTTTGAGATGAAAAAGTGTGCTTCAAGAGAAACACAATGAGAATTTAAAAAGAGGAAAATCCAATGCTGTTAAGAAAAAAAGAAATAAAACAAGCTGAAAAGTTTTCACGGAAGATGCAGCAACTTGTTAGCTGTGCCATTAGATCAGATGGTGAGATCACAGTTGTTTCTGTCCCTGAACCAACACTTATAAGACAGCAATTATAAATAGTAAACAGAAAATTCTGAGCAACCTGGTCTATCACAAACAGCTGAATTTACCAATATATCAACCAGCCACCTTGAGAATTGAGGTACCAGCCAAAATGGATGCTAGCAGGCAGCATGCATGCCTTCAGTAGGTGACCATTAGCACTGTCAGGCTGGCAGCATCTCCAGACTGCTTCTGAGTTTGTGACTCTGAGCCCCCACCTGGAGCAGGGAGCTCAAAGCTGCACATGACATCACCTGCCAGAAAGCCCTGAGAACAAGCCCCAAAGTGGAATGCACCCTTACACTCATTTTCATCACCTCTCAATCAGTGATGATAAAGCAAAGTAGCTGCTTTTTAACATGACAGACTCATGCACTCCACAGCTTGCCCTTAGAACCACAAACAGAACACACCTCTCAAAAAGAAAACAAGCATAAATGCCTTTTGCTGTAAAGAAACTGAAGAATTTTCCTGCCAGCCCAAGGACACAGCTAACAAGTGATGCAAAGCAAGCAACACAGAAAAGGAATGCTGCAGCCTGTAGTAAGTAACACATCCCCATCATGTCTTCCCCGCTCTGTCAATAGGTGGGTTGTTGTCAGACTCTTGCTCTGGCTGCATTAGAATGGCTTAAAAAAAAAAAAAAAAAAAAAAAAACGCAAAAAGAACAACTGAAAAAACCAAACACAGAAGCACAGCTCTTCCTTGCTACCGAGCAGCTCTCCCTGCCAGGCCCTGCTGCCCCGGGGTGCAGCTCAGCAGCCAGGTGCAGCCGGGGGCGGCAGGAGGAGGAGGAGGAGCACCGCAGGACCGGTGCCCGCGGCACCCAGGAGGGGCGGGCGCCGACATCTCCGCTTTCCGCTCCGCTCCGGCGCTCGTCCCCCGGTCCCGACAGCCGCCGCCCGTTCGCGCTCCCCCCTTAATGCCTCCTCCCGGCGATCCCGAGGGACCGGCGGCCGGAACACCTCCGAGCATCGCTCCTCCGGGGAGACGCACGGCTGCGGCCGGAGCTCCGTCCCTCCCCTCCTCCCGGTACCGCGGAGCGCGCTCCTCACCCGCCTTCTACCGCCCTTCCCGACGAAGGAGCCGCGGGAGGAGGATAATGGAGGCGGCGGCGGGGAGGACACACCGGCGGCAAGTCGCGTGCGCGGGGAGGGACCGCGCGGCGCGGAGGCGGAGGAGGGGCGGCCGCCACCCGCACCGCTCCCGCGGCGCCCCCCGCCGCCACCCCCGGCGGGCACCCGGCGGCGGGGCGCGCCCTTTGTGCGGAGCGGCGCGGCGCGGTAGGTGTGTCCGGCGGCGCGGGCCGGGGCTGCGCGGGCAGGGGGTGTGCCGGCCGCCGGGGCGGAGCGGGGATGCTGGCGGGCCGGGACCCCGCGCTCCGGGCCGCGCCGCGCCCTCCTCCCTCTCTCCCTTCCCTCCCTCCCGCCCGCCCCGCCGCCCCTCCTCACCTCTCCGCTGCCCGCCTCGGCCCCGCAGGCCGCGCGGAACCGCCGCAGGTTGATGCCGATGGCGGCCGAAACCTGGAGAGCCGCGTCGAAGCCCGGTCCCACCCCGGCCGCGGGGCCCCCGGAGCCGCCGGAGCCCGGCGCTGCCCCGCCTCCCCCGCTTCCCGCCGCCCCGCCGCCGGAGCACGGGCCGCCGCGCTCCCCGTCGCCCGCCGCCTCCGGGGCCGCCGGTTCGGCCGCTCGCAGGCTCCGCACGGCCGGCACCCGCAGCCGGGACCCCCCCAGCCCCCGGCGGCCCCATCCGCCGCTGCCGGGCCGGGCAGGGAAGCGCCACCGACCGCTGTGCGCCATCTTTACTGTGAGGCGACGAGCCAGAGAGCGGGGCCGGGCCGCACCCCGCGCCCTGCATATCTCGTCGTCGGCCCGCAAAGGTCCTGCATAAGAGTCTGAGTTATGCAGGTTGCGGGGCTCCGCCATCTCGCCGCCCCGGCACATGGGTAAGCAGCGCGCGACCGGTGCGAGCCCGGCATAACGCTGGGCGATATACAGGGTCCTGGGTAAAGGCTCCAGCGCGCCCCCTCGACCTGAATAGCGCAGTAAGCCGCCGCGGCACCCCGTCATAACCCGGAGCGCTATACAGGTGCGGGGCACCTCGCACACTAGCCCCAGAACCGGGCTGTTTCACAAGGCGGCCGTAAGCAACCCACATAACCGTAACGGCAATGCCGAGCGAGAGCGCGAGTCCTGGCTGCCCGGGACCGCGCATAAGACATAAGGCCCCCCGCGAGCCCCCTGCATAGCGCCGGGCCGTATGCGGGGCGCGGGGTTTCCGCTCGGCGCAGCCCCGGGTCGGGCGCGGGGCGCGAGCGGGCGGCCCGCAGGCGAACAGCGGGGCGGGCGGCGGCCTCGCGGGGTTCGGCGGGGGGAAGGGAGGGGACCGCGACGCGGAGGGCGGCCGCAAAGCCCTCGGGCCGGGCCGGGCTCCAGGCCCGCCGCAGGTAGGTGCCTGAGGCCCCGCCGCCCCCCCCCCGCCCCCGGCCCCGCTCTCTGCCTACCTGCCGCTCCTCGGGGTCCGGCCCGCTGTCATCGCCGCTGAGGAGCGGGTTCGGTGCCGGAGAGAGGCTGGATCCCGGCAGCCCTGATGTCACGGCGAGGCCTCACCTCCGCTCTGAGCCGTGCGGGGAGAACGGGGTTAAATTCCTACAAGTGCCGCTTTGTTCCCTTGGAAGACGGCGCTGCCCGGACACGAGCCGCAGCTGTCGGGGGAAAACGGTGTGCAGGGTGGAAATACCTGCAGGTGGGAACGAACGGGCTGTGCGGGGTGGGGGAGAGGACTTGTCATCGGGACCTCAGTGTCTATTAAAATAAGGTGGGTTCTGTCGCTCCAGGGAGCGTGAAGAGGACTGGAGCGTGGCCAAGCCTTCACCAGTCAAGTTTAACTTCGTGTTCCCAATGAAGGGAAGCGCAGCACAGGGCCCAGAGCTGCCCGGTTTGGCTGCAAGCTTTCAGCCTGGCGAAAGCGGGACAGACGAGTGGCGCTGGAGGTTGTTGCAGACTTGCCCTTCTGCAGAGCAGTCGTGCTTTTAATCACAGAACGGCCAGGGTTGGAAGGGACGTCAAGGATCATGAATCTCCAACCCCGCTGCCCCAGGCAGGGCCACCAACCTCCCCATTTAACACTAATCCCACACTTGACCTTTCTGTCACCCAGTATACTTGCTACAACCCACCTCTATGAGGCTCAACAGGTTCCCTTCACAGCTGGGTGATGGATTATGGAACTGGAATGTCCAGCAGTAGTTCATAAGGCTGTCATTCAGCAGCAGAAGAAATGAGCCCCTCCACACACATTAATCATGTGCTTATTTATGTAACAGGCTCCTCCAATACGCCAGACCCACCGTGTACAACCACACTTGGGATTCACTGCATTCCCCTGCAGCATATCTGACAGCAGTGTGAGAGAAGAGGCAGGAGAGCCCTTCCCAAGCAGCTGGAGACAGCCATGCGTTAGTTAAGTGCCATTCAGTTACTTGAAACAGAGCAATCAGCCCCAAAACACCCAGTACACACACAGATGCGCGTAGGTATTACTGAGCAAGGAAAAAGCACCCCTGCTTACGTGTGCACTCAGTGCTTACCTTCAGCCCTTTGTTAGAGTCACACCTTCAGAGGTTGGTGAAAAATAACAAAGTGTGTATCAGCAAAGTAACTAACAGCTGCACCCAACAATTTCCAGGTGTGAAAGGGCTCTTGTAGGCCCACAGATGCTCGGCTGTGCCAGGCACAGACATTTATCTCCTCAGAAGCATTTTGGGAAAAGAGAAAGCAAGGCAGTAGTTCTGGACCACAGGTTGGAAGCCCAACTCCTGATGCACTTACCTGTGGAAGCCCAAAACTTCTTTCTGCCTCATTTTCCCCATCTGTCTTGTGCAGATGATTAGCACCTTGGGCACAGGTGGTGAGAATTCCAGCAATGAAGTGTCTGGCAAACCTTGCATGAAAAGGGCTGAGACTCTAAGTGAAATAACTCCAGTGCTGTCTTCTCAGTTTGTAACCTGTGCTGTGCAGCTGCTTGCCTCACAGCTAGCTCAAGCAATCTCTCCTGTCTATGCATCCTTGGTTAGCAGTGAGAACTGTGGCCCTGCCACTGGGGAGCTGTGCTCTCTACAGGCCATCCTGTGCTGCCTGGTACCACTCTGGATCAGGAGTCAAGTGGGGAGCTGCACGAGGTCCTCCTGTGTATCTGTGCTCCCTTCAAACTGCGTTGATGCAGTCATCTGTTCCGTGGTGAATTCTGAACACCAGGCCATTGGCCTCTTGGATGGGACATGGACAGCACATGCAGATTACAAGAGAAAGTAGTGCTGCCCATCAGCATCTTGTGCTCCACTTTCTCAGAAGCACTCCCACAGCTGCTGGGTCAAGGACCCTTCTGTGCAACAGAAACGCATGGGCTGTTGGAAGCCTGCTGTGATGCCAAGCAGACAGCAGTACATGAAGCCTATAGTCCTACAGTCAATAGAAATGCAGGCACAGCACCACTCCAGTTACCAGCTCTGGACAAGTAACCAGAGTAACACTTGCACGTCTCTAATGTGCTACTTGCTGCCTGTGGCTGCTTCCTGTGCTGCCTATCCAAAGCGTCCCAGAGACCACACAAGGCTTCTTCCTGTCATGAACTGTTGGGGGAGTTGGGACTGCTGCAGACACAAAAGCCAACTGCTACAAGTGCAGCATCCCCAGAGCTGTGAGCGACATGGGGCAGCCAGGCTGGAGGGCTGAGGGTCACCAAGGAACTTAACACAAAGCCCAGGGGATCAAAGGACCACCTGAGAACAGTCCCAGGTAATACAACAACAAGAAGCAATATTGACTGGAGACAATTTTCTGAGGCAGTAAAGACAATTTAAAAAAAAACAATCAGTTAAGCCTCATCCAAACAAGACTGAAACCTTCAAAGACCTCCTTTTAAAATTAGAGAGGAGGGGATGGTGTTGCAATGCAGTTAATCTTACTAAGTTGCTATATAGATATGGCTGTACAGAATTTGTTTAAAAATAAGCAGGGTTGTGAACTTCTACACAGCTCACATTTGTAGCCATGTGTGAGTTAAGATGATGTGTACAGTACCATTCTGCTTACCTTTAAAGTCTTCCAGCACGAGTTTCACCTGAAACCAAACTGCACAGAATAATGCCATAAGACCATATAATACACACAATGCCAAGGTATCCTTTGACACCTTAAAATACTGTGGTTTCTTGCATGTTCTCACTGTCTAATGTTAAATACATTCAGAAACAAGTGAAAGCTTTTATATAGTCGGTTTGAAATTGCTTTACTTTTGCAGCACTGTAGCTTGTTGCACAGGAGATATCCAAACATCTAGCACAGAAATAATGATCAAGCAGCAGAAATGACCAAAGCCAGCTTTAATGCTGTCTCACATTTTGAGGGAGAGGCAGAGGAAAGTGAGTCACTTCACCAGCATGTGCTGCTGTGCTAAGGGGACTGCCCTTCATGCAGCTGTGTTAAAGCCATTGGTGACACTGGTGACATTGCCAGGTCAGAGACAAGCTCGCATCCCAACCACCACAAAAAGACCACAACAAGTCTACATCAGCTCCTGGCTTTATTTGTGTTACAGGCTCAGGGCCGCAGCAGCAAACGCTGCGTTACTGAGGTCGAGTCTTCAAACATTGTATCCAATCAGGCCTCGTTTGCCTATGATCTCACCAATGTAAAACCACATCAGCACCTCTGTGGCCACCAAACCGTTCCTCAGCGCTTCCTGAAAGAAAAAAAAGCCACAATTTAGAATATTTGCTCCTGCAACAGCTTCCTTTCTTGCTCTTGTAATCAAACACCATGCATGACTAGCAAAGCAGTCATCCGATTGGCAAGACAACAGTTTAAGCCAAAACCAGATGTGCAAGTTACTGTTTATCACCTTCATCCACCCCTCAACAGGTCACGCTGTTAAAATGGTTCTAAAACGTTCAATACCACATCAGCTGAGATTTTATTTTAGAAGTCATCTGCTTACACGGCTCTAAAACCATACCTGCAGGAAACAATTTAATTTCAGGGCCAAGCAATGCACCAAACAGATGACACAGCTCTGTAAGGCTGCTGGGCAAATCCATTCCCTACTCTCTCCACTTGAGCAGATAATGACAGAACCAAGGGAACACAGCACAGCTCTGGTACAGTTGTGGAAGAGTTGAAACAATGCTGAAACATTAAAACACTTTCAACTCTTGACCCATAAATGCTCTGAGCTTCAAGCCAGCTGACAGCAGCTCAGGAAAGTATGTCAAGCTAAAATGCTGGTGGTGAAACCGTGCCTTGAAAATATCACTCTGTGTGCTGATTGCCTGCGGCTCACAGGCTGCAACTGTCAGAGCCTGAAGAGACTGCAGAACTCTTCCATCCCTGAGCTTACCCAGGAAAAAACAAGCTTTTGTGTATATAATTTCTTATAAGTCTGGTACTGAACAAAACACGCTTTCAGGGTATCTGCTGAAATGCCAGCCCCAAGTTACTGAGTTCAGAACACCTACTTAACATATATTGGTTCCCATGGGGAATGGTTTCACAAAGAGCTGAAGTAGGTTTGCAGAGGACACCACTCTGTCTTCCTTTCTCAACAAATACTGATCTCAGTTGCACTACGCACTTCCTCTGTATGTGACAGCCAGCACTGTTCCTTCACAAGCTGTAAATCTTACTTACACATATTAAACATTTTTTAATTGCATTTGTGAGCATTAAAGACAATATGATGTCCTCCACAGACAAAGCTGACAACAGAAATCCTCTGTTCAGATGAGGTTGCTTAGTGTGCTGAATTAAGCAAAGGCAGCAACAGGAGGAAGGAAGCTAGTCTGAGCCAGCTTCTCTGCAGGCAGCAGGTAAAAGGCAGCAATAAAGCCTTAAAAACATAAGAGGCAATGGGATGCCTCTTCAGAAGGACTTGAAAGAAACAGAGGGAAAGGTCCACGGGTAGATGGCTGAGAAGAAATAATAATTCAAGGATTATAGCAAAGGGTCCTTTTAACAGCAAAAAGCAACACTGTGAAAATAAGCTGACCAGCAGAGAATAAAATGGTCACAATGAATAACACAAGCCTTAATGTGTCTAAGTGATTACCAGCATTATCAAAAACCTCATCTAAAATGAGGAATTCTCCTGAGCGATGGCAAATTTACCCCAGCTGACTGACTTGTTCCCTATTCAATTTGATCAGATTTTCATATTCATTGCAGCTCTGGGCTGGGGAGTGTGACACCAATAAAGACACAGCCAAACTGCAGTAGTAGATGACCTAACGTCAGGCACCGGGCAGGAAATGCAGCCTCAGCTCCTCACGGACATGCAGGCAATGAGATGGAAGCTCACTGTGCTGGGAGGCAGCACCAGAGCTGCACATCTCTGACTTGCAGCACATGAGGATTAACTAGCCAAGCAGGACACAGGTTGTCCAGCCTGAGCAGGAAGTCCTCAAGGGCAGTATGAGACAAATATGTTAAAGCTCCTATCTCCACAAGGTATTTCAGCTTAAAATACCATCCTTATAAGACACGTCCAAAGACAATTGTTGTCTTCACCTGCAGCTGAGCCTGATCAGAATTTTTCTGAACAGATCCTAAGCCTCATCACAACAAAACATCCTGGAGATTAAACACACTTTAGAATACTTGATACCAGGAACAAGAAAACAGAAAACAAGCTGAACTCCTGTTTGCTACACAGCCCTATCACACTGCTACTAACAGACACCAAGGTCAAGATCAGAAATGCCCACAAGTGACAGAAGGGCTGCAGATGCAAGGCACAAAACCCAACCCCCGGCTTTGTGAACACTCCTAATGCAAATGCAGCAGGGTAGAAGCACCAATAACTACAGATGTATGGCTGAACAGATACTGAGCCAGTCAGCCAGTCACTGCTCTGAGGGCAGATTTCAGCTGGTTGTTTTTGTGGGTTTTTTTTTGCAGTCTTGCAAGCAGCCTTGTCTAAGCAGGCAACAATTAGCAGAAGCAAAGCTCCGGACGCAATAAGGCAGGCTGCCGTGAGCAGCCCTACCTGGGATCTGTTAACCAGAACAGAAGCACAGCCTCCTATTTACATCCATCCCCACCCAGCCGTTACCTTCACCGTGAGCTGCGCCAGGCGACCGGACTGAAAGCTCCTGACCATGGCTTTCATGCTGTCGATGGCTTTGGGGATCTCACCGGGAGTCGGAGGCGCAAGCTCGACCTTGGCATAGTACCAGAAGGTGGCCAGACGAGGCTTGGAGTAGGCCACGGCAGCTACAAGGGACAAAAGGAGCGCGCAGCTGAGCCCAGCGACGGGCAGCGGGCTGCACTCACACGCGTCCCTCCCGGCCCCCGGCCCGGCGCCCTTCCCCGCCGTCGCAGCGCACGGAGAGCCGCGGCCGGACCTCCCGCCCCGTCCCACGTCGGCGCAGAGCGGCCGCCCGGCGCTCACCGCTCAGCAGCTGAGGCCCGCGGGTGCTCAGGCGCTGCACCAGCTTCTGCGCGGCCTGCGCCATGCCTCAAAGTCACCCCGCTGCCGCCGCAGGACCCCGCCTGCCCGCGGCGCCTGCCCGCAGCGCCTGCTTTTCGTGCTCCCGTCAGGCGTCTGCCGCGGGCAGCCCGCGCGGAGCCACAAGGACCCCGCACCACGCGCGCGGGGCGGGGCGCGGCGCGGCGCCCCGAAGGCCCTGGGTTCGAGACCCGCGCGGTGCCGGTGCCCTCCCCGTGCCCCCAAACGCAGCGATAAACCAGGCGAGGGACGGCGTGAAGGCAGAGAGGATTTATAGCGTTCCTCGGGAGAACGTACACAGTCTGAGCAGGGAGGCAACGAGGCTCCGGAAGAGCTCTGAAACAACAGGTGTTCTCATTCACCGACCGCTAATTGCAAGCTCCTCCGAAAGAACACGCAGCCTTGTCATCCCTCCCGGCTAAAGCAGAGGCTTTTCTGCAACTAATTTCTCCCTGCAGGAGCTCTATGAGCTGCTAGACCTTCACAGCCGACTGTACAAATATCTAAATATTGCATTTTATCACCCTTATTCCTATGTATCATCTGAAAAAGAAATCAGCTCCACAATCAGCACGTGCACGTTTGCAGAACTGCCCCCTTTCAGTCCATGCTCCCTCTGAACTTCAGAGCTGCTGCAGATGCGAAAGCATCACTTTCACAGTAAACAGGATCACATCATTTTAACAACTTGGAAGTCAACAGCAACAGAACAGAGGCTGGGGTAGCAAAGAACATTTTTGGTGTCACTGGAAAAGTAACATGGCAGTTGTTAGCCAACACAGAGAACAATTAGTATAGGGACAGGGCAATAGGACAATCAGAAGAGGCTGAAACTTCCCAAGATGCAGAGGTGAGGAAGCTACAGTGCAGCGGAAGTTCTTGGTATTAAACAATAATTCTTGAAAGGAAAGACAGAATAAGAGAGAAAAGAAGGTACTATGAGAGATTCCAGATGTGGTGCAAATACACTGGATGTATTCTTCATTCACGTGGCAAGTTTCACGGATGCTCTGGAGAAACTGCCATCACCTCTGCAAGGCATTTATCTCGCCAATGATTGCATGTCTGGGTATGGAGATCTTTGTTCTCAGTTCAGTGTGTCCTCCAGCTCCTCCTTCTGCTTTTTTCTCTCTGCAAGCCACTGCTGAATCTTTTCTTTAAGCTCCCTGTTTGGTCTAATCTGGTCCATAGTGAGTGGGCTCCGATTAAAAGGATCTGTCTGATCACTGAAAGAGAGCATTGAGGAGATTACCTTGACAGCCCATTTGCTAGGAAAAAAAAAAAAAAAAAATAAGACTGGTCAGGAAGATTGGTGCGATCTTCCTGCTGGTAAGTGAACTTACTGAGCCAACACTGAGCCCACGTGTCACTGGATATCATTAGATAAGTGAAATATATTACCTGTATACCCCACTCTATCCCAAGCTTCCCACTTGGAAAAGCACAAGTCCTTGCCCCATGAAAAGCAAATCAGTGACAAAGGAAGCTTAACATAACCAAGGTTGCACTTAAGCCTACATTTCATACCTCAGAAGGTGCCGGGCTATGGTTGATCGATCCACAGTGACACGGGATGATGGCAGGATTACTGGGTCAGACATCAGAGTGCTCATGATAGGATCCAGGAACTCATCACAAGCATCTGCATATGTCTCCTCTTCCTGCTGCTGACGGTCTGCAAGAGACTGACAGGCAAACACAGCTTTTAAAACCCCAGAGTTCCCCGTGCTGTTCCAATTCTTTCAGAAACAGGTTTGCTTTTAACAGCATCGTGACTGAAAAAACACTTCACTGGAACACACAAGTATCACAGCTGGTCAGGGCAGTGGCTGTTTAACAGAGGCACTGTTAAAACTACAAAGACATAGAACAGGCTGGGGAGCCTGATTTAGCACAAACATATTTGCCACTAGAAGCTGACAAACTCCAATAGCCAAGCCTCACTATAAGCCACCACACACTTCTCTTCTCATGCTATACGCTCATACAGCTGTAGATGCATTCAAGAACTGCATGCTAAAACTTCTAGGGGTCTGTGCCATAAAGGAGCCTTCTCAGCTGTCCAAGCATACACTTGAGATAAAGCACCATTTCCCAGAACTGCAGCTTCATGGCAAAGGTGCAGCCATAAACAGATGGAAAAGGATGGCAGTTTCCTTTCTTTTTGGCTTTTATCCTATTATCCTATCTACTTCTCACCTTGATCCTCTCAGCCAGGTTACTGAAAGCCACTATCATGTTGCCAGGCTTATTGATTTTCTTCAGAACCCTTACTGTCTGGGCAAAGAGCGTTGGTGAATAGGAACGGCCGTCCTTCGGTACTGTGGCACAGAAGTTTTCTTCATCCCTGGACCACAATTTGAAAGAAAACAAGAGCTTAAGAATTCATATTCCTCTGGCTACAAAACACACTGCTCTCAACGGCTGTGTTACCAGAGCAAGGAACTCGAGTTACATGGTATCAAGAGAAAAGCTTGACTGTTATCAAATGTTTTTCCTAGGTCCTCTCCACAGACGGGATGAATTTAACTGTGATTACGCTCAACTTCCACTCCTACTACTAGCCGCATTGGAGCTGTCTTCCCTGTGTAACCCAAGAACAGTTACAGAAGAGCACACCATGCTTCTGAAAGGCCCATTAAGGACTTCTGTTCACACAGCTCCTATGAAAACACTCCCACCCTGTGGCAAAGGAGGTCACAGGGCTCTGCTACCCCAGATGTTCACCTAACTGCAGCTGCAATTCCCATCCCAGTGCAGGTTTTGGTGTGCACATCACAGCTAGTCCCACTTTAGGCCAAATTAGGTTTCCAATTCCTTGCAAACATCATCAGTGTCCAAGAGATGACAAAAACCTGTTTATACTTAAGAGCACCCAAAGGCCATTCTTCTCCACGAGCACTTCTGACATCCCACCTCCAGCACTCCCTTGTCACATACCCAAGGTTCAGGTAGATCGTACAGATGTCAGAAACTAGCTGCTGTGGTTTGAAGTCAAACTCGCTGAAATCCTTGACTTTCAAAGCTCCCATTTTAGGGCCAACCAGGTGTTGCAGAAAATAGTTTAGCATGGAGATGATGCGTTCAGCAAGAAAGGGATGCACAAACAGGGACTTGATTTCTGGAACAGAAACCAATAGTTCCCTGAGCTTCACAGTAATCCAGTCCCTCTCTGACAATCCTTAAACCGAATCAGACCCACCCAATTCCCAGGCAATGCAGTTCTGTAGGTCTCAGCAGGCAGGATTTGCTCCTCCTACCTGATGTCAGGAAGGCCAGAGTACCGATGGTTTCGTTGGACATGATGTTGTGGAATCGAGCCAGCTGACCAAACATCTGCAGGCTGGACTCCTTCTCCCGACGAGCCTCCTGGGACAGGCTGTCCCACTCACCACGGTCCTTCTCTATCTGCTGAATTTTAATCTTACTCAGGTACTGTAAAAACACAGCAGGGAAACATATGGGAGCAGCTGTGTGAGTAAAGCAGACTAAGATGCTTTCCTTTCAACACAGAAGAGGCACATGTGTTTGATAGAGAAGCATGGAACACATCTCCTACAGCAGCCTCAGGAGAACAGGCAATAAATAGACAACAACAGCTAAGCCAGAGTGCTCCCTCATCACTGCCTGACAGCATTAGCAGGGAGATGCTAAAAACCAGAACGTCTGTAATGAATATGGATTACGTTAGGATTGCTTCTCATAGAACCTTCATTCTGTAACCTTCTGCCAGCACAGATGTAGGCAGAAAAGAAACCTTAGTGAACTAAGAAAACTGTCAGAGATGTTCAGTACAGCTTTTGAGTGCTTAGCACAGAGAGCATCCACGTTCCAAATCGTCTCCTCTGGTCAATCAATATAATGTTACCACCTCTTCCTATGGCAAATTCCACTTGAACGCATCTAGGTAACATTAACAGAAAGCATGAAGCCTCACTGCTCATCTGCCTGATCTCAGGAGGCAGAGGCAGAAAAACCAAAGCGTTTTCAAGAGTGGAATGCCATGAGTTAATTTCAAAAGCTGTAACAAGCAAGAAATAAGAGCTCACTTGTGTTATAATGCCTTTGTGTTCTCACCACCCTAGGAATCTTAATGGCAAGACCTCAGATACTGTCTGCTCCACTCTGACAGGGGCCAGTTAGGGAAAGAAAAGGTAGAGCATTTGAAAGGGTTCATAACTGCATAACTTTAATAAAACATACAATTGCTCATACAGACAAACTGTATGAAGTCTGTAGATGTTCAAAACCAGATGTGCAACATCCATGTGACCTGTCTGATCTGCCAGTCTCCATTCTGTCCCAGGTAAAAGCTCCACAAAAGCACTTTCTGGCAGCACCAAGAGGCTCTGGAAGGCATGGTGAGACTATCATCACACAACAGGGACACGAATTCAGCTGAAACTTGCCTTGTAAACCTAACAGAAAATTGCCTAGAGACAAAAGGTCCTTATTAGCCTACACCACCTGAGGAAAGGCCAAGGGGATTTGATAATCAAAAACTGCAGAACTCATTTAAAGCCTGGCTGCATCCAGATTAACAACAGGCAGATTTCCTTCTGACTCTCCATCTGGGAAGGAAAAAAGAAAGCTTTTCTGTTTCTTTTTGTTCTGATCCACTTCCCAGGATGAAGGGGTATGGAATCAAGTGCCCTTTGAGTGCTGTCCCAAACCCCATCATACTTCTGCCATAATCCCTTCTTCCATGGTGTTTGCTATACCAGACTTGATGCTTGCAAGATCATGAACCTGGCTCAGCTGAGTTTCCCAGCAAATATCTACTGCAAGGATTCATCCAAAGAGCAAAAGTATATTAATATTGTTCTGGAGATAAAAGGTCACTGCTGTAATCAGCCACCTAAAAGGGAGTAAGAACCATTTCTACACAATGCCTGCAGCATACACACAAAACCCTACCTGTATGGCTTCATCCAACAGGAAAATTGCATCATTCATGAGCAAATTAAGGAAGCGCAGGAAAAGAGGGGGATTCATTGCTTCTAGATTCTCTGAGGCATAATCAGCCAAAGCCTGCAAACAACAGGAAAACGATTACTGCTCTGACACAGTCCAAACTGCAAGACACAGTTCCATGAAGAGCTAGACAGACATGCTCACATTTACATCTTGTCTCACCTTTATGCTCTGCCGGTACGAATCCGTGCCCCACATGTATCTCAGGATGGGATACATCGGACGGCGGTAGTTGAACTTCTGCTCAAACTGATGTGGGTCACCTGGACAGAAGCGAGAGCACCACGTTTTGGCTATGGGCACAGGCAGAGATTTTTAATTCCTCTTCAATGTTTGCTCAGCACTGTGTGGGAGCAGGCTGCGTTTTTTTCAGGAAGCTGAATAGTGACCATAAAGTTGGGTATTGAATGCATCAATGGGCAGCAAGCAGTCAAAGCACAGTTTCACCACCACTTCCTCAACAAAAAGGTCCAGCAGTTTCTACTGACTGTTACCACTGCTGTGACCAGGCTAAGCTAAGCATCCATAGGGTACAACGAGCAAGTCCTGTGGAAAAAAAGCATGAGTGGCTGCTGGGATCACAGCTGTTTAAGATCACCTGGGATACTTTTACAGCAGGAGGGTGCAGTCAATGGATAGTCAGTGTGCCTGACAGCATCCCAAGCAGAAATAGACACAAGCAAGTGAGAAGGGCAGCACTTCCAGCTCGTGAGTAATTCTTCAATTTCAAAGTGCAGGAAGTGCCAACTGTAAGTAGGACTGCAGGAAACCAACAGAGTCCAACAGAACCCCCTGGGAAGGAAAATGACCGCCTCAGCTACACTTATGCATTTCCTCTAACAGCATGTGTTTCCTATTGCTCTCAAGGGATTATAAAAAACAGCTCCTGGAGAAGTCAGAGACCTGTCACTGACTTCCAAACAACACAACCGATTCCACAGTAGAAGGAAATGGCAAATGACAAGCACTGCTGCACCAACAAACACTTGCCCTTTGACAGTTATACTTCCTAGCCGTGTGGTTTTGTGCAAGTCAGAATTCTGGAAAGACAGGTGCTTTGCTGGAATACAACTGAGCAGTTTAACAAAGCACAGATTCCTTCTTTTACACCACAGCACTTCAAAACCTGAATAAATTTTAGAGAAGGAAGACACCTCTTCACCTTCCCTGCTTACCAGTAAACTCAATATCCACAAAGACTTTGATAAGTGCCTCAGCAAGATGGGCAGCGTGTTGGTAAGAGCAGAACACTCTTTTACGATGAAACACACTGGAGACAAGTGGATTCTGGGCCTGATCTAAATGAGGCATCACAGCTTCCAGCACTTCTGCCAGCTTGGCTCGCAGATGAGGATTTTTCATTCTGTAAGTGAAAAAACAGTAGAATTCAAAGGGATACTTAAAAAAGATCAATTTTGGTATGTTCCTGTAGCAACTAGCAAAGCATCTCTAACAAAGCAGTTTCTTATGTCATACAGGAGCATAAAGCAAAGCGTCCACGTTAAAAGACAGACAGATTCTGCTGGGAACAACATCTGATTCTTTGCACCTCCACCAACTCCCACTCAAAACTAGTTTTTGTTAAATACAGCGCTTTAATCCACAGCCAGATGACCACAACTAGCATCTAAATTCTACTCAACACCATACTTGCTCATTTCTGTGTATACAGCACCAAGGGAAGCAGCAGAATAAGTAATCTTCCAAGTACATTTTGATTAGGTGGTGATTTCCAGCTGATGCATACTCTTAGTGCTCCTGCTGCCATATGCCCTCTGTGTAGATGAGAGTGCCAGCAAGCACAGAAGTAACTTCTTCAGGTAGTAAGAAGTATTGAGAGTGTGGAAAAACTCTCTCAACAACATCTAGAGACGAGCAGCAGTTACTGTTACAGCAACAGCCAAACCTCCCTTGCTCAGTGATCAGTGGCACCTAGTTTCTGGGTGACTTTGCTCCTGCATAGTATGACTAAACAAGTATTTAGACACCGAATATTCTGTTTGCCTTATGTGAAGCACAAGTCCTTCAGGCAGCTTTTAGTGCCTTCTGTGAGCAGAATTTGATTATTTACAAAGAGATCAAGCAACCTACAGATGTATGAGCCAAGCCCAAGGCACCTCTGACAATTCCCACCTTTCTGTTTCTATCCAGGTGCTCTGCAGTAAGCATAAAGGGTTTAGACCTGGGTCTGTACGTACCTCTCCACATCACCCATGAAAACAGTAACAAAGTGAAGGATGTGCTCCAGAGAATCGGCAGAAGTCTCCAAGATGTCATCAGCAAAACGCCGCAGGAAAATGAAGAAGTCACCCAAATTATCTGCAAAGAATTCTGTGAGGAGAGATTGCATGTTAGTTCATCAGGCAGCTCACACAGCATGTTTTCTGGCCTTCATGGCACTTAGCTTACCTCTCTAATTCCAATTAAGGCTTCAGAACTAAGGAGGAGTTTTATTAGAATACCAAAATCGTGAAGAATACACAGCCTGGAGAAATCTAACACACAGGATTCACTTCACTCATCTCAAAAGTCACTCTACAGGGCTCCCAGCAGCTCTCCATTGATGTTATGCACTGCTACACAGCAGAAGCTCAAGGGAAGACAGTCTCAACACAACAGAATTTAGTGCACATGGAGAACAGTAAATCAATGCAGGATTTGGCCAAACTTAGCAACATGGCAACGCATAGGATCTCTAAAAGGTCAGCAGCAATCAAAATCTGAAGCATTCCCTGAAAGAGCTGCAAATGTTAGGAGAGTTAATGACCCTCTTCAAAGAGAATATTCTGTGCAAAGAAAAATGCTATCAGCAGTAGCACTGCATCCTCTCCCCTGGAAAGCAAAGCACTGCTTTGGACAGAGCTTCCAGTATTCATCTAGACAGCATCAGGACTAGCTTGCTGGATTAACTGAGAGATCTCTGCCTGTTTTGGATGCTATGATCTGGGTGTTGTTATCGTTGAAGTTCAGCTGACTCACACTACACTCTCTCACATGTTCTGTAACTCACCCTTCACAAAGCTGAAAACTAAGGGGAAACCCTGGTGCTTAAGGAATCATAAAGAATAAGGCCACGTATGCATAAACACTCTGAACGGAGCACTTCTTAAGCTGCTTTAGATTCAGACCCTTACATGCAGCAGCACAAACCAGCAGAAGTGGCTTCACCTGGTACATAGGCCAACGCGCTGTTTTCCACTCCTGGCAATGGAAACGTCAGCTCTACAGGCTCAGTCCCTTGGTTTCCTATAGCCAGCTGTACCAGGAGAACTGCCATGGACACCTGCAGATTCAGGCAGTTCTGCAGCATCTGTGGCTCCGTCATCGCCGTCTTCGTGGAGAGATAGATGGTCATCAGGCGTTCAAACTGCTCCCTGAGGCTGTCAGCAGCAGGGCTAGAACTCTGCTGAGCTTCTCGCCACGCTACCTGCAGGCGGTGAAGGCTTTGGTTTATCTTTACCATCTGGTCATGCAACCTACTCGGGGAAAACAAGGCAAGACATCAGACAAGATGCAAGTAAGTTCAGTACAGACTGCCTAAGCAATACAGAAGTCACCGTGCTTGCTAGCTACAACTTAGCTTGTTTGTTAGAGACATTCTGTGCAGCAGGCAAGTATCTCTTCTGTTTAAGCTATTTCCCTGCAAATAATCTGTTTCAGGGGTCAGTAACAAGAAATGTATAGAGAAAGGCAAGCCAGGACTTGAAAGGACAAGAAATCCTCCTGAAATACCAAAGAGGTCTGCTAAGCAGCCTGGTAAAACAGCAGCTCCTACGAAGCACTCTGCAGTGGTGCAGACAAGCAACCCACGCAGCTGCAAACCTTGTTGGGTTACCAAGGTCAGGGTGTGGGTGAGCCTGGGAAGTGACATTTTCAGTTTCCCAGCAACAAGCCACTTGCATAACTTTTTCATCTATTTCTATATTTAGATAATAAACCAGAAGGGGACTATGCCTGAATCAGTGGTGACCTCATAGTATCCAGGCAACAATTTAGAGAAGAAAGCTATAAAAATAGTGCATTCTGGTGTCCAGAAAATTGTTTCCTGGAAACGGCCAGTTACCTTGCACTGCTGCTTTGAATAAAATCAATTTAGTGGAGCAGTTCAGACACCTCACACTCTGCTACTGAGATGCTCCCTAGTAGATAAGCAAAAGGACAGAGGCCTGCTCTCCCACAGAAGGTAACAGAACTGAGTGAGCCCTGGCAACCCAGCACCTACCTGTTAAAATACTATAAGTGGATTCTGTAAGGCTGTTAGCTTGGACTGAACACAAGTGAGCAAAAATTCTTTACTCAATTAGTCAGCCCGACACTCAAGTCGTCAGTCAAAATGCATTTGGCAACTCAACTGGTATACTCTGAACTCTGAACATTTACTAAAAATCTGGCTAATCACATGCAGATGTATGTGAACAATCTTGTGCCTAAAGCTTGAGCTTTCACATTATTTCTGAATATTAATTATTTAAGCCTAAAGACACAAAACCTCTCTCAAAGTGCATGCCTCAGCAGCACCTCTAATACATTCTCAGAGGCCAGCTCCCTAAGAATACACACAGCTCTAGAATTATTACCTGTGAAATCCTAAGTGAAGGGTATACTGTGTCAGAACCAGGTTTTCTGTCACCAGATTGTAGCTGTTTGCAAACTCTGGCTCTTGTTCAGTCACAGCAGGTATCAAACACGTTTCTTTTTCCAAACCTAGAATTAAAAGCATCTTTACATTAAGCTTTGTTAAGGGCTCAAGAGAGCTCCTCCTGATAATATGAAGTGACTGCAAGTGACACTGGACAGTGTTTTATTTGAATTCATCTCTTCCCTTTTTCCTCTGTAGTCTCTCACTTAACTCACCCTTTACCAGCATACAGCAAGAGTGCACTGGAGAGGTTAAGAACTGAGAAGATCCCTTTTTACTTCACTTGCTCCCACAGGTTTTGGACATACCTTTCATATGTACATTCTTACTCCTCCGCTCCTCTTCATTCAGCTCCTTCAGGGCACAGTAAGTGGGGTTAAAGGTTAGCAGCCTAGGAGATTTTGGTTTGCAAAAGGGCTGACACAGCTTCAGGAGGGCAGCTCCCAAATTCAGAAAGAAGGCATCTGAGGCATACATCTGGAAGAAGATCTCTGGCATCTGATTAGCCCAAATTTTGGTACGGCCTGAGTTAGCGTGCAGACAGTTTCCAAGCCAGGAGAGAATCTTGTGCTTCGTCTCTGGAGACAACTGCAACAGGTTCTTGAGCATCTGGTAGATCTTCTCATGGAACTGGGCCATAAACTGTAACACGGAACAGAGAATGGTTGAAGGAGTCATGATCTGAAGGCTTCTTTTGACTATCTTATTAAATGCTTCCAGAGTTGTCCCATGTTACAGCACCCCACCCTCAAAAGGAAGGATTTTCAAAGTAAATTATCATTGTGACACCTGTATTAATCACCACTCAGACACACATTACGAATAGCTCAAAACCTGAGGCCAGAATAATTAACACCACACTGAAATGCAAGTTGTTTCTGTGGGAAATACAAGCAAAATTCTTCACACATTTTTTGCAGAAACAACAACCTTGAAAGAACGCATGGCTGGAAATCTCATTCTTTGTGAAAAACACCTTTCTCTTCTGAAACAACCCAAGATCCTACTAGCACTGCTGATCTCAGGAGGGAAGCTACTTAATTTCACAGAGAAAAAGTGCTGCTCGCCATTCTATCTGCTCGTGAGCCAATGTTTTAATTAGAGGAAAGGCACTGAAAAAACTATTTCACAGTAATTACAACAAAGGTAGATTATCTCCATATACCACCTTCAGTTACGGTGCCCTACAAGCACCCTATCATTTTCCCAAAGCTCAGGAAGCTACTTCATAAGCAATGACTTCTTAAGCAGCAGAAACATGAGGTCAATATGAAGACTTTGGATACAACCTGAGTGAGCAGTTATACCCATCCATGTCTTACAGATGGAGAATCTACAGGCTAAAGTGGTTCTAGGACTTTCTTAGCCACAAGCCAGGCTATTGAAGAGCCAGCAAAAGAACACAACCCCAGCATCCAGTCTTCTCACTTGAACCCAGAAGCAGAGACCAATAAAACCCATTGGGAAGCAGCATTGTTACAATTCAGTCTCACCTGATGAATGTTGGATTCCTGCACCTTGATCTCTTGTGGACTAGATCGGGATGGATTCAAGAAATACCCATGATTCTCTACCACACCAGGAGTCTTTAGCAAGCAGGAGATATTTAAAATGGCACCTAGCAAAGTCTTCTGGTACATCTGTCCATTGCTAGGATCCTTGGGCTGAATATACCCTGCAAAAACCTAGGGAAAACAATTGAACATGCAGCAGCCTAACTGACATGCAGTCATCAGAACTGCATCGTAAAGATGAATTGCTGAAAATGAGAAGAGCACAAGATGTGTCACAGAAAAAAAAACAATTAAAAAAAAACAAAAATCAGCCATGAACAGAAAATTACAGGAACACTAGAAGTACCTGCTTCTACGACTCCTGTCTGCTTTCCCACTGTTATGTGCAAACTCTTTTTCCTTCTTCTACCTCTTGCCTTTTTGAGTGATACTTCAGAAGCGTTCACTGAACAACACTAAGGTGATACTATTCCAACCAGCTGAGTTTCCCCATAACAATTAAAAAAGTTAACAGTTCTTGATAACTGAAAAGCACATACCTTAGCTACATCTTTCTGCTTTGTGAAATAGAGGATCATATCCAGGTAAGTGTACAGCAGGATCTGGCAAAGGTCCAAGTCCTTGATCCTGCTCAATAAAATATCAAACACTGGAACCATGACTTCCCCAAACGTCCGCACTTCCTCGTCCATCGTTAAGGCTTCAATGACCTCCTCAAGAAACTCAGTCATGTCTTCAAAATCTAGCAAGGGACACAAGACAATTACTGGCAATGTTCAGTGCAGCCAGATCTTAGAGTATGCACACACTACAACCTAAACACAGCCCTCCTCTTCGTCTTCCTTTTAATGACAAAGGGAGTCGAAGCTTTATCTGAGCCACACTGCTGTTCTTGCTGGTTTTACCAGTTAGATACAAGAATTCAGAGTGCCTTTTAGAGCCACCTCCTCAGTGGAGACAGGAGATCTCATTGTCATTCTGACTGCAAAATTTAAACCTTCACAGGGCTGAATACACTTGCAGAGAAACACAGCTAAAACAGAACAGAAAGCCTCATAACCACACTAACAGTAACCTCACAAAGACATAAATTAAAGTTCACTCAAACTTACGTGCTCCTCTCAATGCTTCCAACATCAGGTCCACCAGCTGCTCATACACATTTTGGTTGACATAAATCTCTGGGGTGAGAAGAACAGTGTGAGCATTTGACACAGTCAGATTTCGGCAGCGCACAGCAAAGGGCAGCAAGTTCTCTGGAACCTTGGTTATCTGCACAGAAAGAATAAAATAGATCTGAGGCTGCATATCCGCCTCTTGCCACGAAAACATCAGCTTTTAGATATCAAAGTTACCTTATTTCTCAGAAACTCCTACCCACCTCTTCTCTTGCCCTCTGGAAACAGGCATAGAGGTAGCGTAGAATTTGTTTCTCCCCTGCATCTCGATCTGCAGAGAGATTCTGTGTGCCAGCAGAGGTCATGTAAATCAGGTTGTTCCCAGGCTCCTGCAGCAGCAGGCGGGTAAACAGCGCCTAGATACAAGTAAGAACAGCTTGAAAGTGAAACAGCTTCAGGAAAAATTACAAACAAAACAAAAAAATCCGTTATCTTTTAAAAACAGACTATGCACTTGCAAAGTTCTCCTCACCTGTTACCGTTCCTACAGGACAACCTATCTCAAATAGAGGATACTAAATTCCCCATGTGAGTTAGGATTTTAAGAGTTTGGCCAGTTACAACCAGCACATCTCTCGTAGCACTGATGCAGTCTCTATCTGGACAGTCATTGCTCTGCATGAGATATGAGGCATGCAGTTGTTATACCTGTTCGATGTTTTCCATGTCAAGCCAATCTTGGTCATCCAGATCTGCAGCCATTTCTTCCAAATACACACAACGAGCTGGAATCCCATTTCCACTCTTCATGCTGGGATCACCTGATGAGAACATAAATAATCTGCTGTCCCGATTGATAGAACATAGCTGCAGGAAGTGAAATCTGCAAGTAGGATCCTGCTTGTGGCAAAGGCAGTTGTCTGCTACTGGCTGCTGCAGGGAAGCACTGCCCACCTCCCAGCATCCCTGTCCAATTTCACATAGATCTGACAAGCTCCTGTTTAAACCACATTTCATTAGGGAATCCAGCAAGGCATTTTTCTACAAGCACAGAACCCACATCATTAGAAGCTGCACTCTTACACTGATATCACTTGTATAAAACAGTTTCAGGGTTCTACATGGTTCCTCACAAGACCCCAAGCTCTCAGGGAATTTCTCTGTTCACACCCTTGTCCCATGTGGCCCCACTTAGCAGGAGCAGCACGAGCTCCTCAGCACACTGGTGCCAGAGGTGCCACACTGGTGCCAGTTCCGAGACATGCTAAGTGATGCTTCCATTCGCTGCACGCAGAGGATGACACTCAGAGGTGTTAACTTTCAGGATTCTTTTCAATGATAGAGGCAGAAACAGTCTTTCACAGCAGTTGCATAACGTTGTTTTCTCTAACCCTTACAGGTGAAAAGCAAACACATAAGCTCTGTTCAAGGTTCTGGGAACATCAGATATGAACCAGCTGCATGGTTTGAGGACACAGAGGACCTTTTCCACCTCGCGTTCCTCCCAGCCTGTTTTACACCAGCACAAGAACCAGAGCAGAGCTTGCTGTCTGAGGAGGGGCCGTGCCTCCTACTGTTCACCCAGAGAATACCAGCATCCCATCCCCTTGAGGCCCAACGCAAGCCTTCACAAGGCAAGCCGCATCAACAACCAGGGACAGCACGGGCACTCACTGTTGTCCAGAGTGATGAGAAAGATCCTTTGGATCATGTGATTGATGTTGAGCTGCTCGCACAGCTCCCTCTGGGAGCGGAAGGAGCGGCTGATCTCAGCCACAGAGTAATCACAGTCATCGAGGCTCTCGGACACGCTGTTGTCAGAGTCATCCTGGCTGGCTGAAGTTTCCTCTCCTGCAAAATAAAGCTCCTGAGCTTCTTCCTCATCACTCACAGCCGGGGAAAGGCTTCGTAGGAACGCACGGCACCAGCCAGCAGCCCGCCGCCCGCTTCCTCGCCTCGGCCCAGCAGCAGCAGGCCTCTCCCAGCCCCTCGCCCCGGCCCTGACCTGCCAGCTGCCGCAGCTGCTGCTTCTGACCGGCGGCGAACTGCTTGGCGTCGGCGAGGGAGCTGAAGAGCGCGGCGAAGGGGTTGCCGGAGATGCTGTTGTTGTTCTCCTGATCGGTCATCTCCACTCAGCGCCGCGCCATGCGGGCCGGGCCGGGCCGACCTGCGGTGACGGCGACGAACCGAACGGAACCGCACCGGGCAGGCCCGGGGCCGCCGCGCTCACCTCCTGCTCAGCCGGACAGCGGGCGTCACCGCGTCGCACTATAATGGCGTCATCATCGAGAGCCGGAAGTTGGACGAGGGACTAAAGAGTGGCGCGGTGCTTTAGCGCCCCCTGGCATCCAGGAGGGCTCCGACACGTAAACAAAAACGCACCGGTGCAACCCGCATGCATTAATTAGCTCATTAATTAGCTAGTGTTGGAATTCGCACATTTATGCACAAGCCGCCGGACCTGACGTTGATTTATGGATGTCTTGCATCAGCATCACTGTCCCAGGGGGTGTTCCAGAACCGTGGGGATGCAGTGCTTGGGGCTGTGGTTTGGTGGCACGGTGGGTATGGGCTGCGGTTGGACTCGGGGATCTCAGAGACCTTTTACGACCTTTATGATTCTATGTGTGTGCATTGCAACTTTGGGATAGATGAGTGGACAGTGAGGTGGGCTGAGAACTAGCTGACTGGCAGAGCGCAGAGGGTCGTCGTTGGTGGTGCAGAGTCTGGCTGGAGACCTGTAACCAGTGGTGTCCCCCAGGGGTCTGTGCTGGGTCCGGTCTTGTTCAACATCTTCATCAATGACCTTGATGAGGGGATAGTGGCCACCCTCAGCAAGTTTGCTGATGATACGAAGTTGGGAGGATTGGCTGACACGCCTGAAGGCTGTGCTGCCATTCAGCGAGACCTGGACAGGCTGGAGAGCTGGGCAGTAAGAAACCGGATGAGGTTCAACAAAAGCAAGTGTAGGGTCTTACACCTAGGGAGGAATAATTGCGTGCACCAATACAGGCTGGGGGATGAGCTGCTGGAGAGGAGCTCTGCAGAGAGGGACCTGGGCGTCCTGGTGGACGACAGGTTGGCCATGAGCCAGCAGTGTGCCCTCGTGGCCAAAAAGGCCAATGGCATTCTGGGCTGCATTAAGAAGAACATGTCCAGCAGGTCGAGGGAGTGATCCTCCCCCTCTACTCTGCCCTGGTAAGGCCTCATCTGGAGTGCTGTGTGCAGTTCTGGGCTCCCCATTACAAAAAAGACAGGGATCTCTTGGAAAGAGTCCAGCGGAGGGCCACAAAGATGGTGAAGGGCCTGGAGCATCTCCCCTATGAAGAAAGGCTGAGTGAACTGGGTCTGTTTAGCCTTGAGAAAAGAAGACTGAGAGGGGACCTGATCCAGGTTCATAAATATCTGAGATGTGGCGGCCATAGTGGTGAGGCCAGTCTCTTTTTAGTGGTACGTGGAGACAGGAGGAGGGGAAACGGACATCAGCTGCAGCATAGGAAGTTTCGCACGAATGTGCGTAAGAACTTCTTCACGGTGAGGTGACGGAGCACTGGAACAGGCTGCCCAGGGAGGTTGTGGGGTCTCCTTGTGGAGATATTCAAGTCTCGCCTGGACGCCTACCTGTGCGACCTGGTGTAGGGAACCTGCTTTGGCAGGGGGGTTGGCCTCGATGATCTCTAGAGGTCCCTTCCAACCCCTACAATTCTGTGATTCTGTGATTCTGTGATTTTCCCCCAGCCCCATCCCATGAGGCCTCGTCCCGGTGCCATTGTCCCAGTACCATTGTCCCAGTACTACTGCCTTGGCTGAGGGCTCAGGAAGGGAAGCTCTCTGGGAGCAGCCCTGGGCACAGCCCCGTGTGGTTCAAGCCACCACCAGACACTGACATCACCATTTTCGATGAACAGGTTTTAATGTTCTGCTGAGGGCTTCTCTGCCCCATGATACAAAACCAAAGCTGTGTGGTCGCACTGAGCCTTGATGTCCGCCTGCTCAGGACCCGCAGGGCTGTGGCAGCAGCTCCCAGCACAGGCTGGGTGTGGAGCGGTCCCGGCGCTCCAGCTCTGCCATCTCCTGCATCTCCCTGGCGCTCGCTGCTGGGGTCTGCACCTCGAAGGTCAGCTCAAAGCGGCTGTAGTCCACGCGGAAGGCGCCCTTCTCCAAGGACATGCAGGGTTCAAAGCGGTACCCCCACAGGATCTCGTCCTCGGTGTAGGAGGTTCGGGCCTGGCACGTCATCCCTGCGGCAGGGACATGGCGAGAGGTGGTGGTGGGCTTTGCATCATGCAAACACATGGACACCCACAGACCCCACTCCCTGTCCCTCGTGCCCTGCTCTGCCTGACCCCTGCCCACAGCATGGCTTCAGTAGCACCGGACCTGGCCCCCCAGAGGGCTGTAAAGAGCCACCCCGACCCCTCCTCACTCACCCGTAGCTTCCACAATGCCCTCGAGGATGATGATGATCTCAAACTGCTCCCTCTTCAGTGACTCTGCCGACAGGTCCCAGAAGGGACTGTGCTGGTTGATGACGTGGCAGATGATCTGGGGCTCCACCAGGAACAACCTGTCCTCCCCTGTATCGTAGCCTAAGTTCAGCTCCGACTGCTCCAAGGGGATGAACTCCCCTTCTTTGGTCTGTCGGGATTTGATCAGCTTGGCTCTTATTTTTGCATCCACCATGTGGCTCTCTCGGAGGTCCCCGATACGGAACATCAGACAGAGCTTCTCGTCCCTGTGGGAGATGACACAATTTTTGCTGAAGATTAAGGTCTGGGCACGCTTCTTGGGCCTGGAGATCTTGACAAACATGCACCCCACCATAAGGGCATCAATCATGGACCCAATGATGGACTGCACCATCAGCAGGATGACGCCCTCAACGCAGTTAGCTGTCACGATCCTGGAGCCATAGCCAATGGTCCTCTGACTTTCCACAGAGAAGAGTAAGGCAGATATGAAATTGTCCACGTTCTCAATGCACGCCTTCCACTCTGGGTCCCCGATGTGGTTGATGTCATCCCTTATCCACGCATCAAAGAAATAGATGGTGCCGAAGACAACCCAGGTGACAATATAGCACATCATGAAAACAAAGAGGAACCAGCGGTACTTGAGGTCCACAATAGTGGTGAAAATGTCCGAGAGGAACCTCTTCTTCTCCTGGATGTTGCCCAGGTTCACTTGGCACTTGCCCACTTTGGTGACGTAGCGCTGGCGCTGCTGCTTGCCGGCCAGGCCCAGCAGCCGCTCGTCCTCTATCAGCTTGCAACGCCGGCTCTGCAGCCTCTCGGAGGCAGGGATGGAGACGATGCTGCGGTTGGGCGTCCTGCTCCGTGCGGGGCTGAGGATGCTGGGCACGCTGCGGGTGTGCCGCGGGTACCAGCGAGAGGTGCCGTCACGCAGCACGGGTGGATGGTCTTGGCGTGAGGCCCGGCGGAGCTTGGGCTGGTGGTCACTGGTGGTAATGGAGACACTGGGCCAGCGCCTGGTGGATCCCACGGCCTCCGAGTCTACACAGCTCTGCGTGGGAGCTGGGTCGCTAGGAACATCAGTGCCACTGGGTGGGAAGAGGTCGTTTGGAACCAGGGCACTTCTCTCAGCAGCAGCAGCAGCATCTGTGAGAAGCACAGGGGCAGCTGGGACTTCAGGCTGTAAGGGGAAAGGCTCCAGTCAGCATTAAACCACCCTCCTCGTGCTCCGTGCCGTCATGCAGCACAGCGAGGCCATGCAGCCCTACCTTCTGGGGGAAGGTGCCATAGCGGCTGGTGTCGGTGGGTGGCCGTGGCAGGTAGGCCAGCATGTGCCTGGCAGTGGGCGCCTGCGCGGGTGGGATGGAGTTCCTGCGGCACCAGGGCTCCTCCCATGGAAGCCAGGTGCTGCCCACGCTGTTGTGGGGGCAGAGGTGGTGCTGTGGCTCCGTGCTGCTGCCGGCTGGAAGCACTGCGGCCATAGTGCAGGGTGCTGTGGGAACAGAGCGGGGTTGTCAGGTGGAGCTGTGGGGTGTGTGGGCAGTGCAGGGTAGGGATGTTGGGGGGAGCATTGCCTGGTCCTGCTCACAGCTCCTTGGGGCTGTGGCAGGTGAAGGATGCTCATGTGAGGGAAAGGTTGGGCACCCGCAGTATCATGGGGCTGTGAGCAAGCATGGAGGGAAGCAGTGCTCCCCACTGGAGTGTCTCAGCCCCACTGTCCCTGCTTGCTCCATGCCCCTTCCCTGCACTGGGATGTGGTCACAGTGAGAGCACTGTGGAAATCCCACAGCCCTGGGGCTCCTCAGGGTCAGGCAAAACCATCACTAACAGAAGCCCCCTGTGTGCCTGAGGGGTTTGGAAAGTATTCCATGGTGAGAAACGGACCCAAAGCCTTCACCTGTACTGCTGATGTCAAGACAGCCCCAGCACATTGTCTGGCCATCGTCTCCCCACTCACTTGAAGAGTTGATGTTTATTTTAATACAGGTTTTCATCGAAAGGGAAGTTGGATGTGACCCAAAGCGCTACTTCAAAATGCAAACAGCAGCCCTGAGCAGAGCCAGAGACAGGCTGGAGCCCATCCCAGCTGCACATGGTGCACCTGCACTGGGGTGTCATGGGCTGGGGAGCATCTCTGCAGCCCTCAGTGCAGCTGCAGCTGCAGCTAGGAGTGTAGCACAGTGTCACCCCCGTGCATGCACAGGGACAGGATGTGCTGAGTTCAGGAGCACTGCAAGGAGAGGCAACGTGCAGCAGGCAGACCTGGGGGAGAACCCCAACTGCGAGGGCCCTGGGGATCTCTTGGAGGAAGTGGGTTGTTAATCTGAGTCCCTCCTAAACCATAATCCCCTTAGTTGCATTTCTGCAGCAGCTTCGGCACAGTGCTGCTGTGGGCATGGGGCTGTGATACAGAGCAGGAATGCCAACTCTGCAGCCATCCCAGGGCCGGCAGCACGATCCCTCACACTGTGCATCCATTGCAGCTGGTACCCAAAGCACCCAAACTCTCTGGGGCGGGTGCTGAGGGCCACCCTCTCCTGCTGTGTCCCAGTCAGGTGATGGAGCTGAGCTGGGCAGGAAGCACCAGATGGCTAAGCCAATTACTTGCCCTAATTGCATTGCATCACCTGGGGATGGCTTCCTCCCATCCAGCCCACTTGTGCAGCCCTCAAGCTGCGTGATGCGGGCACATCCTCCAGCAGTCATTACCTGCAGCTTGTTCCCTGGAAAACAGCTTTAACACCACCCAGAAACATAACTCAGAACGGGGAAGCCCTGCCAGGCACAGGATCCAGCCCTGTATGGCACGGTGTGGGGGTACCTGGCTGGTGGAGCCCCGTCCCTGTCAGCGGGCTGCAGCCTCACAGCGGGACCGGCCCCAGCACGGCTCCAGGCGCTGGTCCCCCCAGGGACAAGGCGAGGGGCCCCGCTGCCTCATCCAGCATCCTCTGCCCCGGCCGCTCGGTCCTGGCGCGGGCGCTCCATCCGTCTGTCGAGCAGCGCTGGGGCCCACAGGCTCGGCTCTTGGAGCAGCTGGATAGAGAAGTTACAAACAGACAAATTCTGCCATGGAGTGATCCTGCTGCAGGGTAGCAAGCACACTCCGGGCAGCCCCAAGCCTCTGCATGGGAGCATCCTGCAAAAAAAACCACCCATCCCAGCTGCAGCCTGCAGCAAAAATGAATAAAGAAGAGGCAATGTGGAAAGCAATCACTGCTCAGCACAGCGCTGAGCGCCAGCCCTGTGCTGTGTCTCTGCATTGCCTGGGCCAGGCTGCGAGGATTGGGCTAATGAGCCCTGGGGGAAGCGAGTTATCTCAGAAATAATTATCTGCTTTAATTATTCCTTTCCTCTGGCAGCACAGAGCTGACATCTGTACACCCCGGGTGCGGGGCTGGGGAAGCAGCAGCAAGTGCAGAAGCTGCAGGAGAGCTCTCAGGTTTGGAGAACACAGCTCCTGTAGGCAGACCAGCAGCAAATCAGTGGTGAGACTCTTTGTAAAGTCAGAAAGTTCTGCAAATTCTGAATCCCTGAATTTTAAGATAATTTGGATTTAGACTAGATAACATTTCGAGGTTCCTTCCAACTTAAATGATTCCATGATTTCCCTTGATATGCTACAGCAACAGCTCCTGCCAATTCCTTACATTTGGAGTTTTCCCAAACTGTGTCTAATTGCTGTAACACTGTGTGAGACTCACGGGTGTGAATTCTGGGTGCCTGCAGACGCTCTGCTAGTAGAGATGCCCGTGCATGGAGCTCTCACGTTCAGAATGAGGAGAGCAGTACTGCAGCACCGCTCTGTGTCTGTCACTGAGCCTTCCTGCCTTGCACTGCTGCTGTCCCAGCCCTGTTCCTGCAGGGATGTGTCTCATGGTCCCATGGCTGCTGCCCCATCCCACAGCGCGGCTCCCAAACACTGGGTGATGCCCAGCAGCCAGCACAGAGCGGGTGGCCTCACGGATACCCCCAGCATTGTGCCCCTGCCCCATCCCTGCCCATCTTCCCCTGGCCATGAGCCCCCCGCTCGCAGCACCTACCGCATCTCCAGACACAGCCCCTCGGCCTCTGCCTGCCCCTACAGCTGCTCCTGGGCACCGACCTGTCTGCCCCCGGGCATCTTCCCATCAGTTCTGGGGGGGAAATCCCTTCCTGGCTGCTCCACAGAGCTTAGGAGAAGGAAGGCGAGCTTGGCATGTCCTCCAATCCTGCTCCAGGAGAAGAAGGTCACTCGCTAATCCCCCTCAATGACGGGCAGCATTACCTCAAGATGATTTAATTGGAAGGGCTGGGGGCAGACGCTCAGTGGGGGCTTGGCGAGGGCATTCCCTGCTGAAGGATCCCAGCCCTCAGCCACACCATTCCCCCTATTTTTATGGATGGGGTCATCAGCAAAGGCTTCAAGACATTGTCTACATCTGCGTGGTTTCCTTCATGTGTGTGAGCCACTAACTCAGAGCCCAGCGCACCTTGTCCTGCAGAACCGAGTTAACACATCTCAGGGCCACGCTCTATGCTATATTTAAAGCCGGATCCCTACAGCACGAGGGTTAAAAATAGCAAAGGCAGCACCAAGATTATAAATAGTGCTCAGGTCCACCCCGACGTGGAGTTACCAACACAGCACCACGCAACTCCACCAACTGCACTCGTGACTGCAGCGCTCGGCTCAACCTGCTCCTCCTGCAGGTGACACAGCTGTCCCCAGCAGGACTGCAGCAGTGCAAACAGCGGCCACAGACAGTGCCTGGGGGCAGCCTGGAACTGGTGGGACCACGGGACCGTGCTCAGGGCAGGCAGTTCCCAGACATCTGAGTTTCCCACGAAGGGCAGAAAGCAGTGACCGTGCCCAGCTGTAGGGCTCCTATAGGAGGATGCAGCAGAGCAGCCCTCAGCTGGCGCTGAGAGATGGCAGCAGGATGTGTGCCCAAGGGATCAAGCTCCCCATCCCTAAAGCAAATAGGTTCTGCTGTCCTCGCACCTTTTTTTAAAGGCCTCCAATCATTGCGTGCCAGGAAAGTGGCAGTGAAGCGGTGCTGGGGACACGGAGGTCCCACGCAGTGCTGAGCCTCCTCCTCGTGACCGCCACTCTGCTAAGGAAGCAGCAGTAATTTCCCAGCCTTGCCCCCTCATATCCTTCTTGGTAACAAAGCAAGCAGATGAGCGAGAGATTAGTTGCTAATCCCTCCATGAAGATGAATCTAAAAATCTGGACCTGGGGCCCATGCATGTGGCTGGGCAGGAACAGATGGGAAGTGAGTGTCATCAGAAGGTTACTGATTTCTTCCTCTCCTTTTTCCCCTATCTTTTTTACAGCAGGATATTTTCTTGCAGCGACGCCGTTCCCCAAGTGACATCCCAGCTCTGCCTCCGTCCCATCTCCCCCAGATAACCCCTGGGAGCGGCTGCTCGAAGCTCAAATGTTTGCAAAGCGCTTTTGAGGATGAGGAGGAGGGTATAAAGTCCAGCCCCATTGCAACACGGAAACTTTCCAGGATCTCTGCCTCCTGGAGCAGGGACCCAGCACACAGAGCAGTCTCTGGGCCACTTCTCCACGGGAGCCTCAGGGACAGCTGTCAGCACCTCTCATGGTGTTTATTTAAGGGCTGAAAGAGGGTTGGGGCCTTAAATCCCCCTGGGAAGAACCCAGGCACCACTGCTCTGCCCACAGCCCCTCTCCCCTGCCAAACCTGCAGCTGTTCTTGCCAACTCTCTCCTCAGGGTTCCTGAGGCTCAGGGGATTTGCGTGCTTCTTGCTTAACTCTCCTGTGTACAGCACAGAGAGGCAGCACCCGCTGCAGCCCGTGAGATGCGTTTGCCTTGAAGCAATGCTGCCCACACACGGGGACAAAACCCTTCGTTTCTTGGAGATGTCCTCTCCCAGGAGCCAGCCCAGAGCATCCCCCAGTTTGCAGGGATGGGGTGGTTGGCGACACATAGGGAGCAGGGCCATGCTAAAGCGCTGCACTCAATGGAGAAGTGGGGGAGAAGGAGCAGAGCGTGAGGCCGACGATGGCTTTCAGAGCAGCTTTGCTCTCCGTTGCACCCAGTTTTTCCTGCCTAGCCAGCGGTGCCTTCTTCTATCGCGGCAAAACCAACAAGACATGAAAATGATCGAGGCCACACCCAGGAATTAGAGGTACAAGCCTGAATTTCCCCACACACAACTCCTCTGAACAAACAGCAGCGCTCTGACCGTGACCGCCAACTGAAACGGTGCGTTCATGGAAATCCACACCACAAATACACAGCTCCAAAAGTGTTAATGCCAAAAGCCTTCTGCTCACCTCAGCTTATCTCAGCCCCAGCAGCGGAGCCAGCACACAGCTTGCAGGAGTGGTGTGAGCATGGCGTGGAGCTGCAACGCAAGGGTCCAGGTGGGCGCGATGCTGCTGGCGCTTTTCGGGTGGGTCTCGTCCTGTGTCACCACCTTTGTGCCGCTCTGGAAGAACCTCAACCTGGATTTGAATGAACTGGAGATCTGGACCATGGGGCTGTGGCAGGTGTGCATCATGCAGGAGGAGGGGGCCACGGAGTGCAAAGCCCACGACTCCTTCCTCGCCTTGCCGCTGGAGCTGCGCGTGTCCCGCGTCCTGATGTGCCTCTCCAACGGGCTGGGGCTCCTGGCTCTCCTCTTTGCCAGCGTGGGCTTGGAATGCTGGAAGACATGTGAAGGAAAACCCAACGCCAAGAAACAGCTGCTGCTCGCTGGAGGAGCAGCGTTCGGTGCGGCGGGGATCACCACTCTGGTGCCCATCTCCTGGGTCGCCTACACCACAGTCCTCGAGTTCTGGGATGAAGCCGTTCCTGACATCGTCCCGCGGTGGGAGTTTGGCGAGGCGATGTTCCTGGGGTGGTTCGCTGGGTCCTTCCTTGCAGCAGGTGGGTTGCTTCTTATCTACAGCACCTGCCTGAGCCGGACTGGGACGCCCGCTGCACCTCCAGCTGCCCGCCCGCTGCAGCCAGCGACACACAGCCCAGCCACGATGTCACCGTGGAGCCACCACTCACACCCCAAAAACGCCGACCTGGTAATCTGAGACTGCAGATTTTGGCTGTCTGGATTTCAGAGACGGTTCTCACATGTTAAGGGATGATTTGTTGATTCCTAAGACTGTTCATTGCAGCTCGGTTTTCTTCCATCTGTGTCTGTCTGCTTCACTTTTTGTGTTGTTTTTTTTTTCCCTTTTTCCAAGCAACACTTGCAAACCGAGCCCAGTGTTGTAAGCCAAGAAGGCAAACACAGAGCAGTAAAGAGCACTTTGTATTTCTGGCTATATTTGCAGGATACTCACTGATTACACTGTGCTGGCATTCCCTGGGAATCCCCCAATGGCCAGGAATGTAATCGCTGTAAGACCTCTGTCTGCGCTAAAAAGCTCATCCTTGAATGTCCATTTCACTTTGATGTATTCTAAATAAATTATTTCAGCCATTAGCAGTACGTTTCTGTGCTCTGAGAGCAGAACATGCTACGTGGGATGAGCATTTGATGATGAGAGCATGGGAAGAGCGGGGACGAAGGGTGTGGGTTTTAGGGAACAAAATCACTGCTTGAGTGGCTGTTCATTGAGCAAAAGCTTAGGGAGAAAGAGAAGGAAGGAGGAGAGAGGGGGGAGGCAGAAACATGAGCTGATGGCCAACTGCAAAGTTGATCAAGTCACAAATTTAGCAGCGACCTTCATTTAGAAGGTTCTACAGCGGAACTGTTTACCTGGGCATCAAAGGCAGAGATCACAGAAACCACAGAAAGATGCTATTTTCTGGGTGTCTGTGAGGATCTCCCCTATTTCCTTGATTCAGCTCAAAACAGAAATTAAACCCGCTTTTACATTTGCTCTCTGCTCCTAACGCTACCGAACACCAGGCTGAGCTAACAGCCGACTGCAGGAAACCCACTGCCACAGTCCTATTTCAGAAGGGAGCTCACTGCTGCTTTAATCTGTCAGCACCAAGAGCCACAACAGCACGGCCGAAAGTAAGGAAACCTCCACCCAACAGCAGCGCTCCTTTGGGAACCAAAGTTCACTGTTCTTCAAAAGCCCCGTTTTGAAATCCGCACTTTGGTCCAGTGAAGAGTCAAAAATAGAAGTACGTGGGGAGAGAGAGAGAAAGAAAAGAGACGATTCCCAAACATTTTTCACCCTGAGGAGGGATTGCTGGGGGCACAGCTCAGCTCGGAGGGACCCAGCAGTGCCATAGCAATGGAGCGTGCACCACGGAGGGGCCAGAAGGGCAGCATTCTTGCCTGATGAATGCACTTTTCAGACACAAACTTTTTTTTTTTTTTTCAGAGTTACACAAACCCACAAAGCAGAGACTCTATTTTGACTTGAACTCATCACCCACACCCTTGGGAAATGAAGACACAGCAGGGGGAGGGAGAATGATGGCAAGATGCTGAGCAAAGGTTTCCTCTCAGTGCCAGTACGCTCCTCCTTCCACACCTGATCCAAACTCTCATGGCTTCATAGGCACAGACCTGCACTCATGAGAAGCCCTTGTTCTTTTTTTTGCATATTTGTTGGGATATTTTATTTTTAGCAGCAACAGAATAGGACAAACCTGTCTCGTGAGCTCCCCAGCCACCATCCCGGTCACCTGGAAGTCAGAATGTCTCGGAATGACACAATATTGCAAAACTTATCTTGAAATTGTGGCCATTTCCTTGCTGTGAGCAAGTGATGGAGAACGTGGCACCAAGAGCCCATGCTCCGTTAAAAATGTTGCATTCAAACCCTAGAGCCCTAAGAAATAAAGCAGAGCTACCATCATTTCAGGGTCCCCTCCATCACAGCAGCATGGAGCGAGGTAGCAAGGCTGAAAAAGCAGCAGCTCTTGCTCTGTGACATCCATCAGTTGCAACAGGCTTGGCTCACTTTTTACACACACATAGCTTGAGTTTGTACAGATAATTGTTCCAGCCTTAAGGAGAACTCAAGATAAACCAACTCCCGTAGGGGTTAGTTATTCCTCTATAGGAACTGATGGAGCAGTGGGACCCAGGTGACAATTTCATTCAAACCACAGATCTGCTAATTACAACCAACGTTGCACCAAGAAGAAGTCCCACAAACATCTGTCTTCAATTTGTCCAATAACACCCACATGTATTTCTCTCCTTTCCTCCTCAGCTGCTGAAAAGAATCTGCATTTTCTCAGCACAATGACAGAAGGTAAAGGCTCCATTATAATGTAGGATCACGTTAGCAGCTCAATATGCAATTAGATGTTTCATTTCCCCAATTAACGGAGAAAATACTCAGAGATTTTGGCTGTTGGAAAACATGGATTTTTCCTCCTCTTTACTAACTCAATGTGAATGCACTATTTCCTACTGCTTGCTTTGGAAATCAGATCCCCTCCCTCAAAAACAACACCAGCTAACAGAGGGCGACTTGCAACACAACTGAAAAAGGAGACTTCAGGAGAAACCAGCAAGCACTGATAACCAACAGAGGCATTTTCTCAGCACCATTTGCAGGAATATAGGACAAAGGAGGGGAAGCACAGCCCTCCCCAGCACCAGCCAGCACACCATTATCTGCAGACACAGCAGGGCTGGGCAGGTGGCCTTCAGTAAAAGCAGCACTGAACGTGAACCCTTGGTCACACAGCTCAATCTGAATAGCAGAAACAGAGAAAGGTGAGATAGAAAACCAGCACTGTAACCCAGTGCAGCTCAGTGTGTCCCACCTGTAGTTAATTAAAGAGTGCTTCAGATCAGCACCAGCACAGAGGAGGCTCAGTCAGATGCATCACAACCTGTGCTCTCATTGTGGACATATGTTGGCTAATGGAAGCATCAGCCACAGACCAGACGAGCTGCAGTGCACTCCATGAGCCATATTTAACCCCGGGGCATAGCATGACCTGGCTGCTCTGTGTGTCACAATGACGTTAAGGCACTGCTGTAGATTTCATTTGAATTCCTGCCTTCTCAGGGATGAGCTGAAGCTGTCAGGTCTGAAGAGCAAACAAAACTCTGTGGTCACAATCAATGAACTCAACTCTTCCTCTGTCAAAGCACTCAGAAGTCCCCCATGCTGTCCCAACAGCAGCAGGAGAGAACTCTGAGCTCCCAAGCACTTCACTGCCATTGCAGAGCCCAAGAGGAGCTATCAACCACAGCACTGCAGAGCTATCAATGCTCACACCTGGAGCTGCATTCAAGGACAGACATTCCTGCATCGCTTTGCCAATGGATTTGTTCTCCTCTGCTTCCGCTTCTTTCTGCTGAAGCCAAGAGGAACCCTTAAGGCATAACAACAGAGGGAAAAAAACAACACAAAAATACACAGAGGGAACTTTTTCATTCTAACATAGAACAAATGCTTTTATTGCACTTTCAGAAAAACTGCATAGTCCTAACAAACAGGCTTCCTCTTCCACTTACTCAGAATGTTTGGTTTAAACAACTGTCAGAGTTCAAACACATCATAGGCTGCCCGCAGAAGGAACTCCAAACGAGGCATAATTTATTTCTTACAGGAAGTTAATTAAAAAGGGGCTGATTCTAGGCCTTGCAGTTATCATCACTTATCTAGCACTGAATATCCACCAGAGATGCAATGGAAGTTCACTTTCCAACCCAAGAGGGTAACACACCCTGGAGGATTATGCCCTGAACCAGCCAGCTAACACCACAGCACCTGTAAAGCCTCCAGCTCTGTCCTGTCTCCTGTCACTCTCATTATTTGATTTTGCCTTTCTCAGAGGAAGAATCCTGCTTCTTTTCTTTTGCCAGTTAGAACACAAAAGGGAAATGCTTGTTTAACTTAACTGAAATACGCAGTTGCACGCGTGACTGCACACAACACACAGAGTGAGCACTGCAGTTCCTCTCAGACAGAAGTTTGGCAAGATCTGAATATATACTGCAGCTAATAATTTAGGAAGATGTAAATGTGTCTGATGGATCAATGACAGCCAATAGTGCTCACCAGATAAACCAAACTGTTCCTCTGCTGTCGGTGTCATTCCCTGGGATGTGTGCCTGCTGGGCAGCATACAAAGTTGCCACAATAGAACAAGTGTCCTGGCCTGGTCCTAGGAAAATAAGCCAGGTGGAACTGCCAGGTACCTATCGTGCCATGTTAGTACAGTGGTTCATGTCCTTTGCATTCTCACTTAACATCTTATCTCAAAAGTGCAATATTGCTTTTCATTCACTCCTATTTACAAAGCACACAGGTCTCAAGACGAAATCACCTCTTCCCTCTCTGAATACCTCCTGGCGAGAGGATGCTGTGCACGGATGCTTCACAGTGTGCCACTCCAAGGTGCCAGCTCTGCCATCTACTTCACAGTCACAGTCGAGGCGTCATGGATGGACTCCATCACCGCTGCAAAGCGGCTGCAGAGGTCGTACGGGGAGTTGGGACGGATCTTTGGGGGCTCCTTCAGCACCACCACCTCCGTGGAGCCGTCGAGCAGGCGGGGGAGCAGCTCGCCCAGCCTGATCTGCAGGCTTGCTGCAGGAGGAGGATGATATAATCAATGGGACTGAAACGGAAATAGCCAAATGTGCTACAAAACTGATTTCAAGATCTTAAGACAGTGTTTTAAGCAGTCCCTTTGTTCCTTTCTAGTTAAGACCTAGGCGTAACCCTAACAGCACACTAACAGCATGAATAAGGTAATGCAGGTGGCCATTCACCATTCCTACCATCCATGTCTTCTCGTCCCAGATAGGAGCACCAGCGGCTTCTCATGACCTCGATGGCATCCATGTCTTCTCTGGAGATGTCAAAGTTGTTAATGAGGTGCATACAGGGGATGATCAGCTCATTCAGGATGCTAATGCCCTCTGCCACATGAGCTTCCTCACAGCTTACAAATAGAGATGATGCCACCTCATTCAGCTTCTAGGAGAGGAGAGAGAATCTGAGAAAGACCTTTAAGAAGCAATCATGGTCTTCTGATAATCAGCATGCTGTCAGAAAAGGCACAGAGCTCAGTTCCTTTCCATAGGCAGCTGTGCAGCATAAAGACAAACAGAACCAGGTGCTAAGTTCTGCTACGTTCTGGAGAAGCAACTACTGTTAGTCAAAGCAATCGTACTTCAGAAAACAAACTGATAAATACATAAATATATTTATGTACATATTAACAAACTGTTGTATAAATATACAGCACATACATAGCTTACTCATAATTCTGGTTTTCATATCTGCTTTACCAAGTCTCCTTGAGAGCCACATACATTTTTTCATTGAATTATTCTACATCTCCACGATGTTCCCCAGGCTGCTCTCACCCCTCCACAACCCTCCCAAATGGCTTGAGAGCTCCTCCTTTACACACCAAGAGACACTTTCTTCTATACAAGGTGATCAGTGATTCATTCACTCCTCTGTTGGCTCCCTTCTTCAGCAGAGTGGTGTTGCTTTGGTAGGCATAGATCAGGTAGGTCAGGGACTCCTTGTACCTACAAGAAGAGAGCCAGCTGTCGAGCCTGCAAGCTCTTGATCTCCAAAATGTGCTTAAACCCATTACAATGCCTAATTCAAGACAGTTTTGTTTTAGTATAGCAGTCCAAAGGGGCAAAAAGTGATGGCAGGTTCACTGGGAGAAAAATGAGGTAAGGACAGACATCTAGCTAGTGTACTCAGCATAACCAGGATTGGCTCTGCATTCAAGGAACGGCAACCAGCGAGTCAGGAATAAACTATATTGGCCTCTATCACAGGGCTGAAAAAAGGTCTGAAAGAAGTAATTCTTCCAAAACTTCTAGGCTGTAGCTTATCTTGTCTAAAGTCACCATTAAAATATACTTACTTTCTATTCTGGTACAGCTCCAGCCCTGTAAGCAGGTAAACAGACACCTTCCGAAAAAGACTGTAGTCTTCGTGCCATTTCTGTTGAGGAAGAGAAGAAAACAGTGTCAGTTTCAGCTCCAACATGTTTTCACACTCCTTCACAACTCAAAACAGTATTTGATTTTACCCTTTAGAGAGTTTAAAGTTCTCTCAGAAGTCACAAATTGACTCAGTCAACTGCACACTATCCTTTAAAGTTCAGCTAATTCCCTTCTGCTTTCTGTGCTGGCACTGCTCTGAACCACATTCCCAGTTTCCCACACACTTTGGAAAGCATGAGCTCTGACTGCAAGAAGGCCAAAGGTGGCACTTACCTTATACTCCTCCATATTGACCTCATCAGGACCAATCTCTTTCAGTTTATCTCGTGCTACCTTCATGATGCTAATTGACCTGCCCCGCATAAGAAGAGATGAGAAAATGAGAAGGACGGCCTCAGCTGCTTCCAGATGAGGAAAACTTCATCACGGAACCCACAGCACAAACCTTTCATCGTAGCTGAGGTTTTTGTCTGCAAACTGCTCAAGGAGGGTACGTTCCACAATCTGCTGGGGAGCATCATTTTGAAGGAAGTAAACGAGCACGTGTTGCAACCGGGCATCGTTCTGAGGGGTTGGGGTCTCTTTGGAAAGCAGATAAAGTCTGGAGTACTCCTCGTGGAATGCCTGGCAAGAAAGCACACACACACTGAGGCATCCATCCTTTCACCAATCTGAATTCTGCAGTGCTTAGAACTGTCCCAAAACGATGGGGTGCCCACAGGGGATAACTAGCTCTGCTGCTTAGCTGTGCTCTGCTGGTGAATAGAAGCCCATGAGCATCGGGAACGATGCATTCCAAGCCAGAAGGACATGCATCAAACATGCGGTTTTCTGAAGCATCCAGGTATCTGAATGGCTTCCTGAGAGAGTGGGATATATACAACAGGTTTGGTAATCCTCTTGCAAACAAAGGAGTTGTAAAAATCAACTGCAATCATCTTATATCCGTGAGCATACTGTCCTTTATATTCCTGTAGATAGAGAACATAGGAGATTTCTGCCCATGCTGTATTTTTAATTAAATCTACCTGCCAGTAAAACCTAGCACCAGAGCCAACATTGGGCAGCTTGTGTTGTTGCAGATTCCCCTATTCCATGCATTCTTTTCATGAAGACACCTTTTACAAGAGAAGTTATCATGAGCATGCTCATTCCAGAACGCAACAAATTTCACGAGCGCTCATTTCCTGACAGCAGCACCAAGGACGTGCAACAGATGCTGAAAGACAAAGAGAACCTCATCTTTAAACCCAGACCAAGAGAATTACCAACACTGAAAGAATAAGGAGTACAAACAGCAAATAGCCTTCTGGGAGAAGGCAGTTCTTACAAGCTCCAAGAATAGGCTGGGATGCAAGGACATGGCGTTATGCAAGCACAAACACCACTGCAGGACAGAAAAGCCATTATCTAGAAAAACAACTGCATGGACCTCTCCTTCCACTTGCTTGGTATATCTTTACACATAGCACAGATCTTTCATTCTGTGAACACAGATTTCCATGCTTGTGGAAATGAAGCAAACGAGCAGGATACCTTAACGAGCCCCGCTTCAGACCCATCGCGATCAAAGGTCTGGCGGGCTTTTGCAATAGCCAGGATGACACCTTGCATGGCTGGACTCAGCATCACCTACCATGGAAAGCAGGAAAAGAAACACAAACAAGAACGAGGAAAACAGTAACAGACAGGAAAAGAAGAGAAAACATGGTGAAGAGAGGAAAGAACTTTGAATTTTGAACATGAAAAACACTAGCCATATCCCCTCTGCATCCCATTCAGTTTTCCTAAGCAACACAAGAGAGCAGTGCAGGTGTCAGAGGAATTATTTGTGCTAAGTTCATACAGGCATGCATTAAACACACTCAAGCAGTACCTATCTCTATATTCCTATAAGTGAACTCCACTTCCAGAATGTGAAAAGACATCTTCTAGAATGCTGCTGGGTGTGTGTGAGGTTAACCAGGTTTGACAAACCAGGAGCTGAAATACTGTGAGTTACACTGTGAGTGCTCCATCCCTTTGACATATATGGGACAAAGCTCTGAAGGCAGTAAGGAGGTTTGTAAATACATCTAGGACCAATTCTGATACAGAAGGAAGACCTGCAGGAACACTGAGTAGATCTAATGACTGAGTGCTTCTACAGAGCTGCTCCTCTGATGGCATTTAGGAAAGAAGCTGCTAAACAAATTGGCCTCCCCACTTCTAAAGGGGGAAAAATTAACTTTGAAAACAGCACTTTTTCCATGACAGACAAGTGAGGAACGCTTGCAATCAACCACTACAAAGTTAGAGGTTAGTGATGGACAGCAATTAGGGCCTGCACTGGGAGCTGTACCTCCTCATTATATCCATCTGCATCAGATCTAACAGGAACCTTCCCCACACTGGGGATTTCCACTTCCGAGATCTGTGAGCTACTTTGGGCAGCAGGCTCTGTTTCTTTAGCATCCTGAGGTTGTTCTGCCTGCACTGTAAAGGCTGTTTCTCCCAGTTGGGCCTTCATTGGTTCTACCTCCTCTGTCTGTGGCCGAGAAGAAAAAGAAAAAAGAAAAACAAAAGCAAAATAGAGGAAAGCAGAAGGGGGCCGAGATAAACGTGGTACAGCTACAGAATCACAAAGAAATGAAAAAAGCCAGGCTTCCTTTGAGAAGAATAACACACAGACAGCAGCTGGCTGCTCTCTGGGCTGTTCCTCACCTCGCAGAGCGCTGCCTCCACGCCGTTCTTTTCGTAGACATGGGCTGCATTGGCAATAGCTTTGGCAGTCTGCTCCTTTGCAATCATGGCGTGCTCTGAGGACAGAGAGCGCAGGCTCTGCTCGTGGGCTGCAGATGGATCTGTCAGGGCAGAGAAACGGTGTGAGCGAGCAGAACTGCAGGGCTTGGTCCAAATGCACAGAGGGTAAAAGGTGAACAGAAGTGCATGAGGGTGAAGCAGCTCTCTCACATCTCCTAAGCAAACGCACCAACTTCTTTATCTGTCAACAGCACTCCAAAATCACTCACATTAGAAATTATCACCCACCTTGTTATAAACCTGCTCATGCGGCCCTTAATGAGATGGAGCCATCCACCAGAAGTGCACATTCTTAGGAATTATGGCTCAAGATAAAGTAATGGCTTCATTAACATCTTAAACTGCTGCACCACCAGACGACGTGATACAAGATGCTAATTTAACACTACATCTGAGGCTGGAGTGAGCTTGCTGCTCAGTTCCATCAAAACACAATATCATAATGAGCATTTGCTCTCCATTACATCTTCTTTCCCTGTCTTGTTCTAAAATGTCTTGGAGCACTTCTGTGCATGGCTGAACAGCTGCTACATCCATCCCACACGAACCTGGTCCATCGTGAGCTCATGCACACACACCTCATGAAACCTTCTCAGAGACTGCGGCACACGCCGGATTGCTAAATGATGCTTTCCCACTCCAGAGAGCAGCATTTAAACATTCTCCACTCTATATTTCTATTAATAAAAAATGCCTGGAAGCAAAATGAGATTAGCTCACTGCCATGAAATGAATGGAAAACAGCATTTCTGTTGACAAGCCTGGAAACACAAACGTGCAAAAACAGTAGAACAGCCTTTTGTATTGGCAGGACACAGCCCCCACCAGCATCTCTATTACTTCAACAGCCCCTTAGATACCCAAAAATTAAACAAGGCTCCACAGCAGCAGTCTTTCTGACCATTAATTTCAACACAGCTTGCAAAATCAGACGCGGCATCACCTGGCCCAGACTCAGGAGAGAGCTCTTGAGATTCAGAAGCAGTTGAAGGAATCTTGCAAGACTGCTCTTCCTCCCACTCCTCTGCCTCCTGCTCGAGCCGCCAGTTGTCCTCCTGGATGTAACGCCTCAGCTCTGGGGGCAAAGCCTCCACCTCCTTCTGGAACTGCCCGACCTCTGAGTTGTCACCTTCACCTGGAAGAAGGTCAGAAACGTGGCTGCACTCCAAGGCTATCATTATGCAGAGTACAGCACTCACGCTGCCTGCAGCCATAATGGTCATAGCATAGCTTGAGACATCGTATCTACAGCATCATGTAAAAGCAGGGAGCCATGTGGGCTCCCAAGCATGAATTCCATATGCTGGCTTCAACTCCCTCTACTTCTAGATCTGAAATAACACAGAACTCACCACAAGTCTTAAAATTAAGCAAAGCAAATGACAATTCCCTCCACCAGAGCCATCTTTCCTTGTGCACCCATTGTAAAAGAAAGCGTTTTTTAAAGCAACAGAAATTGTATTAAATAGAAGAAAAAATAATTTGTGGGTTCACTCCAGAAACAGACCTATCACAAAGAACTGCTTCCAAATTCTCATCAGCAATGTTTAGCAATGAACAAAATGACAGTCCCCTATTGTTTGCTGCTATTGATTACATCAAAATGAACCACGCATGAAATTATTAGGTTCTTCTACAGCTGCTGGCCATGTATAGCACCACGTGCACAATAATTCATCCATGTAACTATTCATATGCTGGCAGTGCAAACAGGCTTGCAAGGCTAAGCCACGATCACCAATAATTCATCTCATGTAACAGAGAAGGCTGTGTAACCAAAGACCCCATGTGTGATGACATCACTAAAGATTAAGTCAGATAGGAGGCAAAAAGAGAGCTTGAATACACAGTGCTGTGTTAGTGCAGTTCTATCTTCAGTTTTCCCCTTTTTCTCTATTAGAGACTCAGAAAAGAACAAACCACTATGGAACAAACTACTTCATGGACATTTTGGGTGAACTGTCTTCTAAGCATCTGCTCACTGCCTGGCCAGCTCCTACAACAAGAGGTCTGAATATGTGGCAGTAAATACAGAGATTATGCTGAGCTATCTGTCCAGAACACTGCAGCCTGATGTGACCAGGACAAGCTGGCTGTGTTCCAGAGATGGTCCTTTCTCCTGTCAGCACCCAAGCTGCAGTCCTCCTCCTGCTGGTCTCACTATTCCTGCATCTGCAGACAGGGGGTAATGTTATACCACACAGACACTGAGGGACTTGGCAATGATGCACGTTAGAGAGAACGTAATGCACCAGAGTCAAAACAGCTTTAGTTCCCCTACCTGCAACAACGTGGGACACCTTATCACTTATGTACATCAGGCAGTAAGCACTGGCATTCCTCAGGCCACCAAATGAATCTCTCTCCAGCTCTTCCCACGATGATTCTGTCACTGAGATGTCATTGTATTTCAGCCAGCTTTTCCGAGGCTGGTCGTATATGAAGGCCCAGTAGTGACCAGCATTTGCTTGCCCTTCATGCACCAAGACAGCGTGCAAGTGATAGGGAACCTGCAAGTTCACATGGACAGAGCTGTCAGACTCACTTTCAGTAAAGGAAGTTGTCTGATCTTCATGAAGAAGTTGTAAAATACATTCACAGCCATTGCCTTGGTGCAAGAACTGATTCATACATTCCATTTACTGATGAGTAAGAGCTGGATTTTAAGGGAAAAAGCAACATTAGGATTTGTTTTTAAAAAATGTAATCTATTGTAACACTGGGATGTTTTCAAAATACAGCAAAGTGGGTAACTTGAACTGACAACTACCAAGACCCAGTATCAGCATCATCTGTCCAATGTTTACTTTGTGAAGTGGTATCTCCTACCTGCTGGAGGTGAGGGTCACAGTACATTTCATCAATGGATAGGCTGACTCTGGCAATGGACTCCTTCAGATCTGCCAAGCACACCATGAATTAAAAAAAATACCTAGAAATGCCAAGAAAGCTTGAAGCCAGACAGTAACTACTGAATGCACTGAACAGCAGCTGAAACCAGTACATTTGATGGTAGGTCTAAGCCCAGTGGATATACCATCTACCTCAAAACATACAAAAGAGTCATTTTTAGATGAGCAGAAAGACCTGAAGGCACAGCTCAGGATGCATTCAGCCAAAGCAATAGAAGGGGATTCGGGCTGGCAATAAACACAAAAATCACAACCAACATTTAGGGCCGACCTCGCACATCTTGCTCAATCTCATTCCTCCATCGCTGCAGGCATGTTGTAACCAGGTTCATCTCTTCCTCAGAAACCACGTGAGGAGCAGGACAGTCCAACATCTCTGCTGGTGGAGCAGAAGGCTGCAGAGGTGTGTTCAGTTGTTGCTGCGTTGAAGAATTTGCCAATAGGACGGCTTCATCTTCAGGCTTACCATCCTTTCCATCCAGCATGCTGCAAAGCAAAAGCCAGGTGTAAGCCAAGTACACTGAGCAGGCTCGTAATCATCCAATACTGCAGTAATGTAACAGTTAATGAAAGAGAAAAATTAGGAAAAGGTGCATAATTCAACTCAGGATCACTGCTCATCCACAGGAATATGGCAACACTGCTGGAAAAGGAAAAATAAAACGAACCAGCCAGAAAAAGCAGCAGACTACCTGCAGTGATAGACCAAACTAAACGAAAAGTAGCCACTAACTGCTCATATATCACAACTACCCACATCAATAATTGACTTCCTGAACTCAAACCAGTAGCACTTAGATGAAAAGTTAACATATTCTCCAACAAATGGTTTTTATTTCCATTTACCAACCTGTCAGGCTGTGAAGGTGTGCCCAGAATGAGCGACTCGCCCTGGGACTGCCTGTCCATCATCTGAGAGTCCTCATTAGAAGATATGCACGCAGAGGACACAGCTCCAGCAGGCTTTGTAGTGATGAATTCCAGAACGTATTGCAGCATGTCAGGCAGTGGGAAGCGTGCTGGGCCAGAGCCATACTTCATGTACCTGCAATGACAGAGCAAAACATTCCATTAATGAAGGAGTAGAGCTGTTTGGTTAAGCCTGAGACAAACAACAAACAGGCAACTACATATCTGCTTCTGACGCTACTTATTTATGCCTGTTTGGAAAATAAATATGGTATCAGATAACCTAGGACACATTTCCCCATGGAACATTCCTAAAGCTGCCATTCTGGGATCCCACCATGCACTGCTTACATATTTCTCAATCATTTCTATTCATATAATAAAAGCCAGTGCTGCTTCTTTTTTGACAGATACCAAAATATTCCTTCAATTCGTGTGAAGGTAGAATAACTCATCACTTACCTAAGGCAAGTTAATCCTTGCACATACCATTTCCTACGTGTACAAACAAAAAACCAAGAAATGAAACCCCAATAACACAGCTCCACTGTAACAACATATCCAGACTTGGTTCAAAAGGCAAAAACTTGGACCCTGCAACCACGTGGTGCCCATGCACACACACTTGTGTCCCACAGGCACGCAGCTCTTCTGCTGTTCTGAAGGCTTTGCAGTGACAAGAGGAGCCTTGTGCTGCAAAAACCTCTCTCCAAACCTCATGTTTCCTCCAAGGAGAAGCACGCCTTGCACACCCACAGCTTGTGTCTCAGGGCAGAGGGAAAGAGAGCAGGCCTTGGTGCCCTGCACTGGCCAAAACACGGGCATGCCATCAGCTGCTCTTTGGTCAGAGTACCAAAACACAGCACAGCCAGCTGCTAGGAAGTAATCAAGCTCCATCCCAGCCAGACCAGAGCAACGCCACGCAGGGACCCAACACACCACCTTCCTTACAGGTTTCCCAGAGAGGCTGCAGATGCCCCATCCCTGCAGGCATTCAAGGCCAGGCTGGATGTGGCTCTGGGCAGCCTGGGCTGCTGGTTGATGACCTGCACACAGCAGGGGGTTGGAACTGGATGAGCATTGTGGTCCTTTTCAATGCAGGCCATTCTATGATTCCATGATTCCAGTGCTCACTTCTGCCTTGCTGTTTAAAAGAAACCATTTCCAAACCCACACAAGAGCAAAGCTGTAGCTGACTGCTCACCTTTCCAGTTTCTGTTGCAGAATCAGCATTTTTTCCTTCAATTTCTTCAGTTCTTCTCTCTTTGTCTGAATAAGCTCTTTGCTGCAGTAGAGGTACCTAAAGAGACAACACAGAGCCTCACCGTGGGGAATCTATTTACTTCTCAGATCCGCAGTCTTCCATAAGTACTTCAGAATCCATCCTTGCTCACCAGCTTTCCACATGCTGTACAAGAGAGCAACTCACCTGTCCATATAAATAGTCTGAGGGAATTCCAGCTTTGTGTGGATTTTCTCTGGCTGTCCCAGGGATTGGTTGAACTCAAATCGGGAGAGTTCAAAGGTCAGCACTGGAGGGAGTTTGGTGAACCAGCGCTGCAACAGAAGCAGAAACGCCCCCGAGGGGACTTGTTTTAAGATGACTGCTCAGCATCACATCTCAGACCCATCCTAAACATCTGTCTTTCAGTACTGGATGTATGTTGTGTGCATGGAGTGACTAGGCAGAAAACTGAACTACATGAGATTAGGTTTTCTGCTTCCATCTAATGTTTCTACCACCAAGCAGTCTCCATACTGCTTTCAGAAAGTTCATTTTCATTGCCTGACACATCCAAATCCACAGCTTGCTAACTGAGGTTTACAAAATTTACAGAAACTACATCAATTCTGCATGTCAGAGCCTCCAACAGATAGCCATTTTCCAACATACATCACATGCAATGATGAGTAACAAGACAGGAGTCCTCAAGCAGCGCCTTATTCCTTATCCTCTCTGTTTATGAACCATTCAAATGAGGAGATTCAGACAAGAAATCCACTTCCCATACATTTAATAGACTGTTGCAAAGAAAGAAAGATTCATGGTTGAATTTCTCCTTCCTCTGCCTTTCTGGACTCACAGCACTTCAAGCATCCCCAAGAGCACGGCACCTACCTGACACAGCACTGCGCACTCCATTCCCTGCCACATTCATTGTGAACACACTAAGGGCATTTTTCTTTGCATGATTCATGTCTCACGTCCTGCCATAGCAAATCTGCCCCACACCAAAGCGCCACAGCATATTTTAGATCTAAGATATTTAGAGTGGAGGTAAACTGGGGTTTTTTTAATGCTTTTTAAAGCAGCTAGCAGAGGGAAAGCCTCACCTTCAGAACAAGACAACATAAAACAGAGAAGGAAAGATTTTACACCTGTTACCTAGGGAAAAGTAAGTTCTAATTAACCCCATTGATGCTCTGATGCACTCACTCCTACAACAAAATGCACCTTCTCCTCTATGCCCCCTATCATGCAGCCTTCCTAGGAAGTAACAACACATTTTCCACATGTTTTCACAGAACAAAAATACTTTTCTCAGTCCCTTCTAAGCCAGACAGCCCTGTGCATTTCTCAAACCAACCTTCAGCTGCTCTTAATACACACAGGATGCTGAATGCAATGATACATCTTAGCTTTCTACTTTGCTGCTGTAGTTTATGACTGATTTGTGATTTGTGGGTTTAAAGAAGAAAAAAAACAAAGAAAAAGTAAATTAAATAAATCAGCACAGTCAGAAGATAAGAGTGAAAATGAGAAGAAGAACACACACTGTAATAGGGAGAAAGATACAAATTCCAAATGGCATACCATAGAGATAAGCACTGTACTTTTACCCTCCGAAAATAAGGAGGCAGTGGTTCTCCCCCTACTCAGGTACAGGTAGGCTTCAACAGAAAGAGAGAGACTTTATCACACTTGCATCAGAAGCATACGTTTACCTTTTTATTTCAAAACAAACCCCTTGAATTGGTTATACAGGACAACACATCTTTACAAACAAGCAGACTCAGCATCTCACAGCTGACATGCAGCGACGTGAGATCCCAGGCAGCCAGAAAACGTCGTCGTATTCAATTAGAGACTGTTTGTAATTGCCAGTTACAGTTAGCACACTACACTGAGACACACCTGTGCTACACGTATTGAGTTTTTCTTTAGAAAGCAACCAAAAGCTCAACAACAAAACTTCCAACTAACCTCCTGTACATATTTCACTGACTGAGTTGCTGTCTCCTCATCCATCTCTCCCTCCACCATGGCTCCTTCCAAGCACTCATTCAAGTTTCGATAACCATTTACCTGAAGGGGATACTGACCAAAGGTTTCGATCTTGGAAAAAGTATTGCCTGAATGATGAAAACGATACAAAACCCATGAACTAACTTCAGTGAGCAAAAAGAAAAAACTCCGATTAACACAAGAGGTTGTTGTAAACACCAGGTTAGATGCATGAAATGAAGTGCTCATAGCTCTCTATGCACGTCTCTCAGGGTAAGCCTCCTCCCAAACGAGTACAATGAGCACTTACGAGTATTACAGGTTTTCAGAAGACTCATGATATAAATGTTAAAGACAATTCTATAAGGAAAGAAGACTATTTGCAGGTTTGCTGTAAAACACTGAAAGTCCAGGCAATTCCAACAAGAGTGTGCAACAAAAACGTGCATCAGTACTGATGTGCCGTACATCAAAGCACCCAAAGGACTTAAAAAGTGGAACTACCAAAACCTTCACTCACCCTCGTGGACACCCTCCGTCAAGAAAGTCCCATAGAAAAGTTGGACCATTGGGTTTTCAGATTTGTCCCCAGGGCTTCTGTTTCAGAAAGAAAAAGCACAGAATTCATCTGTAGGTCGCAAAAAAAAGCCCTAACTCATCATCCAACCCTCAGCTTGGGAACCATTCTGTGATCAAAAGCAACATTTTTTATCACAGCACAGAACACAGAGGAAGCTTGTCATCTGTTCTCATACTCAAAAGCACACTATAATTCTTATATTGGCAAGAAAGAAAATAACATGCAGGCATTGTCCTATGGAAACACGGCTCCTTAAGGCCACCTCCATTTGTTTACACCAGCCTGTAGAGTTCCCCCAGAGCTGATGTGCTCTGCAGGCCATACTGGCCATGAATACAGTCCTACACTTAGGCAAGAAAGGTAGATCCAACCCTCCGTAGCATACTTCAGGCTGAAGGGGATTGCCATCAGCCAGCAAACAAGTTTTTCTCACACATGGACAACATTTGCTTAAAGCCCTCTCCTATGCCAAGCAGTCACATCTAAAAGCTGTTTCTCCTCAGTGACAGCTCAAACTCCTGGTATCTTAAAAAACTCACTTGACATTCACAGTGAGCTGAAATGCATCTTCCAGCCAATCCAGCAGTTTGTGTGTAAACTCGCTCACATCTTGCTGCAAGAGAGACAGAAGTCGAGGGTCAAACACACAGAGCAGAAAGTGGTTTCACACTGCTGGTCTCACAGACCAGCTCTAATAAAATCCAGTTGGTACCATCCACCCAAAAGAAGGGCAAAACCCCAGTTTCACCAGTAATGAACATCCTGTTCGTGTGCAGATAAGAGGAAATGAACCAGCCAGCTGGCATGGGGCACAGCAGCATTGTGCTGGCTGGTCAGTGACCAAGATTGTACCCACACAACCCAGAGACAGCTGTCTGCCTGCTGCCAAACACATCAAGAGACCTCTGGAAACAAGAGGATGAAACCACACAGGATTTCTCTGTTATCAAGTGCTGGTTTGAGGAATGGCTCTCTAACATGGTTTTACCTGTTGTTCCTCGGTTGATTTAAAAGCATCCCTTAAGAGTTCCAGTGCTGCAGAAGGATCCACAAACTTCCGACGTGTTCCCAGCATTAAAGCAAACAGACACTGGAGTTCTTGCATAAATGCAATATTTCTTTTTCCCTGCAACACAAAAAGAAGAGAAGACAAACCCTTCCTGCACTGTAAACCAAGAGCTGCAGAATACCATGTGCATGTACCTTAACAGCTAAGCTAATAACCATGGGAAGAGATGACATGAAAAAGGATAAAAGCAGAAGGACATGTGGTGTTGCTCAGAAGCAATGTGATCTTCCAAGGGATGCATGGGAGGAAAAAAATAACTTCTAGGTGCCCAAAGGGCTGAAACATAAAGCAAAAACCCAGTGAGCTTATCAGTTTATTCTGTCTGTGCATTGGGTTGTTTTTACTAAGAGCACACACAAAAGCAAGTACACCAAAGTCTCCTAAACGGGAGAACAGAACAACATAACAGCAGAAGACAATTCTATGTATCACATTTCTTTTGTAAGCACCTTCTGCTGACCTTTCTCAGAAGGCACTGGAGCTGGATGCACCCTCACACTGACAGAACCATAGAATGGCCTGGGTTGAAAAGGAGCACAGTACTCATCCAGTTCCAAACCCCTGCTGTGTGCAGGGTCACCAACCAGCAGCCCAGGCTGCCCAGAGCCACATCCAGCCTGGCCTTGAATGCCTGCAGGGATGGGGCATCCACAGCCTCCTTGGGCAACCTGTTCCAGTGCCTCACCACCCTCTATGTGAAAACACTACACTCAAACACTGACTCAAACACCAGTTCTTCTATGACGAATACAAACAAAATAACAACCTGGAGCTGCCAAATAAGCTTGATGTGGCAGGTTTCTCCTGCCTCTCACTTAGAGGAAAGCTTTATGAGAATCATTCAGTTTGTTTGTTTTTCTTTCTAGTGACTGTGTCTTTAAAAAAGTATTTCCCAAACTTAAAGCAGCTGGATGGTTTAGAAGTCATTAACACATAGATAGAGGCCTGGGATAGCCTGTTCCCAGTGTAATCTGCTCAAAGAAATAGCAAAGCAGGATAGCACAAGAGGGAAACTTCATAACTTTACGTGATGAAAACTCACAGTGCGCGTCCGACAGCTCTCAAGTACACTTGGTGGGAAGGAGTAGCTGAGCACCAACCTCCGGAACTGTGGCAGCTGGAAAAGAGACTGAAAGGGATGGAGAGAGAAATACTGATCAACACCTCCACCTTGCTGACTCATTTCAGTCTAATGCACTCCACAGCCTTTTCTGTTCACTCTTCATTCTCCCTTGCCTTCAGGTCATTAAGACAGCACTTAAGAAGTGAGCAGCCTGAGTGGCAAAGCAGCACAGCCCTACCTCACAGATTCCTCCCAAAGATCTCAACCTCCCATCCTTGGGCTATAAAACTGGTTTAGGAAAAAGTGTTAGGAAAAGCACACAGGAGCAAGTGACACAGAGAAAGGAGCCCAACTGCAGCTACTTTACCTCCTCTCATGAATGGGGAGCCAACGGATCAGCATTTATCAGCTGATGTAAAATGGTTACAAGAAGCAAATGTGCTCAGTTCCATTTACTGCTGTCTCTTCTTGTTTAGGTTATCACTGATAATACACACCACCGAGCTGCTTATTAGTTCCAATGTCTGTGCCACTGTATCCCATTAAGCAGAACCTGATACCCCATGTATTATGGAGCTAACAATAACATCGGTATAATTACATCATCAGTTCCAATCAAGTTTCTGTCATTCAGTAAGCACTTGTACATCAATGCACCAAAAAAACCAACTGCACACATGCACACAGACCACATGCATCTGTATCTTGTGTGCAAAGTCTCCACTTAAATGCTCTTTTGGCACACGCTCAGAGGAAATCTTAATTATGTTAAATAAAAAAAGAGATCTTCTTCAACTCTGAGGACAGATATCTACCTCTCTATGTGAGGACAGGCACATCCACTCATTTACATGTCAGCACTTCCTGTTAAATGTTAAATTCTAACTGATAGACATTTTCTCTCCAAGCCTGTAGCAGTGACAGAAGAATCTCGCCACCACATTACCTGTATGACAGCACTAAACCAACACGTGTTGCCAATGTTCTTCATCCCAACGGGCCAATCTCCCACTCTTTTCCAGTCGCTCTGTTTGGAATTCTCTCCCCAGACCTCACAGCGTTTCCTTTTGGAGCGATTTTTGTTTTCAGGAGAATGGACCTCTTGTGGTCTGTCACAAGACAGGAAGGACAATGAGAAATACCACCTCACAAAGATTCTCTGGGCAACGCACCCCAGCCATGGGCAGGATGCCAGCACGGAGCATGTCAGGCAGTACCTGGCACTACAGACAACATAAATCCCATCCAATTCCTAAAATGTTTCAGCTCTGAACCTACAGCTCCACCAACCTTTCAGCAGCATGAGCTTTTGGTGATTCCAGCTGTCTGTAGGCAACAGCTGAGTGGATGTCCCCTTTCTTTTCAGGGTCAAATGCAGCACCACCTGGAGGCAGGACAGCATTCTGATCAGTCTTCCATCACGAGTAGGCAAATGTTTTCTCTAAAAAGAACTTCTACAAAATGTTACACTTCTCCAATGTGATTTTTGACATGATAAAAGATTTTCTAGCAAAAAAAAAAAAAATTTAAATACAAATTCTGTTAGCTTGGATCACACTGTAAAATCAAAGCTCCCATTAAGTGCACTTGATTAGGATCATGCAGCCATGTAAAGGCCAGATTTCCTTACACCCCAATTCAGAGCTCATGGGAATGCTCCAAACCTGTTGAAATAATGAATCAGGAACACCAGCTGCTGCTTGTGTTTGCTATGGCTTGACACCAGTGGTGATAACTGACACTGTTTTAAGAAATAAAGGGTTTTCATTTAATACAATTTGCACATTTATATACAATCAGCTTCCTTCAGTTGTTTCAGGATGCTCAGCTAACTGAGCCACTTCATTTACTGGCTACAGAGGAGAGGGGAAAGGAAAATAAGCAGTTCTGGAAGAGACAGAAGCCTTAGACAGTAGAGCAAAGTACAGCTGCACTGCTCTAGGTGTTACTTCTAAGCTCCCAGCACAGATCTTTGGCATCACTAATGTGTCCAGAGGCAAATTTGCTTGGGGAAGTTTCAGTTAACAGAAATGCACCAAACTGACAGCCTAGTTTTGCCAATAACTGTAATAATTACAGAAACAATTTTTTGATAATCTAACATTTCCTTCTACATTTTCATGAAAATACTTCACAGGAAACTCAATCCACCTGCTTTGCCAGCAGAGGCCATAGAAAGAAAAGTAAGCCTTGATGGAAATTTGCTTCTCTATCTGCTCTCTGCTTTAGGAGTTTTCTGGCTTTCTGTGCTAGCGAACTGGTTGTTTAAAATAAATATAGCTCAGCAGCACGACCTGTGACTGACAAGCAGTACTACAACACTACTAAGTCACTCCTCTGATTCAGCTCTCCTTCATCAAGAAATACTAAACACAGTCAGAATAAACCCTTCAGCCATACAGAAGCATGAAACCTGCTTGAAGAGGGGTTCCACCCAATACATGTATTTGACAGAGGCTGCTGATGTGCATTCTTGCTCCCCTTCCTTAAACTGGCACTTGGCTGACCCAAAGGTGAGCAGGTTCTAGGAAAGCCTTACCAACACCAAAGTGCTTTCTGCTAATTTAGTTCTCCATACTAACAAAATCAGTGCCAGGACAGGAACAGGAGGGATTCCCAGCAGAAGGAACAACATGGCCCCTTTCAGCTTGGGTGACACAATGAGCCTTCAGGAGACCCAGTGTGAGCAGAGATGGACCCCTCACCTTGTGGGGGCTCTTTGCCCACTGCACTGCCTTCCCAAGAGGATGGCTCTGCAGCAGCTGTGTTCTGACCAGGCTCCTGATCACGCTCCTCTGTGAGGACGATGAGTGCTTCCATCAGGTTTCCCTTAGCAGCCTAGCAGAAAGACAAGGAAAAAATCCATAGTTCCAGGGTTAATTTACCTGCATTTATATGAAATTTAATGCATCCGTGGCAAAGATGGGCACACTGGCTCCAACTTGGCTTCTGCTGGCCATCGGAGAAAGCTATCTATCTATTGGTGACAAGTAGCAGTAAAAACAAAAACAATAAAGGCTAAAATTTATCTGATGGAAAGCTCTTTGCCTTTATTACTAGGACAATATAGACTCCATTATCTAATTTCATTTCCCTCGCTAGAGATTCAAGTTGCTCTGCAGTGCACCAAGGCACGTGGCAACAGGGAAACTCCCAGGAACCAAAGCCTACGTGGATGGGTTTGTGGGTATGGTGACACAACACAGCACAGGCTGTCTGAAGGACAGCAGAATGCTGACCATGGCTCATTTTCTATCTCATTTTATACCACAAAGTTAAGTGTTAAACTCCTTTCAGCCCATGTCTGTTAACATCTTGTGGGCATTACTTCCCAACGAAATACTGGAGAGTTTTCATAAACAACTCTCTGTGTATACAAACAATGCAACTCACCTCTTGCCCATACATCTCAGGGCAATGGGGAGTGATGATTCTGCACTGATGTCATTGCAACCCATTTAACATTACAATTTCCAATATCAGAACACGCTGTATCACCATCACAGGCCACACAACGGCTTTCCTACTTTCTTATCAGCCCACAAAAACACCAGCACACACCAACCCTGAGTTATGCTTTGGGAGAACCTCCTGAACTTGCTTGATTTTGGGGACATCAGCAGCCTTCTTTCAAAAGGGCAGTGACAGCACATACAAACCTTGAGAGCAGCGTGAAGGAAATCTGCATCCTGAATTCCTGTTATCTCTTTCATCTTGTTTAAAACCTGGTAATCCTGCAGTCAAGAAACAAAGAAAGCTCCTGTTAAAAGGTGACCAAGACGACATCAACCCATCCCTGAAACATCTGCCAAGCTCTCAATTTGTTCTTTCTTTCCTTTCCACTGACAGGTGGACACGAAAACTCACTCACACGTGCCAGACAGTACTACCAATGTCAGTCTGAACACCATTCTTAGTTTCTGCTATTTCCAGACTAACTTTCAACCTGTTGCATGCTCAGGAGCATGCTGGCAGGCCCTGGCAGCCCTCTCCCCAAGCCCAGCATGTGCAGCAGGACATATAAGGCTTCCCATGGGCTGCTGGGGGCTATTTTAAGCCTGGCTGCACATGCCACTTGTGCACGTCACCTCTCACTCACAATGAGGTGACAGAAGAAGGGCTCAAGAGGTTTCCACTGCTTTTCTTCCCCCACTCCACGGGAGCTCCAGGCCTGGGCAGGTCCTTGCACAGCCAGCAATGCGTTCTTACCAGAGAAAATGTCTCTAATTGTTTTCTTAACAGATTTTTCTAAGCTTTATAGGCTTTAGGAGATGGTCGAGTAAAAAGCAGCCTTGGTTTGGCCATACAAAGTGCCCAGGGAGGGACACAAAGAAGCACTGGCCTCAGCTACAGAGCAGTGAACTGCTACATGTGCTACAGGCATTCATTGCCCAGAAGGTAACAAAGCTGAGGAATGCATTCAAGGTCAACAGAACCAGATCGGTGTCCAATACTACAGATGTCAATTTCCCAAAAGACCTGCACTTTTTAAGAGCCCCCTGTGTCTGCATGCACACCCCCAGCCTGGGGTGCTCCAGCTCAGCACGATGAGAACTGCACAACCAGGAGCCTCAGGACAGGAATACTCACAGCACACCAATTATACCATGCTGTCAATTTCCCACCTCCACGCTGTATTCTGGTTGCTTAACACCACCTAATGCTGCAGGGCACATCTTTCCATTGGAGAAGAACCCACATTGCAAAACCACATCACAGCAGTGCAATCCAGAGGAGGACAGGGCGTGATTTTTTGGGGCCTTTCCTTCTTCACCAAAAGAAGAACTCACAGAGGCAGCAGGAAACACAAGAACTAATTACCAGCCCACAGCTCCACATCGCCACTTAATAAATGATTTGCAGGGCAGCTTCATTCATAAGAAATATGTGTATCAACAGCAGAAAGCTGAACTGTGCAGCACACTGAGAATCACACTCTGCACCTCTCATTTGTGAAGTCTACTTTTGATTTTGGGCTGTCTGGTTGTTTTTTGGGGTTATGCTCTGCTGTCCTTTAAGACAAACTGGCCATTAGAGTTCAGAACAGCAGCAGTACCTTAATGCCAGCTGCAATTCCAAGAGCAAAAGAAAAGCAAAGAAACAGGAGTCACAGCAGCAGTGCTATTGGTGTTAGAGTCTGGAAACAACAGACAAACCTGAAAAGTGGCTGAGAGGGAGGGAGGGAATGGAGACAATAATTATAAGGCCAGCTAATGAGTGATAGCAGCAGCTCTGCTGTTCTCCTTCACACCCTGTGAATCACAGCACGCAGCAGTGGTTGGTTTGGGAGAGAAACTCAGAGCAGGGACAGATGCAAACGTGGAGCATGAGTTCAAGGGGAACCAGGAGCAGCAGTCAGCAGGGCAGATGGGAGCCCATGACCTTCAGCCACAGCAGCTCAGCCGTGCTTTGTATCCAAGTGGGAAAATGGATGTGAAGAGGCCTCCAACCCTGCAGCAACAGCAGCACCTGCACTGCTGAAATAGAACCTTTTACAGACCCACACCTTCCCACTGCCACACCAACACCCGTGCAAAATGCACAACCATCCATGCCTCCGCTGCACCTGAGAAAAGCTGCTGAAGGGCTCAAATGTGCCCAAAGAACGAGCCCACATCCCTGTGCATGCTGTGTCCTTTGTGCAAGCTGTGTGTGCTGTAGCCCTGTGCATGCCACATCCCTGTGCACACCGTGAACCTTTGCAGGCTGCAGCCCTGCGCACACTGTGCTCCTGTGTGTAGTGCATCTCAGTGCATCCTATGTCCCTGTGCATGCTGCGTGTGTGCTGTGTCCCCATGCATCCTATACCCATATGAATGCTGTGCAGGTGCTGTGCCCCTGTGCAGTGTGTTTCTGTGCATGCTGGGTGTGCTGTGCTCCTGTTCACCTCTGTACATCCTCTGTGTACTGTACCCCTGTGCACGCTGCATCCCAGTGCAAGCTGTGTCCCTGTGCACTCCCTGTGCATGCTACGTCTCTACGCATGCAGTACATGTGCTGTGTCCCCACACACACCATACCCCTGTGCATGCCGTGTGTGTGCTGTATCCCTGTGCACACTGTAAGTCCTGTGTCCCTATGCATACTACATCTGTGCTGAGTCCCTGTGCATGCACAGTGCATGCTGTGTCCCTGTGCATCCTGTATCCCTGCACACGCTGCATGAGGAGAGGGGAGGAGAGGACAGGAGAGGAGAGGAGAGGAGAGGAGAGGAGAGGAGAGGAGAGAGAGAAGAGGAGAGGAGAGGAAGAGAGAAGGAGAGAGGAGAGGAGAGGAGAGGGAGGAGAGGAGAGGAGAGGAGAGGAGAGGAGAGGAGAGGAGAGGAGAGGAGAGGAGAGGAGAGGAGAGGAGAGGAGAGGAGAGGAGAGGAGAGGAGAGGAGAGGAGAGGAGAGGAGAGGAGAGGAGAGGAGAGGAGAGGAGAGGAGGAGAGGAGGAGGGGAGGGGAGGGGAGGGGAGGGGAGGGGAGGGAGGGGGAGAGGAGGGGAGGGGAGAGGAGGGGAGAGGAGGGAGAGAGGGGGAGGAGGGAGGGGAGGGGAGGGGAGGGTGTCCCTGTGCACACTTTGTCCCTGTGCACACTGCATCCCAGTGCAAGCTGTATATGAGCTGTTTCCCTGTGCATACTGTGTGTGCTGTGTCCCTGTGCAAGCTGTATCTCTGTGCATGCTGTATGCATGTATGTCCCTGTGCACGTTGCATGTGTGCTGTGTCCTCATGCATACTGTGTCCCTGTGCACTGCGTACTGTCTCTATGCATGCTGTATCCTGTGCATGCTGTATGCGTGCTGTGTCCCTGTGAATGCTTTGTCCCTATGCACTGTGTGTGCAGTGTCTCTATGCACTGTATTACTGTGCATGCTGTGTGTGTGCTGTGTCCCCATGCATGCTGTACCCCTGTGCATGCTGTGTCCCCGTGCACGTTGCATGTTTGCTGTATCCCTATGCATGCTGCACCCCTGTGCATACTGTGTGCTCTGCATCCCCATGCACGCTGCCTGTGTGCTGTGTCCCTGTGCATGCTGTAACCCTATGCATGCTGTGTGCTGTCCCTGTGCACTGTGTCACCATGCATGCTGTACCTCTGTGTGTGTTATGTGTGCTGTGTTCCTCTGCATGTTGAATCCTTATGCATGCTGTGTCCCTGTGCATACTGTGTGTGTGCTGTGTCCCTATGCAAGCTGCACGTTTGCTGTGTCCCTGTGTATGCTGTGTCCCTGTGCACTGTGTGTGCTCTGTGTCCCTATGCACGCTGTACCCCTGTGCATGTTGTGTGTGCTGTATCCCCATGCATGCTGCCTGTGTGCTGTGTTCCTCTGCATGCTGAATCCTTATGCATGCTGTATCCCCGTGCAAGCTGCACGTTTGCTGTGCCCTGTGTATGCGTTGTCCCTGTGCACTGTGTGTGTTGTATCCCAAAGCACAATGCCTGGGTGCTGTGTCCCTATGCACTGTGTGCGCTCGGTGTCCCTGTGCATGCTGTGTGTGTTGTATCCCAAAGCACAATGCCTGGGTGCTGTGTCCCTATGCACTGTGTGTGCTCTGTGTCCCTATGCATACTGTGTGTGTTGTATCCCAAAGCACAATGCCTGTGTGCTGTGTCCCTATGTACTGTGTGTGTTGTATCCCAAAGCACAATGCCTGGGTGCTGTGTCCCTATGTACTGTGTGTGTTGTATCCCAAAGCACAATGCCTGGGTGCTGTGTCCCTATGCCCTCTGTGTGCTCTGTGTCCCTGCGCATGCTGTGTGTGCTGTATCCCAAAGGATGATGTCTGGTTGCTGTATCCCCGTGCACTGTGTGCGCTCTGTCTCTGTGCATGCTGTGTCCCTATGCATGCTGCATCCCCATTCACGCTGCCTGTGTGCTGTGTCCCTGTGCACTCTGTGCACTGTGTCCCTATGCATGTAATGTCCCTAAGCGCTGTGTGCTCTCTGTCTCAATGCATGCTACACCCCTGAGCATGCTGTGTGTGCCGTGTCCCTGTGCACTTCCATGTCCCCATGCACTTCCATGTCCCCATGCATGGTGTATCTCCATGCACGCTGCCTGTGTGCTGTGTCCCTGTGCGCCGTGTCCCCGCTCACAGCCCCGCACACCGCCGTACTCACACAGCACCTCACACCGCAGCCCCCCCGCACCCGCCCGCCCGGCCTCGGGCCGCTCCTCCCGCCTCACTCCGACACCCCGGTGGGCCGCCTCGCCTCGCCTCGCCTCGCCCCGCCCCCCCCTCCGCCGCCCGCTCACCGCCTCGAGGCCGCCGCTCGCGGCCTGCAGCTCGGCCGTCATCCCTCCGGGCCGGACCCCCCCCAACCCCCTTCGCCGCGGGGCCGCGCCGCCCGCCCGCCTCACCGCCTCCCTGCCGCCCTGCTGCGCATGCGCCGTCCCGCGGCGGGGAGGGGCGGGGGGCGCGGCTGCTCCGTGCGCGCGGCGACCGCGGCGGTGATCCGGCAGTGAAAGGGTGCGGGGTTTTGCACGGAGGGGTCGTGCTTTCGTGGGTTTCATTAAAAGTTTCTTTCTGCTTGCTGTTTCGTGGCTCGAGCGCGGCTTTCTGGAAACCCCTTCTGCAAATGCAGCTGAGATCTTTTCGTTGCTTTAATAAAAACAGCAGATGTCTCAATGCAAGGTGTACGCAGGGACGTGCTCACCTCTCTGGAGCAAAGTGCATGCGGTGCACATCATGTGAGGACGGCCGGTGCAAGGAGCATGCAATGCACATCATGTGAGCCTTTCAGAGCAAGGTGCATGCAATGCACACAACATGAGCGCTGCAGAGTCAGCTGCATGCAATGCACATCACACAGGCCCTCTGTTGCAAGGTGCACGCAATGCACATCACACAGGCCCTCTGTTGCAAGGTGCATGCAATGCACATCACACAGGCCCTCTGTTGCAAGGTGCATGCAATGCACATCACACAGGCCCTCTGTTGCAAGATGCATGCAGCAGTGCACATCACATGAGAAAGGGTGAATGCACAGCCTTGGGTACACAGGGACAGAGCTGCAGTGCTGGAGCCCTCTGCAGGGAGTCCCGGGTGTGAAGGTCTCAGTGCACACCGAAGCACCAAGTGCAGGGCAGGCAGCAGTGTGGGAAACAGGCTCAGAAATCCTCTGTCCTTGCACAGAACTGTTCTGTGATCTGCAAATCACTCACACAGAGTTGCTGCAATCCCATGCACAGCACCGCATCTCTTTGCTCAGCATGGAGCCCAAGCACTTTTAGTTTGCAGCATGGGGATTCTCCCCTCAAAGACGTGGGAAGGATGAGGATCTGTAAGGCACGATGACTCTGTGAGTCTGTTTTGAGGAGGAAACGCTTCTCCTCCCCAATCACTACCATCCAAAGCAGTGGCACCAGGAGGCTCAGCAAGGAGGCAGAAGGCACCGCATCGGGGCAGGGGAGCCCAGTGCAGGTGAGAAGCACACAAGCCATCACGCAGGGCTCAGAGCGCTCTGATAAATCCTCATTTGTATGACTTCTGCTTGGGACGAGGCTGTGCCGCGGGTGCCGATGCGAGATGAGATCTCATTTACAGTTTCCTGCTGGATTTCAGATGTGGAGCAGCTCATCACAAAGGCTGTCAGCAGCCCCGGCCCCGGCTGCACACGCAGGACATCACAGATGAGATTTCAGCGCCGCACATTGGCAATTTGATTCGGCCCAATGACCTGGCTGGGCTCAGCTCCCCCGGGGCTGAAGCAAAATTCCTTTTTTGCATCTGTGGAGGAACACTCAGGAACGTGTCACATGCAATTGCAGCTCCTCGTTTCTCCGGCTGCCTCGCAGTGCGGGTGGCTGGAACATCAACACAGGTGTGGGAGCATAGCATGGCCTCTTAAGGGTCATCTTGGCTCCAAGCATAAAAGAAAAAGAATTAAAGCTGTATCTGGAGGGATGTTTTCAAAGGGAGAGGTAAAAAACTGTCAATTTCACATGTCTGCAGGGCTATTCATAGCAACAGAGCTGATATTATTGAGTTTAGGGTTTGCAGCATCCTCTTCAGCCCAGCAGCAGACCTGCGATGTTCCAACCTACTCTGATATCCCAAAAGCTGCTAAAATACGTCTCAGGTGCTGGCAAGTGTGATAACACAGGGCTGCGTGGGCATGGTATTAATTACAGGAAATATGCTACATGAATTTAATGAATAACTGCAAGCACTGTAATTAGCTCTCATATGGCAGATATGGTGTTCCTTCTCCCCGCTGAACTGAAATTGCAATCGGAGCAGCTGGAAATGCAAAGTTAAGGGTAGAAGAAGTGCGTCCCATGGGTACCTGCCCAGCACCCCCCTACCCATCCTTAGCGGAGAAGCAGAGAGCAGGTCTGGGAGATGGACCAGATGACCTCTGAGCGCCCCTTCCAACCCAAACGATTCCACGACATGCCCTTTTCCTGCCCCCAAAGGAAAGTTTCAGAAGGAGATGAGCGAAGATGCTGAGATTTGGCACCTGAACCAACGCCATCCCAAAGGCAGGGGCTGTTATTGTGGCTCCGGTTGGTGCCCACGCCGAGCGATGAGCCGTGCAGCTCCCGGCCCATCTCCGACTTCTGTTGTGATCTTTTTGCCTCCTGTTTCCTGCACATAAAAGACTAGTCTTGCCTGAGAATATCAAGTTATTGCTAGGGCCTTGGGGAAATCTGATCGGGGAGATAATCGAGTCGGAGTTCCAATTTGCTTATATTGAGTTTCGCCAACTGCGGAAGGCAGATACCTTTGTATTCCCCTCTGCTGGCTGGAGCCTCCCCGACAGACGCCGAGGCAGCTGTCTCGACACGCTGCCGAACTGGGAAGATAAATACAAACGCATGGGAATTATCTCTGCGTTTGCTAACCACCAATTTAGGTCTAAGTAGGCTCCCTCTGTTAGGAAGACTAATGAATTCCAATTCTACAAAATATCCTTTGCTTTTAACAAGCAAGATGGAAGGTAGCTGGGAAAGAAAGAGGGAAGAGCTGTGAATAACGCCACGAGAGAGCCAATTACAGCAGCCAGCTGGCACTGCAAAACTTGGTGCTTAACTTGGTAAGGAGGAGCCAGATTGTGCGGTCCATGTAAGGATGCTCTGGGCCAGCCCCAAGGAGGCCAGAAGGGAGCTGCTCCTCCTCCATGGCTTCCTGCAGAAGAATCATAGAGTCAGAGGGTCATTCAGTTTGGAAAAGACCTCTGAGATCTCCAAGTCCAACCCAACCCATCCCATCCCACCGTGCCCACTGCCCACGTCCCGCAGTGCCACATCTCTGCAGTTCTGGAACACCTCCAGGGATGGTGACCCCACCACCTCCCTGGGCAGCTGTGCCAATGTAGCACCGCTCTTTCTGAAGAGAAATCTTTCTCAATATCTGACCATCTTACTAGGAGAGACATGACATGTCTGTGCCATCGTGCCATGGAACTGAACTGAGCTGAGCTGCAGCCCAGCACATCCGTACAGCAAAGCCAGGGCTGCAGCCACTGGGAGAAGCCAGGGCTTGAGCAGGAAGGGGATTTCCGTGCATCATTTCATACAAAATACACTTACCTTGAGGTCACTCTTATCAGTTTTATGAGCAGGAAAATCTATAGGCATAGAGAGTGAACACAAGTGCCTGCTGAAAGCAGCCGAGACAACTCCCTCTAAAAAATTATTAATGTCCTGATTGCCAATAAACTCAGCCTCGTATTTTTAGCTCTGGGTTTGCTGTGGGTATGTGTTATGCTGAGCAGCCTGATTAATGTCACAGTAACTAATTAGGGTGCAAGACAGATACTGGTGATTCTCTTGCAGTGTCAAGCACAGTACAAGTGCCGTTATATCAAAGATAATTTGGTGTGGTGAGGGGGCATATGCTCTTGGATGGAGAACAAGTGGGAGCTGATGGTGTGCCCCCATCCCTCTCCTCCCATACCTTCAGATCTTTCCATCCAGCCTGATTTTATCAAAAGGAAGCAATCAGTTTGCACTGTTAAATGAAAAAAGAATGAAAAAGTGTTCCAGAAATGTTTACCAGCACTCAGGGAGCATAAGTGTGGGGGGATTTCAATGGACACCAAACACTTGCCCTTACGAGACAGCAAATAACCCTCACCTGCTTTCCCAGAAACACTGCAGGGTCATGTTTAAAAGCAGCAGGCACTGATGAGAAATTCCATTTTGAAATGCTTGTGCCTCAAAGTGCTTGGCATTTGCACAGCTCCTGGTGCACATCTACTGCTGGGAATGCACCGAGCCTCCCCTAAAAAGCAAGGATAGGAAGAAATGCCCCTGAACTGGGGGTGCGTTCCCACCTAACCAGGTCAGGAAGGTGCAGCAGCAAAATAAAAGGGGGAGAAAAGCAGCAAGTCGGGCACCAGGCTCACACTGTGCCATAAAGACAGCCATGCAAGATTAAATACTGTTGGGTTTGCTCTCAGCAAGGCAATTCCTGCCTAACCTTGGGTAATATCGCATCTCTGACGCGCAGCTGCTGTACCTGCTCGGAATGAGATGGATCTCCTCCATTAACGCCAATGGGCTCCAAATACCTTGGTGTACTTATTATTACCTGGCTTTAATGGATAATGAAATTGTGGCATAATATTGCTAACACTTGAAGGGTGTCTAATGGTGAATGCAACTGAAGGGAAAGTGCTTTGATGGGGGATTTAAAGGCATCGAGCTTCTTTGCTGGGTTTGCATTCCCAGCTCTGGGAGTGCAGGGATCCCAGCATCCTCCCTGGGACTGTGGGTTTGGCAGCTCCAAGGTCACCACCATGCCCAGCATGCTGCTAGCCATGTCCCCAAGGGCAGCACAACAGAGGGGCTGTGTCAGGGCACCGGTCCACAGCAAAGAAGGGCATGGATCACACTTTGTCACAGCCCAAAGAAGAAAAAGGGGCTCACAGCCATACAGCAAGCATTGCTCAGCCTTCTACTTACAGTGCTGAGAATGAGATCCCAAACTGCATGGTACTCCCTACCCCCTGGCCTGAGCTGCACCTGATGCCAGCACAGCACTGTCACCACTTGCTGCCTTGAAATACAGCGTGACTCATCCCTGCAGCTGCTCCAAGTGGAGTTCATTAAGCAGATGAGTAAATACGAGCAGCTTGCAGAGAGAGAGCCTTCCTTAGCTGAGCTCTCTGAGACCAGGCTACAGCTGTGCCCATTTGGCTGCTGGGCTCCAAAATACCACCCCCCCCCTCCTGTCTCCATCCTCCTGTTTGCCCGAGGGATGCTCAGCACCCTCTGTGTGGTGACCACCCCACCTGTCTGTCTGTCCTGTGGGCAGCCCTGTGACAAGGGGTGATCCCCAGCCCTGTGAGCAGTAGGAGCGTGGCTGGGGACTGAGATAAGAGAGCTCACAGCCCCCCCTGCTCTGCACAGGCACTGTCCCAGCCCCTACCTGCAGTTGTCTCTCGCTGCTCATTGCACGGCGCTGGTATTTATCTCCAATTGCCCGTGAAATGCTTCTGCTGCTGTTAATGAAATGAGAGCAACATCAGATGCATCCTGACACCCTTCCATCCCCCAAAACCACCCCGCAGCCAGCTGGATTTGGGCTCAGGTCCCTCCGCTGTGCCCTGCAGCGCTGCACATCCCAGCATTGCTACAGCTCCATCAGTTTGCACTATGGCCTTTTTACACTCTGTGCAGGTGCCAGCTGCACCCCACACCCAGGGCTGCTCCCTCATTGCACTGATGCTCCAAACTCTGCCCCCCCTGCAGCACTCACCTCTGCTCAGAGCTCGTGATTGGATGGCTTTGAAAGCCAACAGATGACTTTGCAAAAAAGTTATCCCCTTCCAGTGACACTTGGTGCCATGCAGCCTGGCCCATTTGTCACAAAGCACTCAAAGGAGATTAAAACCAAGTCGTTTCAGAGGAGATACTCTCTTACACTGTGAGACAGCCTCACGTTCATTACAGAGCATCACTTTAGAGCACTTTCTGCAGAGACATTTTAACTGTCCCCTCCAGGCCTGCAGAACTTTGTGCTGCTGATAATTAAACCATGAAATACAGTGGGGCTGTGGAAGTGCTCCCCTTCCTGGCCACTGCAGCGCTGCTTATTTATGACCCCTGTGCATTTTTATTGGTAAGGATGGGGACAGGAGTTGGGGAAGCTTTCCTATCGCTCTAATAAAATCTTATTTCTAAAGCGCTGCTGAGATAAATTTAAACTCATTACAGCAGTTGCATAATCACACTCCCTCATAAAGACGAACAAAGTAAACAAGAATTGCAGATGGAGGAGACCAAGCGGGTCACCTCCTCATCCCCCAGTCGTGTATGATTATCTCCAACAGGATACTCCACCAACACTTTGTCTTCATTGCTGCTGTCGTGCACTTGCACTGCTGTGGGACGGCAGCATTGCTGATGCTGTGTGCTGCCCTATCTGCGTGTTACTCCAGCACCCAGCTCTATAGGTGTGGAGTTATTTACCTGAGAGACACTTAAGGGCTCACAATGAGGCAGCCAGCATGGCAGTGAGGTGTTTGTCGGCCCAGTTCCCTGTGCAGAGCAAAGCTATTAGGATCTGTAGTGACCCACAGTAGTGATTAAATTAGCAAAGTGCCTCACGGAGCTCCTGGCTCCAGCCTGGCTCCCCAAACTGCCCTCCAGCTGCGCCCTGGATATGCTTTTTAGGGATTCTGGAGGAGGGACCCCTTCACTGGGCACCCAGCTTGCTTGCTGCGGTAAAAGAACGGCCTCGTGGAGCCAACAGATCCATCTGTGCTCTGTATCCTTCAGAAACCTATTAGCCTTTATGGGGAGCTGTCTCCATAGAAGCAAGGAATGGCCCTTTGCTCTGCAATCTACAAAGCATCGCTCTGCCATCATCTCGTTTGTAACCTCCATGCCCCTCCTGCTCCTCTGCGTCCATCAGCGAGTGCCCATCCCATGCAGCAGCCCAGGGCTGAGCCCACAGCTGCAGCAGGTGGCTCTGACTGCATTCCTGGTTGGCACAGATTGGTGTGAGGGGAGGGATGCAGAGCACTGTGCGCATCACCAGACATCGTGCTCAGCCCCTACCTTCCAGTTTCCCCCACCCTGAGGTCACCACTCTAAGAAGCATCCAGCACTGAGGAAAGCATCCTTCCCCACAGCTGGTGCCTTCTGAAAGACGGCCAGAGCTGAAGGAGGCTTAAAAGCAGGGGACAGCATGGCACAGCATCACCAACCAGGGCAGCCTGCAGGCAGGACCCACGGAGAGACTTTGCACTTATCTGACAAATATTCAGCTCTGCATGGAAAGATGAAGGATTTGAGCACCATCCTTAGCCCTTAAGGAGGGAAAACTCACCAGGTTTTGGTGCACAGAGCGGTGCTGGAGCCGTGGCAGTGCTGCAGGTGCAGGGAGCCGGGCTGAGCTCAGGGAAACTCGAGATGCCGAGCGCTTCGATTCTCAGAAAAGCAATTACTGTGCAGCAGATTACAGAGCTAATAAAATCCCATTATACCATTTCAGAAAGTAAATCTGATCTGGATACTGCCAATTTATATCAGACATCCCACAAAAAGTCCCGTAAGAGCCCCCGACGTACAGACTGTGTGTGCAGGCGCGTAATACAAGGCTATAATAGATCACACTAATTAGATATCCGATAACAGGAGGCCTGATAGGAACTACATTAAAATCTCTTTAAGATGAAGACATAAAACCCAAGGGAGAGGATACAGAGTTAATGATGCTGCCACTGAGGCTGCGGTTCACTGCTCCTCACTGTCCTGTTCCATCCCGGACCCCACTCTGATGCTGGGACCCTCGCTTGGACCCTGTGCAATGCATCGTGTCCCACTCCCTGCAGGTGCTAGGAGGACAGCGTGGTGGCAGTGGGTTCTGCATGCTCCCCAGCACTGCAGCCCAGGGCACGATCCCCAGCACCGCTGCGGCGCTGCCCGTGATTTTTATTATCCAGATTCAATAACAGCAAACAGCTCCGAGCTGTCTGCGCTCCCCAGGAGGTGACTTACCATCCTCTAACAGAGCTGAGAAATCAAATTAGCCCCAGCTTTACACTCTCTCTTTCCCTGACACCGCTATTGGCAGCCGAGGGGGAGTTCATCAGGGCCGTGCACTAATTCTTATCTCGTTTAAGTGACTCCACGCTGCCATCTGATGCAATTTGCTCCGTGCCGCAGCCGAGGGCTCCGATCCTGCCTGGCTGCCTCACCAGCCCTCCCAGTACGAGGGAGCTTGTGGAGAAGCTGGGAGCACCGTGAGGCTTTGGGGAAAGTCCTTCTCCAGCCTGCCCTGCTCATCCCCAGGCTTCTTTCCCTGCCACTGAGCAGTTATTCTTTCTTCCCCTTTAGCAACTCCAATTCCAGCACTGCTCAGTGCAGCTCCAGAGATCTCTGCCTGGCTGCTGGAAGCCCACTCTGCCCTGCAGCAGCTCTGGCTGTACCCACACCAAGCACCCCACTCCTGAAGTTACTTAAGGCCAGGTTGGATGGGGCCCTGGGCAGCCTGGTTTGGTTGGCAACTTACACATGGCAGGGGCTTGGAGCGCAGTGATCTTAAAGACCCCCTCCAAGCTAAGCCATTCTATGGCTCTCTTCTTTGTAAGTCCCCGGCACAGATCTCACCTCTCTCATTTGCAGGCCATGAAAGGGCTCCTGGCACAGCCTTGTGGCTCTCTCCATTACCAGAACTGCTCCCCATACACCTCCTGCAGCCCCTGCTCTCCTCCATGGCTCGCAGTGCCCCGGAACAAACCTGCACAGCCACAAGGCAGCACCTTGCACAGGTTTCGTCCTTCACCTGCACAATATCCACAGTAGCACAGCTGTGATGGGGAAATCTCACACTGCTGTCACCCGCAGATGATGCAGCCAGCTCCCACCCCTCCCAGAAGCAGGAGCTTCCCCCCAGCACTATGCGTGGCCAGGGGGCTCAGACGCTCAGCATTCGCAGCATGCCAGCCGTGGGGCGGGCGGCCTCCTCCTTCCTCCCTCCCCTCCTGAAACTCGATGCAGCAGAGGAGGCTGATTGCAAGATTAATTACGCATTTTCCCAAACCTGACGGCTGGGGGACAGCGAGCAAAAAGTGCTGCCTGCTTCCCTGATTGGGTTCACTTAGAGGAGAGCGCAGACTGCGGACGGAGCTGGGGACGTGGGGCACCATGGTGCTGGTGGTGGCTGTCATGTTGCTGCTCCTGGCACTGCTGCCACCGGTGTCGATGCTGCAGGATGCAGGTAAGGACACGATGGGGAAACCTTCAGGGGTGGGAGAAGGAGCTGGTTTCTTGCAGCTGGAGGCACATTGGAGCACCTTCATGTAAGCAGTGGCTCTATAGAGCATGCAAACTTTAGGGTTGTTTTGATGTTGTTTTTTTGTTTTGTTTTGTTTTTTAAGTATTTTCTAAGATTAAAGTTATTCAAAATCTGCATCCATGGGTAAGTCCAACCATGGGTAAGCTCTTGGAAAGAGCTCCAAGGCACTGTGCGCTTGACTGAGTGTGGTTGCAAGGAGAAAGGGGTAATGGCTTACCTGAACCCAGCGCTGAGTTTTGGGCACATCAGGGGTTTCAGAGCACTTGGGTCACAAGGAAGGATCCCCAGACATGGTGCTGTGACCCCACTTCAGTGGCTGCATGCCACGGCCCAACTGCTGGGCTGAGCAGGGGAAGCAGCTTTGGCCAATGTTCTTTATGTTGAATAGTCAAAGGCAGCCAGTACAGGGCCATGCAAATGGTTTCAGGAGTGCGTGTTGTTTTTGTCTTTATGAAAGGGATAAAGGTGGTGGTGATGGGAGAAACAGATATTTTGTCCAGGATTTAAAAAAAATCTTACCATTGGGCATTTTTTGAAATAAGTTCACCCTGTGGTTGATGCTGATTGCATCACAAAGTTTGAATACTTGGTTATAGAATATTGCCAGCCAACAGATAGCAACTGGGGGCTTTCTGCCCTTTGAAAGTTAGTCAGTTTTCTAGTTACTTAATTTCATAGACAAGATTTCCCTTTAGCTCAGATGGAAAACAGTGAGCAAACAGCACTTATCTGCAATGTGGCAGGTGGTGTGAGCCAGTCAAGACCTGGGACCAGCATTGGGACCCAGCAGTGAGCCCAGCCTCATCCAATTTGGCTTTTTCCATGCACTGGGAACAGGTGCCCTAAGCCAGCTGTGAGCAGCTGCAGCTTGGCCAGAGCCTCTGGTGTAATGGCAGCAGTGCCTGAGTTCCTCCCTCCCTCTGATTGCTGCTTCTCACCCCTGTTGCCTCCAACTGCTTACATGTGGCTGGATGAGGGTCATGAGCACGGCCAGCTCTGGGGCATTATGGGTTGCATGTAAAGTTGGAGGGGCTGGGGCTGCTTTTTCTTAGCTGAAAAGAAAGATGAATATTTCCTCCCAGGCAGTTTTTTCCCAAGTTCCTGCAGATCTACTCCAGTGAGCGCCCCTTGTTACATACAGAGCGGGCTCTGTTGGTTGAGCTACCAACACCAACATTGCTCCTGCACAATAAAGTGATGTCACTCATAGCTAAAGGTGCCAGGTTGGCAACACGGAGCTGCAGATGCAATGCTCACACCCTGGCAGAGCAGCACAGGGCCAACGCTGCATGTACACATGCATACACCAACCCTGTGGGTCCTTCTTCAGCTTCAGCCCAGACACCATACACATATAGGGCAGGAGGAGTGCCTGGAGCAGGGATATGGGAGCCCCAGCTCCCAGCCAGCATGGCACAGAGCGCTGCTATCCCAGCTCTAATCACACAGCCCTGTGCTGCACCTCCTCCTTTTGTGGGCTCAGAGCATCCAACTCTCACATGTGCCACGAGGAGATGAGATATGAATGTGCAGAAGATGTGCTGTCCAATAGTTGGGCTCCTCAGCCTTGATGCAGTGCCATTCAAAGCCACAAATGATGGAGGAGTGGCACAGAACCTTCCCACCATCGCATGAACGCACTGGGGCAGCAAAGATGAGCTAAGGAACAGATATTTGACCAATAGCCAAAAAACCCAGCTGGCATACAGTTGTTTTCCAAGAGACTGACTAGCCAGCAGCATTTGCAGGCATTTGTGCTGTAGAAAGCACTGGGGAACTGGATTCAAAACCTGGTGACACACGTGGTGCAGCTCCCCAGGATTAGCACAGGTACTTTTTTTTTTTATCTGGTATAGACAGATTTTAGTTTTCTTTGTTACCTTGCATGAATTTAGCATCTTAACTCATCTTTAACCTTAGCCTTCACCTTCATAGTAAAGAAATAATGTCTCTCCAATAAGGGTTAGAAAACTTATCCTGGGGCAGTGATTCCCTTGCAGTTTCCCACTGTCCTGACATCACTCCTGGAGAAGAGGCAGACAGCAGCTTCAGGTGGGACATGGCCATCTGAGACCCAAGAAGAGTCTAGGGGAAGGTCAGGTTGATTCAGGGGACCAGGGGGGCAAACAACAAATATGAGCTGCCTCTCCCCATCCCGGTAGGAGCCCTGCAGGGGAGCCCAGTGCCAGATCCCTCCACGCCAGCCCTGCTCCGTCTGTCTGACACGCTGCTGGCTCACTACAGGAGGGGAGTCCGACCCGTGCGGGACTGGCGCACCACCACCACTGTGGCCATCGATGTCATGGTGTATGCCATCCTCAGCGTGGTGAGTCTGCTGTCCTCCCATCCCAGCTCTGATGGGGAACCAAGGGGTTCCCAATCTGCCTCTCCCCTTCCACCCCACAGCATCGTGCTGCTGCTCATTCCTCTGCAAAAGGAATGATGCTTGCTATACGAATTCCCTCTGGCTACCTCTACCCACCCAAACCAGCAATGGTTTGTTGTCACCCTGCACCAATCACTCCTTTTCTTGTTCTCACAGGACGAGAAAAACCAAGTGCTGACCACCTACATCTGGTACAGACAGGTGAGCCCACGGACCATTCCGGCCCCCCCTTCCCTTCAGCCCCATCTGCCAGCACTGCCCCACAGTCCCAGGAGGGATGCACGGGGGAAGGCAGGCTGCTGTCAGCCAGCCCTGATATTTGCCTACCTCATCATCCCAGCCCTCAGCCCTGCAGACAGGTCCTGGCACAGCGGCTCCTTCCAAAACTGGGGCCATCTCCCTTGGATGCAGGAACGCTGTGGAGCAGTAAATTCAACAGAAAGGAAAATCTCCTTTGAGTTCACACTGTATTTGCAAGCCTCTTCCCCAAAGACAGCTTTCTTGTCTGCTCAGCTACTCACTCACCTCTGGTTTTTGTTCCCTGTGACTGCCCAGGTATCAATCAACGAATTCACCCTCAAACAAGGCCCATGAGACACAAAGCACCTGGATGCATGCAGAAGGAAGCAATTTCAGGAACAGACAGGACAGGCATTTCTGTTTTCATGGGAGATGCTGCTGGGGACGGGGTAGTGTCCCTGTGAGAGCCAGCACCCCTGGGAGGCAAACGTGTCTCCATGAGCACATGCCTTTCCAGCTAACACCATGGGGTTATTCCCCATTTTTGCAGGACATAACAAGGCCTCTGCAGGGCATGAGTCAAGACTCTGAAGACACAGCTTACACACTGCCTGCTTCTCACTGTTGTGTAGCTGGAGAAATGGGCTTTCCTTTCTCTCGGACAAGGCAGTCAGGGTTTCTTTCTGGCATCGGGTTTGGATCTTGGCAGGGCAGCGTTACCTTCCAGATTCCCTTTTGCTTTGCCCCCACAGCACTGGACAGATGAGTTCCTCCAGTGGGATCCAGCACATTTTGACAACATCACACAGATTTCCCTCCCTGCAGAGAACATCTGGGTGCCCGACATCCTCATCAACGAGTTGTAAGCACAGCACAGCCCCTACCCCAAAAGAGAGCTCGGGGCTTTAACCTCCCTCTCCCATCACTGTGCCTTGCTCTGTATTCCTGGCACAGAACTGGCAGTGCCCCCGTGTGCAGTGGGCTGCAGATGGGGAACGGCTTGGCACTTGGGACATTTCCAATGCTGGCTAACTGCAAACATTTGTAATTATCCACACTGTGCTGGGGGTGGGATCCAGATATTTGGAGAAAGGCTTTGTTAAGGAAGCACAATGCGAGGGCAGCTGCAGAGCTGCCAGCCCTCCTTGCAAAGCCAGCCATTGTCCTTCCCCACCCCCACTTCTGCTGGGATTTAAGGTGTTCCCACCATCTCGTGCTGCACAGACCCCCGTGAGGCAGAGCCACAAATGGCCTTGGGCTGCTCTGGGAGAGCATGGGGAGCACGGTAATGACGTGGGGCAGCTGTGCCCACGCAGGGCAGTGTGCTACTGCAGGGCAGTGTGCTACTGCTTTGGCCCTTTCCCCTGACCTCCACTTGTTTCCAAAGAACACGTTGGCAGAACAGCAAAGAAAGGTCCCGGTGCTGGGCAGTCCCCATCCCAAACGCAGCTTGCCAGGAGGAGCCCAGCTGTTCACAGCCCTCCCCAAAGCGCTCCCTACGCTTATGTTCTCTGTCCCTATGCCCTCCAGCGTGGACGTCGGGAAGTCCCCTGACGTCCCCTACGTCTACATTCGCCACCACGGAGAGGTCCAGAACCTCAAGCCCATCCAGGTGGTGACAGCCTGCAGCTTGGACATCTACAATTTCCCCTTTGACGTCCAGAACTGCTCTCTTACCTTCACCAGCTGGCTGCACAACAGTGAGCGCGGGGGGCTCGGGGACGGGACCGGGGCGGGCGGCTCCGTGCAGGGGACGCGTCCCCCTCTAGGTGGCCCCAGCGGCTCGGGAATGCCGTGCCCGGCAGCCTGCAGCTCGGTCCCCACCTCCCTTGCAGTCCACGACATCAACCTCTCGTTGTGGCGGCAGCCGGAGCTGGTGAAATTCGACAGGAGCGTCTTCATGAATCAGGGCGAGTGGGAGCTGCTCTACGTGCTCAGCCACTTCCAGGAGTTCAGTGTCAAAAGCAGCGACAGCTACGCCGAGATGAAGTTCTATGTAAGGGCCCTTGCTTTCTTGGGGCAACGCTGTGCCCTGCTTTGAGTGCTGCTGTTCTCAGAGATGAGGCACCCTGGCATAGTTTTGCCTTTGGTCTCATTACTTCAAGCTGCTCCCCAGCCCCGTGCCGAGGTGCATCCCTCCACCATTCCAAGGGTCTGGGCAGTGCGGCCCACCACTCTTGCCTGCCTTAGCAGAGACCCAAACCAGCCCAAGCCCACCTTTCAAGCAGGGCTCTGCCTTCACTAAACCTTTCCTGTCTCTCCCTATGTCCCAATAGGTGGTCATCCGGCGGCGTCCTCTCTTCTATACTATCAACCTGCTGCTCCCTAGTATCTTCCTGATGGTGATGGACATTGTAGGCTTCTACCTGCCTCCCAACAGTGGCGAGAGGGTCTCTTTCAAGATCACTCTCCTCCTGGGCTACTCAGTTTTCCTCATCATTGTATCTGACACGCTTCCAGCTACTGCTGTTGGCACCCCACTGATAGGTAAGGCAGCACCATCGGTCCCAGCTGGTGCTGGGGCACGAGCTCCTCACATAAGAGCAAGAAATGGGAGATGTGAGTCAGTACAGAAATGGGGGCTGTAAAATAGCTCAGGATTTGGAGGTATCAAGGCTACTCCATGTATCTGACAGAGCTGCACAGCAGCCCAGAGAACAGAATGACATCCTGCCAACTGGGTGGGGTGGGCTACAAAGCAGTTGTAAGCCTGGAGCTCCAGGAGCTGCAGCTCTATGCCATGACCAGAGATCTGCTGCAGGGCTTGGCAGGAAGAATTCACTCAAGACCTGCCTGCACTGTGTATCGATCTAAAGACTGAGCTGGCCATTGCAGGCCACTCACCTTGCTGGCATCTCCACAGGCATCTATTTTGTGGTGTGCATGGCGCTGCTCGTCATCAGCCTCACAGAGACCATCTTCATTGTGCGCCTGGTACACAAGCAAGACCTGCAGCCTCACGTCCCCAGCTGGGTGAAGCACTTACTGCTGGAACGTGCCACTGCATTGCTCTGCATCTGGGACAGGAAGAAATTCAGCCAAAGCAGAACACAGAGCTCAGACATCTCTAGGCACATGGAGAACAATGACAGCACAGGTAAGGACTGGGGAGAGTGCTCCTGCAGAAACAGAAGGGAAATGAATACTACGCAGATCTAAGCCCAAAGCTCTTCTAGTGGTGTATTATCAGAACTAGCATTTGTTATTTCAATTAGCTCTCACCATCTCTCTTGGAGCACTGTGGCACACGCACAGCAATCCAGATGTCCAGATCACATGCAGAAGTCTCAGCTCTGCATCTAAAAAGATTTTTCTCACTTCTCTCTCTCGATCCTGCAGCCAAGCTGAACCACTACAGTTCCGAAGACCCTCGGGAGCGAGAGGTGGCAGGAGGCACAAGGCCCACCCCTGCCTTTGCCACTCCAGCAGAGGGCTCTCTGCTCATTCACAGCATCCTGCACGAGATCACCACCATCCGCCAGTTCCTCGAGAAGCGTGATGAATTTCGTGATGTTGCCCGTGAGTGGCTGCAAGTGGGCTACGTGTTGGATGTCCTGCTCTTCCGAGCATACCTGGTGGCTGTCCTGGCCTACACTGTCACACTGGGAACCCTCTGGTCGGTGTGGCAGTATGCCTGAGCTGCATTTTAGGGCAGGCAAGGTGAGACCTCAGATGCTGCTGCACTCCAGAGGCTACTCCCTGGTTTATGCACTCAGACCCATCTGTGTTTTCTGACTACAGAGATCCAGACTGGTGCAATTGCCCCACTTCCAGTAACTCTAGAACAGCAGCATCTGAGCGCTAAGGGCTGAGGAAAAGTGAGCAAACGCCGAGCACGCCTACCCCAACCAAACCACTGTCAGTTCCAACCGAGCTCCTTTTTCCCTTTCTCTCACCTCACAAGGGTTTCCCGGGTGACTGCAGCCTCTTCACCCATCCCTCTTCATCCTCCTCTCAGCCGGGTTAAGGCCACGAGCACAGCGCGGCCCCGCTCCCACCCGGCGCTTCAGCACCACGGACAGCGGCACAGTCCGGCAGCCGCCGCTCCCGTCGGGGCTCCCGGTCCCACCAATCCCCCGCGCTTCTGGACTCCTGGGGCTCAGCACTCACCTTGCCCAGTGGAGCCTCATCTGAAGCCCAGGCCACCAGGATGCCCACCCCTCTCTCCTCCCTTCCCCAGGGTGTTTTTTTGCTCCCTCCTCCGTCTGGGGGCCACCCAACTCCTTCCCAGTCACACCTCATCCTCATCATGCATCCTGCTGTGGCAGAGGGACATGGATTTTCCCTCCATGCAGGGCTGTGCTCACCAGCTCCACTCACCTTGCACGAAGCACTGGAAGCTGCACATCTGTTTCTTGTTCTTTGTTAATGCTTCAACCAGAGCCAGGAGTTCATCAGATCCTGCATGTCAATGTCTCCCCTTCTCCTGAGTGCTTTTTGCATGCTTGACCAGTAGATCCCCTCTGCATTCCTACCCATCAGCACAGTAACTGGAAGAGAACTGGGGGGGGGGAAGGGGGGGGACAAAAAAAACAACAACAAAAATACACAGTGCAAATGGGTCTGTCTCCATAGGAATGCAATGCTGGAAGAGACCAACAGGGTTACCTGTCCTGGTCCTCCACAATGCAGGCTTCCAAAGCTGCCATATATAAGCATGCTCCCTCTACATACCTCTGCCAGGGTAGTGGCACGAAGCTGCTGTCTAACAGGAGAGCTCCTGCATCTCAGAACAGCAGGACTGGGATTTGAGCCAAAAATTGTAAAGAGCTGCTCTGCCCAGTGCAATACCTGCACAGCGTGTTTGCAAACTAGGGGTAGTGTGTCAGGCAGCTGTGATGTCTGCCAAGAGAAAAAGCCAAACTGATGGCATTTTCAGGGTGGTCCCTGAAGCCCTGTGCAGGTACAGACGTGTGCTTCACACTTGTTCCTTACCTGAGCATCCGGCGCAGGCACCGTCCTCTAAAGTACTGGAGATGAAGAGAGGCCTCATCCTGTTTGCTCTGGTAGCTCCTTGGCAGGAACATAGATATCACAGTTTCTGGCATCTCTGTGTCCACTTTCAAGCCCACCAACCCCAATGCACAGGCCAGACACCCTCCCAGGCCTTCACATGCAGGAAAACTCCCTGCTAAGTGACAGGAGGGCTGCTGGCTGGGTGGCGTGGGCTCCTGGCAGCCCCAACCAGCACTAATGCGCTGATGGTCTGTAAGTGGCTGGCTATTGATGAGGTGTCCAGTTAAAGAGTTTGTGAGACACTAAATCAGCCCATTGATCCTACCGAGATCGATGGTGCTACAGACCTGATCACTGCAGCGGGCAATTAACACCCTCTGGAATGAGCTGCCTTCATGTAACATCAAACGCTCCAACAGACAAATCCAATGGGCCCATTGAACCGGGCGTGTGACACCTCCCACCCGCATGAGACCTGGGCTGAGGTCGGTGGGACCACTGCATCTCCTTCCTCAGCCATGCCCCATGGATGCCCTCTGCCCCATGGCTCACCTGTGCCACCACAGATCCCACGGACAACACTTCTCTGGCCATCCCGGTCTCGATATGACTTGATCCCAGTGCAGAGCTGCTAACCCTCACCTACTCCACAGGTCACTGTGGGAAATGAGTTAAGCTAGAGCAGGAGGCAGCACCCAGGCTTTCTCCCTTTCAGATTACTGCTTTTCCCTCGCACGGCTTTGGGAAGTGCTGCATGCAGGAAAAGTTACAGGCATCTCTACGAGATGAGCCTGGATTTTCCTCTAAACAACAACAAAAAAATCAATAAATCTGAATCTAATCTACTAATAAAGGTTTAATGAGGACATAATGTTGATGGAACAGAACATTGTTGCAGCATAATCACTCCCAGCTGCTGTGTGAATGTGCAGACAAAGGCCCAGTCCTATGACAATTTCCCTGTTATAATAACTCCTTTGTATGAGGCCAAACGCTGCAGTGGGATCTTATCCCTTCCTCCACGAGGTGCAGACAGCAGGTTGCTGCAAGCAGGACACTTCAACCAGGGGTGCCCAACACATCCCTAGGAGTGGCTGTGCGAAGAGGCAGCACCCAGAGGCAGTTGCCACTTGGAGGCTCATGCGTTGCCACCAGCACTTCAGGAGCCACTGATGCTGGCTGTGCCCTGCAGCAGGACCCACAGAGCAGAGGATGGGACACAGCTGTCCTAGGGGAGCTGGAGCCCTGTGAGAGACTTGGGGTGAGCACACTGCTCACTGTGGGCACAGGAAGAGCTCGTGCTCACACCAGTGCATTGCATCCATCACCTGAAAAATAAAGGACACATTACATGGAGTAACTGGGACTGCTATAGGATGGGCATGTAACTGCATCCTGGCCCCCCTGGGGGGCACCAAGGGCGGGAGGGAGCAGCTCGCAGCGCACCGGGCTGAGTGCCGCATGCCATACAGCGACATAAAAGGAGTGCAGACTTTGCTGTTAATGTAGTCAGTAAATAAATAAAGGAGGGCTTAAGCTTAGTGTACAGCAATCAGTTTAGAACTACAGGATAATTAACACAGCGGGGGGCCAGACTACTCTGCAGTCAGGTTTAAATGAACGAGTTCACTTTCATTGAGGCAAACCCGCTCTGCTCCCCAGCGAGCTGTGCGTGCAGCAGCAGTGCCTGCACTGGCAGCAGCAAGTAGGGCCAAGGGTTGCACCCCATGCACCCCACAGCAGCAGGGAGCCCCTGTGTGGGTTTCTGCTGTGAATCCTCCTCTTGCTGTTTGCTCCTACATCACCCAGGCAGACTGCAACCAGTTCTGCCCTCTTCCCATGTAACGCAAATGCACCTGTGCATGCACCATCCCAACAAGGAAGAGCCAACCTTGGGTGGGAATGGCACCCACACAGGATGGGAATGGCCCTTTTGGCTTCAGAACCCGAATGGCAGCGCTGTCCGTGCTGCTGCTTCTCTCCTCAAACAGGAAAAATAAAGGACAGCAGCAAATCACCCTGTCAAGCATCATGCGGCGCACGATGAAACGGTCTCCAGGGATGCCAAGGGACTTTAAAACAGGAGGCACGTTTCATTTTCTGCCGCTATAAGGGCCCTCTCCTATGCCAAAGCACGGAGGGAGCCCTGCATAAATAAGAAGGAAGCTTTTTAGGAGCTCGTGGCTCTTAATGAAAAAGAAATTCTTGAGAGCCATGATCACATACCTCCATTTTCCATGGAAAAGCATCTTCCAGGCTGCACATCCTTAGAAAAACAGCAGCTCCTGTTTGCTGTGTGGGACTCCCCTCTCTCCAGGATCACAGTAGTGGGATTTGCTCCCTGCACCACCCATCCCTGGGACAGTGCTCAGGTCAGGGGGTGCACAGGGATGGATCCCCCCCATCCACCCAGCCCTCCTCACCCATGCCCTCCAGCAATGGTCAGGATGCTTGACCTGCATCATAGGAACACCCAGTGCCAACGGCACAGCACTGGAGGGCTTCTGCTACCACCACATCCTCCTCTTCCTCCTCCCAGGGCTGGCATCCGAGCACAGAACAGCAACAGGAGACGGCAAGCTGAGACAACTGAATTAACTTTATTGTTTCTTCTAACTGCAGATTCAAGGTATACAACTGAACATTGCTATTTTCCTTATGAGACTTATAAATAAAAATACAAAAAATGTCCACTACAAAAAAATCTACTGTTAGTAGGATGTAAAAAATATTCTCTTTGCTATAGAAGGCACGAACTTCACTTAGTGACACATGGAGAGAAAAAAACCTGCAGCAGTATATTCTTTTTTTTTTTCCTTTTTTTTTTTTTTCCTTTTTTTTCCTGTCAGAAACACTGAAGTTTTACAAAGAAATGCATCTGAATCTACACAGAATGAAGGCAGATGCGGAGAGCTGCAACTAGGAGACACCACAACTCGGGACTTTTTTTTTTTTATTCATTTTTCAGGAAATTTTAGCTAACTGCATCTGTGGCTAGAGAACAGATAGGACTCGCAAGCAGTACTGCAAAGGAACAAACAGCGAGGAAACAGAATTGTACAAAAAAAAAAAAAAAAAATAGTAACCCATACTCTGAAGAAACAAAAACAAAAAATTGGGCACCTTCTAAAATGAGGCTACCAGGAGGTGCTGAGGTAGACGGAACTATAACATCAATTAATTCCAAACACTAGTTTTAATACAGAGCAATCAGACTGGCACTTGGGCTGTCACGACATAAAAGACAAGCGATGAAAGAAAGCCTTAGTTTGCTTGGTCCAGCAGGGCAGTTGGTCCTCAGTGCTATAATATACATATATATACTTATATATATATGGATAGGTGTCATGGAGCTTTACCATGGCTTCGCAGCCTTAGAAGTTCATGCATACGTAACACTATGTGAAACAAATACTAGGATGTGCACTCAAACACTGGAACTGGGTGTGGGAGAGGCACTGTGCTGTGCTGCACTGCCCAACGTGGGACACACTGACACGGCACTGCACATGGCTCAGCACGGCATGGCTCATGGCACATGCCTGGTGCTCCCTACGAGCACTGCAGAGGGAAGCTGGCTACCACATCACCCTCTAGCTGGGCAACCCATCATCAGACACAGCCTTGCAGTTACTCTGCTCGTCTGTTTGGGAGCCAATGGGAATTCTGATTCCCATTCTGCACCATGCTGAGCTCTGAAGCCAAACGATGCCAGTGTCTGCATTAGGGGAGGAAAGGGACAGTGAGAGGGGAGGGAACGTTAAAGCAACAAAAGCCACGTGAGCTCAGCTGAGCGCTCAGCAGTACCATGACACCCACGACCAGCAGTACCAATTCACTGCAAAAAGGTACCATATACTTGTGAGAAATTGCAGCAACTGTTTATACGAAAGAACTGGTGTGTTGTTTTGTTGTTGTTGTTGGTTGTGTGTATGTGTGTGTTTCTCTTTAGGCACAAAGATTAAACAAGCCATTCTCCAAAGTTACATCCTGGATTGTACTACATCAGCATCTGCCCCGCTTCACCTCCTCGGTGCGGAGCAGCCAAAGTGCTGCTGCTCACAGGTGCACACGGGGCATTGCTGCAGGGTGCTCTGCATGGACAGACCCCCCCAGCAGCACCACCACAGCTCAGGGTCCCCATCACAGCCCTCTGCCCCCAAGAACACCCCCCCAGCAAGCCCTGTGCATGGCCAAAGGGCGATGCTCTGCAGATGAACAATTGCAAACCCACCCCACCCAACGGAGCTGCACAGAACCCCAAAGCTCATGGCATCGATGCCAGCCCTACAGTGCACCCCGGGCTTTCACATTACAGATGGCGCTCAACTGCTCCGCTTTCCTATTCAAGTTTCACACTCCCCTCCCTGCAGCACCGACACGTCGCCGGGCTGCGCCCTGCCCCACCACGCTGTCACACGGCAGCGAATTCCCCAGATTAAGGCCTTCACGTTTCCGACAGTGAGGGAGCAAGGGGACAGGGGACAGCAGTACAGACACCCTGCTCTCTTCCCTTTACTCCCATCTACAAAACTTCTCCCTAACTCTTCCCACCCCTCCCCCCCTTCCCCAATTTAATACAAACGCAGCTAAATTACAAAATAATACACCATTGCAAGTAAAGCATGAGATGAAAACCCAAATGGCATCACAAAGCAAACACAAATATTGCAAACTGTGCTTCTGTCACTGCAAAAAAAAAAAAATAAAAAAAAAATCAGAACACAACAAAAACGAACACAAGAGGTAGCTTTCCGAACCGGCGAGCCAGGCTCCGTCAGGCCGCTCCAAAAAATACCATTTTGGTAAAGGATAATGCACGAGAGGTGGCCAATGGGGCCCAGCACGCGATCCCTTCCCTGGCATCTCCGCGTCACCAGCCCCAGCGCGGCCCTCACCCGGCCCCATCACTTCAACACCACCCCCACCCACCCCCCCTCCCCCAAATCAATAAAAGCTCATGAGGTCACAAAAAAACGAGGTAATTTCAAGTAAAATGTGCTAAACACAGAAAGAGTCAAAAACTTTTAAAAACAAACCGAAAGCAAAAAACAAAAACAAAAAATAACCAAAAATACAACACCCAAACCAAAACAGAGCAAAGCCATTTGTTACCGTCCGCTCCACCGCAGACTCTGGGAGTTGAGGGCTGGGCAAAAAAAAAAAAAAAGCATTGGCACATTCCAAGTACCCGAAAACACAAAGAAGTAAAGAGAGAATCTCCTGGCCCAGTATCACCGCAGCTCACCCAGGGCCCGGGGCACTGTGGACAGGAGCTGCAGCTCCAATGGGGACAGGGAGCAGCACGCAGCCCCCAGCTTCATCCTCCCGCTGAAGGCTTTGTCTTCACCTCCCGAATAAGAAGAAAAGGAAAAAGAAATGCATAGAAAGGTCTTTGGTCAGGAGGAGGATTGCAGCCTCACGCAGCCCCTTCAAACCAGAGGTTTTTGCTCCAGATTTCTGCCAAAGCTGTGGGAGCACCGGCAGCACCCCATAGCACCCCCAGTAGGGCCCGATGGGTGAGCGCAGACCCGGGCGCTGTCCCACCCGCGGGGTTCTGAACTCCCGCTGAACGTGGGGCTGGGCCCAAGGGTAACCGCCTCACCCAGAGGGGTCTGCGACAGCTCCTCCAAAGGGGTCGTTGATAGGGATAGAGGGAGAAAATGAAATTAAAGCATTCCCAAATTGCTGCTCACACGCACAATGTTGGGGTGAGGCACGAACTATGCTGTTCGCACACAATCGACCCGGTGCCACCTGTGCGGGGTGGGATGGCTGCTGGTTGGCGGTGGCAAAGGGAGTGGGGTCAGTGGACACACACCCCATAGAGTGCCAAGGGCTGGGGAGGTGAAGGGGTCGTGAGTGGAAAGGGCAGCCCCCCAGCGTTCCCAGCATGGGACCCCCATGCTGCAAGCACAGTGAGCACCACATGCTGCACCTCCCCATCCTCAACCCAAGTGAGGGATCCTTCCAGCAACAAACAAAAAATGGAAACAAAAGGCCATGGACGATGCATTTTTTTTTTTTTTTTTTTGCCCAGTCCTCCACGACTCAGCCCCGCGTCCCCTCCGTGTCCCTCAGACATAGCAGAGGTAGAGATAGGTCTTCTCTATCCTCCAGTCGGTGGGGATCTCCTCCGGCTTGTGGCCCTTCATGTGCTTCTGCATGGTGGAGAGGCTGGGGCAGTACTCCAGGCAGATGGTGCACTGGTACGGGGAAGCGCCGTTGTGGGTCCGAAGGTGTTTGATCATGGCTGAATAATCCCGGGAGCGCTGGTGGCACAGCTTGCACTCAAAGGGCTTCTCACCTGCAGGAAACAGGGCAGTGGGATAGGGTCAGTGGGATAGGGTCAGCATGGCACGAGCTTTCAGCACTACATGAGGCTGCAGGGCCTCGCTCGAGCACAGTAATTAACTGCCCAGCGCGCCCAATATCGATACTCGCTCTGTGCACAGACACAGCGAATAATGAAGTAATGAACAGCAAAAGTGATCTAACTATTGATCCGCTATTTACAATAGCTCCATGCTGATGCATTCAATGATTCCTTCTCCCCAGCAGCCAGCCCTGGCGCTGCAGCCGCCTCGCTGCCTGGCACCTACCTGTGTGCACACGGTAGTGGGTCTCCAGCTGGTGCTTCAGGCTGAACTTCTTGCCACAGCCGTTGCACTCGTAGGGTTTCTCCCCAGTGTGGATACGCTTGTGGCCCTTCAGCGTGCTCTCGTCCCGGAAGCAGCTGCCGCAGAACTCGCATTCGTAGGGGTGGTCACCTGCAAGCACGCGTGGGTCAGCCCCACAGTGGGCACGTGGGGAGCGGTGCAGGGGCACAGCTCAGGGCTGCACACTCAGAGCCCTCTGCCTGCATCAGTCCTGCACCGCAGCGCTGCTCAGCACCCTGATAAATGAACTTGGGCTCAGCACCAAACTCAGAATTATTTGAATGAAAGGTGAGGGCTCCAGCTACTTATTTATTACGGCAGTGAAGGCAAGGACAATAAAGATAGATTGATCGTCCAAGACTTTGTTCATGAATATTTAAATATTACTGATTTGTCTTGTCACTGTAATTACAATTTCTCTGTGCTGCATATCCTACAACCACAGTTTATGGTAAAGAATGGCCAACTGTATTTCACTTGTCCTACTGCAGATGTGCAGAGCTGCCAAGCGTGTAATGTTCCTCGCATTTCATACATTTTCTTCAGCTGTGAAGGCTTAAGTCATCCACAATGACCTACGTTTTTTCATTATCCCCATGTCAAACTGCACTCGTGCCTGGGCATAAATTGTCCTTCTAGTTATATACTCACATGCCTGTGCTTTCACTTCCTCTTTGCAATGATATTTTACTCTCTGCCTGTTCACTCCCCAGCCTTGCAGAGAGGTCTGCTGCTCTGTGCACGGCATTGTTTCCCAACGGCTGCCAACCAGCAACGATCCCACAGGGTGCAAACACCTCCCATTACACAGCCCCCAAACCAGCACATCTTTAACCACGTTGCACTGTGCAGGCTGCAGCTTTGTCTCCATTTTCCATTGAACTCCTTGTACCTAAAACCAAAAGGACCCATGGAACTGGATGATCCCCTCCAACCCAAACCACTCTACCATGTAACAGCCAGCTGCCCATTTCAGCACTCCCATTTGCTCAATAGTTAAGAGAACACCTGCGGATGGAAGCCAGGTGAAGGATTTTCTTGTTTAGCCTCAGCCACCCATGAGAATAGCGATTTTTTTTCCTCCTGCTGCTTCTTTATAGCACCCTGGTACTTTAAGTGAAGTGTTAAACTCAGGAGCTGGTTTGACAGGATCCGCATGAATTTAATTATCAACCTGATCATGTGGTAAATGAGTTTAAATATGGCATCTCGAGGACCAGACCCACACCCTCCATATACAGACAGTGTTGATGCGGGGACACTAATGGGACCCACGTCCCCACAGCAGCACTGCTCTGATTGCAGAACCGGGGGGAAAAAAATTAAAATCCAATTTGTGGCACGCTGATTAACTTTGCAGAACCTTTAATGAGCCTAACATTAAATTCAGGACAAAGGGGACTAATTAGATCCCCTCCAGCACCTGTGACCCGCTTCTGCACTGCTACCTGGTGCTCTGTGCCATGGAGGCAGAGCAATGGATCCATTGGCACTGAGGAAATCAGTGCAAGGGTTTGGATTACAAATAACCAGCAGAAAAGCCCCAGTGTAACTCACTCTCCAGTACAACACCAACATCCCTTCCTTTCTATTACCCCGACCCGCTCAGCAGAAAGGGGGGCTGACAAAACTGGGATACGTTCAAGAGCTGCAGCCTTTGTCCTCTCCATAGTGATAAAAGACCCTCCAATTCCTGCTGTGCTCTCCCAGCTCTGGGATGCTGCCAGGCAGAGCTGGGCACCACGTCACGAGCTCTCTGCGGACTCAGCACTGTGCTCCCACTCCGAGAATAACCACGAAGCACAACTAACTACTCATAAAGCTCCGAGGATCCTGGTTTATTTTTAAAGCCAAGAGCTAGTAAACCATCAGGGGCTGGGGGCAGAACCCACGCAGAGTGACCCACAGCCCAGGTCACTAGATTACTTGCTATGAATAGCTGCTCCACTCAGCATTAATGGGATCGTAAGCGCTGTGCCATTCTGGGTTTCCTGGTTGGGAGCATGGATGCAGGACAAACAGGCACTGGCGATGCAGACCTTCTCATGGTGCTGCCCCAGCCCCCAAGCACCCGGCACATGTGTATGCAGGAAGCTGGTTAAAAAGAGGAAGGAAAAGAGATGCAAACAATCTGCATCTGCCTCCCCCCAGCAATCACACTGCTGCTGGAGCGCCAGCCCCGCGACTGGTGTGGGAAAAGATGGGAGAGGAGCATTCCCTCCACCCACCTGCAAACCATCCCCGCCTCCCCACCGCTGCAAAAAGCAATTTCAGTTGCTCTGATTCATAGCTGGGCTGCAAATTACAGGCCAGCTCTCTGCTGCGTGGAGCAGCACAATCCCGCTAATCACTGAGCTGGGTGAGGGTCAGCTCCCCAGCCTCGCCACATTGCTGCACGTGTTGGGTGCTGCAAGGCTCCAGATCCAAACTCATTGCCACGAGTGAGGGGAGAAGCAGCTCCTTCCTGGGGACAGAAGCACATGGGGACCATGGGAGGCCATCTCTCACCAGGAGCTTGAAGGGCCATTTCTCCATAGCAAAAAAAAATGCAGGTGGGAAGTCCTATGGTGTTGCTAGGTTTTCCCAAATGCACCAAACTCAGGTATTAAACCTGCTAGAGAACTTTCACTTTCTGCTTTGGAAGGGATGCACTCACACCTCTTTCCTACATATGATCAACCAGAGAATCATTAAGGCTGGATCCCCAACCCCATCCCATCCCAACCTATTCCTTAGTGCCACATCTCCATGTTTCTTGTACACCTGCAGGAATTGTGACCCCACCACCTCAACAGGCATCTATGCCAGTGCCCAAGCACTTTTTGGGAGAAGAAATTTTTCCAAACATCCAACCTGAACCACCTCTGGCACAATATGAGGCAGTCTTATGTTCTAAGAGCTGCTTTTCCCTACACTGCAGTCCCACAGCCACAATCACGTAACGGAGACTCACAGCAGGAGCAAAGCACAGGAGGACAGAGCCAACATCAGGCAGGTGGTTTGAGGACACCGAGTAACACGGTCAAATCCTTGGTTTCATACCCCAGCTCTCCTCTAACCCAAAAGCACCTCGGTGGGTGTGCAATGTAAATACCATATACACGTAGCCCAGGTCACTGTAATCCCATTAGAGCCGAGTACCAGCTGATTATGTGCATCTACTGCATTTAAGCCGATGAAGTGGGGTAAGATCGCACATCCCCTAAGAAGGTCACATGTCACATTATACCGGATCAACTTATTACACACAGAACTTCCCCCCACCCCCCTTGTTTTCTTGTTCTTCTTTTTAAACTCAAGCAACCTCAGTTGTGGATAACAGTTGCCTCAATATTTTTAAGATTAAAAAAATGATAGAGTGCAGTTTAGCAAGGAACATCTTTGTCCCAGCCCTCCTTGCAGCTGGAGCTCCACCAAAGAATGCTCCTCCAGCTCCATCCGTGGCTCAGCATCAGCTGCTGCTTGCCACCGAGCTGCCAGTGCCAAGCTCTCCTGCACAGAGCTCAGAACCCAAATGGGGGATCTCTGGGAAGCACCAGGACTCCCCACCCCACGGCACAGGACTGCTCTCAGTGGCCTTGGCTGTACCTGTGTGGGAGCGCAGGTGCCTCTTGAGGGCGGTGTGGCTGGGGAAGGTGCGGTTGCACTCGCTGCAGATGTAGCTGCGCACCCCGGCGTGCACCTCCATGTGCTGCTGCAGGGCAGTCTGCGTCTGGAAGCGCTTGCCGCAGAGCAGGCAGAAGACAGCCATGTCTGTACCTGCAAGAGAGGAGACAGAAAAGTGAGGCAGTGCCTGGGGGTCTCCCAGGGGTGGTCGTGAGGAAGGGGAATGCGAGCCCCAGTGACCGCTCACAGCCTCCAGCTCTCTTGTTGCAGACTGCAGCCTGCTTTCCACACCTGCCCCGTTCACCTGGTGTGCTCAGCCACACACAGAGCATCCCTGGATGGGGAGAACTCTTGCGGGCAGAGACCCGCAGCCCTCGCTCCTAGGGGGCAGCAGCAGGGCTGGCACTGGGACTGCAGCAATTCCAACCCTTCAGCGTAGAGAAGGAGTGCAAGAAGAGAGCAGAGGGATTTTATTGCCTTGGGCGCAGCTGGAAGTCCCTTGTAGGCTTGCATCTCCACACCCCAACCCAAATGCGAAGCACCTGCTTGGATAATTCCCCATGTTCTGATGGGTGGCTGCATGCACCTGTGTGAGATACAGCTCCCGATGCCAGGTGGAAACAGGACCCAAAGAAATGACAGTTGGATGCCTGATCACCATGCAAAGCTGCTCTGGGTAGCAATGGGCTGAACACAGGAGGACCACGTGCACACGCCCAGCACTGCTTGTGACCCTCAGTGGTAATACCACCAGAAGCTTAATCCTATGAGCCACATGCACAATTACAAAATTGGCTGCATCAACAGAAGAGTACATAAAAAAGAAACACTAGCGCAAAAATAGAGATACAGTCAATAAAAATATAAGACCTTTGTGTTATTAAACAACTTGTTTTAGTTTATGCATAGCTGATTGTTCAGAACCTATGAGTCAGTGCAAATTGTATTACGCTGGGAGATTAAGCAAATAAATGCTAGCTTTTTGGAGACATTAAAATGTGAGGACTATGGAAATAAAATTATCTAGAAAATTGTATTAGCAATTCATTAGCGGCAGCAAGATGTTCAAGGTAACCAACAAACACCTTTAAGAAACGGTGCAGAAAGGGAGGGCTGCTCCAGGCAGTGCCAAAATTAACCTGAGGGGTGGTGAGGACCAAAGCCACTGCACACAGGGGTGCTGGGGGAGCTCTGGGCACTGTGCGCTCCTGGCACCTGCAGTGCTGTGGATGGATCCCTGGCTGCAGCATCACCTCGCTGAGCACAGGGGATGGCTCCAGGCTCTGTGCTGGTGGCAAAATGCACCAAAAGTAGTGCAGAGATCCTGCACAGCCCAAGGAGCATGAGTGCACGTGCACCGGCCATGCTCCTCTATGGGCAGGTTCTGCACGCCCTTGTGTGCAGCGAGTTGGCTCGATGCCGGCCATCCCCTTGGTGAGGTGTGCACCGTGCGAGTGAGCGAGGCTGAGAATATGAAAATAAATGAGCAAAATGGAAATAAAACCACATAGCAGCGAGGTGGCCCCGGTGGCGATGCTGCTGCCTCCCTCGCTGTGGATTTATCCGGGGGACGCGCGCTTGCTCGCAGCTGCAGACAAAACTCTCCCAAGAGCCCTGGAGACACAAAGCCCATCCGAGCGGGTGGTGCGGAGCAAATCCTGCACGGTATGCAGCCCGGCCGCGCTCTCACGGTGACAGCAGGACGGGTCAGAGGTCGGCGGGGCCGAGCCCCTGTGCCGCAGCCAGCTGTGCCGTGGGGGCCCCGGCCGGAGGGACGCCAGCCCCCATCAATCCGCCGGGAGCAGCCCTGCTGGGGCCGGGGACAATGGGCTCCTGCGGGGGTGGGGGCAGGACAATGCAGCCGGGCCAGTGCGCAGGCCCGGAACAAATCCTCCCTGGCACCATAGGGCCCTCATTTGTGAAACTAATTGGCCCCCGCCTGAAAAATTGGGCTATGTTGGGCCGCCGTGCTGGAGAGGAGCTGCCTTGTACGGGGAGCCCCGCTGCCTAGTGGGATGTGGCTGTAGGGATGGGGATGGTTGGATGGGGATGGGTGGCCAAGGACAAGGTGACAAGGATGGGGATGAGTGGCGGGGGACAAGCTGCAGCCCGCATCCCATTGCGTGCCCAACTGTGCTGGGATGGGCACACGTGGGATTTGCAGCCTGGTGATACAGCAATGCAGCTCCTCAGCCACCACGCACTGCACCATCGCACAGCACATGGGCACCGTCCCACTGCTCTAGGGACCTCCAAGCGGGATGCGCAAGCGGAGCCCACCACTCAACCATACCCATCTCTAAAAGCACAGCTGGCAAGGCAGGACCTGCTGGCAGGAGAAAAAGGGGTGATGCTGGAAAAGCCCCACCTCCCCGCAGCGGCACCCCGTTGGCTTTGGAGCCGTGGGGACGTTTCAATGCGTGGCCATTGAAAGAAAAATCACCCCAGATAAATAAACACCGCCGCCGCCACGTAGGCACAAAAAGAGGAAGACGGATTTATTCATTTCGCTGACGTTTTAATGGTTTCTCTCCTTTTTTTCGGGAAGATGATTACAAATTAAGCAGCATTTAAACGCTTTTTACTGTCAACAATTAAAAGGGGCGAATATGGAACAGAAAGTGCGGTGACCATTCATTTCCAGGGAAACGCGGCTATCAGCGAACACCACGGGGCCTTCCCTGTACTGTACGCTGCACAATGGCAAAAAGTATACCATTAATTTTGTAGGACATTCAAAAGCAAATTAAAATATAAAAAGCTCTAGGCACAAAGATAGATACCAAGAGAGAGGGCAGAATAGGTCAAGCTTGTGGAATTAAAGTCTTAGCAACAGTGGAGGTTTAAGCACAGCCCTATTACGCCGCATTCAATAGCCACCTTCTCCCATCTTCTCTTTTTTCTCCTCTAAGAGCCGATGTGCTGTTTGCCTCCAGCCTGCAGCAGTAAACAATTAATACCGCGTGTAGCAGTGCTGCGGGTTTCCAAGGCAGGAGCGACAGGCTGCCATGTAGATGAGATTCTGGATGCAGCATTAACTATTTGGAAGAGAGCGCCGCCCGCTCTGTGCGAGGCAGGTTTAAATAACAGGTGATGGGAGATGTGATTTTTGCAGGATTGATGCTTGCTCAAGGGAGGAAAAGCCCTGAGAGCGCAGCTGTGCGTGTGGATGTCTACGCTTTGCTTTCCAGGCTCCCAAAAAAGTGCTTTTCCCTCTGTCTTTAAAGGCAAGGGAGATGCATTTCCCATCACTCAGGGACTCCCCTTTTCAAACTTCAGGTGAGGAATGCTAAAATCACCACAATATTAAACACAACACTTCTTCCATGCTCTGACTCCACACTAGAAGGAATTAAAATGAAATTCACTCAGAGACACGTAGGCATAAGGCAGGGAACACAGGTTTGTTTTTCCTCTTATTTTTAAAAGCTGCCCGGTGCATTTCCGTACCACGAAGTTTAACATGCAGGAGGTACGCCGAAGAAATAAAAGAGACACGTCCCCTTTAAAAGGAAATATAATTTACAGTGTGCAGCCAGGCGGTCCATAGTTTCAATCTCGTTTACTATAGAGAAAACTCTGCTAGCTGTTCTCTATCCCACAAATCCGATTTAATCAGACAAGCCAGCCAGCGTGGCTTGAAGTAAAAACGGATAATTAGTAAACAGAGAGCTACTTCAGTGCTTCATTGGCATTCGAGCCGGGCTAGTGTGTCGCATTTAAAATGCAGTCTGATGAAGTTTACAAAATCAAACCATTTGTTACTCCTATTGAAGAGGCTTCAGGCCACTTGCAATTAAATTGGAATTAGTGCTCAGAATGAGATACAGCAAATTCATACTAAAAAGGGATCTGACTTTGAGACGTTTGACTTCAAGTTTTCCCCTCTGCGTGTGTGTGCGTGTGCAAGAGATGTGGCTGCTCTGTTCCGGCCCTCGCCTCCAGCTCTTGCAGCCCCAGCACTGGGACCCGGGTGCAGGAAGGTGCCCCTTTGGTGCCAAGCCAATGAAACTTGAGCACTTATGAGCACGTGGAGAAGGCACCAGGACTGCAGAAAATTCCTGATATGCCCTAGGTATGAAACACCCACTGCGTTTTTATTGCTTCTGGTGGTTGGCTGTTCTGTCTGTCCATCACCATAATAATTAATAGCATTATAAACCTTTTTTCAAAGGTTCTGGCACAACAGTGGGCATTAGGGTGCAAATGTACAGTGAGGGCTACTGACAGGGCCAGGCATAGCCTGCTGCCTTCATGGTAACACCTCCAGCACTCCCTTGATTGTGGAGCATCCCCACAGCCAGCCCCAGTACATCCTACATTGAACAACATCAGCACAGTGACATCAGCATTAGCTGTGAGCTACACAACTAAAAGATGCGTGCATGCACACACAAACACGCAGCATGCACACAAATCCCAGCTGGTCGGTGCCTCCAACAAAACACAGTCTTCACTTACTCTTCATATCGAATCTCTTAAACTATGTAAGTGCAATAGAGGCATGCAACAAAATTGTTGTTGCAATCGCTAAGAGTGAAATGGAAGGCTCCAAAAAATTCTTGGTACGCCAAACAAGAGTCCAGGGATTGTTGGCTCTTGCTAGATTAGATTTCAAAGATGTTTGGAATTTTTTTTGTCACTGTGTCAATGGCTCCTTCACAGCCACCAGCTGTTGGACAATGCAGAGAACGCTGGAGTTTGACTGCATGGAAGCAGGGCTAGGGGAATTTTTTATCAGCCTTGGTAGCAGGGTGTGACGGGTAACCTTCATCCCCAGTTAGCTTTGATTCATGTTGGCCAAGAGCAGATGTCCTAGGGGAAGTGAGGTGGACAAGTGATCATAAAACCACAGAATCATTAAGGTTGGAAAAGACATCCAAGATTACTAAGTCCAACCCCAACCCATCCCCCTATGCACAGGTGTCCCCAAGTGCCACATCTCCACATTTCCTGAACACCTTCAGGACGGTGACTCCCACACTTCCCTGAGCAGCTGTTTTCTGAGAAGAAATTTTTTCTGACATTCATTGATATTTCCTGATGATCAACCACTTCTCAGAACAGCATCAAGGGACAGGACTGAAAGCTATCAGAGCAGAGGGATCTGGGCACATACTTTAGACCTCTTCAGCAGTGGGATCTCCAGGGATCTGCTGGAGGAGGGGATACTGCAGTGCACATCCTGTTGGGATGAGGAAGAGGAGGAGGAGAAGAGGGGAAGGTGAGGCAGACAATGCTGGCCAAGGCAGCAGCGCGCTGGGATTGTGCTTTGCCCCACCACAGTGTCAGACATGAGCTTCTGGTGTAAGGAGATTAACCTAGTTTTGGTATCCCTTTTCCTGATTATGAAAGAAAAAAAACAAAGAAAGCTCATACAGAAAAGCCCCATGATGACAGCTCTGTTCTGGAAATCACTTCCTACATACAGAATGCACTGCACACACAGATACACGCACTGTGTAGGATGCTGCACCAGCCCTTGGCAAACCCATCATGCCCTCCTCACAGCCCTTCTGCAGGAAACAAAGGCATTGCCATCCAGGAAATGGAAACAAGAGATGTCCACCTGGCTGCCCCACAGACAGAGAGGGGAAAACCCATGCAGAAAAATAAATTTTGTGCTGGAATTACCAAATCATCCCAGTTTCAACTGCTGCCTCTGGACTCCACAACTGAGCTTTCATGCTAATTAACATCTTTATGGAAGGGAAACTCTCTCAAGGGGGTATTTGTTTGATTATTATTATTTACTCGGAGATACTACGGCTTTCTTCCCATGTTTAACTGACTGCAGAAAATTCATTTTTACAAAGCAGCGCAGGCAGCTGCCTCCTGTGCTGCCCGCTTTCTCTCCAGGTTGGGTGGCAGAGAGGGATGCCCTGGCACGGAGGATGGGGATGCTGCTTTACATGAGCACGTGCACACATCCTCTCTTCTTTTAACCAGCACTGGTTTATCGGAGCTGGAGAAGCTCAAATATTTAAGACCACATGTATATGAAAGGATATTGTAAACGGAAAGGTGAAGCACCAACGTGAATTTCATGCTATCACAGAACACCCCTGAGTCAGAAGGGAGCCACGGGGATTGGGCAAAACGGGCACCGCAGGCTGAGCCTGAAACCAGGAAAGGAGACAGTGCCCAAAGAGGAGGAAGAGGAAGATTCCCCAAATGCAGAGGGACGGCACAAAAAGCAAAGCGGGCAGCGGCCGCGCGGTGACGTCTTTGTCGGTGCCGCTCTCGCAGCCGGTGAGCGCCGAACAAACGCTGCTGCCCGGGAAGCTCGCGCCCGCCGGAGGTGATTTATTCCGAGGGCCATCTGGACAGGGGAACAATGTGGTCCCATATCTGAATGACCCAGCGCATTAGTCACACCCTCCTCGCTCGACCTCTCCGTCCCTAATCTTCACACTTGCTCTCATTCTCCTTTAGTGAGGCAAAATGACCGGATCCGCTTCTCACCTCTCTTTTGGCTGGCGAAGTTCACAGGGCTGGGGGAGACAAAAGGCCCCGCGCCTCGCTGCGTGCCACGGCCAGCAGCCCGCGTGGAAACCGTGCCAGGGCTCCCACCCCATGTCCATGGGGTCCAGCATCACCCCGTGTCTGTGCTGGGCACCGGCACACCTTGGGACCGCACAATCCCCACTTCTCAGCCCTTCGTTCTCCATCAGGAAGGCCTACACCAGCCCCTCTCTCTCCCCTGCCACCCTTCACCCTCCTCCTCAGTTTACCTCTTTATTATACTTTCCTGCGATCGCTCTACCAAGAATTATTACATGGGAGGAAAAAAAAAAAAACACCAAACAAACATCAAGTGACTATTAGCGGTGGTAGCTTTATTGCAACAGGCACAGAACTCATTCGTTTCATGTTTTGCGGAATATAAAAGCACTGAAACATTTTAATTTTAAATTCTTATCATTGAATTTACTGCTTTTCTCTCGCAATGATTTGTGTTGCTTTTTAATTTTTACAGTCTCTACAGAAGCCAGATGCTACCGCCTAGGGCCAAAATAATAAAAACCTACTGCAGTCATGAGTTACAGAACAAAAAAGAAACACACAGTTGACAGAAGTTAATATCTCAATTTAACAGTGCTGCTTTGCTAATGATCCTTTGATATGTGTTTATTTAGAAAGGTCTGATCTTGACCTTGAAAGCAAACTAAACCACAAAGTCTTTATGAGACGAGAGAAAGACTTTATTTATAGAATGGCTTTATGTCAATCACGGCGGCAGCTGGACTCGAGGTGAAAAATTGCTCAGAAGTGAGCGGGTTCGTGCCCAAAGTGTTGGTTGCAGTGCGTGTATCTGGGAGGGGGCACTCATTCCAGATGAGGACTATGGCACAGTGCACTCCCCAAGTCAAGACACAAAGCCCATAGAGTGGTACAGCCTGCCGACCGTGCACCGCACCCACCGGGAGCGCCGGCACCACTGGGACAGGTTTTCCTCTCAAGGAAATCCAGGATAGCACAAAGCTTATGTTTTGAAATGAAAATAAGAATGGCTTCTTTACAGGACAATTACATTTTACTGTGATTCTACGCTGAGATTTCCCAGATCCTCTTGCTGCACGAGGCTGGGAGCGCACTGGGGAGATCTCACACCAACGGCGCTCTGTGTTTTCAATTGTAATTCTATGTCTGAGGTCAAACAGTGATTTGAAGACATTTATCAACGCCGAGCCCTCAGCTCTGCCTCCTTGCAAAGCCATGGTGCCAAGACCCTTATCAAGTCTGTATCAGTGCCATTCAGGTGGCCAAAAACTGAGTGCATCAAAGGAGCCAACCTCCACTTTTCGGCACTGAATGCGCTCATTAGGCACTATGTTAGCTTACAGTTACCAAAAGAACTGTAATAAGAGGAATATAATCTGCTCCACAGAGACTGGATGGAAGGGCACGAGATGGTGGTGTGTCCATCCTTCTGCTGCTAAACAATGCAAATTCGGGACTGAAGCAATTACAAAAGACCTCTTTGCATGTTGACTAGAGAAATAAATGCTGCTGTAGAGTCCCATCTGGCCCAGCAGCTGAATGGGGAAAGCTCAGTGAGACAAACGGGTCTGAATTTAGACACAGGCAAGAGACAGCAAAGATATTTCAGCCTTAAACCAGGTATAAAAGATGGCAAGTACAGCCATAGACAAAGCCTAGGGAAACTTTGCCCTGGCACACGCTTGGGCTGCCCAATTCCTGGCCTGTATTTCCCAGAGAAAGAAGTTTCACTTGATCAAGGCACACCCACCTGTGCTCAGCATCACGCTTGGAGCGGGCACTTCCCCACTGAAGGAGCACTGCTGTGGTGTTTTCTGCCACCACATCGCTGGGGAAGCTGTCATCTCACTGCTTACTCATCACCACCACTAAGGCTGCCCGCATTTCTCTTTCCCAAAAGGAATTTCAAATGGAACCAGCTGAAAAAATAACTTGATTCGCTGCCGAAAACACATTTTTTCCCATTGCTTGCTGAATGATGGTTCAATTAATTTGTTCAAAACCACTCAGAGGTCTCCATCCTTACACAAAGAGCCTCAAGGAGGAGATGAAATCCTCACCAGTTAAATGCTGGCCCCTGGTGTCTTTCTGGCTGGAGAATCTCACCTTAAGCATTTTCCAGCTGGAAGCTGTATTTCCACAATTTTAACTCTTTTTCCCCTCATTCCTGCTGGAAATGTGTCTTAACTCAGTGACACCCCCGGACCAACACAGCACTCCCATCCCACCAGTGGCACAGAGCATCCTCCATACATTTCCATGGTACAAGTTGCATTTGTCTGGGCTGTCACTGAGGGGCAGCGAGGAAACACGGGGCAGCCCTGGTTGCCAAACCAGCAAGTAAAATTGTCCTTAGGATGCTGTACAGAGGGCTGCTGAGAGAAACAAAGCAACATTTCCTAACATCTGCTTATTATTCCAGAAGCTCCATTATTTAAAAAAGAAAAAAAAAAAAAAAAGAAGAGATGAAAAAGATCTCTCAGCCAACTCATGAAGATGTGAAAGTATAACGGAGAGAAACATCTCCACTTCTTTAATACGTTTTTATATTTTTTTAAGTGGGGAGGACAAGGATCCCAGGACACAAAAGTAACTGGTAAGGTAAGTTAAACCTTGTCAAGATGAACTTTCCTGCTACTTTTAATTAAAAGTTCTTTAGAATTAAAAAGGACACTATTCAGAAAAGACTGAAAAAAAAAATTCATTGACACCAGCCCGCCCCCCTCCCCTTTTTCCCAAGGAAAAGAAAAAGCTGTTTTTGTGTGTCTGCTCACCCAGCCCTCACTGTACAAAAGGAAGCGGATTTGCAGCAAGACACATGAGATGACCCTTTGACCCTAAACTGCTGAAAAGTCCTCAATGGCATAAATACCAGATAATCAATCACATACCAGGAGGGCTGGTCCCCCTGCCCTTACCCCAGTGGCCGAGTTTATGAGAGATGCACTGTAAATGGACACCAGCTTTTTAAGGGAGGCCCCTCTCTGCATTCCTCTACGGAGCCGGAATATTTTCCTCAGGCCGGGAGACCCTGGCCACCTAGTTTTACACATTTCATCACTATCTGATGCAGCCCCACAGTGCTCCTCGCTGGCACATCCGGCAGCACCAGCACTGCGGCCTCTCCCTGTATGGAGGGGATGAAAAATGTTCATCCCAAATGGATGGGATGCACAATGCTCATCCTGTATGAAGGTGGTAACAAAATGTTCATCCCACATGGAGGCAACGCAAAATGCTCACTGCAAATGGAGAGGATACAAAATGCTCAACTAATATGGAGGCAATGCAAAATGTTCACCTCGTATGGAACTGATGCAAAATGCTCGCTCCAGATGGAGAGGACACAAAATGTTCACTCCAAATGGAGGCAACGCAAAATACTCACCCCACATGAAGGTGATGCAGAATGCTCACTCCAAATGGAGAGGATACAAAATGCCCAACCAATATGGAGGCAATGCAAAATGCTCAACCAATGGGGGACGCAAAATGGTCACCTTGCATGGAACTCATGCAAAATGTTCACTCCAAATGGAGGCAATGCAAAATGCTCAGCTAAGATGGAGCTGATGCAAAATGCTCATTCCAAATGGAAGGGATGCAAAACGCTCACCCGGTATGAAGGTGAAGCAAAGTGCTCGCTCCAAATGGAGAGGATGCAAAATGCTCAACCAACATGGAGGCGATGCAAAATGCTCAACCAACATGGAGGCGATGCAAAATGCTCAACCAATATGGAGGCAACACAAAATGCTCAACCAATATGGAGGCAACACAAAATGCTCATGCCATATGGAGATGCAAAATGCCCACCCTAACTGGAAGAGACACAAAATGCTCACCCCATATGGAGGCAACGCAAAATGCTCAACCACGTATGGATTGGAGGTGGTGCAAAATGTTCACCCCCAAATGGAGGTGATGCACAACGCACCTCGAGGCGCACAGCAGCACACTGCAAGATGTGGGTGCCCCAGCTGCACGCACGGGGAAACTGAGATTAAGTGAGCAGAGAGTGCTCTTTTGTTTCCTGCTCTGGGGGAGTGCAGCACAGGCACCAGCGCTGCGGCGAGCAAACCTTAGCCCAGGGCTGGGGCATCGCCAGCAGCAGGGCGGGTGCAGGAAAACGAAGGTGCAAACGGCCTCACCTAGAGAGGCCACCGCAAGTGCTGTTTGTTTGGGGCGGTTTCGTTAGTGTTTTTCTTTTTTGAACCTTTCGTGAGTTTGACACCAACTGCACAGAGTTGGTTTCCCTTATCGGAGCTCTGACAACCATCTCCAGCCTGAACAGAGCAGCGCAAACTCTCTGAATGTTCCGAGGGCAACAATAGATTTTAAAGCTTTAAAGGAAAAGAGGAAAAAAAAAAAAAATTGCTGAGATACTGAACTGGTTCAGTTAAATGGGGAACCACTTGGCAACTAAATTTGATAATGCTTTTGTTTGAGGGTCAGAGGTTAAATATGTTCACACTAATCCCCTTCATCTAGAATTAAAGGACAAGAAAGATTTTTCTGTAGCTTAGCAAGAGGGCTTTTCTCATTGCAGTTTAAACAGTATTTGCACAGGAAAATTAAACGTAGACCATTGGGCGCTCATTTTAAACGTGAGCACATAGGTCTGCTACCTTTCTATTTGTTGATTTTAGGCAAATGTGCCTGATCACAGCAACACCAATCTCGTCGCACTTCCTGTCCGATCCGATCTCCCGACTATAAATTCTCTCGGAAGGGCAGGGAATTTTTGTTTTCCTTTAATTTAAAGGTTAAGAAAAGAAGCGGGTTTGAAAGGCAGCGCGATTCCCGGTTTCAGGAATGTGTGCTCAGACTCAGATTTCAAGCACTGTCACAGAACATTACTGTCAGACAAAGAGGCTCTGTGCTGCGGATCCGAGCGGCTCCGCGGGTTCGGGCTGGGAGCTGAGGATGGGTTCCCAATGCACGGTGCAAACCTGCAGTACCCAGAGATGCTGCAGGAGCTTGGGGTAATGCATCACCCCTACATCACCCCTCCAGTGAGAGCTCCCAGAACCCACAGCTTGCAACTAGGGAATTCTGGTATTCTGAATGCAAAATGTTGAAGCACGTGATAGATGCTTGGCCCAAAATGGGGCTGGATGTATCCACACCAGAAGACTCCAGGTGAGATGGGGATGGTGAAGCATGACAAGGACAGGCTGTATGTGCTGCATGGAGATGGAGCAGCACAGGGATCCCAAGTTCAAGTCAGGTAACAGCAGCCTGGCACTGTCACGTGGTGCTGCTGAGATATATTTGGATTAGAGGAGCTGCGTCCCAAACCAACCACTACTTTTTTCCAAATGCCTTTTGATGTCCTTTCCAAAGCTAAAAACGCACAACGTGGCTTTCAGGGCGCGTGTGGTGCTCAGCACAAAGGCCTCTTTCCTTTAACCCTCCATTGGCAGAGCCTCTTGCAGGGTGTGAGGATGGATTACAATGCATGCCAACATCTGCCCCCAGTTTCACTTAGCTCCTGTTATACACATCGGTGCGTGGCACCAATTAAAACCTAATAGAGCTTTTGGAGAGATCTGGGGTATTTCAGGGTGTTATAATTCCTCTGTCTCCTCAAAATGGCCCATCCAGCTGAAAATTCACTATGTTGAGCCATGGAAATGGGTCTTTGTGAGCAGTATCAGAGGGTTACACTGCACCTCACCAGCTCTACACACTGACATACTCAGCTAACACAAGATACTACAATTCCAAAGCAAGCTCCTATCAACATCCAGCAGGGAAAGTCTCTTCCAAACTGCAGCATCTGACCCACTGCTGCTGCTGAGCATTGCCCCAAGGCAACAGCAAGAAACAAACTTCTCCGTTTCTTTGTGTGCTGACAAACATCAGCTCGGGAGCACTGCAAAGAAGCAGGGGCAGAGGCAGCCTCCAGCGCACGGAGAACTTTTGGCTTTGCTGCATTCAACACAGTGCACATCTCCAGCTTTTATCAAATGCTATGCTGGCTGCGTCAGCTCTGGGAGACGTGGGACTTGTTTGCATGGCAAGAATGCTGGGCATGGCATTGCTAGGAGGGAGCCAAGACACACAGCAAAGTGTTTGGGCTGCAAACCCTATGGGTCAGGTTGCAGCAGGACCTTGGGGAAGTAAGTTGGGGACACGTTGTTCTCCAGCACCTCTGCCAGGCTGTGGGGGACGGGGACACTCCTTTGGGTACATGGCAGCCCAATGGCAGCTCTGTGCTCATGGCCATGGGCTTCTGGGGCTGTGCTGCTGCCTCTAGACCCCATGGAAGGAGTGACTGCTCCATGCTCGTTTTTATCTTTAAGAGCTGCCCATTTGTTAAACTGTCATCATGAATTATGCTCCTAAATTAAGATGGGAAGTTTCATTGTCACAGTCATTGTTTTTGTAGAAATAAATGCTTGCAAAGAAACCCCGTTCCTTGGAAGATGTCAGCTTCCACATACAGAGCTCCTGGGCCAGGAGCAGGGAAGCACAGGAGAGGCAAAAGCCTTCAGCTGAATGCTGGTGCTCACCTTTCCCTCTGTTTGCAGTTTTCAGTCCCTTTTACAAACAAACTTGGGAAGGGCTCTCGCAGCCCTGCATTGCTCAGCAGAAAGCAAAAAGGGGACAATGCACAGCTCATCCCCACACAAGGGGAAAGTGCAGAAAGATAAAGGGGGGGATCCTCTTGGGTCCCTCCTTTTGAAAAAGGACACAACTTTGAAATGCTACATTTGCTATAGCTGCACCAAGAGGAGCTCCAGCTGCTGGCAGCTCCCAGCCCCAGGGCAGTGCCTCTGTTCTGCGGACATGGTTGCTTGCCAAAAGCAGCTCGGGGTTAATGAGATATCAGCCCATCGTGATCTGATTAAGACAGATGCTTTGCCTCTTTATGCTCTCTCAACTGCCATTTTTAGTTTGGAAAGTGTTCGGAAACAAAACTGATCTTTTTTATTTACAAAACTCAGGAGTTCGATCATCGTATTTCAAATTTTCATCCTTTCTTGGGTCATCTTTTCTGTCCCATTTTGCCACACCCAAACATTTGAGCTAACACATCCCTCCCCCCAAGGAACACTGAGGATTGAGCATGGTTGGGATCTCCAAATACACTGAAGTGCTGCAGAACTTCCCTTTTGTTAGACCACCAAAAAGCTGTCCAAACACGAGCACGCAGCCCAAAACTCAGCTTTCAGTTCCATAACAAACATTTCAGAGGCTGGATGTCCACTTGATCCAATCAGCTCATCAGAAAATGTCACTGTGAGTTTTTGATGCAGATTTTGAAGGAAGAGTGGAAACTGATATCAATGAGAAAAAACAGAGGCACAGGGGGCAAAAACATCTACCCAGACACAGCTATGCATTTATCTTCCCCTCCTCCTTAAGCCATACAATCGCAGAATCATTAAGGTTGGAAAAGACCACTAAGATCACCAAGTCCAACTGCCAACCCAGCCCCATCATGCCCACTAGATCACATCCCTCAGTGCCACATCTGCATGTTCCCTGAAAACCTTCAGGATTGCCACTGCACTTCCATAGGTGCCTGCGTTATTGAAGCAGCAGACCTTGTGTCAGAAGATGGTTTCTCTGCCTGTAATCACTCCCACTTCATCTCCTGGGCACACCGGATGCCAAAAGCATCTTCACACCCTCCACATGTGGCAGCTAAAACCTCAGCAAGGAAAGCAGAGTTTTGAGGGAAACCAGATTTATTTGGCACACTCAGGGTTTGCAGTTCACCTCCAGAACCAAGCACCCACATCTCTGCTCCCATCTGTTCCTCAGATAGGGTCGTGTGATGCTCACACCTGGACCAAAGCCTGCACCCCTAGCCCAGCCCCATGCACAAGATCTCCTCAACGCTGCCAGAACCGAACGCTCCAACCTCCAAAAGAAAAATCACAGCCGTGTCATAAAACAACAGCTTTGGAGCCGATGTTTTCTTGCGTATTTACAGTTTTTCTCTCTGCGATCCTTTCAGATGTGTTCATAGGACTCCAGGTCTGTGAAGCACTCCAAGAGCTGCCAAAATATCGCAAGACTTGGCAGCGACGCCTGAAACATTCTTTGCTGGCACATGAGGAGCAAAACTTTGTTACACTGTGGAAAAATCCACAATTTGTGCACTCTCCAACTTCACCACTCGGCCTCTCCTCCACCCTCCCTTGTCTCACTCGTTATTGGGATCGCAGCTGGGGTGCAGGGAGGCAATGCTCAGCCTCTAGCAGCAGGCTGGGGGATACCACCTCCCGGGCAGTGGGGATGGTTTTCCACCTGTAAAGATCTACGTGTGGTCAGAGAGCTCAATTATGACAAATAGTAACACCTTCCCTCTCCCCTCCCTAACAGCCTGGCTCTCATGCAGGCTCCCATCCACGCTCCCAAAGGCATGTCCATGTTCTCAAAGGCCCCTATCTATATTCCCAAAGGCTCCTGTCCCTGTTCCCAAAGACTCCTGTCCCTATTCTCAATGGATCCTGTCCCTATTCCCACTGGCTCCTATCCGTATTCCCAAAAGCTCCTTACCCACATTCCCGAAGGTTCCTGTCCCTGTTCTCAATGGCTCCTGCCCACGTTCCCTTTACTCACAGCTCACTCGCCCCACAGCCCCATTGCAGCACCATGTCCCATTCCCAGCACCCCATGCTGAAGGAAGGAAGCAGCCCAGCGCTCTGCAGACTCCAAAACGCAGGAGACGCGCAGGGACGTTTTCACTTCCTAATGAAAAACCAAAATGCTGATTGTTCCCTTGCCTGTACTTGCATCTGAAATTGGAGCTATAACAGGGTAGATATGTCAAAGCTTCGCTCAGCCAGGCATCATCCACCAAAGCCTGCAGCATGATTTTAAGTGTAACTGTTTTGTTTGTTTGCTAGTAGCCAACGCAACACCCGTAATGAAACAAAGAAATGGGACAGCCCCAATCTGAACAGCTCTGACTGGGAACAGAGGACATGGGGCAGGAGCTGGTAATGCAGCCCTCCTCCTGCACTGACCCTGCATGGTCCAACAGGAGCTCCCCAAAGCCTACTGATCTCTGTGGTGCTGCAGAATGCCCAGAGCACGGAGCTCGCTGGGGTCACTCACCCATCTGCACCCACATCCATGCCTCCTGCGTCCTCTGCTCTTCCACTTGGGTTCACACAACCGAGTACAGGAGGGATAATTACATGTAAACATACTTAATACTACCGCACGTTATCTCTATCTATGGAGAAAAATGCAATCTGATGGCATTTTCCCCATAAGCCCAATCAAGCAGCTCTGTTAAAACCCTCCAGAGTACTGTGAAACAGTAATAGAAAGTCGCAAACACGCCGGGAGATGCTGCACACGTTGGGTTGAGGAGAGGAGTGGAGCTGCTGGTGGGTCTGGGGGCTGAAATCCCCATTTCTGCCTCCTCCCAGTTCCCCAGGACAGGAGCATCCCTCTGGTGGGAGCATCCCAGGGCAATGCTGTCCCCTCCCAACTCCTCTTCACCCCATACTCTGTTCTTGCATGCTGGATTTTTTTCCCTTTGTACCTCCGCTTACCACGTTACTGTTTTGAATCTCTAAAATAATGTGACAAGTTAATGATGGCACAATTATCTAAATGTTTAACAGACATGTTATCTAAGTGAATCGGATTGAGATTCCATCCCGCTGACAATAAACATCAATGGGAGAGCAGAAAGTGATAGGCAAATTATCGCAAACCCTGCAATTTCAATGCTATTAAATTTGGAGGAATAACAGCCCTGAGGCCTGTAAACTCTGAATAAAATAGACCCTTGTGTTTGTCCAACTATTAAATCAAAATGCTACCAACATCCCAGGAAAAAAAAAAAATAAAGGGAGATTTATAGCTTTTCAATTTTCAGTTACACATTGGTTTTATTAACTCCATTCTGCTGTTTGCACCCCAGTCATCGCCGCAGAAGTGTCTGCTGTGGGTGGGAGAAGGGAGTGATGGCAGAGAGGAGGAGGAGAGACGGGATGAAGCCTCTTGCTTTTAGGAAATACTACACAAATCACCTCTGATACTTCTAAAAGTGCATGGCACACCAGCCAAGCCCCAACCCCATTACCTCCAACGCCAGCAATGAGCTACCAGAGCCCCATTTGTGGATGCACTGCTTGGTAGTGATTGGTTTTCTCCTGAATACATTTAATTTTTCCTCTACATTAGAAGAGCACAGTAAGTAATTTTCCACGCTCTCCCTCCGGCATGGCGCTGGGCTTACGCTGCTATGAAGATGAGCCAGAACAGTTGCTGCTTTTCCTATTGCTGTAGGATGGAGGCCAAGGAAAGTGAACACCCAGAAAGAACCTCTCAGCCCAGAGCCGGCCGGGCCACAGGCGGCGCGGCCATCCCTGTGTTTACAAGCAGGAGTGACTTTGTCTTTTAATACCTTTTACACTGCAGCTGAAAGAAGGGCTTAATTTTTCCACCATAAGAGATGGAGACTGTTTTACAGCAGTAACCGGGCAGAAAATTTACACCAAATTGGAATAGAGTATCCCAAGCTGGAAGGGTTGCAGAAGGATTGCCAAGTCCAGCTCCTCCTGGTGCACTGTCTTTTGGAAGGGGCAGTGAGAACAACGGAAAAATGTGAGAAAAATAGCGTTCCTACATCCAACCTGTTCACCTGAGAAACATCTCCCCACGTGGAAAAAAACCAAGAGTCCTTAGTCATCCATTTCAGAAAACTTCCCAAGCTTTGGATGACCCAGAAAACCAACAACCGTCAGTTGGCTTTTTGCAAACTGGAGCTGCACCCTGCAATAAGAGCTGCATTTCTGAACAAAACAGGTCTGTTTGGTACCTCTGTGCCAAAGGAGTCCTATACAAAGCTTATTTATTCAGCCTCTCCCTGAGAAATGTCTGAACCACCCCTGAAGCCATCCACCCCAACATCTACCAAAAAAGGGCATTTTTTTTTTTCTTTTGGCAAAGTCTGAAAGTCTTCCACCGAGTTGGCCAAACAACCTGCTGCTAAGGATGAGAGGATGACGCTCCAAAACCTTTTCTGGGAGATGTCATTATTTAGAAAGAGAGCTAATTATAGCAACTGTATTGGAGGAATGTTTCTTCTGCCACAGGCAGCGCTATTTGAGTGCCGCCCAACAACAGGAAGCTATTAATTTCAGTGAGTGTGAGCTCCTCTGGCCATAGAGCCCATTTCTGATGTGTAACTGAGATGTGTGTGTTTACAGCTCAGAGGTGATGATAAACCTGTTTAACCTGGGTCATCGTGTTCCGCTGGGCTAAGTTTTCATGTCACCCTTTGAGCTTTGGCACACACACAGACCGCCATGGTCCAGCCCCAAGTTTTCCCATCAGGCCAACACTGACTCATGCAGAATTGTCAAGGTCACCAGCGACAGCCCATCTCCACACTGCTCTGCACGGCTTTCAGGATGGCTCTGGACCAAGCCATTGCCTGCAGGGGTTGCAGAGCCCTGGGAGTGTGATGTTTGGTGGTGCCTTGTGACACCACACATGGCCACTACCAAACCCATGCTCCAGAGCCTGCTTCACCAGCCCAGCGTGGGGCATGCACCAAACCCAACCCCTCGATGTGCTGGCGAGTTCCTGTAAGCTTTTCTGCCCTCCCTAACCTACAGCGTATACAGTTGCTAAATAGATTATGGTTTGTAAAGTTCAGCCTCAAGTAGCATGACTTTGAATACAGAGGGCAATCACTTTAAAATTTATTACCTGCTGCTTGGCAAGCAAAGTTTCCAGATCAAATGACGTGCTGAGCCTATTCCTGCTCAGTGACGCAGCAATTTATATTACTGATCGGTCATTACAACCTCTGGCATATAACCGGTCATGTTCTGCATGCCAACATAGCGTCCACACATCGAATTTCAACCTCTGAGTATAAACGCAGTCATTAGTGGCATCTATCAGTTTTTTCAGCATTGAAAGACTAGCTTGCTCTAATCTAAACTGCCCTTAATATAGCACAGAGGGGAGAGGGCTCTTCTCTGCAATTTTGATTTCAGGAGTTGCTCAAAGACTCCACTTTGGACTGCCTGATGTGAACTCCTCCGTGCCCCATAACAAACCCACTGTGGGTTGGAAGGGCAGTGTTTACAGCGTGTATCTGTCACCCTGTATGGGGCAGAAGGAGCTCCTCGTGCTCACCCACAGCCAGCCATATCCAACCCGAAGAGCTGGAAAGCACAATAACAGAAACGTGGCAAAAGCCAACTGTTGATAGCTCTTTGGAAAGGAGCAACGTTTTCCTCACAGAGGGAGCAGTCATATTACGCAGTATTTGCTGCACAATGGTTTCCTACATGCATACTTTAGAGCTAAGCTATAAAAGCAATAGTGCTTTAGTGAATCACTGCCTCGTGTCTACGCTGCACTGGAAGAAGAGCTCAGGCTCTCACCCTTACAAAGCACGGAAGCTAAAACAATGCTGCAACTCAAGCTGCCTTCTTTATCAGCCTGCCGTATCACGCAGTGGTTTGCAGGAGGGACTCACGGTGCACTGATGGCTCTTTATTTGCCTGAACACTGTGTGATGTTGGGATAACAGATGGGGCTCTGCTCCTGTGCCAAGAAAGGAACCCCAAGGCCCCCCCAGGGCCGCATTCCTGCTCTCATCCCACTCAGCATCTTAGCATCCCGTTAGAAGCGACACACAGACCTCGTGGCTGCAAGGCGAAACCCACAGAGAGCCCCAGTACAGTGCAATTATTTGTAGAGATGCTTGAAAGCAGGAAGAGAATGATCAGTGTAGGCTGAGACTCTCAGATGATTTATAATGCACCACTCTTAGGCTCCCGATCATCAAAACAGTCTTGACAACGTTATTTATCTCTTGGAAAGCTTCTCTTAAAATCTGAAATGGTGGCCAAGTGCCACTGCACTGGTCACATTCAGTAGAAGTTTGATGAGAGTTACACCTGAATTTTAGAGCCGTGTTTACAACATCGAGGGAGCAACAAACCAATTATCTGGAAGGAAATTGCAACCCCTTTAGCAACTCCTGCCAACAGCAACACTTCCATACTTCCAAACCTCTGCTCCTGGGTCTGGGGCAAGGGCAGGGCTGGTTCTATGTTCCCAGCACCTCTCCCACTTTTCTTAAAGCCAATATTCTATGGATACTGGTCAGTTTGCATCATGGCCAGTGCTTGGTGTACAGAGCAAGGGTGGCCATCCAGCAGCACAACGACACTCTGAGCTGAACCACAGATGGCTGTGCTGCTCTTTCCACCAGTATCTCTCAGGAACCCACCTGGGGATGTTTCCCTTTCGAGAGTCACAAATTGTAATGCAAACACAAAAATATTTCCAAGAGGTCAACAAAAAGCAGGCTGACTTACCTTAATGGAACTAATTTCAAGATTGAAATGGACTTGGGCAGGTCAGAAGCTGGGACCGCAAAGGGTGAATCTTGTTGTTTGCCAAAACTTCCAAAGGAAGCTTAAATATCTAACTTAGGTCTAAATGGTGTTCGATAAACAGGTGCTTAGAATCATATCAATCACAGAACCATAGAATGGTCTGGGTTGGAAAGGACAACAATGCTCATCCAGTTCCAACCCCCTGCTGTGTGCAGGTCGCCAACCAGCAGCCCAGGCTGCCCAGAGCCACATCCAGCCTGGCCTTGAATGCCTGCAGGGATGGGGCATCCACAGCCTCCTTGGGCAACCTGTTCCAGTGCATCACCACCCTCTGAGTGAAAAACTTCCTCCTAATATCTAACCCAAACCTTCCTTGTCTCAGCTTAAAACCATTCCCCCCTGCCCCCCTAGCAAAAGTTTAAAATCATTTTAAAACCATTTTAAAACCATTCTCCCCAGCAAAAGTTTCATTCCCCAAGAAACAAACAAACCCCACTGGGGTGAAACCAGCACCACAACCACACCCAGAGCAAAGCACTGCGCTCCCCAGCAACTGCATCACTGCATGACTGCAGAAAGTCAGCCTAATCCTGAGCATTCCTGAAGGGAACAGCAGCAAGGGTCACTGCTTAGGGACAGAATGGGACAAGATCAAGCGGGGCGGTGGGACACAGGATCCCTCCATTGGACATAAGGGCTCACTGAGGGAGAAGTAACAGAGCTGGGAAAGGGATCTCCTAGAAAGCACGGCTGCCCAGAGCAGAGGCAGCACACACAGCTCTTCCTTCTGCGCTGTTTGTTTGGAGAAGAAGTTAGGCAAAAAAAAAAAAAGAAAAGTCAACATACCAGTATGTGTCTGCCTGTGTGTCTCCAGGGCATCTTCTTTTGAGAATTGCGCACCGCACTGATCACAGACAAATGCTTTGGCACCCGCTGGAAAGACAAAGGGGAAAAGGAGCATTATTCAGAGAGCACGCACAGCAGAGAGCTACAGCACACAGCAAGGTGGGAAATCACAGTGGCAAAGAGCACTGCAGAAGGGATGGGGTGGGCACAGACAGGCATCCCTAGCAGCGAAGCCATGTATGGGGACAGGGCTTGGATGGAGCAACTCAACAGCAAGCATCCAAAATCAAAGCTCCAAATCAGGATCCGATAGGAGAATTTATCCATTTCTGGAGAGAAAGGTTCTCACGGAACCAACACAAGCAAACAGCATGAAAGTGATATGAAGAGGACTCCTTTAGGAACGCATGTATTTTTAAAGCCATTCACTTCATAAAAAGCAGAATTTATTGGATAGACGGATGTGTATTTTACAGTCCACAAACAGCAGCAAGAAGCAGCCGCCCTCCTCCGTCTCACTGCTCAGTGAGTTCCAAATAACAGCACAATGCACAGATATACCATTGACGTTGCACAGTTCTTTCACTGAGAGGTGTTGCTTGCCAAGAAGAAATTAAATATTTGTTTTCAAAAAATCATTAAACATCAATGAGTTTCATTAGAGTGGCAACTGATCTAACTTTAATTGGTTTCCTGCCCCTTCCTATTGTAGCGTCGTCACCAGTATCAGAGGATGGGAGGAAAGCGAAGGCAGAAACCATCTGATAAGCAACGCGGCAGAAACAACACCATTCAGTGAGAAGCACAGATACTCCTTTGCCTGTGAGAGAGATGTGGTGTTTGGGGGAATTCTTAGAAAATCACTATCAACATGTGCCGCGTGCGGCGGGTCAGAGGTGCCGGTGAGAACAAGGAAAAAAAACAGGATGTCTAACAGCAGATAAGTCACTTCCAGATAAAACCAGATTAACAATGCACACTATCTCCAGTGCTTACGCTGCCAGGACAAAGCTGTGAACGAGGCTGTGAGATCGTGAAGCTCGATTCTGCTGCTGTAGGGACCCATCCGTGGAGCAGAGCATGGAGGAGCAGCTCAGAGGACAGGGGCACACAGAGCTGCTCCCCATGCCCGCATCCACGCTCAGGAACCAACCCCGGGATGCACAGTGCAATGAAACAAAAGGAGAGACGGAGGTACCACCAAATCCATTACCACGAGAATTCCTTTGCCTTTAAATTGTCTTAGTAACGGCTGGCTCACAGGCAGAAATATTTGGCAGCAGCGAAATTAAAAGTGATAAATTTTCTCGCCAAGCTTTGATCGATAATAGAGGTCTCATCTGTTAATCAATAAGACAGTCTGCCTGTTTACTGTGCATATGTTGTTCTCTGCTGCCTTCCCTATGATGTCAAGTTTGCATTCAAAACAACTCAAGTGTGCATAAACCACATGGCTGCTTGCAAAAAAATAAATAGGAAGGTGCATTTTGGTGACATCACGGCGCGGCCGCAGCCCTGTTCCCATGTGCTGGGGGACACAGGGATGTGGGGACACAGCCCCGTGCCAGCTGCCCCCTCCCTTTGCCCAAGGACGGCTTTAATAACGAGCTGGGCTCTATTACCGGCATAATTAGAGAGGTCACTGCTGTTCAGGAGCTTGCTCGGGATGTTTTGTTCCTGGAGCAGTGACCCAAAAGGCCAGCAGGGCCATGCCACAGTTTCTGTGTTGGGTTGGGTGGTTGTTTTTTTTCTTTGTAATTTCATTTCTCCCCAGAAGCACACACTGCATGCCATACCCAGGGCTGAAAAGGGGGCATGGGGCATTGCCCACGTGGGGACAACAAAACCTCATCCACCGAATGGTAAATGATGTGCACTCAGCACCCAAACCATCCTGCTGAGCCAAACCAGGCACAGAGCATGGCGAGCATCCCGATGAAGTGCAGAAAGGCAGCTCCCAGACCAGCTGCAGGGACAGGCACTGGGAGTACAGGACTGGGGCAGCCTTCCCGGGCACCCATGGGACCCTGATCAATAGGGCAGCGCCGCCCACCCCTCCCCATCAGCTTCCAGCACAGCTGATGTACAGCAGGCAGTTGCCAAGGCGATGCCTCTCCATCTCCACTTTGAGCTCTCCGAGACCCACTGCTGTGAAGCGTAATCCACGAGGTTACACCAACCTGATGGAGCAACAAGTTGGCCCCGTGTCGAGCAGCTGAACCATGAGGGGCCAGGACCCCACGAGCATCACCACCACTGCAGCAGGGCCATAGTGGGGACAGCACGGAGCTGCAGCCCCCAGCTTTGACACAGTCCTCAGCTCCAACACGGCCCCCGGCTTCAACACAATGCCATCCTATGCAGAGGGGAAGGTGGGCATGAGTGCAGGGTGCAGGAGGGGGGATGCGGGAAGGCACAGGGACTGCTGAGCAGCTCAGAGAAAAGCAAAGCACGAGGCGCCCGCCGGCAGCTGACCGGGGGGCGGGGAGGGCAGGGGGACAGCAAAATTCCTTGAGATTTTAAAATAAACAGGGTGAATGTTCTGATGAGATATGCATGCTGGGTTACATAAGGAAGTACAGAGTGTACCAAAACAGCATACCCAAAAAAAGCATAAGCTGTCAGAACAATGAGTACAGACACGGGGCATTTTACAACAGGCTATGCTGTACAGTTTTATTTACAGTACCTCTTATCAGTCAGGGAACAGCACGCTGCCTGCCAATTTCCAAAGGCCAGGACTGTGTGTTCTTTCACTCAAGTAGATGTGTACTCCAGGCAGGGAATTTTTTTTTAATCAACAAAACAAAAACTGATCTGGAGCCAGAATTCCTGTAATGTACACACGCTCGGAGGAGAGGGGGGAGGAGAGAGTACGGCGATTGAATATGTAAATAGTTCAAGGTTAATTTTACTATGTGAGTCACCAGGAAAAATGTCATCCAACATCTGAGCTTATTATAACAGGGCTTAGAAAAAACAGTTAGATGTTTATTAGAGGGAGCATGACATATTTGAAAGCAGTACATCAAGAGGCTGTGTCAGGGCTTTTTTTTTTTTTTTCCTTCTTTTTTTTTTTTTTATTCTTTTCTTCTTTTAAATAACACCCGTAAAAACTATTAGCCCATTAAAATGTAAACAGAAGTTTTGGGAGGGTATTTTTAGCGAGTGGCTTGTATTGCCTACAGTACATAGATATCTTCAGATGATCTTCCCAAGGGGATGGGACTTAACGTGCTGCCAAGTATCAGCTGTGTTTTGGAGCATGCCTTGTAATTGGCACACAAGCCTCCACCGAACATTTATATCTGTACGAGCAAATTTATAGCTCCTGCCTAATAAAGGTCCTCGCGGCAGCAGGCTGGCAAAAACACGCCGAGAAGCGGCTCGCTCAGCGCCCGGCACGCAGCGGGATGGGGTCAGCACGTGCTTTTTGTGCTTTTTGGCCCTTTTCTTCCTCGCTGGACAGGTTTTTCCTCCCTGCGGGGCTAAGGCTGCTCGTGCCGTGACATGGGGATGAATGATGCTTGTTTTAATGACACGGCGTGAGCGATGCGCTCGGTTTCTCGGAAATTAGATCCCAGAAATGGCGAGCTTGAACATCGCCCCCGAGCAGGATGGATGCGGTGCCTAGGGCTCCCAGCTCAGAGTTTTGCCCCCAGTTACTACCTACTGGGCAGCAATAGATGCAGCGCTGCCATTCGATCCCTTTTCCACATCTTTTTCCCCCAAAAGCCCCAGGCTGCACAGCTGCCCTAGCACTAGGATCAAGCGGCATCCCCTTGGCCATGCCAACCCCGCTGGCACCCAACCCTCTGTGCCCAAGCTGCATCCAATCACTGCACACCTGGACCCACAGACATCATCCCACTATTTTAACCCACCTAAAAGAACTACTTCTTTCACACTCCCCCAGGCATCTACTCAGTGAAACGTGGAAACAACTGATCAACTTTTCCCGTGGAATACAGCAAACTACAAGCTTTAGCACCGGACCGCACCTCCTGCAAAGCATCCTGAGTCTCAACAGCTCATCCTGGCATGGGGGTACCCTGAAATGGCTCCAACCTGTAAGGAAAAGGCTCTGTGGATCTGAAAACAGAGCTTTCCTATTTTTAGTCCCTATCGGCCTTAATAATACTTCCCAACGCCCATTCAGCTTAATTACTTTATTGAGGACAAGGAGTAGGCTCTCTAGGTTTAACGCTTGTGATGTTAGGAAGTAGTAAAATGTTCTAACTGGTTAAAAATGACACTCGTCCGCTTGCCTTTGGTGTTCCCAAGACCGTAATTGCGGCACAGGCAGCAGGTCTGAAGCTGCTGGGCTGCTCCAAAGCTTTGATTTTCACCTCCTGCACCGTAATTGAGGTGCTGCATTACAACAAGTGCAGTGGTGGTCTTTCCAGAGTTAGGATAAAAATGAATAGATAGGGACAGACAGATCCTGTGAGGGTCACAGAGGTGGCAGTGGGGACACCTTTGCAAGGTGTTCTGCTACCTCCACAAAGCTGCTCTCCTCCGACAGCAGATGAGCCATGCCTCATTAACCTTCCCAACTAATTTTACAATTTACTAAACCACTGTTTTCCCGCGCCCATTTAACCGTTCCTGACTGTGATAAACTTTTATGGGGCTGGTGGCCAGGAGAAAGCTGAAAGGAGGCTGAGGCAATAAGGAGAAGAGGAGGTACTTAAAAATATAAATGGTTACTCACGTGCCTCGAAAAAACAGAAGGAAGAAGAATCATAGAATGATAAGATGGGTTGGAAGGGACCTTAAAGATTATGGAACCATCGAATTTAGAATGAATTGGGTTGGGAGAGACTCTGAAGATCATGGAAACATAGAATTTAGAATGGGTTGGAAGGAACCTTAAAGAGCACAGAACCATAGAACTTAGAATAGGTTGGATTGGAAGGGCCCTTAAAGACCATAGAGCCATAGAATTGTAGAATGAGTTGGGTTGGAAGGGACGTTAAGGAGCACAGAACCACAGAAGGTTGGAAGGGACCTCAAAGACCATACAGCTCCAACCTCTGACGTTGACTGGTTGCCACCCAGACCCCCAGCCGTGGCAGGGAGCAGCCAGCAGGACCAGGGCCATCATGGGATGTCTGCTCACAGCCCTATGCTCCCGCCCAGCCTTCCAACAGCCTCACTGAAAAAGCACAACGCAAAATGGCTCAACCCACACAAACGTATCGCTGCTATTTTCAGGTAGAAAACAGGAAAAGCAGTATTTGCCCGTGCTGCATCTCAAGGAGGGTCCTGAGGCAGGGCTCCACGCCAACAGAACACCCAGACCCTGCATAACTGCAACGCGTGCTCCAAAGCGACAGCCCTGTGATACAGCACTGACTCCAGTCCCCGCCCTCAAGCACAAGGGATTAATAAAAATTTGGGATTATATATTATTAAAATGCTGTAATCGGCAAGAAGGTGGAGAGAGGGAAAAATATGGATTAAAAAAGTGCCAAGTAAATTTATGCACTGTCGTCGCTTTACTACCCTAATTAATTCAGTAATTTCAAAAACAATTTTATTTATGTTCCATTTACCACATCAAAAGTGCAAAGGAAAAAAAAAAACAACCCACAGTGATGCTAAAATAATACCTCAAGGCATCTATTTTTAATCAGTTAAAAAAAAAAGAAAGAAAGAAAGAAAAAATCCGAGCCCTGGTTTCTATACAATCTCTCTTGGGCAGACCACCAACTCTAAGAGAGAGAAAACAGCCGAGCCCTCTGTGAGTGCCTTCCTGGCTGCCGAAAACAGAGCTTGTCAAAAAAAAACAAATCCATAATGGCCTGAGGCTCCTCTCCAATCTATTTTCTGCTCAGCTGGTTTTAAATGAAGTTATTATGAGTCATTAAAACACCCGCAAGCCTGTGGAAGTCAGCCAATTACAATTTTAAATTTAGCCTGTTCTCTACCCCATTCTCTTGTTTTCTTCTTTTGCTCACATAAAGCTGCTTTTTATTATTATTATTATTGTTATTATTATTATTATTATTTCCCTTTCCCCTGTTTCACCCAAGTGGAAGAGACAGTAAAATCTCCAGTACTTTCCACTAAAAGTATAAAAGACATCTAGGAAGGGCCGAAAATATCAAGCTTCAAACCAGGTTTGGATTTAGAGAGATGTGAAAGGGTTTTCTTTTCATCCTTTTCTCTAAACTGCCATAAAAATGCGATAATTGAATATAAAAATAATATAAAAAAAAGGAAGGTGTGTGTTTTATAAAAGGTAAAAGCTTCTGAACCAAGTGTGAACCTCAGCCCCAAAGGATGAGCTCATCCTCAGTGCTATCGGGGCATTCTGCGCTGCCAGCTTCATGGGGAAATGGCCGACAGCAGCATCAAGTAGCACAGGAGGAAGGTGTAAACCCAAGTATTTCCCATGTGTTCCTTCCAGCTTGTCAGCAAAGAGCAGCCAAAGGCGCCCAAGTGGTGCCCTAATGGATGCTCAGTGCAACCCTTCCTCTGCAGCTGCCTTCAAGCTGCAGGGCAATAGGTCTGCATCCCAAAGAGCAGGGCAGGAGCGATGCTCAAGGGGAAGCCTGCCAGCAGGGGATGAACCGGGGCTGGGCTCTGGGGTTTGGGCTCATTTTGGCACCCAAGCTGTTGGCTTGGCCGGGTGGCAGTGGTTGCACCACGTCGGGCAGGGGGACGGGGTGAAGGCTGTCCCTTGCTGGGGACTTTGCCCACTGCTGTGCCACATCACCTGACATGGGAAGACACCCGGCAGCACCTCCCTCACACACCACCCAAAACTAAGGGGATGGGATGGATGCACCAAAGGTGGGGAGAGCATCCACCAGCATCACCATCCCAATTTCATCTGCTGATTGGAGAGCTGCTTGGGGACACAGGGAGAAGTAATGGAGAGAAGGGGATATTTTCAGGTTAAAAAAAAATAATAATAATTTCAGCTTAGCAACAATAAAAAAGGTTATTACATAATTTCCACTTTTCCTCCACCCTTAAAGTAATGTTCTATCTGACAGCCTCCTCTCAGAGGGGAAAAAATGACAAATCCAATCCAAAATTCAACAGCCTGTGTTCTGTTCAGAAAGCACACAGTGTACTATACAGCCCATAAAACTCCAAACAGCCTCCAGACACTTCTGCAATCGTCCTCCATCAAAACACTTTGTCTTGCATACAAAAATAAGATACAGTGCTGAACGGAATACGAAATCAGCCCATTACAGTACAGGGAGGCTGCTACTTAGCAACAAGGGGGCTTTAAAGCCGCGATGCTCTACAGGAAACAAAATCTGTCAAGCCTGTTGGGCAAATGATAAACATTAGCAGTATTAAAAAACACAAAAGCCATGTAAATGGATTGTGAGCGACGCGGGGAGGGCTGGGCAGGCGCGGCGATGGGGCAGGGGATGGCTCCCAGCCATGGGGAGAGGTCTCAGCCCGACCCCCCCGGGGGTTCCGGCACAGTGCCCTGCATTGAACTTCCATAACTTTCCCATCTAGCATGCACGACGAGGAACCTGGAAGGCGACGGGCTGCGCCGCGATGATCACATATATTTAGAGGTATTAATGTAGACAGATGTGCGTAAGATTTATTTGCTACAGAGAGCACTATGCTGTAATGGGTCCTGGCATCGCGCTCCGCATAATGCGGCGCAGAACACCTTAAATAACAAAGAGCAGCCAAAAAGCGGGGAGAGAGGAGAAGCAGTGACGGGTGAAAAATAAATATATTTCATCAGGTAAGGGGGGAAAAAATAAGCTGGCTCTGAATCAGCAGCCGGGTCTAGGAACGGAGCCAAAACAGGAGCTAAAAAGCAAACCATATTCTTCTGGTCTCAGCTCAGACTCCTGAGGCAGAAAGGATTGGGGGGTTGGGGAGGGGAGGGGGGGAGAAATGTATTTTTCATCAGCCAGTGTATAATTTATAAACAGCATTAAACAGTTTTTGTTTTCTTTCTTCCTCTCTCCTGTGTGTGCGGGTTGGCCGGCAGTCAAGCCTGCATTAATTTCTGCTGTGGGTACAGTGTGTTCTTGGATGCACATCTGCGGATGATCATAAACGCAGGAATGCTGGCAGAACATCCAGACCTGCCGGCAGGCCGCTGACATCACTCGGGGACCGAACGCGGGACGGCGGCCAGGCGGGGAGGGGGGGCCGGGAAAAATCCCCGCTGAGCCTTCAGCGCTTCCCTTCCTGCTCCCTTCCACTGAACAATGCTGGGCACGGAGGGAGGAGCGCGGCGAGGGGCTATCGCCTCCATCTCTGATCAAACATCTTCAGCGGGAGATAACCAGCGAGGAAGGAACGTTGATGTTCATCAGAGACGTGCAGCGGGCAATGAGGCTGTAGTGCCAGACCTTGGCAGGATGAGCACCCTCAGGTGTCCCCCGTGGGACCCATGGGATCGCGGCAGGGTCGGGGCCGAATCCTGCTCCCAGCACCTCGCAGCTCCCAGCGCTGCTCCTCCATCCCGCAGCCCCCGGGCACTGCAGGTGCTGCAGGAGGGCACAGCAACCCGCACAAATGGCCTTGCCCACATTTGTCCCCATTTGCAGTCTGGGTGGTTACAGCATCCATCTCCATCACGGCAGAGATTTCGGACCAGAAGCAAAGGCAAAGCAAGCAGCAGGGAAGGAGTAAATCCCCAAATCCCCCCGCTTCTCCCAGGCAATGAGTTTTTTCTGTCCTTCTCTTAATGCAATCTTTAAAGTTTTTGCAAACACATCCCAGTTAGGAGCAGGCAGTGATAATGCAGCCACGCCATGCACGCACCAACACTTTGCACTTCATTAAGGGTAAGCCTATATTGAAATGTAAACATTTGGCAGAGTATTTATCATGCACCTGAAAGCTGCTGAGATAAGAGTGCCAAATAATCTCCGCGTCACAGCGCGCACCACAAAACCCCCATAGGGCTGGCTTGGACATTTATAAGGATGAGAATTATTACATTTACTCATGTTGGATTCACTTATCCATCCTCCCTTCACCAGAAACCAAATGCATTTCCATGAGACACGCACCCCCACAAGCTCAGAGCACAAGGACAACACAGATGTAAGGATGGCAGTGGCCCCTTCCCACCCCCTCTCCCTGCAGGACCACCCTGCTCCCCTCTCCTTTACCCTGCTGCACAGGGTAATGCATGGGCTTAAGCAGGTTGAGTGTGGAGAGTGCTCAAGAGCCACGAGAATAAAACATGCAACAGTCCATTTGGGCTCCTGCAGTTTCCTGCCTTTCTGTGTCGGAGCATTTCAGCTCGAGAAGAAGGTCATTGCTTCTTCAGATCCACTATGGGAAGAGTTTGGTCAAAAAGACAAAATAGGATCACTGGGATGACTGAGGATGTATGCAGCTCTTTGAGAACCAAAGGTCCATGGCACCTGTGATGGCCTCAATCTATGCCAGGGGGTGAGGTCTGTCTGCAGCGCAGGGGTAATGGGGACGTGCTCCCTAATCTGCCCATTAGCTGCAGTGCACCTTTATCATCAAGTTTCTCCCCCAAACACTTGTTTAGGTAAGTTTGAAATGCAAACTGCAATTAAAAATACTATTCACTGCCTTCAACCTTTGAGGGGGGCAGTGGTGCTGGGGGGGGGACGACGACACCCATCTCCTTTGGGGCATGCTCCCAATTCAATCACCAGCTTGTGTATAAGGCAAGCTGACCGGGAAAACAAGCCGACCCCTCAGAGCCAAGCTCCATCCTGGCCGGGGGGAGGTGAGGGGAGAGGTGCAAAGGTCTCCTGCTTTAATAAATAACAGCGCTGGAATCCGCCGCGGCTGTTTTCGAGCGCTGGGAGAGCTCGCCCTGCCCGCTGCCCCCACCCCTCCCTAACCCTTGCCAGATTAGAGAAAAAATTAATCCTGTGCGATGACAAACTTGGCTCGGCGCGCACTGTACATACTGTACCCACACGGCTGGCAGCCGGCCAGGGACGGGACGAGAGCCAAAGCGGCGGTAACAAACACGAGCCGCGCACGCCAGCGCTGCGGGAGGGGGGGACGTCCGTGCCCTGCAGCCCCAGGGCAACGCTGCCGGCCCTCAGCCCCCCCCCTCCAGCTCCTGTGCCCCACGCAGAATGGGATTTTGCTTTGTAAAGCACCCGAGCTCAGAATCTCTGCCACCAACTTGAAGCATGCTCCCCAGCATCATCCCTCTGGGAGACCACAGTGTGCAGCGCTGCTCCCCGTGGAGCATCCCAACACATCTCTGCTAACAAACCCAGTGGCCACCTGCATTTTTTTTTTTAGTTTTAATTAAATAAAACCCTTAGCCATACATGGGGCTGCATGCCCAACAGGAACATCAGGCTAAATTGACTTGCAGAAGCCTCCTCACCCGCGCAGCGCTCCAGCCTTCCTATATCTATTTAATTAAAGGGCCTGCATAATTTGAACCCGATAGTTAGATTCATTAGACAGAGAATACCTAATTCTGCAACAGTTTTGCTAATGAAGCCACGCCAGGTATCTGTACGTGAGGATCAGCGTCCACTGCCCAGCACACGGGAGCAAAGACGCTGCCTGAGCCCTCCGGCAGCAGCACAGAGCACTGAGCACTACACGCAGTCTGTTATTGCAGGCTGCTCAGCATGGAAAATATTTCCCCAATTACAGAATTGAAAACAAACTTTAAAAACAAGGTGAAAAAAACAAAACAAAACAAAACAAAACACCAAAAAGTCCCATCTCAAGGGATGGGTGCTGGACGAGACGTTTGCCATTTGCTGCTGCAAAGGGGACGAGGCCACCTTTGGGTGCAATGCATGCATCAGGAACTTGCAGTAGGTGGGCACTGAGCACATCCCTACCAGCACCCCAACCCGACCCACCTGAGTGTGCCAATAAGTGCATTCGCAGCCGCAAGCTGTCCAGAAACCGCTTCCCACACAACTCGCATCCGTACGTCTTCATACCGCTGTGCAGCTTCCTAGGGGAAAACACAGACAGGTTAGTGCTGCTGGGAGCCTGGGGAGAGGGCAGGGTGAGAGGGGAGATGGTGTTCCAAATGTGAACCCTGAGAACTTCCAAAATATTTAATGAAATCTACATATTTTATGCAGGTGTGCAGCCAGGAGCCAGCAGAAATCGGTTGAAGTTTTAAAAGCACCCTAGGAAAGGTCAGCTGTTGTCCAGAGAAGCTGTGGGCACTCCATCCCTGCAACTGCTCAAGGCCAGGCTACCTGAAGGAGGGGGCACTCAACCCATGGCACGGGTTGGGGCTGGGGGGGCTGTAAGGTCCCTTCCAACCCAACCATTCTATGATTATACGATCTTCAAGGACCTTCCCAAGTCAACTATTCTATGGTTCTATCCCCTTTAAGGACCTTCCAAACCCACAATTTTATGGTTATATGATCTTTAAGGACCTTCCCAAGCCAACCATTCTATGGGTCTTATGCTCTTTCAGAACCTTCCCAAGCCAACCTCTCTATGGTGTATACTCTTTAAGGACCTTTCAATCATTCTATGGTTATATGCTCTTTAAGGACGTTCCCAACCCAGCCCATTCTACAGTTCTATGGTGCTATGATCTTTCAGGCCCCTTCCAATCCAAATCATTCTACAATTCCATAGTTCCATGATCTTTAAGGGCCTTTCCAACTCAAGCCATGCTATGTAAGATCCTGTGTTTCTCAGCATTGACTGTGGGATATATGTTTGTATCCATCAGCCATACCTGATGTCTACATACAGTATCTTCTGGTAAACTCCTTCCTGTGTGTGTTGTGCCCTTTAAGACAAAGCAGTGTAACTCTAAGAGGTTGCCTGGACACATCTGTTATCAAATCTCAATTCCTACCCAGATGCAGCCTGTTACAATCACAACACAAAAAAATTAACCATCAGCCAGCCAATGGGAAATGTGCCCCTCACCATGTCTTGGTGTATAAAACAACACCTGCCTCTGGCAAATTGCACAACCAGAACTGCAACCTACAAGACCTTGTGCCCCAGATTGCAAGGAGGTGCACACCATTGATAAGCTCAGGCTTTTGCAAACAAGTGCAGCTTTGCAACTGACAGAAGCATAAAAAAATACCATCCCCAAGTAATGAATGCTTCCAGCCAAGTTTGTCGGCTTTTGCCTACGGGACACACCTCATTTAACACAAACTTCTCATACTGGTGGCAGGGAAGAGTTTGTGAGAGCAGCAGCACATGCAACATTTCAAAATCAGATTCCATAAACAGAGAAGCATTTATGTGCATTGGAGAAGTACCACACCAAACAGCCACATGCCAACCTCTGATCGAATCCACCATTTATCACTGCTTTGCAATAAGACAAGCATATTTTTATTGTGCTGTTGCCAACCACAAAACAGAAATGGTCTTGTATGGGTCTGGATGGTGAATATTAGATGCAGCCTGGCTCCAAGCAGTGTCCGTTGTGCACAGCTTTGTCCTCACCTCCGTGCCCAATGCTCTGGGTGTCAGGATAGCACCCACGGTCAAAGGCATTGATGAAAGAATTGGGGTGGAGTTTTTCCTCCCCCCCCTCCTTTTTTTTTGCTTGCTCAAAGAACTCAATCACTGCATTTGCACGCGGAATGAAACTCCTTTGCATTTCTCAATGCAAAATGATTGCGTCTAAATATTTGTCAACATTACAGATGCTTAATTTGTTAAGAAGACAAAAAGAAATTAAATATCTTAAAGCGCCACTCTTAAAGAGAGTTTTTTTCTTCTTTTTTTTTTTTTAAATATCTGATCAGGACAATGGCATTGATTTATCTTAGAAATTAATGAAAATATGTCACTAAAAAGCCCCGAGATGTGCTTCCCAAGCCTGCACCAGGAAGGAAAGCCCACGACTTGCTTCGAGACAACGTAGCAGTGCAATGCATTCTGCAAGAAAGTCACCTCCCATCGTGGCTGCCACACAGATGGCTCCCTTCAGGTAGTGTGCAAGGCAGCCAGCCCCACAACAGCCTGGTAAAGAGGAGACCCAAAGATGCTGAACTGCAGCATTGGGAATGCTGGGCTACAGAGAGACACCCAGCACTGAGCAAAAACTCCCAAAGAAAGAGAAGGCAGCAAAATGCTGTAGAGGAAGTTTGTTTCAACCTTCAACTTTGCTGTAGAATATAATTATTAATCAAGCTTGTCCTGAATTCACTGTGTCATAGCAAAGGATTAAGAGTCATGCACGAATTCAGGCCAAGGCAGTTTAGAATCCAAAGGATTTATCTGCCTTGCAAAAATAAATAAAACACAAGCCTCCCGACAGACTTCTACTGCCAAGAAGTCAGCTAAATAAGTGACAATCTTCTAATTTTGCATTTTTAATTATGGACATGCCTGTCACACTTCCATGCTTCAGGCTGAGCTGAGTTCTGCACCTATAGGTTCAAACCTTTTTGCTGGGGAGAGCACAGCCAAAGTTGCAGCGCTCACCTCTTTGGGGCTAGAAAGTGTTCTCAGTGAATTAAAATGTAGTTGGTTAATTAGCTCAAGTAAAACTTTGGTGGTTTTAAGTGAGCCTTAAGAAATGCACAGCTCTGGTTTGGATTTTTTTTAATTCTTTTCAAGTTATCTTGAGACTGACTGCATCCAAGCAAGTCTTTTACATTGAGGGCGGTGAGGCACTGGCACAGGTCGTCCGGACAGCCAAGGTCAGGGGCTCTGAGCACTGCTGGAGCTGTGGGTGTCTCTGTGCACTACAGAGAGTGGCACCAGGCAGCCTCTGAGGGTCCCTTCCAAATCAAACCACTCTCCAATTCTGTTTCAAGGATACAGTGGCCATTTTCTGCTGTTGCTTTGCTATGGGTGTCACTCTGTAAGTGAAGACAAACTCTTGCCAGACCTCAGTGACCACATCTCCCCTAGCCCTGTGCTGTCCCCTCAACCCCCCACCACAGGCTCTGCTCGTCCTTAAGGGCCAATGCCAGCACGGAGACATGGGCAATGTTTTCTGCTGAGCACTGCAAGGGAGCTCCTTATCTTCAATGCACACAAAAGCAAAAACAAAACAAAAAAACCAACCCAACAAATCACAAACCAACCAGAAGAGCCATCAAACTTTTTAGTTTTTAGCCAACAGAAATATCATCTTCTTGTTTTCTGGAACAAAATGTTGAGATGGGAAGAGCTGAACGTGCGCTGCGCCAAAATGCAGTGGGACCCTCTTTGGAGGTGGCCATGCCCAGAGCAGGTCTGGAGGTGAGGGGGTATGGGATGAGCAGGGTGAGACAGCAGGGATGCTCACGGGACAGCAGTGATGCGCAGGGACCACCACAGCTTTGCTCCTCCTCCACGAAGGCACCAATGGGCACCGCATGGATCCCCACTGCGCTCTGCACCCATCCTCACCCAACTCACCATAATACAGACAACAATGCCCAGTGCAAAACTCAGCCCTTGACAAGCTCTCATAAATTTATAAGACTTCCTTCCCACCTCCTCCAGCAAAAGCAGCAAAATAGAGAAAAACAGCGGGGCTGGGTGCCATGGCCAACAAAAGAGCCCATTAATCTCACGGGTGCCGCAGCTCCTGGAAATCTGCATCTGCCATCAAACTTGGGCGCTGATTTTTCCAGTCGTTACATAACCTGCTTATTGTTTTAAAGCGCTCAAGTTCTCGCCGAGTAATTTATTTTCAATATCTTTATCAACAAATTTCAGTGGGAACAAAAGTTTTTCATTTGGCGGCTGCTTATAGGACGATCTTATCGCTCGCAATCTTATACAGGCTCTTTCAACAAGGTCTTAAAGCGCTTTATCTGCCGGGTTCCTGGTAGCAAAATATGATTGAAATGTTCTATTTATGCTCACTGGATTAAGGAGATGTTGCAAAACTGCACAAAAAAACCTGGTAGATGTAAGCAAGGTATTACAGCTGCTCAGGCTGTTAAGATCTGAGGGGAAAGATCAATATGTGTTTGTGCCGTTTTACTGAAGTTGTGCCTTAAAAAGGGGGAGGGGGGGGAAGTATATTGAAGTACACCACTGAGAAGCGATGCCCAAACTTAAGTACAAAAAGATAAACTCCACTTTATTATTGATGCTGAAATTTTATTCCGTGCGCTCCCGAGCATATTAACCAGGAGGATGCCCACGGGAACGAGAGCAATGACAATTGGGAAAAGCTCCTTTTCTCTTTTTTTCCCTTTAACAGAAAAGAAACCCAGCACCTCCGGAACATCTGCCCTCACCGGGTGATATTTCAAAGCTATTTTTCTAAGATAGTTTTTTCTCTTTAATTACTGTTAGGATAAATAGCGGAAGCTGCGGTTTCCAGATGAGGAGGTGACGCTGGATGATGCAGGGGATGGATGGCAGGAGGCAGTGGGGCAGCCCCACGTGCAGCCGCGTGCCAAGGGGCAGCGGGACCCCCCCTGGGGGAGTGCAGCCGGACAAAAGCTGGGATGCAGGCAGGCCCCTCACAAGCTGCAGGCAATTAAAAAGGCCCGTAAATGCCCTGCAAAAAGCACTTCAAAGGGACAGTAATTCCAGGCTCGGCCAGTCGAGACCGCGCGGTGTAAAAATTATGAGTTTTCCCCACGGGGTGCTTTGTGTGAAAAGGATGGGGCTGGTGGCAAAGGGGACGTGGGGCAGCCTGCGTCCCCATCCCACCATGGCACCGCTACACAAAACCCATCCCCTTCCATTTCGCTTTGACACGCTTCCCTTCCCCAGCAGCCCCCCTCCGCCTCCCCAAAACACAGCCCCCCTCCCCAGAAAACCCAACGCAGGGAAAGCTCTCCCCTCACCCTGCAGCCCCTTCCTCTCAGACCGAGATGCATGAATTTGGGACATTTGATTACTTTTAAGTATATATTTTTCCCTCAAATAGACTGAATACAATGGTTAGGAAATTTGACAGAAAACTATTCTGAGCCATTTATTGCCTTAATACGCACCTTTGTCCAACAGGCAGTTTTGACAAGAGCGATAAATTCCAAATTTATGTCAACAGAGCATATGTTGAACACCTCATTTCTGAGCTAAAGCGGCATGCTGCCCCATAAATCACAGTTCTGTTTGAAATGAAAGTAGATTACAGGCCTGTGTTATTGAGCAGTTAGAGCTATAGTCATATAAATCAGAACTTTTAACTCTAGGCGATCCGTTGTGCAATTAACTAAAGGGTACTTTGTCATTTCAAGGCTTGTGCACAGACTTGGCAGGACGCACGGCTACCGGGGAAAGGCAGGGAAGAAGGGGAAAAAAAAAAAGCCTCGCTGGCAAGGAAAGGCTGCAGCAGCATGGAGTTTTGCTAAATACCTGTTGAATGGAGAGCAAAACTCCAGCCCCAGCCCCACGAGCTCACTGACATGCAGCCAGGGCTCCCAGGGTCACCTCCAGGATGGAAATAGACTCACACATCCATCGGCACAAACACAGCCCCGGCGCGGGGCTCTGCGGAGCGCCAGGAAACGCTGCTGGAGCCCGGCTAATAAATAAAGGCGAGGTGACACACACAGCAAGGTTAAGCGCTTGCTTCCCACTCTGCAGGGCGCACAGCCTTGCCCCGACCCGCTGTCAGCAGGAGCAGCCCCAGCAGCTGCATGTCCCCTCTGATATTTGTGCAGGGAGCTTTCCATCACACCTGACTCTCCATGGGGAAAAACAGCGTGGCACGGGGGCAAAACCCTTCACTTCGGGACTTCTCGATTCTAGGGCTGCGCCCAGAGATTTCCCCAGTAAAACCCCTGGCCCAGGATTGATTGCTCCAGGAACCTTGCCAGCGTCCCTCTGCAATGAAAAGCTGCATCAGTTTCCTCCATCTCGGCCGCTGCAGAGGTCAGCTGGCAACAATAACTTCTCAGCAATAAACACTGCGCCAGGCGCACGCGCTCTGGAGGAGCAGGTTGGCTGTTGTGCCTTGTGCTGGGCAGAGAAAGTAGAAAATGGGAATAAAAACAAGGAGATGGAAGCATGTGGTAGTTTCTCCCCATAGATGTCCCAGGGCTGAGCAAAACAGATGTGATGCTATGCGTAAAGCCACTGATGGGGCAGCCAGCTCACTGAAAATCACATGGACTCTACGAAATCATGGAATCATGAAAGATGTTAAAGATGTCTAAGATCATCCAGTCCAACCATCCACCAATAATATCACTAAACTGTGTCCCTTAGTGCCACAGCTCCATGGCTTCTAAACATCTCCTGGGATGGTGATCCCACCATCTCCTTGGGCAGCCTGTGCCAACGATCACTCTTTCAGAGAAGAAGTTTTCCCTAATATCCCACCTGAGCCTCCCCTGGTGCAACTTGGTGCTGTTCCCTCTCATCTTATTGCTGTAAACACAATGGGGAGATAAGGATGCATCAGTGACATCTCAGAGCCCTACTGCATTAAAAGCAAGATAAAAATACACATTAACACAGCGTTAAGAGTCTTGCACTGACTTGAAAGAGAAAAAGCACAGAAGGAGATCCACCCTTCTGCATTTCACAGATACTCCTTATGCTTCGTCTGTGCAACAGTCAGAAATCCCAGTGCCATGCCCAAAGCACTGAACCTCAGCACCTCATGCATTTCCCTGGTGTTCACTGCACATGTCCGGACTGGAGCACGGCAGCAGCACCTCACAGCCCTGTGCACAGCACTGTGAGAGGTGGAGGAGCTGCTGCAATTGCGCGTGAGAGCTGGAAGGTTACCACCCCTGTAAGTAGCAGCACTATAAAAAGATTCAGACACTAAGTATTTCCTTTCCTATAAAATATTCATTGCCGTATGTGAGAGCCAAGCAGCAGAAACCTCAAGCATTTCTAACTTTGTACTGCAGTAATAACAGAGTTTTATAGGAACCTTCTGATTTTATTTATATCAGGCTATAAATACGTTGTTCCATCAGATGCGGAACCGTCGGCTGCTGAGTTCCCTTCCTGCTGCAAACAACGCACATAAAGCGCAAGGTGGACGGCACAGGACCGGAGTGGCTCAGCATCCCAAATGAAATCAGGTTGAATAATTCGGAAGAAAAAAAAAACAAACCACCAATTCCATAACAGGTTCACTCGCATTCCTCCGCTCTCCTCGCCGAGAGCACCAGCAATATCTCTGTGGGGTGAGCTCACTTATCCTAATAACACCAATCACCTGTCAGTGCGCACGCAGCCGAGCGCACAGCGTGCCAGATGTGCCTCCTGGCCCCAAATTCCCCCTTTGCTTCTCAGCACCAATCCTGCCCTACCAGCACCGTGCCCACCCCACAGCCCCATTGCATCCCTGAGAGCACTGGGCGATGGCATTGGTGCAAGGGACCATCAGGGCACACTCGGTTTTCACCCGCACCCCTCTCGCCCCAGCAAATCAATATAAAAATCAATTAATCTGCTGATATATTTTATCAAGATCCACGTGGCGATGCCACATCTCATTTACAGCAGGGACCTCGTGGAGAACCAAGGTCACCAGGTGGAATGGTGGAACGCAGGCAACAAAACCCACATTCTATACTGGCTGCAAATAGAAAAGTGAATGAAATTGGGAGCAGAGATAAGGAAGGAGCCCGGGGATGCAACAATTACCGCACAGGGAAAGTGTGGTGCCAGCTTGGCTCACCAAGCTTGCCTAAATAGAAAGCAATCTGGGAGGGATGGGGGCACGCACCCATGGGCAGCAGTGATGGAGGCAGCACCCAAAGGCTGCTTACAGCTGGTGATAAGGAGAAAGCAAGTGCATGCACCTCAGATCAGAGTGTTATATCTGCAGCTCAGCTCAATGACATCCAACCACGTGCCGGCTGGAGCCGATGGCACCGCTGCAGCACTGCCAGGGCCCTCATCTCCAAACACAGCAGATTAAAATAGCAGAAAGAGCTATTAAGGGCGTAAGGAAAGGAGGGGGAAGGGAACAGAGCCCTTCCTCTTGGTTTAACAGATTTAAAAAGGAGAAAAAAAAAAGTTGCCCTCAAACCGCCATTGCACTTCTAAATAAAACCGCATGGGAGCGGGAAATAAAGATTTTACTATTTCTAAATTAATAAAGAAGGAAATAAGCGGGGGGCAGAGGAGAGAGCTATCAATACAGGGCACTAAAACCCAGTGCCTGTGTGATATTTGTGATGAAGAAACTCATCATCGCAGCTTCAAGAGGATGCTGACCTCATCACACCAACACGCCGACACTTCCTCTTCTGTCTAAACAAGTTGAGAAACGGATCCCTCCTGCTTTGCCTCATCTTACACGAAAAAAAAAACACAACCCAACAAACCAAAAGATGCTCAAAGCGTGCTGTCTGCCTTTCTTTTTTTAAATCCTGCATGTGCTAAAGTGCTGTGAAAGGGAAGTGACTGTCCCAGCACCCTGCTGCCTCCTGGGAGCTTCCAGTCTTATGAACCCACACCAGAGGACAAAGGAAAACTGGGAACAGAGCAGAAGGCTGAAGAGATTTCATTTATCTTCTCATATGTTCTGGAATGATGCTTTGGATGTGACTCCTGCATGTCACCAAAGGCACGAAAACGGTTGAAGCAGCCTACTGCTCAACTGGGCAATGCCACCAGCAGGGACGCGGTTAGTGGGCATGGTGGGGCTGAACGTGGTGGTCTTAGAGGTGTTTTCCAACCTTAATGATTGTATGATCTCCATCGTAGCACTTTGACAGCACCTCAGAGCAACGCCAAAACATTAGAAAAGGCACCCAACTCTCCATCCAACTGCTAAAGGATTTTGAAATTGGAGATCAACCCCATTTTGAGCTCTCAGTACTTTTCCATGCTCGTGTTAGCTGCACTTGGCACTTCGTGATATTCACCTTGAAAATCCAATACCTCCCTCCCTGTTCTTGGGTTTTACAAACTGATGGAATTACATTAACTCGGGCAGCTCTGCGCCAAGCACTGCCATGGGGATCCATCCCCAGCCCAACCACTGCCACAGCTGTTGCAGCAAAGCCCTGGGCTGTGGGCACAGGGCATTTCCTGGGCACCAGTGGGTCTTATCAGCAGGGTGAGCGTGCAAGAACCAATGGGTTAATGCATCCTGATTCACAGAGCCCTGCTTAGAATAGCCAACGCTAATTTGGCAGTCCAAAACCATCGTCCATATTCTTCGGGCATCCAGTGACACTGATGTATTGAAAAATAAAAGAATAGTGTTTGCTTGCATGGGTTACACTGACCCTGCAGCGCTGCGCTTGGCATAACACTTGTTTTGACTCGTAAGTTGAGCAAACATGACATGGATGTCAGAGATGTCAAAGAGAGAACCAGAGGAACTTATTTTTAAAAATACAGAATTTCAACAACAAAAAAAAAGCAAAGTGACCTTAAAGCCGAATACATCTGCTGCAGCAACGGAGTGATTATTCACATGTTTTGATTCCTAATTCAGAAATAATAAGTGGTTCATGGGTTCCAAGTTTAAAAATATATTCATCATCTGGTCTCCCTAGCAGCATGGATTCCATTGGAGCAGCCTGCAAGTTGTGAAGTGCTAGGTTTGTCCTTCTACTGCTTTCAACCACGAGTGCTGGAACATGGGGACACGCTAAGCAAGGCCATTCCAAGCAGTGCTGTCCCTTGGGACCAGGCTGCTGGGGAAGCTCTGGATTTCTGGAGACAGAGGCTGGAAGATCAGCTTGTACGTGAAGCCCGCACGTACTTCAGGTTTTGGCAAAGCAGTCAGGAAAGTGCAGGGCTCCTTAAATAAAAGCCCCGCAGCTCCTAATTGCCCAGATGTCCCACTTCAGAGGCAGAAGGTAATGGTTCTGGCATGACTTCAGATGCTTAGTGCCATTAATTACACACAAGAGCTTGTCCTGCTTGTGTGATGCATACAGACCGGTCCCGGGCTGCCCACAGGCACAATGCTGAGACCCCCCATCTGATGCTGAAGGGACCCCCTGGGATCCATCCAGCCATGACAGCACCATCCCAGTGCCTGGGGATAGATGGCCCAACTCCATAGCAAGCCAGAAACAGGACGGATAGAGAGAGTGAAGAAAACAAGAGGATGCGGAGCATGGCTGAAACAAAGGGGAGACTTAACCAAGAGTGCAATGTGAGGGGTGGGTTGTTTTTTTATAGTTCCATTCCACATGCAGATGGTGCAGCCACCAGACTCAACCCATGGGGACATGGCTGGCAGTGTGTCAGCACCAGGGGTACCCCACTTCTCACCCCATCAGCTCACAGCACTGCTCGTGCCCCCCTCCCCACTGCCAGCTCCTCTGGGGTCAATTGTGCTGGATGAAATAAATCCATCACAAGCTCAGCTGCTCCGGCACGTCAGGGAAATGTGCGTTTCCCAGCAGCTCGCCTCATTGCAAAGATGCTGATGTCCTCCCACCCCAAGCCACCATCCATCCCCAATGCATCCCATGTAATTGTTTTCTGCCCCTCTGCTCCCCTCCCTTGGCAGCAGCCAGGCTGCTGCCTTCACACATTCACTACAGACACACAGAAATTACAGGGAAGTGCGTTCTTTCAAACGCATGGCCCAGATCCTGGGGATTTTTATAAGGTAATCAAATATGCAATAGATTCAACAAACTAATTTCAAGAACACACCTGGGGTCCTCTGATAATGTCAGTTGTGTCTATACAGCGCAAGGATTAAAATTTCATAGAGTCATGATTTCATCAGTCACTAAACTACAAAGGATTAATTAACAGCAAGGGAAGAGCTCATGGGTTGAAAATACAGTCTTAAGGAAAATATCTATCTCTGCTCTCCAGATGTCAGCACATATACGAATAAAGCACTTTGATGAAAACACTTTGTTATTATTAGGGACTCCAAAACAATTTTTTTCATTTTTTTTTAATTTTTTTTGCAGCTAGAAGGAAAGATGCCGAAATTTCATTCCTTCAGAACACTTTCCAGCCATTCCCCCACCTCTCACCCAAGCACTCATGGGTGCACGTCGAGCCTCACCCCCATAGGGAAATGTCTTCTGTAAATAAGCAGACCCCTCCATTTATATACAGGGGTGCTTCACAGGTGCAGGGGCCAATGCATAACACTCAAGTCCATGGAAAACCACCCAAAGCACAGGGGCTAAACTTCTAAAACAAACACATCCACTCAGCCTCACAGCACCGAGCACAGCAATTGCTGAAGTTTTTGCAGCAATAGATAGCAGCAGGTTCCCTCCCCCCCCTTCCCTAGGAAGATGAATTAGCAAGCTGTCAGCAAAGGACAGCCAAAGCAGTTGTGTTTCTGTAAAGGGGCAGTGGAAGTGTCTTTGATTAATGAAACCTTAATACTTGGCTGTTACACAGCCTTTCTTCAGACAGTCCCAAAGAGATAGATACCTTCAGACAGACTTAAAACACAGAGACCTGCAAGGCTTCCCCAGAAAGGCTCCTCTCAACCGCAGTTCTGTTTTTGCTGGGGAATGAATTAATTTTTTGTTCCCTGTCCTTCTGTGGCATGCCTTCAAACAAGAGGAGGGAGGTGAAACCACAATTCCTGACAGAAGGAGGGCTGGTAGCATCCCTCTGCAGAGCCCTCACTGGTCCCAGGGCTGGGCATGGGGGAGGAAACCCAAAGCTTTCAGAGCTCTTGTGCTCTTCTTGCCCATTGAGACCCCCGTTTTCCAGCAGATCAGTTATGTAGAAGTTGAAGTGGGGAACGCTGCTCTTTGTACCCATGCAAGAAAATCCCACAGCCCAACCACAACACATTGAACTTACTTTCCACATCTGCTGAAGGAATCTGGGTGGAAATACTCTGTCTGCACAGGCCAATAGAAGCAGGATCACAAATTGTTCCAAAATGCCACAAAACCAGAACCACAATTCCCAGTTGTTAAATAATCAGAGCAAAGCTGATCCATCATGCAACCAGAGTTACTCCCTTCCAAAAAAGAGCCAGAGCTCATATTCCTATGAGAAATAAGGATACAAGGAGAGGGTCTGCTGACCTTGCCTGACAGGACTGGAGAAACCCTGTGCTGGAGCAGGAAGACAAAAAGCAACAGGGGGTACATTGGGGCACAGGCAGCCCCATGGGGCAGCACAGCCCCCTGCTGCCCTACCCACTGCTGCCTTCACCTGACTCCCTTTCATCACCTCACAAGTTCGAAAGGCTGACAAAGAACTAATTATGTCCAATTAGAAGCCAGGCGATGAGCTAGTAAATTAATGCTCCTGAACCGTGCTCAGCTGGAGAGAACCTGAACTGCCTGGAGAGAGGGAGCTGGCAGCAGGAGGGATCAGTGCACACTATGGGGCACCATCCTGGCTGGCATGGTGCACTGGGAGATCATCTACGGCCAAGCACATCGTCACCCAACGCCACCTCCAGACACCCAATGCCATCCCCAGTCACCCAACCCAAATCCCATGACAAAGCCCCAACTTCAGGCCACCCAACCCAACTCCCAGCCACAACTGGGAGAAGCCAAAGCCCCACATGCAGCTCGCAGCCAGCTTTGTAACCTTAACTCCTTCTGGTTTTTTTTTCTTTAAGGAGATATCAGCTGTTCCCCCTGTGTGAAAGCATAAGCTAGAAACATATTCCAACATTTTCAGGACCAGATGCCTGGAACAGAAGTGTTGTGCAGAAATCAGCGCTTCGCCCCATCCTTCCTCTCCTCTTTAAAATGCTGAGGGTCCCCCCAGTAGCAGCCAATGAATGCTCCAAGATGGCAAAAAGGAGGATGGCCAGGAGCTCCAGGTTGGAGAGAAAACTGAGAACAACGAGCACTTTTATCAGGGCTATTTGGGCAAGATCTGCGGCCACAAACCACGCGTTTTTCCAAACAAGCTCCCGAGGTGGAGAGAAACAAAATGCTTATTATCAGCATTTCATAAGCGTGATTTCTGAAAATATTTTTCCTACGGCCAAAAAAAAAAAAAAAAAAAAAAAAAAAAAAAAGAGGCGCGTGCGGCGCGGGAGAGAAAGGCGCATTGTTGGTGCAGGGCAGCGGCCGTGACTGACAGCAGGAATGAATGGGAAGGCGAATGCTTGGAACGAGTCCATCAGAAAGTCCATCTGATAGCGAAACTCTCCAAAGTAAAACACACTTTTTGGGTAAGGCTATCGAATCCGGAGGTGTCGGACTAGCTCGTAGAAACCAACTCCCGGAGGAGCTGTCAATATCCCGTGGCACACGGTGGTCTCTGTATCTCATTCATAATGTTTGATTTGGCCCCGGTTCCAAAACCACAAAAACATCTGTACAGAAGGAAGCGAGCGATTCAGTGAAATCATGCTGGAAACTTTTAGCATATTTCGAGTAATCTCATGGAGGAACAATGCGGGCAGATGTCACTCACTGGAAGAACACTGCGGTCGGCGGCTCACGCCAGGGCTGTGCACGTGGGGATGGGGACAGCAAAGAGGGGGACAAGAACAAGTCGGTGCTTCTTCCATTTATCCCTACTTTTTTTGGTGAACCTGGAGGAACCTCCTGAGCGCATCCTGGCATCAGTTCTACCCCTGCTGCGCCAACACCTACAGGATCGCCTTCAGCTCGGCGTAATGAGTTTTACTTAGCTGAAAAGATGTTCTGCTTAAAAATAAACAGATATCTTCCACGTTCGCCAAGAGATGACACAGCTCTCTGCAGCCAAGAGCACATGGTGTGCTCTGCCGGGACGGCACCGCTGCCCTTGTGCTCTGTGACCTCTCGGAAGAGGCTTTCTCACCATTAATTAATTTATGAACAGTTTCACCCCCCTCCCCAACATGCACAACAGGTTCCATGCAAATTCTGGAGCTTTTAAATTATACTGTTAATGAAAGCAAATAAAGGCAGTTAAAAGGCAATTTGCTCAATTGGTGTTAATATTTAAGCACAGCATGTGTAAAAACGAGATGGCAGAATTCAGTTTTTCCTGCAGAAAACTTTTTAGTCCCAGTTTTCCTTCAGGAAGGATGAAATGCACCCAGAGCGCTCCGTACGCCGCTCGCTTTTGCTTTCACAGCCCCTCAGCATCAGGTAATGAGGCTTTTTATTAAGTAAATTTTTCACATTAGGCTCATCCGTTCCTATCATGGTGAAATTCCAATCTATAAAACAAAATCAGCTCAATCACGGCGAGATTAGAACCTATGTCCCGGGGGCAGAGGGAACAGCACGCTGCCTCCCCCCACACCCAGCCCCAGTGCTGGGATTGGGGTTATTAAAAGCCTGCCTGTCACCACCTGGCATGCTCGGTCCCATTTTGGCAAGGATGCCCCCAAGCCAGATAGAATTTCCCCAAGCTCTCCATGTCTGATAACAGTCCCCAGTCCCATCGCTCTGCCCTTTCCATGATGGGGTCTTGGGGTGCCCTCATGTCATGCTTTGTTCCCCATGTAGCACACATCCCACTGCACGTTTTACCCTCCAATCCTGTCTCTACAAAGGAAACCAGACAGTGCCAATGCTTGCCCTTGCCACGCAGTCGCTGTGAAACACACAAGGCAGAGTGCTATACATTTTGCTCCTAACCATGATTAAAGCGTTGGCACGAAGCCCTGAGCTCTGCCATTTTTACACCTTTCCCTCCTCTTTGCTCTCCAAGAGCTGCACCAACGGACAGCATCCAACCGCGCACTGCCCCAAGGGCACAGAAGGGATGGGCCATCATCCTGCCCATGAGCAGCTCTACAGGTAACCAACGGGCCCAATGCCTGCTCTGTGCAGGGCAGAGGGATGCCAAAACCACGGCACTGCCCCGAGCTGGGAAATGAAGAAACACCGCCAGAGGGTTTAAGAGAAACCACAGGGTGATCCAGCACGAAAACAAGGCACAAAACCCACAGTCCTTCTTATTTCCTTTTGTAAAACGCAGGGAAAGCAGAGGGGTTTGTGTTGTACAACACAAAGGCAGGCAGCTAACAAAAATGCTCACGTTTCTGGAGCGCAGCAATAAACAACAAAGTGCGGCCAGCATTTGCCTATTAATTAAGCCCGACTCCTGGAAACACCCCGCTCTCGAGTTATGATGCTTTCGCATAAATTCACTTTCAAAACAGGCGCTGCCAGTGAATAAGAACTTGATTTCTAATGGTTGGAAATATTTTGTACACTCTGCTGCTCCCTCTGTACCCCTTTGTCGGGGCCAAGGTCTCCGAGCTAAAGCGTGTACCAAAAGACCATCTGTAGCTACCGTCTTTACAGAGAAGTTTAAATAGAAGGATGAATGAACACAGGAATTAATGAATGATAAAGCCGTATGGTCTCAGTCAGCCTCCTACGCTTGTATGTGGTATTCAAACCCTCCCAGCCTTCTGCCACAAAGAGAGGTTTCTAAGCTACAAAAAAAAAAAGAGGGAAGAAAAAAAAAAAAGGGGGTATGTGTGCGTGCAGATTTTTAAAAACAAACCCAGCAACTTGCTCCAAAGTTCCCACAAGGTTTTCCTGCCTGGATTCATGGAAGAAAAAAAAAAAAGCACATGTTAATCCAAAGGGGAGAAAAAAACGGGTGTTGCAAAAAAAAAGAAAACACCAAAAAACAAACACCCTTTGGTATCAAAAGGAGCCCAAAACATGGGGTTTATCAGTGCTCCTGCATCCTGTGGATGTAGCAGCCCTGCGGGAGGCTGGGCAAGCTGCACTTTGGACAGATTTCCCTTCATGTGAGGGAACCAGGTGGTCAGAAGTGAAATCAGAATCATTCAGGAAGCAAAAACTTTCAAGCACGTCCCCTTGAAGAAGTCTCCCCATGAAGTCTCTGTGCTAAAGAAGATCCTTTTGGATAAAGAGGTCTTTAGGCTACAGTGCTAATTCATGGACTCAAAGCCCCATTTTAATCATCTCAGAAGGCCAATGTGGAACTCATTAAGCAGCTGACCCGGCTCCTGGGAGCACAAGATGTTGCCAAGTGTCAGCTGCGAGTGGGGAACCACCATCAGGTCCAGCTCCGGGTGACCCAGGGCTGTCCATAAAGCAGAATTCATGGACATGCTGCTTCAATCCAGGCTTTGCCTGGATGCGTACCCACGCGACAGCAGGAACAGCACCCACGGAAGCAATGGCTGAAAGGTTCTGCAGCAGTTTCAGTTCAGCAGGATGAGTCGCCTTCCCCATCGCCTGCCCTCTGTGCTCCCGCTCTCCCCCCTGCCCTCAGCCCATTTGGTACACATTAAACATGTCCATTAAAAGCTAACAAACCTTAAAAGGCCCTAATGGGTATTTTAAGCGAGGGGTCGTGGCAAGGGTGTGCTCGGGAGCGCATCCATTATAAAGCAGCTCCATAAAAAAAATGTATAATAATAAAAGATACACTGTGAGCTTGGAGCAGAGGGATGCAGGCTGAGATTTCCTCCAGGAGCTCTGTGGTGCCTGGTGACTCACTGCTAGAGGTTGCATTTGCTCTGCTCTGTGAATGTTAACGACATGGGGCCGACGGTTCCCTTCCTGACCACAAGAGCTTGGAAGGACGCTCCCAAAGCGAGAGCTGCTCCCCTGGGGGACACCGATGGACTGCAACCCATGCATTTGTCCTCCTGTGTGCCCAGCACAGGGCAAAGCAGCGCCAGCATCGTGAAAACTGGTGCCGAGGCGCAAGGACTGCAATAGGGTTTCTCATCTTGCTTCCCTACCCCTCTTCCCCTCTACCCCGAGATCTTTTGTAAGCGATGCAAAAGCACTTGCTCCAGCGCTCGGGCTGCAGAAGAAAAGATGATATGGCTCATTATGCTGTTTGCGGGAGATTAAAAGGTGACATTCAGGGAAAGACAAAGAACCAGATGGAATCACCTACTGTTTGCTAAAGGGGAGCTCCTGCCAGCCCAGAAATATTAACAAGGTAAACTGAGGATCAAAAGCTCACCATCTCTCTGGTTCCTATTCAAGATCCCCTTTTGTTCCAGGGGCTGTTGGGGGGATTCGCTCCTTTCTCAAATAATCTGCAGCCGCAAAGGTTAACGCGCCCACGTAAAAAGCCCGGCGCAATATTAGAACGCTACTTTTATTTTAAAAGCCATCATGTGTAAAGCATTAGCGTTTTGGAAATTGCATTCTTGAGTTAATTAAATGGACAATCTTTTATACATAAAAAGTGAAAGAAAGCAATTAAAAGCTAAACGAAGAGAAACTGCCTTTTCATAGCCGCGCCAGCGCTACCCCGTTCTCTTTGTATTAACTTCTCCCGAGCGCACGTCTCAATGGTGCCACTGTCCAAACGCGCTGTTTATAGCACCCTTGGCGACAGTTTGAACGGTGTTTGTCTTCCTTCTAAGTTTACCTACGAGATTTAACATAACAAAAAACCTCGCTTGGGCAGCGTTTTGCAAACAAACAAGGAAGGCACGGAGCTCTGCAGCAACTCCGGGTTGTTACTGAAGACACTGAGCCCTGCCAGTCCCGGTGCTGTGCGTCTCCATGGGTTGGGGCTGTCCCATGGGTGCCCAATGCTGCTCATATGCAGCACTGCCCTGCTCGGTATGAAACAGCACATGCAAACTATTCTATATGTATCCTATCACCACCCGCAATAACGAGCTAGATTCACTGCGCCTATATTTACGGCTATCTGGAAGCAAATCTGTGGTTTCTTTCCTAGGGGGGTAGAGATGGATGAAGTGTAACTTCCCCGTAATAAATGACAGGCAACAAATTTCCATACGCTGCCTCTGTTTGCCAATATTTAAGTCTGACGGTATACCCGACTGCTTTTAACTTCATAAACACTGGCTGTACTCCAGCTTGCCAAGGGGAAGGCGGTGGAGGAGCATCACACAGCACAGCTCCAGAGCCCACCTTCTCCTGACCAATGCTGGGAAGCAAGCAGGGAGGGAAAGGAGCCATGCTTCCAGCTTCCCTTCTGCCAAATGCTGTATCCGAAATGGAGCACAGTAAGGAATGGCCGGCAGCCAGGAGCTCTGCTTTTCAGGATTTTTTGATCGCTCTTACAGTGACGGGTTTGCTAAGGAATCTAACTGCATACAGAGGATAATTGCTCGCGCTGTAAAATAACGAGAGGGCAGCAATATTTAGAGAAGGATGAGGCAGAAACCTTCCCTTCTGCAGTCTCCCTAATTGCTCACAGCGATGCTAACCGAAGACCTCATTTTCTCCCTTGCAAGAAGAGCCACAAGTCAACTTCCAGGAGCACGCAGTTCCATTCCCCCTCCTCATACCCAGGCACCCATGGGAATCATACACGCTCATTTCATAGATTTCCTACAAAGAGAGACATTTACTGCTAGCAATGGTGGGAAAACCAGCAGTCACTATCTTTACTGCAGTAAAAACCTGACCTTCAGTTTTAGGAAGGAGGTAAAGTTCACTATTGATTAGACCCACCGTAAGCTGTTTATAATTACTATTATCTCTGACTTAATCTTGTAAGAGGTCAACAGTTTTACAAAAATCTTGCAAGTCGTGCCTTTTACCTCCCAACTTCATATCTGGGTCAAAAGGTCAATTACTTCAGCTTGCTAACTTTAGATTTAAAAAAAAAAAAAAAAAAGAAGTGAGTCATGCAGACAGATTTCCCCTTTAATTCCTGTATTGTTTTTTCTCTCTGCATTTCTGGCTTTTCAAATGGATGCACCAATGAGAGCGGGGGCTCCGATTTCGTTCCACCACTGCTGCGATGGGTGATTGTGGCTATTCCTTGTGGAGATAGCCACGTTGGACATTCCTCTCCCTCCAGAGGTGATTTCTCACCTGGAAGGAGCCTTGTAAGAAGCATCTGGTGATGTACAGCATCCTTCCTCAGGGTTACAGCCAGTCTCACATGCTGGCTCCCATCATGCATGGGTGAGCCTCCGAAGTCAACAGAAGGAGTTTCCTGCACTTCCACAGTGCTGATCCCAGCCCAGAAATGTGGTAGAGGCTGAGCCTCGGCTGGATGGAAGGTGCTCATGGCACGAGGCTGTCCTCCATCAGGACCCGGGGACAGATCTTCTGTGCTGCTCCCCTGCATCACTAAATATCAGCATCTCCCACAGAGCCCACGCAGCCACCTCCCTTCCCAGGCGCATTACTGGAGCATTTAAAATCAAGGGCAGGGGCCAAGGAGAAGCCCTGGAGACAGCAGAGGCCGCATCCCAACCCCTCATCCCACACAATCCAACAGCATCACTCACATTATTTTACCACTCGCCTCTCCCCCGCGACGGGAGGCAACGGGCGGCTGTCAGACAGCCCTGTTCTGCACGTGTAACACCGCACTGAGGGAGCAAAAATCAATAGCTGCTGTTGCACCTTCTCCTGTAAGATCATGACTCTGTTTCAGGAGGATACGAGCCTCCGAAGCGCAGCCTTGGCAAACAGAACATTGCTCAACTGTTCTGCAGGCAGGTGTCATAAACAAGCAGGCACATGGCAAACATATTGATTTCCCGGACCTTATCGCGCAGCAACCAGTGCTCAGTTACCAGGCTACTTTAATATGTAATTTACTGCGAGAAGGGAGAGCGAGACTGAGGGTGTCTGAAATATTTACTGTAGAATCGACGGGAAGGTTGAATGCGTGCGGGCTGCAGGCAAACGGAGGCGAGGGGCGCGTCGTGGCCATCAGTATTTCCCAACTATCCAAAAAGCCCCTCTCCACCACGACAAACTGTTTACACAGATGCTATTAATCTTCTGCAACTGTTTACGCTATGAAAATATAGTCTCAGCTGCCCGGGCTCTCCATCACCTTCATTTAAATTCAGATGCTTAATTTCTGTCAAAACAGAACCCACTGAAATTACTGCCATCCATTTCTGGCGCTCGGTTTGCCTTGTGATCCCACTGCCCACCCCACAAAGCAGGAGAAAACCATGGGAAGGTACTGGAATTTGGATGCTCTTTCTGATCTATTCCAGCCTACCTGCAAACAGCCATAAAGCAAAGACTGAAAGCACCCATTTACAGATGCTGCAGTGCTCAGCTCTGATTATCTCCACCTCCTCACGTTTCTCCACCAGATTGGCACTAAACTTCACCACTGCACCCTTACCTGGAGGAGCTGCTCTGCTGTGGTGTCATAGCCATCACTACCTGCACTGTATTAACCCGGATTGTAAAAACACCATCACCCATCGGGTTATGAAAGTACAGCTCTTCAGTGCTGCTGAGCAAACAGCTGAAGATAACGTAATGTGTAATGCACCAAATGCAACCCTTGCTTTCAGAGTAGTTCATGAATTCAGCATCAGGCACAAGAGATCATATAACAAGCCTGTTATAAACCTCAGCTATACCTGGCACGCATTATTACACACAGATAGGCAAACAAACATGGGACAGCCCCCACTATGTGCACCCAAAAGCACGGACTGGTCTATCAATGCAGAGACAGAGTCAGCGCCTACAACAGGACAGCATTACTGCAACAGCAAGAATGGGCTGCTGGAGGATCACACCTGGAGACAGCGACTTTCAATTAAATAAAAACACAACCGCCTACGAATAGTTGGGTATGAAAGCCAGCAGGGCTGCCTCACAGCTGCAGAGGTACAGCAGGAGGAGGAATGCTTTCCTCCATGCAACAACACTTGGGCAATTTCGCATTTAAGAGCAATTTGCAAACGCAGCGCTGGCGGATCCTTTGGTTGCACCTATTAGAGTTTGCATTTTCATAGCACAAACTTTTTAAAAATCCCCTTTATACAGTGTCTTTAAGTAGATCTTTTGGAATTTACAAGATAAATACTGGTAATTTGATTCTTATCTTCTTCAAATCCAATTCTAAGCCAATTCTGTGTAAAGGACACTAATTATAGCCTGCAGGGAAAGAAAAGGTAACCCATCAGTGAGAATACACTTGAAACATTTAAAAGGGTATGGGACATTGAAAAGTTAAATAGATTTCAAAGCTGCTCTTGCAGGAACAATAATTTGTTATGTGAGAATTCTCCTCCGCATGATTTCTCTCCCTCGTATGGGATTTTTTTTGTGATCATCTCAGCGCTGCACTGAAAATAACTGCAGTCAGTTTTGCATCTAGTTTGGGAGCATTTTGTTTGCAGATCTTAAGACAGTTCAATCTGTCTGAGAGCAAAGCTAAGTACAGATAACAATAAGAACAATCAAATCTTTATGCAAAGACAGACACATTAATTTTTTACCCCTCTTGGCGCTCTTCAGAAGAACAGTCTCAAATGAGGGACTATTTTGCTTTAAAGAAAAATATTTTTCAGAGCTTCTGCTCCAGCAATACGTGCAACACTTCAGACACATGTTTACAGCACGCTAGTTAGAAAACTGCTACCGTGCAATTGCAAGGTAATGTTTTACCCTGGTTGCTCTGCAATGAACGGCCCGCTACAATGCAAACAGACATCTTCAACCAGCCCAAGGAGGAATGCTTTGTGGTTACAACGCTGTGCTTATAACTCCATGCTCCTCTGCAGGCCTTTTTTCCTGATGGCATTATGATAGTGAAACATTTTTGAAAGCAGAGGGCACCCCCAGGAAGAGCATTCCAAATGCTGGGATGAACGTAAGAGGCGTTCAGGAAACATGGAGACGTGGCACATGCCATTAGCAGACATGGTGGTGATGGGTTGGTGGTTGGACTTGATGATCTTAGAGGTCTGTTCCAACCTGAATGATTCTGTGATAGAAAGGTCTGAGCTGATACAAATAGGGCTATACTCTGGGAGCTGAGCAGCTCTGTTGCTCCCGGAGCTGCCAGAGAGTACCCAGCCATGGAGCACAGTGGGAGAGCTCATCAGCAACCTCTGCACAACGTTATTTGATTGTTACAGCACCTATAAAATAATAAAACCCTGCTCCACAGCGCAGGTCCAGGATGTGGAATATGTTGCAGGAGGAAATAAAGGGAATGGGCCGTCCAAGCAGCGCAGTGCTGGGCAGTGGGCTGTGGCCCTAACAACAGCCCCGCAGGCACTCGGTGACTGCACCCAGAGGTGGCAGCTCTGGGAGCTGTCAGTGCACAAGGTCTTGTCCTGAGCCTCACAGAATCATTAGGGCTGGAAAAGACTTCTAAGGTCATCAAGTCCAACTCCAACCCACCCCACTGTGCTCACTGACCGTGTCCCTCGGTGCCACATCTCCATGGGCTTCTTGAACACCTCCAAGGATGGTGACCCTTCCTCCCCCCCCATACATCCCTGGGCAGCCTGCTCCAGTGCCCAACCACTCTTTGGAGAAGAAACTGTTCCTGACATCCAGCCTGAACCTCCCCCGGTGCAATGTGAGGCCATCACCTCCCATCCTATCCTTAAATGCCCAAATGCTCATTATCCAATCCCTCCTTTGTTCACAACTTCAGAAGGCTGCAGGTAGGGATGTTCTCAGTCTGACATTACAGCACTTTCAGTGAGCCGTGCCCAGTGCGTTGCCTGCCCCAATGCAACCCTGCAGCTGCTCCTGCAGCTCACAAAGCAGGCTTTTCTTTTTTCTTTTTTATGCCCCCAAAATCATGTATGCAAACATTTCCTATTTGTCTGCTTCCATGATTCAGTAATTCAAGCTTAAGCAATAAGAAGTGCAGAGAAGTGCAGTAATCCACATATTTGTGTGAAATAATAATAAACTCACGCCTTCAATGGCTTTGGAGTGCTATGCTATTAAGACATTTTCCTTTTCTCACATTGAATGCAAAATACAGTTATTTCAAAACGGTAAAAGAATCAGCTCATTAGTTAATAACGAGGAAAATAAATCCTACCAAGGGAGAGTGCAGTGGATGGAGAATAACGCCGGAACTGAGTCGACATGCAGAAAGAAGAGAAAAACCAACCCATGCACAACACGTTGCTGCTTTCTGCCTTTAAAATATCTGAATCCAACAGGAGGGTGGGGGGGAGGGGGTGGAAACGGACACAGTTCAGCCTTTGGTTTGGTCCTTTTCAATACAGCTCCATCACAGCATAACAGGCGCCTTGCAAAGGCAAATTTATTTAGATGGTGAGGAGATGCCAGCGCAGCCTGGGTTTATCGCAGAGCTAATGGATGGAAAAGCAGCCAAAAAAGACAACACCGTGCCAATGGCTCATCAAGAAGAAAACCCAAACCCCCTGGCACTGAACATCGGGTCCTTTTCTGCTCGCTCTCAGTTTCATGCAGGGGATTGAGCACCGAAGATGCAAAAAAAAACCCAAACCCCAACATTCACAGCCTGAACATAAGAGAAATTTCAGCAAACCAAACCAAAAAGCACAACACAATGACCCGTGAGACCTGCGCTACACACAGCACTACATGGGGCTTTTTTTTGTTTTCTTGCGTTGTAGTTCTGGCAGGAAGAAAGTCTCCATTACTCGCTTTAGGTCAGTGATTCTTATCAGTCCCCACCAACTGCATCTGTGGGCAGCACCGAACATCCAAGCAAACGAAGGGGGGTGGGAGGGAGGAGAGAAAAACAAACTGCGTTCGCCTCTTGTCCTTGGCCTGCATTACCTGACCACTGTCACGAGGCGAGCAAACGGGCTGCGGTGCATTCATACCTGTGGCCACACAATGAGGCATTGTGTGTGCTTTCAATGACCCCCTCCCCGACACACGTATCACTGTCAGGAAGCCGGCCATGGCTTCCGTTCACTTAGCAACAAAGGTGCTAATTAGGGAGCTGCCTTCCACCTCCAACGGGTGGTGGATGCTGCCTGTGGCGGGGCTGGATGGGGACACTGATACTGGGATGGAGATGTTGGTACTACGATGCTGATACCCCTACCCTGACCATGCACTGAACCCAATGCTCTGAGCTGCCCAGCTCTGCTCTTTTGCTGTCTTCTCCTGTTTTTGCTGGATGAATCTCTTCTGGAATCATGAGGTCGGGCACGTGCCTCCATCCTGTGCAAAGCAGTGGCAGCGCAGCCCCCTCCCCACACACATCCCAGCACCTGCTCTGGGGCAGCCCATCTCAGCTCCCACCCCAATAAATAATGCATCGGCCAGCCCTAATTAACACAAGGGAAGGATGATATACATTTCTTCGTTGCTTTAAGTTACATTTGGTTAGACACTGAGGGAAGAGCTGCCTCTAGCTAACGGGTCAGATAAGCCAGAAATCAATACCAGTGACTGCCTCTGCATTCTTAAATCTCACACCTCACGCTGCCAGCACGGTGCTGGGGAGCTGAGGGTGCCCCACTTCCTCCAGGGCCCTCCACCCCCAAAATGCAAAAAAAAAACCTTAAAACCAGTGAAAACCTGCCTGTCGCCCAAGTTCAAATTAACCAAAATGCCTGTGGACAGCAAGATGAAATAAGAGCATGCCCTCCAACCCTGCCCTACAAGAAGAGACAAAGCCCCCCAAATAGGCTCCTGCTTAAAAATATCAGCAAGTTATCACTTTTTTCTGCCAGTGGGAAAGTCCTGGGGTTAAAATTTTCCCCTTAAAGATCCCTTTGGGAGGGAAACAGGGCTCCTGCCGACCGACCCACAGCCAAGAGATGGCCACAGGTGGATGTGGCCAAAGATGCTGTGCATGCCAAAAGCCCCCAGCAGCCACATGGCCCCTCTCCTTCGCAGAAGCGCTCTCTGTCACCACTTTGGATATTTTCTAAGAAAAAGGAGGAAGGAAGAAAGAAAAGAGGAAGTCACTCTGTTACTGGTAAAAAAAAATAATATACATATATATATATATATATATATATATATATAAAACAAAACAAAACAAAAAGCCGAGTGCCAAATAAGAAAGCAAAGTAAAGAAAGATTTGTTTCTGAGCCCTTCATCTTTTCACAGAAAGAGGCCCCAGGGTCGGAGGACGTGCTCTGTGCCCACTGCCCACAGCACAGCCCAGCCCAAGCTCTCCCACGCACAGCCCCGCTGCTGCACGGCACTCAGCGACCGCAGCCCCTGCCCAGCCTGAGATAAAGCACCCGGCCCCACTGCCAGCTGCAGCTCGGCCTCACGGAGCCATCCCAGAGGTGGGGGTTTGTGGCACGGCTTTGCCTCAAGGCGCAGTTTGAGTGTCATCTTCTGATGCTGATAGCGGATACTGAAAGCGGGGCGATAGTGAAAGCGTGAGGTTTGCAGAGCGAGACCTGCTGCCAGAGATCACAGAATCACAGAATCATTCAGGTTGGAGAAGACCTCTCAGATCCCCCAAGCCCATCCCACCGTGCCCACTGACCACATCTCTCAGTGCCACATCCCCACGGGTGTGCAACACTTCCAAGGACAGACCCCTCAGCTCTTTTGGAGCAATCTAACATCCAACCTGAACCTCCTGTGGCACAGCTTAAGGCCCTCACCTGCCAGCATTGTATTCCCATTAAGACAGCAGGGCTCACATACACCCCAAACTAATGCAGCCATGAAGAGCAAGGCAGGGCTCCCAACACCACCACCTTCCACACCACTCAAAGTCCCAGCAAACCCATGGGAACCTCAGACCTGCTAACCGAAAAACCAACAGGATGGAGTGAAATCTGGAAATGCCTTAGCTGTCCCGAAACCCTTTTGCTCTCGTGTGTGTGCACTTCCAAGAAGCCCAGGTGGGTTTTGTTGCATCTGTTTTAACATGTATTACGTGCTGCGGTTAAATCTAATTTCTTAGATTCACACAGTATTCATGGGTTTACCCTGTACACTCCAAAATTAGTACAACCTGCCTTTAAATACCATAATAAAAAGCACATAGTAAGCACTTTGCCTTTATTTATGTCATCAATGGTTTCAAGGAGGATGAATCACACTTCCTCCTTAACACTCCTTTCTAATATCATTTACTATAAATAATGCACAGAGAAAAGAACGAGGGATGGTGACAGAGGGCAAAGTGCACTGAGCTCACTGCCAGCATGCTGCCCCCAAACTTGGTGGCACAAAATCACTTTGAACCTGCAAGGAAAGTGTGCGTGTTGTACAGTACATCAACACAAACCTTAAAACGATCAAATGCTAAGCAGTGGTTCTGTAGTTTTGCATACGTGTGCATAAATACACATATATATGTGTACATATATACACATAGATAGATGGGTGTATAGATATACACACACAAATCGAGATACGCTTACACAGATGCACATACAGACAAAAGCTAAATTACATCACATGTCTAAAAATGACCAGAGAAATGACTTTAAAAGCAAACACTGGCTCCAGCTTATTTCTTCTCTTTCCGTCCTTCTTGGTAAGCAGGTAATGGAAATGCTCTGGTGTTTGGGGTTTCGGGCTTTTTTAGTTTCTTTTCGTGTTGTTTTTTTTTTTTTCCACTTGTTCCATTTCTGACTGCTTTATAGGTCACCCAGAGGTTCCTACCACGGCACAGCACCACGTCCCCTCTGTGTGCTGCTGGATGTGCACCCTGAGCCCCCCCCAGCCCTGGGCACCATGTGGGCACCCCACACCGACCCCTATGAGCAGAGCACGGGGTTATCAGCTCACTGATGCTCCCAGATAACCACCACCCCTGTGCTGACACAGGTAACACGGCCCTGCATTCAACAGGGATTTACCACAAGCAGCTCAAGTTGCAACTGAATTATGCCCCTCTTGCTTAAATAGAGAAATATTTCCTAAATTACATATTGCCAGCTTGTTTATTAAACAACATGCCAACAAAAACAGCGACAAGATTACGAAAGTCAATGGAAAACTCAACTAGCACAGTGGGGCACGTATCCAGCCGTAATCTACTTAAAATCAGTTAAGAACACTACAGTGAAAATGATGGAGGCTGCGCTGGCTGCCATCCAGAGCACGCACACCATCAGTCCTACCACCCCAAATAAGAGTGGGGTGCTGAGCAAAGTGCCCCAGCACTTCCCTTCGGTTGGAAAACGGATGGAAAGAAGGAAAAAAACACCTTTATCCGTGAACAACTGTGGTCAAGCAGCAGCTGTTATCCCTGTAAAGGTATCTCTGCACATGAGCTGTGGAAGTGATCCGAAACGCTGCCAGTGCAAACTGGTGCTCCAAAATGATAACGGCTGTTTCAGAATCACTGCGGTGCAGATAAAGAATTATCTGGAGCCAATAATGAGGCGGCACTTCTGTGTGCCCCCCAGCAGTGCTTTACGATCAGACTGAGGGCTTAGAACAGAAATCGGTGTCATGAAGGGATGGAAAGTCCTCGAGCTCATGAGCCCAAATTCGTGGTCCCCAACCTTCCCCACTGCCTTATTTGCATTGACTCATCACAACGATGCAGAAAGCTCTCTCTGTTCCTCGGATGACACAAATCTCTTCTGTCTTAATTTCTGCTACGTGCCATGTTCTGGGAGCCCACTGCACGGACATTTCTCAATTCCTAATCTTCACCGTAGCCAGAGTGGAAGCAAATCTCTGGGCAGACAGCGCAACCGGCCACGTGTGTCCTTCAAACAAACCGCCGTAGAGCTGTGCAAAATGGAGCCATCCCATGAAGTGCAAACACTCTTGGGCCATGCAACCCCAAAAATACAACGGCTGCCCAAAGCCATGCAGGACAACGGGACGGCGCTGGGCTTTGTTGCAAAGGCAGGGGTTGGAGGAGAGGGGACAGACCCCATCCCGAGCATCTGGACACCACCTCGCTGCTAAGGTGATGCCAAACAAAGAATTAAACCCACTATAAAGCACTTAGCTGCCTAACACAGGCCGGAGAGGGGAAAAAAAATTGCAAGAAGAATGACACAATCCAGGGCTGCCCAGAAAGAAAGAATGAATGGAATAGGCTAATTTACACAGGAAGTGAGCACTTACCAGACCCTTCATCCTAACACACAAAACCCTCTGCCATATCTGGAAGCAATTACACCCAGTTAACATGATCTGCCTGCCACTAAAATTAACTGCAAACAGAAATATTTTTCACTTTTGCAACAGGAGATGCCATGGCCCCGTGTTTGGCTGCCGGGAAATATTTAGTAATTACTCATTTAAAGTCTCTCTTGAAGCTGTCAAGGGGAGAGGGGGGGGAAAGTAAAAAGAAAATTCATGCTAATTATGAGCAAAAAAGAAAACGCAGATCTTCTTACCATGCAGATATGGGCAGCAGTGATAGGGAACGGGCAGCATCGCAGCACGGCACAGAAGGCTGCACAGAGAGTCTGCTACAAACCTGTGCTTCTCGCAGCATTTCCATACATTGAGGGGGAAAAAAAACCCAACAACAAAAAAGATTTGCCAGGGTCACCCTGAAACAGTGCATTCCCTGCGAGAGGGATCCTCCATGCAGCCAATAAATGCCATTTTAACAAACAGCGCTTTGCGAATGATAACAAGAAGTGAAAGCTCTGCAATGCCTGCATGCCGCCACGTGCTGCCCCACGCAGGTGCTGCCACACCAGCCAGGAGAGCTGCTGCCCATTGCTGGGTAAGGGGAAAAAAAACAACGTGGTGTTTTCAGAGGGCAGCTGCAGAGCTCTGCTTGCAGAGGCACTGCCATCCACCAACAAGATGCGCGATAATCGACCGCACAGCGCCGAAGCCAAAGAGAGCCGCTCCCCCTCCGCGCTCCAAGCACTGCATGGAAATGGTTAAGTCCCCCACCGAATAAATCAAAAGTTCAAGGCTGCAACATACCACAACGTATTCCCTCTTTCCTTATGACAAGAACCAGAGAAAGCCCGAAATCCCAAGCATCCTGCGCGGGGTCTCGGCTGGCACTCACAGGTTACACGCTCGGGGTCAGCGCCGCGGACCTCGGCTGCAACATTCATTTCCTGAGCAGGGCAGGTCCCCCTGCCCATAAAGCTAATAAGAGCTTCCTCGCATGGCAGCCCTGCACTGACAGAGCTACTTGTCAGCGGCCACGCAGTGGGGGAACGCTGGTTTCCATTAGGCGGTTATGATGCCAGGTGCCACTAATAAGGCCCATCAGTGAGAAACAAGAGCTGCCAAGTTGTCTTCGAACTCTGGAAATAATCACGGGCAGAGTTTGGGGGCTGCCTTTTTGTTATTTATTCCTTTTCTTCCCCCCCCCTTCTCTTTCTTTTTTTAAAGTTTCGATTGCAGCCGACTTCAGCGGAACATAAATCGCCGAATGCTTAAAATGAAATAAAAAACAACTACTGTACCCAGCTACCAAAATTAACACTAATAACATCTCACAAAGCACTTGGGATCTGATTTATCACGTTTATTGCTTTAATGGTATACTGCATCTGTTTCTCACTGTGACATGTTGAGCGGTGCCAACGTGCCTAATGGCATTAGTATTACAACGCTCAGCTAATCCTCTCGAAGACAAATGGAGGTGAGGTTGGCAAGCAAAGAGCCAAAAGCAGCAATATTTCCCTACGCAGCCACTTAAGATTTGCTTCGGCACTGCTGCAGACAGAGCTGCTGGAGGTGTCCCAGTGCACGCAGTGACAAGCAGCAGCCAATGGGTCCATTCAAACACAGGTCTTTGTTAGGGACCCGCGGTTTGTTCCACTTCGCTGCACCGCATCAAGGAGCGCAGGGATCGCATGGAGAGGCTCGTGTGTTTTGGGGAGCCAGCAGAGCCCAATTGGCAAGGCAGTGGGCAAGCAGATCTGCTGCTCCTCTGTGCTGCATAAGCAGAAATAGAGGTTTGGGGTTCAGGGTGGCAGGGCAAACCTAACCTTAAAATCATCCACCAGAGCGCGATCAATTGTGGCACCTTCCAACCCATTCAAAAATCAGATGTGGGAATTTGAAAAGAGGTTTCCCAAGGTATGCATTAACATGGATTTAGGGGCAGAGGAGCAGGCACCTTCCAGCCAAAACAGCACCAACGGGAATCGTGGTGCCGGTTATGATTTGCCTTAGACAACACTGGCACAAAGAACTTTCATTTTCCAGCTGGGCATCTCCATGTCACAGAGGAACATGTGGACAACGCTGCCAGCACACAGCACTGCTCGGGGTCGCCCCACAGGACCACACTGTGGGTTTGGATGCTCTGCCCTTCAAACCCTTTCTCTACAGAGGGGAAGGATGATGCACCAAAGGAAAAAGGGAGAACTGTGCCACTCACGGTCATCACTGAATCACATCTCCCTGACAGCTTTCTCTGCTGCTTTCGATGTGAATACATATATATATATGAAACATTCATTTTATAAAGTCTGACTGCATTTAACCTCACGATGACAAACTGCCCCAGATTCAGGCAGCAGCTCAGCACAGCCCTGCAGAAGCGGAGATTTTTCTTCATACAAACAAACCGGAAAAGGGCCACTGAACTACAGCTTTTTGGTCTGCAATTAGAAGCGGCAATCAATACTAACATTAGATTAAGTTTGAACTTTGTTGATCCTAGAAGGAAATCTTTTATTAAAAAAAAAAAAAATAATTCAAGAGTCACCAACTCAATACGCACTCAATTAGTCAAAATCATAAGCTTGGTCAACAAGGAAAACGGATCACAAAGCAGCCGACAGCCATCCAAGAGGCACAGGGTGGCTGTGGGGCTGCTCCTGGGGGATTGGGGACCCTATGGGGACCTGCACCCCTGGGTGCTCTCTGAGCAGAACACCCAAACCACAGCCCCTCCAGGGTCTGGGGGAAGCACCATGCTCTATTTTTCCCCCCCCGTGCACATATTTCCCATACTAGTGAAGGCAGGAGCAACGCTCAGAAGGTTCTCAGACTCTAAACATATATATTTATACGCATCTAGGCATGTGTGTGCGTAAACAAACATACACACCATATGTAGTCACTCACGTAACATAAACAGACACTGTACATGTTGGGATGCTCTTGGCTCATTAAGTGCTCTCCGTGCAGAGCACTTTGGTCTCTCCTCTCCCTGCCGGGACTCCAGCACACAAAAGCCACCAAACCAAGAGCTCAGGCAGTGCCAACAGTGCTGGAAGTGCTGCATCTGCCCATCAATCCAACACCTTGAAAGCACAGGACTGGAATAAACGGATGGGCAGACCAGCAGAAGACAGAGCAGCGGGCATCCAACTGCAGTCTGCAACACAGCTGGGGACAGGGCTGCCTCTCTGTGCCCAGGGCAGGGTTAAAAGCAAAACCACACCAGCAGGCACCCAGCAGAAAGAGGTCACCTAAAGCAGCGGCTCCGTGGTGACACCGCTGTCACTCGGCACACCCCGGGAGCAAAGCAGCAGCACGGTGCAGCTGCCACCACCTGCACAACTGCTCCAGCAGAGAGTTATAGATCCCAGCGTAGCGTGGATGCTGTTTAACAGCTCCATAAATACAATGGGATCCCACAAATCCTCTCGAAATGGTAATTTTCACCACGTATCAGAAAGCAAACACTATAAAAAAGCCACATGAAACCTTGTCTACGCACAAACTGCCTTGGATTTTGATTTTTTTTTTCCCTCCTCTTTTAAAGTTCATTTGACTGTTGCCCAACACCTTTCAACACAGACCATCTTACAAATCAGTTTAAAAATGGCTCAAAGGATTTGGCTCACTCTGAAAAGTTTACCAGCACGCAGTGACTGCACACAGCCATGGCCTCAAAGTAGGAGCGCACCAAGTTCGGCACTGCCTTAAACCATCCTTCTGGGGCTCTGTTTTTAGCAAACCCTGCCCTGCTGTGTGTTAGATCAGCCCCAAACCTCAGCAGAACACAAGGTACAGCACGGAGCAGCAGCAGCAGCCCTGGCACAAGATCAGGATTATGAACCGGTTCCAGCATCGGTCACTGCTCTGCGCTCAGGAAGAAGGGAAGATGCTGGTGAGCGTGGCAGAAGCCACGTTAAAATTCTCACTGAGCATTCACTGCAGCTCTCCCTTGGTGACGTTCAGCCTGCATCACCCTACGGCAAGCACGGCTGGATCCTCGTCCGAGTGAAAAGCTTTGGGCAGGCATCATCTGCCCCTCGCACGCACGCACACAAACCCCAGCTCTCCCACTTACAATGCAGGGGAACAAAGCAGAACCCTGCTGCACGGGTGCACAAAGCGGGAGGGACCCTCCGGGGCAGGGGGATGGCTGTCAGCACGGCACGGCGAGCCACGAAGCACCGCCAGCTCACGGAGCTCCGCAGGGCTGAACGCTGCAGCACCAGAGATGCAGCTGCTGCTGCTCTCACGAGGGTCACCTGCATGGCCACGAGCACACGGGCTGCAGCAGCCCCTGCTAGCAGTACCCATACCGTCCCTGTGTGTGCACGGCGTTGTGAGCGTCGGGACTAATTAACTTGTTGATTCATTAATATTTGGAGATGATGCTCAGTTCAGGCACTTTAGGGACGCTGCGAGGAACTCTGGCAGTGTTTATCTGATAGCAGCACACACTGGGAGCAGCCAGCACACAGTCCCACAGGCACCAACACCACGGTATCCCCCGGAGCACACCCACCCACAGCCGCCCCCTCCGGAGGGTAAAAGCTGGACCTGGTGATAAAGCAATCCCAGCCTGACCTGGATGTTGCTTTGGGCAAAGTGCAAATGTTTCCTAAACCATGCAACTGAGCAACACCACCAAGCTGGTGTTAAACTACAGGAGTGGCAAGCCGTGCAACGAAGCAATTCCAAATGTCATCCGTGCAGTAGGATAAGAGCACGCAGCAGGTCTCTATCTCCCCTGCAGAAACAAACCCTGCAGAGCACTGGGCACTCACACTGGGGTCAGGGGCTCAGCACAGGGTGGGAGGATCTGCAGAGCATGGGATCTGCGGCACAGATCCCTAAACTCAAACGGCAGTGACCGTATGGGGCTCTGCAGACAGCAGCCAGGGAAACCAGTGGGGTTTGTGCTAGCAAGAAACAACTACAACACCTTGAGCCTCCTCTGGGCTATGCACCCCACCCAGCACTCGCTGAAAGGAAGCTTCTGGCACAGCTGCCAGTCTTGAGAAAGTTAAGGCAGTTCTCCCTCCGTGCGAGGCTGGCAGAGCGCACGCTCTCCACTTCCTAATTTTGGGCTCGCAGCATGGATCTGATGCTAAGCTGCTAGCACACCCAGTCAGAAATCAAAACCCACAACCAAGATCACACCCAAGCGTCACATTCACTTTGAGAGCAAAATACAACAATAAACAGAGGAAAAGACCTCGGCAACAGCAAAACAAGCAACCGAAGGCGCGCGTGGAGCCGGACGCAGCGAGGACTCACCGGTGCTGTTCGACGGTCTCGTTGTCCGGGAGCTCTGCCCCACACACACTGCACTGCTCACCCACGGCTCTGCTCTCCGTTTTCATGCCGGCTGCCAACTCCCCGAGCTTACTGAACAGCTCCCTCTGAATAAAGCCCTGGGGCAGGAGCCCTCCGTAAGCGCTGAAGTCCATGGACACGGCCAGGGCTGGCTGCATGTGAAGAGTGGATGTCATGGAGGGCGGCATGCTGAGCACAGAGTCACTTTTGTGGTTGGGGAGCACGGAGTAGACACCCAAAGGCTTCTCGCTCGCAGCCGCGGACTGCTCCGGCCCCACCAGCATCCCCTGGGCAGCCTCGGGAGTCTGCTCTGCGCTCTCATCACGGACGTAGTGCAGTTCGCGGGCACTTGTGATAACACTACTGCGGGTCGGGGTGCCGGGGTCTTCCTTGCTCTTGTCATCAGATTTCTCCCCGCTGGAAGCACCCGACTCCGCCGGTCGTGGGCTCTCGTGGCTGGAGGCATCTTCCACCTGCATCACTTCGGTTTTGACTTCGCTGGGGCCGGGGTGGCGGCCGGCAGCGTGCGGCTCCTCGGGGACGTTGTGCTGCAGGGCACCCTGCAGCAGTGACTGCCCGATGCTCATCAGGCTGTCCACCGCTGCCTTGGTGGGGCTCATGGCGGAGAGGCCAAAGGATGTGGAGACTGAGGGGCTCTGCTCCACCATAGTGCCTGGTCCGCTCTGCCCAGCTGTGCTGGCGTAGCCGCTCTCCTCGCTGGAATGCTTGGAGATGAAGAGCCCCTTGATGTACCTTGATTTCCTGTCCTCCTCTTCATCGGCACCTCCATCCGTCATGGTGACTTCGGCATCGTTGTCATCAGATGCCTGGATGGTCTCCAAGATCTTCAGGCACTGCTCTTCTAGATACTCTATTTCTAGGATCTCAGCTGCGTAGAGCAGGTCATCCAAATCTTCAACCTTTGCCTGGAGGGTGGCTGTGTAAGCATACTCCAGAATCTGCTGGAAAGTCTTTGGTGAAAGGAAGTCCAGGGTGTAATGCTGACTGTTGCGGTGGAAGAGGATCTCAAACATTTTACTAGTGCAAGCTAACACTGTCCTGTGAGCGTGGAACTCCTGGCTGTCCACCATGATGACCACGTCGCACAGCGTCCCCGCCAGGCGCATCTGGTTGGCTTTGTGCAGCAGCCCCGTGGGGTGGCAGGGGTTCTGGAGCTGTATCATGCCCATCTTAGTCAAATCCATAGCGCTCCCGAGGTTCACTCATTAGGGTGCCTTACCGTCGCTCAAATCTGGGACTAGCTTTGTGTGCCGACTATCTGCGAAAACAAAAGACAGAGGGGGGGAAGAGGAGGAAAAAAAAAAAAAAAAGAGGAGGGACGGGGGAGGAGAGAAGGAGAGGGTGGTTAGCCGGAGCTCGGCGGCGACGAGTCACGATGCTCTGAAAAGTTTGTGCGCTCGGCTCGGGGCCGGCATCCGCAGCGCTCCGGCGCGCTGAGAACCGCGGTCCCGCCGGCTGCTGCTCGGGGAGGAGAGCGGCAGCGGTAGGAGCGCATCGCCGCGCATCGCCCGGTGCGCGGAGCCTGCGAGCACGCCCAGCTGGGCACGGCACGGCAGGCAGCGGCGGCCGCCCCGTCCCGCCCGCAGGGCTCGGACCCGGCGCAGCGCTCATCAGGTGCAGAGCGGGAGCCGCCGCGCCCGGCACAGCCCCGCGCCCAGAGGCAGCGGAGAGCCGGCAGAGCCGCAACCGCGCATCGCTGCGGGGGCGAGGAGGGGGAAAAGGAGGAGGAGAAGGACGAGAAGGAAAAGAAGAGGACGGCAGCCCGCGCCCGCCCGCCCGCCCGCTGCCCGCACTCACGGCGGCCGGCGGCTGCTCCGGCAGTTCGCACTGCCCGCTCTCATCGCCGCCGCCGCCGCTCGCCGCGCCGCGCAGCAAATCACCGCGGCGCCGGCCCACGGGCCGCCCCGCGCCCACGTCAGGCCGCCCCCACCCCCGACGCCGCCGCCCGCACCATCTTGACTGCTGGCGCCGCCGCCCCCCCGGCCCCGCCCCGGCCCGCCCCGACGGGGGCCCCGCGCATCCTGCGCGGCCCCGCGTGCGCCGCTCGGCGGGCAGCGCCGCCGCCTGCACTCCGCCCGCTCCCTCGGGGCCGCGTTCCCCGCTCCCTCCCGGCCCCGCGGGGGCACCTTGCGGCGCGACTCGGGTCCGCCCCAGCGCCCGGCGGCGGCTCTGGGGCTCGAGAGCGGGGCCGGGGCGGGTGAACGTCGGCTGCTGGACAGCGCTTGGCTCCGCCGGCCGCTGCCAACAACAAACATGGAGGAGCCGGCGGCCGCGAGGAGCCAATGAACCGGAGCCGGCGGCGGCGAGCGGCGCCCGACCGCGGGGGCTGCCCCGTACCGCTGCCCCCGCCCGCCCCGCCGAGCCGCCGCGCTCCCGCCGCCGCGATACGGGCGGGGGCTGCCCGCCCCCCGACGGCTCCGCGGGCGGACACGCACCCACTCACCCGGCGGGACCACCCCCAGCTCGGAACAAAAGCGCTCCCGGGGAATCGAGCCCGCGGCCCGGCTCTAAGAGCCCGCGGCGATCGAATGGAAGCGGTAGGGACGGTCACCAAAATCCAAGCTAGGGGCCCGACGCCAGCTTTCGGCTGGAAAGCGGAACGTCACGCTGCACGCGCGTCGCTTTGGTAAAGCTGCGATTGTCCGAACGGCTTCCCCGAGCGGCACTGAGTTCGGATAGGAAGCACGAAAAGCGAACGAGCCCGCGCCGAGCTCAGAAAAAGGGACCCGCAGCGCCGGGGGATGTTGGCACAGCGCACATCGGCAGTGCCCACATCGGGGACCTGCAGGAACAGGGGAGCACAGATCGCTGCTGCCAGCACTACCTGCAGCCCGGCCCTGTCAGCTAAAATAACAAATAAGGACGGCATTAGTACAAAAATCCCCTTGGGGTAAAGCAGTGCAAATGTAATCTAAGGAGAACGTTATAGGGAAGTGTGTTCATAATTATAATGGGATTTAATGTACTTTGGGACCAGATGATAGCAGTCATTTAACAAGAACGGCCTAATAACCGAGGACCCACGATGGAGGCAGTGGTGCTGGGGTTATTAGATACATTTTGTGATGCAGCATTCGCAGTGCAACGCTTCAGGATAAGGATAAGGCATCAGCCACCCCAATTTTTCAGGGGTTGTAACTCTGCCCTTTCAATTGGCAGAAAGCTGAAGTTCAGAATGCAGGCAGCCAGTATGAGAGCAATATGTTTTTTCTTTCTTAATTGCTTACGACTGCCTGCCTTCCCTCCCCCTCCACTGAAACTGACTGAAAGGGGGAAAATAGCAAAGATGGTGTGGTTTCAGGTGTTTGTTTACCCTCCTCTAACTTTTAAAAGGCTCGATTTCAGGGCTGAAATTTTAAAGACAGTTAGGGGTATGTTTTTAGTGTAGCTCGCATGAAATTAAGCTGCATGAGTCCCATTAGCAATAATGGAAATCCCACGGCTAAATTCCCATGCAGCATCCTGAAAATTAACCCCCCAGTCCTTCCAGTGAACTGGAGCATTGCACTTTTTGTTGCTTTTTTTTTTTTAATATACATAATAAAAGCTATTGGGTTGTTTAAGAGACTTGCTTCCTACAGCTCCTGTTTTCTCCCAAAAAGGCACTGGACTATCAGTCCTAGGAGCAGAAATCCCACACTTCTCCAGGCTGCAGGTGCACTATAGGTACTGGTACACCTCATACATCTCATACTGTGCTGCAGTGGTTCCCAGGCTGGAGGGAGAACTAAAGCCCTTCTGGACCATGGGCTGAAGTCGCAGGAAGGCAGATGCACTCCCAGCAGCTGGGCTTGTGCTTTAATTTTGCCACCTACGTTGCAATAGCACGCCTGTAGGCTCTGCACAACCACCCCAAAAGTGAGGAACCTCTCTCCAAAATGCTGATATTTGCTGAACTGGGGTTAAAACCAAGAGTGGAGCAGCAGTTGGGCTCCATGGGGATTGAGCTCATCTGCCCCTTGCAGCTTCATGCCCCATGCCTGGGAAAAGCTCTCTCTAAATGCAGCAACCTGGTGCTTTAGAAACCTCCATGGAAAGCTCAGGGTTTGAATCTGGAGTCTGTTCTGCTTAGAGCTGGAAGATGAAGCAGCACACAAGAGCTGCTCGGACAGCTCATCAGAACATCTTTCCACAGTTTGCGTTTGTCAACCAAAACCCAAAAGCAACCCCCTTCTCTTGGGGATTTCTGCTTCGCAGAACCCTGAACAACAGCAAACGCTGAAAACCCCTCGTCCTCCCCAAACCACAGCACAGGGCTCTCCCCCCACCCCGTTGCTCTGTCAGCACACTGAGTGCTGCTGACTCGCCCTGCTCACCGGGGCTGTTTCGGGTACAGGATGAGTCAGGCAGCTCCACTCATCCTTTTTTGTACAGAGCATCCAGTGACAGCTGCAGCCCATTTGCCACATGGCCAGGGCAGACTCGTGCCTCACTGCTCCATCACCTCCTCACACACTGCCTGGATGCTCTGTGATGCTTTCCACCGCCCTTCTGCCCACACCTGGATGCACACACACACACACACACACACACACACACACACACACACACACACACACAAAGCAATGGCTAGCTAAACCATGCAAGCAAATTACAAATTTTTAAGGGGATTTATGCTGCTTCCTTCCCCACTCTGACTGCCCTGCGTGTACAGAGCAGGGAGAGCCCTTGCTAGCAAGGAGGTGGACTGATCATAAAATGCATAAAGCAGGGAGAAAAGCCAAAATCTCTCGCCCATGACCTTAAGCAACACCTCATTCTCTCCAACCAATGGCCTCCACATGCTATACAGAGGAAATACTAGGAAAAAACCCACACCTACATCCCCCTCCTACCCCCAAAACACCAAACCCCAACGCAGAAAGCTCCAGTGTTGGCCTGCAGGGCTGTTCCCAGCACCCCAGCATGAGAGTTAATCGGCCATCACACCCCCCCAGGATGTTCCATTTCGCTCCCATCTCTCCCCATCAGTTTCCAATTTATTTACTTTTCTCAACTTAATCCCCACCTTGTAGTGTAACATGTTTATTAGAAAGGAACCAGCACGCTAAATGAAGCCAAGCTGGGTTCTTGTGTTAAATAGCAGTCACGCCCAAGTGGCTCTCCATGTGCCATTACTCCAAGTGATTGAGGCAATTTCTTCCTCTGCCACGAGTTTAAGTTGTAAATCTCTCAACCAGATACAGAGGCAATGATGTGCTGCCTATTGCGATTATTATTAACCTCTGGCATTAAACTCGTGAGACTTCCGTGATTTCTCTGGAAGGTCTTCACATGAATGGACCACGCAGAGTACTGCTATCCTCCCCAGGAGCTGCACCAGAACAACCCAGAGTCTCCAACCACCTCCTGTTAGAAGGCTCCAAAATGCCAATAAAAAGAGGAAAAGCGTCCTTGTTTGGGATGTTCAGAAAAGCAGATGCTGCAGGGCTCCCCTCCAGCTGGCTCCACTCTGTCACCCCAAACCCTCACTCAGACAGCTGTTCTGTCTCCTCCAGCACTGGGGAAGTGCCCTTTGCAGCCACAGAGCAACACAGCACAGATTCCTTATCTCCAACTTCACATCCCGGAGACAGATACAGTGCAACATCTCCTACTTCTCCTACTCACCAGGCACTAAAATCCATAGAGGCAACACAAGCCGAACTTCTATAGCTCTGCTCACCTTGGCACCCCCCTGCCTTACTTCTTTCTCCCATTGCACACAGAGGTTGGTGAGGCACTGGAACAGGTTGCCCAAGGAGGCTGTGGATGCCCCATGCCTCCCTCCTGGCCCTGGAGGCATTCGAGGCCAGGCTGGATGTGGCTCTGGGCAGCCTGGGCTGCTGGTTGGTGACCCTGCACAGAGCAAGGGGTTGCAACTGGATGAGCATCGTGGTCCTTTTCGACCCAGGCCATTCTGTGATTCTATGATTACTTGGAGCACGGCTGCCGCCCACCTGAGTTGCACACAGGGTGAGGATGTGCTGACTTTCCTCATCCAGAACCTGTCAGCTAGTTTCTATGACTAGTTTTGCTTCCATTGGCTTTTGGAGGGTTTCCCCATCTCACTGAGCTATGAAACAGTGGGACAAAGATTCCAAGTGTTGTTCAGCATTTAGGTGGGGAGGGATGAATTGCAAACGGAGATGTTTGAACTTAAATAAAAAATGCACAGCTTTCCTTTAAGTTGAAAACTGGTTTTGGTATTCCTCCATACTTTGAGGGACTTGTAGCATCCACGCTCCTGTGCACACACGAGAGCAGTGCATGCAGGAGCACTGCAGCACGCTGTCAGGCATGTTAGCACTGCTATGAGATAGGGTACAGCTCTGCTTCTGCATGCGAGACGAGCTGACAGCTCACGAAAAGATGATTAAATGTGTTAGACTTTAAGAAAAATACATAGACAGAGCTGTTTATGAGGAGGAGGGAAGCAAACTGCCGTGGGCCTCTGGAAGGCTGCTCAGCGTGCAGCCACAGCACGTTAAGCTTCCTGTGAAAACCATTGATTAGCACAAGGATCCATCTGAGCCGTTCAGATATCGGACCCGGGCGCATTGTGGCTGCACTGGGGAGCGGTGAACAGTCCTTTTATTGTGCTGCAAGTGGTGGCACAAAGGGAACCTGAGAGCCACTGAGAGGATGCAGCTGGTTTGGGGGCTCTGGTGTGAGGCAGGGGATGCAGCCCTGCCTGCTGCTGCTGCACAGGGGACGCTTCTGCACTTTGCTGAAAGTTATCTGCCTTACAATCTATGTCAGAGCAGTGCAACAACCCAGCACCACTGGCAGATTCACTCCACGTTATGGGAATATAAAGTCTGACCATCATCCTTTCCCTGTGCTTCTCCTTGCGCTTGCTGGCCCTGAGCAGGATAGCATCACACAAACAGGTCAGCAAATGCAGAAGGCATGGCAACAGGTACAGATAACTGCATCACCCACCTGACCACCACAGCAGTCTGTGCAGCTCCACACACCTGAGTGGGACTGTTGCACACACACATACACACACGCAGTGGTGCACAACCAGCAGGCTGGTTTTTGGTCAGGCTGACCAAATCCCCATTTCTTCTTTCTAAAAGGGCTGCTTTAAGGAGCACTGCAGCCCAACAACAAGCATGGCACAGTAAAACTCACATTTCTGCCCAACATTGCTGCTCTAAGCACCTCTCCGAGTCACAGTGATGTCACTCAGTGCCAGGCTCTTGTTGCTGCCATTCGGCCCCTATGGCCACACTGGGAGCAAGGTGATGCCATCGCAGCACAGCACTGGGATTGGTTCTCCTCTTGAGCTGTGCATGATGGGCTTTAAGATCCAAAATCCCAATGAAAGGAGAGAAACTGCCATTTGCCCCTTTTCCATGTACACAATCATTTCCTCAGCTTGCATATTTCCATTCCTGAGTCCCCCCACCCCACTTTGTCCAGGTTATTTATACTGTGAAGCCTGTAAGACAATAGGGCTAATTAGTGGCTTATGGCCCTAAGCCTGCAAATACTGCGAGGATCATTGTGAGCTGTGACTCAGGACGGTGGCAGTCCAGCCCAGCCTTCCCGCATTCCTCCGCTAAATCCCCCGACACAAAAGGGAATTTATCCACAGTGACTCAGCGAAGGAGCACCAACTTTACAGCGCTGCAAAGCAAGCAGCCGGGCTTTGAACTGGTGTGTTTATGTATCCTCCCCCCCCATCAATGCGTAGCCTAGTTAGTAATTAAATAAAATGTCTCCCTCCAGCAGGCTATGACCTAATCATTGGTACAGTACCTATTTTTAGCCTTACCCTTTGTGTGGATTCGAGGTTGCTCGGTCCACAAGCAGCAACTTTTTGAAGTCTTAATAAGCAAGGGGGGGAGGGCTGGCTTTGTTCAATGCACTGTGTAATTGTTTTTCCTCTTTTCTCCTTCTCTTAACCTAAAATGTTTGACATCCTGCATGGGACCAGGAGGAAGATGTGCCAGGGCTTTAAATGTCAGCCCCAACCGTACGCTGCTGAGGAGGCTGCACGCCTGCTTGGTAAAGTTCACCCTGGAAAAAAAAACCACTTAAAATACAGGAGAATCGACACTGGAGCCCCACCACAGCACTGCTGGGTTGGCTCACTCCGGCCCTGGAAATATTTGATGGTCTAATAAGGTTTGTTCCACACCTTCCATCCTGCTTCTCCTCTATCTCCCTAACCGCAGCCTGACTTTCCGTTCTCCTTAGAATTAATTCAAGCCAGGCATCACCTGCACTGCTTTGTGCCCCCAGGAACACAGTACAGGATCCTGCTTTGGGACAGCAACCTAAGGGGATGTTTGTTCTGTAAGGATCACGGCCAGGCTCAGGTTGGTTAGGGATCTATCACACACTGTTCTGAGCACAAGATTAACATACCATTAACATGACTTAGAGCCCTCACTGCCTTTAAATAGTACAATTTTCAAGAGCCTCTGACTTGGGAGGTTAGATCTCACTTTTGGAACTGGCTCAGGAATACCAATAGCATTTGGCCATCCTATGGAAAGCAGTGAGCAGGGCTGAGGTATTAAGGTGATTTGTTCAGTTTCATGCTATGGGAGCAAGCCAAACATTGGATCCTGGTCACCAAGTAGACACCTTTACCCTGAATTTCATCTTTCCTCTATCAAGGGCAAAGCTCCATATCCCATTTCCAGCTGCATGACTCATCTGTTCCCCTTTCCAAAGCCATATCTGCCTGTGTGTGCATGCCAGCATGCGTGCAGGGCGCACTGCCATTTCTGACAGTGCAAACAAAAGCCCACGCTTATAGAAGCCTTTTTCACCCCTTTTCTTAACATATCCAAATGCTAAAGATTCCCACTCAATGCCTACACAGCTGGGGAAACTTGTCAGAAGGGCTCCTCCTTGTTTTCTTCCTTGCATCAGGAGTGGTTGAATCACACAGAAGCATTTTAGAAATCTAAGATGTTCTGGCTGCATAACGAAGGTAATCCTGCCTCCAACAAGACTCCTGTTCATTACTTTAATCATTCCTAAGACCACTCTAAAATTTATACGGCTCCAGGTCTTACAAATGAGGCAAGACAAAGCCTGAAGCCAAATGTTACAGTCTTCAGTTCAAGGTTAGATATTAACTGATTTTATTTCCTTAATAATTGCCAGGAGATGCAATAAAACCTCAGTATCTTATCTACCCCAAAATTCCTAAGTGACCAAAGCCTCAGATAACGTTTGTGCATCAACACAGTTTGCAAACGACCCTTTTTGAGAGATATTTATGAACCTCTTGTGAAGGTTGGGAGATGCATTCCCCACCACTCTCTGCAGCACTTGTGTTGGAGGTGCTGCAGCACTCTCAGCCATCATGGTGTGCATGCAGGAGGAAGGTTGGCTGCGCTCTCCCAAAAAACATTCGCTGCTGGAAGGGCCCCCTCAGCCTGTGAAGAATGGAAGCAAACAGTGTTGCAAAGCTGTTCCAGGATAAGAGCAATCTGCTGGGGGCCAGAGGCTCCAAAGCATTGCTTCAAGCAGCTAAGGATGCAGATGGGTTGGGATAGCAAGGCAGCCCATGGCCATCACAGGGGCTGCAAACACCCCAGATTCCTCTAAAGCAACTTCTCAATCCCAACTTGCTGTTCCTCACTAATGAACTTGTCCACCTCCATTCCTGGTGCATCGAATGTTTCGTTCACGATACAGAAAATCCCAATTCCACCCCAAAGGGATCAGAATTTCATTCCTATTCCATCTGACATAAGCCCCAGTAAGAAGTTCCAGTTACACCCAGTGCCAGCTGGAAAATGGGAACGTGGCCCTGGCTGGGGCTTCAACCCAGAGACCCTTCAAGGGACCCATCATTAAAACATCCCCTTCAGGATAGCCAGAGGGAGAAAAAAAAAAAAAATAATCGCAACTCTCACGAAAAAAAAAAGTAATTACCTCTAAGAAGTGTGAAATGGAATAAAGAAAAATTTGAAAAGCCTGAAAGCGAATAGTTTGGCATGAATAATGCAAAACACTAACATCTCATTTTATAGCTGTTTCAGAAGCCACCACCACCACCTCCCTAACCCTCCACCAGGGCTGCAGGATTGCCTCCTTCGCAGGTTGGCCAAGCATGGTTAACCTTTGCCAATGCAACAGGGGTTGGCCAGAGCCCAGCCAGCAGGGACAGTATGTGCTCAATGACTGTGGGATTTGCTGCCTCTAAAAGGGGCACTGAGGTTGGCAGAAAAGCAATTTTAAAATGACCATCTGGGGTAAAGGCTCTGAATGTGCAGAGAGCTTAACCCTGGTTGTGGATCAGATGTCGGGGCAAAGGATTGGCTCAAAGTTTTGGAAACAGGATACAGAAAAGCAATTCTTCCCACCATCAGCAAATGCCGCAGAGCAGAGTTCTGACCCTCCACCATGCGTCAGAGACAGGTACTGCTCCAGCCCAGCACCTGGAAGGGATGGCTCTGCCAAATCCCAGCGCCTTGTGCAGATGGAGGGAAGGCCAAGGTTGGTACACTTGGCTCTACTGCATACCACAGGCTGCAATAAAGGACAGAAAACTGATGGGCACCCTACAAAATTGGCTTTCTTTCAGACATGAAGAGGTGCTACATTGGCCAGAAGGTAAACTCCACCAGCACTGCTCAAGAGATCAGAGGTGACCACATCTGCCTCTGTCCATGGGATGGTGTCAGGTGGGTTACAGAGGCTCATGGGGATCGTAGTGGAACCAAAAAGTCTGATTTCATCTGTGTTGTCATCATCGCACTTCTTTAATTTGCATCTCATCATAATCATCTGTTATATGTTCCTGCCTACTTGTTTGCCCCACAGCATCCGAGAAGAGCAGACTCAAGGCTGTCAGCTTCATTGCCATCCCCACCTCCTAATACTGCTGGAAACAGGACCCAAGTGGGGCTGTGTGCTGCGTAACACCCATCTTGTTCTTCTCCCAGCCCACTGAACTACTCCAAGACTGAGCTTGTACTCTTCCTAGAGTCAGAACACCTCATTTCACATCCCACTATTGATTGTTCTTTCCACTGGCATAAACTTCACCCCGTGCAGTGTAAAAATCCACGTTGCATAAACATGCCAGCATCCAAAGAGCTTTGATGCAGTGCTCTGAACTGTTTTCACAAAGATGAAGCTCGGATTGTAACAAAGGACAAATCTCAAACATCAACTACAACCTCCAAGAGATGAAGAAACCACCTGAAGAGTGGTGCAAACAACAACCTGAGATATGTAAGATTGGACCTCAAGCTGCAATAACTCTGTTCTTCTGGCAGGTGCTTGGCCACGGATAAGCCAAGAGATCACCCACATACCTAATCCCCAGGATGCTGAAATAATGATGAGGAAGGGGTGAACAACAAGGGAACAGAAGATAGACTGCAAAAATCGAACACTTCCAAGACAGCCTTCTGCTTTTGCCAGAACTGGCAATTTACTCTTTTTCCTCATCAAAATGAGGCAAAGCTGCCACGATTCTCCAGGAGGAGAAACAGAAGGCTGAGGCAGACCTTTGCCAAGAAGCACTGAACTCCTGGATGCATCCAAGCAGCACCCAGCCTGCACCAGGGACTGTATAGGTCCTCCTCCATCGTTCCTTCCAAAACTGTTGGTGCTCAGTGGGAGGAGAAAAGTGGGGAAAGGAAAAGGAATGAGTGAGAGCGCTGCCTACTGCAAATATTGACAGAACCATTATGGGCATGTATAAAACTCCCATTTGCGTTATGTGAGCATTATATTCTTTGAATACTTCTGTCTTGAGGAATTCTTTATTTTGCTATAGAAGAAAAATGTTTTCATATTCTCTCCTGCCGTTCAGACCTGCAACCCAGTGAGCCCTTTTGCCCTTGAGAGCCATAACATTATTTGTTAACATTTTTATGATGCCAAATGGTCTGTGCTAGAATGGGTGCCATTCTTTAGCTGGGAAACCATATGGCATGCCGAGTAATAAATAAGGTATTGTGATAGTTAATGAACCTAATTGCTAGCAAAGGCTTTAATACAGAGAATGTGCTGCTGAGAATTTAGCACCACATTAGAGATGCAGCAGAGCTCCTCTGACTTCTGAGGCTTAATTTAAGTTCTATATTGCAAACTCCAGAAAATAATTCCAAACCCTCCTGCTGGAAAAGCAACCTGCTGGTAGACTGTGATTATACTGAATTACTAAAATCGCAATCAATTTTATACACTCAGTTAACCCTTGCTGGGGAACTCTCCTCTCGATTTGATAGGAAGCCACTTTAAGATGTACTGGACACAAATGACTGTAAGCATTATGGTCATCATCAGGACATTTTCTCTCCCTGCATCTCCCTCTTCTGGGAAGAAGCCTTTTAAAGCCTCTCTGTGCACCAGTCGAGCTGACTGCCAGCAAAGCAGGGAGTCAAAGCCATGATTATGGACAGTCACTGCTACTTTACGCCGTCACCAACTTAACAACTGCTGCCATCAAATCACAGCAGCCAGAAGAGGCACAAAGCACAGGTGCTGCATCTGCCTGGGAGCTCCTCTGTGAAGCACTTGCAAGAGGAGCACAAGGAAACTCGCAAGTGGAGTTTTGCTTTATTTTTGGCTTCTTCAGCCCTGGAAAATGGAAGAACTCTGAGCAACAGAATCTTAGAAACATAAAATGCCTTGAGTTGGACCTCAGAAATCATTCAGTTCCAACCCCCGTGCTGAGGGCAGGGCTGCCAACTGCTCAATTAAGCACTAGATCAGGTTGCCCGGAGCCACATAGAGCCTGGCTTGAACACCTCCCTGGGATTGCATGGGATCACATTTTAGTGCAAAATCTTTCCACCCAGAAAACCTTTAGGCGGGCGCCATGCCCGCAGAGGAGGACTGGCAATTGCCAAAATGCTGGCCATGCACGCCCTATTGCACAGTCACTGTCCCTGCCACCTTGCACAAGGGCTTTGTAAGGAAGCCAACCGAAGTCCAGAACACCAAATATTCTCTGTTCAGGTTGACACAAAGTACATGAAAGCCCACATGAAGATACAGAGGGTTATGGAATGCTCATTCAGGAGGGCTGCAGTCCTCCAAGCAAGACCTGCTCTGTGCTGAATGGATGCCACAAAGCCAGCCCCCCTCCTGCTTCAGCATTGCCAAGCCCTGGCAGAAAACAAGCAGAGCAGGTAGACCAGTCCTGTGCTGATCCCAGCAACTGAATACTGCTCGTGCTTGCTCCCACCAAGCAGCAGTGGGAGTAGCAGCTTTCCCCTTGGGTACCAGGCAATGCCAACACCTTGCACGAGCTCAGAGCTCCCAGCAGCTGCACCGAGAAATGCAAAGCCCTCTCTGCATTTGTGCTGTGGGCTTTGGGCAAGCAATGCAGATTGAGCATGCTGCTGCTGGAGCAAGGCATTGCTGCAGAGGCAGAAGGTGGCCGGGGCCAGCGCCCAACCGTAGCATCCAATGAGGAGAGTGCCAAGATAAAGAGTTGCAGAGTGTGGATTTAATACTGTACATAAATACACTTTACAATCTCAGGAAGGCTCTGTGCTAAGAGGAAACCATTGGAATATTTTATAGTGATGCAGATCGAGTGAAAAGACTGTGAATAAATAAAAGGGAAGATAATTATTTGATGGAGTTCTCTTAGGATATGCCACAGCGGGGAATACTTACGGAGAATACATATTACTAGAGAGACACAGCTATTCAAGCATCAAACTAACCTATAAATTGTCACAGGAGAAAATTGGAGGAGAGGAATGGATGGGGTTTTGGGCACCGCTCTCATTATTAACGTCGGGTTTCTCTTTCTACCTTTCTCATCACAATTCCCTGTGCCCAAGGAGTCACAATCTCTGGAAGAGGAAAGGCTGCGTCCAATAAATGTCTGTTAGGAATTACAGCCAAACTACTACAGTAACGAGATGGTGTCATTTATGTCCCTGCCATCTGTGCCCGTTCCCTGCACGCTGCACACGCGGGCACACATCCCATGCCCACCCAACACTGGTGTTGCAATACAAGGACTGCAGAAGGATGTGTGCCCAACCTTCCTACCCAAGCCCAAAGCAATGATGGGTTCCTGGCTGCTGCCCAGCCAGGTGTCCCTTAGGGCGTGCAGGTCTCTCCATGCACTGCATTTCCTTTCTCTTAGCTAGTAACCAGCTACAAAAAAAGATAAAAATCACAGCCTTTTCTGCGCCATGGCAGCCTTTGGTGTGCAGCTTTCCCCGCTGCCAGCCTTCTCACCCGAGGGTGCACCACGTGCACTTGGCAGCATCGCTCGGAGTCCTGCTCTGTCCCATCGTGGGTTTGTCTGGAGCCAGACTGCTTCCTACAGGCAGCACTGCAAAGAGCCCGCAGCCCCTCCATGCAGTGGCACGCGCCGCCGGGCTCCCCGCAGCCCCATTTATAGGCTCAGATCTCCGAGTTAATAATTAATGTAATCACCCAAGTGACTTTACTCACCGATATCCTTAATGGCCACTTGAAGCTTTAAATAAGCCGCAAAAATCTGGATTGTAAAATTAAAAAATAATAATTACAAGCAGTTGCAATGCATATCATACATTCACCTACCAGTTACTGAGCATTGATCCAGAGGGGCTCCAGAACCACACTGGGGACACAGCACTGCCTTGTTATGGAGCCGGCCAGTCCCACCGTAAATACGGCCGTGATAATCACAGGCAGGCTGGTAATTAATAAAACAGCCACTCTCCTTTTCATACGCTGAATTGGAGCCTTGTTATAGCATGCGGACCCCAAACTTTGCTCATATATGTGCATTTATTTTCCTCAGGAGCAAAAAGATTTAAAGCTCCTGTTCTTGTAGGGGGGGAGACCTGACATTGCCTGGAGTACAAATGTGGCAGTGGAATTTCTAAGCGAGTTTAATGAATGTAACAGTAACACAGCAGGTGTTCATTAACCTTTCCCCTCCCAGACGAGTCACAAACTGAAAATATAATCCCTGTAGCATTGCTACTATGGGAAAATCCTAACTGGATGTCCAAAATACGATATTACTTCTCCAAAGGCTAACTCAGGAATTCTGTAAAAATGGCACACACAAAATGGAAACCATGCAGATAGATCACTATAGGTAACAACAGTTTTAACCTTATTAACTGCACGTTGTTGCTCTGTTTTCCCTTTTTTGAAGCATTTTGGTGCTTCAGCTTTTCATCTATACCTTCTCATTTCTCTGGTTCTCTATCCTGGGTGGAACAAACCCACTCCTGAGGTTATTTCAGGCGTGCTTGTGACAAGCCCTGAACACTCCAGGGAAACCTTTGGATCTCCTATGGGAGAGGTGCACTCATACCACGCACAGGCAGCCCAGTGCAATTAACAGAGAGCCTCATTATTTTAAGACAAGATTTGCCACTGCTTCCAAAACCCCAAGCAAGAGCAAAGCCAATGCAGAACGCAGGATATCTTTAAGGCTAGCTCAGACAATGAAATAAAGGCAGTCTGATCATGACAGGTCTCCCTCTCCTCTACCAGAAGGGAATTGCTCCATCACCTGCACCCAGAATAGCACTTGGTATCCACTGCCATCATTAATTTATTCCCCGTGAATCCCTGCAAATTAGTGAGACCCCAGAGATGCACACAGCCCACCTGTTCTCATTGTCTGCATCCCTGCTCCTGGCTTTGACATTTGGAGGCTTGGTAGCAGATCTCGACACCGGCAAATGGGGCCATAAACCATCTGATAATGCGATACCTGCCAGCCCCAGCCCTCCCGCGTGGGGAAGCAGGGCCCAGGCAGCCAGCAGGCAGGGAGCACAGAGTCCAGGAGAGCTGCTTTTAGCAATGCTGCTCAGTGGGTGCTCAGAGGAATGGGTTACTTTGAGGTGGTTGTCTACGGGACAGCAGGAATTTCAAGCATAACAAATCCCTGGAATTGTCACAGAAATAGGCAGTGTCTGAAGAGGGGCTGTAAGAAAGGGCAGATATTTTAGCAGGGTCTGTTGTGATAGGACGAGGGAAAGCTGTTTCAAACTAAAAGTGGAGATTGAGAGTGGAGATAAGGCAGAAGGTTTGGCACTGAGGGCGGTGAGGCACTGGCACAGGTTGCCCAGAGAGGCGGTGGTGCCCCGTCCCTGCAGACAGCCCAGGTCAGGCTGTTGGGGCTGTGAGCACTGCTGGAGCTGTGGGTGTCCCTGTGCACTGCAGGGAGCGGCACCAGGCGGCCTTTGAGCTCCCTTCCAACTCAAACCATTCTGTGACTCTATAGTAGAAACCTCCTCTTACTGTTCCTTCTACATCCTACAGCGAGTCCACACCTTCAGTCCATAGAAAACTCAAACTTATCACTTGCACCCCTTCACTCGACCCTCACACACATCCAGGGAGCTGACAATGGTCAGATTCATTCCTAATCAAGCCAGAATAAAGAGCTTTTAAAAATAAATATCAACACTACAGAGAACCTTCCAGCTAAGGGAATCTTAGAGCAGTTACAGCTCAACTCCACCGACTGCAGCTGCTGTGGCCCTGTTGACTCCAGCACCAATTTGTGCCCACCGGTACAGGGCTCTAAGAACATGCATTTTAACAAATGGATCTTCAAGCATCAGCCCCCACACAGCACGTTTTGGTCCCACTCATCCCCCCGCTATGCAGTCAGGGGTAAACTGCCACTGTAACGAGCACTGCTTTGCTCTGCTGCCAGCAAGGAGGCAGCAAGATGTGAATTTGCTCCCAAGCCCTTCCCAGCTCATGTTCCTGACTGCCACGTCAAACCCAGCAGCTTTGTCTGCTGTGCAGATCTGTATCTCTATTGTATTGGGAGGGAGGCAGGGGTGAATCCTGACAAACAAAGTGAAAGAACACGCCAAAACTTCCTGGAGAGGCTGTACTGTGGAGCAGCACACCCAAGTGTGGTTGTGCCACTGATTCCAGCTCATTGAGGAGGTGGATAAATATTTTCAGAGAGCTCAGTTGTGCTCGGGCAGAGTGAACAGTGCTGAGGCTCAAGGTGATGCTGTGACACAGGGTTGGCCATGCAGCCCCATTTCGTGAGCCATGCCTGTGGGACAGTGCTTGCTTTCCCTTAGCAGTTCTGAAGGATAAAGTCTTTGGAGCTCACTTATGCCTTATTTTCTGCTTTCTGCTGCATGAGGTGCTAAGCAAGTTGTGCTTACACCACCCACTGTTAGGGGGAAGCCATGAAGCTAGGGCTTCCCCAACCCAGAAACAAGCACTGATCCGGATCTGCTGTACCACACTGCAGCCAAGGAGAGAGCAGGACCACAGCAACCACACAGAAGGTTCACGTTTCAGCCTCCATGCTCAAATCCGGGCAGCTCAAAGCAACCCCAACACTGAAATCCAATGCTGTAGCCCAAGTCCCAACAGCCTCCCAAACACCATCAGCATTTGGGGCATTAATAAACCCAGCCAAGCAAGCTACAGCTGCCCAGCTCTCTGAGTTCTGCACTGCTGGGCCAAGCAAAGGCTGAGGTGTGATATGAATCACGCCGGGATTCCTCAGCAAAGCCCCGTTAATGAAACTGCTCAGAGCCATTACAGTTCTTAGCAAGCACTGTAGAGATGAAAGCCTTATTTATGAGTAAGATATATCTGCAGAGGGAGCAATAAACCGCAAAGCAAAGTATGAAGGTTTGCAGCAAATGTAGTAAAGTTTTATACTCCTGGAAACTAGGAATAAAAGATAGAACCATTTAAAACAAAGTGGATGGAAAGGGTTTCCACAGGACTGTAAAACACTCCTACAACAGTTAATTGCAGCACAGAAACCTCAACCAGAAAGAGGTCTGCTTAAATCTGTCAATGAGTAAAAGAGGAAACAAGGGTGAGAGGTAACAAGTGCACAGGGCAGGGTGAGTCTTGGGGTTGAGACCACGCAGAGGGTGAGACCCAAACCTGCTGCCAATAGAACCACCAGCTTTTGTGTCTGCAACTCCAGTGGTGCTTATGGGAGAAAGCTACAGAACTGCACTGTGTGTTAAAGAAGTATGGCAGGGGCTGTTTGGAAGCTTACATCTCAGAAAATAAATACATTTTGTCTTTTAAGAATACAGTTGTCTCCTTTCCCCCTTTCATATCATCCAAATAATTCGTTTTCAACAAATACTTGCTCCCCTTCTCTAAAATTATCTGAAACTGGAAACATTTGTTTCTGCAGCACTTGCCTTATGCATTTTCCTGCAAGTATAACAGAGGAGGACATCTCATTCCATTGCACTTAAGAATTATGTAAAAAAAGAGAAGAGTGCTCCTACTTTAAGGCTCCCAGAACAAGCAGCATCCATGTTATCACCCAGTTATCAGCCCACACTGGAGGTGGGCACCCACTATTGCCATGCCCAGCAGAGATCCTCTCTCTGACCCCCACTGAGGAACACTCTGATGGCAGCACAGGGAATGCAACTCCAAAAAGGTGCCTTTCACACTGAGAAGCAGCTCTGTGCTACACAACACTGCACCTACCTGCTTCCCGAGGGCGAGGATCCATCTGCACAGAGGAGGGGACATCACAGGTGTGCTGCAGCAGGTTTGATATCCCAGGGTCTGGATCAGCTCCAGCAGTTGCTGAGGCTCAAAGGCGATCCTCAGCTATAGCCTGGGTCTGATCCTGCACTCTGCAGGCATAACACGGGCTAGCTCAGTTCCAAGTTGGCTCTAATATCACAGCAACAAGATCCAGACAGAGCCCAAACCACCAAAACCCAGAGATATTGCAGCACCCTGCTTCCCAAACACCCTTTATCACATCCATAGCGCTGCCACACCCAAGGCTGCAGGTGCTCCTTACAATGCTGATGAACCCAGGATGAAGCACAGCCTTGTCCTATCAGCCTTCTGTTCTTCCCCTCCTTATGCCATTTCTGCAGGAACTTATTTTTTTTCTTTCCTTCTCAATTTTTCCTCCCTTTAGTGGCAGATATTGTGCATTATCCAGTAAAGTAACCAGAGAAACACATTCCACTCACCACAGCGTAAATATCGAAATGCTGTTTATATCAATCAGAGAAGCACTTAGGTAGAGATGACAATGGAGCCCACAGAGCCCTAATCACACACTTTGATTGAACTAAAAGTACCAGGGAAAATGGAAATCAGATGTCTAGCATTGAGATTTCAATAGAGACGGAAAGCAGGGAGGCAGGAACACATGGGGAGGTTGCAGACAGTTGCACAGGAGCTGTGCTGGTGAAGGGCACTAGGAATGAGCCAAAGGAGCAGGAACCTGCCTCTGCCAATTGCAATCTGCTTTTACAGATCTCAGCCCAATATCTTAAAAGATAATAAACCTAAACTCTGGACAAGTTCACAAGCACGTAGACCTGGCTTTGTTCTCTGTGACCTGCAGCAAGCCTGGGGCTGGCAGAGCAATGTTAGTGCTCGTCTACATCCTCAGTGCTTTCCTTACGGACGCAGGCTGCAGCACCACTGGATTTTCATTCTCAGCATTAGATTTACTGCTGGCATCTTCCCTTTGGTGAGAGTGTTCCTCTTGCAGCCTGGCACACATACCTGGGGGGATGAGGCAGGGCAGCTGCACCTTGGCATAGCATGCAGCACTTTCAGTCTTACCTTGAGCACCCAGAATTGAACAGGAGGCAGAACTCCTCCCCCTTTGGGAACCACTCCTGAGCCCAGGGCCAGGCAGGGGCTGGCTCTGCCCTGCAGCAGCTCAGCCTGAACCCAGGCCCCAGGACAGCTGCTCTGGCACAGAAATGCCCTGAGCAGCCCCAGAGCAGCTTCTCAGACCTTAGCTCAAGGTGGGAACAGGTACATATGAGCACCAAGCTAAGGTCTGTGTGCTATAAAAACATGCATCTCTCTCTGTTCCCATTTCAGATAGCAGGGAAACAACCTCGGTGTCACCACGATTTATTCTAGTGCACCGCAAGCTGTGTATGATGGCAAGGGGGGAACATTTACGGTGTGCTGCATGGGTACATCCCAGTGCAAAGAAGCTCCAAGGGTCAGGAGGAGCACTTGAGAGACCTTTCAGCTCTGGGCTCCAAGGAGACACGATGATGGAGCAGCCCATTTAGTGCACTCATCATCCGAGCTGGCATGATTTTAACACTCATACCTTTGGCAGTTGGTTTCACATCAGCAGCTCCGGCCGCGCACCCGATGTGAGAAGCAGGGTTTATGGGGCAAAGTCACCACGGGATCCTTCAGCCTTAGGTTTCCCAGGTATGTCTGCGTTGCAAAGCACGGGTTCCGATGGATGCGGCGCGGGGCGATGCTGACACCGCGCGGCTGCAACAGCGAACAGCGAGGAGTGCGGAGATGTGCGGGACCGGGTGCGGGAGGTGACGGCCCCGCGTTGCTCCACGGGAGGGTCGGGTTGGGTGTCAGAACCGACTTGTTCTCTGAAAGAGCTGTCGGGCGTTGAAACAGGCTGCCCAGGGAGGCGGTGGGGTCACCGTTCCTGGATGTGTTCGGGAAATATGGGGGTGTGCCACTCAGGGCTGCGGTCAGTGAGCACGGTGGGGGTGGACTTGGGGACCTAAGAGGTGTTTTCCAACTTCATAGATTGATTCTGAGAAGTGATTCCTCCTCTTTCCTACAGCTGAGAATACAGCAGCCCTCTTCCAGGGCTTTGAATGGCCTTAAAACTTCCTTATAACAGAATCACAGAATCACAGGGGCATCCATAGCCTCTCTGGGCAGCTGTTCCAGCACCTCACCACTCTCATAGTAAAGAACTTCCCCCTGACATCCAACCTGAATCTTCCCTCCCTCAACTTCAAACCATTTCCCCTTGTCCTGCTGTTATCTCCCCTTTCCAAGAGTTGATTCCTCTCCTGTTTGTAGGCTCCCTTTAGGTACTGAAGGGCTGCAATGAAGTCACCCTGAAGCCTTCTTTTCTGCAGGCTTATCATCTCAAATGACTTAGCTCTGCTATTAAGATACACTCATATTGGATGCTCTAACACTGTTTACGAAACTGTTGGAGTCAGCTATGCTGATTCACACTGTAATGCTTTATTGCTGTCAATTACTGTAAAGCCATGGACGTGCAATGTGTTCTCAGAGATTGTCATTAATTGCAGTCATTTGTAAAGGGAACTGTGTGGCTCCGGGGCTGCTGATGGAATTGCAATAGGAAGTGTTATGGAAGAAGTAAAACAGTGGGGGAAAAAGAAAAAAATGGAGAGAGCAACAGAAAACACACAGAATCAAATGGCCTGGGTTGGAAAAGACCACAATGATCATCCAGTTCCAACCTCCTGCTATATGCAAGGTCACCAACCACCAGACCAGGCTGCCCAGAGCCACATCCAGCCTGGCCTTGAATGCCTCCACACGTAGGGATATTGGTCATGGGGTTATACTGGTCGTGAATGAGAGTGAAATGCAGCAAGTTTATTTGTTAGGAGGGAAAACTGGGTTGAGAAAGAGAAGCTGTGAAAGTGACGCAGGTTCTGAGAATGTTCTCACTGGATCTATACAAAAAGAGGCCCTTCACAAATCTATTTCTGCCAGAACAATCCGGCATAAAATAAGAGCGATAGCACATGAAGATGCTAAAAGGCTGAAATGAGTCAAAGATTGCGAGTATCGTAAAGGCTTCATGTGACACAACAAGATCTGGGAGGAAATAGAGGGTTTCGTCCACCTCCGCTGGGTTTCCTCTCATTTTCTTGGTAAGAACTTCATAAAAAGCCCCAGAGGAGCTCCTAAGGGCTGTGCTGTAATGTTTGCACCAACGCAGACTTTGCGCTGCGCTGGAGAGCTCAGAACCTCTCTGACACTCAGTACTTAATGCTGAGCATAACATAATTGTTTCTATAAAGACCTTTGTGGCTGTCACAGAGGCGCAGTAAATGCAGGGATCCAGCAGCTGCTGACATGTTCTCTGCAAATAACATGCCCAGGTCTTGTAGTGCGGGTGCCTTTAATCGCTGTTTAACTGTTTGAACATCAGCATCGCTGGAGATTTTTATGGTCTGTTTAAAAAGCACAATGATTCCCTTCATGGGGAAGTTTGTAGCTACAATTACCCTTCTGTTGCAACCTGTCAGGAGTAATTGAAAGTCTTTCCCAGCCAGCAGGCTGGGGCATCCTGCTTGTCTTTTGCTCTCTCTGGCAAAAAGCACAGCACCAGCAGCTGGAGCATCCATGGCAGGTGCTGGTGGAAGCAGTGCAGGTGGAAGCAGTTTCAGGTTGAACATAGCATAGCACTGCCAGTGTAAAAGGATGAGAAAGGATGCTGAAAGAGGAGGCAGACTGGCTTCAGCTCAGTTTATTCAGCTAGTAGCTGTAGCTGCTATTTTTTCTGCTTCTCGCCCTCTCTTTGTACATGTGTCAGTCACAGGTGTTCAATGGCCCTAATGAAAATTGCATGTAGGGATAAGGTGTGCTGTTATTGTATTAGCTGGTGTGACCCATTCTTTTAGGCTCTCCAGTGAAAGAATTGTCATCTGTGATGGCTTTGTCTGACTGATCTCTCTATCATTTGGTGTAATTACAGGCACCTGTTTTCTGGCAGGATAGCAGGGCGTGGAGAATTTTCAAGCATCCACTTTCAATTGAGCAGCCCCATTACCACGGCAGTGAAAAAAGATTGTCATCTGCACAGAGAAGTCATCGAGGCAGCTGAATAACCCAGGAACGTGTGCAATCAGGCGAGAGGGAAGGCTCTGCCAACGTGCAATCAACTCTGAGGCTGCACTGCAGACATAGGACAGACAGACTATGGGTTCGTGGACTGTCTGGCATTGCAGGAACCCCGTGCCTTGCTGGAAGGGAAGCTGAGAGATCTGTAGCCAAGAAACAACAACCTGTAAGGCAGGCCAGTAAGCAGCCATGCTCCTTTTTCAGCCTGTGAGCTGGGAAGAGGCAATGACATCGCCCAGGAGCAAAAGCAGTGATTTGAGAACTGCTGCTCTTGTGACACACTGGAACAGGCTGCCCAAGGAGGCTGTGGATGCCCTATCCCTGCAGGCATTCAAGGCCAGGCTGGATGCGGCTCTGGCAGCCTGGCCTGGTGGTTGGCGACCTGCACACAGCAGGGGGTTGGAACTGGATGAGCATCGTGGTCCTTTTCAACCCAGGCCATTCTATGATTAAGTGTCAGGCAGTGGAGGGCAAGGTTGCAAACAGTGCGAGGAAAAACAGGTGCAAAATTTGAAACAGTTTCCTTTGTAGGGCATTTTTTCAAGTACGGGCCATGCAAGACTGCCACAAGCAAGCAGGTGTCCATCACCACATCCTGCAGCTCTCAATTTGGTAGGTTGAGCACAGCACCAAGTGGAAAACAAAAGCACCCATTTGGAGATGCCCAACCCACGTGTAGAAAGCTAACGATGGGAAAGCTGTCAAACAATTCCAGCCAAACCCAAGGGGACCCAGTAAGGAAAAAAACCACAGAAGAAAGTAAATGAGGCTCCAGGGAAATTAAGCCAAAGTGGAAGTCCTGGCAGAGTAGGGTAATAATTTCCTTTCTGAATGAGTAACTGTTTAGAATTTAACCAGGCGAACACGATTAAACCAAATGAATATAAATTCTAGGTGCGGTAGTAAGTAATGAACTGAAGAAAATGAACAGGGGCCAATTAACAAGAAAATAGGATATGCCATAATGCATTGAAATCTAATGAAAAATGAAAGTAGAACTTCCCCTTTCGGTATTCTTTTTTTCCAGATGGAAAATATCCTTGTTTTACATCCAGCATATTCTAAAATATTCAAGGGATTACAGTTGCTGAGAACTGTACTTACCATACAATCAGAGAACATGGGAAAAGGGAGCTATTTCGCAAAACACTGGAGAAGTACATTACTTGAAAGATAACTGTCCAGAACTCTGCTCAAACATAAAACCAGAAGTTTCATCTTCACATTAAAGTGTAATGCAGCTGCTTAAAGAAGGAATACAAAGCAGCCTGCCTGGGTTAGTGTCATTACAAGAGGCAGTACTTGGGATGGTAGAGGCTATCAGACAGAGTATTGCAGCAATAAAACAGAATGAAGAAATGAAGTGCTCAGCTCTCCAATCAACGCTGTGAGGTTTTTCTCCTTTTATTATTAAAAAACAAACAAACAAAAAACAACAAACAACTATCCTCCATCCTCGAGGCCTGGCTTCACAACAGCTATTTGTAATCACACTGAAAAATTCTAAAAAGTTCATCCTACCGCTTGCAGGTGAGCTCTCAAAGTAGCAACCTGTAAAAAGAAAAGGCTGAGAACATAAGAACAAGACACACAAAGCTTCCCATTGCAGTTTCTCAACCCTCCAGGAATCAATACTCATTCCAAGCTTTCCTGCACCTGGATGCCACCCATTTAGTTAATTTTAAAAATCGGTATCCCAGTTTTTAAACCAGATGTTTGATCAGAACCACTTGACAATTATTTGAAAGCCCCTTATATTAGCGTGGAAATGACCTGCCGTACAGCATCAATCTTTTGTTGTAGTCAGCTCTATGTGCTCAAGCCACCAGCTGGCAGTTGCTGTCATCAGTGAGGGCTCCAGGAGCCTCCCCTACTGCACTGAGCAGCTTCACTGAGTGCACTGCCCGCTCCTGAAGCTGCAGCAGGAACTTGCTCATGCAGCTAAGCAACCACCACTCATAGAACAAGGGTAAGGTTAAGGGTAAGGGAAGGGCTCAAGGTCCCTCCATCCCCACCTCCTGCTGTGGACTCATTATCTCCTACCAGCTCAGGCTGCCCAGGGCCCCATCCCACCTAGCTCTGAATGCCTGCAGGGATGGGGCACCCACAGCTCTCTGGGCAGCAGTGCTAGTGCCTCAATGCCCTGTGAAGAAAAACATCTCTCCTTACATCTAACCCAAACCTCCCCTCTTTTAGTTGAAAGCCATTCCCTCTTGTCTTAGCACTTTCTGCCTGTGTAAAAACCTCACTCTCCTGCTCAGCAGCTCCCTTAGGCACCAGAAGGCCACAACAAGGCCTCTCCACAGCCTTCCCTTCTCCAAGCTGAATAACTTCAGCTCCCTCAGCCTTTCTTCACGAAAAGCACTTCAGCCCACACACCACCAGGCCACGGTTACCCGGACCTCGGGGAGACTGCGAGCTCACAACGCGTTGCTCTGCTGCTTTCTGAGAAACAACCGCGCTCTCACAGCCAGCACCCCTCAGCACGGCCCACAACCCCACAGCCACCCCCACCCGCTACTTCCGCCCAGCCCGCCGGAAGTAGGCGGTGCGCGCACGCGTCCATCACGTGTCCTCGCCTCCTTCGGCGCCTGCGCAGGAGCGAGCGGCGGCCCCGTTGAGCGCGGGCGGCTCGGCCGCGGAATGGGTGGAACGGCCGCCGAGGCGGATCGGACGCTGTTCGTAGGGAACCTAGACCCCAAGGTGACCGAGGAGCTGATCTTCGAGCTGTTCCATCAGGTAGGGGCTGCCGCCCGCCGCGCTTTATACTCGGGCGGGCGGGGCGGGGCCGGGCGGGCAACCTCCCGGCGCCATAGCGGGGCGGGCCCTGGCTGTGTACAGTAGCTGCGAACGGACAATCTTCTGCCGAGTGCGGAGCGGCGCCCCCGCGTGGGCTCTGCATCTCACGTGTGGCCACAGACGTCACCTGGGCGGCCCAAAACAAACAGTGGGATCGAGTGCACCGTCTGCAGTTTGCTGGTGACACCGAGCGGAGTGGTGCCAGTGGTACGATGCAGGGAAGGGATGTCATCCAGAGGAATACCAGAGCAGGGCAGTGAGGCGCTGGCACTGCTGCCCAGAGAGCTGTGGGTGCCCCATCCATGCAGGTGCTCAGGGCCAGGTGGGATGGGGCCCTGGGCAGCCTGAGCTGATGGGGGGGCAGCCCTGCCCATGGCTGCGGGTTGGGACCAGATGATCTCCAACCTGAGCTATTCTGTGAGTCAGATGCCACCTGGTGCATTGGTAGGATCTCTCCTGCTGCTCCATTACATGCTGCTTGGTTTAGGTTTTCCTTTTTGGTGAGCTGCTTGATTTGTCCTTTAACATTTGCTTTGCTTTATAATTCACAGGCAGGTCCGGTAATTAAAGTTAAGATTCCTAAAGATAAAGATGGTAAACAAAAGCAATTTGCATTTGTGAGTTTCAAGCATGAAGAATCTGTCCCGTATGGAATGAATCTCCTTAATGGGATCAAGCTCTATGGACGGCCCATCAACATTCAGTTCCGCTCAGGTACGCAGAAGCATTCAGTAACCCTGTTACTAGATGGAAAGAAAACTGCCAGCTCCTTCCTTCCCCCAGATCTGGCAGAGTTACAATTATTGGCTTATAGCAGCTGTTGCATGTGCTTCTGTCACAGTGTTGCTCACCTGCTCCCTGGTGATGCTGCAGAGCAGTGCTGTCACATAGGGTTGTGCTTTTATCCTTGTGCTTTGGCAGGGGATCTGTCTGCCAGTTTGGGGCATGGGCAGTGCCCAAGCTGAGGCTTTTCTTTGATTTTGTTTGATTATTTTCTGTACCCTTGAAGGCCCTTCTGAATTATCATGCTAGTGCTAAACTGTGCATCTGACTCATGTAAAGAGAGGCATGTTGACCAAAACTTCACAGCCTGATTGCAACTTCCTCAGCTTGGCATTAGGGCAGTTTATGGTATTATCTTGTTTTGGAAGCTGGGTTATGTACTTTTGCAGATTGCTGATGATACTTAAGAGCTAATTAATCATGTGGAAATAGTTAGCATCTTACAAGTTCGTTTCATATCCAAGTTGCTCCAATGGATCTCACGTTTCTCCTCAGGGAGCAGCCACGCATCTCAGGACAGTAATTTGGCGTGTTTACCACATGGAGCAGCCAGCCTGGGCCCATCTGGCACACCACATCCAGCCAGCAGGTATGAGACAGACCAGAAGTACACATGCATTGTTGAAGCTGGAAAACGTATTCACACATTTAGCTTTCCTGATTCTCATTCCAAGCACAATTCAGCCTTTCTTCCCTATAGATTAATTACTTGCATTATTATTACTCTCAGTACCCTACATTCTCGGTACCTAAAAACCTAATGCAAAAAAGAACAGCATCATCTTGAACTTGTTTTTTTTTTTTTAGAAGATCTGTTTCACCAGTGCTTCTGGCCCAAGTAACATTTCTTATTAAAAGGTGTTTTCATACAAGCATAGAAAAGATCTGGTGATGTGAAGTGAGTGCTGCCTCATGCAAGCCTGTCTGCACTAGTTTCTCACAACAGTAGTGAGTTAAGGGTAATGCTTATCTATTTTTCTTTTTCCTAATGGTAGCAACATGACTACACAGCTAATGCCCCTTAGACTGGCAATAGTCTCGTGTTAGAAACATTTAAGACTAACTTTCCTAATCTTTTTTTCTGCAGATATGACAGGAATACAGATGGTATGGTAGCAGCAGGGTTCTCATCTATGCAGAGATCTTTGCCATCTCATGACAACCTTCAGAGACAAGCAGGGGTAAGCTGTGCTCTTCTGTTCATGGTGTCTAACCCTGCAGTCACTCACAGCTGATGGATGATGACATGCAAAGGAGTTGTTGTCGATTTTCAGTACTTAGATGTTTCCTATAATTATTGTATTAAATCACAGGAACATATTTTTGGAATGTTCAACTGACAGTTGCAGAAGATAGATGGTTCCTTCTACTGAGCTGGGGCAGTCTTTGAGCTTTACAAGTTAAGCTGTAGATAAAGCAATCAGTAGCAGCCAGTCTGTGTTCAGTCTCCTTTCGCTGGTGCATTTCCATTTTCCCTTGCATCTGCAGCTTGATTAATGTCAAACTGAGAGGCGGACAGAGGAGTCTGAAATGTGCCATAGAATAATTTGAGCACTCTGCCAGCAGGAAAGCGCATTTAATCCAGCAAGGCATTTTTCCTTCTGTTTTTCAGATGCACGGCGCTGCATGGCAGCAGTCTCAGCCTGGCTTTGCTGTACCTGGGTACCAGCACGGCCACTCCCTCGTTCACCCATCAGCCTCCCACATGCTGCGGCGTCCAGACATTGCAGTGCTGCGCAAAAGCAGGATGGGCTCCCACCCCTACTACCCAGACAGCAGGCATTTGGGCCGAGAACAACGTGCAGGGGACCGTGGGCCTGACTATGGCAGGGGTAAAAGGGATGGCTATGAAGACAGAGGGCACATCTCTGAGCACCATTACCGGGGGAGCAGAGATGAACCATTCTATGACGATAGGAATCGCAGTGCATGGAGCCACGATTACGACAGCAGAAGAGAGAGCTACAGAGAGGGGAGCTGGCGCTTGACGCGGCACTGACACGTGCAGTGGGCTTTAAAAAACTTTATGCAAAAGAAAGATAAATCAAAGTTCCCTTTTAATGTTTGTAAATCTAGTGACATCGTGATCTTCCAAACCTAGCAGCTTGATTTTAAACGTGTGAACTCTACACCTCAGGGCTTTATGCAGGAAAACAAATGTGCCACAGTTTCAGAGAAAGCATTGTGCATTATAAAGAGTTTGTGTATTTTTGTAGTGCAGCTGAGGGAGGCACTGTCTGTTCCAGGTGTAGCTGCACATCTTTTTAAACGGATTTTAAGTGGTACGATGCTTTGTGGCATCTCAAGCGTGTTTTGATACCGAAATTATTCCTTTTGTATACCCCTCATCTCAGAGAAGAGTCCTACCAAGTCTCCCTGTGGATAAACCAAGCTCCTTTTATCGCTGTGTCAGTCTGGTTTCGTTCATTCAACTCACCCTCGTTTTATCCTTTGATGGTGTAATTCCTTCACCAAAAGTCCCCGCGATGGCTGGGAAGCGCAGCCGGGTTGGTTTAACTGCAGCCACGCAGGGACCAGCTGCAGCCTCACGCATTTCCCTAAGGGTAGAAGCAAACAAGATTTTAAGCCGCCCCATAAAATCCTCGCAGCGGAGCCCCCGGTGCCCCGAGGGAGGTTCCGCGTCGCGCCCCGCCCGCCGCTCCCGGCGCTCCCCGCGGCCCGAACTACGTCTCCCAGCAGCCCCCGCGCTCTCCCCCCGCTCTCGCCCTGGGGCCGCCGCCGCGGGGCATGCCGGGAAACGTAGTGCGGCGGCGGCGCTTTGCGGCCTGGCCGCGATGCTCGGCGGCAGCCGCGGTGGCCTCGGTCGCCTGCGGAGCTGCGCCGGGCGGCTGTGGCGGGGCCGGCGGTGGGCGGCGGCCATGGCCGGAGGCGGCGGCATGGGGCAGCGAATGGTCTGGGTGGACCTGGAGGTGCGGGGCGTGCCGGGGTAGGGGGCGAGGGGGTCGAGGGGAGGGCGGCGGGGCGGCCCGCGGAGGTGGGGGGGAGGCCGCGATGACGGTGCCGCTCCACTGTGTGGCAGATGACGGGCCTGGACGTGGAGAAGGACCAGATCCTGGAGATGGCCTGCCTCATCACCGACTCCGACCTCAACGTGCTGGCCGAGGTGAGCGCGGCCGGGTCCGGGGAGCCTCGGCGCCCCCAGGGCGGCGATCCTCGGGCTGGGATCCGCTGAGCGTCGCCGTTTTCCTCCCCGCAGGGCCCGAATCTGATCATCAAACAGCCCGACGAGCTGCTGGACGGCATGTCCGAGTGGTGCAAGGAGCACCACGGCAAGGTACGGCCGGGGGACGGCGCAGGTCGGAGTTACGGCTCGCGGCGATCTCAGCTGCAAAGGGAGAAGAGCTGTTCTGAGCCCAAGGGCCGCGCTGTAAGGCTGTTCCCGCAGTCCCACGTGTCGTCCAGGGCACGCTGCAACCGTGTTTGTGTGTCTGTAACGTTGGGGACTGCTCGGTTGTGGGGTTGGTACCCGGGTTTATTGCTAAAGAAGGGGATGGGCTCTCTGACGGGGTTGTGGCAGGACAAAAGGAAATGGTTTGTAACTAGAGGAGGGGAGATTTAGGTTGGAGATAAGGAAGGTTTGGCACTGAGGGCGGTGAGGCGCTGGCACAGGTTGCCCGGAGAGGCGGTGGTGCCCCGTCCCTGCAGACAGCCCAGGTCAGGCTGGACGGGGCTGTAAGCACTGCTGGAGCTGTGGGTGTCCCTGTGCACTGCAGGGAGTGGCACCAGGCCTTTGAGGTCCTTCCAACCCAAACCATTCCGTGATTATAAGTCTGAATAGTGCTCAGAGCTACTTGAGAATCACCAACAAAGGGCAACAAGCAGCTAATGGATCCAGGAGACGGACAGAGCGACAGCCCACAGAAAGCCGCAGACAGGGTGAGATAAGCCTGGGCGGCTCTGTGAATAGGATCCAGCACTCTGATACCCGCTGCTAATTGCCACATTCAAAGCATTGTGCCCCTCAGCATGAGATTAAGAAGTTGGATTCAGTTCCCTGGAGCTCCTCAGTCAGCCCCTCCTGTTCAGACCTCCTCTGCTTGGCATGAAATAAGCACAGAACAGCTCTTACAGAGAGAGCAAGACCTGCTGTAAAGCTCCAGCTAACAGTAGCTACAAAGTTGGCAAAGAATAGTCCAGAGCTGGCAAAAAGCAAACTTATCAGTGAAAATTAAGGCACTTGTATAACTAAACAGACTGATTAACTGTATTTCTGCCTGTCCCCCTCAGCGTTGTAAGCCTAGTTTTATTTTTTTTTTTCCACTGAAAACTTAACTTTTGCAAGAATAGATTATTTTTTGGTTCTTTTAGTCACCAAGGAAAACTTCCTCCTTGCCCTTAGCAAGAAAGTGAATGGATTTTCAAATCCTTGATTACAAATTTAAATTCAAGGCAGTTTTCAATTAAGTGCTGAAGTTTTAAGACACTCAGAACCCCTCCCTCCTCCCCCCTTCAGCATCTTACTCTCCCTAGGAAGGATTAGCAAGGGTTTGGAAAATGAATATTAATTTACTGTGATGGGAGCTTTTCCCCTTCTGCAGTTGAGGACACAAACTCAACTTCAGCTCACAAGTGAATTGAAGATGGTAGCGTACGTTATCGCTGCTCCTGAGGAGCTACTTATTTTTAATTGACTAAGAAAAGAGAAGCAATTAGAATATAGATGAAAATGCAGCCACATAATGAATTTTTTAACCACCACTTGGATCTGTCAAGTAGATTTTTGCGGCACAGTCACGGAAATATATAGCATAGCCAGATGGAAATAAATCACTGAGAACACTTAGAGCAGATTTGACATTTAACTATTGGAAAAGAAAAAAAAAGAAGCAAGGAGCTTTTCTGATTTATAGGAATCTTGATAAACACTTAAGCAGGGATTCTGATTATTTCTGTTTATTTATACATACTACTCTATGCTGGGGATGTGAATGCCTCTCGTTAGACAGAAATATAATACTCTCCTGGATCATGTACATGCAGGTGTGTAAATGAGGCTTGCATAATGGCTCAGTAATTGAGAGTAGCACCCCAGAAAGTTCAGCAACAGAGAGGAAATTCAGAGGAACGTCGCTGTCATTAGGAATGTTCTGTGGTCACCTTCACTTGTGACGGTTTGCACGTCTTGAAGAGGTGCCCTAAAGATATCCAGAGTGAACAAAGGCAATTGGATCTGCCAGAATATTATCAAACACAAAGTGAATTTGTCCTCTTACCTCATCCGGGCGTGCTGGGGAGCAAGCAGTGCATGCCTGCCTGATCTTTTGCTGCTGAGCATTTCTAGAAATATCTTTGAAGATGATGTCTATCTCGTTTCTGACGGATGGCTCTTTCTTGCAGTCTGGCCTTACTAAGGCTGTGAAGGAGAGTAAAATTTCATTGCAGCAGGCAGAGTATGAGTTTCTGTCCTTTGTACGACAACAGACGCCCCCTGGTCTCTGTCCTCTTGCAGGTAAAATGGGTTCTTTCTTAATAATAGTAATAATGTCATCCCTCCTGCAGTTCCCAGCTGGATGCTGAAAGGCCGGTTGATGCACATGGCAGGGATGCTTTAGTTTTCTGCGCAGAGATCTAGCATGCAAATCAAAATCTGCAAGTGGAGAAAGGTTTAGTAATGGCATCATCTATTCCATTGATTCCCTAAAGCAGGTATCGCACGTTGTTGCTGCAGGAAGCTGAAAGTTCTTTTGAGCATTAATAATTCATTGTACAGTTATAATTGGGAAGGGCAACTTAATGGCTGATAGCAATCGGTGACTGTAAAAATCTGAACTGTAAACTGAACAGCATCTTTCCTTCAAACAAAGTATCAAACATGAACCTTCCAGTTGTCCTATTACCTGGCATTGCTCTCGGGACGTTTACACACAGCCTTGGGATTATGGCTAAATGAAATTAATACTGATGCCTCTTTTCACTCGGTGGAAAACCCGATTCTTGTGTAATGCTTTGATACTTATCTGTGCGACAGAAATTGTAGTAACTGAAGAATTAATATAGGGATTATGTATTTAAGCCATGTGTGATCCTGAAATGAGAATCTGACAAACCTTTACAATCATATTTGCTAGAAAATGAGATATATGAGCTGCTTGTGAATAGCTTTTCATACCCTATGATCTTTCCCAAGCTTGCTCAGGCTGTTTCTAGTTTAGATGCTCATAGTAGCTTTGCAGTGCCTTTGAAGAAATGTCTTGTTCTGTGTCTTTGTAGGTAACTCTGTTCATGCAGATAAGAAGTTTCTTGACAAGTACATGCCTCAGTTCATGCGGCATCTTCATTACAGGATCATTGATGTGAGCACCGTCAAAGAACTTTGCAGGTGAATATCCTCCAAATTGAATATCTCTATAAAAGATAATCTAGGGAAGCCTGTTACGTGGCACTGACATGCACCTTTTTAAAACAAGGCTGCAGGCTGCTGGCAGACAGCTGTGCACGGCCATCTCGTTCTTTCATATCTTCCTCTCTTCTGTTCAGGCTGATGGACAGAGTGAGCCATAAAGAACTCAGAGAGCGGTGTCCTCTGGCGTTTGTAGCACTTGGGTTCACAGGGTTGTGCCTTCTGTGTGCCAGTTGAACTGAACTTCTTTCACCAATTGTAACAAACCCAAAGCAGCCCCTGGGCATGTTACTGAATCCCAATTTCCTTTTAAAGTGGGGTTTCTTTCCACTTACAGACGCTGGTATCCAGAAGAATATGAATTTGCACCAAAGAAAGCAGCTTCTCACAGGTGAGGTTCCTACTTTTATCTCTAACAAAGCATGGCTTGTCACGCAGGAACCATGTGCCTCATGAGCAGAATGTGGAGCTGGGTGCTTCCTTTGATTTCCACTCATGTTTGTTCTAATGAAAAAGACAGCAGAGGTGGTACGATTGTGCACCCTGTCACATAGTTTGTATTCTCCAGCCAAGAGCCTGGGTAGGGTAAGGAAAGGAATTACAAAAATACAGAGAATCAGAAGCGTCCTTATCTGTTCTCATTCCATGTGTTTACTATTCAAGCCACAATGCTTGTTTGGCAATGTAGATACATCTATCACTTCTTAGGCATCATGGTGAGAAACCACATGAAAAAGCTAGCTGAACAGAGCTGCTTTTCTGTCCTTGAATTGGGCAAAAGTTGTTCATAGATACTCTAAAATTGGAAGACTGCACATAGGGAGATAAGAGTTCTGTTCCTGGCTATTTCCTGAGTTTGTAATATGTCAGAGAGCTTGTTCTCCTTTCTGTGAAAAGGTTTCATTTTGAGTTACGCTCCTGCCAGCATCTGAGGCATCCTTAAAAGACGGGCTTGCTTTGAGGTTTCTGAAGGAAATATTCTATGTAGTATTGGCACATAACTTCTAAAATGCTACATTTGCTAATACTGCGAGCTCTTCTGAATAGAGGAGATTGTGGGTCTTGTGTAAAACTTGAGATCCATAGGCTTTGTTAAGTCCATGTGCACAATGAGTTTATCCATTTTGCTCTTTCATCTGCTCAGACTAAATTTGCACACCCATGCACTAAAACACCTACGCTGGGCTTTTTGTAGGTGTTATTTGGTACTTATAGCTCTGAGTTTCCTAAATTGCAGTGAAAGGAAGTAGCTGCATCTTTACCTCTTTGTTTTGATGTGGCTTTGCTAGGCAGGAGAGCAGGCTCTGGTATAAAAAGAGAAGGAGTGATGATCGTAGAGACGGTGGAAGTCACAGGTAGGTGTGCTGCACAGTGAAAACCTGCAGTAAGATTACTACTACTGCACAGACCTCACAGTCAGAGCAGGCAGAGCACAGTAACAAAAGGCACTGGGTCCAAACAAGTCGGTCACCTGTGCTGATGGAGAAAGCAGATGAGTGGCCAAAGCAGGAGCTGCAAACAGGTCTCTTGAGCCCTCGTCTCTTTGTCGTCTTGGATCGATGGTGAATTGCTTTTAATAGTTGAAGCTGTAGAACCTGCTGGCTTTTGAGAGCTTCCATGTCCCACGGTGATACAAACTAATAAGCTGTACGTTACTCTCTGGTATGCCAGCCTTGGTAGACTTTTATTGCTTTCCAAGTACCTACGAATAGCGAGGCTTGTGTTTATTTCTGACAGATTTGTGATCCATGCGTGTCAGAGTTTTATTTCTTTATTTCTTGCCTGGAATTTTTCAGAAGCATTAGAATCTAGATGTAGCTGGAGATGTGTGCAGGCATTTTGAAACTCTCCTTAATTCTCTTTCAGAGCGCTTGATGACATCAGGGAAAGCATCAAAGAACTTCAGTTCTACAGAGATAGCATCTTCAAGAGGAAAACGGATGAAAAGAAAAGGAAACTAATAGAGAATGGGGAAAGTGATAAAACTGCCAGCTGATTGCTCACCTTACCAAGCCATCCCACAGCATATACTAGATGAATCTCCAGGTTCTTTTCTGTTTGCCAGTCTTTTGAGATGCTGCACCCTTATGTTACCTTGTTTCTTAACAGTTGATCAAATGCAGATGGAAGTCCAAGTCACTGCTTCTTTTCTGTTTGAGAAGAAATCTACACATTCAAATCTCAACAGCTTCTTTGTTTATACGTAATAGGTAAAATCTGCTGTTTGATATTCCTCTTCCTCTGGTTTTAGATGCAGTCTTTCACTACACAATAAAAACAGTTCTGTTGAAAGATGATATTTTCATACAGTCTTTCTTTTGTGTTAGATGTGTGTTCTTAAAATACTCTGCTTTATAACAGAACTGCGATGTACTTCCCAATACTTAATGGCAACGTGCAGATCACGTGGCAAGATGGGTCGCTGCATGTAGCAGGGACAATAACATCCCAAAATGCAAAGACATGAGCATCGAGACTGAAGGAAGAAAATCTATTGCTGATTATTGGGCAATACCACAAAAGTAATTGAATCTTTCTGCGTCTGCATGTCCCTGATGTTTGCTGCACTGGTAATTACTTCAGTGTAGCAGCTTCTAAGGAGAAAGTACTGCAGAGCTTTACCAACATTAAGCTCTTTGCTAATGAAAATAGCAGTGGGGAAGGGTCTGAAGTGCTGGCCCAGAACTGTGGTGATGTCTGAATCTGTCCCCTGCTAGCTTGTTGATTCATGAGAGACGTATTCATTTTCTTTGATCGCACGTTCACTGGGCTGTGATTATGGGCTGTCTTTGCTCTGAATTAAATCTAGTTCCACAGCAAGCAAAAATCTGGAGTTCTTCAATATGAGAGATCAAAGCATTTAAGTGTTAATGGCAAAAGAAACAAAGAATAAATATTTAAATGTTTAAAAGTAGCGTGGTTGTGCCACGAATAAAAGCAGCAATTAAACTGTGCAGCTGCTTTTTCTGTGCTGGGTGCTTGACTGAAGAATCGATTCAAGTCTCATCTCTCAGCTCATGGCTTCTGCTTTCAAAGCTCGTTTCAGGATTTCAGATCTATATTACAATGCACTGTAGTAATTGGCACAGAACCTCTCCATTGTGCAACGAAATCTCAAGTCAGTTGCAGGTGAGCACTGGGAAGCACTGGGGCACACACTAGCACTAGTGATGCCATTCCTCTGCAGGTCCACATCCGCAGTTTTCATCAGCACTTGTTGAAATCTTCAGAAAAGGGACTGGTGGGCTTCTTCGTCTTCTGTTGAGGGATCAGATGGCTCTCCTGCTTTTTATTCACTGGTGACGTTTTGCTGCCCGGTGATCACCAGGGTTCCTCGGCCTCCCAGGACATCCTCACACTCTGTGGCTGCACCTCCCCATGCCCTTGTACTGATTTCTCATTTCCTGATGTATTTTCTTTGTTTTTCCCCTTTTCAATTCCATTTACGGTGCCTAATATTTCCACGACTCCCTTGGCAGTGTGAACGAATAGGTTAAAAGCTTGCTAAACAGCGTACAGGCTTTACTTGAAGTGCATGAGGAGTCACACTGATTTAATGGGAGTGTTATGCGCTCATTGAACCATTTTGTGCATTCGTTTTTTAGGATGGAGCTCTAATTGACGGGGAGGAACACCCACAGCACAGCGTGTTACAGTATTGGTGTGAGTGCAGCTCAGCTCAAACCAGCAGAACCCATTTGTTTTCAAATAAACAGAATTATTAAAGTTAGAAAAGATCTCCAAGGTCACCGAGTCCAATCCCAACCCAACCACACCGTGCCACTAAACCATATCCCCAAGTGCAACATATCCACAGTTCTGGAGCACTTTCAGGGACAGTGACTCCAAATGCACATTCAGGTCTCCTGTTGTACATGAACTCATCACATACAGAAAGGGCAGCCTGTGAACCAAACACCCTTCAGCTTACATGGGCTTACAATGATAGTGGCTGGTGCTTGGAAGGTGTGCCAGGTGCCATGGTCCATCTCACACATGGTCACACTGCTCCCTGCTTTCACTCCCACCACCCAGATCAGTGCAGCTTTTTGCAGCATCACAGCTGTTGGCCAAATCCTAATTGAGCCATTATCAGCAACAAGCAAGCAAGCAAGATACATCCCAGGGTCAGCCTGTGGGCCTGGCCAGGAGGAAAACCACACACTGTGCAAACGTAGCACATCTGAGCTAAATGATTGCAGAAAGCAAGAAGCACACAGCCTCTCACTGATCCTGGAGTGGTTTTCCAGCGATCTCCATTTTGCTGTTGCAACATGCCCCAGTACTGCAGCGTGTGCTGATAGGCTGCCCCCCAAAACAGCACGAGAGGGGAAGATTATCACGTTTACTTTCCCACACAGAATGAAAACCTGTTGCTTTTCTGCTCCCACTGTACAAGCAGCGTATGTTTTACATATTGGCCTTCTATGACAAGATCACATCCTGAGTCATCTGAATATAAAATGCCCTTTCATACATGGTAGATCTATGTATAACAACACAAATATCTCCTATGTACTCCTCACTTGAGTTAAACACAACTGTCTGCTGGTTCCACACCAATACACCTCCATGACTCATTAATATTAACAGGCTTTGTTTGCTTGCTGTTCCCACTATGTGGACACTCTGGCAGGGTCCAGAGCAGTTCCAGGAAACCCCCTGTACATCCCAAGGCTGCATCCCTGCTCCTGTGCTCCCTCAGCACCACTGGGGCAGAGGGCAGTGCCAGAGGTGCCAGCAGTGCCTTTCTCCTGCACCAAACTGGGATGTGGAGCAGAGCTAAAAGCAGACAGGCAGAGGAATGGTTCACCAGTTTGCTGGGTGCTCACGCTCCCCATTTTTCCCTCCTTTGACTTATTTGCTCAACTTAAAGGCAGAAAGGAAAAAAAGAAAAAAAAAAAAAAAAAGAAAAAAGAGAAAGCTGTTCTTGCTGGTTTTCCTGCAGGGACTGTAATCCTGCTCCTGGTGGCAACAAACCACACAAAATGCTGATTCTCAGCAAAGAAAAAAGTCTCTCCCTCACATTCAATACCTCCACAGCTTTGAGGTGCTGCTGCAGCCGCCGGCTTCAACAGGGAGGAATTTAACCTGAAGCTACAATTCAGAAATAAAACACCTTCAATAAACAGCATGAAAACCCTCCACAAGCAGCAACCCGTAGTGATGCTCTGCCCTGAGAGGTGCTGCGTGCCTGGAGCGAGGAGCTCAGGGCTGGGAGGTGGGGTGGGCATGCTTCATCCCAGCCCTACTGCAATGATCCAGGTGCAGTGGTTCCCCAGCTCTCTGCCCCACATCTCCCTCGCTGCTCACTGGCATAAAGGTCCTCCGTGGGGCTGGGAGAGCAAAGGAGAAACCACCGCTCTGCCCTCATCAAACGGAGCCGACTTAAAAGCACAAGATCTGTTGCTAGAGCCTTTGATTCAGCAAGAAATGTAGCCTTAAGTGTGAATGAATAAATAGCAGCTTGAGAGCCAGAGCTGCCATTTTCCCTTGTAGAGCCTAAGGGTGAGATTAGAGCGAGGTCCCAACCTTCCTGGGTCGGAGGCTGTGCCTCCTTCCTGGCCCAATCCAGCTCCCACCAAAGCCAATGACACAATCCATATGTTCTCCTGTAGCAACAAGATTTGCTTCGAAGCACTTTGACGTTTCTATGGTCACCTGGTAAACCGAAGTGCAAGCAGTGCAAGAGCTAATTATAATGGCAGTGAATATTTATGGGCTCTGGGGCTAAAAGGGCCGCTCCGATAGTCTGATCTGATTTACTGCTTAACATATGTCAGAATATCGCACCCCTCAGTCCTTTGGTGGAGGGAGTTACTCATCTTATCCATAATTTAACACTACAGAGTCCAATCTGCACTTGAATTAAAGTTTATCTTCTAGGAACCCATCCAATCTCCACTCAAAGACAGCAAATGATGGCAAATTCATCATTTCCTTTGTTAAAGTGCTCCAGAGTTTAATTACTCTCATTGTTAGGAAGGTGTGTGGTATTTCCACGCTGCGTTTCTCTGGCTCAGTCTTCCCACTGGTTGTTGGGTCCCTGTTAATCCAAAGCTCCCTCCATGCCACGTATATTCTCCAAAGAACCTCACAGGCTCCACACATTCACCTTGATGCAGTAGCAGAGGTGCTGCTCCATCAGCACTATTTTTACAGAATCAGCTTGTTTCCTTGTGTCTTATTACACAACCTGTGTGTTTACTCATCCCTGGAAATATTTTTTAAATTAACACCACCAAACGAACTTGTATTTCTACCTCCAGAATCTATTAAGCGCTAAGTTCTCATGCAGAGGTTTCAGCAGGAGATAACTGACCAAATTTGCTATTGATTCTGAATTGAGAATGAATGTTTTCAAATGCTCAGGTTGGACAGGACCAAAGCAGCTCACCCTAGGCCAGCCCAGCTAGGAGATCCACCAGTCCATAAAACAGAAGGGCATAAAAGAACACAGGGCGTATACGCATCCCTATTTCCTTTTTATGATCAGTATTAATAATAATGACCATCCAACACTTTTCAATCGCCCTTATTACTCCAACACCTGCTCTCCTAACCGTTGCAATCGTTGCTATCTGAAAGAGGCCGTTAAAATGGTTAATGGTGCAAATAAATGAGTCTTTCAAACATCTCTCCCCTTCCTCACCGATTCCTCAGAAACTCGCAAACAGTGCAACTCTGCTTTTTAAATTCCCAGCACAGTGGACCAAGAGGACCATCCTCACCACTGCCATCACCACGGGGCAGGGACTGCACTCCTCCCACTCCTACTCCAGAGATGCAGATCCCAGTGACAGCCCCATGCTGCCGCACAGTGCTCCGTCTTTGATTTCCACTTTGTTATTTCCCCCCTCACTTTGAATTCCCTTTATTTATTTTTTTTTTTTTGGCGACCTACTTCTCCTTCTTTTCATATTTTATTCTATTTTAAGAGGCTTTTATTTTTCTCAAAACTTTCTCTTCTTCTTCTTTTTTTTTTTTAAGGAAAATATGCCATCTGTGTTTATACATTTTTAAATATTGTTTATTCTTGCTTCTGAAGTAACCGTGGCATATAAAGGATTCTCATCTCAATTTCCCCTATTATGCAACAGCTTTCCTGTTTTTAAACACCAGCATCTTTCTGAGGTTCAGATTTAGCACCAAGTCATTATGTGTCTTGGTAAACCACAGATAAAACCCCAACAAAGCGCTCCATCCTTTGGTGGGCCAATCCCTATAACCCTACAGGACGGGGGGAGGCCTGTGATACCAGCAATCTAGAAACACCCAATATCAAACACAACATCAGCTTCAAACGAGGCAACAGCAGCACTCGCTGGAGCACCTTAACAACATTTGTGTCTCTCACAGTCATCATTCTCCTTTTGGACCTGGATCTCTCCATTCATACGATAGAAGGGAATTTCATGACCCCTCCCTGCCCACACCTGAGCAAGAGCTGCCTTCCTTTGGTGAATGGCACCATTGGTTTTGATGACGTTATTTACTCGAATGGTTATTTATGTGCAGGGCACTTGGAAAGCTCAATCAATAGAGCACTTATGATTGCAGAGGTTTTTTGAATAATAAAATAACGCTCTGCGCTCGCGCTCTCGTTATTTATTTAATCAAAACGCCTTCTGAAAAATTACCAACTGATTGAAACAGCCTTGCTTGTAAATGACCAACAAATGAGATACAACCAAATCTTGTACAAGCTGCCATTAAGGGATCTCTCTACCAGAGGCTATCGGCATTGCCTGCCCATCCAAGAACCGATGCTAGCGTTAAATTACCCAAGCACAAACGAAGGAAAGGAGCTGAAATGAGGTGTGTGCTGTTCCTGCCCTTCCCTGCTCTTTGGTGCCGTGTGGAAGTTGAATCACGCGGTGCTCCTTGCAGAAGCCCAACACTTCAGTGCAGAGCTCTTTTGTAGAGATGATAGGAAGCGCCATCAAACATTCCTTTTCATCTTTCTCTCTCATTTCTTTAAAAGGCAAATGGGACGCAAATGACATAATATATAATGCATCCCTTTGGTTCCTGCCAATGTACTTTCGGTGTAAGAAATGATAAGGATTTCTGTTTGTTTGCTTCCAAGTGAATTCAGAAGAGTCCATCTATGTCTTTGCTTGGGGACACAAAATGCAAAATGAAGACCCTGTCCGGCAGTGCTGGACCACGGGCATTAAATCACTCTGAAATCACCCGCTGTTCCACTCTGAACAAATCTGTATCTGCCCTTCACTGACTGCAGCTGAGGTTTCTTCAGAGACTCACAGAGACTCTTCAGAGACGGCCCTGTGCTGCCACATTGTCATTCCAGCCCAAGTGCAGAGCCCTGGATGTGGCAGTATGAGAATCAACGTCGTTTTGGATGCGGTATTTAAAAAAAAAAATAAATTACTTGAAGGCAAATATAGAGCACGTCTGGGTTTTTCAATTTAATTTAATAAATTATCTTGGCTCCAGTAATTATTTATTTGAAATAGGAATTTGGTGAGTGGCCTCAAGTCCTTTTAATACCGCATTAATAAAGTAACCACGGATTACTGATACAATTCTAAAGGAAGTTTTTTAAAAAAATGCTTTTTCTGTTGAAGCTTTAAAGCTGTCCTTGTCCTGAATATGCAATTGTGCCACTGGAAGCACCCACCCTTCACATCACTGAAAGGTGCAGCAGAAGTATGACCCTGCTCTTTAGACCAGCAAGCAGGTTGGGAATTTGGAAGAGTTTCGTCTCCAAAAGAGTGGCCAGCATTGGCTGCATAGGGAGGTTGGGGGGGAGGGTCACCATTCCTGGAGCTGTTCCAAAACCATGGGGATGTGGTACTCAGGTACACGGTCAGTGGGCACGGTGGGATGGGTTGGGGTTGGATTTGGGGATCTTAGAGTTGTTTCCCAACTGGAATGGTTCATGATTCAAACAGAAAACAATGCCCCAGCAAGGAGCAGAGGGCACTCAGGAGCTCCCATTAACAGCACATATCGATCATCACATTCAATCAGGTAGGTGTTGCCCAAATCATGTTGGCTCCAGAAAACAGCTGGAGGGAGGAATGCCCCCTCCCTGCTCATGTCAAGGAACACAGGCCAAAAATTGCTATCCATCAGCATTGCTTTCATTGCATTTAGAGTGGGAAGCCTCTTTATGCCACCGTCCTCCAGCCCAACAAAGGAAGAAATGAAGACTACAAAGGGTGTTTTTTTCCTTTTAGCTTTCATTTTTGCCCCTTTAGCCCTACCCTTCTCCTTTCTTCCTGCGGCAACTCACTGTTGTAAATGGAAGGAAGGTTGAGAGAAAGGAAGTAGGAAAAAGAAAATTCTTTCAGTGTTTGGGGAAGCACCGGTCATAAGTACATCAATTTTTAGAGAATGGTTTTGACCTTTTTTTTTTTGCTGCCAACTCTCAGAGCAGCAGCGCTCTGGGCAGGGATGCTAATGGTGCAGATGATGGAAAGATTTGAACCAGCAGAAGGCTGGTGCTGGCCACCAGAAGATAACCAGGGACAGCAGGAGGTCAGGGCAGCGCCGTGCGGGCATCCATCACCCAGGCATGGTGACAGGGCACTGATAAGCTCATGTCCCCCTCTCACCGTGGAACAAAACCCTTCTCTGCCTGCTGGTGATGCTCTGGGTCTTTCTGCTGTGTGGGCTTTCCATCAGAGGGCACGGAGAAACTCCCACGTGGGGGAGAAAGAAGAGGGTAGGAAAACAGCCTTCAGCTGTCCAGGGATGTGCCTCGCTGGGATGAAGCAGCGCGGCTCCCAGGTGTGTTGGGACAACATCACTGTTCAGGTTCTATTGCAAATATTTACTTTTTATATCACAAAACGCATGCAAAGAATAAGAGCTTCATTTTGCTTTTCAAAGCAGAGGAATGGCATGAATCGATATATACACCAGGTGGCCAAAGCCTGAAAACTAAGAGAGAAACTGCAGGTGTCGTCGTCAGACAGAAGCAGAAAAACGTTTGTGTTTTGACTCCACGCTGCAGATAGCACTTGTGTGATTTCCCTCTGAATTCCCTGTTTCCCCTGCTCGACAGGCCCCCAGGCTCCCACTCCAGCTCATCTCCTCTTTTATTTGCTTCTGTGCTTGGAACAAATATTTTATGTGTGTTTATACAACATTTTTTTATGATCCAGTCTGCCACTGGATTTCCAGAGTAAATGAAATATGGCATAGCAGTCATGTACCAGGGTGAAAACCGTTTAATATGTTTGTAAATCCACCTCCTTGGACAGAAAGTCATATAAATATAGTTAACAGCACATTAAAATCTGTTTACTGCACAAGGCAAGTTTGTTTTCCAGTTCACTGTTCAGAAAAAGCATCCCTACAGCTGAAGGCAGCACAATGCCATGACTTCTTCATTTGGGAGCTCTGCTCCAACACAAGGCACTTGAGCTTCCCATGGCAGCAGGCAGTTATCTGCCCATCCATCCACTCCTCATCACTTCTCACTGCCCTCCTGCATCCCTCTCAGCCCTCCATCCTTCCACACTGTGCTATTGGGGTGTCATACCCAAAGACAGGCGCAAATCAGGGGTAATATTTCCCAGTGCACTGAAGCAAATGGAGAGAGAACCAAACCTGGGCACATCTCACTTTTGCTTTGCTCAAGGCTGCCCCACTGCAATTTTTTTGTCCCCTCCAAGAAATCCCTGTGACCCTTTTCCCCTTGTCTCCCACGCACAGCCCTGCGTGCTGCACGCCCACAACCTGCAGCATCCAAGTGGCACCGCCTCATTAAAACAGATTCAGAAATGGCAAACCCCGAGCAAAATCCTTGCTGTGACACTGGAGATGCAGCTGGATGGTTGCAGCCTTGCTCTGGGCACTGCTGCCCACCAGCTTTGGCCACCGCTGTGCAGATAAACAAAGGCTGCAGAAAAGGCTTGAGATTGGCCGCAGAGAACCTGGAATATAAAACCCTCAGGTTTCCCCCCTCCTCCTGCTGCTGTTGATGATAGCCTTTTACTGGAATAACTCACTGATGCTGACAGATAAGCTTTTAGGCTAGTGAAATCTCAGTGACACTTTAAGTGCCCTAAATGACAAAACAAGGACGTGCAAAATTATCCTGCCCATCCTTGATAAAACACACTTGTCAGGCACTCGTAGATGCACAGCCCTGGCCAGGATGAACCACCCCTGCCCTGTGTGACCGCAGCATGGCCACGTCTGGACCCTGCCCTTGTCCCCAAGCCTCAAGACCATGAGGAGGACACCTAGTCCCAGAGATGGGCAGGGAGCTGGCATGGAGAGAACACAAACTCCTCGCAGGCTACAGTTCTGCAGGTCCCGATGGGAAAGCCTCCATTAACTGGTCATCAGATCAAATTAAACTCCCACGACATGGACTCTGCTGATGAGCGGTACCAGTTGTCACCAATTAAAATGAGAAAGAATCACAAGTGCCCTGATGTTTTGTCCTTGCAGAGGAAGAGAATGCGAGAACAGAAGAAAGTGAGAAGTACAAAAAACGAGCAAGCAGTGAGCCCCCATGTCTGCTGGGCAAACAGAGCGCTGCCCCCAGGTTATCCATTGCCCAGGGACCAGTGCAGCCCTGGGGGGCTGCAGCCCCACAACCCATCCACTAACACAGCCACAGCCCCACAACCCATCCACTAACACAGCCACAGCCCCACAACCCATCCACTAACACAGCCACAGCCAAGGAAAACGCAGCCTGATGTCACCAAGGCTCTCCATGCAGAGAGCAGGAGATGGAGGCTCTCTCTGGCATCAGGGACCCATTGCTTATGCCAGGCAGAGCTGCCTCTCTGCTCTGTTTCCCGAGTGATGGATGAGAACAAAATGGCTATAAATTGCCGGGTACCGAAGCAATGTTTTATCTGTTGTGCTGAAGGAGCCACGAGCAGTGGGCTCTGAGCTGCGTGCAGGGCACTGACTGTCAGTCATGTGTCAAGTGGCATCGCGAGGGAGAGGTGATGGAGATCAGCACCGAGTGCCAGGGGAGACAGATGGGCGCCCGCCTGGGCACGATAAAAACACGGACAACTCCCAGTGCCCTGCTGTATCCATCCCCAAACGCTTTGGTTGCTGTTAGTTATGCAGAGATTGCAGCTGGATACCCTCAGCTGTTTGAGGAGATCACTGGGCTCCATCCATCCATCCCAGCAGTGGATGGAAAGGAATCAATGGGTGTCAGCAGCAAGATAGACTGTTGTTTACCATGGAAATCCCTTTTTCCAGCGAACTACCTTTCACCATTCCCTGCCGGCTCCATCTCTCCCAGCCTTTCCCCATCGCCCCGGGCACGGAGCTCCTCTGCTTACCCCAATACAACTCGATTTCGGCCCCGGGGCTCTGCGCTAACACCGAGCACGGCCGATGTCCTGCGGGAAATAAATTAAGCGATGCAAATGCAGAACCGCTTCCCGCAGGGGGCAGCTCCTCTGGGGGAATCCCGGGACCGGCGGGCAGCGCTGCGGGCTCCGCAGCACCGCAATGAACCCCGCAAAAACTTCGGGAGAGGCTGAGACACGCCCGAGCTGAAGGCCTTCTCCTCCCTTCCCCTCCCCCCCCCCCCTTCGTTTCCCTACTTGAGAACAAAGCTGTTTAAAGATGTTTTGAATTCCTCCTCAAATACACTTGCAATGCCATGGAGACCGATGCTTTTGAATGCTGGTCCCCAAACCTTCCCTGCACTCCAAAGGAAAAAAGCAAAAGGTATTCTGCTCGTTTTGCAGAGTGCTTATTTGGCATTTTATCACAGGAGTCAGTGTTTTACTTGCTTGATAAATCTATGGAGTGGGTGGGGGTTTCCCCCAATCAAAAATTCTACTATGAGAAAAAACATTCACATCTGGAGATTTTTTCCCCCTAAAGATATCAGAGAGAAGAGCCTGAGCTGAGGCCACAAACCCCGGTCAGCCCAGGTGCTCTGAGTTGTGCTCCTGGAGCTCCCATTCCCATCACTGTCTCCATAGCAAGGCTGTCCCTACAGCACAGCTCACACTAAATCCCACAGAACACCTGTAACAGCACACGCATTCAGCTGAAGCACTGTTCCATATGTATACAGCCCATTCTTTTACTGTAAAGCCAGCGGTTGCACAATGAACAGACTGACAGCTACAGGAGAGCAAACAACAACAGAGATTGTCTACGTGCATCAGGCTGCAAGAAGGACATCCACTCCCAGTCTGCTTTAATCTGGTGTAATGCCTTCCTGCTCTGCAAACAACACCTCTTCTCTGCAGAGCAGCCTTGTGAAATAAAGGCAGAGTGGGAGAAGCAGCCCTGCAGCCTCCTCCTTCCTGACCACTGCTCTCCTCCCACACTGTGCTCTTTTGCAGTGAACTCGAATCAATGCCGGAGTTTCTCCCCCATCCTGCTCTCCAGGGGATGAAATCACACAACTCCAGTGCCCAGCAGAATTCTTCCCATAGAACAGACTCTAAAGTCTTTTCCATGGTCCCTGGTCCCAGTGGTGCTGGGCACAATGCAGGAGCAGTGCCTGCCCTCAGCTCCGGGCACAGCGGGGAGGAGAGAGCTCACCAAACTTTGCAGAAGGGAAATGAAGCGCAGAGATTAAGTGACCTGCTGAGGGTCACATAGGGAATTGGTGGCAGAGCTCAGAACGGAGCCAGGATCTCCAGGGTCTGACCGCATGATACTTCTTTCTCTTTCCCTTTAGATAGCTGAGTTAAAAATAAAACCACGATTCCTTTCTGCTTAGCAGAAATGTGACTTCCCAGCAGAGGAGTAGATTCTGTTAACTGCTGGACTGCAGCATCACCGCAACACTGCCCGCTTCTCTGCAGCACTCCCATGCTGCGTGTTCTAAGGGATGCATGTGTGTGAGTGGATGTACGTAACTACAAGCACAAATATTAATTAGGTTACTTGCCATTTTCCTCCCCGTAATTAGTACAGAACCTCTTCACAGACCCCTTTGAAGTGAACCTCTGTTGGTTAAGAGAAACTTTCCATTTCCAGGCAGCGCCCTGCAGCAGCTGCTCGCATTGTTCGCTTCGGTTGGAATAAAACTCCATCTGATAACGAAGGGGAAAAAGGCTTCCATGTCTGTGTGCTGTCACACAGGCAGTGTTTGGGATACAGGGAGTGGGCTGCCGGCCTCCGTACAGCACAGAGATGGGAAGAATCAGATCGTGATGGCTTTGATTGCTCGGTTTGATCCATCCTGCTCCAGCCGGACAAGGGCTCCCTTTGGGGATGACTCGTGGTGAGATGCAACTTCACGCTGACATTGTTTGTTAAAGAAACAATAGGTTTTGATTGCTGTGGGCCCAATTAAATACTCTTCGATGTGCAAGGGTGGGTAGGTGTTGCGTGTACCACTGTCTCCTGTGGGATAAAGCATTCCATGCAGAAAAAACAAAAAACCCTTCTGGGGGCTTTGTGTTTAGTGTACCTCCCCCATTAGCTGCAGCTGTGTCAGATCTCATTGCAAACAGGCGTGCACGCCTGGACACGAGCTTGTTTGTGGGGCAGATGCCAACCCCTTTTTTGGATGGGATGTGTCTGAATTGATATCTGCAACAAACCTTCAAATAAACCCAGAGGACTGGCGAACAGCTGGTGGAAGGCTCCTGTGCTTTGCCTGCTGCTTATTCAGACAATTTGTATCAGCTCATTGTCCCCCAGAGTTTTCCAACCTGTTGTGTCCTTCTGTTTTCTCTTGTTTGCTAACTAAGATCTTTGGGGCAGGAGCTGTCTTTTTTTTTTTTTTTTTTTTTTTTGGCCAGGTCTGCACAGCTGGGAGCCTGCAGCACAGCCACGCACTCAGACAAGGGAAGGCTGAAGGACAAAGATACAGCTTGGCACTGACCATCCTGCATTCCCACACAGGATGAGCTGACCGTGACAGCACGGGGCAAGAACACAAAGATACGAGTGTGCTTGGAGGGGAAACACAAGCAGGACCCCCTTCTACCCCAACCTTTGCTCGGTTGGCAGCTCCATCAACACCACTCTGCCTGCACCGCGCTGCTCAGGTGCATAGAACCCATCGACAGGTCTGCATGAAAAATACATGAGCAGTGCACTGACAGGCCGTACGATCTCAGCCACAATCAGGGCTCCGAACCGCCCTGCCTTCCCCCTGCTCGAGCTCCCAGACCCCGAGCGCTGCTCCCTCCCCACCTCTCCGAGCCGCTGCTGTTGCTGCAGTCGGTCTTGAGGTGTCTCCCGACGACAAAGAGCTGCGAGCAGGGAACGTGTGGGGGGGCAGGGCGGTGAGGGGAAGCAGCTCCGAGGCTTTGCAGCAGCCATAGCGCTGGAGCACGGCGCAGAGCCCTCGGCTTGCTTTCGGACTGCTATTTTAAGAACGCAACGCTGCTGCGGTCAGAGGGAGGTGTTCAAGGTGCGGGTAGAGCCCTTCCGCCTTGTTTCCCAACGAGGGGAGAACCTCCTGCCGAAGGGAGCGTGGTTTTGTCCCTCGTTTGCGGCCGTGGCACGTGGCGTTGGGGATGGCATCCCACCCGACCTGCGCTGGGTGCCTGCCGTTCTGCCTGCTGCCTCCTCTCCCACCCAATGCAGCAGCACACAGCTGCTGGGCTGCCCTCTGCAGCCCGTAAGCTCTCCGTGCCCCGTCCGCAGCAAGGGGACCGCTCTGCAAACACAGGAGCATCTCCAGGACCTGCTGCCAGCTCCTCCTGCTCTGTAGGGATGGGACAGACGGGGCTCGGGGAGACGGAGAGCCGCACTGGAGCCATTTGTTATGGGACCGCGCATCCCAGCATGCAGGCATCCATCTCCCACGCTTTCTAAAATAAATACATCACCTCCAGCTTCTTGTCTCTGTCCTCCTGCACTGTACCTAAGCAGTGCCTGGTGCCCTTCTCCTCCCCTGCAGGGAGCTGGCTGAGAAATTCACACGTACCTCTTCTTGATAAGAGGGGATTCCCTCCATTTGCACACTCACAGCTATCAGGAATGTAAAAACCCACATACGATGCCCAGCCAGCATGGGCAGGAGATACCTGCTGACAAGCCAAGCCTACAGCTCTGCAGTGATGTCCCCTAAAGAAAAGTGCTTCAGATATAATCCTATTTGTAACTCAACGCTCACACCCACAAGAATCCACCTCGTCAAATATCACAGCCGGCTTTTAAAAGGTCTGTGCAATTTTCTAATCATCAATAATAGGAGTAGATAAACGGGGGGCTAATCAAATCACCCGCTTTGGAACAAAAGGTTATCAGGGATAAAAAAAAAAAAAAAGAGAGAGAGAGAGAGAGAGAGATGAGCGGAAATGTATTCCTTTCATGTACAGCTTCACAGAATGAGGCGGGCGTGCTCGGTGTGTGTTTGATGGGCTTGGAGCAGGGATGCTGCTCTGCTGTGCCTGACTGCACCAAGAGCCCCAAATGCTTTGCAGGGCACTGTTACTAACGAGGGAGTGTGGCCAGCTGGGGGGAAGGCTGATGCCTGCATCTGCTTCCCAGGAGCACAGCTCTCCTCATCCCTATGGGTGAAAGCTCAGCCAACACCACCACCACATCCCATAGGATCCTGCTCTGCGCCCGCTGTAGGCTTTCCAGTGAGCTCCAATGAGGTCTTTCTAGAAAGATCTGCTCTCTCTAATGAATCAGCTTGAATTTCAGAAAGCACAACATGCTTTGGGACTATTATTTCCCTTTCCCAGGGGAACAAAGTCCCTTGGCCTGGGGTCTTCGCCGTGTCCTCTTCTGTTTGTTCTAATTGCCCTGAGATGCTCTACCTGGAGTGAGCCTTAGTACATAATTATATACCATTAGCAATGAGAAAAACATGACAACTGGTTTGGATAATTACACAGAGCACAATTTCTGCCAGTCTCCTAGATACCACAGACACATAAGTATTGGTCTAATTTTTTTTACAAGAGAATATTTTGGAAGAATTACTTAAAGCCAGAAATAAAAGCTGCAGACACACAACCCTGTTTTCACAGCGCTCAAACGAAAGCCAAAGGGAAAATTCACTACAAATCCCAACCAACTGCTAGGATTTCTGTTCTTCCTAACTAAAAGCAGAGTTAACCTTGCAATAGCAAAGGCAGCCTTCAGAAAATGCCTTTTGCTCTCTGCCTGTCCCCTGGGCAGCATGGCACTGCGCTATGAGGGGTGGTTCCCTCGAGAGGCAGAGCCCCAAGGGCTGCAATGGAAGGCAGAGGGAGGATGGGTTTGAAGAGAAATCTGCCTTTCGGTCAGAAAATGCTCACTGTTCAGCAAAATCTTGTAGAGTTTTGCAATGCCATGGAAAACAATTTCAAGTTTATGTCCAATTCGAGCAAAATGCGTTGCTCAACTCATAAAGACAGGATAAAAATTAGAAGCGTATGCTGTTCCCAGATTTTTTGATAATGTAATTAGCTTCCCTCACATAAATTACCCTTGGCTCAGGGCATTTCTGCAACATGGCTGTGGCCAGACTGAGCCCCTTACAACCTCCCAAACAGACAATTATCTCCTCTTGCTTTCCCCACCACCTAGCACCAGATGCTCCAGAACAAGCACTGGGATCTTCAGGACACAAGAGAGCATTTTGACCATTCATTCTGCATAAGACACAGGCCCCAAACCCAGTCACGTCTGCACTGAGCCCTGAGGCTTCTGCCTGAGTTATGGCAGATCTCTCAAACTGAGATCTAGTGCTGATTTACAGACTTCAGGAAGCTGCACTGCCATCCCTGGGTAAACTGCTCTCATGTTTTATGACCTCGCTGCTAAGAGTTTGCACTGTGTTTCTAGCCTGGATTCGTCTAGGCTCTGTTCCTAACCTTTACATATAATTTTGCCTTTTCCTATTCCGTTAAAGAGCCATCTACTGTCAGAAGTCTCCTTCTCCTTTTGATAGCTGTAGAAAACGCAGGAGATCCCTTTGTGAATCATTACAGCACACCTTGCCCCTTGCTTTGCTTTGCTTCTTTTCCAAGTCGTTTTTCAGCACAGAAAGGCTCTGACGAGCGCAGACTTTTCCAGAGCTATTTATCACTTCTTCCTGGAAACTATCACCACCACTCTGCCATGCAAAAGTTGCAGAGGGCAAGTGAAGATCCTTCTCCTAAAGTTCCATGCTACAAAATGCATTCGAGGCCGCTAGAAGGACGTTGCCTGCTCACCACAGGCTGCTTTCATAGAACAGCTCAGGTTGGAGGGGACCCTAAGCCCACCCACTGCCACCTCCCACCACGGGCTGCCCAGGGCCCAATCCCACCCGGCCTCAAGCACCTACATGGGTGGGGATGCTGCTTTGATATGGGATTGTGGCACAGGAGCAGGGTCTGCATGCTGCCATCCACCCCCGTGTACACCCACTGCTTTTCCTTTCCCCCGCCCTGCCAACACATCTTCCAACTTCTCTCCTTCGCAGTATTTTTCAGACTGAAGGATGACACTGTCAACCAGTCCCCGGTGAATAAAAAAAGCAAACAAGGTGTCGAGAGCCCCAAGGACAAGGCTGGCTGCTGCCAAGGTCACCTGCATGAAGATATTCATCTTCATTCCTCACCATCACCATGCAGCCCCAGTGAGCTGCCTTGGAGAACTGAGCCATTTCCGGGCTGCGCATTTTTAAAGGATGAGGGAGCACAGAATGGTTCAATAGAAGATTGCTTCGTAAGACAATGGCTGAGCTGATAATGCCAGCTCAAGTCATACCACTGGGGACCTCTTACAATTTTAAGATCCAATCAACTTTAAAATATTACTGCCTCAGACAGGCTGCGAGTCTTGGAATAGAAAACAAGTGATCCTGTTTTATTTACAGGAAAAAAAGCGTGTTCTTCCTTTCCTTACCCATGTATTGAAATATTAATGGCGTTTGTGTGTTGCTGTGTCAACACCACATTACCAGAGCTCCGTCTACACAACCTCTGCTAACAACACTTAATGCCTTGCTCTGAACTGCACGCGAGGAGGGCAACAAGAGCAAGGACAAGCGGGCTCCAGGGGAAGCTGCAACCAAACCCATCTGCACCCTGTTCCCTCTGTTCTCCCAAGAGCCTTTTTCACTGCCTGAATTACCATTTGATCACAGAGGAGCAAAGCCCTGCTTGCAGAAGTTTGGCTTAGGGATAACCACGCAGTAGAAACCCCGGTTTTGTATCTCTACTGCGTTGTGATAAAATTGCCCATATGCTGCCTATCTGTTGCAGTGGTGTTCTACAGCACAGGAAGCTCTTTGCGACGTGTCTGCGCGCTGCATCCCTCTGTTACTATCTGGAAAGTGCTTATATGACACATCATTATTCTGCCTTACCCAGTTGCCACAGTGGTGATGACTGCATTATATATTTTATCATAAAAACAATAGCAACTACTACAAAAGGTTCTTAATAAAACCACGCTCCTCTCGCTGGTGCAGAGCACGAGTTAAGCACTACTTGCAACATCAAGCAATTTGTGGCTCGTGCACACACCGTCATGCAAACGTCCCCAAAGTGCCCCATGAAAAAGTCAATAACATCAATAAAGTCAACAGCCAATAACAAGCAGCCTGGCTCAGCTGTGAGGTGTGTTCGAAGGGAAACATCTCAGCTGCCTTCAAGCAGGCTTAGGGAGAGTAGCAGCCCCACAGTGGGATGAGGAGGTTGTGCATCCTACCATGAGAAGCATGCTATAGGGGAGGTGACCAAGTAGCACATGGAAAGGAGCATTGCCCCATCCCCAGAGCTGCGTTTTGCTGCCTGGCACCTGCAGTAGCTCTTGCCTTTGACATAAGGCACTGCGGAGGACACGGAGGGTCACTCACCCCAACCCATGGTGGTTAATACCAGGCTGAGTTCATCCCATGCTCCCCACCTTTCAGCACCCAGTCACGCCCTGCTGTGCTCCTGCCTTCCTTATGTATCACTCATCCATCCCCGTGAATCAAATTCGTCCTCCTTTATGAAGAATTAACTTGTTTGAGCTGATTTATGAAGACTGGCAGGCACCTGTACTGAAGCAACGCTCTAATACGTTCATCATGAAGTCCTGTAGTTATTCCTAAAAGAGCTCATGTTAATGCGCCACATTAAAATTCATACTTTATTTCGACATAACTAAATGTCTCCCTGCAATCTTTAAAATCTGCCCTTCAGAACCTCGATTTTTTTCTTTTCTTCTCTTTTTTTTTTCTCTTTGGTTGGAGATTGAAGCTACGAAGGTGACAGCTCCACGTAAACAAGCGATGGCATTGGCAGGCGCTCGCAGGTCGTGCGTGTGCCATGTGTTATACACTTGGGTTTGACTGACAGCCAGGACTTGTCTTGTCAAATTACATCTTCAGTCAAATGTGACTAACTTTTGCGAACGCAGATAACAAAATGATTGTGCTTATAAAAAATAAAATAAAATAAAATAAAAAAATATATATATATATAACCTCCTCTAATTCAACTTTTGCTAAGGGGAGCCAGATTTCACCAAAAAGAAAGAAGAAAAAGAAGTGTTAGTTTTACGTCCTTCTGAAAGACTTCTCAATTTGCTCTTGGTGAATTGAATCCAAGTCCACGAGTGAGCTGAAGGAGCAGCTTCAAGGGAGCCTTTCATGTGCACCAGCTCGGGGAGGAAGTAATCGCCATGAAAGCAGAGCTATAGGGGGTAAAGTCTTGAATAGTTTGGTGGGAATATTTTTCTCCTCTCTCAATTCAGGCATATTTCATTCCTTTAAGTCCCCGGTAGCAGCGAATCCACTGGAACCCATTTAATTTGGCACCAATTCTGTGCAAAACTTATTTGGCCTGAGTTCACTCAAATTAGCCTGGTAGAAAAGCCCAGCACCGCATCTCCTCGCTCCCCTGCTCGCTTCTGTGTTTTCTCCACGCGTTTCCCTTTGAATACCAAATGCACACCTGACTGCCAGCCAGATTGTGCTTTTGGTCTGGTGAGGCTGCGGGAGGTGTCTGAAGCCCTGCCCAGGAGAAGAAAGCTTCTCGTGAGCCCCGAGCAGAGCCAGCTGGGTCCCCACACCCCTGGGGGAACGTTCCTTCTCACTGTCCTCTCTCTGTTTCCCTCACTTTTCAAGGCCATACTGAAAATCTATCAATGCACGTACCAGGACGGCAACACAATTGCTTTTCTGGCATGGCATCAGCTCCTGCACTGTGCTTTCTCCATTCTCCTGCACAGCCCCGCATCTGACTTCCAGCACGCGCTGTGGGTCATAATTGACCACTTAAAGCCTTAGGTACAGTATTAATTTACGAGGGCTGTAATCAGTTGTGTTCCTCGCTCTCAGATGTGGAGAAAGAAAAAACAAGAAAAGGAGTGGGAAAGTTAATCAGATTTTTTTTTTTACCTACCACTGTGTCCCTGCAGCAGAAAAATCCCATCCTTCTCCTGCTATTTGTTAGGAGCGGGCTGCTTCATGAGAAGCACTTGAGACACAACGGCAGACAGTCCCAGCTCCAAGCACAGCCATCCCAGCTGGGGAGATGGACAGGCTTTGCTGCACGCCACAACTGAGCATCATTTCTTTTAGCTGTGCTCAAGGGGTGTGATGCTCCTGGGGCTGAGACATAAGGGCAGGGCTGAGCAGAGGCCTCCCCTTCTGGTGGCCACTGGTCACCACGAGTGCAAGCGGATGTCTTCATCATGCTCCTGTGCCTGGATTAGCTCCAAAGCAGACTGAAGTCCATGGAAATCTTTCCATTAAGTCCGCCGGGCTTTGAGCCAAACTGCACTGCATTAAACGCCTGGGACACGAGACAGAAAGATGGACAGAAAAACAGAACAGAGTGCCTATGGGAATCCCATACAAATGCACAAGCAGTTCCTCCTGGCATCCAGGAGGACATTGCCATGGCTGCTGGCAGGGGTCTCTGTGCCGGAGGAAGTACCAGAGACATTCCCAAGGCGCGCAGTCAGCCCACGCTCCATCCCGGCACTGGGAGAAGCGCCCAGCTCTGCAGGGTCGGGTCAGGGCATGATGGATGGGATGGGATGGGATGGAGGCCCCAGTGCCAGCCCCACTGCACTGGCAGCACCCACGGCAGCGGGAGAAGGGAACGCAGCCGGCACTGGCAATGCTGGCTGCCGCGGGATGTCAGCGCCGCGCAGTGCTTGTCCTCACGTTTGTTTATTTTCACAGGAAAGAACAGAAAATGACAGCTAATAAACTGCCTGCCAGCGACCTCCTTCTCCCCTGTCCTTTGAAGCTAAACTAACTGTTGGCTTTGAACCCCCCTCTATTTATTAAGTGGAGCAAAGCTTATGTACTTCTTGGGTGCCATAAATTATAGCGTATGAGAGAAGGGGAAAAAAAGAAAGATAATGTGACGTGCCCTCCCAACTAACTTTGCTAATTAAAGCACCTCTGAACTGTTCCCAACTATTCCTACGTTATGACAACGTGAATGGCACATTCCAGTGAAACTATTAAATTTATATCGTGCAGATAAAATTCAAATGAGACAATTATTACTTCGTAATAGTGGTTGAGCCACTGTGTTGCGCCAAGCCTGAACAATGCTTTGTTCACAGCCCAGGGATGGACTTCTCAAACAACACATAACCTCCACCACCAACTTGTGTGAAAGCCCTGATGAAAGGCACTCCGACTATTTTTTCCAGTTCTTGAGATTTTTTTAATTGCTTCAGGCAAATATCTGAAAGGATCTGCTTTTTAGACCTGTTGTTAGAGGCAGTTCTCTTCATTCTGAGTTTGGCAACAAGCCTGTCCCTTTAAGATTCAAAGACTTGAACCTCTGCAATGCATTTCCATTGTATCTACTCAAGACGCCCTTGCTTTTAAACCTGTTTCCAATATCACAGAAGGAAAATTTATTTCCTTTGTCATATTTCTTTTTTAAAGACCGAAGACAACATTTTCCAGTAGGCAGAGGAGTTGTCCCTGGGTAGAATTCTGCTCTTTATCCCACTTCTGAGGAAGGAATTGATAACGTGCTCATCCATCAAGGATTTGAGAGCGACTCCACCTTCCTCTAGAGCAGAATAAAAATGTCACTGGCTGGCACTTAGCAAGTATCCTCCATTTACTTTCTATTACCCTTATGACAAAGAGAGTGATCCTTTAAGACATCCTAAAGGAAGAGGAATCCCTCTGAGCCTAGGTCATTTCTCCTTCTGCCACGCTCATGCCACGATACCTACAACGCAGATCAAATACATCTCCACTGGATTTTTCCACTAGGTTACAGCGAGTGGTAGCAAATCTTCAGACTGTGACATTACAGCACGTAAAATGGGAATTGATTGTCATGGCAAGAATAATATTCATTGTGCAGGTTCGCGTGCTCTTGCAATTAAGTTATGAAACACAATGGGCGTCGTGAGGATTAGGTGGACTTTGCAAGAGCCGCTCTTTCTTTTTGCTGAGCATTTTTTATTGTCTTTCGCTAAAATAACCTTTTGGAAACTGGAAGCAACCTCCTCCCCCTCAGCCCTCCAGTCACTGCTGTCCTCTGCTGAACATTGATTTTCCCACTACTCCTCATTTTTCCTGCAACTTGAAATGAACCCGGCTTTATATTTCTGCAGACATGGTAAGAAAAGAGATAGTAAAGTCAGAGAGTTCTATGAGTCTGTGAGGTCAGGCAGGTCCGGCTTTCAGGAGTCCTTAAAAGAAGCTTAAAGACTGAGCATCCTTGGCAGTTTAAATTCAAGACACTAAAAGCTGAAAAGGAAAAAAAAAATAAAAATGGGCTTCATGTTTTTCTTATAAATACTCAGAGCAGAATAAGGAAGTCCCTTTTTCACTGCTTTCCTGTGGTCTCTGGGTGGGGTGTTTGGGAAGGCTCTCTCTCAGGTTCACAGGAAGAACGAGATTTTGTGCCACACGCGCTGACAAAAACTCATCACAAAACCTGCAATTAGTGATGGTATTATTTCTGTAGAATGGATCTCACGTTCAAAACGTGAAGGGCAATTGTATGCCATATCAGTGCAAAGGCTAAAAACAGGAGAGCGCGCAGGCAGCTGCACACCTCTGGGGCTGCAAGGAGGCTCTACCTCCTTCTCCATCTTCCAGCAGTCATTGAGGGAAACCGAGATCACGGAGCCCTTTGATCCTCACTCCTCCTCTGCTCTGGGGTAATTGCTATGCTCATCACAGAGAGAGGCATGCCAGGAAGGATAACACAAACCTCACAAAGGAACTGCACCAGCCTGGTGGTTAGCATCAAAGAGGTGTAATCACAGGTTTCATCGGTTACCTGCAAGCGACACCCACCAGTGCCGCAGTAATTCTTATGGGATGTGCATTCGAGGCTCAAATCACGGAGCTGGGGCCCTCTAACTGCCATAAATCAGAGCCAGGGTCCTATGGATGGATACACCCCAATGGGGCGGTGATTCACAGCGCACTGGGCAGCTCCATGCTTTGTAGCATTTCATCAAGGAGAGGTCATCCCGCACGGAACACCGTACATGAGCAGGGCGTGGGCCATCCACGCTGCCCCTTGAGATGACCTACTCTCCTAAAAAACAGACAAGCACCACACAGCATATTGATGCGATCCTGGGGGACGCAGTCCCAGACTGCATCGCTCCCCTCTAAACGGTGCTTTCAGATCATCCCCCCGAGATAAATGGTGCCATACAGATTAATTCCTATCTAAGCACAGCACTGCACATTCATCTTATCCCCTGAGATACATCATCTGCAAAGTGGAAAGTCCCAAGTAAGCCAGCCACAGCATTTTCACACTATCCCCCTAGGATGTACAGACCCATAAAGGGACTTTCCTTGTTCCTTTCTTACAGAAATGCCCTGCAGACGCCAGCTGAAACAGTCCAGGAGATTAACACTCAGGCTGCTCTAACACCGTGGGCTGCTGTCCCTGCGTGCTTAGGAAGATTTGTGAGCAAAGAGAAGAGAAGAATAACCACAAAACAACAACAAGATACCCTCTGCAACAAAACTGAGCCCACTAGAAAGCAGAGATAAGACAGGCTGTCTGCAGCAGCTGTGCTTTAACTCTGGGCACGCAGGTCGGCTGCATCCTGGACTTCAACCCATCAGGGCTGCAAATGCTTTGGTTCACCTTGTGCAGTGAGTGCTGTTGTTCCCATGCCAAGGGTTGGCGTTGCAAAGCCTGTAGTTAAGTGGCATTGGAGACAACAGAACCGGCCCCCAGCAGATCATCTCCTTGAAGATGTTCCAAGCGCGCCCTATGAGAGATTTATTTGAGCCTCTTTGGTTGTGGGTGGGGAGGGGGTGCTGAGAACAGGAGGGCTGGTTCCATGGGGCTGCTTTACTGCCTGGGTTTGTCAGCTGGCCGAGTTAATCCATTATTTGTGGATTATATCTTACTGACAGGTGGTCGCCATTTGCAACTGTATGACTAATTAGCTGCGAGACCCCTAGAGCTTTTTATCTGGCTGCTTTTTTAAATCATTATTCCATCTAAACGAACAGCAAACAAACAACTTGCCTTAAATAAGACAGGATGAGAGCTTTCGCTCAAAACACAAATGAAAGACCAAGCTGGAGAAGACTTTACAAGGCTGAGATCCCTGGATAACTCTGCGTACATTCCAATGCACGCACATATTTATATAGGTGTTTATATTTATAGTGGCCTCTCTGCCTCAGATCCCAGGTGATGCCCGAAGCAAGGACTCTGAAATTTGATAAGCGATGCTATAAAGCAGAAATTCCAAAGAAAAGAAAAGAAAAAAGCCTGTTCTCGTGCAACTTTGCCTCCAGCCCTGGATCTTGCAAAGACTGAATTCATGATAAGTTATGTTACGGAAAAACGTCTCACCAGCTTCTCTATTTATAGGTAAAGATTATTTGTAGAGGAATCAGACGGCACTCTGCGTGTTTATATTTTTGCTTGTCGTGATTGTGCCACGAGGCCTCTGATGCTGAGCAGCCCCTGTCAGCCCCCATCCTAGGAGCACCATGCAGGTGCTGCTTAGGGCACTGGCAGCCAGCAGTTATTGCAGTAGGTACAGCTCACAGCCATGTGCGTCCCAGCTTTGGTTAAAAGCACAGCCAACCAGCTTTTATAGGACTGTCTGCTTCATGCCTTGAATGGTAAAATTTCCCCGAAAACATAAAAGTTTAAAAAAAACAACAACAACAAAAAAAACAACAGCGAATATAGATATATTACTGCAGGATGAGAGCTCACCCTAAAAAATTATATACAACTATAAAGGGATTTAACTCCGGACTTGAATGATTAATTTGATGGCTCAGTTTTTCTTCTCCAACCATCCTTCTCCTTATGGGAGGGGGACAGCTGGAGGAAAACAAACCCTTTCAGTTCAGATCTTCCTGGGTAACGCTCACACAAATGTAATCGTTAGTGAACAGCGTCGGAGATGCAGCACTATAGAACACGACATTTCTGAATATCAAACAGGGAGCGGAGGGGGGCTTCAGAGATCAGACTCTGTTCTGATCTGGCTTGGATCTCTTCGTTTTAAAGTCTTAATTGAAATGCTACTTGAAAGCCTCCTGCTCTCTTCTTAACACAAGGATGGGAGATAAACCTGCATGCTTGTCCAGAATGCCTAAACAAATGGTAATAAAGCGAAAACGTTGTTTTGCTCAAAATTCAAGTTCCTTACAAGAAAACCCATCCCTGTGCCCCACACATTGAGCATCACTGGGAGGGAAGAGACACACCAACTGAGAGCAGAGCTGTTACTGCTTCTCTGACTGGGGTCTTTCCAGTGGAAGGGAGAGAGGAGGTGAAGAAGAGATGGGTGAGCATAGGATGCAGACCCTGCAGTCATAGTAATGGCACAGCACAGCACTCACTGTGTCCCTTTCCCTCCTGCTCCCTCTAGCACTTTTAAAAATAGTTTAAATAAGAGAAACCAAACACAGAGAAAGAGGGTTTCAAGGATCTGCGAGTCTAGCAAAGGTAAACAGAGAGCATATATATTTAATAAGGAGTAATCCCATATCACACCGCTCAGCCTCACAGCAAACAGATGTAGCAATTTGCCAAGCCCCTCTGAATGCCGCCTGCTCTACTCCTCTCTGATCTGCCACTCAGTTCAGTTCAAGAGACCAGAAGAGATTGAAGATAAGTATTGATTTTGGAGAGAATGAAGTTTCCAGGCCTTATTTTCAACGTACACCTGGGACGCACATCATAGCCAGGGCAGCATTGCCCAGGGGAGCCCATAGCAGAACATTGATGGAATGTGGGAGCCTCTGCCCCACCTGCACCCACACTGCTGGGCTGCCCCACTCCCCCCACAGCCTTCATATGTGAGTGGCAGGAGGCAAAAACCAACAAGTAAAACAAAACGAACAAAAAAAAAAATCACCGAGGCCAGGAACTGATGAGGTGGTAATTACATTTTGCGATGTCTGCTGCTTGCTATCATTTGTTTTATTATTTCTATTTAAAAAAAAAAAAAAATTGGAATAAGTGGGATTTTTGCCGTCTGGTGCTTGCTGAGCTGTCTTGAACAATCTGACAGGCTCCTGCCCATCAACAGCTGGCAAAGCAAGGAGACATGCTGAGGCACATAACACCAGTGCACCCCAAACAGGCTTTCTCTTTCCAGACACGAATCATAGAATCATTAAGGTTGGAAAAAACCACTGAAGATCATCTGTCCAACCAACCACCTATACTGCCCACTAACGACATCCCTAACTACCACATCTACACATCTCTTGAACACCGGATGCTGAAGAGGAAACTAGTGATGCTCAAAAAAAAATCACACTGCAGCATCCTTGCCCTTCAGATTGCTTAATGCTCAAACATTGCAGCCTTTACATGCCATAGAGCTGCTCATTTCCCTGCAAGGAAATGGAGAACCTCTGAGAACGTTCCTTTTAAAATGAACAACAACCAAAGATCGTGACCCCCTGCTGCAGCCCCTTGGCTGCCTGTGTGGTGCAGCCCACCAGGAAGCAATGAAATGGAAAAACACTGATGCGCCAACACCCAAAAGCTTTCATCTTGCCCAGCTCTGGTGTGGTAGGACTCACTGCAGAGCTGTGGATGCTGTTGTTAGGGGAGCTGAAAAGTGAGCACAGTATCAAAGCCCACACCCGCTTCCCTTGCTTATTCCTTTATTTTGGGTGCAGCAGACAAAGCGTTTGTTCATTTAGGTACAGCGGCACTTATAAACAAATGAGGTGTTAAAAGGAGCGGGGTAAAATGTGGGGCTTTCATCTGAAGGCTGCAGTGTGGCTTTGATAGGACTCAGAGAAAAGCTCTTTTCTCAGGAGGATAATAATTATTTTTTTGCTTTGAGAAGTCCAGTTGTCTTCACAGGCTTTCATTCCAGCCCTCCCCTACCTCCTCAGATTTCTACTTCAAAAAAAAAAAAAAAGAAAAAAAGAAAAAAAAGAGGGGGTGGAAGGGGGGAAGATCCAAATAGCATCATTTTGTTGATCAAAACCCTGTGCTAAATGATGGCCTAGATGAAGAAATCAGATTTGAGCTTTTCATTATCACTAGATGAAAACAACACCTAACTCAGCCTTCACAGACAGGATGACTGCAGCGGGGCTGTGGTTGTGTGGTACCCTTGTCCTTGGCTGGTGTTCGTGGATATCAGGCTCCTGATGGACCTGGCTTTCAAACCAGCTATGATTTGGGACAGTCCTGTGGCTCCTGTCCCCTCCTTCCCTTTGCATGAGGCTAAAGGGGCTTCCCCATGAGCATAAGGTCTCTGTGATGCCAATTCCCTGCTCCACAAGGTTTTTCCCCAAACACCCGTGTATGGATGCATACATGCCTACAGGCACAGAGCGCTATTCCACATGCCCAGCCCACCTCACCCTTACATTTTCAATCCTACCTATCATAAATCCTTTCATTAAACTTATTACTTAAAAAAAAAAAAACAAAAACCAAAAACCAAACAAACCAAAAAACCCCACAAAAAAAAAAAAAACACAAAAAAACCACGAAAAAATCCCATGCTTTTCTCCATCCAATCTTGATTTGCATTCCACCATTACCCAAGCAGTTATATTTTACACGAGAAGGAGTTGTATGCCCATCTCTGGCCTTCTGCATAGTTAGAGAAAGTCATATTATCTAGCTGTGGGCAGACATTCAGAAGAAAATGGTTTTCTTTCATCTGTCCAAGTAAACCTCTTCTCAACACTTGTACGTCTGATTGCTGCCAATTTCCACAGCAGAAATGTCATGGTTTGGAGGGGAAGGCATTAGTTACTAAAAGATACTCATAACATTTAAAATGAAGTCTTTTTTGTTACTCTTTTCCCTTCCTACCTCAGGCTGTGCATCTTTCAGCTCTACATTACTCGAGAACCAGCCGCATCCTGCCCAGGTGTCACATTCTGCTGCCAACTGTGCTGAGCCATCCACACTTGGGGCTTGGCAACACTTCATCCAATACAAGTCTTACCCCATCCTGTCCCAGACACCAAACCCCAGCATCTCATAATGCTCCAAGGTTGGAGGAAATGGCCCTGGGGGTGCTGCTTGATGGTTGGCTGTCCAGGGAGGTGATGGAGTCACCATCCCTGGAGCTGTTACAGAAACATTTAGATGTGGTACTGAGGGATGTGGTTTGGTGGGAATACCTCCATGTTTGGTGGTAGGAAAACAGTTGGACTGGATGACCTCAGAGATCTATTCCGACCTTGACGATTCTACGATTCTAAGGTTGGAAAGCAAATCTAAGACCACCAAGTCCAACTGCCAACCCATTCCCAGCGCCAGCCCATTCCCAGCATGCCTGCTAAACTGTGTCTCTCAGCGCCACATCTGCATGGTTCCTGATCACCTCCAGTGATGGTGATTCCACCGCTTCCCTGATACAAGCCAGGATGCTGTTGGCCTTCTTGGCCTCCGGAAACACTGCTGGCTCACCTCCAGCCAACTGCTGACTGACACCCCCAGATCCTTTTTCCCTGCCCATCCTGTAAACTTGCATGCAGTTGTTGTGACCCAAGGGCAGAACCTAACATTTGATCTTGTGGAATCACATACAGTTGGCTTCAGCCCACTGCTCCAGCCTTCCTCCGAGCACAGGTCTCATAGTTTTCCCCCCTGGCACCATTGAGAATCTCTGTCTTTCAGGGCACAGTGGGCACTAGGCTGCAGAAAGAACATTTCCAGCTCATCTTTACGTGCCAGCATGTTGCCACATGTATGTTATGAAAAATTACCCACTGTTTGGAGTGCTCGGCAATACAATAAGCTCCACATCAACATTAATGAACCCCTGTCTCTCCTGTGAGAGAAAGCTAATGTAATAACAACGTTATATTCAGCAAACAAATGCTTGAGACAATTTTTTAAGCACCAGACAGTAAACAGGACCTAAAATATCCTCATGAATTACAAGAGTCTAAAATCCTCTACTGAGAAATTAATTTAATAGCAGTAAATACTGGAGCAATTTCCCCCGTGTGAAATGCCACTGCAATGCTCAGTTAAAAGCTTCATTTAAATGGCACGTGGGCACTTGCATAAGGATGTAAATATATTTCATCAGAGAATGGTGTTTCAGATACGTCGCAGAGGAAGAATGTTACTGGGGCAGGGGATGCACCTTGCTCCGTGGAGTGATGCACACAGCAAAGCAAAGTGCAATGGTCACTGAATGAAGGGCAAGGAACTCTGCAAAGCAAGCATTCATCAGCTCCCACTGTCTGAACTGAAGCGGGACAATGATGCTGTGCTTTTAATACTTGGTGGCCAATTTGTGCTGAGATTTCATGCTTCTCTACCAACAGACGTGGCATAAAGCAGAAAACAACAGACAGATAGGTGGAAGCGAGAAGTATTTCAATGTCTAAGGAACAAACCGCATGCTGATGGATGTTCTTAAAGCTCAGCCTCTCTGGCTACAAAATGGACGTTGCTGTTCAGAAACAACTTTCATCTGGCCGCAGAAGAAGGGGAAAGCAGCACGAAGATTGTTAATTTCAATTGATTTTTTGATAAGGTTTCATATCCTGAAGGGGCTTCATATCTGAGAAGTGACATCTGCCGAGATCACCAATCAGTGTCTGAATTCTCCAGAACGTAATTAGATCTGAGAGAGGATAGAGGAGCTGGTGTGGTGGCCTTTAGGGAGGAAATGGTCTTTGAAAAGAATTATGTTAATCAGACTAGCCTTCTCCCCGCATCTGTTCTGCTGTTATTCTGGGTAAAATTAATAGGTCTAAGGAAAGATCTGATCATAATGACAATCTGGTCTTCACAGCAGGAGATTTTATAAAGGAGTTGAACTGTGCCTCATTGAAAACACTTAAAGTAATTAGTTACAGGGCTACTCACTTTCTTTCCTTTTTAATAATAATAATGGTTATTAATGTTTACAAATTACAGCGACTCACTGGAAATGAAAGGACGTCTGGAATGGTTACCCGGGGAAAGCAGGCGCTCGCATCCCCGCTCCCTGGGAGACAGATTTTCTCTCACCCAGCTCAAGTAGCCACTGGAAACAACCTCTCCTTGCAAGGCTACAGGCACGTTGAGCCCGAGCACTTATAGATATAAATCAGTTCGTAATTATAAATCTAATTATTCCGATTGAATAGAATAAAGCGGGAGCTGTTTGCCTGGAGGCTTTGAGCCCTTAAAATACTCTGCCAGAGGAAGGTCTGAGCTTCAAAGGAGCAGCCCCAAAGGTAACCAGAAGCAAAGCACTGCCATCCCACTGCATTCCTCCCACTGCGCCGCGGGACACAGGGGTGCAACTCTGGGGTGTATGATGGCACACCAATGGTGACGGTTATTGGGATGAATCTCTGCCAACTGTGCCTCCCTTAGAAATCCTTCAGGGACCTCAGGGTCTAAGCGTGGAGTCTGGCTCCAGGGAGCTGTTGCGAGGTGCTGGCACTGCTGCCCAGAGAGCTGTGGTGCCCCATCCCTGCAGGCACTCGAGGCCAGGTGGGATGGGGCCCTGGGCAGCCTGAGCTGGTGGGGGGCAGCCCTGCCCATGGCCAGGGGTGGCACTGGGTGGGCTTTGAGCTCCCCTCCAATCTGAGCTGTTCTATGGCTCTACAATGGAGCAGTCACTGTGGAGTATGATGCATCTCAGGGGAAAATGGAGCCTCACAAACATGACACGTAGGAAAGGTGAAGGGAGAACGGTATAATTTATAAATACGTAGAAGAAGCTGAAATCAACCTGAACTTTAGGAAAGAAGAGAAAAGATAATTAAAATATAAATAGACATGTTTGTTTCAAAGATTTATGGCAAGCGCTTGGCTCAGTCTGAAGATTAATCAGGCAGGTATAATTATGTCTTTGCACCAAAAAAGAAAAAGAAAAAAAAAAAAAAATTAAAACTCCTCCCCATCCCGAACATTCATGAAGAAATGGAGAAAGGAGACAGGCAACATTCCTCCAGTCACCAAATCGGGAATGAGGTCCATTTCTGAGCCCTGGCCGCAGTCTGGGCTCCCCATATGCCCGATTCTTGTGTAAAAAGACAATGACACCAGAATGGCCACGGGGGTGAAAACGAAGGAGAACCAGGTATTCCCTGTGGGGACCTTCAGTTTGTTGCACTAGGTGTGTTAATTCAGTTCCAAACCATCAGGCAGTGCACGATGATGGCTGCAGTTCGGGGCTGTACTGCCCTAAAATGGAGAGAGCTTCCCTCAGCCCCAACCCCTCCTCGCTGCCCTCTCCCTGTTCTCCCCTCTGATCCGAGATATTTCTGAGCACCAGGCGGATGCTCCTGCTCACTGGTGCTGTTGGTGTCACAGCACATTTCCTTGCCTTGAGCCCCAAGTCCCCAGCGATGCTGCTGTCGCATCAAGCAGAAAGCACCGAGACCCCGACATGGCAACAGCAGCTGCACCCTGCAGCGGTGACCGCTTCTCTGCTGACAAGGGGGAAAAACTCATCTCGACTTGTTTTCACTGGGGACTTCGTGGAGAAAAAAAAAAAATCAGTAGAGGAGGGCTCGGGAGGGCATTTGAAAGCTGCACTGCGCTTGTGGGGCTGCGACGAACATCTTGCTGCTAAGTAATAAAATCACAGTTTGTCCCAAAAGGAAGAGGGTAAAGCCCAGCAATAAAAGCTTGCACAAACACCAACATCTCGGTTTGCTCGCTGCCTGCTCTTCGCTCCCACAGCTGGCATCTATGAGGGATTCTCCTCTCCAGCACACAGCACTGTAGGATGGAGCAGAAAGTGGGGATGGGATATGGGGACCCCTGGCTCTGCTGGGGTGCAGATATGGGACATGGGCTGCAGGGGGAACGCATCTACAGCACTGCAATCTCAGTGCTGCAAATACAACATATTTTCCCAGCACTTAAATCACCCCAGAAATGGGCAAAGGCTTTCTTTCTGCTTCTTTTTAATTAACCTCTTTCTATTCCCAAGAGGAAAACCCTTTTATCCTTGTATGTTTGACACTGCCCTAATTTCACCGTTTGCTTATAATAGCCTGGATGCATCCCAATAAAGGAAATATTATAGCTGAAGCTGGTGGCACTGCCTAATGTCAAAGCAGCTCATCGCTTCCCATTACAAACCCATTTTCAATCACTTACAACATTGCCAAACTAACTGTCTGGGCTGAAATGTTACACAGGAGGGCTAAGTTCAACTTAAGAAAAGCACTCACATTTGCAGAGTGTTGTATTCTGCAACATTTCTGTTGCACAGGGCTATGGCAATGTATGTTTATAGTACAACGCATATATTTAAAGTCATTTTTTTCCCCTCCTGTGTGTGCTGTCTGAAGCTTGAGACAGCAGCACGGGGAGGTATTCAACCCAAACAAAGATCATTGGAGCTCAGGAGCACAGTGTGTCTCTCACTATTTGTTTATTTACTGTTGTAAAGCCTCCAAATGCTGCTGCACCATAAACAATGCCTGCTGGGAAGTGCCTTGCCACATCCAACCCACACGAAACTGTGGCAGCTCTCACCACGCTCGTTAGCTCATTATGAGCCCACCCTTCACCCTCAGGTAGTGTTTTACAGGCAGAGCCAGGAAGCAGGGACTGCTCTCAACCCCTGTCCTGGCCAGGAATCCCAATGCCTCACCCTCCTCCTTTGCCACATGTCACTAAAGCCATACCAAGGTGCTTTGGTCTAGTCCCACGAGGGGCAGCAGGCGATGCTGCACAAGGTAGTATTTCCCACACGCCCCAACCAAGCAAAAGCCCCAGCGGTGGTGTTGCATCTTATGGAATGTTCAAGTGCAGCATAGCAGCTGAGAGATCTCACTTGGGTCATGCGTGCCATCTTACAAAGTAATAAATAATCAATAGTCCCTGGAGGCATTCAAGGCCAGGCTGGATGGGGCCCTGGGCAACCTGGTCTGGTGGTTGGCGACCCTGCACATAGCAGGGGGTTGGAACGAGATGATCCTTGGGTCCCTTCCAACCCAAGCCATTCTATGAATGGAAGCAGAGCACCTTTGCCATTAATTAAAAAAAATAATAAATACAATACCCTGAACATTACTTCTCACCCTCCCACGTATGGAGCAGCTGTCAGCAGCCGTCCTCAGCTCTCCTCCCCGCACACCCCCGTGCCAATGTGGCCCTCCAGCCTGGCAGGGAGGGCTGCAGCCTCTGCATTGCGTCTCCTCCTTCAGCCAGAAGAGCCTCTGTGGTATTTTGGACTCACATTAGAGCAATTTGGTAAGAAGGATGTTAACGGTGGGGGCAGGTGAGGTCAGGTCAGCAGAGCGGCTAGTGCGTTGCCATGGCGTTTGTTGGATTAGACACCAAAGAGGGAGCAGCAGTTAAATGAGCTGACTCCCAATAAGCCCGTACAGGGTCAGCATCCCTTCATCCCCTGCCCTAAGGCAGCTGTCACCCCGCAGTGGAACCCAGCTGGCATAGGGCTGGCTGCTCCCTTTGCTTTCTGCCCATAAAGAATGAGTTCATCGCCTTCATCCCATTGCCTCTTTCCACTGAATTCCCCTTACGCTGTCACTCAAAGCCCCAGTACCACCTCCCAGCCCCCTGTTCCCTATAAGGCAGCCTGCACACCAATCCATATCTCTGTCTTCTCACTTAGGGATGCATCTTGGGGCCAGTCATCACATCTAACCATTTGGGAATCCATTGTTCATCCTTCCTGCTCCCTTTTCTCATGTCTCTGCAAATCCCCCAAGGACATTTCAAGGCATAATTATAGTGCTAAATATTATGGCCAGAGGTTGTCTGACCACCTCATAATCCTGTGGGTGCTGCTCAGTGAAGCTTCCCATAACCCCATTATATCTCCAGGCTCTCGGGATGGCTGGGGCAGAGGGGGAGGTGGTGGGATAACGGTGTAGCACCACAACCTCACATCCCTCCCCAGGAAAGGATGGAGTGGCCCAGCCGGCAAAAGAGATTGATTTGTGGGGAACTTTGTGTGCATGTGTCAAACCATGTGTGACGAGCACCAAGATTTGTTTGACATCTCTTTCCCAGCAAGGTCAAGTTATGCTTTGCAGCTGCTGACTCAGGCAGCTGGGTGCTGCCTGCCCACAGGAGGATGCACCGTGGGGACAAAGCCTTGCTCCGTGCAAGTTCCAGCCCAGCACACTTCTATTTGCCAATATAGGCATTTCCCCCCCACCTCTTTCCTCATCATTTACTCATGCAGCAGCATTTGCTCAGAGTTGGGATAGTTTTCCGCATGAAGCCCTCCAGAATAAGACATCAGAGAGCTGTTTGCCAACAGAAGACATAAAAAGGAGGAAACTCCATGTGAGCAGCAAACAGATTTACAGCCTCAGTGTTGCTCTCCATGAGCTGTGCTCTCCGTCGAGGTGCCTCACAGCTGCTGGATTCCCTATTTACTGTTGGGTTCCATGTCCCAGAGGCAGCACTCCGTCCCAGGGCAGTGAGCGTGCTGTTCATCTCCGTGACAGCTGGGAGATGGTTCTGCTCCTAATGTTATTTACACGTTATAGGCAAAACTCTGACCCTGGACTTTTTTATTTTAAAGTTTATCCATCATGTGTTCTCTCCTGATAGCAATCGATCAAGAGAAAGGCAGTCTATTGGGAGAGGGGCATTTCTTAATGCAGCCTCAGTGCCAAAGATGAAGTGGTGAACCAGGAGGTTCTCAACCCACCCCATCCTCCAGCAAACTGAAAGCAGAGTCCAGGGAGAAGAAGGAACTGAACCTGTCCCTCTGCCCAGCAAGCCTGGGGCATCTCCATGTTTTTCATAGCCCTCATGCTTTCTGCACACTTCCCTATTCAACATTCACCAAGCAAGAGCAGTGTGAGAACACATATATGCACCCCTCTGTGCAAAACTCAAGAGATGAGCAAACAGAAAGCTGGAAGTCAGATTATTATTTTTTTTTTTTTTGTACACAGGAATCAAAAAGAACATGCCATCATCGTGTACCAAGCTAAGCCAGAGAGCCTTAAGTGCGGTACATCAAGTGTTTTATTTAGTGTATCTGGAGAGAGAACAACTAAAATAACTGAGTTCAGGGATAAGGCCAAGATTCCTGCGGATTCAGAGAGCTGAAGCTATCAATACAAGAGCTCAGAGTGATTTTCATGAATCAGACTAGCAATGTCAGATCCTCTCCTCTCAGTTGGAAGGAGAGGGCTGGGAAAGCTTTTCCCTTTCCTTAAATGACTCTCCATCTCCCGATGAGCCTCTGCCTCCTCACCCCCAGCAGCCGCACTGCCCCCTGCTCCATTGGAGCTGCAGAAGGACGGAGGCACAGCCAACAGCCCCCAGCATCCCCAAGGCCAAGGGCTGTCTGTAATGGAGCACCAGAGCCCCACAGCCAAGCTGAGCACCAAATCGTGGTGCACACGCAGAGGAAGGACTACTCCCACCCATCCTCAGGCCCACACGTGGACTTGCAGTGGCTGAGAAAAGGCATCACCTCACCTCCTTTTTATCACAGCATTGGGCTTCAGACGTATTAATCTGTCATTGTCTTTTCTGCTTTGATCTCTGAGCAAACCTCAGAGCCATTATGTCTTTGCAAGGAGAGGAACAGAAACACTCCAGGCTACCAAGGTAGATTTTTGCTTTGTTGGGCTTTTTCTTCTCTGAAAGGACGTAGGAAAACAAAGTTAGATATAAAATCCCCTAAATTATTTGAAGAATAAAAAGGCCTCAGCGCATGCCAGGCAGGCGTTAGGAGGGTGATAGGAAGAGCCAGCTAAAAAGCTACTGCTGAGCATATTAAAGAATGGCATTATCAAGTGGAACAGACAAGACATGTATATAATGCGTAAGTAGTGTTTGCTGCTTCTCCAAACAACTCATAGATCACCGGGACACCAGCTCCTAGGAAGAGCAAAGAGAAAAGAGAGGAATGTGTGATAGCATCAGAGGAGACGTGTCTGGTGCCGAGAAGCAGCACAAGGCTTATCAAAGCCTGGATCTAGATGCGGTGTGGTGATGCTCGCTGACTGCTGGAATAAACAATCAGACCCCACGGATCAGTGCTGTGGGACCACCAGAGCTTCCCCCAAACCCACGGAGCACAGGCAGTAGCGGGGAGCTGCGAGGAGATGTGTGCCAACAACCCAACCTCACTCAGTGCAATGCCTCAACACCCCCCAGACACTGTGGGTGGCCGGTTCAAGTATGAGCCAACAAAATGGGCTGATGGAAATCCACTTAGGTGAAGCATAAAAGGGATTAAAATTCATTAATGCCCTACAGATTTAAACACTAGCAAGAGCCCGGGATGCAAATTGCCACGTTTGCCTGGGCCTTGTAGCTCTCTCCCACCTCACAGCATTGTTGTCGCTGTTCCAAGCCAGCACTTCTTAATATGCGATGACAGCAGCAGCGCTGACCCCAGACAATGAATAGGGCCTAATAGTTAAGCATTAATCTGCCAAAAGAATGACCTTCAACCACTAAAGAAGGGATGTTTTTAAAAACTCGTAAGTGTGAGGAAGGTTCATTTGCTTTCTCATTTAGCATATTAAAAGGATATTATTGCTACAAATAAGAAATCTAAATGAGCCCCCAGTTGCAGCTTTGGATAACACTTCAGATTAAAGGTGCAGGGCAATGATTAACATGCAGTGTATAAACCATTTATCGTTCATAAACAAGGCAAGACACATTTTCTTTTATGATAAGTGATGGAAGGCCTGTAGTGAAGCTGCACAGAGACAAAGGAGTAATACAAAGAAGTACTGGGGAAAGCACACGGAGCTGGGGGGCAATGGGGCTGCTGGCCCTGGTGAGATATAGATGCAGGCAGAGGGGGACACTGTGGGACCAGCACATCCCTGCAGTAGGGCAGAGCACTACAGGGCTGGTTGGGTTTTGCTGAACAGCCTCCTTCTATACTAATCCAGGCAGCAGATCTGGAAGTTCCGACCTGGCAGAGATGGGGGCTATGGGCAGCACAGCCCTATCTGCGTGTGCCAGCAGCACTGGAAGGCTGCCTCATTCCTTCTACCTTCGTTAGGTTGTTTTTTTTTCTTTCCTCCTTGCGAATTTGCAAAACCCTCTTTGCCAGAAAGCCTGAGTTGTGTGACTTTCATATCTCACCTTCTAAATAGATTTGTCAGCCATGCTCTAGCTATGACAGCTCCCGACTCCCGCTCCCCAGATTTTGGAAAGCATAAAAACAGCTAAGGGCAAAAACTCACAAGTCAACGTAGAGTTGTGAATCCTTCCTCCATGCTATTTTTTGCGACAGGGAAGGGAGAGAAAAGGAGACAGAAAAGGTCTCGCTAACACAACCTCGCAGAGAAACGAGATGCTTATTATTGCTGGTTTCCAGATGAATGTTTTCAGACCTCCTGTGCTTGCTTAAGCACATCTGATTAAAGGTCGGCACGAAGGGAGAGCCGAGGTCCCCTCTTAGAGTGCTGTCCCCTGTCTGAGCCGTTCAGGACTGTTCTGGCTCCACTCCTTCCTCCTCCATTCGAATGCAAGGATGGGAAAGAGAGCCTTGGAAAGCTCCTAGGGCGGAGAAATCAGTCACTTTAATTACCCACTTACACTGTATTTATCTCAATGAAAGGTCCCTTGCTCCTTTGTCACTGACTGGCAGGGTGAGCAGAAGGAACGAGGATGATCTATGCTTATTTATTTATTTCACAGCACCGCCACAGGAAGCAGAGCCACCCCTGAGCTCCGAATGGGGCTCAGGAGATCACAAATCCTGCTCATCCCTCCCGGATGGAGGATGACAGCAAAGAAAAAGGGATCTCTGGTTCCCACTCTCCAGCGTGGACCAGGTTTCCCACCCGGCCTTTAGCTCAGCATTGCTGGCCCCAAGGCAAGACTGCAGGGAAAGTCCTTCCTTACAGCAAAACTGGACTTAGCCAAATAGGATAGATGCAGAGCAACCCTCTTGCTCCTAATCCAGCCCACTACATCTCTCTAAAGATTTTTTTCCTCTCTCTGTTTTCCAGCTATCGCTTGGCTCCAACCCACGTGCATTGGCACATCACTACCCTCTTTTTGTCGCTGCTTGGAAGGTGCCCAGTGTGGGTCCCATCACATATCAGAGGCAGGAAGACGAGGGGCAGAGCCCAGCTCTGACTGCTGCTCATCCCCAGCAGCAGACTCTGTGCACCGAATGCCACTGAGTTCACCACCTGCATGCTGATGATACACATCCGTCACCTTTGGTTTCTCATTATTTTTCACCATGAGGAACAATTGCCACCACTACACAGCCACCAGCCCTCTGCACCGACCCATTGCAGATTCAGGAGCACCACAAGTTGGGACTGTATCCACACATGCCAGAATTACTAACTCAACAGGACCTCCAGAGATGCTAGCGATACAGGGAGCGAGGATAAACCCTCCTTTGGGAAACTACTACTCCAACTGAATGAAAAATCCGCAAAAGCATGAAGGTTTTGCCCCCACATAAAGTCGCAAAGGAACCAAAAACTATTCTCAGAAGGGTTTCGGAGTCCCAGTATTATAAATAAATCATCAGTCCACACCTAGGCATGACTTGCATACAGCCTGGTCGGGTTGGGAAACCCTACTCTGTCCCCTCACTGACAGCTACATGCACCCACCCCAGCCTTCAGCATCACGCCAAGCTGCACCCTGCTGCCTCCCTTATGGGGTCCTTATTGGGAGCATGGCCCTGGCCTGCTGCAGGAGCCCAGTACCAGGATGAGCACGTTTCCCTTTGCAGAGCAGCAAGCAAGAAGGAGCAGCGCACAGACAGCAGGCGATGAGCAGCAGAGAGGAGGGGAAAGCAGAGGGCAGGGAGGGCAGCGAGGCTCTTTCTCAGTCCCCGGAGTGCTGCTGTCTGTGGCAGCCCCAGCACCGAGAAGCACTTTCTGCTGTGACAGGGTTTTTTCTGTGATTGACCCCAATTATAGAAGTCAGACCACACGGGCTGGGTGCGTCACTCATGTCAGGCAGGCAGCTGCTCAGTGCCTGGAAACACAGCTACCCAAATACATGTGAAATGAAGGGCGCTGACTGCAGCAGGACCTGGGAAAGGGCTGCCTGTGTGCATAGGGTACATGCAGCATCTCAGCAGAGGCCAATGCTGAGCCCTGCTCATGCCCCACTACACCAACCACCCACACCTGCAGGTTCCTGGAGCTGCCACATAGAACACGCCAGTTTCAAGTTTTTCCCATTAATTTAACGCACTTGGATTGTTTTCACCATGACCTCACAAAAGCAGGCCATCAGAGACGTAGAAAAGTAACATTCACAGCAATTAGAGACCCTGCAAGCTGCTCAGACCTGGTTGTCCTGCACAGTCCAACTCGTGTTGTGCATCACAAGAGACCCAGTACCATCACCCCACTATTGGATGAGGAGTACATGCTGCAGCCTACAGCCAGCAGCACACCTGCACTTCTTTTAAGCATAGGATGGTGAAAAAAAGTAGAACAGTGTGTTGTTCCCTCCCCTCCTCAGGTTTTTATTTTCAGATGTTCAATACAGCTGAGCCATTTAGGAGCAAGGTTATGCAGGAGGTCAGTGTGTTTCCCAGAGATCTGGCTTATAGATGCAGAAGGGCTGTTTGTACGGAGAGAGTTTCCAGGCTACCACCAAGAGTCATCCAAAACAAGCATCTCCAAACAAATTCTTTAAACAGCCACCTGCCCAGACAATATTTATCAACAATCCTAAACTAACTGCTCTGCAGCATATCATAATGCTGTAATAGGCCAAACCCAGCGCACTTACAAGCAAATCAATCTGTTTCTGCAAACATTTAAGCACAACAGCATGTCACTGTGCCTAGCAAATTGTTTCATAAACATTGGGGGATAAATCACTTTCTCAGTTTTGATCCCAGCATTTCACAGCAGCTACTTGCCCTTCAGTGGGCAAACAGCACATTATAAACCACAGAGATTTAAATAACAGCCACGCGACCAACTCTTGAAGTGCTGTAGGACCCTTCCATGTGCCCAGCTGCAGGAAGAGCCCCTGGACATCAGGAGACAGGCAACAAATACTCAGCTCCACATGAAACACACTTCTACTCTGGCCCTTGAGTTTCTAAGCAAGGTCAACAACAAACAGTTTCTGTGTGCACAGATACCAGAAACAGGCTTTAAATCACCAAGAAAACAACATTTCTGCTGTATAAATGGGAAATAAAGCCAAAGAGACTCACCCAGATCCACAGGGAAGGCTGGAGAAGGGCACCATGTTGCACGCAGCTCCAAAGGAAAGCTCTGTGAGCTGCATGGCAACACGAACAGAGGACATCATGAGCCTCACCTGCCCCCAGTGTAGCATCCCCATTGCTCCCATCATTTGCCCCTCATTACTCACCCTCAGGCACCTGGGGTCCCATTCTCTCCCTCACAGTACCCAAGGATTAACACCTGAACAACCATCCTCACCTCCCTTTCCTCCTCGTCCCTCTCACTTCTTCCCACTCCGTAATACTTTCGCGTGTCACTCTGCTTCATTGGTATTTTCTGTAAAACAGAAATTATACTCTGCTAAAAGACACTTTTTTATTATTATTTCATTCTGCTGTTATTAATACCTGATTTGATTCCATTTGTTCCATTTTACAGCTTGTCTCCTGCAATTGCCTGGCTTTAGAAACAGTTTTATCTGAGCAGGTGAGGCAGATTATAAATAAATGTGGTATTGCACCTTGTATTTTAAGCAAATTTGAGACTTTCCTGATTAGGTGCCTTGCACGGGAGAGCCTTGTTCAGTCAGATAATTGCAACCTCGATTCTTTATCCTCTCCTTTTGTTCTCTTCCCCCTTTGGCTAAGCTGCAATCTTGCACGAGAACATCAGCAGACAAAACCCCTTGAAAATAACTCTCCAGAAGAAATCTAATTTACTTTTTAATCTGGTTCGGAAATTTGCCAACAAAATTTCCACTGACAAGCACAGCCATTTATTACTACTTATCATACAGGCTGGATTTTCACTCCTGATTTGGATAATGTTGCGGGGACTGTGAGAGCGTACGTGTGAAGAGATGAAGGGAGAAATCTTCTGATATATTATTTATTTGATACAATCTTTCCCCGATCAGATCAGTAAGCAGAGGACAAAGCTGCGACCTTATCCATTTCAACTGCTTATATTATGAAGCACCAAGTGTGTGTACTTTCATTTCACTTATTTTGTTCGTTCTTTTAACATTTATTTTCATATAAATATATATACACACACATGCTTATGAACGTCTGCCACATTCCTGCCGGGGAAAAGAATTCATAGCGTTTGTTTCCCCATGAAGACCCTCTGGACAAAGAGGATTTGATTGCATTTGTGATTCAGGAAGTGTCTTTTCAGTGGAAACACATGGAGAGGGCATTGCATGAGTAGTCAGTGCTGAATGCATTGCTCATTGAGACCATTACAGGGCTCATTTAATGATGTGGCTAATAAGCATCCACCACAAAGGCCAGGTATATTTTCCATGCTTCATCTTTCTGGGCTAGGCAGAGAAAGGGCAAGCATATGCTTGAATATATAGTGCCTATAGTTTGCAGTTAAATACTCAGACCGGAGTTCACGAGGTCTACAGCAATCCTGGCTCTGCTCTAAGATCTCTTTTATACAGGAGACAAATAGCATCGGTGCCCTGTGCTCCTACTCCTAGTCTGTCTGTCAATGGAATTCTGTTCTCCTGTTTTTACTGGTCTCATCAGCAGGTGCTGCAGGCAGAGTCTTTCTTCTTGCATTGAGAAGTTTTGCATGATGGCTGTGGCTTCCTGCTTAGCCCCTACATCTGGCTATTACTCTGGCTTTGTTAATTAGGAGGATGCTCTGGTCAGACCTAACTCACATGCTGAAGTTTCTACATAAAAGTTTCTCTCCCTCTCTCTTTTGCTTTTCAGAACTATGCCTCCTGTGGGAAGTGTAAATATAGAAAGATGACAACATGTGCATTAATGCTCGTTAGAATGTCATCATTATATTCTGCAAAGTGTCTGCTGAAGGGATCCCTAAAGGACACTTAGAAATGAAGCAGCTGCTCCGGATTTGTTCCAGCTCACATCTCGAAGAAAATGACATTGAGATAAATACAGCGTTGTGAGCATCTTCTGAGCAGAAGGAGAAAGAAGAGAGGGGAGGATCTCCCTTTGTAACAGTCCCAAAGCAGGACCAAGGCACGCTCAGAACTTCCTCACTCTCTGCCTATTTAACATTAATCCCATCCTGCAATGTCCAATGGTTGGGGTGGTACTGAGGCAGCTCTCACCCACCTACATGGGGGTGAACATAGAGAAGGAGAAACCCAGAAAAATTAAAGTGCCTTCTGTGGAATACACCTCCGACTTTGTTATCTTTGGCCATAAGCTTTTCTCCTGCTGTCAAAACTAACGAGACACTGGCATGGAGCAGAGCGTTAGTTGCAAGAAAACATTGTGCTCTATTTCTTTCCAAACCTTTCAAGGTTTTGGAACTCCAGCCAAAAAGGCTCGAGCTTCACATTTATAGAAACACTGTAAGACATCAGAGCCTGTGGGGATTTTGTGTGCTTTGCAAAAAATAAAGGGAAGAAATAAAAATCTAAAAGATAGCATCTACATGACCAAACTCTCATATGTATTTTAAGCTAGATTTTCATCTGGTGTGAACCCAGCAGAACAATGGTGCTCACTTTACCAAAACAAGCTCGTTTGTACAAAAACTTTGAGATGACAATACTTATAAATGAGCCTGAAAACCCCTCGGCCCTTTGGATGGTGCTGCCTTTGTATGCGCGATGCCATGAGAAGGGAACTCAGAGGGCTGTGTGTGTGTGTGATCAACCCCCCCTCCTGTTTGCATTCACCGAGAGAACCTTGAAATAACAACGCAAACAGTCCCAAGGGCACTTACAGCAGAAAAGAGAAAGGTTAAGAACTGTGACTGACCATGAGAAGATCCAGACTCTCACATTACCCAGCTTGCTTCTGCTGTATTAATGCCCGGCAAATAAAGGAAGGAATAAAAAAAAAAAAAAAAAAACAACAACCACCACACATTTTCTTCAATTTCCCCATCTCCTAAGAACCCATATCATGTCAAGTATCAAAGTCACAAAGCAGAGTTTTTCTATTCAAAAATAACAAACAGGTCATTTTCCTGGAGCGGCGTTATAGAAGCTCCCAGAGGGAGGGGCAGCCCCTCTCGTGGATGACAGAACCATCTTTTCCACCGGTAGGCATGGAGCGAGAGAGACAGGAAAGATCAAGCGACACGAGAAGCATTATCAGCCATTAGGAACCATTTCTCATTCTGTGCTGGTACTGAAATGATGCTTCAACATGCCATTAAATGGGGAGAGATATATGCTGCAGAAATGGGAAAAGGAGATGGGGTCCCCAAGGCAACAGATGATCCGAGCGTCCTTTTTGCTAAACCAAACAACTAATGCAGCTCCTGAATATGTGGTCCTATTCCAATGGGTTGAATTGCCTCCTGAGCCCCCAGATTTGTTTTCTCATCCATACAAAGAGAGCAGAGAATTCTTTGCTGCTTCTTCAGAACGGCAGCATGGAGTTTTGGACACAGATTAAGCAGCCAATGTGTTCCCTGCCACAGGTGGATGCATCTCAGTAATAGGATCACCCTACTTCTCTAAGAGATGCGCTTTATTTTCAATTTTTAATTGCAAAATCTTGACGTGAGGTGGTCACACAATAGATGCACTGAGATTGCAAAGTGCCCACAAACGTCCTTTAGCTGAATGACAAGCACACGCGTTCTGTTCCATTATTATTTACCACTGAAGCCTGGAAACTACATTCTAAATCCCATAAAGCCGTGTTCAGATTTAGCACTTTCTCATCTGCACAATCTTTTGCTGGCAGATCCTATTAGCAGCATGCCTTCTTTTGGGACATTTTTTTCTCCAAATAAAATTATCCGTAAGTCTCTATCTTGCTAGCGCCACCCCCTTCAGGATGTTAGTAAATACATCACATTCTCTATCTGCATTTGGTTTGTAGAGTTCTAGCCCAATGAATTGATTTCTTTACCTTATCTGCCAAAAAAATTGATCTGCTTTGAAAATACCCTTCCTTTTCCTCATGCCATTGGCTGTCAAACTGCTTAACGACTTGCAAATCGCCCTGTTGAATATGGTTTGTTAAATATGTGTGTCTGAAGGATGTGTGCGCTGCAAAACTGTGCAGCTCTGAGGGATGAGGGTGAAAACATTCTCAGAAAATGTTTTCCTGGCCAAAAAAATTGTACATTTTGATCAAGACACATTGCACAAAAACCACATGAATTTACATTCTGCTTTGGAGGAGTGTGGACCGGTGCACATGGCTGGTTTTGGCTTAGCAAACAGCCCGATGTGGAGCAGAGAGAGCTGATTTGTGGCTGTAAGCAAAGAGGGTAGAAAGGGCTGAAGGAAGAAAGGAATAAAGGAAAGAGAACGGAATAAAGGAAAGAGAACAGTGAGGCCTTTGAAGGAAGAAGAAGGGATGCAGATTAGGGAAGAAAAAAGGAAATTACAGAGCATCATCATTAATACATCTTACTCAGGAAGAAACATCCAGCCAAAGGGACCATTATTTCCTCCCTCTACATCAAGTAAACAATTCCCTTTAATTAGAAAACATGTATTTTGGACACATCCCCAATAGCCTGCCCTTGAAAAGGACTGAGCTCCAGAGGAAGTTACGGGAATGACAGCCACCAAAACACAGTGAGAGGAGAGGAGAGGAGAAGCCCTGCCAGGATCTGGGCTTGCTCTGCTCTGGCAGCATCACATCAGTCATTGGGACAGGCTGGAAGTCTTATGGCTCAGGCTTTGAGATTATAGAGTGCTGCATTGCAACCTGGGATGCAGGTAGCCCTATTTGTTAAGAAATGAGCTTCACTCACAGGGAAAACATGTATTGTAGAATGGCTCCGGTTGGAGGGGAGCTCAAAGCCCACCCAGTGCCACCCCCGGCCATGGGCAGGGCTGCCCCTCACCAGCTCAGGCTGCCCAGGGCCCCATCCCACCTGGCCTTGAGTGCCTGCAGGGATGGGGCACCCACAGCTCTCTGGGCAATGTATGCATCATATCCAGTGATTATTTCCACCTATGTACTTACAGACATGTTGTAACCTCTCACCAAGCAAAGACTCATACATCACACACATATCTCATATCATATATATATCATATGTGTCATATATATAACATATATATCATATATCATAGCTCTATTTCCCTAAATGTGAAGGGCATCTCAACAGGCTGCTAAGAGACCAGAAAGCATTGACGTGATTTCTCATCCTCAGGATGTGATTGGGTACAAAGGCTTCCTGCCCCCAGCATGCAATATGCAATATCTGCAAGCATGGGACAGACATTCAGAGCAACTTCCTCACACTGAAATCTGCCTTTGCTCCAAGTTAAAAATCAAATATTTCAAAATCCCTTGTGGGAAAAAAATAAAATTTACCCTTCCAACAGACACTTCCCAGTGATCAAAACACTGGAGTTTCCTGGTTGACACACAACATTTAACAAATTTCAAGTGAAAAATCTATTTCTCAATGAAATATTGCTGTGCTGTTATCTGGCACTGGTGAAACATTTCAATGCTGCTGGAACATTTCTTATCTTAGAATCATAGGAGGGATTGGGTTGGAAGGGATGTTTAAGATCATTGAGTTCCAACCCCTTGCTATAGGCAGGGATACCTCCCTCTAGATCAGGTTGCTCACAGCCCCATCCAGCTTAGCCTTGAATGCTTCCAGGGAGAGGCATTCACAGCCTCACTGGGCAACCTGTTCCAGTCCCTTTTTATTTCTCGCTTGTTCTGAAATGATCAAAAATGGCTTTTAAAAACAAAACAGAACAAAATAGCTAAGTATATTTGAGCAACATCATGTTCCTGGAGAGAAAGGCGTTGCAGCGAAGCTGTCTGTCCAGCTGCACCTGCAGGTCCCTTTACACCCAGCACCCCTCCTCCTGGGAGTCCTCCTGGGCACAGCTCATGTCACATAGATGCCAAGTGTGGAGTGACAGCACGTCACTGCATGAGTGACAGGCAGCCCAGCACTTAGCAGCTCAGAGAAATACAGGGATGCAGCAAGTGGCATGCTGGATGAGAGCTGACATCCAGCTAACCCGGCTCACCGTCTGCAGCAGCAGGCGGGGAAGCTGAGCAACAGGCACAGAGCTGCTGCTGTCAGGGCTGAGGGTGACGTCCCACAGTTGTTTGTGCAGATACACGGAGGATCAGGTCAGTTCGTGTAGGGAACAACACAGGAACAGGGGTGGAAACAACAAGCTTGTCAAGCTCTGTGATTATTAGCAACAAGAAGCACATTTCTAGCTCCTCAATTTTGGAGACATACCTGACATGTTGCTATTAGCATCACTCACTTCTATTGTGCCTGGGCTCCTTTGTGCTTGAGGCCATCCAGAAAGAGAAGACAAATCCTTGCATCAAAACCACCTTGGGTGAGGGCCAGGAGGGCTGTGGGGATTCAGCTTGGCTGCCTCTGCCCATTCTGCATCAAAGCCCAAACCCTTCTATTCTGACACCTTGCTCTCGACTCTGCCTTGTAGTCCAACTAGAGAGGATTTACACTCGTGCATTCTAACTTATCTGTTGGTCTGAGGACTCAGCCAGGCAAAGGCACCCACACTGCAGAGGCAGCAGGGAGAAGCCAGCCTGATTCAGCATCTCCAGATTGATGGTCACACTTCTGCTCAGAACACACGGCCAGAGACAGGGGAGCTCTGGCAGCTGCCAGGAAAACCAAAGGTCCCAACCTCTCACACCATTGCCTCCTCCCCATCCAGACTCTGATGTTATTTGGATGGAAATGAAACAGAGCAATTCATATTAAGTGCAGCAGCAATAAAATAATAACAGTAGATGCCCTTCCACCTCTGCAGCCCAATGTCTTACCCATGCAGGAGGAGGTGTGATTCATCACCCAAGTTTTCTTAAATACATCTTGGTTAAGATACAAGAAGTCTGTCCAGATAGGGATTTTGATGGAAGCTATCCCTGTTTGATGGCAAGGAACTACTTTGAGTGAAACAAACTGAAATAAAAACAGATGAAAGATGTAATCTGATGTGCTTTGCTTCATACCTATACTGGGTTAAGTGTGCGTACGCCGTTATTAACAGCACAGCTGACAAACAGCGACTTGTTAAACTGCAGTAACTGGATGATGCATCTGAGACTTAAAAGCATAAACAGAGATTCACACCAGCTTTCCTGAAATGAACGCAAGCCTCTGTATAGATAAGGCCTCATTCTCCATACTCTTTAGCTTTATATATTGCTGACAAATCAGATTTCCCTGCACAGGAGCAGTGCAGTGACTGCTGGTCCTACCGCAAATGACTGCCAGCAGAAGGACAACCTACTGAAAATTTTTCCATTGGTCTTTTTTTTATTTTTATTTTTTTTGTTAAAGCACGTTTGGCTCAGCATTACCATCCCACATCTGCGCAAGTCTCTGAGTTGCTGTAATTTCTTTTTCGTTCAATTATTTCTGCACCATACTGTTTGCAACAGCTGAAGCCAACAGTGCTGTTCAGCATATTATGTACTCTGTGTCAATGCACCATGAAATATTAAGACTACAATAGGTCTGAAGTCACAGAATCATAATCCTTTAATAGCGTATTTCATTTTTGCTGCTGGAGGATGGCATAATATTTCTATTTTTAAGCAAATGGCATTCATTCTAATGAAGAAGGGGCTCATCTTGATACCGCTGCAGTCAAAAGACCTTTTTTTGCACTGTGGTTTTTGAAACTCACGGTTATTCAAAGGGGGAGTCACTGAGAACCTGGAATAAGGGAGACTGAGACTGGATATATGGAAGGTTTTTTGGCACTGAGGGCGGTGAGGCACTGGCACAGGTTGCCCAGAGAGGCGGTGGTGCCCCGTCCCTGAAGACAGCCCAGGTCAGGCTGTTGGGGCTGTGAGCACTGCTGGAGCTGTGGGTGTCCCTGTGCACTGCAGGGAGCGGCACCAGGCGGCCTTTGAAGCTTCCTTTGAGCTCCCTTTCAACCCAAACCATTCTGTGATTCTGACTTTCTGCACTGCTTAACCATGCTGACAAACCTGGCTTTACGCGTTTTGCAGACAGGCATGGGAACACTGTTTAAAGGAATGAGACTTTTACATCTTTTTCAGACACAAAACAATCACACCCATCCCTAACTGCCATCTCCTACAGATATATATATATATATATATATATATATATATATATATACATGCACATGTGTAAAATAAAATCAAGAGCAGTGCACGCACCCCCAAGAGCATCACACATCTGCACAGTGGTGGGGCTCATCCCCCAGGCACCCTGCATGCAGCACGGCTGGCAGCCCTGCACCTCATTGCCTGGCAACAGGTGCAGAGCAGTACATCAGGCAGAGAAAATGTCACTCTGCAGGGATCCTTCATCTCCTGAGACACGCTATTTCTCTCAGCTCCTCTGTCTGGGTGTCAGGGAAGGCAGGAGGCAGCTTTGCTGCCTGTGTCGCTGATCAGTGAGGTCTGCCACCTTCCAGGACAAGTATGCTATCAGCACGCACTCTTGAGTGAAAATAGTGTGACTTAAAAATATAAATGCAAAATGAACCGAAACAGCATTTGTGAAAAGGAGAGCGAGGTGTTTCCCACAGCCACCATCCCTGGTAAACCCCTTTTTAGGGACAGCCATTCAGCATCTCGAGGGATGCACATTTGCACTTTTTTTTTTTTTCTTAATAAAAGGGGCTTTTTTTAAAAAGCCTTCTTGCAAATTTGCATATTTCTCCTCCTCTCCTTCCATAGTTAACCTCGTGGAATATAATAAATATTTCACTTTCAAATCTAGATTCATTAAAGGATGCCCAGGGGGGAGAAATAATAAGGTCTCACTTTACAGCCCAAATAAAACACAGAAAGAAATGGCCTGTAATGTATATTTCAGGCTTTAGGTTGGGATAATTCATACATCACTCCCAGTTAAGAAACAGAGATGGTGCTGAGTCAGCAGATTGCCTGAGAAATATCTTCTCATGGTATTTTACACCTTCTGCTGAGGACCCGGCGAAGCAGCCACCCCTATATGGTGGGCAGAGATCTCCTCCTCCCTCCCAGCACTGCATGGAGGAAAAGAGACAACAGACACCCACCAGCGCTTCTTTTTACTGCTATGTTTTCTTACCCAAGGTGTATTTTTTTGCTAAGGCTGCAGAGCTGAGTGAGCTGCTGAGCGGGACAGGAGCATGCCCATGACAGGCTACAGAGTGCTCATTTATCATAAGAGCGATTTCCCTACTAATAAAGTGACCTTGTGTAAATAGCTCAACTTTTCAAAGCTATCACATCGTTAGTATAGGACACACGTTGATAGATAGAGACCACATGGACTGCTGATCCAGGATGAACTACCACAGCCAGAGAGTTATTTTTGACTCGGCTGAATCACTCCATCACTTGGAGGCAGGAGATGTCAGTGAGCAATACGTGTGGTAAAGGAACATTTTCACCCACTGCCAACAGTGCAGAGGGAGGCAGCACTGTTAGGACTCACTGCGGTTGTCCTCTGCAATGGAGTCCACCAAAGCTATGCCCAAAGGTGCCAACATCTGCAATCAGTGCCTGCTCAGCACGCTGAGACGTGTAGTAAAAAGCTCTTATGCTGGAGAGCCCCTGTTTTCCATTATGTTTTTCAGAATGCTGTATGACAAAGCCCTGTGGCATCAGAGGTTCTGAAACCAAAAAACCCAGAAAGCAGAAGGAAATGGCTGTAAGGGCAAAGCCAGTGCTTAGCTCAGCATCTTTGCAGAAAGAAAAAAAACAACAGTGTTGTCCACAGAAGTGCCTTAAAAATTCCAATGGGAAGCACTGAGTGGGGAAGAGCAGGGGAAGGGGTGAGCAGTGCATTGCTCTGCAAGGAGAACACTGGTGGCCTTGCAGTTGTTCTTACTCTCACGTCTCCTCTATACTCCTGGCTAATCCAGTCATCTATTATTTATGTGTAGCCTAATTAAGGTTGTGAGTAGCTTGATCTTTGTTTACTTACGTATACAACGGAAGATTGCCAAGATTAAATAAAATTATCTGCAGGCTGGCAGAGCCAGCTGAACAGTGCTGGGAGGATGCTGCAGGGCTGCTGAGCTGCCCCATGCCATTTCGGATGGCAATCACGTCAGGTGTTGCATCATACACCAGTGTTGCCAATTCAAGCTTATCTAATAAAGATTCAGATAAACCAGACCAAACAAAACCCAGTGAAGTCTGAAACTCGCTAATCGAATTTGATTAGCTCTCCTCAGTCTCTGCTTTTACCTTTTACTTGTTAAACCTGAGCATTCCTTCTCGTTTCGATGCTGGGCCTGTGCATTAATGAAATGCACGAGGGGTGGGAGAGAGAAAAATGCATGTAATCACTGCATTGAAGACATTAGAAATAAGAGGTTTTGCATCAAGATGTATCCCCTTCCAGACCATCTCAGCACTGAGACAGGTGTGGGTGTTTGTTGGAAGGCTGCAGAATGTGGGTCTACTAGAAGTTATGGGTTCTATGGGAGCAGCACGTGAGCAACAAGGAAACAGATGAAGGATTTGAAAGGAAGAAAGAAGGCAGAAAAATGAACAGGGGTGTCTCTGCTCGTTGAAGGGAGCGGGTCCAGATCTCCTTGAGAGTCCCTTCCATCTCAAACCATTCTATGATCTCTTAATGTCAATTCCCATTGACTCAGCTACTTGGTCTTAAAGGAGACTATGGGTAATGTTGCTTTTTCTGAGCATCGCAGACGAAGCGTGCTCATAAAATCACACACATTATGATTTTTATACTTAACAAGCTGTATCACTTCTTTCCTCCCATCAAACCTATGGCAGGAACAGATCCCACAAGCTGAAGCAGATAACAAGACTATTACATTCTCAATGTGCACTGCCACCCTACGTGTTTCCAACACTCACCAAATGGATCTGCTTGGACCCATTTTAAATATAAATATTGTTAGGTTCTGTGTTAAATGTGTATGCGATGCATTTTATGAAACCTTTAGCAAATTCTGTGCAAAAGAATATGTTTTCCCATATGGGCTGCTTAAAGAAAGGCAGATGTGAAGTAATCCAAATCCTTCGCATGCTGCTTCTTCCTTTCCTTTCCTTTTGGCAAACTATTTCAGGCAAAGACAAATATTGTATCAAAGAGTTATGGAAATAAACACGACTACAGCTCAAGGGCATAAGTAAATTTCTGGAATATTTCTGAGTGCAATTAATAGGTAATGTTGCAGGGGGAAAGAAAAAAAAAAAGCACCAAAAATGTGCCTGAGGAAGCTCATTTCATTGTGCAGGCTGTGCTCTGGGAACCAGGGAGTGGGAGCTGCGCTAAGCAACATTAGTCAGGACAGAGTCTTAATAGGATGCAGGAAAAGATGGAGAAACCCAAGGCAGAAGTTCAAGGCAGATTGCTTAATGCTTGCAGGGTGAGCTGGAGCCAGCGTGACTGCTCAAAGTCAGAGAGAAAGACCCCATACAAGGGATAGGGGGCATCATCCCTCCGGCACGCACCGGCAGAGGATGGAAAGCAACATCTGGAGGCTGCAACGTTTGTTCTGGACCCTGCTCACATGAATGATGCGCTAAGACAATTTTCTGCCTTATCATAAATTCTGCAGACTCATGAACTTTACAGTCTATGGAGCGCGCGCTATATGGGAACTACTTATCTTGTGCTGAAAGCAATATAAAAACAGATGGCAAAGATTGTATCCAGAGATAAATCAGCAGTGCTTCTGCCACTCTGCCCACGGACGTCTCCGATGCAGCAGGGCTCCCTGACAGGCACACAGTGAGGACAACCAAACCATAGCAAGGGCTCTGCAGTGGTTGAGATGCGTTGCTCGTAGAGCAGAAACATCCATAGGAGGTGCGTGGCATGGAAGGGACTGCAGCAGAAGAGAAAACAGACGGACCTCATCAGCACTTCTCTCAATAATGCACATTCTTGCAAGAAAAAATGAAATAAATATATTTTTCATCTGCCAGGCTACTCAGCTCATTAATAACCTGCAAACATTAAACCAGATGTTGTGTTTTATCGCTCGACTCAGATCATTATGACTTTATTTCTGATGGGCTCTGAATAAATGAAATGCAGTTATAAAGGTTATTTAACTATTAAAACAACTATTAATTAAAGTTTGCCAAGTCTTGGGGGCTCCGAGGACAAGCAGCAGCTAGGTAAATGTCAGTTATTATTTAATAAGTCATTGTTATTGAAATATGCAGCGCGTGAGCTGCGTTCCCAGAAGGAGCTGGGATCTAGCTGGTCCCCACTATAAATATTTTGCACAGTGTTCGTGGGGTGGGTGGAAGGTGGGGGGTTTTAGCATCAGGCCTGGTGCCATGGAGCACCAGGAGCAGCATGGCAGCTGCCACAGGGTTGGCTTTGTCTGTGCCTCGTAGGGGATGAGGAAGGCAATAAATCACCGTCGCAACAGCTCCAACCTCATCCAGGATTTCTAGAAATGCTTCTAATGCCAATAATTAACAGAAATAATGCTGAATAAGCCTCCAACGTGTAGGAGCTTGAAAAGCAAAGCAGTTCAGTGAGCTGGAACCCTGGAGAAAGAAATACGGAGCTGCTCTTGCATATTATTCTGTAATTAGGGCCCGCTGCAGCTTCGTCTCCATCGCCCCGCATCATGGAGTGCACCCATTCCTGTGTGTGTTTTTCCCCTTCAGTGATAGGAATCAAGGGGAGCAGACACCTCGGAAGCCCTGGTTCTGTACACTAAATGACAATAAAACAATAATTGGATCGCTTTAGGTGGGAGGGAGGGGAAGAAAGAGGGAGAGAGGGATGAATATGGAGCAGAGAACCCAAGCATTAAATCAGGGGATGAAATGCCAGCCAATGTTTTTTTAAAAACAAACCAAGGAAATGAAAGGGCTGCAAGCAACTGCCATACAGAGACAATAATCACTAATCAAGTCAAAGTTTCATTCTAATCAGTTCAGTTGTTAAGGGGAAAAAATAGAGCAATGGTTGGGCTTGAAGAATTACCATTCATTACTGTCTCATGCCTGAAGATTCCATCATCAGAGCTCAGTCCCAGGCTCGTTAGGGCCCTGCTCAGCCCACCCAGCCCCTCCTGCTGGGATTGGGCTGGAGGGGCAGGGGGGGGTGGGGGGACTGCAGGATCACAGCCTCACATACCAGGAGGGGAGATGGATGATCCTCACACCTCAAGGTGGTGGGGCAGGCAGAAGCAGACCCCAGGCACTGTCACTTAACAGCAGAATGGTTTTCCTGACTTTCAGAAGGACCCTGAACTGGCCATACTTTGGCCATTGAAGTCCAGGCTGGGCAGAAGAATGGGAGTGAATTAGGAATATATTTCCCAATGTCTTCCTGTTGTCTGCCTCAGTTTTTTAGCAGTCTCACTCAAGGGCTTTATTCCAGTAAATCCATGTTTGTTTAACAAGGAACGTGGGTGCTTTCACTGCTGAATCTCAAATCTTTCAAACTCAACTGTAAACCTGAAAAAAGAACTTCAACTCTGCCCTTCTTTTCAAAAATGGCCATTAACAGTGCATGAAAGGGGTCTGGCTAATGGAAAGACTTTTTCTTCCTGCAAAATGATAGAGGCATAAGCCAAGGGAGAAGATATAAATACAGTGGCAAAGCTGCAGCCTGTCCCTGTACTGCTGGATTGCTCCAAACACCCGCAGAGTGCTGTGCAAACAGCAAGGGTATGGTTTTCAAAACCACTTTGGCACTGTGACTGCCTCTGTTGAAGGCCGTGCAAGCTTTGTCATCAGTTTGAAGGGGAGGAAAGCTAATCCAACTGAGAGTGCTTTTTAACATATTAATCCTGTCCTGTCCCATGAGCAACGTCCCAGCAATTATCTCCGCTGCACAGGCGGTGATGGGGGCAGGGAGGTTTGCCCACGCAGGGAAGGGAATCATTTTTTGAGCTGTAATTTTAGTACAAATCATTTCAACCCCCAGCTCTGCGCTTGGAGTAGCATCTGGGCCATGTTTGATGGCAAAAAATGATATTGACAGGATGAGAGTGCTTCCTTGAAACAAAGGTTGGTGAGAATACAGTGATAACGATCCTGATCTCATTCTCATCACTATAAATGCGGTGTAAATTCCTTCAGATCTGTGTTGGTCCAGCTGAGACTTGGGCCCCTGCCATGGCCAGAGGTAACCAGCGGGGCCAAGAGCCCTTGGGTCCTCTGTTGGATGGGATGCAGCAGTACAATGTCCTTCCTAGCCCTAGGCTGGGGGGAGAAACTAAAATGCAGGCTGGGCACGTGATGCTGGCAGAGGGGAAGCAGAACCAGAGGAGGGCAAAGAAACAACAAGAAGGTGGTGAAAGAGCAAATACTGGAAAAAAAAAGAGAGAGAGAAAGGGTGAGAGGAACAAGAGGAAAATGGTGTTGTATGTGCTGACAGCTATCAGTGTGCAGTAAATTGAGTTGTTTCAGCTCAATATCAGGTACATATCTGCCCTGATTATGACACTGCATTTCCAAACCAAAAGAACTAACTCGAATGATTGCCTGTGCGGGTGGAGGAGGCTCCACACGGCGCTGGCGAGCAGCCCTGGACCGAAGCACAGTCTGTTCCAAAAGGAATTTTGCTGGTTGATTTATAATTTTATCAAGTCCAAGAGGATGCGGGAAGCCCTGCAGGACTTGGCATACTAATGACTCTGTGGACTGTAAGAGTTTGCCTCGGTTGCTTTTAAACACTGTCCCTTTACCCAAGCCCCTAAGGCTGAGCTGTAAGTACACAATTTTCGGCGTTCAGCTCTGTCTTTGGGGCAAGCTTTACTCCCTTTGATGCTGCATGGAAACAAGCTGCAGTTCCATAACGACGTGGTTAAGTCAGACCCAACGACTGAAAGTGCTTTTCATCTCTTCTTGCTATGAAGATGTGCAGACCTGTGCTAAGGGTAGGGCTCTCCTCTAAGCATCGCCCCTGGCTCTCCTGCCAATTCGCTGTGTCTCCTGAGAGGAGTCGCACAATTTCCCTGTGCCTCTCTCTGCACACAGGGGTGTAATTATTACCTGCAAGGATATGGCTTTTAATAACGCAGATTAACTTTGAAGTTTTTAGCTGAAAGGGATAAAGCTCCCTCATCACCCCGGTTGTATGCTGAAGAATGAGAGGAAGTTCAAATCACTGTAACTTGTTGGATGGCTCCTAATGAGGTGTCCATGCTCTGCAAAGCAAAATTTCCAAATTGCCGTGCAACAGCCCAGGCTGGGCTAAGTGCTTTTACAAGGGGTGCAGCAGGGCAGCATTGGGGCACAACATCAAGATGGCAAAGAGGTCTGGAACTCACATGTATGCACATGAGAGCTTGCCCCTCTTCTTTCCTGCTGGCCCCCAAACACAACAGTCTGCTTGAGAATGCACAGGGCAAGATTGGGATGTGGTTTGATTTATAAGAAAGAAAAGAAATGATTATGCTCTCTGTGATTTACCTTCTCTGTGTTTTACAACCAGAATAAATTGCAATTCTGAATGTTGCTCTAGAATTATTAGTTATTGGGGGGGGAGAAGCAGTGCCATGAATCTTGCAAGCGGGTAGCTTATCCCTGTGGCACATTTGAGACACAGTGGACTGGAGGTTTAATTGGGGGCACTGCGGTTTTGGGAGGGAGGAGAGGGGCAATGTCACAGGTTGTGAGCACTGAGGGAAGCGGAGTTCAAGTCAGGCAAACTGAGGCTTGGTCCACCTGCTGCATTTCTCCAGCTTGCCAGACCGCAGGAGGGCATTTTGTCCTTCTCTTTCCTTCCATCTTTCTTCTCCTGTTTATTTATACCAGAATGTAGACACCGGTGGGGGAGAATTTGTAGTCAGGCAAATCACTCTGGCCCAAGGCCAGACCTTGCTCGTGGTTTGGTAATCTATGGACAGACTGGATTCAGAGGAGATTTGTATCAGGAGATGCCCTGGAATTACTGCATTTCTTTCAGCAACCCCTTTGAGTGCACAGCTGAAGGAATGCACACACCAAGGAAGCCAAACCATCGGTAACCACTGAACACAGCCCACATGCAGCGCTGCACCCCCAACCCATATTGCACCCCCAAAGGCACTCACTGCTCCCAGCATCCCACCCCACACCTTCCAGTTCCTGGCTGCTTAAAGGAGCACGATGCAAAAACTCTTGTAATAGTTATGTATGAAATCAGGGAAACGCATTCCGGTGCCCTACGAGCACAAGGTTTGCATTTTATCCTGATGAACAAAGGTTCATTTCCTTTATGCAATTTATCTTATGCAGAGATACTCAGAAAATAACCCAAAGTCTTTATGACAAAGGTGCTGTGGAGTGCCGCATGCTGAACTTTGAGACCAATAAGGTATCTTCCAATCTATTTTTCTATGACTTCTGCCAAGCACTTCGAAATCAGTAATAACTTGTTGCAGGGAATTTCACAGAGCAATTATATTTTATTCAGAGAAGTATTACCATCATTTTTTATTTCTTCTGAATCTTCTTTTTGAGGTAAATCAGTCAGAACCCAGCACACATTTCTGGGTGAGAATAAGCCATTGCATTGAAGTATTAGATTTCTATTTTTTTTCCCACCCCACTTGCCATTTGCACCAAAGGGTACTGAATATCTTGTCTTTTCAGACTGTAGGGCAGGGATTTTCTCTAATATAGGCATATAGATGCTTCCTAATTTTATAGTGGGCATCATTTTACAGTGGTCGACCAACATCATCTACAAACCAATGCTTCTTCAGCAGGCTTTGCTATATGCCCTTTCCATTTCTCTACGGTCTTCAGACTTGCCTGTACTAACAGACGTGCACCATTCACAACTGTAGAGCAGCCCTGGTGTAAACCTCAGAGGCACACTGCCTCTAATCATCCCCAGCCACAATTTCTCTGCTATTCTCCTTGCTGCAGCAGCCTACAAAGGCACAGTGAAAGCAGTATCCCAACAGAGGGCCCTTCCTCCAGGCTCAGCAAAAACAACACCAAGGCAAATAGCTGCAACCCTTACAAAACACTTCTGCAACAGAACCCAGCAGAAAAACACAGAGCTTTGAAACACAAGAGGCAACACAAAGCATTGCAGGCTTTCATGAACTCATCATTAATGGTTGCAGCATTGCTACCCTGATTGCAGAGGGCAGAACAGGCTCAGCAAACACAGCTGCTGTTGGAGTGGAGGCAGTGCAGCAAGGAGGTCGCCCTGCAACCTGCATCCCAATGGGGCAGAGGGACCAACAACAGGACAAGCAACACAATCAGGGGGTGCTTTCAGCACATGACACTCACACCAGGAGCCCACTCTGTCTGCCCTTACCTGGACCAGCAGCACCTCCAGCCATGCCACACCACCTTCCAGAAGTCCACCCATGGGCTCAGAGCTTTGAGTGAGGTCTGAGTGCTCACAGCTGGTGCCCCACACCTTGCTATGACCACACCTGAATGAGGACAGTCCTGCAGCACCCTAACTGGAAAGCCCCAAAAAATCCAAGGAGTGGACTTTTGAGTTCCTAAGGTTCTGCTTTTTGGCTTGCAGTCTGTAGAGTGGTAAAAAAAAAAAAGTTCTGTGATAAATAAGTGATAATTTCCAGCCAGTAATCATTTTATCAAATTCCCTGTTCCAGTGCCTGAGCAGTTATGGACTGACCACGGTTTTCTCCAACAATTAGCTCCTTTCCACTGCTGCTGGCTTTGTGCTTCATTTTGGAGCCGTCCTGAGCTCAAAATGGAGTGTTTAATTGTGCTGACCATTCACATGGCATTGCTTTTATTTCTTGACCAGTTCAGCAGAACTAAGACTCATTTTGCAACCCAGCTAATGCAGGCTATACCTTTATAGGGGTTTCTAATGGCTTTTCCATGCACAGCCCTCAGCACAAGCACTACGTGCTATAGCCAGTGCTGAGAGCTCTCTGCTCACAAGGATGATAGGAGATGGCTCTGCAGCTCTCAAATGTCCTCATGACGCAGTGACAGAAGCACAGGTCACAACCACCATCAAACCACCCTTCCACTCCTGTTTTTGACGTTCCTACTGAGCTAGATAAGCCACATCTGATGCAGGACAGCCCAGATGTCTGCTCCATAGCCCAACAAAAGGCTGCGAGGTTTGAAGACACCCCAGGATAAAATGAATGCACCAACTGGCCACGGTTGGAATTGTTGTAAATGAAGGTATGTGTCAGCCCAGCTGAAGTAAGACTGAAGCATACAGCATCCACGAAGAGCACAGCCCACTCCCCAGCTCCCTGCCCTCCTACCCTGGGCTCTCCTGCAGCACTACGTGGGCATGTGGAGCTGTTGGAGGTGGTTGTATCATTGCTGTGTGTACTGCAAAGGAAAGGGGGAGCAAAAAAAGTCACCGGAGGAGAGGAAGTAATTAATGCAAATCCCTGAGCTGGATCAATGCAGATATTGAGGCTTTTACAGTCTCCCCAGAAGGTAGAAGCACTCAGTGCCTTGCTTATTTCAAGAGTTCACAGCTCACAAAATCTCCTGGAATGCTATAAATGCTTCCCGAGGTGCAGAGAGGGACGATGCGGGCACTTCGTGCCAGGGCTCAGGCAGAGAGAGGGGAGCGGGCGCTGCTCCCAAACACCTCTCTGTCACTGCAGCTCTGCTCACAGCCGCTCGGGGACCGACTGCGTGACAGCTGCGACAACAACAGCAGAACCCTCTCGATGTGCAACACCCCCAGAAGCTGTCAGCGCACGAGGGACGCCGAACTCCGGCTGCGTGCCAGTGACTCATGCACTGATAGGAAAAAAAAATATTGTTTTCCCTTTTATGTGACGATGACAGTCAGGAGAGTGATGTAGAAGTGATGGGTGAGCTTGCGTGCTTGTGTGGTATCTCCAGGCTGAGAGCAGCCAGTTCACACACTGAAGAACAGAGGGGCTCTCCAAAAAGCAGCAGCTGAGTTACTGGAGGTGTGGAAGTTCAAGTCGCTGTCTCTATTGCCACCCAGAGCTGCCATTGGGTTGCCCTGGTGCAAGCCAAGTGCCAGTTCTGCATCCTTCCCAGGCTCTCTGCCTCTGCCCCACCACCTGCTGCAATTCACAGATGTTTAAGCTTCTTCCCTGGAAGCCTATCAGGATCCTCCTCTGTCAAAGTCAAGTGTGTTTAATTAAGACAATCCAATCCAGGCTGGGACTGGTCAAGTTCTCCCCAAAGGTACACAATGGAGTTAGCAATGTTTTCACAGGAATTAAATTTATAATACAATAGACAATAATAAAGCAGGCTTTGTACATGCCATTGCAGCTACCTTTTTTGCATACAATTGAATAAATTACCTTTTGTTATGAAACATTAATCCTCTTTGCTAAATGGCATAATTCCCCCCTCGGATGCATTGCAAGTGCTGGAGTGCCCTCGGAGCAGGCTCACAGCCACCCTCACTCAGACTGCAATTACCAAAGGAGCACACGAGAGTGTACCCTACAAGGGGACAGCAAGGCTGCTGGTCACGTCCTGAGCTCCAAGAGGGGCACACCTTGACCTTCCCAGGGCAGAGAGTTGGAGGAGAACTCAACATCTGACAAACACACACACCAACATCCAGCGCTGGCTGGACGAATGCTCCACAAATCTCTGTACAAAGCGACAGCTCTGACAAAATGAAAGCGAGTATCAGGTTCAGATCTGCACTTAAAACAATCCAGAGACCCATTAGTATTCATCCCGCGCGATCCAGATGGAGTAATAGCAGCTTTATGAATAAAATTAAAATCAGAGAGCTGATGCTGCCTCGCACTTAGCAAGATGCTGCAGAGCGAAGACCCCATTACAAGTGGTAATGACTGATGCTTCTGCTCTCCATCCCTTTTGCAGGGACCAGAGTGGCTATTTTGGGGCTGCAGGGAGTGGGGCAGCAGCTCTGCACATCCCATGTCCTCAGTATGCACCTGGCCCTGGGAGTGGGGCTGCAGCTTCCCAAGAAGCCCAGCATCCTGCGGAGAGCACAAGGGGATAACAGAAACTCTCTCTGAGCAGCAAGCGGGCCAGATCTATAATGTTTTTAACCAGGTTGCAAGTTTCAGACTATAGTTCATTAATTCAGAATGATAAAATTGATATTCTCTCTCCCCCTGTCAATGGGATCGAAGGGTCTCTCCGTGTTTCCTAATGCTGCCATTGTATTCCAATAGAACCCACTGCATCTGCAGCAGCAGATCATTGTTTCCCTGAGAGACGTGTTGGAGATACTGGTAACCAAACTACCTGCATCCTTCCTCAGCCACCTGGAGGTTATTTCTGTTGCCTTTCCATCTCCTTCCCTGACAGCCCACGGTGTTTCCAGCCTGTCTGCCGAGGAAATGAATTGGAGGGGAAACTGCTGTGCAAGGAGTCTCTTCTTTGATTTTAATGACACGGTGGCTATGTTATTCAAAACACCTTTTTTGCCAAGAGTCCCTAAGCACTATTATTCATGGCTGCTTATGAAACCCCTCATTAGCTCAAGAAGCTAATTGTTGTTGTTGAAAAAATGAGCAGCGAATCTTCAGGTCTGGCGCTCTGCCACCGCAGGAACCTGTGCTTATTTATTGCGAGGGTTGACATCTTCTTCTTTTACAGTCAGAAAAATAATCCCCAACAAACCCACATTTTTCCCTATGCTACAAGTCGTCTTCCCTTTTTTTTCTTTCTTGCATGATTTCAGTGTGCGAGAGCACTTAGGACTGCTGGTGGATCCCCAGTGGTTTTTCATGACTCATTTCAGATAAACTCTTCTGGACAGTAGCAAGATCATCTCTGAATAGCCAGTACTAGCAGATAAGTTATAGAGCCATAGGATCATTACAGTTGAAAAAGACCACTAAGATCATCTTGTTCAACATCAGCACATCACACCATGCCCACTAAGGCAGTCACTGTGACATCTGCCCTTCAGCGTTCCACAACAAAGAACCAACAGAGGTACACAAAGCTCCAGTAACTGGAATTTGAATTCAGACAAAATAAGAAAACGACAGACGTAAGAAAAGCGTGATGGTGCATTCCACATTCATTGCCCATCACTGCATCTGCTGGCCCTAAGGATGAGGGAACAGGGCAAAAACCAGGCACTGGCATTTCAGCTTCAGCTCAGGCAGTCAAAACTCTCTGGATTTCCACTGAAAGACCATCCTTAGCTAAATTTCCTGTTCTGTCAGCAGTGCATCACTGGCTCTTGTCTGTGCTCTCAATGTCTTTACATGCAGGCATTCCGATCCTTCAGAAGTGACATGGGAAACCATGAAACGTTAAATGTAGAAAAATGTAAGGCAAAATCCCCAAACTCCCAAACATCGGAATCACTCTTTTTTCTATGGGTAGATGAATGGGAAGATCTGCAGTGACGTGACCTACCAAAGAAGGTAATAAGAAAAGCACAATGTAATGCCATAGCCCTGTGATCCTCAGAAACTCCTTGTTCACGGTTACAAAAGTCAGCAAAAAGCCTCAGGTTTAGTGGGTCAGACAAAAGTCCTTATTTCTGGCTTATTTCTTAGAGCATCCCTTCACTCAAAGCCTTCTGTTTTACTTTTCTTGAACATTACCTGGGACAAGACCGTGGAAGTCTGAACAGCGAAGAGAATGGCGGCCACGAGACAGCAGTTATTGACAGTTGGATTAGATGACCTTAGAGATCTCTTCCTGCCTTAATGATTCTATGATTGCTTCCCTCATTTCGATACCTCAGTGGTATCAATTCAACTCCCATCCATGCAATATGAGAAGGGACAAGAACAATGCTGGACGGCCCTCCCTTACATCCCCCACACATCTCAAGGAGCATCACTTGGGGTCAGAAGAGGCAGCCAACCCAATACTAGTTAATAAATTGTCCCTCCTATCTGGCTGCTGGGAGAAATGAGGCTTCAGTCAGGAGGAAATTATTTTGCTGGTATTGTTTTGCTAACAATAGCAATTCTTGCTTCTGAGAATGCTATTTTGCTTAATACCTTTTTTCTGTAGAGTGGTAACATGTGACAGAGTAATAGCCCTGGGAGCAACACGGAAGGGTCTGGCTTGTGACAAGGAAGAAAGACAACTGCTTCCATCAGAAAAGAGAAGGAAAATAAGTGCTAAGAAAATAAGTGTTCTACGTTAGAATCCCTTGACAACGTAAGGTTTTAATCTTTGGGATTAAATGGTGTTTTGATTTCTAACTGCAGAATAAACGTATTTGCAGGAGGAAAAAAAAAAAAAAAAAAAAAAAAAAAGCCTGTTTTGTTCTCTGGAAAGAGAAATGGCAGCCTGGCCCAGCCAAAACAGTGATGTTTGAAATAAAGCAGAAGTGTGTTTTCAGAAGGAGAAGTTATCTGTTGGATAAGGCAGTAGATCAAAACCCACAGCCCAGTGCAGAATGGGAGGATGGACCCTTCAGCCCCCACTTCCCAAAGAAAGTAGTTTCCAAAACTCATCCAACAACCCAACAAATCCAATTATTCATTAACGTTTTTCTTGGGTTGGTTTTCATTTTTCGGAAAGCATGGTTGTATTCTGGGCACAAACTGTTTATGCTGATGAATTATTCAGGTTCTGTAAAACTAGACATCATTATTTTCATGTGAGATAAAGCAGTGCTTGCACACATACATGGATGTAGATACAATGCAGGGTTTGCCAAGAATTGTAATGCTTTTTACTCTCAAAAAAAGAAAACAACAACAACAACAAAAACAAAAACCAACAACCAAGACATGATGCTCTTCGCTTTTCCTTTTTATGCGAAGGGAAAAGAAACAAACACTGAGCCCTGCCGTGTGTGCTCATTATGAGACACCAGTGTATCCCACAGAGTCACCTGGTGGTCACTGACCCCTTGTCCCCCCGCATCAGCAACCATGAATAACAAACCGGTAGAGAGTGCTGTGGAAGCAGCAGAGGATGAGCCGCCCAAGGCTTCCCCTGGCTCTCCCACTGTGATGTGCACTGAGGCTTTTTCTCTCTCTTCCTTCATAAGCAACCTCACCGCAGCAAGCCCACACGCACATCTGCAGCTCCCTTAGCAACCTGACAAATGAACTATGGGCATATGCAGTGCTATGAGCAAACCACCTCTGATAACAAACCAGCACGGAGCACCCGCAGCCCTGCAGGGACAAGCCAGCGCTCGCTGCAGTGCTGCCAGCAACGCTGATTGAGCCAGTCGCAGTGCCAAGAGCATCCCTATGAGAGCCAACCTGCATGGCCACAGGGAGCAAAGCACCCAGCAAACCCCTCTCACAGCCTCCCACTTCCAGCTTGCAGGGAGCCATGCTGCTAGTCAGAGGGCTAAGCTTCATAATAACAAGCAAAAACAGAAGGCTTCTAAACAAGAGCATAAAGCGAAGAGCTTATTTTAAAAGAATCATAAGAAATCCTTTCGCTGATGTCCTTTTCCCCTCTTCTTGGGAGTGATGGAGGGGGCCCGCGTTCTTATTGATCTGACCTGCAACACCCCTAACACAGCTTGTTAAAAAAAAGAAAAACATTGTTGAGCAACACAACATCTTGTTAACTTCGTAAGGCAGGGCAGCCTTCCTCCTTCCCAGCAATCACCCAGGCACTGCCTGCTTAAATAGAGCCGAGCAGTATTGCTCTTAATAGGGTTATTAATAACTGTCACATTCCAAGAAGGTGAAATAATGTGCTTTCTTTCTTTCATAGATTAAAACAAACCTGTAGGGAATTGTCTGAGTCCTCCTGCCCCCACCCTTTGTATCCTTAAGCCAGTGCAGAACAGTGAAGCAATACAGCAGCAAAATGCTTCATTAACATGATATATTTAAAGGGAAATGTTAGCCGAGGACCAGCTTTTATACGTGAGCCTCCACATCCTTCCCTACCACTTATGCCCCCATTGGTTGTTTTCTCCACGAAGGAAGGGATAAAAATTGCCAGGACCACTGTCAAAGCAATTAATTTCTATTAGTAAACTAAGCAGGAAGAGAGCCGGTCTTCAGGCAAATCTGTATTCAGGAAGGACTCTTTTCAAAAGAACACAACCTATTAGCTTCCTCTGTGATTAAACATTGCCATTAAGATTCCTTACAGGGTTGGGGAGCAGGCGAGAAGAAGCTGCCCCAAGTTCAATGGGCACAAATCTCCACTCACACCCATCCACACAACACAGCAGTTTTGGTCACAGCACACAGTGTGTGCCACATTCCAGAGGTGTTTTCATGACTACAAGTTCATTGTCCACCACTGTTCTTGAATTTGGGGTGGCCATGTTGAGCTGCCATAACCACAACCCGCATTTTCCAAAAAGAGACTCAACATTCAGACAACTGCTCTTTAATGATGCCTCAACTTTTGCTCTACCAAAAAAAAAAAAAAAAAAAAAAAAAGAGCACTTTGGTGCTTCACTGTAGTTACATCTTTAGGCCTAAATATAACTAAGAGCCAGGGGGAGGAGAGTATCTTTAGGATTGTTCGACTGCAGGCAAAAATCTCAATCCTTACATGTTAATTTAAAGTTTGAGGGTTTTTATCTGGATGCTGCTGAGACAGACGTAGCTATGAGTAAATATGTCAAAATAATCTATCAAGGGGAAATCTGGTCCCTGAGCTGTTCAATGAAAGAGGTAAATTACACAAAGATTATTGCTTGATTTCCAAAATACATTCTAAAAAAAAAAAAGAAAAAGAAAAAAAAAGTGATAAAAAAGGAGAATAGGACAAAATTTGGGGCTCTTTGTCAAGTCTTAGATCCCATTTCTTTGTTGCTGTGAGATAAGTTTGGACACATTGCTAACTGCAGCTCCCACCCTTTTGCACCCAAAGTGGAGGTAGGAGGATGGTTTAGAGCTCCAAGATGTGCCACAACCTGGCAATCTTTCATCACTACAGCTGCTGTTGCCCAATGACTGTGTGCTGTGGAGTGTTTAAGATCTCCCTTCCAGACTCAGTTCCCAGCCAGAAGGAAGTGTGGAAGAAAGTGGTTGTCCCTGGTGCGCAGCGAGAAACACAACCCAGCCATACTCAGCGTACACAGAGACAGGAAGGATGGGGAAAAAAAAAAGGAATGAAGAAGTACAGAGACAGAATCATAGAATGGTTTGGGTTGGAAGGACCTCAAAGGCTGCCTGGTGCCGCTCCCTGCAGTGCACAGGGACACCCACAGCTCCAGCAGTGCTCACAGCCCCAACAGCCTGACCTGGGCTGTCTGCAGGGACGGGGCACCACTGCCTCTCTGGGCAACCTGTGCCAGTGCCTCACCGCCCTCAGTGCCAAACCTTCTGCCTCATCTCCACTCTCAGCCTCCCCTCTTTGAGTTTGAAGCCATTTCCCCCAGTTCTATCACAGCAGACAAACCCTGCGCAGTTAATTAACAAGCAAACAAAAGTATTTCTTTGGGATGGAAGGCTCCTCTATGGTTGTCATCGCTTTTTATTAGCATACCACTGCCTTGAACTTGAAACACTAAGTGGGAGCAAGGGGCTGCAGACTCTGCTCATCTCAGCTTGGCCAAAGAAAGGCTCTCAGAGTTACCCATTCCATATGAGATGCCCAAAGCTGATGTGCTGGCCCCATTCCCTGATCATTCTGCACCCACACCACCCACCTGCTGCTCCAGTGCCTGGGCTCCATCCTGAGCTCAGCTCTGCAGCTGAACCACGTTGCACATGGAGCTTGGATGGGAGCTATCCTCCCTGCCAGAAGGCTATTACTCACTAATAGAAGTGCTGCATTAATCCTTTTAATAAAGAAAAAGCCTTGTCTTAAAAAGAAAAAAAAAAAAATATCTAACTGAATAGTTTTCCCCTTGAGGCTTATCAGTGCTTCATTTTCCATCACAAAAATAACGTACTGTAAAAGACTGATTAGTCAACTGATAATTGAGTTCTTAAATGTCAAAAACAATATAGTATGAATATTCAACAGATCATGCCACTGAAACTTACCTGTTCAATCAACAATGACTAACATTTTTTATCTCCATTGTTCTTTGCCAGATATTATGTTAATTTCACTTTTCTGAGGTGCTGAACAAGGTTCTCTTAAAACATATTGTCTTGCAGGTTAATGTATAACGGGCTGCTTAAAAGAAAACTGTTTGGAAGTCGTGTCTGATTTATATCCCTTTGCATTAGCTTCATCTTGCAGTTCAGGTAAAGGGGCAATTGAAACAAAATTGCATTGAAACAGATATAGTTAATACTTCAGCTTCCAAGGAGAATATTCAGGGTGTAGGTTATAAGAAAAGGAAAAAAAAAAAAAAAAAAAAAAAAAAGAAGTGATATTCTCCTGCTTTTGAGGTTAAATGCAGCCCAAGGTTCAAGGTCACAGCACATTTCAGACATAATTTAATTTAACGGGGGAAAACACAGGCCAAATGTAATTAAGAGATACGTATGTGGCTTTTAAACAGATGCAGAGTGTTATCAGAGCACCCCCAGCAGCTGGAAGGTCCTTCATGGGCAGGAGATGTGGGAGGGAGGCAGCAGGATGCGATGCTCTGCCCACGTCCTCTTGGAAACCGGCTTGCTTTCAGAAGGCTGCTCCTTCAGGCAGGGCGTTCATTCACTTGTGGTCATCAGGGAGCAAAGCTTTGCTCCTCAAAGCTGCTTCTGCAGCATGCTCCTTGGGAGCCACAGCAAACACAACTAGACATCGGGCTTTAAAGAGGAAAGCAAAAAGAAAAGGGCCAAGCAAAAAGAAAAGGGCCAAGCAAAAAGAAAAGGGCCAAGCAAAAAGAAAAGGGCCATGGAAAGGAAGCAGCAATGTGGTATAAAACCATGGGAAAGAAATGAGGGAGAAAAAGGAATGAAATAAGGATGGGGCACTTCGTATTGGCCTTCAACAAGTACCTCCAGCATTCTGTTGGGCAGCAGATGAACTGGAGAAGTTTCAGAGTGAGAATTGGTTGGAAACCTTCAGTAAATGTGGGTTGTAACAAAAAAAAAAAAAAAAAAAAGGTTTTTCAACTGCAGGATGTTTTTCAACTAAGATACAATTTTTCTGACACATCTGCTAGAGATAAGGCATCAAAATGCTCTTAGAAATTCCACTGCACATCTCTTCTCAAGTACGCACCAGTATGACCAGACCCCTATCTCTTGTAACGCATGGAATCATAGATTCACCAAGGTTGGAAAAGACCTCCAAGGTCACCCAGTGCAACCATTCACCTACCACCAATATTTCCCCACTAAACCATATCCCTCAGTACCACATCTAAACATTTCTTGAACGCCAGGACACATTGCCACCACGCACAAGGAATGGGTCTCACGGGAGCTGTGCACTGCAGCCCTATTTCCACATCAAAATCATTCTGACGTTCTACAGAAACTCTGACATTTCAGGGAAAAACATCCTCATTTTCCAGCTCGCTCTCATTATAGACCACAAGTGTTTAAATCACTTGAAATTAATGTGGACAAAGACCTCAGTGGTAGACTGCACAGAAACACTTCTGCACTATCTGTAGATAATCAGGTGACAAGCTGAACCTCCCCTCTCATTCTTCGCCTCCATTGTTTCATTTCATATTTTTCCACAGTTCAAAATCTGAATATATTTACCCATTTCCTTCATCTTTCCCTCTTCAGATTTTCTTTGCCGTTTAGCTTCAAAGAGTGTACCTTGCAGGAACGAGTATTTCTGGAAATAGCAGAGGAGCTTGAGGATCATTGCAGACATGCCATAGGGCACCATTAAATAAAGCAACCTTCTCTGTCACCATAATCATGATGGAACGACTCGGATGGAAAACAAACCACGGCTGCACGCGCGGTGGCTGCAAGCATCAAATCTCCAAAGGCTTCTTCAAAATAAGGGCAGATATATCACAGCAAGGAACAAAACGTCTCAATGCTTGTTGGGAACCATTATTTTTGCTGAGCCCCAGCAGGAGGTCATTCTACTGCTCAGGATAATTTGCACCCAGACCCTTCTCCAGCACAGTGCATTTAAAGACTGAAGGATTACATCTTCCTAAGCATGTTTTTAATTAACACACAAATGTGTCATCCTAAAAGGGAGCTCAGAAGCCTGGTTCTCAGTTACCCCAAACCAGATTTATGGGCGCTATGTGAAGTGGTTAGCAAAGACATTTAAAAACAATTAGGCTCTTGAAGAGGCAGATCCAAGCAGCCCAGGATGCTCTCATTACGCTGGAGAACGGGAAAATAAAGCCATTAGGCTCACCAGACAACTAGGTTATTTGTACTATTTTTTTTAATGATTAGTTTCTTTAATATTGCCTTCTGCCTGCAGTGGGAGAAGCTCTCTTGTGCGCTCTTGCACACCGAGTCACTGATGGATGACGCTCCCATGTGACCAACCCAATCCATTTTTAATGCTTCACGATGCTATTGAAATGAATAAAAAGGCAATTAGCATTTTCCTTCCGCAAAGCATCAGATGCCATTGAGCACCAGTGTGCCGCTAGGAGCAGGGGCAGGGAGGAAGACCAGGGGATGCTGCAGGGCTGCTCACTTGGATTTAAGCACAGCCCAGCCACCAAGTTTCACTTCTGATGCACTTTCTATACTTTTGCTTTGCACCTTTCAGAGATTGCAGAGTAACAGGCTTGGGCAGAACAAAGATTGGGGCACATGACTCTGAAGCTGCATGCACTACAGCTGAACGCCAGCCTGTTTGGGTGTCTTTGGTGCAGACCATCATGCCTGACTTGTCCCCAGAAGCTCAGCCAAGCTGAGGCTTGTTTGTATCCAGTGCTGCAAGCAGGATGTGAGAAAGTCCTTGGCTCAGAGCATGGCAAAAGCCCAAAAGCCAGCTCTAAAATTTCAGTGTTTTGGGGGAAAAGTAGAAATGTGGAGCCTTTTGCCTCCTCCATTCTCCTTATAGCCTTTCCCTAAGTGGCACAGGTAGAGTGCAAGCTGAACCTCAGGGTCAGAGAGCAGTGACATCCTGCAGGTCGCTGAGTCTGGGTCTCCTCCTTTACTCTGATGCGAGCCAGAAGCTGGGATCTATGGGGTGGAAGGACAGTCTGCCTTTCTTTATCGCCATCACTGAAAAAGAATCCATCTATAGAAATGGAATATAAAAGATCTTTTAAGTGGCATTAATATTCCAACTGAGAGAAGTCAGAAAGTGGGGGGAATTTCTCCCCCTCTTTTCAGGATTGCCCTCTCTCACAGAACGCTGCACATTGTTGCAGATATTGCACTGCCACTCAATCAGTTCCTGCAGATTTTGGGAAAAAGAGAGAACTTTTTACTTCCATACCAGGGTGAGGAAAGGTGACCTTACACACACTTCCATTAATCACCATCATGCCTTTCATTTGCTGCCCGGACCAGTATCCATAATTATACTAACATATTTTTCATGAGTACAATGGGAAAACGTTTCAGAGCAACAGAGCTGCAACGGGGAAAAATTAACCACCTTCCTCGTACTGAGACATAATGGTTGTTTATTCCTCTTGGCGGCACGGTAATTCTCCACAGAGCTGCCCAGAACAGAAGTAATATACAGTGTAGGAAGGGGTGGCAGAATCCATCCCATAAATGCGAGCTATCAGGTTAATTCCTTTCCCTTCTTTATTCAGGCTCTGCAATGACAGCCGGCTATTTTACCAGGCTTCCTCCCAGGCCACGGTAGCTGCAGGAGGGACTAAATCTAAATATAATTTAAAATAATCTAAAATAATTTTAAATAAATCTAAAGTAATTTAAGGGAAGCGTATCTCCATGCAGCTCCTGCAAACAGGAGCTGGCCTCCTTGCAAACACCTGCGTGCTGTCTGCTCCTTGCATTCTTTTTGGATGAAACTCTCCAAAAGCCACTGGGCAACAATCACGTGCTGGTAAGAAGTTCTATACGCTCATCCATGAAGCACATTTCAATTACAAAGGCAATTGAAATTTTAATTAGTAGCATCACAGAAGTGTTTCTAACTCAGTCAACTATGTAAAAACAAAAAAAAACACCAAAAAAAAAAAAAAAACACACACACACACAAATAAAATAAAACCCTTCATCACTCCAACAGATAGAAGCACACAAAGCCAGGAAAGGACAGAATTTTTTATAGAAGGATCAGTTTCTGAACTTGGTAGCAAAGAGCAACTCAATCAGCAATGATTGTCACCTAGCAAAACTGTGCAGCTCTTTCATCCTCAGGGGCCAGGGCTGCGTGTTCCCTGTAGGAGCTCAGGCACCTTCCAGCCATCCCCTTTGGCTCTCCATTGGAGTTGGCACATCGCACCATCCAGGCTCACCAATGCTCTCTTGTTTGCAAGCACATCTCTATTCTGCCTGCTTTGATTTTGCTCGATTTATTTATTTTGCCCGGATATTTCATCGATCGACTCACCCCAGGTTCTTTTCAACACTCCCTATTGACATAATGGGAGCTCTGCATTTGTTTTCGCCTTCCGCAGGTCTGTGCGTTGCCACATTTGTACCACAGGAAGCAGAAAACTAGTTTAACATCTCATTTATTTCATAGATGAGAAAGTAATTCCCTGCTGAATGATTGTCCTGAACCAACAATTCAGAAAGCAGGAATTTACAGTGCCTGCCAGAGACGAGAGTGCATTACTGTAGTGCTGTTATATAATGGAGCTGAAATATGTTTTTTTCCCCTCCTGTTAGCCTGAAGAGAAAAGCCATTAAATATGATTAAGGTTAAGAGATTGCTAAAATCACAAACAGCCGCCATTCAATTATTTTGCTCTATAAAATGCAACACAGATTGGAGTTATTTCTCCGAAATGTGTTTTTAGAAAATAACATAACACAACTAATGTGGTTTGATGTAGCAAATCAGGTTTCAGATACTTTTTGTAATGCAAAACCAAAAGGTTGATGATTTAACCCAAAGTTTGCAACTTGGAGTCATCAGGTTCTCGCTGCACAAAGGAGAGGGGGGAAAAAGATCCATCATCCAACAAACACCCTGCAGAGTCACCCAAAGCTGTGGAGTCAGTCAGTTTTGATGCCCACTGAAGGAAAAGTCAGAAAAACACACCAGCTTGGCACAACTGTCACACATTCTCTATGGGGAGTAAATCTCTCAAACAGCTCCTGTGATTTTTAATGTGACCTCCGACGGGTGCTAAGGAGAGAAACACCAAGAGCTCATCAGATGGCAGTGGGGTTTCCCTGTAGGTTGTGGTCATTGGGAGAGTGGGCTGCGTGCTGGTTGCTCTGCTTGCACTGGTATTTAATGCTTGTTGAGCAGCAAGTTGGCTAACTATGCTCAAATGTATTTTCTGACAGCTGTACAAGGAGCTGAAATAATTGGAAGGCTGGAAAAATATCCATATGTGGCTGTATTAATGGCTGGAGTCTGGTGGTTATTACGGTTAATAAAATGTGAGGAATTCATTATTCTGCTGAAAGAAACAAAGCTTTTGGGGTCCCCGGAGGCAAGGTCTGAAGCCAGTTCCATGAGTGAACTGGAATGGAGCACAGGGCTCAGTCCCTCATCTCGGCCCTAGCAGCTCTCGCAGGGCAGGGCAAGCAATTTGGATGGCCATCAAACACGTCAGGAGGATTTGTCGCTTTACAGATGCTTATTTCTCACCTGTTGGCATTGGCATCCCTGCAGATTTCACAGGTTTCCACTATGGTTATCATGAGATCCAAAGAAGAGAGCGTGGTGACAACAAAAACTTTTCCCTCAGTGCATGCACAAATTACAAAGGGTTAATGGGTGAGCAATAGATCATTTGATGAATAACTGCTGATTAGAGCCCAACAGATCAATAATTTCTTATAACCGTGCCCGTAATTCATTCCATGAATGTGTAACAGTTATCTAACACGTACCCTCTTACATCTCACAAAAACAACTCGTTCATTTATCGACATTACGCAAACCAAAGTACAACAGAGGAAATAAACAAAGGACATTTCTGGACCTATGCAAAGGATCAGACCAGAAAATGAGTTTATGCAAAGAAACCAGAAAATGGTTCAAAAAATACAGGCTCCCCAACACACCCGGGGGATGAATAATCTGATTCTGAATCAAGGAATTACTGATGGCTGGGGAGATACACCCCTGGTAGTAAAGATAATAATGCTCCTTGTACAGCACACAAATCACAGCCCATCATCAGAACTGCTGGGCTGCTGCTCCTTAAATCACGGCCGTGCATCTCATCGTGCTGTGTACGTGCAGCAGCATCCTCCTGGTACAAGGGGTTGGGATGCCCATTGCTGCTGGGACAGCACAGTTGCAGAACAGGGGTTTGCTCGACATACAAGCAGAGGACACCAGGTTCACAAGGCTGCTGCCTGCTGTGCAGCTCATCCCAGTGCTCTGGTAACACTGATATCCAGTTTTCAAGCCCAACGACTTTCTCACTTTCATGCCTGCAGCACCGTGATGCCCACAAAGGTTTACCCAGGCCAATGGATGCTGCACAGATCACCCCATGCCCATCATTGTGAGAAAGCAGAGACAGGTCTGAAAGCAGCTGTATCTCTTTCCCTTTGCTAACTACCCAAGCAGCTATTCCATGCACACGAAACAGTAGATAACTCTTTATCTGACAGGTAATTAGTGGCAGAAAAAAAAAAATCAAATTAAAAACAGAGACCATATTAATAACAGCGCGCGAGCGAAAATTTGTCTGGAGATGCACAATGAATTACTTCAATTTAAAAAAAAAAAACAACAAAGCACAACACTCTGTTTTCTCTGTGGATGGGGGAGGATATGTCTTCATTCCTGCTCTCATCTGTGAGCCAGGCTCCTAGCAGCAGTCAGCCCTGCCCTCCTGTCCCATTCACAGTGCCACATCTGCAGTCAGATCCCAACCATGGGGCTGCGTGCATCACCATTGCACATGATCAGCATCATTTGGTGAACCTGGAACACAGGCCTACCTAATTAATGATCTAATACCTGGAGTCAGGAGCTGGATTGAAGCTGGTCTGAGTCCTGACAGTGCATTTAGAGCCAATATTGTGCAGTAGGTTTGTGGCAGGGCAACAATTGCTCCTCACTGGAGTGGCAGAAACAAGGCAGGAGCGCATGGTGGTCACCTCCTTTCCCTTCAAGGCTCATTGCATTTCAATTTAATACGAAGTGTTGAGTTTCAATGACATGACCAGTAATACCTACATCATTAAAAGCACCCTCTGGTGGGCTAGAGGCTGAAAGGAGGGAGTCTAAATGGAGGGGTCAGGCACTGTCCTGCAGGATGAGCCCTGCCTGCCAGCAGCATTCCTGCTCAGCACTATCCTTGCCTTCCTCTCTCCCAGGCTTTGGGACAGGGTTAGGTGTATCCTGTAACTGTGAGCTGCAGTGCAAACAACTTGAGGAGGGCATTCAGACCACGCTGGTGCAATCTGCACATTGTTATTGCCCTCTGCAGTGTTCTCTCATACAGAACTGTGATTTTGGTTCTTTGTTTTCTTTCCCTCCAAGAGGAGAGGAGAAAGCAGCTGGAACAGCAGAGCTCACCTTTGGCCATGGCGTATACTGCAATACAAAGAAATGCCACAGTGCATTTCCCCTGACAAATGGTTCCAAGCAAAGAAACCAGAACGGATACACGGCTCAAGAGTGACACGGGGACCTGCAGCACAGTACTGGGAAGGCTGTCCTACAGCAACGTGAGGGTCTCTGCTCCACTCCTGGCGAGCTGAGCTCTCTTCCAGCAGCCAGGAGCTGCAGCCACACAGCCTGCAAGTGATTTCTGCTTGGTTTGTGCAGTCTGCAAAGCCTTGTTTGATGCAGGCAAGAAAGAAAAAAGAACACCAAAGAGATCACAGCAAAGAAAACAGGAGATTCCAAAAACAGAAACTACCCACAAAACCACAGGAAGAATAGAAATATAAAACCAAGCTGCCCTATGGCAACAGCAAGGCCCTAGGGAAGGCTGCAAGATGCTAGAGGTGGGGCTGGGAATGTTGGCAGAGGTGTGTGGTTATCAGGCACTGAGACACAGGCAATAAACCCCATCCAGCTTCTGATTGCTTCAGCATCTCTTTGCAAAGTGTTTGAATCTTTAATCAGATGAATGTTTAACCAGATCGCATTGCACTTTTTGCAGCAGCTCTACCCAATGGGGAAAGTTCCTCTGGATGGGAGAACGGTGCCCTCAGCCAAAGCCTAACCACAGTCCAGCACTCTGGGGATGCTCAGAAGCTTTGTCCCCAGCTTGTTCCAAACCCCTACACCTCCAGGCATGGTCTGTGCCAGGCTGGGTACCACCCAACAGACGATGCTGGGAGCAGATGGGGAGGAGCATTAATTAATCAGCATTCTGCAGGTCAGGGCTCCCTCCAAAAGACAGAGCACAAGGAGTCTGGAGGAGCAGCTAGCTCTCATCCTTACCCTGAGGCTTTCTGGCTTATGGATAAAGCCATTACTTTAGGATGAGGCTTCAGTCTGATTCCCATCAAAGGCTCTGGTCACTGTGTGTTTGCTTAACACCAGACCTTTCAGCACCATCAATTTTAACAGGGCTTGACAGATACAGGATTAAACACAAGAGCCAGACAAATCCATACTTTTATAGGAGACCCTGGTGGATGCGACAGGACAGGCAGGACTAAGAAAAGGAAATACTGGGGGGAAAAAAAGGAAAAAAGGAAAAGAAAGAAAGAAACACCAAACCTGCCTGTTTGCTCACTCTCCTGGTGCAAGCACCCACTGTGCCCCTACTGCTCCCTGCCAGCATCCACCCGACCCCATGCAGCCTCCCAGGCACTGAGGCACAGGCAATAAATCCCCCAGCTTCACTCTTCACAGCAATTGCTCCATCTCCATGCACACAGCTGAAAACACAAAATAATTAGCAGGGCTTGCCAGCTGACGAGGCTTGCAGAGGCAGCTCAGGAATGTCAGAGTGGAAGGTTTGTTCTCATTTATTTTTATAAACAATCTCTGATTTTATCAAACACTGTTCTGCCACAGCCCAACATGAAGCTCAGAGCGAGCGCTGGGAGATCTCCATCCTTCCATGACAACCTTACAGATAGAGGCATGGCCCTGCAGTGAGGAGCACAGGGGGAGGACTGAAACCCATGTGCATCCATCTAATGAAAAATTCTTAATATTTTCTGGGAAGTTTTCAAATCAACAGTTCTGTGTTTGTTTTTCTTTTTAAGCTTTTTGTCTCAACACCCATTCTCTGGGCTATCAACACAGAAAATGGTTTCATCTGGAGACTGCTGAAAATGGACACACAGTCATGAAACTTCATAAAACAAAATTAAATGAAAACCATAATGAAAGCAGGCACAGGGCTAACAGTTCTCATTTTGACAGATGGAAAGAAACATCAACCCACCAAATCCTGAGCTAGACTCTGAGCCCTAAAAATAAATCAAATCAATGCAACCCTCCAGCATTGCGCCTGCGGAGCTGAGGATCGCACTGCCCATGGCTATCAGCCCTGCTCAGAGCAGACACAGCCCTGCCCCGAACTGAACAAACACAGCTCCTCCAGCTGAGCTGGGACCAATGCTGCAGCATACCAGTGAGACTTTCCCAGTGTTATCATGTAGCTAGATTATTCATGCAAATCCCCAAAATGCTTTTGCAGCATAAGCAACGGTCCCACTGCTGCAGAGAAGCCTGCTCTTGGTTATTTGGCAGCTCTTCCTGTGCTTGGTGCTTTCTGTATTGTAAGAAATCCCCTTTGGGGCAAAGCAAAAACTCAGCTGTCTTTCATTATTTGCAACTGGCTGCTCACGCTCCTGGCTCTGGTGGCGGCTGCTGTTTTTCAGCAGTGCAGAGCAGCTCGCTTTCCCCTCCCATCCCTCCATGCTCACTCCCAGCAGCAGTTCTGCACTGCATTGCCAGCCCAACCCACTGCCCATCACCACCACCACCGCCACCTCTCAGCTGGCAGTGATTTCTGCTCTTTCATTAAGCACAAACTCCTGGCTGCACGCCGACGTGCGGTGCCAATGCCACGCTCCCAGCACCAGGGCTGCAGAGCCACATGCCCTGCAGTCAGCCTGCAGGGCTGCACACGCGCCATCCAGCACTCTACATCCAGCTTCAGGCAGCACCAACAGAGCACAAACCTCACTGTTCACCTCTTGCTCTTTGCACAAAGTCCCCCAGTCCTCTCCAGTTGCTTTCGTTCAACCCCAGCCTCTCCGTGAGCACCAGTGCTCACCTGCAGCCCAAAGTCTTGCACCCACGCAAACCCCCCAGGTACCTTGGGGAGGTGCAAGAGAGGTTGAGGTACAGCCAGAGAAAACAACAGGACCATGGTAGGGTGAATTTATCAGTGCCTGTAAACAAGGGTGTCCGTTCTGAGAGAACATTGGAGCCCCAGCTAGTAACTGATAGTAATTAGTATTTAATTACTGGAAATTAATTGATTTAGAGAGAGACGCAGTCACTTTATATACGGCGTTTTTACGAACTAACTATGGTTTACTAAGTAATTTCCAAGTCATATTTATTAGCATTGCTTAAATCTAAGCAAACAAGTTATTTTTGTTTTCGTTGTGGGAATAATTAAGAGTTACTGTGTGTTTTGTTTAAGGGAATTTCCACCCCCAGCTGCAGTTCGGAGCACTCCCTTCCCTCCACCACGTACTGAAGCCTACAGGGATGGGGCAGCTCGCTCAGTGCCAGCACCCATGGATGCCCCCCAGCCATGGCTTCCCATGGGCAGCACTTGCCCCAGGTGCTGCTGGAGGAGCAGCCACTCTCCACATCCCCTCCCCATCATGCAAAGAAAATCTGAAGGATTTTTTTTTTTTTTAATTTTTTTCTTGTTTTGTTCGGTCTCACGATTAAAACTGGCTCTGCAATGCTTTATGCATGCATCTGTTATGCTAAAATAACCATCCTTTCTAACCATGCCCACCTGCTGTCTTTTTCAATTTTAAGTATTTCTAAGTAGCAATCAAATCAGTATAATTTGTTCTTTATCTCAGAAAAACCATTGTGAAAGAAAAATGTGACCATTATGTTACATCAGGGAAAAATACAAGCCCTTTATTTTCAGCCTTCTCTACATTCTATCAGATCTCACAGTCGTCATTACTCCGGTTGTATTTAATACCACTGAAACGAACGGAGCTTTCTTTAATCACCACCACCTTTCTCCCTTTCCTTTAACCCACCCCTCCCCAAGGTTAAGGCTTTTTTAGTAGGTTTTTTTTTAAATTTAAATACACAAATACTCGTATTACAACTACGTTAAGGGTTTCCAGGAGACGGCTCTGTGGGTTCGTTTCAGGCTCTCACTATCAGCAGCATTAACATCAGCTGCTATTGTGTGAGGATCACGTTGTTGGATCCTAGAAGCAGGACGCACCCGACGTGCTCACCACCCACTGGCTGTTCCAGGGAGATCAAAACAAAGCTGGGCAAATATTGACTTTATAATCAATTGCAAGATTAGGACTGACTGCTGAAATGCACCGGGCTTGGTGTAAAAACATTCAATTCCATAACTTTCAATAAAGCCTGCAAATGAGAGGTCAATGATAAATTATTATTTATAGACTTGGTGCAAACATAAGGACTGTGATTCCTTTATAGCTTAGATTAATGCCTTCACATAAGTGCTGTTTGCAATGCAAGCATTAGGGCAGGCTTTAGGAAGACGTTTCTTTGATTTAAATAATGGGGCAGTGGAGCCTTTCATCCATGAAAGAACTACTCACACATAGAGCAGAGTAGATAATTCTCAACAATCTGATTTTTTTTTCTTTTTCTTTTTTTTTTTTTTGCACGTTTTCGGCCCAATGGATAACCCCATGCTTATTTAGATTTCTTTCAGTTTATTGATTATTCAAATGTCTTCCTATCTTCAGCACCTCCACAGATGGCTCTGAGCATGCTGATGTTTGTGAATGTGGCTCTTTGGCAAGGGATGCTGCATTGAAGCCAAGTCACCCCTTGCTCAACAAGTGCCCTTCCAGGGCATGCAGCAGGTCCGACATGCTGAGTGCGATACAGCTGGAGCCAGCGCTCAGAGAGCAGAGTGGCAACAATCTGTTTTGCCCCCTGTGCTATACACATGTCCAGGGAAGTGGTGCAGACACCGTCCCTGGAGGCATCCCCAAAACATGGAGATGTGGCACTTGGGGACATGGTTAATGGGCATAGCAGAGGTGGGCTGGGGTTGGACTTGGTGATGTTAGGTGTTTTCTAGCCTTAACGAAGATTACCAAGTCTGCAGCCCAAGGAACTTGGGGCAGCATTAGTAGGGACTCACTGTACCTCAGCCAAGTGTGAGCAAAGCTCCTCCAAACCAAAACCAAGCACACCTATTATCCTACCTGCATACCCATCACACCAAAAGTACATGCTGCTCCCTTTCCTTCCTCCCCCTTCTCCCTAAAGCCAATTCTGAAAGTAAAAGCCTTTTTCTTTTTTTTTTTTTTCCTGGAAAATCCTCCATTATACAGAGCTCCCCTCTCTCTCAGGAGCACAACATTATCGCCCTTTAAGTGAGCTGAGAGCACATCTTCGATAGATGAAAAGAATGGCCCACAAGGTTCAGATCATTAAACAGTAATCCAGGGCTGGGGGTTAAGCACTCCTATTTAACAGTGTGCTCCTGCTGCCAGCTCTTCAGCCTGCCTAAGAACAAGCCCTGCTCACAGAGACGGGGATTTTCTGCTGGAGTCGGTGGGGCAGCTCTATTTGGCACTGCCAGCCCTGCACTGGCGCTCCTGGAAGGGCTGTGGACAACTCTGCCACTCTGCTCAGGTTTAAAGAAACATTACTTTTGGTTTTGGCTGGGAAAGAAGGCATTGCAGATCGCTCCAGGCTCCGCCTGTTTTGGAAAGCCACCACTCAGCCTAAAGTCATCCAAAAGCATGAGATATGCTTTCCACGATACCAAGCATCTGAACTCAGACTCACTTCAGGAAATATCACCTCAGCCCAGAGATTTCCAAACCTGGAGTTAGGCTGTTTGTGTCTGCAGCTGCCGAAGCAGCCACGCTGGGTCTCTGCAAATGCACAGCACTGCTTGGAGCTGGTGGCATGGCTTTCCCAACCCTCTCTGCCCATGGCACTTGCCCAACCCACTCACTGTTGGGTTCCCAGCCCAGAATCTCTGCACATGTTCTTACATCCAGCTCGACTACACTTTGCAGATTCTCGTTTCCATAAATAAAAATTAAACAAACACTTAACGAGCGTCATGCATATTAATACCCTCCAGGTGAAGGTTAGCACGAGCCGTGATTGTAGCAAATCCGCATTTGATTAGATTGACTTGGAAACAGAGGAGATAAACAACCCACAAAAACCCCCAAATTATCGTAAATTATTCTTTTGACCTCTGCAAGTTTCTCAGTTTTATGCAACTTCAGCCTGCTCCATACAACGGGGCTTTTTCCTACTCATTGTGCCTCAAAGCCACAGGTGCTGGTGTATTAGGGTGACCATTCCTTTCTCCTCTCAAGTCACTAACCACATGTGCAGGATGGCATCTGTCTAACAACTCATTGCTTTCAACTCTGCCATCTAATAAAGAGCTCCTTGGGAAAGCAAGAGACTCATTACACGTTCCTCCTTCTAAGTCCCAGGTGAGAACTCGGAGCTGCTGGATGAGCAGGAGGTGTCAGGGATGGAGTACCTGGAATCTGACACCAAAGCTGCCTTCCTGAGCAAATTAAGCCGGGTTTATTTTTAACTGGCAGCTGAAGGCTGGCTTGGGAAGACGCAGCAGGAGAGCCCCGGCTCTCACCTCGGCTGAGCTTCCAATTTAAAATAATGTGAACGCTGCAATTATCAGTGGGCCTGACGAGCCAGCAGCCTCGGGCCAGCCGCGGGGAAGCGTGGGCAGATTGGCACACCTGCAGCGACCACAACAGGAATTCGTCCCCTCAATCCAACACAACTGCTGCTGTCTGGGTGCTGTGGTCATCGGTTCCAATGCTCCTGCTCAAGCCAGAAGGGCTTTCTTTCCATAAAGAGCCAACAGCTGGTTAATAAATACTGATGAAGGCAGCATGGAAGTGTCTAACCTCCGAGCTGAGGTTCTCCATGGGGTCCCTGCTCTGCAGCTCGACACAAGGTGCCATCACTGTAACACTTCCAAGTAGATGAGCCATTATTATTCATTCGTTTCCTGTTTGTGGTGACAATGTTAATCACAGCAGTCTCTGGGAGAAGGATGCTAATGAAGATGTGATGTGGGCAGAGGAGTCCTGAGCCAATTCTGGAGCCATTTCTCAATTCATTAGCATGCTGTCATGGCAAGGGGCAGCTGCGGAGACCTGCGTTCCCACCTTTCACCAAAACATGACAGGATAATAAAGCAACGCTCTTTTCAGTCCTGGGGAAAAGCTGGAAGCATTCCTTGAGCACAAGGGTTGTTACAACAAGTCCCTAAAACCAATAACAAAACACCATAACAAAACCCAAGCACCCAGATGAGCAACAGAAACCATGTGCTAACCCAGGTGTCTCAGCCCCTCTGGCTGTGCTCTTCTCCTCCTGCTCAGCTACTTCAGACCCTACGCCCACGCTGCAGTACGGGGCCATACAAGGAGCCATCTTCACCATTGTCCCTTATTAAGCAGCACAGGGATTCAGTCTCTTGCTATCCCAAGCAAGGTGGAAGAATCGAGCTTCTCCCCTCTAGTTCCTTGCTCGCCCACAGGAGGGTCGAGCAGACACACATCTCAGCACCAAGCACGGCTCTACCCACAGCAGGGAACAAGTAATTGCACAGAACAAGCTGAGAAATCTGTGTGGGTGTCCAAGCACAGGACAGATCCAGGGAGCTGACATCTGGGACAGCTCGTGGCAGTGGCTGATGCCCTTGCACTGTCACCAACTCTTTATTCACCAGCAAAGACACACAAAAGTGAGCAGGCAGTGATTTGGAACAGAAGAAGCTTGAACCTGCCAAGGGGACTCGTCTATGCTGTGTGTCATCTCAGTATTAGTCAGCCTACATTGTTAGTAAAAAAGAATATATGATCAATGCCTTTTTTTTTTTTTTTTTTTTTAATATTAGTGTGATAAAGTATTCCATGCCTCAGAAACTTGGAGTGACCAAGAGCACCCAACCTTCTTACAGTATTTCACAACCAGCATCTATGTGAGCAAATACAGTCCTCCAAACAACCCGATGGCCCCCAGAGTTAATGGAGTAATAGATACACCAGATTTTATTTTTAATGTAACTGCAAGCATCCCACTTTGCTGTGCTCGGGTTTTTTTCCTTCGATCATCATATCTGAACTCAACTTCTACATTCTGACTGGGTGCCATATGTTCAAAGACTCAGATGAGCCTTGGAAACTAAACCAGTGGGGATGCATTTTTTTTGCTGATTGCCATTCTCCCGACAGTGGTTTCAGCATCCAGCCAGGAAATAACAACAGTGCAATGAGGGATCACAGGCTGCTGAGCTGTGGACGGCAAACAGCTGGCACCATTCGTAAAATGCAACCAATCCACCTGCAAAATTGTTTGTCCAATGGATATACCTATAAACCGAGCAAACAAATGCATTTGCAGACATTAGTAAGGAGTAATCTCCTTTCCAGTGTGGGCTCATTTTCACCTAGCTCCACTGACCCTCCGCAGGTGGAGGGGATGAGTCACTTCTCAATAGCTGCTACAGAACCAAGGTGCAAATCCTCCTGCAACAGAGGTTTTTGGAGACTGAGAGGCTGCCACAATCAGGGAGATAACTTCAGGCTGTAGAAAGCAGATCAGGTCTGACAGGGAAATGTCACAGGTCACTGCAAGATGCTCACAAGCATGAGGTTTTGCAGATGCAAAAAGGTAGACGGAAGGTCCTGAAACACAGGAGTTTCTGGTGTCCAAAAGAAATCATGCTGTTTGTTTTCCTACCAATGGGTTGAAAAGGTTCCAGCAAAACGTGCTCAGTTATGGGGTCCCCAACACAAGGGCACTTCTGTGGCAGATCAAGACGGGAAAGTGCTGGCACTGTCCAGACAGCACCGCACATTTCTCCCAGAGATCTCACACTTCTATTATTAAATTTCACTCCTTCTCTCTTGGATACAGCTTCGTTTCACTTTCAGCCTCAGCTGCAACACAATATAATTTGAGCTGTGAAAATGCAGTCAGCACATCTCACCGCTGTTGCCTGAACCATCTATGATTTTGTCAGCTCTCCATGCTTGACGGAGTTTCCTGATGTTAAATAGGTTTTGCAGATGAGTGGGGGCAAGCTACTAGGATAAGAAATCATAGGAGGGAGAAGACAGAGCAAGATGCGGAGCGAGCAAGAAAGCAAGAAGAAAAGGATGCATCCTGCAAGCCAGAGCACTGGGAAAATACACAGCAGTGCAGAGCTCTGCATGGAGACCCAGCCCTGTGCACCAGTGAGTGATCCAACAAGAATGGAGGCATGAGGAGGAAGGCTCTTGAATCATAGAGTGGTGGAGGTCTGCTGGTTGGACTCCTCATCAAGGATACTGCCCAGCTGTTTCTAACTTACATCAGAGCATATTTAATGTCTGAGAGCAGCACGTGCTGCTCCACTAATGCTCCATTCAGCCTAGCAAATCGCAGCAGCTTTCCAATCTTTATTTTTTCCCCTGTTAAATCTAGGAGGGGAAAATATACCAACTGTATTTGATAGGAGTTAGTTCCCCTAGAGAGGACTGTGGGAATAAGGATTTTAATGAAGGAACACACACACAACTCCCATTCCTTGTTTATCTTCTTCGTATTTTAAGCAAGGGTAGAGGAAAACAGAGCAATATTTGGCTGAATTCCCCATGTCTGTCAAAAACCAACAATTCATAAATATTTAATTATGCCTATCTATCACCTGCTAGTGTTTGGGGTTTCCAGGAGTCAGGGAACCATCGCTGGCTTATTCAGGCAGCTGAGCAATAAACACGTGCTGAAGTTCAGCCTTTCTTGGTATTACTACCCCACAGACACAAATTGCTCTCAAGAAGCTGGGAACACTGGGGATTTAGGATGGAAGGGGGCTAAGAGTTGCATTTTGAGCTATCTACCAGCATCAGAGAGGCAGTGGTGCCTCGTCCCTGCAGACAGCCCAGGTCAGGCCGTTGGGGCTGTGAGCACTGCTGGAGCTGTGGGTGTCCCTGTGCACTGCAGGGAGTGGCACCAGGCAGCCTTTGAGCTCCCTTCCAACCCAAACCAATCTGTGATCAGTGCTATCTCTATGGGGAAACTGAGTCACAAGAGGGGCATTGCAGCGTTTCCACGGCAGCCGCAGCCATAACTCAGAGACGGCCTAAATGGACCTGCATAGGACCTTTGAGACACAGGCAGGGGATCTCGAAGAGCCTGAGGTATCCCAGCCCTCCCTTTCCGCCTGCTGTCTCGCTTCTACCAACATGCCTTCATGCTTTAGAGCACCAAAGGGAGACTTCGCAGGTCCATCCTCCTCAAACAGAATCTGGTTGGCTGTGTAGTTTGATATATCTTGCTCCTACCAGCTGTTTTACAGCCTCCCTCATTAAAATGCCAGCAGGGAATGCTAAGAAACTCATTTTTCCTTCAATCCTGACATAAAACAGGTGAGGAGCCTCCATCTCCATTTACATCTCTGGGAAACAGGGCTTTGCTTTCAGCCAGACCGAGCCATCATTCAGCAAGTCAGGACAATGCCTTTCTACCTCCTGCCCACGGAGACCAGACTGAAGGAGCATCCTCACTGCATCCTGACTGCTTGCACCCAGAGGTTGGAAGATCTCAGCATACTGATGCATGCTCCTCCTTAATGCTCAAAAAAACCCCACTCTCTGGCCCTGCCCTTCTCCTGCCAGGCAGAGCAGTACAATGGCTCAGGTTGTTTTTTCCCCCCCCATGTACTTTAGAAGACCATGCTCTTACATTTAATTAAATGTATCTACATAGAAATGAAATTAATTAATTCTTCTACCCAAGAGCCCTCTCATTGTGTTCACTTAAATGAGGTTTTTTTAAAATGTTGTCTCCACCATATCCAGACCGGTTCTCTCCAGACAACACTCACACCACTGTTTCAGCTCATGCTGTGACACCCAGATCCTCTTAAAACACAGTGAAGTGAGGCCAGCCCACTGCCTGCTTTGGAGGAGACTGAGCACAAAGCTCAGAACACAAACGAACCAACTTTGTGCATCTCAGACCTTGCGGAGAGGAACCCGCATAGGCTGGGACACAGCGAGCTTCCACTCCCAGGCCAACATGCTTAACCTGCCATCAGTGCAACCACGGGGATGTCGTGTGTTTGAAGTTCTGCAAGGTCAGAAGGCTGCAGCAAGCAGGCGGGTGAGGATGTGGACCTGAAGCGCAAGGAGAGAGCTACAAAAGGCTTCAAAGCTTGGCTCCGAGCCCTGCAGGGGGAATGCTTTAACCAGGATGGGGCTGCTTTGCCAGAGTGCTGCAAAAGCAGTGGCAGAGCACAGCACAGCTGCACCCGATGCTCAGTGCCCCACTGCTAAGAGCAATGCAAATCAGTGAACCAACAGCCTGGAAAATGCCTGCTTTTCAAACTGCCATTTTCCCTGAGATCCTAGGCCATTTCTCCGTGCAGGTCAATCGCAAAGACATTCAGCAGTGACAGCTGACAGGAGGACTCAGCGTTTAACCCTCCAAAATGAAAGGAACGGAACAAAGCAGAAGAACAAGCTCTCCACAATTGGACAAGGAGGATGCAGAGAGGTGACCTAAAATAACGCTATGAGAATGGACCAGGCTATTACACACGAGGGGTAGTGCACTGCATGCTCAAGCCCTTGCTCTTTTTTCTGTCCAACTCTTCACCTAGCAGAGGAAACATCTTCCTTCTAATTTAATTTCGGGTCAAGGTGAGGGTCGCACTCCTGATGGAGCACTGCCTCCCGAAGAAAGTGAAGCAGGAGGAAAGTTGTTTTTGCTATGTAGAGTATGGAGGCAAGGGGCAGCCCCCAGCAGGAGCTGGTCTGTGGGCTTCCTCAGTACTTGGGGCAGGGCCAGCAGTTTCACTGCTGGGCTTTATTCTGTGCTCTGTCCTGGGTGCTTGGGAGCCATGGAAGAGGGGAAGAACAGGGATGGCGTTGTAGTGTGACCGCCCTTTCCTCCCACCTGATTGCTCCATTTTGGTTTCCTGCAAGCTGCGTATCTTCCCACTGACACACAAGATCCAGCCTCCTGCAGCCAGAGTTTAATTGATGGGGGAATGAGAGATTTCTCCTCCCAAACAACGAGCTTCTCAGCCCATTCCAGCAGTACACCAATTAGACTATTTACACTTTCAGTTAAATACAAGCCACCTAGAGATTCCCCAAGGCTTATAAAGACAATCAGGGCAATCTTGACTACGAGGTTTGTATTAAAAATAGGGATCTGAAGTTTGCTGGCTGAAGGAATGAGGCTGCTCATGGCACACAGGTAGTACCCTAGCCAGCTCAGGTAGCAACACAGAATTGGACACATCTCTCGTTAGGCTTAATTAATGGCTCCCCCCTGCTCTCCGAGTATATACTGTATCATAGAATGGCCTGGGTTGAAAAGGACCACAATGCTCATCCAGTTCCAACCCCCTGCTGTGTGCAGGTCACCAACCAGCAGCCCAGGCTGCCCAGAGCCACATCCAGCCTGGCCTTGAATGCCTGCAGGGATGGGGCATCCACAGCCTCCTTGGGCAACCTGTTCCAGTGCATCACCACCCCCTGTGTGAAAAACTTCCTAATATCCAACCTAAACCTCCCCGTCTCAGTTTAAACCACTTCCCCTTGTCCTATCACTATCCACCCTCGTAAACAGCCATTCCCCCTCCTGTTTGTACTCTCCCTTCAAGTACTGGAAGGCCACAATGACATCTCCCCACAGCTTGTATGCACATGGAGAGACAAACACCGGTCCTCCTCACTGATGTCTTCCACTGCCACTGATTTCTGAGCATCTCAGCAACAAGCAGAACTTCTGGAAAGCATCCTCCAGACCCCGGCTTCCTCACCCAACCCCTCTTTGCTAAGAGGCACATACATCCATACACCCACACGCAACAGCATGCAGACCAGCACAGTGCACGCTGCAGTGGTTACCATCAGAGAGTAGCATTGCCTCACTCTGCTAGGCTACTCTTTTATTAACTCCACGTCCTGTGCAGGAGTCACAAAGCTGAGGTCCAGTTGGCCATGACCTTGCCTGGAGCCTGCTCTCCCCTTCCCAACAGCCGGACATCTCCCCAGGGCTGCAGCCATTCACAGCAGCACATCAGCATTGCTCTTCCCTGGGGCGGTTTGTATTTCACCTGAGTTTCCTACGATAAATCCTTATCGAGAGCGCCCGTGGCAAGCCTATGGTGACTTCTTTCCTCCTTATTAGCCCTGTGCAGATTAGCTCTTGGCAGCACTTAGCCAGTTTGTACAGATTTCTGATAAACGTTTTGACAGATTTTCCTGACTTTGGGGGAAAAAAAAAAAAAAAAAAGCCAACAACATAAAAACCACAACAGCAAGGATAAGAAAAAGAGAATCTTTGCCTTTCCATGCTTCAGATACTGTTTAAGACATGAAATATTCATCATCTTTCTACACGCGGGGTCTACAAACCAGTAAGCACTTCTGTATCACCAAATAACTCCCAGCCATCCCTTCCCAGTCCCTGGGTCTTCTTCACTGTACCGTCTCAGCTCCCAGAATGTGGAGGAATGTCCTACACAGAAGGACCTGAGGCCACATGGGGGTTTCTAAACACGACTTGGGATGCCCAGGGAGCACTTTGCTCCTTCAGATCTCTGTCTCTGCAGCTCCTACAGTAAATTCAGTGGATCACCTTTACCTTCAGTGCTGCCTCTCCCCTGGAATGCTAATATCTTTTATTCACTGCCACTCTAAGTGAAAGCTTTCTAGATAGCAGAGAAGGCACTGAGAGCAAAGGGTATTTTGCCTTTGAGGCAGGTATTGGGAATTTAAGGCACTGAACTTTTTTGGGGGGGACGCAGAGCCCCCGTGTGACACCCACAGCCTTGTACAGATGGGACCCCCCCCCAGCAGCCATGTGGGTTTTGACCTTAATCTTTCCCTACACCCTGACCTCCTCCTCCAAGAGCCATGGTTATGCAAACAGAGCAGTGCTCCCACCCCACTGCAATCTTCCCGTCCTCTCCAGATAGCTGGGGATGGAAATTTCCACCATCCCCTCATGCAACCATTTACTTTCTGCCAGATTTATCTTCCTGCTATTAGCCTTCAGAGCTCTGATTTGTTTGCCTGTCATTTGGACAAATGTTGACGGGGAGAAACAAGCGGGGCTTCTTTCCCCATCCCTTTTTTTTTTTTTTTTTTCCTTTCTTTTTCCCCCCCTTCCCTACCATGGAATCCAGCCCCAAGAGCATCAAAGAAAAAGGATGAAGAAGTGACCCATAAAATAAATACAAGGCTTACAGTTTCTGATAAAGATTAAATATTGTAGGAGTCATTTCAAATGACGAGATAAAAGCTAGGGGAAAGAAAAGCCTCAGACCTCGATAGGGCTGGAGAGAAATAAAGAAGCATACAGACACATACACAGGAAAGATGTCTTATAAATTTTATGGAGAGTTTGATAATCTGAATATATTTTGCTCCAAGCAGACTGTTCTCACACAAGTGCATCTCAAACACATCCCTGAGAAATCCTAGGAGAAAAGCAGCAGGAAAGCTGAGCACCCACACTGTGTTATGCTGACCTGGGAGCTGGCAGCTCTCTGCCCATCCAGCCTCAGTCCAGTGCTGACCCACAGCTCCCAGAACCACAGGGGATGAAAGCAGCCCCAGAGCAGTACCCTCATTTTGCCCCTGTCTGCATAAGCAAAGAGACAACCCTTAGAAAAACAAAAATAAATACACTTTCAGGGCTGAATGTCTTCAGTCCTTCAAACCTCACAGCCATAAGAAAATGCGGTTTTCATTCTGTCCTAATTCAAGTCTCCCAGAAGGAGAAAGACACTGACCTAACTGATAAAAACAAAAAGAACTTCCACAGATGTCCTCAGAGATTTCATCTCCCAGCTCACTTTCCTTTGCATTTCTGTGCACTAAAGCACTCCAGCAACACAGCTAGAGAACTGGAGGCTCACCAGGCTCCTTCACGTTTAATTTCTCCCCCTACTTAGAAGCTTTCTGAACATTCATGTAAATCCCAGGCTGCTCCCATATGCCGCCCCACAGCCCAGGCAGGCTGACAGCACAGCACTGCCCACTACAATAATATGTGTGCTCAGACACCACAGCAGCACACAGAACTCAGGTTTCACAGAAGAAAAAGCCAACAGACGATACCCACAGCCCGTGAGAAAAGCACAACCAGCTGCATCTCACAGCCCTCCTTACCTGCTGAGTTCAATCCTGAATGGACACAACACCAGTGCAGGACAGGATCGTGTTGCTCCTGCCCAAGGAACACCACTTTCTGCCCACCAGCCCTGTGCTGCAGGTGGGGTGTGATGGGCACTGAGTATCCCCAGGTGTGGCAGGGAAGTGGCTGCACACAGGGCAGGACAGGCAGGGCAGGAGCACAGAACACAGCTGCATCCCCAGCAGGTGGGGGCTGCCACGTTGGTGGGGATTTTTGGGGGTGACAGTGGGGAGTAGGGGAAGGCTGGGCAGGGACAGCACCCAGCTGTATGCTGAGAGCAGGCTGGAGGAGCCCCTGTTCCCTGCTGTCCTGTTGATGTGCTTCATGGCAGCACATCCCTGGGCAAGGAGGACTGTGGGCGCCGAGCAGCCCGTGCCCCATTGCTATCAATGTGGCACCAGCAAACAGATGGGCTCCTGGAACACGGAGGGGTTTGCTTGGACAGCAGTGCTGGCAAATCTTTGCTCTTCAGTGTGCTCCTCACTCCCTCCCTCCCTCTCTCCCTCCCAAGGATCAGGTGCAGTCTGTCCAAGCAGACATCCAATTGGGCAAGCACGAGGCAGAGCGTTCAAACGGTGGCACAGAGAGAATTGAAGCCACGCTCGGCAGCAAATTAGACATTTAAAAACTGAGGAGAGTGACTGCTGAAGATTAAATGCATTATAGATTTGCTGGAGGAGAGGCGAGTGAAAGCAAAGGTGGATCATTGACACCCCTCAGGCAGCAGGCTGAAGGTTTGTTTATGTACTGGCGTGTAATCAAGGAGGAATGAATGCAAGACACGGGGCCTTAATTTTCCATTGGCAATCAAGGCCACGTACACCTTTCCTCAGTCACAGACAAACACGGCCGCTCTCTTTGCTCCTGCTCAGCACTGCCCAGAAAAGGGAACATCAGCAGGGCCAGGAGTGCTTCCTGGGGCTGCAAAGCCTCGTGTGTGTAGTGTGGCTGTGCTGGGCTCGTTGTAAGGTCTGTGTGTGTGTTAATGCAGTGAGCAGCCTGCAAAATGTGAGAGCCTGGCGTGTGGCATTGGTGTGTGTTGGAAGCAAGAGGATGAGGTTGGACACAAGCTTTTGCTGTCATTCCAGGGATGCTCTGTCAGCTCCTGAAGTAAGGAGATAAGTGGCTGAGCCGCTCCTGGTTCTTAAGAGTGAAGCAGAACACCTGGATCCTGTCTGCTTTTTCATTTTGTGAGAAAGGTGAAGTATCAAACCCAGCCTGCAGGAAGAAGAGAGGAGCGGGGAGTGCAGCAGTGCTGCCTTCACACCAAGTGGGGCCAGCCCAGGGTGAGCTGCATGCCCCAGCAGAACCATACAACCATTAAGGTTAGAAAAGACCACCAAGTCCAACCTCAACCCATCCCCACTGTGCCCACTGACCCTCAGTGACACCTCTCCACGGTTTTGGAACCCCTCCAGGGATGGTGACCCCCCCACCTCCCTGGGCAGTCTGTGCCAATGCCCGTCTGCTCTTTTGGAGAAGAAATATTTCCTAATATCCAACCTGAAATAGGAGCAGCCCCCAACACCCAGCATGCATTACAAAGCCAGAGGAATCCCCCTCATCCCAAAGGATGCTGAGGGCACGCGGGTGGGACTTGGAGGAAAGGCAAAGGACAACACCAGTGCTAGCAGGACATGAAGCAAATCTTTATTTAAGCCGTTCAGAGGAAAATGGGATTTGCAGAAAGCAACAGTGGTTACAGCAGAGCGCTCCAAGCAGACAGCAGATCCCTGCAGTAGCCCTGTTCTTAGCGAGTGCTGCGAGTCTCAGCACCGTTTTAAACACCAGGGACTCTTTTCCTCTTTGTACTCAGAGGCGGATAAATGCTCCTTATTTCACAGGGAGCGGATGGAAGCAGAACAGACAGCTGCAGCCCAACAGAGTACAGAGAGGAGCGGGGGCTCCAGGAAAGGACCCCAGCAGCAGTGTGTGGGGAACAGGGGGGTACGGGCAGGGGGGGCTGCATGTGGCACAGTCCTGGGATGGGAGGAAGCCCCGTGCGGGGCCATGCGCACGCCCTCCTCTGAAGGAGCACAGTTCTCTTTGTAGCCCGAGGTCAGGGTTGCCCCCAAACTAAACTCGGACTGATAGATCTGCCTGATAGATCTGCCTGCCTTTGATTTTCCCCCATTGCTTGCTGAGGAACTGCTGAATGTATCCAGCCTTGTCCTTTCTATCTATATTCTGTATTCCTATTGTGTCCATACTACTCTACATCTATTACTTAGAGTGCTCTGGCTCTGCAAAACAGGATGAGAGACGGGAGGGAGGCACAGGGCTGTGCAGCAGGTAGGCAGAGGCGTACAGCTTAAAGCAGGTATTCATACAATCACAGAATCACGAAGGCTGGAAAAGGCCTCTAAGATCATCCAGTCCAACCATTCACCTACTGCCAGTGTTGCCCACTAATCCACGTCCCTCAGTACTACATCTATCCTTTCCTTAAATGCTTCCAGTGATGGTGACTCCACCACTATTATTAATGTATTAATGCAGCTGGGCCCAATGTATTCGCATTTTCCAGGAAAAGCCTTCAGCATACAATAGGAAATGCCTCTATGACTGCTTCTTGAAATAGGAAAAGCCAGTTTAAACTTTTATTGGCCATTAAACTTAAATTATTTTCTCTGTTGCACTAATTCAGATGTTAAACTATTAGCCTGAGCATTGCTTTTTAGCTGGGATTTGTTTTCTCCCGTTGCTGAAGTTATCCAGATACGTGGGGTTCATTTAAAATCAGAGGAGGATAATGTGTGCAAGGGAGATAATCTTCTGCAAATGGCTGGTAAATTGGAACCACCAGAATTATGGGCTTGTTCAGTGTGGAGGACTGAATTGCTGTGCCCAGACTCACAGGACTCATGTACAACTCATTTCCATGTGTGTACTGTAGATGTTGTGTCTGTGCTGTGTTTGCAGCCCTGCATTGCCTTGCATTGCCCTGCAGTGATCTGCATTGCTGTGCATTGCCCTGCATTAACCTGTATTGCCCTGTACTGCCTTTTATTGCTCTGCATTGTCCAAGACTGCCTTCCATTGCCATGCATTGTTCTGCATCACCCTGCATCACCCTACACTGCTTTGCATTGCCCCGCATTGCCCTGCATTGCCTTACATTGCTTTGCATTGCCCCGCATTCCCCTGTGTCACTCTGCATTGCTTTGCATTGCTCTGCATTGCCCTTCATTGCTCCACGTCACCCCGCATCACTCTGCCTTGCCCTACATTGCTTTGCAATGCTCTGCATTGCCCCGTGCTGCCTGCACAGCACAGGTCTTGGCATGATCAATGCGTTGAGGAGCAGATGTGATCCCATGTGGCACACCAGGAGCCACTGCCTGCAAAATGTGATTGGATCTTCAGAAAAACCTATTAGTCTGGTGTCAGAACTTCTGATGATAACTGACTGGCCAGCTTGGATCAATGCTGTGGACTTGGACAGTTGCACCTCACCCCAGCTCTCCACCTTTTTTTTTTTTTTTTTTTAAACACAAGAGTATTTCAATCACTGAGCTCAGAATTCAGGTGCATTTTACCCGATATAATTTGAAGTGTCAGTTATCGCTCCTTACTTCATGTAGCATGAGCTGCCTTGACTTCCAGAAATACCAGCCTGGCAGAAAAGGCAGTAATTATGCAATCAGAAGTTAAAATAATTCCTCTTTGTACTTAGTTAAAAAATAATCATCATAATAATAATAAAGAATTGTATTTCTTACCTAATAATATAATCATGCAATTAGTTCCAAATTACTTACACAACTTGCGAAAATGTTAAGTTCAGGGCAAACGTTACACTTTTAGTTTAAATAATGATCATTTTCTTCAATTTCATGAAATGTCCTTCGGTCCTTTTAATTAAAACCACTCACCAGCAGCAGGCTCACAGCCCAAGGGGAGCACTGCTGGAGCCAGCTCCCAGGGCTGTTAGATTTGGAGCCTCTCAATTCTGCATGCTATTTGTTCCAGCTTTATCAGCAGTGCTTTTGTTTTGGTGCTTGAAGAGTTAATGCAGAGCATTGCCCCATTAACCCGTGGGGCTGTTCGGAAAACCTGGGGCTGTGAGGGCTTTCTAGGAGCCAAGATGCCTGGATGTTCAATGACAAAGAGTGTTGGCTTGTGATGGCCAAGGAAAGAAGGGGGGATGTTGGGAGCACAAAATGGGCAGCATGGAAAATTGCTCCTGCTTCCTAGATCTCAGCAAATGCAATCAGAGAGGTTTCTTGGTGGATTTCCTGCTCTGCATGGCTCTAAATGGCCGGACAAAGGCACAACGCAGTCACTTGCTGGTTAACTTCAAGAGATTGGATGTTGACACAAGTCTACTGGAGTCATCTAAGAGTGTGGATTAAGCTCCAGTTGTCCCAGGCAGACCTCCCTATTCCCTGGGACGTAATGAAGTCTAAATAAGAATCTTTTGAAGTTACAGCGAAGTAAATCTGTGATCATTTCAAGCAGTGCTTTATTTGGGTTTCTTTTTCCAAACAGATGGATGCTGCAGCCTGAAATTGCCAAGATTAAAGGGAGCAGTGGTTTAATACACATGACTGGGGAAATAGCTGGGCTATTTGAGGAGCTGAATCCAAAGTCTTGGCAAAGGCTCTGCTCAACATTCACAGAAGGTAAACAGCCTGAGAGCAAAGCAACTGCGTCTCCTGCCCAGCACAGAGGCGCTGGCAAACGCGAGAATAATGAGAAATGTCCCGATTTGGGGCATGGCATGAATGAGCCACACATGTCCATAAATAAATCATGAACTCTGCAACAGGCAGCTTATTTGCTCTCACAAAAGCTGGGGCTGGCAGCATTTTCACTGAGCGATGTTCACAACTGGGTTCTTAATAGGCTATTAACGCTCAATCAAACTTCTATCAGCTTTAACTCCAGAAGCTGAGACGTGGCCATAACCACGCAGCCTCATCCCTTCCTTGTCTCTCGCAGCAGCTTTGCCTCGTGATGGCTTTGCTGGTCCCCACATCCCTCTCTGTGCTTACTGAGTTGTTAAAAATGACCACAACGAGCAGCAGGGCTGTGCTTCAAGGCGGACGCAGCGTTAATCACAGCCCAGCGCCCTCGGGGCTGAGAGGCAAAGAGCAAACACAGTGGGAACGATGGAGAACCTCTGCCATTGCAACACATTGTGGGCATTTTGTGGCGGAGCACACAAAATTAAACCAGCTTCTGGTATTCATGAGGTACTCACCTATAGGTGCATGTGGATGTGTATCACGCAGATAAATGTTACCAGCACTGAGAGGTGCCAGGTGCTGTGCAGTGATGGCAGCAGGTGGGTACCACCTTCCTCTCTGCAGATGTGAGAGCCACAGAATGTCCCAGAACGATCATAGAAAGACAGAATGGCTTGGGTTGAAAAGGACCTTAAAGATCATCCAGTTTCAACCCCCTGTTATGGGCAGGGTTGCCAACCAGTGGACCAGGCTGAAGGATCATTGAGTCAAACTGCTGGCTCCACAGCAGAGTATGCCGCTGTTTTACTATTCTTTCCTTAGATTTCAGAGCAAAGACCATCTCAGAAAGGAAAGGTCCACTCCACCCAGTTTCACTGCACCTGCAGCGGTAGGCAAGACAGAAGTTTTTCACATGTTGCCTTACCCATCTGCAGATATAGACTGATGAATTGCTGCGCAGCTTATTTAATAGGACAGTGTGTTCACCATTTAGTTTGTTATCTCTCGTGTCCCAACACAGCAAAAGGCAGGAGCATTGAAATTAGATGGTGTTGGAGGTCCCTTCCAACCCAAGCCACTCTACAGTCCTGCGATTCTATCAAATACTTCTCTGATGAATGAGATTCTCAGTCTGTCAAAAAGAAAGAAAATCACTGTAACCTGTTCCATAAAATAGGTACCACATTTTTAAGACGTGAAGTATTCCGGAATAACTGTTATTATGCCTTTGTACTTTTTCCACCACACCCAGAAATAGTTAGTAGTAAACCCACTCTCCTGTTACTTTTTGTATAGATTTCTACTTTCAGCCATAAAAGGCTCTTTTTTGCAGATTGCACTGCTTATTAACGGATCCACGGGGGCTGGGGCAGATGGAAGAGGTCAGGCCGTGTTAACACGTTCACTGCTTCATTCCTTGGGCCTCGGCAGCTCAGCCCAGCAATGTGCATCTGCCGCAGGGAGGGACTGCATCTGGCACCAGAACTGCCCCACTCCCCCAGCCGTTGTTCTTTGCAGGCAAAATACAGGCGATGCCATTGCTGAATACAGCTAAAATTCATGAGATAACAGCGTTGCTGTGATTTGCTATTCCTCCCAGTCTTTATAGTGTTTTAATGGATTTATTCTCCGCGACGGAGGAGTCTCCAGACAGGGTGGCACTGGAAGATGATGAGCTGTCAGCGCTGAGCTCCTTCCCTCGGCAGCTGGGCACACGTTAGGTATCTCCACGCCGATGGGCTCGCCATCAAACATCTCCGCCTGCCTGCCAAGGAGCAGCGCGGCACCAACGCGAGGAGACGCACACAATGCAGCTCTTTGGATGAGGTTTGCACGTGAGCACTGCGCCGTGGTGCCTCCTTTCAACTCCTCATCGTCGGAAGCGGTGCCAAGCGCTGGCTGCGCTCTGCACATTTCTCTCGCGCTGCCTTCTCTCGCTCCTTAAATTATTATCTCTCTCCCAGCGGAATAAAGATTCCCGAATTTTTCTTTCACCTGTTCTATTGACATTGTGCCAGACAGAAACGCTGCTGCCTGAATGGTAATGACCAGAAAGCGTTCAGAGAGAGGGGAGCGAGGAACAGGTGGGGAAGGAATTCAATCGCTCATCAACTCCGTAACCTTGTTTCTGACACCACGAGCGTGTGCTGCAGTTGGTTTTGGCTTTAAGGGGGAGAAAGCACCACAAGCCAGCTTCAGACCTGTGATTCTAAAATCTCTTATAAATGGAAATAGTTAGAAAATAAACACGCTAATGATCAAAGAACACATGCTCATGCTCATTTCATATAAGGTGAGGAATTACTCCCTTTTCTGGCTTGCCCTGAAGCTTTTTGCTCAGTGTCAGAACTTCTGCAGGAAAAACATTACTCGAAGAGGTGGATTCAACTTGGAAGCATTGAACACCAGCCTGGCTATGGCAAGCTCTTCGCAAGCACATTTGCTGTGAGATTAAGATGATGCATCTCCCTGTAGTATCTATTCAGTGGAGAACAATGGTGAAAATAATCAGAACTGAGCCTGGAATAGGGATAGGGTGGAGAAAACCACATATCCCAACACTCCCTTACTGTCACAGGATTGAAATACCCATCTACTATTAAAAGCTTGTGCACTGGGCTGCCCAACACCAGCTCTGGAAGATTGAAATATCAGTTACAGATCAATTTTCTCCTCAAATAAACACTAATGCAGGATAAACAGTATTAGAAGATGCAATCGTAACATTGCTGACTGCGGGCTGGACTTCCCGCTGCTCGCAGCAAGTTTAAGCGTAGGGATTAATTAACCTGAGAAGCTATCACTTAGGGAAGATTTAAGGCTCTTGCATCAGGAATATGAGCAGAGGACAAGCCGTGTGTGCAGGAAGGCAGCGGAGACTGAAGGAGGTGAACACGCTTTGATTTTCCCACGGTTCCCTTTTGTTCTGCTCAGCGGCAGCTCTGGCTTTAGGGATCAGGCGTGCGAGTCGGGGTGAGCCGCCTTCCACGGCCAGCATCATGCTCACAGGTCTTCTCCCAGTTCTGGATCCCAGTTTTGCTGGCAGTGCCCCAGTTTGGTGTGGACTTACATCTTCTAACTCAGCTCGGAGCTCCCCAGGTTGCCACCTGGCACTCGCCTGTGTTCTGCTCAGTCCTTACCTTCTGTGAACAACTCTGTCTTATGAACTGCGTTGCTGTTGTTCTTCAGAGTGCTGTGCATTGGGAAGCAGGTGCTTCACAAAGAACTAATGGCTGTGCAACTCCGCGTAAGGAATGAAGTGCCACAGGGGTTATACACTGGTTCTGAACATGCAAGTGTCATCTAAAAGACAACACCCTGTGTCAGGGCTGGAAATCTGAACTCACACCAGAGCTGAATTTCCAGCTCTTTTTTTTCCCATGGGATTTACAGCAAGCTCCACTTGCTCTGAATGTGTGATCTGCACAGAATCACAAAGGTTGGAAAGGATCTCTAAGATCATCCAGTCCAACTGTCCGCCTACCACCAGTATTGCCCACTGACCCCATCCCTTGGTGCCACATCTCCACATTTCTTGAACACCTCCAGGGACAGCGACCCCACCACCCCCCTGGGCAGCCCATTTCAGTGCCCAACCACTCCTTGGGAGATGAAGTTTTTCCTCATATCCAACCTGATCCTCCCCTAAAGTCTCCCCAAGACCCATCTCAACACCGTATCATGGAACGCTCCTCTAGGCTTTCAGGAATAAAACTTTGAGAACAGCTAGAAATCTCCCAAGGCAACAAAACCTTTTGTGTTTGCATTGGCTGTCCCAACAGACGTTGCCATGTCCCTCCCACCACTGAAATGCTCTGCAATGCCAGCGGGTGCTGCACTGCTGAGCACAGGTGTGTGCACAACGTGCCAAGTGCTTCTCACCAGGGACCGTCCTCCCCCACCCAGGAGCTGAACAAAGCAAAGCAACCTTATTACAGTGCTCGCCAACCAGCACATTATGCTGAAACTCTAATTAAATACTCAAGATAGCCATCTTTCTTTAAAAACAAAACAAAGCTAAACAAAGCAATGCAACAAACCAACCAACGATCTTTTAAATATCAGATATCAGCTTCATACAGCAACTGGAAGTGCTCAGTCCAAGCACTTCCAGCAGCTTTTTCCTCCTTCTCGTTTGGCCCTTTAGGAAGTACTGCTCAAACTCTACTATGGACTAACGTGTGCCAATGTTCCCTTGCAGAATTGGGTGAGTTTGTGACAAAATGGTGCTGGGAGAAGGCAAAGCACTGCACTGACCTCTATGGCTCTCCAGCCAGGAATGTTGGTCCCCTCCCAGAGGGGAGCTGAGCTGCAGCACTGCTCTTGTGGATTCAGCAGCCTGAGAAAATGCATCAGAGATTTCCCAACGGAGCCAACCTAGAGAACAAGGCTCCCTTCTCAGACTGGCAGGAGATACTGGAAGGCAGCATCAACAAAGGCACGCAGGAGCCCCAAATCCTAAAAACAGGTGATACAGAATCATAGACTATCCCAACCAGGAAGGGACACATAAGGTTCAGAGAGTCCTGGCTCTGTGCAAGACCACCCAAAAATCAGACCTAATTTACCAGCACCAACCTTCCCTTCCCACTGCAATGCAGAGCTCTGTCTGCTACCTGCTGAGCAGCAAAGAGTGCAGGATGAGAGGCAAAGGTAGTTTTGTAACATTAATTTTTTTTTTATTAAGAAGACAGATATTTTATAGTACTTTTTTTTCTTTGTAAAAATGGTATACATGAACCGATACAAAATGTGAATGGGAACAGATGGATATGTATTTTTCTTACATTGTAACATCTTCCATGGACACCTTAAAACAGAACTGGCCTAAGGGGAAAAAATAAAAAGGCTGGGTGAATAAAGAACAAGGCTGTTTAGCATCAGTCACGCTTCCTTCATTTGTAATTCTCCTTTAAACGTGTTTGTTCTTTCTTCACACTTAAAAATCCTAATGACCTAAAGCTGTACAAAGTAATACTCAACAATACATTTCAAACAGTGCACTGTATACTGAAGAAAAAATACATAAACCAATATACAACTAAAATTCGTAATTTCCTGTTTTTTTATTATTATTATTATTATCATTCTGTTTTTTCTTTTTCCAATGTGTGGGGCCGAAATTGTTGCAATCTACCTGAGACGGAAAACACCAATCAAAACACATGAACCTGAGACATGTCAACATTTTAAGTCAAAGTTACATCGGTAACACTGCACTACTGTACACTTCCAAAACAAAGATGGGCTGTCCAAAAACAGGATGCCAATTCTGTGACCGACGAGTAAAAAAGCCCCCCCCCCCGAACTCTACATGCTGAATGCTTCTCACCATGGTGTGGTTTGGCAATGGTGCTGAAGGCTCAGAAAAGAGCTGCGCTCGACAAAGTTTGCTCAGGAGGAAAAAAAAAAAAAAAAGCTATTCCTGTGAGTTTCTTCTTCTTGTATTAAGGGAAAAGACCGACTACTACGGAACGGACTTGTTTGTTTTCATGCCATCCCATTCCCAACAGATCCTGCGTTACAATGGTTCTGCCAAAAACAATTAAAAACAAACAAACAAACAACAACAAAAAAAACACACAGAAAGATGACCCCCCCCGGCCCCCTAAAAAAAAAAACACCTGATGCTAAGATTAATGTTACCCTTAAATAAATCAGCATACACGTTCCACATAAACACAGTAAAAAAAAAAAAAGTACCTCTCTACATCCAAGGTAATTCACCAAATTCAGGTAGGATTCCCATAGCGCCTTCTCGTTGCGATTTGCTATCTGTCACCAATCTATAATCTACCTAAATTCTCCTTTTTACCTATGGCTTTAATAAGTCAGTTAGCACTGTAATTTTTTTCACGCAAATTTCCACTTTTTATCCATCAGAATCAAAATAAAATAAAATAAAAGGCAGTTGTACCTGTCCAGCCGCCCCGGGGCTCGGACCTGACATGGTGTGGGACGCAGTGATGGCTTTGGGGTTAGAGACACATGGGCCATCCTAGTGGGATGAGCATCCAACCCCACACCCACCCTGATGCCTTCCAAGCACCACACCAATGGAGGGGGACAGAACCACAGAGCTGCACACTCGCAGCCTTTGGCACTCTGGGAGGGCTTTTCCTGTGCTAGCAAATCGGGGAGAAGTCAGGACAGAGAGCAGTTTGCAACATTATCCGAGCAGAAATCCTGCCCTAAACCCTTTGTGGGGCAGATCCTGCACTCCAGAGCCGCTGGGGGCTGCAGGGCACCTGGCTGGGAGCAGAGCCTGGGTGCGGATGGATGCACCGCGGACGGGCAGCACCTTTTCTGAGTTGCGGGCTATTTTCTAGTCTCCATCAATCTAAAGCATTTGGAACACGGGCAGCCACAAACAGGTTCTCGTTTGTTTGTTTATCCAAGCCTTTACGACAATAGAGAAAATGGAATATGGGTACAGCGAATTGCAAACTATGAAATCTAAAATGTGCTGGTTCTCCTCCGATGAAACCGAGTTTCCAACAGAAAACAGTGAAGATAAAAAGAAGGAAAAAACACCTTGAAAGAAACCAACCTATTCCAAGGGGTCCCAGCAGGCAACTCCAGAAACAGAGGACCAAAGGGGAAACAAAGAGCCACAGAAACCCGAAGGGAACTAACGCACAGAAGCCCCTCTTCTTCCCAGCCTCCTCCCAAACCCAAACAAACAGAAATAAAACAAGGCACAGAATCTTCTGCAAATGACTTCACTAAACTAAACCCAAGCCGGACTTGGCCAAAAAAACAAAACCCAAACGAACTGAGGTGTCGAACAGCAGAGTGTACTTTACGAAGAATATTTTTACACAGCAAATCCCAGACCCTCCCAGTCTCACAGCTCTCCACCCATTTGCGTTTCTCTTTAAAAAAGACACAAGCTGGTTGCAACTTCCAATATCACTGTCTCTTTAGCGTTTAAATAGGGCCAGTAACCGTCCACGGTTGGACACCTCATTGAAACCAAGGCTGTTCTAGATGAAGTACTCTTTCTTTTCTTCGGAGTTGTTTTGTCCTCCTTCTGCATTGATGATAGCTGTGTCTGCGTCGGCTGCATCGTCAGCTCCTTTGGCTTCATGAGTGAAATATGTACCTGCAAAGGAAGCGGTACGCTGTGTGACACGGCAAGAGTTAGCAACAAAGCCACGAGCAGGATGGGCAATCAACACCACCAGAAAGGAAGAGCCCGAGAGCAAGTCCCAGAGCACCAGTAACCCCAGCACACGGAGCAGAGGTTTCCACAGTCCTGCCTGAGACACCCCAGTGCGCAACTTCTTTTTGCTTCCAACACTTGGAAGCTTTTCCAAATGCTCTCAGTGAAGCTGGTAAACATAAATCGTTCGGTGCGAACACAGGGGCTGGAGTGGTCACAGCACCGCACGTGGGCTCGGCCTCACAGACCCATCACATTACAAAAAAACCACCTGGCACATAGGCACCACCTCAGGTCAATGAGGTTTTGTAGCCAGACCTCCAAATTTCAGCTCTAACTTGTGTACCGAGCACACTCAGCACAGCACACTGGTCGCCTGCCACAACTTTCCTCGTTTAAAAGAGAAGAGATGCTCTTCTAAAGCACCCAGAGAGCCAAAACACCACGCGGGAGCTGAAGCACGTGCCAAGTCCGTTCATTTTCCAGTTGCAGTCTTTGTCTTACCTTTATGTCTTGCAAAATATCGCCCTAAAATGATGAGCAGGCAAAGCATGGCAAATACAACCACGGCCACGACACCACCGACGACTGCATGGTCCACGCTCCTTATTGCCCCTTCCTCACCTGCACGAGAATCTGTTGAGATTAGAAGAGCAGTAAGAATTGGGGACTTACTACGACACAACGTGAAGGTTTTGGTTGCAGCCGCCCTCCGGTTTGGAAAAGCCACCTTTCTGCTTTCCAAAGGAGAAGGGATAAAGCGTGGAGCTATCCAGACAGATGAGTTCAGGGTGAACTGATCTGGCCGATACCTCGCCAGGTGCCTCCCGCTACAAGCAGCAGCACTACCACTACTGGTGGACAGCTGGGACAGGGAAAGGAAGAGAAGAGATGTGGAATCATTGGTGGGCACGAGTTTTTGGAGGTTCCCCTAGGATACTCCCCAAATTCCAATCTTCCTTAGGGGCAGAGGGCACAGCAAGTAGCAGTACAATATGGCAGTATGAATCGTTAGCTCTGGAAAGACATCATTAACAAGTGCCCCGGTGAAAACACTTAAACATCAGCCCAAAAAGAAACAATCAACCGAGCTCTGTAAATGCATCTACAGCCATCATCTCCCCCAACAAGAACTCAAAATTACATAATTAAGCATGACCTTTTCTGTTCATTACAGCTCATGACGTCCGGAGACACAAAACTCTTAATCCCGACTATAAAAACCTCTTCAAAAGCAGATAGTGAGCAATAATTGTGCATCGCCTCCAACTGCTTTATTTTATTTATTTAACTCCTCACCATGCAATTAGTTTTCTTTTATAAGCATCTCTCCCTTAGGATGCCATCACCGGGAGAGGAATGACTTATTTGGCGGAGGAACAACTCCAAAATGAACCCGGAATGAGCTATGGCCGTGTAAAATGAATGTATAGCAGTGTAAACAATTTTAATTTAAGAACGCGGCTACATCAACCCTCGCTGCAATTCTAATGGCAACTGAGATTTATAACGTAGTAAAAAACAATTATTCTCCCGTTGATTAATACATTAACATTTTGGAATAGAAGCTAAACCATTGTCTCTCTTTTTTTTTTTTATTGAGTCAAGCGCGACACCTCCATTAAAATGATTTACTGGCCATACCTTACAATTTAAGCACAGCAGCAACAGAAACGGTAAAAATCTTTTAACTTTACATGATTTGTGAAGTCATATGTGAAGGATTTACCATTTAGATCTTTCACTACAAGAAGCACATGGCCTATAAATCTGCCCTGCGTGCAGCTGCCCAGGCACCTAAGAGAAATGCATTTTACCAGGAAGACTGAGAGTGCAAATTCAAGTCAATTTTTAAGAAAGATTTATCCCGGTCTCTCTCCAAAGAACAGAGCAAATCTCTGAAGCCTCCACCTCTAATAATATTTGAAGTTTATCGATCAAGCGTACAGATCCGTGACAGCTAAAGGTAATGGTGCTCTTTTGAGCTGAAACCTGATACAATGCTCTCAAGCAGGAGCCCAGGATTTACGCTTTCTATCGATATTTCCAATTCTGTTCTAAGATGAAGCACTAAGGGATGCAAGTAAATAACTCGTGACTGGGAGCGCTGTATAGCACGCTTTAATTAAAACAATTTAAGAAAAAACCCTGGAGTATTTCTTCAACTTTTCGAAGCAGCAGCTTTGGCACACGCAATGGTTTGATGCTGCCAAGCTCTGGTGCCCGTTGGGGGATAAAACAAAGAACGGCCCACGAGCATCACAAAGGGAGAACCCCTTCCAGTGACTCGCCTAATGAGCTCAACTCAACGGGACAAAAAAGACACCGCTGTAAACCATAAGGCTTTTGCTTCCACATAACCCAAACCGGGTCACTGAGCAGTGGGAGGAGCAAGCCAGGATGCATGTTAAAGCCTGGGGTTCAGCAAAGGGAACATGTACCACGGGCAAGTTATTGCACAGGCATTCGCCATCAGAATAAAAATGAGACCCAAAGAACCCAAACACAAAAATTCTCTCTTACACTGTAACACCAAAGTGCACTCAAAGGATAAAACTTAATTGTGAAACAACCCAGAATAGACTTTTTTTGGTGGAAAAGCCCTGTGCACAGCTCTGTGAGAATTAACACATCTTGAACTGTCAGCAGCTCCGTGTCCAAGGGGAAGTGCTGCCTTTGAGGTCAATGTTTCCCAGCTTTCTGGTGAAGACAAATAACAATAAGCATTTAAAAACATGGTGCACATCCTGGAGCCACGATGGAAGGATTTCTACTTGCTGTGGCAAGCTGCCAGAACAAACTGCCTCTAAAAAAGGACATTTTTTCTTCCTTTTAAAAAAAAAAAAAAAAAAAAAATCATCTTCAGTAGGAACAAACTGTGTCGTGAACACTTCCCAGCATTTGCTGCTTTGGCAAGAAGCAGGCTATCCCTGCTCGCTGATGGGAATGATGCCTGGGGTGGTGCAGCACCATGGCAAGCAGACCACCCCACTTGGGCAGGGATGCTGCTGCAACAGCAACCAGGGAAAACCAGAGCCTGGGGTGTTCTGGGGCCACTGCAGCTTCAGACAAGAATCATTCTGTTAGGTACATGGCTAAATACCTTCTTCATCAAGCTTAGGTCTGAAGGATGTACCCAACCCCACAGTGGCTGCAAACCATGTGATACCCAACCGTGCAGCCGCTGATGGTGCACTTCTGACTTTAAAGATATATTTATATTTTCATATTAATTACCCAAGGAATAGCTCTTCTAATTGCGAATGTGCTGGACAAAACAGGCAGGAGCTCTGTTTAAAAATAAACACTCCGCATTTAGAAGCACTACAACCCCTGCACTTACTGGAATTAACTCCTCTTCCTGTCCTTCCTACGATGCATCGATTTGCTCTCTGAAGGAACCACTTGCAAATTAAAATAGCACAAAAATCAGATTTTTCAAAGCGGAAGCCCTCTCGCCAAATTGTTTCTCCTTTTTAAACAGGAAAGAAGGAACAAGGCAGTAGAAATTCATCAGTCTGCATCCTCTGGGGCTCACAGGGGTTCCCACTGCCTTTACTTCGGGGTGCTGCCCAGCAGAAATAATCCCAGGTTGCGGATTATTTCATATTGAATGAGCATCGCTGATGGATGCCACTCATTATTTCCTTGGTAATAAAGTGTTGAGACTTCGGAGCGGGGAATCATTCCCCAAATTTGTGCCAAGAAAGACAAACTTGACCTTAAAAACCGGAATCTGCTTTAAAATGCTGTCTCCAATTCACAAAAGCTATTCCTGCTTCATATCTATGATTAAAAAAAGAAATCACAACTTTATTACTGAAGAGGGAACAGACGAGATGGCAGGAACTGACAAAATGCCACATTATTTGCTAATCCTAATATGTTATTCTTCCTTAAGATTTGCTTTTCTCAGCACCAATTCAATTATAGATGCTACAAATCCTTCTGACATTTAATTCCCTCTTGTCAGAGAGTAGTAAATGTATACATGCAGAGCTTTCCCATTAAGATGTTAATATATATTGGAGCACGCTGGCCTTTAAATCCAATAGTCAGAACGTTTCTACGATGGCTTGTTTTCTGTTTTGCTTGTGTTTTCTTAGGGTGGAAGGGGGGAGGGATGCAGGGAGGGATGGAAGGAGCCAGCACAGAGACACTGCTGCATGTTGGGGACAACATGCACAACTATTCTGCTACTCCACAGCTACGTTGCACCTCAGCTGGACCCCATTTCAGAGGGTGGTGCTTTGATGTGATCCTAATAGGGCGAATAATATCAAAGCACCTTAAAGGAAAACTGCAGTGATAATGGCACCGTCTGCTTACAGTAAGTCAATATATGCAGGAAAAAAAATCAATTTTTTTTTGTTTTAAACTACTGTGTTGAGAAGAGGACGACTGTCCCCTGCATTAAGGGTATGACATATTTTTACCTAACGCAGCACTGAACTTCTCAGCATGAGATGCAGCACAGCATACAGCAGCAGAGAGCACTGTAGTCCTATTTAAAATTGCGGCCGATAAACTTTGGGAGCTTTTAAATGAGATTCTGTTCATTATTTTAACCAAGTTAATTGACAACAATAAATGACAGTGCTCCCAACGAGCATCCTGAAGTTTTCCTTTAAACAGAAAGTGTAAATTGTTCAAACACTACACAAAGAAAGACGTTTTGTGACCGGTTCCTACTCCACTCCATACTAACTCCCTTAGCATTAAATATACAGAGCCTAAGCAAGCATCCAGCACTTGGCAGCACACCCAAGGTGCTCTGCTCACTTTCCTCCTGGCCTGAGGACAAACCCATGCAGGTGGCAAAACTGACACTCGTCAGCCCCAATATCTGAGCATGGAAAGTGACTCAGGGAAGTGGTAACGAGGAACCCATAGGAGACGTTGACGTTGATTATTTCTCACATGAATATTCTCAGCTGAGATCCCTATTTTAAGCCTGACGAATCTTCGTTCTGTGACTTACGGTTGGTGGGTTTTTTTTTTTATTATTTTTTTTAAATAAGTGTTAATAATAATCTCAAATTCTCTTAACGTTTTTGCATAGTAATTGTTTAAAAATAGATCACTTACTGCAGCCTCGGGAGCATGGAAAAAAAAAAAAAGCTGGCAGATTTTAATAGTAATATCCTCATAATGTGGGTCAAGCTCTTACAGCAAGGTTTAGCTTATGGAAAGCTTTTCTCCTCCCAGCTACTCAATAAATAGGCTGCAATCAATTCTGGTTTTAATGAGGCTTTGAGATATACATATTTATATATACACACATATACGCATATATGTATGTACACACCAGCTCTTCTTTTTAAGTGATAGCATCTCAAGATTAAAAGAAAGGACCAGATTGGACCTGACTGACTTTACTAGCTGTTTTTTAATTACATATCAATCACATCTGAGTTAAAAGCTTCAGAGCTATTAGGAACAAATCATTTTATTTAGCTGAAAAACTCCAGAGCGACTTAAGGCCAGTCCTCACTTTCTGGTATTGCTGTTACCCTGAGCAGCATAGCTCACTGTTTTACCCACATGCTCCAGCACTGCTTCTGATTAAGCCTCCATTTCTTTAAATACCAAGCATGAAATAACCAAAGCTTTAGGAGATATAACCCATCATGGAATCACAAAGGCTGGAAAAGACTTCTAAGGTCATCCGGTCCAACCATCCACCGCTGCCCACTACACCATGTCCCCCAGTACTGCACCTACCCCTTCCTTAAACACCTCCAGGGACAGACACTCCATCACTTCCTTATCCCGTTCTGGCTGAGTTCTGATCTACAGATTCACTTTGTGACATGTGAACAGCTCTGAACTTTTTTCTGCAGCCATTTGTGCTATTAAAGCAGAAAACGGATGGAGCTCTTTTCACAAGCACGTAGCACAGATAGGAATTCTGGCATACTTAGGCTTACTCCTGCACTCACACAAAAATTTCTCTTTCATTTCTTGGTGAAAATTAATTTCAAGGACACTAGAGAACATGGGTTTAATTTGTGTGCACACAAGTATGCATACACACAGCAGCTCCACTGACAGCTACCCTGCTTCCCAGATGCAACAAATGCATCATGATAGGGAAGAGAAAACCTAAATCCACTTCTTTCAAGAGTTCCCAACTCATCAATCTTTTTTTCCTCTCGTTAAAGTTTTGCCTATTATGCAGTTAGAACACCAAAATGATGCAAGTTTCCACACTTCCCTCATGGTCACGAGTGTGAGGTGCAATGACCTTACATTGCTGGATGAACCAACTATTCCCCTTTCCTAAGAGGTAAGAAGCCAGGTTGGTGCTGACATTTTCCCACTGGCTGCTCTTTTGACAAATGGCTGGTGAATCCTTTCAGAGAACCACGTTTTTGGCATCAAGGAACATCACTAAAACGTGGGGCAGCGTTGGTGGGCAGAGCAGGGAGAACAGGGTGTCTTCAGTTCAGAACCACTGGAAAATAATCATCAGTGCTCATCTACCAGCTGAGAGACAGTAATCACTGCCTGCACAGCAGGATGAGCAATAATATTATTCATTGCTATAGTCCAGCATTAAGTGTGCTGCTCCTACCCCTACTCTAATTTATTGATGGACTGTTAAAGAGTAGTGTCAACCTGTTCGTCGTATCGTAATTGAATTTGGTCTAATTTAAGCTGGAGAAATTCAAGGAGTTCATCCTTCTTCAATCAATAAGCTCCTCTTCAGTGACCCATTTTAAGCTCGCTTCATAAAAAAGAATGCATTTTGTTTTAATAAATTTAATCACTATGACAGCTGCTCAATGTTTATTGGTTGTTTCTTCAGACTTCCCTCCGCTAGAAAATGGAGCGACACTTACAATCAATAGTAATTGATTAATCAGCAACCCCTTGAACAAAGGTGCTAATCAGGTTTTGATTAGTTAATCAAACCAGATGTAAAGGCTACACGGGTCTTTCTTGATTGTTCAGTGTTTTACAAGACGTGTATCAACACTGCTGAGACAAACAAGAAGACCATAATGCACCTGAGGGGCTCGAAAATACAGATGTACGGAATTAGATTAACTGGATTATTGCAATTATCACACGCAGCAGCATATATATTTATGTGCGTGCGTATGTATATACACACACCAACACAAAGCAGTTTGGACTCGTCACTCACAGCACTGCAGGAATTGTCTCTGTAACACTACGGGGCTGGAAAAACGCTGCAGTAGAATCAGAAGTCAATCTGTGCTGCGGAAGTGTGAGACAAAAGCCTCTGTCCCGTACATCCTACGTTAGGAGCACAGCTCTGAGAGGCACAGACACACACAGAAGTGAACGCGGCACTGGGAACTAGCTACCTGGATGCAAGGCAATAGATGCATTACTTATTTGTACAGTTGGCAGAGCCTCCGTTGAAGCATTTAGCAGGACGCCAGTACCTGAAACGAACAGCACACTGAGCAAACACCGCAGCGGGAGCAGCACATTCAGTTTATACCACATTTCAACAGCCCGGCGGGCTGAGCACGCACCTCTGCGGGATGGGCTTCGGCTCAGCACTCACCTGTGCTGCCCTCTGAGCTGCAGCCACCAATCCAAAACAGGATCCTATGTCAGTTTCTTGGGAATCTGGGCATGAGTTATGTGATGGAGGGCAGAGGCTTGGTCAGAGCAGCAAGCAGTGCAGGGCTGCTGCTCTGTTTTCCAGAAATATTGGTATGTTTGACTTGGGAGAGCCATCCTTTGGTTGTACACAGATAACTTAAGATTGCAACAAGCGAAAAAAACCCAAAATTCTTGGGGGAAAAAACCATCAGCAGTCAAAACTGATGCTCCAAAATGGGTGTCTGTTAGCGCACAAAGGTGCTCGCTCACCTGCTTTGCTGCTCGCGCTGCGTTGTGGGAAGCCCGTGGGAAATATGGACTTAAATTTCAAATTGACAAAAAGAACAAAAATATGAAGTGTATCAGCAGTCAACACATCCACAGCTCTCTGAGAAAAGTGGATGTGTCACTCAAAGCGAGCGCACGAGTGAATGAGGGCACAGTGAGGGTACGGCGGAGCCAGGCAGCGCGGACCCAACTTGTGCTGCTGCCAAGGGGAGGCAGTGCTCCTAGCAGACACCCATTCTGAGCAATTCCTTTGTGGAATTAATTCCCATCCTTCTGTTCGTTCACCAAAATACGTGTTTTCTTTAAAGAAAAAAAAAAAAGAAGAAAAAAAAAAAGAAAAAAAAAAGGAGTATCAGAGCAAAACAGTTATTTTCCACCCACACAGTGATATTTAACAGACACCTAGTGCTTCTTACCTATGAGATCTGGCCCAGGCCTGCAATAATAATTATTAGTATTGCTCAGGTGTTAGAATACATATCGAGTTAATCAATCATTTCTAACCTCTTGGCCAAAGCATCCTTATAGTGGCTTACAGGAAGAGAAGCTGTTAGTTTCATTCAAGAAAAGCATTTTATGGAAAAAGACTGAGGTCTCAGGGTTTTGGTACCCAGCGTTAGGTTTTTAAACTGCAGAACAACACAGTGGTGGACCAAAGCCCACCGGTGCACCTCATGGTAGAGACCTGCTGGGATGGGGACCAGGCACCGGTGCTTTCCGTGCTCCACTGCTTCCCAGAGGAGAGCCTGCCAAACCGTGGAGATCAGAGGTTCAGACTGTGCTATGGTGCTCATTTTGTATACACCCACTGCCCCAGGTCACCCACTGAGAATGCTTTTGCTTATTCGTTAAGAATTTGCAAGGATCAACTATAAAGATGCATCCACGCAGCTTTCAGTTGCCTGTGGGTTAAAAAGAAAAGGTTTGAATTGTTGGCTTCGTCTTTGCCGATAAAATGAGGACCTCCTTTTGATTCCCAAGCTGACACTCCCCTTCCAAGAAATGAGCGGGCAGCCTCCATTTAGCGCAGGCTGCACTTTGCAAAGACAGCTTCACACATTACGGCAGAGTTGAGTGTTTTCCAAACATTAAATTCCAACTCAACAGGCCTCCAAATTAGCATTCAAAAAGCTCCTGCATGCCACAGAGGGCAGCGCGCCTGGCAGCCAGCCCGAAAGGTGACCCCGTGTTCCTCCCATCCCCTTTTCACTCCTTGCACAAAATGGTGCCAATGCCAAAAAACAGGGAGGGAAAACCCAACAGGCAACAGCGTGCTTCTGATCTGTGGGACTCCGTGTGCCATTAATTGCTACACCACAGCGACTATACAATGCAAAATGGCCAAGACGCAGAAATCAACGTGGAACCGGTATCTAGCGTAGAACAGCAGTGCTTTACCTAGGTGCTAGCCCTTACCTGAGAGATCCCCATAGTCCAGCTCCTCTGCGGAATTTGGCAACTGAGTAAAGCCTTACAAGCAAAAACAAACTCATTTTTCTTTGTATTCCTCAAGTGACAATAAACAACACACTTAAGAACTGAGGGTGAATTTCTTGGGGGGGGGAAACAAATGAGTCAATCACTTGCCATCTTCTGCTGGTCTGAGCAGAGTAAGTAACTTGTATTTCGGGATTCCAATAATTTACTTTATTACTGACAGACTGGCAGAAACATTCCTCAGTCTACACTGTTAACACATGGAACATGGAGGTGAACCAAAGTCACTCATTCATAACAGCATGCAGAAACCCCCAGACTCAGCCTTTGACTCATCAAATAGGGGCAGTTTCCCAATTAATTCTGGTTTGATTTGAGTTACGTAAACGTTTTGATGTCAATTTTTCTTCCAATTTTCCACTGAAATTCAGTGGGTTTGGGCAATGTTGACAAGCACGGAAATTTATAAATTCAAGAATATCGTGGAGCACATTTCAATACTGAAAGGCATCGTAGATGCAGACTGCAGGCTGTACCTTCTGTTAAAAAAAAAAAAAAAAAAAAAGGACAAAAATATTTTAGTCTCCCAGTTTTAATGCATTTCTGGGGGGAAAAAAAGCATCTATCCCCAAAGCTGATCAAGACAAACTCTTGTGACCACAAACTATCAGCACCGGAACAATTCCAGCATGAGCTTGAAGGCTGACCAAACCCTGATGTGTTTGGTGAGACTGAACACAGCAGAAGGTGGGTGAGCTCTCAACAACCACTGGGTGCCTTGACATGTGCTCCGTGCTCATCCATGTTCTGCAAAATGGGTCCAGTGAACGCTAATGGGTGCTGCTTTGAGTTCTGGTTTTATTTGTGGTATGGGGTAAACCTTGTTCAAGAGCAAGGCAAACACCTCGTGGAGCCTTAATATACTCCTGGAAAATGCTGGAGGTGTTTCCAAGGGCTTTGGAGCCTGGAGGAACAGCAATCCCCCATCCCCATCTCTTTCTTACACGTGGGGGAGGAGAGAGCAACAGTGGCTCAAGATGGATTTTTGCAGGGCAAAGGCTTCTTTGTAAAATAACAAAGGTGTTGATATTGTACACTCAATGTGCACGCTTGTGCCCTGTAGGAAAGCTACAAGCAATACGTATAGTTCATTAAAAAAGACATCCTTCTTTAGCAATAGAGTTTAAAGTATGTCATCTTGAAGCTATAGGCTGAATGATCTTCTAAAGAGGGAAGCCGCTCAGATTAATGGCAAGAAACTCGGTTTTGCAACGCTGCTGAATTCCAGGGAGCCACCTGCTTTTACTGTAATCTATAAAAATAATCAGAGTGGAGCACAGCAGCACTGGACACGCAAACCTGTGTTCTGAGCAAGAGCCATTTGGCTCTCCTCCCTTCAGAACTGCTCCTGTATTCTTCCCTCTCGCTTACAGGGAACTACGTTTCCTCTGTAATGAAAAAACAAGGGCAATGTTCCATTTTTAATGAAGCAAAAGAAGACGTAAACATTTGGCAGTTCGGTTTCTACCTGCACCTGAAACTGCCACCAAACGGCATTAAAATGCTCCATGAGGGATTTCAGACCTGTGGTAAATCACTTCTTGATTTTCCTCCTTAAAACTTTCACATCCACGATTAAAGTCCTTTATTTCCTCTTCTGATCAGGACGCACTTGGCATCCGCTGCAGCTTCTTTTAGACAGACTTTCCTGATGAAGAACACGTCTGAAAAAGGTGCAACCTGAGAGCTGGGCTGTACCTCCTGCAGCCTGGTGCAGGCGTCAGGCCAATTAAATGGACATTTTTTGGCAGGCTTATTGAGAACGCAATGCTTTGTCCTTCTTCACAGGGTACCTCTGATTTTTAAGCAAAATCTAAGTTCTCCTTTGTATCAAACTGTAAATAACCAATTCCAGATTCTGTTTCATGTGGAGAATTCTACGAGACTGAAGAGGAATCTTAACATGCGCGTGGATCTTTGTGATGTTTTATTCAATTGCCCCAAGGATTAGGTCTGTATTTAGAAACCTATTTACTCTCAGTTGCACTTTTAAGTAGGGCATTTTTAAAAAGGAAGGCAAAAAAAGGGGGTTGGACAGCCAGAGCTGCTCGATAACGCTCACGCAGAAAGCACTGGGGCCTTATTTTTTCCTTGTACGCTGTTTAATTTGGCAAGATGTGCAAACTGAGGAGAGCTCTGGCATGGCTGAGCTTTTGGCTGCAGCTTCAGACAAGCCAAACTCATTTCAGAGACTGAGCATAAGTGGAAAAAGCAACAGGAGCTTAACACAGCATTGTTAAATATTCCTATTCAAAATCTTGCTAAAACCAAAAATTCATACGGGCCTTCAGGGAAGTATTTTCATCTCAGAAAATAACTTATCTGCTCTATTTTGGACAATGTGTTTTCTTGCCACACCTCACTCACATCTGGGATCTTTCCACAATGCTACTCTACACTCCAGACTTCGTGCTCTGCCTGCTTCAGGAGAGACTTTTTTTCACCCTATCTCCTCATTAATTAGTTTCTGCAGACGTTCAGCGTGTGCTCTGGGTGCAGCACACACAGGTGCCCCAGTACCTGCCATGCACACAGGGAGCACAGCACTGCAATGGGCACTGGCTGCATTCTTCAAAAATCACAAAGAAGTTCATTAAAGCTCTTTGCCTATAATAGGACGGGGTCAAAACTCGAGGGGAAAAAATGCAACGTGTGTTACTTTTGCTGTAGCAAAAGAACATGGTGTACGAGGTCATGGCTGTTTGTAGGCACTCTACTGGTACAGGAGGCAAAAAGAGAGCTGGGGAATCTCGCACAAAAGAGGGCAGCAACCTCAGAGGGCTGAGCTCCACAGCCTGCAAAGGAGGAATCACATCTGGGAAGCAGCAAATTTGCATTAGGACCTTTGGAGGGGAGCGGGACAGGAAGGAAGAAAGGGAACGTGAAAAAAAAAAAACCAAACAAGCAAGAACTGATTTTCCAAATTCAGGGCTGGCAGACTTCCAGAGCTACTGCCACACCAATGCCTGCCCTCGATTTGCCTGCATGTAGGCTGGGAGCTGCGAATTCGTGGTGCGCCGGTGCGTCAGCCCACTGGCACCCTGACACGTGAAGTGCAAAAGAGAAGGGAAGGAGGGTTTACGCTCAGTAACCCCGTGTAGTGCAGTGCAGCAGAAGCACAAGCCTTCCTGCCGGCCATGACCATGCTGTTATTGGAGTTCTGGCAATGAACAGTGCAGAGAAAGGAGAAAGTGCATCAGAAAATTTACAGTTAAGCTCTCATTTTCAAACAGAAAAAGAGTTAACAATGTTCGTGCTTTTAAGTCACTCATGCATTGCTGCTGTTAACTCCATTCCATCAGAGAACAGGAATGGCAGGGGTTTTGCTACCGCTTTCACATGCATACACATACAGGACTCCTTTTCCCCCCAGTCCTCTAGGATACACTCCAAAAAATGAAACGACTCAAAATTCCTTTCCCAGATTGAAGTATTGTGCTGGTTCCATACTAGCCTTACGTTTCATTTTCTTTGCTATCAATCTTTCTGGGTTTGGTTGTTGGACTTTTTGTTGTTGTTGCTGATTATTTTTTTCTTCCCCCAATTCATTTGAAATAGTTTTTGGAGAAAATCCATTTGGCTTTAGTTCATGCCCATGCATTTCTAGTCATTCACATACATGCTCACTCCGATTGGACATTGGTAAGAACAAATGGCCAACGTACATAAACACCTGGTATACCCATACACACTCCAGCAACACAAGCTTGGAAAGAAATCCCAGAGTCTTCGCAGGAAAAGAACCCAAGAGGGCAAAGGCAGTGAAGTTTAGTACAAAACAGGTTAGATTTTTAAGGCAGAAAAGTTTGCCAGAGCTAACTTGCTTCGGGTTGCTTGTCATTTCAGTTGTCAGTCTTATACAGAAGCAGTCCTCCCTCGTAGAGGTTGTAACACTCAGAGCCCTTCCTCGAACAAAAAGCATTATTTGTATGGCTATGACAAATAAGAGATGAAAGCCACCAGGATTTGTGCTTAAGAACCAGGTGGTCACTCTGGTGGGGAGCACCCTGCTCTGACAGCCCCTGCCCCACGCTGGGTCTGTGCTCACTGCATAGTGATGGCCAAAAGCTGATGGCAAAACCCACTGCACAGCCCCAAGGGCAGAAGAGTCAATGAAGTAACATTTATTGAGTGCTTACGTACATCAGCCACCATTAATTTCTATTGTTGTGGAAAAGAGTCCCACCTACATGAAAAGTGGCAAATGGTTAATCTGTGTTTTCCTGCAATTTTATTCGTATTTTATCATCAATTACCAAGAACTACCAAGTTCTTTTTTTAAGCTGTTACTTAATTAAACCATATTCATTGTCTTTTTCAATGCCTCCAAAAGCCTTGAAGGCTTTTCCCCAAGGGTAATGATGGGGTGATTAACGTTTTGCCTTCATCTGACTTTCATGGGCCTTAGGGTAGCACGTGATGAGATGTCACTTGGGACTCCTATTACCTTGCTATGACTTCCACGGCTGTAGCTACAAACTCATGATGTTGAATCCCAACATTAAACACAACTGGGAGATCAGCAACGTACAGAAAACAGAAGTAAGCCTGAATGCTTTTGATTTTTATATAAGGTGGAAAAATGCATCCATGTAGGCAAGCTATTTGGAACAAAAACTGCTTTTCCCTCAATTTGATATGGAGCATCACTACGATCACTACTTAAACTCAGCTCTACTCAATCCTCCATCCACACAACAGTGCCCAAGATGTGCCTTGTTGGGAGGAGGCAAGAAGATAAAGTTGTTCAGCACCACAGACTTTTGGCTTCCACCATTTCACGTCAGCAACAGGAACAGTCGATTTACGAACGTTAAGAAAACAGCAAACACAAATATGGTTCAGTCAATTAAAATCGTCAGAGGTTTTGATTCTTCAGCTGAAAAGCGAGTTTGTGCCAAAAAACTGTATGCTCAACTTTCAGTCTGAAGTGACTGTTTAGGCTTACTTTGAAAATGTAGGAAGCTAAGGAAGCTGTCAAGCTGTTAGCTAGACTTCCCTGAGCAGATGAGAAGGGTTAGTTTGCTAGACTGCTATGCTGATAAGAAAGTGTTGCTATTTGTTTGTAAAATCTCCTTCTGCAGTGTAATAACGAAAACTTCCCTCCTGATCTCTGAGGTGAGGGGCTCAGCTGCCGAGCACCCGCAGAACACCAAGCACGGTGCTCGGCTTGGGTGCAGCTCCTGGAGGCCGTTTCTTATGGACTTGAAATAGAAGAAAAACGCTGAAAATTTCACGCGTGGCTTAAAAAAATAATTTCAGTTCCTATTTTCTCAAGCCAGGTTTCATTTTAAAGTTCAAAACGATGACCTCAGTAATCAAGAGTACTGAAAAAAGGTCACTTGCTCCCTCTGTGCTCCTCTTCCACGTGTGTCATTTCTACTGCGTTTGGGAGCCAGTGCTGGCCCGGAACCGGGACAACTGGTTATGAAACTCACAACTGAAATGACAAGACTAGACAGACTTTCAAGCCTTAAAAACGATGTGATATTTATGAGATCAGTTCACTCGAAATGTGGTTTTCCCTTGAAGACTGCATTTTCCTTTTCTTTTTTTTTTTTTCCTTCCCCTTCCCAGGCTTGTCTTGCCACTCAGCAGTGCTGAGAAATAAGATAAACAGGAATGTGATACCAACCGTGAACTGCTGGTTCTGTCGTCGCCGTTGTGTCTACACACGGGAACAGAGGATTGGAGGAAGGGAAGAAACAGGAGGAACAGCATGCAAAAAAAGGGAAAATGGAAAAAATGGAACAGATAATATATGAGCAAGCTTTCAAAGAACATTGCGTGACAAGCAATAATAAAATGAAAGGCAAAAAGCATTTGAAGTGAGTTGCACTGTTTAGAAGACATGCCTCGAGTTCAAAAGCTATGAGCCTGAGGAAAACAGTAAATTTGTCTTATTTTTTTTTTTCCAGGACCTTGCCAGAACAATTACTGGTGGTTGCAAAGTCAGGGGAACATGAGATGGGGAGAACACCAACACCAACTCTTCTGTTGGTAAGTACCAAAACAGAAGCTCAGGAGCAGCACACAGAGTTAAAACTTGGAATGCAGATTATATGCATTCAAACGTTGCCTGCCCCAAAATCCCCCCTCCAGCCTCCAAGTCTGGGCACCCACCACCTGGTCGGGGCAGGGAATGTTTCAGTTTCTTCTCCTCCTCCACCCGATGCAGGGCACTTCCAAGCATCCTAAAACCCCTGAGTCCAGGCCATATTTACAGCTGGCAAACAAAAAGAATCTCATAGCACACTACACGGGTACATGGCCTTTTTGCATTGGCTACACTGATCAGATGCAGCATCCTTTCAGTGCAAAGCATGCTGTCCCGGAATGGGCGAGTGCAGGTAGATAGCATCCACTCCTGCACTGTGAAACACATCCTGATGTCTGGAGTTGACTTTTACTGGGTCACAACCTGCAATGATCATTTTTACTGTGGTTAACAGATTATTATGCTATAATATATTTAAGCTTTTTGGTGTCTGTTAGTCTGAAGCTTACTTTACTCCACTGACACTGCAAGTCATGGGAAATGTCTTGGAAGTGCTACCTTGCCAACTGGGTTTCATCCCTTCATAGGTGTTTGAAATGTGCAATTTTAGAGACTGACCCAAATTCAGAGGTTTTTCTAGAGAACTCCATCCTGACAGTGCCCTTATTTCAGATACCACTGGGTCTAAATCACATTTCAGTCACGTTATCTGGAGTCCTGGCTTACTTAGTTACCTTGTAGCTCAATTTTCATCTAGTCCTACAAATTCTCCTCTTCTTTGATGGAACGTACACAGACAGACCTGATGGCTGCTTGCTTTAAAGGGATGATTCTTCAGAACTTTGCAAATACCTACCAAGCCAACAGTAAAACCCAGATGTGGTCATCCACAGCAAAGATGGGGCTTCACAGGACTCCACTTGGTTTGATGCAGGCAACGTTTAAATGAATAAAATCACGTAGAGAAGCACTCTACCACTTGTGTTTCTGTGAACTAGCCTGGAAGTTCAGTTTTGCACCAACAGTGGACAATTCACATCGGCATTTCCCCTAATTAACATGCTGTCTGGAGAACCCTGGGAAGGGCAGCCTTCCTGCACATTCAGAAGCAGCAGTGGAAAAATGAGGACTCATTCCTTTTTTAATTTAGCTGAGGACAGCCCTAGTCTGGTTTTCTGAAGCACCAATGAGGACAAGAATCATACAAGGTATACACAATGCTCATAGATACAAGGTCTACATGCTTTAATTATCAAAGCAAAACAAATAAACCCTGCACAATTTAACAAACTACACCAAGATTTGCATAACAGATTATCAAGCTGTCATTAGCCTGTTTCCACTGCCAACATAGACTGTTCTCATCTTGGCAATCAAATCTAACACACACTTAAATATGCTAGCACTTGTTCTCCTGCTGGGAACTCTGGTGGAGGCTGCAAGGGAAGCCTTCCAAAGCACAGATGAGAACAAGAGTGGGATTCTTCCTTGTTTTCGAGTTGCAATCCCCAAATAATGCCTCATTTTAACCAAGCAAATGGTGAAGGGGAAAATGGTGGTGAAGGTGAAGGGGGAAGTTGCGTTTAGAAAGGATTATAAAACTGAGTATTAATTCCTGAGATAGCATCTTGGCATCTATAAATAGTCTCAATTTACTGTCTTCCTGAAACAAAAAGGTTACGTCAGTTTTTACACTTAATAGAAAATCTGCTGAAAGCAAACTTGTGTTCACGTGCTGGAAGAGATATTAGTCAAGAAAGAGTGCAAGGTGGACAGTGCATCTCGCTTCCCCATCTGGGGACAGAGACCAACAGGTTACAAAAAATAAAGTTCTCAAGCAGTTGTAAGTGCGAACAAATATCCAAGTCAAACAAGATGTTGGCTGCAGCTGGAATGACAAAGTTATGATTAGCAAATGGTTTGGATGATTGCAATAGGGAACACAGACCAGATAAAGTTTAGCATGAGTTGTCTGAAGTCCATTTCAATCCCAGAGTCTTCTTTAAGAAGGACTGCACATACACAGTGCTCCAAAGGAATAATCTCACGTTAAAACAAAGCAAATACCCCCCAACACACACACACCACTACAGGGGTTGCATTGCAAAGGAGAGAAAAATTGTCATTGTTGCTTTGGTATGAAATTAATGAATACACACAAATCTGTGCGTGCGCCAAGCTCCACCGCTGCTCTGCCTTATGTGAGAAGGAACATTCCAGACCCTGCAGTGCTGCTTCTAAGACAGCCCTGAATTTTAAGACAGATAGGCTAACCTGAGACCAACTTTGTCAAATTCAAGTTATGTGCCATTTGCTGTTACTCCATTTTCAAGAATAGCCATCTTTATGTGCCAGACCAGACATACAGACCTCTGCAGATCAGACTTCTGCCCCACACCGTGGATAAAAAACCATCTCCCCTCTCCTCCTCCGACATGGAGTGACAACAACGGATGCGGTGCGATTCTGACTTTGCTGAGGTTTAGCAAAGCCAGCCCCGAGTGACAGGTGTGAACTGCACAAAGGTGATGCTTATCATTTCAAATGAGCTGGTGCTGCACGAGGGCTGCTTTAGAAGACGTGGCAAAGCAAAGCGGAGAGGATGAAGAAAAGCAGAGAGACAAAGAGGCTCCATCCATTTAGGCACTTTTCACCTTAAGGTAAAGATGGACAAGGCTTCCTTTCCTGATTTCTACCAGGAAGACTCAACAAAATTTGCTATATGAGGAGTAAAAACATCGGAACGGTCCTTTAAAGTCTGCCTGTACAGAAATTCATTAGAGGACTGATTCATAATTAGACAGGGAACCCAAGAAAGGAACTGTGGGCCTCCGCAAAGCTCTGCGTTTCTCTTCTTAACGACCTCTTTTTAGTATTGGCACTAAGAACAGATTCCACCACGACCAGACCCTGAGTGAATGAAGACAGTAACATACATTGTGCTGTGATACGGATGGCGTCATCTGCCAAATAAGAACACTCAAGCATAGCCCAACTTTTAGGCACTCACCACTTTGTTAAGGGCTGTGCAGCCGCACACACACACATAGAGATGCACACGTTCATAAAATCACTGCATGAAGGCATCTGGGCAACATTTAGTTGAGTTATGAGCTCCACTGTTATGCCTTCTCATTTTTTCAAATGGATTCTCTCCAACTTACAACTGTTCACTGAGTGTGACAGACTGGGCCCTTTCAACCAGCCCATAATTAGTCCACAGCCTCCAACACAATGAGGGAAATTAAAATCCTGGTAGCAAAATTGAATTCACAATACTTGAAGGCTTATTTGCTTTCTTCTGTGCAAACCATAGTGCTACAGCCTCACACTGGAGCTTAAAAGCACGCTGCTATTGCAAAGAGCATCCCAGCAGCACCTACCCAAAATAATGGCAGAATGCATCTTTCATACAGAACTCTCATTAAAAAACTTCAAGAGGCATTAATAATTACAGGGACCCACTCAGTGCAGTGCTTTTTAAATTGATTCCTTAACCAAATGCAGTCTGAGCACCCACTTGCAGAGCGCTCATCCTCTATGCTGTTTCACACTGAGTGTCCAGGACAAGCACGGATTTTTCCACGTTCCCGTTTTCACAGCAGTATCACAAGATTCCTGCTTCGTTTCAGAGCTTTAAGGCAAGTAAAAACAAACCAACCTATGCAAACCTTCTGAATGATATCCAACCCCTGTTAAATGCTAACAGCCACACTGTAGTTCAGTTACACGGTGGGATGGTGAGGGGCAAAAGGAGCCCCAGATCATCCCCCATGTGCAAACCCACTGCGATCCTTCCCATCTCCAGCACTCCTCTGAAGGATGGATGAAAACCTACTTTGTGTTACGATCCTATATGAAGAGTCTCTGTAAAGCAATTTCAGCTCGTGCTGAAAGCATTTGTGCACGGGCATGTTGCAATGCACCCCAGAGACAGTTTGATTTGCAGACCAGATGTTTCACAAAAATAATCACAATCTGTATGGAAGCTGTGTGTGACAAGAACAAAAATACTCCTAAATTAGTGCTGCAGCTCAGACTACGCCTTTGCACGCCTTCCACCAAGACCTACAAGGGTTTGGTTCTTATTTCCATCCCTCAATGCAGCGTAAGGGAAAACCACACCCAGACACCACTGTGGGGGAAGGCCAGCACCGGTTCTTTGGGAACTGCAAGTGCCTGTGTGCAGATTGCTGCTGCAGCCACACAGAGGCTGTGCAAACACCTCCACCAAGAACCAAGACAAGCAACCATACCTGATGAGGTACCAAGCCTGAGAAGTGCGTGGGTACTTCGGGAATCCCCACGTTGCCTCTTCACCTTCCCCCACTGCAAGGTAATTGGTGCAAAGAGTGACTTCTTGCATCCTTCCCACCCACCCTCTTTTCGGATTGCTGTTGGAATAAATCCTACCCAGCAGCAGTTTTTCCACGCAGCCAACGATAACCAGAAAGAACAAAAAAAACAACTTCTGCTGAGGATTAAATCGGCCTGTTCCACATTTTAGGGAGGTTTTGTGCATGTGACCGCATGGTGTGAAAACGCATCGTGTCGTTTCCCTCTTAATATTTTGAGATATCTACATATTATTATTTCTTAGGTCACTGAAATGGGACAAAACCACCTGTTTTGCATGGACCATACAGAGCTGGCATCTCCGCAGTTCTTGCCCAGCAGGGACAAAGCAACCTCTGCCCCCATTCACAGCCATGGGGCAATGCACGGCCCCTCAGGGAGAAGGGGGAACTCAGCCAGCACCTTCCTGTTCATTCTAAGGGATTTTGCTTTAACACAGTGTTTTACACTGCACTATGGACAGGTAATAATTGTGAAACCTGCCAGCTTGGCACTGTTGCAAGGTGGACAGCCGGGGTTTTGCAGCATCAGCAGCACCCAGTGCAAGGCTTGAAACAGCGGTGCCGTGCGTGTGTTGCACCCCCAGGTCTCCAGTGAAACAGTTGCCAAGACACCTGCAAGATCTACGTGCAGACAAAGTGTGGTAAAAGCAAATTTGTATGTACAGGTAATTCTGTAGATCCTGGGCTATGGAGGTGCGTGTGCTAAGCAAGTCCAGAAGGCAGCAAAACAATGCTGGAAATAGCAAGCTGAAGCATCCATTCTACGTACTGCCCAAAGATGAGGGCTTTGCTATTATTAAGAACCTTTATCTCCCAGGAAACAACAGCTGTCCAATACCAGCATTTCAAGTAACGATGTAGGGGTAATTCAAATTATGCAGTTTGCTCTGCAGTATCATATTGTACATCTTAATGAACAAAGCCACAAGGACAATTTGAACTGATAAAAAAAAAGGGCCTGCCAGCGATAACAGCTGAAACACCAAAGGATGGTCAGAATATCAATGCAGTTGGAGGATATACTAAAAAGATCAAACTGTCACACAAGAAATCTTTTCAAGCACCTACACTGAAGCAAAGCAACAGTGGCAGAGGAAAAGCTTTAAAGGTCGTGCTGTTTTGGAAACTTCACCACTGTTCTGCTTTCCTTTCTCCTGGAAAAAAGAAGTATGTTAGCTTTGCAAAGTTTAGCTGTGATCTTCCCCCCAAACCTCCATGCTGTAAAACCACTTTATCAGCTCAGCATGCCTTTGCAGGTCAAGTCTACAGCAGTGCTGAGATGGGATTTTGATTTGTCCAGCAGGAGCAGCTGCTAAATGGACCCCGTGCTCTACACAGGGACCTCAGGGGGCTGGGGAGGGATTCTGGGCACAGCAGGGAGCTGAACTGAACCCCAGGGCTGGGGAATAACGACCACATTACACCACATACCTACACTCTGCAATACCTGTCCTCTCCTGTTTGCTGTATCTGCTGCTCCGGCTCGTATTTGCTGAGCAGTGTCTATCATCACTCAAAGATAAACTCTTTGAGGCAGAATTGCATTTCCCTGTCATGTCTGAACACAGCTCGACTAGAAATACTGTATGTAAGCAAGTACAAAAGATGCCTGTCGTTGGAAGCTGCTCAAAATGAGTAACTTACCATGCATGCGGAGTAGCAAATGCAGCCCTTTGAGATTGTTCTGTTAGATAGCTTCAGCAGGGAAAAATGAACCCAGAACAGGTTATCTCCAATAACTCAAAAAGAATAACTCCATGAAAACGTTCTATGGGCAGCTCGCCTACAAACACGAGCTTTGGATGCAGAAAGGCCTCTCTTCTTCCACCCCCTGCCTCCCTCTTTTCTGTTTTGATTAGACCAAAAAACTCTTTGTACTCTGTGGTTTCAGGGGACACAGGCTAGGCCAGAAATATACCAGAAATAAGGGGAAAATGGTGAAAAAGAACAGATTGGAAATCTTCCTCGCCCTAAGGAAATGCTTGCAGCTTGGCTGGAAGACTGCTTGCACCTACTGCCTGCAGGTGGAAACCAGACACACTCCTTCCTGCTAACAAAGCCACTGTGCCACAGCAGACGAATCTTTCGACATTTTGGTGACGATGGGAATTAAGTTATCAGTTGTCTCTTGAGGCTTTAAAAAGTGTTTCAACACTGCTATGCTATGTAATTCTAAAGATTATGTTAATTTGACCTGATTTATTATTATTTTTTTTCCCCCCCAAAATCACTGTTCAAGTGCAAAAAGTTCATTTCCATGGTTTCCTACTACCTGGTTCTGGACTCATGAAGAGGCAGAAGTCTATCCAGGATCACCTACTTTCCTGGGGTGCACACATAGACATGCCACTTGGTTAACACACATACAGAAAACATACATATGCACGTTTATGCACAAAGAAGTGAGGCCAAACCTTAGCTCTTCTTTGTGAGAAAAGCAACCCACGTGGGCAGAACACGTGAAGATCCACGTCAGGAAGGTTCTATGTCAGAAATAATATAGAAATCTCATCAGTTTCTTCAAGAAACGTGTAGATGTGGTACTAAGGGATATGGCTTGTGGGAAATACTGGTGGTAGGTGGATGGTTGGGCTGGATGCTCTTGGGGGTCCTTTCCAAGTTTGGTGATTCTATGATTCTTGTTAGGAAGAACTGTTGGTATCAGTGAGCTATATTGCACTTTCATTACATTTCTAGCATTCTCAGCATAGAATCGTAGAATCTTTTGAGTTGGAAGGGACTTAAAAGGTCATCTACTCCAACTCTGCTGCAAAGGACAGGGACATGGACAGTATGTACAGTCACTAGTACAGAAATGCATCAAAGAGGCAATGGAAACCTGTCTGGCTTTTGTAAGTGGGAGGACAGCAAACTCTTACATTCTCTACCATTGAAAATAAGGATGTGAGCAAAGCATAGGGCAGTCGTGTTCCTGACACCACAGCATTTCCACAATTCTGCTTGTGAAGGAAACAAAGCACTGGCAGCCAATGAGCCCTAGCACACACCGCAGCACTGCTCCATTGAGTCACACTTCCTTACAGCAGAACAACCTCATAAGGGGTAGTGCTGAGTGGGTTTGGGGAAATTGTTCTGATGGAAAGTTACTCAGGAGGAACAGCTGGGAAATGTCATATCCGAAGGCCCTCCCTTCCTGAAAGACCATGGTTAACATGGAGCCAATTCTTTTTGGGAACCAGAACCCACGCTGCTAAGCTCGACAGGGTCAGAGAGGCTTCAGCCTCCACGGAGGCACGTGTCCAGGTTGTCTGATGGCTGGGAGATGTGAGGCGGTGACAACTCACCCCATAGCACAGGGAGCATCGTGCTGGCAGCTCCTCAAGGGCTGAGAAAATCCCGCGATCCTCACATGTCTGAAGAAGGACCGCGAGCTCAGTTTATGTTAGGAGGGCTAAGGTTTGAATGCTGGATGAGAAACATTAGATGGGGAAGGAGGCTAGAGAAGAAAGAGGGAGAATTATTCAAAGAGAAAATGGAATTTCCTCACATTTTAAGGCAGTGATTACAGCAGAAGAGCGAGCAGCAACACTGCTGTTTATTATTAACAACCACTGCTACAGAGTTTGAAATTGCAGGTGAGGTTGGCATGCACTGTTACAGTCCTCAGGTGATCCCTGAAATGACAGGCTGATTGTAATTCAGTTCCAGGGAAAAGGACAATGGTTAATGTTAGCAGGCACTGACATAAACATAATGGGGTCAATCAAGCATCAGGACAGATTCTTCCTTTTAGCCTTCTATAATTCACAAATTACTGCAAAACAAAAGAAAACTGAACGCGTGTTGGTTTGCACTGAGACACACTGGACCAAGTTTTCTCTGCAAAGGGCTTTTAGGGAGACTTTGAAATAGTAAAGTTTGAAGCCTATTCTGAAACGAAAATCGGTTAAGAGATTAAAAACAGAGAACTGAAATAAAGTGACTACAACATAAAATGGGAAAGCGTCCTCAAGCATCCGAACCTTGGGTGCTGGAGTTTGGGATTATTAATAACCACCTGGAAAGAGGAAGACAGAAAATGGCAAAGTCCAGACAACACAATGATATATGAAAGACAGCGCACAGAAAGTGCGTATTAAGGCACATTGGAAGACTTGCTTGTCCATGCTAGTGGAGCCTGATTTGGTTGTAAAAACCTCAGGAAGGAAAAAAAAAAAAAGCCACAAGATGCCCTGAACAGCACTGTTAGAGTCAAAGTCATCAAAGCAGATAAATGCAAAGGTATTTACAAAGGGGAGGGTTTACAGCAACAATTAAAGTTATGCCATTCGCTACTCAACGGCCCATTCTCACCTTCTGCTTGTCACTTCTACCTCAAGAAACAAATAAATAAAAAAGCAAAAGCAAAAGCAGCAGTTGAAATAGAAAGCATCAGGGAAAACAAAAATGGAGATGCAAATCAATACAGCAAAATAAGAAAGGGCTTTGGTTATGGGTGGAGAGAGTCAGGTTTAGTGAGGAAGTATGACAGATGTGTGTAAAATAGAGGGGTTTGGTGATCAGCTGGTTGGTTTTGTTCATCTTTTCTTACCAGACAGGCAAAAAAGTCAACGTTCTTAAAGCCAGCTCCTCAAAAAGGCTCCGACAGAGACTTTTTGACTCAATAAAAAATGCCTGGTGGGATTCATTTTTGGGGGGAGAGCGAGGAACGCAGCTTAATACAGAAATAGACGAAACACCGATGCATGACAGAAAGCATCTCCAGTCACATTAGGTGAATTAAATCACTCAAGACCATACTTTACGCTTCCACGTAATTAAGTGCTCAGAAATTGGTACTGATGGGGTTGAGGGTAAAACGATTCCAAGTACAAACCTAGTTCTAAGGCTGTTTACATCCTGCATTTGGAAGTACCCAGTATGAGCCACCAGTAACTGAATCAAAAGCTCTTTCTGACATGGCGATTTCCATGCTTCAGAAACTCCTGCAGTAGAGATGCCCCAACTTCTTGAACTGCCAGATTAGGACTCACACAGTGGGTGCATTTGAGAAAAAAAATAAAATAAAATGAAAATCAAGTGATTGGTTTGTTGTTTTTCCCCAGGCTTCAAGCTCTGCTTACATACATAAAAGACAATAAACATTCAGGACATTTCCAATGGTTATGAAGGTACCATACCTGTGATGGTGGTAGGGATGGTGGTGGTAGTGGTGGTGGTTGTTGTGGGAGGAGGGATAGTTGTGGGGGGATCTGGATAAAATATAAAAAGGAAAATAATAAAAAAGCAAATTAAGAAAAAACAAGCAGAACACAACAGCGATCAATAATGATCAGAGAAAAAACAAGGACGCTAAGAAGCAGCGTGGCTCTTGGGTGCCCTTCCTCCTCTAAAACCAGGTGGGGAACTTCCAACTGGCTTTAAAGACCAAGGGCCAGGTCCTCAGCAGCTGGACGTCACCCCTAGCTCGATCCCCATCGAGGGAGCTACGTGTGGACAGTCCAGATGGAGAACCTGGCCCAGAAACTCTCCCCCTCTTCGCCTCTTACAACGCTCAACAAAATAAAAGGAAACAAATAAAACCCAGCATAAATTAGTCAATGAGAGAGAGAGAAAAATGGAATGGGAAAGCTGTAAGAAAAATAAACTGCACACTTTCCACAACAAAAAAGAACAGTTTACATGTACAAAGAAAGACACAGTGGTGCTTTGTTGTTTGTCTACATATACATCTGAAATCCAGGTGGGAGGTTTGTGTGAGGGGCCCTGCTGTGCTTAACAGACTAAATATCAACAGCACACGAATATATCTCACTTTTTTTTCCAGGGCTGTTAACTTCACTATTCTTCCTCTATGAATACACGTCAGCAGGATGTTAAAAACTACTTCAAAGATAGTAATAAATACAAAGAAATGAAAACATCATTACTGAATATCCATTTCACCGAGATCTTTTCATAAAAATGTCAGTATTTCTCTGACAATTTTATTTTAACACTCTTGTTTTGGCTCGTAGCGCACTGTTAATGAGAAACACAGATACGGAGATGCTTCTCTTTGTAACTAATAACCACTTCTCACAGACACTTGACCTGCTCAGAATCAAATGCTGCCGCTCTTCCCAGTATTTATCTTACGTACGTGGGCACATCCTCATCAAAACTATTGGGCAGGAGGAGGAAGATATGAGAAGATGTGAAAGAAAAAAATATGTATCAATGCCCAGATGATCAAACTGAATGTGCTAAGTAGTTGGGAAGACTTTGAACTACGGATTCATTCTGCAATAATAGAGCATGAAACATTTCATAGGCTTTTGATTTTAGGTTTTCTCTATAGCACGTCAGCTTTCCATCACTAACACATCTGCTACTCTTTTATCTCCAAGAAAGCTCTCAGATTCCCTAATTAATACATCTGAACTTTAATTATGTGCTGCACCTTTATTGTATTCTGCACAACTTCCTGAAAGTTAAGAGACATTACCTTGGAGTTCGCTCCACTGTGGAGACAGCTAAAAGAAATTGGTCATATATGCTGAGAACCATTTTGTCCTGCTCCTGTATTCCAAGTAACCCAGTCCCTCTGCTTATGGAGAACCTTCTCACTCTTCTGCCCAAGGCCCAAGATGCTCTCATGTCTCCATAGGATTGAGGGAAGAATGACCCTGCCCTTCCAGCAAGCCAGCAGCGGTGGGTGAACCCAGCTCATCTCCCAACCTGCACTGGGGACGATGCTGTGCAGCAGGCTCTCCCTCAATAACTGCAAAAAATGACTGTGTGCTAATTGTGCCAGAAGCTTCTAGAAAATGCAGCTACCCATAGGGAGGAAAAGCGTGAAAGGAATGTGTGTCCATGCAATTAAGATATCCTTACACCACGTGTGCAACAGAGGAAGGTGTGCAAAGCAGGGATCAGCAGCAGCTCTTTTGCAAGCCCTGGCTGCTGGCAATCATTTGCACTTAATACCATTGAAATGTAGGTGTGTTCGTTTGGTGTGGAGACTAAATCAGCCCTACCTGTCCTGGAGTGCATCCCTCACAAAGGGGATGGGAGCTGGGGGCTGAGTCCCAGGGGGCAAGCAGTGAGCACATCTTCCTGCTGGCTTTCACACTGCTCCTACAGAGGCATACAGACTCCATAGCCTATATATTATTCACTGTCTTCCAGGGGTGCCACATGCAGCAAAGTCTGGAGAAATGCATGCTTTCCACTGACACGTGGAGGGAGACCAGCAGCTCCTCTCCAGGCTCACCACAGCAATACTGGATTCCTTCAGGTTTCCTTAAGGTTCTGTTCTAGGGGGATTCAGATGATGATCACAGCCCAATCACTTCCATTTACAACAGCAGCTCTGGATTTCTCCCATCTAAACTCAGGGCTGAAGGAGTTCTTTATGTTATCCGGAGTGCTGAGTCGTAGCGGGGCACAGCCAAACATGCAGCAGCAGGATGTGGTGGGATGAGAAACAATTACTTGGCTGTGAGTTCCTGACAAACCATGAGAAGCCTTCCTACGTGCTACAGCATCTGATGGATAGCTGAACTCTGCAGTCCACAAGTTAATGCCCCCTGGGAATGGCACCATCTTTACTGTTATTGGGAACTTAACTCTCAGAGAGGGGAAGCACTGCACACTGGAGTCTTTCAGAGCTACAGACACCAGAAAACTACCTGCATGCTGGAGTACAGGAGTTCAATTTCAGCACAGACCTATTAGGTTTGACAGAGGCTTCATTCTCTGGGCAAGTTTCTAAAACTGGGCCTAAAACTGGTCCCATGCCAGTGGTGATGTTGGGTTCCCCACTAACTATTGGCATCAGAGAGAATACAAGAGAATTTGGGCTGCAGAGCTTCCAGAAGCTGTTGCACAGAATGAACTTCAAACCAAAGCATATTACTGCCCCATCCGAGTATCAGGCAATACCCACCACAAGCTCAGCTCCATCATTCAGTAAGCACTCTAAGCTAAGGTTCACATATGCAGCCCGGGGGAATTCTTTGTAATTAAAGTAGGGGATCACTCTTCAAGTGCCTTCTGAATCTCCATTATATGCAACACCTCGTGACAGGAGTACAACAAGGTTTAGAGCAATGGCAAAATAACGTAGAGGAACTGAGGAATTAAAGTAGGTACTTAATAGCACTTTAAAGAGAGGCTGAGACATGTTTTAGTGTCTGCTCAGCAGCCACGGATAGGCTTAGGACATCTCATTCCTCCCGTTTATTTACTGGTTTGCAATTACTGGGGGATGCTGGCTGACTCTTCAGTCATTTAACTCGCTAATAAAAGACTGGGGGAAAAAACCAACCCTGAAGACACTGAAAAAAGGTATTACAAAAAGGAAAAAGGAATCATCAGAGAAGTCCTGCCAGGCTAGAGGACTTCCCAGTTCTCCCCGTGCCTCTGTTCCAGCTTTGTTTCAGGCTTCATCTGACAGCACGTGCCTTGGTGAGCCCCCAACAACAGCTCCAGGGAAAGGAAGCGAATGGCTCTGCACCTGATGCACAACACCGAGAGTCACAGAAGCAAAAGAAAGGCTTTTCCAGCCCCTAGCCCACCCCGGTATCTGGTAGGTGTGTTTGGGAGCTATCTGTAAAATCCTTCCAGGAAGCAAAAAAAAAGTTAACTTCTTTCAAAGCTTTCCGAGAGCAGCATGTTGCAATTACGTGTAAATGAGTCTAGAAGAACGGTGGTTGTTCTCACGTACCGTATACAAACAGCATGTAATCCGCATGTGATTTCCCCACCGCGTTTGAAGCCTCACAGCGGTATGTACCATTATCTGTTTTGTTTAGGTTACTAATGAGAAGGTTTGAACCAGACACTACAACGTGTTGAGGCATCTCATCATCTACTCTTAACCACCTCATGTCCGTAGGCCTACAGAGGAGGGAGAAAAAGAAATAAGCACATTACTATTTTCCTATGGTAAAGATGGCATCTTCAATAGTTCATCCACAGACAGAAAGCCCAAAACCAAGAAAAACTGTAAAGAAATAACACATGCTTTTTTGCACTACTCAAGCCCAGATGCTGCCGGGCTTCCTCAATTTAAATTTATATTAACCCCACAGGAAACTGTATCCAGACCTTAAATTTTCTGAAGACACTAATGCAAGCAGGAAGAAAGTTCATTAGTGGTTAATCATTCGCTTAATCAGTACATCTGAAATCTTTGAGGCCTATGGACTACATGTGCATCCATAGGGTGCTGAGTGCAGATCTGGACATGTGACAGAACAAGTACATTTGCATCAAGTTTGAACCATTTCACAAAGAGACGTGATAGACTTATTTGCTTCAATTTTGGCTCTGCTGCTCAGTGATAGCATTTTAGCTGCTAGCAAACAGGAGCACCTTTCTTCTCTCCCCAGTTCTGCTTCTCCCATTGGCAGCCTGCTTCCTGCATCCTTTTACTTAATGAAACCAAAATGAGCATCACGTTTGGATAATTTAGGGAATGAAATTAGCATGTTTTGTTAGAGCTGGTAAAGCCAGTAAGGAAAACAAATGCTGCAGGGCTTGGGGAGTTGTTATTATTATTATTATTACTATGAAAATCTTTGAACAGCATAAGGACAGATCAGCTACTCCTCTGAGACAGCCCATACCAGCAAGAAAAATATAGAGAAGCTTTCAGAATGACTAAACACTGAGCTCTGAATAAGGGGAGGTTTAAACAATAACACATTCTTCAGATTGCCTATTTCCAAATGCAAAGTCTGCAGGCTGTATTTTGCTGGGAGCTAGTGCTGTTGAAGGTACCAAAAGAGCTCGAGCTTATGGCAGACTGCTGCAGCGAAGTCAAAGCTCCTCAACTCCCAGCATCCCAGCCACTCGACTGGAATGGCTGCAAAATTCAATAAAAGCCTTCAGTTCTCAGTTGCCTCATACAAAATTGACATCTGATTTCAGACAAAGGCTTGGCGAGCTCTTCCTTGCTTTGCTCCATCCCTGGAGGCACTCAAGGCCAGGGTGGATGGGGCTCTGGGCAGCCTGATTCAGTGGGTAGCAAGCCTGCCCATGGCTGGGACTTAGAACAAAAATGATCTTTAAGTTCCCCTCCAACCTAAGCCCTTCTATGCTTCTACAATTCCCACACATGGCAGGATGGGCACTTACTGCAGAGCACACCACTGATACTCCCATAACCGTGCAACAGCAGCTCTCATGAGAGCTGTAGCTGCAGTTCTACCTCAGCGTTAGGGGAAGGGTTTCTGATGCTCCTAGCTACTGTTTTCCAAGAGCTATTAGCAATTTTGGAGCCCCAAGGCCTCACATGCTGTATGTGCTACACAGCAGCCTGTTTCTCTAAGAACTGAATATCCTGAAAGTGACAGTTTCACCATCTTCCTACTTTTGTTATTGAGTTTTCTTGTGTTTTTTCCTTCTGACTGTCTAATCTTGGGCAATAACAAAAGAGAAATTTCTACTTTCTGGCTTTGTTTTTCCCTGAGCTTCCCCCCTAGCCTAATGTTCATGATGCAAAATATTGCAGAGAAATGCTTTTGTTTAACTGAAGAAACATCTCTGTTCATCCTAAACTGCTGCAAAGAGCTAAACACAGTATTTTTTTACTGTATATTTTCTTATGCTTTGAGAGACACGGGTGAAATGACTACATAAGTAAATTCCTAGCACATTACTAGCATCACCATAACATTAAGTGGCATAGCGCCTGGGAGAGGTGTCTGTCTTAGTTAATGTGTGTATGCCTTATTCATAGCCTGGAAAAAAAAAAAAAAGTAAGGAAGCCTATTCATCAAATTCCCAGATGATAGCAAATGGGAGGAACTGCTGTTACCCGTGAGAGGAGAAATGCAAAGGGGCTCTGACAGATTCTGAACGGGGAGTAGGGGATGTGCCAGCCTCTAATGTACAGGGAAGGAGGAATAAACAAAATCACCTAGGTGAGGTAGGAGACTACCGTGGAGGATGACAGTATCACAAGCCTTCTTGCTTCTGAGCTGCATAGACCCTTCCTGTCCCTGCCCACAGAAGCAGAACTGTCAAACTGGATGACTTCAAGTTAGACTACACCTGCAGTACTCTTCAGTTCTGGGCACGCTACCAAGGAGACGCTGACAGATTTCAGGGATGTTTGCAGAAATCTCATGGACATGATGAAAATAAAAAAGGATAGTAAATACTTGACAGCCATAAATCCAAGTGGAAGAGGAAGTCTTAAAAACAACAACCAAAAAAAGTCAACGAAATTGAAATTAGAACAACAATGGAAGTGTGGAAAAAAATGTACCCTCCCTCGTCAGGAATTTCCTGATGCATAAATCTCTTAAACAATATAAGAAAGCCTCAAGGGCATGGCAGAAGGAGAAAGGATAAAACTTGCATTTCATAGAAACAACACAGGTCACCAAAAATCGAGAATTATCATACAGTCAATACAAACAGAAAGACAGATTGCCTTACCTTACAGATCCATTCCACTTTTACAAGTGCTCAATTCTTTGGGCCATTCATACTTCTGCATACTTGCACCTTATTAGGATTCAACACACAGGCCACTGACCTTGCTTTTGCAGATTAATTGCAACCAATTGCCACCTACGCCATTCCCTGGGGAAGAGATGTACGGCTGCACAGTACCTGTGCTACTGCCTGTCCTTTCTGCACCAGAGGGCTTGCTCCTCTCCTGGGAGCTCTAACAGCAAGAATTCCTCAGTCTCCTTTTTTTTATATATATATATATATATACATAGGAATAAATGCAAATCAAAATAGATGTCTTAATTTAAATTAATTTAGATCTGTGGGAGAAGTTGTCCAGAGAGGCGGTGGTGCCCCGTCCCTGCAGACAGCCCAGGTCAGGCTGTTGGGGCTGTGAGCACTGCTGGAGCTGTGGGTGTCCCTGTGCACTGCAGGGAGCGGCACCAGGCGGCCTTTCAGCTCCCTTCCAGCCCAAACCATTCTGGTTTTATGACTGGGCAGCACGAACTCTGGTGCAGAAAGGATCTCTCCACTCTTCCATCCTATCGTATCGTCTTCGCAGCAGAGAATGGCGCATTCAGTTTCTGCAATAGCAAAGGAGGCTGAAAGCGCCCAGCACGTTTCTGGGGCACAGCTCCATTACGGCCTGGTCCATCCTTGGGCAGTTCCCAACTTACTGTGGTTTTCCAAAAGCTGCGCACGTCAGTTCGAGCGGCTCCCCTTCTCTCGTGAGGCCTTGCACTGGGTAATTCTGAGAAACCCGCACTTGAGGCTTATCTGCATGACAAAAACATCATTTCATAAATTTCCTTGTCAGACAGAATCCCATTTCTACGCACCCAACACCAAAAGACAGCCATCACCACCGCTCCTTTTGGCCCCCTCTAAGCCATTCATCTAATCAGCACGTGAGCTTGCTATTTGCTTCAAGACGGAGTGATTAGCGATGGGAAACGTGAGCAGATAGGAGATCTGCACTGACTTGAGCACCACTGTTCCCCAGGAAAGGCATTCTGCTGCACTAGAGTTTATCTCTGGACTCACTCAAGCTAAAAGGAACTCATTTGCCTTCATGCTAAGGTGAAACTGGTGATATCTGCGGTGCTCGGAATTGATATGTTTTATCGTGTATCATATATTACTGTATGACAACACCTTGTGTCCACGCATATTAATACGTCGGGGCTTTACAAGAGATGCTTGTTAGAAACACAAAAAGGCATCGCAGCCACCGCTGCTTTTGTTTGAACAACCCAAGATTTTCGTTAGTCGAAATGAAGCTCTTCTAAATCCTAAAATAAACACAGAGAATTAAAGCATTCATAGTGAGGCAGCCGGCTCAAACACGCTGTAGCAAAACCCTGCAGGAAAAATAAAACCCACAAAAACAGCCACAACACACTGGAGTCCGTGATTAAAAAATTCATTGCCTCCTATAACTGAAAAGCAGATTAAGAACGCAATCTGAGCTGTAGCTAAACTGCTATCAATGTTATCAATGCTACGGATGCCATTAGGCTGTGTGTATCTTTCAGGAATTTACTCAACTGTAAGAAATGAAGAAAAGCAAAAAAATAAATCAGTATGCATAAAGGTTGAAACAATTCAAATATTTCTCTTTCCTTTGAGAGTTCACTGCTACCAAAAATATCAGCTTGCTGCACTTTATTAATTGTGTTTAACTCATTAACGTGCTTCCTATGGAATAATAGAGATTAGGAAAAAAAAATGCATGTCAGGATTTGACCAATTTAAACTCTTCTAATTTTCAGTAATGGAATAAGCTACACCAGTAAATCCTCTCCTGAGACGATGTACCACAAACATTTTATGAACGAATCCCATTCCAGATGCTTTCTGTGGCCATGAAACCAAGCAGTATCTGCACAGGGGTTATGGTGTCATGGATGTGTGTTCCACGTGAGCTGCAAAGTCCCACCTCCAGTGGAAACACGACACTGAAGGATGCCTTAAACACAAGCTGACCCCCAAGGGGTGATGCTAAGGTAACTAAGGGCTAATGCCAGAACAAGCCTGGTTGGATGAGATGGTCTTAGTGGTCTTTCCCAACCATCATGATCCTATGAAAGAGGAGAAAAGCTTCTGAGCCCTGTTTACAGGGGAAAATGGAGGCCTTCTTGCATGGCCTCTTCTGCTGCTCCAATGAGACAAATTTCCCTATTTCTAATGAGATGCTTAACAGCTGTCAATTACTTATGGCAATCAAGAGGAATACACTGAAGGCTTGTTGTACAGAGAATGAACTGCAAACTAAGTAGGCTCTCCCAAAACTACAAGATCCGAGCCCTTCCATTCCAGCCTCTAGCCCCACAGTCTCCATTACTCAAACGAAAGAAGCAAAGTGAATCTATACCACTTGGATTTGCACACTGCAGGGATGGGGAGGAGAGAACTAGACTGGAGATGAGGCAGAAGGTTTGGCACTGAGGGCGGTGAGGCACTGGCACCGGTTGCCCAGAGAGGTGATGGATGCCTCATCTCTGCAGACAGCCCAGGTCAGGCTGTTGGGGCTGTGAGCACTGCTGGAGCTGTGGGTGTCCCTGTGCACTGCACGGAGTGGCACCTTTGAGCTCCCTTCCAACCCAAACCATCCTGTGATTCTATCTCACACACAATATAAATCCGGACTTCGTTAACACACAGTTGCACTTGTGAAGACAACAACATTCCCAATGGAGTTATCACAGTGAATGTCTTTTCTAAGCAGGACTCGTCAACAAGCAAGTAATTACAGAAGGCACTTATGGAAATGGGAAGTGCTTCAAAATGCTGAAAGGTGGCCGGTCACTCCAGAGAACTGACATTTTAATTAGGCATGTAGTATACAGGGAAAATTCCACCTGCTTTGACCAAGAATGTGGGGCAGACTGTGTGTCTTTTTTTTTTTTTTTTTTTTTAAGGACATAAATAATCTTTAATTTTGTTGCAGTTGAAGTCGGTACCTTTTCTCTTCAGATTATGGACTCTTAAGTAAAGCTGTGCAAAATGCCAGGTCCTGAGCTCAGATCCTACCTGGAACTGTGGCATTCAGCAACCAACACCAGTCTGATGTTTTTCAAGGTCTGTACCAATGGTTTGCCACCTATTAACCACTTCATTAAAAAGGCCACGTTCCAGTAGTGACACCTGTGGTAGAACAATGTGGGGCAATGACCATCTCAGATGGCAGTCCAGGGCATAAGCAACAGCAGAAGAACTTTTACTACCAAGTGCATTCCAACTGCCTGAAATCCTCAACTTGGAACTTCATAATATCACGTTGCCTGATTACTGCATAAAAATAAATGCTTGCATCTATGCTTCTGAGCCTCAATACACTCCAGTGGCACCCAATTAGATGAAACAACCTCAAGCTATTTCCTAGTATGCCTATTTCTAGTGGCTTAAAAAAAAAAAAAAGAAACCCTAGTAATTTAATAAGGCACCTTTATTAAGCTAAATTCATTCAAAACCTACGAGTGATATACAAGGTTAAATACCAGTAGTCTAAAGGTTACACTGTAGCAGCAACCAATTTGAAAAACTTATTACAAAACCATTCTGCATTTGATGAGATTTCTTTTACAACACACGCATTGTGTGCCTCAAAGACAACTGAAAAGCAGCCTTCAGAGAGGCGACAGCAAGCCCTGCTCCTTGCCTGGCCTGTCAATTATGGCATGCATGAGGCCAAACCTCTCAGCCTCCCACACTCCTGAAGGCAACCAGGAAAGGAAAAATAATACAATCATAGAATCATTAAGGATGGAAAAGACCTCTAAGGTCATCAAATCTACCCATCCACCAATACTGCCCATTAAATCATGTCCCTGTGTACTACATCTGCCCTTTCCTTGATTCCACCACCTCCCCGCACAGCCTGTGCCAGTGCTCAACTGCTGTTTGAGAGAAGAAGTTCTTCCTAATATGCAACCTGTACTCAGCACTCTTCCCCCATAGCTATTGTGCTATCAGTCCCTCAGGGTAGAGTTGGACTAAGGCTGCGTGCGCAGTATTGTCCATGGCTGTCAAGTTCCTCCACAATTGATCCAAACTTCCAGCAGGATTTCTATAAAGTCTACACATGAAGATGTGTGCAAGACTCCAGGACTGGACTCATTAGCACAGTAGAGAAAAACCATCACCTCAGCTCCAGCTCCTTGCCTCACGCACACAGGGAAGCGCTGGTTTCTCTACTGAAAGCTTCTGCTGCAGCATTCCAACCATTCCATTTCCCAAGATGTAGTTCCACTTCTGTGAGGAAGGGATACAGGCTGCACCCACTTTACAGAGTTTTAAAATGCTGAGATTCAGAAATTATCCAAACACTCAAGTCATTCTGCATATGCCTTGACTCTTCTTCTTATTAACTGTTAGGCAGTTTTGTGCCATCAGCAAAGATTATTAACAGTGATTTTTTTGATTATTATTTTTTTTTAAAGAACTTCTAAATGAGTCATGGGAGCACTGAAGAGCATCAGGCTAAGCACCCAGGCCAGTGCATTTACTCTAAAAATACCATCACTTGCTGATTACTCCCTAATGACTATTCTTTGAGATCTGCCAGTTAGTGATTTCTTAATCCATTTAAATGTGCGCTCCATCGATTATGCTTAGATCTCATTAATCAGTCAGGATATCATGTTATACAGAGTTCAGTGTCTTACAAAAACCTAAGCCCATTATTTCTACCCATTTACTTTCATCAGGCAGACCTATGATCTCAAAGACAGGCGAGCTCGTCGTCTCAGGAAGTGACACCGGACTGATTGGGACAGCTTGATCCCAGCACAGCCCAATGCTAGCTCTGCTGTGTGGCTCTGGGACATCAGGGCTGGCCACAGCCTTTGTGCCATCCCCTCAGGGCTCCTCTGGTCAGCAGGTACCTCCATTTCAAGAAACATGGAGATACAGCACTGAGAGACATGGTTAGTGGGTAAGATTGGTGGTAGGTGGAAGGTGAGCTGATCTTAGAGGTCCTTTCCAACCTCAATGACTCTTTGATTCTATTACCGCCTTCAGCGTAACGTACCAACTGGAGGAAGGCAGCCAAGTTTTGCTGAGAACATTTATCTCATTTGTAAGAGGACTAAACCCAACGGCAGCACGACAGGAGGCAGCACATCTCTCTGCAGGCAGGAAGTGCTGCATGGTCACAGCATGGGTTTCTCCAACTGCCAAGCCCGTGGTTGAATTCCCACACACTGCAGCCCACAAGGATGCTAATGCATATTAGATGTGACTCCTACATGGAAATATGACCTGAAATAAAAGGATGGTTTACTTGGGAAATGCAAGGAGGCAGGTGAATGATAGTTATGCTCTTGCCCTCATGTTCTCCCCCATGAAACACATTCAGAATACTCTTAACGAGGAAAACGTGCGCAGTAAATTTAAGTGTGTGGCTGCACCCAGTAATTCCACTGCTACAAGCTGCAAAACATAAACGACATCACACTTGAGGTGGATGTTCTTTGGGGCCGTGCCAGTCATCTCCGAGTTGAATCATCACACTCCAGCAGCTCCTGGTCCTCCAGCAATCTCAGAGTGATACGGCTCCTACGACGCAGCAATCTGTCCACTCTAAGCACAAAAAACTGCACTGGAACAGTCATTAATACCACAGTTAAAACATTCTGGAAAGCATTTCTTCAGCAGGAGAGATGTTTCTCTGAACTCAGCCGACTCCTAATGCTCATCAACCACCAAGAGTGACAAAGCAGCCAACCCTCCCTGGCCCACACCATCACCAAATTGCAGCTGAACACGTACATCATTAAGAAATGATGTGACAGTACATGGTCAGCTCCTCCGTGGCAGACAAGGATGGGTTTCGTACCACCAGACTGTTTGCCAACTGAGAAAATTACAAAATGGATTCTTTCAATGATTCAGCTGAAAATTCTCTTGCCTGCACTGTAAAATTAGGCAGCGAATCCAAGTTTTAAAATCCATTTGGTGATTACTGAATTAATTCTCCAAGTGTGCCTCTTTGCAGAAATGATGACAGATGGTGTTCTCAAGAGATGGATCCTGCAGGTCAAGCAGAGTTTTTGCCCACTTTAGGTAATTCTGGCTTCAAAATCACCCAGAATACACTCTAGTGCCCATCTGAAGAAAGATGGTTATTTTTCAGAGATCCTCAGCTCTGCTTTGTTCTGTGTCTCAAACCAACAAGCTGCACTGTCTATAGAAATAGCAGAATAAACCATTCTCAAAATCTGTCTCCTGGCAGTTTCTGTATCTCACAGCGCTCACACGCGAGGGGAAGTTCAGCAGGAATACATCTTTCAATATTAAAACAAGTCAGAGATGCTGACATCCATACACAGGTAGAGATGAACTGTCGCCTTAATCCCAACATCAAGCAGATTTGCTTATCAAGAATGAAGTTAGAGAGAGCACGGACCTGACAAACCAGGGCTTTCACCTCACTTTGGTAGGGGCAGAGTCACCTCTAGCATCAATGGCCAGGACTTGGCTCTTAGGGACTGCACCCCAACTGAATTCCATGCTCAGGAATACCCAGGGGAAGAGGAGGGTGTGTTGTACCTAACACATCCCTATTCTCAATATTTAGCTGCACGCTCCTGCTGAATACTTCCAAAGCACAACGTCCAGGCTGTGCTGCGTGCTTTTCATTCCCAACAACACTCCTCTGAGAAAACCTTATTAATGAGCTTGCAAACGAGCACCCAACTGGGAAATGTCACAAACAAGAGTGGCTAATGCCCCAGAAAATCAAATAACTGAACACTTGGCTGATTGTGGTGCTTTTCATATTTATAAAAAGGAGAGGAAAAAAAAAAAAAATAGAAAGCTTTAAATCAAAGTTTCTGAAGAGGTCAACACCTCACTGAACAAAACAACTCATTTATTCATTTTAAGAAACCTCCAGATGATAAATTACATTGATGTTAATCACTTCACTGCATACTATGCAATTAATATTTGCACTCGATAGAAATATAAGGATTACTGAAGATGTGACAGCATACATATATGGTTGATTTTTAACATAATTGGGTGCAAAGCATTCTCCCATCGTAACAGCAGAGGCCGTAACAGATTCCTTTGGTGCGTATTTTAGATGTACACTTATAGCTACTAAAAAAAAAGCGGAATACACAATTCATTATAACTTCAGAAAGAGAGGAAGAGAAGAGAAGAGAAGAGAAGAGAAGAGAAGAGAAGAGAAGAGAAGAGAAGAGAAGAGAAGAGAAGAGAAGAGAAGAGAAGAGAAGAGAAGAGAAGAGAAGAGAAGAGAAGAGAAGAGAAGAGAAGAGAAGAGAAGAGAAGAGAAGAGAAGAGAAGAGAAGAGGAGTCAAATCAGGACTTCCACACTTTCACTTCCAGTATCACATAATGACTTTTCTTTGAAAAGTACCACAAAAGCTGAACCTAAATGTTTCAGAGTATCTGGTTCCATTTAATTCCTTAATGATATTTTAATGCATTTTGGTGCTTCATTTCCTTTCTAAAATTATGCTCAACACCCTGGTCTTCCACCCCTCATTGAATGATCTGAATCAAAAAAGGAAAGCAACTTGAGCCCAACTCAACATACATTTCCAAGCCAGCACCACACAACATATTGCAGCCATCCACTGCACAGGGCTGTGTGCTCACTGGCTATTAATCAAGCATGAAAGTGTTGTTGTTACTGTGAGTACACGGCGCTATCTGTCAAACTCTGTTTGCTTTTAAAAAGCATTACCAGGAGATTTTCATAAATATTACAGAATGCTTGTTTGCAGAGATTTCTTTTTAATAACACACTCTGCGTTCATAGGGAAGCATTTATCTCAAAGCTTCACAAAGGGCCAGGCTGTGCCACATTACATATGCAATAAATAGCTTACTCCCTGAGTAGGACAAGTTAATACTCAGCATGAATACATCTTAGTCATCACTCTGCTGACTACAGCAAAACATCCCTCCCCACACCCCACTACATGCACTGCCCGGATTCGGGTGAAGCTGCTATTCATTTTTTTCAACTTTAGCTTATGGTACAGTAATGAATTACCAGAATGTACTATGGACCCTTATCAGATCATGCAACAGTTCAATTATTTTGCCAGAGGAGGAGCAAAACAGCCATTCCCATCTCTCAGGTTACAAAGAAAACAACTGTGCCCATCCTTAAAGGTTCTACATGCTCAGCACCGGAGGAGACACTTAGAAATAACCAAGCAGAGAAGAGGACAACAAGAAGACAAATCACCGTGGATAGAGAACAACTGCCTTGTTAAATGATGGCTACGGTGACACCAGGTTTAGTGCTGCACATGCACAGGGTGCTCCGAGGTGCAACGTTATCACAAACCCCACACATTAACTCTGCAGAGTCTGAAATCAACGTGCCTGTCTCCCTTCGTGGGCACTACCTGCTTCTCTGTGGCTCAGGACAACTGGAGCAACTGCAGCCCGGTGCCAAGGCCAAGGGCCAGCCTGAAATACGCTCCTGAAGTTGGCAATTTCCTTTGAACTACAATGCAGGCGAAAATGTTGAAATGAATTGCTTTTAGAACACAGTGAAGGAGGTCACTTCACAGACTTCCATTTTTGCACCTGTTCTGGATTTTTTTTCCCCCTTTCTTCGCCAAGAAGAGCATTTCAATTAAACAGATGCTTATTTCAGGCAACGCCTCCAAATGCACCAAAACAAGAACGAACATCCCCGATTTTCAGTGACACCTCAAGGTCCCTGAACCATATTTGGCATGCTTCTCCTTAAGAAAACTACTTGAGAAAGAGAAAATGTAATGTTTTGGATGTAGAATAAAAACACTGGTGGGAGAAAGGACTGCAACCTTCCCACTGGGCTGCAAAGGAGCCGGACCCGCACCCAGCTCCCATCTCTGCTCTACTTCCTCCATCTGGGAGCATCACAAAGGCACTGCTTCCACAAGGAGCACATGAGGAACAGCAGAAATAACCTCCTCTTGCAAAATGGCTGAGCTGTGTGGGAGTGTGACCTCTGAAAATACCTTTTTTTTTTTCTCTCATTTCAACATTATACAACCAGCACCGAGTTCACTGCCTGTTCCCTTTTGCAGGATGCGCTCTGAGGAGTTTCCATGAGGACAAACACCCCCCACCACAAAACGTGTTATTTCTGTTGCTTTCAGTGGTTTGGTTTTGTTTTTAAACTTTTGAATCATCTCTTCAAGAAAAATCTCTCCGTGCTTTGAAATTGAGTCAGACAACAATACCTCGTTATCCAAGAAGGCTCCATCCATCATCCTCCTATCCTTCCCCAACGTGCTCAGGTTGGAAACATTAAGTGCAGAGAAATACAACATCTGCTGAGAAAATACTTTACTACGTTCTGCTGGTGTGCCAAAAAGGGGGATCCGTTGTGCCCTTGGTATGGACAGGCAAGACTTAGAGGAGAGAAAGGAACAGCAGACACTCAACCAACGCCACGCAGCTGACTGATCTGGAGTTATGCCTCTGTGGCTGCAAGAGAAGCAGCAAAAACCAAATGCATTGGCCCGATGGGTGACTGCTAATCACTGCTTCTTAGGAGGTATGGCATTTCGTGTGCCTGAAAAGTAAAAATGGTCAGTAGAAGTGCCTCAACAGTCATCGGAAGGGATCCGGTGCGCTGATTGCAAGTCCTATATCTAAAAAGCAATTGAGAAAGTATCAATTAGGCCTGATTGTCAAAGTTCCCCAAGAGGCTGAGTTCGTGCCAACAGAAGCACTGATTGAGATGCTGGTCGGTGAAGACAAGATTTTCCTCCTGCTCACTGTCTCCCTCAGAACTGAGCTGCAGTCATCAGATTAAAGCAAGAAAAGCTGAGAGGTAAAGGTGTGCTCTCTGAACTCCTTTTCTACCCTAGGTTCAGGTCCAGCAGGAAGAACCAATTGCTCATGCCTGGATGTCCTCCAGCACATGAAGTCCCGGAGCCACTAATTGCTGGGAGCTGCAAGGTTATGACGTTATGTGTTTTTTTCTTCTGGTTCTCTTCTCTCAAGCCATCTGCTCCTGCCCACTAAAAAACTAACTAGACTAACACGGGTCAATTCCCCGTAAATATACCCATAGCTTCTGTTAGCAAGCTCTGAGTTTAATTCCGACCAGAGCACTCAAAAGACCTTTTCATACCCACCCCCTCACCTCACAAGGAGGTGCTGTGTTAGTTCTACTCCAACAAGCACATGTTCAGCTCCAGGAACAACCATAGGGAACACTAAAATCAGTGATAAGGGTAAAATCTTTGCAGCAGAAGCCTCCAACACATTATCAGAAGATCACATGCGTCCCAAAGGACATCCAAGTAACTGTATTTTACATGTGCTTTGCCTTCAGTGTATGTGCAACCCTGTAAAGACTGCAAATGAAAGCACTCCAAATGGGATTCACTTGATAGAGAGGAAAAACAGAACAGATTTTGCTGCTTTTTTTTCCTCCCCACAAACACTGGTCCTCTCCCATCCATCAAAGCATCAGGGATTTCAGTGGAATTTCTAAAAGGAAGCCTAAAGGAAATCTGATGCCCTTTCAAACAAGGGGAAGAAACTCTGGAAGATTTCAATATCAACATAATAGGGGAGATAGGATTTTTTTTTTTTTTCCCTGTTAAGTATTTGATCAAGCCTCACAAAGGTGCCGATGTATTATTAAAGCTAATGGAGCTCCACAAGAAATGTTAATGGACATTAAGTTTGCATAAATGAATTACACATTAGCGCAGTCACAAGAAATCTAGTATCTGCCAATTTAGGAAGTATCTGATCGTTTCTGTTTTCCTCATTACAGGAACATAACTTCACGCTAGTTTCAGAGATATGAGAATTGTAACCAAGACGTTCATAATGAAACTACATGACGAAGCAAATGAAACAAAATTAATACAACCTCCTCTTTCCCTTTCAGCGTAATGTTGCAGTCGATGTCAACCTGCAAAAATAAGCACTGGGAATCATCTGCGCAGCCCTGATTTTCTGAGGCACCAAAGCTGTGCGTGAGGACAGTCTCACTTGGGTTCTGGAGCTCTTTCTGAGCAGCAGCACATGCATAGAGCAGCTGGACGTCAGGCACGTCTGCATTTGGGACCCCAGGTATTTCCAGATAACTGCTCAGAGACCTTGTTAACGTCACATACAGTAGAACAGCTCCTAAACAAAGTGCAATGCATTATTAACACCCAACATGATGGGGACAGAAGAATGAAAGAGGCCAGGCCTTTGTCAGGGATGCTTCTAGAGATTCCATGCACTTCATCCTGCCCTAATTTAGAAAAACAGCTGCAGCTGTACGTTCACAATGCACAAAACCAGTGCTTCTTTTGCACAGTGGCAATTTTTTTTTTCTTTTTCTTTTTTTTTTTTTTTCCAGCAAACTCACAATGGTGGCCAGTTACTTTTATGTGGCATCAGAGAAAAGCATTTCAAAGAGATTTTTGCTAAAAAACATCCTCCAGCCCCCTGAGATTTAGTCTGTTCTGATGATCATAACGCTCAGCCAGGAACTTTTTATGGCGCAAATCTGAAGTAAACGAAAGGGCTGGGAAAAGTCAAAACTTAACCAATTAAATGGTAAACAACATTTCAGTTTCAGATTTGAAAACGGGCCGTAAGTTCCATCAACACCCTCCACGGCTTCACCTAAACATACAGCAAACAGTTCCTGAACTCTTCAGTGAGTAATTTTATATTTTTTCAGCCAGGGGGTGGAGATGCACTGGAACAGGTTGCCCAAGGAGGCTGTGGATGCCCCATCCCTGCAGGCATTCAAGGCCAGGCTGGATGTGGCTCTGGGCAGCCTGGGCTGCTGGTGGTGACCTGCACACAGCAGGGGGTTGGAACTGGATGAGCACTGTGCTCCTTTGCAACCCAGGCCATTCTATGATTCTATATGTTAAAACCATCAGAAGTTCTGCTACTCACACATGACTTCTAGGTAGCGTTGTGTCTGCAAGTCTTTGACAGCGGGGTGATCCACCAAGCAGATGACAGGGACCCCATCGTCCTCCCGTCCCACTTTCAGCAAAAGCTGGCTGGTCACTGTGTACATATCAGACCACTGCTCCACTTCTGACTTGCCTGGGAAAGAAATGGAAAAGAAGAGCAGAAAGCGATCACAAATGTATCTATGGGTACGTTCACATTCCTAATTGCTGTGCCCAGGTGACATGCTGCCTTCATACACTTGTTTCCTTTCTTTAGACACAAGGCTTTATGGCAGGGAGGTATGTGGGAATGGAGCAACACACCTCCCCGTGAAGTTGTTTCTGATTAAAATCTACCATACACTATCACAATGATTAACAATCCCTTTACACCATCCCCAAATCCCCAAACTCTTCAATCAATGGAGTTACAAATCCCCTCCCACTTTGGAATCAACAATTAGCTAGACAAGTGATTAAACAGATTAACTTAATTAAAAGTCATATTGATAGGCTGAAATATTTCAGCTGTACTCCAGAGAGAGTAACCATGAGAGTAACCGCAGGATTTACTACCTGAAAGGTGATGTGACAGACAACACAGAACCAAGAAAGAAGAGACAGGAGAGAGGATTTTGCCATGCCCTCTGAAATCACTTGCTGACAGTGTGCCTCCACTGTGCCTCTAAATACTCTTATCTGTGGCTTTTTATTTAAGAACTCAGATTCCATGGTCAAAACGTTAGGAGTAACTTGCAACAGAGGTCTTTCAAACACAAAAATATTTCAGGATAAATATATTTAAGTAAAACACGAGGAGAGCTGCAGAAAGTGACATCTCTTTATACCTAGAGGAAAGGCTTCAATCTATTCTCAACCCAGTATTTCAGTTTCCTGACTTCTGTTTAAAAAACATCCAAAGACTCCACAGGGTGAACTGGTATTTCAAGAAGCTACAACTCAGCCCAGCAGTTTTCAAAGCTAAAGCAGAGCTGGGATTCAATTGCCAACGCAAGAAAACTCAATCAAGAAGCTGGACAGGTCAAGCATGAAGGGTCAAAAACTATTGCACTGCTGCCTGCCAGAATAGGAAAGAAAACCAAGAAAGAGATCATTTGAAGATCTGTGTAACGTTTAGATGACAACAGGTGCTGGAAATCAGTGGGGCACCACTTCAAGCAGCAGCAGGTTTGCATTCCACCTTTATCAGCATACGCTCAGCATGTGTCATACTCAGATGCTTGTAGGTGTTGTACTTAAATAGAGGATTTTATCTTGCCCTTGTAGGGGGGTTGCATTTGAAGTAATGAGTCTGGACTTCTGTAGAGAGCCCTTCACTGTCTCAGCACAAAGGTGTTGTCAACCAAGCTCACATCTACATGCAGACTTAAAACTAACAGCATGACACATGCAATCAGTGTCAGCGACTCGACTGTGCCAATACCAGGGGCAACCAGGCTGAGGGGAGTAGGAGAAACACTTCTTATATGAATATGCAACTGAACACAGGAAAAATACTCCATAAACTTCATAAACATGAAGATGAACTGAAAGTCAAAGCACAGCTCAAAGCACAGACGATCTTACTCATACCTAAAACAGGGCAGAAAAATACAAACAGCCAGAGAAATAAATTCTCCGCACAGCTTTAGGGCTCCTCGAGGTCACCTGCAGTTACAGAAAGGCTCCGGATCCCTACACTTAAGTCTGGCAGGTAGGCAGAGGACAACAAGAAGTTCAGCCCTTCTGTGTTAAAGAATAATTTATGTCTGCCCACATACTCCTTTGTTCCTGAGCTGGCGTTTAAAACAGCTTGCTTTTTTCTTTCTTTTTTTAAGGAGGCAACAGAGAGCCAGCAGACAACGTTACATAAATCATTTCAGCACGTGAAAAGGAAAGAAAGAAAAAAAGTTGACTGGGAGGTTACACGTACCAGTCAGCTCCTTGTTTCCTTTGAACCATCTGATGGTGGTTGCTGGTCTGCTGGCCATGGCAGTGCAGTTCAGCTCAATCTCTTCTCCCTCAACAGCGATTTCTTTCTGGATATCAATGACCAAATTGCGTGGTGGGACTAAAACAAAAGATAAATAAAAGAAAAAACCAAAATCACAACACATACTCGATGAAAAGGCAAGTAAGACATTTTCTGATCGCTAGCGCAAGATAAGAAAGACTCCTGAAAAACCCATAAAGCCTACTGGAGCAAACTAGCCACGAGCACTTCCTTGATCTTTTAATCGATCAAATGCTTTGATAGATGGTTTTGCAGTAATCAGAGTAAGCGCCTTCACTCTCCACCTAATAATCAGAGTGGTTTCACAAATTATCACTTATCAAATCCTTAACTTTCAGTTCTGCCTCCTACCAAGGCACCGCTCTGCAGAAGAGTCTGAATCTTCCACGGCATTCAGTTGTGTACGTTGCTATTTAAAAATACAGTTTGACTTCATGCACATTTCTCGACTTGTGCTGACAGGGAGAGGAAACACCAAAGCTGACATTTGGGAGTGCATTACTTACCGCAGTTCTAACCTCGGAAGGCAATTTTTCTCTCCTGCTGTTCAGTTTCAAGTCTCAGCCTTAAGGAGTGGAAGCAGGCCAGCGACCATCAAGCTCATTGAAAATGCTCAAAAGGCAACGGGCACAGGAGCACATGGGACTGCAGTCACCAAACTAAACCCAAAACCACCCCAGGAAGAGGAGACAGTCAACTGGGCATCCAACACAGATGCACAGAGTGACCAACTCTTGCACCGCACGGCAGTCTCCTTAGGATGCTAATTGCCCATTCTCCCCACTTTCCTCTACAGATAAAGTGTCTTGCATGAAACATAAGGCAGTAATATTCAGAAACAGGCCAGAGCTTCAGCCTGCAGCCTAACACAGAGACGTGACAAACAAGCTTAACAGTGATGACACAGAAGCAAGGAGTCTCTCCCCATGGAAGCACCAGTAGCTGGAGAGTGAGAAAAAATGAACATCAAGAGTTCATGTGGCGTGGAGTTGCACTCACAGGGAAAAAAAAAAATGAGAACTTCCAAAGGAAACTCAACTTTGCTCTGATCAATATGATTAAGCAACTGTATAGTTCAAATGTGACTAACGCGTTTTTTTTTGGCTAATGAAGAACAAATATGTATAAATATCATCCAGATGATCAAATGGACTAATTAGTCACTTGTGGCTTTTCTGTAAGAAGAACAGAACAGACTACATATTGGAGATTTTCACATGTTCCAATTAAGCATGAATAAATCTACATATAGTCTCACTGAAGGCATTAAAGTCGTGGGGAAGAGGAGGGAAGAAGATTACTGAAGGAAAAGAAAGTGTGAAGCTCTCTTCTAACATTGACTACAAAGAAGGATGCCTCAAAACTTTGCTCTGCTCACCAAAGAGTACCATTAGAAGCAGATCAGCAAAATTACTCTTTGATAGGACTTAAAATATATAGGAGACTGAGTAATGACTAAGAGATCTTTGGTGGAGAATGAATCCCCAGGAGAACCGACGGTGTACTGACATGGATAACTACTCCCCAGCCCTGTCCCATTTTTTCTCCTAATCGGGGAGTCAATAATATGGAAGAAAAGACAGACATGTTATCCTTGGCTTTGCACATCCTGTCTCAAAGTACAAATGTTAGCTAAGATAAACACTCCCCTCCTCAGCCTTCTAATAATAAACATCTATCTTTATTGCCTGCCCTGTGAACTATGGCTTTGCCTGAGCATGTGATGAAGGCGAACAGGAAAGGCTCAGTGCTTTATGAATGCCAGGGAGAGGCAGGCACACACTGGTCATACTGAACATCTTTCTAAAAAAGAACTGAAGCAGAAGACCTACAAAAGAAAATAAATCAGACTTCTCCTTGGATTCTAAAGCCTAACGTGTGTTAAAAAGAGAACCACCAAAACCCAACTGCATTACATCTCCCACTTGGGAGACATGCAGTCCCAGCTTATAGATGAATCAAGTAAACAGTATTATTTCAAGTTAAGTAGGGAAATTAAATACAACACAGTATCTTTGTTTAGGTGTGATTACCGAGAAAAGCTGGAATAGAGCTCCTCATCCACATGGAAACTGAAAACTGCATTAGAAGTTAAAAGCTGTTGATAAACATAACAACTGTAGTAGAACCGCTTATAAACGTTATTTAAGCAACATATAAAAACGTAAGAACCAAATCTCATTAAATAAAAGGAGAAAGATTTAAACTAATCAGCAAGTGAGATCTCACATCATATCATCCTCTGTGATTCAGGTTCTCCTATTAATAGAATCTTAAAAGCCACAGCTAATCTGTAGAAGGAGCGCTAATAGCGTGAGCTGCTATTATTGGTAACCACAGCCTTACAGCTGCATATCCACCACAGCCCTGCAAAGCATCAAGAGAAGGCAAGAGCTCAGTGTGACCGGCTGTCAACGTATTTTGGCTGGTGGGAACGGGAGGGATGAGACAGAATTAACTTCAACTCTTCAAACGGCAGTTCCTAAAGCAATGAGCAACTTTAGGATGTGGAGTGAAAGACTTTCCATTAAGTGTGGAAAAAAATTGCTACAATTAATAGGAAACTATTGCTTCCCATTAGCTGACTTCACATTTCGCTGGATAAATCAACAGAGAAACATGCAAAACTTATCCATCTTCATATAGTAGGAGGCTCCTGAGCTATGCTGTTTGTAATAATTGCCCTTAAGGAATAACACGGATGGGCAAAGATGCTGTCTGTCTTCATTATAATATCATCCTTCACATCCTCGAGTTTGGGAAGAAAATATTTAGTGTACGATCAGATTAGTCTGACCAGTGAAAGCACAAAATTCATCAGCAATTAGAGAGGTTCACCACGAGCACCCGTCGGGTCCTTACCAAGCACTGTGATGGTGGTGTAAATTTCCTGCGGGGGATCTGTGTAGAGCTGGCAGAAGTACCGTCCTTCATCAGAAATAGAGACGTTTGTCAGCGACACTCGGAGCTCACTGTTGGAGAAATTCACCAGCTGAAACCTGCTGTCCTTCAGTGCTGTGGAGCAAAGGGATCGTCAGCAGTGACAGATGCAGAAGTCCCTCTTCCCAACACAAAGTCAAAAGTCTGCAGAGATCTGAGCAGCACCTAAACCAGCTCCTGCCTGTAGCTGGAATCCTGCTCTTGAGTTACAGCTGGGATCTATAGAATGCTTCTGTTCTCAAATCGTTACCAAGAATCCACAGAAGCAAATCAGCCAGGAACAGCATCAAGGCTTTCCACGTGGTGTTTAGCTTCAGAGGTGCCAATGGAGGGTAAAGCTAGGTGCTAGGGAAAACTTACTCTCCAAAAAAGTCATTGGGCACTGGGATGGGCTGCACAGGGAGGTGGGGGAGTTGTCACCATCCCTGGATGGATTCTAGAACCATGGGGATGTGGCACTGGGGAACAAGGTCAGTGGGCATGGTGGGATGGGAATCTGAGAGGTCTTCTCCAACCTCAATGATTCTATGACTCAGACAGCTTAATGATGCAGAGGTAAACTGCTTATTGTGAAAATCCACTCCTCTATGTATGCATTTCAGACTGCAGCGAGTAAACCAGGGACAGCATGAAAAACAAAAGAAGTAGGGAAAGGATAATTTAACATTTGTTTCCATGACCAATAGTGGCTATTTAGAAATTTGGAAACTGAATGTTTCAAATCTTACCAGGAAACACAGAGGTCACAAATGTTAGCACAAGTGAAACAAACCAGGCTCCACAGCCTGCCTGTACCTGTAGACAGGTCAAAGGTGTTTCAGAAGAGAACGTGCTCTGCCAGACGTTCCTATAACACCCAATGTCCCAGTGTCTCTGGTCCCCGTTGTGACACTACGAACCATTTCAAACATCTCATTCCAGCTATTATGAGGTGGTATGGTCACAACAGGAAACAAAGCCAGGTTTGCTCAGCAGTCCCCACGGCGATGGGAGATTTTTGCTTTGGCTATAATGAGGCAGAGATCGTCTTGAAAATTTCAGCTTTCCCACCAAACAGATTACCTCTGAGAACATTACACTGTTTCTGCTTTGCCCTGTTCAATTTGTTTGTGTCAGCTAAATATTTGGCACTCGATTGCAATTCACCCTGAATTACTACAATCAATTCCTATTGCAAAGAAGATGGTCTGACTTTTAAAGGGGTCCATCAAGGTTTCCATTAAGGAGAAAGATTATGATTGCCTGTCTGGTCTGCCCTCTAAAGAATTGACTAAACTTTAAGTGTCCGACATAAAATTAAAAGATCTCAGCATATCCTTTATCCTAACTGCGAGCAAAGTGCAGGAAAAGTTGTTACCAAATAATAAAAAAAAAATTGAACTTACGTCTGAAATCTCTGAAATAAATCGTCTGTCTGTTGGGATTGAGGAGCTGAATCACAGAGTCGTCGCTGTTTTTGACTCGACAGCTGATGGTGGCAACGTCCCCCTCCACTACCGTCACATCTTCTGTTACCAGGTTCTGGCCATCACCTTAGGAAGGAAAGGAAGAGGAAATATGAAAATCATAAACGACGTCTGAAAGTTTCATTTGGAATACTCAAACGAGCAACACCAGGAAATTTGAGGATGGAGTTCCTCCTCTTGACCATCCTGGAAACAACTGAATGAAAGAGGAGTAATTGGAAGAGTGGTCCATGATGGGAATAGTGGGAAAATGACTGCTGTACAGCTAATTGCTTGCCAAATGACCACCGTACGGCCTCAGTACAGAGCAAACAAGTCACTTCATTCCCTCTATTTTAAAAAATGACCAAAAACGATGAGCGGGGAAAAATCTCCCTGGACTTATCCACCTCTCCATGCCTTAATCCTCATACCAGCCCTGGGAGCAGATGTTCCATGCCACATGCATGCGAACAGCAGAAATTTTCTTCCTCCCTTAAAAAGATGAATATTGTTAAATTACCTTAAAAGAAAAATCTGCTTTAAGAAGTATCTGTCCTTTGACTTCAGCAGATATGCTTTTGTGAACTGGTTTTCGCTTACTACATCTCATCAGTGGGTGCTATTAACGTCCAGAGGTGGGAAAGAAGAACTCGATGCAATTATGCCGTGGGAGTCTTGTAATCATTTACAGGTCACCACCTCCAAACTCTTTTTCTAATGAATTGAATCATTACATCAGATGCACACGGAGAAATCTGGTTCCCGTTATAAAGAATGCAGAGGACCTTGATTTGGAAAAAAAAAAAGCATTTTGCATTTCATGTTTTCCACACCTTCCACGTCAGGTTACAGCAAAGCAGAGCACCGTTGGAGAGGGGAGGAGGAAGCAAAGCCCCTCCTGTGGGCAGCTCACAGCTTGTCTGCCTTCTGCATGGACATGGGCAGAACTGCAATGCAGCTTCACTTGTAGATGGCCCAAGGAAGGGGGAGAAACTTTGAGACTCGAAACACCCAGGGATGGTTGTTATGCTCTGGTTTGTCTTTTTTCTTGCCTTCTCTCCACCTTTTTTTAGTGAGCTGCTACTATACTGACCACGGTCAAACCTCTCGAGTCAGAAGATGAACACCCAGCCACACAAGTGTGCTACCAACAGTCCCACCATGGTTTTCTTCAACACTTCCAATCATGGCAGCACAAATGTTTGTCACATACAGCCTACCTAAGCAAAGCTAGGGGATGCAATAGCATCACACATTTAGGAACTCACAGCACTGTGATACAAGACTTTACACCCAGCCAAGTTGGTCTGACACTGATCACAGACAGCTGTGGGTAGGACACCAATGACCAGAAGCGATCCTCAGCCCCCACCTGCCCACAGCCAGGCTCCAGCAGAGGCTACGCTGCAATATTCCAGCAGCAGTGCAAGCCAAAATCAGGGCACCCTAATGGAGATGTGGTCTCCCTATTCACTTCACTGCAGGGGAGTCAGACTTGATGGCCTTCAGATGTCCCTTCTAACTCTAAGGATTCTATCATTCTGTGATTCCACTCTATGAAAACGTGAACCACCACTAACTGCTCCCAGAGAACGATTTTATCAAACCCATTCAAAACAAGGTTCTTGCACAAGGATCAGCTTGATATGTTCTCATAAATGCAATATTCGCTACAAATCATTAACAAAGCTATTAAGACTTGATTTCCATCTAAGCAATTACTGCAAGCATATTTTTTTACATTTACTTTAAAAGACTCAATCCTATTTTCAATTCATTAAACTGTTCCTTGCATTTACTGAGTTTTACATCAGCTTGGAAGCCTATTTGAATTAATAAAAATTACAGTAGAAGTAATTTAGAAATAAATTATTTGAAGTTTAAGCCACTGAAGCTTTTCATGCTGGAATGCTGCTACGTTAAGCCTGCTGACTGATTGCTTTGGAAGGCCAGCATCGAGGTCCAGGCTGGCGTCAGGATCTGTCTCAAGGAATATTTGCACTCCCGCAGGCTTTGGGGTTAATGAGAGGCACAGGGCACACGAGGACAACACCCCACAGTCTGACACAGCCATCAGCTCAACCGTAGTGGATGTCTGTGTATTTATTCTGAACCAGAGGGCATCCCATCCGGCTGTTGTTTGCACAGATTCCTTTGCTCTGCTGACCTAAATTTGTTTGCTTAACTAACAGCACCAGGCAGTACGAGTTAATGCTTTTGGTTATCTGCATTCACATCTGCTCCCAGTTACCAAGAACAGCTTCAATTACAAACTTCAAATTAAATAAACATGCAATGTGAAGCGAGAACTCTCTAGACCCATTTTCACTTAAACATTTCAGGAAGTTATTTGCTAATATTTACCAGCGCTATGCAAGCATTCCGGGGAGTATTACTTTCACCAAAATACAGACATTTAAAGCATCACCACGTCTTTTAATGGCATAAAGATTTGGGTGGAGAGAGGGAGAATCATAGAATGGCTCAGGTTGGAGGGGAGCTCAAAGCCCATCCAGTGCCACCCCCGGCCATGGGCAGGGCTGCCCCCCACCAGCTCAGGCTGCCCAGGGCCCCATCCCACCTGGCCTCGAGTGCCTGCAGGGATGGGGCACCACAGCTTCTCAGCATCTACAGCTTCTCAATTTTTGAACTGTACAGACATCAAATGGAATCACAGAAAGAGAATTAAAAAAAAAAAGAAAAAAAAAGAAAGGCTACTATTGATAAAGAACTCTTCTCAGTGCTCTACAACATAAGGGACAGACTCAAAGATCAGACTTCGTATTTCAAACCTAGGTAGGATTGATTGATTAAATCTCAACTTTGCCCACGTAATTCGCTTCCCTTTGGGCTCTGTTTAAAAAGCTACGAAGAGAATCGAGTCTCTATTTCCAACAAGGTGTTTGAATCCCTTAGCATGCACACAAGGAGATCAAGCCTAGCACGAAAAAAGTGGAAGTGAAAAAATTGCAACCATTTTCTGAAGTCATTGAGGCCCTAGAAAAAGAGAACAAAAAATTGCAAATGAAAATCAGTTTTTTTAAGCCCTACCCACACTCAGCAGGCAATCTTTTTGCCTGCACACACATAACCTGTGCTCACAGGTAGGCAGTTCTTCAAAACATGCTTTCCTGGACTGAGCTTCTCATCGCTGCCTACACACACTGGATGACTTGCACTTGACGTAAGATGCAAGAATATTCTTGAGCCGAGTGTAGTACATTGCTTTTGAGAGAGGAAAACAGTGAGATGAGCTGGCTTCTGAGATGGGCTTCAGGGGGGACTGAACCGATGTGGAACTGCCCCATCCCTGCAGGCATTCAAAGCCAAGCTGGATGTGGATCTGGGCAGCCTGGGCTGCTGGTTGGTGACCCTGCACACAGCAGGAGGTTGGAACTGGATGAGCATTGTGGGCCTTTTCAACCCAGGCCATTCTATGATATAAACGCATCATACATGTATAAAATTAATGAGCACGTGAAATAACCAAAACAGATATCTGCAATATAAGGGAAAGAAAAAAATGCTCTGTGTGTCTCCTTTACTATATAAAGCAATTCTTTGGCTGTGCAATGTAGAAAACCTACAGGAAGGAAGGACAAGATGGAGGGAAGCACTCAGGGAAAGATTTTGTCTAGAAACTAAACAATTAATTTTTACACTTGTATTTCTGCATTGAACCACTGCAGTATTTGTTTCTAAGGCTGCAAAGTAAGAAGACTTTGAACAGCAAATTGTGTTAGAATAAGTTTCTCTTAGGTGGCCACAGTGCAGGGACCTTGGCTCATATGCAGTGGTCACATTGAAAATTAATTCTTTTTTCCACTTGCAGCACATCAGGATGGAGTGAAGAAAGGAGGAGATGGAAAGATGAGAAATACGTGCTTGTGAACATGCCTCTTCAATTCCCAACACAACACCAGCCACAGGTACCTCATCATGGCCAATAGTACTGCTGATTCCATACACAGAAAACAGAAAGGCTTTTCAAAAAAGAGTAATTTTCATGAAACCTCAACTATGTAAACTCACAAAATTCCTCTTAATAAATTGAGTCAAGGGGAAAAAAAAAAACCCACCAACTAAAAACCTACATTGAAACATACGAAGTATTTGTTTGTGTCTTGGAGGAAAAATATGACATGATGATCAATCCACAGAATTAATGTAATTTTGATGTCAAAACTTACCAATTTCAGCTATCTAAGAATGAAACGATTAAATAACCAACAAAAGGTTGAAAGAAGCACTGTAGAAGGGTTATAAACACCTTGAAATTCCTACACCAAAGGCTTTGTTTCCTCATCACTGCTATTCCACCGAGCAGCTCCTGTGCTCTTCCCACCCATCACAAAGATCAGCATCCCCATGAAGCATCACAATCTGCCTCTTCAGAAAGACCTCAGGCATTCTGCAGCCATCAGCTGCTACGGAGCAGCAAGGAGGAGGAAAACAAATCACCATTTACAGTCCTGGCTTTAAGGAGATGGGACAGAAATGACGATGGCGTGCTGAAAGCAAGTTGCTGAAGCTCAGTGCATCTGGCCCTGCAGGCTGTTCTAACACAGAGCATCGTCACACTCGAACTTCTGAGAAGAATGGACAATCCACACTAATTGTGTCGGCAACAAAAGGCAATTGCTTCCTACAGAGTTAATTTCATGGCATCTTTTCATGCACAAGAGAATGGTAGCAATTTTAGATCGGGCTGTCTACAAAATTGTACGTGCACGTAAGGGCATGAGACACAGCTTATGGCACGTAGGAAAGATGTGCTCAAGGAATGAGTCCTAAATCACTGCCTTTGCACTGCTTTGCTAACGGAGCTGATGTGCACAAAGATGCACCATTCTGCCTCCATGAGCAGCACAACTCCAATCTCAGACACTGACTGCACCAGCTTCAAGGGCACCTGTTAGTATTGACAGGCTGAGGGAGTGTAATTGCACTATTATTAGTCTCTTCGCATCTCCCAGTCCATTTTGTCTGCCGAAGAGAGATGCTGAAAGCCTTGCAAGTTAAAAGCTGCGAGTGACACAGCAGCAGGGCTGAGTGCTGGTGTGCAGCAGGCATCGCCTTGGAGCACGTATCCATGGCACTAAGCTGGAGCATGCGACCTTGGCCATCAGAGACACCACGTTGGAGCACATGTCCATTGCCAACAGACACCACGTTGGAGCACATATCCACAGCCATCAGACCCCATAGTGGAGCATGTTTATAGCCACCAGACACAACACTGGAGCACGCGTCCATGACCACCAGATTCCATGCTGGAGCACATGTCCACAGCCATCTGACTCCACACTGGAGCACACATCCACAGCCACCGCAGCCACCACTTCAGAGCACGGTTAGCACTCACAGCCATCACAAGCACCACGAAGCAGCATGTGCCTGCACCCACCACCATCACACAGAGCGGGGAGGTGGGAGATGGGCACAGGAGGTGCCCAGAGCTCACATTTATACCCCAGGAGAGCCCCCAGGGAGTGGGAGGAACACATTTTGCTCAAGGTACAGCTGTGAACAGATGACGATGATAACACTGAATAATACCACATTGTGAAAATTACTCATATTTTTGCTGAAGAAGCCAAGGGCTTTTGGTCTATAATGTGAAAGAGCAATTTCTTAGCATAAAATTGGGTTTCTCAGCCCCACCAGCCCGTTGTGAGGGTCTGCTCACTTCAACTGGCTGCCAGTTACTGATACCTTTCTGCCCTGAAGTCCTCCTTCTATGCCCAGCCCAGGTAAAAATAATAATGGAAACCCCCCAAAGCCACAGAATCTGAAGCTGCACATGGACGTTTATGAATAATTATTCTTTCAATTTCATTCCCAACCTGGAAGGAAAAATTTATTTTCAATCAAGATTTACATCTAACATTTTGAAATAGCAACTTTCTTTTCTAATAAGATCTAATTACCACTTTCGTGACCTTCAGTCAAGTATCTCTGAGATTTTCCTGCATTCAAGTAGCTCTCACTGTCTCTTCAAAACCTCCTCTATGGCGAGCAACTGTCTTAGCATGGCCAAAATGCAACTGTACCTCCTCTGGGAAAGAGCTCTTCAAAAAAAAAAAAAGTACTGCTGGCAAACAAACAGAACTCTAGAAAATCTCATTTTCAAGTTTGTTTTGCTGTCATCTCCAATAAGCTGATGTGAAGTTGTGCTCTGTGTAAAATCCCCACATATTGTGAGTGACAGCTACTTCAGAACACAGCATCCACTGCAGCCTCAGAACCCAACGGAGCAGACGGCGCTCAAAGGAAACGGAGGAAATGGGATATAAGCATCTCCACTTCTGCGTCTGAAGTTCTCACTACAGCAAATTGATATGGTAATGCTCACGTTGCATTCATGCTTGCTTTCAAATTTTCATGCGTGTTATTCTTCCTCTACCAAAAAAAAATAAATAAGCATGAGTTAAAAAGGATGGCTATGATGAAGGGCGCTGATTTCCACGTCTGTTCTGTCGCTGTGAGTTTTGGTAGCACCTGATGTGTTCACTGTGGAAGAGCACAAGCTAAAAAAGTTCTTCTGTGGTGGAAAAAAGGAGGTGGGGGATTAATATTCACAGAAACTATTCCCCAACTTTCAGTATCTGTAATAACAAATCTGTAATAACACCGCTACTGCCTGTCACTAATGAAGCACATCAATTAAGGAACTACTTGACATTAAGTACAATGCTTCTGTTTTTCCACCTAGAGAACAATTATTTGGTAAGGTTCATCACTTCTCAGAAGGTGATCTGAAAAAGATAGAGACCAGATGAAAGCTCCATGCTAACTTACGAGAAGAGCCGGGATCAGCCCTAAATGCAGCAATGTTGGGAGATGCCTTCTCTTCACCCACCTTCCATTGCGTCCCATTCACTCTGCTTGGTTTTCTAAGAGCTGCTTTGGTATCAGGAAGAATTTCTTCTCAGAAAGAGTGGTTGGGCACCAGCACAGGCTGCCCAGGGAGGTGGGGAAGTCATCATCCCTGGAGGTGTTCAAGGAAAGGGAAGGAGGAATACACAGGGCTACGGTCAGCGGGCAGTGATGGTGGGCAGTTGGACTGGATGATCCCAGAGGTTTTCTCCAATCTTTATGACTCTGTGATGCCCTTCTCTGATAGACTCCATCACCCGATCCGCACACATTAATTTCGGATGACCAATAATCCAACTGGACTACTGCAAGCCACACCACCACAGGGCCTGGCCCCACAAGTCTTCCCATTCTCTTATTTACTGTGAATTTCAGCAAGTTTATCTGACATTTTCTGCAGGGACAAAAACACTTCCACCATTCAGCAAGCTATTTAATTTTCTTGTCATACGCTTTACTCAACCTCTGTAATTGCAGGAACCTATTTCCCTCTCTTCTCGATACATATTTTAACAAGTGTACACACGTGTGAATGCTTTCAGCACCTTTCATCACTGATTCACCCAGCGAGGCACAGCACCCCTCTGCCCAGCTCTCACTGAGCCGCAGCCAACATTCCTCCACTGAAGTGCTCTCCTGGCTTCAGAGAGAATACGCAAGATGGTGCTAAAAATTTTGCTTATTATGGGAACCGTGTTTGTGTTATGAATTATACACTTCAGAAAAATATACTGCAAATTTGAGCAAGTTGTGCAGAGCTATTAAATTTCTGGAGGAAAGGAAAAAAAAAAAAACAACGCTATAGTCACCTTTACTGCTTTTCTTGTTTAAAGAGTAAGAATAAAAGATGACAATAGCTCCAAACTGACACTGAGGGTTTTATTTACTTTAAACATTTGTGAATTTCTGCATGATGAAATTGCATCGGGGAATTCTTTCTGCTGGCGTGCAACTGGAATGGTATAAAGATGGAAAACTGATTTGAAATACTGCTAAAGCAACATAGCAGGCTAAGTATTGTTAGTCCGAAGGCGAGCGGTCCCTTTGCTGAATCACTCTCCACCTGAATTATTAAATTTCTCAGCATTCTTTACTCCCGAAGCTGCTGGAAGTGCCCTGTTTCTAACTGGCTGCCCCAGCCCCCAGCCCCAGGAGTTTTGGGAGCCCTATTTGCAAAGGGAGCGTGGAGCTGTGCACTGTGGGATGGATCCAGGAGTGGGGTAGCAAACACAAGGGCCAGCCCAGCATCACCCCTGCAGAATATCTGCTTCGAGGTTAATGCACGTGGGGAGCAGCAGTCTTTCATTCTGCACCACTTGCTAGGAACCACCAAGCAGCCCATAGCTCATGCAAATGACTGGGATCTTATATACTGCATTTGGGAATAAAACTCCTTTACCTATAATGAGAATCTACACACGTTTGGCCGAAACATCTCTCAGCCCAAAGCATTTCCTGACTTGCCCACGTCCGTCACCGCCCCGCCAGCCTTCCCTCTCGCTGCCTCCCATTTCCAGTAACCACACCAGCTCAGATTTATCATCTGTCACCTGTGTTGGGATTAGATGTCATGCTTGTCTTTCTATTACTCAGATATTGATAGATAAAATTCCGCGGCCATACACTGCCTGTCCCCTCAAAGGTTACCATCAGAGGATGCTCAGAATCAATACAGATCTTATCTGCCACTGCCTTCCGTGGGGCTCTGCAAACAAGGCTCACGGGAACGCAGCACACAGGAATCCGTCATGGCTCTCAGGATTAATGCAGCTTGTTGCAACACAGCCTGCTGTTCCACAAATCTGTTTCTTCTCATTCCACGTTTCTAACCAGATCAAGTCTCATAAGAGAACAAAATTTACAGCAATCGCCAGAAATTCAGCCTTTCTGAATATGACCAGGCAGAGCAAGAACCCCACCAGTCACACTCACCACAATGATGGCTAAAAGCACAATTTGTATGTTTTGCTGCCATGGCTAAGTTGGAAAGCTGCTGGCTGTATTTTTCCTCTTTCAGAACTCATTTCTTACCTCATCTGGCAGCTCACGTATATAAATGGTGTTGGTACTGCAGCCTTTTATTTATCTATATTTATAGGTAGGGATGCTTTGCCCTGTTTAACCACAAGAGCAGCTTTCAGGAACAGGCCAATCTTTTCCCTCTATTCTGGAAATAGACAGTACACTGCAAAACAATAAAAGGTCACTTATTAAACCATTGCTTTGCACTGCTAAGGTCAGGGGTTTATCACAGCATTTCAGAGCCAAAGGACATCTGTTCAGCAGCAGTCCTCAGCTGCAGCACATCACACACAGAGCCTCCAACCTCAGCCATCCTACAGCTCTATGATTTACAGGATGTTGCTGCAAGTTGCTTGTGATGGAGCAGCTGCGGCCAGGGTAGGGTCACAAAAATACTTAGGAAAAAATATAATAAAAGATGCAAAAAAAAACCAAAAAACAACGAAGCATCCTTCCAGGGGAAGAAAGTAAACCACTGTGGACAGAATGGGAGCAGAGGGAAGAGCTCAGAGCAGAGAGCAAGCCAAGGTGCTGCAGAGAATTGGCTTCCTATTTTAGGTTAGCATTTCCTGTACATGGGCATTATGAGGAAGAAGGCACTCTGAAGGAGCCTTACCAATAAGTCAGGATGGAGAAACATAGGTCTGGTCTGCAGGCAGCTGTGCTTTGGCTCTAGAGGCTGAAGGACTGTTGAGCACTGAGCCACACTGCAGCACAGCCACATTGCTCTGCTTTGTGCAAGGAGACAAACACCCAATTAAAAATCGCTCATCACTCACTGAGTAGGAAAAAGGAAATTAGGGAATGTTTTCGTTTTTACCAAAGAGGAAAAAGCTCTATGAAACAACACGATCTCAAACAGCAATGTGGGTCATTCAGTTCTGCGTGCCCAAGTCCTGGCTCCAAGATGCTTTCAATCACGAACACAGCAATTTAGAAACAGCGAGGGCTTCAGATGACAGGAGATGCTCGATTCACACTGCCACCACTCATCATGCCTCAAAGACGCGCGCTGTGGAAAAGAATCAGAAAGTGGAGGTACTGGTGAGGCAGGACGTGGAAGTCACCTGCTGCTTGAGCAGGAGCAGCTGGTCACCCCTGAGCCGTGCCTGCTGGCCCCTAAATGGGGCTGTCATGTGGAAAAGGGAGAAGTGAAGAGAGTGGGTGTGAAAGCAAAAACGAAAGCGAAGGGCAAAGCTGTGCAGTGCCTCCAAAGAAATGCACTGCGTGCACCTGTCACAAGTTCTGTGCACGCATTCCTCCAGCTCTGCTGTCACCATTGCAAGACATCATCCGTCAAGGGCACCGCCTGAGAAGCAGCAATCCACTCGTGCTACCAAAGAGAGACGTTCAGAGGCAGCATTGGCAAGGGAGATGTAGTTTGACAACATAAGACGGTCCCAGCAGACTGCTGCCTCCATTCAGTATGTTTAAATAATGCTCAATTAGGATCAACATTCATTTATTATTAATGCTGTTCTAATACAGAATTTCTTATCTGCTTTTTATCTTCCAGCTACACCGCTACCAAGGACACACAGAGCCTAGATCTAAGGAAGGAGACCTTGATTAATCCAGAGTTTAAAATACACAGATATTCCTGTACCTGCTCTGACTTGTGCTATGAGGAATGGGAGTCTGACTGCGTACAGCAGGTTGCTGCAGGTGGGAAAAGGAAGCATTAATAAAATATTCTGTTTTCAGAGACAATGAGTGCATTCAGTGCATTTGTGTTATCAGAACAACGTCGCTGAGCAGCACACACTGCCTTGTATTCAGTTCTGCTTCTGGCACAGAGCTGTAAAATCCATGCTGAAATCCCAAGTACAGGAGGAAGCAACATGCCTGCAGGTGTGCCAGCTGCATCTTCACCTCCATTTGTGCACCGTGCAGGTTGGCAGCAGCCCCATGGCCGTGCCAAGGCCACTGAACCTATGCTCCCAACAGCACACATCACCTGCAGGGCACAGCAAGGTCTGTTTCAGTGCCACGTCTTCCCCAGGCAGCCAACGATGCCTGTATGGGTGCAGGACAAGCAGAGGTTAAACTTCCACTTGTGAGGTTGTCTTTGTGATTTTCAGGTGTTCTCTTGTCACTCTCAGAATCCATTTCTCAACGCACTCAATTATTAGATGCTACACGACCTACACCCACCCCCCAACAAAAAGCCAACACAGAACGATGGGATTTGCCAATAACGAGGAAAACTGTTTTAAGACAGATGATGGGAACCATTTTATTCTAACGAGCAGATAATTCTTCTATTCATACCTATAACCCACTTCTCGCAGATTCTTAATATCCATAATATTTTACTGTCAGTAGCATCTGTCACAATGTGCAGCTTAATAATCTCTTCTAAATCCAAGAAATCTTTATTTCCATGAAGTATCTGAGATGAATTTTGATCAACAGCTTGATCTCTTTCATAAGAAAGGATCTCCCTTAACTGTCTGCGCATGTAATCTGAAGCTGTTCTCGAATCTTTAGTTCTGTCACTGCAAAAGGCGAGAATTAAATGACAAAATTAGTAACAAATGTGCAAGCCTGCAGAAAATGTCCTGAGGCACAATGGGATAATAGATGATAAATTGGAACACAGTGCTTTCCGTGAGGTATTTTGGCCAATTCCCATCCTTTAAGATAGTCTTAAACCACACCGCTTTATCAGCTGTGCTGTACACAGGAGTTATTTTGTAAGACTTGAAGCAAACACCCCCAGAACTTTTATCCACGAAAAGAGAGTTTTAGAGAGAGCTAAAACATCCACCAACCTGAGCAACTGTAAGCTTACGCATCTAAACCGCACTTCTATGTACAAACACATCAAACATCGAATGCAAAAGGATGAGTTCTTCCAGGGATTAAATTAAGTTTGTATTTCACCCTTTGAAGTTAATACACAGCTTGAAATCATGGGAGAAGAGCTGATCTCAATTCGCACCGCAATAGCAAAGCAACTCAAGAAGTTGATAACGTGCCTTATCTGCCTACTCTTCATGTTCTCTTTGGACAAACAAGAGTAAGCACACCAATGTCATGGCTTTGCATTACAGTCCCATCACGTCTGCAGGCAGGGAGCAGCTCTCAGTGCACTGAGCAGGGCTGCAGCTCAGCACTGCCTGCATCTGCTGCCCCACAGCCATCCATCGGGCTGCCAGCACTGACACCATCACTGACCTCTGCAGAAGGCGTCCAACAAATCCAGGATGGGCAGCGTGGAAGTGAACGCTTGTCCCTGAGGATGCTGAACGTTTACCTTCCAAGGAGGTGGATGGATGGGCCCAGAGAGTGGTGGTGAATGGAGTGCTCCATGCCTGCAGGCACTCCAGGCCAGGTGGGATGGAACTCTGGGCAGCCTGAGCTGGTGGGGGGCAGCCCTGCCCATGGCCGGGGGTGGCACTGGTTGGGCTTTACACTTCTAATTAGTCATTTGTCATTTCTATAAGCAGCATTGCTTGCATTGCCTTCACTTAATAACCGCTTATAAAAAGAGCTGAGAAACTTCCTGCTTCATCTCTTTGCTGAAGTTCTGCTGCTGCTTTTCAGTGCTTGGGAAATCCAGTCCTAAGAGCCCTGGGTCACTTCAATATCTGCACATCACAGTTTGATGGGGGTATTGTGCTTAGGCGATTTTTGCCTTTATTTTTTTTCCTCATTTTCCCCTGAAGGAAGAGATTAGAGACAACATCTTTCATGACACAGAAAGAATGACAGACACTATCAGCCACACAACCGCCAACCCTCCCCCCCCCCCCAAAAAAAAAAGGTCAGGGAGAAAGAAGTCTCAGCATTACAATCAAAGCAAGAACACCTTTCTGCATCTACTCCAAAAAAAAAGAATAAAAAGTTATATAATAACAAAAGGCTTTAGTCTGGATTCCAGATCAGACACAATGATGAATGCTAGCCTAAAGGGCAACATATTTGTAAGTTTTAAGTCTCTTGCTACACCAACTGTCCTGATTCCTCCCTGTGATAAAGGCAGTTCTGAGAGCTATTTTACCATATTTATTATTTCACAGGAGAGGGAGAACACATGTGGAAGCAGCCCTCAGTCTGCCACCCATCAGGTTTATAAATGGCAGTAAAAGACCAATGCCAGTGTCTTTAAGCATTAATCTACTTGCTATGGAATCTGCAGGTCCCTCTCTCAGCCCACACCCAGCGCTTCTCTCAGGTGAAGGGGAAAAACAAACTATAAAAAAATACACATAGGAAAGGACAACGCATGCTTTTTTTTCTCCCCCCTCTATCTATGGGATTTGCTTTCAGTACACCCCCATGACTGAACCAAAAAGGGGAGATGCTCAGAGGGTGGTGATGCACTGGAACAGGTTGCCCAAGGAGGCTGTGGATGCCCCATCCCTGCAGGCATTCAAGGCCAGGCTGGATGTGGCTCTGGGCAGCCTGGGCTGCTGGTTGGTGACCCTGCACACAGCAGGGGGTTGGAACTGGATGAGCACTGTGGTCCTTTGCAACCCAGGCCATTCTAGGATTCTATGCTCCTGAGCACAGCTCAGATGTTGTACTGCGGGATGTGGTTTAGTGGGGAAACATTGATGGGTAGGTGGGTGGTTGGACCAGATGATCTCAGATCTCTCTTCCAACCCCAGTGACTGTGATTCTGTCACTCTATAACTACACCAGCCCTTTCCCATCCACTGCCTCTGGACTTACAGCAATGATACAGCACTTACAGAAACAATACAGAAATGAGGAGAAAGGGAACATTTTTGCTTGCTTGGCACCTCCGTGCAGCAGTGAACAGTTCCACTCTTGGTTTGCAGCACCAGTGCCAACCACAGGAGCCCATCCGGCTGGAATTCACAAGCACTCGTATCAAACACGTGGTAATTTCTATCACATATTAAAAGTTGTGGTTGCCTTTTAAAAATAGATTGTATTTAGTTTTTAATTAAGTCTTCGTCTTTCTTTAAAAAACAACACAGGCCTTGAGGTTTGGATTGTCGTTTTAAACAAAAGTAAAGTGGTAAATGCCTTTTACATGCAACACCATTAGATATAATTAAGCAGTGGGTAAAGCATACATCGTGCTATAAATGTCATTTAGTTTTACAGTTAAACTCATCAACATTTATCAAAACACTGCCTCGAGAAAGAACGAGACAGCTACAGCTAGTGACTTCAATTCACTGCTTCTTTGAAGCAGCACGCTGCGAGGCAAAACCACAGCAAAAAAAAAATAAAAAAAAAAATCAGCCTTCACATTTCATATTTTCATCTTTTTGACTGTAATGTTAATTTTCTGCTACGTTCCCATGCGGAGTGGGATGGTTTATCCATCGCCTGCTGCAGTCAGAGTGCAATTGCAGCTGCAAAAGGAGTGAGAGTTGTGGGGTTGAAGGCAGTGCTGGGGATGGGGGAGAGCAAGAAAAGGGGTCAGGGTTATGCCTTTATTGAACTGTTTGCAACGGAAGCACTGCCAGCTGCCACGTCTGCTGCTGTTCTCACAAGCCACTGTGAAAAAAGGAGCAACTCCTTACCGGGCTTTGCAGGCGCTCAGCAGTGCTGTGGAACGTGGCAGTACCTCAGTACCACCCTGCTTTGCTCCAGCATCTCCTGCTCTGATTCTTCCAGGTTACACCTCTCCAGCTGCCAATGCTGAATGCAATGTGAAACCAAAACAAAGAGCCAAAGGCCTATGAGCTGGTGGTAGCTCAGGAATCCTGCTCGCAGAACATGAAATGTAGAGCAGAAACAGATGCACAGTGCCACCAATGTGTCCCCTGACCACACGGACAACGTGACCATCACCTCTACAGTGACCATCTCAGCTGCCATCAGCTGAGATAAATGCCATTTGTGTGTGTGTTTGTGTGGCTGCTTTCTGGGGATGAACCATCAAAGGAAGAAAAATACAAGCAGAGTGCATTACAAGATGCTGGCGCACCTGTTGCATGTTAAAAGCTTAAAGAACTTCTAAAATTTGTTTTAAATTTTCTCTTCTCCCTCGAGAAGTACAGCAACATTCAAATGGAGACCACTACAAGTAATTTTCAATTTGTAGATGACATGCACATGGCAAACAGCAGCGGGTACCAGGACAGCAGGCACAGAGCTGACTGCAAACTGCATCAAGCTCTGACTTCCGACATTAAGGCAAACCCAGATTTGAAATGGATGCGTTCCAAGATCAGCCATCATTAAAAAAATTACACTGTTGTCCTATCTTAAAAGTAGCAAGGAATATTGTCAGGCTGCCCAGATTGCTGTGGGTGCCCCATCCCTGCAGGCACTCGAGGCCAGGTGGGATGGGGCCCTGGGCAGCCTGAGCTGATGGGGGGCAGCCCTGCCCATGGCTGGGGGTGGCACTGGGTGGGCTTTGAGCTCCCCTCCAATCTGAGCCATTCTACAGTCCTACACTGATTGCTGGAAATGTGCATTAATTCCCCACTTTCCCAGTCTGTAAACGCGTGATTTGAGATCATGGAGATTCTCTCCCTTTCCCCTCCGCCCTCCCGTGCTGCTGGGCTGGCTCCCTGCTGCTGCCTGCTTCCCACCCATAAGCGATGCACGGTGTTGGCAAGGCAACAGACTGCAGACTTCTAGGAAGTTACAGCGTGTGCACAGAGGGGAGGGAAGGACACAACCAGTTGGGAAACCACTGCCTTCATGGTGCTCCCCAATGCCCATTGGAGGCACCGGTGCTGTGCTGGCTCCCACGGTGCACGTGGATGGGACACTGGGTACCGAGCACCCCACCAGGATGCAGATGAAGCCAACTTCAGCCCCAGCTTTCTTTCAGCAGAGATCTCTGAAATGGATAGCACATCCTTGCACCGGTTCTTTGGGTCACCTCGTTTGAGGATTGTGTGCTAATAAAGAGAGACCACTCCACTGAAAATCTATCTTCTTAACTGCTTGAAACTGAATTTAAAATGCACGTATGCACTGCTCCTATCTGCTCACTATGCTGAGTTCCTCCTTTGGCCTTATGATAAAAGAACGCAAGAAATTATAACCAACTTTCCCCCAGCCCGGAAAAGAGAATTAATTACTGTGAGCATAAAGTCAGCACTACTCCAATAAACCAATGCAATCCATTCGAGCACCAAATAGCAAGAAAAAAAATACCTTAGAGGTTTGATACCTTGCTACAGCCATTCACACGGTGTGGATATTACACAACAGCTGTGCCTCAGACTATCACAAAGCCAACATGATCTCTACTGTTATTAGAATTAAATAAAGATTCACTTTCCACACATACGCTTAGCACTGCTGCACAGTCATAGTGAGGCTTTGCATTGGTAAGCAGTGTTTTTCTTAAAGGACAAATGATCATTTTTCTTACACTCTTGGAAAAACAGCCATTTTTCAAAGCTTGAAGAGCGTGCAGGTAGGTTCAAAGCTGGGCATATTCCCAGGAACCCAACTAGATGGCACTGCTTTTGTACTCCAGTCAAAACGAGCCAAACAGACCACCTGCATCAATAAAATTTTACTTAAGAAACCCTCTATGTCCCAAATAAGGTTGGTAAAAACACTTTTTTTCTTCTTTTAAATCCAGAAAGGCCAACTTTCCAATAACGTCAACAAACTGCATGATACATCACATTTCTGGAGCTGCAAGCTAAGTGCAATCCATCCTAGGTATTTTTCCAGTAAGTCACCAAAATTACAGCCTGGATCAATATTTTAAGAGCAGTTGATAAACTTTAAGATGTTTTTTGCTGCAATGCCAGTACGGGAGGTTCTGCACTAAAGGCACTTCTGTTTTTTTTTTAAAAACCAACCTACACTGAGAATAACTACACGACACTTAAGAGTAGACGGCAAACCATCGTAACAACGACCCCAGCCATGCAGGTTAGCTGTTACCTGGAGCAGCTCCACCAGCACCATCATCAGTCACCCCATCCTTGCGAGGCATTCCATGAGTTCCACCTCTGTAGCCACGTCAGTGACTCGCCCAGATTGGAGCACCAACACCACCAACATCCCTCCTGCACCAGTACAGCTCACCTCAACAGCCAGCTCACTCGGCTGCTGCTTGAAACTCATTACCACGGAATAAAGATTCTGTGAATGGAATTTATTAAGCTCAGTTGATGAGATAAAACACTCAGGTTTTGTAGAAAAACACTCTGACACAGACGCCATATGCTTAACATCGAAAATGAGCTAGGTTACTTCAACCAGGAAAATTTCGTTTTTCTACTGCATATATTTAATTCGGTAGCAGCTCATCCTCCTGTCACAACCCTGAATAAGGGAATCTAAACAGCACGCCTGGAAATGGATCAACGAACATGTGCTTTTCTCTGGTTTGGGATGAATTATCCCTTGCGTGCTACCCAGAGACAGCCATGAGCAGCCCTTACAGTTTGATGAATGGCTTTTTAGTTTAGGTTGCATTATGAGAACAAAACAAACGCTCATGAATCATAAGATTTTATGGGGATGCTGTTTCTTATAATTTCTTAAAAGAAAAAAAAAAAAAAAGGAATTACATTCTGCTCATTAACAAACCTTCCTGTAAAAAGCTAAGGATTTTGAGATTGTACAACAAGCCGATTACATGGCAGTAACGTGGGGGACAATAGATAATGACTTAAGTCAAATTCTATTTTAATATGCCCAAAGAAACAATGGTGTAACCTAACAGGGGTAGGGAATTGGAAAAGAAGGAAATTTAGCTGCCACTCTCCTCATTTCAATCTGAAAGGCCACATAATTAATTAAGCTCGTCACTTTCTCTTGCAACTGCCAGGCGGTGCTTCACAGCACCTCCAAACCTCATCCTCAGCACCGCACCGGTGCCCATCATCACAGGAGCTCCTGGGCCTCTTCTGAACCAACACCCACAACACTGATGCTCATACAGTAGCCCAAAGCAGACAGGAACTCAGTCCCACTGCTTCAGCTCTATGCACAGCCAACACCGTGACCCTACGGCTCTCTTTGGGTTCTCCATGCACTGCATGCCAGCGTGGTCATAACCCTGGGCTTCTCTTCACTGCCCTATATCTGATTCAGTCATTATCTCAAATGCAAGTTGGGATTTTTCAGCTTGAGAAAATTATTGGGGTATCCTTTGGTCTGAGAAATGCCCAACAGTGCCTCAACATCGCTGCCAAAAAAACCCCACAAAACTATTAAAAGCAAAAATCCCACAAAATCAGCTTCTCCATTGCTTCTCCCTTTGCTAACGCCTCCCTCCCCTACTGCTGACACACAACCAGAGCTGAAGGGAACACGTCAGATGGTGATCCCAATTAACAGGCACACATCTATTCAAGTGAAAAGGTTTCACAGCTTTCATTGAAAGTTTTGTGCCTGCCTTCCCGCCATCCCAAAGCAAGGGCTCATTACTGATGTAGAACAGTTTTGTAATTGGTTGGGAATATGGTTCTTAACACAATACCCTGGAGAGGAGGCTTTATTAGGTTCCCTAATACTACTAAAGAATGCAATAAAAAACCCAAACCCAGATGTCTGGCTCCAAACCAGGGAACTTGGCTGGTCCAATGAGATTTCCATTATGCTGATACTGCGCTGCCCAAAGTATTGTACTTATGCAAAGGTGGCATTCACAAATGAATACTAAAAGAAAGAGTATCACTGCTTGATGTGAGCTTTCCTTGCAGGAAACAGAACGCTTGGCTTTCCATAATGCTGTTTTAGCAGCACAGAGCTGAAATGTCCTGGAAGTGAGACTACCGTGCCTTAGCACAGAAGGGAGTTTATTCTTCATAAGAAACAGTGCTGTTAATATATAGATCCATACTCCACAATGTCACTTTGACATATCAGAACTCAACGCACCGTTTAGTTAAAAATAATGCTCAGAGATGCTGAACACATCATCCAAATACACTTCTGCACTTTTCAGGCTTTTTTGCACGTTTCTCTGCTGTTCTGTAACCCATGTAGCATCTAAAAGAAATTCAGCATCTTTAAAGAGTTTCATAGGTAAAAACTCAAAGCCAGCCAGAATGAGAAATGAGAGCATCTTAAATTAAGAGAGGATCGGTGAACTAATTGCTGAGAAGCTGACAGCCTACGGATAGAAGGCAGAGGAAACCCAAACTGTCACAGCTTTGCCAGCACAGTGCACCCACCCCTGCTCTGTGCCAGAACCAGTGAAGATGACCCAAAAAGCGGCTGCTGAGAGCTCAACAGAGGGCATCAGTCGCCTTGCAGAGGGAATCGGGACCATGGGATCCCAGCACCGTGCAGGGAGCTAACAGCAAATTTGGTAAGCAGAAGCAGGTCAGAAAACAGGTCTCAGAACTGAGGTGGGCGCATTACTTGAGCATCATTGTCCTCACCAGGAAATGCAAACAGAACTGTGCTGCTGTGGGACTCCTCCCATTAATGGCTCTAACATGACTGAGAGCGCAGTCCTGCTAGAACCCAAAGCTTCAGTTCCTGCTTGAAGTGGAAGACAAGGAGTGAGAAAGGTCAATGGAAGGAGACATCACCGGGAAAGCATTTACTGCTCAGGAGCACATCTTCCCCCTTTACGGATCCCAGTCCCACCTAATTGCCCAGGACAGCAGGAGATTGCCCGTCCGACAGCGCTGGCAGAACGCACGGCACAGGAGAGCCCTGTTACAGGGATTTAAATACTAAGGGTGCCTACAGTCGCATCACTTCACTTGCCAAAAGCACTCTAGGAACATAAAATAAACATAGTGAAAGCCTCTTAGTGCGACTGCCAAGCTGGAACAGCAGCCCTCCATTTAATTAAGAGAGGCGGGAGGGGCTGGGGAGCTGCCCCTGTGCATCCTGCCGAGGCAGCACCACACCTGGAGAAAATGGAACTTCTCTATTGCTGTTGCATTGTTGGAGTTGGAAGGGAGCTGAAAGGCCGCCTGGTGCCGCTCCGTGCAGTGCACAGGGACACCCACAGCTCCAGCAGTGCTCACAGCCCCAACAGAATGACCTGGGCTGTCTGCAGAGATGAGGCATCCATCACCTCTCTGTTCCCAGGATTCTTCTTCCTGCAGTCCATCTCCTGGCCTTATTTTGGCCATTGGAGCTTCCCCTTCCCAACATCCCTGCTCACAGGAACTGCGGATCTGGCAGGACCCAAAGAACACCACAAAGACAGAGGGACCTGACAGCCTCTCATTTAGAACACAGGAAATTTGCCTTTTTACCCATTTAAACCTGAATTTTCCTTTTGTATGTCAGATAAGATGCGCTCATCAAACCTCTTTCCCTGGAGGGCTTTATAGAAATGTTTTGCAGAAGTAATACCTGCAGAGTGTGAGAGATAGCCTTTCTACGAGGAAGAAATTTCGGATTGGGTTGCTAAAAGCATCAGCCTGCTTATCAATCTATGAGCAGCATCTTTAAAGGTCACAAGTGGAAAAAAAAAAAAAAAAAAAAAAAAGCCCATCAGATACTCATTCTAATTCCTAGCAAACAGGAGCTCATTTTTCACAAATCCACCCTGCAGTGCTCAGTAACATGACCTTTCACTTACAAAGAGAATAGCGGATTTCTGTCTCGTGTTAACCTCCCTTCTTTTCCATAAATTAAGCACAGTTTCGATACCATCTTAACATGCTCTTCTAACAGCGCCCTTAAAGTTTCCACAAACCACACGGTGCAGGGGTCATTTAATGCCCTTTGAGCCCACGCAGCCATGGGCAAACCAAGCAGGGTTGCCACCCACCAGATCAGGATGCCCAGAGCCCCACGCAAACTGTATACAAAGACATTCCAAAGCAGGCAAACTTGAGGTGAGAATAAGACCTTTCCTCTCAGAAGTTATCAGCTCCTTAAGATCTTCAAAGAAACTGAGTGAAGGTGCAAAAACACTTGGAAGCAGAGCTAAGAACTGCACAGCCTGGGGGATAGAACTATTTGCAGAGCACTCAAGAGAGACCACAACACAGCTCACAGAGCTGTTTGAGGAAGGGACCCTTGCAGATCCTGTAGTCCAACTCCTCTGCAACCATCAGGGATGCTTACAGCCCCCTCAGGCTGCTCTTCTTCCAACTTCCAATCCAGAACTTAAAACACACCAAGAAAACCCAAACCAGTACCACCCCCATAAAACACAGTCACTATTGACGTGGGAGCTCTAATCTGTGTTCCAATACGAGGGAGCAAAGGAGTTATCACCACCCACAACACAGTACACCCACCAATAGCATGATCTGCCTGGAAATCCGCGTATTTAACAAACGTTACGTTTTGGCAGCTAAGAAAGTTGGCAATAAAGGGTTAGGTTGATCTTCTGCTTCTGTGCTTACTCATAATGCTCTTCACTGGTTGCATGATCTTTGCCTGCTTGTTTGCACTACTTCATCTCTTTAACAGAAGCAGAACACATGACATTTACCACTGCTGTTTTGCAATTATCTCTTATTTTAGCTAGAGGTATCTAAAATGTCACCATGGGATTCTACCCACACACCCACCGCCGTCCAACTTCACTTTGACCACAGATGCTCACACACTTCCACCTGCCTTGCAGCTCCTGGTGCTGCCCTAATAGCACCATACAGCATCCCAGCACCCAGCTGCCTCAGTGCTGCAAGGCCACGCTCCCCAGGCCAACTTTTCCACGCAGGTTAGCTGGGACTGGGCTGGAGCCCAGCAGGTGTGAAGCTTCAGCTGGTAACCTCCCACACCTACCGAGGGAAAAATGACTGCCACGTGTTGTCTAAGCAATCCTAGGCCTGTTCTGAATGTTATGCGCGCTTCTTTGTGAAATGTACTGTCATCATGTGAGTAATACCAGGATGATTTGCCAGCATCTGAGGCGTATGTGTAGCACTGTGTAGGACTACGGATTTCTGATGACTGCCGCCAAGCGTGACAGCAGGATCCAACTATGAGCCATGAGGTCAACTGGCTTACTGGGAGCTGAGTCAGATCCCTTCTACCACGTAAATGCACAAAGGAGTCCCTCAGCTTACATCTTTTAGAATCACAGACTCATAGAACGGCTTAGCTTAGAGTGCACCTTAAGGATCACCCAGTGCCCCCCACCAGCTCAGGCTGCCCAGGGCCCCATCCCACCTGGCCTCGAGTGCCTGCAGGGATGGGGCACCACAGCTCTCTGGGCAGCAGTGCCAGCGCCTCACCGCCCTCACATCTAACATCTCCCCTCTTGTCACTTAAAGCCATTCCCCCCTTGTCCTGTCACTATCAGACCCTGTAAGAAGTTGGTCCCCCTCCCACAGATAGACTGTGCAAAGGGACATGAGCATGCGGGGCTCATTCTCTTCCAGTTCTGCCAACAAATAGATTAAAAATATTCTGTACTCCTTCTTATTACCAAAAACAGGAAACGAGTAGCAGCCTTCACTCAATTACCCTCTCAGAGGGAAGAGTGGGCTCCACAGAGCTATCAGGACCAACACCATTTGAGTGTTTATGAGCGGTGAGATTAAAGCTCAAGGCAGTGTGTAGGGTGGCTGTGGGAGGGAAATAGCAGGCATTTGCATCCAATTTTGCTCGTTCTTGAAAGAGATCTGGCAGATGAACGTCTCCTCTCCACCTCCAGCCGTTGGGGTGAGTCAAAGATGCGTCATGGGCTTTGGTCAAAGGTGAGCGTAAGCACACGGACTGTGCTCACCAGAGATGGACCAGCAAGAATCTCTTCCCAGAGTCAATAAGCGACCTCATCTCGAGAGCAAATTCAGTTCCGTACGTTCATGAATTATTGATCGCCACCGCTGTATCAATAGTAAGCAGCCAAAACAGCTCACAAGCAATTCACACTTCACAAAAAGCAGAGAGCAGCACCAGAAAACTCAATACAAGAAGAAGAAACATCCCATTGTATCAATTTTGGTTCAGTTATGTATTTGCAGCAACTCCCTCCATCCTTATCTTTATCTTCATTTATTTTATATTAGCTCGGCGCTTTTAATTCTAACTTTGTCTGGAAAATATTTCTCAGAACGTTCTTTGTTCACCACCCACCACTGCAGGGCTGTTGCCAGCTCTCATAGCGGTATCACAGACAGCATGTGCCAGCTGAAGAGAATGGCATGTACCTGTCAGTCTTTGTAAGAGCAGCTATTTCTGGATGTGATTTACATGAGCATTCTCCTGCATTTTGCTCAAAATCTCCATTTTACAGAGAAATCTGATGTCACCTGGATGCTGTCAGGTCAGGAGGTATCAATGCATTAACAGCACCAGGGCCGTGTTTCAGAGGGATAACTGTAGAGCTTGGCTCACGGCTCATTTCTTCACAGAAATAATTAACTCCAAAGGCTTTCTTCTTCACACTTGCAAAAGAAAAGTATTTTCCATCTTAAACTAAGGATAATAGAGGCACAGAACTAAAGCTCCCATCGATTTAGAGACACTGTGATGCTTAAGGAGACGCTAAATAGAAGTGCTGCTTTGTGCTCGGATGTTTCGATCCTTTTCTCCTCTTGGGAGCTGAGCACACGGCCTCTCCCAGGGCAGCACGTGGAGCAGACTGGGAGCTATGCTGAATCAACACCACAGAAACATTCGAGACCAGGCTGGATGTGGATCTGGGCAGCCTGGGCTGGTGGTTGGCAACCCTGCACATGGCGGGAGGGGTTGAAACTAGATGAGCATTGTGGTCCTTTTCAACCCAGCCATTCTATGATTCTATGAAACACACTGATGTTTCCATGAAGGTCGAAACAGAGTTCTGTCTGGAATTGCTAATGCTTTAGCAAAGGCAAGAGAAAAAGTTCCTAAGCAGCGTGCAGAAGGAATCCAACTAGGCAAAATAAAAATCAAACACTCTAACGTTAGCTTGGTTCTAATTCCTTTTGTGATAGAAAAGCATGATTTCAGAATAGCTACTGTGAATGGGTGGTGGGCACAAATATAACTTTATCTGTTCTAAATCAGGCTATGAAAAGGGAAACATCTCAATTGTCCTAAGGAGATAAGGATCACTTTGGTATCAAGCAAAACTTTCTCAAAATAAGTTATTGCAGAAATCACAGGATCATATCATAGAATGGCTCAGGTTGGAGGAGACCTCAAAGCCCACCCAGTGCCACCCCCGGCCATGGGCAGGGCTGCCCCCCACCAGCTCAGGCTGCCCAGAGCTCCATCCCACCTGGCCTTGAGTGCCTGCAGGGATGGGGACCACAGCTCCCCATTCTGGGCCAGCTGCTGTGGGAGGGCTGTGCTCAGCACGGGCAGAACCCACCAGAGACCTCTGCTTCCCAAGCATGTTGGAAAGATGGAAACACCTGATGTTATTCCACATTTAGGTATCACTTGAAGCCTTTGTGACACTCAGTAAAACAGTCCTCAGCCCCCAGAGCACATGTTAGAAGCAAGGATAGCAACAGCCAGGACAACACAAGCTCAGTATCTGGTACCTCACTGCTCTCCAGCTCTGTTCTCTCCAGCCCAGGACCACAGCAAACAGCAGCAGCACAGCCAGGATAGGGCCACTATCTGTCATCTTCTCCACCCCCTCCACGCATACGGAGATTTTGCTGGGAGATGAGCAGTACAGATGCAAGCACCTGAAGAAGGAGCTGCAAGGGAGGCTGCTCCAGTTCCTAACTGCTGCTATACTCTGAGCGTGAAGGCTGTTTTGCAACAGAAAGCTGCAATGCCAGCTTTCTCAAGCATTGGAGAAGCTGAGCTGAAAGAGAAACACAATGCAGATGGCAGAAATCAAAGCTCCTCGCCCTTGCTAACCTCTCAGAGCCACCAAAACCAGCAATTCAGAGAGCTGGGAGCAGAGGGGGTGGGTGTCTGCAGATGGGATCCTCTCTGCAGGTTTCCTCTTGAGGAAATGATGCAGCACAAAGTGCAGGGCAGGAAGAGTCAGGATCTGAATGCATCTCCCATCCACAGAATGCCATGTTATCCCTTAACAGTGGAAAAACTGAACTGTTTTTTTTTTCCCCATACTATACCTCCACTTGGAGATGGTAAGAACATAATTATGAAACAGCCAAAATGCCCACATTACAAAACCAGGAAAACAGTTCTGAAAGATTCCTACTTGGCAGAGCTATCTTAACTCTGTCTCTTATAAAGCTGAGTCACGTGGCTCAGCCATGACCCTGCAGGGCACAGTGTCAGCTCTCATTCTGAGAAGGGCTCCTGCAGACACTCACACACACACAGCATTCAGAAGCCTATTCCCATCTGTAGAGCATCCCTGCCTGTGATTTTCTAACACATCCATGGAGCCAGACAGCTCTGGGACAGCACAGCTGAGCACGATGCATTGCCTCCTCCTTGGCACGTCCAGCTGGCAACAGTGGGCACAGAGCTTAGCAGACCTCAAAGCAATACTCTGGGTTGCTTCAATTGGGGTGGGTTCATTCCAAAAGTTACCAGCCTAGGAAAGGCAACGAACTCTGGTTGTCTTAGTGCAGTAATAATTCACTACTTCATTTCTACAAGAGATGCTTCTCTCTAGTAATGGCTGTAAGCTTTGATCTGTAGTAGAATTCTCTAGTTCGCCAGCACTGTGGGATGGAAGGCACAAGGGAGGAAGCCTTTCCTAAGTGAAATGGTGACACCAGCCTGAAAACAGCATCATGTTAACCTCACCCATCAGCAAAAAGCCTCCAAATGAAATTACCTCATGTTCTAATCCAGCTATTTCATAGAACCACTGGATCACAGAATGGCTTAGGTTAGAGGGAACCTTAAAGATCACCCATTCCCAACGCCATGCCACGGGCAGGGCTGCTGCCCACCAGCTCAGGCTGCCCAGGGCCCCATCCCACCTGGCCTTGAGCGCCTGCAGGGATGGGGCACTTTTGACACCTTCAGTAAGACTGAGTAGCAATAGAAAAATCTTTCAAATGAAGGAAAAAAAAAAAAAAAAAACAAAAAATCCAAGCTCAGCTTCTGGATGATTTTCAGTGCCTTACATTCAGATCGGACATTGCAAACAAGGGCTGGCACATTCCTAAACTGATTGGAAGACCTTTTTGTGTCTTTTAAAAAAGGCAAAGATGGTGCAGTCATCAAAACAAGGGTCAGTGCTGAACAGAGAGCAATTTGCTTTATGCACAGGGAGGTGAGTGCAGGAATGTCTGCCATAGAATCCTAGAATGGCCTGGGTTGCAAAGGAGCACAGTGCTCATCCAGTCCCAACCCCCTGCTGTGTGCAGGTCACCAACCAGCAGCCCAGGCTGCCCAGAGCCACATCCAGCCTGGCCTTGAATGCCTCCAGGGATGGGGCATCCACAGCCTCCTTGGGCAACCTGTTCCAGTGCCTCACCACCCTCTGAGTGAAAAATTTCTCCTAATATCCAACCTAAATCTCCCTTGTCTCAGTTTAAGAGACTGCCCTCCAGCCAGCAGAAAACCCCCAGCTCTGCTGGCCAAGGCACAGACCGCAGACACCCATCTAGAGAAGAGCTTCAGGCCAACGTTTACAAACCTCATCTGTATGTATGCAGCAGCAGCGGATCTGGGGCAGAGCAGCATCAGGCAGCTGTTTGCTCGTACCCAGATGACGCACAGCTCCCAGAGCAGTTAATCCTGGGAATGTCAGCAGCACACACGGGAGCGCGTTACGCTTTCTTCTCTTCCACTCCTTCATCCTTCTGCACTGCAAAACGATCCCTGCAAACACCGAGCGGTTCTAAACCGGGAGCCAGCAAGCGGGGAAAAAGAAGAAAGAAACACCCCTAAAATGACAACTCTGTGTTGCCGGGGCACGAGAGGATGCTGAACAACTGCAAAGCAGCCACGTGGTGAACGCAGAGGTTGCTGATGACTTCTTGCACGGCCGGCATTACCCCGCGCTGAGCCGCAGGAGCGCGGCTAGGAGGGATGAAAGGGTGCTTTCTATAGGATCCCGACCCAACCCACAGGGATGTTCCCTTCAAATTGTCTGCTCAGAATCACAAATAGCGGGTTGGCTGCGTCGTGTCAGACATGCACAACACAGTCATTTGTGATCCAAGCCTCGGATTTAAAAGAGGAAGAAAGGATCCTTGCCTGCCTGGAGATAAACTTAAGTAAATAATGTTTGCCATCAACTCTAAATGAAGAATGACAGTTAAATTTTATAATCATCTTCACAGCTTCAGGACTTACTTTATATTTTCTCAGGCTCATGACCCAGGGGTTGTCATAGCAACTAGGAAATCCTACCTTATCAGCCTCTTACATTTACATTCCTTACGGCTGCTTCCCTTTATGAATTAAATCCATCATGGTCTTCTATTCTCAAAATAAGAAGTTCTTAGGATTATCTCACAGAAACAAGGATCAAATGCTTTGATTGAAACACTATGCAAAAGCTAATTCGCTGGTGGTTTTCTTGAAGGGAAGATTGACTGTGCTACAAATAAATGGCTCCCATCCAAGTTCGCAGCTGGCAGTTTTTCCACACACACACACACACACACACACACACACACACACACAAAAGTTAGGAGAGCAAACATGGATTTTACAGTATGTTTCCATGAGTCGAAAACCAGCTTTACATCGGGGCTGCAAGCACAGCCTCTGCTTGGCTGGAGTCTGCAGAGCTTCCAAGGCAAAGCTGAGGTCACCATCAGCACGTGTTCCAGCCACAGCACACACTGCAGTTATACCCATGGAAAGCCCTCCTGTGCTGCAGCCGCCCGGCTCAAGGAACTCAAGCTTTGAGCTCTGAAGAAGGCAGCCTCAATAAGCACCATACGTGGAGCAGGATGCGTGGCAGACATTTACCAGAGCCCATGCATTCGAGCAGCGCTCATTAAGAAATACAAATTTCACTGCACGCATATGTTAGAGCTTACAGATCCTGAGACAATCTGTTGGGATATCTGTTTGGTTGCACTCAATACACAACCATGTACGGAGCTTTCGTTAGAGGTCTCCTCCAACCTCAGCGATTCTAAGGTCATCCAGTCCTTCACCCACCTACCACCAATACAGCCCACGTCCCTCAGTGCCACATCTCCAGGGAAGACCCCCAGGGATGGTGACCCCACCACCCCCATGCAGTCTATTCCAACAACCGTTCCATCCATGGGCCCAGTCAGCCAGGACAGCAGCGACAACGCACATCTCCATCCTGAACAGTACAGAATGAAGATTAACTTCTAAACCCCAGAACACTGTCTGCGGGAGTCTTTTGATTAACACAACTCCTATAAATGGTAATGAATTTCATACAGGCAGCTCAACGTTCGCAGACCTGAAGGCATCAAAAGTTTAATTTGGTTAACGCACTTTTTATTCATTACCGGTCCTCCACAAGAAGCTGATCACCAACTTGTAGAGTGCATTGCTTAATTATCCATGCCGCACTTCTTAGAATGAGAAGCATTTAAGTTGTCTGTCAATACTGCACGCAGGGCAGCAGCTGTGATCGATCTCTGCAGTGACAGCAATGCAGCTGGAATGTCAAAGAACGACAGCAGCACCAGGCTGCTCCACAAAAGGACCCAAGGAGTCCACAAAGAAAACCACCAGAAACTCATTCCAAAGACTTCAAATCCCCTCTATTTCCAGCGATATCATCTCCTGTATTTGCAGCCTCCAAAACTCTTCTTGCATGCATCGTGTATCTTAGTTTCACCACAACATCTTGCTTGAGCAGCTCTAAGCCAGAACCACGTATGTTTTTCGCTTTTATCTCTTTCTTCCATATTGCTCATAGTGAGGACAATAAAAACGTGCATTCCAGTCACCTGCCAGCTCCCTCCATCCCCCAGGAAACGCCCGCTGAAATCAGAGCCGTTCTCTCAAGAGCTCTGTTTACCCACACATACTTAATGAAGTTTAGACTTAGAATAGCACACGTTTATGCCAGGACCCCTCAAACTCAGCAACTCTATAAACACAAATGATGCACCCACAGACACAGGTGAAGACAGATGAAAGACACATTTAAAAGAAGAAAACAATTTAGAAAGCTCTGCAATGCTACTCTAGTGAGGTCACTCCCCTCTCTAGACTGAAATCCTCATGACTTTACCAGCAGCAGAATTTGGCCATCCTGTTTTTCCCTTCAATAACAGATGCTGCATAACAGTTATCATGCTACGTACTATTTTAAGTGGCACTCATCCCCTTCCACACTGTGCAGACCAGTCTGGGTACAGAACTGAAGCAGACTAGCAGACAAGTGTCTGCAACAGGAGTGCAGCTCTAAGTGCGGGGATAAAAGGCTGCAGCTCCAGGAAGGACAAGCCTGAACGTGGCAGCTGTAAAACAGACCTGCTCAGCTTGCACAGAAACCTATTCCAACGGGCAGAGCACTGCCTGTGAACATCAGAAGCAATGAACACATCCCTGCTCCCATGTTCTGAAGCTTTCCAATCCGTGTTGGGATGGAAGCTATTTACAGGCAGGAGTTAAACCAGCAGCCCTTCGCAAAGGGATGCTAATTCAATATTAAGTTACATAAGTCAATATTCTTGTTTCCCCTTTTATCCTTTCAGCCAGTATAAACTAATACAAATGATAATGACATGTCACCCATGACCTCTTAAGTACGCTCCTTATGTTAGCACTCTAATATTTATTCTCTCCTTGAAGCAGATGAGTGAAAATTTACTTTAGGTAAAGGAATTCCTAAACTGCATTAAAGCAGTCTTCCTAACATGTCAAAAACAGCACAGGCACTTTTAACGCTCTGTCTTAAGCTGGTGGGGTGGGATTTCAGTACAGTGTTCTGCTTCAACAGTCTAGATTATAACACTGTGTTTACCTACAGCGTTTTTCATCAGAAGTTTCCAGTTCTTAGCAAAAGACTCAGTCCAAGCATCAACTTTCTATCAGTGTATCACAGGATGCTCCCTCCCGTACACATCCTTCTTATGGTGGTCACGAAGGACTCTACAAAAAGGATGGAGTCAAATAAAATGAATAACACAAGATATGTATCTAAATAGAAAACGTATCCAACCTTCACAAAAACCCAACTGGCAAAACAAGCGACAAGTGGGAGATGCATTTAAAAGGGAAAAAATCAAGTGTGCCACCTTCTGTGAACCCCACCAACTATCGTGAGCTCTTTTGCAATGCCCACAGCCACAGTGGCTGCTTGTTCTTAGCATAAAAGGCCACAACAGCACACAAGAATCCCTGCTGATACTTGAAAGGCAGAGATCCAAGGTCAGCCAGGCTCCGAGCCAAGACTTTAGCTATAAGCCATAAGATCTGCTCTGAAGTAGGGAAAGTAAAAGGTCTTTTAATTGCAGAGCTCTACAAGGGCCTCATGCTAATGCTCACCTTGAAACCATTGGCTTTATGCAAAACTGAGGACAGAGGAGACCACCTTCAGAAAGCTTTCTACCCACGCCAGAGACTGAAAAAGATCCTGATGTCAGAAGGAGCCAGACCTACTCTTGGAGGCACCCATCACTTGGCCACATTGAGTTTTGCACCACAACCAGTGCAGTGCGGCCAAACCTCGCCATCCTACAGCACATCCATGGATGGCATGGGAAGAACTTCCCTCCCCAAGCAGGACTTCTTAGGGCAGCTCATTGACACCGACATGCTTGGATCTTGGCTCAGCTTGGTGGTCAGGACCAGAGTGGCTTTGGTCACTGTCAAGCCCAGGCTGCTCTACGTTGGGAACGAGTCTGGAGCTCCACACATACTACAAAAACAGCTGCTGTGGGAGAGGCTGCGTTCGTAAATTGAGTGAGAAAGTTCATTAAACGATAAAAATTCCAACCGTGCCACCGGGATGTAAATTGCATTCACATCCAGAGCTGACATGTTAAACAGTTTAATTTAGGTACAGCTCTTAGCAGCATTGGGTGTCTGCAACAGAAACAGATGCCTTGAATCATTTCAAAGTATGCTCCTGTCAGAAATGTCCTTTGTGACACCAAAATCAATTTCTTTCTCCTTTACTAACTACTTTTCCCAAAATAGAACAGAAAAAGTTGCTTTAATTTTATCTGTTATAAGTGGTACAAAAAACGTGCTTTTAAGCTGCTTAAGAGTGTGGTAGCATGTAACATGTGCAACTGCAGTAATTAGTACTATTTTGATAGAGTAACTGGCAATGAGAATGAACCTGATCCATCTTCATTATGGGGATCTATAAAACCTTTGACAAGCCTGGCATAAACGAAGACAGGCTGCTTCCTCGTATTTACTTTCTTGCTGCCACAAGACAGCACTAACCAGGAAGGATCCAAAAACAGCAGACAGGCTCAGAGCCTTCCTCACACACTGCACGGTGCTGGAAATTGCCTGAAGAAATGGGATGTCCAGAGCTCGGGGTATTTCATACTGATGGTCAAAGGAACAACTCTGCAGTTCCAATGCCATGCATGTTGAAGTAGATGCTGTAAATTGTGCATTTTCACTGCGTTTGCTGATCCAACGAAAGTGAAACACGCTGCTATATGGTAACAGAGTCAGTAAATTAAAAAAGATAATAATTCTAAGTGCTTAGTGACTTTAAATATTAACATTCAGAGGCCACGTAGTTCTCCCATCGATCTCACCAATCTCTAAAACACACCAACACCATCAGCTTCTTTCTCTCCAGTAGGACTGTAGAAGCCTCCTCCTGTCTGGATGATGGAAGAGTAAAAGGAATCAGGAAAAGCAGTGTTTTCTCTCCTGGGTTGTAGCTGAACACAAAATAGCTCCACGCAGTTGGTTTTTCACTTGTCCCTCAGCCCTTACCACTGAACAATCTCCTTTTCAGCTGAGCCTTCAAAAAGATTTTGCTTTTCAGTTCATCTTCAATCCGGCCCATTCCCACATCTCCTCCAGGTTCGCTGCCCTTTGATTCCACCAGCAGAAGGCAATGGCTGTGACCTCCTGGGGGAAGTACTTAGCAGCTGCCTGACAAGAAGCATCACCCCAAGAATTCAGTTTTTGTCACTGCTAGCCTAACTCTAGCACTGAGATGCCAGAGGTGTGATTGGGTACCGGGAGCTTTTGGGAAAGCCACACATTTTAGAAGAAATGAGCCCAACTCCCCATTCTAGCCTTCCCCTGACACTGCAAAAATCTATTTGTGAGCATCAGAAGGAGGCAAGAGGAGTAAGTAAGGTATTGGGTCATACAGAAAACATGGGAAGCTTCTAAAAATTGCTTGCCTAATAATGCCAGCATTGCCATCATTACTGTGTTTGCTTCAGTGAGCCCTTAGTGATCCCGAGGCTATGGGCAACGCATCCATCTCTGCCTGCCTCATTCCAGAGCCTCAGAATGCTGGCTTTGCTTTAACTCTTATAGCAGAACATGCACAAAAATGACAGGAGTTCTTACCTACAAACAGACAACGTCAGATTTCACAGCCAAGAGATGTGTATACATGCACTCAAGTACAAATACGTCAACAGTTTCTAACTTACTTCTTTTTTAACCTGTGCAATGGGATAACCCACCGTGTTCTAAAAGGAAAACAAGTGGGAAAGAAAGCTCAAAAACAAGTAAAGCTTCAAAAATATAACCCAAGTAAGCTCATGTTCCTGAAAAAATGGATTCAGAGGTTCCCAAATGAACAATGAATCAACTAGCTAAGGGCATCTGCATATCAAATTAACACGGTTGGGATAAAAAAAAGGAGGCTTTAAAAGCCATAAGCAATAGCGCTCACCATCATATTTTAAGTTTATTTTTCCTTGTCTGACCAGCTCCCATAGGGCAGAAGGCTAATGATTGCACTTCATCACGAGCAGCACCGGGTATTTACATCCATCCTGCAACTGTGACAGCTGTGTCACTGATTCCCCAACCATTTCCACCACATGAACCAATCATCTGGTATGGAGCTGCAAGATGGAGTGCCCTGCAGTCATTATTCACCAAGCACTTTCATTAACAAACTGCCCTTAATTACAGTGGTAATTGCAAAATTATTTCATAGCGGCAATTATTCTTCTCAGCCCAATCCAAGCTATTTAAGTGGGACATTGTCTCTGAAAATGGCACAAAGCCAACTAATCTGCAACCAAGAATTTCCTTTAATTGTGTTGCACGGTTTCTAAAGAGTGCACTCGAAACGGCAGCTTTGCAGAGGGCACTTCTTGGGGGAGAGCCCACGCCAGGCAGAGCGCTGCCATTAACCTGGCACACTCCTGCTCTGCAGGAATATCGTCAGTGCAAACGAGCTGCCTTGAGTTACCTGCCAAATGCTGTGTGGTTTGAATGGGACCGGAGCACCTTGGCAGTTTGAACTTTGGACGCTCAGGGATGCTCCTCGGAAGCACCAGATTGAGACGAATGGTTGATTTTCTCTAAAGGAACTACAGCTGTATTAAAAACTTCGCACAGATCATCTTTATAACAACTCCGCAGCCAGTAAGTGAATCTATTTCATTTTGATCGTTGCAAATAACCCATTAATGAGAAAAATCTAGGCATATTAGTCAGCGACCTAAAATACTGCACGAGCACAAGCTCAGTGCCAGGCTGCAAGCAATTCACATCTCTGACAGCGTTAGGGGGCAGCAGAAAAAAAACAAGGGGAAAGTTATTACACAAGTTATTGCGCACCACAGGAGTCACTGCAACTCAAGTTAACCGTCTGGCGTGCTCCTTTAAGAGCCACAGATTGGTGAGCTTTGCTCAATTAATTCCATGCTCTTCCTTGCTTCTGCTGCTTTTTAACATCCTCTGGAGTAAATAGGGAAGATGCAAGAGCGCAGCACACCAATCGAAAAACATTTGCAAAGCTCTCTTGTAGTTAGAAAAAACAAACAGCAGATCAACCTGCCATGAATTCAGCTCTTCTTGGCTCCCCAAGTCTGAGTACCTACACATAAATCATATTACAATGCATCTTTAATGCTTGGCCCCGTTTACACAAACCAATGCTGCAGTAACACCATCTCTGGAGCTCTGGGAGCTCCCAGTCCACAAGGACAGAAGCTGGCTGCAAAACACCCAAGTTACAGGTTTGGATTTCCTGGTCATTGAGCTTCCCGGCCTCTCCTCACTGTGCTGATCACAAAATGCTCTTGACAAGCTTGCAATTTGTACAGGAAGATGCACCTCAATCCACTGGATTTTAGGAATTCAAAGGCAATTTGCTGATCCCATTTATTTTTTTTAATAAGAACTCCTCCAACAAACACCTGGGTTAAATGGAATCGAAAAAAAATTTCCAGCAACTTCCAAAGTCCCAGTTCTGAGTTCTGTAAGTTAACTCTGTTAAATGAAGTCCCTCCACACCGCACGATCAACAGCCCTCATTCCACAAAACACTGCTATTTCTGTCTGAAGTTCACAATTATTATTATTATTTTTTTTTTTAACAGTTGCAAAAAGCTGCCCCAAACTGATGGGACCTCTGAGTGCCGGAGGAAAAAGGGAATCGATATCTTGTCGAGTAACAACAAGAACGGATCAGAAGCAGGGCTGTGAGCACTCCTCTATATAGAGCAACTCAGGCAAAGCCTCCCCTAATGATCCTTTGCCAAACACTCGCAGCACCTCCAGGCAGCATGCAGCTGCAGCACTGCTTTATAAAATGCTGCAGAAAGTGAAGAGGTGCAGAGACTTGGTTGGTAACGCAGCCGATGACAGACAGCTCCATCAGACACATGTTCACAAACAGCTCAAATTTCTCCAATGACAATACGCTCGTGCGTGCGGCGTTACTGCACTTCTCAGTCAAACCAGAGACATTCAATAATCACCCAGAAAAGCACCATCTGTTATGCCTTATTGCTTAATTAAACTAAAATACAGAACTCCTTAATTCTCACAGCTCATAAAGATAAAGGTCATCACACAGCTTTACTGTCAGGTATTCTGTATATAAAACACAGAGGCTGGAGTTTCTTTCGGCCGGGCATCACTCAGACATGGCTCCATGCCCCTGCACAGATTGCTGTGGTGCCCCATCCCTGCAGGCACGCAAGGCCAGGTGGGATGGGGCCCTGGGCATCCTGAGCTGGTGGGGGGCAGCCATGCCCATGGCCGGGGGTGGCACTGGGTGGGCTTTGAGCTTCCCTCCAACCTGAGCCGTGCTGTGGTTCTATTGCCAGGCACTTAAGCTCACAAAGCCCTCCAAGGGGTTTAAGGTCTTCTTGCAGGGACGTCTCAATTAGACGTTGGTTACTGCTGACAAAACGTATGTCCAGATTCACACTGAAATAACCTGAATTTCTACAGCAGTGACTTCTCAAATGTAGCAGTCAGTAAAAACCGAGCCCTGCTGACGGCAATGACAGGAATGAAACAGGAACCAACAGATTCCCATACTTTCTGTATAAAAGTCATAGAGGAATTGTCTATGCTTTCTGTCTTTTCCTTCTGCTTATTCATACAGAGAAAAGGGAAACAGAACTGTAAGTATGGAACACGACTAAAATAGCAGCACTTAACCCCAAACAAGCCCAAACTGGCCACAGGCTGCTTTTGCTGTCACATTCCAAAGAATGGAAACAAAGAATGGTGACAGACAGCTCCTGGGCAGCTGCAAGAGGCAGCAGAGGGGTGGGCAGCACTTGAGCAGCAGCACTGGGAGCCCGACAGACTGCAGGGAACAGAGATGCTGCTACAGCAAGGCAACCTCACAGGCACTGCTAAGAGTTGCGCAGGCACGAGGAATGTGGGGTTTCTGGGGTCACTGGTGGGGGCCAGCAGCACCCAGACAGCATCACCTTCTTCTGCTGGGCACTGGCACAGGCTGCCCAGTGGGGTGGTGGGGTCACTGTCCCTGGAGGTGTTCAAGGAACATGGTAATGTGGCACTGAGGGACGTGGTCAGTGGGTAACGTTGATGGTAGGTGGATGGATGGATTGGATTCCCTTGGAGGTCTTTTCCAACCTTTATGGTTCTACGAGTCCAACTTCAGCTTCTCAGCGCTGGGTCCAGGATGGGCAGTAAAGGCCCCACATTTCCCTTCTGCAGCCAGTTCTATGTGAAAAGGGATTTCTAGCACATCCCCTTCTCTCAAGTTCCTGCCCAACCTGTCTGGCACAACAGCTGTGAATAATTGACCCTGGTCCTTTTTTCTCACCCAGAGACAAAGATTGAGACAGTTGCTGTGCTGCCTGCCTGCAGCCTAATCCAGCTGGACAACACTCAATGCTCCACTTTCCCAAAGCTGCTGTCTTCAAAACCTTCCAGCATTATTATTGCTCTCCTCGGAAATACCTGCTTTGTCTTTCAGCCACGAGCCCCAGTGGAAGCCTCACTAACGCCAACCAAAATTCAATTACTAGCTTGTCAGCTCTTGCACCTTCTCGTTTTCGAGATTTGGGTTATGAGAAAATGGGAATTAAAACCTGTCTGATGGGCAAGAAGTCTTCAGATCGCCATGGCACCTTCCAGTACCATGCCTGAGAGCTTTGCACAGCACTCGAGACTGATGGGATGCATTACTGAGCTCCTCTGAAAGACAAGGGCTAGCAGAAGGAAGCGTGATCTTTTATTTTTATTTTTTGCTTTCTGCTTCCTGTAGGTGGAGGCAAACTCCTTGCTGAGAAGAGGAGGACGTGCAGAAAGTGGAGCTGAATGTACCTCTGGCCTGGCAGTACCACTAGCAGTACCCCACAGCACATCATATATTCCATCTCACCACCATTTGCCACAAAAAAAAAATAAATCTGTAACAGTCTGCTATCGTTTCTGACTGCGAGGTAACTGTGGAAAAGCCCTGCAGAATTCAGGGCAAAGCAAGCCCTGGGTTGGCTGGGGACCCAGGGGAGTTGCAGGGCTCTGGTGGCAGCCCCCCAACCTCATGCATGGCACCTTGCTGCCACGCACACATCCACAGAGCTACCAGGTGTTGATGAGCACAACCACAGCACCGCAAGGAGACACAGAAATCGCAGAATCACAGAATTGTAGGGGTTGGAAGGGACCTCTAGAGATCATCGAGGCCAACCCCCTGCCAAAGCAGGTTCCCAACACCAGGTCGCACAGGTAGGCGTCCAGGAGAGACCTGAATATCTGCAGAGGAGGAGACCCCACAACCTCCCTGGGCAGCCTGTTCCAGTGCTCCGTTACCTCACCATAAAAATTCACCCCTCTCCCCAACCCAGGCGTTAAAATTTCAAGCTCCAGCTAACTGAACATGAACAGATGAGCAAGAACATCACGCTGCTCTCAGTGTACGTGCAGTGCTTTATATCTTCATTAATATTTCACCTTTCTCCTATCTCTTCCTCCTCCCGTAACGGCCCTCACTTCATTTCTGTCTGCAGGAGATACCATTCTTTCCCACTTCTGAGCTCTCGTTTGTTTAAACAAACACCCTACCATGAGACTGCACACTTCCAAGGAAATCAGCCATTCCCCTCCACCCGTGCTAAACTGCTCTAATTGCTTCCTAAGCCATTAAGAAGCATCGCAGAGTAGCAGAAAACCTCGGCTTGCCTGCATGCTCACCCACCACCCCCAGGACACACAGCAAGGTGCAGGAGAGCAGATTCACTCCCTCAGCACGTGGTATCCCAGTTATTCACACTGAAGTGATAAAGTTCTGTGCAAGCAGGCTGAGCTGCTGGACTACTTGGACTGCAATCTTTGGTCACTTGGTTTTCTGACTTGATGATGAAGAAAATTAAATTTTACAACTATTTCACTACAAATCTTTTGAAGCTTATTAATATTAATATCAATTTCGTCTCTTATGTGCCTGGCATTCAAAAATCCATTTTAAAATCTCAAACTAATTTAAGATTTACATCTAGAATACCAATTAGCAAGTAAGATTTCCTGCTCTCTGTTTTGCCTGGCACCCATATCTGCCCAGTTTGTCTTAGATGTCACTTGGTAGCACTTAAAGAAGATGAATATTAAAAGCATGCTTTTGCCTACAAATGTTTTATATCTTTCTGACCACTGAATTTGTTTAAAGCTGCAATTATACTGAACAAACAGTCCCTAGAAGACCAAAGGATTCTATTCATTTCCACAACACCATATAAGTAGCACACTGATACGGTTCCAAATTAATGTTTGGAATGCTATACTGAATAAAATCAACGTTGTATTCCGTGCATATCCACGTCATAGGATGGTTTGGGTTGGAAGGGAGCTCAAAGGCCGCCTGGTGCCGCTCCCTGCAGTGCACAGGGACACCCACAGCTCCAGCAGTGCTCACAGCCCCAACAGCCTGACCTGGGCTGTCTGCAGGGACGGGGCACCACCGCCTCTCTGGGCAACCTGTCTATGCATTGGCACGTGTCTGCTTTCCTGTATGTGTCGTCTCAGACAGAATCTTTCAGGGATTCATTCAGTAAGAGCAGCACACTACCTGGTTTCCATGCTACAGCCTTTGCTTTTCTTTCCCTCCTTCTTATCTGCCACAGATTTACATGCATTTATTTTGTTTATTCTAAGAGCCATTTTCCCTTCAACCACCTTGAGACAGATGTTTCTGACGGGAGCTATCCTGAAACGTACAGAACAAAATGGAAAAAAGAATCCTCTTTTCTCAGCCAACTATCCAACAAATGAAAGATGAACACTAAGTTAATATCATTTAAAAACCGGTATATCAAAAATTACAAACGGAAGAGCTGCCTGTCCTGTCCATTTGCCTTTCTGTAGAGCTGTTTGCTCTAATGTGCACCGAGGTGCTCTGCCCAGTCTACTCCAGAAATGACAAGTCATTAAGCTTCCATCGTTCCTCTTGGGAGACTATTCCAGTCTAATAAATCTCATCACTTCACATTGCTCAGCTTATGTTTCACCCTGCTATTTTCAATTCTTTTCCTGGACAGAGGTCCGAGCAGCACAGGCTGATTTCTTCAGGCACCAACTCCATGCTCCCTCCCTGCACCGCAGTGTCTGAGCCCTGCAGACCCCGGGGGCTGCACCAGTTATCAGCACCTGAAATGCTCTTTTCAGTGCAATACAATGCCAGCAGTGCTGTAAGCATCTCACCTCCCAGTCTGAACAAGCACAGCAGCTCAGCACTGCTTTATTGGAGCTCTGTCACCACCTGCCAGCTCCCACGGCCCTTCCCCCCTTCCTCCCACAGGTCAATATTCCCTATGTGGATTCATTAAACGCTTCCAGGTAATTTACCTTCCTCTCTCATTTTTAAGTAATTCTAGAACACTCTGTCATCCCTCTGCTCTCCTGCATCTGCAGCACCTCCCCAGCAACTCATACAGGATTAATAAATTACTCCCCTCCCCCTCCCCCCCCCCATTTTTCTACTTAAGCAATCTTTATTAACAAGCTCGTTTAACAACAATCTGCAGCATCTCACGGGCTCCTCCTCCAGATCTAATGAATTCTGATTTAATAATTATATAATACTACACTACTACCTAAAGGAGAGCTACAAGAAAGAAGAGAAGCCAACTCTAGAGCAGCGTTGGTGCTGATGGAACAAGAGAAATGCGTTCAAACTAAAAGAAGAGAGATTGAGAGTGGAGATGAGGCAGAAGGTTTGGCACTGAGGGCGGTGAGGCACTGGCACAGGTTGCCCAGAGAGGCGGTGGTGCCCCGTCCCTGCAGACAGCCCAGGTCAGGCTGTTGGGGCTGTGAGCACTGCTGGAGCTGTGGGTGTCCCTGTGCACTGCAGGGAGCGGCACCAGGCGGCCTTTGAGGCTCCCTTCCAACCCAAATGGTTTTATGATTACTTCAGTCTGTTTTCCAGCCTCTGTAATAACATCCAGATCTGAGCCTGACTGCCCACAGCTTTCCACCTGGTGCCATCCCACAGCAGGGCAGCAGTTCCAACAGCAGACATATCTGCAGCCTAAAGCAGACAGAATCACACAACGGATTACCTTGGAGGGCACCTCCAACCTCCATGGAAAGAGGAAAAGGAAACGGGTCTGTACTGGATTGGAGATGAAGCTTAGGAGGCATTCAGCAGTCCCCAGCAGGTACTGCAGCCCCACTCGTTGAGAAAGAAATGGGAACAGAATGGGCACCGCAGCTGGCAGGGGCAGGGCGGCAGTGCCTGCAAAACGAGGCGAGCTGCTCCTCAGCCCTGCTGCCATTCCCTGGCTCAGCTCCTTGCTCTGCTATTTGGGAAAGCCACACGCAGCTCAAGTGCTCGCGCTTCTCTCCTTTTATCTCAGATGACTCATGAGCTCAAATCAAAATATTTTCTTCATAGCTGGCAAAACCGAAGCCAAAGTTTCTCTTCCTTTTATAAATGAAAGTATAAGCAGTGCAGACGCAGTCATGGAGCCACAAGTGTCAGTTCTGCATTTCAGCTGTGTTACTCCTTTCTCACCCATCGTGCAAACCAAAACCATCACATGATGCATTTTGAAGGGCAGTACCCAATTAACATCATGCTAAATATAACTTCATTTCACGGAGGAAAAAAAAAGAAGCATGCATCAGCAAACCTCACTCTGGTTACCTCAAGAACTCAAAAAGTGATCCCAAGAGGAATCGTGCCCCTTGGCTCCACGCTAATCACATCCCCCAGCACTGTGGCAGACAAATAACCCAACGTGGGGGTCACTGCCCCACATTCCAGCCCACCTTGAGGTCCCTGTGCTCCTCCAATGCCACATGCAGACCACGCACGCTTAAGATCCCACAGCTTCTTTCATTGCTTTTTACAATGCATGGAAAGCCAAGGTGCACACCTACTTTAAAGTAACGCCTGGCAATCCTTATCTCTTGGATTATTGTTCTTCCTGTATCTAAACCACAGAGCAACAGAAAGTTGCCAACATAAATTTCATCAAGCGGGTCTCACTTTATTATAACAACAAGATCAGAAAACAATTCTCTATTTTCTTGTCAACTTAAACGTTTCAATACCTAATTCAATGTTCCCAATCTAAAAATGCATGCACTGGGTGAGAAGCCTGTGTAATATCTTCTCTTTATATCCATCTCCTAAGGAAAGAAATTACACCAGCCATTTGTCACGACCGTCACTGCAAAGATAAGTAACAACTGAAATAACTTTAACTTACCTTAAGAACTACAGCAACCATAAAAAATAGCTGTACGTGCACGTTATACCACCCTATAGCAGAGATTAATTTAATTCCTTGGGAACAAAGTTAATAGAGGACCTAAAAAACAGTGATAATTTATCATACTGAAGAGCCAGGGATATATTTTGCATAAGAACGTTACCAGCATAATAGCTAAAGAACATATCAATTTCAAAAGAATCTACAGAAGCCATAATTTTCTTATAAATAGTAATATAAGGAAATGAGATTAGGGCTGGGAAAACCCAAGTTCCGATCCTAAATCGCAATACTACATACATCATTTTTGTTTCCAAAGCAGAGAACGCAGGTAGTTTTTCAGGAAGCAAAATGCTTAATGGCATAGGCAAAATGCTTTTACTTAAAGAGAAAATTTCCAGTACATCTTTCTGCTGTGGCACCTTCAGTGCTTTAGCCAAGCACTATGGAGCAGCACAACGCTGTGCCACAGATGACAGAGGAACTCGTGCCCCACAGCTCAATAAAAGCAGCACGCAGCTCCTTGCAGCATTCTCCCATTTATCCTAACAGCTGCTAGAAATGCTGTTTCCTCCTCCCAAGAACTCACATCCAGCACCGTCCTCATCCATGGCACGATGGCTGCGCGCCAAAGCGATGGCAGTTCAAGATTTGCCTCCCCTTTGCTTTGTGTTGTATAAAATTACAAGATTTACGCAGGTGCATTTTGTTCCAGGAAGGACACATGCAAGCTTAAGTGGCTACAGAAGGAGATAACATTACAGCAAGTCTCATTTTTCAGCTGCGTGCCTAAGACTAATAATAGAAATGCACGCTTGCCATCTAAGTAGCATTTTAGCACTCCAGAGAACTTAATTTCACAAGTGATGGGGGTTATTTAATCCTTAGATATCACCAAATTCTCCTTGTTAAAAATGCAAATCAACTGGTGCTAAATGAAAGGCTGGAAAACAATGCAACAATCAAGATGCAGCAATACAGAGGGAGGGCAGATGAGCTGCTGGCTGTTCAGGACTGGACAAAATTCATCGGTCAGCTGTGGGAAACAATTCATCAGCATTCTTGGGAAAAGATGAGGCAGCTGTGAATAACATCTCTCACAATATTCCCCGCGATAGAATGGATGACCCAACTCACACGTACAGTCTCAAGATATTTGAGTTTTCCATTTTAGCAATGAGAAGGGGAGTCTTGGTATCTCCCCTTACAGACCTCGCATGTTTATCTGCCAGTTCCAGGTGCAGCTGAAGCAGCTGTAATCTCACCACCTCTATTTGGAGCAGAGCTTGTGACTATCAAGGACCAACTCTGCTTGTCCGAATGCAAAAACAAGAACTCAAACAACACCGTGAAGCACAATCACCTCAAAAAGTTCCTTCTGCAGAGGGTTCAGGTTTGAATAGCTATCCTAACACAGCAGAATAACTCATCTTTGCTCTAAACTGGAGAGATATGGACTTGAAGGCTGGACTACTCAGCGCTGCACTTGTGTTCAGGCAGCGCCAGACATGAGGCCAGACTGGAGAAGAACTGGTTGAGAGCAGCCCTGTGGAGAAGGACTTGGGGCCCTGATGGACAGAAGCGGGACGTGAGGCAGCAGTGTGCGCCTGCAGCCCGGAAGGCCGACAGTCCTGGGCTGCAGCAACAGAGGGGTGGCAGCAGGGAGAGGAGAGGGAGGGCGTTGTGCCCCTCTGCTCTGCCCCTGGAAGGCCCCACCTGCAGTGCTGTGCCCAGGCCTGGGGCCCCCAGGACAGGAGGGATGCAGAGCTGCTGGAGCGGGTCCAGAGGAGGGCACGAGGATGCTCAGAGGGCTGGGGCACCTCTGATTGAAGACAGGCTGAGGGAGTTCAGCTTGGAGAAGAGAAAACTGCAGGGAGACCTCATTGTGGCCTCCCAATACCTGGAAGGAGCTTACAAGCAGGAGGGGAAGCGGCTTTTTACGCAGTCTGATAGTAATAAAAGCAAATGGAAAGCACCAAGCCTGCAGGCCCAGCTGCTGCAGGTTGCACTGCTGGTGGCCATGGGTGGTAGCAGCACGTTGTGCCCCTTCCAATACAAAACACACTGCTCGTCAGCTCTGCCTTAGAAAACTTCACATCTGAGGCAGAAACCAAGGGCAAAACTAATCAAAAGAATGCAGACGCTGTGCCTGCAACGGGGAGCGCGGGGAAGCGGGGGGAGGAAGAATAGGGGACTTCTCTCATGGCTAAATTTAGTATGATTTTCATCTGCCTTGAAAATGTCAGCACTCAGCAAGGAATAAAACAAGGTTAAAGAATGTGAAGTTGAAAGCGGATGTCTTGGTGTTTATCTACAAAAGCAGCACAACTTTTAACGGCATCATCCCAAGCGAGAGCGACGCAACTCCACGCTGAGCATTTGCATCACGCATCCCCACGCAGAGCAAAGCACCGCCCTGGGCCTGGTGGCTGCAGCCCCGCTCCATTTGTCAGCATCTCTGCCATCGACAGCTTGGCTTTTTGTGCCAAACACTACCAGCAAGCATTGCTGTAGCTGAAATGCTCCTGATGCAGGGTGACAGCACTGTCATTATTACCAATGCTTTCGGCTCGAGCGTAAATTCACCCTGAAGGCCTTCAGGAAAAATGTTTGTTCCGCAGGCTCTCCTCGAAGCACTCAGCTGCTGTTTGCTCCGTGTTCTCCGACGCTGCCACGTCAAGCACAGCCATCGTGAGGAGAATGCTGCTGCACAGCCATGCCACCTCAAGCATCTATTTCCAAAATTACGTTATCCCGCAGCAAAACTGCAGCATCATGTATGTAAGCACAGCTAGGAATGATCAGATGATACCCGGTGCGATCAGCAGCCCATCCCTTTGGTGGGGATCAGCCTTTCCTCCAGGGTAACAGTGATAGGATGAGAGGGAACGGCCTCGAGCTGCACCAGGGGAAAGTCAGGAAAAACTTCTCCGAAAGGGTGATGCACTGACATTCATTGCACAGGGAGGTGGTGAGGTCAGCATCCCTGGAGGTGTTTGGGAACTGTGGAGATGTGGCACTGCAGGTCACAATCAGTGGGCAGTACTACTGGTAGGTGGATGGCTGGATTACATGACATTAGAACTCTATCCCAAGCCTAAGGACTCTATGATTCTATCATCTCAGACACAGGTGGTTTCCCTGGACAGGCACAGCCCCTGAGATCAGAACATCCCACACAGGTACACAGCATATGGCTATTACTTTCTCCACTGCACGTTTCATTCCACCGCCTGATAAAAACCCCAAAATCCCACATACAATCTGTGGGCAGGATTTAAGTCATGGTTAATCACCCGTATCACCTCAAAAAGAAATCTTGGGGCATTTGGCAAAGGAATCACAGAAAGGCCGGAAGACAAACCAGTGACTCATTATGGCACAGAACTAGAGAAAGGCACTGCATGAAAATGAAAGTGAAGATCTGAAAATCAGCGCTATTTTTTGCTCTGAAAAATGATGGCAGCTGCAATATAGTTGCACAAATAAAGAGGCTTATAGTGTTATTGGTGAGTTTCACAAGTTTGTTAATAAAGGATGCAAATATCAAGCTGCAACCTGTCATTTACTAATCAAACGTAATACTCATTTTCTTCCCAAGATGAGACCCAAGATGAGTTGTCAATTTCTGCACACCATGGTTAGCTCAGCAGCAGTCTCCAGATCCACCAGAGATTAGACCTCCACTGCCTTGAGTTAACAGCACCCAACCTGGGCAGCTCCAGCCAAACCTTTGGGCAAGCATGGAAGGTCAAACTGGAGATCATGACACCCAGGAAGCAACATTCACTTAAATGATGGTTTTATCTCTCCGAGCAGCTGATAAGGTGCTGCTTACTCATGGGCATTTCTGAGACTGGAGAGGGAAAAGAAAGGAAAGCATTATTCAGATGTTCCTATGTATATGTAGGAAGGAAGATCACCTTAAGCAAGGCAATGTTCTAAGAAAGTCATCAGATGATCAGGGTTGGGGGAGCATGAAGTACAGGCTCAGCACTGGTGTTTGTTTTCACTGGAAACGTATTAGATTAAAAGGGCCATGCTAATGTGACATTTTACTATCACAAAGAAAATCCAATACTAAAATTAGAACATAAATCAGGCACAAATATTCTTCCAGACACGCAATCAACTTTGCTTTCCACTTATCCTCCTTTATGCATCAAGGGGTTATATTAAATTCTATTATGTATCTGTTAACTGTAAGCATTGCTTCTTTATAACTTCAAGAGAGGTGCTGAAACAGTTAGAGCACTGCAAAATACATTAGGTTCACTGCAGATAAAGCAAGGTGATTAGAGCGCTTTGAAATATTCTTCTGAAATCAAGATGGAAAGATAAATCCTTCGGAGCCTGGGATATTTATCATGGCACATTCCAACTGCAAGGTACCATGGGGAATAAAGTAAAAAGAAGTGGGACTTGAAATGCAGCATCAGCTCATAAAAGCAATAGTGTTTGCACTGAAAATAACATTACAGCCAAGCAGCTATTTGGTAACCAGCAAACAGCTTTAAGTGTAGATTGCATGTATGCAAACTTAATTAACGCAGTCAACTTGAGCCAAACTCTATACAATATGTCCAGAGCAGCACATCCAAGTGGATCCCCACCTTCTGCTACAGACTCTATTGCCTAATTTAGCAAACCAATGTCACACCAAAAGTTGGTTTACGGCATCCACAGAACCAGAAATAGCCACATCCTTCCAAAGTCAGGGATCATTCACCTCATTTGCTTCCTATCTGGAAACCAGAAGGAAGTGCCCACGAGCTCAAGCTGGGATTTGAAGCCTATCATGGAAAGATACTGAACCTAGCACAAAGCTTGAATCGGGATGCAATGAAATATAAACAGGCCACAATAGGCTTCGCAAATTAAACACTACATTTTACAGCATATCAGAGCTTAGTGCATTAATAATTAGCATTTTCTTTGTCCCAGCTCCAATGAATTTATATCATCCTTCAACACTGTTTAGCCAAAGCAAATAAAAAACAAGAAAATCACATTGCTTTTTCCAATCCGTACAAAATGATCTGGATATTCATGTTCAAATTTGCTATCATGGATTAGCTGAAGGCAATTACTTGACTTGCTGAATTCTTTTACAATAATTTAAAAAGAGAATTCAAGTCCTTTCTAATAAGAAAAATGAAATCCCATTAGTTGCATCTCCAATGTATATTAACATTTCTTTTGTTTAGAAAGGTTAATATCCCCCAAATAAAGGAGCACAGATTGCCTGTTAAAATAATTACATCATGACATTTTGGAAAGGTTGGTGGATAGACATGGTTTCAAGCAAAGAAATAAACAAAATAAGGAGGCATTAAAGAAAAAAGAAACTATCCATGACTTAAATATAAAATGCATTGGCAACTCCCATCACGGTAACAGCTTTCATGGAGGTTTTCTCCTATGGTTTTTCTTGCCCTGTAGAAAACACTTTCAGATGCCAGCATTCAGCAATGGGCAGGGTAAATCCAAAATCAGCATCCATTCTGACTGCTAGCACAAGGTACAGGGCTGCCTTGGCCTCAAGTCCCATCTCCAGGGGAATAGCAAAGCAACTGAAAGGCACAAAGGGATGAACGAGGAGAACAAATGCAGCAAACATTCACGTTTCAGTAAAAACTTACTAATTACGGTTCTGACAGCATGGACCAGCACGAGAAATGGTGAAGTGCCACGAGCAGCAAATTCAAAGCCCACTTAAGCCTTAGGAGTCTTGCTTTGGCAGCAGTTAGGCTTCAAAGCTTGCTTTCCTTACTAACTAGAGAAGCTAATTCTGGTCCCCCTCCACATCCACAAACTTCAAGCAGCACCAACTGCTTGCTTACTTTACTAATGTAAGGAGCAATTTCATTTTAAGAAATTAGGGCTTAAATACTGAAGCTGGTACAGGTTTCAGCTCCCCAGTGCGTTGCTGGAAGCCAACCTTAGCTGCTGTGTCACCACGAAGCAGCCAGCCCACATCGAAAAGCATCATCACAGATCACTGTTTGTAACCCAACAGATCTCCTGTTCATCCTCCTTCTTCCTTCACAGATTCCTACAGAGAAGAATAAACAGATGCTCCACGTGTTTTTTGTTGTTTTTTTTTCGTCTGGGTTGACGTACATTTAAACCAAAAGTTACAGGTAGATTCCCTGTCCTCCTCCCATCTTCTGAAGAAATACAGTGGATTCAGTGTGTTCCTCTGCTGAAATCATGTTTTGCTTTTAACACCATTCGTGGGTTCCTGATTAAAAAAAATACTCGGTTCTCTTCATTGTATGAAATATTTGCATATTTTAAAGCGTTTCAAAAGCAACAAATGTTAGATTCCAAATGAGTTTGGAACATGCACATATAATTAGCCCCGTCTAACAAATCTGCTCATGACTGCAGCAGTAGTAAACAAGTGAATTTAAGCCAAACCTGTTTCAGAGGCATCAAATGTCAAGGTCTAACTCCTAACACCTCATTCAAAGCCTGGCAGGTGATATTTCCTTGGAGTCTATTTACTTTGACTAGGCAGCACTGAAGGATAAGATGCACTTTAATTCAGCAAGTTCTCACATGCAGTGAGATGCGCTGTTTTGTAGTCTATCCTGGTTATTCTGCCTCAGCTTGTGATGGTTCAAAGACCACACCAGGATTACAGTAACTCTGCAAAGCCTTCTCAAAGAGCTGTTACAAGCCTCAGGGTCTGTTTCTCTCTGTGGATGTCTGCAGGAGGGCAGGAAGCAAGTGATTAATACACTGCTGTAAGTTAACTTATGCTGTCCAATTTTAAAAGCAACTTAAAACAAATCTGCTTGCGATTATACTAGTTAGCAACTGATTTTAAACCAAACCTGTTTTTCAGGTCCCAAGTCAAGGTCCAACTCCTACTCAGTAACATCTCAAGCTGCAAGCCGTTTCCAATACAAACCTCCACCCACTCCAAAGCATTTTATGACAGCAGGGCACCAGCACGACACACAGCTCCCAGCCCTGTGCTGCACGAGGACATGGAGCCAAAGAGCTGCAGCTCCTGAGCCAAGTGCCGACTTCAGCAAATGATGTCACTGCAGCCTGGAGAAGCACAAATCTCGATGCTGAAGACACCCAAACAGTGAATAAAAGATGCATCTCATCATTCATAAAAAGCCAATAACACTGAACAGCTTTCTCACGAGTTACGTTGAAAGAAGAAACTCTCCATAGCAAGGCATCCATAAAGTAGACAGATAACTGAGTCCTCATGGAGAATCTCAGATTCCTTTGAGCTGGAAGGGAGCTCAAAGGCCGCCTGGTGCCGCTCCCTGCAGTGCACAGGGACACCCACAGCTCCAGCAGTGCTCACAGCCCCAACAGCCTGACCTGGGCTGTCTGCAGGGACGGGGCACCACCGCCTCTCTGGGCAACCTGTGCCAGTGCCTCACCGCCCTCAGTGCCAAACCTTCTGCCTCATCTCCACTCTCAATCTCCCCTCTTTTAAGTAGAAACTAATGTTCTCAAAATGGACACGATGAGCTGATCAGGAGCTCTGCTCTGAGGATTGGGTGCAAACCAGAAGCCCATGAGAAGCCAACTCCAGCAATGCTGGCATGCTAACTACCAACCAAAGACTACAACCTTAACTGGACTGTACAAGCTAAGATGTGGAAAGAGAACAAGAAAAATTATCTTTGATCAAGTGGACGAGTATTCCTGATAAAAACCAGTGCCACTGAGCCCCACTGCTTTCACACATACTTAGAAATGAAGGACGACACAAAGCATCTTGCTTTAAGTAGAGTTCATTACAGAGAATGACGCACGGCGTGACAACAGTAGTGTAGCAGTCATCTTCCCCTTCAATTCTGAAATTAGCAGAGAGAAAATGAGATTTTTACAGAAGTCTGTTCAAGATGACTTCCACAACAACATTATGCTGAAATACTAAATTGTAAGAATGTTTAATACTGATGATAACGATCCATCTTTTCTTATTGCCTCTTCCATGAGATTGGAATGAAGGCTGCCTCCATCCTAAAAAGGTCATGTTTGCATTTCTGGTAAACACAATGCATTGTTTTTTCCTCTCCACCCAATATGCTCAAGTGAGTCACATCTGGCTGACTTGTCAAAAGATAGTGAAAGTTTGAGGAAATGGTGTTCCACAGATGTTGCTGACTAAAAATAGCCTTTTCACAAATGATAACAATTTTCCAGCTCAGTGGCAAAATATACAGCTCAAAGACACGTACTGCCAGTAGAGATTCATTGCAGATGGTAAGTTAAGCAACTTATTTCTTGTACTATTCTAACTTCTCCCTGCTACCAGATTTTAAGTGTAACCAAATAAAAACATCCCAGAGTTTCACAAACTCTACTTTTGAAGGCCCATTGCAGAACATCAGCTTCATGTGATCTAACAATCTACCTCAACATCCTTCCCAACAGCAAGCCCTTCCCTACAGAAGGAATGGTCTCCCTGCTAATAAAGCGGCTCTTCACTGGGTAGAACGAGGCCAGGGGTTGCAGAACCTCCAGATCAATTCTTCATCTCGGTCAACTGCCATCCAGTATTGCAGGCCAGTAAAATAGCACTGCTAGGTTTATTAAAAAACACTGATCTGGGAAAAATGCTTACGCTGACAGAATTGTTGCTTGAGAAGAATAGCTTAAGATTCCCCCGTGTTCCCAAAAGATAAAGGATCAGAGGGAGCCATGCACAAAAGAACCATCCCAGACAAGGAATTTTGACCATTGCCTGCCTTCTCTGCCAGTTCAAATCCGCAGGAGTAGCTCAAAACATTCTAAAAAGGTGCTGTGAAACTGACATCTGCAGGAGATGGAATGACATGCATCCCTCTCAAACTCATACCTAACATCTACCTTTGGAAGCAGAGAACTCCAGCAACTGTATCACCCATTCCCACATGAGCTCTGAAGTTTTATTTTCAATGCTGAGGTTGCACAGGCTCCTCCTCATCCCCGTACCCCAAATTTGCTATTGGATTCCCATGAGTCTGCTGACAGTGTTGCAGTAAAGGTCAGCAGCCCCTGAGGATGGTCACATCCCATCTTGCACCAGCACGGATCACAGCCACACTGTGGGCTCCTCTCACATCTTCCCATGCATCCTTCAAGAGCGAGAAGGAAAGTGCATCCCTTCCCTGTCATGCACCAGGAAAATAAAACGATGCAATGGCTCGGCTTCCTGCTGAACAAGGGAATGAGCAGCACTCCAGAAACCTAGGCAACACTTACAGGGAATTTAGCAGCGATGAAGACAGAGTACTGCAAGCTTGGCTTTGCAGTGAGGTGGTTCTCACTCACCCTGAAACAAACCTTATCAATCACACGCATTACCTCAAAGGAAACAGTACTGCTTCAGCACATCTGAGATCTATCTCCTTAAGTATTAAAAATAGATAAATACATAAACAAACTACAAATCCTTAACATTCAGCTTCCAAAGGATTCATTTTCAGATCAGCTACCTGTAATGAAAACAGTTGTTCTCGTGCAAATTAATCAGCAGAAGGAAACTGCCGATTTTGCACCTTGGGATAGAAGCTTTCGAAGCTGTATCTTAACAGGGACACAGAGAAATAATAATGTTTTAGTGCCAACCAATAAATAATAGAGGAATAAAACACAGACAAAGCAATTTCTGCAAACTCTGCTAGGAATGCTTCTACAGTTATTGATAGCAGAAAAACTGAATATGAACAACATCAGAGCGGCAAAAATAGGAAAAATATCTTCTGGAAAACATTCTTTAACATGAATACTGATATCCCATTGGCATCTAACTTAGAGCTCTGCAGAGGAGAAAAATACTTCAAAACCTGATGCATTTACTGTTGAAAACTCTTTACATTCCATGACTAAATCATAACCGCTACAGTGGTATTTCAATCTGCGATTCTGCTGATGTTCACAAACTGAGCTGTACTTGTGTGGTTTATGCTGTCAGCAGAACCCCTTGACTGAACACCATGTCATTCATAAGATAAAGTGTCCAAGAGGCAATTCACCGGGTCTTAAAAAGGAAAGAGTGATGACCTCAATCCCCTTAGGAAGGCTGTCTCCCTAAAACGTCTTCAAAAAGTGAGAAAAATGGATTCTGCAGGAATCTATCATCTCTTACTTAAGTGGCCAGGCTTAATGCCTGGCGTGCTGCACTTTTCCCTTAAATTATTCAGCATTTACATTGATCTCCGTCCTTCATAACGGCTGCTCATGTAGAGACACACAGCATACGGACATTCCGACCCAGGATGCAAAGCTTCGTGCTTCTTTGCAGCCCCTGTGCTTTGTATAAGCAGCTCTCTGCTCCCTACCCCACCACTCACATTTATTCCTTGCGATGCCAACCGCAGTGCGTGCTGCGTAGCAAAAGCTGGAGCCCTTCTTTACAATTTGTATGCCTTCGCTTCTTGCAGCAGGGTTGTTCTGCTTCTTAAAGCAAAGAGCCCAGGTTTATAGTTATTTACAGACTAAAAAAGCAGCATGCGGATTTTGTTCCCTTACCTATCCCTTACTCACCTCTTGCAAGTTTGATTCAGAAATACAAAGTCCCTCTTTTCTGGGGAGGGAAGGGGTGGCAAACAACTGACAGAGCTGAATTGCACCACAGCCACCAAAATGACCAAAACCTGAATGGGGAGCTATTCTGCTCAACACAGCCCTTTGTGTTTTTTTTCTTGGGTTACTGCTTGAATTCACAAACCTGATAAATGATTGGAAAGGAAGCATTTGTTAAATCTTTTGCAAGCATCAATTTAACTGATGGAAACAAGCGGATATTTTTTCCTCACTGCTGCAGTAAGAAAACACAAAAGAATAAAAAAAAAATAAGAATCCCACAGCAGTTCTTTCCCTCCAGGGAAGATGGGTATTTGATATTCTAAGTATTTCTACAGCAAAACTGCAGGAAGACAAAGAGAAGGCATTCTTGGGAGTTCTGAGCACGCTACGCTGAAGGAAAATGCCCTTCGCTCCTCCCTTCCCAGTTCATCTCCAGGGGTGAATGGGCACCATCTGCACCAGCTTGTCCCACCTCCTCTGCTCAGCTCAGGCATCAGAATAGCACCTGAGAGAGGTATTAAGGCACTGCTGGAGCAGAGGGAACTGCAGCTCTTCATTGCAGCCAACGATCACATCAGCACTGCCATCTTGCTGAGGTTTTCTGCTTCCTACCCGGGTGCCCGGCAGTTGTCCAGCACCAAAGGAATGAAATGTGGCAAAGCCACCCTATCAGATACCAGCAAAAATACTCCCTTTGCTGCCAGATAAGCACTTCTAATATGTGACAAAAATCCATAAGGATTTTGGGGAGGTTGTTTACAAGTCAACAGAATATAAGAGGAAAGGAAACATCATCCATTCCTGATTGCCCAGAAAGCATACAGCAAGCCACAGCATCACAAGTGCTTCAGTGCAGCAGCAGCCGAGCTGGTGGTCTCTTCTTTAAGAGCACAACAGCAGAGCAGCTATAAATAAACATCTCAAAGTGAAAGTTTTGTAACATCTACCATGCTTGTCACACACAAATGCTCTGCGTGGAGACAGATGGTGCAGGCTTCTATTAGCAATGAATAATGAGATGTGAAGTGAAAGGTGTGAGATGCTATTTAACCTTGCTTTCCCCCCAACATCATAAGTCCTGAACTGTACAACATTTGATATTTTTGTGGTTATAAAACACCAAGAGCAGCAGTAATCACAGGTTAGCTGTGCATCAGCTATTTCACCTTCTTTTAAACCAAATCTGTTCCCGTTCCTTCAGCCTTCTTCAACATTGGCAAGCCAAATGGTCTGCAACAAAGTGATGCAACAGCCAGCTGCAATTAAAAACAAGCCACCATCCTGATAAGCAAAGCAGTGCCATACCAGACACTTCTTCACACACACACAGGCATATATTGTCAAGAAGGCCTGAACAGCCATCCTGATGTTACTGGCAGGTCCAGAGATCAACTCAACCAGCAAGAAGTGGTGAAGTGAACAGACAGGGAAGTCTTGGAGTGAAAACTGACCTGGCAAGAGCTGCAAAAACCAGGTGTCTCCTCTCAGCTGGATCAGTGCACTGGCGTGGCTCACTGCTGTCCGAAATGACACAACCTGTGCAGAAATGCTAAGCAAAGTGAGCTTACTCATGCTGGAGAGGACACAGGGAAAGATAATGGTCTTCAAATTCCTCAGAGGTGTCGTCAAGGAAGATGTATCATTCTGCATATGCATTACAGATCTGGCAAGCTGCAACAGGTTGAAACCACAGCACAGTAGGTTTATTCAAGTATAAAAACCACTGAAATGGATTGCTTAAGGCAGTCACAGCTGTCTTAAAAACACACTGACAATGACTGCCAGTTAGGAATGGGTTTGGTAAACTCGATCCTCGCCAAGGCCACACAGGCAGGGGCCAGATGGCTTTGGAAGACCAGAAAGTCATCTTCCAGCTCAGGACACGCTGTCTTAAATCAACAGAACTTCAGTAGCTCCTCCATCACGAGACCCACCAAAATGAAATCACAGAATCATTAAGGTTGGAAAAGACCTCTGAGGTCATCCAGTCCAGCTGTGCACCTACCACCAATGCACATCCCTATGTACCCTATCTTCCCTTTCCTTAAACACCTCCAGGGACAGTGATCCCACCACCTCCCTGGGCAGCATGTCACAGCACCTGACAGCTCCTTCTGAGAAGAAATTCATCCTAATATCCAACCTGACCCTCCCCTGGTACAACTGGAGGCCGTTTCCTCTTGTCCTATTGCTAATCTTTGCTTTTCATATTACATGGCACAAGCCCATCTCTGCAGCCACTGCTTTGTGCTAACTAAATACAGTTGTCAAGACATACAACTCAATTTCAAGAAGACATTCATTACAAAGACAAGCATTCTGCAATGCAATCAGTTCCTGAAGCTGTGCCTGATGCACACAGCCATCTTCCAATGGTGGTCAAGTTCTGGGTGTTTTTTTTTTTTTGCCATCTTTGTACCAGTTCTTTCAACTGTTTACCTAATATTCACTCTCAGCCTTTTTGCATATCAGCACTTCGATGCACCAGAAAGCCCACTACTGAACATTCTTACAATTTAGCTCTCTCTACTGCAGGAGACCAACATTATGCAGAACTGCAATGTCAGTGCAAGCTGAGATTCCTCCCAAGCCCATCTATCATACATAGGAACAAGTATCAGCACATCTGCTCATCTGCTACTTGTTACATCAGAGCAACTAAGCTTTTAGAAATAAATCATCTCCAACTATTTAAAACGTTCTCTTCAGATTAATGGGCTATTTTACACAAAAGCACAGTCCCCAGAGTCATGTGCATTTGCAAACATGCTTGCATAAATAGTTTTAGCAATTTGTAGACAAAAATTTGGCAACATGATACATTTGCCCAGGGAATACACATTACGTTTTACTTAGATAAATACACATAATCACTATTCCCCATCTACTTTCAGCAGCTCCATTACTAGTTGGCTAATTGACTAAATAACCACAAAGGTTCACTACCTTCATACTGGAGAAGGTCAAACCTGCTACCCAGGAAATGATGTTTCCTTTTTCTAGGTGTACAGAGGATTTAAAGAGTGTTTCTGGCATGACAAAGCACACATATAAGGCTGTATATCCAAGCTGCCTTCAAAACCCACTGCTATTAATGTAGTCCATGGCTTCCTCTCTGCCCTTTCCCTCTGATTTTCGATGACAGTAATCCACAGGATCTGCTTTGCTTTGTCTTGTCTTTATTTAGTAGTGATTTACAGGAGCAACAGACATTTGTGTGGGAATCCTCACGTTTCCAAGGATTGCATTCGAACTCAAGGACTTGTGAATAGTAAAAAACAAAAAACCACAGTGAATGACATTGAATAAAAAAAAACACAGTAAACAGCACTCTGCATCCTTTTAATGTCCTTCACCTGAGATTTTTTTTTTCTACTCAAAAATGATAAAATGGAAAATTAAAGTGAATGTAGAAAGGAGGGACTACTCCATTTTAACCACTCCGTTAGCAGCATGTTGTTTTGTTTCCTCCCCAAATTAGGGATCCTTCCCAAATCAATCCCGTGATGATCACACGACAATGAAAGACCAGCTAGAAACCGAAGCTTCCAAGAAAAGCTGGAATTAGGAATGCCTCTGTAAGGTGGCATAACAACAGGCAGGGGGCTCATATCCATCCCACTCCATTACCTTTGGAGGACGTGAAGGTGCTATTCGCACTGCTTAAATCTCCATTAACAGCACAAAAAGGAAAGAAGCACGTGATTTTGTCTTGAGCAATCTTGTGAAAGGCCTAGAACCTCAAAAATATCCATTAAGTAGAAGTAGAGCCTACTTACCAAGACAAATCCATGCCACACTCAGCTCCTAAGAGCAAGATGTAATGGCAGGCTGTTGTCATTGCCCTTGGCTCCTTACGAACTGAAGTCAATGGTGAGAATGCAAATGACATTCTGCAGGAGATACAGAGACTACCCCTCATTAACAACAAGAAATATACTAACACAAATGGAAAACCATTAAAGGTTAGTGAAAAATCACTGAAGGGAACAACAGCATCCCAGCCTTGCCACCAAACCACCATCCTAAGGAAGGTAACTCCTCCTGTTCCAGTACCCCAATCTCCAACTCTGACCAACTGGAGCAACAAGAAGGGAAACGCTCGCATACGTTGGAGCCTTCCACCATTAACATTTGCTTATATGGACTGAGCAACAAGTATAGCAAATCCCTTCCTCGGGGCAAATAAAGCACTCTTGCAGAAGCGAGATTTTAAAATCCAATTTGTCACAACAAATAGAAAGGCATGAAATACACTGCTACCTTTATTCAGACATTTGCATTCCTTATTGCTAATTTAAAATGGGAAATAACATTTCCTTCTGGCAGATGAAATACAGGTCTCATGATCTTAAAATACGTTAGAAGTAAGTCTTCTGCATGAAATATATTTCCTAAATACTGCAGTCAGTATTAATAGGTTGTTAAGTCTCACAGGACTGGAAGGAAAAATTTATCCACTTTAACCAAGTATGAGGCAACAGGACGCCAATGAGATGCTATGAACTCTTAAAAGTTCACCTGAAGAAAATAATTGAAAACACCTCCTACCTGTTTCATACCGGAGACAGAGAATACCAAACAAAATGCTTTTTCCAACAACACTTTTGCTTCTGTAAAAAATTCCATTTCCAAACAGCCTGATATTCAATGCTGATGTTAAGATCTGATTTATCCTTTTCAAAGCAATCTCCTCACTAATGCATCTCTCCCCACCAGCCTTCACTGTGGCTGATCCCTTTCCTACAAAGTTGCTCATGATTCAAACAGATAATTTCTGTTTTTAATCTAGATTCCAGAGGAAACCAAATTAACTTCTCAGCACCACAAATGGAAAGCACTGCGTCAGAGGAGTCACGCTGGAGGAGTTAAGGCTGTCAGACTCACCAATATATTACAATATAGAAGGTATTTATGGAAGCATCTCAGCGTTCCCAGACAAGCTGCCTGCTAGATGCACGAAAACAAACGTACCATCCTCGCATCCTGCCTCTCCTTCCTACACAAATCCCAGCTCCCAGCAGCCGGAGATGCCAGGAATTAAGAGTGGCCTGACAGCAGCCAGCGGTTTGTGCCTTGCAGCTGGGAAAACATATGGAAACCCGACTGCAATTCAGCAGCAGTGCAGCTCATCAAGCAGATGTAGCCTTGACCTCCCACCCTCTGCCATATTTCTGCTTCCAGGAGCCTTCCTGCCATGCCCAGAACACGTTCTTCAATGCGACATACCCAACTCAAAGCCACAACTTGCAGTCACACTTCAGGTCTGATTGCTACAGAAGCCAAAACTCCAGCACAAGAAGTAGGTGGAGAACACACAGATACAGAACTGTCCAATTTAGGCATCGGGAAATGGGGAAGGAAACAAATGTCTCAATGCCAACATCTTCTGTTGACATCACGAGGATTCTCCCATTCCTGCCAACAGAAAAGAAACCCCCAAACCATGGGGTTAAAGGCTCCTATTTGCCACGCTCCTATTTTGACAAAAAGCTTTTTTTTTTTTTAATGAGACATTTGTCATTAACAAACTTCAGACAAGGTTAATGAAAGTTCTGTCACTTTAATGTCTAGCCTGCTTTAAATTACAGATGTCATCTGCCATGACTAAAGAAAGGGCACTGTGCAGTAATACCATAAACCATCATCTCCAGGGACACACAGGTAATTGCATAGCTCATTAAAGAACTGTTTTAATTATTAATTGACCGTGTCAGAGTTGTCCTTTGAAGTTGAGTTTGATATTTTTTTTTTTCCCTTGCAAGCATGCTGATTCCAAGCTGACCTACAGAACTTTCTCTGCCACCCCCAGAACCAGAAGGCAAAGCTTGGGACACAGCTCGTAGGATGGGACCATGGCCGTGGGCCACTGCAGCTGTGTGACAGCACGTAAGAAATGGAGCTCTTCAGTGGATGAGGAAATCAACCAAGAGCTCAGACAGGTTCCTCCCTCTCCCAATATCGTGTGCCTAAGGCACTGAATACCAACATCACCTCTCAGCCACCAGTCACAGCAGCTTCCCAGCTGCTGACATAACTTTGCTTTAAGAAGAGAATACCCAAACACAAGACAAACGTGCTTGTTTTTGTTCCTGCAACCAAAACCAGGCACTGAATGTATTTACCTGCACTCCAGCCTATTTGGTGTTGCACTTCAAACCCATCAGCACAGCAAACACTGGAGGATCTCCAACACGCTTCCACACTCTACCACCCTGCAACCCAAAGTCTGTGCTTCCCCAGCAGAAACAACACATATTGTGATCCAAAAGCCAGTGACATCGACCATTCCCAACATAATAGGGCAAAAAAAAAAAAAAGTATCACAGAACCTAAAAACTCTACATAATTTCACATGAGTATTAATTAGGTGTGGAACTTGCATAAAACACTGCATACGTATCAATGCATCTGAAGTGCCATAAAAACACTGGGCAAAGAAACTAAGAGGTGTATCTTTATAAAATGCACCAAACAGGCAGCTTGTGGGGTGAAGTATGAATGGGAATGTAAATGAAAATAAGGTTTTTACCTTAAAACGACATAAATCTAAAGCTGCATTCCACTATCCTATGACCTTCGTTCTCACCCAGTTCCTGCTCACACTATTTGCTAACGTAATTGAATCCTTCAAGCGTCTTTACATTTCATTCTGGTTTGGGGGACAATGCTGCTGAAACACGTTTGCCATCCATCTTTCTTAACACGCTTAATCTAAATAGAAGACTCAAATCCAAGATTGCGCCTTTGATGGATAGCTCACCTTTTTGTAACAGCATACCTCAAATGCATCCCATTATTGCTCTCAGACACCTTACAGCAAACCTGTATTCAGAGTGATTTTAGCTTCTCCCACCAAGCTGGCTATCATATATACTTACTGCAGTATAGCATGATTAAAAATAGATAAGGTTAAAGAAGTCGCCATGTATAAGACAGGGATATGTGAACGAGCTCAGCAGACCCACACAGTGTCATACAAGGCTTACAAGAATTTCACTTGGCAGAACTAAACCATCGCTCCCTCAGGTCACCCAGGGGTTTTCATTACAGTGAGGAACCTTCAGCAGCACGCCAGCATCGAGGGAGGCTGGGCTGGCTGAGCCGATTTTAAAAAAATAAGACAATTATCATAAATAATAATTAAAAAGCATTCTGTTTTTATTATTCTGCAAATGGAAACCTACATAGCACACCTGTCCTTTTTGCAAAATAGAGCACGCACCCCATTAAGTCCCCAGTGAAACCTTTAAGTATGAACTTATTAAAGGCAATAATATCATTTTATATATTTAGGTGAATGCTTCAGATAGGAAATAAAATGCACTGCATTTGTACGACAACAACAACAAAAATAATTATTAATGCCACACAGTGCCAAGAAATCTGTTTTACATGGCTTAAATGGTTTCATATTAGGAAAGTAACTTGGATAGTCTTGATAAAAAGCAAATATTTTCCTAGATCAAAGGGGCTCTAAGTACCACAGCAGCATAGCACGTATTGCTAAGAAAATGGGATCCTTCATTTCTCAGTTTGTTGTGTGATACAGATCCACACGCATCCAACTTTCAAGGAAGCGTACGTTATTTTGCATGCAAATAAAGCAAAGAAAAACGCCTGCTATTCAGATAACAATGATGTACTCTTCTGTAATGAACAGCTGGTGATACTTCATATAGCAGGATTTACTGCAGAATCGCTGGTTTACATCACTGGTTGATACAGAGACGCCACACACTTCCAAACCTTGGTTTTTCCACCTCCAAACATCTCCATCTGCCTATTTGTACCAAAGCTACGCAGCCCTGTGGAGCTGGGGGTAAGTGTAGCAGTGGTTGTTTCTGTGGGCTCTCACCAACCACTTATTACACGCTGCTTTCACAAGATATGAATACGATGCGTTTCCCAGCATTTCACCAGGAACGGGCAGCTGTGCCAAGTAAGTGTCTACCCATCATACTTAACATATTTGGCAGCGGAGCAGCTGTCGAATCCCAGCCTAACAACGGGTGCAGGACATCTGCTCGCATCCCAGAGACTTGAACAGAGCACCTCGTCTTATTTGAGCCTTGCTGGACTCTTCCTGGAGAAGCTGATTCTGTCACGCAAGCAGCACACGTGTTTTGTTAAGCAAATATCCAAACCAGAGGCGGTGCTGCATTGCTTTGTTTCTTTTCTGTAAGAAAAGCCAACGACGACTATAAGGAGAGCACAGACAAGTCAGACTTCAACAGAATCATGCAATCACTGAGGTTGGAAAAAACCCTTAAGATCATCCATTCCAACCATCCACCTACCACCAACACTGCCCCATTACCTGCATCCCTCAGTGCCACATCTCCTCGGTTCCTGACCACCACTACCACAGGTAGCAGTGCTGTGGGACTGCAGAGCTCTGCAGAGCACAAGGCTGGGCAATATTTGGGTGAGGGCAGGGGGCTGTGAGCGAAAACAAACCACAGCAAAAGCAGGGCTGTGACGAGTTGCACCTCCCCACTGCCCAACCTCCTCCGTCCGCATCAGTTGTCCAAAAAAGCAAGTTCAGTGCCACGTCATTGCTGTGGCAGCATACAGACACAGACCAGGGGGTGTATATTAGTGAGGCATCTTCCAAGTGTACTGCACCAGAACGCTGTAATGGCAGAGCATTTCATTCCTATCACACGGGGTAAACAGAGGGCACACAACCCATGCTGGGACAAGCCTGCTTCTGCCAGAAGCTTAAGAAATTAAACATGACTTTTTGCACGGCACTCACTACACAGGCACACATCAAAGCCTCAGACTGTTTGTCATCGGAGCAGCTCCGTGCCCTTCCTATGAAAGAAATGAAACCCATCTTCCCCCCTTCCCTCTGAGCCATAATTAAAACTGCATGCTGTATCGTCAGAGCACGGCAAGGTCCCCCAAGGAGCCCGAGCCTCTGGCACATCCAAAGGCACCTCTTTACAAGGGTGAGCGATACCAGAGAAGCTGCAAGGATCATTGCACTGCCAACTATCAGAAACCGCCAGATAACCTTTGTGAGGGAAAGGAGAAATAAAGCAGAAGAGATCTGCAAGAATGAAGACCTTTTGTTATTTCTGGAAGCAAATTAGATGTACCCGTCTCCTCTTTTATCCCTGTTTAAGCTTTCCCTGGCTTCCACAGGTCGGGGAAGAAGAAAAATCTATGAGGTCAATGCCTTACGTCAAATTTCCAGCTTCTCCTCAGTCAATGAAGTAGTTAATTATAGTTTTTCTGCTGGTTTAATTCAGATAGAAAAGTCAACCACTTCATTTAATAATTTAGTTGAAACACGTCCACGTAAGTACACTCTAATTTCTCATTCCGTTTCCAAATTGGATCAATTTAAAGGCTGCCAATAATACAGCAGCAGAATTGCAAAAAAATAAAATAAAATAAAAAGCAGCCCCAACAATTGACAGTAAACCAAAGTTAGTCACTCTTTATACATTGACTATCGTCTCAAAGCCTGTGAATGGAATCAATGTACATCAACGTCTAGAAACTATTAACCTACCTACAACAGGCTGTAATAATTGAGCACAATTAGACATGCAATTTGGAGAATTCATCAAAATGAACAAAACTGCAGTAATTTGCCATCTAATTCTTGTTCCCTTTTGAAAGCATGCACTGCATCTCCCCAACAACTGCTGAACCTCTGCACCTCTGAGACTTTGGGAAATATCCCAGGGCAGCTCTTCAGATGTCTTCAAATAGAGCCTCGTTACTTCGGAGCAATCCTCCTTTTAAGTACAAGTCAGTTAACGTGGGAAGCAATCTTCCCGTGAAACCCACTGAAATTATTTTAGGCTAAGTACTCCATTACAAACCTCAGAGCTTTTCTACCCCTTTTGTCAAGAAATATTTTTACCTACAATTCAATTGTTCTGGAAGTCAAATTGCATTGAGTTCAGACGTCATCTCCAGTCCCCTTCAACCAAACAACCCCGGTGCCAATTTAATTTTGCCCTGCCTCACTGCTCCACAGCTCTTTGCATTTGCAGGAGCCCAGGGATTAGCATGCTGGCATGAGCGTTGAATTGAAAAGCGAGGCAGAGAAGATGATTTGAAGATAATTTGTTGATAGGCGCTCAACCCACAGTTGCTGCTGCAGAGACACTGAAGTCGCCGCTCTCACCCATCATCTCCCATCACTCACCTTCAGCTCCTGGTTGCAGCACCTTACCCATCCATCTACTGCACGTTTCAGAGGTCACAACCATGGCTTTCACTAACTTTGAATTACATCCCCCAAAGGCAGTTATTGCATCGTTTTTAAAGCACCAGCTTTTTTTTTTTTTTTTTTTTGCACACAAGCAAGAAAAGAATCAAGCTAAAAGCCAAAAATCATTGCTTCGCGGTTCATACATTGCAAATTTTCCCCCTCTACCTACAATAGGAAAAGCTCAAGAAAAGATTAAAAAAGAGGCACAGCACAGAAAGGAATACGCCTCAGTGTTTCAATGGAACCGAAACCCCACATCCTCAGGTTATCTCCCAGGAGGTGGAAACCAGAGTGAAATTTACAGTTTCAAATGCTCATCTCTAGAGCACCAATAACGCACCCGGATCACAGCTACACGGGTTAGGGGCAAATGAACTAAAAGAGCAAAGATAACAGGTACTTGTGATGCCAGTGCTCCTCTTCCCATAAATCTGCTTCCCTTTATATTAAAGGAAGTCATTGATAGCAAATGGATTTTTCAATATATCACCCAAATATAGAATTTCAGTGCCTTGGTCATAAATTACCCAGGAGGCGCAGGGCTGGCAGGGAGGAGGGGGTTGGGGGGACAAGGCAACAGCTACAAAACAGCAGCAGCTCTGCAACAGACAAGGAGCGAGGATGCCCTACTTACAAAGGATATTTTTCTGCTAACTTTGTCATTTCCCACTTCTAAACTGCACCTATGAAGGATACTCAAGGGGATGCACGCTCCGATCCAAGTGGAAGTTTTCAAACTCCCCCTGGCAGCCAGAGGGACGTGTCATGGATGGAAGAAACATCAAAATCTATTGCAGGAAACGTTACAGCTCTCTGATTTTACAAAACTGTCTTGTAAAGCCATCGTAGGCTGTAGACTAAAACAAAGTTAGGCAGCACACGTTGCAAATGGAACAAAGGAAAAGGTACAAAAAAAAAAAATCAAGCAGACCAAATGCTATCTGCTTTTGAAGTCAAAGATTTCTTAAGGCTAAGAGCAAAACAAGATACTCTGATAGTGTTTCCTTATAGCCTTTTTTCCTTTTTTTTTTTTTTAATATCTGCAGGGAAAATCTTGTTTGTTAAAACCAAAAAAGCACGTGAAGAGCACCAACAAAGCAAATAAAAAAGAGAAAGTTTAAGTTGCAGGCAGAACACAGAAATCTGTACTCGCACAATTCTTGCAGCATTACCAACTGAAGAGGAAAATGATGCTTAAGCTCTATAGAAGTGAGAGAAACTGCTTGTAAGAGGAAAGGAATACTGAAGCACACACTACAAATCAGCTGCCTGCAAAGCCTAGCGTTCACCTATCCGTTACTATTTGGAGTGGCCAGTAGCAGCCATTGATGTTCAAGCTGCACAAAGATCTATTAGCACTATGAAGGACTGTATTAAAAATACCTGATGTATGCAGACAATCACACTTTCTCTACGTGGCTTCACTGCTTTAAGCACCTGGAAATGAAGATAACGTTTGAGCAGCTGTGTCTTTCTGTACGCAGCTCTCTATTTTTATCATCTTGGCTTGCTACTTGCTTGATATTTAGGAAATGGTCGAGCTGAAAAGCAGTTGATACAAGCCCCTGCTCTGAGCCCAGGCATACAGATCAGTCAGCACACCCCAGAGGCTCCATCATGCTCCAGCACGCAGCCTCCTCCATGAGAAGGGAAACCTCCCTTTGGAGATCTCTGCCTTGAATCACAGAATCATAAGGGTTGGAAAGGGCCTCTAAGATCATCCAGCCCAACCAACCACCTGCTGCTAATGCTGCCCATTCACCACATCTGTCAGTGCCACGTCCACCCTTTTCTTGAACACCTCCAGGGACAGTGACTCCACAGAACCCTACCTGTGCCAACATGGTGGCATCCCATGGTGACACGAGCAGGCACAACAGGGTGGTGCCCCATCAGGATGTGTGTATGCACCAACATGGTGATGTGATGCACACACAGCACGGTGGTGCCCCATGGTGATGGGTGTGCACCAACACGGTGATGCCCCTTACTGCTGGGAGCCACACTGCCTTGATGAACATCAGTTAAGGCGTTATGTGGGTGAGTCCGACAGCTCTGAGGAGGATCACACAAAATCTGCCAAGCTCTTACGACTGCTTCTGTGCTCCTGACACCAATGGGTGCACTTGCTCCAGGAAAGCCACTGGAGGGATGCACCATAGCCCAGCAGCAGCCAGCACCAAGTTGAATGAAACTCGGAGTTCACCCTTGCTGTGATGCAGCCTCGGATGCTCAACGCTGCCACGAACCCAAAGGGATAAACAGAGCTACAGCACTGACATGTCTTCACAGGAAAGTTTCTGCAAAGTAAGATTAGGAGACAAAATAAACGTGGCCGTACACACATACATATGGAAGCTTCTAGCTAAGTGCACGACAACCCCATTTCCCTTTTCTTGTTTTGTTCCATCTACTAAAGCTTGATGTTGCCTTTTTTTTTTTTTAAATCATCATTTTTAATACTACCTCTCAACCTACATTTTCCTCCTCTGCCGCCCTGTTGTGAGGTCATGATACATTGGTGACAAAGTTCCCATGGAAACAGACTGACGACATAAACAGAAGATTAGGATTTCTCTGCAAAGCAGGAGGAGAAGATGGCTTGTGAGGGAGCAGGCTGTTACTCAAACAAATCTCTTCAGTAATAGCTGTGGGAATAGAGAACATTACTGGCAAAGTAAATTGCGTTTTATAAAAATGTTCTTTTTTTTTTTTTTTTTTTTTGAAGTTTGCCCCCATGTGAAAGTCTCTAAGTCAGAACCTTAACATTATTTTAATGTGCTATTCTGTATTTAATAATCTTCTGCTTCAGACACTAGTCTGTTACCATGGGAATGACAGCCGCACAAATACAGGATTAAGGCTATCAAGCAGAAGGAGAAAAGAAATTGTGAATAAGCTAGTTATGTTCAATAATTAGCAACTGTACGAAAAAACCAAAATCATGAATTTAGATTGATGCATTTATCTCAGTGTTTGAATACAACGACGAGGGTGTTATTGCTCAAAAATGGGATTCTAACACATTACCCAAGTATATTCTCTTGGTTTCTTTTTTTTCCTAAGTGTGCCCTGCTTGGAACAATAATTTCGTTTGCTCTCATTCCCATTTTCCCCTTCTCATTAAGGGACTCTCCACACGTCTGGTCGCACACACAAAAGACAGGTGCCTACAGCTGCACAGGTAGAGAGGGATGCTCATCCAGACCTTCACTTTATCACACACACGTCCCCCCAGAAAACCACCTGTCGGAGCCACGGTTTGCATTACTTTAATGTGGAGCCCTGCATGATGGGACTCGACTGCCCAGCTCTGAGCAACTCACCACAAGAAATTAAAGCTTTTCATGTTTCCTACTTTAAAAAAACCAAATGCCTTCTGCTTTAATTGGAATTAGCTGCAGTACAATGAAAAATGAGTGACCCCGAATGGCACCAGCTCCTCAGCTGCCGTAGCTCTCAGCTCTGCCTCCTCCAATTTAATGACAGCACATCTACCAGCACCCCGGGTTTTTCTGCTAGCCCTGCCCCCAGCACACAGCTCCCAAAATACCTCCAGAAATCAGACAGAATTCTGTATTATATAACTGGGTTCTTAGACAAGAAGGTAGTGAGAGCAGCTAACACCCACTACGAGATGCTCGTATTCTGCTGTGATGTGCCCAGGCATCAGTAACAGAAGGAAACAGCCCTGACTTCATGCCATGACTGCACCTCCATTAAGAGGCAACATCTCTCTGATAACTAAACTCAACTGAAATTATCACTCACAGGACAGTCAAGTTTAAATTTCTTCCTGTATCAAGACAACTTTGAATTAACAGTCAGGTACTTCAAAGTAGGGTTGTAAAACAAATTCATTTACATAACCAAGGCCTCTACAATTAGAACTGAGTATCCTACAGACAAAGTAGCAGTTGGTATACCTCTATTTCTAGTTGGAGGCTCCCACATCAACAGGGAAGGGCTTCAGATTCTCACCAAAATCTCAAGAGAGCTGGTAACATTTCTCTACCTTAAGCAAGGAAGGCCAGGCTTTAGGTTTGTACCACAAAAAAGTTGCATTTTTCAAGCAGGGAAAAGATCCATCATTTGCCAGCCTGTATTCTTTGCTCACTTGAGATACTTTCCTCTTTGCATATCTGTTGCTATTAAAAATTCCCCTTCCAGCATATAATTCCCTCTACTGGCTTCTCCTACTTATTAGATAAGACAAAAAAGTATTCGGAGAATCTGATCAGAGAGATCTTATTTTCTCCAGGCACTCCTCTGAATTTAATTCTAGATTAAGCATTACTTAAAAATAATAATAAAATAAATAAATAAATAAAAATCCCTTCCTGCCTTTACCTCACGCTCCCTTTCAACACTAAGCTGAAGAACACTCCCAAGCCAAGGAATCAAACTGCATTTATGAATGAAGAACAAGTAACAATTGTAAATATACTACAGAGAAAAAAGAAGAATCAGGAAAAATAAAAAATAAAAAAAAAAAATCAGTGCATGGCAAAGGCTAAATGCATTTCCACAACAGGAATAGGCAAGGAAGAGCTCAAATTCTCTACTCCTCACTCCACTGAGATAATACCAGAAAAAGACAAAAACCTGTAACCCAGGAGTGGCGTCTCCACCCAACATGTGCTGACCCCACTCTGTGCTGTAGGGACACCACATCTCTGCTGGTCCATCGCTTCTGGACTCACTACTGCACGGAGCATCTCCCAGCTGACACGTGGCTTACGGTTTCCAGTGTCCAGACTCAGCAGTTCTCCAATGCAGAACATTAACACTCAAATCGCGTCCACTTACCTAAAGAAAACGGGAAGAAAAAGATCAGTTTAGTACAAATGTAGCAAGTTAGATACAGAAATCTAGAGAAGGAAAAGTGTCATTTGGTGCTTTTATTCTCTAGTATCAAAATGCAATGAAGACAAACCCTAGTTTCAAGTAACAGCGCAGAAAAATGAAAGGTGCTAAACGTTATCTGTGACTTAATGCCTCCCAGCAGCAGGTCTGCCCCGAGCTCTCATGCTCCCCTTCCAATGGCTGCACGGGTACCACTTCAGCTGGAGCTCAGCCCAGAGCCAGCTGCTGCTCAGGGTGTGCTGCTGTCAAAGAAACAAGAGCAACTCTACCCACAGCCTCTGGAAGTTCTTTGTTTATGTCCAGATGCATGACAGCAAACATAAATTAGCAGACAGAAGCGTTCAGGACGACACCACTTAGAAACACAGAACCATAGAATCATTAAGGTTGGAAAAGACCTCCAAGATCACCAAGTCCAACCCCAACCCATCCTCACCATGTCCACCAACCACAGCCTCAAGTGCCACATCTCCACATTCCTCCCATTTAACAAGAGGAGGGCAGAGCATGCAACAACAGCCACGAAACTTCTCATAGCAGGTGTTAACATCTTTTTTTTTTTTTTCCCCTCCTGGAAGATGCTTTAGAATGTTGGGAAACAGCATCCACACAGCTAGCTAAAAGCCTTGGCCAAGCTTTAGCAGCCAAGTTAGGCCCCTGAAGAAGAGGAGAGGTTAATAAATACTGAAACAACCTTTGAGGCCTTTTTATTTATACCTACATACATATTAGCTCAGGGATTTGACAAATAATACTTCTCAAATCACTCCTACGATGTTAACACTCTTGAGTATTAACTTCACTGCGCCTGAAGGAAATGGGTCAATTTTAATTCTTCAAACAATTCTTGCCGGCACAATAACTCGTTTCTCCAAGCTAAGGCAGCAAGCAGTGTTTCTGTGCTAGGAATCCCAGCACAGCTCGTGCTCTGGGACGCAAAGCAGCAGGAAAGCAACAAACAGGGGCTGCCCTTCCTCTCTAAGAGAAGCTCTTGCTGCACAGCAGCTGATTGAAAAACCCAACTCCGAAGCAAAAATAAAGGAAGTCAAGTGTCCCTGTAGCTGTAATAAGGATGCCATGAAAAAAGCAGAGCCATTGAAATACACACCCTTGCCAACGCATCTTTAATTACACCCAGACCTCTCCCAAAGTGCATTTCTACAGTTGCTGACATCGAATCCCTCCTCCCACAAGAGGGGCTCCGACAAACAGAAACAAACCCTTTGCAATCCTCCCAAGGCAAGAAATGGATATCCCCAGTATTTGGAAGTGTCTTAATACTTCATCATAGAATCGTCTGAGCTGGAAGGGACCCTTGAAGGCCATCTGGTCCAACTCCCCTGCAACAAACAGGGACATCCATAGCTCAATCACATGCTCCTGGTCCAGCTTGACCTTGAATCCACTGGAAAAGCTCTTCTGGCCTTTTTCCAAGAGGAGAATTCCAGCAAGCACCTTGACGTCACCAATTCTCCTCTTTTTTTTCATTTTTATTTCTGTGTTCTTTCTGCCAGCACCAATTGAAAACGCAGCAAAGTGTCACACAGAGGAAAAAATCCCATCATTTAGAACTCATAAGCCACACGCACAAGTGGATTAACAGAAATTAAACCAGACATAATAAGGTGCCTAGAAAAAAAGTTTCCAGAGATGTAAAACTTCAAAGGGCACACGTGTTCCAGTAGGCAAGAGAAGGAATGCAAATAGCCTCTGAGCATCATGCAGATGGACAGCACAGCAAGGCCAAGGGAGGGCACGAAAGGAACAACCTGGAGGGAGTTTGCACTCTTCCAGCACTAAGACAACTGAATGCACACCTCCACGTGGAGCTTCCAGGCATTAAAGCAAAGCGTTTAATTTATTAATGCATTTGGGAAGGTAGCCGCTGGGATGCTTCTTCCTATCAATTTCAATAGAACAAATCCTGGAGGTCGATTTTAACTCTGCCTACGTTTCCCCAGTGCGTGTCCTGCGCATCCTCAACACAGACAGCACACAGAGGAGCAACACTTCACTGCAGAGAGCTCACCAAGGAAAAATAACTCGTTTGAGGACAGAAAAGCTGCAGTAACTCCAATTGCAGCAGCCCTGAGTTAACGTCGCATAATGGATCTATCTGCTTTCTGTGGCAGCTCTGCTAGAAGTCACACAGCAAGGACAGACCCCTGTGCATGCACAGCAGGAGCACACGCGCAGCTGCAGGCCACAAAGCAACACCACACCAGGACACAGCCATCCTCCCACAGGAGCACTGCATGTCCCCAGCTCTGTGCTCACACAGGACAGCACCTGGATACATCAGCTAGTTCCCATCACCTCAAACCTTCTTCCCTCTCCTATCTGAGATTCCTCCAGCCATTAGCTTGAGTCCTCACTGCAATGCAGATATGAGGTGTGTTTTAACTGTGCCCGATCTGTATTCTTCCTCAGTTACTTTTTCAGTACAGATAAAACTGAAGTTAAGCAGGTTCTTCCGTCCCTCATTGGTATTCTCCCAGCAGAAGAAGTATTACTGTTTTATCTGCTTCGTGGTAGCCCTCTTCAAGATGTACCCCCCAGGCGTTCTTGTTGCCTGGCCTACACTTCAATGGAAAGGAGCTAAAGCAAAATCATCCTCAGAGCATCAGACAAAAATACCAAAAGGAAAACAGACCTCATCTCCAGATATACATAACCAACCAGCTGTCCTAGAGCCAGGTAAAAGGAGCACTCTGCACCTCCTCAGGATGTGGCTGAAGAGTTGCCCTTAAGTCACTCTCTCTAGCAAAGCCCCAATTCACAGCAGGTGTCTAAGTGGCAGAGAAGGGTTCAGCGTGAGCTCTGGTGGACCTCCAGCAGTGCCACAGCCTGAGCACGGAGCTTCTCCTCATGTCCACAGGAGGGAAAGAATCACAGAAATGTTCAGGTTGGAGGGGAGCTCAGAGCCCACCCCCAGCCATGGGCAGGGCTGCCCCCCACCAGCTCAGGCTGCCCAGGACCCCATCCCACCTGGCCTCAAGTGCCTGCAGGGCTGGGGCACCACAGCTCTCTGGGCAGCAGTGCCAGCGCCTCACCGGCCTCTGACAAAAGGATTTCCTCCTAATGACTAACCAACATCTCCAATTTTTTTTAGTTTAAAGCCATTCCCCCTTGTCCTGTTAACCTATAACGGACCATACATGACAGCAGAGAGCACCTTTTGAGGACAGAGCATCTCATCCATATATATCCACACATCCGAATTGCAGCAGAATCAGTGAACTACAGCACCAGTCTGAAGCTAAAAATTCAATCCCCTACTGGGCACCAAGTCCTTCCACCAGGAGTAGATGTATCCCTGGGGATACAACAGACATTAAACAGAGCATACTTGAGGATCATCAAGTCCCCAAGGCAATGCATCCTTGAGCACTGGTAGCTGGAAAAGAGATGGAAGGGTCCTCACTCCTAAAAATCCAACATGCAGCAGTAGAGACTTTGGGGGAGCTGTGCATGGTGCAGCAGTGTCCCCCCGCTACCCTGCTATGCCCTGAGCTCCTGCAGAGGGCATGGGTTAATCCCACACATCCCCAGCCAGAATGGCTCCTTCTGCTCGAGGATGCTCCTCTGCCAAGAAGATTTGTTAGGATAAATGTGCAGAACATCAGAGCTGTTATCTCCCGTGGGCAACACCCTGCCTGTAAGCCAGCGTGGTGCGTGCGCTATTACAACACTTTCTTCAAGCTGTAATTACACATCGTAATTTCATATTTAATTGTTACACATTAATAACACCTCAGCCTGTAATTACAGCGTATTCGTGCAAACCTAATCAAGGAAAACCAGCGCATTTGCATAAAAGTTGTAATGAAAAGTATAATGATTTCACTAACAAGATGCGGATAAGAACGCGTATCTGTGACAAACACTTTGTGTCAAGAAGAATAGAAAACGATTTTCTTTCCCGAAGATTATTTCAGGCCCATTTAACACAATCTGTACCACTCCATTGATGTGCAGTATCTTACACACATCAAGTCATATCTGGATAACGTTCCTGACTTCAAATAAAATTTCATTACTATATTTAGTTATAGAATGCTTGGAAACGGTTGCATTGTTAAACTTAATAAAAATTGGAATTTGTGAAGTATCAGGCAAACCCCAGCACCAGCTTTTCCTCCTTGATGTTCTGACACTGCAAGCATTCTATCTGCGACTCCTCACACTGCAGTTTGTGTTACAGCCTAATTTTCACCCATAAAACAAGCAATTAAGAATAAGTACAACTGCTCTGGAGTTCCTGAGGCCAAAGATAAAAATAAATTGCCTTTTATAAATTCACATTTTGCAGTGGTGAAACAAAAAAAAAAAAACACGATGGTAATTATCAATAATTTGTCACCTCTAATTTAAGCAGACACACTGATGGGGATGCATCTGGATTCTTCCGAGCCCTGAGTCGGAAGGCAGGTGTATGAGTGTAAAACCATCCTCAGGAAACTGCAGAGATGTATCTGAACGTGAAGCAGCTTGACTGGCCATTGCTCAGAGATGCAGGCAGCCCGTACTCCATCCTCAGATTTGTGTTTGTAATGGCTTCACGCAAAGCTTAAGGTCCTGGAGTTACTTCATGCCCTGTATTTCAGCTTCAGTGGTAGGAAAAAAAAGTGATCTGACCACGATAAAGGCAGCATGCCAGAATCCAGCCCTGGGGTTAGCCTGGGACCAGGCGCTGCTGCAGCATTAACCACTTTCACCTCGTCAGCTCTTCACTTAAAACCAGTAAGGACTGCTCAAGTCCTGGAATTACCAAAGGTAATATTATGGAAATCGTTCGGATCCATTCATGCAAGTAAAGCCAGAAATAAACATTCCTAGAAGAGCCGTGGGTCCCTTCCCAGAGCCCTGCAGACACACGCACAGCAGGAACACGCACCCGGCACCGCTGTGCACAGGCACGAGCTCAAAGCAAAATGGGCTCACAGCACAGCACGTGCTCACATTTATGGCAGTGGAAAGCAGTGCAAAGTGCTCACAAACCACCACGTCTGAATCTGGATCCTCTCAGCTGCAAGTAAACAAATAATACGTACAAAAACAAATAAAAGTAGGAAATGAATGCTGGACACTAAGTCTAATTTCCTAGTTAATTATTTAAAGGCCACAAATCTAGTTCACTGCTACAGGTGATTTGCAGAACATTTTGTGCCCAAAAAAAAGCAGTCAGGCAGTCCTCGCATTTAAAAGGTTGATTACCTATTATTCCATATGGAAAGCATCTTCAATTTCCCACTTCTTAAATGTTATTTCCTGTCCAATTACAACCTCTGCACATCTTGTCTCTTCTCGCGCACTCATTATCCAACGCGGCTACTTAGAAACCTGCACTGCCGACGTAAACGGAGAATTCCCTGGGAGCACAGAGAAAGGCAGGAAGAAGTTTGCTTTTTGTGCTCGAGTATGTCATTTTGAAGTCTATATTGTTCAGGCAACAGCTGTACACAACATCTGGAGAACTTGAGCATCTCAAACCGCTCACTTCTACAACCAAGAGGAGACGTGCCTGTCTCTTCAGTACAGTTTCTACCATCTCAGTGGGCTTTATTTGTCTCCTTGACAACACACAGCATGACTCAGTTATCAGCTTTTTTCAGTAATTAATAATTTCATTTTCAGTGAGAGGTCAAGGAAAGAGGAGAAGGTGGAACTGCTGTCACCAGAAGGGTGCCTTGGCAGACGCCCATAGAGCCAGGCCAGGCTGCACTTCCCCAGCACCGCTCCCCAGGCTCAGTCACTGGCTCTGCTTTACTTAGCTAAAGAGATGAGTAAAGCCACAGCTGAATTTCAGACAATCTGTAGGAGTACATCTCTTGCAACGACTTTCAGTTTAATGTTATCTATTGCTCCACCTGCCATTCTGTTTAAATACTGTAGCTCAGTCGTCTTATAAAAACCAAGTCAAACAATTAACATCCATCGTTTCCACAGAGTGACACAGCTTCGGAGCTCTCTCAGTTATTGAAAAGCTGTAAGTAATATCATACAGGGGAAAAAAAACCCTTTCAAAATTCTGCATCTTTGGTCAATTCTCTGCCAACTTCCTCATTAATCCTCAAGGAACAAAGAAGCGTGAAACAATGGAAAGCCTTCGCTTGTCAAAATAATTAAACCTTGCTATGAGAAACGGGCTGTGAATGTGGAACGAATACCATCACGTAACAACATCAAGCAACAACGACGTCAGCAGACAGCAGAATCCCAAGCAGACCACAAGTATGAGCAGAGGTGACCCAAAGGAAATTTTGGCTACAGCAGCATCACCACAATATCCCCCTTTGGGCACACCAACACTGAGCAGCAACCCCTGGATGAGGATGATATGTGCCCTGAGGTAGAGCAGCTCTTCATTCTGCATTCAGCACAGGACTGGACAAAGTGACCCTGCATTCCCTTCCTACTTTCCATCCCTAGCTGCAATTATCTCTCAGTCTTCTGCAGAAGAAGCACTTTACACATCTGCGCTCATCTTTTGTATTTTTATTTTGCCTATTACAAAACCGTGCATATAATGTAACCATTAGTTCATCAAGAGAGAATGTAAACATGACATACTAGTAATTAAACTACAGGAGAACCTGGCTAATTCACATTAATGATTAAGAGCCACTGCAGACTAGCAAATTTTACAAGCGACTGAACATGCAATAAAAATCTTGCTCATTTATTTTGACAAGTGACACTTCTTATTAAAGGTACACTTCACCATGGGCTTGTGTCGGCAAGCATAACTACCTTCCCAAAACGGCACCTCATTAAGTCCTAGACTCAGCAAAACATTTAGCCACGAACTTTAACCACATCAGCCTGGACACTGCTGCTGTTTCGTACTAGAAAGACCACAGTTTTGCAGAATATGATCTATTTTTAAAAAATGTAATTTTTCAGCTGATATATCCTTGCTGCTCTTCTTCTCTTGTCCATCTTATTCAGGTCAAAAACGGCCTCTTTGCTACCTGAAGACTCCTTCAGCCCGAGTTACCATTCCCTGGGAAAGGAACCTCAAGACTGAAACAAGAATTTCACTGCATCTGCCCAGTTCTTCTTGACTTATGAAATACATCTGGGGCATTCTACTTTTCTTATATTTCTTAACTCTGAATTACTTACAGTGAAGTGGTTCATCCTGACGAACATTGCTGCCTGCTTGCTAATGTTACATTATAGAATGGCTTGGGATGGAAGAGACCTCAAAGCTCATCTAGTTCCAACCACCCTGTCATGGGCAGGGCTGCCAACAATTAAATCAGGCACCAGATGACATTGCTTAGGGGATCTGACAACTTCTGATCATCTGTCCCAGCCAAGAATCCTTTGTCTTTAAAGTCATTTCCAGTGCATAGAAAACACACATTCTGCAATGCACAGAAGGTCTGCAAAGCCACCTGCAAGGAACGCATGGATCTTGGATCTCTTGGGTTGTCCATGATATTTAAAAATGGACAAGACTTACGTACACATACACACACACACATATATACACACACACACACACACACACACACACACACATTATCGCATCAAAGTCTTCAGAGCTCTTCCCACTGTCAATGAAGTTCCCTTCATTTGGATTCTGAGGACAACTTCAGAGAGCCTGTGTAGGAAGTGATAATCTAACTAGTTCAATCATTGATGACTCAGCTGCAGTCTGGTATGATTTTGTGTGTCAGGATGCTCCTACTCAGTCAAAACAACTCTGGAACCAGTAGCCAAAAAAAATTCATCCATCACGATGACAACACATGGTGGGGAGGAGGGGGCAGACGAATTGTGAAAATGGAGATACAAACATCTCAAAAAAAACAAGGCTCACACCCCTGTAGTTTTTATTTCGTATTTTAGGACTAACTCTCCAGGTTCAAGATACAGATTACACCTGAAAACACAGACTGCACTGTGTATTTTCACAGCATTTGGGAAAACTAACCAAGAAGCAGCTGTGCTTGCACTTCTGCTAGCGTTTGCACATCAAACCTCCTCCTAAACATTAAGGACAGAGTTTCAAAAAGCCAATTCCATTTCCACTGAAAAAAAACCATTCTACGCCACCGCCTGAACAAACTGTGCAGCTTTCCATCGAGCACTTTTGTACAAATGCACTTGACAACTTCAGAGATTTTTTAAAAAGAAATATGTTACAGGAGCTCTGCCAACCACAAAAAGGTTCCGTGCCTCAAAAAGATCAAATCTGATACAAAAGTATTTAAACACTCTTACACAAAACATCTGAAGTCAGAAGTTCAAAATTCAGTATTTTTACATATATCTGCTCATAGGCAGATGCCCTGAGGTTATTCTCTCAACCCCTCTATCTACAGCTATCTTCTTGTAACACTTCATTTTCCTTGCGCTATATATTGAGGCAATTAACGGCAGAATTTTGCTACAGGCATTAGGTGCTTTGAAGCTAAACACAAATGTTTTCAGAAACAGACATGACTAAACTAGGTAAGGATAACAGAAGTTCACAAACACGCTTCAAGGTAAATAACTTTTCTGCACTACAAATTATATGCCTCAATGCCTTGGGGCCAACACACACACTAGAAAACAACCAGCCCTGAGCTGCATATTATCTTACTTACTATGCATGCAACTTCTTACCCGGTCTGTTTTCATTTAAGTACAGAATAACATGGTTATGTCAGATGTATTAAATATGTATGACCTTGTATTTAAACTTTGGAAACATCTAGGATTAGGTGCAGAGAACGCAGAAAATGCAAAGGTACACAAGCCCCAAGCTCTGCTGAGGAAATAGTTTGTTATTCCAGCAGCAACAACTGCAGATGGATGCTTTTCAGACACCACCACTGCGCTCAAAGAGAAGAAAACAGGGGAAAAAAAAAACACTCAACAAGCCACAGGAAACTCTGTATTCACCAAGAGACCCCCAAAGCAAATTTCTGGAAGAGTTATTCCAATGCTGCAGTGACTTTTTAAGGCAGAGTCAGGAAGCACTCGCTGTGAAGTGACTTCAGCAGCTGGTAAGCACAGCTGACAGCATTACTGGTGGGTTCTGACCAACAGCACCAGCCGTAAATGGGGACGCCCAGAGACACCCAAAGCCACTGGTGGGCTTTTACAATAGATTCCTTTACATTTTACACCTGTCGATTCATCTGCCATAAAACACGCTACAAAAGGTTTAATACTGCTATAACTTTTATACTCAGAGCTCACCATTTGCTGCACAACCAAAGTGAAACGAGGATTAACCCTAACGGTTAACAAGAGCAGGCCAGCTAATAAGTTCCCAATGTCTGTATTTCAAGTTGACAGCTTTGCAAAGATTAAGCTCGCCGGCATCAACTCCCATAGCTCTGGCTTAGTGGTTTCCACCTACTTTAATTTGTTCTTATTCACCCTGGCAGAAAATAATATCTTTTGCTGTTACCTCCCGTCTCATACATTAAGCTGAGGCACCCTAAGTCCTGTTGGCCCTCTCCTTCCAGGTTTGTAGACTTCTCAATTGCAGTGGGAAATCCAGCACAAAGAGCATTTGGCCCAGGGGAATGTCATGGTTTTACGGCCATAAAGCACTGATAGAGAAAGTGAGAGAAGGTTGCAACCAGAAAGGATAAGGCTGGAAATCTGGCACATCCATCATATATGAGGCTGCCTACTAAGCTTAATCTATTGGTCATACTTCAGAGCTAATGATACCTTGCGTATCACCAACTCAAGGCTGTCTAATTTCGCACCTGATGCAGCTGTAGGTGTCCCTGTTCCTTACAGGGGAGTTGGACCAGATGGCCATCAAGAGTCCCTTCCAACTCAATGGATTCTATGGTTATATGGTTTTCAGTCTTCAACCCAATACTTCTTTCATTGTATTTTTGCTATCTGACCACAGAAAAGCAGTATTACCAACAGTAAGTCTGCAGCTAGGAGACACAGCAAATACTCATATTTAAAACACTTCCCATAAGCCTTTCTTTTGTGTAAAGTAATTGAAAACACAGAAGGCACACATATTTTAAGAAGGGTTAACTGTGCATGTTACTTTTATATGATTTCTTCTGCCAAGCGTGAAAAGCAAGCAAGGGAAGAAGGTCGCCAGGTGCTGGTGGTACCCGCTGCACAGCAGTGACAGCCAGGGCTTAAAAGTTTTGTCTCGCTCCAGGCTTTCTATGAATTGCAAATCTTCAGGTTGCCACAGAAACTCTCCGCACTGACACACAGCCATCAGGAAGCATCACGGTCATCTTTTCCATCTTGTTTGCTTTGCATCAGAGCACTTTAAACTCCCTGTGGCATTGGCGCTCCACAGAACGATTCCCTCTCCGCAGTTATTCTTGTGCAGTGTCCAAGCCGCAGTGATTAATCATTCCTGCTTCCTCCACTGACATATCGAGGTGGGGAAACGACATCCTAAATGAGCAGAGCTGATTACCTGGGAAAGCAATTCTTCAAGATAGCACAGCTAACTAATAGCTCCATCTGCTACGAAAACGCATTCCTAAGCCCCAGAAGTAGTGTCAGGATACAGCTAACAATTTTGTTACATCTGCCAAATTTTAAATTGTTTGTCACAAGTTGCCACAAATACGTGGGGAGAACTTTACTGTTTCTCTCAATGTTGCCTTGGAAAGCAATAGAGCTCAATCAGAAGGTCCGCAAAGACCTGTGATGGTGAAGTTGAAGGCTAGTTTTGGATTGAAAAAAAAACAATCCCAACGTTATACACTACAAAGCAATCCTTTTCCATATTGTGTTGTGCGTCCCTGTTTCCAAGCAGATTTAACAAACATGGGTCCCCACTGAGACCCACAGGACGACTCTGGTCATGGGACAAAGGAGGGAAGTTTACAAGGTAGCAGCATACACAACACAAATACCATCCACACATTCTTAACAAATTAAAATAGAGCCCCAAGTACCCCAGACCTAATTCAGACACCTGCAGAACTCCAGCGAGATGCAGAATCACCACTTAGAAAGAGAGACAGCCCAGCAGAGGCAATGAGCTCCTGTATCACCACCAACTCAACCCATCTGGTGTAGGAATCCACTCACGGCTCCTGTTGGTCAAGATGATGTAGTGACTACAGGAAATTTGCTTTTATCAGCACCATTAGTGGTACAGACTTCATTTCTTCTGGTGCTTGGGCACCGTGGGCTGAATGTAATCACTTGTGAATGGCAGAAGCATTTTCCATTTGCGTTATATTGCCTCGCAGATCATTCATGAGGTGACAAAACAACACAGCTTCAAGAATGATTAGAGAAGCCGCTGATTTGTTTTGCAAAACATATGCATCGCTACAAAGAGATGAATTACAGCTCAGAATAAGAACTAAAGACATCACCGTGACAGAAGATGCTTCACACAACACAACAGGAGTATGCCATGCAGAGGAAGCCTCATGGGACTTCACCCATGTAATGAACCTTAGAGCTTATTCTAAGTTCAAAAAAAAAAAAAAAAAGGCCTGAACTTATTAAACTGATTGCCAACTGATTTTGACTCTTGACAAACACTGAGCTCAGAGCATGAAAGAGATTTTAACAAAAGCTCCAACAGCCCTCTCAGTAATATTTTCTGTGTCTAGATTTCTTCCCCGTTACAGGGTCTTGGAAAAAAAAGACTATTACCATTTAATTAAGGTATGACTGAAGGTTTGATCATCAAAGTAGGCATACACCTCATTTGGATGTGGTGCTAAGGGACGTGATCTAGCAGAGGATTGTTAGTTAGGGTAGTATGGTTAGGTCGCGGTTGGACTCAATGATCTTTAAGGTCTTTTCCAACCTGAGAAATTCTACGATACACCAGTTTTCCCAAAGAGATACAATTATCTCCATTTTAACAACGAGTTGGCAAGGTTTTGTTGAGAGACCATTGAGGAATGTCATGGTCAGCACCAGATCTTACAGCAACAGTGTGGTATTTAAAATACAAGTTTAGAGGATTCATTTGGATAATACGCTCCTACCAAGAGATACGCCTTGGGTTAAAACCAGCAAGTTTTCCTTAACATTAGTGCTCCAGTAAAACTGTTTATACTAGCACACTGTCTCACCAACTCACATCATTGCCAACAAACCTATCAAAACATTACGTTGTTTTAACACTTCGAACTGCCTCTCTTTCCTGTGCTACTACATCCTCAAACTCCCTTCAGCACGCGCTGAGTTTCCTGATAACCATGCAGTGCTTCCATCACGTGCAGCAAGAAGCATTAAATTAGGATTGTTCAAGTGATTTGCTGGTTTTCTTTCATTCATTGCATTCGTAAAATGAGTAAATTACCATGGTACCCAGTTGAATGATCGAAGTTCAATCACTTAAGAAATTAGCCCATTAAATGGAGAACCACAAGACCACAATCTTGTATTTGCCTGGAAGTGCGCTTCCAACCTGATTTAATAACCCCTTCCTGCAAGTCACTCACTTTCACATAGGAAGAATTCTACACTTGTGTAATTAATACAAGAAAACTGCATGCACAACAGCATCTTCCCAAAATTACTTTACTTCTATCTAAACAAATCTTCTGTGTTTCTCTCTATCCTGGAACGAGGGAGAAAAATGCCTCGGGACTAAAGATTTGATAATTTCATTCTAAAGTCACCATTCATGTGCAGCGCTGTTGACAGCTAATTAAGTTCTCCCAAGGTAAAATAAACGTAATGTTTTAAAGTTGCTTCCTTGTTTTCAAAATCCCGACTTATGTTTCACTTGGATATTTTTCATCCAGGGAAAACAATTAAATACAGCATTTGAATTTGCTTCAGCTAGAATCCCAGACCCTTCTGCATCTTGTAAGTAGGTCACTAATAAGGCTTCGGTTTAATTTTGCTCAATTCTATTTCCTGGCACTGACAACTATCACCCTGGACGCGAGTACTTACTCTGCAACTTCAGTGATTAGACAATGAACTCCTGTTTGCCTTGCAAGGATAAAAGAGTGGAAATTTAGCAAACAAGACAAATGTTGAGACACAAAATAGCTTTCCTATCTTTACCTGTGGGTTTTTCCGCTCTGTGCCGTTTACCTTGAGGCCAGAACTAACTTACTGCCTTTCACACAAAGCCCCCCTCACTCACACACTTAAAGGATTTTTTATGAACCGTATCTAAAATGGATTTGAGAAAAAGCCAAAGGATTTGCGCTGTTATGGCAAATAATTGCAAAACCTTCCTCAAAGTCATCACACACAAAGAGTATTTCCTCACACGAATATGCTGGCTGCATGACACATTTAGAGCTGTTTTGCAGCATACACTGCAAAACCATGACCAAAGAAAATCTCCTCCTTTAAGTTCAACCAAATCAACTTATCAATACAAAGCAATTCAGAGACATTCATTTATTCCTTCATATTCCTATGACCAACGCTATTTCATGCTTAATCCAGGGTGCAGCCACTAAAACAGCTGGCAAGTATTGCTAGATCCAAGCAGATTAAACTAAATAATGGTTCAAATAAACATTTCAAGTTGAAATTACTGGACAGCAGAAAGCAGCCTTCAAAGCACCATTTATCAGAAGCTCTCTGCTTGACTGTTTTAAAAACATACACAGCAAGGAGAAAATATATTGAGCCACATCTCAATATAAAAATGCCAAAGCATTATCACAATAGCATGGCCGCAACAGTTATTGCAGCAAAGTGCCTTTTCTTCATCTTCTGAAAACCTGTGTAGATAATATTTCAACAATAACCACACATTTCTCCCTGTGGTATAGAGACATACAAAATGCATTAGGAGCAATGCCAATAACTGAAATGCTTTTCTCAGTAGCTCTATTCAGGCGAGTGTCTTGCAGGTGCTGCAGCGCTTTCCCAATTCAGCTCCAATGGGAGCTCCAAATCAATAAGGCTCCTCAGCCATCACCCAGCGTAACTAAATCTCTCCAAGGGCAAGCCCTGCTGAATTATGTGACCATTTCTTTTGCCGCTTTACCGAAAACGGCATGCCATAAACCAACTCAATTCAAGGTAACGCAAGCTGATGGGAGAAACAGCGCACACACACAAAGCTAGATGGGCACACATTGTAGATTACACTCCGCAGCAAAAACAGTGGACTGAACAATACCGCACCTTATGATCACAAAATACAAACAACAGGAATCACCTCTGCAGCCCATCGTTTGGCAAATGATGCTGTCTTTCGAGCTCATTGGGAAGACACACAGGTCAGCTGCTTTGGCCACTACTGCAACATGCATGAGCTTCAGCAGTGAGCCAATATGTTAAGGATTATAGATTTGTTCACTTTCTCAAATAAGGATAACTTCAAGTCTCGTTTGTGGCAAGTTATCCAAAGATGGTTTTCACACAAGTCTGCCAAAGAGAATTTGAGATCTGTGGGTTGCGCGGATTTTTCGATTGGATGCTGGCAGTGATTGGGTTGAGAGGTGTTTTTGAAGTACTCTGATTTGCACAGATTTCCCCTAAAGTGACCTGCAAAAATAAAGGGGAGAGGGAAGAGCTTGTGCTTATTTTCTCTAGTTTACTGCTGTCAAAGATACCTTAAAGGCTTTCAGAGATATTTTTCCTATCGTTTCTCTCTTTCTCCATGTCGTAAATTCAGGTCATGCCTGCATTTGAAGATTATCAAAAGGCAAACTGGAGAAACTGTCACCTCTGAAAAAGCAACAGGAGCTACGCTTTGATGTCCTGTAGGCTTCGACAGCAGCATCACCACAAAGAGCTTCCATTGTCCTGGCTCCCCTGAAACAACCGATCGCAGGGCTCCACTACAACCCAAAGAGCTGATCTGACTTGTAAATGACAAAAAGCACACAGGCAGAGGGATTGCTAGCACCTACCTATGCCTAAAACTTCCCATAAGGATCAGAAGGAAAAAAGAAATTTGCTATGGGGTCAGTAGCCTCTTACTTGAATTTAGCACACAACACATCTGGCAGTTTCATGGGCTGGCCCCTCTATGAGGTCACATGAGGTTAGCATTCCTGGCATTCCAAATACAAATCCCAGAGGATAACAGAAAGTCTTCCATCATAACCAAGATACACTTAGCCACGGAGCAAGGCCAAAAACCACTCACATCACCCTCAGAAAAAGAGGCACAGTGTTCAATTACAGACACTCTAAGCCTGTCCTGTGTCACAAACTTTGTCTCTCCAAAGTCCTGGCAGACAGGCATTGCACAGCGCATGCGGGGGTCGGCTCAATGATGTGCAGAGGACACTCCAGGCTGCCTTTCATGTTTTCTCTTGTGTGCTGCGGACAGCAGGAAGAGGGAAAATACTCAATTATTTTAATAGGATTACATTTTGAGATTGACGGTGTTTAGAACAGTCCCATGAATTTATTAGCCTGCCAGCACTCCAGATAAGTAATTTGAATGCAAAGATCTCTTAAGTTTAAGTAAGTAACTGGCAAAGAGTCAATTCCCACCCTCCATAGTTTCTCAGCATAACGTGGTGTTTTGAAAATGAGGTCTTGAACTGAGCACTTCAGCCTTATATAAGAATTACATAGGAGACAGTGCTGAAAAAGGTTTTTTTGGCTGTTACTGCAGACATACACAAATGCAAGTGTTTAAAAAACACTTAACCCTGCCCCTTTCAACATGCCACTTAAGAGTAAAGGCAAGGCATCCATTAATGCCACACTGAGGGCTGTCTCCCCTGCCCATCCCACGCAGTGCCCACGGGCGGCCTGCACACCTGCAGGCTGCCTTCAGGCCTACCACTACACAGCATGGGTTGTAGAGAGCATGTGGGGGTATTAATAAAAAAAAGTCTCCTCTGGTATTTACATAACGCTTGATATATTCCAAGCCCCGTGTCAACATTAATCCTTCACAGCTCTCAGAGGTAGGCTGGCGTGATCCTCTCCCCACATCAAAGACATGGCTGACAAATATGCTGGCAGAGGCCTTCTTCTGCTCTGCCTCACCCCACCAGCCCCTGCCAGAGCATCTCAGCTTCCCAGTGCTCTTCAACCACCCTCATTCCAAAGAGTCATGATGTTTGGAGAAGACCATTAGGACCATCCAGTCCAGCCATCAAAGCCCAACTCCTTTCCCAACAGCCCCCACTTGAGGGATTTCCATCTCCACAGCTGAGGGCATGTGCGCTTCATGGTTTGTTTGTTTGTTTTCCTGAAGATGAGCCAGAAGGGAGCACAGAGGCTGCTCACCCATCTCCGGATTCAGGAGGCAGACAAATCAAAGGTTACACAAGCTGGGAGATACCAAAAAAGTGAACCAAGCAGGAAATGAGATAGCCTGGGGTAAAAGCAAAGAAAATCTATAAGCAGAGTGTTGCCAGAGCTCCCAAAGCAAGACCAGAACACTGCAATCCTCTACTGCTGTCAACAAATATCTATAAAACCCATTCACCAGTGCACATTTCATCCCTCTTCTGTCGACTGGTTCACACAGAAAATAACAGCTTACTGCAATGTTTCTGCATTAGCTCAGGAGACAGAGGTCTCTTAACAGGAATCTGAAGGTTGATGATCCACACTGGAATAAACACACTTCAGGTGTCAGACTACACATTTTCAAGTTCTCAGATTGGAAGATTGCATCCAAAAAAATTACGCAGACATCAGCAGTCCTTTCTTCTTCCAGTTCATGCCACCGGTAATGAAGTGCCTTTCCCATCCATCCTCTAGCATGCAAACTTCCTGAACAAAGCAAGCAGCCTAAAGACTGCCAATTACTGCTGAAGCCTATTCTTAGCCTTTTCCCTTGAAATTCAACTTCCCGTCACCCTAGGTTTCAAGATACAACCAAGATATGGAATAAGTACGCTACTCCTTCCAACGGCTTCGACACTTCTGAAAAGGCAATTTAATGCTCGCTTTGTGTTCCAGCTGGGGGAACCAAACAGAGGAAAAGAAACATGTAGAGGCATTATCACACTGGCCAGCAACCAAAAAGGTAATTAAAAACCTCCCCCGAACAGGTGGTCAACAAAAACCACTATTAATGCCTTTGATTGCCAAGCAAATGTCTCTGAGCACACTGGCTGTCACAGCAAGTCCCTGGGATTTGAAAGCATATTTCTGTGCTTTGACATCTGGCCCATAACAGAATTGCTATTGATCTGCTGCAAGCCTCAAGCAGCCGTGCACTGGTCAGGGCACGGGGAGCTCTGACCGTCCCTATGCAGGAGGTGGCACTGAGCCGGGGCAAAGCACAGCTCAGCCTTCCAGCAAACATTACCTCTACTTTTTGGTAGGACAGAGGAAGGAGGAGGTTGCAGGAGGAATCAGGAATGAGGGCTTTAGATGCATTACTGTGGAAGGCAGCAGAGGATCAATACTGCTGCTCTATCTCCTGTGCTCCGTGGCAGCGCTGCACCACAACTCTAAGGCTTAGCTTACTGCTGAATCCATAAACTGACACCTTAAGAATCATTTCCTACAGATGATGTACTATTCCAAAAGAAAATAAGGAAACAAATCAGATAACAGCATCAGAACTATTCACCAGGATAAAAGAAATGCCAGCCCTGATTCAGACTTCATGGTTACAGAGGAATAAGTGCTCTGATTTACGACAAAGCAAGTTCCATTAACAGGCTGCCCAGAGAGCTCTGGTGCCCCATCCCTGCAGGCACTCGAGGCCAGGTGGGATGGGGCCCCGGGCAGCCTGAGCTGGTGGGGGGCAGCCCTGCCCATGGCCAGGGGTGGCACTGGGTGGGCTTTGAGCTCCCCTCCAACCTGAGCCATCCTATGAGCCTATGATTCATTAAAACATTTCAGCTTTTAAGGAAAAGCTTTATTAAAACATCGATTTTATTGCAAAAATTAACTAGAGATGCCTTTTTCCCTTGTTGATGGTGGCAAACTGTCCACATAACTTCAGACCTCTGTAGTAAACCCTCTAAAATATATATAACTTTTCAGCAAATCGCATTATCTTGAACCATGTTTGCTGAATTCTTTTTACTTCTTTGGCTAAGGTCAATGAAAGGAAAATACTCCATATCCAGAGCACCTGTGCTCCAGCCCTCAGCAATTTGCTGCACATGTGTTTAAATCCCATTGAGCAATTTTACAGCACAACCTCCTTGGCAAGCAAGATTTAAACCTAATAGTTAGAAAACTTCAAAATACAGGAACTACCAAGATAGCTAAGCATGTGTAAATGCTGCCAAGGAACGTTACAGAACACTGTAACTAGAGGATTTTCAAAACTAAATTAGAAATCATCTAATACATCTGATCCTATCTCAGAAATAAAGATAATCTCTTTCAGCTCCCTTTCTATTATCTAGGGTGCTTATACCTGTACTTTCTATCACTGAGCTTTTTGAGAAGAACGGGATTTCTTCAGATGGATTTTTTTTTCAAAAGCAGAAGCGTGCTTTATTAAAAAAAATGCCATATTTCAAGCTTGACCAGTTTTAGAAGCCATTTCTTAAGCAATATTAACTTTGCAAGTGCTTCCACCATCGCCTCTGTTGCTCTTCAAAGGGTTAAATCTTTCCACAGAATAGGAGCTCTGTGGTCTCCGGAAAGAATGCCATTGGCAGCTACACTATAAGGAACACCTGTGAACACATGCCTTCCTTGTGCTCTGGAACATCCTCACCTTCAAGTATGGTATCAATGCACATTTTTAACAGTAGTGACTAATAAGCACAAAGTAAAATTCAATACGCTGAAATAAATCTCTACCTTGCTTTTACTGAAAGGCATGTATGCTTCCCAAAGCAAGCCTCTACTGAAATTAGTTTAACCAAGGACAACGTCTTCCATTCACTGTGTTCTCAGTCCAAGAACTCTGCTGACTCTGTGTACTCATTAACTTCATTATCTTCCAGCCTTCAGCACTGACTTCCCCCAGACAAGCAGAACCATGCACCGGCCTGCACAAGAACCACATTGTCCCTCCCAAAGTTGTCTATGTGCTCTCATCACTCATTTAAGTACAAGAAAATTTAGAGAAGCAAAGCTAAGGACACATTCACCATCAAAGCTTGGAGATTCCCATTAGTCAAAAAGTGACACCTTAAGACACACAACTATTTTAGGTCAATAAAACTCATATAATTAACACTATTATTATACCTGGCCACTTCAATACACTAACTTTACTAGACAACAGATAAACCTGCAGTTCTTTAAAGAATCAGGCTTTATTTTCCAGTGAAACTTCACCAGCTTCATTCTGGATATAATTATCCCAAACCCAGAACTGCAGAGATAACAGCAGGACTACAAAACATGCATATACTCTACTGCAAGGATTTTAGATAGTGCAGCCTGCAATTAGGTGTACTCTCATGCCAGTCCCACCATACAGAGAAATAACTTTCAAAAAGGACACCAACTGCTTTCTTCATGCGTAACTTTAACAAACAGGTTGACAACTGCAATTGAAGCTTAACACCTAAGTGACGTCAGGAGCACTGGGGACACCCAAGGGGGTTGAAGGACACAAAGTTTTGAGGAGAGAGCATCTACTTTAGAAAGCAAGGCTTGGGCTCCACTAGTGCAAAATCTGAAGCATTTTCTGAGACTTGAGCAGAAGCAATCCAGGCAGGGCGAAGCTGTGACAGTGACAGATAGTGACTCTGCCCAGTAAAGGCAACCTCGCTTTTCTCCTTCTGACCTGTGCACGAGCAAGGCTAATCCAGTTCACTGGCCTGGGCTGATGCAAACAAAGGGACACATTCAATTTATAACAGAGTTCGCATGCTAAGAATATTCACTCTGCTTTAAAGAAGATAACAAGTTTGTCAGAAAATCCCCCCTGGGAAAAAAATTCAGCACATGCTAATCTCAGTATTTCCAGGGAAGGCAGAGCACTAACCAACTGCAGCCACTGCATCGTGTCAATGGCAGCAACCAAAAGACCACGTGTCCAACAAGCCTAGTGTGGATCCAGAACTGCAGCTGCTAAGAAGCTTTAGTTTTTATATAGGTTGATATGCACATACATATATTAATCTGCTAAAGAAACAGATACACTCGTGCGTATTTCCTGTGACTTAGTAAGCTCATTAAATACATTAGCAGCTGAAAAGGGGCACACAATCGAAGGCCTGTTCTGTCACTCAGAATAAAATACCTGTGCTCCCTTCCTAAAATGGCCGATGAAAAACAAAGGCAGACATCGACAGTACAAGCTACTCACAAATCACACCCTGTTCTGGTAATAATAGGCAGTTTCATAAGAAAGCTGACTACACCAATGTGAGGACAGATTCCCTGGTAAAACAAGATCAAAAACTCACACAGCGGTCTGAAGTGAATGTGAAGCCCACACCAAGAATGGATTCTTACAGCTTCCAATGAAATCCAGTTTCTCCCAAGCTACCTTTAAAAAATGCTGAATCACCTGTAACACACCATAAAACTTCAACTTGAAAGTAAACTAGCAGGCTGGAAATCCTGCATCAGATGATATGGGACTTCTGTCCCCCATAACAAAGGAGGTAAGAACCTTCATAATGTGCCTAGCAGCACTGAAAATTTATTTGAATATTATAGCATCTGAAAACCATGATCTTTATTGCTTTCTATAGAAAATATTAAGAGCAACTGGCAAAGCTTGATAATGTTTAAGCCTCTATACGGTACATTATTGCTTCAAATAAAACTAAGGTTCTGCCAGCCTTTAAATTACAAGTAAGTTGCAGAAACCACTGCAGTGTCAAGAAGTGAAAAGCACAGACCAGTTTATCTACCTCTAATCCGATAAGTAAAAAAAAAAAAAATAGCAGAGCAGTGCAATGTCACTTCCTTAAACATTTATAGTTCTGGGAAGAGAGTTTGCCTTATTTGAGGCTAGAAATATCTCAGATTAAAGTATTAAACATATCTACTAGCAATTTACCTACAAACTCTGGGAACAATAGCACAGAACCATCATTTGCTCCACATGTAAAAGCCTAGCTCAAGATTTACTTGACACTTGCATCTTACATAAATTAAGTCGACAAGCGAAGTGTTAAACAGTCCTCTTGCAGAAGCCTTATGAAAAATATCCACATAGAAATACATATATTAAAGCTACAGACCACTGGGCAGCTGCCAAAAATGATGGAATACAGTAGAGTTTACTTATTTCTTTTTAATGGCTCCAACATTCCACCTGAAAAATTGGTCCCAGAGCTACATAATTGGGGATAAAAATTAAGTGACAGTTACCATTTGTCACTCTGGGAGCTGATCACACATACTTCTCATAATACCACACAGAGCACAGCTGACCTTTGAGTCCCCCTGTCCTAAATGAGAGTGAGGCAGCACTGTACAATAAGCATGTTAATTATAACACGGCATAAAAGTATTTTATTATACACAAGTACAAGTGTGTTTATTAAACGAAGTATAATGGACATTTGTGCTTTGCATTCCACTCAACATCACTACAGCATTTCAGGTACCGTGAACCACAAAATACAAAGCATCTGACATTGTGTTCCCTCTAAGAAGTACACAGATCACACATTCACAGAATACTGTAATTCCCCACACATTCTCCAGGCTATAGTTCAGGGAACCAGGACAGCTTATTCCAAGATACTGTACAACACATACCACCAAAATAATCTACTGCTTGGCTGGACACACAAGCTTTGCTCATTTTCTCTTTTCAGTCACTTTCGGGTGATGTTTCTAAACCATTTTTCAGCCAAAACAACAACATACAAAAAGCATTTCCTAAATCTACGTAAGAGTTTGAAATATTAGCCATTTTGCACTGAACATCAAGCCTATAATCCTTCTTCTTGCAGTCATCAGAAGGAACTCTGTTTAAGTCAACTTAATTCCTCCGGACTCAACTGTAAGAGACCTCCAGTCTGACCAGTAGAGAAAAAAAAAAAAAGAAACCACCAGGGTCTGCTCTTGTTTCCTAGGAGCTCTACCTTCTATGAAGAAGGTTTAGATTGAGATAAGGAAGAAGGTTTGGCACTGAGGGCGGTGAGGCACTGGCACAGGTTGCCCAGAGAGGCGGTGGTGCCCCGTCCCTGCAGACAGCCCAGGTCAGGCTGTTGGGGCTGTGAGCACTGCTGGAGCTGTGGGTGTCCCTGTGCACTGCAAGGAGCGGCACCAGGCAGCCTTTCAGCTCCCTTCCAACCCAAACCATTCTGTGATACTATGAAGAAAGACCCTAGGTCGTGCTTCAGCAGCAGTCATCTGTATTCAGTAGGCCATGGTCAACCAGTGGGACCTCAAACATGAATATGGCCACACAGACTTGTTGCCCAGCTTCAGGCTACAGAGCCGTGAGACAAAGAGCTCAGTGACAATAAGGGACTGCTGGAAGAAGAGGCCTGAGCGGACTGCTCTCAGCAGGCTCCTCTGTGCACATGGAGGCCCCAAGGCGCATGGTGCCTAGTGATCACAAGCAGCTCACTGTGGGGCACCGACCTGTGGGCCTCATGCCCCAAATCAGGCCTTGTTGGCTGTGTCCCTCAATTAACGGCCGATTTTGGCTTGTACCATAGCCCAAAGCAGCCACTGGGCAACCAAAGGACAACAACAAACCCACAGCAAGCTCTGGTGCCCATAGCAAGAGTATTTTACTGAAATCAGGCTCCAGTTTGAGTATGCTCATCTGCTGACACAGGTGGCAATTGCTGCCAAACACTTTGCACCAGCAACGTTAGTTTGTGTGCAGTTCTGACCATGGGGCTATTTTATTTTTGTGTACAGAGGTTTACTACCACCTTATAAAAGAAGGATTTCCAGAAGGCAAATGGACCGATGTCTCAAAATAGAGTGTTTACATTAACACTTGGCAAGCAAAGCCCGGCAAACATAGATGAATAGAGATAAGCTATAAAAACACCATGGACATTTACTTGCTGGAATAGTAGCTTGTAATCCAATTTCAAGTCTTCCTGCCAAGTGTTACACACAGCATCTTTGTGTATGACGACTTCAGCCCTCATCCCCCACCAGCCCCTCAGCAAAGATTAGCCAACAAGAAGCAGCAGCAATTCAGGAAAAAAAAAAAAAAAGCTCCATTTAAAAAGCCATTTAAGTGGGAAGTTATGATCTGGGTATATCAGAATTCACTGTCCTTCCATTTGGGGAAGCATTAAAAGATCAGGAAAAGACAATAACTAATGTATGAACAGTAAACAGGGAAAAACAAACCTTTCTGCACTTTTCTGTTCTTAATGGAGAACAAATAGGCTCTCCCAATGTCTGAAGGGCTCACAAGAGCCTTGCTGATGGAATTACTGCTTTGCTGTTAAAAATGTCTGCTTGTTTCACACGGTACACAAAGAGCAAAGTTGCATATAGCAGATCATTGGAGCTAGCTTACCCAAAATGAAATGAAGAAGGCACCTTGCACAGTACAGAAGCAAACGCCACACGTTAACCCAGAGCAGCACATGCATCAAAGCCAAACAGATGTGAGCTCAGCTGATGGATTCGCAGTGCAAACAAACTGATAGAACCACGCTTTTAAAATCTTGATAGAGTTTTATGCAGGATGGGAAGACAAAAATCGTTTCACAAAGCAGCATGTCAACCAACCATACCTGAGATGGAAGTCTCTGAAAAGATGTATGATGGACTGGCCTGCAACTGGAGGGAAGTAGAACACAGAACTCTCTGCCCATTACAGTTCAGGCCACTAAGTTTAATGTACATGTTTAGTTTAAAAACAAAACCAAACCTCATGCAGTGCTGACTTTTTCATTTCCCTCTAAAAAGAAAAAGAAATTTGCAATACCTGTCATGGACGTTATAAATACAAAGCTGTGCTGACACAAAATTCCAGCCTTCCAGCCATGTTCCCTGCTGCCTGGCCAGCAGTTTTCTTTAACAGAAAAAATAAAAATAGTTCTTTGCCAATTGTTAGAGGAACAGTAATTGTGAGACCCTTTAAAACAAAACCACTGCCCTTCAGTGGCTGTGCTTGGCGTACTGAAGCTTCACCCACAACACACCCCTACAAAAGTCAGTTCCATAAAATGCATCCAAACCACAAGTTCAACTTTTTCATCCTTTAAACTGATGAAACTGATGTTCTAGCTTTATCTTGCCTTTTTTTTTTTTTCTTTCAAAAAGAGCTTGCCACACTTCCCAAGTTGCAATGCTCTGAGTTACTTTGGTTCTAGGTGGAGTTTTTAAACGTAGGAAGTCATACTTTTTAAGTTTCTATTTATCTGATGCATGATAAGAATTATTCTTCCATTCGATTTCAGTTTGACACAACATAGGAAAGATCCATAATTCAGTTAATCACTTATCATGTAAACAAAGAAACCTCTTGAGAACCAGAGAGCAACACGTACGTGTATTTGCAATGCATAAGAGGATGTTTTTTTTAAAAACAGTAACAATGCAATCTATTCAGCGTAAAGAGTATGCGAAGCCAATTAAGTACTTTGGGTTCCATAATTATAATTGCAGTAATGAATGGTAAGGAGCATTACAGCTTGCACAATGCAGTTTTTATTCAATTCAATGATTTGGTTCTTGTCTGCTTTCAACCAACCTTTTGTGTCTCTTCACATCAGATCTCGCAGACTATTTTCAGAATATAATAAAAATACCACCCAATATCCCAGGTAACGTAACGCATTAAGCATCCTTTGATTCTGCCTACACACAATCTACCAAAGAGATTATCCACTAAATGGATAACGCTTGTATTTGTTAGTTTTAGACACTGATGAAAACTCAGAGCAGCTCAAGCCCCGATCGAAGAGCCTGGCATGTCCATAATGACAGAGAAAAGCTGATTTCCTGGTTTTGAGAGTTCTCCTCCCTTCTAAAAAAAAAAAAAACAAACAAACAAAAAAAAAAAAAAAAACCACAACACTCTTCAAGATTTCTTTGTTGCATGGGAAAGTATTTTTAGTGAAGGATTCCTATGCCTCATTTATTTTTTCCTGGCAGCTTTCATTCACAATTTGTCCATGGAGATCAACATTGGGAAATGGAAGAGTTATTCCCATCAAGTTAGTCCTGAACTGCTCAGTCTTAACTTAGAGACATCAAAAGAATCTTTCAGCCTTGGTAAATACTCCCAATCATCTCTCATAGCCAAGAAGTACCACTGGGCATACAACAGCATTTGTTCACCTGCTGACATCACATCATCCTTTATTCCTCTAAGGCTGGCCCATAGGAATTAGATGGGAATCTAGCAGCAAGTAAGTACCAAGAAAAGGAACTTCATTCCCTCCTATTTTATGCTATTACTCTATTCTTGGTCTTGGTAGGGAAAGCTTTCCTCTAACATTAGCAACGATGTTGTTAATTTGGAATAGGGCAGCAACCAGAAGGCATAACAAACACGAATGCTGCACTGTGTAACACATGGCATGAGAGCCATCGCCATAAATAACTATCTGGGAAACAAGACGGCAGTAGGCAAACAGAAGCATCGACTGTCAGCATTTGGTACTGCCAATACAACAGAGGTCTGGAGAGCAAGTGGCATCTCTGCCCACGTGACCGTAGCTGTGACATCGCACACACTGCCTCCCCTGTCTCCAAGATTTAAAGACTGCTAGCAAAGACTCCAGGCAATCTTCTCCTCTGCACTCAACCTGTTAGTAAAGCCAAATATTTCAGCCATTAGTCTTATTTCAGGGAACAGCACGTTCCCTAAGCAAGCCAGATGGCTGCAGCTAGAGAGACAAAGCGGAAGAGAAGCCCAACAATTCTATAAGAGAAATCTAAGTTTCTCCATTTTTGTTTAAAAATATATTCATCAAGCCACTGTTTACTGAAAAAGATCACTTCCTCACTCTCCCCAACAACCGTGAATCTCTTTAGAGACAATATCACATTACACCCATAATAGGTTTATACAACGCAGTGCGTATATGGCTTGTTAGTCGTGTCTCCAAAGCATTTGTTTCTTCATTCCCTAAGCTTCAGAGAAACTCGTTTTCCCTGAAAAGAAGGGTTAATGCTGTGCCAGAACTGCACGCACATTGATTTCCCCATTTGTCTTTTGAGGAAACATACCAGAGGTTTAGCCAAATCCACTGTTACTAGTGCAAAACCTCAGGCACTATTTGCAAGGCAGCAAAGCAGCATCCTTCTGTACGACCTGAAGCTGATGGTGTCCAGAGAGCCAGGAATGCTTGCAAGCATAACCTTCTACAACACATGCCAATGAGAAGTTCTGAGGAAAAACCACCAGGCTCACACTTACACAACGTCCATCTGGACAGCACGGACCAGGGCAAGAACTGGTGAGTGCTGGAGGGAGCCTCCCCCACCACCGCTGCGCTGACGGATCTGCTATAGGCAAACTAAAGTAGCACAGCCAAGTACTACCCAGGTCTGTAAAGACAGAGAAGTGATTCAATTGTCAGAAGACTCACAAAAGGTGGATCCTAATCTGGGTGTCTCCCCCATTATAACAAAAGAGGGCTGGAGCACTGTGACACTGCCGTGATTTATTAAAAACCTGAAGAGACAGCAAAATCCACCCCCTTACTTAGGATTAAAAGCAAGGTGCTTTTGGATTGGAACTCATCTGCTCCTCAGAATCCAGGCTGAAGACCCGATCACCTTTGCCAACAAAAACCCTGTGCATCATAGCAAAATACACATCAAAGCGGGTCCTCTTAGAGGAATTCTGCCTTCTTATTATTCAGCTTTCACACTTACCACCTTCTGATGAGCTGAATTATAGAATTTGTCATCCGGGATTTAACAAGACTTATCAATATCCACATGCAGCGGTCATATTTGCCTGTAATGAATGCAGACCTGTAAAATCTCCACTACAACCACAGTCTGGTCTGAGAGTAGGCACGGACATATTAGTTGACATTTCCTGTTGACTGAATTAGAGCATCTTTTAATGAGGCTCGCTTCAAAATCATTTTAAATCCATTTGCTCATGTCAACATCAATGTACTCAGCATTATCTACCAATTAGTAAACCAGAAAGTATTCTTTAGATAATCTAAAATCTCACTAAAATATTCAGCATGTCATTCATTTGCTACAAACTGCCCTATAAAAACAAATTACTGGAACCAGCTGTCACAAAGCAACAAGTACCTAAGGACAGAGTGCTTTTTAAACCAGTGGCTTTTCAGAAAGCCTCTAGGTCATTCATGTTCACACCACAGTCATGTCATCCTCTCATGCACATCATAAAGGTTGGGAAAGACCTCTAAGATCATCCAGCCCAACTACCTACTACATTATTGCCCACTAAACCACATCCCTACGTACTACATCTGCCCTTTCCTTGAACACCTCCGGGAACAGAAGGAAGCACCATCTGTGCCTAAAAAAGGTGGGTGAAGCAACAATGAGGGTTTATACCACTAGGTGAGCACACAGAGCTCTGTCCTGGGGTACAGGACGACTTCAAGCAGTCACACAAAAAACCGAGAGGGCTTTGCCCTTCTCTTCCCTTCCATTCTGAGGGATCTGACCTTCCAACAGCATCCCAGTAACGCTGTGTGAGGGATGGGCTCATCCCTCCTCCCCCAAACAGCCGCCTGCTACCAAAACCCTGCCTCCCTTCCCAGGTTTACTGCACTGCCAGATTAGTGGATAGGAAGGAGTCTTCCAGTAGATCAGCTTGGCAGGGATGTTGAACAGCTCTCGGCATTCAAGCCAATTACAGCAGAACCATTCCAGGAGCGCAGCTCTGGCGGGGCTCTCTGCCAGGCTGTCCCCAGCCAAGTCGCCAACTGCTCCAGAAGGATTTCTGAACCAACAAAGCTCACCCAGCAAAGCAGCCAGGCTGCCCAGCCCCAAGCTGCAGCCCTATATGTGTGGTTCGACCCACAGCACCAGGACCGCTGCTGCAACCCAACAGCATCTCCCCCATCACCTCCATGCTGCCAGCTTAGAGCATCAGGAAAAGGAGGGATCTGAATGTCTTGGCAGAAAGATGGCAAGCCTTTTTTCTTCCCCTCCACCCCCCTCCGCTCTCAAGAAAACAAATCTCCTGTTTCTCCCTGAAGTTTTGTGAAGGTGGGAAGGGAGGTCTGAAGGTTTTTTATTTTTTAATCTCTGGAGTGTGGCAGACCTGTAAATCTTGCATTACTCTCCAAAGAGTGTCAGGTTTGGGCTTCATTTTGGTCTCAGATTAGAGTCCTGAAGCAATGAATCTTCCATCAAGGAGGCCATTACCAGCACAGTTTTCCTTCATTTTGGACTGCTTTATCCCTGATTGTATTACCAAACTCATCTTCAGCCCTTCCCCAGCTGTAAGGGGCTCAGCAGGCCTCTGGGCTCTTCAAATATTCATCAAGCAGGGAAGCCAGAAGCTGAAAGAGCATGAGCCGCTCCAGCACTGCAAGCTGCCCTACAGTACCCAAGATATGGATACTGCAGCACAGTACTGTGCTTTTTAAGTGTGCTACTTACCACTATTACTTGTCCCTTTGAAAATCAATTTGACAAAATCCTCCAATTTAAATAAAGCAGTATTTTGATAGCCTTCTGCTTAAGATCCTTCCAGCTCTTTTCGTTTAACGTCGCAATTGCAAACAAGCAATCTGCAGCAGCCTCTCCTGGGGGAAGATTGATGCCTTCATACTACAGAAGCAGAAGGCAAAAGCCTGCCCTGAGCATCACCTCCATGTGCACACAATGAGCTCGGTGCATCTTCAGCCCCTGCAAGCACACCTTGGGCACGCTTGCATGGAGCAAGTCCCAGGACAAGGGTCACACCTCAAGCACACTTAAGTGCTTGCCTTCGATTCATGCTGATTAAACCACCACAGCAATCTGCCGCAGCAAATTAATGATACAACAGCCAAATAATTACAGAGCATCCAGAGGAAGAGTATTTACACAGGCTTGAAAGGCGTTTCTATAGATGGAGAGAAAACCAACCTTTCAGATCATATTAAAATCATGCGATCCATTAGAATCTCAAATTACTGTATGCAAATTTTGATAATTTAAAGGCATTTATAACATTCAAATAAAATAGTCCATGAATATTGAAAAACGCTTAAGTGCTAAGTTAAATGACAATTTCCAAAACACACTAAGGAAATCTGATCGTAACAAACCAGTCCCATGAAATACCATATCTATCATCAACTTTTTAATTACCAATTGATCAACACGGAGACAGTGTAATAGCTTTCAGCTTTTAATTACTGAACTATCAAAATTCCAACCAAAAAAAGGAACCTCCAGAGATGAAACTGTAATGCTTGATTATTCATCGCTACATAATGAATGATTTGTTTTTAAACAAGATGTCAAGTTCCTCATGTAATCCATCTGGATCTGTGACTCTGCAAAGCTTACACTGCCCATACTAAGTACTCAAGATTCCTTCTTCTCCCCTTTTTCCTGACCCCACAAGTGGTGATCCTGGAAGGAATGCTATTAAGCAACGGTGCTTCAGGCAGAGCGTACTCGTCAGCTAAAAAGGAACTACCAGCAAATAAAGCATTTGATCACAGAATGGCTTGGGTTGGAAGGAACCTCAAGGATCATGAAGCTCCAACCCCCTGCCGCATGCAGGGCCACCAACCTTCGCATTTAATACCAGCCCAGGCTGCCCAGGACCCCATCCAACCTGGCCTCAAACATCTCCAGGGATGGACGGGGCACCCACAGCCTCTCTGGGCAGCTGTTCCAGCACCTCCCCACTCTCTTGGTAAAGAACTTCCCCCAGATATCCAACCTAAATCTTCCAACCTTCAACCCCAGTGACAACAACGAACACCACTCACACCAAGCCCTCAATGTACAGCGTTACAGATGTTTTCTATGCATATCCTCCCCAAATAGTTCTCCCACATAATGGCATCTGTTCCCACAAAAAAAAAAAAAAAAAAAAGATCACCTTGTATTTCTTCTTTATTACAGCCAGACAATACCTCCCCAGTAGCTCAGCACAACACAGCCACACCTAGGAGTTCCTACATGACAACCACAGCTCATTTCATGCTCTTCCCTTGGGATGCTGCTCGCATGCACGGAGCTGCACGGGAGAAATGCAGTAATGAGGCCGGGAGCTGTAAGCGCTTCTGACAACAATATCTATCAACACTTACCGTATTTACAACTAAATCATGTAAATACGAGTCAGCCCTCTTCTGCATGCTGATTGTCCAAGCAAATGGATGGCAGAAAGAGAGAAGAGCGAGCATGGCAGTGGTACAGAAAGGTGCCACTGCTGAAGTCAGTGCAGAGGAGAAACCAGCAGCTGCCCCGAGAACAGCCAGGAATACTTCTGCCAGGCGGCAGTGATTTACGTGCAGCCCTTCTCAGAGCTCAGCTCCCATTCCACACCATCCATATATTCCCCCCAAAAAATAGGATCGTGTTGCTCCAACACCTACACAAAGCTGTTCATTCTCCATCTGCCTTTGAATTCCTTACAAATCCTAGGAACCAATTTAAAATGAAAAGATACCAATTTCAGAGGTCCATTTTCTTTTTTTTTCCACGAGGATTTACCGTTTTATTACGCTTATTAAACTGACAAGAATTGCTCAGCAGCCAGTTCACTCAAACAACTTTTACAGAGGTTTAGGCAAAATACTTCGAGGCATTTATAAATCAGCTGAGCCAGGAAAGGTTATTCTTTAAGTAATTTGATTTCTCTCTTTTCTTTTTTGGCACAACAAAAGCACCGAGCTATTAAAACTTTAATATTGTTTTGGATTGCCCCAGCACAAAACTCCTCCCATAGCTATTAATGCAGACAGCCAGCTCTGTAGGTCGGGCTGCTCAGCTCTCCCCAAACAGAGCAGCAGATGACCAAGCTTAAAATAGCCTCCTAATGCCTATTTATTTACTGCGGGGTGATTCAAGTCACTCCCTCTTTTGCAGAAGGATTTCTATGCAACAAAGAGGAGGATGGGACAACGTGACATGGATTTTTCAGCCTGTACCACTAGAGCAGATGCGTGTGCTCATCCCAATGCCCTTCAGGTGCATTACAAAGTCCTTGAGAAGAAACCAAGCCACGGTCATTTCACACTGAAACACAACGCGGAGTAGCAAAACCCCAAAGATCACACTCCATCTGAAGCTTGCTCCAGAAAGCAGGTTTAAGTCCTCACTGCTACTGCAAGAAATTATTCATTAAAAAAAAAAATAAGCTACCTCTTTGCCCATTGAGTCCATACAAGTACTGTTAGCTCTTAATTCCTTGGCGATCTGCATGGACCACAAGTTTCTTTGAGCTCTTCAAGACTTGTAGGCTTGTGCTCACGTACAGGGAATTGGTGTAATGGACAATTTTGGCTTATTTTGAATTTCTTTCGATATCTGCATCAGCAGCCAAACCTCCGCAAAGATCCTATGGCTCTTGCCTTAAATGCAAAAGGGGAAAGAAGAAAACAACCCTGAAAACATACTTAGACAATCCATACAAAACACAACAACGCTCCTTAACTCTACTTCTGGGGATGGAACCTGGTGACCATTGAGGTCCCTTCCTACCCAAAGACATTCTATGATTCTAAGATGTCTGAGATGCACAACACTGTCCCACCAATGCTTTCTTGTTGTGCTGAGGGTTAATTCCAGGAGTTCCTAACAACCTGGGACTCAAGATGGTAACTCATCCCAATCACCTTCGGCCACCGATTTCTGCTCTCTATCCCTGCTTTGGCCATGTTGCATATAAACCCGAAGAAGTCAGATTTTGGGGGTGTGGTATGGGTGCAGGACAGCTGGCATGGGAGAAGACAAGGTGAACTGCAAATGTCCACAAGCGTGTAGTCCACAAGACATCTTAATCTTGTAAGGTAAAAAAGCAATTCTACACTAAACACTTAAATTATATTTATGAGGAGATCTCACGGAAGACCTGTTCCACAATCACAACCAGGAGTGAGATCAATAGACCATCCCACCCACTGTAGGGCACCTGCTTTAGCAGGGACGTTGGGCTCAATGATCTTTTGAGGTCCCTTCCATCCCCTACAATTTCTGTGATCCAACTTCAACACGAAGCTGAAAAATGAAAATCTGCCCCCCCGAAAAAGACAAAATGACAGTGATATCTAACACACCACACACACCTTTGCCTCTGCATTCTACACACACCGCCTTGTGTTAACGTACTTGAAAAGTGAGGACCCAATTTATAAAAAAGAGCCTCAATGGTGGAGTCACAAACACATACTCAAAATTCTCCCAGAGAGATTTAAAGACCTACATCATTGGGTTTGCTATAAACCCTCTGTTTACACAGCTCTATATACTGCTATATAGCAAGAAATGATTTGCCTCCAAGTATTTTCTTTATTTCTTGTCTACAATTTTCTCCATCTTCCCCTGAAGATGTCCGAAGGGAACAGCGTTAATCTCCTATCTATCTCACTTTAATCCTTGCTTTTACCAAAAAGAAAAGATGAAACTACACTTCACACGCCGAAGCAGCAGCCAGTGGCAGGTATGGATTCGGGAAGAGTTGACTCAATGCGTACATTCTACTAAAGATTATATGGCACGATTAAGAGTGAAAGACCTTTAAATCGAACAGAAGGCCATTAAAGTGGACAGAGCCCCCATAGCCTCGGGGTGGAGGCATCTCCAGCAGTTCTGCCTACAAGGTTAATGAATAATGGCTCTTTCGGAGCAGAAGCTGAGCAAGGAGGAGGAGGAAAGGTGCTTAACTGCAGTGTGGCAGCAACAGCCATGTGCATAAGGTCATGGTTACATGCTCTCCTAAGTGACACAGAGGAAATCTTAATTTGAACAGTAGATAACTGTTGGAAAATGAAGTTCAGAAGTGCAAATTTCAAGTGACAGAGGAGAAGTTATGCTCGGCATTTTCACACACCCATAAGAATCTTCCCATGCACCCATGCTTCAGCCATAACCACAACGCTGGGACAAGCTCAATGACTTTCTGCCCTCTTCCCACCATGGGAGCTGCTCCTTGTAAGAACCAGCAGCAACGTGGGAGCACGCAGTAATATGGGCACTGACACATGGATGCAGAGCTGTGCCAAATCCACTGTCCTGCTGCCCTGCACCCAGCACCGTCCTCAGGTCCTGCATCCAGGAGGAGCCCAGCACCTCCCGCACACAGCCTTTTGGTTTGCAGAAGAGCTAAGGAAACACCAGGAGCTCAGCAGGATGCCCCATCACAACCCAGCTACACCCACTGCTCAACTGCAAATCAAAACGTTTCAGTACATCACTTTAATCTGACCCCCCGTTGGTTAATATGTGCTAAGGAACTGGGCGTAGTTTCTATGGACTCCACACAGCATGGTAAGAAACTAGGGTGGTAAAAAAAAAAAAAAAACTAATCTGCCTAGAGAGCTGGAGTTGCTGTTAAGCTGACCTAGATTCCCACTGTCACCACAGAAGCACTTCACATGACACAGGCACATTCCCAGCCACTTTCCAGAGCTCTCCTCAACACCAACGGTCACTGCTGCCCACCTGGGAATGGCTTTGGTGCTCATGAGCTGCCTCCCACCCTGCTCCAAGAGGCAGGTATCAGGGAATGATGGTGAGAATGGCATCATGCAGTGCCCCAGCAGTGGAACGAAGTTACCCTTAGCAATGAACAAACAGCACGTAGGCACAAATTCAGCTAACGAGCATCACCTACCAGCCAGGGAAGCAGGAGGGGCCATTCGCACAGCTCCTCTGCTCCTACTCACGTTTTCTAACTTCACAACCCGAGTCCACAATAGCTCATGCAGACAAGGATTTCAAAGAGGCAAGGAACAGGTAGCTCAAGTCAGAGTCATAGAATCATATATACTGAACAACCTAGGAAGCAAATTTAAAATAATAAATAAGTACCTACCAAGTGACAGCTACTCATCTCAGTGAGAATATTTTAGGAATTCATTACAATAAAAGCTATCAGAATTGGACAACCAAACACATAACCCAGCAGCACCAAGCAATACAGAGTGTTTGTCTTGGTCCTGTGTGCTCATGCGACAGATGCTCCTTTATATCAGTGCATCAGTTCTGTTTACACATAATACTCAAAATGCATGCAGAAAGTTTTTCTCCCAGCCTAATTTCTGTTGAGCCTTCCTGAGCCGTAACCCCAGCTCTCAAGATGAACGTCACTACTATTTCAGGTGTTCTTAGAGGGAAGCTGCCAGGCAGCCTTGTCTGTAAACAGAAAAGCAGCAACAAGCAGTTTCTCGTGCTTGATCCGATTACTCTGATCTCCCTTTTGATGCTGCAGACTCAGAGTCGTATTTCTGTCACTGAATGGGGGGTGGACAGGGGAGGAGGGGAGAGTCACTTTGCTGCCTGACATTTCTTTCCTCCTTGTCATGCTCCCAGGGAGGCACACACTGCAGGCAGCGGGAGCAGGACGTGGCACTCGGGGATGTGGGTTGGTTGGGATGGGTTGGTGGTTGGATTTAGTGGTCCTAGAGGCCTTTTCCAAACGTAATGATTCTGTGATTCTCTATGCCCACTCCCTGCAGCACTGCAGTGACGGCACTCCAACCACACACTTAAGAGCTGTGGCCCCATAAGGAGATCCCATCTACCTCCAGCACCGTGCCTCTGCACCAGGTTTTGACATATCCAAGGTCCAAGCTGTCACGTTTTGGATTAGTGCTGAAGTACATCTTGTATTAGGAAGAAAGCCACTCGAGTCCACCTGGGAGGAGATGAGCTTGTGGCACTGGCTGATAGCTCAGGGAACACAACAACGCTCCCATTCTGCAGGCAGACCTTTGAAGAGATTATAAATCAGATCCAGCAGCTTGCAAACACTGCTGAAAAGGGACACAGCCAGATTAAAGGGGTTCCTTCCCAGCCATAACCTGAGCCCAGCACTCTGTATACCCAGGAGCTGTAACTGGAGGAGCATCCCAACTCCCTGCACATCCCCAGCCCCACTCCCTGTCTGTGCACTCCAGCAGCTCCACCCCGCACCACAGCTCAATGCAATGAGCAAATGCATTTTTCAGACTGCCCTCATTTTCAGGGTGCAGTGTGTACTCCAGAGAGGGATGCTCACTGTCACGTAAGGCAATCAGCACCCAAACCTCTTCAGAGGAAGCTATTTGAGCAAAGCGTTTAACGTCATTTCTTGCTATCAAGCATCCATCGCTTAGCCAGGAGACTGGAAAATGCAGCACCAGTTTTGGATTTCTGCTGTTTTAGTGGAGAATCGGGCAGTGACACCCACCATTTAGGACAACCACCTCCCCTGGTCCTGGCAGAGAGCAAATTCCAAACACCATTACTTCCAAACACACATTTGAAAGAAGCACAACTAAAGAGACATTTCAGTTAAGCTACAGCCCTCAGAGGTTTAATATTTCGGAGCAGAGATGTGCTTAAATATCATTGTTATCCTATATACCGCCATCTTAATGGGGTCTCAATTGTTCTCAGAGCTCCACCTTGAGAATTCAGTAGGGTCAGGTGTTACCACTCGAGTTTTTAAACTACAGAAGAGCATAATCAATTCCAACCTGAATCTGTCGTTAGAAATACGCTAATTAATCTGCAGTTAGAAGCTCTGAGCACAGCCCAGTCAGGTGTTTGAAGCAGAACAGAGAAGCCTCTGAGTGCACACGGCAGGAACACACTGAAAGAACATCACCTACCAGAATCACTGCCATGAAGGTGCTGGTATCACTGGTGGTAATAGACATGGAATGGTGAATGAGGGCAAACCCGAAGTCACATTTCCAGGAATCCCACACAGCACAATACAGCACGGCTCCCCTATCTAACTTCATCAACCTAAAAAGACGTAGGACAGCCTGATGCACAACTTAACAGGAAAAGCAACACGTTCAACACGTAACAAATACGCAAGGAAGGAGGAAAAAAAAAAATTATTCAAAAAAAAAAATTGAGAGAAAGTAGGTAGATGCTGCTCGCATGCAAACATGGATGAGAAGAGCCAGACTACAAAGAATCACAGAACGGTTTGGGTTGGAAGGGACCTCAAAGGCCGCCTGGTGCTACTCTCTGCAGTGCACAGGGACACCCACAGCTCAGCAGTGCTCACAGCCCCAGCAGCCTGACCTTGGCTGTCTGCAGCGATGCAGCATCCATCACCTCTCTGGGCATCTCCATAGCTTGCACTCGGAGCTCCTGCACTTGCAAACCAGGCATGGAGCACTCAGATACCAGGGATGACCATGGAGCCCAGCCGGGAGTATCGTGCCCTGCGGTAAAACACCCCTATTTCCATCACTGCATTTTTGATGGAAGCCTTGTGGTATTTTTCTTCAGCACTGCCTGCCACACATGCAGAAATAGCCTCCTGCGCTGCCTGGAAGCTGAGTACACCAAAGCCTCCACGTTGGACAGCTTCAAAGAGTTCGGCGGTGGAGCTCCCATTACCCACAACAGCAGCTGCTAGCTGCAGCATGCAATTACATCGCCAGCAAAGTGATTGATGAAACTTAAACAAGTACATACCACTCCTAATTACAGCATTCCAGCGAGGGTCTCTCCTTCATTACAGGTTTCCAAACAGAGTCTCTTTATTTAATGCTCGTGGTTGCACACACCACTAGAGAGGAGCAGACAGTATTCCCCAGAGAAACCAACACAACTCTCTGCACACATCCCATTTCTCAGCAAAGACACAGATTACAGGTCCAGCTCTGCAACTCCTATGCAGAAGTATTTACCTCCTGGCTGGGCTCCAGCTGCAGCGGGCTGCAGACTTACAGCTTGTGTTACTTGTAAAGCTTCTGAAGGCTGCTAAAAATCCCTGAACCTTGCACAGCAAATGCACCTTTTGGATATGCAGAGCTCCTGCATTCAAGAAAAGAGTACTGATTAAAAAAATAACAATACAAATTGTTAAACTCTTCTCTAAAACTATGATGATAACCTCTAGCCAAGCTAGCACTAAACAGCCACAAAAAATGTGCCCAAAGGTAATATCGGAAAGGTATTTTGTAAAGTATGTTTTTAAGCAAACCCCTCATTAGGAGCATGTAAAGCCCAGAGCAAACCCTTGGCCCCGACGTGGGGTTACAGAGCAGACACACTTTCAGAGCCTTCATTCCACACCCAGCAGAGACAGCACGGAACGCAAACAAAGCGATCAGCAAAGCAACATCAACAAACAGCACCTGATGAAGGTGGGTGTCTGCAGGAGGAACGCGGCTCCTTCTGACCTCAGGTGTAACCCAGCACATTGCAACGACCAGCAGAGCCCAACCCAGACGTTGCCATTGAGCTGAAGGAGCAGAGAGCTGCCCCGGCTCGGAGCAGAGCTGCCTCTCCTCCTCCCATCGCTGGGAACCACAGGAGCTCCTTGGCAGGGGCTCCCAGCCAGATTGTCGCGCTTATCAACCTGTGCCCAACTGCCTACATGCAAGACAAATGAGCCCAAGCTGCAATCCAGATGGATTACTTTATTTACCAGCCTCTTCCTTGCCATATTCCCCAAGTGTTTGCATTCCATGCAGAACACAACCAGAACGTCGGTGTGTTTTCCAAGGCAGAGCCCAGCCAAGTCTCAGCGAAACCGCTGCAGATCGGAAGGCTCGTCCTGCTCACTCACACATCCACTCTGTATTTCCAAAGGAATTCAGCTCAGCACAACCTCACGGGATCCCCCACTGCATCCGAGGTCTTTCCCTGAGCTACTGCACATGGTTCTGGCAGATACTCCAGCATACAGCTGGGACACTCCTTGTCCTCGGACACGTCCGTGAATCCATCCAGCACCACGGCTGGTTCAGCATGATGCCAGCACCCCGCTCCTCTCAATGCTTCCCGCAGCTCCTCCTGGGAAGTTCTCTTCCTCAGCTGCTGTGTGGTGTCATCATGCACCACTGCATTCCACCCTAGCACTGTTCCATCCCAGCATCAGCCGAAATCACTCTTCAGCTCTCTTCCCACTTCACAGGGGCGTTATGAAGTTTAATTAACTGTAAAGCATCGAGATAAGACACGCACAAAAAAAAAAAAAAAAAAAAAAAAAGAAGTGCCACAGAAACGCAGAGATTCATCTCGTTCCTAGCTTAATCAGAGCCGAGCATTGCTTACCACCATCCCCATCAGCCCCACTTACAGCTGGGCTTACTGACTGCTGCAAGGCAGACCCTGCGGGGCCAGGACCAACATCGCAATCACTGCCCGGCACTCACTGCCACCGAGGGTAACCACAGATAGGGGGAATGGAAGGAAAGAAGAAAAAAAAAAAAAAAAAAAAACCACAACAGAGAAGCCTTCAGTGTTAAGGAAGTTTTGTTTAAAATACATTAAAGTGAGGCTTGTAGGATTTGAGCACTCAAATCACAAGGGATTTGTGTTGTACCCACAGCACCGCCATCTCAGTTCACACCGGGTGATGTTTCTTGCTATCAGACAACACCAAGTGTACAGGTCAGGCACCAGCACCGTAACTGCAGCATCACACCCTGCATTTGTTCCTTTCCAGCTGTTGGCACCACTTCAAAAATCTCACCAGGATTATTACGGCCGTTAGCAGAGCTGCAGATAACGGGAGGATGCTACCAGAGCTTCACCCGAGCCTTTAGTTAAAAAGCAAACCTTCAAAATGAATTGGAACACAAGGGAAGGAACGGGGAGCCAGAGAGCAAAACAAAGAACGAGCACAGCCCGCCTGCAACGGGGCTGTGTTGTAATTCAGGCTGCGGGAAGCTCCCCGGGTCGCAGATGCGCTCCGCACTGAGCTGGAAGGAACGTGAATGGGGAAGAAACCACCTGAACACAAAACGCCTTAAGAGCCGCTCAGACAGCACCGGGATGTGCTGAGACCGTATGAGTGTCCCCCACCTCCCAACAGAAGCACTGACAGCGATGTCAGCTCCGTGCCGCCGCTCCCAACCGCCCTCAGCGGGGTTCGCAGACCCCATCAGCTCCCGAAAGCGAAAGGAAGAGAGCATTAAGGAAGAAAAGTGATGACTGCTGTTGGCTGTCCCCGTTCTGAGCACACCGACGGCAGTGCGGGGACGCACCGAATGGGACAGCCTCGAATCGCACCCGGACAGACACTGGGGAGGACGGGGTGAAGCGTGCACGACACACGCATGAATAAAGCTCTTTGTTCGCCAGAGCTGCCCGCTCCTTTCTTCCCCCCCTTTCGGTATCAGCGAAATTCAACAGATTGCTCAATGGCCCTCTTGTTCCTCCCAAACTTGCAGGGCCAACAACGCGAGCTCCTCTCGTCGCACGAGCCGCTAAAGGAAGCCTTGTGCGTCTCCAGTGACACACTGCAAATATAAAGTGGCATTAACGAGGGATATTCTATCAAAGCCATCAGACGCGGCTGGCGGTCCCTCCTGCGGCTGTTCGGCTCAGTGCAGGGCGATGCAACAATAGCGGGCGGCACGGAGCGCACCGCCGGGCTCCCACCCGCCAGCAACCACCCCTGAACCCCCCCTCCATCCCTCCGCATCCGTTCCATCCCGTTCCGTTCCCTCCCCCTCGCAACACCACGCGCTTCTTCCATGAGAAGCCATGGAAGCTTCCATAGAAGCGCTCGGAAGTTGCACTCAGCTGCCAACAGGTCCGGCGGCGGCGGGGCACCGCTCGTCTCGAAGCCACGCCGACACACGGACACACGGACAGACAGACACACGAGCGGCCGCTGCCATGGAAACCGCGACCCGGCACGCACCGCTCCGCCGACCCCGCGGCACAACCCGCTCCCACCCCGAAAGCCGCGAGGCGCCCCCTACGGGCGGGGCCGGGCAGCGCCGTACCTCTAGGGATGATGGCGGCGGCGGAGAGGAGCAGGAGGAGCAGCGGGAGGAGAGCCGGAGCGCCGCCGCCGTTCGCCGCGGGGCCGCTGTGCTGGGCGCGAGCCGCCATCTCCGGCACCTGCTTCGCTCTGCCCGCCGCGCCGGCACCTAGCGACCGCGCGCCGCGATAATGAGATGCGCGACGTCACGGCGTCGGGGGGCGGGGCTTGAGCGAAACCACGCCCACTTACTCCGAGCCCCGCCCCGCGCTCGGCGCCGCGCGGGATGCGGCGGGACGGGCCGGGGGAAGATGGCTGGGAGAGGGGCCGCCGCCGCCGGGATGGCTTTTAATGGAGGGCGGCTCTAAGCGCAGCACCGCCCCGCACCGCGCTCCGGCCGCCCGCCCCCCCTCGCAGAACGCGGCCGCTGGGGGCGGTGCGGAGCCGGGCGGCGGCCGCCAGCAGCGGAGCGGGGCTGCGGAGGGATTTGGAGCAGTTCTATTTACGTCGAGTCAACGAACGGCCCTTCTCGCTTCTTTTTAAACCGCACCGAGCCAGGAGAATTGTTCTCTCCGCCTTAATAAATGGGGAGCGGCGCTTGGAACCCGTGAGCAGCGCTTAGCTGGGAGCTCACCCCAACCAGCAGCATCCCGGCCCCGCACGGACGTCAGTACCTCTGACATTATTAATTAGGTTATCCCACGTGAGCCTGAGGCAGGTGAGGCATCAGCTTAACCTCATCATCCCATCCTCCTCCGAGCCCCAGATTGGAAGCGCTCAGGGCCAACGTTGAGTCACAACACAGGTGGGAGAGCTCTCCCACTTCCCCGTGGCTCCCAGCCCAGTTTCACACCTGGGGAAATAGCACACACCTCTCCGTGCCCCATATGCTGCAGCCCCATCCATCCCTGGAACATTTCACCTTATAGGCACAGCAAAGGGCTCCTTCCTTCCTGCCCCAGCAGTGGCACAGATGCACACTTCCAGCCCACCGCACTCATCACGATTATGTAACTAAGCCAAATTTATCCCTGGTTTATCTTGGGCCACGATGCTAAATTCCCTCCTCTCCAAAGGACTTTAGTGCTGGTAAACAACTTGGGCTTGAGAGACTGCGGAGCGGCTGCCTTTGCCTCTGTGTCATTAGGCACCAGATTATCCCGTTTGTCTATTTTTAATTACACGTTTCCGACCGTTTTGTACAGTATTGTGAGCTGTGACCTACTGCTGCTCAAACACCAAATGGGAAGACAACCCATATTAAGTAAAAAGGTTTATAGTAATTTAAGTATTCACAGGGCGCGGAACAATCAGCAGTAAGAAACACAATTTGCATAATAAATATCAATATCACAACAGCTAAAACAAACCCTGACAGATTATCTGCTGCTAAATGACCAGGAGATTGCAGAATGCCAATTGCAAGTCCTGAACTCTAGGAAATGACTCTTGTATCCTGTGCAGACTGAATGGGACTTTGGGAGGTTCTAAGCCTGGCTGTGTTCCTGCTGGAAACATCTTATTGCATTCCATTATGCATCAACTTTAATTTCAAGAGGAAAGTGATTTCCTCTGTCCGGGAAGCTTAGCCTCAGATTATTTGTCACAGTGTGTTTAGCAGTTATGATATTGAAGCGTGAGCCCCATTGGCAGTGATTGAAAGCTGTATTAAATCAGCGATGGCTCAAGTTATAGGCAGGCTGAGACAGCGGCTGGCTCAGAGGGGAGCGGTGGCAGGAGCAGGGGAAGGGGAGGGGAGAGAGAGGTCTGATGAAGGCTGACCTGACCCACAACTGTAGCTGATATAATTGTTGGCATTACATGACAAGGTTGCTCCCAAAGTGACACATCCCACTGACAAGCAGCCACTCATTGCTGAGACTCGCGGTGACCCGGCTCTCATGGGAAGCAGCCAGGAGGCACAGAGTGATGGAAAAACCACTCTGCTCCTGCTCTGGGAGCGGGGCTGTGCTCAGGCTGTGCCCTTGATGGCCCTCAGAGTCCTCATCAATGCTTGGCAGTGGGGAAAAGCACCCAGCACCCATCCCCACAGCCCCCGAGCAATGGGAGGCAGGCCCCAAACTGAAGATGTAGAGACACACATGGGAGATGGCATTTCCCAACCTTAGATCTGCTCCACAGGGGCTACAAACAGCAGGAATTTCATGCAGGAACCTTTTGCGGGCCACTTGTGGTAATCCTTCAGACTCATTGCTCTGCACATCTCAAAGACCAGATGGTGTTTTTGCATGTTAAAACTGATAATCAATTGTTTGTTAATTCAGTTTTCAAGTCAAGAACAGAAATAAAAATGGCAGTTGCAATCTGTGGCATGTAATCCTAGAGAAAGAGTCTGCAACAGTCAGAAAGATCAACATGGTGGAAGAGCAATGCAGGAGCAAAATGGCAAAGGGGCTGTTGCAAATGGAATGGTGTTACAAAGGAAAAGTGCTCACCTGGCTCTGAAGATCTAGGCTCACAGAAAGGACTCCACAAGGGTGGGATCTCCAACCAAAGATCCTTCCCCAGTTGCAGTCAGCCCTTAAATGAAGTCTAAGAGAGGTGCAGCCAGGCTCCATCCCTTCCAGTCATGAATTGCTTTCACCTGTGCTCTCAGGGCTGACCCAGTCCTTTCCCCAGGTCTCAATCAGTGGTTCAGGCCGAGACTCAGCTGTTTCCATACAGAGCCGAAACCAAAACCCAACCAAATGGGAATGGAGAGAACCAGAAACTTCAGCTGTATGTTACCTGTTTGTTACCTACTTATGAGAAAAGCTTTGGGCCCAACACTGGGCAATGTGTTTTGAGGGACTGAGGTGACAGTCGATGGCAAGAGCTGCTGGGTGACTGCTGGATGACAGAAGTTGCTGCCAGACATCAGGCTGGAGATGGAACCAGTTCCTATGCAAGTCACTGCCAACCCTCTGTGGCTGCTGCTGGGAATTGGGACAGAGGGTGCAACTTCACCTGATTTCCAGCCCAAGAACCTGGTGTTAATTACGCCCATCTCAGATGAGATGACACCACCACGATCAGTTACTTGGTTTGGCACAGGCTGAGGAACCAAGATCTCTGTCTAGCCAAAATGGCTCTCCATCTCGTCCTCTCGCTTTCACAATCACTTACTGTATGAGTCTAAGAAGGGAAAAGATAACCTAAAAAAGCCCAAGTTTTCTGCTCTAGAAAACAGAGATAATGCACAATGTGTTTAACTTCTGCAGGTACTGTGGGGCTTTCCATTCTTACACAGCTCTTTGAGTCTCAGATTAAAGGTGCTATAGAGACTGAGAGACCAAAAAGATTTCTCTACAAATGGCAGTGTTTGTTCACTCCATATATTCTGTCAAGAGAAATAAAACAGTTGTCGATCTTGTGAAAAGCGCCGGCGCTGAAATGTTCAAAGAACTGCATGGAATTTTAGCGACACAATTCACATTAAAGCCGGCATGGGGCTAAATCCTGTGTACCTCTTTGAGAATTTAGGAGTTTGTCAAAAGGAAACCAGGGAAGGAATAATCAAGTTATAGCATTTCGGATTTAGCGGCTCCTCGGAAGGAAGTGCCGCGTGCTTCCTTGGCTGAGCTCCCTGCTGGGGCCTCCCCACATCTCCCTTCACCTGTCCCGTCCGAGGAACTGAGTTCTATGCTTGAGGAGAGGAAGAAATGCAAAGCTTAATTTCTGCTCTTCCATACACTGTGACAAAGTTATCCTTTGCTCTGCACTCTCCGTATATAAACTCAGCGCTTTTGTTACGGTACAAACATCTCCTGCTATATTTGATTTATCTGGTGTCCGTTATGAGGAACGACAGACTGGTTCAGGATTTTTGGGGGTGCAAAAACTAAAAGACAAAGCTGGACCACTGCTTGCCATCACCACTGGGGAAACACAAACAGAGCAACACCAGAAGGCTGTGCTGGCATTCAGCAAAGCCTGGAAAGGCTGGAGAGGAACATGGGGAGGTTCAACGATGGCAAGTGTAGAGTCCTGCATGTGGGGAGGAATAACCGCATGGGTCAGTATAGGTTGGGGGCTGACCTGCTGGACAAGAGCTCTGCAGGAGAAGGACCTGGGTGTCCCGGTGGCCAACAGGTTGGCCATGAGCAGCAGTGTGCCCTGGAGGCCAAGAAGGACAATGGTACCCCAGAGTGCATTAAAAAGAGTGTGGCCAGCATGGCGAGGAAGATGATCCTCCCCTCTGCTCTGCCCCTTTGAGGCCACATCTGGAGCACTGTGTCCAGTTCTGGGCTCCCCAGTTCCCCAAGTTGCTGGGGCTGGGCTTTTTTTGCTGGTGTGCAGCAACAGGACACGAGGCAACAGGCAGAAACTGGAACACAGGGAGTTCCATATGAACACAAAGAAGAGCTTCTTTACTGTGAGAGTGATGGAGCACAGGAACGGAGAGATGGGGAAACTTCCTTCTCTGGAGATACTCAAGACCTATGTGATCTTTTGTAGGGAACTGCTTTAGCAGGGGTTGGACTCAATGGTCTCCAGGGGTCCCCTCCAGCCCCTACAATTCCATGATTCTGCCATCCCAGCACTTACAGCATCTCAGCAGCAGCCAACGTGGCCCCATGCACTGCTTGTGGATGGGCTGAGAGCCTTGCCTTATTGCAGGGAAGGGAACAGCAGCACCACTTCTGCTAACATGTAGTCATTGCAGTAGCATGCACGCCCTGCATGTTTCTGGGCTGCCTACATATGTCTCTATATTGAAAAGATGGCACATTTCAACATGGTTCAGAAACCACCAGTGCCAACCCAATCAAGGAAAGCATCATTTATACAGCCGTATCGTGTGCTGACTTTAATTCCCTGGTGACAAACACTGCGGGCACACAAAGACCTCTCACACTCGCTGGGAGCAACAATACAGGCATTGTGAAGCCTGTTCGCTCGGCCCCCACTGTAAATAAGATATTTTCATTTATAATGGACAACTTTTTCTTCGACACCTACTGCATATTTGCATTTGCTTTGTCTCTATCCTGTGCGTGGGGGGCCTGTTTTTAAATTTTCATTTTCATTTCCAGGCCTGGAAGATGAAATTTAATTATTTTTTTAAGCCACAAGTGTGACAATAAAACAAAACAAAAAAAAAAAAGGGGGAAAAAAAAAGCCAAAAAAGGCTTTTGATTTTGGAGAAATCCTATTGAGGATCTGAAGGACTGTCATCAGTGCAGCATCAGTCTTCATTATCTGATTCTTTTTTCAATTGGCAGAGCTTTACAGAGAACACCGCTCTTTCAACAAAATGATAAAGGGGTATTTGAAATAAACAGAGAGAGTCCCCAGCCAGCGAATACCTTAGATTGCTACAGACCGTGACTTAATGCTGCCTCCTATGAACTCCTCCTTTTCATCTTTTAATAAAAAAGCCAGACCGATGGGATTTTTTTGCTTGGCTAAAACCTTTGTGAAAAAAGAAAACAACACCAAACTCCCCCCATCCCCCCCAAAAAAAAACACCCAAAACCCTGAGGAGCAACAGCTACTGAAAGTGGGAAAGTTCTCTCCGAGCAAAGTCTCTTGCATCTGTTTACATCAGGCTGTCCAAAAGCTGCATGTTATGCCACCAGTGGATGATGAGCAGCTATTCTGCTGTCAGCTCCATTGCTCTGCTGCTGTCCTGTGCTTGGAGTAACACGAATGGCTCCTGCAGCGTGCCATCGCCCTGCCCTGCACGCAGCTGTTGCTGCCCTGAGGGGCCGCCATCAAAGAAGGGGTTAGTGAGGGCAGGCTGCTCTATTTTCATGAATTTACAATTGCTTTGGCACCCCAGTGAGAGGCTGGAAGGGTGCACCGTGGCTTTCGTTGCAGGGATCTGCTGTCCGCCGCAGATCGCCCTGTCGCTCATGGATGCGGGCAGGAAATGAAGCGGCAGCCCAGGGCAGCTGTTGCACACCGTAGGAAAACTGAGTGCAGATCAGAGGAAGGATGGCAAAATAGGAGAGCCGATCCCAAGTGCCCTGCAGCTCTCCGAGTGCCAGGTTCACATCCAGCTGGGATCTGCACCGCATCCCCACCAAGCTCTGCTGAAACGTACACGTTTTCCAACAGACATCATCTGCAACAAAAACTCCTCAGTCAGAGCTCAGCACGCCCCGCTGTCACCGAAAACAAACACGATGGAGGCAGACAAAAAGAAAACCAACCCTTGATGCACAGCACCGAGCAAACCCAGCACCTGGATGCTCCTGCAGTGCGAACACAGAGCTCTGTGCCAACACCTGATTGCTGCCCACGTGGAGACGTGCCTGGCTCTGGCCAGCAGCACAGCAGCGAGCAGCCATGCATCATCCGATGTGACTGCATCACTGAGTGCCCAACCCGACGCGTGCACAAAGCACTGATCGGTTTTCTATCATCTCCAATAATTATAAGTGGGAAGGTTGAGCTCCCAAGCCTGCTGAAGCAAGATGAAATGTTTTGAGATGGTTTTAAGGAAGCCAGATGATTCCCCAGTGTAACGATGAAGCACAAAACATCCAGTCAGTCTGGCTCCCCCGCCGCTCTAACCTTTTTACAGTGGGATAATAGGGAATAAGCTATAATTTAGACATTTTTTATAAAAAAGCATGGATACAATAGAGATAGAGGGATAAATTGCTTTATAGTCTTGCGTCATCTTCTCTGCAGATGAGTCTAATGCACCCTCGCCATAAAACTCAGGAACTGTGCCCTCCACATGTTGTTGTGACAAATTTCAAATCAAGAGGGTGCTTGAATTGGATTTATTACAATTGGGAGACGAGAAATTGTAATCTTTATGAGCCAATGACACAGAGCCTTTTAATAAGAGAATGAAGTATCATTTGAAATGTAAAGCAAATTAGATTACCGGGGTCAAATCCTTCTACAGAGACATCATGTCTCTTGCGTTTGACATCCTCTTTTCAGGTTTCACATTAGCATCTAAGTGTTTTTTAAATACGTTTAATATGCTTATAGGAGGAAAGTGCCTGCAAAAGTCAAGACGTAGAGACTGTGGGGACGGGGACAAAAGGAAGCCATCAAAATAAGTGCTGGGGGGAGGCACGGGTCTGTCTGGCACTGCCAGGGCTGGGATTTTGTTACGTGCAGCTGCAAATAAAGCCCCTTTGATCACATCCAAAGCTGCATCTGCTCCGCGGTGAGATGCCTGCTGGGTGTTGGCTGCCCCATCCCAGTACCCCAAAACCTGGATGGGGTGACAGTGTTGGAGCACAGCCTGCTGGGCAATGCTGCCTGCGTTTGTTATGGCAACAAACGTGCAGAGGCAGAGCAGGAGCAGCACTTCCCTAAACTGATGTGCCATCAGAGTATCGTAGAGGCTGGAAACCAGCAAATCCAGTAAGATCATCCGCTCCAGCTACACTGTTGGCAGTTCTCTCCTCCTGTATCCTGCTTGCTCAACTGAGGTGTGTTGTTCCCTCCAGCATCTTGTTTGCTATGGACACCATAAGATGCAAGAGGCAGCAAGCCCAGAACCTCAAAGTCAGCCTGAAATGATTAAAATGATGTGGGTAAACACCTGAGCACACAATGCAAAGCTTTGACTGTTCCTCTGATTTGAGAGGCTTCACGTCTTAATCATCTGTCAACACCACATGTAACCAACCATGGCACTGAGGAAAGGGCTCCCAGAAGGGACACAGACATCACACATGAAAGGAAAAGTCTTTCTTAGCCTAGAGGGAATTTCAAATTAGGTACAACATTACTTCAGCTTTCACTGTCAAGAATGGTTAGACTTTCATTGGCTTATTTTGCAACAGTAGGGTTTTCCTTTGAAGAATCCACAAGCATCTTCACCTTCAACTCACATTTACTGCTCTTGCTCCGTTTTTGTGCTGCGAGAGTCTTAAAAGTTACAGTCAGGGCCAGGATCCCAACAGCAGCAGATGATGTACCACAGAGAGCTCCCAATCACTACATGGATAGGATGACCAGCCCAGAGCTGCTCCTCTCTCTATGTTCTTCCCTCTGCCTGCACCTCCCAGAGCACTCAGTGCAACGGGGAACGCAACAGGTGCTGAGAAGCAGCACAAGTGTCCAGCTGATTGGAGCCCAAAGCAAATGTTTATCGTCAGCATTTGTGCAGACTGCAAGCATTAGGATGACTTGGAAGAGAGAGAGCGTTTGCTTATGGACAGTGGCAAGCAGGAAAAAATCCTGGTGTGCAGCTTTGTTGAGGTGAAGTACAAACAACATAAGAGTGTGCTGGCACTTAAAATTATCAAAAGGAGCATAAATCTATCTTCTTAAGAAAAATGCTCTGTCTGGCCAGGGAAGAAGCTGTCTGGTGAGAGCTCTGTGAAGGGAAATTGCAGCAGGTTGGTCTTCAAAAGGATTGTGGACTTTGAAAAAAGTGATTGCTGTGCTCCCAAACCACCAGCTGGTTTATCACGTGCTGCAAATATCATGGTTGCAGGGGCAGCCTCTGTCCCTAAGTGAATGCCATTTTCTGAGCATCAGCTGGGTGGATGAGATCTGGAGATCTCCAAGCCTGGACACCTGGAGATGTGTATATCCAGACACCCACAAAGAATCGTACAATCACCAAGGTTGGAAAAGACCTCCAAGACCATCCAGTCCAACCATCCCCCAGTATTCCCCTGCTAAACCACATCCCTCAGTACAACCCCTAAATGTTTCCTGAACACCTCCAGAGGCAGTGACTCCACCACCTCCCTGGGCAGCCCATTCCAGCACCTGACCACTCTTTCAGAAGTATTTTCCTAATATCCAAGATATATGTATGCACAATCTCACACACACACACACAGTGCTCCAACCATGCATCTTAGCCCAATAATTGTGAGTTTTTTGCAAGCTTGTCCCAACTTGCCGACAGCTACAGAGCAAAACATAATTCGTTTCCTCTGCTCAGATATTGAAGAACAAAGCTGGAACTCCCATACAATTATGTTTTATCTCAGAGCAAGGTGAAATCATTAGATATTAGTGAGGTGCAGTGGCATAAAAATGATGTGTTAGCGGGGGTTCATTACATTGTATTTTCGGAGCCAGGAAGATCAATGCGTTCATGCATCATGAATTAGTCGCATGCCTTACTCTTCCCTGCTCTCCGGAAACCCAACATGATCTATCGCCAGCCATACATCATTGTTTCAGCATTGCACATTAATGACAAAGCTACAGTTTCCACTTGTCAAGCTGACCAGCTGCATTTTTTATTTTTTTTTTTTTTCTGCAGAAGATGAAAAAATTCAAAGGAGGAGAAAGAGGGTCATTTCTGGGCCAGACTTTGCAGTAAATTTCAACCCTTCGAAACTCTTCTTTTTCTTTAGATCCATCACTTTTATAATCCGTGCCTTAACTTGCCCTCATTGCTTATATCCAAAGCTTGGAGGTGATTATGCTGAATCCCTTTCTGCCAATGCAGAATGTTGCCATTCCAAATACATCCCACTGCCCTTTTGAGTCCGTGCCCAAAGCAGAAAGTTCCCACCACTGACTGGCAAAGCTCCTGTTGGTCTCTCTCCTGCTGCACCAATAAGAAAATCCCCCTTCCCCAAATACCTATCAGTGTGAGCTCCCTAAAAGCATCCCCTCTGCACTCTGTTGACTGTCCTTCCAATCACTCAGGTGTTGTCCCCTCCCTCCTGTCTTCCCCTTGCATCCTTTCTGCACTTCTGAGCAGTGCCAAATTCATTTTTTCCCTCCTTACTGCAGAAATCTATCTACAAGTTTAAGTCTTTCCCTTTCCCCTCTCAACCACTGAAATGTCTGCCACTGCGTGTTGCAATTAATTATGAGAGGTGAATGAGGTAGCAGTTGCTAGGCTTCTCCCATCTACTGCACTCAAACTGTTCCCAAGATGGTAGCATTAGAGCATCCTGTGTCTCTCATATGCATTTACCACCCACAGAGCATCTCTGAGATGCTATTATCCCTATTTTGCAGACAGGGCACTGAGCTGGAGATTAATTTATCCAGTCCCACACGAAGTTAAGACGATACAACAAACTGAATCCGGGTCTCCGTCACTGAAACTTTCCTTTCCCATGTCCACAAGATGAGAAGGAATGGCCTTAATTTGCACCAGGGGACTTTCAGGTTGGATATTAGAGCAAAAGAGCAGTCATTGGCACAGCTGCCCAGGGGGGTGGTAGGATCACCATCCCTGGAGGTCTTCAGGTGTCACAAGGATGTGGCACTGAGGGATATGGTCAGTGGGCAGTATTGGTGGTAGGTGGACAATTGGACTGGATGATCCTAGAGGTCTTTCCCAACCTTAATGATTCTATGATCCATCACTACTCCCCTCAGCGTGTCCCTTTGTTCTCTGTGCAGGGACCATGGATCTGATAAAAAACAATTTATTCAATGCAGCTTTGCCCACCCGTTTGAACACCATGATGCTCAAAGGGAAAGGACATCTCCTCACCTACACCCCGAAAAAAGAGATCCTTCCTGGGATGTAACCAAGTTGCATATAACAAACCAACCCTCCCACATGGCAGTAGCTACAAATTTGCAGTATGGTCCTCTGCTATGCTTCTAAAAATTGCAGTTACACATGTTCTGCATGCACCAAAGGCTCAGGTTGAGGACCACGGTCCCTGCCATCCTTGCAGGCATGGGGCAGCTGTCTCTGCCCTCTGCAAGGCTCCAGCTATACAGCACTGGGTGTGTTTGGGGGTGATTATTTTTCTACAAGACATTGATTAGCAGTGTTTGAAACATGACAACATGCCAATACTTCCCTTGTTATATGACAGATAACTGCATGGATGCAGGGCTAACGCTGCTCTTTCTCCTTATTATTCACTAATGCTCACAAAACATCTGACACTTGGCTGAGCTCTTCGGGGCACATCGTTTCTTCCCTGGCCCTGGCTGCTTTCAAGGTAACGACCCATTTGTGGTGGTGGAGTGAGGCCCATTTCAGGCTACATTGCAGTGCGTAGGAACTCAACTTGCATCTCCTCCACTATCGACAGCAAACCCTGCAAGTTGTGCTCAGCTGGACGTGCACATCCTCGCACCTTCAGTGGGACAATGCATGCCTCTCCTTAGCAGGAGGGTTGCAACTGGATGATCTTTATGTCCTCTTCCAATCTGAGCCACTTACAAGTGCATGAAACCGGAGCACCCTGGGAGCAATTCACTGCTCGTGGGTTCACTGCACCGCATCTCAAGGACGCACAGCATTCATCAGGCTCATGGAATTTCACCCTGCCAGCGCCTACCTCCCTTTTGGATTGCTGTCATGCAACGGGGATTCAGACAGCGATGTCTGTGCCAGGGGGTGGCTGTGTGCCCCCACCAGCAGGAGGGAGCTGCAGATCCCCAGATCCCTACACACTGCTGCACGGAGCAGCCTGGCTGCCCACTTGGCCTCGGCTATTGGCAGCACGCAGAGCCCTTCAGTGCCTCTTTGTTGGTTTTAAACAATGGCCGTGGCCGGTTCTATTTTCACTTCCTCTCCCCCGCTTTCCCCTTCTGTACAGGGCTGGGGCTTTTTTTTTTTTTTTTTTTTTTTTTTTTTTTTAAATCAATGGGCTCAGATAGCATCGTACTCAAAGTGACCTTTCAAATACCAGCCAGAGACAGGTCACCACAAATTGTGCTCTCCACCCCCGCAGAACATGAAAGCCTTTTCATTTCTGTCTGAAGGGCTGGGGAAGAGCGCGGCTGTGCTTCGAGGACATCCACTTGGAGCCTCGTCCTGGCATTAGCAATAAATGGTGGCTTCCTGCCCTGAGAGGCAGAGCTGCCCTGATGTGACTGTCAGTGTGATCTGCTGCATCCGGATTTTTGGCCACCCTATTTTTGTCCTTTGAACAGCAGCCACAAGACAAAGCTGAAATACTGACGTCTGAAAGCCAGCAGGGCTGCCTGCAAAAAGCCAGCTTAGCCTGGATGGGGGTCTGCATGGGGCAGGCATGCATCCCACCAAACCTGCCAATAGGGGACAACGACTCTGGAATGGAGCAGCCCAGCAGCAGGCAGGTATGCTGTGCACAGCACAAACCAGCAGCTCTGCTCCTTTTCCACCAGTAACACAGCACTGCACCATTGTTCCCCAAAACAGCAGCATTTAGTGCTGCACGCCTTCTGTTTCCAAGTTGGAAAACAAGGAGAAGCCACTCTCCCAGACCTGACAGCACTTAAAGCAGAAGCAATTTTAATGGCACTCCCCGGGTATGACCAGGCCAAGAGTTCTGCTATAGGTCAAAGAGCAGGAGCTGCTCTGCTGGAAGAGCCAGCGTGCTTGGCGTGATGTGCAGTGGTGGTGGGTGAACAGCAACAGCAGACGCAGGGGTTCTGAGCAAGGCAGGGCCCTGGGGACTGCTTTTCATAATAGAAATGAAGATCTGGTTGTGTACAAAGGCAGAACCAAGTAAGAGCCAATTTCCTCTGGCAGAACCAGACGAAGGGCAGGCACGGGGTCAGGGCACGGGGTGGGGGTTGCTCTGTGGGTTGCAGGCTTTGTTTGTGCAGCTGGATGAGCAGTGCAGAGCAGGGCCAGCAGCCAGGGGCTCCTCCCAGGGCAGGGAGCTGCTGGCAGCACGGGGCAGGGCAGCACTGGCCCTGTCCAAATGCACAGAGGCCGTCAGCACAGCACCAAGGTGCTTTACAGCATCTCCCACTGCAGCACCACGGGCAGCTGGTATTAAACAAACCCAGCCACAAACGTGTTCTTTAACAAATGTTCAAATACTGCTTTCCTAGGACGTTTTCATTAGAAAGAAATATTTCAGAGAGTGCCGTTTGCCATTAGTGTTGTGCTGACTTTTGCTTTCTGTGCTGTGGAAAGCACGAGGGGCGGGCACGTGCCATGAAGCTGTACGTGTCCCCATCCACTGCAGGGGGTTGGACTAGGTGATCTCCAAGGGTCCCTTACAAATCCAACCATTCTGTGACCGTATGAAAGGGGCTGGGGTCTCCATGGCGACGCTTGGTGCATCCATGGGGTCTTTGGTCACCACAAACCTCTGAAATGAACACCGTTTCCAAACAGAATCAGTAATATTTACATTGCTGCCTAGTTAGTTCCCACTTCCAGCAAACACACAAAAGGATAGAACACTGCTCCCACCAATACCTCAGTCCTTCTGTAGGGTCTCCATGCAGTATCAAGCCAGCTCGTAATGAGCGCTCCTAAATTAATCCACTGCCCAGCAAAGAGCTGTAAACTGCCCAGTGGAAAAAGTATAGGGCTGTATTGATGCCGTGTGGAAAAAGCTGCTTGCGCTCTGCAGTCAGCATCCTGCTCTTATCCTGGAGAAAGAAATCTATTTTCAACTCTGCCTGGGGTGACTTTTTTCTGTTTTCCCCAAAAGAAACATGCTCAGTTTAGCAGTTTTACTGGAAGTTAAGGATTTTCTTGCATTCTTGTATGCAAAGCTTAAATGAGTAGCTTACTAATTATTTATTTGATCATTTATGCTTATAATATTTGGAAGCAGGTCTCAATTTTGTCTGATTTTCTCATTATTGGGAATTATTCAACAAGTCACCATGTCCCTACCCAGAAATCAATGGCTTTGATCACACGCCTTTGCAACTGTTCAATGTTTACTATTTAAGCTGTATTAAATTACAATTGGCTTCAAAGGTCAGGGTCTTATCTTGGCTTATTTGCCGGGAGAATTGAGGAATCACACATTTAAACCCAAGACTTGTCTGACTTGTTACCAGCTAGCTACTGATAAAGAAAGCAAACACTTGAAAGATAGCGGAGGGGAAGGGAAGTCTGGGCTTGGCAGGACCTTCACCTCACACCTTATCTGCTGGGCCAGCAGGACTCCTCTCCCAAGGCAACACACCTCATTGGCACACAGCGTTGAGCATGAAATACTCTGTTTTGGGATCCAGCCACAGCTGAGATGGATTCGTGCCTCGGCGCTCCCACCCTGGGGCCACTCTGCCCATAAATCAAAAGGGAGGTGAAAATCCCCAAGGTCAGCTCTGAAGCAGCAGCGCAGCGAGCCAGCAGAGCTCCGGACATTTCTTCCTATTCCAAAGCCTCAGGGCTGTGTACAAAGTGCTACAGCACACGAAAAGCATTTAAAAGAACAAAAAAGCAGTCTTGATTCTGGCTCTCATTGCAACCCAACTCCGTCCTCTCCTGTTGCTGGGCTGGAATCCTGGCCACCCTGCACATTTCCAATGGATGCGCATGGCCCGTGTGCTCCCTCGCAGGGCAGTGAATCACTGCGGGCCACTGAGCAGGACTGAACTTCTACCTTTGTTTTCCCACACACTTCAACTTTTGTTTGATTTCGCTCCCAGTGCTGCATGCGATGCTTTTGTGGGCAGAAGCGCGTTTGCTTTCCATGAGAGATCCTTCACAGCAATGATTTCGACTGAATGTTGGAGGAAACAAATTCCTTTCTTTTGGGCATTGTGTTAAAAATACCTTCACCTCTGCAAGGAGAAACTGCCTATCCCTTGCTGGTGTCTCTCTTTTAGACCCTTAGTGGTGGTAGTTAAAAGGAACAAAAGTGCGAGTACGAATTGAAGGGACACTGCTGCAAGCGAGCTAAATATAAGTGCCCCAAGAGCAGCATTTCCCAGTGCAGGAGTTGTTTGCTGCTCGCTTTCTCCTCCCCCTCTAACAAAAGACCTCTTTCAAAAGCCTCTTTAAAAGTTCCAATGAGCACTTGGTCAAAGGGGACAAGATGAGGACTGTGACATACAATTTCTTTTCTCCTCCGCGGCTAAAAAAAGACACATTCCACTGACCACATTTACCAACGCTGCTACACCATCTTAATGAGGCTTAATATAGGACGGACAGCCCCAAAATCACATTGAGCCAACAAATGAGAGACATGATTAGCAAACTCCATAAACTTGAGCGATTTTAAGCACTTCTGACCGGGCATTTTATTCCAGCACAAGATGTATCCGGGAGTTCTATTATGCTTGTCAGCCAAAGCCAGGGCTGCAGAGGAAGAGTTAAGTGATGCCCAGTGACACTTGCTGTAATCAGATTTTCACATTGTTTGAATAGATACAGTTCCTGAGCTCTCCAGCTGTCCTGCCTCGTAAGCAAACACATCTCCCTAATGCAGGAGAATGCAGCTTTGGCTCTGCACCCAACATGTGCACCAACCCAGCAGTACCCCAAGGACAGGGAAAGCTGCTCCCCCTCCAGCTCTGCTCCATCATCCACTATCAATTTCAGCAGGGATAGTGCAAAAAAGCAGCAGTTCAAAGCCAGGAGATGTTCTTCCTAATGCAGCCAAGAGCTCTTGCTACCAGACAGAAAAAAGATGCATGGGTTGGTAAGTGGTGAGGGCGTAGCCTTCCCTGAGTGCCGGTCTCAGAGGGATCTGCTTTCCAGCCACTCGTCTGAAGGCAACCATTTGCAAAAAGGCTCTGTCTAAAATCTATAAGCCTTCAGTTAGTGATTTCTCCTTCCTCTCTCCTAGACAAAGAGTTTACTGGAAAAGAGTATTTACCAATCACGCACCTTTGTTCCTCAACACACAGTGGCACACAGCAAACCTGGGACGATTTGGGGAAAAATTCATGCATGGAGTGTGGGAGCAAAGAGTATCCCAAGAAAAAAAGAAGCTCTGGTCATAGAAACGGGACGGAGCGGCAGACACAGCGCGGCGGGGAAGGAGGAGGTGATGTTTTCCAACAGCTCAGCGGGAAGCTGAGAACCAGCACTGCGATCGAAGCCATCGCTGAGTCACCAGGCAGGCACCTTTGTCTCATTGAAGCAGCTCAAAGGGAACAATGAGCAGCGCTCGGTGCCCGCTGGGATGCGCGGCGTTGCCAAGGGCCCCGGTGAGAGCTCTGCACAGGCGCAACCGGCGGGTGGATGTCAGGATGGGGGCACGCATGAGGATCCACGAGGAGCCAGCAATGCATCCCTGCTGTTGATGCAATAAAGTACATAAGCCCTTATTTTTCTTAATTATTCCTGATATTTCACCTGTCATGTTGTCAGCTTCCTCTGAGAGCAACGATAAATAGTGCTTCTCATCTCACATCCTTAGGGAAAGCTTGCTATTTATTCCTGTGATGGGCAAGACATCATGACTAATTAGGAAAAATGGTCACCCCTTTGCACCCAAGCAGGAGCGTGTCATCTGTCTCCTTTCTCAGGGAGACAGGCAGTTTTTCTCCACGGACATCCAACAGCTGCTCCAAAGACATTTGTTAGCAGCACCCTGGGAGTGGGAAAGGATGGGGAAGGGATTCCTCTTCCCCTGGGAAATCAACATTCCAAGGCTTGAATTTGGGAGACCATGATCCCAACAGATAACTTAATTTTTTCTATGAGATCGGTGGTGAGGCACTGGCACAGGTTGCCCAGAGAGGCGGTGGTGCCCCGTCCCTGCAGACAGCCCAGGTCAGGCTACTGGGGCTGTGAGCACTGCTGGAGCTGTGGGTGTCCCTGTGCACTGCAGGGAGCGGCACCAGGCGCTTTGAGCTCCCTTCCAACTCAACCATTCTCTGATTCAATGATGTTTAAAAGCTGCATTAAATAGGAGCACTCCTCCCATTTCCAAGCCCAGGATGCCCTCACCTCCCCTGCAGAGCCCACAGTAAGCAGGGGTACGATTCTCTCCTCCCCCTCCCTTGCCACCATGCACACTTTGATTATAACAGAGTAATCAAGATCAATGCTGGAGAGGACAACTCATTTGGGATCTGCAAATACTTCAGATTAAAAGTAAGCAAAATTAATTTAGAAGTTGCTATGACCACAGAAGAGAACAACACTCGCTGCAACTCTTAGATCTACGCTCAACAGCAGAAGGCAGACAACCATCCTGCCTTTCCTGCTCCCTCCCATCCAGAACCAAACGTGGATTCCAATTCCTGCAGATGATTCGTGCACAGCGGGGCCAAATCCTCCTGCAGATGTGGGGCTCATCTGCACAGCATCCACGTGGCCGTGGGTGCACATCCCTGAGACAGCAACACCGTGCTGCAAAGCAGTGGGGCGTTGTTGGAGTCTGCTCCCACTGACATGCAATCAGGGCTGGGCAGAGCAGGAAGTCTTTCTGTTGGGAAAACTAATGAGGACAAAACTCCTATTGTCACTGTCATGTCAGAGAGCATCGCCTCAGATTTTTGCAATCTATCGCATGCTGTCATGTTGGGTGAAAGTTATTTGTTTGCAAATTCTACCTCTGGGCACCAGCCCGTTCTAAATAAGCTGTCAGACTTAACCAAGGCAGCTAACGAAATAAAAGAGGTGCAAGGAGGGGGATGGATGGGGAGAGTGGGGTGGGGGAGAAGGGGAGGGGAACCTCCTAATAAATGGATGCGAAAAAAAAAAAAAAAAGAGAGAAAAAAAAATCTCAGTTGGTGATCTTAAAACTTGGAGGATAGAACCACACACAAAGTATGCAACGCAGCCACCCGAGCTCGTCACTGGCAGATGAGCAAGCGTGGAGTAGCACTCCAACCCCGCACACGAACTGGTGCACAAGCAACACTTGATTAACTGGGAGAGTGCCAGGCACCGTTACGGGGGCGAAACGGGGCGTAGCGAGCCGCCTGCGTCACTGACTCATTTATCCAGGATTTATCTTGGATAACGTGCCAAGGCTGCCAGCTCTGCCTCTATTCCCACCCATTCTGCTCTGGGCTCGTGGCCACGGAGCGCTCCGCTGCTGAACAGAGCAGGGATGAGCAGCTTCTGCCCGCTCCAGGAGCAGAAAGCAGAGAAAAGCGGTGCTGCAACTGCACGTCACCGCTGTCGCTTTCGCCTTTCCAAAAGCAAGTGGAGCTGTGCTGCTCCAGCTCCTGTTTGCTCTGCATGGGAACCTGCCATTGCGTAATGGGCACACGGGGTCCCCCGCTCAGATGCCTGGCAGTCCAGCAGCTCTGTTACATGGCAACAGCCGTCAGCTTCGGTCCAAAGGACCTCTCCTTGCAGACAGCTCTGCAAGCCCCGGGCACCCATCCAGGCCAAACCTCCTGCCTTCCAACCTCCATCGGATGCCATCGCACGTCCTCCTCCTTATTCTCACCAGGATTTCAGGCGCAGCACTGCTTCCCATATGCCACCAGCATTCCCCATTCATAAAACCCCGCTCCAGAGTCACAGCTCCATAGACACAAAGTTGATAGGAAGAGTCGGGCACCAAGCTCTGCCTGCCAAGTACCGGAATCCACAAACCCTGCAGTACCAGGAAGAAAATACCAAAACAGCCTCTCCTGGGCAGAAGGGTGTCCCCTCTGGATCTGTCAGACTTAAGAGCAAGCTGGGCCAACAGGTGCATGGTCCTTACTGTAGGTTCACACCCCTACCTTCATTTCTCAGGATCCAAATGGCAGTTTGTCACGTTCAGCACTGTATGTCTGACCAACGCTCAGAACAAAGCTCCCAGAGGCAGCAGAAGCTGTTTCTTCCTTAGGGAAAAAATAAAAAGCAATACAAGGGACCTGAGCATCCTGCATCCACACACACTTCTCAGCTCAGAGGCTGAAACAATTCCTGCCTGCAGATACAGTTTCTTACAGGAGCCAGGTAAATTAAATTAAAGCTATTTACTCTGTATTTACAGGCTTACAAATAAATCTCAGGAAGCATTTTGCTGCAAGAGGCAAGGAGAGGAGGAGAGGAAAAAAAGCATTTTCTGGGCCAAATATAGTAAACAAGGCCACAAACCTCCTCATGATTACTTATTAGCTAAGGGAAAAGGGAGCTGGGAGCTGGTATGGTTGGAATAATGCTACATGGAGCAGAGGAGCACAGCATTTCTTTCTCATTTGCAGGTAACAAGAAAGAAAAAAGTAAAATGTTCTTTTTATGTAAGGAAAGAGCTCTCTTGAGCCTGCATCTTCCACCCATATTCGCACTGCTGCCTTCATTTTAACTGAGTGCTATGGGTCAATGGGAGCCCTTTCAAGCTCTAACTGCATGATCTGCCTGGCCTGTAATGGGAAGGCAGTGGGTTTTGTTTGATTTGCTTTGTTGTTTTGTTGTGTTTTTTGTTGTTGCTTTTTTGTTGTTGTTGTTTTGTTTTGTTTTGTTTTTTTGTTTTGTTTAAGTGGCTGATTGAGTTCTTTGTGCTTTGTTTGGTGCGTGTTGCACAACGCAGCAAAGTGCATCAGTAAAGAAAATCGATAGCGGCTTCCAATGTGAAGGTTGCAGGGCAGCCCGAACATTGAGCTGAGAGGTGGGGGTCTGGAAGGAGGTCACCATGGGGTGGGTGGGGCAGCCTTGGGGACAGCAGGGATGGACCCCATTGCGCCCTGATCCATGCATGAGCAGATGGTGCATCTCTGGTGCATGGCTTTGGCACATGGATGCGTTTTGCATCATTCCGGGTCTGATATCTGCACTTTTGGCATCCCCTGCAGCCCCCAAGAGCCCCGCTTTGAGGTTTGTACTCGTTTCCCCTCCATTAACGCATGCAGAAAATAAAGGAGAGAAGCTTTAAGAATCAGATATCATGCACAGGTTCACAGTGAGATGGCTTTTCTTTCCAGACCCACGCTGACACTGACGTTCAGCAGACACGAGGCAGCCAGCCCATGCAAACACCAGACTGAGATCTGTGCTGCACTGCCAGTCTCTTTGGTACAGAGGCACAAAGACCAACACAGCTACATCTACAGCCAGGACATTAAAGCACATACCCAGGGCATGAAGTAATGAGATTTAAGCCGTGCAGACAAACCCAAAGCTTGTAAATGATTAGCCCTCCTCTAACGAAGCCCTGATTCGCTGGTGATGCATTAACCAGCCGCCAACAGACTCCAGCCAGCTCCTGGCTCTTGCATTACTACGTTTCCCAGGAAATCAGAGATTAAAAGTTGTTTTAAAGCCACTGCTCACAGCCTTCACCTAAAGGACAGGACAGCAGGTGACCCCATGGTGACCCAATGAGCTGTTATCTGAGACATGCCTATGAACACAGCGTGTTCCTCTCTTCCAGATATATTGTCCAGCATCAGAGCTGGACTGGCCGTGCTGAAGGCTCAAGAGCTCACCCTGCTGTAATTCAGACCTGGCAACCTCTCCTCCCCCATTGCACACAGATAACAGCACCCTGTGCCACACCTCCCCCCAGCGCCTGAGTGCAGCACATAGGCAAAGTGCATCTGGACCCAACAGCTGCTCCGTGCAGAAAAAAAATCAAGCAAGAAATTCCCCAAAAGCTCAGCCCTTTCTCTGCTTTGTTTTTGTCAATAGAGTGAAGTCAGCTAAACGAGTCGACTGCACTCATTCTGTACCGGGCTGCTCACCGTGCCCTCCTTCCCTTTGAACATTTTTCCCTTCTGAAAAAGGAGCGGGGCTCATTTATAAAGACATTTTGAGTGCTCTGTGCTGCAGCCCCGGATTTCTACTTTTGCCTTGTCCCATGACACAGGTATCTGAGAACAGTCCGCATTCGATAGCAGCATCAGATGCAGCAGGTGCCCACCTCAGCTTTGCTGCAGTGTACCAAGCTTTCCTCCAGCTGGGGCAGAAAGGAGAGGCAGAGGGAGCAGACAGGCAGCTCCTCATCCCATAGCATGAAGCCCGTCGGTACAACACACTTGGCACCCGCCGCTCGCCCGGATGAGCTCAGCACATTCAGTCGCACTGAAGAGCTTGTTAAGCAATCCCCAGCTTTTCTGCTGACTTCCCCTACAGCTCTGCTAGACGGAGGCAGTGCTGGCACCCATCCCAAAACTCCGGCGTCACTCTTGGCTCCAAGTCCATCACCCAGCGTTTTGCTCATCAGCGCATCGCGGCCGTCGGGTAAGGCAGGCATGGCCGAGTGGATCCTGCTGCCCTGAGAGCACCTGCCAGCATTCAGATCCCCTCCCTCTGCTATAGGGAAAGGCAGCAGCCCGGAGCATGCAGTGGGAGGATTAAACCCACGCACCACCTCAAAGGGATTTCCAGCAGGAATATGCAGAAAGGAGAAATTCGTGTTGGTACAGGAGGGGCAGTGGGGCTGAAGCTGTCCCTGCATCACTGCCTCTGGTGTAATGCAGTGTGCCAGACCCTGCTGCATGAGGTGCTGCACAGAAGGGGCTGATGAAGAGGTTGTAATCCAAGCTTAAGGACAAACAGCTGCTGATTCAACAACAGATGGGAAGGAGGGAGAAGGGGACAGATTTCTTTCCCTTCCCCCTCTATTCTTTCCCCCCCCCCCCCCTTTTTTTTTTCTTTTTTTCTTTTTTTTAATATATTCCCATTCCCAATGCAGAAGAAAGGCAACCCTCACTCTCCCCTGAACAAACACTTGAAAGCAGAGAAAGGTTTTAATTTGCACAGATGTTAGGGAATGGAGCGTTTCCAACAAAACGTTATGGACTATTGGGAAAATATTTACTTAAAACTCTTCCTACCTCTTCCCCAAATATCTGAGAAAGGTCAGAGATCCCCAAATCTGCGACAATTCTCCCAGGCAGAGGTAAGAATCTGTTCTCACAAACACATTCTGCCCCAAGGAGCCCAGCTCCTCCAGCCCTCAGCCCTCATCTTTCAGGAGATTTTAGCTTCCCAAAGAGCACAGGAGGCTTTCCTCCTTCTCAGATCTGCTCATCTGTAGTAAACATCAGCACTGCAGCATGAGAAAGGGCTCCAGCTCTGCGAGAGGTGAGGATCCTTGGGATGGAAGTCAGGTAGCACTCCTCTCCCCAACCCCCTGCTTGGTGGGAAGGAGAGAGGCTTTTCCCTTTTTGCTTTAACAAGAAAGGAGGAGAGTAAAGTCAGCAGTAATTTTAGTTTTGTTTTTCCCCCCCATTCTTTCTTTCTTTCTTTTTTTTTTTTTTTGTAACAAGAGACCTCCTGTGCAAATGAACGCTGTGATGAAGTATGCAAGACAGGCTTCCCTTTGGAAATGGGAGATTAAAGTACAGGGATCACTGGAACACATGCAGAAAGCAAGGCTGCTGCTTCTTCCCCAATTATTGTGCACTCTCTGCTCTATTTTGTTGACCTCGCACATTTCAATCAGGTTTCAGCACACTCTGCCTTCACCTGCTATGAATCAAAACCTGGAGGGCTCAGATCTCACTGCAAAGGAACCCTTTGATAAGCTTGTTACGGATGCTAGGCAGCTCTGGGTTGGTAGGGTGCTTTTGCAGAACACCATTGCAAATTTATGTCGCCACCCAGAAAAAAAAAAAGTTGCAGGATTACTGGGCACCATTCAAGTACGGGAGCTGAAGCTCAGCTTCATTTGCTCCAGCAACAAAGGAGTAGGGACAGGAGGACTTCCCAGCAGCAGCCGGACCGTTGTGAATAGCTGCTTGAGACTGATCTAGGAATCAAAACATGGAGAAACTGGGGCACCCCGAGGAAGGTTAAAGCCAGAAACATATGGGATTTCCACCACATTTGGGTTGTCAAGCAGCCAAGGATCTCTTTTGCTGCTGCTTGCTTTTAAAGGCTTTAAAGAAACATTCATCCATACGTAGGGCATTTAGGAAGGCAGCACGGAGCGTGCCTGGAATGGTGGGTGAGGAGGAGCAGTTTGGCACCCACACCCTGAGCACAGGCAGCCCTGCCCTAAAGGCCACGATGGCACAGGGGCTGCCATCCTGCACACAGCACACTGAGATCCTCCTGCCCTCCCAGACCTGACAGATTCTGCACTTAGCAATTGCAAGCATAAAGCCAGGAGGGGTTATAAATAGCCAGAGTGCAGCCTAATTATAGCCACGGGTTGTAGGGCATTTAGACAAGCAGCATCCCCAGGTTGGGCTGTTCTGCTTGGGCACTTGGACAGACTGTCCCACCTCTGACACATGTCATGGGTGAAGTCCTTTCATTTCTCACAAGCATGACAGAACGTATCCTCCAGCTCGGACATTATTGCTGCTGTACCAAAGCACGATGCCAACACGAGGCTGAAGAAGTGCAAGCACAAGCATGGAAGGTAGAGAAAGAACAATTTGAAAAATTACGCTTGTCATGAGAGATCTTGTGGAAGACAGAAAAAACGCTCTTTATGTGGGGAGAGGCTGGAGATGCTGAAGGCAGCAGATCTGGGCTCTGCCCATGTTTGGTGCAGGCAGGGGGCTGGGATGCAGGATGCTGCTGAGTGCTTGGCAAGGGCTGCCCTCCTTCCTGTCACCCGTCCTTCTAGCTGGGAGATTTTTGCAGAGCCTTTCCTGCTCTGCATCACAGGCAGGCAGCAGGGCTGGAAGGATCCACACTGCTCCTTCTCCACCTCCAAGAGCAGGGGCACAGCTTTGCACCCAGTGCTCGCCCAGCACAATCCCTGCCTTCTTTTGTCAAGTGTTCTGGGACGCACTCATGTTAAGCACCAAGTAGGAGGCACTTCACTGATAACACAGGAGCTTTTGACCCAGCATCCTCCAACAAGAGATGTGCTATGTTCCCATATCTACGCTATATTCAGCCAGCTTCCTGATCCGCAGCAATTAAAGGCAGACCATCCTGAGTCCTGCTGCAGCACAGCTCCGTAACCAGCAGCCACCTTCTCTGCTGCATTCCATCTCTGCACAAAAACCTCCTTGACTTTTCAGGCTGCCTCACCTCAGGATCTCTGCACACCTCCATGCTCAGCAGCAGTACACAGAAGCAATGCAACACACACTGCCATGTGCAGCTTGCTGCTCCTCCCTCCACCCTGCAAAACAGGGTGCCTCGCTCCCCCCCCCCCCACCTTCACAACCCCTCTCTATGGCACAGACTTTATTTTTCTGATGAAACACAAAGCTGGATCTTACATTTTTACACGAATGTAGATGTTGACTGACGGACTTGATCCATAGCACTGAGGAAATTCAGACCCTCTGGCATTTGGTGAAATAACATAGCACATGCAAACTCTGCTCCATAATTGGAACCATTTGTTAGTGCAGCTCTGTGCAGAGGCACACGGGCACCAGGAATGTTTTCCTTCTCCCCAGGTTTGTTTCATAGAGCTCCAGCATCGGAGTCTGGAAGAATTTAGCCGAGTTCACGACCCCCAAAGCCAAGCAAACCTGGTGATTCAGGAATGTGTGTGCACTGCACCAATCCATCCCTGGCAAGATCCGCACCTTTCAACCCTTTGTTCAAAGAACAGCTGAATTCTTTATTTAGCTGCATTGCATTCCCTGCTCAGAGCGAGCTATCCCTGGGCTGGCTTGGAGCAGTTCACTGCTAACAAACCTCGGTGCTAGGTGCAGAATGGCGTTCTATGGGTCAAGCTTACAGCCAACATTGTGTGCATGGAAACAGAAAGAGATTGGCAGCACCCTCCCAGCAGAGCTCCCAGTTGCTCCGTGCCCGTGGCAGCTCCTTGGGGTCCAACACTAGCAGGTGTCCCCTCATCTCCTGCAGCCCCCAGCACTCTCAGCAATCCAATCCCACGGGCAGCACGGGGCTATTTTCTGCTACACGAGGCATCACAAGCCTGGCAGGCATCCCCGGATCGTATGGTCTGACCTGCTGGAGTAGGAAGGCTACAAGCATCGCACTTGCTCTCCGCAATATGGAGCCCACACATACAAACACAAATATTTAGATGAACGGTGGCTGTATTCCAAGCACAGAATTCCCTCTCCAGCCACACCACCACTCCGAGTGCGGGGCCACCACCCCCTCCTATGGCATTTTTGGGAGCGGGGTGCAGCCCAATGGAGGCTGAGCAGGCAGCTCCCTGCAACACCCCCCGGTGCTGGGAGTGAAAACACAAACAAAGCAAAAGGTTGTTCAGCTTCTCAGCCTCCGAGACCATATGGAGCTGAGACATGATTGCATTATTTCTACTGTACTGCAGCAGAACGGAACAGAAAGCTGTAATAAACTACTCGCAGCGTGTCCCTTAGCACAGTGCACAGAGCAAAAAATAACCAGCTAAACAGAAGCGTGCTGAAGGAAGCCGTGTTCCTGGAGGTGAGCTGCAAAGCAAAGGCTCAGGGGCTCTGAGTCACACAGATTTCACAAGGTTAGATGATGAAATTTCTGCACGCTTTCTTCTCCTCACTCCCTCCCCTTTTGGGATAATTAGATTTGTGCCCAGCCAGTTATGGAGTAGGATGGTTTTTCAGTATGGGCAGGCATGGTAAAGCTATTTGTAAGAGAGCACAAAGCAAATTTGTATGGGATTGGTGTAAGGAGGGGGTGCTGGCAGGTCCAGGTGGAGCTAATGGGTGCTGCTGGCATGGGCCAGAGCTAGCACAATTTCTCTTTGTGCCTTGTGTATTTAAGCAGCTGAAGAAGCAAGAGCAGAACCATGCAACCACTGTGACTTCCTGCTGCCTACTGCTCTAACGTGGAGAACCCACATCAAATGGATAATTCCTTCAACCCTTCAGCTTTTGCCCCTGCTGAGTGGGCAGTATCACACTACAGAAGCAGTGACAATCTTGAGACATACAGAGACAATTCTTCCCAGCTTCAATACAACTTTCCTTCAGCCACAAATGCTGATGCCAAAGTGCCAGAATGAATCTCAAGCTTGCAGATTCTCTCACGTGATACAGCTTTACACTCATCTTTCTCCATTCTCTCCATTCCAAGGCATTCAGATTGGGAAAAATAGCATTGCCAATGCCAGTCAGAGGAAGGGATGCCTCAGTAAATGGTTTGCAGGAGCCAGCTGACAATTCCAAGTCCTCCTCCTAGAAAGCAAGCTGCTTGCAAACAGATTTGCAAGGAGTGAGGGGGGAGAAAAAAATCTGTTAAATTACTCATTCTGGAGACATTTAAAACAGACAAGTAAAGGATTCCTCAACACTCTGCAACACAATGCAAAGATCCTCCAATATTTCTTCTGAAACTGAATGTAGCAGAACTGCCAGGACAACATTGCTGATCTCAGCCCCATTGCAGGGCTCACCCAACCCAACCACCCAAGGCTGGGATCAGCTGCAGCAAAAGGAAATGGCCACATGTCCACCTTGTCCTCTATCGTGCACTTGAAGACCCAGCAAACCATGGAAGTTTGGTGCAGGCCTCTAGGATATTGGGAAATATCCTCTTCAAAGAATCATAGAATGGCCTGGGTTGAAAAGGCCCACAATGCTCATCCAGTTCCAACCCCCTGCTATGTGCAGGTCACGAACCACCAGACCAGGCTGCCCTGAGCCACATCCAGCCTGGCCTTGAATGCCTGCAGGGATGGGGCATCCACAGCCTCCTTGGGCAACCTGTTCCAGTGCCTCACCACCTCTGTGTGAAAAACTTCCTAAACCTCCCCTGTCTCAGTTTAAAACCATTCCCCCTTGTCCTATCACTGTCCACTCTCATAAACAGTCATTCCCCCTCCTGTTTACACGCTCCCTCTTGGAAAGAGTGGTCGGGCACTGGCACAGGCTGCCCAGGGAAGTGGTGGAGTCACCATCATGGAGATGTGGCACTTGGGTACATAGTGGGCATGGGAGGGACGGATTGGCGTTGGCCATGATGAACTTCATGGTCTTTTCCAACCTTACTGAGTCTGTGGGCAATACCACGAGGGATGGAGGAACCACCCCTGTCCTCACTCCCCAGCTGCTGTTAGCAGCTCTGTGCCCAGGGAGCAGGCGCAGGGCTGCAGCAGTGCTCTGAGTCCTTGGCCAACCTTCGCAGTGCCCCAGCCAAGCAATTGCAGCCGGCGCCTCCCGTCCCCAGCATGGGAGTTTATGAGGCTGTGGCCCACATCAGAGTTATTGTGCTGTGTTAAATTTATTGGTGCTATCTCACCTCATTAAATACTTAAATAGACCTGACAAGACAGAAAAATGGGACTTTAGGAAAAAAAAAAAAAAAAACGAACAGGAAGCTGGTGTTCAGATGGCTTGAGTCACCTTTAGCTCAATGAGTTGCACGTTGGGAAAGGACAGGGCACAGGAGTGAGCTGGGGGAGGTTTTACAGCATGGTGCTCAGCACCCAGAAAGCCCCATCCCTACAGGAAAGGCTGCAGCATCCGGTACTTGAAGCCCTTTTCCAGAGAAGCACTCACTTCCACTGAAATATTTGCAGGAGGAAGGAGAGGATGAAAGACAAGCAGGACCATGTCACCAGTAGCATTGGCCTTGTGCATGCTGAGCTTTCCCCTCCACACAGCACTCAGCCCCTGTTCTCTGCAGCCCTGCCAGGCGGCTCCTGGAGAATTTCGGGGCAGATTATTTAAAGACTCCATTTGTTCTGTGCTCTTAACCTTCAGTGCAATTACCTGCCTGCTTTACTCCAGAGCCGTTTCCCTGCTTCGCTGGCCAGAGCTGGGGGGCTGGGAGCACCCTGCAGTGTGCTGGGAACCTGCAGTCCTTCCCTCTGTGCTCCCAGCAGACACCACACTTAATTTTGATTTAGTGGGACAGCAACGGTATAACGGCTGCAGGAGACCATTACCCTGTGACAATGTTCTGTTCCACTGTTATTGCTTCATTAATTAAGTACCAATTGACTATTAATTGCAGGAGGTATTTGTTATGGGAGAGAATCAGTTACCAAGTAGTTAAAGGTCAATAAGAGGTCCAGCCCATCGGCAGGTATTTATCCAGAGAGATGCCCTCCAAACCATCTGCACTACAGGGACACTGTGCTCACATTCAAACCCTGGTGCTTTCTGAGCGCTCAGCCCTTCTGCAATCACACCTTTACAGAAATACAGACCTCTGGATGAAAGGGGCCACGCATTGACCTGCCATTATTTTGCAGCTTTGGGATTATTATACACACGAAAGGAAACACCACCACCGACAGAAGTGACGGATCTCCCCCTCCTCCTCCTCCATTTCTCTCCCGTCGGCACACCTGAATTTAGCCAACAAGGATTTCTGACCCATCAACATCGAGCGGCAGATGAAGAGTTCTGCCCAGAAGGCTGCAACTGAAGGGAGCAACAAGCCCAGAGTTGTGTTTCCCCAGGCGGTGCTCAGCCCACCGGAGTCTCTTAAGGAAAAGATGCGCCTGAAATCTTAGAAGTGAATTGTCACAGAAGTATTTTTATTTGCCTTCAGAGAGCCATCCCTCACTTGGGCAGACTCGCTCAGCATCCTTCCCACTGCCTGTGTGGGAAATGAAACACCAACGTTCCACAACTCGTCTCCAATGAGCACAGACGTTGTCACAAAGAAAACATGTCTGAATTTAAGTGACAAGCCATGCAAACTTCAGCTAATTGATATGAGGTCACGTTTCCCTCTTTAGGTTGCTCTCTCAGCCTTTCAAATGGGCTTTAAAGTGACTCCAGGCTAATGTGCTTCAGACCTGAAAGGAGGTTTAGGGAGGAATAAGCTGCATTTCTCACTAAAGAGCTCCACTCTTACAATGACAGAGATTATCTGAAGAGACCTTCACTCTCATTTAACAAATTAAATGAGTAGATTTTCAGGAGTTCAGCATCTGAAGTACTGCGCTGTTTTTGAGAAGCCTGGCTGTAAATGTCATCGTGTGCAGCCCTTTAGAAAAATCTAACTGCAGTAATGGGTGGGAACTTCCAAAACCCAAATCCTCAGAGCTGTGGAAGCACTGACCCTAACCCAATCCTATTCTGAACCAGACACCCATCATCGGATGGGAAATTTACTCCCTACCTTCACTTCTATTTCACATGAAAGCATTATAAAAGGAGGAAGATGATCAGAGGGCTGAGCATCACTTTCCTCTTCATTTCCCACCCATAGCACTGCCCACGCCGTGCCCCTCCAGCCCCCAGCACCAGCACCCCATCATTCCCTGCCCCAGCCACAGGGATGCTCCTCCACCCCAGAGCAGCTCACATGAGGCGAACTGAAAAAGCAGAGGGCCTTTCTTTTAGCAGAGCCAAAGCTTCCCTAAGAACGAGCCAAGCCATCTCCATACCATTTTTTCCCCGTTCAGAAGGAATGTGGAGGTAGGTCTGTAGGGGAAACACAACATGTTGATTTAGCTCCTCTCTGACTGCACACACACCCAGGGAGCCCTGTGCTCTGCCAGCTGACAGGAACAAGTCATTAGGGCCATCAGCAGCACAGCCACAGAGGGGAGAACGGCGGCGTTCTTGCATTGCATGGGATGTACGATCACACAGCATCGCGAGGACTGTGATCCTCAACACTACACCAGCTCAGCCCGATCCAGGAACGAGCACTGCTGGCAGCGAAGAGGCCACAGGCAAAATAAATAAATAAAATCATAGGATAAAAGCAGAAGAGATCACGGCTCGCATGCACCACTGTGCTTCAAGCCCTGCATGTGCTGGGAAAGCTCCGAGAGCTGCGGAGCAGGGACAAGCTGCTAACTGGCAGAGCACGATGCCCAGGCTGCTGCCTTGCCCCTATGCCTGCCCCAGGCAGGGGCTGAGGGCTGTGTGTTGACTCCAGAAGAGAATGCACAGCAAAGCACAGCCCCGAAACCCCAACCTGCCCTCGGTGCTGAGCAGCTTTCCTTCTTTGTTTCGCTGACAGCTGCCGCGCTTCCCCTTGAAGCGGCTCAAGTTTCGCTTTGCTCACTTCTGCCTTCTCAGATTTTACTATTATTATCCCTTGATTTTGCAAACTTCTCACATGCCTTCAGGCCAGACCCAGGAAACAGCTGAACAAGGCAGCTGATGAGACAGGGTACAAAAGGAAAGCAGTTGTTTGGGAGAGCGGAGGCCCTACATCTGTTCCTGCCTGTGCCGGCGACCTGATGCATCATCTCCAGCAGAGCACCTCCCTCCTCGGTGCTTTGCTCACACTTCTGCCTCAGAGTGGCCTTTGGAGATGCGCTTAGTGAGCACGGGGTTGGTGATCTTGGAAGTCTTTTCCAACCTTAATGATTCCATGCAGCGCTGCAGCACTCTGCTGCTATCAATGGGGAGGAGGTACCACCAGGAGTCCCCTGCAAGCATTCTGCTCATTGCCATTTGCACCCTTCCCTGCCTGTGCTCTCAACCCCACGAGACTGAGTGCACCACTGCACCCAAATGCACAAAGCCAGGTTGAAAGCGATCCATTTAACATGCAGAGAATGAATTCTTTAAAAAGTGCCCTAAAAAGCAGCTACACACTGCAGGAAAAAGGGGAGTTTCATGTATTGAACAATAATAGCAAGATATTATCAATGTAGGGCTCTGATTGTGCCATATAAAAAATAAAATACACACTGGTTAATCAAAGAACTACAGACACTTTTAAGTAATCCCAACTCTGGCTTTGCATAGCTCCATATACTGCCAGCAGCACTCCTGTCAACCACAAGAGACCATCATATACATCAAAAATTCTCCTTTAAATTTATTTTCTGTAAAGATTGGTCTTTTGAACTGCAGTGGTGGAAGCTTAAGGGTACAAAAATCTGTCTTTTTTGTCTCTCCCTCTTGTGGAGGATGCTGATCTGTGGGGAAAGTGCTGCCACAAGCTTCTGTGTCTTGTCAAGATACCCGTCCTTTTCATGGATCACTTCTCTTATCAGCCCCTTGATTAAGACATTAAAAGAAAGGAGGTGAAAGAAGGTTGTGCAGCTGGAAAGAGGCAGCAAAAGGCATCCAGGGCTGCGTACAACCTCCAGCTTTGCTGCACGGCCTGGCCAGTTCTCATGCCAATTCCTGGCCTTGAAGAAGCAGGACTGCAGCTAAATTAGCAGCTACGGTAATAAAACGATTTATTATTGAGTCAAAGAGGGGGAATTACGCTTTTATTGCCTAAAAACATCAAGAACAGTTGACCTTACGGCAACAAGGTGTATGGCTGGGAGCCCTGGGGTTGGCTGGGAGCCCAGTGTTTTGAGGGACTGGGGCTCAGATGTGAGCTCCTATCAGAGATAAAAGTGGAACGTTGCTGCCTCGACTTCCCCGAAACTGCTTAATATTCAGAGCTCCCTCCATTGCCAAAGAACTTCATAAAAGTTAAATTAAATACGTACACTTCCCCCGTGAGACATCAAAGCGTTATCGTCCGAGTGGGGAAACAAAAACCGACACAAAGCCAAGACCAGGATTTGGAGGTGTGTTTCAGAACATGCACCAACACATACGCACTGTAAACACCTACTGCAGATGAGGCTCTAAAGGGATGCACAAAGCCTTAAGCACATTAAATGTCTTCTCAATCCCAGGGCGTGTTACCAAAAGGCATTCTTAAAAAGTTTCGACTTCTTTGTACAGAACGTGGTTAGTCTGGATAGACAAAGAGATGAAGCAATTTTCTTGTACAATAACTCGAAAGTAAAGGGAAGACTGCTGAACCATCAGGCCTCCTGCTGCTGCTCAGCACCAGAAAGGCAAACAAGGCAGCGGGAAGGCAGGAATGCCCAGGAGAAGCCCAGAAATATTAACGTCCAGAGCCAAGGTGAGTTTCTCAGGTCAAAGAGCAGGGCTGCTATTAGGTGATATCCCACAGCAACACCCAGAGCAAACTACCACAGCCCAGAGATAACGTCTGCAATGCTCCCATTTTCCAGCTCCCAGTGGAAGGTGCGGGAGAAGATTAAGAAGTTGGTTCAGTTTATTAAAATCCAAGATCAAATTCCCAGTAGATGCTCCAGACTCCCCAGTGTAACGAGTGCATTAAGGGAGAGAAAGCACATCCTGACAAATGTATTTACAGCCTTTAATAATTCATGCCCGCATATGCAGCCCCCGATAGAGTGCAGTCCCTTGGAAATCACAAGCTTTTTTGGATTGCACAGATTCAGCTAATGTCTTCATAAAAGGTTCCCAACCAAACCTGCTCTCAATATCAACTGCAGCAAAGAAAAACTAATAGCTCCAGCTGGTACTCATTGAAAAGTCACTTAATATTTCACCATGCAAGGAGCTATGTTTAATGGGACACATTGTTTTTCCCTAAGCATTTGGAAAACCCCTTGACATCATATTAATAATGTCAAGTTTTATTGGCTCTCTGATTTGAAATGATATTAAACTTTTCAGACTGTCTCGGCTGAAGTAGGAAGCTGTTAAGATGTGGACAGCTTGGATAACAGGAAAAATAATAGGTCTTGTCAGACATTGCTTCAAGACCGCAGAGGAATGATGTAAAAATCAAGGAATGAGGCATTTATCCTTTATGCTAGCTCGAGAGGAAATGTGTTTTGTGAGTAGAAGCAGTGGCTCCTTGTGGAAGATGCTTGACCTCTGGCCATCAGCATAGGAGGACTTGGGATGAAAGGGACCTTGAAGATCATCCATTTCCACTCACTGCCATGGGCTGGTTGCGTTGAAGGTCCTTTTATACATCTCATGCATGCAATTTATTTATGCAGTCTCATTCCCTAACATGCAGTTAAGCTGAATTACTTTCTGCGTAAGTTGCTCTATGTGAAAAAAGTCAATTAAATTCACACAAAACTAGCAACTCGTGTATTATTTTCATATATGTGTTTTCAGCTCATCTGCTGTCAAACAACTCCTCATTACCAGGTTATTCTGGACCACTGATTTAAAAGAAATCCAAGTTTGACAACCCAATACTGTTCAGCGCACCTCGAGGATGGTAGTTTAAATAGCACCTTTTGTTTTGCATGACATCAGATGGTCATATTGTGACTTGATTTATCCAGAGGTTGCAGCAGTCCCTCCCCAGGTTCAGTCTATAGCTCCAGAGCTGATGGAATTTACTTTGCTCCATTAAGACGTGTTACTGCTGCTGCATGCCAAACAGCAGGAACAGACAAACGGGGTATGAATCCTTCTGAGACCATACAGGTCTCTATGCTCTTCCAAAAACAGCATTCCCAAACCTCTTCACCAAGGCTCAGGTTACTATCAGAACCTGCTAATAAGTCACATCTGCTTAGACTGCCTCTAGAGGAGCCCCTTTTGCCAGTTGGATATTCAGCCATACACACCAGCACAGAACGCACAGCTGTGCCATGCACCTGAGGTGCCTTTGTTTGCCCACCCAGCTACTTGGGGATGCTCTGTCATCAGCTGTTTGAGACACAGCCCCTGCCTTTGATTCTTCCCCACATAGAACAGCCAAGAAAAAAAGCTAACTCTGTCTGGGTAATGTACAGGACGGGCATAGCTTCCCTCATGCAGATTAAGTCCTTCACTTCATCAGAATGTAGCAATTAGCAGCATAATGGACATCTCTTTAAAAGCTCTTTAGACTGAGAGAGACCACTGATGTGAAGATCTGAGCACACTGGGTAGCATACCTGCAGCTCCTACTATTCAGACCAGCAGCAACCTAAGATCTCTGATTTCCTATGCCACAATACATGGCATGCCCCGTCATGCATCATCCCTTTGATGTGAATGCACCATGGACTGCAGCATCCTCAGCTTTATATATAGTCACAGGCTATTGTTAGCAAATTTATACAGCCACATTTGCGAGCGCTGTGCTGCTCCAGAAAATTAAACAAACTCCAGCTCAGTGGGAGAGTTATAAATAAGTGACTCGCCCACTCATGAAGTTGATCCTGTTCCTCTTTTTGGCAACAAACATATGGAACTCCTCGAGCTTTTCCCATGCAGGATTTTAATGGGAAGATTACGCAGTACATCGCTCAGCTCCTTCCATGGGCAGCGTTGGGGGCAATCATGGATTTCCATAAGTGGCTCATGAGGTTCAAAGCCCAGTGGACAGTGCTCCCAACACCGTTGTTGGTAGGCAGTGAGCACACAGCCTCCAAAGGTCAGGCTCACAGAGTCTGTTCACAGAGCTCCAAATTCAGCCTTAACATCACCCATCTGTGAAATCTTGACCTATAGTGCTAACTGAAACATTCAGCCCCACCTCTAGGTCTCCAATTATTGGCACATTCCAAACTACCCACGTGTTCCATTAAACCAAACAAACATTTCTAGTTACATAGATGCAGTTTTATGTTTATGAGTAACCGCAGGTACTGAGCTATGCATGCAAAGCGGTGAAGCTGATTTATGAAAGCATCATCCGAAATTAAACTACGTGCGAATGAAAAGAATTTTGCAAATGCTCCTCTAAGTGCATGAAAATGTAATAGGGCCTAGGGCTGTTTGGCTTCAGAACTTAATAAAATGCTTGACTTGCTGAATTTGGTTGTATGTGTGCAAGGGGGGGGATAAAAACACACCTCGAGGAAATTCCTACTGGGGCTGTTTACTTTTTACCCCACAGCAATACTGGAAAGTGTTGCTAATTATCATTATCCTAAACACCAGCATCTATGCTGGGGAACTCTTTGCTGCAGGCAATGCGTTTTAGAGACAAGATGGACCACTTGCACATCCTATCAGAGCCAATGTAGCGTGGGCAAAAAAGCACTGCCATTCCCAGAGGGCACGCAGCAAGGAGGGAGCGTGCAACCCATAGCTGCTCTTCCAACACCATTAACATTCCTCCATCCCTCCTGACAGCCCTGCAACCCTGCCAGTGCCCCCAGCCGTAGGGCAGGGCTCTCTCTGCATCCTTCCCACCTCCATCACATCTCTGTTCACTGCAGTTGAGTTGGTCCAGATGACATTTCAGGACCCTTCCAACTCCATGGCTCCATGATTTCTCCATGATTTCATGGTTCCATGATCTCTCCCTGCCCTGCACATCCCAACGTGGCCACACACAATTGAGGAGTGGCGTCGGTTTCAAGAGCCCCCGACCTTTAATAATCATTTCTTCTGTTATCTGAACACTTCCTAATTCATCCCCTTCTGTCCCTGAAAATCTAAATCCTATTTAAGTTAATGCCCTTCATTTTCATTTATAAAGACAGATACAAAATAATTATTTCCTATCTCTGCTGTTTCCTTATCTTCTGTCCTAATAATTCCTCACTGTCTCTCTTTCATCATCTGTCTTCAGAACAAGAAACTTTTCTGTTAGTTAAAATATTCCGTGTGTTCATTTTCTCCCTCTTTCATATCTCACTGCTCCCCTCTCCCCACCTGCCCTCGCTCCCCCCTTTCCCAACGCTTTTCATGCTCACCCTTCACACTGATCTTCACATCTTTCTGGTGTTTGTATTTCAGTTTGCAATTTTATATGCAAATTCCGGCAGGCCACCTCTCCAGTCACTGCCTTTGATATCCAAGTAGCCCTGCCTGGCTGAAGTGCTTTACATAAACAGTGGTGGGCTCAAAAGGACCGCTCTGTCCTCACCTTGATGAAAGCAGCAAGGCAAGCGGTAACAGATGTGCTTCATGGGGACAACTTGATTAAAAGAAAATAGAGATGTTTTGTGCCCAGCCCTGGGAGCCCCGTCCTCCTGCAGGCAAGGGCACAGCCCAGCACACAGCTCCTTACCCTGCTGAGGATCACACGGACATGGGGAAAAACTTATTCACCAAAAATGTGATCATTGGCACAGCTGCCCAGGGGGGTGGTGGGGTCACCATTCCTGGATATGTTCAAGAAACAGAGATGTGGCACTGAGCGACATGGCCAGTAGGCAACACTGGTTGTAGGTGGATGGTTGGACTGGGTGATCTTAGAGATCGTTTCCAACCTGAATGATTTTATGATTCTATGGCATTATCCTCATCAGCCCATAGCACACTGAGCCCTGTGTTTGATGTACAGACCGTAAACACAGCCCTCACCTCAACACCACTGCCAACATACTGAAGTGAGCGCATTCACTGTGATCCCAACTATCAGCTGAAGGCAAATCACAGATGGCCAAGGGCTCGAATCCTTTCAAGAGTAGAACTCAGAAGTAATTCAGCACTAACTTTTGTTATACATCTTACGAACCACCTTCCCATGTTGTTTATATTGTTACACACCATCTGATGTTGACACAAATAAAAGCTTACTGGGCGTGTGCACGTCTATATGCATTTATTAAATCAGTTCTCATGCACATATTGCCAGCCCTTTGTGTAGTCTGTTTGTTCTTTTCCCCACATAGCAGCTTACTTCTACATTAGCCGAACAGCGTTTGCATATTTGCAATCAAAAGAAAGAGGGTTGTAAGCATTCAAAAATTGACAGCAGAGCTCTGAGCAGCTGAGATTCCCAAAATGCATTTCTAACAGCACTGCTTGTGAACAACTTAAGCACTGCTTATTTCTTCAGACCGCTCTCAGTGCCACACGCACCCATCTCCAGAGCTCTTCCTGGAAGATGTTCAAACCAACTCCAAGTCATTTAACACAGGCACAACTTCAGCACCCTCATTGCTTGCAGTAACTGTGCCACTCCGGGAAGAAAGGAGCTCAGTTTTGCACCGTCTCCTACAGAACCATCACATCTGATAAATAACTGAGTAGTGACTCACCGGCGGCGTATGCAGGAAGTATATATTTAAACCTGTTCTGCTTAAACAATTGTTTAAGATGTCAGTTTATCATGCAGACAGTTTTTATTGAAAGAAAGAAAAATATCATTTTTTAAATTAATGAGAGCAGACCTTATCTCAGTCGCTTTTACTACACTGTATTTTGGAAAATACTCTCTCATTGTTCACTGTTGCTTCGCTTTGTTGGATCCACACGGCAACAGCCACATTTCAAAAGACTCTTATAAACATTAACCAACAAAACCTCAATGCTGGGAGCTGCAGAAGGAACAAATGCGGAAAGATTAATTCACTCCCCCAAAGTTATATTAAATCAAGGCAAACTTGCAAACAGAACCCAGCCCTCAGCTCCCCGGCTTTAAGGCACAGCTGCCCACCTCCCTGCTGGGAGCTCACCAGGGCGAATAGGGCAGCCCCATAACTCGAGACCCTGAGCATTCATGGTGTCCCCTTACAGCCTTTGATGTGCTTTGTTATCCCAGGAAGAGGAGAGAATCACAGCAGCACATGGCCAGGACAGCTGCTACACTTTGCCAGGCTGAGGGAACACCAAAGAGCTTTGGAGATTAGAAGGAACTCAGGTGAGGTGGCAGCAAGCTGCCAGCTGAGGGCTGCTGTCCATGCACAGAGTGAGCTGGGGGGACAGTCAACTCTTCCACCATATGGGATTTTAAATTAATCCTGTCAGCTCAGCTCGAGGGCCTGTCAGCCCTGCTGACAGCTTGCTGACAGTACTGCTCAGCAGCAATGGGCAGCAGAGCTCCAGGATGCTGCTGGAATCCCACCTGCAGGATCAGAGGAATTGGGGGTGCTGGGAGGAGAGGGGTGGAAAATTCCAAAGCAAGGAGAGACTTTAAAACATTGAGACTCCGCCTTTGGAGTAAAACTGATAAGGGGAGAAAACAAAATAAAATGGATGATCAAGAAAAGGAAGATTGGAACTTCAGTGTCTCCTTTCAGCATCTAAATGCGGGCTGTAAGAAGGAAGGGGACAGACTCCTTAGTGGGTCTGTGTGATGTCTGAATGGCTTCAGACTACAAGAGAAGAGATCGAGACTGAAGATGAGGCAGAAGGTTTGGCACTGAGGGCGGTGAGGCACTGGCACAGGTTGCCCAGAGAGGCGGTGGTGCCCCGTCCCTGCAGACAGCCCAGGTCAGGCTGTTGGGGCTGTGAGCACTGCTGGAGCTGTGGGTGTCCCTGTGCACTGCAGGGAGCGGCACCAGGTGGCCTTTGAGGCTCCCTTCCAACTCAAACCATTCTCTGACTCTGTAATGCATGGAAACTGAGGCTTACAGGGAGGGAGAGAAGGGAGCAACAAGTCTCTGGTCTCCCTCCACCATCCACCATATGCAGGAAGATTCGGCTCCTACCCCTTTCCTCCTCCTCCCACCCTGAACACTGCGGCTCCATTGAGCCCTGATGGCCCAGCATGGAGCCACTGCTGATGGAAATCCACAGAGCAGCCAGCATTCAGGGGGATGAGAGAACTCTTCAGCCTGGGCCCTGCTGTGCTCTTTTCAGGAGAGGTCCTTTTAACCTGATGCTATTCCCAGCCCGTCACCCTGATCTAAATGTTAACATGCTCTTCAGAATGCGCCTCCTGTGCACCGGGAGTGATGCTGACAGCAGTTGGGAGCTGCTGGGAGGGAACTGGGGCATGGAGCTGAAGCTGGGTAGAGAAAGTGCTGCTCAGAAGCCCACATTGATGCCAGTCCGCAGTGCTACTTGAAAACGTTCTACCAAGCACTGACTGCAAAGAGCAGCACCCGTGCAAAACAAACACAGCCGAGGGAAAAAGCTGGTCTAGGAATGCAGCCAGGAAAAAGTTTGGGGAACATCCCCATGGGCAAGGCTTAAGCTTTGCCAGACCTACAAATCCCTGCTCTTAGTTTCTCTGCCCTTCACAAACCCTGATACAGTTTGCTCAGCTGTAGTGCTGGGGTCTCACTGCTCAGCTCCAGCTGAAATGATAACGATGCTGTGGCAGATTACCCAGGGTTCACATCCTTGGCAGCAATCACACAGCACTATCAGCTTGCCATATATTTTCTGTAGCAATAAAGGTACAAAGAAAAGCCTCAGTATAATATAATCAAGACTGTAAACTGTGCTTATAGTAACAGAAGTAGGTTTGAAATTGGATATGAAAGGGCAGATCCCAAAGGCAGAAGCAGCAGGAGGACATCAGAGGCAGCACATCCATCCTGGAGCCTGGAACAAGCTCCTGAAACACCTCAGCACCAGAAGCAGCTGCTTGGAGGTGAGCACAGCGAGATGCGTCCCCCAGCAGAGCCCAACCCTGGGAGCACCCTGTGTACTGCTCACAGACCAAAGCCACCTCGTCCCCATCTCTCTTGGGCTGCTGCAGAGCAGCGCACTGCTCCCAGCTCAGGGGCAGCCTGGCACCCACTGTCAGCATAGCAGTCAGCTGCTTCAGCTCTGCCTGGATGATAAGGCGCTTTCTGGGCAGGTAGAGAAATAACAAGGGATGTAACTATCTGGAGCTCTGCAGCTTCCTTTCAATGCAAGATTTCCCCGTCTCTTCCCTGCTGGTGTCTGCAGCAGCATGGAAAGCTCTGAACAAGGTGCCCTATAATCCGTCAGAGGTGCCATTGCCCATTCATGCTCCACAGGAGCTCTGTCTCTCCACTAAATCCCTCAAGCCATCTCCAAATCACCTAATCTCCATCTCCACCACCTCCCTCTTTTCAGTGACCTTTCCCCTGACATACGGTATCTGCAGGCTTCCAGATAACACCCTCACATCCTTATCTGAAAGAGTATTTTCGCTCCTGTCCTGGCATTATGCTCAAGCAGCAGTGAAGACACGCAAAGAAAGCACCAGAAGTGCTCAGGAGGAGATGGAGAGGAAGGCAGCTTTTGGCTGCTCATCTGAAACCTCTCCAGCACCTTTGGTTTTGCCACCACATCAAAAGCCCATCTACCAGGCACAGCAGGCAGCTGGCAGAGCCTCACCAACCACTCACACCAGCTGCATAGATCTGGGTGTTTGAAACAGGTTTTGCTCATCACCCCAGTGCAGCCCTTTACTTGCGCTACATTGCTTCTTCTTGCTTCCCTCTGCTCCCAGGTCGCACAGCAATCCTGTCACCTCTCCCTTCCAGTAACGAGCAGAAAGCTCCCAGCCCCCAGCTCTGCCCTCCTTCACACCCCTTGCATGGCAGTTCCCCCTTCTTCTATCAGGCAGGGAACAGAGCAAGAAGAAATTCAGTGATGAGCACTGCAGCGAAGAAAGCATCAAAGTCTGCTGAGGAACAGCCCCATCCCTCACGTACAGCTGCACATGCTGGTGGTCTGATAGCAGCTTGGACAGCAGAGCACTGATACAGTGCATCTCAACTTGTGGACCCTGTGTGATTTCTGTTCAAATCAGAACAAAGAGGCTCCCCAAGAGCCCCAGCCCTGCATCCAAAAGGCTCTATCCTGCTCTCCCATCTCACCAGGCTGTGTAGGCAGTGGTCATTCAGGTGCCCATACAGTCCACAGAGGCTGCAAACCACTTATCTGCTACAGGCAAAAGTTCTGTCATTTCTAAATAATAGGAATTCATGGAATTCCCAGGTCTCTTATAACCTGCCTTTTACTCCAACAATAAAGAGCTTCCCCTAGAAGTTTCCCAATGTAAACAGACACCATAAAGGAGACAGATGTTGATTCTGCTGCACTAATGAGGAACGCCAGTATTACACAGGGTGGCTGGGGCACGGAGGTGAGGACTTACTACTCTGCTGAGTGGAGCCGTAGGGGTGCAGAGGCTCAGTGCTCAGCAGCGAGGTTATGCAGGGGTTGCACACAACCTCTGCTCGGTGCTTCAGCCTCGCCTCTCTGCAGCTAATGAGTGTTACAAGAGGAGAGGGAGGCGGCGGAAGCTGGAGGGAAATGGAGCAGAAATGCAGGGCTGCCAGCTCGGATATCATCCACCTCTCTCCAGACAGGCAGGCACAGGGGGAACCTCTCCCCAGAGCCATACAGGGGAGCTGCCATGGGAATGGCAGCGCTGGAGCACAAGGGGTTGGAGGATGGGGAAAGTATGCAAAGCTGCATGCTCTGAATGAAGCTGCAGGTGGACTGGTTTTTCCAAGCGGGGCCAAACTGGGCATCGATAAGGAACAAGTCCAGAGTGAAAGCAGTGCACACACGCACCTCCAGCTGCAGAGGGAATGGCATTGAGCACAGAGCCACACCTGTCACTGAGAACCAGCAGGCGACAGCAGCTCTGCTGAACCTGCCACTCCACTGATCCAAAGGAGAAACAAACAGCTCCTGCCCTGTTCCAACAGCCACTGCCCTCCCAACGCTGCCCGCAGCAGCTCCTGCTCTCACACCATCGCACTCAGTGCTGTGCATCCCTGCCCTGAGCAGTTCACAGCTCGGAAGCCAATTCCTGCAGCTGAGGACTGAGGGAGACCGAGCAAGCAGCTGAGGACTGCAAAGGGGGGGGGGTCAGGATTCATCCTCCCCCCTCAGCTGTGTGCTTTGTCCCCACATCCCCTTCTGCTCTCCCTGCAGCCACACTCCCAGCACTGCAGCAGCTCTGTGCTCCGGGCATGGCTTCCCGACAAGCAATCACATCTCAGAGGCTCTGGCATTTTCTCAGAACACCTCAAATTGCTTTTTTTACACCTCGCTGCTCAGTGCCAACCCCAATTCATGTTATTTGTGCATTTGCTTAGAGAACATTATCTGATCAGTCACCCTGTAAGAGGTTGGGGAAGAGTCTTCAGCTTCTCCTTGTCACCGAAGCAGGTCAGGCACAAAGGAATCGGCGCAAATATTTTGTAAAACAAACTGCCTCCCAGCACCACTGCTGTTTGCATGGGGTCCTGCATGCAGGCTGATGTGGCCCAAGAGGTAACACCCAGCACCTGCCTGCTCCGCAGCTACTCCGTGTGCCTTAAATCGAAACGAACAGAGGAGAAAACGAGGATTTGGCACATTTGCATACATTCCCTCTGCTGGCAGAAGCTAGAAAAGGCAACACCCCAAACTCAAGAAGATGCTGGAGTTGCAAAACGCTCTTCACAAGCAGATATATTCGGGTACATCTCAGACAGTGCTGCGTGTCACTATGCATCATGGCTCTGCCAGCCCCACCAATGGGGCAGGTTCCCTTCTCTGCAGGGCAGGCAGGAGGGGCTGAGCCATGCAGCCTCGCAAACTGCAGCCATGAAGGACTTGTAAATAACAAATCCGGTGTCACAACATCAAAAAAGCCCACCTGACACCCAGCCCTTCCCAAAGCCCTGTGGGAACAGGAGCCCAGAGCACTTGTTTAGGAAAAAAAAAAGGTGCAAAAAATCGCTACAATTAATAATTTTATATTAGCCCATCCCTCCAAGCTGTTCTTGCCTCACCATCTGCATGTCCTGAAATGTGAAGTTTTAGTCATAAATGCCAGGCCTCATTTTGGAAAATTTATAAGCTGGTTTGCTTCCATTACCTGAACAGCTTCCAGATCCTATAGGCAGGCATTGTAACCGCCTGAGCTCCACCATGAAACAACACGAGAAACTTTCCAATGAGTCTCTTCTGCTTGACAGCTGCTATGCGTTCCATTGCTCCAAAGAATTTCCCCCCTTCCTTTGACAGAAGCCAGGTATCCCCCAAGTCAAAACCAGGAGCCCATCTGCTTAAGCCCGTGGGGTCAGAGACACTTCAGCAGTAACATACCAGGAGCTGTACTCAAGAAAGGCGACATATTTCAACTCCCATATTGCAGCCACAACCCCTGATGCACCATCAATTAAGAGCAGCAATAATTACAAATGGAAAACTGCAGACCTTAGAGCAGATAATGTGTTTCCATTAGATTAAGTAGTCATAGAAATCAAAAATAAAACCTATACTTCGGCTAATTAAGCCCACTCACCATCTGATTAAGATGTGTAGTGATACTATGGAAAAGTACCAAAGAGCTATTGTAAGTAAACCGACACAACTGGGTATTAATATTATATTCCTTGTCAGAAGGGATAATTGATCTGCCTAGAGGTTAACCAAGATAATTACTGCAGGTTGACAATATTGTCAGTGTTAAACCTCTCGCTCCCCACGGCAGCACGAGGGATAAGAGAGGCTAAAAGCTGCCCCCAGACAGCCCTGTTCCTGACTTGTAACACGGTGTTATTGAAACAACCTCCACACTTCCCTCTGTGTCTGACTCGAAGTACAACCACAGCGTGCTTGCTGAAGTCCTTCCCTATCCCCAAACCTCTTCCTCCTCTCCCTCAACATTCTGTGGAAGAGAAGTTGATGTGGGGGTCTCTAAAAGCGAAATCCCTACAATTCTTTCTTATTTAGGGCAACGGAGAGTGGAACAAACCCTACTTTCTCTCCTGGCTGCAGCTGATACCTACAAGGCCAGGTGCTGGGATTGTCCCCTTTGCTTTGGGAGGCGTGGGGCCAGATTTTCACACAAATTTTCAGTGCCTACAAGCAGGTCAGCTCCAAGTGACCAAGCCAAATCCAAATTCTTCATCTCGATGCTGCATGTGCAATAGCATGCCCTGACTTACGCATGGAGAGGCGAAATAGGGACAGAACACAGCACAGTTTCTTGTCTCCCACTCCAAAGACACAGGTCTTGCTGCCCTCTTTTTTCCTCTGTGGGGCATTTAAGTGGGGAGGAAGCCCTTTGGCTTCAGCACTTTGGAAAACTCTGATGCTCTACTTTGTTCCACACAGCTTCAAGGAATATTCCTGGTGAACCAAGCTAATGGCACAGGACTGTGATTAGAAAGCCTAACGAGACCAGACACGTTGCCAACAGTCCCACAGTGCTCTCGGTGTGAGCCATCCCATCTAGGTCAGCCCTTTGCAAGGCACACAGCTCCCATTTCGCTGTGCCCCAGAGCTGACTGCTGCTCTGCCATAACAGCACTACTTCAGGAGCAATGAGTTCTCATAGGTGCAAAAACACATCACTCAAACTGCTACCAGAGAATGCATTTATACCAAGGGATAAATTACTGTATGCAAAGAGTACTTACCTATGGTCTGCTGTCAAAACAGAAGGATGTATGTGCCAGGGATATGCTGGGGGCCAACATCTAGCACTAGTTGGTGTTTTCATTCCTGACCTAAATGATGGAATAGAAAGAATTATTAGACTTGCAGATGACCCCGCACCAGGGCTGGCAGTACACTGGAGGATAAGCTGAGGATCAATAGCGATTCTGATAAACTGGAAGCGTGATCAAAAAGTCCAGGGAATCTAATTAACTCATAAGGTATTGCTGGCAAGCCAGGACTGCAGAAAGTTCGGGGCTGCTGCAGGTCACAAATTGAACACAAGCCAACAGCCACGTGGTGTTGTACACAGACACCACGGGATGCAGTCACAGACGTGCACTTTGCAGGATGTGGAGGAGTTGCTCTGCCCAAGAGCAATTTTGCCAGCAAACCAGAGGCTGCAGGGTTGGCTCTGCACCCACCCCAGTGTCCCACCTGAAGGATGTCCCTCCCCTACTGGTTTCTTTGCTGATCATGTTTCCATATAATCTGTTTACAGGAGATTCACAGAAAATAAAGATAAAAGGGGCATTTAATTAAATATTCTAAGACGCTATTTGGCATTATTTACTCAAACACAACTCCAAGCTTTGGGTTTCGGTTTTGGTTGTTACTGTGGAAACCAGCTTAATGTGAATATATATTAAGCAAGGACTAATCAATTAAATAATTTAAAGAGTGAAATAAAACTAGAGGAAAGAAAACATGACAAGTTCTTCTGTATTTAAGGATTCCTAGTCCCAGTGTTTGGAACCAAGAGGCAGAAGACATGTCTAGGATGCTGGGCTTGCCTGGGAGCTAATTGTTCAGACACTTCTGTCCTCCAGGACACCTGAAAGCAGCTCCTAATTGCTGCTTGCAGGACAAATACCAAGGAACCTGCATCCCAAAAAACCCAAGCAGTGGCACAGGCTGTTATGGGACCATCAGGAGAGGACCACAGGAAACCCATCGTGCAGCTGCATGCACGCCCCAGTGCGGACCCCTGTGCGTGTCCTTGTGCACACCCAGCTGCCTCTGCTCAGCTTTCTCTGTGTATATCTGCTAAGCAAGAACACTAATCCTCACCTGCCTTCTTCATATCTATTTGCAAAGGGCTTGGAAACCTTCTGGTGCAAAGAGGTATAGAAATGGTAAAAAGCATTATTCAACATCCCCCACTCCCCTCTGCTTGCAAGGGGAATTGTGAACTAAACTGCTGCTCGGCATACAGTATCTGAGGAAATTTAGATGGAATTTGAGGTCAGAGCAGTATTTAGCATTCAGCACAGCTGGGATATTGCTGGTTGGAGGGATGAAGACAAAACAGCAAGCAGAAGGCACCAATGATGAGAGAAAGACCACTATGCCCACCGCACACCACTGGGGACACCTGGCCTGCTCAAAGCAGCATAACCCCATTGTTCTGCAGGGCGAGCACAGCAGGAACGGGGTGATGGAACAGCTGCCACTGCAACGCCCACCCCTGCAACACGAGCCCAGGGCTCAGCAGTGCCCAGAGTTGCACTGCTCTGGGCTATTCTCAGTGGCAGCACCAGCTCTGGAATTCCCATGTCCTTCAGGTTCTGCCATCTCCTGGGCAGGGATGAGGCAACAGGCATGGATGGAGAGGTCATTTGTTTCACCTCCCAGAGGGAGCTCCATCAGCACTGCGCCCATAGAAGCTAAGGACATGTTTGACAGCATCCATAAGGTTTTCTGTCACAGTATCTAAAGGATATTTCTTTGCTGTCTAGACAACACAATCATTATTTAACCAGAGCCAGAAGATGGATTCCCACGTTGCTTCCCCCACTATGCTCACTGTCCTCACTCATCACTGCCAGCCTCTCACTGTGCCAGGGTGCAGATCCCAGCCCCACCGTGAGCTCTGGAATCAGAGCAGTCCCCCAAACCCACATCCTACACCTTGTTGTGCTATTAAGGCCAAGAGCTGCAGGGACAGAAAGCTGGTGGCTGAGAGCAGTGGGCGCCCTGGCTCTGTGGTCTTTGCTGAGCTCAGGGGAGGATCCTAGATAGGAGCAGTGCTGCAGATTGAGTCCCACCTGGACAGGGCAGGAGCTCTGCTTTGGATGCCATGTGCAGGGAGAGCATATTATAAATGCTGAGCTAGGGATGAAAGGGATAGTGAAGTGATACAGAGCCCTCAAACCTTCCAATCCAGCTTGCTCCCTGGAAGCATGACAGCCTGGACAGACTTCTCAGGGGAACGTGAAAGAGGGGAATGAAGGGCTTTTCATGCTCCTGTGTAGGAGAGTCATGCTTTAGATAAGCTTGCAAATGTGTAAGTCCCCTTGAGCAAGAGAAGTCTAAGCGAGTTATTTATACTTTCGCACTGCTGCTGCCCCAAGTGCAGCTGTGTTTTGAAGCATGAGCAAGCTGGCAGATCCTCCTTTACACTGGAAACTTGCAGCCCTGTATCTGCTTGGCTCCAAAAATCTCTCTCACCAACCTCTTCCCTGCTCTGGGATCAACCATCTGATGGTCAGCCTGAGAAGTGCAGACCAGACAGTGAAGTATTTCCCCACTACAAGAAGAAATGAACTTGTTATAAGACAGTTTCCAATGGAGTGATGAACGCAGCAGCATCATGCACTGAAATTGAAGATGCACTTTAATGGCTTTGTTATTGATCCAAAGATGGCGATTTTGCCTTTGACATAGGAGCACACAATGGGGAAAGGAAAAAGGCAGCTTGCAGCCTGTTCCTGAGGGGTAGACTGTGCTTATCACCTACATGGAAATTGCTATAGCACAACAGACCTAACTCTGCCATGCCAAGCACCACACAGAACTAAAACCTGCTCAAGATATCAGACCACATAAGGGTCCCCAAAATTAAATCTCCCAAGGAGCAATCCAAACATTGCACCCAAATGCCTCAGAAAGTGCTCAGGAAGTCTCCCAGCAGAATGATACCCGAGTAGCATGAAAGATTTGAAAAGCAGAAGCATCTTCACCCAACAGGTGAAAGAAAACATGAATTCACAAAGCTGGAACACAGCCCTGTACTCAGCATCATCACTAAACTTCATGACACTCCAACTCTAATGGAAAGGATTTAATAATCTCACACCTTCCCCCAAATACAGCCATAATCTTCAGTTTCAAAATAATTTTTCAGTTTCTCCAGCTTCCCTGAAGAGAACAGGTGCACCAAACGGACTACCAGCATATCAGGGAATCTTGATGCATTTAAACAAGAAAGCAATTAAACACATTCATAAGGGGAGGAGGGGGGGAAGGAACTGTTAAAGCGATTTCAGGATGACCTTAAAATCTCCTGCAATTGTAGCAGAGAACATAAATATTTAGCAGGGCTGTCTGGCTTGAGCTCAGCACCATTATCCATCCTCACCTTCTGGGGCCACTGACATCCTCATACAGCTGCAGAAGGACAGCCTCTGTAACAAAGCTTCATGCATAACCTTCCCCAAGCCAAGTCGTAGAATGACTCAGGTTGGAGAGGACCTTAAAGACCACCCAGTTCCAACCCCCTGCCATGGGCAGGGCTGCCACCTCCAGCTCAGGCTGCCCAGGTCACCCCCACCTTATTCCACCTGACTATTTATAAGGGCTATTTTTCCCAGCTGTTTGGCAAATGAAAAAAAACAAGCCAGCACCCACTGAATTCCTCACCTGGGCCAAGCAGCATCAGCTGCCAGCATCAGTGCCACTGGAGGCCTGGTGCTCAGCCCACCATCGATATCCCAGAGCTCGGCTGCTGCCTGATAGCCACCCACCTCACGTCACCACAATAACACACGACTTGCACTTCCACGGTACTTTTAACAAGAGGACTTCAAAGCCCTTGTAGATACAGGAAGGCCCTGCGATGCCCTTAACAAGTACATTTTTAGTCTCAGTTTTATGGATGAGGAAATTGAGAGGCTAGTAAGGTAGAATAATTTGCCGACAGGACAGAGGAAAGGAAGGAGAGCAGCTAAGAAGGAAAATGCAAGAGGTGTGACTACCCCTGCAACATAAGCCTCCCCCCAGGGCCAGGAGAAATACAGAGCAGCTATCCCCATGCAGACTTTGTACCAGCACAGAGCCCTGACCTGCAAATGGGAGAGAGAGCAGGATTTGTACAGAGCAGCTGGGGGACAACAAGCCAGAGCACAGGATGCCCACGAGCACCTCCATCCCCAGAGCACAGAGCTGAGGCTGCAGTGGGGCAGAGCTGCCCCAGCCCCATCCCAACAGCCTCATTGGCGCGCCTTGTCATCTTTCCTCAAGACTAATTTTTTTAAATTGCAAAATCTTACAGAGCTATTAACCTCAAAAGAGTTTAACATATGGCAGCGCAAGTCTCCCTCTTACCCTAATTATAAGGCTTGCAGTAATGGGGCTGTCTTTTAAGTTACAGCTGCTATGCTTTTGGCTTTTCGCTAACATTACATCCTATTAAGGAGCTACACTTAATGCATGCAAATTGCCAGAACACAGAGTGCTTCGGACCAGAGAGGGGATGCATTTAAGCAACAGCAGCAATATCCCAGGGTCAGGCTCACCCTGCTGAGAACTCCGTATGATCCATCAATCAGACTCCAGTCATTAATTAACTAATTCATTAAATATCTTTATATATGAAGGCTCATCAAGGCAGAACATCACGCTGACAGCGACGTCCTGTCAGCACTTAGCATTACAAGTGCCCCCTCCCTGCTGCACCCCACACTCACTACAGCTCCCAGTCAGCCCCCACCCCATTATATCAGCCACCCACCCACCCTACAGTCCCCATACCCAGATGCAGCCCCAGGGGTGGCTGCAGCCCTTGTACCACCCCCACGAGCAGAGCACATCTTGTCAGCAGGAACTGCGAAGTTTGCAAATAATACCAAGTTTTTAAATGATAATGAGGTGGAACATGGGGAGGGGGGTCAGAGAAAACCCCACAGCAGCCCCAAAGCAGGTTCCACAGACTAGCAGCAAAATGCACAGCCATGATGCTCCTTCCTGCCAGACACTGCCACGAACCCTGTGGGTGTTGCTCACAGTGACAGCAGCTCCCAGCTGGGCCAGCTACTGCCCAGAAATGCTGTTACAGGGGATTTTTGGGAAAGCCCACATTAGTGGAACAGTAGACTGCATTATCCTATCACATAAATAAACCTCAGCTCGGGGATGCAAACAGGACTGCACCCACCAGTGGCCAAACCCACCCGCAGCCCCAACTTCTGCATGCATACCATGGGACCAGTCTGGCTTTCACCCCAAGCCCAGCACCCCAAAGCATCCCTGCAGTCTGCCCCTAAATTAGCTGTATTTCTGCAGAACACAAGAGTACCAGGGACCTGGCTGCAGCCCAAGGACTAATTTACTTCCCTAAGCCTTGAGTTCAACTAGGCATATTAAAATGGCCCAGGAAATGCTGCCAGCCCTGCTCTGTCTAGACAGGGTGAAACAACAGGGGGATTTGCCCTCCAGTTTCCCGCAGCATCCAGGTATCACCCTCTGGTCCCATGAAATCTGGTGGCTACAGCCTCCCCTTTCCTGTGCTTAATACCTCCCACCCCACCCTAACAGGGGCCATGCTGTGGTAGCGTGCAGTAATGGTCACCTCTGAATCAATTCTTGCTCCCTGAAGAAAATCCTCCTGGCTTCAGTGCCACAAGCTGTAATACTGAAAATGGCTGTAAATTTGAGAAATTGGCACATTGTAGTCCAACAAGACAATTTTTGAATTGCTCCATGCAGCTGTACAGTTCTCAATGCTATGCTGCTTGCATCCTAAACTGGGAGATGGAACAAGTTTCTGGGTGGAAAAAAAAAGAAAACCCAACAAAAACCAGTTATGTTATTTTTCCTTTCTGCCTGTCCAAAACCTGCATGCTGTATTGTGGATATCCACAGCAATAAGGTGCAGGAACCCCACTGTAGCAGGGCTAAGAGACGTGGTTTGGTGGGCATGGTGGTGGTGGGTCAACAGTTGGGCTTACTGATCTTTTCCAACCTTAATAAGTCTGCAATTCTACGAACCTCAAAGCCTCTTTGCAGGAGAATGGAGGCAAATGCAGTGTTGGGAGGGAAAAAAATGCCTTCCTCGGGGGAACTGCCACCCCACATCTTCAGGCCTGCCCAGCAGCTGGCTATGGTGTTTGTCACAACTGCAAGGTTGGGGGCTGTAATGCTATAATGTGATGGAAAACATGACAATGATAGTGGAATAGCAAAGTCATAGGCTGCAGCAAGTGAGGAGATGCCCAAATACAGCAACCACAGACAGAGAAACAAAGTAAAAATATCTGCTTACCCTTAGAAAGCCTCAGGCAGGCAAGGATCTCCAGCAAATCACCCTTGCTCCCACTGCCAACCCTTAAATGAGGTCTGAGAAGACCTCGTTGCATGCACCTGATCTCCCCTAGCTTGGCCCTGCCTTCCCACCAGGTGCTCAATCACCGTTTCAAGCCCTTTCTTAGCATATCTGCTACAGGGGCAAAAGTGGCTTAGATTTAGGAGCTGGTTTTGTGCTTTAAGAAACCCCAAACTGTGCAACAACCCCATTTTCACATCAGCATGAGCTTTCTGGAGGACAGTAAGAAGAGTTAGGGGGCACAAGGGAGAGGGGCAGCTGAGCCCCTTAGCAGGGACGATGGTTACCCCAGGCACAGCTCACTGCAGATGGAGACAGGCTGCTTAAACCCATTTAACACCCCAATTAGTCAAAGATGTTCTGCACTTATGCCAGGCGCTGTGAAGGCTTTCAGTTTCTGTGCTCTAAAGCAGAAGACAGAATTCTGCAATAAATAACTTGGGGAAGATGAGCAAGTGACAGAAACAATCAGTATCTGGCCCGCGGGAGGAGGGAGCAGCCCCTCATCTAACCAGACATAATGAACTACTTCACACACCATTCCTCCTGGTGAACAAAGACCGAGGAGGGTTTGTGCTGATATCTGAAAGTCAGAGCCCTTTCACAAGCAACACATTTACTGTAATACAGTTCTTCCGGGAAGCCAATGAGACTGGCTCATTAAATTTTAGTATTATCTCCATAGCCTTCTGCATTGTTTGATTAAGGTTTAATAGCTTGCTCGGTGGCGTTTGCTGCCTGTTGTCAAGCCATGTCCCCAACTATTTCATAGAGTCATTGGGTCACAGCATGGCTCAGGTTGGAGGGGAGTTCAAAGCCCACCCAGTGCCACCCCCAGCCATGGGCAGGGCTGCCCCCCACCAGCTCAGGCTGCCCTGGACCCCATCCCACCTGGCCCTCAGTGCCTGCAGGGAAGCATTCTGCTCCTTATCTTGCCCAAATAACAGCACCATTTCAGGCCTTTGTTCCCTCTGAAGCTGTGTGCTCTTCCCTGTGCTGGAGAGTGGCTGTGCAGCCTGTCCAGAAGAACCTGTGACTCATTCCTGTAACATCAGCAAGGACTTAAGGTATTTTTCCAGAACAGTCCAAAGTTACTCCTTGTCTTAGTGGAGTCCAAATGGAGAGACCCTCAAGTAACTACATTCCCACAAAATTCTCCATCTCTCATCTTGCAAAACTCTGTCTCAGTTGAAAAACTTCAAAGTGGATGAACCCATGATAATGGATCCAGTGTAAGTGGACCCATGCCTTTGTATGAGGAGAATCCTTTGAAGCCAATAAAAATTTAGGTGGTGAGGCACTGGCACAGACTGCCCAGAGAGGTGATGGAGACAACCAAGGTCAGGCTGCTGGGGCTGTGAGCACTGCTGGAGCTGTGGGTGTCCCTGTGCACTGCAGGGAGTGGCACCAGGCAGCCTTTGAGGGTCCCCTCCAACTCAAACCATTCTGTGGGATTTGATTTTTGGGAAATCTTAGCCTACAAATTGCAAGAGGTCTGTTGGCCATGCCTGCAAAGCTGTTTCCGTTACTGATGCCCACTGAAGACCCATTCCTGCCTGTACACTGGGCTGTGGGACTGCAGAGTCCTTCCTTTCCAGGTACATGCATGAGCCTTCGCACTACAAAACAACTGCAGGCACCACCACGCATGCAAAATGGAGCGCCCAATCATATGAAAATGCTTCATGTGAATTTAAACGGTAAGTCTGAATGAGCAGAATTTTACTGAGATGTTTGTATGCATATTGAAATGCAGGATGGCCCGAAGCTGTTTGTCTTAAGAGTTTAATGAAAATGCTTGGTTTATTGTGGCACATTGTACGTATGAATTATAGGTGTGCACAGTGCCTAACAAATGGAGCGTGCTGCTGCACCGCTGCCTGGGGACTCCTGCACACACAGCCTGGGAGCAGCATCAGGTTGGGATCCAAGCAAACACAGCCTGAACTGCTGAGTCAGTGCTTGTGATCTTCAGGAGCACAACTTTCTTGTTGTGGAATCATAGAATGAATCACAGAAAGGCCTGGGTTGCAAAGGAGCACAGTGCTCAGCCAGTTCCAACCCCCTGCTGTGTGCAGGTCACCAACCAGCAGCCCAGGCTGCCCAGAGCCACATCCAGCCTGGCCTTGAATGCCTGCAGGGATGGGGCATCCACAGCCTCCTTGGGCAACCTGTTCCAGTGCCTCACCACCTCTGGGTGAAAAATTTCCTCCTAATATCCAACCTAAACCTCTCCTGTCTCAGTTTAAAACCATTCCCCCTTGTCCTCTTACTACCCAACCTCACAAACAGCCGTACCCCCTCCTGTTTATGTGCTCCCTTCAAGTACTGGAAGGCCACAATGAGGTCTCCCCACAGCCTTCTCGGTGGAAACTTGGTTTATAGGGTTTGAAGTGTTTGAGGGCTTAAATTAATGGGAGTTTGTAATTGAGAGGGTGAGTGCCAGCACCAACAGTAGGGGAGGGGTGGCACAGCTCTGCTGACCCTCCCTCACTGGATACTTGCAGCACATGGAACACCTTCCCTCCCCTTTCCCTGCTTTTTTAACAGAAACATGCAGCCATTTTCATTACTACAGCTCTTGTTGCATAAAGCAGGGGGATTTTCTTCAGGGAGTGAAGAATTGATTCTGAGGTTTGCATTAACTCGTGTTAGCACAGCACGGCCACTTTCAAGGGCCTGATGTTGACAACAAGCATACTGCAAAAGAAAGAAGGTGCTGTCAGTGCCCAAATTCGGTGGAGCTAAGCCAGACCAGCTCCATTCAGGGGGTGCAGGAGGTCGGTGGGATCCAAATGGCACCGCACAGGATTTGCTGGGGGGGTTCTCATTGAAACACCAGCTTTGGAGTGGATCTGAAAGCACAGTCATTCCTGGTACCACGACGTGCTCGTGCTACGGCATCATTTTGCTTTGTGTTCCCATGGCTCAGGGAGCAGGAGCTCACATGGAGCTGTATGACTGATACTGCGATTATGTGGTTGCACCTTGGCTCCGCGGTAATTGTGCTAGACAGAGCTGTTTAAATACCACCAGACAGAGTATTACTCACATGAAAATGGGGCCTTAAATGTCATTATTTGTGTCATTATTAATAGCCCCTAATTGTGTTCTCTAATCATCGTGAAATTATGTTAGTATTAATATTCACATCAAAACTGCCTAGGGAACGAGAAGAACTACTTAAAAAAATAATCCCACCATATGTCAATCCCCATTAACGTGAAACACTTGCCTTTTGCATCTATGAGATAGAGAGCAGTGAGGAGGATTTCTCTGCACCTCCAGCTCCTGGAAAATGCTCTGCACCACGATGTCCCAAGGATCTGCAAACACTGCAGAGATGTGCACTGCCTGAAACTCTGTTGCTGCTTCTCAAGGAGTTTTATTTTGTTGGACAGGGCTCCTATCAGTCCGTCAGAGGGAGCAAAGGGCTGGGTGAGATGTTGTGGGTGCCCCATCCCTGCAGGCACTCGAGGCCAGGTGGGATGGGGCCCTGGGCAGCCTGAACTGGTGGGGGGCAGCCCTGCCCATGGCCGGGGGTGGCACTGGGTGGGCTTTGAGCTCCCCTCCAACCTGAGCCATTCTATGATTTTATGATCACTACTCAGCCACAATATGTACAGGAGCGTGGGAGAGTGAACTCATCATGGAGCAAGGCAATGGGAAGCTGAATTCTCTGTTAACCATGCATAAATCTGAAAGATGCAGGAATATTGCAACAGTTTGTAATGCTATGAGTTATTTTATTTTCCCTTTATTAAGTTCACTCTTCACTCTTTTTAGTGTCTAAAGAGGAGCTATAAGAAAGAAGGGGACAGAATTTCTAACGGGATCTGTTGTGATAGGAGAATGGGAAATGGCTTCAGACGACAAGAGAAGAGATTGAGAGTGGAGATGAGGCAGAAGGTTTGGCACTGAGGGCGGTGAGGCACTGGCACAGGTTGCCCAGAGAGGCGGTGGTGCCCCGTCCCTGCAGACAGCCCAGGTCAGGCTGTTGGGGCTGTGAGCACTGCTGGAGCTGTGGGTGTCCCTGTGCACTGCAGGGAGCGGCACCAGGCGGCCTTTCAGCTCCCTTCCAACCCAAACCATTCCATGATGTACATTGTGTTTTTACCAGCATGAACATCCACCTGTTAGAATGATAACAGCACAAGCCCACTGCCGAGGTATTTGGAAAAAGCTTCCCAAAGGGATCAGTTTTAGTGGATGTCACTGAAGAACTGAAATCTGGGGATGTTAAGGACATTTGGCACCCTGTGCAATCGTTATAATTACTGTGTCCGTTCCACTGAGGCAGCATCTTTAGAAGCCCCATTCCAGCAGGTGACGTGGCCACACATGACAGATAGCAGCAGGCTGTGCCTGCAGAGTCTCAGCCTGGTAGATGGGATGTGCTGGATGGATGGAGTAATGGCCAGGTGGCAGAGAATTATTTTTCTGGACAAATATATATATATATATATACACACACACACATATGTGCATACATACATATATATATACATAATATATATATACATACATACATTTATATATATATATATATATATATAAATCACTTTCTCCACAATTTTCTGCAGCTCCCTTTTCCAACTAGGTCTACTTACAAGTACCCAAATGCCTTACTTAATAAAACAGGGAGGTTTCTAAGTGCCAAACTATTACGGCTCGAGTTAAATATAACTCAAAGCATTAAAAATAACTTCAGAGCGCAGACACAGGCAGCCGACAGGAGGTGGGTTTGGAGAGCAGCTCCGACGCTCACGTTCTCTCTGGGATTTGGGACCCAGCGTTGCTCTGTGCCCGGTACCCGGGGTGCGGGGAAGGAAGTTGAGCAGGTATCTGACACTTTGATGTGAACGATTTCTCCATAAAATATTAATGACGTATATATAATCTAATTGCTTCCTTAGGGCAATAACCTCTGACAAAATGGCCCTGATTAGAAGATAATTGAGTGTGTTGAATTGCGTCCTAAGAGAGCTTAATGTTGACAAGGTCCATTATCTTGTGATAATGACCCCCTTTTGTCAGGTGTTAGTGCCATTTAGGAGACGCTCCGGTCGGAATAAATCCTTCCCTTTACCTCTTTTGTCTAATTACGCGGATTATTTTACAAATCAAAGCAAACTTTTGCCTCCTGGGCAGGCCCTGGGCTGGGGGGAGCGACAGGGCGAGTGGGCAGAGCTCCTGAGAGCTCCGCATTTACTGTCGCTGCTGGAGATGCGCATCCCAAAGATCGGGACATAAAGCAGGGAGAGACCCCAGCTGTGCTCTTCCCCTCGGCGGCTTCTTCCAGGAGGGTTCGGAACTTGCTGCCTGGAAATAAGCTCTCCTTGCAACGGGGTTTAGCCAGACACACACGCTGATGGCAGGGAGGCATCAGGCGAGGATGCTCACTTCTCGCCTCGTGTGCGAGATAAAGACGTCTGCGGTCATTTGCAGGGAAAGGATGCCGTTCAGTTTCAGGAGCGTGCCTTCCCTCCCTGCTCAGGCATGTATTGTAACTATTGTTGTACAACGGGGTGCTTCTGCCTTTGTCGTTCTGAGTGTGAGAGGGTATCTAAATGCAAATTCCCCCTCCCCCCCCCCCCCCCCCGTCACTTCCTAACTCGGTAATTCTGGATGTAAGGGCTGTTTCCCAGCGCATGGCTCTGAACGTAGCTGGGGAGGGTCCTGTGCACAGAAAGATGCCCAGAAATCTGCCCTCAAAGCCCAGAGCTCCTTTCAGTCTGGGTAAAGTCTCCCCATCCCAGCTCATTGCACACAGCACACCAGCTGAGCCGGCATTTCTCTTCCAACTTGAGAGAATTTTGGATTGTGCGTTCTCTGCAAAGGTCTGGGGGGATGCGGGGAATGGGTAGGAAACCCAAGAGCTGACCCTGGGTGAGGTGCATGAGCACAAAGCAGAGGAGCTGCTGTTTTCCCCTGAAAACAAATGCCTCCCGTGCTCTCTCTCAGACATGCACGTATATGGACCTTCAAGAAAGCATTAATGTAAAACACCATTGATTTCAATTTATATTAATACACTGTGCAGTGAACTGAGATGGCTGATTCACAGTCCTCATCAGATTTCACTGTGCTGGGTAAATCAGATCCCTTGGTTCACTGTAGTTTAATTATAAGCAAATTGTAAGTGAATTAAGATAAATCGAATTAGACCCACTCTAATACTGAATAAAAACACCCACAAAGGAGTTTGCTAGGGTTTAGCTAATCCGCTTTGAGAGCTAATGGGGATTCATTGGCCTGGGTGTCCCTGCATGGAGAAGTGCTGATGCCAGGGCTGGGTCCTCTCAGTACCTAAAGGGACTGAGAAGGAAGGGGACAGACTTTTTAGCTGGGTCTGTGCGATAGGAGAAGGGGAAATGGCTTCAGACGACAAGAGAAGAGATTGAGAGTGGAGATGAGGCAGAAGGTTTGGCACTGAGGGCGGTGAGGCACTGGCACAGGTTGCCCAGAGAGGCGGTGGTGCCCCGTCCCTGCAGACAGCCCAGGTCAGGCTGTTGGGGCTGTGAGCACTGCTGGAGCTGTGGGTGTCCCTGTGCACTGCAGGGAGCGGCACCAGGCGGCCTTTGAGCTCCCTTCCAACCCAAACCATTCCATGATGTACATTGTGTTTTTACCAGCATGAACATCCACCTGTTAGAATGATAACAGCACAAGCCCACTGACGAGGTATTTGGAAAAAGCTTCCCAAAGGGATCAGTTTTAGTGGATGTCACTGAAGAACTGAAATCTGGGGATGTTAAGGACATTTGGCACCCTGTGCAATCGTTACAATTACTATGTCCGTTCCACTGAGGCAGCATCTTTAGAAGCCCCATTCCAGCAGGTGACGTGGCCACACATGACAGATAGCAGCAGGCTGTGCCTGCAGAGTCTCAGCCTGGTAGATGGGATGTGCTGGATGGATGGATTAATGGCCAGGTGGCAGAGAATTATTTTTCTGGACAAAAATATATATATATATATAAATATGTATGTGTATATACATATATACACCAGGTGGCCTTTGAGGTCCCTTCCAGCTCAAATCATTCTGTGATTCCATGGCCATGGCCTCAATGGAGTACAGAATTTATCACTGACCAAATAAACCACAAGCAGCCAGATAAACTATTATTGGGCAGATAAACCACTGTTGGCCAAATAAACCGCTGTTGGAGGAGTAAACCATCAGTCAGATATCCCCACTTGTCCCCATCCTCACCAGGGAGGGGCTGTTCTGTTTTAACAGTGGCAGCCACTGGGGAGATAGAGAACAGACCCTGAGTATCACAAATTAGGTTGAAAGTCAGGAGAAGAGGAGCTGGAACCGACTGATGAGGCACAAATTGGAAGCTGGGGTGGGTCTTTCTTCTTCTTTTTTTTTTTCTCCTTTTTTTTTTTCCTCCCAGGGAAGTGTCATTTGTACAAATTGCCAGTTCGTGCCAGCTTGGGAGAGACCTCACAAGGGAAACCTGGAGCCTTCCCTGCTTTTCATGTGAGCGGATGCCCCTTTTATTTCTGAGCAAGGAGTAAGTGGAGAAGAAAGGAGCCCCTGTCAGCCGCACGGAGACAAATTGCTTCCTGCAGCAGAGGTGGCTCAGCGCTAACAACCACCCACTGCCAGAGGTGAGCCGAGGTGCCCCCAGCAGCCCCTCCTCCTGCATGCCCACCCCCCCTAACCGCGGGCTTTTCAATGCAGCCCAGCTCAGTAACCAACCGTCCCTTTCATTTTTATCTGGCCAGAATGATTTACTGGGCCGACGTGTGAAAGTGCATGGGACTCTGCTGCTCGGGTGGCAGAAAATACCTTCCTGCCTAAATGAAATGACCCTCCCAACGTGCAGGGTTAAAGATAGATGTGGTGCTCTTGTTCCCTGCCTCTTCTACATCAGATGGGCTCTTATCTCCCCACGTGCTCTCCTCTTCGGGAGGAGGTGGGCAGATCAGCCGCCAGAGGACTGCGAGCCCTAAAGTTATTAAAACAGTACAGGCAACAAAGCAGTGTGGATTCCCTGCAGCTCTGACATTTCCAGAGGGTGAAAGGTAAAAATGCAGGGAGGCTATGTAGAAAACATTGGGCAGTGCTTTTTTGGTTCCTGCCTGAGCTCTGAAAGCAGCTAATTAAACGGGAGGGAGAGATCCACAAAGCAAGTTCCAAGCCAGCCAATAAAAGCAGTGCCCAATGGAGAATGGCTGTCTGGGCTGTGTGTGGATGAAGGCTTCTCCCACTGGGGAATGGCTTGGGGAATGGTTGGGAGTGTGTCTTGCACACAACCAAATGGCTCCATTCACAGCTCCTTGTCATTCACCCTAACTCAGACCCCAAGGCTGGGAGCCAAATGGCACAGAAAGGTTCAACAGATCACAGAAAAGCACCAGGAAATGGCACACTCCTGGATGACCATCCATATTACACATTCATCCACAGAGCTCTACAGTTCCTGCCCCATCTCACCAATGCTCTGGGCTCCCTGCTCTCGTCCTGCAGCAGCGCATAGGGATGTGGTGGATGCAGCTGGCACAGTGCTGTGTCCCCAGCCACCGAGGGACATGGTGGCATTGGGCACTGCAATGCTTTGGATCTGTGCTCCCAGCAGACAGAACTGATCCCCTGATCTGATTGATCTCGTGTCGACTGTGTGTCTGCCCACGCCCCATCGCTAATGGCCTCATTAGTTAGGGAAAAGGGGTTGCTGAAGTCAATTTATAATATGTAATAGTGAAAAACAGCCGAATCAATATCTCTGCAGAGTTAGGGGGAGATCAGGGGAGGGACAGGGCCCAGGGGCGAGTTCTGATAACTGATGAGCTTAAAGACTCTGCTCACAGCATCTGTACTCATGTTAAATACATAATCGGGAGCGCTCCATCCTGATTAGACAGCAAGACAGTCGGCACTTACCGCTGTCTCTCCTCTCCCAGGGCTGTGAGCGAGTGGAGCTCCTCGTCCTTCCACGGGATCAGGCTGGCATGTCACTGTCACCGCATGCCACTGCCACTGCGTGCCACCACTCCTCCGCGCCCCGCAGCTCCATCGGTGCGGATGAGACGGCAGCTCAGCGGCTCTACCTGCGCCCATGCTGGGGAGAGAAAAACCTGATTTAAGTGGCTCACAAATGTGTGGGTTAAAGGCACACTGCTGCAAAGGCAACATGTTGAGAGCTGGAGCCAGATGGATGTGGATGAGCAGCGCAGTGAAAATTATCAACCGCAGGAACAGCGGGGGATTCCCTGCTCCGGGGAGACGTGAAATCAGGGACAGATTTGCTCTCTTGCAGCATGCCCTGGGTCGCACAGGAGTTAATCCAGAGCAGTTGCGATTACGGATTGTGCACTGAGGGATCCTAAACGCTCCCTCTGATCCATGATCCAAAACCACAGCCCCCAGCCACACAGCCCTCTGTGAAGCCTCTTGCCAAAGACCTCCATTTAGCGGTAATTCCCTTTATAGCTTATTTTTGCCATGCGGCTGCACACCCCATTGTTTACCCGAGCACACAAGTCCCTGGCTCTTCTCCGTTCCATTCTCTCTCAGCTGGCTGCCATCGAGCTGATTTCCCCCTCCTCCTGTGCTCTGCCACAGAGCCTAAATCGACACATCTGTTTTTAAAGAGAGGAGCAGTCCCATCATCCTCACTTTCAGCGCTGCACATCCAACTCCTGCAGCCTCCATGGGGCTGCCCTCGCCGTGTTTGTATAGGGCCTACAGAAAAGGGGAGTGGGAAAACAAGAGTGGAACATTACATGTTTGGTGGTTTTTTTTTTTTTTTTTTTTTTTTTTTGAGCATCGGGTTTCCTTCATTGCAGCAGCAATAAGATGTTTCCAGCTTCTTTCTGTCTTCTGATTGCGCTGAGAGCATCCTGCAGAGCAGAGCATTCGCTCACAGCCACAACCAGCACTGAAGGGCTCAGAGCCAGCAGTGAGCTGGCTGCTCAAGTGCAGAGCAGACTTGGCTAAGGAGGGAATGGACTGATATGCCCCCAAATGTCAGCCCTGGCTCCTCACCAGCAAACCATCCTTCAGCTTGCGTGTGTTTTGCACTTAGGGCAAACCAACGTTTAGATGGGAAGTGGGTCAGCATGAAAGCTTTGCAAAGGGAAAATGAAGACCTGGAGGGGTTTCATCCATCCTACTTCCAGCAGAGCTCCTGGCCAGGTCCGTCCTGCTTGAGGACATCTTTCCCTGCCCATGAGCTACGTTAATGAATCTGCATCCCCAGCACCCTGCTGGTTCATGCCCCTTGTTGCCATCTCCTCTTTCTCTTGCCGTTCTTTTTCCCCATTAGAAATTTTGCATTTCTAGCCTGCTTGTCATATTTCCTACCGGATTGGGTGTTTAATTAAAATCATAATTAAAATTGATCTCCTCATTAGCATGCACCTGCTCTACTGCTCGCGTCCTGGCATTTAATTATACGCTGAAGATGTCAAGTCTGACAGGCGAGAACGAGACCCGGCCAGCAACCCCTGACAAGACTTCTTGGTGACAACATCTGGGCAGCAGGGACCCATCTGCTGGCACAGCCGGGCAGCAGGACATGGCGCTGGGATGCTGGCAGGGCTGCCATTGGTTTTGCTGGGGTTACCTTTTTATTTTAATAGCAGAATAGTCACCAGCACTTCCTGCTGGAAGCTTCCTAAGCCAAGAACAGGGTGGTGGGGATGGGGATTAAGCGGGCACTGAGCCCCCCGTGTCCATGCTGGTCAGGATATGGTGCCTACAGAGTTGTGCCATCCCTTCTGCCATCAACACACGACCCTCAAGGTTTCCACCATGGACATGCACAGCTTTCCCTGCAGGCAGACGCCTTCTCCTGCTCACCAAACTCTATCAAAAGCCAAAGAGGGGATCCCTGCACCCCTCCAGAAAGGTCCAGTAGCATGTGGTGCTTCCACTGTCCTGGTGGAAATAGGGCCACCCCTTTGGGTAATTATCAAAGAGATTATCAGAATGGTTTCTGTGCACAGCAGAAGCTTAAATCGCATCTGCTCTTTTTCCTGTACATGCCAGGCAATAAAGCTGCCAAAAGGCATTTTTGGGGCCATTATAAATGAGGAGTTTTATTCCCCTGCACTTTCAGAGTCTCTAACTGATGGATGAAGTTTCAGTGGGACTCATGAAACGATGACAGCTGACGCCAAGCAGACCCACGAGCTCCAGCATCCTTGGGAGGGCTCAGTGGGAGCTGCAGGTATTCGGGGCTCCTTCTCCCTTTCCTTTTCCCCTTCCCAAGCACCAAGACCCACAGCCTGCAGCTGTTGAGACTCCAGCCCCAGTGCTCTGCAGTATGTAATTGACGGCACTCATCAAAATAGCTTCTAATAAAGAGTGAGGGTGGGAAGACCTTTAAATCTCCCCTCAGTCACTCTCACTGTAAGTGATGCTCATCGTTTATCCCCAGCCAGGACCGGCTGATAATGCTCAGCAACGTGCTCGCATGTATCAGGGAGAGATGATGTGGAAACAATACCTTAAGGTGCAGTTGCCCTTCCATTTTTATGGCTCCTTATGAGGCTGGGGCCATCAAATGCCAGACACAGAGACCTTCGTGCAGCAAGAAGCAGAGCCGGCTGGAGCTGAGGCTGCAGCTTTATGGCATCCCAGCACCAAAGCGGTTGAGGATATTTTGTTTGAGCAGGGAGCACTGGGGATGTGGGAGGCACACGGGGCCCTTTGCTGGAACAAGTTGTTTGCGTGAAGTGTCACATGTGGCCAGAGCCTGGAAAACAGATGTTCCCATTTTTCTTTAAGGAGACGCTGTTAGCAGTAGAGGGCTTTAACAGTAACAAACACTTCAATTAAAAAATATATATTAAAAGCAACAATCCAACCAGTAATAACCATTTGACTACTCCTTAGAAAGACAGCGAGTCCCATTAATCATAAATAAGGCAGTTGAACATTATGAAGAAAAATATACAACCATTAATAGCCAGACACCAATACAGCATCCCATTGGGGAACATTATTTACGAGGCTATATTGTTATCAATCCTGCTGGGAAAAATTCTGTTGCACGAAATGAGATACAGGAAGACTGCAGTTTATGTGGGATGGAGTAGGGGTTCGTCAGTCAGAGCCAGCAGCGAACGTCGATGGTGATGTACGTTGGCTGAGGATGAGGCTCTAATACTCACTCTGCGAGGCAACGGAGTAGGGTTGTTCTGCCAGATCCTGGGGTGCTTCATTTGTGCAAATTCTCAATGATTTTAATGAGATTTTGCATGAGTAATAATTCATCAGCCTTGAGTAGAGGCCAGGGAGGAATTAAGTGTGGGCATTTGCAAGGTTGCTGGGCAGGAGAGGGGGTGATATTGTGAAAGGCCATGTGCTCAAGAGCACAGAAGAGCAGAACCAGCCTGGAGCAGTGGAACAGGGAGGACTGGAGGCAAGAGTGAAAAATGGAGCCTAAATAAACATTTGTCATTTGATTTCTAATTACACAATTACGTAAATGTATGATATTAGTAGTCAAGAGCCTGGAGTTTTCCATAAAGAGTCCCTAAAGTAAATAAACGTTTTTGAGCAATTACATCCATGGGATGAGATTTTTAAAAAGAAAATGTTAAGATGAGTGCAGAAGGCAAGAAGGAAACCTGGGGGAGGCCACCAGAGAGATGAGATGGGTGCCAGGGCATGGTCCTGATGGCAGGGAGCTCAATATCTGTGGAGTAATTAGCGCAGATCAGTGGTATGAAAGGACACTGCCATCTAATTACAAGAGAGATTAGCTTGAAGATGCCACGCAAGGGCGTCAGTTGCAATGGAAGCACGGAATATAAAGAAATAAATGTATGTGTAAAAACAAGAAAAACAACAGTCAAGAACAAAACCCAGGCCTCGCATTAACATTTGATAATTAAATATTTATCAGAGCTGAGGAAGTAAAATCCATTTACTGTTTTGGGCGAGTGGCAATCTTTCTTTTAAAAACCCTTTTGCCATTAGTTCCTTCCTTCCTCAGAGATGGGGCCACTGAAATAGTCTTCAAGTCTGTCTCGAACAAATTGCAGAACATTTTCCTGTCTGATTGGTATGTGCGTGCACAAGTGTTTCAAAGAACTTTCTTTCTTTAGCTCAGATCTTCACGCTGAGTGTCCTTAATGACTGGTTGCTATGGGTTCTGCAGGCTGGAGGAATCACTTCGTTAATGCTTACCATTAACCCAGGGATTATCATAAGGATGATTCCTGGCTTGTATCAGAAATAGTGTTGCCAGCAGGAGCAGGGAAGTGATCATCCCTCTGCACTCAGCTCTAGTGATGCTGCACCTCGGTGCTGTGCTCGGTGTTGGGCCCCTCACTCCAATGCAGACGTGGAGGCCCTGGAGGTGTGCAGAGAAGGGAACGGAGCTGTGAGGGGTCTGGAGCACAACGGGGTGTGATGGGGAGTGGCTGAGGAGCTGGGATTGTTCAGTGTGGAGAAGAGGAGCTCAGGGGAAGCCTCGCTGCTCTCTACAGCTCCCTGAAAGGAGGTTGTGAAGGGCTGGGGGTCAGCCTCTTCTCCTGTGTAACTAGCGATAGGGTAAAAGGGAATGGCCTCATGTTGCACCAGGGGAGGTTCAGGTTGGACGTTAGTCAAGATTTCTTCTCCAAAAGAATGGTTGGGCACTGGAACAGACTGCCCGGGGAGGTGGTGGAGTCACTGACCCTGGAGGTGTTCAAGAAACGTTTAGATGTGGTACTGAGGGACATGATTTAGTGGGGAAATATTATTGAAAGGTGGACTTGGATCTTGGAGGTCTTTTCCAACCTCAGTGATTCTATGATGGCTTCCTATACTGTCTTTATCCTTGGTAAAGGATACAAATTGCTGCGCCTAAGCAAGACAAATTCACCTAAGTTCCTTCTGTTCAGTTTTGGGGTGAGCTCTGCTTTGATCACTCCCATTTGATTTCTGAGATCTGTAGTCAGGACACAGCTCTGCTGACATCCATCACGTTGGGCACCGTACAGGAGCAGAGGCACGGAGGGTGGGATGAGGGCTGCCCAGGGGTCTGCACCTCTGCAGCACTGTGGGACAAGGACGTGGGATGGCAGTGTGAGGCAATGCCTGGCAAAAGGCACAGCGGTGCTGGGAGAGCCACTGCTTCCTCACCATTCTCTAAAAGCCAGGACATGGAGCGTTGTTATGAAATTTCACATCTGAGATAATTGCATTAAGGTAATTGCCACTACAGCATTATTTTCTGTTCCTGGGAGAGAATGAGAGGAGGGCTGAGAGTATTGTGTCTGCGTTAGCAGATTAATAATTACAGCCCTTTGGAACATTGCTAGTTTGTATAGATTCACAGCTGCTGGCTCATTACGAGACAAAGTTGAAGATACCCTATAGGAACAATATATGGCTTTCTGCACAGTTTGTCTCTGCTGCTGCTTGGTTGTTTTCTCTATACTTCCATCAGCTTCCCAGCTTGTTAGAAACAGGAGACATTTACTACCTGAAGAAACCAAAAGTTGGAACAATGCAGAATGGCAAAACACCATCAAGGTTTACCTGGCCAACCTGCATGGAAGGAAATATTCAGTCTGACACTATATCAGAGCAAACCCATCCTTCAGAGGAGCTGCTTCTCGTGCACAAGGCAACTAAACCTCCAATACCTCCCGTGAAGGATGAGATGTATGAACACATTCCTGTGCTGCTGAAATGCAGCCACACCATAGCCACTGTTGATTTGCTGCAAAGAAATGGAGGAGAGGAAGCAGAAGACTCCCATAGCCCATAGGAGGAGATGAATAATTTAGGATGTAACCAGAGTGGGTAAACTCATAATTGCAACAAAGATAACACGAGGACTCTGATCATCACACAGCACAAGGGAATGTCAGTTTTATATCCCATCTAATAGAGCGCATCCCCAGCCACAGATAGGAGCAGCCTAGTGTGAATTCAAGGCAAACCTGGAAAAGGACAATGACTGTGTGCAGAAGCTGCTGCTCTCTTTAGCTCAGCCGCCTGATTAGAGTGAATTGAAAAATAAAAGCATAAATTGTGAAAAGAAAATTAGATTGATAAATTGATTTCAATTTTCACAATCTGGGATGTAACACAGCAAAGAATTCATCTGAAAGCTAAGAACTCTGTCTTCCCTAATGGCGTCTCTTTCACATATTGATTAATGTCTATATAAAGCATACCATCTAATTTAGGACACAGTAAAACAATATTCTATTTTTTCTGCGCAGCATCTTAAGGGATTTAACTTAGAATGTTAGCGTACAGCAAGAATCTGTCATTGCTCTGTATGGCAGAGCACGGAGAAGTGATGTAGGGAGGTCAGCAACAAGTGGGGAGCACAGACCTGAATATGGGTCTGCACACACACCCATCACTGCTTTTCCCTTTGGGGAAGAACACGGGGCTGGTTGGAGCATCTCCAAGGCTGGTGAGTCCCACCAGCATTGCAGAGGGACGTGGGATCAGCTCTGAGCTCACTAAGCCCGTGTCAGAGCCACAATGTGCCCACACGGCCCCGCAGTTTGACCTCCATGCATCAGAAATTACATTCCAGTCTCTGTACAACACCCAGCGGAGTACCAGCACTGAACACCTACAACCACTCAGCGGAGGAAATAGGATGACAGCTACATCTGTAATACCCAGCAGAGGAGAGGAGGCCACTTTCTCTCTCTCTCTTTTCTTTCTTTTTCTTTTTACATATGCAATTATAGTGCTGAGCATTATTTGGATTTGCCTCTACAGCTGCTGCTGTCCTGCAGCGTGCTCCAGCCAAATTACTTTTCAGAAATGACATTTCTACTCACAGCAGCACAGCCTGGCTTCGCTCAGAACGGGAGGGAAGGGGACGTAATGACTTCAGCATTCCTTTTTCCAGCAAGGCAACCAACTTACAGGCAAAGGGCTGCGTGCACTGCCTTGCAGCTCTATAGCAGAGCGAGCTGAGGCAGATCCATCGCAGCTGGAGGGCTGGGTCGGGAGTCACTACTTAAATAGTAGTAGTTAATCTGGCTGTTTAATCTATTAATTCCCATTTAGACTTCACTATCTCATTACCTATCCATCAAGACTAATTATACCATGCTCATTATCCTAGCATCTGATGCCCTCCAACCATTTTTATACTGTCACAAGAATGCTCACAAACTTTTTATTGGTGTGGCACGCATTCCTCTCCGAGCAGCACACGCAGCAGCAGCATTTCATAGGACTGCAGAATCATGGAATGGTTTGGGTTGGAAGGGAGCTCAGAGGCCGCCTGGTGCCTCTCCCTGCAGTGCACAGGGACACCCACAGCTCCAGCAGTGCTCACAGCCCCAACAGCCTGACCTGGGCTGTCTGCAGGGACGGGGCACCATCGCCTCTCTGGGCAACCTGTGCCAGTGCCTCACCGCCCTCATTTCCCACAGCCCAACTCTTGTCTGGCTTTTACTTAAGCAAAGAGCTCCCTGAAGGATCGCTGGGGTGCAATGTGTTGTCAAAGATGATTTTATACATTATTGTCTTTAGAAGAGCTGTGAGGTATCAAGACGTGTGTAGTGAGGTCTTTGCCAAGCTTACCATTAAATTACCCTTTCCTGCAGCCGTGCTAATTGCAAACCCTTGGCAGGAAGAAGGCTGCTATCGTTTTTTCAGTCATGTATACAAGAGAAGCTCCAAACAAATCCTGAATCCTGTCCTGTGTTCCCAGTACTTTATTTTACTTTTCCACTGCTGTTCCCTCAAGATTTATGCTTCACAGTAGGGAGGAACCTGCAGCATTCATTTATACCTGTTTCTCATCTGTTTAAGTGGTGAGGGTCTGTCAATGCAAGGAAGCTTCACTGATTTATTGTAAGATTGGCAAACACACTGCTGGTGTAGCGTCACTGGCTGTGTTCTTATCCTTAATAAGGAGCAGAAAGCAGACTCAAACTGGAGCATCCAAGTGAAAGGAAGGGGTAGAGGAGAGGCAGGATGTAGAACTCGAGTGAAGGAGTGTGGGGTCAAACTCTGCCCAAACCAACACCTTCTCCTCACTCTGCTGCCCCTGGTAGAGCACTGGGGCTTATCCTGCCCCATAACCACATTTGGTTCCCAGCAGAAGTCAGGATGCAGAGACCAACTGCAGTGCTGCAGAGCAGGAGGACTTGGGGATAAGTATGTGTTTGTTTATTTTTACAGCTCATTTCAATCTTCAGGTGCACTGGCACCATTAAAAGAAGAAAGGAGCAGCATGTAAATTGCTTGCTGTATTGTAGCGTAATGAAGTATTATGTTTCCCTTGTTGCTGCATTTCATTGTAAAGAATCAAGGAAGAGAATTGGCCTGACACAAGCTCCCACTCCACTCCTGATACTGGGGAAATGAGGGCAGAACCTCATACCTCGTTCTTTTCCAGGCTAAAGAAAGTGGTGGCTTTGTGCTGGGAGGCACCTGGACAGGCAAAGCCCCAGGCAGAGGAGGAAGGCTGGTGCAGGATGAGTGGGGATGGAGCACATGGGGAAGCAAAGTGGAGGCTCCTTGCTGTTCCCCATTTGCACACACCGCCCTAGCCCTCCCCATAGGATGCCTCACACAGCCCCCAGCTGCACTGGGGCTGGCTATAATCTGCCTTAGAAATGCTGCTCACTGCATGGTGAGCAAGAGCCCTGTTGCCAAGAGGACTGTAGCCGGTTTTTCCATGCCGATCAGGCTGTCACAGCCTGCTCCTTTGTTCTCTGCCTGGTAGCACGAGCAAAATAGTTAAAAAGACACGAAGAATAAAGCCTCTAATTTAGCTTTCCTTTCAACTTGCAGGAAGACTCGTGGTAAAATCATCCCCCGCTGCAATCCCTCTGCACGTTCACCCCAGGGCTGCATTCACCTCCTGCCCCATTTCCAGCACTGAGCTCATCCTGCACAGCTCTGCCACCAAGGGCACGAGCACCTCTGTCCCACATGGAAAGCTGGCCCTAACCCATGCAGATCTCTGCAGAACAGAGCATGCATGTAGCAGCACAACTGCTTCAAGCTCGGGGAGAAAAGCATGAGATTCCTCCAGAACCGGGGGTCCCAGTGCTGCTCCCATCCCTGCAGCAGCCACAGAAATGAATCAGAGAAATAAGAGCAGATCACTTCCCTCAGATTTCTGAGGGCCTGAAACGGGGGAAGAAGAGTAATCAGAGGTTCTCTCCAGCAAGAATTTAAGTGGCAGCTTGATCCTCTTTCTGTCAAACTTACTGAGAAGACTCCTCTTTGGTTCGACAGGAGATAGATAAAACGTATTATTGTTATCATTACATATGAACACCAGCCAATCTGGCAAAATTCATCTGCGTTCAGCCTCATCTGTGCGTATGGAATGAATCAGGTTGGCAGCCACAGCCCTGGGCTTCCAGCAATCCCCACTTTGATAATATAAACAGAAAATTGGAAAGGAAATGTCATCGCGGTGAGTTCATTCCTGAATCACGTTTGATGAAATACTCTTTATAAAACCCTTAAACAGCCTAAAGCTGTGAAGAAAAGAAGAAGAAAAAACACACATGTAACTTTGCTCCTAGGAAAAAAACAATTAGTGATACAATTAGTTCTCTAAAAGGCAGCAAGAAATAATTGAACTATTTCTTTCCCGGGAAGGGACGGTGATGACAGCTCTCAATTCTGGTATCGACAGCAGAGGAAGCAGCCCATGAAAGTGGTCATTCGCTGGGAAATTTGGTCTCTTGGCTGTGAGAAAGTCTTCGGGTTCCAAAGCCTATGGGCCCACGCATGTGTGATGCTCCTGCATGCAGACACCAAGCCAAACGCTGGGCATGGGACTGCCCAGCTCAGAGCCCACGGGCTGTGGATTGAGGCTGCCTCCAGCACTGCCTTGTTGCAGGGGTGTGCTCACAGCCTCCAAGGAAAGCTATTAGAAATTGTGCTGGCTGAGGTTTTTCCAGAGAAGGGAAGCTATAGATTTGTCTCTGCCATTGAGAAATGAACTGGTACTAGCAACACAATTTTAACTTATGAATTTCTGATCAATAACCTGTTTTCATTGATTCCCTTACTTGCTGTAATGAACTGATTAAGAGAAACACAGCTGCAAAACCAAGTGCAAATCGGCCCGGCTCTATCCAGAGGGCAGAAAGGAAGCTTGGATCCCTTGGGGAGTGGTGCAAAGCCACGAGAGTGCTGGAGTAGTGTTGGCTCCCAAGGAGCCCCATGGCCATGGAGCAGGTTTCCTATGGCTTTCAAGGGGATTCTTGCATCTCCCCACCACCAAGCATGCAGTTCTTCTTGGCAGGAGGTTCCTATCCCATGGCCAAACACAAGCTGGTGTTTTCAGACTTTACAAAGAAATTCAACTGATGAAAGAGAAAAGCAAATGTTTTCAAAACCCATTAAGACACCGCATTTGCACTGGCAGCTTGGGACTTTCTCATTCTGTTTGAGCCAGTCCATTTGTATCTGCTCTTTCAACTTACTATTTCCTCTTGTTTTTTTCTTACCTTAGCTTCCATTGTTCTCTACCATTTCCAAAATGCAAGAGTGAAAGAAAAAAATACATATTTTCCTCCCTTAACTACTTTCATCTGAAATTAGAGCTCACATTGGCTGACCCTGCTGAGGCTGAATCTCAGCATTTTCTGTATTGAGCCCTTCCTGTAAAATTTATTAGATGGTGCAGTGCAACCCTCATAAAAATACAATAAATGGCCCTGTTTGCATTATGTGCCATAATGACTCTAACCCAGTGGCATTCTTAGAAAGACCTCTTTAGAAATAAAGGGGCAGGAAAAAAAGTCTAACAGAAATCTTTTGGGTAATTAGATTGCCGGAGTGCAGAAACCTTTAAAATCATTTTAAATCAGAGGAAACCCAGACTTTAAATCAGAGGTTAACAGCACTTGGTATAGTTGCAAAACTCAACAGTCTTGCAACCTTGCAAGTTCTTCCTTGTGCTGTGTGCACTTAAAATCACTACTGGATGACCTTTATGCCTTTTCCTTGGTATCTCCATTTCCTGCAGAAATACAGCCCCTGAGAAGACCCTCTCCTCACCCCATCACTGTGCCCTGGGGTGTGAAAAGGGATGAATCGTTTGAGTTGGAAGGGACCCTTAAAGGTCATCTAGTCCAACTGGCATGGCACATGCTTAGAATGGAGGGATGCTCTACAGGTGGGAGCAAGGTGCACAAATACAACAGCAAACAGGGTTCCATCATACAGTGCCAAGGCGCCAGGCATGGGGCTGGGCACACGGGTGGGTGCTGCTTATGGGACTGCCCCACAGAGGAAGGGCAGTGCTGGTGCCAGGTTGTCCACTTGTTCTGGGGGAGGTGTGTGCAGTTATTCAGCAGCTGCTGGATTTATCCGCCTCATTTCTCATGGCTGAGCTGGAGTTCACCCGACGCCTTCTGAAATTTAGCTACAAGAAAGGACAGTATATTTCCTCATGCCTGTATTACGTATGCTATAAAATGCTTGTCACGCTGATTTAAAAAGAGATGTTGCATTACTTAGAAAATATTTAGCCCTATATGAAACCAGTCATTTGAAATCAATGATGTACTTCAATATATTCTGTTGGATACAGCCCGGCTCCCAATCAATTCAATCCTATCTCAGCGCAGATTCTGACGTTCTGTTCATTTGTGCACCCTTAACATCACAAACTGCATTTCAGACCTTGCATTGCAGATGCACTGCAGGCACGAGGGTCTGCAACACAGACAGAGCTGGAGGGGGCTGGCAGGCTGCTGGTGAGGAGTGGCACAACGAGGGAGGGAAAAGGGAAAGGAGAAAACCTCCTTGATCACGGGGGAATTAATTACTGCACGACGACCAGGAAAGCCCTCTAAAAATTCAGAGCTTTCCCATCCCTCAGGCCCCATGCCTTCCTTCCCCCTGTGCTTTCCAGCGGTGCTGCCACGACCTCAGCAGCACAGTTGGAGGGCTGTAAGCTACGAACGCAACCGCAGCGCACATTCCTGCAGCTGGTGATTATTACCAGCGAGTTTTTCAAAGCGTGGTGTTTCAGAACACAAAGCCAGTTTTCAGACATGGCTTTCCCCATCCTTAATCCCTGAGGAAGCCCAGCCCTGTGGGTAAACACGCTCGGGCTCCAAGGCTCTGCATTGGGGTGCTGCGCTGAGACAAATTAATTTCATAGCTCCGCTAAAGCAGTGTGAAGGTTTTGCCTATGGGTTATGTGCTCCAGGTGAGTTATTAATAAGGATACCTACTCCCCAGGGAGGAGGTTAAGTAGGATAAACACCAAGGCAAGGTGATGAGCAGGGAATGAGCAGATGTGCCACCCATGGGGGCATTGCAGCAGCCAAGTCCTGTGCCTATTTACCAGCACTCATCACTGCCTCACCCCCTATACATCACCACCCCTACACCCCACAGCCTTCACATCCCCGCTCCCCCCATTCACCAATGGCTTTCTGGTGACAGCCTGAGTAATGCAATAATGCTCAGGAGCACATCTTCCACGCACAATAAAGGGCTTTCAGCTTTGCTAAACACTTTGCTTTTGCTCCAGTGTTTACCTGACCTGGCAGCCATTTATTGCTCTTTCAACTGCTCGCTTCTAAACATTATGGCTTAATTATATTTTAGGGAAGCAGCACTTCAGAAATATGGAGCTTGCTGTTTCGCTCAGGATGTGCATTTACTCGGCCCTCATTTCTTTACTGGATAAAGCAATTTTATCTGTACTTGACTTCATGGAGTTAAGTTATAAAGCGGAGACATAAAGCAAAGGAGAAGTAGAGCAAGACTGGAATAAAGAAGAGAAGAAGGCCCTGTCCTGGAGCTGCCTGTAGTGCCTGGCTGTAGTGCCCACCTTCCAAGCATGGTGCAGCTCCCAGCCCCGCAGGCCACCAAGGAGAGGAGAACAGGGTGACACTGTAGGAAGTTTCTTCATTCTCTCTGCTTTTTCTGCTTGTGCACCAAATATGACATGGGTTTGGACAAACCCAGACCCTGCAAGCCAACGACTGCCTGAGAACAGCCAAATCCAAATATAGTTGGGTAACTCGATTTCTCCCCTCGTTCCCCAGGGCAGGGCTTCTGTCCTGTAATTTACTCGGATGGTATGTGGAAATGAAAACAAAGAGAGCATGAAAACAAAAGCTCACTGCTCCACACAGCCAGTAATCGAAAACTCCTGACACTAAACAGAAATGAAAATGTTAATGGCAAACACCCAAAGCAAATGTATTCCATATGCAAAGGATAGCCATAGGCTGACAAATACAAATGTTGCCTTAGCTACAGAGGGAGGAAATAAAGAAATGCTACAACAGAGAAGAAAGTAGATTTGCTTCCCGCTGAGTGCAGCACAGCTCCCTGCAACCTGTGGCTCCCTTTGGCCTGCAAGTGAGATCCCTGCAGTGCTGGGATGCGGGGCTGTGCTATGTGCGCTGGGGAACCTGTCCCTCCTGGCTGTCCCAAAAGCACGCAGCAGCCATGGGCATGAGGGACGTGCATGTCTCCCTAACCAGCATCTCACGAATGTCTGCCAGAATGCACGAGAGAAAACACAGATGGAAGCAACACCCATTGGGCAGCCAGCACTGCCAGGAGTTGCTGCATTGCTGGGGAAGGCATGCCATACATTTCTCCCACAGACGTTCTTGAGACAGAATATCAGGCTGCTATTAATGGCTTAAAAATAATACACAGAGGTATAGCAAGAATACAGAATGTCTCATCTGCAAGCCCCAGGGAAATTAGGCTAATGCCTGGCAAATGTTGGACAGAAAGGGGATCGCTCTGTTCCCAAAGCCCCAGTGGCTGCCGCTGGGATGCTTTATAGCACTTTGTCTTTTACGGCTGGAGATCTTTATGGCTCTGGTGTTTTTAATAGCAATAGCGATTCCTCCTTGCATACAGCCTTGCTGTCATGTACAAGGAGACTTGGTGATCAGGGTTCTAACCTGAAGCCTCAGAAACCGGCCTTGGTTCTAGCCTTTCTCCTCCATAGCTCCCCTATAAGATCACATCCGTGTCTCTTGGCTGGGCACCAGTTCACTGAGGAGCAGCAGCACTGCCAGCAGTCCCATCTGACCTCTGCTCTCACCCCAATCCTGAGATACAAGTGATGCTCAACCAAACTCCTGAAGGTTTTCCCCCATCTTTTTACAGACCTGCCGTGTGCCTCCAAAAGCGGGCAAATTTCACACTTCCCGGGTTTCACCGCAAGCGTTTATTACAGCTCCATCTGCGAGTCTTAATTAGTGGATTTACCGACAGAAACTTCATTAATGCAGCAGTGGGGGCTTGCTGGCAGCATCCCATGCCCTCCTAGTGCTATTGAAGGGTCGCAGACAGCATTCCTGGGGTGAGACAGCTCCTGCCCATGGCAGCCGGGAGCAGATGACAGCAGCTGCTCCCACTCCTGTCCCAGTGGAAGCTACAGGGCTCGGTGAGCACTTGCCCATCCAGGGCATTTTGGGGAGCTGGGATATCAGACCCACAGCTCACCACATCCCATTCCAAACAGCATTTCCTAAAATCAGACACCCATCCGCACACCACCAAAGACAGAGCCTCTCTCCAGCAAGACAGGTCCCCAAAGAGCACACAGTAAAAGCTCAAAGCAGGGTTACCACTGGATCTTTTTCTTTCCTCCCATTTCCTTCTTTCTTTCTTTCTTTCTTTTTTTTTTTTTTAAACCAGAAATAAAAGTTAAATGTGAAGTCGAAACAATAAGGCACGGGAAATAGCAGAAATAACTTAATTAAGTTTTTAAAGATTTCCATGCTTGAATAAATTAGCCTTCCTGCAAATGTCACAACAGTCAGAAAAAATGTGTAATCAATGGAGCACAGTGTTACTTTGCTCTTTGTTTAAATGAAAGCTCCAGTGGCGTGTTGCTTCTGCCACTTTTCCGCATCTCTCTCTTCCTCCCCACTCCCACCTTCTCTCTGCCCGCATGCTGAGCTGCTCCAGGGGAAAAGCACCAGAAAGTTAAACATCAGCTTTTCTCCAATTGCCAACGATCGGGAGAGGTTTCATTTGCTTTCCTACCCACGACTTCACGTTCCCCTCCAGCTTGCGAGGCAAGCAGCTTTGCAGGGAAAGCGCGATAAACCATTGCTGTGTGCTGTTGACACGAACAAAAAGGAGGGGCCACTGCTGCTTTTTCTGTCAATTAGGCAAAAAAAATAGAAAGGCGCAGTCAGCGTGAGTGCTGCACAGTGCTGTCAGGGCTCAGGGTACGTGGAAACTTCCTTGCCCTGCTCCAGCTCATGGGGTGGCTGAAGGAGAGCAGAAAAGCGAGGAAAGGCCGTGGATTAGCGCTGCCTGGGTGAGAGCAGCAGCTCAGCAACCATGTCCACCACCAGCCCTGCCATCCCAGCTTTGGAAGGAGAGCATTAAGGGATTGGTGCTGCCTGCGTGCACAGGAGAGCTTCCTGCAAGGCACACGAAGCCGTGCTTCTGTTCAAGCTCAGCTACAAACACTGTGTCCAATTTCAGGCTTCACACGTCAGGGGAGGTGCGAGCCAGCTGGAGAAGGTTCAGGGAAAAGCAGCAAGAGCAATCAGAGATTTTAAAACACTGATACATGATGAAAGGTGAGAAAAATTTGGTTTGCTTATTCTGTAGAAGATGAGGGGAGACATGAAAACTTCAAACATTTAAAGGAAAGCTCTGAAAAGGAAGAGGATAAACAGTTTTTCATGTTTGCTACGAGGATGACAAGATAAACATAAACTGCAGCAAGGAGCATTCATGTTAGACATCAGAAACACACTTCTAATGGCACAGCTAGTAAAAGCTTTGAAAAGAGCGAGCACTCAGTGCACGCCTCCAATGGCACGGTTAGTTAAGTCTTGGGATGGATGGCCCAAGGACAGCGTGGAAAATTCCCTTTTTGGGGAACAGATTGGAGGAGCATCTGTCAGGAGGAGTTTAGGTGGAGCTGGTCATGCCCTGCAGCCTGGGGGGCAGATCAGATGACCCCTTGGGATGAGCATCCAACCCTGTGTTTTTCTGATGTCATTTTGGTTGCAGCTCCATCCTGAATGCAGCCAGCGTGCAGTGATGGAGATGCATTAGCCTGGGGCACTCGGGAATGGGTTGAAAAGTTGTGTTAAACTGAGTGATTCCAGTCTTGTTTTCTCTAGAATTGCTGAGAGGAGACACATCTTCTTGATTACAATTACTCTCATATGAGAAATAGACTCAGGGCATCCGAATATTTTGCACAGGACACCATATGGGCATTAAATAATAGATGCCCTCTGTTTCTTCAGCTGGGCCACATCTGAACTCTGATGCTGCAGAGCGACAGATGCAGCACCTTCTCCCTCATTTACTCCCTCAGGCACCAGAACAATGGCTGGTGCATGGAACATGCCTGGTTTGGCACATCCTGCATCCCTCCTAACTTCACATCCTTCTTCGGGGTCTGATTTCCCAGAAGCCGAAGGAGGAGGACTTCCTCCAGCCCCAACTGGGCAGAGCTCAGGCTGGCTGCAGCAATGCATGTTGTCCATCTGCTTGCAATTCACCCCAATAACTCTAATGCTGAGTTACAGAGCGCTTCTTCGCTCCTCTGGGATGTGATTCCCACTGTCTGCAAGCTGTAGTATGACACATGCTTTCTAATAAACTGAATCAGACACAGAAGGCATTGTAAATTCATCTTTCTTCTAAGTCCGTTATGATGGTCCTTGAGGAATCAGTGGCCAATGCTGAAATCTCGAGAGGACAAAAGCGACTGCTAGATTAAAGTGAAGAGGAAGGATTTTTCTTCTTTGAATCAGCAGCCAATTAAATTTTCAACACAATAAAAGCAAAAGGCAAACTGTTCGACTAATGGACGTTGCTGGCTGATCCCATTACACTGACACCATGCTCCACTGCCGTGTGGTTGCTGGGGCTCCAACGGGTGAGCACGGGGAAACCCAAGACAACGAAAGAGCATCAGAGAGACCTGTCAAAGTCAGGGGAATTGAGCTCAAAGTCAGCCCCAGAGCACACGTGCTTGGTTATTAATATGCACTCATTGAGCCCTGAATCCTCCTTTAAGTGGAGCCTGAACTTACTGCCTTTGTGTGCTTATCAGCCACAGATTTCTTTAAAGTTGCTAATTCAGCATGGTTTACAGACAGTAAGCTTGTAATTCTAGCAGAGAATGGGAGGAATCTGCCAGTGGGAGAGCAGCTCAGAAAAGCACAAATCCTGTACTGCAACATCCCAAGGGTGCAGGGCTCAGTCTGCTTAATTCTGACAAGCTACAGCCAAGAAGAAAGGATGAACCTGTTGGGCTATACCCATGGTTGCCTGAATAATTAGGGGTAGTTGACACGCTGGGGGAAAACCTCAATCAAAGTTCTGCCTTTTTTTTTTTTTTTTTGCCAAAACCTCAAATAGTGTTTAATTTGAATGGAAACATTCGTGAGCTTGGGCTGTAGAAATCTTTGTTCAACTTGCAGCAAGTCACCCTCGTTGGACACGTTCCCATTTGCCAGTTCCTGATCAACAAACTCATTTCAAGTCGAAAGAAATATTCTGCCTTTGGCTGATGGCACTCAATGGGACCAGGGACACCTCGCTCCTCGCAGGGACCCCAAGGAGCTGTGGATCATGAGATCGAAGAGCGATAGCACAGCTTGGCTCCATGGGATGTGGTTACATGAACCCAAAGACCTGATGTGGGTATAAATGAGCATCCCTGATCAATGCAGTTCACAAGCAGTCCTATGGACCAAGGAGGTTTTAATTGATGGCTCTTTGTTCTTTGCTGAGCTTAAAGCTTTGCAGTGGCAGAACATTTCTTTCTGACTCTGCCCTTCGCCCCCTTCAAGGCTACTGAAATATATATAACAGTAAAAGATGCATCTTCAGACTGCTCACATATTGTTTACCAGAAAGACAAAAGCCTGGAAAGTTACATGTGTTAATTGAAGATAAATCTTTCCTCTCCTTGCAAAATTTGGGACAATTGTTACTAATGACCTCTTTGGATCTGTGCCCAGGATGCAGAGATATCATCTCTCCATCCCAGTAATGAGGTTGCAACTGATCCTGAACAAATGGCAAAGTTATTTAATAATTATTTTGTAAGGTCTGTTCTTGACCTTTCAGCTCGTCAGGATAAGTACTGCCAATTCATCACCAGCGCCATGTGAAGGGGGTTGATTATTTGAGATGTTTTTCCTGGCAGGAATTTGTTTTTTCCCATTTTCCAAGTGTTTCAAGGGATTTACCTTCTGTGACTACAAATACAATCGCTGCCCACATGTGATGGACTCGTGCCTGCGGATGAGGGTATTTTTCTAGCCTGTCCAGACAACAGAGCAATCTCAGCAACCACCCAGTTGCCACTGCAGGATGCGTGCACTGAGCCAGCATCCCAGATTGGAACTGAATGGTCTTTAAGGCCTCTTCCAACTCAAGCCGTTCTATAGTTCTATGATCACCCCCAGCTCTCCTTCCTGTTTCCCATCCTACCATAAGCCCTGTCCCAGCACCAACCTGGAACTCCTGCCCACACCTCCTCCAAGCAAGCCAAGCCTCCAGCTTCCCCTTTCCCAGCAAAAGCAACCCAAAGCCTCTTACAAAACTGACTTCTAAGCGCCCCTCAGCTGTCCTGTTTGTATAACCATTCACAGACAGCCTTGCCTTTCATTTCCTTAATCTTAAATTGCATCAAAAAGGCAGAGATTAGAGGTAAAACCTCAATAAAAGACTGAACAAAAGCCTTTGCCCACATTGGATTCTCATACCTAGCTTTGCCTTATTTTTTTTCCTCCTCTTGTCTGACAGGCTGAGTATCTGAACCTTAAAAAACTAAAAAAAAAAAAAAAAAAAAAAAAAAAATCACCCTGAGATTAAAACACTATTTAGAAAAGGCCGTTCCAGTTTGAAATCACCTGTGGTTCATACATTAAACATCAAATGTACATTAACTCTGAATTATGGTCATGAAAAGCAAATCCTTTAATACCATTTTCTGTGTTCCACAGGCTGAAGCTTAGCATTAATAGTCCTGGGTTTTTTTGCAACCCAGTCAATGGAGTACGACTTCCCTGCCTTTCATTATTCCTCTGCATTCGGGGATGTTCAAACGTTCCCGCTCTGGGAGGAAATACACACATGCAGAAAACACAAACAGCAATGTTGGCTGGGCACCTGTTTGCCACTGCCAGAGCTCCCAAACACTTCCAAATGGCGGTGGCAGCTGTCAGTGTTTTGCTGGTTGTTTGAGTGCATCTCCCGTTGCCAATGGTGCTGCCTCCTTCCCTATGAGCAATTAGAAGGGCTCCAGGAAGGAGGAGAGGGGAGAGCCATCAGAGGAGCCCCGCATTCCACGGGTACCAACCAGCTGGAAATCCCCATGCTGGGGTTTGCCCACCATACTCTTGGTGTAGCCTTCAGCATCTAATAAAATAAACCCTCTCCATTGCTGATGGGGTCCCACAAGGCTTTGACTCAGCCCTTCTACAGAGCATGGTACACAGGGCATCATTGCCATCCCCACGGTGCTCCGACAGATGGCTCCCAATGGACCCAATCTGATTCATTAGACACAGCCCAGGATATCAAAAAACATTCAACCCTTGTACCAATGCAAGAGCATAAATCCCAGCGGATTCCCAGGGCATGCTGCAGAATTAAGTCCCTTCTCTGTCCCTGGGAGGAAGAGCAGAGTGAGGCAATGTCTCCAATTTTATGGGGCAAGGACTGGGGAGCAATTCAATTTTGACAGCATAGCAGCTCAATATTACGTTTGCAACATATCTCCTCAACATAGAATTGGGTTTACGCTTAACAGCTTGAGAGAATTGCCTGATAGGCAACACAGCAATAAATAATAAATCCCCCAACTGCACTTCTGTCCTAAAATAACACAACAATTAAAGAAAAGAGTAGCGGTAGTGACAACAAACAGAAGTAAATCAAAGCATCGACACAGGTTGCTCTGCCAGACATCCTCCTGGGTGACATTGCTTTCAAGAAAGAAAATGGTGTCTCGAAAAGTACCTGGGAAGGAGAGGATGAACCCCGACACGAGTGGACAGAATTACCTCCAGACACCGAGGAGCTGCCTCCTGCTTTTATTTCAGACCGTTATTGGAAGTTGCCAGAACTTGTCCCGCTTTTCTCTTCTTATTATTCTTATTATTATTAATGTGTAAATAAAGTGCCCCAGGAGTGTTACCAGCACACAGAGTCTAATCCTGGGAGATTAATTTAGGAGCGCGGAATAGGGTGAACCGAACTGGCGGCTGCTGTGAATTGCTGTTGGTTACAGGCAGGCGCTCTCGCTGCAGCAAAACAAACAGGGCTGCAAGCACTCGCTCCCAGGCAGGGGGACGGGGAGATAATAAACACCGAGTTCTGCATTTATGTTCAGCTTTTCTTCCCAAAGGATCCGTGAGCGTTTTGCAAGCAAGACGCCAGTTCTGCTTATCCCCCAAAGAGGCACAGCCAGTGTGGTGTTCCTAGCGCTTTCCTAGTGTAGAATGATGGAGTATCTCGAGTTGGAAGGGATGCACAAGGATCACAGAGCCCAAATCCTGGCTCCACACATGACTGCACATGGAGAAAAGGGGGTAGGAAAGGCACCCCTATTATTTTTCTCTAGCATAAACAACCATCAGGAAGATTATAGCACATTTGTTTCAAATCTGGTGTAAAGAAGCACCACAAAGACTTCTGCCAGCCACATTCAAGCAGCTGGGAAGGGTGAGGTTGTCTCAGTCCTTGGATCTGAACTCTGGCTCCTCATGGGGAGGAAGCACGTGGGAAGCAAGGATGGCTCCGTGGGGCGAAAGAGCTCAGAAGGAATTGAGGCATCACTTCAGGATTCTGCACAGGAATGTGGCTGTGGATATTGGGCTTAAAATTTTGGGGAAGGGAAGAATGGAGAAGAACCAGTTCATGAAAGCAATGGAGAAATGGGCTCTCAGGTCTCTCCTCCTCCACGTGCCAAAGGTTCCCCTGTACCCCCATCCTCCCCAGCACTGCTCCACAGCTCACTTCCTCCACTACCACAGTGGGACCTTAACCTGATTTATTTTTTATCTTCTGAACATTTACTTTCTCGTATATAAATATTGAGTTGTGCGGAGGCTGAAGCAAATGCTCCGTACCGAGGAGCAATGACAGCAGCAGCACGCTGACAGGGTTATTTTTAAATACAAGCTTTAAAAATTACAGGGCTCCCAAGATCTTTTATTTCTCAGTCTAATTCCTTTTTTCATTTGTAAAAGACATAACAAACATGTTGCTTCTGACTTTGTTGATTATTTTCCCGGCTCTGCCTGTGGTTCAGTGAAGGAAAGGAATTATTGCTTATAAATAGGAGAAATCTTTAGACAATCCATTAAGAAAGCAACCCCTCAGCTACCAGAATTCATGGTAAAGTATTACTTAATAACACGCTCTGGGAGACCAGCGTGGCACTAGTAACAGCTGCTTTTGGGATGACCACTTTAAAAATGGTGGCAGCCTTGATCATCAATATTGCATTCCAAACAATAACTCCTTGACTTTCCAGAACTACTGCTGTCATTATTTTAAGGCACTCTCTCCCTTTCCTTTCAAAGTGAGCAGCATCAGGGTCACGTTTCAGGTGGAAAAGCCCTGGGGCACTGTTATGCCTGAGGGCAGAGCAGCCACCACTGAGGGCCAGGCAAGCGATGGGAAGAGCTTCCCTCTAGCTCACTCCCAAGAAAACACTGCAAGATGCTCAGGGCTGCCTTGGAAAGAAGTGTGATGTCCCAAGCAGAGTAGTGACAGCCCACAGCCCCATGTCACAACTGCAGGGCCAGGAGGACGCACAGAGGTTGTATATCAGGAAAAATCTCTTCTCCAGATGAGTGGTCAGGCACTGGCACAGGCTGCCCAGGGAGGTGGTGGGGTCACCATCCCTGGAGGGGCTCAAGAAACATGGAGATGTGGCATTAGGGGACACGGTTAGCGGGCACGGTGGGGTTGGACTTGGGGATCTGAGAGATCTTTTCCAACCTTAATGGTTCTATTCTATGATTCAGGGTCTGCACCCTAACGATGCCCGACATCTATTACCAACCACATTTGCTCCTCAGAGCGCTGCACTCAGGAGAGTTTCTTTCGAGCCTGTTGCTTACCAGGATACCAAATGCTTTGTAATTGCTGTTCATAAAGGCAGCGGACAGTATTGCCAAGGAAAATAACTCCTAGCTGTAAATCTTAATAATAAAAATCAGCGGACCTTTGCTTTTCTATTTGGACGCAATGCCCTAGAGAAAGCCACGTACTGTATGCCTTCCCCAGCGCTCCGTCCTTTTCTTCCCTCTCTGCTCCAAAAATCAAATGCAGTTTTAGAGAGAAGAACATTGCAAGGATACCACAGGGACACTGGGGTCCCACTGCTGTCAGGGATTTATGGACCTGTGTGTTGCAGCGGCATACAGAGAATAGACATAACAAACCCAGAGCAATGGGGCACCTTCCCCTCTGCTGTCCCTCCCTCCTGCACATTTTGAGGATGAAATGCAGCAGGAAGATGTTTTTCTTCTTCTTCTCATCTCCAAGGGAGTGGTGGATCAATCCTTTCTGAAAATTACTGCCTCTGAAGCACTCCCATTTGGTCATCCAGAACCAGAGACTCCCAAAATCACTGTTTTCTTTACAAATTACAGGACGGCAGCTTTTACTGCCATCTCACGAGTTTGCATCTCTCCTAAGGCAGCAGTGACCAGCCACGTTAAACACCAGACGCACGCGCCTCTATGAAATGGAGAGGAATTCTCCATAAAAACAGCTACTCACACGTTACCAGCAGAGTGTACTTTCTTATTTTTATCATTTCTACTTTTTTTTTTTTTTTAAACCCAAATATCTGCTCATTAGGATTTAGGAAAAAAAATTAAAAAAAAACCATAAATATATATATGGATAGATAGATAGATAGATACACACACCCTTTCCAAAATACTCTTTCCAAACCAAGATTTTTCTCACTTTTTATGAGTGGAAAGATGAGTTTCCTGATCAATACCACGGGCTGCTTTGGGGGGCACAGAGGCCCTTTGTAGGGGAGCACAAATCCAAACCACCTCACACAGAACTTGTATGTATCACTCATTGGAAAAGTGTTTGCTTTTTCTTTTTTAATCCAAATGCATTCCATTCCCGTTCCCATGACACACTTTTCAAGCAACCAAAAAAAAAAAAAAAAACAAAAAAAAAAAACACAAACTTCTGCGCCTTGGCAAGTTTGGAAAGACAGAAAGCTGTCTAACACGAGCTGACAAAAGGGAAAGCAAACGTCCCTGCTCAAACAAGTTCTCTTGTCTGCAGTGACAGCTTGCCAAGCATGCGAGATAGCTCTTTTGATAATATTTAATATGGCTTCGATATAATGATGTCACATTATTTGCAATGACACTGGATCACTTCTGGAAAAAAAAAAAAAAAAACCCACATGCTGTGCCTATCACTGGGAGCTGGAATGAATTACAGCAGCTGACAATGGCCATCTCGCCTCCCCGCCTGCGCTCTGCCTGGAGTTCCCCATAAGATTACCAGGGTATGAGGCTGTAATGGTACGAGCAGTCAATAATTCAAGGGTTATTGATTGAAACCAGCCCTATTCTTTTTTAATTTATATGTTATCCATTTTTAGTTTTTTCTCTCCACCTGTTTTATTTTTTTTTTTCTCTCCTTCTTCATCTGAGGGCTCCAGGGCTTTCTGTCTCGACAAAAGCACCTGCTGGACAGGACTGCCTCATATTCAGCTTATTACTTTTTCCCAATCTTGAAATTACTAAAGTAATTCACAGGGTGCGTGTGGAGCAAGGCACCAACGGTGCCCTGGTGGGACACAACTGGGGACAGCCTGGCCTCAGCCCTGTAGCAGCACTGGGGGACCACTGTGCCCCATTCCTTCCGCTCTCCACTGGAATTCAATTACCTCTTCCCCATCCATTTCACCTTGAAGGAAACGAGCGAGCTCCCTGTAACAAGCAGTTTAGGCTCTCAATGGCCACAACAAGGCGATATTAACCTTCATTCCGCAAATCGCTCCTCATACGTTACATTTCATAAGATCTAAATGACCCATGGTTCTTCCCTTTATATTTTACTGTCTCCCGGATGCAGCTCCCGTGTTCTTAACCCACTGTTTTGAATTCCGAGGCACGGGACTGTGCACCTCTCCAGCTCTGTGCTGCTGAATTTTTGTTTTGTCACACTGCTCTCTTCCTAATGAGCTGTTAATGATATGACCATTACCTATGCAAATTAGAAGAACAGATTCAGAGGGTGTTTTTTACCTGGAGAGAGAGAGAGATGCTGCTCCCTTAGCAAAGGGGATGATAAATCACGCCGGTGTTTTTATTAAACTGCAGCCCTTATGGGACCCAACACACCGCACATCTCCTGCAGCGGCACAATCAACACCTCCTGCAAAATGGCACTGGACATCCAGGCAGGGCAGAGCCACTTCTGCCTCTGTTTTAATTAGGGGAACAAATACAACCTGATATCTAAATACTCTCAGCCCCGAGCTCTGCTCGGTGCCCCTTCCCATGCAAAGTGTGCCGAGGCTTCGGCAAAGGCTGGAGGAGCTCTCCAGAGCACTTATCCTTCCTTGTCTTTTTGTGGTGTTTAATTAAATATCTCTTTGTTTGAAGGCAGCCGCTGGTAGCTATGAGCTCTCCTCTGCTTTATCAGCGAGCACAATGAGATTACTGTCCAGAATCTTGCCTGACCTTTCCTCAGCTCACAAAAAAAATAGTATTCAGAGGTTTCATTCTTCTATTCTTTCACATTATCTCTCGCTTTTCTACTCTGTGCTGCGCGCTAAGGTTTCTGATAGTGACTTATGAGTTGCTATCAAAAATATTAAGAAAGGAACCTAAAATATCCCTGGCAGTTTCACAGCCTTGAAAACAGAATGGGCTGTCTCTCGCCGGCCATCGCGAGCAGTTGCCAAGAGCATGGAAGGTCAGACTTTAATGAACTGGCGAGAATTAAACAGAAGAAATGAAACCAAAAGGCACCCCAGTGACTTGAACCGACTTTAAAGCAACTGACCTTCGGAAAGAAAGAAACAATTTCAGTTCTTGAATGTGTGAGGGTTGTTTTTTGTTTCCTTCTCGGCAGCGGGGGGCTTCACAGAGAGGTGGCTGTGCTCCCAGAGCGCAGTGCTGGGGGCTGGGACTCACCCCCATGGCACTGTCTGCAGATCTGAGAGGTCTGCTCTGCTCTGAGCTGGGAGCTGGGGCAGGAGGCAGAGGGGGGGACTTGTACATTAAGTCTTAGAATTTCTAGGCATTATCTGGAGTTGTACCTGGGACAAAAGGGTCACACGGGAATAGCCAGGCTCTTGCATACAGAGGCATCCCGGGGCTTTTCTTTTTCCATAAACTTCTTACAGGCTAAACAAATAAATGAAGAGGTAAAAAATGATAAGGCTGGGTTCTTGCCGGATAATTGTTTCAGGCAGTTATTTATTAAAGAGGTGAAGCAACATGTCAACAGACAGCAGGTCTATCTGTAGAACTCATGTTAGCGAAGGTGCAGGTTACAGCGAGCTGCTGTCAGTCTGCATTTGCTTAACTCTGTGATTGCCCATTAATTACCACTGGGTGGGCAGCAGGGCCGGGGCCAGCTCCGTGCTTCTGTTGCCCACGTTCCATGCAGGGTGCTGGGCAGGGCTCTGGCACTCAAACATGTGTGACCATAGCACAGAAACACAGGAAGGAAGTTTCCTTGGCACTTCCTAAACAGATCCAGGATGCAAACACATAGAAACGTAATGGAAAGCCAAAAAGACGGTGCTGAGATAAGTGAGAGATGAACAGTGTCCTATTTACTGCTGCTTTCTGTACCAAGCTCTGTTTCTTTTCACTCCACAGTGAAACTTGGGAACCTTAAGTTATCACACACATGTGGATGACCAGTGGATGACCCATGCAACATACGCTTGGGTATGGATGTGGGCAGGAAGCAGAACAGTTGGGTTTGGTTTGGCTCCCACCTGGCTGCAAAGCAACCACTCTGAACCCACATTTCCAGCTCCCATGCCCACGCCTCCTGTTCCTGCAGCCACCTCCATGCTCTAGGAAGCTGCAGCCATGGCCCTGCTGTTGTATGATGGTTTCCCCACTTCCTGCCATCATTCAGTGATGATAAGGGCAGGCAAGCAAAGTTGGTAAAATATAAACTTTCATTGAAAATATTCCTCAGCATGACGCGTATCAGCAGCAGCACAGTGAATAAATCCATTTTAATGGAATTATCCATTTCAGTTCCCAACTTAATTGAGCTTTGCCCTGCAACTTAGCACAAGGGTGCCTCTCTTAATTAACCCCATGCAGGCTGCAGAGTGTTTTACCATCACTTACACACGTACCCAAAGGTTAGTTTGAGAGCTGATATCTTACAACGTGATTTATCATGGTTTGAGAGCTCTGTTGTCACGGGGAGAAATGTCCCCATTTTTAGTCAGCAGGGCTGGATATGAAATTGTGCCATTGCAGAGTGAGGAGGGGCTGCAGAACCCATCAGTTTTTGTTTATTGGATGTAGCTGTAAAGCTGAGGGAACAACGAGGTGGGCAGTGAGAGAGCCACAGAGTGGGACCCCAGGCTCACAGTGCACAACAGTATCTGCACATGAGTTTGTTCAAAGCCCAGCCAGCAAAGGGATGTTGGCAGAACTCTAAGGGCAGCCAAGCTTTGGTCAGCGCATAGCTCTGTCCTGTCGTTCCAAAACCCAGAAGTGCTGGGATGTAACAATACAGAAGACAGAGCCTTGCAAGGAGATAGCTCAGGAGCACAGCATGCCATAGGACAGAAAAGAATTTGTCCAGGACAACAGCACCTCTAGAGCCACAAAGGCCACGCACAAACTGGGCATGAGACACAAAAGTTGCTCAAACTGCTAAGCTTTCTCCTCAAAGATAGCATCTCACACTTCGGGGACACACTAAGCCTGTCCAGCTACTTATAAGTCATTGAGGATGCACAGTTTAATTAACTTACCCAAAATTCCTCTTTTCTCTTTCCCTTTTTTGCTATTAATATTTTTCTCTATCTGATAATGCAGCATAGTTAATTCTTTCTGGCTTTATAATGAACGATGCCGTGATGAAAAAAGGTTAGCAGTGCTTCAGGCAGATTTTAATTATCCAGCTGAGCAGGTAAAAGCACTTTATTCCTTGCCTTTCCCCCCCTGCACGCAACACCTTTGCTTGGCAATTAACCAGGGAGCACAGTGCCACGTTCTGCACCTTTTTGTTTTTCAGCAAGCAATGCTTGTGGCTGCCTCCTGCTGCATTCCTGTGCAGAGGAAGAGGAGGGACGGGTGCTACTGAAGTCTGCTGAAGACGGGATGGGTGTAGGACCCTATTGGGCTGCTCAGAGCCTTTTTCTACAGCACAGAGGATGAAGAGGGCCACTAAGATGATCAGAGGGCTGGACCACCTTTCCTATGAAGAAAGGTTGAGGGAACTGGGCTTGTTCAGCTTGGAGAAGAGAAGGCTGTGGGGCGACCTCATTGTGGCCTTCCAGTACTTGAAGGGTGTGTATAAACAGGAGGGGGAATGGCTGTTTAAATGCACCCTTTTTTTGTTTACGACGGTGGGTAGTGAGAGGACAAGGGGGAATGGTTTTAAACTGAGACAGGAGAGGTTTAGGTTGGATATTAGGAGGAAGTTTTTCACCCAGAGGGTGGTGAGGCACTGGAACAGGTTGCCCAAGGAGGCTGTGGATGCCCCATCCCTGCAGGCATTCAAGGCCAGGCTGGATGTGGCTCTGGGCAGCCTGGGCTGCTGGTTGGCGACCTGCACACAGCAGGGGGTTGGGACTGGATGAGCGCTGTGGTCCTTTTCAACCCAGGCCATTCTATGATTCTGAGATAACAGGAGCTTCCAGACCCCATCACAGCCAAGAGCCACTCGCTGCATCAGAAAACACTCCAAGGCCGGAGCTCACGGGCTCCAGAGCAGCCCTGCAAGCTTTGCCGATAAATTGAATATTTACAAGGCCATATACACACAACAGCACCTCTGTAAATCAGGAACAACTCCTAGCACAACTTTTTTTTTTTTTTTTGGTATAAATCAATCACTATTTTTACAAAATAAATTAGGTGCCCGGAACGCTCATCGATCACGGGTGGGTAAATCAGCACGGCCAGGAGCTGGGGAGCGCTCCCAGGAAGCTGGCAGGAGACGGATGAAGAATCAAAGCAAGCAGAAAGGATTTGTTTCTAATTTAGTTCCTCTGGTTTTAAAAATGCACATACTGGCTGTGACATTTGCTGCACAGAGGGCCGGCCGGGAAGTTCACAAAGCGCGTCCCCAGGCTGCTGCAGTCCCCAGAACAGAGCCACGATGGGTCGAAGTGGAACCCATAATCTCCTGCAATGACCCATGAAAATGGCTGCGTCACACAGCTTCCCATTGAGCACTTCTTTCTCTTGGCTGCAGCAGAGCTATTGCTTTTCATCAGGAGCGCGACCCAAGGGAGCTGTGCTGCCCACCCGACTGCAGCACAAGTGGGGAAACCAAAGCACAGCTGCAGGATCCGCTGAGCTCCACACCACCAGCACAGCTCCAACCAGCACCCAGCAGCCCCACGGCCCTGTTTGTTTCCCCCTGCCTTGAACCTTGAATGGAAATGTCACGAGGACAATCACCATGGTGACATTTCAGCAGCTCCGTATAGAGCTATGCGGGAAATGAATTTTAAAAATCCCTATTAAAAATGAAATGACAAAAACAATTTTTCTGGTTGAAATTTGTTCTGAGAGGCTTTTTTTTTTTTTTTTTTTTCTTTTTTTGTTCCCAGCAAAGAAAGTTTGAAGCGTTCTGTTTTTTAAGAATTTTTGTTTGTTTGTTTTAATGGAAGCACAGTCTTTACTGGAGAAGTGACTTTTTGTGCACCCATCGCTTGCAGAAATTCAACTCTGTTGGAACTCCGTTTGCCAAATTTTCCCATGAGAATCATTGCATGTTTGGCTGCAATCTGAGGTCATTGGATGCTACAGAAATGCTTCTGGCATAAAAGAATAAACGTTGGTATATTTTCAGATCATCAAGCCCTAAGACAACAGGGAAAAGCATGAATGCACCGTACCACCAAGACAGTTAATTTGCAGCTTTGTATCAAATCCACCAACATTAGAAAGCGTTGATTAGTGCCAAGAGACTCCAATGATGGGCAGAACTCCATCAGCACAAACAGCATTATTTATTTCAGAGGTTGCATACGTGGAAAGATAAACTATTTTGGGCAAACTGGAGCAGAGCAGCACGCAAACAATTGGAATCAGTTTGGTGGTGTCACACTGTCCCTCCTTACAGACATCACTTAGTGCAGGGCTGTGCACAGGGCTCCAAGAGGTGTGATGCTGTCCAGTTTTGCTCCCGGCTTTTAAAGCTGCTTTGAATGAGAGGCTTTCATTAAAAACAGCCTGTTCGGACTCATGCATTTTTTGGCCACTTTTGTGTGTGTAAAAATATTAGAGCAGTCTTTGTTTTCTGCTTTTAAACTGAGGAGCTTCCAGGAGGGCAGTAAATAACAGCTCCTGCCCCACTACAGCAGTGATCATTTAGAAGCTATTCCTTATCTGCCAGAAAGAAAACAAAAATCTCAAGGAAGAACAAGTGGGTTTGTTTCACCACACCTTCTCAGGCACCTGGAGAAGTAATGAGAGCAGCTCATTGTGCATCCATTCTTTTTTTCCAGGGAGGTGCTCCTGCCCCTCTGCTGTGCGCTGTGACACCTCACCTGGAGCACTGCGTCCACAGGTGGAGTCCTCAGGGCAGGAGAGACGTGGAGCTGTTGGAGCGCTGTGTCCAGAGGAGGGACACAGAAACGGTGGCAGGGATGGAAGCCCTCCCTGCAAGCACAAGCTGAGAGCTGGGGCTGAGCAGCGTGGAGAAGAGAGGTGACAGCCAAGGCTGCTGGGGCTGTGAGCACTGCTGGAGCTGCGGGTGTCCCTGTGCACTGCAGGGACTGGCACCAGGCAGCCTTTGAGCCCCTTTCCACCTCAAAGCATTCTGTGATTCCACAGCAGCAGTACAGCTGGTGTGAAGCAAAGCATTGGTTCTCCACTCCTGTTCCCATTCTCAGCTGTTGTGCCCACATCTCAGCTGTCCTCTTTCACTGGGCTGGGCATAGCCGTTGCTGCAAGGATTATTTCAGCTGAGGGTTTCTTCCCCAAGTCAGCACAGAGCCCGGCAAGGCCAAGAGATGGGAATGATGATTGGAGTCCCTTGCTTCTCTGACTGGCTTGCATATCACAAAAGAATGCTAATGTTCATGTCTTTATGAAAGCACTCGAGTTCATCAGCTTTGCAAAGAAGGGAAATTAAATCAAGATTTAATTGGGATATGCATGTTTTATTCATGGTACTATCCACAGGAGAAGCCAGACAGTTGAAGGTAAAGAAGAGGGGAAAAAAAGAAAAAAAAAAAATCTTTTGAGAAGTTGTTTCTCTCTGATTAAATAGAAATAGTTTCCCACTTCAAAGGAAGTGCTCCTTTAATGTATTTTAAATGCTCAAATGTGCTGTTCCAATGGCTCTGCACCAGGCCACTGTGCTGCACTTCAGCCAGAGAGGGGCTCCTGCAGCAGCCTTTGTGGACACAAATCCAATGATGTGAGCAGGCAGACTCCTTTCCTCCTCCAGTCTGTCCCACGACTCCAGTGCTGCATGGCACCAATGCCTTCCTGCATCGCTGCATCCTTTCAGCACTGCCACAGATGGTGCAGGGATCTCAGCGCAGGCCACACTGCACAAAGAACGGGGATGATCAGCGGGCTCAAGGCTCTGAAGGACATACATAGAAGAAAAACCCAGCTTGATTTTTCAGATCCAGCTTCATCCATTCAGCAGCCAGGAAACAAAGCACTTCTTCCTTTTCTGTGGCTGTACCACAAAGCAGGGAGAATGAACTGCATTCTTACTACTTCACTTCTGAGTGAGAGCCTTCTGTTATTTTGTAATCTGCATATTTTTGTGACTATTTTCAGGGCTCCAGCAGGCTCCAGTTCCAAGCAACAGTTGCCAATGCACAGTGCAATGCAGCTCTCAGAGGGGTTTTTCCAGCTGCTTTCTCAGCCAAGCCAGGGAAGTTTTGCAATCAGGGAAGCAGCTCATCGTGCTGCTCCTCTGGCAAAGGACACCATGCTCTGCAACGCTGCAGATGCCTGCATGGAGTTAGAGCCAGTGGAGAAGGTGAGGTGAGACTTAAAGCACATCTCATCTGCCATGGAAGCGAGGATGGTTAAGCAGGTGCTCAAACAGAGCCTGGCAGTGGATGATCTTAAGCATGAATAGAAGTGCTTTCCCCACAACCACCTCTCCCAGCATGGTGCTAGGTTACTGTGCTTGCAGTATGTCAATGGGCTCTCAACACAGCGAGGGAAAGTGATGGAGTGGCTGCTAACAGCCACCCTTCTGCCTGCCACAGGGTTTTTCTGGTCACAAAGACCTCTTTCAGGGTCTTCACTGAGACCAGAGAGAAAAGCATCCTTTCCCTGGGATGATGCTGTGAGGGGATGCAGGAGTGAAGCATCCAGCAGAGCTGGGGGGGGGCAGAAAAGGGTGCAAGAACTGTGCAGCTGGGATGTGCTAAAGAAGAGATGAGGAAGTGCAACACTGAAAAGCCAAAAAAGAAAGGCTTCCAGGACACAAGAAAGCTCCTCTTTGCTTTTTTTTGATTGAAATGTAAACGTGAGGCACTGCGAGATAGCAGTTTGTAAGGGAGAAGGGGGATCTGCACAGCAACATTTGCATCGCTCCTGGTGGGAATTTCTCTGTAAAGGAGCAATTGTTTGGTGACTGCGCCTGACAAAAGTACAATTGGAGAAGTGTAGGAGAAAAGAAAATCTTCTCTGTAACTTGTGCCCTTCAGAAGCAGCCCCTGTCGCATTCTGTGCCTGGCGGAGCCACCGCTGCCTGGGGAGTCTCAGGTCTTTGTTAAGAAAAGGACACGGAGAGAAACACGAGTTCTCCCGAAGGCTCATTATTCAAACTGCTCCAGACCCGACGCACAAGTGCCGGTGACTTTGGAAGATGAACAATCTTATCTCTTGGGTGAAAAGGACCATTTGTTGTTTACTGTCCAGGAGAGAAAAATCACAATAGACACGAGAGGAAACTTGGAGAATAACGGAGCAAAAACTTGCCAAGCGAGCTGCGACGCGGGAGGGCGAGAAGCAATGCTGCTGAGCAGGGCAGGGCTGGGACCCAGGCTCAGCACAAGAGGGGATGCTTCCCCAGCAAACACAGAGTGGGCATCCCATCTGAGCGCCCAGCAAGGAGGAAGCAGAAGATCCTGCAGTAAGCATCTCTCGAAGAAAAGCCACCCTAAAGATGCCTAATAAGAGCTGAATGGTGAGATTTAAGTTCAAGTATCTGTCTGCTTTCTCACCAGTTCCGGTCAGCCTGAACATAGGCACCATTGCATGCTGCAGGATGATGGATGCTTCTCCCCTAGTGCCCACACTGCTGTTAGTGAGAGGTCCCCAGCCCTCAGCACAGCCTGGCAGAGGCATGTGGGTTAATCTGGAAATCAGCTCCTGCCTTCTTCCCTGCCCGTCCCCAAATTGCAGGCTCTGCTGCAGCCACTTCCTGGGGTGAGCCAGGCCTCCTGAGCTTTGCTCTGCTCCAAGCCTTTGTGCTTGGATCAAGTCAAAGCAAGAATGCTCTGTTATTCTTGTTCCATCAGAAATTGTACATACACATATAAATGTGCACGTGTAGCGAAAATATAGTGCAAGCAGAGTGAAACGTATAATTTATTCTGGCAACTCTATAAACAGTCCCTCCAAACAAATGGCTTCTTTTACTGAATAATGCACTCTGGACCCTCAGAAAGAACTTGTGGGCTCAGCAGGAGGTGGGAGAGGAAGGTGTGCATGGGAGGGGTGGGAAGAGAAGGAACAGCTCTACAGGCAGAGCACTGTGCAGGGAAAGCCAAAGGGACAGCAGCTGTCCCGGGGTGCTGGCAGATCTGCAGGGCAGCTTCTCCCTTCAACATTTGGTTATTTTGGAGCTGCTACACCAACTCCCTGCTCAGCCAGGGCATGGGGTGGATCATCTCTGGAGGACAGCAATGTGGGTCTGCAGAGAGCTGGGCAGCACTGTGACTCATCTCAGGCACACACAGAATCATCTCCCCCAGACTCCTGAATGGCATCTCTTAATGATAAAAGTCCCCGTAGTTTATAATTACCAGTTTGACAAGTTCACGAGTTCCCTGTTAATTATTATAATTAGCTTTCACTCGGCGAGAATGCAGGAGTTTAACAACAATATTAACAATGGGAGGACTATTATCAAGAATTAACTACAAAGAGCCGATGAGGAGGAGTTCCTCCTGCCTGCCAGCGAGACCTATTAGCGCCGAGCCCTGCTTCTATCCTCAGCCTTGCTTAACTCAGCACTGCCTCCGAACTTGCTCGGAGAGTTAACAGCAACGCTTTTGTCCGTGGTATTGGTAATAGAAGGGAAACAAGCTCCCCCTGTGCTGCTCAGAATAGGATCAAGATTCAAGCCAGCAGATACAAGGAAATTACAAGCTAAGGCTGCCAGGGACCGCAGGCGTGTTCCAGAAGCAGCCTGATGCTCCACTGGTCCCACCATGTTTCACACGTGGCAGTGCAGAGCCAGGAAGGGGGAGGGGGTCCCTGGGTAGCCCCCAGCTCAGTGGGTTGTGAGCCCTTGCAGTATCCATAGGAGCAGGGGGATGCTCAGCACGTAGTGAGGTGTAGGCAGTGCTCCTGCAAGCAGGCATCACTCAGGTGTGCTCAGCACAGCATCCCCTGTGAGAATCCCTTTGCTGGAGGGTATGGAGGCATTAAGCCCCCAAGGCCTAATGGGAACAGCTCCAAACAACCATCCAGCAGACTTCAAGATGCTTCTGACCACGATCAATACAAAAACTAAGCAATAGCTGGGACGGTGACGGACACTGATTCACCAGCATTGTCCTCACCTCCCCTGCTTTGAGCAGTGTGAGGATTGGGCCCCGTAAGCATTTGCAGTACATGCACTGCATCGTGTGCTCCAGAGCCACCAAGCCAAGCACATCTAAAAGGCAGTGGAAGCCTCTCCTCTGCCAAGTTTGCAGCAACAGGCAATGGGCTGAACAAGTAGCAGACAAACATCAGTTTTTGGCACCTCCACTTTGCTAGAGACGACAGCACTGACTTCTCAAACACAGCCAGACCCAGAACAGACCAACACAATATGACTCTTTTTTTCCTCCTTTCCAAGTTCAAACACATGCAAAGTGCTTATCCAAAGCACGGGAGAGCTCAAGAAGCAAGCTGTGCAAATAATTAGTTATCTTGAGCTCTTTCACACCTGAAACAGAAGGTTGGAGGCATTTTGTTCCACAGTTTTTTTAATCATACCTTCATGGGGCAGCAGCAATGACCGAGGGGATCGGTGTTGCCCCAAGGGCCCCTGCTCTGCTCCAGCTTCCCAGTCATTTATTCCTGACACTCCCCCCAGGAATGAATTCTTACAAATATTTCAAAACTACAGGCAGCAGAAACACAACCACCCCATACAAGTCAGCCCATATCTCCTTTTATACTGGAAAAATGAACGTGCAGAAGAACAGAACAGACAACATGTTCGTGCATGGAAAGGATCCATTCTCTTCTCAGGGAATTATTAAACGTTCAGCACAAGGTAACAAATATTTCTTAAGTGTAGGAATTCCTATTGCTCTCCCCTTGCAAACAAATCACTGGTTAGCAGGAGATACTGGGTTAGTGCTCTCCCTGAGCCTTCTGGGAAGCTCCTTTGAACACTTACAACATCAGAGCATAGGACCTGATTTGTCAGACAAGCCTGACTTTATTATTTTTTTAAAAGGGGGATATTATCTCTTGCCTCCAAAGGAACTAGGAAGAGGAAAAAGCCACTGATACAGAAGGGGGTAGAGATGGATACAGAACCTCATTATTAAACAAAATAAATAAAATATACCAGTGGAAAATGTGTCTTGGCTTTATTACTATATTCTGTCCTCTAAATATTTCATTCCCAACTAATGCACAAGCCAAATGGAAAAATTCAAGCAAAACTGCACTACTTAGAATACACTTAATTATTGATTCGGCCAAGAGGGGAAAAAAACAGAAAGAAAGGAGAGGGGAAGAAAAGGCACAGAGCTGTTGCTGAGCTCTGTCCTGGAGCTGCTGTTGTGAACTCGAGCAGCTCTCAGGGGAAGGCAGAGCACACACACATACAGATACAGGCACATATTCTTGCAGAAGTTTTAGCTTAGGATTTTTGAGGGCCTTTTTCTTTACAGGAGGAAAACCAGCTCAACAGGTGGCACCCCTCACTAAAGGCCAGAGACCATCACCTGCACAGGGAGCATCGTTCTGCAAAGAGAGCTGCTTTCCCCTTCTCTCCATAGCCCCCTCAGCAGCCAGAAGCCAGATAACACACTTCAGTAAGAACCTCAGCTCCCACCAGCATCCTTCCCCAGGATCCCCACCTCAGACAGCCCTTGCTGACCACCTCAACTCTCTGACACACAAGATATGAGATTAAAAATGACTCACCCAAGCTGTACCCATCCTTGCCAGCATTCCCATCTCCATTGCAGCCCCCCACCTGCAGCAGGACCAAGCAGCACAGCTGCCAGGTAACATCATTTATACCATTCCCACGGTGATAAGGAGCAAAAGGAGCACACCTGTGTTGGGGGCACCGGTAGGGAAACAGCTTTGGACAGCAGAGGAACAGAAAATAGGAAATCGATGGTGAGTTAAGGCCAGGGAAAGCAATTAGGCTTGGAAGCAGTGCCACTCTCTGTGGAAGGAGTGAGTTTTTAAGTGTGTATGAACCAGATTGGTGTGCTTATATGTGGCTGAAAGCCTGCCAGACAAGGCAGCTGAGCAACGTTGCCATTCATGGGGAGAAAAACTTAAGTTGTGGTGCATCTGTGAGCAGATTGGAGGAACCTGGTTTTCCTTTCCTGCTGTGATAAATCCAAAGCAGCAGTTTCAAAGTTGTGGGAATTACACAGAAGGAGAACGAAAGGAAAGGATGGCAGCAGCCAGCAATGAGCACAGAGAGGAGCAAATAAAACCAAAAATAGGCTGAAATCCCACCTCTAAAGCAAACTTACGTGCTTGCTGTCCCTTCCAGTGGGTGTTTTTTTGAAGAAGAACTCATTTTGGTCATTGCTTTTTATCTTTGTATTTGGACACAAGTAAAAACACATTCTTGAAAGCGCTGCTAAAACCTCGTTTCTTGTTCCCAACAAAACATCTCCCCACAAACATCAGAACCCAATTTCCTACAAGGCTCTCACTGCTATTACCTGCATTTCCCAGTATGGAAAACTGCTCATCTTCCCGTATTCAAACCCTTTCCATTAAGCTAATTTCTCCTGACTGACATGGTTCTGAGCAGAAGTGCAATTTCATCAGGGGACAGGGTGATGAGGTGGGATGTGCCAGATGGGACAACCATTTCCCAGTCCCACCTGACTGGGAGCTGAGGTCTGTGTCTCCCACACATCATTATAAGTGCTTCTTTTAATTGCTTCCAGCTGCCATCCCCTGCCTGTCCGTGCATCTAGGTGTCCAGCTTTCAACCTATGCTTTCCTCCCTCACTCCTATAGGCACTGACCTGTCTCTGTGCCCGCTGCCAAACACAAAGCAGTGAGTCTATAAAGGGAAAATAAAAGCCGGTGCAGAAGGCTTGCATTTGAAGGCTTTCACAGAAGAAAGGCAGCAGCAGAGGCAGCTCTGTGTTTTCCCCTACCCAGATCTAAATATTTATAAGTGACTTTGGAGAAGGTCTGACCTTCCCAACCCCTCCTGATGAGCTGCTGGCCCTGGGGGCTGGGGCCAGATGGGGAGAGGGAGCCCACCCCAGGCGTGCTGAGCAGGGACAGCACGCCTGCAATGCCAACCACGGCTTCAATTAGAAATTTCACTGAAATTTCAAATTACGGCTGTTTTTCTAAGCGATAGAATTATGCCGTGTTAGAGAGAAAGTGACAGGTAATTTGGGACACTGAGGATTTCTTGGACTCGATAGTTAATAGGGAGTTTAGCACCAATTCCTCTGTAATTTGCACTTCTGAGAAACCGTGTTATTATAAAGTCAGAAATCTCAAGCACTTTCAACTCCGGATCCGCCAGACTGAGGATGACCAGGAATTGAGACGGCCCGAGCCCACAGGTCACCCATTTCAATATCTGAAGCGGGGTGGCTTCCCAAAACGGCCGCTCCAATCGAGGAGCTGAAAATTGGAGGTGACATTCAGAAGTCTCTGAAAATTATCACCCTGACTTCCTCCTTGAAAAGCTTATCTGAATCCTAGCTTATCCTTTGATGAGGTTACAGAAAAAGCATTCTGCTCTGAGTACTTGAAAGATAACAGGCAATATATGTGAGCCAGTACGCTTCTCCCTGGGGGGAAAACACTATCGAACATGCCGAGCATGGGACACTAATTAAATGGTCTGAATTATGCTGGACATTAAGGTCCTGGGTGGCTTGATTTAACACCTTCCTACCCTCGAACCCGTGGAGCACTCCTGCATCCCCATGAGGAGCGGTGGGCAGCCCCAAGGAACCCCCAAGATTTTCATTAACGAAATAAATTGCCTCTAAAGATCAAACCCACTCTAGTTCTGAGGAGACACCAAGCTGAGGCCCTGGCTGATCCTGCCTGTTGGTAAAGACACGGTAGTGCTCAAATTTTTGCTCAAATTCAAGCTAATGCTTGGATTTCTCGTACTGATGCTAAACCAATAGCTATGAGCAAGTGTCTTCATGACCTTTAGGAAGGAAAGAAAAGAGAGTGGAGGAAGAAGTGCTGCTGTATCAGAGAAAAAAGGCGGATTCAGTAATGCCTACTGGGCTTGTAAAAGGGTTGTGGAAATGGATGCAACGAAGGAAAACAGTGAAACAAGCACAGCTGGGAGAGGGCAGGGGGAAGGAAAACCAATGCACTGAAACAATGGTGAGAGCAGCACCAATCATGAGAGCCCAAATGCCCTGGGTGGGCACCAAATAACAGCAAACCACACAGCACAGATCCAGGCAGTAACCTGGGGAGGGATGGTGCACAGGAATGTTATCCCAGCAGTTCAACTTTTTAATAACATTAAATTATGCTCTACGTGAAGCCTACTCGTAAGCTCCCAAGTGCATTCAAGATGCAGTGTATCACCGCTTTCGTCACAAGCTCTGCAGCACGGGGCCACATTTAATGCACATTTGTGTCACACGTCTTCCTCGAGCAAAAGCCCCAAACCTTTGCATTTGTGGCAGCCAGAATTACAGTATTACTTGGCTTTACTTTCAACTTTAAATAACTTATGACATTTCAATACCAAATGTAAGATGGAAACAAGGTTTGAAATGCGTAAATTATCGGTTCCTAAATGGAAAGCAACTTGAGATGGAAGTTTTCATTACAAGCTGCTGAATGGGTCAATCTCTGTGCAAACATTCGGTATGATTAGTAGACAAGTGCAGTCCTGGAGTGCAGAGGGCTTGTTTCCAAATAAAGGAAACTTTGCCCCCAAAGCTCTCAACTATACTAAGGCTTTGTGCACCAGAATGGTCATTTCACGGGCATTTTTGAGAAGGCAGAATTGGAAGGCTCTAAAACCACAAAGGAAAACACAAAGGGAAAATTGCACAAAATCAGAAACTTTTAAAGCATATTTTCATTTTCTACCAATCAAACAGTGATGGGGGTGTGAAAAGGAGCTCTGCAGGATCCTGAGCTCAGGGCTGCAGGGATGCTGGCATCTCACATCACAACAGGCTCAGATGGGCTCCAACGTGGGCTGGGGACCACTGTGCTGCGGTCGGCCATGGAGGAGCAGTTTACATTACATCAAATTGAAGGATACTGGAGAACCATGAGCAGCTGTGTCCCACCCCTGTTAGGCGTACTTCTCTCCAGTGTGGGACAGCTCACCTGGAGGGAGGCAGGGATGTGCCAGCTAACCTCTTTTCTGATGAGTTTGTCACTGAAAAAGCAGACAAAAGGAAGAAAAATATTTTAATGGCTTAATTCCTGTTAAAATTAGCTCTTTCTTAATGCTGCCCCTCCCTTTAAAATGCTGATAATTGTTTTCTGATTCCCTGCCATATTCCAAACCATCGCCGTTAGCACTTCAGGCACCGCTGCGGAAGATTAACCGGGAAGCATTCTGAGTGCCTTACATCAAAGGGACTGAAAAACTGTAAATTTAACAGAATGCATTATGCAGGTGGGGGGAAAAAATGGAAATTCTGTTAAAAAGGAGAGCTCATTTCACCTCGTTCTGGGGCAGGGCTTAAGGCAGCTAAAGCGTCTCTGAGGAAGAGCTCCAGTCTGCCACAACTCAAACAGCTGCGAGCCTGGGAAGTGGGAGCAGCAACAGGTGGAGAGGTCCCCAGGTTCAGTGTGGATGGGGAAACCCACCAGCAGGGAGTGTGGAACCTCAGGTAAAGTCAGGAGAAGAGGAGCTCAGGGGAGACTTTATCAGTGCCTACAATTCCCTGAAAGGAGGTTGTGGCGAGGTGGGAGTCAGCCTCTTCTCCCAGGTAACAGTGGGAGGATGAGAAGTGATGGCCTCAACTTGCACCAGGGGTGGTTCAGGTTGGATATTAGGAAAAAATTCTTCTCCGAAAGAGCGGTCATTGACACAGGTTGCTCATGGAGGTGGTGGAGTCCCTGGAGGTGTTCAAGAGCTGTGGGGATGTGGCACTGATGAACACGGTTTGTGGGCATGCAGGGGATGAGTTGACGGTTGGATTAGATGATCTTTGTGGTCTTTTCCAGCCTTTATGGTTCCATAGCTCTATAGGTTGGAGGGAGGCTCCTGTAGCAAGCTCAGCCCTTCACGCCTCTACAGGAGACCTGTGCTCAGCTCTTGGTGCAACAGCGATGTCTGAGGGCAGCTCCAAGCGAACACCCAAGGGAGTCCCCTGCACTGCCATAGACCAACACCTGCACAGCAAGATGGGGGGAAGCAGAGGAGGGATGCAGGTGAAAAACAAAGAGGAAAGATGAATGCAGTAGGATGAATGGTTAGGAAATCTTTCGGTTAATTGCCCGGGACAAGTTGCCAGCTTCAATAAACATCTCCCTGCCCACCCCAGCCCTGGCCACTGTACTGCATGGGCTCGGTGCAGTCCCTGGCTGCAGGCTGGGAGGGCTGCAGTGGCCAAAGCAGCAAAGCTGAACAGCCCTGGGAGGAAATGCTTCAAAGGGCCCTCGCCTCAAAAATGTTGAACATTATTTCCATGGGTCCTTAAACAGAATAATTCATTAGTCAGCTAACAGCAATCAATAGCACACTCCGACAATTTATACACTGACTCTGTTTACCCGGTAGACCCTCTTTGATAATATTATTTATGATTCCAAATAACTCCATCGGTGTTCAATAGAGCTGGGAGGCACCTAAGGGACCGGGGCACAATCAAATTATGAAGACATATGGTTTACTCAGCACTGGAAATGTTCAACTGCATTTCATTGCTGTTAGTCCTGCTGCAGTACCTTTCCCAATCACTTCTACAGCCTTCCTAATATCGTTTGCTGTAAGGGAACACTTCTTCAGGGAGAGGGCTCTCACAGCTGACTGAGGGATGTGGCTGTAAAGGGAATTTTATTGTGGCTATTTCTGCATTCCTGGTGCTGAAGGACAGGACAGCAATCTAAGCTTGCCCCACACACACTGCACTGCATAGTGCATGTAGCAGCCCCACGTTAATAAAGCGCTTCTGATGGACCCCCAGAACAGCCAAGTGCTGAGTCATTATTATCGACAGAACATCGCGTAAGTACTCCACTGAACGTCCTCTGGGCTTTGAGGGTGTATAAAGCTAACACTGGTGCTATATTGCTCTATAAACTCTAGCCCTCCCTGCAGAGAGGCAATAATTAATCAGACGATGCATGATACGTAACAAATTAAAAAGATAAAACTTCCCAACAAAAATTATGGGACTGGAGAGACGGCGGGCGATGCACTGCAGCGAGCTGTCTCTGGCATCCCATTTCCATCCCTCTGTCCCTGTGTCACTTATAAGGGCCAAATCCTGCAGGCGTGATGAAGCACCAACCCTGCAGCCTGCATGCTCTGCTGCAGCACTGCGCCCCAGCACCTTTATGCCATGCACGGGAGCTGCTGACATCAGCACACCCACGGGCTTTGCAGGACCCTGAGGGGCAGATGAAAGCCAACATCTCTGCTTCTGAACACAGGAACTCCTCTTGACAATGATCCTGCTCGTTCACAGCTAACAAATAGCCCGGGCTATAAAATAAAGTGAAAGCAGTTACCACTGTGGAAATATAATCTCTGAGAAAATCCCACTAGAGTAATAATTAAAACAGATACTGAAGACTCTGACAACCCTGGATTTATTTTTGGTTTTAAGCTATTTCTGCAATGCAATTTCCTTTTGAAAAATCAGCATCTCCTTCCCATAGCAGATGCAGATATTTCAGTCTGGGTTTCCCCCCCCCCCATGGAGTACAATGGAAAACTAAACAGTGACATTTCCCATGGAATGGAATGGGAAGACATTTGCGACTTGGAAATGTCAGGTTTCTTCACCTCCACTTTCCCATGCAGACTTGCACTTTTGATGATACCCCTTTCTATAGTGAGAAAACGTTTAGGTGGAAGATTTCCAGCCAGCCCCTGTAATTACACAGGATGTATGGCACGCAGCAACCCTCTCCCTACTGCTTCTAAAACGGTAACAACGGGAACATCGCTTTGTATTTGCCAGCTGAGGATGATTAAGAAAGAAGCCAGTAGGGGGCCAATATTTTTTTTTTTCTTATTTAAAACATTTGGAAATAACCTAAAATCCCATGTTCAGGCTCACAGCTTGGCTCTTCTGCTGCTTCCCATCACAGCTCCTGTTCCCAGAAGCTGCAGTCACTTCTGGAAACCTGCTCTAACCCCCATCCTGCAGGGAGATGCCTTGCTAACAGCCATCAGTCACAGCTGCAGACTCCTCTTTGGGGAGTGGGAAGGTGAGATCCATGGGAAGCTTTCAGGCCACGTCCAGCACCCTGCATTTGTAGCCTTAAAAGTGATGTTATGCTCTTTCTATTTAGTTATCCTCATTTCTTTTCCTTCTTGACAATTAAGAATTTTGGATGTTTTTCCTCTTTGGGTCTCTGAAGGGCATTTTGGAAGTCTGTATCATAGCACATAGGAATGTTGTAGCCCTTGAAATCACACCCAGAACACCCCACCATGAGATCTCCTTCGTGCTGCGTCCTCACGTCCTGTCCCATCCTAGGGATTCGGCTTCAGCTTCTGTCAGACCACTGCTGCATGCCCAATCGCATGACATGCCACGATGCTGTGCTTTGGGGTGCATGGGGCCGCTGCCCCTGCAGCTGCCAGAGGGAGGAAAACATGGAGATGACTACAAATGGTGGCAGAAAAAAAATGAGATTCCAAGGGATCAGAAGGATGCTCTTAAAGTAGGTGGGAACTTACACATGAAACATCAGTGACTGTCTTGATCTGAAAGCCAATTTGGCAGTGGGGTTGTGCAGGGGCATTGCCAGAGGCAGACAAACCTTGCTGTAGAATCAGTGGGAGAGGGGCCACGGGGCATAGCAACAGCACGGATGACACTGGTCCCTGCTCACCTCCTCCCATTGCTCACACTGGTCCCACCCTGCTCTCCTTCCAGAGGTCCAGCTTAGCTGCATGCCAAGTGAGACCCTTCTCATTCCTCCCACTTAATACCCCCAACTCCTTAAATGGCAGTGAGTCTAACTGAGTGGTGGATAAACATTAGTTTCACAGCTCACAAAGCAGAACCGCCAGCTACTGCCAGTCTAGATGTAATGAGTTCCTCCCAGGGCCCCTGGGAGCATTTAGAGTGGGCTCTTCTTTACCCAAGCTGCCAGTCAAGCCGGTACCAGGGGGGGAAGGAACGCCATTAATCTCTTTCCCACCATCTCATCCATAGCTGAAATCCCTTCGAGCATGTAACAGTTTTATTTTAATGTGCCATCCTGGTGACGTGGGCAGCAGCAGCGTGGGCAGGATGCGTGGCTGCCCGCATGTCTCCACACAGCCCCAGCCATGGGCTCTGCTTGGGGAGAGCCACCAGCACGGAGCCACGATGAGGAGAAGCGTTCCTGTGTTGTACTCTGCATACAGGCTGCCGTTGTCACCTCTGTGGATATTCTTTAATTAACAGCAGATTGCTGCTCTGTGGAGAGGGACTAATTTACACCCAAAGAGAAGCAAAGAAAGTTTGCTGGCAGCACATTGCCAGTGGCCAGAGACATCTCCGACCACACTGTGCTTTCACTGGGACCCTGAATCACTTGTCAGGAGCTTTTCCCAAGTGGCCACAGTGAATCAGCTAATGAAGATGATGTCATGAATCTTGCAGGCACTTCAATTGCCCATCCACAGCTGCTGCCATGTCCCTAACCCCTCCTGTCCTCCTCTGGAAGATGACACCGTACCATAGCATATATTTTCATGGAATGGCTCAGGATGGAGGGGCCTTAAAGGCCCCCGGCCATGGGCAGGACTGCCCCCCACCAGCTCAGGCTGCCCAGGGCCCCATCCCACCTGGCCTCGAGTGCCTGCAGGGATGGGGCACCACAGCTCTCTGGGCAGCAGTGCCAGCGCCTCACCGCCCTCTGACAACAGGATTGCTTCCTCACAGCTAACCCACATCTCCCCTCCTTTAGCTTAAAGCCATTCTCCCTCGTCCTGTCACTATCAGACCACGTATACAGTCACTCTCCCTCCTGCTTGTAAGCTTCAAGTACTGGAAGGCCACAGTGCACTCTCTGCAGCCTTCTCCAAACAAAATAAGCCCAACTTCATCAGCCTGTCTTCACAGGAGAGGTGCTCCAGCCTTCTGATCATCTCTGTGGCCCACATCTGCTCTCCTGCTCCCACTACAGGAGCAACCTGCAGTGACCTGAGATCACATTGGAGAGGCAATGCCATCAGCAGTCACCACTTAATGCTACGAGGACGTGTGTAGGAGGAGCAGGATTTACAGGTATGTTACCTTAAGGCGAGGTCACCTGGGACAGATCCTGAGCCATAGAGGTGCTGCATTAGCAGCAAAATCTTGCACAACACCAGCACCTCACTGACAGGACACGCAGCCATCGGTGCCAGCATATCACAGCACACACTGATAGCGTGAGCAGGGTGCTTACATCCCAGACAAGGCACACCAGCTGAGAGGTGAAAGGAGCCACATGTAGGAGTTATCTGTTGTCTCTCTCCTCAACTCATCTCAGAGCCGACTCAGCGTACAAGATGGAGAATGATAGAGACACTGCAAGGCCCTTTCCAGAAGTCTGATGGACGGGCTGCCAAGCTCTGAATGTATCCAGGCTCTGTGTGTCAGCCCAGGGTTGCTGCTCCCACCTCCTCACTCACAGAGCAGAAGCGATGCTCTAATCCGCAGAGATGGGCAGGGTGCCAGAGTGGACTTTTCCATCCCTAATCTCCAAGATGATGGACACCTGTGTCTCTCTCTTCTCTGCCTGGCCGTATTTAGCAGCTGTAATTATATCCTTTCAATCTCTGTATAAATAACTGGAATTCCGGGTAAAGTGTTGGTTTGCTTGATTTACTTCCCCAGTAAGTCAATAAGGTTGCAACAAGGATAAATCAAGGCAGAACTGCATACTCAGAAGATCTGAGAGGAAGAGCGAGAAACTTCTGCTCCCCTCTCTCTCCCATTACTCATGCTTGTTTATAAAGTGGCTGGGATAGTTTTGGCATTAAATAAACATTAAGTGATTGCTAGAATATTTCATCATTGTCCTAAGTGCCCACAGAGGGTTGCGGGAAGGAGGCACTTGTTTTTCCGGACTACTTCAGCTTTCAGGGCTGTGAAGGAGGCTGAGACTGTTGGCTGAGTGCCCCCTCCTCATTTTCACCCTCTTTGGTAGGGTGGGTTCTCTGCAAGAGCAGGGGGAGATGGGGAGCCCCGATTCCTGAGATCCCCAACCCTGCTCCTTAAAGCCCAACCAAGAATTCCTCCTTGGTGTGACCTTGCTTTTTCTTTGCAAAGCAGCTGCTTGTGACAAGGCAGGGTGCTTTGCAAAGCCCAGAACACTGCTGTTGCTTCCTCTCCTCCTTCCTCTTCCTCGACCCAACCACTGCTCCCTGGGGGTAGGTGCATGCCTTCCTGCCCCCTCCTGCTCACAGCCCAGGCACCATTAGCAAACATGCTCACCTCAGACCCCCGGTGCACATCCATCAATACTCATCACTCGGTATTTCAGCTCTTGGGTGGGAGGAAATGTAAAAACCAAGCCCCACTCACCACAGCACTGTTTATCTCACACTGGACCATAACCTTCAGCATACAGAGAGCAGCAACTGAGGCTTCACACTGGTCTATCCGATGGAGGAGCTGGCCAACCCAGGTAGGGGCAGAGAAAGCCATGGCATTAACTGCAGCGTCTGCATCATTGGACAGCAGGCTGCGTGGCAGGGTGTGCGATGCTAGATGGACGAGTCTGTCCTGGATGTTTTTCAAGTGGAGATTAACCACTGAGTAGGTTCTTTTTATTTAAGATGCCATATGTCTCTTCCCTCTAAATATCTCTTCCATCAGACACTGCTGTGATTCCCAGTCTGCCTTCCAACCCTGCCTTTCAGACACGATTCCAAGCACTTCATAAAATCATGTTAAATCAGAGTCAGAAAATACTTTCAGGCCTCCTTCTGTCCATTCTCCTGCTCTATGCCGTGCCCACACATACGCTCAGCTGCTTTGTCTGCTCTGGCTCTCCACAAATACATTTTTCAGGATTCCATGTGTGAGATTTCCCCCTTAAAGCTGCCAGAGCTGCACTGTGAACCCTTTGGTTTTGGGGTGGGCTCCTCCTTGGTGACTTATCTGATTACACTGCGAATTCTTCTCTCCATCTGTGAAAGGGGGATGGCAATGCTAGCCCTTTCCCCCCCCGCTGTGAGTTTCAATATATCAAGGACTTTGAGGCACTTAATACTATGTAAATGGGAGACATATCAGCTGTGCCTCAGACAAATGAATTTCACTTAGATTGATGGGTGTGAAGCACTTCCAAAATTAGCCTATTCTTCTTAAATCAAACAGTTTCTCCAAGCCAGTTCAGCTCCATTGATGTAGAGGAAGTCATCAAGTTGCGATTCATCATTGGGTTCGATAAAACATCCTCAATAGGCTGACCCACCACATGCTGCTCTTCTTTAAGATGAGTTAAAGTTTGGTTAAACGCATGATGAATACCACTATATCTCTTGGCATCACAGGGCTGAAAACCCTGGGCATGCTCCTGACTGAACTCAAAGCACAAAAAACATCTCATATGGATCTGGGAGCAACACCTGGATATTCAGCATCATGTTCAGTGGTTGCAAATCAATGGATTTGCTGATAATCCTTGTTCCTCGTAGCTGAATTGGAAAAATTTAAGTCAACCTTTGGTAACTCAGAGTGCCCACTTCACCACCATGGGTCTCTGCCACTCTCCTGCAACCTTAGGAAGGAGGCTGGCACCACTGCTGGTCACTGGGGCTGAAAAGCAGCACTCTGTGATTGGAGTGCCTGCTCTGATGCTGAGCTGTTTATGACATTAAGTGGTCCATAACACTATAGATAATGTCATAAACCTCATTTCATTCAGTTAACAAACAGTAAATCCATTTTGCACATAGGAACATCATCACACTTGTAGACAGCCAAGTAATGTCATGGTAAACCATACTGAGCTGTTAACTACAGCTTTATGTTCACATATATGGTCGGACTGTAATTCCTCTCTAAGAGGCAGCGCTCAGCCTTAATGCTGGGGTAAAGTCTCTCCATCCCATGAATACACACTACAGCCCAGGGAGGGGAGCACATGCTGAATCCCACACTGTGGGGCCCACACAAAGCCCATCTCCCCAGGGCTGCAGCTTCTCTCTTCCAAAAACCAAGCATTCATCCAACTGAAGGCTCCCGTATGTTGTTTATACGTAGAGCAGCTCAGCTCTCTCCAACTTTTTTTTTTTTCCTCTAACTGCAGATAATCAGCAAAGCTGGGCAAATAATTCAACACGTATAATTTATTCTATGAATTTTGATTCTTTGCCCACAAGCTGCTTGTGCTTCTCACAAAGGTCCTGTGAAATTATTCAGAGAAAGCGCTGCCCTGGCCTACAGCTTTCTTTGACCTCCCCCAGCACTGCAGTGCTGGCTGTTGGCTTATGCCAGAGAGATGCCTCCATCACCTGCCATCCCTGCTTATGGTCCAGGACAAAACCAACCTCAGAGGGCACCAAAGCATTAATAGAAGCCATACCTGGATGCCCAGAACAGCATTTCCAGGCATCATGCTGTACTAGGTGCAGCAACCAGCTAGCTGAGTAATCATGGAAATGTGGTCACATCATCCATATGTTTGTACCCAAATGCCCCACACTGTCATTAAATGAGACTAAACACACACAGGAGCAGCAGTAAGCACAGCTGTGCTGTTTTTACCCATTGGCAGCGCAAGGAGATGATGCTGCAGCCTCGCACGTAGCTGCAGTGCCAGTTAGCAAGCTTTCCTGAACTTATGTTGAAGCTGTGAATTAAGTGGCATCTGTTGGAGCTGGTTTCCTACACAGGTCTCCTTGTGCCACCACACCGTGCCTCTCCCCCATGCATCCAAACACAGCTGCTGGCAGGGACTGAGCCCAGCAGTGCCAAAGCTACAACTGCACAGAAAAGGCTAAAGAGCATCCAGCAACACAAAGAAGTGCATAATCCCCAGCTTTGGAAAGAGCCAGTTTCAAAGTTTGCTAAAAATGACTTGCTATGAGGGCAGACCAGCATGTTCCTGCCCAACTAGCACATTAATCACATTACAGTTTTGCAGCCATCATTACACAGTGTTGCCTTCATGTGTGACAGGCAGCAGAATAGCTGCTACAACTTCCCATTAACGACCCATCCAAGGTGGGAGGTGTTATGTTTGTAAGAACTGCCACATCAGTGCCTGGTTACAGACCATACCAGAGCCTTCTTATAGCTCTGATGCCTTGATGGTCACCAGTCCCAGCTGATGGCATTCCAACTGCACTCACCCCATGGATACCCTCCGTCCCTTCGCTTTTACATCTAAGCATTGTCAGCTTGTCTGCAGGAAGAACTACGACTCTGGAAGTTAAATGTGCCTGCCAAGACAAATGTTGATTTCCTTTCCCTACCAGCATTCAGATACCTGGTTAATTCAATGCAAGGAATTAAGCTTTGTTTCAGTGTTCAGCTTGAAAATAAATTAAAAAACATTGAGGTAGAAAAAAACACTGTGGCTGGTAAAGCTGTTTAGTGACCAAGACAGCCTCAAAATGTGTTTTAGGCTGACTTGCACACTGGCTTTTAAAAGCTAAGTAGACAAGTGAACTAATCCCAGGTCTTAACAACTAATGTTCAAATCCAACTTTCATTTCCAAACGCGCCCATACGTTTGAGAATGAGTCATAAGGTGTTTGCTGTGTGGTGGAGAAACAGACAAGCTGGGAAGGGTATTTTTATGTGTTTGTGAATCACTGTATGATATTTTCCTCCACTGTGCTTCTCTACCCTAACAGTTTTCTGCAATGAAATCCATTCAGCTGTACTGGAAATGTAGGCACTTTATAGAAAATCTTTAATAGTGCTCACACAAATGGATGGCTCTTATTTCCTCCCTGCAAAGTGGCGATTTGCAAAACCACTGCCAGCAAATATTTACCCCCCTCACCCCCCCCCCCACCCCAGGCCATTAAACAAGGCCTAATGGAAATGCCTTCTGGCAGATGCAGCTGGGACAGACATGCCTGTGGGCAGCAGTGCCACGAGCAAGGACACCCAGGGGGCACACAGCAGCCACAGTGGGCTCAGGAAGCAAGCATCATGCATCCCTATAGACAGATTCATAATCAAATAGAGACACAGAAGACATCAGATGATACGAGGCACTGGCACAGGTTGCCCAGAGAGGCGGTGGTGCCCCGTCCCTGCAGACAGCCCAGGTCAGGCTGTTGGGGCTGTGAGCACTGCTGGAGCTGTGGTGTCCCTGTGCACTGCAGGGAGCGGCACCAGGCGGCCTTTGAGCTCCCTTCCAACCCAAACCACCCTATGAGTCTACATGCACAACCCTGCAGAGATCAATATGGAGGCTCATATGCACACAAACACGTGAGTGCGTGGCCACACCAGTGCCAGCATCCCTATAAACAAGCACACAGAGGGACAGCAAAACGCATAGATCATTTCCAACACTTTCCATCCTGGCTGTGACGCCTGTTTATTTTCTGGTATGCTCATCTTGCTGGTATTTTTAACATTTAATTAGTTGAGCCAGCTTTCGCTTTACAAAGGGCTGCTTAGTTTTGCCTTGTTCTGAATGTGTTCCCTTTGTTAGCAGGATCAATGCACACTCTGGCCATGCTGCACAGCCCAGACCCCAGCACTGCTCTCTGCTGCATTAAGCTCCGGGTACAGGAAGCAGTGGTAGCTGCAGGCTTTGCATGACAGCAGCCAAGGCAGCCTGGACTCCAGCCTGGGCTTGGAGAACAAAGCACAGCACCACTATACATCTCCTCTTCATGCCTCTCCTCTGAATGGGAGCTGAGAGCGACCTTACGCTCTGCAGATTGTTGCCCCTTGGAAACGGGATGAAAACCAGAGGATGTGCTACATAGGAGAAAGATTTTTGCCTGGCCGCAGTGGGGCAGGGATCCTGTTCCCCTTGGCAAGGGGATTCTCAGCAGCTGGAGTATAATCGCTGCCTGTGTGGATGAAAGACATGGCTTTTTTTTTTTTTTTTTTTTTTTTTAAAATCAACAGAGCTCAAAAATCCCCCCTAGGAATGGGCCACAGGAGAGCTTTCTGTTTACACGTCCCCACCAGGCAGCTACAAAGGCTCTGTGAGCAGCCAGAGCGTGCTGGCTCATCCCTCCCCAGGCAGAGCATGGCAGCTGGGTGGGGGCATTGCCAGTCCCCCAGGTCCAGCCAGGATACCAACCCTGGGTTTTGGGTCCATAATTAATGATGGACACAGGGCAGCTGTGAGCATCCCGTATGCATTCATGGCTACAGTGCAGCCCCACAGAACACAACTACAGAGCTACATAGCCACGGTGGTTACTCATCAGCTATACACAATTCAGTGTGTTCTGTTCTGTCCCCAGTTCATCTCCCCACTTTTTCCCCTTATGCTCCTTGCAGAAGGGCTGAGGGCGAGCAGCGGTGGCATTGCCATGATCCCATCCCCTGGCAGCTCTGCCCTGCATTGCTGCTAATTCATTGCTGGCAGAGATTAGGAGAGAAGCACTGTCCCCATTAAGGTCGCTGAAAGAGAGTCCATTGATTTCAGGGGAGCTGGGATTTCAGCCTGATTATCTCTATCACTCATGAAAATACTTCTAAGGAGTTTGCCTTTGGAAAAGGGCAGATTGCCTCAAATGTCAGGCGTTAGCAAAGCACTGCTGCTTCCCCAGACAGACTTCCCTCCCCAGCTTCAAATGGCACAAAAGGACCCCTGTGCTATTCTATTCAGACCAGAAGAGATCTTGCACCTTTAAAGAAGAGAGGTTTACCTGAAAATGTACACATGAACTTCTATCTTCAATAGCTCTAATATTTTTTTTCCTCCAAGGAAATAAATTTTTAATTGTTCTTATTCTTCCATATCACCTTTGAATAGGATTTGCTTTTTCATTGGAAGTCCAAGATGGAACACTTAGAAGTCCTCAATTTTCAGGCCCATACAAACCTATCACTTGCGACACCAACAAACAAAGCCCAAACATGTTTAATGAAACAGTTTGGGGTTTAGAAATGAATGCTTTTGTTTTGCTCAAAAAGCCATTCGTAGCTCCAATCCCAACGACTTCTTCCCCCGAGCCCCTTTAATCCAGCTCTAAAAACCTTCTCTTTGAGAGAGGTGTAATAGACATGAGCTCGCCTGGCTGGATTTGCCTTCCTCCTCATTAGAGCTACCAGCACCGAGTCCTGTGCTTGGAGGGAAATGAATCTGCTCTGGCTGCTGCAGATAGCAGAGGGAGCGCACGCTTATCGCAGGTTAGCCCTCCGATAAAAGAACAAAAGTAGAGCTCAGCAAACGATATCTAGCAAACAATGTGCGCTTTCCCCGCTATTTTCCTTTTCTAGTTGTCAGTAAGCAAAACTTGATCGTTTTCCCTGGTGTCTTTGCCCCATTGGTGGCACAGCTGACCCAGGGTGGGGATTTCGGCACTGGACACCGCAGCACTCCTGGGCGCACCTCCAGCCGTGGGCAAAACCCTTCCCCTTTCTGAGCTTCAAACTCATTTCTAGCAGGTGCTGACATCAGAACTGCTGCCCATGTAGTCATTCTTGCCAACAAACTCATTAGCAGAAAAATTCATTGAGAGTGAGCACAAAGGAAGAATAAACTCAGGCTCTGCTGGCTGCTGCTCCCCAACCAGAGGGCAGCTAAGTGCACGCACTCCTGCTGCGCACCAACCCACGTGCACCTCCTCAGGCTCCTTGCACCCTTCCCAATGTACTTCTTTCACTTGGGGCACATCAAAGCTCTGCCACAAAGCTGTGATTTGACAGCACTGCAGCCCAGGCTGGAGAGCCTCTGGCTATAGGGGTCCAATAACACTGCTCACCTGGGGACAGCCTCCAGCACAAAGCTGCACCTAAAACACACCTGCACATGGACATGTGCTCCCATGGAGCCTGAGGAAGAGGAGCAATGCACAGAACCTGCACTGTACGTAGTGCCCAGCCTGGGCAGTGCTGATACCAGATCAGCACAGCTCTGCACCACCAAGCCACAAGCTTCTGAAGCAACCTGACCACATTGCCAGGCAGCTCAGTGCTTCCTAGCACATGCCAACACTCTGCAAAAAAGAAACCTTCCCCCCTTGTGCCCCCAGCCCTGCTCCCCTTCCCTACCTGGAGGCTCCACTTGCTCCTGGGGCACTCAGCACCTCAGCAACACCTGAAGCAAAGACAAGCCCAGGGGAAAAAGGGCCCCCGATCCCCTATTTATCTCCAGGACCACCTCTCTGTTCACACCTCACTCATCACCCTCAGCTGCTCCCGGTGTCTGAGTGCTGCCTGTGCTCCCACTTGTGTGCAGGGCTCTGCTCCTTGTCCAGCCTGACCCTGCAGCTCTTCCCTAAAGAGAAGAACAAAAGAGCATTAAAATCCAGTGGGAACACAGAGAAGAGGGTTTGGGAGGTCTGACTTATGAGGAGACATAAAGGGATATCATCTAGGTCTGTAAAAAAGTAAAGGGGCAAAGGGGAGATGTGAAGGATGTGAGAAAACTGTACAAATAATAGTAATAATGAAAATAATGTTTTTTATAAATTGCTCACTGAAGGGCGCGGAGGGGCCCGAGCAGACAATTAAAACACAATAATAATAAACAATAATAATTAAAATCTCATAAAGTGCATCATAGGAAAAAAAAAAAAAGCCAAATATTCTGAAGCTCATGAAATCCTGCAGAGGACATAAAATAAAGGCAAAGGGGAAAACTTATCTGAGGTTGACCAAAAATATATCACATGTAGTAATGGGTTTGTGCCAAAGAGAAAGAGGGGAGAGATGGGAGCTCTGGACAGGGCCAGATGTGTGTTTCCCAGCCCAGGACCAGGAGATCTGCAGGCACTGGTGTTCCCTCCCTAGATCCACTTTAAAAACTGATTTTCAGGGAGCTGTTCGTGGCTATTGCAAATCATTTGCTTTCAGATAGTGTCTAATCTGCTAGCTTTTCACCAAGTATTGGATTGCATTCCAGCAAACAGTGGGCATCAAATCTAAACTCAGCAGGATGCCTTTAAATGATGTTGTATGGGTGCGTTCTGTCATGTTGTCCCAAACTTCAGCTGGCAGGGGGATAACACATCCTGATTAGGAGCTGAAAGACAAGTGTGAGCTCTCACTCTCTTTCTCCATGCAGTTGTATGCGGACGTGTGCTCAGATCCTCACTGTATAGACAGAAGTCGGAGATCAGGGTAGTCTAAAATGCAGCATGACTGCAGCACACACGAGCAGAATGCCTCTGACAAGTTACACCAATTATACACCCGTTATTTGTCACATCTGTTCACTCATCAGTTTGCATTTCAGGCATGAGACTGCATCTAAAGATAAGACAGCAACAAGAAAGTGGGGCAGGCTGGCGGTGCAGAAGGGCGATGTTTGCAAGTCCTTGCCCAGCACTGCTCTGCCCACCCTGGGATGATGCACCATAAATATGCATGCAGCGTGGCAACGGGGTACCACTGCATTTTGACATGTATTATATGTTGGAATAACTCAGAGGGATTTCTGCACAGTATAATAATGAGCGCGCTCGGTAATAGCCAGCTCCAGGAGAGGAGACAAAGCTGGAGTTACTGCACCTGCAGTTTAATAGTTGGAGAATTGTGATCTTAGAAAAGCAGTTTGCCCTAACGACATGATCCGTACAGCGAAAGCCTCTCGTCTCGTTTAAGCTGGCTGTGGGGGATGTTTGCAGCCAGAAGACTCGCAGAAAGGATGCGTTTTCTGACAGCAAGAAGGTCACCCAGGCTGAGAGCAGTGCTGTGTGCTTCTGCTGCATTGAAATTTCTGCGCCCTCAATTCGCCGTCGTGATATCAGCCGAGCATTAGGGACAGGGAGGCCAGCCAAGAAAATGCTTTTCTGATGTGTTTGGGAACTGGGAGCCATGGGGGCACTGGGGCACCAGGCTGCCTCCCACAGTGGGGAAGGGACATCTGCCCACCAGTTTTGGATTGGTCTCAGAGCAGGAGGACATTCCCTTGGTTTCTGGCTTCCTTGCAGAGCTGGGGCTCTGGCAGTGTCACAACACCACCAAAGCCCCAGCTAAGGCAGGCTGGAACCCCACGCATACCTCACTGGGTCAGAGGCTGCGATTCATTGCCTTGCAGCTCTCCCAAGGTGGCTTTGAATCAAGGGTGGCTGGCATTAGGTTTAATTACATTATGGCATGGTGGGTGCATAGCTCTGTTTGGGGACATCTCACCACAGCAGCGTCCTGCCCTTCAGAGGGAGGTGACACCGCCTGCATCCATTGTCACTGCACAGCCTTGCATGGCAGGGGGACCCTTCCTGACCTGCACAACCATTAGCTGGTCACCTACGGTGTGAGGGCTGATTAGCCCTGACTTCCATGTGCGGTTACAAACGTTATTATCGATCATAACATTACGCATCTCCTCTAAATCCAGCTACATTTAACCCGGTGACCTCTGACGACCGTAATTCTGCAAGCTGCTGATGTGCCAGGTGAAGACACTGAGCTGAGAGGTGCAGTTGAAAGAACAGAAGGGAGGGACGTCATTCTCAGGGACCTGGGCAGGCTCAAAAAGTGGGCACGAGAGAACCTGATGATGTTTAAGAAGGCCAGGTGCAAGGTGATGCACTTGGGTTGGGGCAATCCCAGACATGAGCGCAGACAAGGAGAACTCCTTGAGCATTGGGCTTGTCCAGCTTGGAGAAGAGAAGGCTGTGGGGAGACCTCATTGTGGCCCGCCAGTATCTGAAGGGAGCTTACAAGCAGGAGGGGGAGCGGCGTTTTCTGATAGTAATAGGACTAGGGAGGATGGCTTTACACTACATGAGAGCAGATGTTGAACTAAACTAAAATAGTTTAGCTGTGAGGAAGCAATCCTGTTGTCAGAGGGCGGTGAGGCGCTGGCACTGCTGCCCAGAGAGCTGTGGTGCCCCATCCCTGCAGGCACTCGAGGCCAGGTGGAATGGGGCCCTGGGCAGCCTGAGCTGGTGGGGGGCAGCCCTGCCCATGGCCGGGGGTGGCACTGGGTGGGCTTTGAGCTCCCCTCCAACCTGAGCCATTGAATGGTTCTGTGACAGGGGCACTTCTCCATGCTCCACGCCTGCTGGACATCAGCCGCACGCTGCCCTTTGCTCTCCCTGCCTGGTGATGCTGGGAGCATTCACCCTTCATCCTCCTCCTCCTCCCCTCCACGAGCCCTCAGATGATGCCCTCAGTGCAGCAGTGCTCCTTGCTCGGCGAGCAGCAAGCACAGACACAGCCAAGGATGTTTCCAGATGAACCCGGCTCCCTCTCTGCTCTGCAGGTAAACAAACAGATTGTTGTCGAGGGTTTTTAATTTCCTCCGCCACGGAGCTGCCGCGCACCTTTTACACAGAGACAGAGCCTTTAAAGACTTTGGGAAGCAATTCCAACATTTTCTATAGGCGCGGGGAGATAATTGAATGCTTTCAAAGGCCGCTGTATGGCAGAAGGAAAGTTCAATTTTTGCAGCACGGCGCATCCCGCATTGACCGACTTCAGCTCTTTGGCAGCGCTCCCCTTCTTTTATTCCTTCCTCACAGCTGAATTACTCTCGCCGTTCTTCTGCGCCTTCTCTCTGATGAAGCACTTAGGATTGAGAAGCAAAAACCAACCGAAAGTAAACCGAGACCCTTGCCATGAGATAAATAAATAAATAGGCACAAGCAGAGACTTCTGCTCCTCTGAGAGGGAGGAGAGGCGTCTGCTCCACTCGCGGCACCGATAGGCAGAAAGTCTCTGCCGAGCTATTTTTAGTCCTAACATTGCAGAACAAGAAGCAGCTCCAGGCAATTTTCTTTTTTTCTCTCTCTCTCTTATTTTTTTTCTTGTTCCTCCTCTCTCTTTTCCTTTTTTTTTTTTTTTTTTTTTCTTCCAGATTTATTCATTCAGAGACAGAACGAACATGGTGCTGTGAGAGGAGGGGGGGGGTCTCAGTGTGTCCTCAGTGCTCCCCTGCAGTGCGGTTAGCAGGCTTGGAGCTGGCATCCAAGCACGGAGAGGGCTCAATCCATATCACCGCACTGATCTCTGTGCCACTCTTTGTTCCTTTGCCCATTGGTGGCCAACCCCTGTCTTGGCTACGCTGACACAGCTCTGTCACCCCGTGCCCACCATGCTCAGAACCCCCAAACGAAGCTGTTCCTCTCCTCCTGCAACCACAGCAAAGAGTGGTGGTGTATTTTTTGCACAGTAAAATAAACATGTCCTTGTTAATGCACATCCCTTTGGAGGAAGCAGCAGGTGGAAGTGTGCGGGTGAAGGTTACCAGCAGACTGGAATTTAAAAGCAGCCAATGCCAAAGCACAATCCCTCCCTCTCCATGCTCCCTGCAGCTTGCGAGGGGCAGTGGGGATGCAGCAGATTTGCAGGGGAATTCAGTTCTTATGTTCACTCCTGGCGCCAGTTCCATGCCAGCTAATTGCATCCCGCTTATCTCAGCTCCAAGGAAAAGACTGATTTAAGGCTTGCCTCTATTGGAAGTGGCATTGCTTATGCACAGCTGCACGCACACTTCACAGCTTTGTGCTGTCCTGTGAAATGTCAGACAGACTTCTGCATGGAATGAGCCTACAAAAAAAAAAAAACTGTATTGTATTTAAATATTCCTTAAGTCATTTTAATGTATTTAAGTCTTAATTCATCTTCTCAAAGTTCCTTTTCACTACATTAGTGTGACGTATTTGACAGAAAGATGAATGACATTATTAAGGAGTCTCTCTGGCACATTTTAGTAATAAAATCTTTCTTTCCCCTCTGCTTCTCTCTTTTTCTAGACGTACAGGCCTTTTGCTTCCTTAATCTTCCAAGGCTGTTCCTGTGTTTGCTGGGAGATGCTCAGAAGCAGCTCCAGAACTTTCCCAGTGCAGTGCCCCATTCCCATTAGGGATGGGCAGCCCCATGCACCCACAGCATGGCACTGTGCTGAGGGCCAGGCTGAGCCTTGTGCTCCCCGTAACAGCTCTGAGCGACACCCTCTGAATTTATGCACTGCTTCCCCATTCCTTTTTGATTTATCATTTCCAGCGTGCCAGAGAAGTCACGCACATTAATCATCCTGACTTCCAAACCATCTCCCCTAAATCATTTCTCATGCTGGGAGCCATTTGCTGGAGAGCCCCTCTCTGCTGAGCAGTGTCCCAAAGCCCCCTGCAAGGACACTGCTGTCCCATGTGCAGCAGCTGAGGGAGAGACGAAGCTGGGGGGATGCCCAAACAGTGTTATGAAGCTGGGGGGGATCAGTGTCCAAACAGTGGGATGGAACTGGGGGGATGCCCAAACACTGGGGCTGCTCCCACATCCCAAAACTCCCGGCTAAGGGCAGTGTGTGCCCAACCCTGTCTGAACCAAATGTGGCTTAAAAATAGAGAAATTGCTAAGAGAAACTCCAGGCTTCATGCGTGCTTCATATGAAATATTGAAGAGACGGCTCAGAGCAGAGTTGTCAGTGCTTGGGGAGATGGAGAAGGAGCAAGGGGATGGCTCTGCTGGACTGCCTGGAGGAGGATGGCACTGAGGGATGTTCTTGGGGTCACAGCTGGGTGAGGAGGAAGGGGAATCCATTTGTTGATGTACTCTCCTGGAGGGGAATCCCTCAGCTCCTTAGAACCCACAGGGGAGTGGAGAAGGTGTGGGGAAAGGGCAGGCTATGTTCGCTGTCCCAAATCACTGCAGGCGACTGCACTCAGCGTTTATCCATCCCTCTCCCATCTCTGCAGAGCTCAGCTTCGAGTATCTGCCTCTTAGCCCACCCCTTTTTTGACCAAAAAGGAGGCATCTGGGGGAGGCTTGGAATAGTGAAGAGCAGGTGGTGGAGGTTACAGCCCCAGAGTGCCTGAGAGGACCCCAGCACTGTGGATGTCCATGTCTCAGGGCAGTGTCTGTGCATTCTCCTGATGTTGGGAGCAGTGAGCACAGGAGGGCAGCTTGCTCTGCAGGAGCGTTTTGCTTGCAACAAAGGAGAGATCTGCTGCTCTCTGGCTGTTTAGACTCTCCAAAGCTTCAGTGATCTACCTAGATTAGGCCTCAACAAGTTGAATTTCTGCTCCAGGTATTGCAGCTGCTCCTTGCTGAATAAAACATGCCATTTGCTCTGCTGTGCCCAGACGATGAGCTCCACAAATTCTCTTATTTCTTTTTCCATTTGTACACACGCTTCTGGTTTGTTTTTTTTTTTTCCTTTTGGCAAACCTCTGCAAAGAGGGGCACTGCCTGTTGCTCCCCTTGGCTTCCTGCACTTAGGGAAGGGTTTTGCTGCTTTAATAAGCATCTCCTTGTTCGCCCAGCAGGTGCATCGGATGGATGCTGGTGCTGCACCCACACCTGAACTCCCCATGGGACAGGAGCACAGCAGGGGGGAGGACGTCCCTCTGCCCTCTTTGCACACTCGGATTGCTGCTTGAAGTGAGTGCACAGCAAAGCAAGGCCAGGCCCAGGGGCTGAATTTCTGCCTCGATTTATGCTTGAGCTGAGGTGAGGAAAACAACTTGACTGAGATATTTGTATGGCGCCAGCCACAGACAGCATTTAAAATGCTATTCATTTCCATGGCTGTTGTTCCCATTTAGAAATTATCTCCCTGATAGCTGGAGGAATTTTCTGCCTGTTACATTTGGTCCAAGCTGTCCACTCGGAGTCTCTCCAGTTGCTATTTTCATTTACTTACAGAGAACACAGGCGGAATGGATTGTTCCTGCTTTGCACTGAAGTTTTTAAGTAATAGAGAAAAAAAAAAAAGACAATTGAGTAATTAAGAGATCAGACAGTGAGCATTCTGCATTGAATAGGTAGTTTTGCATGAGTTCACATCAGCTACCTGTGGATCCTCATACCAATTTAGTAGTTCCTGGGTTCCTTTCATACTTTTGCATTTGCTCAGCAATTAATTAATAACCATGCCCACTGTGGAGTGGTGTGAGCAGGATCCCCCACAGCCCAGCACTGCAGCTGGGAAGAGCTCCATGCAAGTACATTTTCAGCTGTTTTTGCATGCATGCACATCCCTGGGCCAACATTATCCCTGTCCTCCCAGCTTGCCAACTAGCTCTGAGCCCCCTCTGCAGCAGTACAGCAAGTGAGAGTCTTTTTATAAACATTTAGAGATCTAAGTTTGGCATCTGCTCCCATAATGATATAGCAGATCATTACAATTTGTGACATTCCACTATAAACAGAAAGCTGTAAAACCCTGTAATTTAGGGAGCTGGATCAGGTACTCGTGTGTTTTTGCATAATCCAGAAGGATAGTGGGTTTCAGGCTGGGTTTTCCTTTTCCTTTTTTTTTTTTTTTTTTTTTTTTTTGCTTGCTTGCTTGCTTGCTTTTTTCTTCCCTCTGGTTGACATGGTTACAGCATCCTGAGGATGGGGTAATAGGACACGACACGTGCATTTGGGCAGACTCAAAAATCTACTGGAAAACTGAAAGCACACTGCTTAGACACAATCCAGCTGCTTTATCTTCCCGTATTCCTCTTCTTCCCTTCTTTCCAAAGAGGCATTTGCATGAAAGCATCCTTCTCCTTCCCGAAGCTCTTCACTCACCACTTCTCTTTCCTACCCAAGCCCTTCCTTCCCCACCTGCACCATCAGAGCTGCTGCTGCTCAGACCCAGTGCTGCACAGAGCAGACCCAGGCATCGGGTGGGGAAACAACCTGTGGCAGGAGCAAGTGCTGACACAAAATAGATAGATGGAGGCAAAAATTGTTCCTAAATTGAATGTTTTTCACAGTTCTTCCAAGCGGTGTCTGCAGTACTTTAAGATTATTCTCTCCCGGGGGGCCTCATAAAAGCTGTAAATACTCGGAATAGCTTTCAAGGCTGGCCTTACGACAGTGCCGTTCTCAGGAAAATATATGCTAATGTGCATCACCATCATTATCTGGGAGACCTCGGAGCCGCCGCTTTTGTGTCTACGAAGAAAAGATTTCTGATTGCCGGTGTTTTGCTAAAAGTTAAATACACACAGCCTTCCAAGCGCACGGGGAGAATTCTTAAGCAGAAATCTCCCGATGGCAGCTCCTGTGTGCCACAGCCCGGCTCCGGGATTTATTGCAAAGCTGTGGGTCACATTTTCTCTGCTCCTGGCACAGCAGCCCAGGGACACTGTGGGCACAGGTGGGCTTTAGAGTTCCTGGTTGCAATCTATCTTCATAGCTTTCTGCTTTTGTATAGGGAGCTTGGGCAGCATACTCAGAAATCATAGAATCAGAGGATGGTTTGAGCTGAATGGGACTCTTAAAGGGCATCTGGTGCCACTCCCTGCAGTGCACAGGGGCACCCGCAGCTGCAGCAGTGCTCAGAGCCCCGTCCAGCTTGATCTTGGCTGCCTCCATCACCTCTCTGGGCAACCTGTGCCAGCGGTTGTGGAGAGCAGGTTGTGCAGCATGTGCACACGTGGACTTCCTCACTCTGTCTCCTGGAGAGTTCTGTACCTTGTCATCGGCACTGACATGCAACAGAATGGAAACAAGGCTATTTAAAGGCTCCCATACAGTATGGTGCTTCAAGAAAACCACACTTAACTTAAGTGTAAATGTCAATGGGACTGTGTCTGTAATGCTGAGCTACTTTACTTAATTGAGGCTGAAGGCACTGAAAGGGAAACAAAACTCAGGGAGCCGTGCAAATGGAAGCAGCAAAGCACCAGCAGATTTACCGTGCCTGCTACAGTACGGATCATTGCAGGCAGCCTGGTGCAGGGATGTCACCCGTGTGTCATCCTTTAATCAGTCCTTAATTCAGGCTGCTGAAGCTGAGGCAGTGCTTGCGCTCAGCTTCAGCTGCTAGTGAGGCCCCAGTGCGTGCAGGGCCGTGCTGGGGCCATGGGGCAGAGGGCAACTCACCATTGCCAAAGGGCTCTGGGCAGCCTGTGGTCCCCATCCAAGCCCACATGGGCACTGCTGGGCGCAGAGTGCTGCTGCGCATCCCTAGGGTGAGAGAAGAGGATGGGCACAGGAAGGCACCGGGAGCCCCAGCTGGAACCGGCCGTCCTTCTCAGATGGGTTTGCAGCTCCCCTTGGTGGAGGCAGGCGGGGGGACAAGGGAGAGCTGAGCGACGGCGGGGTTCTGGGGAAAGGAGAGTCCTCACTGTCCTCAAACGCTCCCCCAGAAGTACTTTTGGCAGCTCACAAGCTTCCAGGTTTTAGGATTACCGGTATCAATCTCGAGTGTGGGACGTTGTTTACAGCTGCCTCGGTACAGCAGCTCTGCAGTAATCGCATTCTTTGATCCCAAGGGGGAAATCAAGGAGCTGGGCTCATGCTGAGCAGCATCCCCAGGAGCTGTCGGGGTGGAACCACTCCAGCATCAGTGCCGGAGGGACCGGCCCTCACCAAGCACCCATCAGCACCAAATAGATCCTTAAAGTCCTTTCTCTCCATCTTCCAAAATGTCCTTTGCCTTCAAACTGTGTTTATCATGCATGATTGATATTTGACATTACGATGTACGGAGAACATGCGCAGCATCGCTCTGCTGGGACGCAGCACCGCTCCGCAAACACATCCATCAGCACTGCGTGCCACCCAGCACGGGGACAGCAGAGGGGCTGTCCTGGGGGGAGAATAACGGCTCCAACCCCACGAGGAACCTTGCACACATCTGCAGGCTTCACGAGCACAGAGGTGCGGAGTTCAGCGCTGCTTTTAAGATGGAGCTGTGGCAGCAAGCCTTGCCGAGCACAGTGGGATCGCTGCGATCAGACAGGCTGAAGGATGCTGTCTGCAGTCCTCTGCCCCGTGGGCTGCGAGTGCCCTTGAAAGATGGCTGAGAAATCCTTGAAGAAAGCGAGGGAGCCAGGGCTCCGGTGGGGTTGGCTTTCATTGCTGTGACCGGGGGGAGGAAGGGAAGCTGCACGGCGAGCGGCAACGCTGCCGGCTCCAGCAACGCCGAAGTCTTTAGCAGATGGAGATAACAGGGGAAGTATTGATCCCAATTTCCCTTTGCTGTCATTTGAGAGGCGGCTGGTGGAGGATCGCATTATCTTCCTGATACGTGCCAGTGCGCGTGTACATCAAGGAGAGATGGCATGTGATTCATTAAGCAATTATACTTGTGCTGAACTACAAGTATAATGAACTCAGCTAAATAGTTGGAGGGCCTTATTCTCCTCCCAAAATAAGATCCTTCGCGTTCTGACAGAGTAAAAGGCTCCCATTAAGGCTCAGCTTCCCAGTGCTGCTTATGGATAATGCCCCAGGCATGAAGACAACACAGTTGCCCTGGCTGAAGATGCCCTGTGTGAGGGCAGGGCTGGATGCAGTCCCAGAGGGGTTGAGCTCAGCTCTGCAGAGACCTCAGGAGCCGGCCAGAATTAACAGGTCCACATTGATTTTTGTTTAACTTCTCATTTATTACAGTGCTCTGGATAGAGATTAACTTTCGCCGCTTAGTATTTATTATTGTTTCAGCTGCTTTCAAATGGAAACTGAAAGCACTTTGACGAATGAATCAAGAGCTTTGCCCAGGTTCGCTGTACCTGCTGTGAAAGTGCAATGGATGCTCATCCTCAGTTAGCAATGAGGGAACACAGAGTGTGGATGCTCGTGAGCTTGGCTGGGGCACAGAAATCCCTGCAGAGCCCTTGCAGCTGCCCCAGGGGTCTGACTCGATGCTGCCCTCCCTGCACAACAGCCCAGAAGCAGCTCCCACTGCTGCAGCACCTTCGCCTGCATTCCCAAAGCCATCGCTGAGAGGAGGGGATGCAATCCAAGAAGCAGTTGGCAATCCCAAAGGCTCTCCTTGAACAGCGCACAAAGCAAGTGGTAGTCAGACAGAGCTGGTACTCCTTGCTGCCAGTTCGTGCTCCCAAAGCAAACCATTAATATGCATTTCTCTGACGAGCTGTAAGTCACTTGTGGTGAAGGGCTGCATCTAATTGATTTGAGATGCATCAGCCGAGCCTCACGACCAGTTCTGCTAGGCCTGTGTGTAATAAGTGCAACACACTGGAAAGAGGGGAATTACTCTTGACACTGGGATTATATCTCTGCCAAAGGCATCAATATTCTATTAAAGATATGTGATAACATAACACTAATTACCAATTGAGGGGCCATTAAAGGCAGTCTACAAACAGTGGTTCGATCTCACCTTTCAGATTAAAAACACCACAATGATTTCCTGTTCCTTGTACTTTATTTCTGTTTTTTTCTGCAAATGCATAATTCAGGAATGCAAATTACCAGCAGATACCTCGAAGAGTTCTGTCTTCACCTGCCATCCAGGGGCAATGGCTTCTCAAGCCTGGACTGAGCCAGGAAGGAGATATGTCATGTCTACAAGCCAAAAACAGGATAGAGAAAAGTTTTCTTCCAGTTGGGTTTGGCTGCCTGCCTGGGGGCAATGTAACGAATGGCCATGACTTAGCAGTAGAGGAAAGCACAAGTCGTGCAGGATGAACTGGCACCAGGCAGGCTTTGCAAAGCCTTCAAGCAGACCATGCAGGGGTCCAGCACAGCACCCACAGATGCCAGGTCCCAACAAATTCAGCTCTTCAAAGGCCTCGGGTCTTACAGATGTTCTTCTGGTTGTAAAGGTTTTTTTCCCCCTAAGCCTAGCACAGTGATCACAAAGTTAAGGAAACCAAAGTCCAAAAAAGCCTCATCTTGTGGGGGCAAAACTGATTCTCTCATCAAGTGATTTAGTGCTTGGCAGCACTGTCTGTGGCAGAGGGGTGGAATTGGAGGTCCTTCCCAACCCAAGCCATTCTGTGGTTCTGTGCCTCTAAGCCTTGGTGCCCTACACAGCAAGACACTGTGCAAGATAAGAGCCTAAAAGACACAACTGGACTCCTCAGATGTCTCTGTGAGCACCAGTGTGTGTCAGTGGGCAAAGCCCAGCCTGGAATTTAGTTATTGGCAAGAATAATATGAAAATTATTGTTAAAGAGGGAATAACTTCCCTGTAGAGAAACAGAAGAATTAGAAACTGTCTCTTACTCCCAGCTGGTGTTAACAGCATAATTTAGCTCCGAGCAATCCTTCTGGAGGCCAACATTGAAGAGCATAACATTGAGGAGCACACATTAAATAAATGTCCAATAAAGGACTAAGTGCATCCCTGCGGGAGGCTGAGGAAGGTCGTGCAGGAGCCAGCAATGAGGAGCTGCACTTCTTCCTGCAGCCTCACTGCTCTCCTGCATGCAGCAGCCACTGCAAGCCATGCATTATTTTAATGAGACGCAATAATATTCTATCAGTTCTACAAGCTATAGATTGAAGCCGCAGAGAGAAATAGTCTGAACCTCCGTATGATCAATCTTGTCAAAACACGTTCATTTAATCCCTTACAAATGAAAGGAAGATGTGTTTAAAATGTCATCCTTGGGGTCTAGCAGCCAGGTCCCTATAAATCAGCCAACCTGGGTAAACTGTGTTATTTAGGAGCTATTTGACAGCACGCAGGCTGAAAACATTCTTTAAGCCACGCACACGAGGTTTACATTATCCCAGGCGTTAAAGCGATGAGGATTTCTTTGTTTTACCTTCCTGTGAGTGAGTGCCCCCTGCGCAGTGGTTGCACTCTGAGGTGCGCCTGGAGAAGATGGATGGGTGGAGGTTAAGCAGGGACAGACACAACTCACGGCAAAGCAAACGCACCGCCAAACCCGGGGACTAATAAGCTGACGGAGCTGACAAGGAGGGACAACTGCGTGCGAAATATCAGGCAATAACTTACTCTGCTGGGGGAATTCAGCCCTTATTCTGACACGGATGCTTCTGCAACCATGCAGCTGAGCATGCAGCCCCCAAACCTGCAGCAGCCCCGGCTGCCTGCACAGGACCAACATCTGGGGACACGCAGGTGCCCGTATTTACCACGGGTTCGTTTCTCTCCATCAGCATCTAATTTAAAATGCTCAGGAATAATCTGCCAAATTCTCTGTGACATCTTCAGAAAGGACCAACTTTGTACCCAGCAGTGGAGGAGGTGGGAAATGGAGCTGTTTGCTTTGCTTGGGCATCAGGCATCGATTATTTGGTTTTGTTTCATTCTTTCTGTATCACTGAGTGAGATACTTCACCTCTGAATCATGCTCAGCTTAACCATCATGTCGGCTTAACCATCTTCATCCTTGCCAGAGGTAGGTCAGAAGGCAGCACCTGGCACCCAAGGACACTTCGGGAGCATCCTGCAGCCATTCCCCAGCTCCAAACTTTGTAGGACTTCCTTCTGGGGAACAACACTGCATTTTTGGATGAACACCCACATGCCCATTTAACAGAAAGGATGTTTGACAGATATGACAATGGACAGGGATTGGTTGGGTTCTTTATTGGTTCTGAAGGTGCTTATATTTAAAACAATTTGTTAGGCTCTCTGTGATTTACTGCCGAGCTGGAAAATGGGGCTGAGTATTGATTCTTTGCCTTTTCTATTGCAAATGGGTGTAATGTTTTATAGTATGTCAGAATAATAGCAGTGGGCACTTTATCAATGTCAAATGTTAAAAATGATCAGCTATTGTGATGTAGGAGATTAAATATGAAAGCTTGATGGGTATATAAAAGCAAAATGGCAATAATAAAGGGATTTTTATGTTCAACTCGTTGCTCTCCTGAATCTACCTGGGGAGCTATTAGAGCCAATTGTGCTGATCAGTGACATATCACGATGGGTTAAAGGACTGGAAAGCGCTGGGTTTCATTCCCTGGGGGGCGCTGATTTGTTGTGCAGCTGATCTGGGGGCTGGAGGCCAGCATTGCCCTTCCCCACCAGGACACTGCTGGCTCCCAGCCCTTCTCGCCATGCAGCAGCACAGCTGGGCAGCCGGAGGGCACGCAGCCCCAACCACACACCAGGAACCCACACACTTCTGCTCATTCCCACACTTCTGTGATCCAGACAAGCCAGCTAATTGCAGTCAGTTAATGCACCCATCCGAAGGGCAAAGTTGCAATAAGGAGAGCAACACACCCCGCCACGACACGCATCATTTAGTCAGATTTTGCACAGCTCCCACTCAAAGTGGTGGTGAAAATGCAATCTACAGCCAATTGTCTCCTTTAATTGACAAACTGAATACCTTTCCATGTGGATATCACCAGGCTAGCTGGGCCTTACATATTTAATAACTGAAGCAGAAGAGTTTGTCAAGCATCGATTTGCTGCACCAAAAGGGCTGAGCTGCTGAAAGCAGCATCTCAGTGCTACGTAGAGCTGGGGAACAGCAGCAGCAGAAAGGCTCCCACTGCTGCTTCAAGAGCAGAGGAGAGCTTCCAGCAGCACAAGTCTGAGGTGGGAATGTGGAGAGGAGCCCAAACCCAGTGAGCTCTGCAGCATCACCTGCATGCTGGCAGCTCTCAACCCAGCTGAATAACGCCGTGCTGGAATTGCTCAAGGAAGGACTGCTTCCACCAGTCATTATTAAAAGTTGCACGATTACTTTGTTACAAAGGAAATGTGTTTTAAAAAGCAAAGAAATAATAACAATGATTAAAAAAAAAAACAAAAACAGTCAAATAATTCTGGAAGCCCAGATTCCAATTAATTTTTTTTTCAAGTTGTTGTAAGCAAGAGGAAAAAATGCACAGGCAGGACAAATGTTCTCCTAATTACCCAAACACTTTATTAACCAGCGCTAATTAAAGCATTTCTTGGAGTCTGACAAATGTCTGGAATTGCTCAATTTAGAAGTTAGTTTTGACTCCAGTAATGTATGCCGCATTAGAAAGTTATGGGGGGAAAAGTATCTTTCAACTCATGTTTTTTTATTAGAGCTGACAGCAATAATTAGTTATTTGCTACTAATGGGGCAGCCCCTGGAGGGGAATTTGTGAGATGGATGGACTGGGCTCGTTCCAGCAGTAATTGCTCTGAGCCTCGGTCAGAAGCAATGAACAGATTGTCCCAAGCACTGCCCCTCCACTTCACAGCCACCCTTTGGTTCCCTTACAAGGAAAAGCAAGCGGGATGACCTGCTCTATATCTTAGGAGAAATAATTCCTTAAACCAGCCGAGGAAGCACTGCAGCACTGATCACACCAGCAGGAACAGGCCCTGCTCCAGCAGACAGAAGTCACGCACCGGCACGCGGTTGCTAAAACCAAAGTTCAGCAGTAATGGGAGCAACGTGGCGTCTCAGCAAATGAAGCTGAAACTCTATAATTGCGGCCGCAGATTTCCTCGGAGCCATTGTTTTGCTGGAAGTCAGTATTTTGTGCAGCTCGGTCCTAGCAGGCAGTCATTGCCCAATTAGCGACAAGCTCCTCACTCCGAGTAGAAGTAATCCACATTACAAACGCCATTTGTTTTGTCCCAGAGAATAATTGATCATCTTTTTAAAGGGGCAGTGTAAAAACATTAGGCCTGAAATTAAAGCTTCACCCAGCAAAGGGAAACCTGGATTCAGCATTCAGCATTTATGATCGGTTTTTACACCATTGCATCTTGCAAATCCCCAACCGCTGGAGCCAATGGATTGCATGAGAACCTCAGCTCTTGTTAAAAGCAGATTTCTGGTTTTCTCAGATACAGAAAAAGCCCTGAATGTAGGAAACTAATGAGCTGCATGGATTCAGAAATCAGAATGCAAAGAAAGAGGATCCAGATTTTCTTTTCATCTCATTTTTTTGAGCTTGACACATAATTTTGGATGCTTGGGTTGTCAATACCTTTTGTTTCTCATCTTTCCTATAAACTGCAAATGATCCAATTATAGAGTAAAAGGAAGAGAAAGGGAGGAAAGCGGGAGAAATAGAATAATCTATGGGGGAAAGAAAGTAGCTGAGATGAAAAGCTAATGAAATGACAAATGTAACACCACTCAGACGAATTAAAGGGGATTTAGTGTCAGACAGAGCAGGGAAGGCAAATGAGTGAGATCAACCCAAGGACTCGGTTCTCATCCTGAGGCTCCAGGATCTCTACTTGATGACTCTTCTTCCCTCTCTCCAGCTCCCGAGTTCACGCTGGAATGAAAGAGTAATAGAGGAGAGCTATTCTGAGCCCTGGCTGAAACACATCACAGCCACTTTGTGTTACAAGGCTGCGTTTCTTTTGCGTTGAACAGATTTGCCATGTTGTAAAACAAACCTGAATTCAACCAGAGAGGATCTCTGGAGCTTAATGTTGAGAAGCTCTATTTTTCTTCTCTTTCTTTTTTGAAAGAGATGGAAAGGAAATGTGCCACGGGCTGAGAAAGGCACTTAAATCGCACTCGCATAGGAGGTTAACGGGGAAGCCTTGACAGGTATGCTAATGCTCTGCTATTTAGTCTGTAGGAACTGACATTAAAAGGCCTTGGTTAAAGGCATGGCTCAGTGTTTGAGCAATTTAATGAGGTGTTTCACATATCCCGACCTTGTAGGAACTATCACAGCTTTCCAAATGTTTCTGGTTGTGTTGGCCATTTGGCCTGACATCCGGATGTGCTGCTAACCCAGGAGCTGTGGGAGCCAAGCATCTGTGCCTGCACCTCCCCATGCATGGGCAGCGTGGGTACCACAGGCATTGTGAGCACTACAGGTATTGCGGGCACCCTCAGTAAACCTAACCTCAGCCTAACCTTAACCTAACCAAAACCAAAACACAACCCAATGAAATGCAACGCAACGCAACGCACTGCAATGGAACGCAACGCAGCCTTAACCTCAACCCAAAAGCAGAACAATGGAATGCAATGCATTCCAATGCTACTGGGTACCATGGGCACCATAAGCACCGAGAGCATTGCAGGTACCGTGGCTGCTGTGGGTATCATGGGCATTGAGGGCACTGGATGCTGTGGGCATGGTGGGTACTGCATCAGTGCAGCCTCACTAAGGCAAGCAACACCACAAAACCTCTCAGCATACGCCTGAACTGCCAGCAGACATCATTAACCAAAAACGCAGGAAAACGTGCGAGATGCGTCAAGCACGGAACGTCTCAATTTTGACCTTTAAATTTTTGAAGACTCTTTTACCACTCCTCCCTAAGAATGGAAAGCCGATTTGACTTCGGAAATGGAAAGTTTTGATCAAGAAGTCAAGATCTGATGGTGGGACTACGTAAAATCACGCACGATCCATGCATGGTGCATAGCAGCAGGCCTGGCTCCTGCAGCAGTAGCAACATGAAGGTTTGGTGGCCAGTGGCACCGCCGCGTCCATCCCTCCCCCACCTGCCTACAGGAGGGGCTCTGCTGACGTACAATCCCCAATTTCTCCTCTTGCCTTCTTTGCTCCCATTCCTTTAGAAACAAATTAACGCAGCACATTTAAACAACAGGCTCTTGGGACTCACACTGCTTTGGATAAATAGACATCCGAGTGACTTCGCATTTAATATTTTAACGTCCTGGGGAACAGCACAGCAGGCAGCACTTTGCCCAGCCCGAGCACAGTGCGTTATTTACAGGTCGTGGTGCGCTCAGGCAGGGGAGCCTCAGGGCCTGCATTTCTCTTTCTCTCCATAGGAGCTGCTGTGGATGCACTCCTGGGAGGCTGCAGCAGCCAGGGCTCAAACTCCTGATGCCACAGAGCACAAAGGCCATTTGTGGGCTATCTATGGGCTCAGAGATTCGAGGCCATTCATTCCAACACCGTTTGGCCTGTAGGCCAAGTGTTGAGAGCAGGCGTAGGGTCAGCCTGAGGAACCCACCTGCAAACCCCACTCCTTTCCTTCTGATCCCACTGGGCTCCATTGCTGCTCCAAGGATGTGGACTTCTCCCCGCACCCTGCCAACACTGGGAAGTTAAACCTGGGAGCAGAAAAGCCACGTCATTTTAAAGCTTTTAAAGGAATATTGAAAAGAGCAAAAAGGGGTTTTGAACTTTTTTTTCCCCTTAAACTCAGAAAAAGAAAAAAAAAAAAGCTTTTAAAATAAATAGCTGGCAATGTCTCTTGTTTGAGTAATTCTTTGCCAGCCATAAATGTGTCACTCTAAAGTGCTTTATTTAGAAATTAAAAAAAAAAAAAAAAATGTTTTTCTTTCTGGAGCACTCTGCATTACATGAAGTTAAAGGCTGGAAGCAGAATGCTCTGCTCCACATACCCCTCCCTGCTTCATACATTCGTATATTCCCCTATAATCTGATCTACGTTATAAAAATATTTTTAAAAAAATAGAGAGGAAAAAAATAGAGAGACATCTGGCTCTCCCACACATCTGACATTTCCCTTTATGCCTGGTTTAACTTTTTTATGACTGCCTGGGTTCGTTTCATCAGAGAATTTCTCCCTTCAAATGAGTACCCTGTTTTATGTAAGAAGTTTTCCTTTAGACAAACCTGGTAATTTTTCATATTAAAACATGAATGCTTTGTGTACTTCGGAAGTTTAAGGATCCTGCTGATGTGGACATAAATCCGAGTTTATTCACGCTGGAGTCCCTGTGTCTAACTGACCCTTTTATGAGGAAAAAAGGGAGAGATGTGGAGATGGGAGGGGGTAAGAGCTTTCTTTGGGTTCTGGGTCTGAACACTGAGACTTCTGCAATGAAAATAGGCTGAGGGAGTTGGGATTGTTCAGTTTGGAGAAGAAAAGGCTGTGGGGAGACCTCATTGCAGCCTGCCAGTATCTGAAGGGAGCTTACAAGCAGGAGGGGGAGTGACTGTGTACAGAGCCTGATGGGGACAGGACAAGGGAGAATGGCTTTAAGCAACAAGAGGGGAGATGTTAGATGTGAGGGCAGGGAGGATCTGGCACTGCTGCCCAGAGAGCTGTGGTGCCCCATCCCTGCAGGCACTCGAGGCCAGGTGAGCTCCCCTCCAACCTGAGCCATTCTATGACTTTGGTCCCTTAGGAACAAAGAGCCCTGGTGTCACCCAGTGCTGCAGCACAGGGTTACCCCTTTAGGCACCATTTAACTGGGAGCAAAGGAGTCTCAATACCCCACAGCCCACCCCCAGCACCCACTTCATCATCCCGTGCATCACTGACAGCAGCACAGGATCACATCATGCATGAAAGCAGGACACATCCTATTGTTCAGTAACAAGGAGGGGGAAAAAAAAAAAAAAGAAAAAAAAAGATCAAAAAAAAGCCGAAGACTTAAAAGACCAAAATCATTTCTCAAATAGAATAGGGGAAAAAAAAAAAAAAAAATAGAAACCCTAACATGCCTTATCACAGCGGAGAACAAGCGCTGTGCAAATGTGTGGGCCTGTGAGTGGCGTGCAGGTTGTTTTGAATAGACGTGTGACATTGTCAGGGAACCTTCCATTGTGCCTCTGAAAGGCACTCGCAACATTGCATGAAAATCAGTCATTTGTGTCACCCTGAGACTGGGAAAAGATGCCGGGGAAGGGTTGTTTTTTTTTTTTTTTCCTTTCAATATATTATTATTTTTTTTTTTTTTTAAGGCAGTGTCCCCAGAATAAGACCTTCAAAGCCAGATAAATCCTGTTGCTGAAAGGCATTGAGAAAAGGCAAGAAAGCAAGACTTTGGGGATGTGCAACAGCCTCGGCTCTTCAGATACACTGATACAGCCCTCCTCGCCCACCCTCACCACACACAGAACACAACACAGCTGTGGGTACCCCCAGCCCCACCATGAGCACACAGGGACCCCACTCCTTTGCATGTCCCTTTCTCAGACTGTCACACAGCAGCGCTTTCCAGCCCTGCCCCACAGTGATACAGAAGAGAAAACCTCTGTCCCCACAGCTAAATCTGCACGTTGTTCATGGGAGCAGCAGCTGGGGAATTTTATTTGTTTCTTTTTGACAAATGCACTTTCATTTTCAGCCTGAATTTTGTTTCTGGGAACAAAAGAAATGTTCTGCCAGCTCTAATTAGCTGCCCCAGCCACTCACAGCAAGGGACTCCTCTGATTGAGCCTTCTCTTAAATCCTTCTCACTTTCTCCAGGTGGGCACCCTGATTCCATGTCCTTGGGGAGGACACATAGGGTGTGGGGACAGCTCTACTCCTGCACACAGCAGGCTGGGGGGCACTGAGTGTGTCCCCACGTCCCACTCTGTGCCCCCCCACATCCCACCCAGCAGCTCTAGAGTGAGCCTGTGGGCACCCCAGCACCAATGGAACACCACCATGTCCCCAGGTGCCACCATGGTGCCCTGTGTCCCTGCGGGCTGGGCTCAGGTTGGGGCAGAAGGAGGTTTGGGTGCTCAGCCTGCTCAGCCCCAGTTTTCAGCCTGCATCCATACACCTAATTAAATTTTCAGAGCACTAACAGCTCAACACAAATAGCTGCAAAAGCCAGAGGGAAGGCAGGAGAAGGGCAGAGAGGGAAGGAGGAGGAGGGAGAAACAAAAAAAATAAATTAATTAATTAAACAAATAAACAGGGAGAGAAATAACAGAGGGAAAATAAAATAAAACAACCTGCAGCCCTGGCCACCCGAGCACTCATTAACAGCAGGAGAGAAAGGAAGGGAAGTGTCTCATTGTCTGGGGCTGTCATCCTTCATCCTGACGAGCACTTAGGGAGTCACGACCCCTTTCAGCATCTCCACACAGGCCATCAGCCCCGCACATCGGTCACCACCACGTCCCCGCATCGTTACAGGGATACAGGGATGGGTACTGCACCGCTGAGCAGGGACACAGCAAAGCCCCACACCACCAGGTTGGCACCGGCGCACTGCAAACCCTTTTTCCCCCCCCAATGCCTGCAGCTCGGTGTGCTCTGGGAGGCCTTGCTGTCAACAGGCACAAAGCAATTATTAGAACTTGAGTTGAGGCAAAATAATAATAACAAAAAATATTTAAAAAAAACAAAAACAAAAAAAAAGCATCGTCTGCTTGGATTGGATCCAGGAGAACTGACATTAGCAGAGAGGCCGACAGATGGGGAGACGGACAGGGCAGAGGCAAAGAACGAGCAGCAGAGCTGGAGAATCTGCAAAGTTGTGGTTTCAGTGCACTGCAGACAGAAGATTTCAGCTGAGGCTGCTCCCCGGCATCACAGCTTGTTACCTTTCTGCCTGAGCTCCCTTTGTGCTTTATTATAATTTTAAAGCACGGTTAGCACTGGTGAGAGATCCTGAATTGACAGCCCCGGAGTGATGCCTCCAGCGCGCTGCCCTCCCACTCGGGTTGCTGTTGTTATTTGTGTACTCGCCGCTCTGACAACGGGCTGATCACTGCGCGGATAATAGAAGCAACCCCTGGCTCGGCAGGTTCAGCTCCAAGGGAGAGAAGGACATCAGAATTCACCATCAGCTCCAGCCGCCAGGAAATAAAGGAGCAGGGCGCATTGATGGCGACGCATTTTGGGGACACAAAGCGAACGTTGGGAGGATTTGCTTTTTAATCGTGTCAGCAGCACTAAAGCGGTTGGCCAAGGTGGGGATGCTCCCCGTGCTGAAGTGTCTGCATCACACTGCACAGCAGTGCTGGAGTCCACCTCCTTCCTCCTTGATAGACTCCTCTGCTCAACCTGTTGTGATTTAAATTAAAGACAGCTGGCCTCATGCTGAAACCGGTGTCACAAAGCTTTTAGCAGCAGCTTGCCTATCAGTTTACATTCCCTCCTCCAGTTATCCCAGGATGCTATAGCTCTCTTAGGTGGGGTTTATCATGACACAGAACAAGCACTGTCAGCGCTCGCTCTCAATGAAGCGACAGCTCCAAACACACCGAACGCCTCTGGATTTTCTCTGCAAACATTGCTTGTTGCTGGGAACTCTTGTTCTGCCGGACTGTTTGCCCCTCGTCAACACAGAGGAAATTTGGCTGGGTGCTTCAGAACCTCTAGAGCAAACACTCTGCAGTTAGTTAAGCAAAAAAGCAAACATCTGTTAGTGAAATGTAGAGGAAATGGGGATGCTGCTTTCTCCCTTGCCTTACACGGATCGGAACAGCAGGGGGCTGGCCAGGGCAGAGCCCCCAGGGCCACGCTGAGGCACAAAGGGGACACTGATATCAGCCCCGCACAGAGCCCCAGTTCCTGCTCAGAGCCCTCCCTTGCTGGAGCAGCTTCTGCCTGCCTTGCTGTGCCCCCAGCTCCTTCCATTTTCTCCTCTGCGGTGCCTAATAGCTGTTCTCATCTCCAGAGCCTCTGTAAGCTTTCTCTCCTCCTCCCTCTCCACAGCCTCCAAGCTGTGATGCTGCGCTCACCATCAGCTTCCATTGTTCTACCTGAAAACTCACCTCCTGCCTCCACTCCCATGCCTGGAAGAGAGGAGCCCCCCTTAACCGCTCCATGGCACAACCCAGAGGATCCATCCCACCTCCAGGCACCACTGCTCCCATCCAAGGCTCAGGGTGCTGCTGTGAGCTCACCCCAGGATCTTCCCCCTTGCTCTGGGGGAGCTGCTGCTGCTGGTTGGGCTCCCAATACTTAATTACTGGACACTGTGGAAATTGATTCCATGTTCCATTTTTTCCGGTTCCATGAAGGGACACGCCAGCTCTACCATAAGTCCAATTTATTCTTTGCAGTGCATTCATTAAATCCCAGTATCTCACTGCATTATTTAATGGAATTGATGATGTAATTAAGCTACAAGCAGACATTAACAACCAGAAGCATCGGGGAGGTTTAGGACCCTTTACTGCCCTGTTCACAGTGTTATAGAGCTCCTAATTTCAGACCAATTACAGCAGCAGGTTGGGGAGAGCCACACACTGCCCACATACTGAACACCAACACGAGCTCCATACAGGTTGTGCTGTGAGGCTGTCCCACCACGCACCCAGGAGCACTTACAGGACAGCACTGATGCTTTCTTTCCTTTGCCCAACTCCACATACAATTTCCATGAGATACACTTCTGCTTGCTGAACACAAAACCCCCCGAGCTGGGTTCACACCAAGATCCAAGTGCTGCACACCCTGCACATCACCAGTAAGACGCAGAGCCCTCCATTTCAGGGTTCAGTGCATGGGAATAACTCATTCTTCTCCTTGTTAAGGGAGAAGGAGGAGAATTTGGGGCCTGTTTGTAAATTACTCCATGATTCACGGAGGTAAGGCACAGAATTTTTATCCTCAAAAGTGCATCAAAGCCAAAGCCACAAGCACCTCCAAAGCACACATGACCTGATTTCACCCACAGAGGAAAGTTATTCCAGCACAGCGTGGAGGCTTCAGACAGCAGATCTCCCTGCCCAGGCACTCCTTCCTCTGCAGAAATCCTCTTTTCCTCCAATTGCAATCAGGTCTGCTTTGGACCCTCTGTTTCTAAGCAGGAAGAAGGATGTATGAAACAACCCCCATACCTTGGGGCTGAAAAAATACCAACACAGAGCCCCTGCACCACTGCTTTTCCAGCAGATACGGTGCAGAACCCAGGCAGGTGAACACTTGCTGCTGATACTTGCTCGCCATTGGAAGATATTGCAAGAAGAAATCCTCATCTCTGGTTCCAGATAGAGAGGAGCTGGTGCTGAGCAACATCTGGGTGCTGTAGGAAAGCTGCAGCTCTTCCCTCCTGCTCCTGCCTTGTTCCTGGAGCAGCAGCTTGCTCTTGGTGCCATAAGCATAGAGCTGGTGCTAAACCTCCCCAGGGCTTTGTGGGACGGAGGTGAAGCTTTAATAATCACTGCGATTGCGTTAGGAGATTGCTTCCTGGTGCCTTATCTGCCCAGAGATATCAGCAGCCGGGATCTTATCACGCTGTAATTACCAGGTCTAGATTTGCACTAATTGGCTCTCTGGAGTAAAGTTACCTCCAATCTGTGTATTATGGGTGCTCAGCAGGAAGCGATTTACAGCTGAACAGGTTCTGTGTGATGATCTCACAAGGATTAGCTGTGGCCACAGCCTGGAGAGCAAGGAGTGGGCATAGAGGACGTGCCTCTGCCCTGGGTCCTTCTCCTGGTGCACAAAATGGGGGATTTGAGATGGGCAATACGCAGCACCCAGTGCTCTCCTTTGGGGTGCACAGTGCCATGCTCAACCAGAGACCAGTGCCAGCAGACTGGGCTTGTGCTGTGCCTCACTCTGTCCACTTCAAAAAGTCTGCTCTGCCTTTCCAGCAGGCAAAAAGGTCCCAACAACTAGAAAAGGTCTCTGGGAAAATGCAAAATTGGCTCTGAGCACCTGCAGGGTGCAGTAGCAGAGGAGCAACGTTCCTGAACCAAAGCACCCACCTGGATGCTGCCCTCTCCCTGTCATTAATGCCAGTTTGTCCCTGACTTCAAGTGATATTTAGAGCCTGGAACCCTCATTACCTCAGCAGCATGATTAAAAAAACCCCAAAAACAAAAAACAAATAACATCAAAACCAGGTATGTACTTGAGATGCTGCTCCACCCCTCAGGGACTGCAGCACACTGCCCTGATCGGAGGCAGATAAGGAGAGCGGTGGGTTGGGATGCCCTCCGCTCAGTCTGTTTGTTCACTCTCTGCCTTTTGGTGATGTTTGGTTTGCATCATGTGATAATGTGATCTTTGTTTAAGAGGGAAACGGATCCAAATAAGGGGTGGAGGATGGGTGCTCTGCAGTAAGGGCTGCCCGTGGGACTGGGATGCTGATGCGGTCACAAGTCGGAGGGGGTCTTGAGGAGCACTGGTCCACACCACAGCCTTCAAGAAAAGGCACATTAGTGCCCTTGGACACTCTCAGCAGTGTCAGTGGCTCTCTGCCCATCCCCAGCCGCCAGCTCCAGTGCCACACCTACAGCTGCATTGCTCTTCTAGCATCTGGCATGGAAACCTCCATCAAGTCCAACTGCTTTCCTCTCATCTGTCCCCTGAGTCCTCAGAGAGTGACCGAATGCCATCTTTTCATGAACTTTTCTTTTTTTCCCCTAAAATACTCCACATTTGGGAGGCAGGTAGCACATGGGCTTTGTGAGGCTCCAGCACACCTGGTCCTTCCCTCGCAGGTCGGGGCTCAGCATGCTCTGCCAGAGATGCAGCTGTGTCCTCTTAGCATGGACAAGGTCATCTTCTCAATGCTGCCTGCTAAAATAGCATAATAAAATTACCTCACATGAGCAAGACGTTCCTGCTAATCACAGCTTTGCCAGTTTAAGTGCTGCTACATGAAACGTTTTGTTGGCCCAGTTTCACCGCTCCGCTTCTCACCTCTGCTAATGCAGCAATGTCAGCAGAGGACTGCAGTGTAGATACAGTTCCTACGAACTGACGCTCAGCAGCTGCGTTTCAGGCTGCTCTCTTGTCCATAGAAATAATGAAATCCAGCAAGAGCTTAATGGCCATCTGAGATGCCTCTCGTTGGGCCATGCCATGCCTTGGTGCTGGTTGCCATCACCTGTGACATCCTGGCACCACGGAAAGGATCAGCCCCAGCCTTGGGGAGCTGAACACTGTAGCCCGTGTACTCCTGCTGCCTTGGGGTCATGGAAGGCAATGGGGCAGTGAGGCTTTGTGTCATACACAAAGGGCTTGGGACACAACCAGTTTGGGCCGTGCAGCTCCACCAGTTAGGCCTGGGAGATAACTGTTCTATTTCTCTTCTACGTCCTGTAACGAAACAGTAGAGAATAAGAAAATCAGGCAGACAAAAACTTCAGTTGTTAGGGCTGGATTTTTTTTTTTTTTTTAAGTTTTATTTTTTAATTTCTTTCCTGAAATCCAAACACCTCCAAAAAAAATCACAGAATCTGGGCTACCGGGGGGCAGTGGTTGCACAGTGGGCCCTCCCCTGGGGCAGGATTTTTAATAACTTCCTAGCAATAGGAGGCTGCTATCAAATCTCAGCTGGAAGACTTTTTTTTCACCCAGCTGGATCTTGAAGGCTTGTTACATCATCAAGATAATTTTTGAAAGGGAGTTGTTTGTGTCTTGTTTGATTCTCTTCCTGACAAATCTTCCAGGTAAATCTCTGCACTTCACAGTGCTTTTTTTGTTTTTCAAGCGAGAATGAAGTCTCTGATGTGACAATCATTTCCTGTTGGACAAAATCTCAGGCTAACACGCTTTTACCACGTTAATATTGCATTAACACCGAATATGGTGGCTCCTCTGCTGGTCTCTGCAGATGAGCAGCAGAAAGGTTCCCTGCTTGGCAGTGCCTGGATGGATTTTTAATTGCTGTCCTTGAAGAGCTGGAGCTGGGTCACAGCAAACCACAGCACTGAGGTTCCACAATTCTGGAACAGCTTTGCATGGCCTCAAGCTGCCCACCTGCTATCTCTTGCTCCATAGCTTATACCCAAATTGACATATTTGCAGTTGAGGAGGAGTTTTTCTTCCAGATCACATTAACAGTAATCGCATAGTCTTTCTTTTTTTCTTTTTATCCAAAGAAATTCCTTGCCATCACAAGGGCCTGAGGTCAGCGCTTCCCATTCTTCCACTCTCAGTGTCACACATCTGCTATGTTTCCCTCTTTCTATAGATCTGCAGTTTGTAAAAGGCACCAGGAGATGCTTAGCAGCCCCTGGTAAATGAAGGTTTTCTATAAACTCTTCTGAACTGCTGCAGGAATGCCTGAGATAATGGAGGCCTTTCTCTCAACAGTACACTGCTTCCTAAATGGACAAGCAGCAGTCTTCCCCTCACATGCAGCACGTTTAGTAACTTAGGCTGAGGACTTGGGGATTTGATATTTTTTTTTTCCTTTCAAATCCAATTTTGAAAGCTATCGTTTCATTTGGAGAAAACTATCACACAAATGAGTCCTCAGGTTTTGGGAATGTCCACGTTTGCTTCCACGTCTAGAGCAATGGCCAACACTGCTGGCCAACCATTGGTCCATTGAACCTCGCACACAACAAACTGGACATCCATTCTATTACTTTCAATCCTTACCAAGTTTTCACTGGAAAATGACCCTCTAATCCTGAGTTGTCTTGGTGTTGCCCAAGCATGCTCGCACACCAGTTTTAAATGGGTTGTTTATTAATTCCATCAGGTGTTCGCTTGGTCTTGCAGCATGGGGAAGGATAAATATTGCTCATGCTACAGGAAACAAAGAGGCTTTGGCTGAGAAAACATGCCTGCAGGGAAAATTGGTCTGGGACTGCTGTTACAGATGATTCAGGTATGGAGGGAACAACTCCTTTGAAATCCTCTCCCTACACGCTCCGTCCTGTCCCCATGACTCATCCTTGGCTTAAAGGGATTACTTAAGAGCGACAGGGGAATTTGATCTCCATTAAAACCAAATCATTTGTCACTCTGCAAACAGCAGTGACAAGGAGGACAATTAGCGAAAACGGGGAGGCAATGTTTATGATGTTGAGGCTTGTCCATTAGTCAAATGTTTATCGGTATAGGTGCTTGCCCACCCCTGAAGGATAATGAGAGATTTTGGTGGGGTCATGCAAAGGCCTCTCCATCCTTCTCCAGAACCTCATCTTTCATTAAGAAGATAACAAAAATAAAATAATAAAGTCATTCTCTGGCTGTTGTTTGCAGCACAGCGCTTCTCCAAGGCTGATGCCTGCTGCCTGGATGTGCAGAGCACCGTCCCCGTGTGGGCAGGGGTCCCCACATCAAACACTTGTGTGAGGTTTGGTGCATTCAGCAGAGCTGGGGAGAAAGATTGCATGGCTGTACCCACTGATTGCACTCTGTATTTTAATCCTCTTGCAGCACACAGCCATGGGAGGAGTTTAAGTGTAGGCTCAGCTGTCAACAGCATTAGAAACTTTGCATTAACTCAGAGATGCTCACCAGCTGACTGCTCAGGGCACAGTCATTCTTTAAGAAGGGCATTATGGAATCATCCTGCTCTTGTTTGGAACCACACGTGAGCACTGAGATGCTGTGTGCTCATCCTGCAGCCCCACACATCCTCACGGTGCCCTGATGGCTCCTGGAGCACCACCAGCAGAGCGCTGCCTCTACCCGTTCTGTTCAGCAAACATCCACCATTCGCATTTTCACTCCACCGCTTTCTTTCAGCAGGCAGAAGAGTTTCCTGAGCGTGGCATTTACACTCATCTCTGCTCCAATTTCCCAGCGAGGCTGAGACCTAGGCTTCCTGGGGACATGTCCCATTTTCTGCTTTCCGCACTGGCAGCGCTACCAAGGCATCCGTGCCTTGGAGAGGGACGTGCTGTGCCATGCTCTGCCCAGAGCTGCTCGCTCCGGGCTGCTGTTTGTTTGTGCCCTACCTGGGGGTGGATGTGGGACTGCACTCAGCCGGGATTACTGCAGCATTATGAGCTCTCACACACAGGTGGATGCTCTGGATACAGAAGTGGGTCATGTACGGTGGTGCGCTGGAGATGCTTTGATGCACAGGGAGAAGGGGAGGCTAGGGAGAGGACTGAGAACCTGGCTCAGCCTGTCTGCCTGCCATGGCTTTGCTGGAAACAATTACTGGGGGCTTGCCTCACTCTACATGGGCTCTCCCAGCTCACACTGAGCAGCCCCTATGAGCTGAAGGCTTCACGGGAACACAAAGTGTGTGTCCAGTGAGGGGACTGGGAGGAGAAAAACAACGTGAGCCCTCAGGAAGCCCTCTGGCATAGGGTGCAGGAGGAGGGCAACCCTGGGGGGAGGAGGAGCCAGGGCTGAGCTGCTCCCAGGCTCAGCCTCCGTGTGCTTCAGGAGCCTGAAGCATCTCTGTTTCCTCATTTGCACAATGACAACGATACAATTAGTTGCCTTTGCAGAGCCTTGCGAGGTTGGCTTGGTAAAGAGCATGAAACACTTTGGGATTCACAGACAAAAGGATTTCTACGGAAATTGAAGATTGCCTATTTTCAGAGAGAATGCCAGGCACTGAGCCACCCAGCGGGTGCTGCCACCTCCATCCTCACCTGCACACAGTGGGCTCTGCTGTTCTGCAGTGAGGTAGGGGATGGCATGGACTGCCGGGAGGGGGGACCAAGCCCTGCTACTCCCATCACATGCTCTGCAGTAGGAGTAATAGCAAAGACATCATTCCCCATCACTTTAGTTACATACCCCCTCCTCCCCCCCACCAAGTGGGACTCTGCCACCTCTCCCCCTTCTTCTTTGTGATTGTATCAAACTAAAAAGAAAGGCCATTAATAATAATTACCCATAAAGAAGAAGTTAGGGGAAGAAGAAAAAAAAAAAACCCTCTCTCTCTCTTTTAATGAGTCCTAAAAAATAAAGTTCCTTAATTGAAAAGCTTTCTACTTCGGAGACAGCACTGACACTACAGAGCAGTCCAGGCAGCTCCATCAAGTGAAGATGAAATGAAGAAACTTGTCAGACAGTGCAGGATTGGGCTACGCGAGATGAACCTCAAAGTCAGGGGTCAAATGAAAGCGATCTCTTAAATTCAAGGAACTATCAACAAGGCCCTAATTGGATTGAAAGGAGGCGGCAGATGGAAAGAAACACAGCGGCAAAACAGCTTTGGAACAAACATCATTAAAAACAAAAGTCGAGGGAAGAAAAGGAGCAAGCCCTGGGTGCAAGAACCATAGCACAGCTCTGGTGGCAGACCCAGGAGCATTAAGGGCAGCTTCCTTCTGGGATGGGGAAAAGCATGACCAGCAGTAGCACTGCAGGCAATGACCAAACCCTGCTTCAGCCCTGTGCACTGAACCCCCCAGTGGGTTTTGCAGACACCACACAGAAGCCCAACACTCTCTTTCATTGGGCTGGGGATAGGATAGCCACCCGAGGATGAGCAGGGCTATCTACAGTGCCCATTCAGACCACTTCTCCGAGACAGTAAGGCTTAAAACCACAACCCATCAGCATAGCACACATTGCACCAAACTATTTCCTGTGTCCAGTTCATAATTATTAAGTTAAGGCTTTATCAGCCAGCAAGACAGACCCGACCGAGAATCCATCACCGCTGCTGCTTTCCTGAACGGCTCATTGAGAACTGCAGACATCGACCTCTGCCAGGTGCCATAACTCATGTCCCCAGCACTCACACCTGCCCTGAGGCCTCCGCCGTGCTCACGGCTGGCAGCAGCCCAACCCAGGGCTGGAAGCACTTCCATTGGGGCCAATCGATCACCAACCACATTTGGCCGCTCACTCACTGGATTGGTGGGACACAGAACCAAGGATGTGGCCACAGTTCTTTCTGATGGTACTGCTGTGCCCTCCCTCCCCACAGCAGCAAACCCCAGACACCACTGAGCAGCCTGTGGTCCATGGGTAGCCTTCTCCCAGTGCTTCCCATCGTTCCTGACTTCCCACATCCCTCTCCCCACCACATACAGCATTTGTCATGGGGCCCAAAGCACTCAGAAGCTCCTCAAACCACACTCTTCTTGCAGAGCTCAGTATATGGGACTGCAGGATTCTATTTAATTAGAGTGATTCTATAGTGATAGGGAACAGTAGGATTAGAAGCATCCCATCACAGCCAGGACCAAGGCGGTCAGATAGCCAGGATTTGCTGCAGCAGCCTGCTTCCTAAGGACTGTGCTGGGAATGACTAGAGCAGTTTTGGAGAGCACATTACCATTAAAAAATAATAATTAAAAAAAAAAAAAACAGGTGGAGTTTCAATCTCTCCCTCCATCACAGCACTTCATAGTATTTCAAGTAGGAGCAATGTAAGGAGCAGGAGAGCCCACACCAGCCAAGGAGCGAGTGCTGGCTCAGCTCCACCAGAAGCAATTGACTTACTGCAGCTGAGGACTTGGCCTCAAACTTGCTCTCTGCGGTTCAATTAATGAGCTAGAAGTGGGGATTAGACTCAGACACTGGCATGAAAAGTGGAATGACTCTCTTGAGCCCACTTCTCCCATAGGCCAACTCCTGCATGATGCCACCACCTTCTGCTCCCTCACAGCCCTCTTGGCTTCTCCTTGACTTCAAGCCTTTTTTTGCAATACGGTCTGCAGGCTGCAGTTTCCCTCTCCCAACACGGGGCAGGTGCAGGAGGAGCACAGCTCATCACTGAGGTGCAGAGGCCAGCACTCCATCTCAACCCTCTGCTTCTGCCTTCTGGGCAATGAGATCCTGCCCAGCAGCTGGCACACACAGTGGGCTCAGTGCCTGGACATTTCAGAGGCAGCAGAAGTTCTCCTGGAACCTTTAGGAATGCCACTTCCCACGTGGTGAATCTCCAACTGCTTTGGGACAAAAAGGGTTCGCCGTCAGTGTGTGGAATATACACCACTGCCATTGGTACCTTGTCATCATGGTGTGGTGTACATCCCATAATTACACACAGCTGAAAGTATCCCTTTCATTATTTTTATGCTCCTGTCAGACACCACAGCTTGGCTGATACACACTCACCGTGCTGCTCCTTAAAGTAGCTATGCAAATTGGATCTCAATATCATTCAGATAAATGGTTTAAGGAAAAAAATGGATACAATAGTCTGTCACAAAGTTAATGTTACAGGCTCTACCTCCCAAATTGCCTCAGAGAAATTAGCAGGAAGGAAGGAAGGATCAGACGAAATAATAAACCTGCTTACCTGCTCATTAATTTAATCTTTTCTTTTCTCTTTCCCTCTCACAGCCTTGTGGTTTCTATAACCGTAGAATAACTAAAGAACAGCAAAGTCCTAGATGAAAGGGAGACTAGGTCTGGAAGCACAAAGATTAAAGAAGAGTTTTAAGGATTAGCCTTTGATTATTATTTTCTTCTTCTTCTTTTTTTAATCCTGGGTCTGTGATGATTATTCCTGCTCCTCTTGGAGCAATCCTTCTGGGTGGATCTGATGGAGCACAGGCTCTTGAGCAACTCCTGCATGTTCTTCCAGGGATGCTGCAGTAAATGCATATTAGCAGCACAGCAGGTGGCCCAAGAGCCTCCACAAGGCATCACTGCCCTTTGTCAAGTGCACCCCACACACCAGCCCCTATTTCTTCTCCTCACACCCTTATACCACAGCTGGAAACATCACCTGGTTCAGCAAACAGCCACCAGCAATGGGAGAGGTGCAATGCCAATGAAGGGGCACGCAGGATGGAAGAAGGGGCTGCAGCCCCATGGCACAGCAGGAGGCTGCACTCCCACCCCCTTCTCTTGGAGATTCTATGGTGCTATGAGTCTATGATTCTCGCTGCAGGACCCCACGGTGACTGGGCATCACCCTCCACCACCAATTAGCCAACACCATTGGACCATTCCCAAAGCCGGTGCTAAATTAAGCAAGCCCCAATTCAATTCCCTTGTTTTAAGAAAGAAAATACTCTCACTAGCAAGCCATAAGGGAGGCAGGCACGAGCCATGGGGGTGGGCTGTGCTGCCATGACCCTGCAGTAGAGCTACAGCTCCAGATCAATGGAACATGGAGATGCGGAGAAGCCCATGCCCACCTCACAGTGTGATTGATGACCTTGATGCAGGCTGAAGCGGCGTGCTTGGGTTTCTGACTGCAATGGCCTCTCAGGGAGCAGCGTCCAATTAGGTGACCCCCCCCACCATGTCCCTCTATTGATTTTGGCAAGGGGGAAAAGGTGCTGGTTTCTCATTGCACCAGCAGGGCTGGGCAAGCTGTCCTCAGCTGCAGCCAGGCTCCTTCCTCCCCTCTCCTTAAACAAAGCAGCTCACGAAGACGGAGTTCTTAAATTAATCAGCAGTTTTCTAACTAATGCCCTTTATGTTTTACATAATAATATAAAGCCTGATTCTGAGACAACAGCCTCCTACATCAAAGATCCCTCGCTCACATCCTGAACTTTTGAGCCCTTCTCCATGCAATTAACGCAGAAAGATCTAAATAAAGTTACACAGAGCAGCTTGCAGATAATATCTGGAGCTGCGACGCAGGGCTCGCTTTGCTCTGCAGTCAGAAGCACAAAAGCAGCTTTGCTTGATATTCCCTGCCTGCAGGGACCCATTCTGCCATTGTCAGGCTGTGCGTATGTATAAAGGGGAAATTGCCCAAGCAGCTGTGCTGACTGGGGGCTGTGGTGCCTTTATCCCACAGAGCTGCACCACCGGCCAGGAGGGAGTTCGGAGGAGGAGAAAGTTTAATTTGATTCTACAATATCAAAGCCCGTGCCTGGAAAGCTTTGCATTGTGCACTGGCAATACACTGAGGCAGGCTCTGATGCACTTATTTACAGCACACCCTGACCATCCCTGTTAATGCTGCAGAAGCTCACTGCAGGTTGATGCCTAAGGGTGTGCGATGGAGGGCAGCCCGTCCCAGTCTCACGTTAATTAAATGAGTTCCTGAGCTGTGCCATGAAGTTCTACAGCCCATCCCAGTGGCACAGAGGTTGTTCAGCAGCCTGGATGACCCCTGCTTATGGTGGCATTGCCTATGTATGAGGGTATGTTGGAGCAGAGCCCTCCTGGCCATGAGAACCCACTGCACAGCAGGGCCGGATACAACCCAAAGACACATTGGTGCATGTTCCTTGTGTTCCCAAGTCAAAGCTGTTCCAAGGGGATGCAAATCCCTCCGGCAGCTCCAGGACAAACACACAGCACCCCAGGGCCACGGCCCCCCCATGCTGCCCACCTGCGGGCTCAACTCTGCCACATCTCCTCTCAGATCTCTGCAAAATGCTAATTGCTGGGCCTGGCCTCCCCGGGATAACAAGGGGAAACCTCCCCTAATTAGCACCACAGTCTGTGGGTGAAAGAAACCAAATGTTGACTGGAGAGCGGCTGCACTTGCTGTAAATTCCAGCATATGCTGTGGAAAAACGTCGCCTAAATAAGGCTTCAGAAGCATGGGGTGTTTAAATAATAATGAATACCCACTGCTGTTTATTACAGAACAGAAACATAATAAAAGACAAAGCTGCAGTTGCATTTCATCCTTCCTTCCAGGATGTACTGTTATCTGCCTGCAGTCGAGAAGGAGAAGAAAAGAATCCAGAAGTACCAGAAACACAACAGCAGATCCAGGTGCAGGCACCACATTTATGGACATTAGCTAATTAGGCCTTCCAGCATCCCTGCAAGCCAGGTAATCATTATTAGCCTCATCCTGCCAATGCAGAAACTGTGCCAAATGGGCAGGGGAGATCACTGGAGGGCAGTGGGGAGATTGGGTGCAGAGGGAGAAGCTTTGGGGCTGCAGCTCCAGGCTGGGAATGGGGAAGATGACCAAGGGCACCGCAATTGTGCCGTGTGAGATACATGGGGTAAAAGACAAAAGGGGCACTTGGGACCAGCAAGGACCCACAGCAGCACGCAGACATTCCCCCACACTTCTGGCTTTGCGCTGGTCACTTGCGGTAGTCCAAAGCACATACAATATTTATTTGCTCCTAATTAGGTGTAATTACCACTTAACCTAGAGGAGGGCCATACTCAGCGTGCCCAGCAGCTCAATGCACTCACTGCCGAACAGCTCTGCTGCAGCTAATTAAAAGAGAAGGGCTTCTGCCCTCTGAAAACTTGCAAGGAAACTGCTGGGTTTGTTTAGTTTGCGAGGGGACCTCATGTAACCGAGCAACAGAGCAAGATGCTCAGCCTCAGGGTAATCCCAGTGCCAACAGTGCTCTGCTCCTCTCCACTCTGTGCCACCCCAGGTGCCACTTCCCACTCAATGTCACCTACAGGTGCCCCCGGTGCAGGGCTGCCCTCCCCTGAGAGCTGCACAGCTTGCTAATGAACAATTCCTGTAACAAGAATTAAGGGGGAAAAAAAAAATAAAAATTGGCTTCAAAATGATTCTCATTCCACTTTACAGCTTGGAAAGCCTTCACGGCCAAACAACTTCCAGCAGATCAGCTTTGGCTCTGCACATGTGGAAAGCAGTGAGAGCTGTGATTCCCAGCGATGTGCCCTCCCTGCAGGGATTTTTCCTGGGGAGGTACAGCACAGAGATGACCTGGAGAGGGTTCTGCACCTGAACAAACTGCTTCACCCCAATGCTCCTTCATAAAGGGGATTTACACATTGCTCCCATTCCATGCCCAGGAAGCTGCTGCACTCAGAAGCCAACTTGAGGTGCACAATGGTGAGCTGTGCAAACATCCCTGCTCACATCCTGCAGCAAGCCCTGAGCAAAGCTCAGCTGTGCACGAACACAGGAGGAGAGCAGCCCGAGACTGCTGTGTGTGTGTGTGTGTGCTCCTGAGGGTCTGCTGTCACCATGTCAGCCTCAAGACTTTCTCCCCATCTCCCTTGGGAAAACCCCATCTTGCTGTTCCATGTACATCCCCTGACACAGCCGGAATGAACAACACATCTTGAGAGCTGCCCCGCAGGGCAGCACGATGGGACTTTTTTGATCCGAGCAAATTCCACGGTTGGGGGATCCGCCTGAAAACCAGGGAAATGGTTCTCTGATGCACTGAGAATTCTAAAGGATTAAAAATGATAAAGACTATCTCAAACTGCACCAAAAATTTAGGATCTGAAAGAGGTCAGTGGATGAAGAAGAAAACAAGAGAGCCAGCAAACATCCCCAGGCAAAACCCGCAGAACGCCAACTGATTTTTCATTTGTTTCAACAATTAAAAATAATTTGTGGCTGTTTTCCAAATCTTTCATTTACTTGCAGTGAATTAAATCCCTTTCCAAAACACTTCTTTGAAAATTGAAAAAACATAAAACAATTTTTAATCAATATCATAACTGGAATCAAAGAACGGCTCAGGTTGGAGGGGAGCTCGAAGCCCACCCAGTGCCACCCCCGGCCATGGGCAGGGCTGCCCCCCACCAGCTCAGGCTGCCCAGGGCCCCATCCCACCTGGCCTCGAGTGCCTGCAGGGATGGGGCACCCCCAAACTATGGAGATTTTCAAGAAGAAGCATTCCTTAGCTTGATCCCCTTCCATCATTTCCATTTGGATGAATCAACCTTAGCACAAAGTATGGCTGAAGCACGCTCTGTGCTGAGCTATGCCCAAGCCCCAGCTCCAAATCAACAGACAATCCCCCCCAGGCTGCTCACGTTGCAATCCTCTCCCTTCTACAGAAGAGTGCTGGGCACATAACTGAGTTTTAAGGCCTTAAACATGTTTGGACAGAGCCGTGTGAAAAATCCTCATTTAGACTGGTGTGAATGCACACAGTCGCTGGGAAAAATATATTTCTCAGTGCAGCAATGAGGTTAGAGCAGCCTGCAGAGACTCGGGCTGCGTACTGCACAGAGATGAGTGGGACCCCACTGTGCAGGGCTGTGCTTTGGCCTCATGCAATGCTCCCAGCAGCATCTCACCTCGAGCAGCAGCGCCTGTGGCCTCAGCACCACCACCCCATCCCATTTGGGGACCATTTTGTCTGCTGACAGACAAAGGTTTTTAAAACGTGGCTGGACCCCACAAACAGCTGTTCTTCCCCTCTCCCAGCCATCAATCACAGCTGACAGCCTTCCCCCCATGGTCAAGAGTGTGCATTTCACCTTAATTTCTTAGAAGGGCTTTTTCGCCTGCTGGAAGCTCATAAATACCACTTTGCAAACCCAGGTAGGGCTAATGATGGATGTCTGCTTCACAGACATGCCAGAGGCTTTGACCTAATTGTCACAGAAATACTTCCTGATTAACTAATAGATAAAACCCAATTAAAACTTCTTCTCTTCCCGAACTCCCCACTGAATACTTTTCCTCCCTTTCTCAAACTGTTTTAAGTCAGATCCAAGCTAAGGGCACTGCTCTGGATGGAGGACAGTGCTCTGACCTTGGGTGCTCCTCCAGGAGATGGACAGACGGACATGGAGGGGTTCCTCTGAGATGGTCTCTGGGTGCGGAAGCCCCTGGAAGTCACACCAGCAGAGTGGGCACACACAGCATTCCCACTCTTGCTTCCATTTCCTTCCTATCTGGAATCAAACCACTGCACAGAAAAGCTTCTTCAGCATTTGCTTTGATGTGCAAGAAGTTAATTACTGTAATAGGTTCATCCTTCTCCCCCAGTATCGAATTGTGTAGAACATCCATACAAATCGCCATTGAGTTGCTCATTTGGAGACTATTTATTCTTTAAACGGATCCAGCAAGGGCATTTCTGCTGCTGGCACAGAGGAATTTCCTAAATCCCATTTTGCAGCTGTATCCACTCTCAGCGTTCCCTCTTCTTCTCTCAGTGATCCCTTTGGGTCGCTCCTACCCCTTCCCTTCTACTGTCTCTGCTGTGCACAGTGATGCACTGAGCAAGGGAGGAAAGCCTACAGCCTTTCCCACACTATCACAAACATTACTTTATCTCCCAGACAGATGCTGGGCTTGTTTTTCATCTTACAAGTGAGTGTGGGAGGGCTTGGGGAGTCACCTTGTGCATCACCTGTGACACTCACACACAGTGAAACTCAGTACCTAGTTTTTACTTCTCTTCCCTGGTCCTTCCCCTCTTCCCTCCTTTCTCTAAAATAATGCCATGGTTCAGTCCTGCTGGGCTGCTTTATATCACTCATGGTGTTTGCCAGTTGACTCTCCCCTGCTGAGATCAAGTCTCTTATCGTGGATTAAGGCTGTAGCTCAGGAGCGCAGCTCCGCAGCATGCAGGCAGAGCAGGGAGCTGAGCCACAGGCAGGAGACAGGCAGTGACCCAGCACTGCTCTGGGACTCCAAGAGAGCAGCCTGGATGCTGGGTGAAGGAAAGGTGGGCATCCATGAGCAGCAGGGGGCAAAGGACATGGATCATTCCTTGTCTGGGAGTGACAAAGTCATTGCTACGGCTAAGCACACAGTGGTGTCATTAAGAGCACCCTGATGGTGAGCAGGGGGAAGAAAGCTGGGGAGGCAGAACAGTTGATCAGATCTATCTGAGCTTATGTCAAAGTCTCTGATTCTTCCAAGCTTCCAGGACAGAGGATCTATAGCAAAAACTACTGCTGCAATGAGCGCTCGCTCTGCGCCTGGAAGGAGGGCTTAGCAGAGGGTGGGAGCAAAAGACAGATTTGTCCCCTCTGTGCTGAGCTGCTGTGCTTCTCATGGTACAGAGCCCAGGCAGCCCCACAGCACAGGCTCTCACAAAGCCCCTGCCCTGCTCCAGGGCTGCCTCTGGTGGCATCCAAGTACAGAAAGTCCATTCCCATGGTAGACAGGTGAGTGTCCCAGGTTACTCAGCCTTCCTGAGCTGGTTATCGCTATGGAGGAGGTGAAGCAGCTTTGCTGGGGAGGACGTTTCCCACCAAACAGCAGCAGCTGAAGCAGAGTAGGGTCAGTGCATGCTGGCAGCACTGGGTATCCCCATAGCCATGCAGCCATCCTCTCCTCTTCCCACCAACACCACTGACAAGCAGGAAGCACTCAGCTCACTGCTGAAGGCTGGACACTGAGCTATCACACTTTTTCCAATTTCCTGTTCTTGAACCAGCTCCACAGGCAGGAGCAGCATGAATGGGCTCGTCACAGCTGCTTTAACCTCTGTGGAGCCACACCAACATTTGCACCAACAGTAGGAAATGGGAAGCAGAGTGCCAGCACAGCCCATGCCTGCAGTACCACAGCAGCACGGCTTCATCCCTGTGACCTTTCCAGCAGCACTGTGGGGCACAGTGAGAATACAGCCCCACACCAGAGGGTCCATCCACCCCCTCCCACCCGAGTCCAGCTCTGCAGAAGGGGCCATCAAGTCTGTTTGCTGTTTTACCCAGGCTATCATGTGCTGTGCCTCAGCGGGGGACTGCAAATGACTTTATAGTTATTGTTCCTCAAATTGGACACCCCCTTGGAGCTTAGATAATATGAGATGAAACAGCCTGCAGGAGGTTGCAGTCAAGTGGAACAGTGATGGAGGCTTTTTCCTCTGCCCAAGAAACACTCCGCCGATTTACTTCTGCTCCGTACCTCTTCTCCTCCGTCACCATTTCTAACAGAGCCACACCTGGTGCTGACAAGGGTGAACCTGGGTCTAATCACTGAGCAAACAGAGCTGCCTGAACCCTCTGTGGGTGAATGCATTTTGCATGCCAGGATTTGGGAGCATGGATTTGACAGAGAGCCCTAAAGAGGAATGGGAAAGGAGAAAGACTGCTGTGGTTTCTCACTCTATTTCCTATTGAAGAGGGGTTTGCAAGGAAACGTTATTACTGGCAAAGTAGAAATATCATTTCATGTCATTTGGCTTCACAGAGCCCATGTAACCGTCGGAGCGCTGCAGCAGAGAGCAGAGATGGCTGCGGGAGCTTTGAGGTGAGGGAGCACAGGGAAGAACAGAACTAATGAGGGATTGGGGAAGGGGGATGTCATGGCATGCAGCCACCAAAAGGGAAGGAACTTGTTATGGAAAAGGGGGAAGCAGAGGGCTGAGAGAAAGGGAGCTAAGAGGTCTGTGAAGCCACCTCCAACAGGAGAGAATGGGCTGAGGGAGAAGGAGAGACCTGGAGAGGGGTGCTCAGCCTGGAAAATAAAGATCCAGAGAAGAGAAACAACGGGGGACAGCAGGGGGAGGAAGGGACACGGTGAGGGGTACCAGTCCCAAGGCTTCCAAATGAAATGGAACTCTGTGCTAACAGAGACGTTCCTATGTTTCACAAAATAGAGAGAGGAGGGCAGGCGGGGGGGTGGGCAACAGCTCCACTCAGCAGAGAGCACTTCTGGGCAGCATCTGGGGCACCCTGGGAGCTTTCAGCACACACGTAGGTGTGCACGCATCACCCTTCCCTTGGGGCACACGGGCACTGTGTGTGTTACACAGCCACGCGAGCTGAAAGCTGACGGCAGGAGCCTACAGGTGAACGTGTCCCCGAGCAGAGGGGGAAGCTTTGCTTTCAGTTCCTTTAGAAAGGAGCACGGCGATGAGAAAACAGCCGAGACACTTGCAGCAGCCCCAGACGTTCCCAGGGAGCTGAACAGAGGGAGAACTCCAGCCCGCGTACGATCACAGTCGCTCTGTTTGCCTTTCTCCATAGCAGATCTGATGATTTAAATTAGGTCTCGATTCTTGTTTAAATTATAGTTTACTGTTCTGCGCCCCGCTCAGAAGTGAATTACCTTAAGCAGCAGTATTAATAACACGGTTATAATTAAGCTTCATTACTGTAGGCAGTTTGCTGAAACAAATTGCTTCTTCATTATTATTATGGCACCTTTGGTAAAAAGACATTTCCCCAGAATGCGACCTTGATGCTTTATATAGAAAAAGCTGAGAGATGATAGAGATGTAAGGATGAATTAGCATCTTTTACCTTCTATATCAAGCTCATTAAAAGGAAAGCAACTCAAGTCAAAACCAAGCAGCCTTGATGGAAATTTTAATCCGAAAGAAATGGGTAATGAATAGGTTTGAACTTTCCCTGACATTTTTATGGTGGTGCTTCATTTATATTATGCTTCTGCTAAAACACAAATAAATAGCGTGGGGCTGGGGCTGAGGATGGACAAGGAGGAGCACCAAGCCCGAGGATGCCCCCATTAAAGCCCAGCACACACCTTGGGACAGAGATAGCTCCCTGGGTTCTCTCTCCATCTGAAGACCCCAGAGCATTCAGCCCTGTCCTCCGAGCAGATGTTCCCCCAGTTCCTGGACTTCCCACAGGGGCTGCCTCCTGCAGCGACTGCTGTCACCCTGAGTTTAATTTCCTGTTTCATCTTGCGCAGTTGTAACAGTGCTGTACACAACTGTATCCCCTTCAGCAGCAGATCCTGACACTTATTAATGAAGCCTCGTAATGCCTGCAGGAAGCTGTGCCATTATTATCTAGCAGCTGTTGGCTACTGCAGCACAAGCAAGGAGTTTCAGGTTTCAGCAAGCCATGTGTCCAACCCAAACCATGCAGCATGCATTCACTTACAAAACTTCATCCAGTGCCTAGGCTTGCACTAGTTCACAAAGTCTAAGGATGCTCAGCACTCTTAAAAGCAGAGCGTCCAGAAGAAACCACTCCCCCATCTCTGCCATCTCTCCCATCTCTGATTCTGCAATCTCCATTGACCACTGGTTTGGATCATCTACCAGAGGGGTGCCCCAAGAATCTGAGAGCACCAGGAGGAGAGCAGCTTGTTCTGCAGCCACAGCCAAACCCACAGCTCCGTACCCTGAGATAACACCATGCAGCCCTCATTCCTTACTTTCCCTGCAGCTATTAAGACTGACATTAATTTCTGCATTGTAAGTGCTCAACAACTGAAACGAGGCATTATGGTTTGGATGGAAATATATATTTAGAGTCTAGAGAGATAAAGGTAAAGCAGTTTGGAAAAATATGAGATTAAAAGTCTATAGAGAGGAAACAACCTGTTTAAGCACCACATCAGAGGTATCATTACAGATTATAGAAAGGGGCACTGTCTGAGCAGAAATGCTTGCAGAGTGAATTCCAAGCTGGGTCATTTGCTCAGCTTGGCCAAACCAACAAGCAAACACGACAACAAAGAGAAGTATGGCTTATGTTTGTTCCTGCCTCCAAAAAATGTGCTGACCCATACCTCTTTCCCCCACCATAAGGCATCTCTGGGAGACGGTGTTACTGAGCAGCTCTGGTGAAAACCAGCACAGAGAAAAGGAGCAGCACCAACTGCAGCTGCTCCCCTCCGCCAGACCTCAGAGGGGAAAACAACTCTCAGCCTCTGACTCTGTGCCAGCCAGGGCACCTGGTGGCCCACTGCCAGCAGAAAGTAATTAGCCCTCAATTATCACCATCATCATTTTCACCTGTGCAAGACCATGTAGCAAGCTGCAGCCCTTGTCCCCCCAGACCAGAAAACAGGGAAATATTTCACTCACACCCGCAAGCTGTGCAGAATGAAGTGCTACCCTAGGGCACAGTGGGCAGCTGTGCCTGCAGCAGGACAGGGGACACTCAGGGACAGGGACCACAGCCACATGCTTTCCCTTTTCCATTTCCACAAGCAGCAGGAGGGGCACTAAGAAAAGGTTGTAGTGACTGCCACACACACCGCCAGGTTGATAAGACAGAAGATGCTACGCTTACCTTGGGCAGCCTTCTAAGCAAGCCCTGGGACCTCCCCAGCCCCATTGCTGTTGGCTGACAAAGAAGCAGGGAACGGAGCCTTATACACCACTCTGCCCATGCCTGGAGCCTGGCTGAGCCCTGAAGGAAGGTGTTCACGCTCCTCTACATTCCCTACTAAAAGAAAGCTGCTCTGGGCAGCACCATCTTATAGGCTGCCCTCATAATACATTACAGCTGCCTCCCCCACCAGGTGCTCTGCTTTCAACCCCCAAATAACCAGGGGACACCCACCAGGTGTGATGTACATGAGATATTCTTTCCACCCTGTGCACCCCAGTTGTAGTGCTCTGCGTGCATCAGCTGTGCCACCCCCAAATCCAGCAGGTTCCTCTCCAAACCCTTCCATCCACACCTGACACGTAGCAGTGCCACCTGGGGCTCCTGGCTGCCACCAGCCCCGCTCTCTCCTGCAGCGCTGGGACCACTCTGCATCAAACTCAGCAAAGCAGAGTCCAACTTTAACGACCCTTCAAACTGTTGTCATTTGCCTTCCTCTGCAGTTCCTGGCGGCCCTCAGTGAATGACTGTTAGCATGCAATTAAACTCGCTTCTCAAAAGGTTACCGATAAAAATATTTCTCCCCATTGTTAAACTGGGCATTTATTGGGTCTTCCTGTGACCTTTAGCATGACAGAATTTAACACTTTCTCTGCAGGGGTGTCTGAGCAGCAGGAAAGCACTGCCCCGAGCTGACAGTGTTCTGTTACATCAGAATTTTCCCTTCTGAATGCACACGGAAATCTCTCCCTCTCCACGCACATGCATGCCTCTCTCTGTGTATATATACACACTCATTAAACAAATGCTAGCTATCAATTTCACTGAGTGCTTATTCTGATAATAGCTATATTTATCATTTAGCATCTCTGGATGCAGTTCAAGACTCAAATCTATTATGAGTATTATGATATTTAATAACGGTGTTTTATTTTTTAAATGCAATAAAAAAAATAAAGATAAGACTTTTTTTTTTTTTTTTTTTTTTTTTTTTTTAAGCCACCTCCTGGGTTCTAAATCCATCTCTGTCATCGACATGCTGAGTGACCTTGGGGACATCGCTCGGTCTGAGCTCCTCCTGCATTGGATGGGGACAACCCTACTATGGGCCCAGGGGGTTGGGAAGGCTCATTTATTCAGGTGATGCCATGAGCCTAGGGATGGAGGGGGGGCAGAGGGGCTGGCATGGGGCAAGAGCATACTCTCAATGTTATAAATATCTGGCAGCTTGTTGAGTGCTCCTTGGAACACAGAAATCCTAATGGCACGAGCGCTCCTGGGGTGGGGAAGGGTGCAGTTACCTGAATTATCACCTGCTGTAGCATCATTTTCTCTTCTGCACTTGTCTCTGTGCTGTACAACATGTGTGTCCAACCCATGGCACACTGAGTGAAGAGGAATCATCGTGGGCTGCATGAACGCAGGTTGCTCCAAAAGTTGTACCTCCTATTTATTTCCATGGAAGCTACAAGAGCACGCAGAACACAATAACAGTATCTGATGGAGTAAATTCTCAGCTACAAAACACTATTTTTCAACATAGTCACTGCCATGAACTCTGCATTTTTGCCAGCAGAACAAGACGTACGTGCCATGCTCATCAGAACCTGCACCAGCAGATCAGATCTACTGCTGCCACTGCTGAAGAGCACCACTCACCCCTCACTGTGCTCACATCCACTGTTTGGTCTCAGAAATATTCACCAAGCATCAATAAGTGACATTTTTTCTGCATGGATGAACTCAATGACACACCTTCGCTTCATCTGCACTTCTACGTCAGACACCATTGTGTCAGGCTGCCCCTCTGCTGCCATCTGTCACACAGCAACAGCATGGAATGGATATTGGTGGGAAGGTTCCACCTCTACTGCTGTACCACCAGCATCCAGCTCTGATGTGGTGAGCTGACATCATAAGACAGGAGGCATTACTTTTGGAGCAGCCCTCATATATGTAATATAATTCATATACATAGGTTGCAAAACTTATTTTAATTTTTAATATTTTATTATAAGAGTAGAAAAAAGAGAGCAACAAAGCCATCAGAGCAGTGTGATGTCTGACCTTGCTGTTGTGAACCCAACACATCAGTGCGGTTCAGTGGCAGAGGCTGCAGCTCCCAGCGAGGTCTCATGGTGTCCATCAGTGATGCTGGATGAAATGTTACTCTTCCTGTGCTTCATCCTTGAAGACAGTTGCTCACAAATGTCTGTGCTGCCCAAAAGCGATGATGTGCATAAGGCACATTGATGTGGATAATGGCACTTACACCCCATTTGAAAACTTGCAGGTAATGCATTTACACTGACTGAAAATGGAGTCCCAAATATACCAAAAAATCAGTGAATTTTTTCAGCAATCCTAAAACACGTCCTCAGATTCCTTTATCAGAACACAAAGGTCTGCTGTGTATTTTCTGCTGCTCACAGGACTGTGTTTAGGCAGTGCATCACAGTGCACACAGTTATTGGCCATCACTGGACTCAGCACTTTGCTGTGCCCTCCCCGTGCCCATGGGTTCAGCCCACACAGTGCCCATCACAGCACCAGAGGACATCTCTCAAGGAGTGCCTTCATGCAGCCAGACAGCAGCAACCCGAAATCACTCCCATGCAGTGCTAACAGCAAAGATGTGCTGTCTTGCATGCACTTAGCAAAAAGCACAAGTATCACTGCGGGGAGGAAAGGCACCACTTATAAGTAGGTTGCTGTTATTATTTCGTTATTAATAATCACCTATTTCTTTCAAAAGGTGCCAGGCTCACTGCTCCCATTCGCTGCCCTTGGGCTGCACAGCCCAGTGGCTTTACGCCCTTTCACCGCAGAGTGGACAAACAATTTGCATAACTTAATTAAATTTACAGTAATCTCCGCTGAAGTCGGCCTGTAAAGGATGCTGTGTACATGGTCTTAAAGCAAATCACTGCTAGTGATGAAAGAGCCTATTTCAGTTAAGCAAATTATGAGGAGGCAAGCGATGTCCTCAGTATAATAATTCCGTGTGAATTATTTATATGGAATCTGCAATTACATTGAGCAAAACAGTGTTGTAGGCATAAAGCACACTTAATTATCCAACCACCTGTTATGAACGAAGGCACAGCCAATGGCAGTACTGCATATAAATTACCCAGTGCTGGAGCAGCAGGTTGGCAGCATCCTGGGGAAGGGAGAGAGAAGAAGGAAGAAGAAGAGGAAGAAAGAGAAGACAGAGAGGAAGATGGAAAAGAAGAGAAAGAGGGAAAGAGAGGAAGAAGAAGAGGAAGATGAAGTCTAAGAAGAAGAGGAAGAAGAAAAAGAAGAAGAGAAAAAAGGGAAAGAAGAAGAAGAGGAAGAAGAAGAGGAAGAAGAAAATGGAGAAAATGAAGAGGAAGAGAAAAATAGAGGAAGAAGAGAAGAAAAAAGGAAAAGGAAGAAGAGAAGAAAAAAGGAAGAGGAAGAAGAGAAGAAAAAAGGAAGAGGAAGAAGAGAAGAAAAAAGGAAGAGGAAGAAGAGAAAAGGAGTAAGGAGAGGAAGGAGAAAAGGAGGAAGGAAGAAGACTAAAAAGAAGAGGAAGAAGAAGAGAACAAAGGGAAAGAAGAGGAAGAAGAGAAGAAGAGGAAGAGGAGCAGAGCACATCAGAGCAGACCCTGACACTGACAACATACAGATGTTCCACTCCAGCACAGACCCGAGCCCAGGCAAGCTGCATGCCCAGAGATTTTTCTCCTGGTGGAGGAAACTCCTCTTCAGATAAACTTAAAATCTTTAATTTCATCCCTAGAAAGGATCTTTTAAAGGTGTTTTGAAACTCTTTTCAAGCTGTTCCCTAAATGATGGTTTAAATAAAACTCAGGGCTGACTTCCTTTCGTTGTCCAGTTACTGGCCCAGCCAAGCACATGGTTTTGGTCTATCAAGAAATGGACAGGTCCTGAATGCATAATGGAAGAAAAATGGGTGTTTTTTTCCATTAGAAGATTTACCATCTATAAATGTGTGAGAATATTAAAGGCAACAATTAACTTTATTGGAAACTTTATATTCTCCGGCCTCATTAGAACTGCCAACAAGATCTATTATTAGTATTACTATGCAGATAATGTAATAAGAAGGGTATTTAAAATGGACAGTTTTGCACTGAAATAAAATAGCATTTTCCTCCCCTTTCTGTCTCTCTCCCTTTTGTCCTAAGTTGTGTTGCATAGTTCAACAAACACAAAGCTGTGCAGAACCAGTGGTTATTGAGCCCTGCCCAGGAGCTCATGGGAAGGAGTTCTTAATACAATAGCAAGGGTGGAATGAGAGATGGGCACATTCTTCCCAAAGATGATTGTGACAACCCAAAAATCCCATCCGGGTGACAACACAGAAATACAGTCCAGGGGCAACTAGAGCTGGTACACAGTGGATTAAGCAAACACCCCTTTGTGTTTGTCTTTTTTGAGCTAAAGCTGCACATGTTTAAGGACAAAGACAAATTCCATCTGCCTACTTTATTAAATTAAAACACTGATTCTTCAGGAAAAGTATCAATAGGAAAATTCTACCTGTCCCCACCGTGACTTCAGAGCACTGCTTTGCCCTGCTGTGTGGAGAGACAGCTGTGCTATGCAGACTGCCTTGCATCATTAAATTGCAGAGATTGAAGCTTACTGCTCTTAATGATGCCTAATTTTTTTCTGTTTTGTAAGACACGAACATCTCTCACCTGTGACGTCTGCTTTTCTTGCAGGGCTTAGAATTTCAGTGTTGCCATCCCAAAGCTTCCTTTCACTGAATCCATTCAGAGCAACAGGTAGCGGCAGGAGAAAAGCCAGCCTTTAAAGAAGAAAGGAAAAAAGGTTTCCTTTTGTGACACAAATGTCAGGACTTCTTCTCCTCTCACCACGGCTTTGCTTTGAGTGATAATTTAAAAACTGAAGTTAAAACTCAAAGCAGGAGTCAGCTGAGACTGCGGCTGACCCGAGCTCTGCGTGGCACCACTGAAGCTTGGGGGGGTTTGGGAGGGTTCAGCCATAGCCAACCTAAGGGCAAGCAGCACCCGGCCACAAGCAGGGACATGTGTGAGCAGTGGGGATGCTAGAACCCATAGGCTGCTCATGGAGAGAAGTATTTCAGCTGTCTGCGAGTTAGAGGTGCTCAGGGACCCGGGACCTGGACTCTATCATTATAAAAAAGAACCTGTTTAATTTGTGGGTTTAAATTTTAAATAACTCTTGGAGCTGAGCTGCTCTCAGCTCTCGTCGTAACGCACCACACACAGTCTGCTTCAGCAGGAGTCCCCACTGGGGGTTGCAATGCCATTTTAATGAGCTCATTTCTCCTTCCTTTCCTAATATCTCCAGATACAGGGCAGGGGCAGCTCTGTGTGCCTGCTGCCTCCCACCCCACAATGCCCTTGGGGTGTGCATGCCACCATTTGCCCCACAGGGCCAGATCCCTGCTGTGCTGAAATGGGTGACCTGGGCACAGGTAACCATCCAGACAGAACCATGGTGAGCATCTGGGTGCCAGGCTTCAGTGCCCCGAGGCCAGGCACTGACAGAACACCATGAAGGCACTCTGGAAGTGTGAACTCATTTCCAGCAGGGCCATGCTGTCCAGCACCAGCTCTCTCTTTTAATACAATTTCAGACTTGTAAGCCTCTCCTGCCCTTTGCTGGATGGATGAGGTCAAGGCTTGGCTGGCCGTGAGGCTGCACCCAGCACAGCGGCTGCTCCGCACGCTGCAGCATCCCCAGCCCTGCCTGGGCGCCTTCCATCACGTTTATTACACCCTGCAGTCTAATTAACAGAGACGAGTCAAAGGACCCGTAAGCAATGATTGCAATAAATAATCACTCAGCGACCACGGAGTTAATATTCCACCAGGGTCTCCTTCTGGCCTCCAGAAGAAATGGCAGAGACCGAATGGAAGAGAAATGAAAGCTCACAGTTGGACGTGCCCAGCGCTGCCTGAAGAAAAGGACAAGGAGGAATGGCTTTAACCTGAAAAAGAAGAGATGTGGGTTAGCTGTGAGGAAGCAATCCTGTTGTCAGAGGGCGGTGAGGCGCTGGCACTGCTGCCCAGGGAGCTGTGGTTCCCCATCCCTGCAGGCACTCGAGGCCAGGTGGGATGGGGCCCTGGGCAGCCTGAGCTGGTGGGGGGCAGCCCTGCCCATGGCCGGGGGTGGCACTGGGTGGGCTTTGAGATCCTCTCCAACCTGAGCCGTGCTATGATTCCATAATTCTATGATCCTATGAAAAGCTGTGCTGCCGCAGAGGTTTGCTACCCTTCCCCAAAAACTTCACAGCAGTTGTAGTAACTTTTCTTTTGCGGTTTTTCACACGGTATCAGGAAATCACAAGAAGTTGGAAAAACCAATACGTACAGATTCACATCAGCAGGATGGATTGTCCCAGAGCATTGCATCTCTGCTCCTCTCAGCTCACCCAGCAGCTCCCAGCACAGCAGACTTATTCCCACACCACAAAAGGAGGAGGAGCATGTGGAAGCACCAGGACAACTGCATCACAATCTGCCTCCTCCTCTTCCTCTTCCTGCTCCCAGCAGGTGCTCCATGATATCCCCTTGCGTCCTGCTTTTGCAAAGCTCCCACATGCCATGCCTGTGCCCAGGGCACGCTGCGCTGCCCCTGAGCTGGCAGCAGGGTACAGAGGATGCCATCAGATGCTGAGCACAGCCCCATGCAATTATCCGTGGAGAGCTTGGCTTTGCTGATAATTTGTGAGCTCCACACATATCTCTACTAATTATAAATCTCAGCTGAGATTTGCATTTTTATGAAATGCTTCTGCTAGAAATCTTTGTAAAAAAAACCTGTACATATTAATTCAATCTAATCTTGGTCATTTCAGGTTCCATAAGAAAGCGCTTTCATAAAGCCACAAAGCTAACATCTATAACTTTTCAGTTTTGCCAGAGAGCATACCTCTGCATCAAGTTGTACATTTATCTTTGAGGACGGCATTTATAATGAGCCCTAAGGAAGGGAGCATCCTGCACAGCCCATCCTGAACACAGCTGTGGAGATGCTCTGTGCATTTGCAGGGACAGATCAGTGTCCCACTGCCTGCAGGGAGAGCATCTCAGCCCCTGGTAGGGCACTGGCACAGGTTGCCCAGAGAGGTGGTGGTGCCCCGTCCCTGCAGACAGCCCAGGTCAGGCTGTTGGGGCTGTGAGCACTGCTGGAGCTGTGGGTGTCCCTGTGCACTGCAGGGAGCGGCACCAGGCGGCCTTTGAGCTCCCTTCCAACCCAAACCTTTCCATGATCCTGCGATTCCTGGCAGCACGCTGTCAGAGTTGCAGAAAATGGCTCTCTTCCCTTTAGCAGGGGCTCTTTTAAGTGGGCCTTTCCCAGATGGGGCTCAAAGCCAATAATTTCATCAGCAATTTGTATCTCATTTGAAATGCCTTTGTCTGGAGTCAGGGGAAAAAAAGATTAACTTTTCCTGCCTGAAATATGGCTGCCGGATGCGAGGGAATAGAGAAGGCAAATAAGCAAAGCAAAGTTAAGCTTTCTGTATAGAGCTGGAGGCTTAACGGTGCAGATTACAACAGCAGGTGATGAGCAACTCTAGCCTCTGCTGTGTAGGCTGTGAAAAATCCTGTTAAACTGCAAAGGCGTTTTAGCTACAGCTCCACATTTTGGAAATGATTGAGCTGAAATCTAAGGGAGTGACAGCAGCCAGAGACCAACAGGCATCTCGCTGGTGGCCAAGAGGGTTCTGGGGGCTGAGCAGAGCCAGGGGTGCACGGGTTTGGCACCCTGGGGGCTTCTCGTGCACCCTAGACCTTTTCTGTGGTGATTAATGTAGAGAAAACAGGGCAGGATGAAAGCACGATGAGAAACGGCACAGCCTAAGTAATGACACCAGCGAGCAGCCCCAGTGTAGGAGCAGGAGCGTCTTGGGGCAAGCTCAAGGAAAGGTCAAGAGCTTTATTTATTGCACTAAATAATTGATGGCGCGCCCATCTTCAAAGGCACCGGCGCAGAGCACAAAAACAAAAGCAGAGGGACCCACAGCGTGGGGCAGCTCTAGGATGCCGTGTTGGTAGCTCTGCTTTGGTCCCACATCCTCAGCATCTGCCCCACCCGCCAGCGATGGTGACAGATGCCAGCAAAGTTCCTGGCCATTAGCTGCTGATAAGAAACTAATTAGCTCATTAGCTAATATCTGATCTTTCGGACTGAATTCTGTCGGCTGTCTGATTTCAGCCCACATGTGCGCAGCCCAAGTCAGTGCCACACTGCCACCGGCTCCTGGGGAGGGGATGAGGTGCAATTCCCAAACTCCAACCAGCAGTATGACTGGTGTCAGCCCTGTTGCTGCTCCCCACAGAGGCAGATGGCTCTCCCAGGTCCATCTCTGCTAAGTGGGGCTGGTGGCACACACCTCACACCCATACACTTGGGAACTCCTTGCTTTGCTTGTGTTCTCCTTGCAGCATCACAGCCAGACCCGTGCTTGCAGCCCTCTTTCCATCATGTTTGTTCTTCCCCGGGAAGGCACTGAGCCCCCCAGGGATAAGCAGTACCTGTTGCTGCTCTGTCACAAGTGTTCCATTCCTAGTCTCCTGATAAAAGAAGAAAGAGAAGCGTTCCCATGCTACACAGGATATCCCTGGGGGTTGCCCATGCTGCACTTAAATCCTCTGGCTCCTTTTGTGCAGACGTGAAGGCAGCGTTTACCCCTTGCTGAAGGCAAACCTGCTGGAGGTGAGTTGCCAAGGCCAGCTGCAGGGGGCCCAGGCATCTCCATCCCCCCATATCAAGGCACAATTTGGGGTGGAGGGAGTAGGGATGTTCCCCAATGCAGATGCATGGGATGAGCATTAGCAACACAGCCAAACTTCTCCAGCTTACCCAGAGTGAACCCGCGATCCTCGAGAGGTTTGTCCTTCACTAGAAATTAGTGACAAGTTTCCAGCGCTTTCCTCCGCCATCTGCCCCAGCTTTAGTTGAAATGCAACATTTTACTCCAGCAATCAGTAGGTAATCTTGTCAGCATTGCTTAGAGAAGCTGGGTCTGTCCTGCCCATCTGATGCACTGTGCAACAGAGGGAAAATCATGGGTTCCTCTTGAAAGGAGGGAAAAAAATTAAGGTTGACTTTGGCACAGGAAAACAAGCAATCCGGAGATGACAACGTGCCACAGGAGCTTAAAATAAGCATCAGCTAATTCAAACAAAAACAAATCTGCATTGAAAATAGACTCTTCCCCAGACCACATCCCCACTTTAAAGTGTCTTTGAATCCTCCCAGGCACATTTAGAACATACTCCCCCTTCACGCTCTCTCACTCACTTTGTTTTGCTGTTTTGTAGCCGGCAAATGAGGGCTGAAGTTTGAAATGATGTTTCCTTATTAGCTCTCATGCAGATGCCAGTACAACGCTGTGCCCACGGCTGCTGGTGCTGGCACTGTGTGCTGTGCTGAGCCAGCCCAGGGGAGCAACCCCCAGTGTCTCCTGCACACAGCAGGCAGGAGAGCACAGGGGGGGCATAAAAGGGCATAAAAATAACTGCTTTTGTATTTTTTCTAATAGTATTAAAAGAAAAAAAAAAGCTTGGGGTACAGTATGGGCTACGAGCCTGAAGGGCAGAGCTGCCCCCAGCCCTCCAATCCCACACCAACCCGCCTCCTCCAGCTGCCACTGGCAGGCTTGGAAACATGGCTTCCCCAGCACCAGTGGGAAAGAAGAGATCAATAAAATCACAAGGTCATCCATTGGCATCTGCTGGCAGGCTTGGAAATCACTACACTTCACCCATAGATGGAAAGACCAGAGCTTACTAGTTGGCAGGGCTGCAGTTTACGGGTGGATGGGGAGGGTCTGCAAAGAGCCAGCTTCTGGGGCAGCGGGTTTGGGCCTGCCCCAGGCATGAAGCATTGCCCTGGGTGAGGGGATGGGATACAGGGAGCAGGGGATGCTGCACACACCCACCAGCCCCTGCCTGCTGCCGCGCACCCTCCTCTCTGCTGTCCAAGCAGAGCATCGCACCAACTCCACTAATTAAAAGAAAAGCAGGAGGAAGGGAGGAAAAAAAGATCACCGGGCGAGTCCCCAGGAGGCAGGCTGTCTCCTGCACATGCCAATCCCCTTCAGACGTCTCTCAGATCTCCGCCGCCGATACCACCTCCTCGCTCCTGCTCTCCTCTGCATGCCACGCCGGAGCCAGCATTGATAATTAATAAATCTTGCAGAGGGGAGTGGAAGAGGCTGTCGGATGTGCAGGCAGAGCAGGCGCTGCTGGAATTGATTACGGTGGAGGTTGAATTGCTGCCTCTAATTAATGCATTGTTCGTTAGGCGCGGCGGTGTTATGGGTTATGGATGGGGCTCCCCAGTCTGCCCTCATAACCCTGAGCTCACAGAGTGGTGCTGGGGGCAGATGTGCAGGGTTCAGTTGGATGTAGATAGACACATGCACAGGGTTTAATCAATGGGGCAGCACTTTCCACAGAAGGAAATGTGGAGGAAGATTTTCCAGCCCTGATAATGTGCGCAGAAGGGCTGAAACCCTTTCTTGGTGAGTGGGGAATTTCACCATCATGCTTCCCCCGGAACTCATTTAGGGTTGAAATGACATGAGTTGTATAGCACCAGCTTGTTGTAGAATCATTAAGGCTGGAAAAGACCTCTAAGATCAGCAAGTCATCCACCCACCCCCACCATCCCATGTCCCTCAGTGTCCCATCTACAAGGTCCTTGAACACCTTCAGATCATAGAGGCTGCAGATAATAGTACTTTGAAGCCAGGAGAATCAGAAGGGCCATGCAGCAAGGAACTTGCAACCTCCAAACATGGAGACAAGAGAAAAAGCACCAACAGAACTCCTCACAGTGACCTTGTTCAGGTTGCAGCTCTGGGCAGAAAACTCTGCTTCTTGCCCAGCCCCATCTGCACAAAGATCCCATGAACGTGCAGGTGGGAACTCCAATCCCACAGGTAGCAGCCATAGGGCAGGCACTGCCCCTCGATGCTCATTGAGCCTTCGGTTTTGGGGCAGATTATGAATTGTTTGATATAGAATTTCAAATGATCACTTAAGTAGCTAATTAGCTCATAACAACTTTGAGCAACCTGGGTGTAGTGTGTATTTAAGTGTTTAATGCCTTTTTTTCTCCCCCCCCTCTCTTCCTTTCTAATTGGCATTTAATTAAAAGAATAAATAAAAAAGAAAAGCAGCTTTGCCTGGGCTGTTCGGGTTTAAATATTAAACAGTCTGCTGCTCCTCGAGGAGTGCATCGCCTTGATTGGGAATCGGCATTGAAGGCAAAGGGCTCGGGGCTCTGCCCCTTCCCAAGGAGCCAGGAAGCACAGCACGGAGCAGTGCCATCTCAGCACCAAAACATCCACTACTTCCACGCAGTTTAAACCTGCCCAGCGCTCAGCTTGGCTAAAATCTCCCTTCTGCATTTTAAGTCATTAGCAAGTTGGCCTCCAATGATGCCTTCTCTTTGATGGCTTGGGATTTGCACAGCTCTCAAAGCATGGCTATCCATATGGGGCTGGTGGGGGGGTCTGGGCCCCCACAGAGAGAAGCAGCAGCAGCAGCAGATTTGAGGCCTGGTGCTCACCTTGCAGCTTCTTTCCTCAGCACATTTCCCAACCTTGGCACAGCTCCCTTGGCTTCCCCCACTGAGAGCAGCCTCTGTGCCCCTGCAAAGCCCGAGAGGGGATACTCTGGAAGGAAATGTCCATTAGCAGAGCACTCGATAACTTCTGCTTTCTGATTTATGGCAGTCACTAATGTCTGAAAATCATCTAGTGCTCTGGCTTCCTCTCTTGGCAAGAGGTGCCAGAGCAGGCTGGCCTGCCAGATTAAGTTATAACAGCTTCAGGAAGGCTCTGATGTCTCTACTCAGACATCCAACGCTGACTGAGGACCAGTCAGTCCAGAGGAGCTGCTGAACAAAGCAGCGCTTTCAAAGCCATTCTCTCCAGAGGTGCCACGATAAAGGAGGACGGCGATCCCCTACACCACATCCCCTGCTGGGTGCTGGGCTGGTGGCTGCAGGTCCAAGGCCACCGCTGTCCCCTCGCAATGGGGAACATCACATCCCCATCCTCAGCATCCCCAGGGAACATGGAAACGGGAGAGGAAAACCCTCACTGTGCCTGTGGCAAACAGTCACTGTGAAAAGTTGGTGTCCAGAAGAGTAACTTCCCCTGCTCGTTTGAATTTGGGTGGATCTGATGCAAAACACACCAAAAGTGCATGCCTGTGAATACCAAGCATGTTAATAGGTTAAAGTAAATCCAAAGTAACATTTGAAAGCTGGAAGATGAAAGTAGATCACAGGCCAAAGATCAAACAATCTAGAACCACTTCTAAGCCTTTTAGTGGTGCAGATTATTAGCATTTGAAAGCGAAGAGCATTAGTGAGAGAAGAGGATGGGGGGGAGCAGAAAAGAATTGCTGTTGTGCAGATAAAAAGTGAAGTAAGTGACAGTGGAAGAGGAGGAATGAAAATTATCTGGCTTGTTGGGCAGGGCACAAAAGGATGCAGGCACAGCTGGAGGAACCACCAGCAGGCTGCAGACTGCAGGAGCTGCCTCTGCTGCATTGGTCTCTCCAAAAAGTGCTGATGGTTTCCATCAAGCAGCTGCTGTGGCAAAGGCTGGGAGCCATCAGCTGTGGGAATGCCATCACTGCAGTGCCATGAGCTGTGCATTGGGGTGCACAGCCCCTCCTGGCCCACAGCATCCCTGCTGCCCAGTGCTGCTTTAGATCCAGAGGTGATTGAATGCAATTAGATCCACAAGTGCACGGGCGCATGGTTCACATCTCTTTCAACCACGTGCCTCTGTTCCAGGGTTGCCAAAACCCTCCTTACCCACACGGTGTGGGGTTCTGTTAATTGATGTTTGCAGAAGCTCTCGCCGGTATTGTCCTGTGTGTATTCTTTTTGTTACCGGGGCACTGGGATGAAAACTGCCACCACAAAGGAGCTCTCAGCAGGTCCCCAGGCAGAGCACAGGGTGGGTGCAGCAGGACGGGGCTGGTGGCAGACACTCATCTCATCCCCCCCCCACTGCTCTGCTGCTACACAGAGCCCAGCACCTTTGTTTATCTCAGGTGCTCCTCTGTGTGGCTGCAATTGCAAGCAGCAAATTATGAGAAAGGAGAGAGGGAGGCGAGTGGCTGCCATCCCTATTATATGCAGCCTCGGCTGTAATAAACACTGAAGTCGACTATTCCCAGAGGGAGTTGCTAATATAGGAGATTGATTCACTGCAGTGTAACCCCCCAAGGGCTTTACACACAACTCTGACTAAACTTCCCATAAAATCAATCCAGCCTTTTCACCACTTTTGACAGGGTGTTCTAATATTAATCCACTCTCCTTGTCAGTCAGCTCTGCTAACAAAGGCTTTAATGATCTTTAACCAGGCGTAATAAATACGACATAGGTAAGTGGAGAATTCCTGGATCCCTCCAGAAGAAAAAATAAAAAAAAAAAATCTTTTCTGTAGGCAAAGGGCTTGCATTAGTGCTGATAGTAATAAAGAATAATAAAATAATAATAATAATGACAGAGCAAACAGCTTCCAAGGGAAGGCTGCATGGTGCACCTTGGCCGCTCTGGGAGCGCACACAGAACAAGGAGTGGGTGCGATGCGATGGGTGCAAGATGCCAATGCCCAACCAAGTGAAAGACAGTGCCCAGGAGGCAAGTGAGCCTGATGAGCCCCGGCTACGCTGCCCGCCTCAGCTAGCCTCAGGCACCCGCAGCAAACAGAGTTTTGTTGGAAGAAATGTAAAGCACCTGGCCCCTGTGATTAAGCCCAGCACAGACTATTCCCTTTCTCCCGCATCATTTCCACATCTCTGCTTCTGACTCACCGCTGACTTATTCTCCCTGACAGTTAGACAGACAGGAGCCCACCTCGGATTGTTCGCACTGTAATTAGGAAAGTCCTTCGCTTCCGAAATGCGTGCAGGGCAGGCTCTGAGTGCTCGACAGGATGGAAACACGGCGAGAAACACACGGAGCTGCAGAACCTGCATGAAAGCACAGAGTCAGAGTAGGTGTAGAGCAAGACTCAGGGTGGTTGGGAGCTTGAGCACACCTCCAGACCACGCTGCAGGGCAGCAGCGTCTGCATATCCTCCTCCAGTAGCAAAAGCGCGGGGATGGAGTCTGGGATGCATCGCTGTGGCTTCACTTCTCTTTTCTGCTGCACCCTAAGGGCACAGAGCCATGGGCACCTCTCATTTCACAGAACCATAGAATCATTTGAGCTGGAAGGGGCCCTTAAGGGTCATTTAGTCCAACTCCCCTGTGATGATCAGGGACTTTTCCCCCCCACTCAAACCAACTCTCTCCCCCTGCCATGAGGGGATTCCCAGTAGACCTCACTGGGAGGTGCTAGGTGGGTCTTACAGACAAAGTAGAGACCACAGGGAAATTTTTATAAAGCAAAAATGGGTATTTCACACCTGCTCTTCCCTCATGCAGCCTCCCTTTGCAGACCCAATCCACAGTGCCACATTGCAACAGCTGCCCTAAACTCAGAGACGTATAAACACAAACATTGCTTTGGACAGGGGCCACAACCAGGCTAATTTCAACCTGGACAACATTCGTTTGCTCTGGAAGAAACAGTCGCTTGTCATTGAGCAGCAAGTTAATAGCAGGTGAAACACACGTAGCTTGTCAACACGCTCGTGCTGCCATGATGAGGCTGAAGGAACTTGCTCATCCTCTTCCTCAAACCATCCCAGTTTGTGCCTGAGAGACAACAGAAATCAGAAGAGAGAACTTAAAGAAATATTATCTGGATTGATCCAGCAGTTAACAAGTCCAAAAAAAAAAAAAATCTATGGGATCCTTCATGGTGCTTAATTATATGGCAAATGGAATTGGAAATACTTACACAAATTTAATGTCATGTAGGCATCATCAGGAAATCCCAGGGACATTTCCTAAGGATCGCCTTAGTGTCTTTTGCAGGAAAGGGAGATCCTGGGTGAGTATTACACTACCCATAATATTATAAATCTAATGGTTTGCTTTGCTTCGCCCCTCAACAGAACTCTTAATTATGTATCTTGCAAATGTGCTTGGAAAATGGATTAGCTACACCAGCTGTTTGCTACCATGGCAGAGTCTTTTCCGAAGCGTTTGTAGTGGCTCCAAAGTATTATCCACGTCCCCTGCTCTGGCAGCACAAGCATGTGATGAGGAAGGACCCGCTTTGGTTGGACGTGTGGATTAGCTCGGGCTTTGTAGAACCAGACGCAAGGTGTTTTGCTGGAATCAGTCACAGCTGTCTCTGCTCGCGAGGCAGGAATCGGGATAATTTGTGCAAGGTTGGTTTGCTTGGGGTGTGTGTGCTTTGCAGCTGGATGGTGGGAGAGAATAGAGAAGAATTTCAAAAACAAACAAACCACCACATTGAAGGGATTTAGCTCATGAGCAGTAGCCACAAGGAGGTGCAGAGGGGCATGAGGAGGGAGCAGGCAGCCACTTGGCGCTGGGCTTAGCGAGGGCACAAGAGTCAGAAGAAAAACAACAGTCTTGCAGCAATTTGGAGGCTGTGATGGCCATTGGGCTGCTCCATCGCCTACCACAGCCCATCTGAGCCAGGAGGGGGTTTCACAGCATCCCAAGGGGATGCTGACAAGGGCAGGGTAGCAGGTGGCTTTGCCAGCGTTGCACTCTGCTCATCTCACTGTTTCAGGCCCCCTGTAGGGAAAGGGCAATGAGTACCATAGCACTGCTCATTCCAAGTCCCAACTTGAGGAGAGGCTGGGGAGCCCTCAGCCAACACAAGTGATCAAAGAGGATCATGTATTATTTATAAGCGAAGGAGCCAAATTTTTGTTCTGTGTTTACACAGTGCTTGGCATAATAATGTCCTCACGCAACCAGATCCCTGCCTGGGACCAGGCATCCAGAGCAGCCTGCAGGCACGATGCTCCAGGAGTCGGACAGAGTATCACCATACTGAGAGGGGTGGCAAATCCATGGCAGCTGCCAGCGTCCCTCACTGCCTTGGCTCCTTCCCATATTCATCTCCAATGCAGACAAGGAGCCATCCTTTAAATAAGCTCCCGAGGACACCCATTAATAAAATGCTACTTATCTCTGCGTGCTCTGAAATAGCTAGGTGGGCAGTGCACTGTAATGGAACTTTTAGCTCAAGTAGCAATGACTTTGACCGTGCAAAATTACACTCTATTCTGGCCAAATTAACTAGGTAATGCCTTGCATTAGTGTAAAATCCTCCATCAAACCATGAAGGCTGCCGTTAAAAACACTCAAGGCCAAAAAAATATGGTGGTGGGGGGAAGCACTCAGCTCAGTTAACAACCCGAGAGGACGATTTTCCACCTGGCGCTGCCCTCTGCATGTGGGCGAGGTGGGGACAGGCAGGGAGGAAATGCAAATACCTTTGCTGGGTTGTAGCAGAGGCTGCTGGAGGTGGGGTGGGATGGGAAGCATGGAGCCAAGGCACTGCCCAGACCCCCAGGCACCAGCAGGGTCCCCTGCACACCTCCACCCCGCTGCAGCTCATAGCCTCCCTCTGCAGCTACACACATTGGCTGCATGCATTAACATTTCCTTAATTCTAACGGTGCTCCTGCATCACACTGAGTCACAGCTCACGTCACAGTCACAGCAGGCACGTTCAGAAACGCCATTTCTGCTTTGCTTCCATACCTGGAGGAGCTGCTTAGCCATCCCGGTGTCAGCACCGCATGCCCACCCAATCCACAGCTCTGCTCCCTGTATGCCTCCACACCTAGCAAGAATCCCTCTGCACATGGCAATGGACTTGGTGACAGCCCAGGTACCCCAGTGGAGGCACTTTTAGCACTCCCCACCATTATGTTTCATGGCCTCGAATTCTTTCTGCTGTAATTCCCCCACGTGGGAAGGGAGACGCTGCCTGTTCTCATGGCTGCGCTGCTTTATACGTGCAGCACTATTTCTCTTTTTCCTTTTTTCGTGTTACTTCAGCAGACCAGACTGAGGGAGCTGTCTACTAATAGGTGATCCAGGCAACTCGAACAGCTCAAGCAGAATACCTGGAAGAAACTAAAGGACCTCTGACGGAACAGCACAGCCATCAGATGTGGCTTAATGAGAACACGACTTTCCTATTAGCGCTCCCCCTCCACGTGACATGGGCAAAGGGAAAGGGAAGAAGCTGCCAAAGAGCTTATTTGTTTTGCAATTACGGATGAAATAAAAAATTACTTGGTCTAATTAGGGCTCTTTTAGTAAGAGAACCATGCAAAATAATCTCCATTTCATTATCAATGCCAACGCAATTCTCTCTTGCGCTTTATATGTTTAAGTGAAAATGTGGAAGGTCAATTTGCTATGTAAATTTTCGCAAATTTGGCTAAACTAAAACGATTACACTAATGCGTATGCAAATTAGCTTAATTGATAACGACTTCTCTTGGTAACTTTAAAGAACGGGGGGGATTATTCCAATTGTGACAATCCTCTAAAGTGTTTCTTTGCCCAATAAAGAAACGGTATCTTGACAAATTGAAGAGAATATAATGAAATCAGATTAATTAATGCTATGACCAATTAGCACAAGCAAAGAGAAGAGATTTACAGAAGCAAAATTCACTAGAGAAGACTACAGGAATTCATCATCTTTCACACAGACGTTTATACACCTTAATATTCTTCAGAGCACAGAGGATTTCTTTGCTTACACAAGCAGTTTGCTGTTAAAATAGTTATTTTTGCTCAATAGAAGGAAGTGAAATAAATCCAAAAGCAAAAACCTGTCTTATGCTTGGAGCAAGAGCTGGGTCCTTGCCCCACCTGACTGAGGCTGTTATCCATCAGCACTCACATACACATCTCCAGCAGTACCCATTTCCTCCAAAATCCTGCAAATGTCAGCCTCTCCACCAAGGTTTTACAGAAAAAGGAAAAGCCCTGGCCCAGCAGCAGGGGAATAATCAGCAGGTGCTCTCCCATTTCAGAGTTCTCCTGGAGATTCTCAGCACAGCCTATGGACCTGACCCTGCTCAGCCATGCCAGACTGTCTCAGAGAACATTAACTACACCAAGCAGAAAGCGACAACTCAAAACTCCCCCTACTACCACAATAAAACTAGTGTGAAGTAATAAAAATAATTACTAGCAGCACTGTATGTAATATCCTTCTGTGCCATCTCTCTCCTGTTGGCAATAAAGCTACCTAGCGAATTAAGTATAAGGGAGGGACCATTTATTTACCTTGTAATTAGACCATGCTGGAAAACGCTTCGTATGAAGTGTCACGTGGACAGGTATAAATTAAGGATGTCAGCGTGCAGCAATGTCCCCGTGAAGTGCATGGGATGGGGTGTCAACCAGAGGTGGGTCCTGAGCTGCTTCATCCTCAGCACTGCAGCACATCACTGGGACAACATTTCTCCTTGTGAATTGGCAGTTTTTCCCACCTTATGAAAAGGAAAGCAAGCCAGAGAGCAAACAAAATAGGGGGCATGGATGGGCATGATGCTTCTTAAATGAAAGCAGGAGGGGGAAGGAGATAAACCTCTCGGTTTTTTGATGCTGGGGGTCCGAGTCCCCCAAATGATGAGCTGCATGATATAGGCCTTGGCCTCCCCAAACGAGGATAGCTCCTGGAACACCAGCTGCAAGGTGCCCACCTGGAGACCTGACTGCCTTCTCCCAAATAACTGAGTTGGTAGAGGGCAGGCAGCCAGGACAGCATGCGTGATGGAGTGCTGCAGGGCCACGAGTTTTCTGATGCCATTATCTGAGTTCTTCATATAGCTGAACTACTGAATAAGCACTATTGCTGGCTTTATGGCATCGCTCTGCTCAAGTTCACATCTGCAATGCATTACCTCACCTCAGCCATTCAGAGATGAGAGGGGGGAAAAAAAGGTCATTCTCTTAAAAAAAAAAAAATAATAATAACACAAAACTCCTCCCATAAAATCATACAACAAAGCAGCGGCCGGAAGCCTTGGGAAGTGGAGGTGAGGAGGCAGGAGAAGGCCAGCAGTGAGCCCTCTGTTCCACAGCAGAGTCCCTACATTACAGCCCTGCCCAGCATGCAGTACCCCCAGTCCTGCCCCTTGTACCCATAGCCCTGCCCAAGGAACCCCCAGCCTGGTTTTGCCATTAAACTGCTGAAACTCTTCAATTTCTAGAAATTCCTCAAACACCCTCTGCCCTACATGTATATATTGCAGCATTTATAACCACAAATCAATGGTGCTATTAAACTCTACTCACAGCCCTGATTTCCTTGCAGCCCTGGCCATCCTCAGCCACAAACACACACTTGCTCTGCCCTGTTTTCAGTGCTGCTGAGCAGGAGGCTCAGTACCCACAGCACAGCCCCAGCCATGCGCGATGGATGTGTTCACCCCTCCTGTGAACCCTGCAGAGCCAGGGTGATGGAAGGGAACCTTTTGCTCGATTTATTTCACCGCAGTCAATTGTGTGGCATGTCTCCCAGTTTGTTGGTACCTCTCGAGCAAAACAGGCTCTTTCCATCTCATTGGCGTTATGCATGAGCTGGGATAGGAAATGAGCAAATACGCTGCTTGGATAAACACCCTGAAGAGGGTCTTTCTTTCCTTCCTCCTTTTATTTTGCCACCCTTTTTTCTCTCTTTCTTTTTCATTTGGCATTTTGTTGTCTACAAAGACAGGCAGTAAACAGGAGAAAAAAAGCTGCGCCTTCAGATCATCAGCAGAAATCTCTCCTCACTCCATTTTCCTCTGCTATTTGTTCAACTCTAAAACATTAAAGAAAGAACTGGGGGGAGATGTGTTTTTTTTTTCGGCTTTGTCTCTCATTTGTTAATTGTGCTCATCAGCGAAAACCGTTCGTGGTGGAGATGGGGAGCCAAAAAAAAAAAAACCACCAAAAAAAACAACACAGAGCTGATCATATGCAGGGGAAATAACTCAGATGTGAAAATACTTCAAGACTGGGAGATTGCACTATTTATTCACACAAGTGTCCTGCTGTGCCTCAGAAATGCAGTGATTTAATGAGCTGCTGCAAAGGTGTTTGTTATTAAGAAATTCTGTCTCTGGTTATTCTCCCCCGTGTGATTAGGACGGAGCCCGGCAGAAGTTCTGACTCGGCACACCATTAAAGATTTAGCGTCTCTCTCCTCTCTGCTCCCGGCTCCGCTGCGCTTTTGAATCCGTTCCAGAATTAAACACGGTACAAGCTGAACGGGGCTTGTTCAGCACAGATGCTGAGTGAGAGTTAAGGAGAAATTAGGAAGGCATTTGTGTTAACAGATGTTCCTCCTCTCTGCCGGGGATCTGCGCATGTGGGGTGATAGAATGGAGTGTGGTGGGAGTGGGCAGCACCCAGGGACACGTACTGGGACGGGGACCAGTAGGGGGTCTCACTCCACATCTCTGGGCTGTGCCACCCAGCAGGGATGCCTACATCCATCTCAGCATCGCTACCATCCAGGTTCTTCATGGAATGGGTCACTAAAGCCACCTCGGGATGCTCGGTGCTCGCCAACCCTTCCTCAGCCTCCTTTCTCCCAATGCCGGTTCCCCACCTCACCCCAGTGATCCAGAACATAAAAGAATAGCCATAATGGTGAACTTCCTGGGGTACCCTGCTCCCTGGTGATTTAAGCATGCTCCACACAGCATGTCTGCTCTGGTTGCTGTGCTGGAGCACAGTGTTTCTCCTTTCAAGTCGCTCAAGCACTGCTATTACTCCGAGGCTAAGCAGCACTAATGGAGAAAGCATTCCAAGTTTCATTTTCCTCTGTAATGGAAAATGCAAGAGCGAGATTTCAGTCTGTGAGCACTTCTATGAAAAAACAAATATCTTTATTGGCACTGGACAGCCTGCCAATCAGCCACAAAATTGCTGGCTTCTCTTTCTCCCCTGAAGGAATGCCTCTGCATACAAAGATACCGGAAAAACTTCAGGGCCTGGAGGATAAAAGGCCCTTCTTTGCCTTTCATTGGGTGATTTGCAATGCATTGCTTCAGCATAATTTCCCATCTCCACCGCTCACAAAGGAAGCTCTGTTGCTATCTGTGAGTTTAATAATTTCTGTTCCCTACACCTTGCATTCATAATGCATCTTTCAACACCTCGGCTCCTGCTGCCCAATAAAACCTGAGGCTTCACACCAAGAGAGACCTGGAGCTTGGGCTCCTTCCCCTGCAGCCCCAGAACTCCCACATGAGTTGAGCTCTGCAATGCTAGAGATGAGCAGTCTGGAGGGACTGGGTCAGAGCAACCCAACTACAGACCTGGTGGTGCCTACTTTCAGCTCTGTCACTCAACAAATAAAGCAAGCAATGCATAGCTTGTCTGTTCCCATCTTCCCAGGTACCCGGCTGTCATGTCCTCATGGCCTCCGTCCCTCCCAAGGGAGGGTCAGGTGCCCAGGGCCAAGCAGGTTTCATGATTTCATCCTCATGAGGCTTTTGTCCCACACCACCCAACTCCGTATGTTTTCCACTATCACCATGAGGCAAACCACAGAAAACTTGTTACCACCTGCTTCCAGATTGGAGGATTTGCATAAGTTATTCCCCAAAGCCTTTAGTCCCCACAGGACGTATTTTTTATCCATTTACCCAGGAATTCAACTACTGAAAGCCTGCAGACATGCAGCATTTGTGAAGTTAATACAAGAGGCTCCAAATAATCCACGGCTCCGTCTGTTCCGTGGGCCACACGTCTCCCTCCCCTTCCAACAGATGCAGGCAGAAGGCACAAAGCCTGGTGGGGTGGCTGCAAGGCAGTGACCCTCACACATCCCCAGCACAACCACCACATCCTGAACGCAGGAAATGAGAAGCAGAAATGTCAGCTAGGGAGTGGGCAGGCGTTGCTCTCAGTGCCCTTTGTGTTGGCGGCATTAAATAAATGTCTCTTGGCTCCCACTGGCCACGGCCTGACCCTTTTATCAAAATGCATCAAAATGCTTTTCCCACAGGAGCTCTTTCACAACAGCGAGGAAACGCTTTATTATTTATTTGGGCAGCCCTCACAAAGTCCTGTGTGGGTCATACAAGCGGCGTCCATCCGATTGCTACTTTTGGCAGAGAAAGGAAAGCAGAGCCTGTCAGCACTGCAGCACAGTGTGAGGCTGCACTGAGACCAGGCCTTGCTGCAAACATCCACACCAGACATGCATGCACAGCAGCATGCCAACAGCAGAGCTGCACACACCACGTCTGTAACCTGATAGAAAGTGCAGCAATGACAGCGGAGTAGCAAGGTCCTAGGCTACAGCAAGTGAGGAGTCACTCAAATGCAACAGGCACAAAAACAAAGGAAAGAAGCTGCTTACCTTCAGAGGGCCTCAGGTACGCAGGGAGCTCCAGCAAGATATGCTTGCTTCCACTGGCAACCTTTAAATGAAGTCTGGGAAGGGATGGATCCTGCCTCCACCCCCTTCTGGTTTCTCAGGTGCATTGCATTCATGCACCTGAGCTCCCCTGGGCTGGCCCTGCCTTCCCCCCAGGTGCTCAATCCCTGCTTCAAGCCATGACTTAGCATTTCCACTACAACAGCCACGCACAGAAACCTCTGCAAAGCCTTCCAGGCCAGCTGCTCTGCAGTGTGCACCTGAGTGTTTTGCACAAGCACAGAGTTCTGTAAGAGCACTGAATTATTAAACCACCAGAGTCATCTTGCCCTCTGCTTTCTGGGTGAACAGGTCATTAATTACCTGCTGTAAACAACAGGGGCAGAGGACCCAGCAGAAAGCAGAACTGGTTCTGTGCACCCAGACCCCTCCCTGCAGCCCACCTGTGTGCAGGACGAGGCCCACCCCCAAGCATCTGCTCTGCTACGGACACAGCTTGCCCTGGTCTTATTTATTTATTTTGGTAGGGCCCAGTGTGTAGCACAACTGTACACAAATAAATAATGCAGACCACTAAAGACTGCTGCAGAGGCGACTTTCCTGGGGATTTAATGCTCACATCCCTCACACTCTTGCCACAGCGAAAAAGAAAAATTACAAATTGATCTACAGGACCAGGCTCCCCTCTCGCACTGCCCTGTTCCATCGCTATAAATAATGGCCAAAACCCTGGGGGTTGCATGTAGGGATGGGGGATGGGAGGTGCTATGCTTTGGTGCTGAGGAGCTACGGTGTCACCTAGAGACCCAACAATGCATCCCCACTGCTGGAGCATCCATCCCTATCCCCACGCTCCCAGTGCCCCTGGTGTCTCTCCTGCAGTCCTTGACATTTTCTTTCTCAAGGGGCAAGTCCCTGGTGCATCCTCACAGAGTAATTGTGAAATTATTATGGTTGGTGATTTTAATTTAAATTGGATGGAGAAATGTTGTACTGCGGCTGACTCATTTGCTATGGATTTTCACTTAACCAAATTGATTAGTCAACCAACTAGACTTAACTTGAAAGTTGTAATCATTCATTATTAGATCTAATTTTCATGTTGCTCCCAGACTACGTTCAGAAATTGAACTGCACAGACTTTAACCAAGTTGGGGCGGAGGCTCTGGCAGGGGAGTAGCCAACAATAAAATCCTCCTTCTTGCATCTCCTCAGGTGCTTGAAGTGCTGGAATGGTGCAAAAGAGCCAGGGTACTGCTGGATCCAGTGCCAGCCATGCATTCATGCTGATGCTCCCCACCTCCAAGCACAGTTCCAGAAACATCCGTCCTCCCCAGGAGCACACAAAGGGGCAGAAGCCCCTGAGCTGGGGCTAGCAGAACCCCCTGCCCATCCTCCCACCTGTATCACTTATTTAGGAGCAGCTCCGTGTATCTGTAATTACCACCAGGCACTGCAGAGGCCACTGCCTCTTTAAATAAGCAGGCTGCATGCCAATTAATACCTTTAATTAACAGTAAGGACTTGCTGGAAGGACTAGGGCTTGGTCTCCCATATGGACTCTCTGCCTGTTGATCCAAGCGGCAAGGCTCTGTTAGGTCAGGCTGGCTGAGACCTGCTGCCGGATCGCTCACCGCCCCCTGCCAATTAAAATGACTGCGAGGGAAAAGATACCTCCAGTGGGACAGCCAGACAGACAGCGAGGGGCAGCCAGACAGACAGCCGGACAGACAGCTGAACACACAGCAAGGGGCAGCCAGACAGACAGTGAGGAACAGCCAGATAGACAGCTGGACAGACAGCTAGATAGACAATGAGAGGCAGACAGGCAGACCATGAGAGACAACCAGACAGACTGTCAGACAGACCACAAGGGACAGCTGAACAGACGGTTGGACAGACCTCAAGGGACAATCGAATAGTCAGATAGACCTTGAGGAACAACCAGACAGGCAAGCAGACAGACCTGTAGGGACAGCCAGACAGACTGCGGGGGACAAACGGACAGGCAGGCAGACAGACCACAAGGAACAACCGATGAGCAGGCAGACACAGCAAGAGACAGCCGGACAGACTATGAGGGACAATCGGACAGGCAGGCCGACAGACCACGAGGGACAGCTGGACAGACAGGTGGACAGATCACGAGGGATTGCCAGACAGATCACAAGGTACAGCCAGACAAGCAGCCAGACAGACCGTGAGGGACAGACAGACAGTCCCTGTCCCAGGGCAGGGGGACATGCAGAACAAGGCTTCCCAGTGCCTCCCATTCTCTCCCTGGCTCCTGGAGTCCTGGCTCTGCACACAGGGACCCCCGAAGCAGCACGGCTGCATTTCAGCTCCCCACCTTCCCATCCAAATAATTGTCACGGTAGCAGGTGCAGGAGCAGCGGGCCAGAGGGAGATCTTTATTCAAAGCAATGTATGTTAACGTCTCCAAAAGCTTTTAACGAAGGCCATTATTCCCACCCTGAGAATCGATGCATTTTAATTCCCTCCGAGCTATTTGTTTGGCTTTGCTTCTGTTTTTCAAACACGCGAGACACGTTTAACAAAACAAGGTAGCCCTGCAAGAGAGACGGCGCATTGCATATTCCCTTGAAACTCCTGGAAGTTCATTTTCAAAGCAGGGCAGTTTTCTTGGAATCAATGCATATCAACCAAAATCAATAGTTACTTTACGCAGATGGGCTGAGACACCTAAGTGATAGCGCTCTATGGCATTGCTATCCAAATCTATATGTTTTCAACAAGTCAATGCATTTTAGCAGCTGCTACTGTCTTTTCACTTAAAAATAATCCAATTGCAGATAAGACAGTCCCTTTCCACTGAGTCCAGCGATCCCCTCTGTGCATTTAGTGAAACCGAAGCATATGCACTTGAATCAAAACCTTTCCCTTCCGTGCCTTCAGGTTGGATATTAGGGAAAACTCTTCTGAAAGGGTGGTCGGGCACTGGCACAGGCTGCCAGGGAGGTGGTGGAGTCACCATCCCTGGAGGTGTTCAGGAAACGTGGAGATGTGCCACTGATGGACAATTAGCGTGCAACATTAGTGGTAGGTGGATGGTTGGACTGGATGATCTTAGAGGTCTTTTCCAAATTTAATGATTCAATAATCCTATGCCAGCCCCTCTCTGCAGACAGAGTCCGTGAGCTCAGCCCCAGCCCAATGCCTCTTCTCCCCCTGGCTCCATGTCCACAGAGCACTCAGCAGTGCCACACTGAGCTTTACAACTTTACAAACCAACGCAAATCCCACGTTTAACACTGAGCCCTGATCATTCACTCCCTCCTCTCAATCTGGGATGAAAACCACTGCTGAACAGGCACTCCAGCTCTTGACCACTTACATTTCTACTGACATTTCATAAGCTTTTTCATCTGGCTTTTCTCTTCTGTAGTGCAATCACCAGCATGTCCAGGTGCGCTGGCATGAAAGGCAGCATGTAAGCAGATTTTTGCAGGACAGAGACATTCAATTTAGTTAAAAGGCTCTGCCAAGTGCAGTGCCTTCAAGAAGAGAGAACTGCAAGTCCCACTCGTCCCAGATACTCAGGGAGAACTCCAGACAGGGAGATTGGCCAGGGTGAGTTATTGCCATCAAATGCTTCTGTGATGTTCACAGGGAGGCATTTTCCTCTGCTTCTTTTTTTTTTTCTTTCTGTTCCTCTCGCTGTATGCAAATCGCTGTTCCCTGTGAGTTATTAGATAACAAAGGGCTGTTTGCTTGCAGAGACTTGCTTGTGTCTGAACCTTGTGAGAAGGGTAATTAAGGAATGCCGTAGGAGGCTGCACTGAGGATCATTTCCACCCCTCCCCAGCGCAGTCTCCAGGAGGAAGCTATGAGTTTCCTCCCATGCGAAACACAGTGGGAGCACTGGCAGCATGAACGCACAACAGCAGCCCTGGGTCAGCCCCACAGCTGCATCCAGGAGTCCACTTCTCACTCCCCCAGCGATGACTGCAATCCTGACAGATGGATATCCCTTTTTCCAGGGCCGTGTCATGCTGGTGGGCATGGTCAAGCCAAGCATCCAGATCTCTGACCAGCTATCCTCTGGCTAACTGCTGTCCCCACAAACACCTCAGCTCAGAGTTTGCGGGACACCACAAATTCTTTCTTTTGCCAACAGCAAGATGCCCAGCGCCCAATTGCAGCCCCCCAAGGATGCTGCGTTCTGCAGTGCCCTGGATTGTTGAACCACACAGCATCTCCCCTCCATGTCCCCAGATCCCCCCTGCTCCCAGCCACCCCCAGAGCCTTGCAGGCATCCCAGAGCCCAGCACTGCCCGCCGTCGGCCGTGTTGCCATGGAGAGGATTTCTGTGCCACTGGTGACACAAAGGAAATTGCACTTTCCTGAGCTTGCCTGGGATGCAGCGCTAATGAGGAGGAGGAGGAAAAGAGTAGGAAAAGGGCTGACTCTCTTCCTTTCTTTCGCTCTTTATTTCTAGTAAGAAGGAAAAAACGAACGATAGAAAAAAGACAAACAAGAAAACAGCGTTGGGTAGGAGGGGCTCAGCCTCTCCCCTGCCAAATGACGGAGCTGGCAGCAGCAGAGTTGGGTTTGTGTGCACTCGTTCCCATGCAACGAGCCCCGCTGGGCGACAGCAGCGAAGCAGCACACTCACTATGAGAGACAAGGCAACAGGTGATGATGTCTCTGCCAACAGGGGATGCTGACCTACACTGCAGCCCCAGACACAGCCCCCGCAAGGGACTACATCCACTCTGCACCACCCAATGCCCTCAGTGTGTAGGGCTGAGCCAACCCTGCATCTTGTGCTAATGATGCTCAACCTCTGCTCACGTACCTGAGCTCTGGAGAAGGTTGAGAGAGATAGAGACAGGGGAGGGAGGTTGGTATAGAGGAATGAGAGCACACAGCTGCCCTGCCTGGTGGCAGCCTCATGTCCCTCCTTTACACGGTGACCCCATCCCTGGGACAGCCTGTGTGAGCAGCATCCCAGGCCCTGCACCACTGCAGCCTGCCCAGGTTCATAAATTATCATCTTCTCTATAGCATTTGATTCTTGAGCATCTCCCAGACACTTCCTCCCTTTACTACAATTGATGGGACCGCATGTAATTTGTAAATGATATTAAGAGAGGCAATAACACTCTGGGAACCGAGAGAAAATCATAAATTATTAAAAATTACTGAGCTGAAATGTTACTTCTTTGCCTTTGCACCTGACGGATGGCTCACATGCTGTCATCTCTGCCCCCGAGACCTTCCAGCCTGCACTTCCCCATCCATTACACCCACATGCAAGCCCATGGGTGATGCACAGTGAGCTGCAGAAGCAGCTCCACAAGCTCTGAACCTCAATGAGATCCTGAGCCCTGTGTGAGCTGCAAGCAGCATCCTCTCTCCAAAGCTTCCTCTGACCTTCCCATTTTTTAGATCTCTGATTGCACGTGCCACCAGCAGCAAGCACAGAACAACACAAGTGCAGCGTGCCTACATCACAGATCTGAGAGGAACCTGCAGAAACTCAGCTCCTGCCCCAGGTCCCCTCGCTGCCTCTGAGCTGCTGTAGGTTCCCATGCTCCAGGCGCTGCTCAGTGATGCTCATGCATTTTTCAAGGCGATCGATGCAGCCAGGCACCCCGTAGACATAATGACTGCATTGGCCTGGATGCAGAGACAGGCTGGGGGAACGGCTCCGAGTCTCGCGTAATAGGCAGAGCCCTGGGAAAGCTGGGCATTATTTATAATTTAACTTATAATTTGCTGCTCAAACCTGGTGGTTTAAAGTGGTTGGATATCAGTGCGCCTTTGGAGAAGGGAGCGGGATGGGAGAGAGGAGAAAAGCACTGTTTTTTTCCAGCTTCAAAACCCGGGGTGTTTGAAAAGCCCCTCGCTGAGGTTCTGACCTAGTTTGCATGGCAAAAGCATCCTCCATCATTAGAAAAAAAAAAAAAGAGGAGGCAAAAACTGTAAAACGCAGCCCAGCAGCCTGCAGGGCGTGGACCCACACAGTGCATGGCAGTCAGAGGGAAGCTGGGAGCAATGCCATGGGTGGTTGTCCCGGACTCCAGCACCAAGCCCAGCAGTTGGACACAGGAAGGCACCGAGGAAGAGGGAACCCCCTTTGTGACACTCCCTCACTCCCTCCACAAACACATCTCCCAAATTAAAGCCTTGCCAAGGCACTGATAAGAGAAGTGCTCTGATGGCAGGCGCAGAGGCAGCACTCATCGCTGGTAGCAAGAGAGGAGAGAGCCTCGTATGAAAGTGTTTTGTCAAAACTTTTTTTTCTCCTATGGAAAACAAGGTTTTCAATCAAACTGTTTCTGGTTGAAAGCAATCTGCTTCCTTTGAACAGCTCTCCGGATCCAGCAGTTTAGGCCAAACACTTGTCACTTCTAAGCCAGCTCTTTTCTCATCTTCCTGTAGATTATTTTTTTTATTTTTCAACAAAGCTGTAAACCACCTTCTGCCTGGTATGAGAAAGGTTATAAACACTGAGCCATCCTCACACAATTATTTTCCATGAATAAGTTGTTCGAGATGCCCATTTTCGTAGAGTTATAGAATGGCTCAGGTTGGAGGGGAGCTCAAAGCCCACCCAGTGCCACCCCCGGCCATGGGCAGGGCTGCCCCCCACCAGCTCAGGCTGCCCAGGGCCCCATCCCACCTGGCCTCGAGTGCCTGCAGGGATGGGGCACCACAGCTCTCTGGGCAGCAGTGCCAGCGCCTCACCGCCCTCTGACAACAGGATTGCTTCCTCACAGCTAACCCACGTCTGTGTTCCAGGCATGGCAGTGCCCCACACAGCCCAGCCCCACAGCAGCACTGAGCTCAGGGCATTTTTGGTTTCCCAACCTGACACCTCATCACAATTCTCTGCTGTTTCTCCTGGGTGGGTTTGCATCCTGCCTACGTTAAACCACGGCCGCTGGATCAGTGCAAGAGCCTGTAAGCTGTCAAATCACATTTTCAGTAGTAAATTGCTTTTATAATTAATTTAATTATTATTACGGTGCTGACTTTTTGTATTGGCTTAATAAACATAATCAGGTTTTGCCCTCGGTCCCCTTCCCTACTCCTTCTACTTCCTTTCATGAGTCGGGCAATTTGGGGAGAGGAAAAAAAAGAAATAACCACAGATGCAGGCCGAGTAATTAAAGTTTCAATTGTTGTCATTCGTTAAACGGTACATGTTTTAATTATCCTCTGAGCCTGCCTGAGAATTCATGTCAGCCACGAGAAGGAAAGGACCGCCTCGGCCCACCGCTAACACACACACAGAGGTGAGGGCTGATCCCTCCACCCCAAAGTGAGCACTTTCGAGTTGCCATGGAAACAGATGGATGGGACCACTTGCATTTTGTTGCTACTACTGCTATCAGAAGGGCTTTACACTTCTTCCAATGATGGCAGTCCCAGCTCCAGCACCAAGGGGCCCCCAGGATTTGATCGGCTGTACCCCATTGCACACCGCAGCTCATCGCCTGCTCTCCTGCAGCTCCTGAAGGCTTTAGCCCCAATAACCAGATGCTTTGCTCCTCAGGCTGAGCAGAATAGCCAACCCAGGGAGCAGTAGGGCGGGGGTGCCAGCGGAAGCCATGCACCCCACACCACCACCACACTGATGGTTGCAGAGGAGCATCTGCCCCCAGCCTGTTTTTAATCCCATTGACATCTGCCAGCTGTTCTTCAAGCCGTTTTATCTCTGTAATCCAAATTCTTTGAGCACCGACTCAACCGCCTGCACAAGGTGCAGTGCACTACGTCAACATTATTACCTTTATCAAGCAAACTTGTAATGCAATCAAAAAGATATCAGCTCCGTTTGACAAGAACTATTTTCCATGCACCTCTGTTGATTGGCACTTATTATCTCCTTTAATTTTTTATTAATCAGGTCCCATATCAGCTCTTCCATTATATTGTCCGGGATTGATGGTGGCCTGACAGGCTGTAATTACCCACATTATCCCACTGACATGTTTGAAGCGCTGGCAGGGCACTGGGTTTCCCCCTCCCATCTTGGGGGGCCCATAGGGGCCACAGCACTGTGCAGCCCAGCCACCACCTCTCCGCCAGCTGCAGCCAGCAGGGCTCACAGCCCTGGCACCTTATTAATTCCTAATTTCCAATTTGCGGGAGGAGAGCACCTAAGCCCTCCATAAGGCTGGCCCAGCAATCACAGCGATGAGCCAAGTAGCTCTGGACAGTCTTTAATTTATTTCCCTGCGCACACGGACACTGCTGAGAGACTTGATGGCACCAGCTTAAACATAATAAATTACTCAAGTACCAGAGATTAGTTAATAAAGTGTCAAGCGCCCGTAAAGTGCTGCTTTGTCAAAGATACAAAATATTCCTCTGTTTCTCCCAAGATAAATAGCTCCCTCGGAGGGAGGGACGCTTGGCTCCGTGCAGACCCAAGCCCCCAAGCCCAAGGAAGATGAGCTGGGTTTGGCATTCTCATGCTCTATGGGCCCCTTCCCCTTGCAATCCCAAAGCTCTGCCCCACAGCATGCTGCCTGCTTTCTGCCCCCCACCTGTGAGGCAGAGCGGAGAGCAGTGCCCGGGAGGTTGGGTTCTGCACAGATTTTCCTTTGCAGGGTATGGAAGAACTCTCCAATGGGTCTTGCTCCAAAAAAAAAACAAAAAAAAAAACAACAACAAAAAAAGGCAAGCTGTAGCTCTGAAGTATCAGCCTTTGGGCATACCCAAAATCACCTGCCATGGTCTCCACTGGTGGCTGCAGTTCTGAGGAGGGGTGATGGGAGGCTCTGTGTCTGCCCACAGGTGTGCCAGGACCTGCGTTGGCTCCGGCGCCCGCCCACCAGCACAGCCGCATTGGTGCCACCTCTCCTAAGGACACAATTCCTGCCCAAGCTGCTGGAGTCCCCCAGCACTGCACAGAACCTTCTGCTGCCTGCAGGATGAAGCCAAATCACCACTCAGGCTGAAAATTCCCTCTGACTGCACGGTGCTTGGAGGGCGTCCCAGGCAAGCAAAGCACAACCCCTGCCAGCTCCACGACCCGTGGGCACCCGGCACCAGCACGGGGACCTCGGTCCTGTCACTTGGCTCCACGCTCAGATGCTCCCTCAAATAGAACCACATCAGAGCTCCCATCTATGGCTGCCCGAGCGGTCCCACCGTGCCCCCATCCCACTCTGAGCAACGGGCAGTGGGTGAGGGAGCAGAAACCAGAGAGCTGAAACAATCTGCTCACCATCAGCGCCGAGCAGTGCCTGAAACTGTGCATGAAAACCAAATGATTGGCAGCTCTGAGGTTTTGATAGTGTGCCAGATCAGCTCTCGCTAGGTGCTTCTGCTCTTGTGCTGTTTGATTTAATTACCAAACAACGGACTTCGAGAGAAGAGCAATTACAGAGTGAGGGAGGGTGATTTGGGGGTAAAAATATGAAATATTTTGCAGAGAGCCCCCATGCTGCCCAGAGCTCCTCTGGGGGCATGGTGCTCCCAGCTGGGAGCACTGCATGTTGGTGCAGAGGTCCCTGTATGCACTTCTCTCCTTAAATAGATATATTTGCTAACCACAGTGACTGTGCCATGGGTTACTGTGCTCTGTGCTAATTAACAGACTTGTCCTCTTACAGTGGGAGTGAGCTCGTCCCTGTTAAACTGGCTGACATAACCGCATGGCTCTGCCCTGGGAATTTTCAGGCCAGCTCCACAGGTGCTCATCACACTGCTGTCCCTGTCCCTACACCTAGCTGAGGATGCACCCACAGCACTGCATCCCCACCTTCCTGCATGCCATCCCACCCTATGGGACGCAGTGCCATGCGGGGGCTCCTTGAGGCTGCCCACCCCCAGCACCCCTCCCTCCCCATCCTCAGCCCTTCCTCTCCCTTATTCTGTTTCACAGCGAGGGCGGTAGGAGGAGGAAATAAAGCATTCAACGAGGCTTTCAGATCTCCTGTGTCATGACCGAGTGTCTGCAGGTTATATTTTGGCTTTTTCGTTTTAAAGGAGCTCTGCATTTAATCAAAACGGAAGAGTGATTTCATACCGCATGAAATGTGAATCTGCATCCGTCTCCCTCCCTTCTCTCCAACACAAATCACACTCTCTTTCTGTCCACGCTGCACACACAGACATCTCTCTCTCGCTCAGATCTCTTTCTGGAAGCGACAATACTGAATTTCTCTTGTCAGAGCAGTTGTATTTATCCCATTGGTGCCTATCTCAATGTCGCCATCTGACTCACACTCCGAGAGATTCATTCTGCTCCTATAAAATAACAAATGAGATGAGTGGCTTCTAGGAAAGTTTCCTTGATGGGCCGGGCTAGGCTCACAGAATTGCCCATCCATGCAGACAGCAGCACACGTGGCTTTGCTCGCACCTCTGGCGGAGGGCGAGGCACAACCACGCTGAGCACACACATGGATTCCTTTACTCAGTGGGGACCCCCAGATTGGGAGAGACAGTGCCATGCGCCCACCCTGCAGCAACCCACACATCTCCTAGGAGGAGAGGTTCCCTCTGGCTACTGGACAGAGCTGCCTCTCCAGTCCCCCTCCGACTGCTCGCCCTTCAGTGTTGCTAAGCAATCAGAGAACAAGCCCAGCCTAGCATGCAATGCAGATGCACATAAATCCTCTTCAGCTGGAAAGCACTGCCTTCACCCGTTGTTTGGCCAGTGTGGTTGCATGGCCCCTATGTCCCTATGTCCCCACGACCCCACCCGTGTCCTCATGCATCTTCAGGTGTGGAGTCAGCCTGGTGCCTCCCTCTGTGCCTGCATGCCAGGACTGATTTCCTCCTGGGCTCTAAGCTGCCTCTGCTTGGATCAATTAGAGTATTGACACGGACGAGCTGTAGATCAAAACTGCCACCCCTGTTTACACGGTGTGTGACTCCCAGTCAATAATCCTTGTCTGAGAGATCTGCTGTATTTGCTCGATACAACCTTCGAGGCTGGGGAAACTACCAGGGCTTGAAAAAAAAAAAAAAAAAAAAGAAAACATTTATTACAGGATTTCCGTATTTAAGCCTTCGCACAGTGGCAGAGTCATTTTCCTGCTGGTGTTTCCTCCCTTGCACAGAGTGCAGAAGGTAGCAGGGAGAGGCGCAGCCATGATCAGCATTAATAAGCTCTTTCCCCAGTGTTAAGCTATGGGTGAATGGCATGGGTGTAGCCAGGTTCCCTACACATATATGTGCACTGAGACCAGGTGCTCAGGGCTCCAACACCCCACAGGGGCACCCATAGCACCCAGCAGCCCATGCACCTCAGGAGAATTTAGGGCAAAGTTTTTTGTGTGCTCAAGCATCTGCAGTGAAGGACAGGTTATTCAGGAGCCTTAGAAAATGTTCTCCTGCTCTTGGGAAAATCTGGTCCAACATATGCAGGTAATTAATAGGATACCAGAAGAAAAAATGGAAAGACAAAAATAATAATAAATAAATAAATAAAGACAAAGCACTGCTCCAAGTGACACCATTAACATTAGGCTCCAGGAAGTGTGAGTGCAGCTGGAAGAAATTCCATTATTATTTTGCTTGAGTTTTTCTAACGGATTTTCATTGGCCCCATTTCTGGAATGGTGGAGTTTGGCTCCTGCAGCGTCTGGGCAGATGCAGGGCCCTGCAGAGCATGGCAGTGCTGACCTATATGGGACAACAGCGTGGGAGCTCAGGGTGATGGTAACTCATAGGATGAGTTTGAATGGTAAACGTGTTTCCAGGAACCTCTTTGTGATGCTCCTGAGCAGAGGCAGCCCCCTTGTGAAAAGGCAAGTTAGGAGCTCTTTTAAAATAATAATCCCAATCAGATTAACAAAGCCCTGGATCAGATCACCACCACCACCACCAACAACACCACCAAAAAAATAAAAAATAAAAAATAAAAAAAGGACTAATATGAAATCCATAGAATTTCAATCACATTTTTGAATAAACTCCAAACCGTTATGCAAGGATCTGTAATTCCCTTGTGTGCATCTTTGCATGCTTCAGTAGAGTTTGTGGAGTCTATTTACCACATCTAAGACCAATTTCCTTCCCTTCAGTTGCTTTGAAGATAATTGAAGGTCCTTGCATTGTCTGCTTTCGAATGTAAAAGCTGGCTAATGCTGAAATCGATGCTTCCTAGTTAATGCTGCCTCTCCACCGGCACTGAACAGCGTGTAACAAAGCCCTGGGTGACTGGATCAGCAGATCTTTGCTGGCCAGGTACTTTGTTAATCAGAGCAGGCTGGGAGCAAGCCCCGGACCCTTTGATAGCGCCGAATGTATTGAGTTGTTAAGTGCAAATTAAATATTTAATAGTGAACTTTGCAATGTTGTACCACGGCGAATATTTCTCTTGGAGGAACAGGGGATGGTGCGAGACTGAAGATAGGGTGCTCATTTCCACCCTTTACATTCCCATCCCTCCCCATCCCCGCTCTGCTCAGCTCTGTGCTGTTCACTCGTGGGTGCATCTCTGCATCCCGTAGCGTGGGGCTCAGTGCTGGGCTGAGCCATGTCCTAAGAGATTTTCCCAAGCCCAGGCAGGATTTAATTTGAAAGACTGTTTTACCATTCCAAGCTGTCCTCACCAGACTTTCTCCACCTCCAGATGATGGAGATATTTATCAAACTTAGTTACTGTTGTTATCATTGGTGCTGGAGCCTAAAGGCTCTCATCAGCATTTGCTAGGCATTGCACGGCGATGGGGAGAGAAACAGAGGATGTCCTGGAGAGCTGCTGATGTGAAGGGGCAGGATAAGACAGGAACCCATCGTGGGGTGGCTTGCAGCAGGGACAGCAGCAGGCAGCAGTGCCAGCACCCAGTGTCCCCAGCACAGCCCACCTCTCCAGGCCCTGGAAATCCCCACAGCATCTCACCCGTTCTCCTGCACTCTCTGTGGTGCTTCAACCTTTGCTCTCAACCAAACACCAGGAGGTGATTTCATTAGAAATCATAGAGGCAACATTTATAATTCTGTTTTGTCACCTGCAAGAAGGGAAATGGAATATAAAATTGCACATGAGGCTCCGTGTGAGAGGCACAGATGGGGGGGGCAACATCAGGATGCTCCTTGGCACGTGTCCCCATGGCATCGCCACTGATGCCAATCTCTACGTGGAGCCCCAACTCAGACTGAGAGAAAACATAAATCCTCCAGAGGTTTTGAATTGCAGCAAGAAAAAGGAAGAAAAAAAAAAAAAAAGAAAAGAAAAACCACCAATCCTTTGGGGAACAGAGCTGCTGTGTAAAGAAAAGCTTTGAGAGGGAGGAAGGACCAGAAATGTCAGGCTGGAAATGGATTGAATTGTGACACAGTCAATAAAACAAGTGACCCCTGTGTGAAGCTGTAATGGGGTGGTGTTTTTGGTATTTAATTCATAGACTCTCTCTCTCAATACATGCCCATCTCTGCAGCTCCCAGCACCTCCACGCTTCTCCAGCCAAGCCCTCCCACCTGCCATTGCGTACCCTTGGCAATGCCATTACAGCCATCCCATAATTACTCATCTGCCAAGTGCTAGGCGGAGCTCCCTCCCCCTGCCCCTCTGCTCTGCTTCTCCAGGTGCCTGCTTGTATCCATACACAGCTTCGTTGTTTTTTATCACTTCCATAAACTTTATTGTGCGGCAATGAAAACTCATTATTTCACCTGAGCCTGGTGGATCATAATCACACGTAGGGCACTTTTACGAGGCTGCTCAGATTGCTGGGCAGACCTTTAATGAGTGACCCCATGGCTTCGTGCAGAAGGGCTCCCTTTTATTGAGTTACAGGCAGGAACACACAAACAGGCAGCAACCACCACAAAGGGATTTTTGCCACGCAAATGGTACCCTCTCTTCAGATGGGCTGACCCCTTCCGCATCTTTTGCTGCAGCAAAAGGACATCACCAACAGCAAGGCCCCAGGGTGGCTGCTTATCAGTGCACAAGTTTCTCAAAGGGAGAAATGGATACAATTATAGCAACAGCTCAGATTGGAGGGGAGCTCAAAGCCCAGCCAGTGCCACCCCCGGCCATGGGCAGGGCTGCCCCCCCACCAGCTCAGGCTGCCCAGGGCCCCATCCCACCTGGTGGAGTGCATGCAGGGATGGGGCACCACAGCTCTCTGGGCAGCAGTGCCAGCGCCTCACCAGATGACGTGCACACCCACAGGGTCCTGGTTAGGGTAACTTCACCTATCTGGAGGTGATGTAGACCCTGGAAACCCTGCCACCAAGCCACACCCATGCTTAAGGGCTTTTCCACACAGCCATTTTTCCTCCACGAGCTCTGGATCTCATGAGGATGCAGCGTGACTGCTGCTGATCCAAGAGGACCACATCAATCACCATGTGACCCTCTACCAAAATCCTGCAGCTGGAAGTGCGTGGTTTTGCAGGAGGCTCTTGGAAGGAGTTAGGGATGCAAGCTGAGTTCCTCTGTCTCTGCCTGACAACCTGTTGCCACTGGACGGCTGCAGCTCTTACGCTTCCCATAGCACAGCAATGGAGAGGCTTCTCCCAGCCTTGCACTGAAAGGTCCGTGCAGCTGAACAAGCAGCCCTTTCCCCTCTCTGTGCGATGGCATTTGCAATCACACATAAAGGCAAATGTAATATGCAGAAAAGCACTTAAACACAGGGCATACAATTTTAATTACAACCAAGTCTGACCCAGATCCTTTCGCATTAGTACATACCTGTTCCTGGCAATAACACCCTTGTCCTTGTATGACTAAATTAAAAGCTTTAGAAAGTACAAAAGCGGTGTGGAAGTTAATTGTATTCCTAAAAGACACTCCGAATGAGATGAGTTCAGCTTCGTTTTAATTATGCAGAGAAACCCGTTGGAGCTGCTGGAGCTCCCTGGAAGCTGTTAATGTTTTAACAGCAGCCACACAGAGGGACGGAGGGCACTGTGTCACTCCCCAAAATGCAGGGACAGCCCCTCAGCCGGGCACTGCATGGGGATTTATCTATGAGTGCAACATGGGGAGCACTGCCCATCTCTGCTATTTATAAACCCAGGATACAGAGTATGTAAATATTTCACCATTCAATATTTATGAAGTGCTGACTTGAGCTTGCTGTAAAATACTACAGCAAATGGCCTGAGCACAGCAGAGCGCAGTGCCGGCGGTGCCATGCCCAGACTTAGCACCAGAGGGGACACCCAGGGACAACCCCACGCTGCCAGTGCTGACCCCAGCATTTAGGGAGCTCTTAGAGGGAAGGGAGCACAAGCTGGGATACTGCAGCCCTATGGGGTGAGCTCTGCCCTGGCTGCAGTGGAGAAAAGCAGAGCCACCCCAGATCCATGCCATCACATCAGAATCTGCACTGCTGGGTGATGGCAGACTCCAGGCCTATTGCACATAGGAGCAAAGAGGGCACCCCAGCAGGAGGAACTGGGTACACTTCTGGACCAGTGTGTCCTCAGGTCTTCCAGAGCATTCCTAACCTCCATCTCCTTCCTCTTGGGCCCTGCGAACAGCTGTTTAACAAAATGGATCTGCACAGAGCAATAATTTTGCTGCATTACTTAATATAGCTCTCGGCTAAAGATATAATTGAGTTGGTTAACTAATCAATCTTCCCATAAGCATAGATTTCATCCTGGTGCCCATTTACAAGAAAAATAAAAATAAAAATAGAAACTCCCTGAGCTAAAAAGCACTCCTGGGAGGGCTGGGGATGCTGGAGCACCGCAAGTCTGATCCGACAATGGAAAGGGCTGTGGTGGGATGGAGGACTTGGGCACCGCGGCTGGAAGCGAGCAGAAAGGATGCTGGCACCAACAGAGCTGTTGGCACAGCAGTGATAACGTGTGGGGACGCTCTGTGCCCCCCTCTGAGAAACCCCACACCCCATGGCATCAGTGAGCCATGCAAGCACATGGGAGCCAAAGCTGCTCCGGCCCGGCCAAGCCCAAAGGAAGCACAATGCTCTTTTTCTATAGGATTTCTCCCTGTGGATACAGATGCTTTCTGCAACTCCAGCCTTCCCCACTGCAGCCCACAATCTGGAAGCACTCAGTACACACACACACCTCGCCTTGGCATCGCGTGGGGACAGCAGATTTATAGGTACTCAGAAAAATTAAATCAGCACGATGCAGATCTTGGATGCAAGCTGTTGTCTCCAGCAGTAACAATGCCAGCGTGACCCCAGGAGAGGCTGTGTGTTCCTCCAGTGAATTTTCCAGCACAGAGGGGAACTGGGAGTGCAAGACAGGAACTTCTTGGCATGGCCTGTGCTCAGAGCTGCACTTATCTGTTTTTATCTGGGCAATTGCCCTTCCCTCAGACATATGGTTCCCAGGGGCAGCTCTGGGACTTGCTCTGTCCCGGTCCTGCAGAAGCTCTGCCTTCACCCGATGGCCCCAGATGGCGATAGAAATCTCCAGGAGCGAACCTGTGCACGGACAGGTTGCCAGCCAACAGCCCAGCCTGTTCTCTGTAGCTGCATATGTCAGCTTATTTCGCTTCCAACACGACGCATTTTTCCCCACCAGTGGGTTGAGGGAGAGCAAAGTGCACGGGCAGACATCACTACGACCTCTTGTGTGGCCTAAAATTAAAGCCCTTTTCCTGGGTGCTGCTGGATGTGCCCATCACACACAGACCCAGAGAACGTGTTAGCAGGAGCTGTTGGTAAAAGCTTCCAAAAATAACCCCCGGAGCATCTCTGACTCAAGCCATCTAATTCATGCTAAGGATTGATCCTCCTCCAACTGTTGTTTCACGGTGTTAAAAGCAAGATTGATTGTAAATTTATGTTGTAAAAGTGCATCATTATTTCAGCACATTAATGCAGCGCCTTTCTGTGCAAATTGATGTTATTTTTATGATGTTGTTTATGGGCTTGAATAATCGGATTGATTCTTAATTTCTAAGGCTCTGTTGGGAAGACAAGAGGAGACTCCAAAGGCACGCTCTGTCCCAGCATCCCTACACGGGGCTGCGGGGGAAGGTTTGACATTGGGATGGAGACCCCCAAACCTCACCTGGACTGTCATTATTGGCACCCATTGGCAGCATCAGTGATCCAGAGCCATGGGAGCAGTCGGTTGTCGAACCCATCGCCGAGGACCAAACACAGATGTCAGGCAGGCGGAGCCGTGCTGCTTTGGGTGCCGTCGTTTTGCTTCGGTTGGAGCAAAGGTGCTGGAATCTTCCAGAGGGATCACACCAGCACAGCCTTGCGGCAGCCATGCACTCGCTCTAATTGATTTCTGCACATAAAAGCAAACCCTGCAGAACCGCCTGCCATCAATAATTAATTCCCGCACACTCCCAGCCCAGATCTCCTTGCTGGGGGTCTGTTCCCCTCCATTTCCTATCACTTCGTTTCTCCACTTATTCTTCTAGCAGAGATATGACAGACACAGAGAGTGAGAAGTGGTTTCCTCTGCAGAGGAACTTTGTTACCAGGCCATTTAAATCATTCTAATTACTCCAGAAACACACCATTAACTTTTCCAATGAGGTCTGCAGTGGGGAGAGAGGGAAAAAATATATATATATCTAATGTATTTTATGCAGCTTACAGGAATAATGTGGAGGAATAAGACAAGGGCAAAGAGAAAATAAACAGGCAATGCTATGTCCTGACATTAGGAATTCAAAATTCATTAGAAAAGCATTGATTGCCATGGACTGATTTAGCACAGTGTGATTGTCAGGAAGAGAGAAGAGCCCACAAACACGCACTGTCATTCAGAATGATTCAAAAAATAGCAGCACCACAAGGACTGAGCAGGGCTGTGTGCTCCATTCTTTGTCCTGGCAGGATTTGGCCTCTCTCAAAGGTGAGAGTTTGGCGAAAGAGAGCATTGCTGTCCTGCAGACATCAGATGGAGGCCCAGTGAAAAACGAGGATATGTGAGGTAGGGTCAACGCAGACCCCACTGCCCCTACAGTCTTCCCAAGGGGCAGGGTGTGCTTCCCAAAGCTCAGTGCCTATGGAAACCCAGCTCCCAAATGAACTCCACTTCTCCTCCTGGAAATGAGATTTCAGCCGTCCTTCATTTTTCATTTGCATGATATTGTGCAAAGTTAAAATTAAAATGAAATGTACCACTTAGTCAAAGTCATTTTCTAGTAATTCTGTTTCAGGGTTGTTTTTTCCTTCTTTTTTTTTTTCCCTTGCTCCTTCTCACACTGGGAGAAGACTGAGAAATGCAGCAGGTTATCCCCCAGATGTCACTGTGCCCCAGTCGTGCCAAGATCATAGACTCACCCAGGGTGGAAAAGACCTCCAAGATCATCCAGTCCAATCATCCACCTACCACCAGCGTTTCCCCACTAAACCACGTCCCTCAGTAGCACATCTAAACATTTATTGAACATCTGCAGGGATGATGACTCCACCACCTCCCTGGGCAGCCCATCCCCCAGCCTGAGCTGGGGGGACACAAGCAGCATCCCCAGTCCCACCATCATGCTGTAGGCACAGAAATGTGTGCACAGAGAGCAAAACTGAAGGGCTTTGTGCCTCTGAGGTCTCCTCTGGACTATACTCCAGGGCTGGGTGCATTGCAGGGGGATGCAGGCATCCCCCCAGTGGTTTGTTATGCCCCTCCAATGCCCACAGAGCACGAGGCAGCTCCATGGTGCAGGTCCACAACACGAAGTCATTGGCACAGCAAGCAGGGGGACGCGCTCGCTTCAGAGGTTGTTCTTACAAATCTAATTTATTCAATTACTAGGCAATAATCTAGAGCTCTAAACGGGCTTTTCAAAAGGTTTAGACAGAAGTTGCACAATTATCCTATCAAAATCTCCGTCACGGCATCCGTCGGTGGGTGCTGCCTACTTGTAGGATGATGGGGATCCTGGGGCAGGCAGGAGATGCAGCCCCCCAGCTCCACCCTTCCCACTGCAGGGGGCCCCACACAACAGGAGGAGGCTGTGTTACTAAACCCACAAACCTTCGGACCCCATTTTCCCATTGGATCCTTGGGAAGCTGCAGTCTCTGATGAGATGAGACCCGCATTGCCACCCGCTGCCCTCACGCAAGGTGAGCAAATAAGCATCGTTTTTCCTTACATCCCTAATTGTTAATTACTCCTCCATATTGGCTCCCACTGTTAATTAAGGTGGTTTTGGGTAGCAGCACATCTGCACAGTAGCAGATCCCCCTCCTCCTGCTGACCCAGGGCTTTGCCTCTGCCTTTCCCTTCCCTCTGGGAGGGGAGATCCACAGGCATCAATAATGCACACAATGGCCAGAATGTGCCCCAGCTCCACACAGCTCCCCAGCCAGCCAGATGCTCTTTGATTCCTGCACACGTCTCTGCAAGGTGTTCCTCCCTGCCTCCCACAAAGAAGTTGAACAAAGAGTTTCGTGCAAGTTGAGACACTCCTGGGTTGTTTCTGGTGTACAGCTGAACTGCTTCTCCATTACTGTGGGTTGGGGTTGGTTTGTGGGGAAACAAAGCCCCAGATCTCTGCATGATGCAGGGATGCTCTCAGCAAGCACAGCACTGAGCGCACACCTCTTGCATGTTGCGAGTCCCAAGCACATGCAGAGGCCTTACACCAAGCACAGAGAGACCAAATCTTGCTGGGAACCAAGCAAAAGCACAGGAAGAAAGTCATGTGAGGAGCTGTGCTCCTGCACCCCATGGCTTTTGATCCCACTGCAGAGGAATTGAAGGTACTCAAGGTCAAAGCACTGGGTTTGGAGAAATCACCCACAAAAGTAGGCACTGATCATGTCACTCCTGTGATTATTATTTGGCTTTAATCAAGTAAAAGACAGATTTCTGGGGTGTTTAAGAAGTGATATAAGAATGAAGCTATTAAAATATGGGATTTTTGTGCTTCCGTGAAATCTGTTTGTTCTCACTGAAGGCATAAATGAGCCCTATTTGCTTGGCCGATTTAGGAGTATATGTGTAAAGGGGAGGGGGGAGGCAGAAGCTCTTTGCCTGCAGCCCTGACCCCCAGATCCAGGCCAGCAGGTGCTGGCTGCAAGCAACATCCTTTGGGCAGGAGAGCTGGGGCTGTGCCTGCTCCCAGCTCCCTCCTAATTGCACCGCAGACTCCGACTGCCCTTTTGTAGTGACTGCAAGCCAGAAGGTCTCCAAGATTTTTCTTGGGCTCATTTTGTCCCATTTTTCTTTGTCAATCTTTGTTTTTATAAAACCTCCTTAGGGACCTCACCAGCCCTGAATTTCCCCTCCAGTGCTCAGTGAGAGATGCTGAGCTCCCCCAAAAGCAGAGAGCTGGAGCTGCCCCCCCAGCCCCCTCCCTCGGCCACTGCATCCCGGGGCCCCGCAGCCGCCTCTGGTTGTGCTGAAAGAGCCAATCTTGGGCTAAATGGAAAAAACAGGAGATCTTGGATGTGAAGAGACACTTATTTATCCTTTTACCAGACGGTCTAATGAATAATTTCATGTTTGCAAAAGCTCATTTTGAAATTTGAAGACAAGAGATATATTGCCAAGACGGCTGGGAGACTGCGACATTAATTTTGTGCTGAAAGATTTACTTAAAAATTAGATTTTACAATTTTAATGCCTCCATTCTTTTCTTTAAATAAGCTGTGAAATGCAGTTAATTAGACTTAAACCCTAGAAGCTTAGACATTTGGGCTGCAGCGTAAGCTACAAAAGAAAACGATCTTTTTCACTTGCAAATTGAATCTAAATTCATTACGTGGCTCAACCTCCCGTTCCACACGTGCGAGCCCCAGAGCTGCAGGGTAGGGGCTCACTCCCTGCTTCCCCCCAGCTCCTCTACCGGACCTGCCTGACCAAGAGTGGGGTTCCAGCCCCGAGAACAGCAGCAGCAAAGCCTTCAGCCCTGCAGCAGCATCCCTAATGCCTATGGGAGCTGCGTACCCCTCCCCACCTGCAGCCTGCACCCTTTGCTGTGCACATCCCGACCCAGGGCAGCAGCATCACCTCTCCCTGCCAGGAGGAGCTCAGGATCCCCTCAGGTCTAATTACATTAAAAGAAGAGATGATAAGCGGTGATAATAGAAGAAAGAAGTGGGAAACCCTCCCCAGAGGAGCACCCCAAAAGGGGCAGCTCAGAACACACTGCCGGCAGCGAGCAAAGAGAGAACATCCCCCACGTTTAAACCCAAAAGGACACGGAGGGATTCGGCAGCCAGAGCGAGCGATGTTTTGCCAAGCCTCTCAAGGAGAAGAAAGGCAGAGCAGCAACAGCCTTGTGATAAATTATACATCAGGTGGGCCGGGCTCGGCTCAGGCACCAGTGAATTCACAGCAGCACCGGGCTGCAAAGGTCTCGTTAAGGATATGGGGCCGGGGAGCCGACGCGGTGTGTCCTGACAGCTCCTTTGGCTCCGACAAGTTGGGTGTGAATGTGTTTAACCGGGAGGCGGCTCTTAGGAGGCGCTGATTGGGAATAGCCGAAAATAAGAGGCATCCCGGAGCCCTGGGGGAGATCTGTTAAAAAGCAAGATTATGAATGGTGTTAAACTGCAGAAAACAAAATGATGTCTCTGTTTAGATGCTGAATTTACAGCAAACACCAAGCTCTCCCTGTGGCTGCTGTTGTATTTATTAATACTATTTGAACACATCACAGAGCCCGCATTCAAACAGGCTTCAAAGAGCAGCAATAAATCTTTTCCAGGTGTCTGCAAGAAGATCCCCCTCCTGGGGCGATGCAGCCCACGCACGGCAGGGCCCTGAGCACATCCCCTATTACCTCCCACCATCCTGATCGCTCCTGGGAGGGGAAAGCCCAGCACCGAGTGCCCCAACCCGCTCATCCACATCCTGCCTTGAGCTGGAGGTCCATCTGTCTTGTCACTGCCCGCCCAGCTATCAACCATCCCTCTGCCCTGGTTCCATTGTGTTGCCAGCAATGACAAAAGACGTGTCTTAATGAGCACGTTGCTCTGAGCGTGCCCAGGCCGTGTGTCAGCATCAGTTTGCAATATCAGTAGCAGAAGGATCTCAAGATAATAGAAGTCTCTTCATCTTCGGTGGAGCTGGATTGGAGCAATTGAATGTCTGTGCAAGATTACAAGCAGTTATGGATATTACTTGTCATGCTGCCATCAGCAGACACCTTTTCCAGTTGACTAGTTTGTGCATTTCCAGAATAGGTAATGCCAGATATATTTACTGTAGCAAAATGAGCTTGTGATGGCCCTTGGGAATGACTTGTGGGTGTCACATTAGTGGGACTTACGGTGCCTTAATCCCTCCTTTCCTCTTTTATGGCATGCTCGGAATTGCTTGGGCCAGTCCCCAGGTAGCTGCAATCCATCCCTGCATGTATGGCACACGAGGGGTCACCAGCCTAGGGACAGTGGGAAGACACCCACAGCACGGCCCAGTTCAGCAGGGAAGGGGCATCAGCATGGCAGCTCTGGCACAAGCAGAGTTCACCTGCTTCCACAGCCTTGAAAACGCAGCTGAAAGTTTCCAGCAGCCTTTGAAAGGGCTGGGCATGGTTTGAGAGCCACGACGAGGCTTAATTCTCAAAGAGCAATGAGATTTATTTGCTCCTGATCCTGGATGCAAAGAGGAGGGATAGAAAAAGATCACAAGGCTGTGTGCTTGTGTGGGTGTATCTACGCACACCTGCAGCCAGGCTGCAAGATTAGCACGCAGAGAACATCTCCCGAGGGAAGAGGGATTCTCCTCAGTTAAAACTAAATAAAATAAAACGACGCCTGAAAACATGCTGGGAAATCACCCTGAAACAAGCACCACAGCCCCTGATAATGGTGATGGATGGACAGACAGACACGTGCCTCCACCACAGCGCCCATTCATCCAGCACCAGGCAGCAGCCAGCCCAGCAGCATCCTGGTGTGGAGCTCAACCAGAGAGCAACCGGTTAATTACCGCACCGTCATTAAGGTAAACATGGGGTTATGTGCGATCTGCCTTCCAAACCCAAATGGTTAACCAGGAATATTCATTTTGTTCCTATTAAGTATAATTACCCGCTAGTCTGTAGGAGCCTTTTATTTCTATATAATTACAGGATATTTAACAAATAAGGCAGAGAAGGGTGGAGCTGGTTGGGATGAGGCTGGTGGCAGAGTGGGGATGGTGCCAAAGCAGTGGGAACACCAAGTTAATAGGCACAGAGAGAGTTACTGAGCAGGAATGAGGTGGGCAGATGCTATCAGCCGTCCTGCAAGGGCAGCACTGCATGATTACACCAGAAAGTTGCAAAAGCAGCTTGGTTTTCCTATATAAAACCAGTTCTGTTATGCAACCAGAGAGTGTGAAGAGCCCAGGAAGGCTCAGCAGACTGGAAAGTTGATATGGATGTATTAGCCAAGCTTTATCACACCTTTCTCACCAGGTATCTGGTGCAAACACAGCCAGCGCTCAGCACAACCGCCAGGCAGGTGAGCACAAGCCCTGCAGGCCTGGAGCTGGCCCCTGGTTGTTCATCCAGCCCAGTTACCAGGACCAAAAGACAACCTTTCCCTAACTCACAGCCCTAATTTCCACCCCAAAGAGCTCAGTGCTTCTGCTCATTTCTCATCACTTGGCATTGCTGCCAATCCACAACAGGGAAGGGAAGGCTCTGACTTTGGGTGAGCTCCAAAGCCCCCCCATGTAAGTTGCATTAGGTGAAGGCTGCTCTGGGAAGCTGGCTTTGACTGGTGTCCCATCAGCTAGCTCCCATCATCCTTCTCAGAGCATTACCTTTTCCCAGCACAGCAGAGCCACGCTGCCCCATCATCTGATCCCATCACTTCTGCCTCTGCTGCTGAAGCACATGCTTTCTGGTGCTTGCACAACTTTTCTGCCCGGTTCTTCAAGTAATGGGGCTTTTCATGCAAGCTCACCCCAGACTCTTTAACAGCTTCATTCCCAAGTCCTAAATTCCTAACAGAAGAGAAAGAGATGGCATCTTCCATGTATCCTCAGCACTGCTTGGCAGTGACACCTCTATAACCAGCACACAGGTGCTGTGCCATAGAATCATATCATCACAGATCATCCAGTTCCAACCCCCTGCTGTGTGCAGGTCACCAACCAGCAGCCCAGGCTGCCCAGAGCCACATCCAGCCTGGCCTTGAATGCCTGCAGGGATGGGGCATCCACAGCCTCCTTGGGCAACCTGTTCCAGTGCCTCACCACCCTCTGGGTGAAGAACTTCCTCCTAATATCCAACCTAAACCTCCCCTGTCTCAGTTTAAAACCATTCCCCCTTGTTCTATCACTGTCCACCCTCATAAACAGCCGTTCCCCTCCTGTTTATACGCACCCTTCAAGTACTGGAAGGCCACAATGAGGTCTCCCCACAGCCTTCTCTTCTCCAAGCTAAACAAGCCCAATTCCCTCAACCTTTCTTTATAGGAGAGGTGGCCCAGCCCTCTGATCATCTTAGTGGTCCATCCACATCGCTGTCCTTACACACACAGCTGAAGCACCTTTAGCCAGCTGGCATCTTAAAGAAAAAAAAAAAAAAAAAAAAATCAAGGGGATAATTGCTTAATTTAAAGTGATTTATTCCATTAAGTAACTCTTTACCATAGGCCTTTTTTTTTTTTTTTCCAGGCCTTCAAGTGTATGTTTCATTAATGCTGCATAATAAAATAATTGCAGACATGGGAAGGGATTTGCCTTTTTTTCCTCCCCTCTGAGATTGTCCTACAGAGAAGCAGCACGGCATGGAGAGCATCAGCAAGCACAGGGACGTGCATTGAGATGGGCTGCCCCACCAGGTGAGGGTGTCCAGCACACGCATCACGATGCCTGCGGGTGCTTTAGGGGCAAAACAACAACACCGCAGCCCCAGCGCGGATGGGAAACGCTACGGACGGCTTTCCGGGCGTCACCGCACCCCGCGCCCCGCAGCACCCGCACACCGCCGGGCGCGGAGCTCCCCCTCATGGCCCCGCGGCAGCACTGCCTCTTCCCTCCATCAATCCGGCCGGGAAATCGCTGCTGGCCAAGTGGAAAAAGGCCTAAAGCGGCACAGAGCTAAAATCAATGTTCTCTTGATTCTCCGGGCCATTGATGCGCCGTGGGGAAGCGAGAAGAGAGTCAGGAAGCGGAGACGTCAGTGACTCTTCCAGGTGCTTGCAGCCTCTCAATATCTGGGATGCTGCACCCTGCAGAGCCGTGCCACGACACGGTGTGAGGGACCCTCAGCAGCCCCTTCCCCATGGGACCGGCCTGGTGCCGCCCTCATCCATGGGTGAACCAAGAGATGGTCACCTTTATTTCACAAATGCCAAAGCGTTTGGCATTTTGGATCATTTTTGTCTTGGCCGAAAGCTTTTTGCTAAATTCAGCCTCAGCCATTTCGCTGTGCTGCTGCTTTCCAGTGCCACCGGTGGGATAACGGGCCAGGTGATGGGGAGAACACACACGGTTGCCTGGCTTCACTCACTAGCTGCTTTCAGCAGCACACCTCAGCTCTGGGGCTGGTTTCTTGTCGTTTATTCCACGGATGCGCCTCCGTCTGATTTTTACAGCAGGGCAGTAAGTTGGAGTTGGGTCTCCCACTGAAAAAAAATCACGCACTGCTCTTATTTTTCCAGTGAAGACAAAGAGGAGGAGCAGATAGGTGCTCCATGGAGACAGCCTCTCCAGAGCAGAGCTCACGCATGCACTGAATGTAATAGAGCTGTTTGTTTTCAGAGTACAGCCTGTGCCAGTGTCAGATGGCAGTTGAGGGACTGGTGTCGCGCCTGACCCGACAAATCTATCCTTTATTGTCAGCCCTGTATTTGCTTCCATGAAGCAATTAGGAGAAATGAAAGAGCCCACCAGAAGGGAAGGAAGAGAGAGGGAACCAAGCTCAGCAAGCACATCCACCGGTGACCCAAAACATTGTGTTTCTGCCCTCAAATCAGCACAGCCCCAGGGCTGTAAGCAAGAATCCCAGCCCTTGGGCCGATCCCCCAGCACCAAGAGCGGCAACGAGAGCTCCTACAGCCCAGCACCACTGCATTCAAGTGGGAAGCCCCCTGGTCCCGGGGTCTCACTTTCACACCTGCTGCTCCCTGGGCTGGAACCCGAGGTCAGGGAGGTGAGAAGGGCACGGATCCACGTGGACAACAAAGTTGGCCTCAGTGTAGTGAAGAGCAAACCAAGACTTTCATTGGCGTCTCAAGAAAGGAGCAACCTCTCCACATCCCCTCCATCTCCCCTCATTCATCACTGTCACATCTGTAGAGGTTTTTTATTTAACAAGCAATTTATTTCCAATTTGACTAATCTCGGGCTGGAGCATCTCGCGCCAACTCACCAAAGACACCGGGTCCTTAAATAGACTTAAAGCCACACCGGTTCATATCGACTCCCATCAAAGTGCATCAGGCACAAAGATGCTGGAGGGAGACTGCAGGCCACTAGAATATGCAATCGGCCGCAGTAAACAATCCCTCCTCCTCCTCCCCGTGGCTGCGGGGGCCTTTAAGCGGTTTAGATTTATATATTTGCCTTCCGGATTGCCCCGTCTCACCTTGGGAAGGCAACAAAAGCTTTCATAAACAATTTACAGGGAGATAATGCAGGGGGGGGCTGCGGGAGGGTGGGCAGTGCAGGCAATCAGTGCTGGGAGCCGTATTTCTGCAGCCCCGCCGCACTGTATCACTCCAGCACCGCGTTATCGTACCCTTGCCTGTAAGGTCATGTTGCAGCCGTAGATGTACTTTGGAACAACAATTACTCTAGATAAGAAAAATCTAACTGGATAAAGGGACAGCTAATCAGGAGGCTACAAGCCCCCGAATTGCTCAAGGAATCCATATTGATCTGAACAAGATATCAAATGTAAAATAAAGGATTTTGCCAACTCCGCAGACTGGTTCAGCCTCTGCAACGCGGTGGCGGAGCTGCAGGAAGAGGAGCAGAGCTCAATTCCTCCTCCCAAAGGTTAAAGCCTCACCCAACCGCTCAGGGCCGTGGACCAAAGGCACCGTGAGCATCTCACTCTGAGGTGGATGGGGGTGAAGCCTCCTCAGTATTGCTGCCATTGGGCACATCCTGAAGCTGCCAGTTTGTAACTTTCCCACTGGAAAACGTGGCTCCAGTGCTTCCAGCCCTGCAGCGGCTCAAGCCACAGGTTTGTGATGTACTCTGCAGAAGATTTCCCCTTTCATCCCTTACCCTCCAGCTCTGTAAATCATAAGAACAATTCTCCCTCTGTCTTTCTACCCCCTTCCCCATCTCCTTATTTATTTAAAAAGCTTTAGCAACTGATCGCCTCTCTGCTCTTTTCATGCTCTCTACCTTGAACTGCAAAGCTCTTTGATAAATGGATTGAGAGGTTTGCCTGGTTCTGACGGCTCTGCTGTACACACTGCTGAAATACAAGGCTGTAATTCCTCACCGCAGCTCTCACAACAGACATACTCCCTCCAGCAAGAGCACCTGTCCTCACCGCAATAGAAACGCACAAAGGGCCGGGTTCGCTTTCTGCCTTACGCCGCCGTGAATCAGGAGTCTGTGCACCAACTTCAATTCAGAAGCATCAACCTGAATGAGAGCACACTGTAGCCCTAATAACCAGCCTTTACGCACTGCCAGAAGCCATCAGCCTTGTCCTGGCCCCTCTTGTGCGTCTCAGCCACAGAACAACACTCCTGCACCCAGCTGCCAGCCAAGGAGCAGGGATGGAGCACATCTACCAAGGAGACACACGGCCAAAGCAATGGTGCACTGCCTATTTTGGAGCAGTACAGAGGCAGGGCAGCGCAGCACGGACTGATCTGTGGTTCTCAGCATCACTGGTGGGAGCCATAGACAACAATGTTTCGAGTCACTGCACAAATCTGATGTTTTCTTCTGTTTGCAGTCAGCCATCAGCCCCTCTCCACCAGGGCTCAAGCAGCAGCTGGGAGGCTGCAATTGCTCCTTCCTCCCCATTTTAACCCAACTTCCCTTCCTGAGGTCCCACCCAGCCTCTGCCTTCTCCTGGGTTTGGTTTGGCACTGCAGGGTGCAGGCTGGAAGCACCAGGGCTGCCTTCCTCCCGGCTGAGCAGGAGAGCATCTCGCTCCCACTGGTGTTTTGATGTTGCTATGGTGATTGCCAAGCGATAAATCTTGATTATTATTGCCCAGCGCTTTAAGCCGCAAGCGAAAGCAACCTTTTTGAAGCTGCTGGGTTCCCTTTGTTTCCATTCTCTACCTCCTCCTGGCTTTTGTGTGAACAGATCCCTCCCCACAACACACAGCCTGTGCTGAGCACCCAACCCATGGGCCAAGAGTGCTCCAGACCCACTGCATCTTCAACCAGCATCACGGCTGCACCACACCCGCTCTGATGGGACACATCCACAGCCTCAGCATTCCTTTCTGCACCCTGAAGCTGAGGAAAACTCTAAGTTCTGCCTCCTATTCAGGCAGACCCAAGCTGGTGATGGAGCACTGGGTCTTTGCTCCCAGCACCATGCCAGGCACTCTGCACAGGAGAGTTCAATTCACAACATCGCCTTGTTTCAGCCAGCTCCAGCTCTGAGCACCACAAATCCTCTTAAGCTTTCAGATTCAAATGAGTATCTGTGGCTCATTTTTGTGTGGTTTGCCCAGCTCTAATCAATAGCTCTCAAATCAAAGCGCCGAGAGGAGCTGAGGGGTCTAACGGGAGTTATCAGCTCTTCTGCAGTACCTGCGTGCAGGTAACGCCTGCTCTGCCCCCCAGCCTCCAAAAACCTGGCGTTGTTGGGCCCCCAGACCACGTACATCCTCACTTCTGAGCCAGCTCCGCTGTCCCTCCCGGACAGATGTCATTTGCAATGTATATTCTGGGCTGCGCTTTCATCTCGGTCCCTTTCGTATTTTGCCAGAATATTTCTCTGTGTAATTTCACCCAGGGGGAAACACACGTCTGAAATTCTGCTTTTAAAATTCCCTTTCCTTTGCATCCCCAGCTCTCTCCCATGCTGGCGGTCCTCTGTGCAGGCACAACCACAACTGGCAGTAAATCTATAAGCCAGCTCCCTTCCCCTTTGAAGTAGAACCGGCGCTGCTTGGATTTCCCGACTTTTTGCTCCTTTTATCTTTCCTCCTATTTCACTTGTGGATATTCAGATCCACAGATTGCATTTGTCTTTCAAAATTGCTTTCTCCGTTGGTAGCTCCTTCCCCAGTTTGCTCTTACTGGGTTTGCTCAGCCATTCTCTGAGCATCCCCTGCTCCTGCATCCCTGGTTTGGCTTTATGGGAACACCAGGAAGCCCAGCACAAAGTGAAGCCGTGGGGGGATCGGATCCCCGCCTCACCTCCCCACACCAAGCTGGGGATAATCTGGGCTGCCCCACTCGCAGCCCCACACCTTGTATCAGAGCTGATCAGGGGAGCACAGCGCTATGGGGAGATGGAGTGGTGAACGTGGATGGATCCAGGCTTGGCCACCGACATCAAAGGGAGATAATCAGAGCTCCACACTGCTTCCGGGGAAGCAGATGCTGCCGTGGACGCCTTCTGCTACCCGTTCTGGCTCTGCTCCCCGCCCAGGTTCCCCTGCACTCCTTCAGCTCCCTTTCATCTGCAAAATTTTTAATTGAATTAACTCTCCACCGGGGACAGCAGGACAGGCTCCCAGCCAACATCTGCCTCGCCGGCTGGGCACCATGCAACACACAAAGCGGAGCTCAGTGGGGCCCTGCAGAAGGGCTGGTGCTGCTGACTTCACCTGCGCATCCCGACCGCTCACCCTCCTGTGCCCCCATGTTCCATAGACCACATCCAGGTTCACCCCGACACAATGCACTCAGTGAGACAGCAAAGGGAAACACGGAGACAGCTAGCCAAACATCCCGATCCATTTATCAAAGCTCCTGCCGTTCCTCTTTCAGGGTGAGCAAAACAATAAAACATACAGAGCATAAAAAGCAGCATCCAGAGCGTTGTATTAAACGCAAGGAAAAAAAATAAAGTAGGGACCTGCTGGCTCATGCCATCTCTAGTTCTATATCAAATGCCTCGCTCCCAGCCTAATGGCGTTATGTAGGCTGTTATATTGGTGCTTTGCTTTACAGCACTGTACATCCACCCCTAATGCTGGAGATTTATTCCCCTGTGCTCAGCAACTATTTGCACGTTGTCCTCGATTGTCACCGATGGTACCGTGCTGCCAGATAGCAACCTGCTGCCCAAGGAGCTCAGCCCAGCAATGCACAGGGTGCACTAGGACAAAGCTGGGAGAGAGGGAGGGGGTTGTGCCCCTCTGCTCTGCCCCTGGAAGGCCCCACCTGCAGTGCTGTGCCCAGACCTGGGGGCCCCAGGACAGGAGGGATGCAGGGCTGCTGGAACAGGTCCAACGGAGGGCACGAGAGGGAAAGTGCATTGGGGAACCCAATGTGGGGAAAACCCCCAAAGTGGGGAAAACCACTCCCTGGAAGCACTCATTTGCCAGTCAAAGTGGGAACTGAAGCCTGGTGCGCCCACATCAGCTCCAATCTCCCTTATCCCCTCCTATGCTACATGGGAGCTGAGCGCTGCTCGCTCACAAAGTGGCTTTTGTCATCTGCAGGATTATTAGCAGGTGTGCTGGGGCTGTTGTTCTGCAGCAGGATAAATCGGTTCCTTCCTCAACATCTGACTCATTTGAACGCCTCATTTAAACATTTATCATAGGGCATGGCACACGATCTTCCTTACAAATTGAGGTGTTACACAGCGCCGAACGAGCTGACACGCTGCAGATAGCACTGTGAGTGTTTTGTCACCCTGATATTTCACAGCGGAGTTGTGTAGCACTTTTGACTGCTGTTTGTTCATGAGGTGTAATGATCCCTTTTAAACAGTGCTACTATAATTAAAGTTTTATATAAACCTTCCCAAAGAAGGGGAAAGGCAGAGCGCTGTCTTTGAAACCTGCTCACAAAGGGATGTCACAGAGGCAGAAGAAGCAGCTCTGATGGATGCAGTGATGGCTGTGCTGTGCTGCAATGTTTCTTTCAGCACAGATGCAGCTCCAGCCCTGTACACAGCAGCACACGGTCAGCACCATCTCCTCCTGCTCCTCAGCCCCACTTCTCACTTCTTTTTTTGAGCATCCTCCGGAAAATCTGCTCTTTCAGCACGCCTCACACTGGAGCTGGAAGTACAAGCGCCAGGATGGAACTGCAGCTCTGCAGCACAATGCTGGCTGAAGTCTTGGGTGTTCGGATCTGAATGGATGAGATCACATCCCCCAGGTCCAAAGCTCCTTTCTGCATGCTTCTTCCCTGTGGTTTTCCCATGGGATGCTCTCTGTACCCAAGGATGAAGCCAGATCCCCAATCGCCAACTGTATTGACAACCACCACCACTACGGCACTCCCTGCAGCCTGAGTCGGACCCAAAATGACAGGCTTTTAGTGCAGGAGGAGGGATTTACGATCCAGCACTATTAGCATTTGGCACAACTTCCCCACAGCACATCAGTCGGGCAGTGGAGCTTGAGAGATTTATAGGAGGTCAGGGTTGGCGGTGGGGGACGTAATCCCTAATAGTGTTGCACTAATTCTCCTCAGGCAGAAAGGGCTGTGACAGTGTGATGGACTCAGAGACAAGCAGATTATCTCGTCCTCCCTCACAGAGAAGTGCCGACCCGTGACTCGCTGAGCCCAAGATTAAAACTGAATTAACCCCCAGGAAGGAGGCTCGGTGGTGGAGCACAGCGCATCCCAGCCCTTCCTCGTCCCACACCGATCCCCACTCATGCAGAGGGATGCTACTCCCTCGCAGTGGGGTTGGGGAGAAGCTCTGAGCAGGGGTAAGGGGCTGGCAGTGCAGCCCTGGGAATGAGTGAATCACTGAAATAGGGACAGACAGATGCAAAGAGACAGATGGATAAATTCAAAGAGCTCAGAGACCCACCCTGAGCACAGCACCCAGTTCCTTCTGGGCAGACTGCACCTTGCTAGGAACAACATCATTATCAACCCAAACGACGTAGAAACTCACAGAGAAGTAGAATGGAAAAGTTAAATACTGCACAAGTTCCTTTCGCTCTCCTGCAGCTCAAGGAGAAGCAGCTCTGCACAGTGCCAGGCTCCTAGCTGAGTGTGAAGTGACACCATACAGTGCCTGAGGGCTGTGGGGATGGCCCTGGGTGCAAAACCTCATGGATCAGATGTTGGCCTGGCCTCGCACTGGGCATAAGCTCTGGGGGGCTCTCACTTTGAAGCTGGCCCCAAAGAGCAACCAACCCTCAGCCTGATTTGATTTTCCTTCCTCTCCGCTTTCTCATTCTCAAGTGATTACATAGGAAAAATCTGTGACCAAAGGGGGAACAGAGCCTCAGCCCCACAGCCCCTGCCCCACACCTGTACCATCTCAGAGGCTGCAGGGCATCACCTCCATAACACAAGGAAGCCCATCGCCATCCTCACTCATCTACGGCTGCTGAGAGCCCCCCAGGGCTCACATTTCACCATTCCTTTTCTGCGCACCTGGGGCAGCGCTGGAGGAGGAAAACAGGGCAGGAGCAACAGCAACAACAGCAAAAAAAAAGGGACTTTCCCAGTTCTGCTGGGCAGGTTTGTTATAGAGAGACATTTACTGGAGCGCGTGACAACCTGAGTCACTCTTATCTGACCCGAACACTTTGTCGATCAGAGCTGGGGAAGCATCCCGGGCAGCGGAGCCATCTCAGCGCCACACGGAGGTGTGCGGGCGGCACTGCTGCTGTGTTCCGAGACAAGAAATCGGCGTGGAGCTGAGCCTGGCAGGGCGATTGTCACCTTGGAAACGCTCGGCGGCAGCGCGGCGCATCCCGCTCCGACCGCGGGGCTCTCCCTGGGAGAAGCAGGGAGTTTGCCTTATGGGGGTGAATTGACCCTTACAGACTTGTTGAGTGCCGGAGGGAACGGGTTGAATGAGCCGGGTTGCACGCACATTGCCACTTCCCTCGTGCTTTTAACTCGTGGACTGCAGATCTGCCATCCAGCTCTGAGAACAAAGCGTCTTTTGCTGTTATTTTGTTTCTGCATTGCTAACTCGTCCACAGCAAGCAGCATCCCCGTCTCCACGTACCACCTGGCCTAGAGGATGCTGAACTTCCCAGACCAAACAAACCCACTGCAGTCACATCACAGCACACTGGCTGCACGGAAGGACCCGGAGCGCTGCAGATCAGCACACTGCTAACGAAAGCACACCGCCGTCTCCATCAGCAGCCTGCTGACATTAAGCCAGGGCAACTTTGAGCTATAGCACTAAAAGCTATCTTTCTCTCCTGCAGTAACAGAAAGCACAACGCAGAGATGAAAGTATTTACGAGCAGAGAGAAGCTCGCCTATGGTGCGTCGCAAAGCATTGCTGGCGGCCGAGGAGTAATAATGCATCCCTTCACCCCACAGCCCAGGCCCTGTTAATGGGATGCCGGATAAAAAGGAACACCCCAGCACCCCCCCCCGGCTCCCTGAGCCATCAGCACCGCACCCACAGCACTGCAGCAAAGGGAGAAGATGAGATAAAAGTTGTCACAAAGTTTGCTGACATCCTCCTCAGCGATCCCATAGGGATCTCCTGATGGGAATCATCCACCAGCACTGGGGCTGAGCACTGCTGCCTGTGTGTGTGTGTGTATGTAATGTACTCAGAAAAAAAAACCGACTTAGAATGGCTGATGCCTGGTATGAAGCAGTTTGTCACCTGTGCTTTTATGATTACAGCGACTAAGGGGAAAAAGATGTCCTTTCAGATAAGCGTTGAAAGGGGGGGAAAAAAGAGCTTTCAAAGGGTCTTTGTTCTCTTGAAGTGCTCAGCTCCAGAAGCTGCAGATCCCTCAGAGGAGGGGGAGGAGGTAAAATTTAAAAACAAAACGCGTTCTCATTTTCAAACTGTTTCATATTAACAGTCATCAATTAAGGAATTTGCCTTGACTAATGTTCCAGGCCATTATATCACCCTCGATGTTTGTAATTGGATCCTAAATTAGGATTAATTCTCAAGGAAAAGGTTCTGTGCTAAACAGGTGATTTCTCTCTCTGGAGCTCTGCTGACGTTCCCGTTACTAAAATAATCATTTGCTTTACAGAATTTACATGGAGAGATTAAAAACCCTCGGGCACCGTCTGCAGGAGCGCTGCGATGGGGCTGTTTTGGGGCAGGGACAGAGGATGGGGGGAGCTGGGGACCCCCACCACAGTGACACTCTGCCACCAGCCCTGCTGAGCTCCTCGAGCTCTTTGTGCCCTTACTGAATGCCTCAGCAGCAAAGTATTGTTATTTATTAAGCAGTTGGTCTATTTCTAATAGAAATTTCATTAGGAGCGTTAGGTATAGATAGTCACCAGCCCAGAACCTACAAGTAATTATGTTTAATTATTATGCCTCTATGTTTGGAATAACGATAGCTCCTGAGCACTGAGATTAAGAAGCAGAGTCAATTGGAACAGGAGCTGTTTATTTCTTTTTTTTTTTTTTTTCCTTTTTCTTTTTTCTTCCCCCCCCCCAACAATTCTTCTCCACTCCTAACTGGCTTTTGCTCTTCTGAAGAACCAGGAGAAGCCTGCAATGGACATCTCCCTACATTCAGCCCTGGGGGTGTGCTCAGCAGCAGCTCATCTGGAAGAGGGGGATGCTCCTTCATAGGACAAGAAAAGGGAAGGTGGGTGTGAGCACAGCTGCTGGGGGCAACATGCCAACAGCACGAGCTCTCTCTCCACAAAGAGCCTTGCCATGAACCTTTGTTGAAAACATAGTTTTCTTTTGCAAAGTGGTTTTGTCGATGGCTTCCCGCATCATCACAGAGCTGCTGGAGCCCCCAGCCCTGTCCAGATGGGTGCACACCAAGAACGCACAGGTCTCTGCGTTCCAGGTCCTGGCCCAAGAAGCCACCCTACTTGCTCATTTTGTGCTAACAAGGAGCAGCACTTGGGGCAGCACCAGGCTGCAGCGACCCAGCACAGCCTCTCCTGACCCAGCCAAGGGCACCCAGCACCCCAGCAGCCTCCCAGCAGCGAGCCTGGAGGAATCTGAGTGTTTGGGAAGGAAAGCAGAGCTACAGAGAGACAATGTTGAATGTAAATACCAGTTAAATATGCATTACCATATGCCTGCGCCTTCGCGGTCTGTTAGTAGGCAACGCGAGCCAGGGAGATGCAGGAGCAAAGAGCTGGAGGCTGGGAGCAAAGCACTCCTCCCTGCCAGCCTGGCACCCACAGCCTCCACCAGAGCCACGACTCACGGAATCCAATAACAGGGCAGCCAGGCTGCTTGGTGTGCTCAGCACCGTGCTCTGCAGAGGGTCCAGGGCCATAAACCTTTCCCAGGTGTGAAGCAGAGGAGGAAGAGCAAGAGGAAGGAGGGACAGGGAGTAAGGGCAGCATCGCTGCACCCACCACAAGCACCCCAAAGCCACAGGTGCTGTTAGACCGAGCACAGGGACACAGCTGCTCACAGTCCTACAGAAAGAAGCCCCTTCCACATGGCACAGCAGCTTTCCCTGCTAGCACAGGCAGTGGTGATGGTGCCCCATGTGTCGGGGTGCCTCCAAGCAGTGCCCCACACAGCAGTGCCCCACACAGCAGTGCCTCACGCCTGGGTTCGAGGCTTGCATGAGCCTACAGAGCCCAGATGGTAATTGCAACTGCCTAATTATGCCTGTATATGATATTAGCCAAAAAATGTTTGATTATCTCTGGAGTTTCAGAAGAGATCAGAAAGCAAGGCTGCTCAGGGTGCGGGGATTACGCAAATGGGATAATTTGTTAGCAGGCGGCGCTGCGTAATTCAATCTTTTGCTTTGCATCGAGTCCCGCTGCCTCTGTCTTATCCACACGCCTTCCCCCTGCTGCTCGCGGGTCACAGCGCTCCGCATTTGCATCCAGCCCCCGGGGCACTGATTGACTCCTCTTTGTGTGCTGCAGCGGGAGGCTCCGCTCTGAAAGGAGCGGCAGAAGCGATCGCTGCCGGGAGATGCACCGCACCGCATCTCCCTCCTCTGGCTTCCCGCTGCGCTGCAGCACTTCGGGACGGCGGGGGACCGAGGTGGGTCTGGGAGCTTCCCTGAGCACCTCCATCCCTAACCCGGCTTGGGATAGGGTACAGAAGCTAAACCCAACCCTGTCAAAAGGGTTGAGCAGCGTGCCCTTGGAGCACAGAAAGCCAACCGTATCCTGGGTTGCATCCAGAGCAGCGCAGGCAGACAGCAGCCTTCCATATCTACAGGGGCTGTAAGAAGGAAGGGGACAGATTTTAGAGAGGTCTGTTGTGATAGGACATGCAGAAATGGCTTCAGACTACAAAAGGGAGATTGAGACTGGAGATGAGGCAGAAGGTTTGGCACTGAGGGCGGTAAGGCACTGGCACAGGTTGCCCAGAGAGGCGGTGGTGCCCCGTCCCTGCAGACAGCCCAGGTCAGGCTGTTGGGGCTGTGAGCACTGCTGGAGCTGTGGGTGTCCCTGTGCACTGCAGGGAGCGGCACCAGGCGGCCTTTGAGCTCCCTTCCAACTGAAACTATTCTATTCTACGAAATCCCAAACCTGCCTTTGCAAACTCTCCCACACCCACCAAGCAAGCTCCTCACCCAACGAAACTCAACCAACATTCTCATCCATACACCAGGGAGTCACGGCCATCTGAGCAGCAATAAAACTATTTCCCTGCAAAGGTTTTTACAGCAGAAGTGGCTCTCTCCATTCGGGCTGTGAGGGCAGGTAATGAAGCCCGCATGATTCATGGGGAGACCGAGTACAGCCGCTCTCCCAGATCCATGCAGCATCATTAGGGATGTACCTGGACCTGCCAACACCGCCAGTTCCGTAACGCAATTAACCGCATGCTTAAATTCCAGCACATTTTCAAGTGCTTTGGTTAATTGGAAATATATTAAACATGGGTTTAGGAAACTTAAACACGCACTTCAATATTTTGCTCAGCTGCAGCGCCGTGCCACGTGCACAGAGCTGTGCACAGGGGTGCAGGAGAGGCACAGGCACCAGGACCAACGCCCTCCGCTGCTGCAAAGCCCTGCCCATGAGCAGCAAGATGCTGCGCCTCCCAAAGCACAAACCCAACACGTTATGGGGGTATCACTCCCACAGAACCAACTTCAGCAATCAGCTTCATGTCCACCACCAAGCCTACGTTATTAACAAATAATGAACAGTAATTTGATTTTTTTTTTCTTTTTTTTGCCATCGGTGTGCTGTCATCACATTTAATGGATGTTTTAACGGGTGCGTTGGTGCTCTGGAGCAGCAGACCTTGCTGGAGCAGCTTTGGCAGGGTGCAGGAGGTCACCCCATTACATTCACTCACACCAGCCAAAGCTATAATGGAGGTACTTGGGCTGCATTTTTTGTAATTATTCATGTTTCCCGTTGAGAGTGCCTTTTCCAGGTTGATTCTGTTTAATCACTCTGCTTGACAAGTGAGAGCGAGGAAAGAAACTCAGCACAGAAGAGGAAAAAAGGGAAACTGTTGTCCCAGCACGGCAGCAACGGGGATGCAAAAACACCACATTTTAGGTTCATTTCAACTGGTCTGCGAATCCCTAGAGGAACATTCCCAGCTTTTCTTCAACAAAGACTCCCCTCCAGTTTATCAGATCTGGAAGGTTAAGAATACACCAGATACCACCAGCCTCAACTACCACGGCACAACACAGCCAGGACCACCCCATTTGACAGAGCAAAGTGCAGAACGCCCCACCCAAGGCTCCTCGTCCCCAAAACCAGGCGCTGGCGTCGCATTTCCCCCTCAAGTGCCTGCAATTTATAGGCGACTCTATTTACAGAGCATTTATCACTGCCTTCTCACAAAGTCTACAGGAGTTCTCCTGCCTCGCCTTTATTGCAGAACGCGTCACCATTATGGAGCTGCTTTTCACCACTCTGGTTCTCCCCCTATCACACCACGCAGACACTCATTAGCAGGAGCGCCGAGCTTCCTCCAGCACGACGGTATCGCTCGTTTAATCCAGGTTATGCATAACTAATGAAGCACGGCTCATTGTTGCACGAGGAGACACATCTGATAAGGCGCACGGGAGCAGAATAACTTTGTTTTGGTGCCTCAGCTCTGTGCGTGAGGTTACAGGGATCCTCCTGAACCAGGCAGGTGCTGAGGAATGGAAGATGCAGATCACAGCTGCACAGCACGAGGGCCACGGGCAGGAGCAAGGATCCTTCAGGAGCTGGGATGTGCTCTGGGAGAGTTCGGCATCCCCAAATGAGGCTGTGGGGAGGTGTGAGAACAGACCAAACCATAATGTGCTTCGGCAGCGCTGGGGTTTGCCCAACACCATGCAGCAAGATAAAGGGGCACTGCTACAACAATCTGCCAAGGGTCTGGTCCAGTCCTCTGGCTCTATTGCACATCTCCAGCAATGCTCAGTTGCCATTAGGCACAAGGAGGGGGTTGTTAAAGAGCTGTGTATTTCTCCAAAAGAAAAACAAGGAGTTGCGTTGGTGGCCATGCAGTAACTACACACCCTCACCTGCCCCCTTCCCATCTCCAGTCCATCCCAGGGCCATTCCTGCAGCAGGACTACAGTATTCACAGGGCACCCTGCAGCGTGACAAAGCTTTGTTGGGCTACACGAATAAACCCTCCCTGACTCAGTCTCAAGTGAAGGGCTTTTGAGAGGTGATGGTGAGCAAGGAAAAAGAAATAGACTGCAGCACAGCTTCACACCTCTCTCCAGAGGCTCATCCTCCAAGAAGCTGTTCCAGGAAACCAAACTGACACAGACAATTACAGGGAGTCACAGAGCCGGGTCCAAGTCCTTGCAGTTCAGTAGCCACAAGCAGACATCACCAACATAAACAGGTGTGCTCTCACTGCCCGTGCTTACTGCTGCTGCTCCCCATGCTTTGGGAAGGTGCATCATATCCAGTCCTGTGCTTCTCCCTCTGAGGGTGGTACTGAACATGGGGGAAGCTCCACTCCATCAGAGGAGGGCTCAGACCCTGCAGCCCTGAGCTGACACCCAGAGCCTTCCTCAGGAGGAAGAGAACAAGCAGGCAAAGCCCTCAGCCCAGTGCAAAGGGTCCTGATGTGCCAGCAAAGAAAGCACAGGACAGATAGGATTTGCAGGCTAGAAATATTGCTGTTCCAGCTGCAGGGAGCCGCTGCGTGACCTGCCACGTTTTTGCCCACCCTTCAGTTTTCCCAACTGTTTCCCAATCCTGTTCACGACCAGGTTGGGAACAGCCCTGCAGCAGTGCTGAGCCCAGAGCATCCCACACTGCACAACAGCACAAGCACTGTCCCACACACTGCTCCCAGCCTCCCCCTGGTCCCCCGCAGCTGAGGCAGGAGGCACCATCCCACCCCAGCACATTCTCCTCTTTAATCTCTTGGCAGGGACAGAGTCAACTCTAATTGCAATTTCCATTCTGGTGGCTGCGCTCCGCAGGCAAAATAGGTTCTGTCTATATAATGAGTCACTCCTGAATATCAATCTACACAGGATAAAATGGAGACAATAGCTGCTTACATGCATAGTGAGTTAATTATGAGCATCTGCTATTAATCTTGCTATCAGACTGCTAATTGCTCCTTCTCCTCCACAAAGACATGCTGGAGGTGAGTCAGCTCTGCCAGCCCTCCCCAAGCCCCGCTCTCTGCTCACAGCAGCACGCAGCTGCGGAAGGAAAGCAGCTTCACAGCCTGTCCTGGAGTCTCAGGCACACGTGTAAATACTCAGGTGTTCTCACCACCGCAGGAACTGCTGCAAGGTTTGCAGACCAGAACTCCCAGCAAAGAGGAGCAAGCTGAAGGTAGCCCTACTTCATTCCCATCGATGGGGTTCTCAACCCCCACTCCCCAGGGAGCTGTGGGAAGGGGTGCACAGCACAGGAGGACCACCCCATGGGGCAGCGAGGAGAGGGCACAGAGCCACCCCCAGCTGTTGGCAGATCCCCTGTGCCCAGCCCCTGCCCAAGGACACAGCAAGGAGCTGTCAAGGAGCTGCCGTGGAGAGATTGAAGCGTTTCAGGAGGAGGTTTGTGAGCAGAAGAGATGTCGAGTTGCACTCTCACAGGTGAGGACTTGACATATCGCATGTAATGAGGAAAGAAAATGCATCAGGAGCATTTGGGGGAGATGACAGCCGATCAGAAATGCCTCCTTCTCCCACAGATTTATTTTGTCAACCAGTCACTCAGAGAAGGGGAGAGCTGAGTGGGAAGAAGGCACTTCCAGCAGTCAGGGCTGTGGCATGTAGGAGAACCTGGACCCTCTGATCCCATCGGTGCTCAGCAATTGCTTCAGACAAACTCCTGTTGATTGCCTAACAAGAAAGAGGCTAGCACACCCCAATTAGCTGCCCAGCAAGGCAGGAGTAGGTCACTGCATCTCATTAAGAGCTGACTTCCCCCTCCCTCCCAAAGGACAGAAATGTGCTGCTCACTGAAGCCCCACGCAATGGGGAGGTGGGCAGCACCTCAGCCCCACAGCTGGGGGATGTTGGTGTATGGAGCTGGATGTCGATGCCCCCAGCAGCAGTGGTGAGACATGGCCTGAGCACAGCACCATGAACTTGTGGTGTTGTTTTCCATCCAATACCCCGAGTCCCTCGCCTGAAGCTGGCAGGCGTAATTTGCCGAATACATAACCTTTAAAAAAAGCAGACGAACTCATTTGTTTATTTTTAATTAGTTCCCTTTTTCCATCTGCCTGGAATCTAAGTTAATCAGTGCCTTTGAAACAGCACTGTCCCCTTTCCCAGCTCGTGCACTAGAGCTCTGCGCAGAAGCCCAGCACATCCATAAAGCATCTTCATGGCTGAGCTGTGAGCATGGGGTGCCCCACAGCCAACCCCAGCACTCACAAAGGAACCAGACATGGGGCTGAAAGATCGTAGAACCACAAATCACCAAGGCTGGAAAAGACCTCCAAGATCATCCAGTCCAAATGTCCGCCTACCACCAATATTTCACCACTAAACCATGTCCCTTAGTACAACATTTACTGAGCACAAGGTGCAGCACTGCACAGCAGAGCTCTACTGCCTTCTGATCCAGGAGGCCTGAGCCAGCCAGGACCATTCAATGGGCCCTGTTCCCCCATAGGAAATGAGTGAGTTCAACATCACCAAGAAATCCCAGGACAAATTCCCTCTTTCCTACTGATGGCAGCAAGCAGCACCATGAGAGCAAAGAATTTCAGGTGTTTTAAGACTCTCAGAAGTCTCCCGTATCGATTTCCCCTTCTCAATAATTAGATGTAGTGATTAGACTCCTTTCCATGACATTGCAACGCTGCTTTGAGCGGAGGCAAGCAGAGCTTATGCCGGTGTTTACAAAGGAGATGCTAACATAACCTAATCCATATGCACGGCAAACAGCCCAGCTGCATGACCAGAGAAACCTCCCTATGAATCTGGCATCAGGATGCTATATACATAATATATAACAAGCATGTTTATCAGATGATAACACATCGCAGCTGCTGTTAAACGAGCACACAAGCCTTGAACTGCACAGAAACTTCATGTATTATTTAAAATACTTTCCCACAAATGCTGTCAAATCAAAACCAGCTACTGTGCCCATGAGGATAGCGGTCGGGGTACTGCAGCAGTGCCTCTCAATGATAATGCCTGCCATGCTCCTGCTGTGAGCAGCACGGAGCCGTCCTGGGCCACACACAGCACCAAGGCCAAGTGCTGGCCAACAGTGAGCACTGATGTGCCCAGCACAGTGCGGGTCCTCCTGGTTCCTGGGGGAGAGGAGCTTCTGTGCCCCAAGGAGCTCAGCTCCTGTGCAATGGGCAGTTCTTCCGTAGGATGGTTTGGGTTGGAAGGGAGCTCAAAGCACCTGGTGCCACTGCCTGCAGTGCACAGGGACACCCACAGCTCCAGCAGTGCTCACAGCCCCAACAGCCTGACCTGGGCTGTCTGCAGGGACGGGGCACCATCGCCTCTCTGGGCAACCTGTGCCAGTGCCTCACCGCCCTCAGTGCCAAACCTTCTGCCTCATCTCCAGTCTCAATCTCCCCTCTTGTCGTCTGAAGCCATTTCCCCTTCTCCTATCGCAGACCCCACTATGGAGTCCGTCCCCTCCCTTCTCACAGCCCCTTTAGATGCTGGCAGGCCGCTCTCAGCTCTCCTTCTCCTGCCTTCTCTTCTCCACGCTGCTCAGCCCCAGCTCTCAGCCTGTCCTCGCAGGGAGGGCTTCCATCCCTGCCACCATTTCTGTGTCCCTCCTCTGGACACAGCGCTCCAACAGCTCCACGTCTCTCCTGCCCTGAGGACTCCACCTGTGGACGCAGTGCTCCAGGTGAGGTGTCACAGCGCACAGCAGAGGGGCAGGAGCACCTCCCTGCCTGCTGCCCGCGCTGCTCTGGCTGCAGCCCAGGGTACTGCAAACTTTCCAGGCTATAAGGGCACACTGCTGGCTCGTGTCCCATTCCACATTGGTTTTGCTCATCTACAGAATGGAATTCCAGCTGTTATCCCTCCCACACACAGGGCATCCCTCAGCTTGCCTGGGTCAGAGAAATGAGGATTTAGCACCGCTTCCTCCAAAATAGCTGCAGCAGGCACAGTGCGATATTGATCCATTCTAATGCAGGCAGGCAGCGTAACCTTGTTTGCACGGAGCTGGGATAATTTGGAGATTATGCTTTAATGAACAGATGATGTATGTTTCAATACACAGAACAAGAAAAGCAATGGAAATCTCAGACAGGTAAATAGGAAGCATAACTCCCAGCTGATGGTAACGGATCCCCACCAGCTTAACGATGTCCTGGGCTCCTGACTGCCACTGTGCAGAGGCAGGAGTTCTCCCAGAGACATCTGGCACCTTCATGTTGCTCAAGACTCAGAGATGCATGCAGAAGGGAAAGGAGCCATCCCAGCCCTGCAAACCAAGCAAGCCGTCCCGAGGGCCAAACCCTGCAGCACACCATGCCCTGCCACAAGCAGCCCCTCCTGGCTCAGCTGCACCCTACCAGCAGGCACATCCCCAATGAGCCGAGCTGCAGCACAGCAGAAGGAAGCACCATCCTGCTGGGCTGGCCCTTTCTCCCCAGGCATGCCCTTCCCGTGCTCCATTTCCCAAGACTTTCAGCCTGGAGCAGCCCTGTACGGTTGAGCTCAGCAGGGGAGCAAAAGACAAATGGTTTAATATGTGCTAAACCCAGGCTCGAGCTTCAACACTTATTTTTCCTCTTTTCTTTCTTCTTAATATTTCATACTGCTCCAGATAAGAATGAATACAACTACTGTTATTAAAATCTTCCTTTACATTATACACACAGGTCGATGTGGTTTGCCCTGCTATCTGCATTTTTAAAGCCATTTCAAATACCGGCTTCCCTTTTCATAGGGAAAATAAAGTAAACTCGCATGCCAAGCAGAGCTCATACATCCCCAACCACAGCAGAGACTGCTGCCAAGGCAAGCGGGAGGGAAGGATTTCTCTCCCAGGCTGCGTATGCGCTCTATGCCTTTGCTTTCCCATCTGCAAAGAGGAGCAGCCAATGCTCAAGTGCTCCCCAGCAGCTGGGAGGCATCACCCACCCCTGCTCACCCATTTCTATAAAGCACCGTGGCAGCGTTTGTGGGGCTGCTGTTCTTTCCCATTGAGCCTTCTGCACACAACCTGGAAGCAACAGCCAAGGGACTTTTTGTTGCTGATGTTCAGGAAAAGAAAGAAAGAAAAAAAAGAAAAAAAACTGCCATAAATTTATTTACTTAAAGGATTTCTCACCAGAAAACAGCCCCTCGAGACTCCCATTTTCCGCGAGTGAATCTCTCACCTAATCACAAAGTGCCGCTATTTACTGTATCTGCTATCAAGGCAGGCAGTCTCCGTCCCGCCTTTCCTAACATCTATTTACCAAATCCATTTGCAAGTCTAAAATTTAATCAGCCAGGTTTCATCTTAGAGGCATTAACATTCAAATGGGACTCACTCCCGGAGATGTGTGTAAGAGTATTGGATGTAAGGTGACGATTCAGGGGGAGTTTGTGCATTAAAGCACAGCCGGGCAGCGCTCTGGCTGCTGATTTCGGCACGCACCAAGCTACCCATGGGTTAGTCACAAGCAAACTCTCCCTGGAAGCACTTGCATGTGTGTAGGATGGGCCCAGGCAGATGACAAAGACCGCTGCTTTGCAAGAAAACCCCGCAGAACACCAGGGATATCTATTCAAGAGGGAGGAAGAGAAATATTCCCGAGCACCTTGCTGTCTAACATGCGCCTCGTGGGAGGGATTCATTAGCTAATGCTCATAAAGCATGTTTTATGGCCTGCCCTCCTCTCATTGAAATGGATGGGAGGACTGCACTTGACCTCAGTGGGAAGAGGAGACATCTAATGACAGGAGCCAACAGTATTTTATACAAACCAGATTAACAGCAGCCAGGCTGCCGGGCATCCCACAGGACGCCTGACTCAGAGACACAGCAAACACAAAATGAGCAGCACCACCCAACACAGCACCACCTGACACAGCACCCAGGTTCTGCAGGAATCCATGGGATTTCGGCACACAACTGGCTGCACACAGCACTGCTTCCAGATCAGCTCAGCTCCCTCCACGCTGCTGCTCTCCCCATTACTTCCCAGTTATTTCACCAACCCCCAGCTCCTCCCAGGAGAGGAGACGTTTGGCCCCACTGCTCCAATGTGCCACCAGGAATAAGAGATCATTAGCTGACATCTCCCCTTCCCCGTGCCCGGCTGCAGACTGCAGCACATTAATGAAGTGCCTGTTCCTAGCAGATACAACCAGTGTGTCAGACATCATCCAGGCTTCTTCCATTATTTTCCACTTCTCACTGTCTCCAGCACTGACAGATTAAAATTATTCATGCAGTTTTTCTGCATATTTCATGGCATTTACTTTAGTGGAGCTAGCAGCACCCTGCCCTGTTGGGAGCACACGGAGCACCCTGGCACCAGCACTGCTTTGGACATGTGCAGGAGCATCACCTGGGGAGCAAGGCTGCTCCACCCACCCTGTGCTCCTCCCCGTGGAAACAACCTTTGCTGTGATTTGTTGCAAGTCATCAGAAAAGGGTGAGTGTGAGAAGAGAGAGACATTACAAGTCCTACTGGGACGGCCAATGATGCCTTCCACTCCAATAAATAAAGGCAGAAATATTCCCCCGGGCCCCCGTGACATATCTAATTGATATCACTGGGGATCTTCCACCAAGCAAACAGGAATCTAATCTATTGCCTCATAGAGTCAAATGGAAGCAGCAGGGCGCCTGCCACTGAGCCTCCGGCTCCTGACAGGGATGCACATAATGAGAATGGAAACAGATTATGGTCAGCCTAATATCCAAATGACAAATGGAGATCCTGGAGAGAAGCTTGTTTTATTGGTGTTGGAGGGGAATTCCACTGCTTTCCCATCACTGCGGTCCTTGAATGCAGAGCCAGGTAAAATTGCACTCATTTGCAGGAGTGCTTGGCAGCCCCAGCAGGAACAGCAGTGCCAGCACCAAATGCACCAGCGTGCACGGGGGGATGCGAATGCTCTGCACACATTTGCATGGGGATTTGCCCTTTGGAGTCAGAAGACACCCCATGCTCTGCCCACATCAGTGCTGCAGAACAGCTTTGAGGGCAAGTATAGAACCAGGAGCACCCAGAGGCTGGGAAATGCTGTTTTCCAGAGATCCCCAGGGTGAAGGCAATAAGAGCAGGGGCTGGACACTGCAATTCCACACCTCACCCCTCCCTTAGAAGCACAGCACCGACGTGACCAGACAGGCTTTGATGAAGGCTTGCTGTCATCTGGCACGGTGTCCTGTGAGCAAATGTGCCTCACACCACGCAGCTCCATGCCTCTGCAGAGATGCCCTCAGCCACATCGGCTGCCACCTCCCACTTTCCTTGTTTAATTAACTCCCTCCTGATGTAGGTAATGGAGCTCTGGAGCTCTTAAACAAAGATTTAATCAGCCCAGGCTCAGCTCTTGCAGCAACCAACTCCCTTTGTTAGATTGGTGTGAAATCCAGGGCATGTTTAGCCCATGACAACGTCCTCACCGTTAATAGCTTCCAGCACCAGGCATGTCCCTGGATAGTCCAGCACTGAGTCCTTTGGACTCACTTCTCTGTGCATCAAAGAGTCACCTGGGTCATTGATTTTTAGCGTCATGCAAATCAAGCCAGCAGGGAGCTGGCAACTCCGGTGCATTATTATTTAGGATGGATAAACTCTTATCTTCCATTCTCAGCATCTTTCCAAGACCAAGGGAGGGTTTCTGATTTATCGTGATTGTTTTTAATCCTGCGGAGGAGCCACAACAGAATAGTAGAAGGGAGGGGAAATGGGTAAAGCTTCTTCCATCACAAAGCCCTCATAGGATGAGGGTGCTGCTCAGGAGGAGGATCCTCATGTTTCCCACTCCTCTCCCGAGGGCATTATTTTTGACCTCCATGAGCTTTGTAGGGAGCAGAGAAACTAGAGATGGGTAGCAAGAGAATGCACAAAAATCACTGTTGCAGCACATAGCCCTGCTCCACGCACCTCCACCTACCCCATAGGCACCAGGCAGCCCCACACAACAGCTGACACACAGTGTGCACCTGGATTGCTCCCATCCTGCACCAAGTGCTCCCACAGCCCCTGCCAAGTTAGCAAATTATCTCCTTCAGCAGCAGACAACGAACAAGACAGTGATCTATCGGCAGAAAGTAGACATCCAAAAGCCCTTCCAGACCTCTCTCCCCCTCCCCCCAGCTCTCTCTGCCCCCACCAGCAGCTCCTTCCCGACCCGAAGTGAACTGCAGATAGATTGGCTCCTGGTAAATGGCAATAACTTTGCAGAATGCCATCTTAATAAGTGCATCTCCCAGGCAGGGGTGAGAAGCAGCAGCTGAAGCGCCGGCGTGGATGTCAAGTTACAAATGAGACACCCAACTGCTTCATTTATTAGAGGGAATCAATTCGACTTTTCATATTCACCAGGAGTTTCAGGCAGGAAGGACCCCATCAACAGCCTGCACTCAGCCCATCGCATTTCAGCACAAAGCAGCACATGGGGGGGCAAAGGGGATGAAAAATCTCTCTGCATAGCATCACTGGAAAACACAAGTGCTGTTTTACAGAGCCAGAAAGGGAAAGCATGAGGACAGCACACTGTATGTGCTGCCCCATCCTCCCAGCTCTGCTGGGAAATCAAAGCAGGAAAAAGGACTGTTATCATGGAGTGTGATTAGATGACATGTTTGGGAACTACAAACGGCCTTTTTGTCTCTGAAAAAGTAGAACATGGCCAAAATATCACAAAACATCTCCAAGTCCTTTTCCAGCAAGCACGACCAAGAGGACAACAAACAGGAACACAATATGGCAGTCAAAGACCAATAAGGAACCCCAGCACACCAATGTGTGCTCTGCTTTTGCAGCACTTTGCCCTCTTCAGGCTGAACAGAGTGAGGCAGGAGAAGAACTGGCTCTCCTTCCATCAAGGAACTTCAACTCTGCTCTTTGGACTAAGCTAAGAGGTTGTGTGCACACATGGCTTAATCCTCCAAAAGCTGTAATTGCAACTGTACAAAATTATTAAAGGCTGCTAGAAGCAATTTAATGATTTTTTTTTTTTTTAAATGGGAAATGAAGTGGCTGCCATCCTTGATTTTTGGGTTTCTTTATCATGCAAAAGCCTCCTGTGTGTTTCCCCAAAGACAATTAACTTACGTGCAATTGCAACAAAGTCTGCTCCAAGCAGAATGCAGTGGGTGAACTGAGCCTTCCTCAAGGCAAGCAGAAGACTCACTCAGCTAAGGACACTGATGGTGCAAAAAGGAAGAGCAGCTTTCCCTGCCCTTATCCTGGCCAACAAGAACCCCAGTCCTGGGGAAGCACCAAGAAGTTCACAGCCCAGCTTCTCATCTGATGTCCTGCTCCCTAATCCACACACCACTATTTCCCCACGCAAACAGAACCATGCCCACTGCCCCCTCACACCTCCACCCCTCCTCAGCTCCTCAAAGGAAGCCGTCACCTCAGGCTGCACCTAAACCACAATCCCACATGCACCTGCTCATTAACTAACAAATAAATCCAGTCCATCGTGCCAATTAGAAAAACGCATCAAGAGTTGCGCTCCTTGCAGGACACCTTTCCCCAGCTCCAGCAGATTGATGGCATTTGCCACCAGACGTGTGCATGCATGGAGGAGGCTGCAGCAGGAGCAATCCCCTCTGACAGTTGTGGTACTTCAGCTGGAGCCAGCAGCAAGAGAGCTGCTCAAGAGAGACACCTGAAGGCAAAACGTGGAGAGACTCCGGAAAACCAACCCGACACTGCTTTGAAAATGGGAAATATTTGATTGCCACTTTGATCGATCGTGAGCAGGGCAGGGACCCAGGCGGGGTAGCCACGTGCTGGGGCAGGAGGAGCTGGGTGTGATGCCCCCAGTGCTGGAGCACAGCCCTGTGGCTCAGTGACAGCACAGCACCACGGAGGTCACGGCACTTGAGAGCACCTCTGTGCCACCCTGACATGCTGGCCATTAGGATGCTGTCACATCCTCTCTGAGAAGCTTGTAACGAGAAAAGGGGAAGAAAAAAAAAAACACACAGAGCTAAATTAATTCTGATGACAAAGATAATAACAAGATCAGGAAATGGAGCAAAATGAATCCATTATAATTACGGTGTCAGCACTGTCAGCCCCAAGGTCTTCCTCCGGGGCTGCAGAAGGCGAGCAGAGCGCAGAGCTCGTGCAGCAGCAGGGCAAGGAGAGTCCAGCCCCACAGAGCAAGGTGCCAACATTCTCAGCACCCACACCCCCAACCCCAGAGTAAGGTCTGACTAAAGGAAATGCAGCACAGGATTTAAGCGTTCCAACCAGAGCATGGCCTCCTCACTGAGCCATGTGCCATGCTACTTCCCAAATGGCTAATTGATAGCATTTGGCAATCTTTCAGCTCCTTTCAATCTCTTCAAACACTAACTAATTAATCTTCATGACCAGAGCTTGGCTGACTCTTTGTCACAAATGATTTCTCCGATTAATTTGGCCCTTTCCTTCGCTCAGCTAACTGCAATCAGATAGATTTTTAGTGAATACCTTTGTTATTCACAATTGTTCAATGAACCTACTAGGTGAGCTTATTCCAGCCTCTGGGCTGTTCAAAAGCATTTGTTTCATCCATGTCTCACTGATACACCATAACACCAGCACAGGCTGGGTCCTGCAGCCAAGCACTGCAGGGCACAGTGGCCTCCATAGCAGCACCAAGGCAGTGGGAACCTTTGTGTGAGCAGGTGAGCCATGGCATCACCTGTTGGCCCCTTACAAGCAGAAATAAGGCAAAGTAAAGCTCTAGAGCATGAAAAAACTGTTATTAGGGCCAGCAAGAGGAAATGTGACTTGCTTCTTTAGCCACTGTTGGCAGATGCCAACATCCCAAGGATGTAGAGAAAGGTCATCAGCTGGAACAGCCATGCAAGCCCTTCAAGGCACCATGGCCCTGGCAGCAGCATCCTGAGCAGGTGGAAACACAGCTTTCTGGTGGCACTCCTTCCTGCCCCACTGACCCCCTGGGGGTTATGCGCTGGGACCATCCACTCTGCCTTCCATTGCCCAATGCAACACCACAGATAACTTCCTGAGCAGGCAACGTTGGTGCTCAGCAGCTCCTGGAGCACCAAGCTCTCCAGCAAGGAAAAACTGGAGCTGCGTGACAGCAACTCGTGGGACCCAACTGTGAACTCATCCATGAGCTGCCCCCCAACATCCAAGGATGAAGCAGTCACCCAGTTCAGGCTGCTTCCAGGTCCCAGCCTGCCTTGACTGTCCCCTGGGGGCCACACAGCAGAGCAGCAGGGTCTGGGGCCCTTCTCCTCCTGCACTTGTCAGAGCTAGGCAATGGCGACACTGTTATTATACATGGCCTCAAAGCCCATTCAAGGCACTGGAAGATGAATTATGTTTCATTTATATCAAAGAAGCAATCTCAGAGCCCATTTGTGATCAAATTTGCTGTCAGAGAAACTTTGCTTTATCTCATTATATCTGATATCTCTTGGCTTCTTGTCCTTGAGACTATTAAAGTTTAATGTCAAATTCGAGATGAAATGGAATCTTTGCTGTATCATCTCATCAGGACCTGGTGCGCCCCGTCCATCCTCACGTTCCTGACAACTCATTACAGCAGGGCAACTGGGGGAGGAGGATGAGGAAGCCTTCCTACACTGCTTGCCAGCATCACTCTGCAGGGGAATATTTCTCCATGCCAACCTAAGCACCTCAAAGATGGGTTCTCCCAAGCGGGGCAGAGCCACCAGCCACCAGCCACCACCCCCTTGTAGTGCCCTGTGAAGGAGGAGGAATGGGGCAGGAAGGGGAACTGCTAAGAGTGGGTTTTCTGCTGAAAACCAGCTCAGCTCCCCGCTGCACAGAGCCCATTGTTGTGCCCAGTGCCAGGGACATCAAGCTGCACAGCCTGGTCTTGAATAACATCCACAAACATCTCGCACTTTGCTCCTTCAGGGACCGAGCTGGGCCCACAGCAGAGAGGAATTTGAAATTCAGAGCCCCCTTTGAGGTGAAGCCCCTTTCTGGATCATTTAGTCTTTCCACAATCTTGTTTCCTGCCAAGACTGTGTGTCTTTGATGATAGGATTTAGTGGGCTCCCAGGAGGCTTTCCTGGAGCTAACTTGTGCAACCTCCTAAACATGTTGTGCTGAAGGGTCTGCAGGGTCCAGATTAAAGCAAGCCCTCCTCGACTGATCCATGAAAGCGTTTTGAGCCGAACGCACAGCCATTTTCAAGAAAATAACTCACTGATGCCTCTTTTCCCACCTGCTCAAAGACTAACAATGGATTTCCCACCAGCTCCAAGGGGAAGAGGATCCCAGAACTCCCCCTGCCTGCAGAGGCCGAGGAACATGGGATAAAAAAGCAGCATTCCTCATCTCTATGACCCACGCACCCCCAGCACAGAGGCACAGGGGCACAGCAGCCACAGGAGCACTCAGAGCCAGCGATTCCCCAGGAAATCTGCTTCTGAGAAGGAGTTATCCATCACAGGAGGAACAAAAAAAAAAAAAAAAAAAGGATAAAATGAACAGAAACTTTCCTACAGACTCACCAGCACAAACCCTCTGTTATCTCAAAGCCCACAGCAAAAAGGGGGAAGAGGAGCACAAAGACGTAACGGGGTGAATTCTCTAAATACCCTCTCGTTTTCAGGTGCCCAACCTTAGACTCTCCGGCTGGGGTTTTCAAAGCAGCCGAGGGACGCAGAGGCACAATTCCTGCCTTATTGCAAAAGTCTCAAGGAGTTCAGTCTTTCCAGATTAACAAAGAGAAGGTGATGAGGTGACTTGATCAAAGCCTTTAAATACCTACACAGAGAACAAAAAAAAAAATTGATAATAGAGGGCTCTTCAGTCTAACAACAAAGGTGTAAAAAAGCCTCAGTGGTTGGAAGTAAAAGCCAGGCAAACGCAGACAAGCCATCAGGTGCAGTTTTATAACACGGGTAATTAAGCAGTGGAAATCTGTAAAAGTATTCGGGCACCATAACCCCAGTGGGGTGTTGGAGTGGGAAATCTGCCCTGCTCACCAGAAAGCAGCTCGGGGAGCTCCTCCAGCCCACGTTACACAGGACAAGCAACCGGAGCAGTCACTCCCAGCCTTTACGATTTACTGGAAGAGCTATTCCCTTTAAACTAAGGGATGCTGGCTATCCGCATCCCATGGGGCTGTAAATCTGGGAACCTCTGCCCACACGGCTTCAAGCTGTGATGGAGCTTTGGTAGAAGCCAAGCTGGCTGGGGCAGAGCAAGGGGACGCATGGTGGGGAAGTGCTGCAGCTCTCCAGGTAATCCATCAGCTCGGCAACCATCACACAGCCCAGAGGTCCGCGGTGGGGACACGCTGCTGTCCTGCTCCAGCTCTACCTTGCTGATGCTGTGTTCACCTGGACTACGTTTGTCAATGTGTATTTAACAGTGAGATGCCCAAGTGAGCACACACCAAGTGCAGCCGCGCTCCTGAGCGAGGCTTTGCTGTTTAAAAGGCAGCTTGCACAAAGAGCGAGTACAGCCTGACTCTGTTTGCATCAGTAATTTACCACAGAGACAGTAAGTGATGCAATCAACAGGAGGTAAATCCCCCGAGGGAGGCACTGTCACAGACACTGCTGTGTGCTGTACTTCAGGATCCTGCAAGCACCGAGCACAGAAGGCAGGGCAGGATCCATCCTGCTGCCCCCCAGCGCCCCGCACAGCCCTGAGCCCTCCGGATCCCTTAGGACCGAACGTGAGAACCAGCACAGGGTGAAAGCTGCCAAGGGATAAAGGCAAACTCTGCTCTGCAAAGCATCAAGCAGCTTTTCCAGCCTGGGCTAAACCTCTGGCATCAATAGCTGCTAAACACATCATCATCCACACTTAAAAGAATAAACAGCAGCCTTCATTAGGGGACCTCGGCGTGGGCCAGGGCTTTTCTTTTTAGCTTTTCTGTTTTTAATGGGTTAGTTATGGCACTTTCAAAATGAATGAACTCCCAGCCCAAAACCCCCAGTTCAATTGTCAGTTATTGCTGGCAGTTTATCAGCATTAGCTGATTAGACTCAGGATGATGGATTCCCCTGCCTGAGACTGGAGCAAAGCAGAGCAAAAAACCTCCCTTCCCTCCGTATTCTGTCACCCAGCAGTAATTGCTCTCTCTAATTCTGCCCCCCCCTCAGCCCCGCTGCACAACCTCTAACAGCAGCAGCTTTTGTTTTCAGCCTCCTTGCAATCACAGAGAAATAATAATAAAATAAAATTCAAATGAGAAGGAAGCTCAGCCCCAGCAGAATTTAATTGATGATCATTACACTTCGGAATCTAAACTCTTTTAATTTCATTGTGTTTCGCAGAGATGAATTATGAAATTACAGCTGGCCAATTATAGATCGTGCCTTTTGCTTTGCATGCCTTTCAGTTCTTCTCCCTTCCAAACACACGACTTCCCTTCAAATTGGGGATTGATATCAAGGGGGAAATGCTGCCCTTTCTTTATTACCCATGGAGCATCTTCCATCCCACTGCAGAAAAAGGAGGAAAGCAGGGCTGGTGGGTTCAACCCATTTGTTTCCATCAGTAACTGGGGATCACAGCACCTTGGGCAAGGAGCCATGCAAAGATACCCTACCATTGGGGAACACTCCAGGCTCTGCATCCCTTTTCAAGCTGGGCTGGCAGCTCTCTTCAGTGCTGTAGGACACACTGAAGCAGCCTTTGGAGCATGGAGGTACCATCAGAGCACAGTGATGCAGAGCTGCAGGACAAGGAGCATCTCTATTGGGGCAGCAAGCAGAGGGATGCCACAGCCTCACCAAGGGCACTCACCTGGGCCATGTTGGGTCAGGGCATCCCAGCACAGCTCACTCACTCGGTCCCAAGGTGTCTCCTTCACTTTCACATGGATTTTATTACAGAGCTGCTCTGCTCTTTGATTGTTTTCCACCCAACCCCAGGGCGGAATGGGAAAATAAAGCCTTTCGCAAACTGTCACTCGGAGAAAAATCCATGCCACACCACCAGCTCTGCAAAATAAATAAGTGGAAAGTGATAAATTTTGGCTGTCTTAAAAAGACGGGCCAGCATTGCTTATCAACCACGATTTGACCAGATAGCAGCTTCAGAAAACAGACACTGGTCTTGGTGTAATAAATGAAAGCAATAAAGCCAAAGTGCCTCCTCAGAGCCATCACTAAGAGCTGCAATGCCTTGGAGGAGCAGGGGCTGCTCCCCAGGTGTAGAGGGAGCCCTGCAGGTGCCCAAGGGGCTGCAGATGCTTCACCTCACCCCATAGATCCTGCCCCATAGATCCATTCCTGCTCCTGGTGCTGCTCCCCACATCCCATAAAGCAGGAGCGAGCCTCAGGCTGCTCCTCCAACAAACATCCCAGAGCTGCTTTTCCTTAAAGAGGTGTCTATTTAACACAATTTCCATCACAAGTGGCTGCTTTGCATTTCTTCTGGCTTTATTAAAACTGATTTCCTATTTGCACGATACAAGCTGATCTGATTACATTTCCATTTTCCACCCCTCCCAAGAAGGGTTTTGCTCTCTGAAGACAAAGTGGCCATCAGGGCTGCCCCCCTGCTCACAGCTCTCCTCGAGGGGGACCAGGCACAGACACACAGAGTTGGAGTTTCACAGAGCTCTGCAGCATCCCACAGCTGTTTCCATAGGGACAGGCAGGCTGTGATTGGGCAGGCCTGATCCTGCTTTTGCTCATACAAACATCAGTCAGAAGGCATTTGCCTTGCAGAGAAACAGAAACCATTGAGGTCAGGCCATGTGTGGTCCCAGGAGCCCAGCACCATGGGCTGCTGCTCAGTGCTCTGCCCATTCCTATGGAGCTCTCTGAGCTGATCCACGGGGCTGTCACAGGTGTAGCAATGGAGCCTCAAGTCTGGCACCAGAGGGCAAAAATGCCCATGAAAGTGATAAAAATAAGGACCCCACCCCTGTGATCTCCATGCCACTCTTACAGAGATCCTTCCACTCAACAGCAATGAGCAATTTTCATTTTTTGTTGAAGACTTTTCAAATTAGCCAACAGCCATTAATGTCCCCACACTCCACAAAGCATCGTAATTCCTCCCCATCCCCCTCTATCGCTCCATCACCAACCTCATTGGAAGCCATTACTGGGAAGATGCTTTGAAGCACCAACTTTATTAAGATGGATTTGGCCTGCCTCTGGTTTTGACAAGTCCAAAGCAAACACACAGGGCCATGGGGGAGATTTGGTAATAATTACCATCTTTAATTACTACTAAAACATCAATTGCTCTTGTTCAATTAGTATCACAGATTCAGGCACAGCGAATTTTGTAGCACAAAGTAAGCTGAAAATTGATTTCTAAACACTTAATGCAGATCCGAAATTGCTAACCTGATAAGGGGGCAATGGCAGAACAAGCACACCATTGGTGAGGAACTCCGTGCTGATGTAATTGCTTTGGTGAAAGATTAATAACTTGCATACTTACATCTTGTACATCAAGTAGGAGTTGCTTGTAGGGGGGAGAGCACACTGACAAGGACAGAGGTAATTAGACAAGAAGTGACGACAGATGCACTTGCAGCCTATTGACTCAAGCAGTGTTGGGGTTTGATGGAGGCTCTGTGGCATTGGAGCAGTAAATAGGGGGTGAACCAAGACACCCCAGATTCTCCACTTATCAAAAGCAAGCAAACACTGACAGCAGAACACTGAGGAACTCCACTCTGATATCCAGCTTTCACCACTGGCCAGCACTTCCATCCCCACAGCAGCTGGCTCTCGGGCAGTCCCCCCCATGGAGGAGGAAGAAAAGGAAGATGAGAAGAGGGCACACAGGCAAAGGATTGGGTCCGTTGCCCTGCCCAAGTCCCTGCACTGGAGCACCGAGCACCTGGAAGGATACAGCTAATTGTCACAGACGGGCAGCCCCATCTGCATAATGAAGTGCAGAAGGGATGTTTAGCTCATCTATTTTTGAGAAGCTTTACCTTTAATTTCATTTAGCTTAAGAAGGGCATGTCACTCAAACTCAGCTGGTCATTTATAAAAACATTTCAATTGTGTCAGTGCAGAGCTGTCTTTAGGCCTAAATGGCTCTCATACCAACACCGAATACTAATAGGGACAGCACCAACACAGCAGTGAGGGACCCAGGATTAAATTGTCAGCAAGGAAGTCTTCTCCCTGCTATTCTCATGCAATATTACGTGCAGAAAAAAATCTCTACCTTTCTACATCACGAGTAGCAGTTCCCTTTTCTTAGCCTTCTGAGCAACATTTTTGTTAGTGAAATATCAAGATTAAAGTATTGACTGCCTGTGGAAGTGCATGGGCAGCCGATTTCTGAAGAAAGCTTTAAACGAAGGCTGCTTGCAGACTCTTTATGCAGTTTAAAGATAGACTGCTTTTGTTTTTGAACAATGAGAAAATGAATTAAATTAGCTTAACCCTCCGCCTGCCTATCTTCAGCACACCAAAAGCCCTGGTATGCTGCTGGGGAAGGAGCTGCCCCCAGGGACTACCTGCCCCCATGGAACACCAAGCCAAGGACCTAAAAAGGCTGTTGGCAGGCTGACACCAGCTGACACAGGGCACAGTACCTCTACCCATTCATTTTCCCTACAGCAACAGAGCCCTGAAACAGCCCATTTTGGGGTGAGGACTGAGGGGGTTGGCCAACCCTTGACTCGGCACCCAGCATCCCCCACGACAGCCCAAAGACAACGCTCTCACCAAATCTTGGTGACAAATGAAGGGCAAGTGACTGAGTGGACACAAAGAGGGTGCCGCTGCCTATTTGTGTGCTGCGTTTCATCCTTTTTCATCTGCTCTGCCTTCCATCCTCCCTCCCGCACTGCTCCACCTCCCACACCTACCAGGAGAAACTTAAAAGGAGAAACTTAGCTAAAATGTTGAAAGCCAGAAATTCAGTGTGTGCCTTTATCTTTGTCACAGGTGGCTGCAGAGACCTTTTTTACATTGCTTTCAGTCCCACACTACACAACCCTTCTTTCTCCTTCCAGCACTCCCTGGAAACCCCTCACAGAGCCCATCCATCTGTTTTGCAAGATTTTATATCATTTCTCAACACCACATTATTCCCTATTGTCACGGCTACCGTTCTAACATGACACAGAGCAGCAGAAGGGCCATGGGAGGAAGGTAACCTCTCCATCCAAGAGCATCCCACAGCCAGGGCTACATTTCCCCATTACCAAAAACTGCATTTTTCCTCCAACAAAGTGAACAAAAGTCCCATGTTTGGGATGAGACTTACCTATGGCTCCCAAAGCTGGAGAGCAGCTCCTGTTCCCTACAACACCAGGTCCCACCAGCCCCACACCTCCAACCCACCTCTATTTCTAGGCTCTCCAACTGCCCAATTATCCCACCCAGGCCCTTGGTCATTAATGAGAAAATGCAGCTCAGGTGGGCAGCAATTTCTGCTCACCTGAGAGCTCTGCAGCACTGTTCAGCACCTGCGAGCTGATTAAACGCACGCTGAAGTTGTAGAGAGGGCTCTGAACTAATTAGCACATGCACAGCCACTCATTACTACTATTACTATCACATTATTAATTTCCCCACCTCTCATCTGCAGCTTTTCAGTCACTTCATTTCAGTCTGCTATAGCATCAAGAGATGGAAATTAAGCCCAAGTGTTTGTCCCAATGGCACACAGCCCCTTCCCGTGCCCCACCATGCCCTGCGCACTCTCCCCATCCTAATCTGGGTTGGATCTGATGGCTATTTTAACCCTAAAATCCAGATCTGGCAGCACAAAGCACAGAGGTGTTCCCATCTTCTACATGGGAGCTAGCAAATGCATGACAGTGCACAGGGCAGCACCCGAGAAGGGAAGAGGATATTGTGGTTGAGACATGTTTGTTGAGAGTCATTAGCTGCTCCCTGCGATCAGTCCATTACCATAAACTTAAGCTTCCATATTCTTTCATTTTAAATGAATTTTCATATCAGATTTCCAAATGAACTCTGCCTCCAGTCAGCTCCCATTTATCTAATAACGCTATGCAAATATTTTGTTATATTTCAATGAAATATGTCGAAAACTATTACCCAGTGCATTATCTCAGCATCAGCACACAGACCTTGGTCTCCACCACTGGCAGGCTGTCACTCACCATGTTCCAAGTGAAAGCAGGACACTAACTGTCCCCAGCATGAAGGTGACCTTAGGCAGCCGTAGTGGGGGCTTCTAAGGGAGGACACCATCCCTGCCTAAATGCTGTTAAAATGCCCAGATGTGGGCAGGACGTGCTGTGGTCACCTTTCATCGTCATCCTGTATGGTCACCCTTCATGGTCAGTCTCCATGGTCACCCTCCACCACCACCCTTCATAGTCACCCTTCATGGTCACCCTCCATCTTTACCTTTCATGGTCACCCTTCATGGTTACTCTCCACGGTTACCCTTCGTGGTCACTATCCATGGTCACCTCCCACATAACCAGATCCATACCCTTGCTGGTGCCCTTGCTGCTGACACAAAGATGGTTTTGTTCCTCAAAAAGAAACACCAAAATGATCCCTTGGGAGTATGCAGTGGGAAAAACCCATTGCAAGCCTGTATTTTGGGGTGCCTAGGATAGATGAACCATTCTGCTGTAAGTAGAATGAACCACCCATACAGAATAAAAAGCTCTAACTTTGAGCAGGCACTGCCTGGTACCCCTTCTGCAGCACTCAGTGCTTCTCCTCCCTCCCCTCAACTTGTTATTGCCAAAGGACACAACATGCCACCCCACCCCCACGCCTGCAATGCATCCCCTTCTCCTCCCGATCTGTGAACTTGGCTTTGCTGATTCTTTTTTAAAAAAAAAAAAAAAACACTTTTATATTTTTAATTGGTATTCTGAAAACTCAGAGCCTTCCCCAAGGAGCCGGGGTGTTTGTCTTCAAAAAGCCTTTATATATATATTTATGTATATATATAAAAGAACGTTTTTTTTTTAAGTACAAATGTTCCTGGCATGGATGAATGAGCTGCCACGTGCCCTCTGTGACCTGGCCCAGACAACTTTAAAGGCAGAGTGTGAGCCAGGAGGAGAAGCACTGCTCACTGTTACCCATCTCCTGCCCTCACCGTCCCCAAAGGCAGCGTGTTGCTTCCTGCAGAGCTCACCTGGACTGGCTCTGGACAGAGCCAAGAGAAGAACTGCAGCCCCACCACTGCGCTTTACTGTACTTCCAGCAAATTAAATAACTGAAACTCCCTTTTTATTTCCCATTTGACAGTAACGTATTGCAAATGCGGCTGGTTTTGACATCCTAATATTCAGGCTTGCGTCCCTTGGGATAAAAACGTCGTCTGTTATCTGAGCAAATGAATTGCACCGGGACAGTACAGAACGGGAGGATGGAGAGGACAGCAGTGCCCGTGCTGAGCCCACCTGCACCCACACCCTAGTGGAGCTCCAACAGAGCCTCCCTGTCCTCATCCCAATGGGAATGGACGGCCCCTGCCTGGAGCACAAGGTTAATGCGCTCTCATCTCCGGCACTGCGGGTCACAGCATTGTGGGGTGAATAGGGAAAATGCAGAGAGCATGGTGAATAGGGAAAGTGCTGCTGTGCTCAGTGGGGGATAGCCTCAGTGATTAGCGAGGCGGTGGCAGCGCTTTTGTCTTTCTCCCATCTCCAGCTTGCTGCCTTTTCTTTGCCAGGGACGTGCCTGGCCCATTGCTGGGTCCATGCAGAGAGCCCCAAGATGATCGCCCGCTGCGCACCCGGCTTTCAATGGGCAGCTCTTGCGTTTCACCAGGCTCTTTAGTCCCTGCTACAGGACAGGGTAACGCGCACAAACAACAAAAAAAAAAACTCACAAAAAGCCTGATCAGTGCTTGTCAGCCCTGAGCAGTGCTGAATAGCTCAATCACAGCCCCTCTGCTGCCTCCCTTCCTGGGCAAGAGCAAAAGCCCTCTTCATCGCAGCCCCGTGGGGAGCCCCTGTCCTGGGTGAGATAATGGGGAGTGAAGGGGCCGGCTTGGGAACTAGCTGCATTAGCAGAGCAGCCACAAAGGTGCTCAATGAGCTTTGCATAGCTGGCTTGCCAACCAAGTGCTGAGCCCACATCAATGCCCAGCACCACCTCTTTGCTGCTCCAGGCCCGTGTTCTCCAGATGCTGGGCACCTTGAGCCAACATGGGCAGCACCATGACAGCACCCCATGACCCCATAGCACCTCCCAAAATCCCAGCGAGGCAATGCCAGGGCTGCCTTTGGATGCCAGCAGCGTGCTGACCTGATCAGGATGGCAACAAAGCATCTGTCACACGGCTAATTTTATTAGGAGAGATCACAAATGGCTAATTTCCTTTTACTAATGAGTAAATTAGTTGAATCTCTGATCTGTTTTTAAGGCACTTATACTAATAAAACACAGAGTGACAGCTAAATTTGTTATGAAACGCTGTGACGTGTGGTGGTGAAGGCACGACAAAGCAACAGGCAGGGGATGCACAGGGGATGCACAGGAGATGTGTGGTGGATGCTGAAGGGTTATGCAGGGGATGCAGAGGGGATGAGTAGGTGACACACAAGGGATGCTCGAGGGAGGCACAGGGGATGCAGAGGGCACACATGGGATGCACAGGGGACACACAGAGGATCTGCAGAGGTTTCAGAGAGGATGCACAGGAGATGTGTAGGCAATGCACATCTGTGTAGGCACATGTGTAGGCAATGTAGGGTTACACAGCCCACCCATGTCCCCCACACCAGAGCAGCCAAAGCTGCCTGCCCATTCTGACCCAGGGCAATGGCACCGAGGTGATGAGGAGGAAAAAGAAGGATTTGGGTCATTGCAAGGAACCCCAGCCCTCCCCTTCCCCTTCAGGGACCTGCTGCTGGGCAGCCCTCAGGGCAGTCACTCTGCACCCTCCACTCCTTCAGCTTCATAAAGACATAACAGCCAGAACACTCCTGTTTTATTTTCTCCCCTTCATTTTTAGGTATGTGGAAGGAATAGAGGAACCTCCTTGCAGCCCAGATAGGGGTACCAGGAAGGGAGCTGCCTTCCTGGTAGCTAATGTCAGTACTTACTGGTGCAAAGGGGAGAATCACTCAGGGCAGTGGGAGCCATGTGTGGTTTCCATACTGCACCCACCACTGTAGGATGTGCACCAGTAGAGAAGGGAAAAGCCTCCATGCTCAGAACTCCCCTTGGAGACAGCACAACGCTGGCAGCCCGCCTCTCCCAGCTCACCCTCAGGCTTAGGCTGTATCAAAAAATCAATTGATTATGTTGCTATATGTTTAAGGAATAAAAGTGGGGCTTATAAAAAAAAAAAATCCTTTGAGCAAGCAAGACAAAAACGAAGCTCATGGCTGAGTGCAGAGCAAATGTAGGCTTTTTTTTTTAATCTTCTCAAGCGCTATTCTCCTGCAGAAGGAATTGATTGTTGGATGTCACTTAATCAAAGGCAGAGGCTGGTTCCTGGCTATCCAGCCTCCCACTGGGATTGGCAGCCGAGCTCTGCCAGCGCTGACCCCGCTGTCCGTGTGGTGATCACTGCCCTTACAGCACAGATCCTGCACACTGCATGCCAGCAGCTCAGGAGTCGCTCAGCAATAGCAGGACAAGGATGCCTGACTGTGCTAGGGAGAGACAAAATGCCTCTTTTATAATGTGACAGCATGCAGCGGGCGATGCGTCATCATGGAATCATGGAATCACAGAATGCCTCAGGTTGGAGGAGACCTTAAGGACCTTGGCACAGCACTGCAGGTGGGGCCTTCCAGGGGACAACCCCCTCCCTCTCCTCTCCCTGCTGCCACCCCTTTGTTGCTGCAGCCCAGGGGACTCTCAGCTGCCTCACGTCCCGCTTCTGTCCATCAGGACCCCAAGTCCTTTGCCTTGGAGCGCACACACGGAGCTATTTCCCAGAGCTGGTCCAGCTCAGGATGTGAAGATGAGGATGGGAGGTGAATTGTGCTCTCCTGGTGCTCCTCAACCTGTAACCAGGAGCTAATCCAGAGAGCAGCTCCATCCCACTCCGCCCCATGCACTCCTTTCCCTGCCCCAGCACCTACTGGTTTTGGAAGGTGATGCTGGCAAGCTGCCGGGAGGTTTTCTATTAAAATCTGTGAGGTAGGATGAAAAAGGATTGGTGCCCATGAATATTCTGTAGGAGGAGATGGATTAGTGTCTGAGACATATCTGAAGGGATTTGCAAGGGAATTATTTATGGTGGTAACAAGTAAGCACTCATTTAGCTTATATTATACATTATACAAACAAGGTATTGAGCTCTGGAAGTTAAGGCAGTAATGCCACTCTAAATTAAATTCATCAGTGCCTTAATTAAGATCTATATTTAGTTCTTAATTAAGGGGAGTGGCGGTAGGGGTTAGATGCTTGCAAGGAAGGATCCTGCACAGTGCTGAGGGCTGCTGCCACGCAGTGCTGCCCACAGTAGGGACTGATGGGGATGTGCTGGGGATGCACCTTCCCCAGGAGCAGCCCTTTCCTATGAGGACAAACTTCACCAAACCCATCAAGTGCAACATTTTCTCCTTTCCTTTCACAGTTTAGCCACTGGGCTGCCTTTCTGTCTGCTTCTGCTGGGACTGCAGGCAGAAACAGCCCCAGTGCCTGTAGGCAGGCAGAGGAACGGGAAGTTTGAGAGGAGAAAGTGAACTCAACTGCAATTGGGATATCAAAGCAGCGGAGCACGTGGCTTTCTTCTCCTGCCTCCCTCGAATCTGATTCATCAGCGGCTGCAGTGCGCGGCTTTGATCCCAGAAATCAAACCCCAGTCTGATGGGTGACTTGATGTTATGCTAATCCAAGTTGATTGAGCTGAGATAATTACACTTCATCCAGGTTTCCTGGGAGTTTTGAATAAATATTGATGCACAGCTGTCCTGTGCGCAGGTACGCGGAGCTGCTGCTGGCTCTGCCCCCTGCCTGCACTCACTGCCAGGCCAGCACAGAGGGAACTGCTGGTTGGTGCTGGGTGCTGGGCAGCACCACCCAAGGGACCACCAGGAAGCAGAAGAAACCGATTTTCCGAGAGGTTTCTGTAGCTCCAAAGGGAGCAGAGGATTCAAGTTCAAGCTTCGCTTCTATCATGAGCCCAAGGCTGCATGCACACGTTCTCTCTCTTGCTCTTGTCATGCTGCCTCCTCCTCCCAAGCAGAACAAGGCAGCATCCTCTTGGTGGCCACCTGCCTCACTTCCCCTCCACTTCTCTCTTTCTAAGCAAGAGCTGAAGAGCAACTACCCCAAAGCACACGTGGAAGCCTTGGGATGAGGCACCCCATTTCAGATCGGGGGTGTCTAGCTCAGATTTGGGATGGTTCCAAGGAATGTGGGGCAGTGCTGTGGCAGCTCTGTGTGCCCCAGGCATGGGCAGCTGCCAGCACGGCTCCCACTGCCAGGAGCTGCCTGCGAGCACGGCTTTGGGTCCTCCAGCAATAACACCCCAGAGGAGGCTGTGATGGTTTTGCTCAATCTCATGGCTGTCACAGCACAAACAAGCCAAGCTATGATGCCTCCTCCCTTCCCAAGCGACGTTGAAGTGAAATAAATCAGCAAAAGCCGTATAAATGAATGTCACAGAAGCAAAACAACACATCTCCCACTCCACTGCCATGCCTTTGAGCGTGCAGTGATGCTGAGCAGCTTGGTGTCTGCAAACATTTTGCAGAGCCAGTGTGGGGTGAGACCACACAGCAAAGGTGACAGAGATGGGGACAGAGCTGCTCAGCATCAACTCCATAGGCTCAGAGTGGGGACACAAATGGGAAGACCCCAGGACTGGGCCATCCCGACCAACTCGGGTCTGAAAGAGATGCAAGAAAACAAGCTAATCAAATTACACATTCCTGAGAACCATTTATAAGCCGTGTGCATTCTTTAATCTTAATTAGAAATCTTAGCGGCTCCTGCCGACTCTGTAATCAACGTTTAAACATGGCTGACCCCCATCGTGCTAACCTTGAGAGGCTGGAGCAGGTATTTGATGAGGGAGCTGGGGAGAGCCGGCCTCGCTGCGCTCCCTGCAGCCAGGGAAGCCTGGGGGTACAGAGCCTGAGATCAGAGCGGAGCTACGGGTAACGATGAATGTTATGTCTGAGCTCTAATTAAACAGTGCTCGCTGACAATTCCACGAGCCCCTAATAATCCCTCTCATTTGGCTCAATAACAGCCGTATTTGCAAATAAATGTTGTTTCCTTGCGCTCCCTGCAAGGGCAGGCGGTTGGGAGATACTGCTGGCAGCTCAGGCTGGGTCCAGGGGGAACAACAGCGATATTGGAGATGTGGAGCAGGCACCCCTCTGTTGCTGCAGCCCAGGACTGTCGGCCATCCGGGCTGCAGGCCCACACTGCTGCCTCATGTCCTGCTTCTGCCCGTCAGGACCCCAAGTCCTCCGCAGGGCTGCTTTCAACGAGTTCTTCTCCAGTCTGTCTGGACCTGCCTGGAGCAGGATCTCATGACGGGTGTCAGTTATGCACCAGCACATCCCAGGGACGTTTCAACACCTTCCAGCAGCTGCTGAGCAGTTGTCCCAGTCCCCTCCAGCACAGATGATTTCCTCCTGGAAGAAAACAAATGCAGCCACAACCAACAGGGCCGTGCTTATTGGGAAATCAATAGCCGGTCGGGCGCTCGCCGCTAAGTATGACATGTTGTATACAGGCCCTCTGCAAACACCATCATCTCCTGCGTTATTAATGGGCAGCGTTTGCTGCCTCTTCATTAGTGCTGAATATAAACAGAAAATCGTTTACTTACTGCAGCTTCCAGCTCAAGCTAAGCAAATTTAGACAGGGAAAGTCAAACACGGAGTTTGTTGTCTGGCTAATTGCACGCAGGGTGGAAAGTTTGGATGCGGCAAAGCTGGCAGCTACCAAAGGATGCTGGGGGGGAAGATGGGCAGAAGCCCACCTGCGTGACTCAGCCATCAGCTTTCTCCTCAGCAAGCCTCCCTTTATGCAAAGGCCCTGCCTGCATCCTGCTAGCTCAGTGCTAGAGTTGCTTTGGTTTATTATTATTATTATTTTTTTGCTAAGCACATCAGTGAGAGCAGGAGCACTCATTTGGCAGCGGAGGAGCAGAGCCCCTGGGACACTGCCTGTTGTGTCAGGACTGCGGCTGCTGTTGGGCTGGAATTGCTGGAGGAGGAATTAAAGCAGCCCTGCTTTGTACAACCAGATGAGCTTTGTGTTTGTCTTATATTTATTGTGCTTTGGATTCCTTCCAGTGTCCCCCCAACCCGCCTACATCAGCGCATCCCTGCAGCTGGGGGGTGAATGCAAAGAGACACCGAAGTGCTGCAGGCTTTGGACAGATGGGCTGACCAATGGATAGACAGACAGACCCACCTGCAGGGCTTTCTGCACGTGCTTTGCCCAAGCAGGATGGGATACCCAGCACTCTGCCTGCTCCCTGCCCTGTGAGCTCCAACCCCTGGCTGCTCTCTTCTCTTCCAAGTTTTCTTTGAAGCTGAGGAGTAAACAAAGCAGCAGCAGTAACAGAGAGAGCCACCAACCCCAGCATTACTCAGAGAATTTGCAATTATTTCATAACCTCTTGGTGACTTGAACCAAGGCAGCCAAAAATCCTTCCCTCCAAAGGAAGAACCTACAGGGCACTGCATCCTGGGTACCACTATGCATAATGACAAATAAGCAACAAAGACAGAGATTTAGCAATAATTAAAGCTACCAATGGAGGACTCCCATGTTTCTCTGAGTTAATGACTGCAAGCACTCAGCAGGCCATCAGAAAGGGAAGAAGCATCATCCCACATCACCTCCAAAACATCTCCAGCCCCTTCCCCTAGAAGCAGCTCCCCAAGTGCCTTGGAAATAACAAGACCTATAGTATTAATTAAACCAATAAGAGAATCGTGGATTAATTAAGCTGTATCCCTTCCCTACCAGCTGCTGAGGAGCAGTAGCAATGTCCCCACCCCCACAGTGTGCCCACCACCCCATCCCTCTGCACCAAGGAGGTTGGATTTTGGATTTGTTGGCATTCCTGCTTCTGGTCACGGTGAAAATAAATAAATAAGGGGGAGAAAACTCCCCGTGAACATGAGTAATGGGCCGGGAACGAACAACCCGAGATAAAACTGAATAATAACATGTCAAAAACTACACGATGTGGGTTTTTATTCCCCAGCGGAGTTTCCTTCCTTCTAATCCATCACGGCGGAAGATGCAAGATTACTGCTTTCAGGGGAAAAAAAAAAAAAAAAAAAAAAAAAACCTCCAGGAGATAAATGCGAGTAAATTAGGGTTTATTATATTATTTAGGACGGTATCGTTTCCAGCATTCTGTTATTAAATTATTTACGCCCCTTGCAGTGGCTGCGCTGGGCATCTCCACGTGGCCCCGTGGTTGGGACCGAAGGGGTGGCAGCCCACAAGTGGGGTTGAGCTGTGCCACCCAGTGGGGCCGTATGAGGACATGGGCATGGCTGCTGGCACCCCGCACCGATGCGCACATGGTGCGATGAGCCCCATCTCGCTCCCCTCCCTGCTGAACTGAGGTGTCGAGCGTTTTTCTGTGAATTGCAGCGAAATTACAGTTCCATCAATAATGAAAGGCTTGTCCTGTGGAGGGGACGCAGGCAGGAAGCAGCCGTCCTGCTGAAAGACAAATGTACCCTGTATTTAAATCAAGCGGCACGATGCTCGCTGGTGTATGGCCTTTCTATTAGCAGGGAAGCGGAGCTTGCTGGATAGGTCAGCACTGTCAGAAAAACGAAAGGAGACCACAACTCTGAGACAAGCAAAGCAGGTAGGGAAAGGTGAACTTTGTCACGGTGGGGAAAAGAGCCTTCTGACAGCTCTGGTGCTCTTTGTGAGCATCCAGCTCCTTGGTGTCCCAATGACAGTGGCTCCTGCCCGTCGGTGCCACCCACCCTGCCTGGCCCCGGGTCCATCGCTGCAGAACCACAGCAGAGAACCACAGGTACTTTGGGGCGAGGTGGCACCCAGCCCTTCCCATCAGCTCTCCCGAGCTCCTCCACGGCTGTTAACTAGAACGGAGCTGACAGAGGAGGATTACCCACTCCCAGGAAGCCGGCGTGATTGTGTTTACTCAGAAACCTGGGCCTATTTAGTTGTCGGTGTGCATCATTAATCTTCTTCTACAATCCCTTCCCCATCTGCTCCCACTTTTTAATGAACTGCCACTTGCCACACTCAATAAAATCAGCGCTTTGCAAGGAGCACGGCGAGAAGGGGGAAGAGAGGAGGGATGGAAGAGGGAGGGGACGACAATAAAGATATGCAGTTGGGTTTGGGAAGATGCCGTCTTATCTCCACGGGCAAATGAATCGCGACATCCCTCCATGAGACACTTTGGGCTGTCGTGCCCCCAAGCAAGTTACTAATAACCACATCAGACCGAGCCGAACGCAAATCTTACAATGCAAAATGTCAGCCCAAGTTTGAGCCCAGCGACAGTGTTTTACACAATTATTTTCAGTGCATGAATACTGCAGGCGGCACCGAGATTGTAGTTTTCCAGCTTGCTGGCAGCTCTGGGGATTCATCCGATATCAGGCTATTACCTTCTGATTACTTTACTTGGCAGTCAACCCATTCAGAGCTGGCAAATAAACAATAGGGAAGAGTGTGATGGGGAGCTTAGCTTTCAAATTACACTTTTCAATCATTTGTCACACCAAAGGTATAATGAGTGTTTAATACAAAACTCAAAAGACTGAAGGGCTAGGGTGGGAGAATGCTTTCTTTCTGCACTGAAAGCTCCATTGAGGCGGAGCTCTGAAACTTCAGGAGCCTCTGTTTCTCCCATGAAGGTCTTTGCTGAGAGTGGGCACTCAGGGACAGGGAGCACCCAAGCACAACACCGAGCTCCTTCAGCTTGCAGACACCACGGGACAGGAGGCATTATTGCACACCGGTGGTTTTCTGCATGATTCCCCCATTGGTTTGTGGCTCTCCCATTTATGCAGTGGAACCAAGATCTCCCCTCTTGGAGCTTAAAATCATTCCCCCTTGTCCTGTTACTGTCAGATCATGTACACAGTTGCTCCCACTCCTGCTTGTAAGCTCCCTTCAAGTACTGGAAGGCCACAAAGAGGTCTCCCTGTAGACTTCTCTTCACAGCAGAGGTGCCCCAGCCCTCTGAGCATCTTCGTGCCCTCCTCTGGACCCGCTCCAGCAGCTCCGCATCCCTCCTGCCCTGGGAGCCCCAGGCCTGGACACAGCACTGCAGGTGGGGTCTTCCAGGGGCAGAGCAGAGGGGCACAACCCCTTCTCCCTCCCCTCCCTGCTGCCACCCCTCTGTTGATGCAGCTCTTTTGATGAGCCCATGACTCAGTTTGTTTTGTCTGTGATCAGCATTGCTTTCCAGGCAGGAAGAGATAGCTGCCACCTCACCTGCTCAGGCACAACACCCAACCCCACACCCTCCTGGGGACTGGGGGCTGCAAATGCATCCACGCCATCCCTCACTTGACTGTAAAGAACTGCATCAGCAGAGCAAAAGAATGGTGAACTAGGCCATGCACAGGCACAGTGACAGCCCTCTCCATGCCACACAGGGTGGTACCCCCTCTCAGCTCCCTCCATGCCCTTCATGTGCCCAGCACTGAGGGCCACATGGAGCTGCACACCCACCTGCACTACCCTCCAGTGTTTGTTGCCTTAACATTACCACGATCAGATTATCTCATGTTAATGTGGATCTAATGGATAAATCCATATGAGCTCTGGAGTTGTTCGGTATTAATTAAATGTCGCCATTATAACACTTGGATTGCTGTGTGTTTATTGCTCATTGCAATTAGCAGATGAAACCTGCGCTGCAGCTGCGCTCATCTCCCCACACTGAGCACCCTATGGTGCACAGCACCCACCCAGGGCTCAGCAGCTCCCCAAGCCACCCCAATGCCACCTGTGCACAGCCTCAGCCCCAGAGCGGGGCTCACTCAAGCTGGAAAAGACCATCCAGTCCAACCATTATGGGTGAGATTGTCAATCCCTGCAGCCCCAGTCTCTGCAGGCAGCCGTCTCCTGCCCACAACACAATTTCCTGCTGCAAGGCTGGGAAGTAAAGGCAGCTTTCAAAGGCGAGAGGATGCTGCCTCGCTCCCCCAAGGTGTTTAAGTCCTGTCTCGTTATTCAGGTTCGCAGTCCCTCTGCCCACATGTCAGACGAGAGAGAAGAATAGAAATCGCTCCTTAAAGTTCACAACCCATCACTCCAGCTTTCAGAAATACAAGCAAAAATGGCAAAGCAGTAGGGGGAAAATCCATTTCTTTCGCGATGATCTTTCCTTCGAACATGTCCTGTTGATTTGCAGTCAGGGAAAGGCGAGTGTGTTTGTCTGAGATAGGGGAATCAGATCTGTCTAAACTCTTCTTTACTCCAAACTATCCCCTTCAAAAGAGCTCTTTTTTAAAAAAATAGAAAAGCCAAGAGAGAGAAATCTCTCCTGTTCCAAGACCTTTCTGTTGTGAGTGTGCCCTCTGGGAAATAGCAGCTGGAAGTTTTGACCTTTTTCTGTACTGCTGACAGACTTTGGGCACTGCTGCCTGGAGCCTGCAGTGAGCAGGAACAGGACTCTTCCCAGCAGTGGCACTTGGGGCTCAATGCCACCACCCCCAGCGGTAACACAGGGGACCTCATCTCCTTCCATGACCAGGTGGCCCAACTGGTGGGTGAGGGAAAGGCTGTTGATGTAGCATACAGCAAAGCTTTCGACATGGTTTCCCATAGTATTCTCCTGGAGAAGCTGCAGCTCACAACTGGGACAGGTGCACCCTTTGCTGGGTAAAGACAGGTTGGATGGCTGAATGGAGTTACATCCAGCTGTGCTGTTCCCCCAGGGGTCGGTGTAGGGACCCTTTCCTTTCAGTGCCTTTATTGATGATGGTCGGTGTAGGGACCCTTTCCTGTTCAGTGCCTTTACTGATGATGCAGATGAGGGCATTGAGTGCATCCCAACAAGTTTGCAGACAGCACCACGTTGGGGGAAGCGTGGATCTGCCCGAGGGCAGGCAGCCCTACAGAGGGACCTGGACAGGCCGATCGCCGGGCTGAGGCCAACGGGACGCAGTTCAAGCAGCCGAGTGCCGGGTCCTGCACTTTGGCCACAACAACCCCACGCGGCGCCGCAGGCTTGGGGCAGAGCGGCCGGAAGGCCGTGCGGAGGGAAAGGAGCTGCGGCTGTTTGTCCACGAACGCATCGCCAGCCCCGCATCCTTTCAGCCCCCTCCCAACCCATCGCGGAGCCGCACGCACGGAGCGCTGCGGGTCGGTCCGTCCCGTCGGTGCTCTCGGATGCGGTTCGCGGCCCCGCAGCCCGCGCCGGTGCAGCAGTGCCACCTCCCGGCCGCGCTGCGGGAACAGCCACGGAGCCACGGAGCAGCAGGGGATGCGAGCTCCGGCACCGCGCTGCTGCTGGCAGGAGAGAAGCGAGCTGCACTTCGGGCTCCTCGCGCATCTGGGACGGGTTTTGCTTTTTTTTTTTTTTTTTTGTCCCCTCATTGTCACCCTGCAGGCTGTCACTGCGAACAGCCCCACGGGTCAGAGCGTAAGTCTCAGTGATGCTCTGGGACCTGCAGGCCTTTGCGTTTGTGACAAACAGCAAGTAATTGGTGTTCTACAGAACGTGCCCCGTGGGCATTTGTCCCAGTACGTCGGGATGAGACCAGTTAAATGTTGTGCCTGGTTTTATGAGACAGCAGCCAGCCTGCAGCAAAGAGAAGCAAAAAGCAAAATGCAAAGCCATGCAAGCTCAGGAAGGGATAGGAAAGTGGTCTGGATAATCCTGGAGATGGGGGGGAAATGAGTGGTGAGGGGAGCGCAGCACCAGGGCACACATCACCATGAGCCCTTTCTCCTACAGCTGCCAGGAGAGGGGTCAGGGAGAGCCAGGCAAAGGGATGCAGTGATTCTACACGGAGCCAATTTAGTGAAGAGAGAGCAGGAGGGTTAGGGAGATGAGATAGCGGGAGAAAAAAGAAGCAATGCAGGAGAATAAAGAGAGGGAATGAGAGAGGAGACGTTGATGCAGGAGGGAAGAAAAAAGATCAGATATGAAATACGAGAGAGCAAGGATGAAAGCTGTAAAGAGGCTGCACCGGCACTGCAGCTGCCACGACACGGCGAGGATTGTCTGTCTTGTTAAGCACTGTAACTATATTGATAAATCTCAAACATCACCGCATACTATTCCTCCAGAACCAGTGATTTCTGCACTTCCTCCAGAACTTGGGCTCTCCCGTTTTGTTTTGGTGCTTCTCATCTGCCTCATCCTGCTTGCTTTTTATTCTTCCCATTTTGCACCAATCCCTTTGCATCCCAGCACAGCCATCCCTTCCCATTGCCCTGTGGGGCTGCTGCTGTGCTCTCAGGAGACGGGGAGGGCGCAGGGCAGCTCTGACTGCAGCGATGGCTGCTACTGGTGTGTGCTGCCATAACTGGCTAAACACCAATGGGAACAACCACGTTCAAGGATGAAGCACAGGAAGAGCAACATAAGTTTTGTTATTTATATACATGAACTCACATATGTATGCCATGAGGGCTGCTCTGAAAGTAATGCCTCCTGTTTTATGATGTCAGCCCACCACATCAGAGGCGGATGCTGGTGGTACAGCAGTAGAGGTGGAACCTTCCCACCAATATCCATTCCATGCTGTTGTCGTGTGACAGATAGCAGTAGAGGGACAGTCTGACACAATAGAGTCTGACATGGAAGTGCAGATGAAGCAAAGGTGTGTCACTGAACTCCTCTGGGAATTCAGTCTCACCCACTGACATCCATCGCTGGCTGGTGAATGTTTCTGGAGATGAACAATGGATGTGAGCACAGGGAGGGGTGGGAGGTGCATGCATTTCAGCAGTGGCAACAGTGGGTCACTCCACTGGTGCACGTTCTGATGGGCACAACATGCAGGCTCTTGTTCATTGCTGACAAAAATGCAAAGCTCATGGTGGGGACTGCGTTGAAAAACAGTGTCTTGTAGCTGAGAAATTATCATATTGTGTTACTGTGCCCTTAGTATCTGCTGTAGTTTCCATGGAAATAAATGGGAAGCATTACTTTTGGTTCAACCTACATCTACGCGGCCCCTTTGCTCAGTGTGGCCAAAAGGTTGAACACCACATCCAAACCACTGCCTCCACCCATTTCAACCAGAGCTGGAGCTGGGACATCCCATCTGCAGAGAACCCCACTGCTTCCCAGCACAGCGCACCACGCAAAGACAGCCCAGCGAATGTAGGGCACCAAGCAGCCCCCAATTAGCTCTTGATCTTAATTACACACATTACTGATGAGCTCATCAACTTAATCTAATTAGTCTGCAGAGCTCAATTGCTTGTCCCTTTTCCTTAAATAATGTGCCACGTAAGCCCATTATCCCTTCTGATAAAACCTGGTGGCTTGCACGATCCGCCAGCCAGGCTGACAACCACCCCCACACACCTGTGGCACAGCACCCAGCCCCACACCCTGCCAGATGCCCCCCGTGGGGCCGATGAGTGCAGAGCTGCACCCCCGCGTGGGGTCGGGCATCCCTCAGCAAAGCAATGCATACAGTGGGGATGGAGGGCTGCAGTGGGGAGGGGGTGCTCAGCCCCACGGAGGCGTGCCAAACGTATCTCTGACAAAAGCTTTATGCTCATTACTGATTTACTGCCTTTGCTTTCGGCTCTGCTGTGCGGTGTTTCTTTTCCTCTGGTGAAAGCAGTAATCCCAGCACTTGTGGCTGTTTAAACAGGAAAACTCAGATAGCGGCCACAGCTTTGTCACCTCTGTTCAGGTCCATCAATCAGGGGCAGGCTGATATCAGACTTAACCCATCTGCTTTTCTCCTCTCCCCTTCCAACAGCTGCAGAACCTCTGGATGCTCCACTGTCCTCATCTTCCCCTGCCCGCCCTCTCTCTCTGCGCAGGAATCAATGAAATCCCCTAAAAGCTCATAACTCGGAGGTAATTATAAGAAGCATCAATTACCCAGCAATGTGGATTTCATGAATTCAATTAATTTGCATAGTGATCGATTCAGGCGGGTCCTCTCCGGGTCCCTGGAGAAAGTTAGGACATTGTTCTGCACGCTATTGATTTTACAATGTAAAACCAAAGCTCTCTCTCCTCTTATTCAGAGCTGCTCATTCAGCCATATTAACTTTCAGATCATTTATTTTTGTATGTCTTTCAACTCTGTTTGTTGCTATCACACAAATGCAGAGTATTACATTGTAGAGAATAATTGAATCAATACAGTCATGGTACTCTGGGTCTCCCAGACTCTCAGGAACGCGAGCTGGCAGGAGCCCACACGGAGCCTGAGAGGGCTTTTTTTTAACCTTTCCAGTTATTAAAATGCTCGTCTGGCTACATATTAACTTTCTGCACTGTGTGTTTGTTATTGTTTCGCATGCATTCGAGTGGGAGATGCACGAGCTCTGATGAATACATGGAGAGGCTCCGGAGGTGTCTCCGAGCATCAGCGGATCCTCTGCTAAGATGCTGCTGCTGTGCAGAGGAGCCACGTGCCTGAGGGATGCCTGAGGCTATGGGGCTGAGGAGGGCTGCTGTCCTACTGCCCTGTTGTCCTGCTATCCCACTGCCCTTCCATCCTGCTGTACTGCTGTTCTGCCACCTCGCTGTCCTACCACTGTTCCACTGTTCTGCAATCGCACTGCCCTGCCAACCTGCTGTCCTGCTGCCCTGTTATCCCACTGTCCCATTGCTGTGCTGTCCTGCTGTCCTACCATCCCTCTGTCCACTGCCCTACTGTCCCGCTGTCCTGCCATCCTGCTGTCCCACTGCTGTGCTGTCCTACTGTCCCGCCATTCTGCTGAACCACTGCCCCGTTGTCCTGCCATCCCGCTTTCCCACTGCCCTTCTGTTCTGCTGTCCTCCTGTTCTGCCACTCCACTGTCTTGCCATCCCACTGTTCTACTGTCCTGCCACCCTGTTGTCCCACCGCCCTGCTGTCCCATTGTCCTTCTGTCCTACCAACCTGCCACCCGGCTGAGGGATGCCCAAGATTGTAGGGCTGAGGAGGGCTTCTATCCTGCTGTCCTACTGTCTTGCTATCCCACCGTCCCACTGCCCCATTGTCCTTCTGTCCTGCCATCCAGCCATCCCACTGCCCTGCTGTCCCAGGGGCTGTCCAAGCAGCCTCGGGGATGTTCAAGAGCCCCAGCACAGCGCTGTGCCCCCCAGCACAGTCAGCCCTCCTTCCCCTCTCCATTCTTCTCATCTGCAAGCGGCCACACGCAAATAAGGGAATCAGAGAGAGGAAAAAAAAACCTTCGAGTGAAAAGCCACCGAATAAAAAAGGAATCCTCCTTCAGATTCAAATGGCTCTGAAAAGAGAGACAGTTTTTAATTTTGGTTCCCCTCCCATTGGGATATTAGACAGCTAAATAGCAGTGTGCCTGTTTCCTTCAGATAACCGGTTCCCAATGAGCACCCTAATTGTCCCCGGACCCTCTCTGCCACCGCACAGAGCAGGTCATTTACTGCACAGCACACGCAGCTAAATACAAATCCATTTTCCAAGGGAAAATTCCATTCTTATCTGAGTTCTGCAAGAGGGTTGCAAGCGGCCTGTGTTAATTGAAGCTTTGATGTTTGGTGGAGGAGGGCCTCTAATCAGCCGCACAAAGGGGCCAACGCACCGCCGTGCACTGAGTGCGCAGGGCTTGCCTTGCAGGGAGGACATAAGGAGGAAGAAACGTGGATACATGGTGCCCTGGAATGAGGGGCAGGGAGCACAGGTGCCTGAACATCACTGACAGGGCTGGGGAGGGCTGGGAACCATGGCAAACTGCGCCCGTGGCCAGCACATGCTGGGGCTCCGATGGGTAAGGTGCCTTGGCAGTGCTTTGGCATGTCTTCTGCAATATCCTCCAGCAAATCAAGCATCCCCTTCTTGGGATGTTTTCAATCTGCTTTATGTTGATTTTAATTAAAGAATTTGAAACTGAACAAACAGTTCGTAGCAGGTGGCCATACAAGTGTGAAATAAGCAAACTGTTTTATCTGCCACCAACTCCACCAGTAAATTCCTTCAAATTAATCCCAGCCTCCGAAAGGCTGTTGATTCCGACTGAAACGCTGAGCAATTTGGACTCTGCCATTCTCTAAATATTTGCCTTCATTACGGCGTTGGGAGCAGGTGTGTCTGGCAGCCCGTGCTATTGCACAAGCGGCTCCGCCTGCCTCTTCCCATTCACCCAAACCCTCTCTTTGGAGCAGGATTTGCTGCTGAAAAACCCACCTGACAGATGGGTGCGTGGCTTCCAAGGGCCGTTAGGAAAGCAGAGATACGTGGCAAAGGTTCTGCTGGGCACGGAGGGTCTTGGGGCTGGAAGAGCGGGCAGTGAGCTGGGTGTGAGCACCACGAGGCTGCTGCAGAGCACAGCGTGGAGGTAACCTTGACTGCACAAAGGCAATGTGGGTCCTTCATCGAGGTAACGGGCACTGCATATTGATGGACCTGCAGGGAAGGGAGAAGTGAAGCACAGATGCCCAGGAGCTTTATGTTTTTCCTTGCAAGGAGATGGCTGGGAAAGGAAAAAGAAGGGAAAAGGAATATAAATGCACGCTCCTCTTCATCTTGCACTCCTGCCCTCTGTCAGAGATCTTAGCGGCAGCTTTAAGAGCTCAAATTCTGCTGTCAGGAGGTACCACCTTGGGGTACCTCCTTAGGGGCTTCATGGGCTGCCCTGTGCCCGTGGCTGAGCCAATGCCACGCAGTGAGCACCTCACTGCCCAGTGCCAAGCGCTGGGCTGGAAAGGAGGGCAGCAATCAGCTCCCACCCCGCTCCTCCCAGGAGAGATGGTTGTCCGCCAGCTCCTTTCATCCCATTAATGTTCAGAGCGTGTTCGACATCAGATCCATCCTGTTTGCCCTCCCTAATGACCCAGATCTGGGAAATTAGAGCGGTGCTCATGGTCAGCATCCACTCGCGGGAGCCGGTGTTTGCCTGTGCTAGCCAAGCTAGCGAGATAATTACAAGATGTTCTGCTTTCCTGGGAGTACGGGAGGTTTTTCTTCCCTTCCCCTCAATAAATATGGATGCACAGCTGCTGTTAAAAGGAATCAACACAAATAAAAAGAGGCAGGCTCCAAACCCCGCGTGTTTCCCTTCAGTTATGCGGTCCCAGTGCTGCCTCTGCCCTGAATTCACTCAGGTAGGAGGGGCTGCTGGGTGTGTTTTCCCCCAAATATCATGCTCAGGTGGCAGCAAAAACAAAACAATGCAAACAAATGCATTAGGATGGTATGGTATTCAGTGTAACAAAGCAGCAATCCCCTTTTAGTACGTGAAGAGGGGCTGTATGGAGGAAGGAGGCAAACTTTTTGTGGGATCTGTGTGACGGGACAAGGGAAAATGGCTTCAGACTACAAGAGGAGATGAGAGTGGAGATGAGGCAGAAGGTTTGGCACCGAGGGCGGTGAGGCACTGGCACAGGTTGCCCAGAGAGGTGGTGGTGCCCCGTCCCTGCAGACAGCCCAGGTCAGGCTGTTGGGGCTGTGAGCACTGCTGGAGCTGTGGGTGTCCCTGTGCACTGCAGGGAGCGGCACCAGGCGGCCTTTGAGGGTCCCCTCCAACTCATCCCATCCTGATTCTATTATCCCCCTACATCATCATCCCAAAATGCAGTATGAGACCTGCACCGAGGTCTGCTGCACCCCTCCACACCTGCAGACCTCACACTTTTGAGCAGACGTGCTCAGATCACACAGGGCTGGTAGCTCTTCTGTAGGAGCCACTAGAGATTCCTATCCCAACAGTTCCTCCTAGCCTTTAAAAACTAGGATGTGCTCTACTGTATATATTAATCTCCTAATCACTAAATTAATTTCCATCTCAGTTACAGCACATTCGGAGTCTATTAGTAAATCATGTCAGAGCAGCTTAGCAACTTTTGTTAGAAGATTCCTGTTAGATCATGTTTCAAACCATCGCAGATGGAACAGCTATTATCTTAATAAGTTAAACATTAAAGCCACTGCAGCAGGGCTGGGGAGCAGCGGGGACTTTCTGCCTTCTAGATGTGCCCATCCTGGCAGGGATGCTGCTGGTGCTTCCCAGCTCCTGTCCAACACGTTGGGGGCAGGAAGCTGCTCCTCTCCTGGGGGCAATGAGACCCCATCCCAGCATCCCTAATTTGTGCAGTGTGAGCAAACAGCAAGAGTTTGGGGACAGCCAAGGTCAGACTGGATGGGGCTCTGAGCACTGCCGGAGCTATGGGTGTCCCTGTGCACTGCAGGGAATGGCACCAGATGGCCTGTAAATGTCCCTTCCAACTCAAACCATTCTGTGATCATAAGGGCTCATCCTGCTCCGAGCACACAGACATTTTCAGACCACGCTGAGGGATACAGCAGCTTTCAGAACCTGCCGTGCTCCTCCTGTCTCATCCCACAAGCGACGTGCAGGGTGAGTTATAGCATGGTGAGATGCACACATATTCTGATAAGGAAGAATAATAACTTGTCAAAGATATATATGATATGTGTTTTCTTCCCAGACAGAATATATATTGGGCTAATTCATCAACTCGCCTGGCACTGGCCAGAAGAGAGAGAGAAGAATCCTAACAAAAAGAAGCCAATAAGGAGAAGCCCCTTTGAATCAGTGCCTCCTCCCCTTCCAGCTCCAGGAGGGATTTGGGGAAGGATGAAAACGGACGAGGACAAAGTGGGGGATGCTCACGCAGAGCAGTTTGCTGCAGCGGGCAGAGGCTTTAGCACCAAGCCCCTGTGTTTATCCAAAGGACCCCTTGGAGATAACAGCAGCTTTGCTGCACCAAGCCCTAAATCCAGCTCAAACGTTTGCGCAGAGCAAAGCAGCTGTCAGCCCATCCTGCAGCCTGTATCCCTGCCTCACGCAGCCCGGCCGGGCTGCTCCTTCCACAAACATATGCAGAAATATACAGATTTCTCCATCAGCAATTACCTGCTTCCACATCGGACACCTGCTAATTATTTCCAGCCCGCCAGATGGTGCAGCTATCAAGCACCGCCACAGACGTCCGGCCAGAAAACAGCCAGATTTCCCTCCTAGGAGCCGAGGGATTAGAAATAAAGCTCCTCGCCAATTAATTAGTAATTACTTTGTTTGAAAATGAAACATTCTGGCAAATAAAAGTTGCAGCGGTTTCGAGAGGGGATGGGGCAGCAGTGTCCCCAGCATGCAACCAGCCCCTAACTGCAGTGGGGAGAGGGATGTGCATGGTGGAAAGAAAGAAACAACTGGAGCAACAGAGAAAATATAAGTAGGGAATGGTCCTGGCACACTGCTCCCTAACCAAGCAGTCAGTGGGAACAAATAAAACTGGTCCCAGTGGGAAAGCAGTGCCCTCCAGTGTGCCACCTCCTGAGAGACAGCGGTTGGGGTTGGCAAATCCCTTCCTGCTACAGGGAACACAGAAAGCTGCAGAGCGGATTTATAGAATGATTTGTCAACTGACAAGCAAAAATATATTACCAATTTAGGGCTGTGATTTGCCTGCAACTTTTTAATCCTTGAGTTGTTGTTGAGTAGATTAAAGTGTCTGCTTTGATCCAGGCTTTTAGGCAGAAACATAAATATCTCTGCTGCTTGCGCTCCCTGCACCCAGCCAGCAACTCTGCAGTGCTGAGGTGTGACACACTGCCCCGACCCCCTGCGCCCACAGGGAGGCTTTGCCCACCTCCTGCTCTCAGTTGTGCACATCATGGGTCCATCACTTGCAGGTAACCCCCAGTGCATGCACAGCACTCATCCTGAAGCGTTATTGCACTGGTAGCACATCCTCTGTGTGCCCCTGCCTGCCCCTCACCTGTGCTCAGAGGATGCTGTGCTCCAGTTTCCATTTAGAGGCTGTTCTCTGCATCTCTGCCCTTTTGCTTGGCAGACTTCCAGCAAGGCCAGGCCCTACTTTTAGTTCTGTGAGCCCCCAGGTGCGGATGAGCTCTGGAATAAAGGTCCTGGGGAGCACCAAAGTAACACAAAGCTCAATAAGACCGAGGGAAGGCAGCGCCCAGCAGCATGCCATCCACTCTCAGACAATGCCCCCAGAAATGTCACGGCAGCAGGGTGAGAATTACCCTGACATTTCAGTTAGTGGAAATTTGTATGGACGCGCCAATGTTTTAATTACGGCGTAAAAGCCACCAGCCAAGGCAGGTCACTTCGGTTTGCACCACATCTCAGTGTGGGACACATGAGGCCACGGCCCAGCACTGCCCGTGCCCCCCCCCATCACATTCCCTATGATAAAGCAGCACCTGCCACAAGAAAATATCAATGTTCTGTGTGATGTTACGATGGAGAAATCCAAAGCATAAGTCAATTTCCAGCAACAGAACGCAGCAGATCTCTGTTCGCTCCCCTCTCAGCTTTTTCTCTCCTTCCAACCCTACTCAATACCACCATGTGGCAACATCACCCAGCTACCCAATACTTTCACGCCTGTCAAGTATTTGCATTATAAGGCACAGAAGGAAAGCGGTCGCTTTTGTATGTAAACATCAGCCTTCCAGCAGCTGGATCCCTGGCAGTGCTCACACGGCACTACAGCTGTCAGACTCCCAGGTACTAAGGCAAAACACCTCTGCTGAGCCCCAGCAAGGCCATATGGGGCCATATGGGGTTGGGAGAGAGCACCACCCCATGCCCAGAGTGGGAGCACAGCCCGCGGCCAACCAGAGCTGAACTGAGGGTTGCCATTAAAATGTCACTGAGAAAATTATTAAGTTAAGGTAAACCACTTCCGCACGTCAAAAGCAAAGGCAATCAGTCCCAGGCTTGTCCCCCTAGGAAATTATGTGGAGTAATTAATCAAAAAGCTAATGAGAAATGTGTTTTCTTTCCTAGCCTAACACCACATCATATTCTTATTAGCCAAGGTTATTACAATAGTAATCATGCATGCTCTGAGTTCAAATTGGGTTTTTTTGCTCCACTGCCACCAATTTAGAAAGCCATTAATGGAGAAGATAAACCCTGATACGCAGAGCAGCCCTCTGTGTTGATTCACCTGTAGTGTGATCACCATCATGCCCGACCACTGCCCCATCAACACACGTTTGGTGACACCCAACTACAGGCTGAGTCCACACATCACCCCACGTGCTCCAGTTTGGAGCCCTTCCTTTGCCCACCAGTGCCATCACTCCATCCCAGAAGGCCACCAGGCAGACCAGGCACGATGTGAGAAGAGCAGATTTTGCTGCTGCATGCAAAGAAATGGAAAAACTCCATACAGAGAGGCTGGGAGTGCTCCGTCGGGGTGTATCTTCGAGCTGCTGGGTGCTGCACGCTCGAGCGAATCTGGCCTATTTATTGAGATGCCTTTAAGTGGGATCTCAGTGATTCTTGTAAATCTGGCTATAAGTGGGTAATTTGCTCAGCATTATGGGTTCCCCCTGCACCCGCCCCAGAGAACAGCCATCTGCCAATCTTCCCGGGCCAAAACGCACCGTCAGCAGCCCGGCAGAGGGAAAACAGCTCCACTTCATATTCAGCATTAAATAATTCAGCCCCCCTACAGAGGGAGCGGGGAGAAGAATGAGACTGACAAAAAACATAAAGATTTCCTATGCCACGTTAAAAATGCAGTGACCTGATTAGCTTTCAGCACAGCCTTCCAGCACGGCGCCTTTGCACGCATCTTATACAGCACCTTTCCTTCTCCTTTTGCACTTGGGTGGATGGAGAGGGCTTGCTGCAGATGGGCACCCCTTGTGCGAGAGCCACCTCCCACCTTCCTTGTGCAGCTCGGCTGCCACCTGGTTGGCTCTGGAGAAACAGAGTTCGTGTTGGGCTTCTCCAAGCTAAAAGCCCACCCGATGCCCTGGGCGTGCTGCCCCCTAAGCCAGCTCCAATGTGTGGATTAATAAGAACCGATGCAGCACAGAAGAGCCTTCAGAAGCCCAAAAGCAGGGCCTGCAGCCAGCCTGGAGGGCACGGCGCTTTCCGTGCTCCCTTTGATTGCACAGCAAGATGTGGGTTTTGCTACCCATGCATCCCTCCCTGCTCAGAGAACTTAAAGAAGAAATCTGCGTGCTGGTAATCGCAGGCAGGCTCAAACACTATGACCATAAAGCCAGAATGGTGGCAGCGGGGCACGGGGACACTGCAGGGAAACTGAGGCACAGGAGGAGCCCACAGAGCAACTGAACTCAGAGCCCCACACCAACCACCAAATAACACAGCTTAAATGTGTTTATTTCCATCCAGGCTGCTTTTTAATTTGATTATTTATCTCCCGTTTAGCCTCTGACAGATCAAAGGCTCGGCAGAGGGGAAGCAGAGCCAGGCTGCGCATGAAAATGAGCCTTGATACATAATTAATTAACATAAAACAGTTTCATTAGGAGATGGCGTTACACGGCTGTTTGTCTTAAAAATTTAAGCTGTGTAAAGAGGAGGGAAAACCCATCTCCCCCCTTAGCAGAGCACTGCCAGCTCACCCCATGCCCACATCCCAACCCTGGGATACCACACCCCATCCTTTTCCCTTCATCACACACAGCCTCCCGTTGATTATTAATCTGTTTTTAATTCTATTAAGAGACGGCCAGGAGAAAGAGTATCAATCCTAGATTAACAAGGTTATTAGCGCTTCATTATGCGAGGTGTCTTTGTAATTGAAAGGGGAGAAAAGGAAGCGCCATAAATATCCGCAGCCTCGCTGCTCCTCGGGGTTTGCGGGTGGCTCTTTTATTCACAAGGATATGGAACCATAAATATTAAATATCTCCTGAAAAAAAAAATAAAAGAATTACAAGGAGGAGAGAGGATGCCCTCTGGATATTCCAGCACTGAATGTTCTTGCATTTACAAATATTCATTAACTGGGATCTGCAAAGTTATTTCCACCAAGACTCGGAGAACGAAGCAAGAGAGAGGGGTTATTAAAAAAAAAAAAAAAGTCTAGAGTAAATATTATTAGTAATTTTTATCTCTGCGTGCCCCTAATTATTCCACAATTAAGAAAAGTGCACACGTGCATATACAATCAGTAACCTGGCAGCCTTAATGGCTCTGTGCTCCTGGCACCGCTGCCAGCTGGGATGGACTCACGGTCCCAGTGGACAAAGTGTTGCTGGAGCCCAGGGGTCCCTTTGGGGGGATCCATAGGGGTCCCACACCAGCCCTATCCCTCAGCTCTATCCTTTAGTCCCATCTCTTGGCTGTCCCAGCAGCTCAGGGTGACTCACGGTCTCCAGCCTTCACCAAGCGCCGCCACTCAGAGCCGCTGCCATTTAGAGCAAAATTAAAATGACAAATCTGGGGCTCTTTTTAATTAAAAAAATAATAGGAGATCACAGCAGGGAAAAGTTACAATAACATGTCACCTGCCAGAACCCACTTTAGCAGAGCTATTTAAGAAAAAAAAAGGGGGGAGGCAAAAGAGCCTGGTAGTCAGAGGAGGGTGTATTTCCATCCATCCATCCATGCAGAGCACTGCAGGGCTCAGGGAAGCAGCACTTGTTGGGAACCAGGCAGGAAATCACAGCATTTCAGAGAAACCACTTCCATCTGTTTCCTGGTGTGAAACACGGACAGACACACATCTCACCACCCTCCACATCAAAAAAAAAAAAAAATGCCCTGCTCACCCAGCACAGCGGTCCTCCTGCACCCCACACCATGGCCAGGGGTCACGGGGGGCAGGTGATGTCACCCACCAGGAATTAAGCTCTTAATCTTGACTAAACACATTACTGATGAGCTCATCAACAAAAATCTAATTATTATGTGTGAGGCCAAGCTTAATTGCTTGTCCTTGACATGAATAATGCACCACGTAAGCCTATTAGCCAGTGTAAGCCTATTATTATTATTATCGTGCTCGCTGTCAAAAGTATAAAAGCAAAACAGTCAAACAGGGGGAAAAAAATAATGTTATGCAATTAGCAGCAAAATGCCAGACAAATAAGCTCATTAATTCTTGGAGGGAGCAAACTCTCCCAGTAATTAGCAAGTGCCCATTTGGGGGCTGGTCAGGGGTGAAGCCTGCTGCTGGGGCAGCTCGGAGCCCAGGAGACCTGGGGATGGCAGAGAGCAGGGCTGGGTGGCACGAGGGCAAGCAGGGTGCATATGGGGACAACACAGCACTGTCAACCCCAGCCAGCAGCTGTAGGTCCCCCTTCTCCCTGCCCAGATACCCTAAAAACCACAGTTGTCGGGATGGAGCTGAATGCAAAGCTCAGTCTGCATCCCAGCATCTCCCTGCCATCACCTGGAACCACACACCGGGCGCAGCGACCCCTGACCCGCCTCAAATGCTGCTCAGTTCCTCCGCATCATTTGCTAATTAAATCCCACTAATGAGAAAATCAGGATGCAGGAGCTGGCAGAGCAACGCTGCCTCCTGCGCACGCACTCCTCGCGGACTTATCACTCGTCACAGGATGTTTACAATAATTTTTAATTTGTGCAATTATTAATCATTTTTTCTATCTGCCTCATTTGCATAATAATTACTCTGCTTGGTGTTTGCCATGACTATGAATGACAGTGTTTTAAATTAAATTAAGATTTTAATATTCATATTTTTTTTGGTTAAAGCTAATCAAAGTTGCTGTTAAGATGCCAAGAACGGGACTGTTGCCCTTCCAGAAACAATATTCAAGAGATCCGCTTCCCAGCACCGCTCTCTTCGTCTCCATCACCCCTCTCATCCCAGAGGATCCTGGAGCCTTTTCCAATTTCTCTGCTGCCAGAACCGCTCACACACAGCCACGTCAGACAGCAGAGCTGAGCCAAAGCAGGACAAAGAGCAAGGGCAACGGGACAAGCCATCCTCCCCCCTCTCTAGCCAACACATGTGCGTGCACAGGGTCAGCATGGGAAGGAAGGCACACACAGGAACCAGCTGGTGTGCTCAGATCTCAGGTTGGGCTCCAGGATATGCGGCACACTCCAAACATCCCTCCTTCCCCAGCACACACGTGCTGCAGCACCCAGGAGTGCTGAGCACGGCTGCACCCATAGCTCGGGCATCCAGCCCTGGGCAGGAGCACCCCTCTGTGCCACAGGCACGGCCAAACCCAGTGTGCCAGCACCCTCTGCCGGCTGCCATGGCCCGGAGGGGGGAGGCAGCACTCATCCTCACTGCCCTCCTGAGGTGTGGGAGCCCTCAGCAAAGCGCAGACAGCTTTCCTCCTCTCACTGCCCGAATCAGATGTGTATTGGACATCTTGCACACGAAGCCAACGTCCCTGCAGTTGTCACAAGAGATACCAGAGCTCAGCTCTATATTTGCAAAAAGCAGCTTTGGAGTCACTCAGAGGTACAGGGCAGAAGTATTCACACTCCTTTACTTGTGTCAGACCTTATTGTCCCCTCAGAGCCACCACCCCCGCACCCCACTCCACTCTTCTGGTGCTGGTGGGACACTGCAAAGCAGCTCTGGGATGGAGGTGTTCCAACCCAGCCAAGCTCCCAGCCTGTTTGCAGACACACCAGATCCATCAGCAGATGGAGAGAGGCAGCTCCCCTGTCCCTCCTGAAGCTGCAGAGCCATTTCAAAGCAGTACATTATAATCCACACCAGCCATCGAGGCATTTGCCAATTTGAATCTGGGCAACGATACAAAAGGCTTCATTTTTATGTGTAAATTTAATCAGCTAAACTCTCCTGTATCTCTTTTCACAGATATAGCCTAGCAAGAAAGTATCTGGTAATAAAATTTTAATACACATTATAAATTCAGTACTGCAATGAACCCTGCTGTAAGGCCCCATGAAGTAATAAACATCTGTACCGACATCTAAAACCATAAAATTGTAGCCTTTAAAATCAGTAGAGAAAGTCTTCAATGTTCTACTTCTCTGCAAGCTCCTGAGTACCTTCTTGTCAGCCATCTGGGCAAAGAAATGCTGCTCGAATCCGACCGACCTACAAAGCGAGAGCAACGAGACCACGGCTTTGGACCGCCCTGCGCTGCCATGGCAACGCGACCGGAAGTGAAGGGCGGTACAACGGCGTTGGGGGCGAGGAAGTGGGCGGAACTTCCGCCGTATGTGGCGCGAAACGGTGGGCGTAGCCTCGCTGAAGGAGGGCTGCTAGGTAGGCGGAGCTTCGCTGAAGGAGGCGTGGCTACACCGAGGGGCGGGGCTTCCAGCCCTGCCAGCACACGTGCGCCTGCATGCTGAGAACGCTTTATTGGCGTGCGGCACAGCGCCCGCAGCCCCGCAATCCAGAAGCCGCACAAACAGCTTTTAAATAACCCCTCGTCCCCAGACTGCCCCCCACGGGAAGTTCTGGCTCTTCAGGCCTACGAACCTGTCTTCTCCTGGACAGAGCCTACAGAAACCCACTCAGTACTCCAGCCCAAAACGAACCCTGACAGCCAACACACACCAAGGACGTGAAAAAAACACACTCAAGCTGCTCAGAATACTTCAAGTCTGACTGCACACCACCGTACCTGAAGATAGCTGTTGCCTGCGGGGTCATCCATTACAAAGACAGCCTTTGTCTTCCCTTCTATTATCTGCAGAAAGAGAGCAGCATGTCAATACTTTCAGGCTTCTTCTAATCCTTCACTTCCTTTCTGCTTCCAGCACCAACAGACTCATGGCACGATTCACAGTTCTGACATCTTTCCCAGTAACAGCAATAGCTTGACAAGATGTGACGGCACAAAGGGCAAGGGTGGAACAGCTTGCAGAGGTACGGCGACACTTGCCAAGGAGTTAACACACTTCAAAGCAGCAAAAACGGTGGCAAAACCACATTACAGTTTATTGAGACTTCAGAAGACACTTACCTCCTGCAATCTGCCAATGAACTCCTGCAGCTTTTCCGTTTTGCTTGGAGTAGAGCTGTCCCCCAAAGTGAATGGGTTTCTCTCAACCTGGAAGAGCAGACACGGGCATTTGTGCAGCGCAGGAGAAAGGCAGCACCAAAGCCCCTGTGCCACAGGCAGACTAAATATTAGTACAGAGGGGTCTGAGCTCTGCTGGGTGTTCAGAAGTGCCCCTCAGGCAGAGTGCAAGGACTCAAGCTGACAGCATGACCAAGTCTGACCCCTGCTGCCACCAAACCAGTGGGGTACAGGAGCTGCAGACAAGAATCCACAAGTATAACTGACACACTATTGTGAGAAACACGCTCGAGATCAACAATTTCTAATCAGGCACAGATCTCTCTGAAGAGCAGTTTATTCATTACTGCACACTCCCTACTGACAAGGGAGAAATTGCACAACCAGTCAGTGACATCCATCCCACTATATACCCTGGGTCTGACGCAGGTAAAGCCTCTCCTGGCACTCACTGGTTGAGCATTTCAGGCTCACAACCTTCTGATGCTGTTGCTACATTACACTTCCATACAATGTCTGTCACCAACCCATTGCCTTTGGGTATCTTCTGTGCTTTTTATGGGGATAGGAGGACAATATTCTCAACAATTAGCACACTGCTTCTGTCCTGTACCAGACTCTACCCTATAATTACCTTACCGTGTGCCCGTGACAGTTTTACTTAGGTTGGAATGCTCCAGTCTCAACTTTACTCTGTTCAGCAGCTTTCTGTTGTGAAAGACAACTTATTCTATGTTACATACAGAAAGACTGGAAATTTCCACTGGAAAAAACACAATCTACCTCTCACACGTGGATTTCAGGATTGCTAGAAACAACAGTGAATGAAAAACAGGGAAGAAAGTCCCAAGGCATTCACACTGCAGAGAAAACTTTGTCATTATCCTTCTCACCCACAGCCCTCCTACTGCCTGAAAATCGCTGCAAAGAGCAATGCTGATGACTGCTCCCTGATCACTGCTGAAGACAAGGCATCTCCATGGAAACTGCTGCCTGCCTTTAATACCTGCTCTCTGGGATGTAAACATGAACTACTGTGTTTATTTCCAGAAGTGCTTTCTTGCAAGCAGGAATGGAGTGCAGCACTCTGCTTGGCCTCCAGCTTCAATCCCGACCAATCTGATCACAAGAGAGAGGCGATGCTTCGTGCTGAAGCGAGCCCCCAGGCAGCAGTGCTAAGGAACTGCTGAGCCATCAGCAACGCTGTCCAGAGAAGTCCGTGGGGTCTAATCCATGACCATTAGCTGGTATGAAGAAAATAATGGTCAGGGGAAACAGTTTAAATGGCCTCTGCATGTTTATTTCCACAAGAAATTAACCCCCAAGGAGCTGCTGGAGCTTCTGAAGATTTTGCTGTCAAATATAACACGGCGTGTTGTTCTTTCAGCTTTTTCTAGGAGAGAACCAGAGTGATATACAGCAAGCAGCTTCTTGCCACATACTGACCCACCAGGCACAGCTCCAAGAAGGGCTATGAGCAGCTCTGCTGTGCTAACTTCGCTGCAAGCCAAAGACTCCAAGAACTAGAAGGCTTAAAAGTTACACAACACTGAACAGAAGCCCTCTGGGCTCACGGTGAGGACATGGGGCAGATCTGACACAAGCCCAGAGGTAAATCAGCTCACAGTACCGAGCTGTTTCAGAGCAAAAAACACCCTCTGGAAGAACTCAGCCATACCTGCAACCACAACTGTGTGCTGCAATAGGCCAACACACCGGATGGGGTTAACTCTCCAGGACTTAGATTCCAGCATATTTCCACCATGAAAAGAAACCTGAGATTTAGGACATTTGAAGATTTGTATAAAAAAAAAAAAAAAAAAAAAGATTCACAGGACAAAGCATTTGGCATAAAACAATTCAACACAGTTTCTATAGTTTATATAGAAGAGAAACAAGTGGGTCAGACATCAGTGTTTGCAGCACCTCATGAGGGAACACCACGGAGCAGAAGTATTCCTGTGGCAGCAGCCACTGCAGCTTTGGCACTGGTCCTTTCTGGCTGCCAGGAAAGTCCTCCTCCAGCAGCTCTCCCCTAAACACAGCCTTGCTTCCTAGAGGATGATCCACTAGGATACTGAATGCCAATGACTGCACTTGGTCCAGGCAGAGGAGCCATTACTTATGGCTCTGGCAGTGGCAGCAAGCAAGTCTCAATTCAGGCATGTTGTCTCACATGGTTATTTCTTCTTTCTACATGTCTTCAATGCTCCACTTGTATGCAAGCTCCTGAACCGCCTTCTTGTCGGCCATCCTGGCAAAGAACTGCTTCTCAAATCCATTGGACCTACAAAGGGAGACCAATAAGACCATGGGCTACCACATACATTTTCTAAAGTCACAAAGCTTTTAAGTGACATCACAAGTTTTCCACTACTTTTGCACCACCACCTCCAGCCCAGTTTCCACCCTGATCTATGGCTAACAGCAGGTTGTGCCTCCCACAAGTCATGACAAATCAGATTAGAACCTGGCTCCCTTCTGTCCCAGACAAGCTATGTCTCTACCACCCATTCATAACTGTTAGCAATGTAAAGGCTGAATGTGTTAAATCTCACTCACTGTAAACTCTCTGAAGCAAAAGCTCACATAGCTGTACTATCATTCAATGATATCAGTGTATCAGGAATACCTACCTGTCCACCCCATCCCAGCGATGCCCAGGCCATATATTAAATCTGTTGAGGGGAGGTGCTGGTCCACTGTACCTAGGTTTTTCTAGAGACAGAAACAGCAATACAACCATTTGTTATTTCAGTGCAATCTTGTCACCACATTATCACCAACCTGGAAGGTTTACTCAGACCCAAAGCACCGGCTGCCTAATAGCCGAAGAGCTCACAGTGGAAACTCCCAACAATACCTTTAAACAAACCATAGTGTGTTTACTGCCTACGTCACCACATACTGCACTCTAAGCTACCAAATAATAGCAACAGAAACTGCTAACGGGTCAGTAAGAGATGTTGTTGCTGTGGCACTAAAGCTAGACTAGGAGTCCTTCAGGACTCAGCTGCCACGGTGACCTAAAGCTGTTCACTGAACAGCAGCTGCATTTCTATGCTCCCTGGGCTTTAAAACCCACACCAGCTCAGCTCCATATCCATACCTTTCTTTTCCTTGTTCTCTTTGGCTTTCCTTTTTTTGATGAACTCAGCCATTGGGTCTCCTTCTCTCTCTTGTTCTCGCAGCATTCGATCCAGATCCTCATCATCGATGTAACGGGCCAAAGGCTTTTGCATCTCTTTTATTGCATCTTCCACGTTCTGCTGCTGTTGCCTCCCCTGTGCTAATCTGAAAACAAACACACAAACAAAGCTTCACCTCAAAACTACAGAATCATTTACTGTGACCTGTTCAGTTTGCAGTACTGACCACAGTCCACTGTGCGCAGCATTCCTGATAAGCATCCAGCAAAAACAGGGTAAATCCACACAAAATAACCTGGTCCCAGGCGCAAACCCATTACCAACCCTCAGGCCCCAACCCTGCAAGTGGCATGTCACCAGAATCACCTTACCCCTTTCCCCATCTGGCATATTGTTCATCTCGCTCTGACTTTGCTTCATCTTTCTGCTTCTGTTCAAGCCGTTCCTGCTCAAGGTCCCTCTTGCGGCCTGACTTGTCACGGAAGATGGTTTCTGTGTGTCGGGATTCCTCTGGGGGTAACAGATACCTTAAGTCACTCACATTGGAATGGCTTCCAAACCATTCAATGACTGACTCATGCAATGAGCTCTTGGAGTAACAGCCTGCTCCTTCAGGACTTGCAGACGGGGCAAAAGCCTCACAGTTGTTTCATTGGCACTTCTTTGAAATCACCACTCAAATTTTATTTGTGACCCACTGGCCTTATCTACGTGAATTCATCAGCATGCCTAGATGCCAACCAACAGGGATGCTCTCCATCAACACCCTAACAACCAGCCCTCTAAGACAGGGCCTGATATAGCACTAATAGGCAGCCAAAAGCGGAGAAAAAGCTGATGTTTTGCAGTGGTTTTAGACCTTTACCTTCCAAGTGCTTGCTACTTCTCTCCTGCTTCCTGAGCTCCTGCTGCTCTTTCCGCAGCACGTCAGCTGACACCAAGCCAGCTTTGACCCCAGACATCATTTTGGCCTGCAAATCAAACAAGAATCAGAATCACATTTACTGCTGGCTGAGAGCTGTCCAGTGACCCACAGGTATAATAAGGGGAAGTTTCAGGAGAAACAGCCGTGTTCCAAAACCACTTTGATGCCATTTTTGGGAACAGTTTCCACAGACCTCCAGAAACGCAGAGGACTGAGTCACAGCTCATCTTTCATCTACCTCACACTTTGTCTTGTTGCAAATTGACAGGCCGGCACAGCTGCACTTACAAGCTATATTTCTCTACCATCTGTAAGCCATTCACGCTTTTAAAGATTTCTATCAAAGGAAGTAATTACAGCTCAGATGGAAAAACAAAACCCTTACCTTTTGGGGAGATCCCTTATCATCAGGGTACCGATGACGTGAGAGATCAGGGGGACTCCTTGAACCACGCTGACTCTTTCCAGTAGGCAGAGCCCTTTGTGGAAGAGAGAAATCGGAGCATGAAGACTTGCTCTGAACATGTTGAAGAGGACCATGCTTATGGGAATCATTGTGGAATAGACCTAACCTGTGATTCTTCCGCTGGGGAGAAAGGTCTGCCTCAGAGGCATTTTGGGTACCCCTTCGTGGAGGTGGAGAATCAGAGTCACGATGGAGCTTTTCTACGTGGGAAGCATCTGCAACACAAACATACATGAAGAACCACTAGAGGCCCAAACATGGGGAGATATGAGATAAGGCTTTGATTTGTCTGTGGGTTAAGTGATGACAAACTGTAAAGAACAAGCATGTGACATCAGCCTTGAAATTCTATTCCTTCTGAACGTGCACTGCTTGGAGACAAGACTTAAGCTTTGTTTTCATTTTGGACAACTTTTTAAGAGTTACCCAGACCACTTTTAGGATAAATCTCCTCAAACTAACTAAATACAGCATGACAAGAACTATTTTTACGAACAGAAGTGACAATCTATCCACCACCATTCCATGCTTTTGGATACACATTCTTACACACACTCACCTTTTGTTTTACTCAGCTTTTTCTGACCTGGTGACCCAGCCCTCTTTCTCAGAGGCGGTGATGAATCTGGGTCAGAATCATACCTCCTCTTACACTGAAGGGACAGATCTGGAGCAGTCTGCTGCTTCTGACGTGACAAGGGCTTGTCGGAGGAGCTGTGCCCAAAATGAAGCTGCTCTCCTTGGATCTCTCCCAGCAGTGACTTATCTGTCATTTGACAGCCTTTTTTTCCCATTGCTGAACTGACTCTTTCGGGAGACAGGTCCGGGGAGTCGTGGCGCTTCCTCCTGGGAGGTGACAGGTCCGGGGAGTCGTGGCGCTTCCTCCTGGGAGGTGACAGGTCTGGGGAGTCGTGGCGCTTCCTCCTGGGAGGTGACAGGTCCGGGGAGTCGTGGCGCTTCCTCCTGGGAGGTGACAGGTCCGGGGAGTCGTGGCGCTTCCTCCTGGGAGGTGACAGGTCCGGGGAGTCGTGGCGCTTCCTCCTGGGAGGTGACAGGTCCGGGGAGTCGTGGCGCTTCCTCCTCGGAGGTGACAGGTCCGGGGAGTCACGTTGTTGTTGCTTGCGAGGTAAGAGGCTGGGGGAATCATTTCTCTCTTGTCTGGGAGGGGACAAATCTGGGGAGTCGTGACGTTGTTGCCTAAGAAAGGAGGAGAAGCTTCAAATAAGAGTTAGCTTATTCATTTTCATTTCTCATCTTCCAAACAGACACAGATATCAAACAGGATCTACTATTTGATACCAGTAGGTACCAGTAAAGGGTACCAGTAAAACTACCGGTAGGGTAACACACAGTGATCTGCATGACTGAGCCACAGATTGCCCAAAACGGATCCCAGAAGAACTCCAAGACAACTTTGATCACGGAAAAGCTCTAACTGTATCACTTCAAGTCTTCATTAACCCTTGTAACATTCAAAACTATAAACCCCACTCTGTGTCCTCCACTAATCACCTTCCCACAAAATAACACCCCATCACACTATCTTAGTCTAAACTCTTTCTGATCACAGAACATCCCATATAACCACCTCAGAAAAGAGGCATGTTGTAACACTACCATTGTCACTATGTTACACATCTAGAGTCTGTCATCACTCCGACTGCTCTGATATCATCAAAGGGTTGTGGGATAACTGCTCATGGACCTTACAGAAACCCAAACAACATGCTAGCTGGAAGCACTTCTCCCCCAGCCACAGTGGATTCAGCATGGAAAAAGGGATCCTCGTGGAAGCTACTTCTCACACTTTGCTGCAGGCCTTGAAACTGCAGCACAGATGGATGAAAACACAAAAAAGGATCAATCAATGCTAGAGTTTGTAGCTGGACATCCATACCTTGTGGTAGGTTTGGCAGGGACTGAAATATCCGAGTTCTGTGAGTCTTCATTCTGGTCTGAACAAAAAACAATCAGTAAGCAATCACCAGTAATGTTCTTTATAATTCCTTGTATCTCCTCATTTCACTGTTTACAACTGCAAAAACATTCAGGCAGAAATGACAGCAAGATCCATCCTCACCTCCTAAAAGCTTCCATTTAGCGTTTGTGCGGAACTCCTCCATGAGCTTCACTTCATCCGGACGCTCATCAATAAACTCTGCCACCTGAAGGTGAGAGAACAGACCAAACAACACAGCTTTTTTTTTTTTTTTAAAAAAAAAAAAAAAAAAAAAAGGATCTACGCTCTCTAAACCAAAGGATCAGCTATTACAGAATCACAGAATGGCCTGGGTTGCAAGGGACCTCAAGGGTCACCAAACTCCAACCCTTCTACCACAAGCAGGGCACCAACCTCCACATTTCATACCAACCCAGGCTGCCCAGGGCTCCATTCAACCTGGCCTTGAACACCTCCAGGGACAGGGCAACTATTCCCGCACTAGAAAGAACGATCCAAAGGCTTTGCCTGCAGCCTTACTCTCTTCCCTTCCTATGTTCCCAGTCAGCACACAGCACATTCTATAGCCGTTCCTCTCCCTCTGCCTCACCCCGCCGGCCGTTTTTAAGGCTCTAACAGCCATCACGACGCCCAGCCCCCGCTTTCGCTGTTCGTAAGCGGTTCAATCATAACCGCCCCACAAGAGACTCCTCCCCTGCAAAGTACCAGGCCCGGGCCCAGCTGCTCACCACGGGCACGTCGCTTTCGTCCTCCTCCTCTTCCTTCTCGGGCACAGCGGCGATGCTGCTCCAGCCCACGTCGTCATCCACGATCCGCATCCTGAGGGCGGACAGAGGGCCGCCATCAGCGCAGCGCCCGCCCGAAGCCCGCAGGCCGCGCCGGGATGGGGGAAGGAGATGTAGGCCTCAGGGGACGCCGCGACCCGCTCGGGCCGTGCCGCCCGCACTCACCCGGCTCTGCCGGAGCCGCTCGGGGGCTTCTTCTTGCGGTGGCGGCGGGGCTGAGCGGCGGGAGGGCCGCTGAGGTAGCGCTGCAGGTACTGCGCTTTGGAGATACCCTGCGCTGCCATGGCACCGCGACCGGAAGCGAAGAGCAGCGAAACGGCGCTGGAGGGCGGGACTTCCGCCGCATGTGGCGCAAAACGGTAGGCAAGGCCTCGCGGAAAGGGGCGTAGATGAACGGGCGGGGCTTCGTCGAAAGGAGGCGTGGCTACACCGAGGGGCGGGGCCTCCAGCCCTGCCAGCACACGTGCGCCTGCATGCTGAGAACGCTTTATTGGCGTGCGGCACAGCGCCCGCAGCCCCGCAATCCAGAAGCCGCACAAACAGCTTTTAAATAACCCCTCGTCCCCAGACTGCCCCCCACCGGGAAGTTCTTGCTCTTCAGGCCTGCGAGTCGCTTCCAGCAGCACGGGAAGGAATGAGTTCTGCTCCTCAGAGCACAGAGGGGCTGCTTTGCACTGTGCTGCTATCGGCCCGAGGCCGGCGCTGTCTCATAGCCCTCAGTCTTCATGTCGTTGAGGCCCAGGTCTTCGTTCTGCTCAAACGTGCGTTCGTAGTGCTCCACCTTCAGCTCCGGGTCCTCCTCTGGGGCGTACACGTTCTGCAGGGAGAGAAAAGCTTCCTGCACACCGTGCCCGAGCCTCAGGCTACAAATGCTTCAGCACTGCTGCAGAGCTGCAGGCAGGATTTAAATCCAGCCCCAACACTGAGGATAAAACCTGTTCTTCATGCCACAGACTCCATCATTCAATCCAAACAGGACGACCAGACTCCTTGATATCACAGAGCTGACACTGCTCCCACCTCCCTTCCCACAAAGCCACAAGCAGTTTTCTCCTCCTGGGCAGAGCCTACAGAAACCCACTCGGTACTCCAGCCCAAAACGAACCCTGACAGCCAACACACACCAAGGACGTGAAAAAAAAACACACTCAAGCTGCTCAGAATACTTCAAGTCTGACTGCACACCACCGTACCTGAAGATAGCTGTTGCCTGCGGGGTCATCCATTACAAAGACAGCCTTTGTCTTCCCTTCTATTATCTGCAGAAAGAGAGCAGCATGTCAATACTTTCAGGCTTCTTCTAATCCTTCACTTCCTTTCTGCTTCCAGCACCAACAGACTCATGGCACGCTTCACAGTTCTGACATCTTTCCCAGTAACAGCAATAGCTTGACAAGATGTGACGGCACAAAGGGCAAGGGTGGAACAGCTTGCAGAGGTACGGCGACACTTGCCAAGGAGTTAACACACTTCAAAGCAGCAAAAACGGTGGCAAAACCACGTTACAGTTTATTGAGACTTCAGAAGACACTTACCTCCTGCAATCTGCCAATGAACTCCTGCAGCTTTTCCGTTTTGCTTGGAGTAGAGCTGTCCCCCAAAGTGAATGGGTTTCTCTCAACCTGGAAGAGCAGACACGGGCATTTGTGCAGCGCAGGAGAAAGGCAGCACCAAAGCCCCTGTGCCACAGGCAGACTAAATATTAGTACAGAGGGGTCTGAGCTCTGCTGGGCGTTCAGAAGTGCCCCTCAGGCAGAGTGCAAGGACTCAAGCTGACAGCATGACCAAGTCTGACCCCTGCTGCCACCAAACCAGTGGGGTACAGGAGCTGCAGATAAGAATCCACAAGTATAACTGACACACTATGATGCAAAGATAACACGAAGCCCACAGGGGAGTGCGCTGCTCCACCCTGAGAAAAACAAGCTCCTTTGGCAGGGTCCACTGGAAGGCAACAAGAACCACTCACCAAGTCTTTGATATCTTTCAGCAACCCTTCCAGAGTGGTGAATTTCCCTCCCAGTGCTCCCATTCCCAGCTCAAACTCCAACTCTGGAATCTCCACGCTGCACGTTTCTGACTGCAACAGAGACCTCCATGTGAATCCTGACAGCTCCACTCCTCAGGGAACAGCCAGGCCACTGTGCACCCTTCACAGGTGCCAAGGAGGGACGGAGGGAAACACCTGAAGGCTCATTACCTTTAGGATGTCTCTCGTCATGTCTGAAGGATCTGTAATTCTAAAGGTAATCCTGGTGCCTCGGGGTTCAATTGCTCCTCCAGACTTTACCTAGGAACACGTGGCAGTCAGCAGACGGGACTTTTGTACTTGAGTCAGGCCAGGATGCTCTTGGAGGGTCTGCCATGGCTGCTGAGCATTGCAAAGGTTACTCCAGGCTTGGGGACAGCCCCTCAAAAGCAGGGAACATCACAGGTCTGGGGATGGATTACCCTCATTCATTTCATGGAGCTTTTCCAGACAGTATTTTCTCCCTTCACAAATTTAACGAACACAGGACCATGGCCAGCAAGTCTGAGAAACTCCTACCCATCAAAGCACAGAAGAACACACACCCCAACACCCCAAAAACAAGAAAAAGATGTCAATAGTTTACCTCATTTGTTCTGTGCCCACAGGAGTCACAGTTTGTGGCCATGATAATCACTTCCTTGAAGTGTGGGATTTCTGGAGCAGACAGTCAAGGAAAATTCAACAGAAGAATCTAAGAGTAGCCTGCAGCTTCTACTAGAAATAATTTATTTGTGCCTTATGGATGCAGCAGGAATAGGTCTAGGTCAGCTCATAAAGGAGCTCATACCCTGGCCTTTGCACAGACTCCAGCAGAAAACACCCATCTGAGCCCATGCCACCACTCAAAGGATACGCACTAGCTTCATGTTTGTGTTAGCTGGAGCATTGCACTCAGGACAGTTGGTGTTGAACTGCAGTACCTAAAGCACAGGAATGAAAAGGACAGTCAGGGAACATCAGCCAGCCCTGCAAGCCTGCCCCATGTGCCAGTCACCTGCACAGAGCCCTCACTGCATTGCAAAAGTCACCCACCTCGTTCCTCAGATCCTCTGCAGAATCAGCTGGCTTCTCATCCAATTCCTCTTCCTGCAACAGAAAGTTTTTAACTTCTACCTGTGCCTCCTCTCTAATTAAAGGTCTCCCAGGTAGCAAGGGGTGGATTGGAGCACACCAAGGCCAGTTGGTCTTGTGTGGAAGGAAAGTTGACACCACATCACCAGCAATGGAGAGGGCAAGGCTGAGCAGGAAGGGAACACAACACCTCCACGTTACCTCAAGACCCAACATAGCAGCCTGCTGGGGAGTCCGCTTATAATAAGTGACTACAAGAGCTTCATCTTTCTGAGGCGCATGGGGATTCTCCACAAAGCTGTTCCCTGAAGGATCATCTATGATCTATAGGAGAAGAGAGCCACAGGAAGCCTTAAGAAGCCAGCCCACTCCTCCAACAGAATGGGTCTGCACTCCTGGACATACTTACGAATGTGAAAGGGGAATGTACTTCTTTCAGCTGCTTTAACTTACTAATGAAGTCATCTATTTTACTTGCCACCTCTTTGTCTGTTGCCTGCAAGAGGACACATTTGAGACTGATATCAGGGGCAACCCAGAGCTGAAGACAAAATCGCTGATAGCACAAACAGGAGCTCATGATACACTTAGCAGAGTGTAAAGCCAGTAGGTGAAGGAGTTATAAAGTAAGCATTTGCCAAACAAGCAGTTCTCAGAAGATTCCTCTTTCACAGCACCTTACCCTGCGGACAGGCTGGTCCTGCTCCAGACCCATAACAGCTCTGTCAATTATGCCTTCAATGGTGGTAAGAACTTGACAGGGAAAGAAACAGAAGCTGCATTAAGTACACCCCAGCAGTGTTCCAAAACCTGATGGCTTGCCCAGACAACACATACTGACAGAAGGGCTGTTCCTCAAACACTGCCTACTACATAACAGAGGCATGCAAAGGGGCACAGGCCACATACCCACCTCCCTTCTGGGAGAAGGCAGGGATCTCAAAGTCCAGCTCTGGAATTCGAATAGTGGCACAGTCAGTCTTCACAATCTCCCTGTCCATATCCTGCACACAACAGTTCACAAGCAGCATTAGGACCAGGAGCTTCCACATCCTAAGTGCCCACACTGGGGCATACAGTTCTTGCAGAAGCAGCAGCAATAGTTTGAAGGCAACTTTAGCAGCCATCCTCTTTGCTGAGAGGCAGAAACAAAACAAACATCCCATTCCAGTTTGAAGTTACACTTTCAGAGACCACCCAACACACAGCCCAAACTCCTGCCTCATCCACCCACTTGGGAGGGGCAGATTCCTCACAACCTCTGCAGCTCTGGGGAGAGAACTGCAGGCACTGCTCATTGCAGACATCAGAGCAAGGGAGCAACGAGCTGGCAAGATAAATGGAACATGCAGGAAGATAATTCCTATGCACACAAGTGCATCAGTAATACATACGTTTGGGGATTAAGTGGTTCATTGGAGAAAAAAAAAAAAGTGATTTCTCAAACAGCAGAGGAGCTTTTATTCTCAAGAGCAACACATGAGGAATAAAGGTACGCATAGGGCAGCTCTGAAGCAGCTCCCCACATCCCTTCGGTACAGACCCAGCTGTTTGCTGAGAGGAGCAGGAATGTGCTGCTCACCTGCCGGGAGGCCACGGCCAGGGCACAACGCACGCCCTGCTCCTGGATGCGGCCCGCCGACTGGATCTCGGTGTTGGACCAGGAGCAGCTCTCACAGGTGAAGGAGCTGACGATGATCTCTTTGAAGAAGGGGATCCTGGTCAGCAGGAGCCGCGTCACTCCCTGCAGCAGCGAGGAGCCCGATGGAGCCGGGCGCGGCCTACACAGCCCTGCGGGGCTCCATCCCCACACAGCCCCCAGCTACAGCCCTCAGCTACGGCCTCCCACAGGCCTCACTCCTCCAGCACACCCCTACACCAGTCCCCACCGCCCCCCTTTCCGCCCTCACGTTGCGGTAGCAGTTCATGCACAGGGACTCGATCTCCGCCGGCTGCTGCTCGCCATCCTCGGCGCTGAGGGGCCGGAACAGGGCAGCCCCCCCAGCACCGGCCGCCTCCACCGCGCCTAGCGCCGACATGTTGGCCGGGCCGCTCCCAACGCGCCTGCGCACCGCGCGACCACGTGACGGGGGCCGGTCACGTGACGGAGAAGGTTCGTGACGAGAACGGATCACGTGACGTGTGAAAACATCACGTGATCGGAAATATCGCGTGATTGGAAATATCGCGTGATTGGAAAAGATCACGTGACTGGATAAGATCACGTGATGAAGAACCAGAGGGACGGTGATGGCGGCGGAGGAGGCGAGGCCTGGTGGCTCGGAGCCTTTATTACGCCCGGCCCCGCTCCCCGCGCTCCGCGCCGGGCCGTCAGGGTGCGTCCGCGCCGCGCTCGCTCAGGCTGTGCGACAGATCTCTCCACAGCGCGTCCAGGCTGGCTCGCAGGTCCTCTAGTGGGGCCGGGCTGCCCGCAGCCTCCTCCGTGTAGTGGGGCCGGGAGGACAGCTTCAGCCTCATGTCCTCCGTCTCCTGGTGCACGGCGCGCGTGAAGTCCTGGATCTGGAGATAGGTGTCCCTGCGGAACTCCTCGATGCGTTGCTGCACCTCGCTGGCCATCTCCTCGGCGTAGCGCTCCCCGGGGCGGCTGGGGCGAAGGCTGAGCTTGGCCTTCAGCTGCTCCAGGTTGCGCTGGATGTTGCGGTGCAGATCCCGTGCGTTCTGCGTCAGCTTGGCGGACAGCTCGCGGATGTGCTGGTTGAGCTGCTCCGGGCTGGCGGGGCTGTGCGGGACCACGTTCCTGTGCAGCTCCTCCACTGAGCGCTGGATCTCGCTCACCAGCCTGTCGGCGTATGGCTGGAAGATGTCCTTCACCTGGTCCGTGTGGAAGGCGATCTTATCGGCGTAGTGAGCCATGAAACGCTGCACTTCATCCACTCCGTCCAGCAGCTGAGCCGCCACGTCGCGGCTGGGCGTCAGGTGGCGCTGCAGCTCCCGTGCGCGGAGGGACACTTGATCCAGCAGCTCCTCAGTGAAGGGCTGCAGCTGATAGCGGAGGTCTTCCAGGTGCTTGCCGACTCTGTGGTGCACATCGTCCACGTAAGGGGACAGTTTCACTCTCAGACTCTCCAGCTCCTTCCTGATGAGCTTCCGCAGGCTGTCAGAGTCATGGTACAGCCGTGGCTGGATGCCTCTGTTGAGAGGCGCCAGCTTCTCAAGGAAGTTCCCCACATTGCTGACCCCATCCTGAAGGCTTTCCTTCAGATTTCTGTACAAGACAGCAGATACAGTTAATAGAGCACCACTGACTTACAGGAAGGGCATGAGCTTTACATCCAGCTCCTCTCAGTGTGGTGTGAGCCCCAGGAACGGGATACTCACCTGCCCAGCTTGCTGCCCTGTGCCTGCTCTAGGCTGTCCTTGTCACTGGTCAGCTGGCTGAGGTAATCCCAGAAGCCATTCCGTGCCAGCTCGGCTGGTGACACTACAAGAAGAGAAGTTGTTATTGGAGCAGCCCACAGAGCTGGGGATACAAAGCAAAGCTTGGGAAAACACAAAGCAGATGGGGTGGTTGAATGTGGGTGTGGGTGGGGATGCTCTTGGGCTTCATCACATGTTTTACCAGTTCTGTGTTACCCGGGAAGCCACCCCTGAAGTGGCAGATGGACACAGCTGCTGGGGCTTTGTGCTCCTGCAGGACCCCGTGCCCACAGCAACCACCAGCTGCCTGCTGATGACTTGCTCTGAGTCACGAGGTAGCGCGAGGATGGGAGCAGGTCGGCACACGGCGGCCACGGCGCGGGTTCAAAGGAACTCAGAGACCCATCACGGGGCCGGAGCAGCTGGGCATGTGAGCGTGGCCACCTTTGCTCTGTGGTGGCTGTTGCCAGAGCTCCCCCACACCCCTTTTCCACCCCATCCCCGTGCCACCTGGCAGCCTGGAGCCACGCAGACACCAACCTGGCAGAGTGGCCAGGAGGGTGAGCAGAAGCACAGCCTTCAGGGACATGATCTGCTGGGCCAGCAAGCTGCAACACTACAAGATAAAGAGAGAAGTGAGCGTTAATTCATGCCACAGCGCTGGTCTCTGTCCCATGGGCCATCTGTCCCTATGTTTCACTCCCCAATTTTACCTCACTTCTGGAGTCGGGGGTAGTGCTGCTCCTGCGTGGGGCTGCCCAGCGAGGTCAGACACGTTCTGCCAGAGGCCAGGTGTCCCCAGTATGGGGAGCACAGCAAGGCTGCACCTCTGCCCTGCACCTGGCTGCTGTCACCTCTTGCTGCAGCCAGGCACGGCTCACTTTATATACCCATCTGCGGGCAGCAGAAGAGCTCGGAGATAAGCGCATCCACAGGGGTAGGCTTTTTGGACCTCACTCCATGTAAATACAACGTGGAGGTCCAGCAGCGTGCCTGGGGGATGACGTGAGTGCCCATCACCTGACTGCTGCACGTGCCCTGCACCATCTGGACTGCGGCCATCCGGCCTGACCTTAACCCCCAGAGCTGCAGTGAGCCCTCCCCGCTCCCCCAGCATCTCCCAGTGGGTGGATTGTTGGTGTGTCGGTGTTTGTTGTTGTCCCAGCGATAATAGGGCCTCACTGTTTGCTCTGTGGGCTTCTCGGGATGGAGCTGACCTTCGCTCCCATCTGAGCTTTGTATCTCGGGGCAAAATCCTTATGTGTGGGATGAGGGGTCTGTTGTGCAGGGAATGGGAGAGCAGAGCAAGGAGTGCCTGGGCCAGAGAGCGCTCCTGGGATATGGGCTGGGTGATTGCAAATTGTGAGCAGCTACTTCCCTACAGAATGCCAAAGGCTCCGTGCCTCTGTGTATTTCTTTTACCATTTTTCCTCCAGTGCTCTTGGTGCAGATCTTGGACCCTCTGCTCTTAGCAGAAGAGGGCCCAATGCACGGGCTGCTGTGGGGCTGCTCCTGCCTGGCTGCTGACCCTCGGCTTTGAAATATTTGCTCTGAAGCAACCCAGCAAACAGGGGCAGGAGTAGACCTGCTGGAACCAGGCACCTCCAGCACTGCCTCCATCCAGATGATGCTGGGGCTGGGGGCCAAAGTCCGGCCTTGTTCCCTGCTCTGTGCAAACACCACTGCATGCAGAGTTAACTCTGGGGGCACTCTGCCAACGTGCAGTGCCCCATCGTGTGTCACCCATCCTCAATGGACTCTGGAGCTGGGGGCCGGGGTTCTGCTGGGGGCAAGGTGCTGGAGCAGGGCAGTGTAGAGCTGCAGAGTGCGTGCCTGGGTTGGGGTTCTGCTAAGGTCCGGCCTGGGGAGTGGGGTGCTCAGGTTTATGCTTCACCTCCAGAGCCCCAAGCAAGCTCATGTACCACCCAGACTATGATCTGGTGACATCCCAGGCTTCAGTTCAGGCTCCCTGGGACCCAAACTTGGAGGAGCCAGGATGGCTGCAGAAGGACGAACACAGACCACGGGGTGCATCACAAAGTGCCAGTTTATTTTTGCCACGGCGAGAAGCCGTGAGTGCTCCGAGTGCCAGGGAGGGCTCAGCTCTCCGCCTGCTCTGTGGTACTGAGGAAGGTGGCCACCTTCTCCCGCACCTCCTTCTCCAAAAGGTCCAGGTGATCCTCCACGCCAGCAGTGCCCGAGTCCAGCTTCTGCTTCATCTCCTCCAGGCGTTGCACCAGCTGCTGCCGGAAGGTCTCGCTGATGGGTGCTGCTTGCTGCCGGAACGCCTCCACCGTCTGCGCCAGGCGTTCATCCAGCTGCTGTGCCAGCGGGGCCAGCCGCTGCCGCACGGCCTCAGCATCTGCACTCAGCGCCTGCTGCAGCTCCTGGGCCAGCGGGCTGAGCTGGGCACGCATCTCCTCCGAGCTGGCAGCCAGGCGGGAGCGCAGCTCCTCGGCCGCCCGCTCCATCTGCATCGTGAGGCTCTCCAGCTGCCGGTTGAGGCCGTCCTGCACCTCCTGGGCGTAAGGGCTGAGCCCCTTGCGCAGCCCCTCCACGCTCTGTGCCACCTGCTCCTTCAGCTCGTCGGCCAGCGGTGTCAGCTGCTCCTTCAGCCCCTCCACGCTGCTGTCGATCTGTTGCTGCAGCCGCTCGGTGTAGGAGCCCAGAGAGGCCTGGATGCTGCCGGCGTTGTCCTGCAGCCGCTCCCGCAGCTCGGTGGCAAAAGGCTCCAGCGCCCGCCGCAGCTCCCCAGTGCCGCGGTCCACCTGCGAGCGCAGCTCGTCGGCGTAGGGGCTCAGCTTGGCCTGCAGCTCACGGATGTTGGTGCCGATCTGCTGGTGCACCTCGTCGGCGTAGGGAGCCAGCTTGGCCTGCAGCTCGGCCAGCTCGCGCTGGATCTGCTCCTTCAGCCGCTGCGAGTCCTGCACCAGCTGTGCCTGCAGCTCCGTGGCAAAGGGCACCAGGCGCCTCTGCAGCTCCTCAGCATAGGAGTTCATGCTCTGCAGGTTGCTCTGCAGCAGGGTGCTGTGGAAGGCGGGCAGTCAGTGCTCTGTGTCCAACGCCCAGTGCCCAGAGCCCAGCGCTGGAAGCCATGCATCCAACACTCAGCATCCATCTCCCAGCACTCAGCACCCCGCACCCACCCCTGCCCACAGCCCCAGTGCCTCGGTGGTCCCTCCGCTCACTTGAGCTGCTTGGTGATCTCAGCTTGCTGCAGTTGGTCCACGGTCTCCTTGGCATTGCTGCCCAGCTCGGTGAAGTACTTCCAGAGCACAGTGGCCACCTGGTCAGGGCTGACGTCGGCCCGTGTCCCTGCAGGTACACAGGCACGGGGTCAGAGCTGCCTCCATCCCACCCCGAGGCACAGCCACGTGCTCAACCCCACCACCCCCTACGAGACGGGACCCCGCGCTGCCTCACCTGCCACAGCCAGGAGCACCAGGAGGAAGGCAGCTGCTTTCGGCGACATCCTGAGTGCTGCCAGCAAGGCTCCTTGTGCTGCTGCGGGTTGTGGGACGTGCTGTGCCGGCAGCACCTGCTGCTATTTATGCATCCAAGCAGCCACGCCGGCTTCCACGCAGGCCTGCACCGCAGCTTGGACTTTAGCAAGGTCGCGACGTGGAAGCGCCTGACGTGTGCGAAGAGCTGAGATCACCGCGGCGCCCGGCAGGGTGCCAGGGATCAGCACTGCCAGGGTGCGTGGGTATGGCCTGCGGAGGGGGGGCACGAGGGGCTGAGACCCTATTGGGGCAGGGAGGGGACAGCATGGGGATGGAGGCAGGAGGGGACGTGCCACGCTGAGGCGCAGTGTGTGGCTGCAGGGTGATGGTGAGGTGCAGGGAGCCACGGCCGTGGCCCCATCTCTGGGCGTTTGGGGTTGAGGACACAGCCTGGGCACTGCCGCCCAGCCCCCTGCTTTTGCAGCCCCCACCCCAAGCAGAGCCAGCCCTGCAGCATCCCATGCTTGCAGTGGGTGCCACTGGATGTCACCCTTGTGCTGCGTGTGCCCATGCCGGCCCCACGCCTGTCCCCACAACCACCCTCACCCCACACACGTGTGCACACACATGCACAGCCCCCAGCCTTGGCCCCTGGGGATTTCTCAACCCCTGCTGGGGGAGAAGAGGAGCCCATCCAGAGCAAACCTGGCAGTGGGGAAAGGGCTCCGAGGCTGGGCCCCCTCCCTGCGGCCGCACCACCACTGACCTTTGCACAAGCGGCCGTTGGAGAGGATATAAAGTGGGAACTCGGGGCAGCCCCCACTCAGCAAAGCCAAAGCACAGCGTGGCCAGGTGAGTGTGGGGCCCCCAGGACCGGGACCGACACCAGGGACCAGGGGATGGAGCCGGGTGCCACACCTGACCCCACACCACTGCTCTGCTCTCTCCCCAGCCATGAAAGTCTCCGTCCTGCTCCTGCTCGTCTGCACGGCCATCCTGGCGGTGGGAGCACGTAAGGGTGATGGGGAGTGAGGGGACAATGGGGTTTGGGGTGCATCGTGCCCACGCTCTTTGTGCTTGCAGGAGCTGATGCTCCCGATAAGACAGACGTGGTGGTGAAGAAGGTGCAGGAGTACGTCAAGCAAGCCACTGAGGCAGTCAAGACGGCCTTCACCACAGTGCATGAGTCAGAGGCAGCTCAGCAAGCCAGGTGCCACCACGAGCCTCACCAGCACCCTGTACCCCACTGACCCCCAGTGTGCCCCTGGTGATGGGGATGGCACGGGGTAGGGGGAGCGGAGCTGAGCACTGCCAGAGCCCTCTGTGACGTGGTCCCTTTGCAGGAGGTGGATGTCAGACAATGCCAACCTGGTGAAGCAGCACCTGGCACGGCTGAAGGAGCAGCTGGCCGAACTCTGGAAGCTGACGCCGACCGCGTAGCCCAGCTGTGGGCTGGTCGGGGCTGACTGGGTGCGGGTCCTGCCCCCCATCCCACACACAGCACCATTTCCCTTTTGTTGTGGTTCTTGAAATAAAGTGGAGCTGGAGTGAGATGGCTGTGTCACTGCAGTGAGGGGGGGAGGAGAGGAGAGGGGAAGGCGGGCTGGGGGTGCTGAGTGCAGTGCTGCACCGTGGATGTGCGTGTGGAGTGGTGATGAGATGTGTAACCCCACTGTGAGCCTGGTGTTCAGCTGACACCCAGCTGGCCCCCAGCCCAGGATGGTGTTCTTGAAGTGCTCAGCACAGAGCTGGTGGCACAGGGGGAGCTCCCAGCCCGGCATCACTGTGATCATGTCCTGAGCAGAGCTGGGACTGGCACTGTGGGGATCAGTGGTGGCAAGGGGAACAGCTAACCCTAAATCTTAACCCTAACCCAGCCCTAACCCAGCTCCCCACCCTGCCGCCCCCCAGCCCTCGCCCTATTGCCCCCTGCCCCAAGGACCCATCCCCACTGCTGGCTTAGGTCCCCTTCCCCAGCATCCACTGCAAAGACTGAGTGAGCTCCAATAACTTAAGTCACGTTTATTTGACAAAAGAATGGCAAAGCTGAGATGGTCTCCGGGTCAGGGGGGAGAAGAGGGTAAGGAGGGGTCCCCGAGGACTCCCGGGGGCCGGCATGGCCTGGGGTCAGTCCCTGGGCCGGCAGCTCAGGCCACGGTCTTCTGGAGTTCGTCCAGGAGGGTGATCAAGCGGTTCTTGAGGTTCTCAGCATAGGGGGTGAGGCGCTCCCTGAATTCCTGCACCAGAGGCGTCATCTTCTCGCGCAGATTGCTGAGCTGCTCCACCACCTTGGCCTGGTACTCGGCAGCCTGGGGGATGCCCTTCTCGCGGATCTCCTCCAGCTTCTGGCTCAGCTTCTGCCTCAGCTCATCGCTGTACGGCGCCAGGTTCTTGCGCAGCTCCTCCACGTGCCCACGCAGACGATCCCGCGCCTCCTCGGCCACTGGGGTCAGCTTGGCCTGCATCAGCTCCACCTTCTGCTTGGTGAGCTCCTTCAGCTCCTGAGCCACGGGTGTCAGGCGCTGGCGGTACTGCTCCAGCTCCTCCGTCCACTTGGTGGAGAACTGGTCCAGGAAGGGCCGGATCTTCTCCTTCACCTCCTCCAGGTCCTTGGTCAGCTCAGCACGCAGAGCCTCGGTGTCCTTCAGCCACATCTCACGCACCTCCTTGTAGTAGGGAGCCATGTCCTCACGCAGCTTGGCAGCCGCAGCACCCAGTGTGTCCAGGTTGTCAGCCAGCTTCAGGCTGGGGAGGGCGGCACGGAGTCAGATGTGGTGTGGGGACGTGGGGACGATGTGGGGATGTGGGGATATGGAAACATGGAGGGGTGAGGACACGAGGTGACAGAGAAATGGGGATATGGGGACATGGAGACACAGGGACACAAGGACATAGGAACATGGAGACATAGGGATGTGGGGACACGGAGACATGGGGACAAAGAGACACGGGGACACAGAGACACCACCACGCATCCCCCTACTTACTCAAGCTGTTTGCCCACAGCAGAGGACTCGAACTGGGCGATGGCATCCTTGCCGCTGGCCTTCACCGTTTCCAGGTAGACGTCCACCATGTCCCGAATGCGGTCCAGGGGTGTCTGGGGGTCATCGTGCTGCCAGAAGGAGCGGGCCTGGGTGCCTGCGGGGACAGACGGCGTGCTGGGGACGGCAGACGGGAAGATCCCACTCCACCGCCGCGCCCAGGAGCTGTGGGTCAGAGCCCCGCTGCCGGGGAGCTGCGGGCTCCTCGGGGCTCAGCCCATCCCCACTGCCCCGTTCGGACGTACCCGTCAGGAAGAGCACAGCGAGGGTCACCAGCACGCCTCTCATCTTCGGGCTGAACCTGAGGGCAGAGCGAGAAGTCGGGCTCGGGGAAGCCGTGTGTAGGACCGGAGCCCCGAGCCGGTTCAGAGCCCGGTGCCGCGGGAGGTCCCGGCGCACGGCGCGGCTCTTACCGGCGCTCTCCTGCCACTGCTCCGCACCGCTCGTCCCGTGTGAGCCCGCAGCTTCCCCACGGCCGCTATTTATGCAGGAGGGGCAGTTCCCGCAGGAGATAAGCCAGCGCTGCAGCCCAAGAAATCGCTCCCCGGCGCGGCGATGTGGCGCGTAGAGTTCAAGGATCGCGCACACGGCCCGGGAGAGCGCGCCAAGGAGCGCCGGTTTGGCAGAGCCTCGAGCAAACAGGAGCTCCCCGGGGATGCGGCGTTGGCCAAGGAGATGTTTACGCTGCGGGTGACCCAGATTCCGAGCCCCGCCGAGGCCCCTCGCAGCCCCCGGGGGTCGGCACGGAGCCCGGGCACCGGGTTTATACCCGCGGGGATTTGGCCGTCCGGACCCCAAACCCTGGTTCTCCTCCCGCCGCCGCCGCGGGTCCCCACCGCATCCTTCGGCGGGACGGAGACCATCCCCCCGCCCCCCACCCCTCCCGCGTCCCGCCGGGCCCCCAACGCGGAGGGCTGGAGCTGCGCCCCGCTCAGCCCCGAACTCACGGCGAGCATCGGGTCCACATCCCGGCCTCGACCCTACATGAGCAATGCCTCCCCAGCGCCAGGGCTGAGCCTAAAGGAGGCTGGGAGGGGGGCACAGACGTGGGCACGGCACCTCGGTAATGCTGCAGAGCCCACAGGAACAACAGGTGGGCTGGTTAGAGATGGGTTGGTTAACAGAAGCACTGGTTGGTGGATGGGTTGGTTAACAGAAGCACTGGTTGGTGGATGGGTTGGTTAACAGAAGCACTGGTTGGTGGATGGGTTGGTTAACAGAAGCACTGGTTGGTGGATGGGTTGGTTAACAGAAGCACTGGTTGGTGGATGGGTTGATTAGTGGATGGGCTGGTTACTGACTGCTCTGGTTAGGGGATGGGCTGGTTAACAGATGCACTGGTTAGTGGACGGGAAGGTTAGTGGACACACTGGTTAATGTCTGGCCTGGCTGGTGGATGGGAAGGTTAGTGGATGCACCAGTTAGTGGATGGGCTGGTTAATACTTGGCTGCTTAGTGGATGGGCTGGTTAGTGCTGGGTTGGTTAATGCCATGGGGCAGCTGCTCACAGAGCAGCCCTGAGCCCACCTGCTGTGCCCACATCCGCACCTCCAACCCCCTCAGCCCACCTCCAGGGGCAGCTCTGCCTTCCCAGCTCTCCTCCCCTGGCTGCAGCTCCAGGTCTTCCCCATTGGAGCTCCTTGGGAAGCCAGGCTGTGGCAGGGTGCACGCGATGAGGGGTCCGATGGCCAGCACTGCCCTTCCTAAGGGACAGCACATGTGCTGCACTCCTGGTCGGCCCTGCGGCCCATCCGCCCCCGGCGTTGAGCAACAAGGCAAACAGAGAGCGAGGGAAGATCATCATCATGGTTTTATTTGTCATGATCCCACTGTCCAACTAATTGACGAGTTGCAAGTGACCCACAAAAAAAAAAAAAAAAAAAAAAAGAACAAAAAATGGACTGAAGATTGACCAAAACTTTTTTTTTCTTTTCTTTTTTTGTTTTTTAGTCCAACATAAATGAGGAAGAAAAAAATACTTCTGACATTTCCAAAAAACAGAAATAATAGCAAAGTATATTAATATACATTCAACATATACTGCGCGTATTGATTACTACAATACAAAGCAATGATAAAAAAAAAACAAAACAAAACAAAAAGTGTGATACTGCGAAATGGCACGGTTATAAGCGAGTCCCTGCTGTGGTGGGTGCTTACTGTAGGGTGGCCAACTCTCCCAGGAATACAGTGTCATGTAAACAAAAGGAAAACAAACCAAAGGTACAGAGCAAAAGGCTTTCGGGGTCTCCTGGCCCCCCCAGCTCCTGCCTGGTGCTGTTTGCCTGCCCAGGAGCTGTGACTGCCAGCTGTGGGCTTTTCCTCCTCTCCAGCTTTCCAGCCTGTGAATCCATTGAGCATCATTTTCCTGGGGACCAAGGGGTGGGGATGGGGGGGATGGGGGGTAGCGAATTAACCTCTGCCATGCTGGTTTCACACTTCCTTCTGTGCAAATTCAGGAGGGCTGGGTCGATTCTTTTATTATTATATATATATATTTTAAATACTCCAAAAGTGTCATTAAAGAAGAATTTCAGGTGTAGCTTCAACGTCCCGAAGGCAATGATGACACCAAGCGCTCCCCATGGCCTGGATGCTGGGGTGCTTTGCTTTCTCTCAGCCAAGGAAAGAACAAAAAGAAGAACAAAGAAGAGATCTATGCACGTCTGAACTGTATAAAGGAGAATACCACTTCTGCCACAGGCACGAGAGAGAAAACCAGTCACAATTACAATGTCATTAAAAGAAATAAAATACTTTGAACAAAAGGTGCATGTCACAATTCATATAGAACAGAATCTAGTTAAAAATTTCTCTCAAACAGAAATTCCTTTTGCCTTTTATTAATAACAATAATAATAAAACAACATTTACCAAAAAAAAAAAAAAAAATTCCTAGATGATCAGGAGGAAAAGCTCAGAAAACAAAGGAAAAAATCTGTCTTCCCTACATTAAGCCAGGAGGAAAAAATTAAAAGAAAAAAAAAATTGCATGGGGATTAGAAATGAAAAAATTACAAAGGGGTTGGGGGAGGGCAGGGGAAGAAGTGATCCTTTTAGCACGGTGATGAAGTAAGGAACAAAAGCAGACAGAGATGCGTATTGCAGCAGGGGGTGGGGGGACGGGCACTGCACCCTGCTGCCCTGCTCAGGGCTTAGGAGCCAGCAGAGGAGGGCTGGGATGCACTGCAGGCTCCTGCCTGCCCTGCAGGCTCCATGGGCTCTGCTCCCACTGCCAGCCCCAGCCCTGGATGCTCACAGCCCTCCAAACCAGACTCAGTGCTCGGGCTCCGCTGATGTGTAGGACTGGGGTTCTCCGGTGATGTCAGTGATAGCTGGAGTTACAGGCAAATATGGCCAAAAAAAAAATAAAAAATTAAAGAAACCAAAGGAACAACACACTGGATGAACTGATTACGAGGAAAGGGGCCATGGTATTCCAGTTAGTCAGAAATACTACGGCAATTTGGCGCAATGCTGCTAGATACTGTTGGTTTAAAATGGACCTTTTCATTTCAAAGCTGTACATAAAACCTGCAACAGAGAGAAGAAGCAGAGGTGTGTTAGGGAATACCAGAGAGTGGCAATTCTGCTCCCACAGCCCCTCACCGCATTCCCAGTCCAAACCCACAGGGTACATCCCAGAGCAGAGCCCCCACCAACAAAACGTGGCTCTGGAAGGACAGCAAAGGCACGAAGGAGGGCCCTGAGCAAACAGAGGGGGGACAGCCAACAGTGAGGAGCTCAGAGCTGACAATGTCTTCTCCAGCCCTGCACCAATGCTGGAGCAAAGGGATGGGGAAGGAGATGCACAAAATCACGCAGCTTCAGGGCTGCCATCCAGGAGAGCCCAGATGTGCAGCTGGAGAGAAAAGGAGGACACAGATACTCACTCCCTCCTGCTTACACCCCTGCCTGCTCCATCCCAAAGGGCACCTCTGGGTGCTTGTAGCTCAGTAGGACATCTGTGATACATGTCGATGGGTAACAAGAGGTGTTTAGATGCTGGTTGCCATCACCTAGGTTGGGATGCTCTTGACCTTCCAAACTTTCCCCACATTCTGTAACACCAAAGAACAACATCAGGGTTTGCATTAGGAGCACTAAAGAGCTGCAGCTTCTGCATGTGGGTCAGGCCAGCAAGAAGCCCAGCTCACTACTGCCACTGGCCAGCAGCAGCAGCCAAGCACAGAGCTCTACAGGCTGTCACAGGTTTGGACCCAAAATATGGCAGAGCCAGAGATGGTTATGGCATCCAAGCCTCAAGTGCAGTGAGAAATCCAAGAGACTCTTTAATTCAGCTCATGCAAACTGCACTGAGAGGGCTTTGATCCCACAGGTGACAGCCAGTCCTCCCATCCCTGCGGCTCTGCAGAGCTCACTGGCAGCAGAGGTGGCTTTGCAGTGCAGGCTGTCAGAACAACGCAGGTTCTTACAGCTCCTGACCCACACCCCAGCAGCGCCCACGCCACGTCTGCAGCCGGCCAGGTCCTTACCCTCACTCTCCCTGTCACGCAGCTGCTGGCTGGCCATGAGCGACGACTGGCTGAGGACGGCATCAGACATCCGAGCAGAGCTGAGCGCTTTTCCTGCCATTAAACTCATCCCAGGCAGGTTATCTAACTGCACCTGCGGAGACACCGGGACACAAATCAAAGTGGGACCAGAGCCAGGCACCTGCGGCTTCCCCAGCCTTCAGCAAGGGCTTCAGAGTACAAGAGTACACATCAGGGACAGCGCAGGTGCTGGCGACGTCACCTCAACAAGGAATGGAGAGACAACTCGACCCCCTCCAGACTTACACGTAACTAATTAGAGAAAAGCCCTCCTCTACAGCAGGAGGAAGCTGTAGCAAGAAACATGCCACAACCTGGGTCTGATTGTTCTCAGAGATTCAAAATGCAGAAAGCAGAGCAGCTGCTCTTTGCTCTCGGTGTGGCCAGGTCACTGAGCACTGCGAGCTGAAAGCTGGGCTCTGTGCATCTGTAAAACTTCTGCAGCCAGAGCCAAGCCTGGGGCAGTGCAAATGGTTTCATCAGAACCACTCTGGGGGCAAAAGGAAAGATGCAGCCAGCTCTGGGACAAATTAGGCAACACATGAGCAAAGGAGAACTTCCACATTGGTCTCTGCTAAGATGTCTTCAGTATTAAGCAAACTGGGCATGCTGACTGCTGCGTCCCAACAGCACTTCATCCCTAGCAGCCCTGCAGAGCAGGGTGCTGCCTTTCTTTTGTGTCACCTCCTCCATAACCCATACACATCCAGGAGCTGCTGGGCCCAGGACTCTTCCCACTTACGTAGGCATCATCACTATTCTGGATGGTGTGATGTCTCTGCAGGGTGCGGGGCCGCGGGTGCTCACTGGACGCCGGCCGTGCTGGGTAGCCCAGCCCGTTGTGGTCAGGCACCTGCATGGCTTGGCCAGGGGAGCTCCTGTCCATACAGTTCCCTACGACGGACTCTTGAAATCAGATGAAACAGAAAAGTGTCAGATTAGCACAAGGAACCACGGCAGCTCTTGACAACACGTGCCACTGCGGCACAAACCAATGTCACTTGCATTGTGCTGCCTGCCAGGTGGGAAGGGAATTGCTGGCTGCTCTGGCTCAAGCACTGCAGCACCGGGGCTTCCTGGGATGGCCCACAGACCTCTCTGCTCCTGTGGCAGCCTCCATCTGCCTCCCCTCCAGCCCTGCATCCTCCTCCACGCATTGCTCACATTACACAAGAGAAGGAGAAGGGTCTCCTCCACCTCCGACGCAGGATGTTCTTAGCAGGGCCCCTTGGCAATTGTATGCAACAGATCTGGCTGGAAGAGCTGCCAGGATAGTAGTTGTTATCAGATGACTTCTCCCTGCCCTCCTCCAATCTAGCTGTAGGAGTACAAGAGCATTCTGCCTGGCAAAGTCCATCTGCACTGCAAGCTCTTCTGAGCAAGGGTAAAGGCTACATTCCTATCAAGCAGAACCTATCGTCATTAAGTACACGATGTTTTGAATAAAGTCCTGAGCTATGGAGAAGCCTATTGCTGGCTGTGGTGCACGTAAACAATTCTCTCTCGGTGAGCAATCCTGCGGAGCACAAACATGGGGATGAGGCCACGGGCCCTCAGGAGCTGCCCTGACGTGACACGGCCGCAGGTGGATCCCGACAGCAGTTATCAGGTTTGCAGGGAATGGTCAGCAGGAAGCAACCCTTGGTTGTGCCAGCAGCGAGACATTCCTGGCTGGGACTGTGCCCTGGGAGCTGGCAAGACGCGTGTGCTTTCCAGAGACTCGTCCCTAACATTGCTAAAACTCAAACAAGTCCTGGTCATACCCTGAGCACCCCGCGCTGCTGGAGCATCCATCCCAGCAGCCAGGCATTGAGCTCGGAGCCCCCAGAGCCCAGCCGGCAGCCGGAGCGCAGCCGGCCTCCTTCCTTTTGCACATCTGTGGGGTTAAACTCAGTTAATGGTCAGCATTCCCGGAAAGCAAGAAGGAAAACATGAGGTAAGGCAGTGCTGGCAGTGCAGGGCCGCCCACGCAGCGCTCGGGGCCCTTCCAACTGTGGGAATGGTCGGGGCAGGCATTGCCAGCAGTGCGGAGCAGCAGCAGTAAGGAGCTCAGAGTGCAGGCTGCCTGCCTTGCCCCTGCCCCGCTCCGGCAGCGAGGGACCCTTTCATCCCAGGCAGCCTTTGTGTCAGTGCATGTGATGCTGGCACCCGGCTTCCCAGCACTGGGGAAAGGTTTCCCACGGGCAGTGCTCCCGACCCCAGGTTGGAACAAGCCTGCAGCTGAGCCGCTCGGATGCGGTTTAGTCATCCCCTAACCACAGATTTGGTTGAAACTCTCATGATCTGCAGTTACCTTCTGTGGCAGATGCTCAACTGGTTTTAAAGCAGGGTCAATGCACTCTCTTGGAAGGCATAAATCCTGCTGAGCCCCCACCAATCTGCACTCCTCCCTCGAGCAGCATGCATTTCACAAGCTGGGGAGGAGGAGGAGATATTTGCCCTCTCAGCTGTCCCATTCCCACAGAAGGGGTGGTTGGAAAACCCCAAGCTGTGTCTGAGAATGGCAGCCTTGCAGAAAGCCATCTCGGGGTGCCAGAGCTGGGGTGCACACCTCCTGCTGCCATCCTTCAGCACCTGTAACACTTGGGTTGTGCTACAGGCAAGCAAGAAGCACCAGGGCATTCAGGGTGTCTGCAGCAAGGTTTCATAGGATTGAATTGTAGGAAATGTACCTAGGTCCGCTTAGATGTCTGCTCTGTTTGGAAGTGAAGTAACACAGGCCAGATTCCAAGTGGGTTATTAAAGCCGGGAGGAAAGCTCTGAGCAGCTGCATCTCAGATCATAGTTTACTATACAAGCCCTCCAAACAGCCCCTGGCAGGAGTGCTTACACAATGCAACTTGCAAACATTTACTTGCTTTTTACTCATTTACAAAGTCTTGTTGTCTAAAGTCCTTTTCCCTTGTGTAACTTGTTTTAGCACCATCAGTACTGGGGCAGAACTTTAGCTTCTGACTTCGTTAAATCTTATCACTTTGCACATTTTGGACTAAGATATTATGGTGTGAACTCAAGATTTGGTTCAAAATGCACTGCCACAGCTTTCGAATCCCACTTAACCTGAGGTTACTCTTCCCTTTTGTGCTGCAAACACCATAGGGATATTAAAGCCTGAGAGAAAACACATCAGTAACACAAAATCAAGGAAGACTTCAGAAAAGCCGGGCCTTGTCCCTGTCCCCTGCTCTGGGGGACACAGCTTGGCATGCCCACGCTGCTCTCTGCGCCTCTCTGTTCCCAGCCAGTACTTTCCCAACAAACCCATGCTGTGTCCCCAAACAAAACAGTGCCTCCTGTGCCCAGGACACTGCTCCCCTGCAATAGGGCTCCCTGTGCCAAGGGCAAGCTGATGGCTTCAGACCAGTACAGCTCAGTCCTGCAGTGAATACTGATCCACCCAGCTCAGCCTGGAAAGCCTCTCTTCAAAACCATCTTAGCAAGGGGGTAGGATTGTGTTTTTTCCTACAGAGAAGGCCTGTAATTATAGCTTGGGCAGGAATTTCTCTTACAACACATCACTGTCAATGCAGCCACCAGGGAGTAAGGGCTCAACTGCTTCCAACTAGCAGGAAAGGGCTTCACATGCTAATGGCAAGCTTTGGCTCCCTGTCTTTAGAATCAACTCCTTCCAGCTAAAGCAGGGCTCCAGCCTCACTGCTGCTTCCCGAAGTGCCTGAGCAGTGTAAGGCAGACTTAGCAGCATCTATCACCATTCTTCTGCTGCAAATTTATGGAAGCCTTAGCAATGCCTGGACACACAGCTCTGCCCCTAAGAGAAGGAATACGCCAGGTTACAGGGCTTCCAGAAAGAAGATCTTTTCTGGGCACTTACACCTGATGGGGGATCACCCCCAACGAGAAGAAATGAGTCAACTGAACCCAGCATCTCTTCAGAGACAGCACTCTCATGGTCCTGGCCTTTATCTGCCTACAGAAGTAGGTCACATTCCAAAGAGAAGAATCTAGCAGAGTTCTTATTTAACGCTGTTTATTAGAGAGACTATGCCTGCAATTTATAGCCACAAAAGCCAGAAAGAATCTAGGTAATTCTGTGCTATGCAAAATATGTCACGAAACCATTGCAGTACTAGGTAGGGATGGTGTTCTCTGGCAGGAACACAAGCAGTACGCAGCCAGTATGGAAAAGCATTTCAGCCGTGCGAGTGGCCCTGAGCCTTACCTCTGCTGGGCACCTTATTCCTACTGAATCCAGCAGCGGGCTGATGTCTGTATTGATGCTCCTGAACGTGATTAGCAGTTCCTAGCAAAGATTCTGGGTCCCCGTGCCCTCCTGCATTTACAAGCAGAGGGGTCTCGTGGCAACCTTTGGTCAATGTGTTTGAATTCTTACTGTCTGGAAAGCTGTCCCTGGCGCCCTCGCACGCACAGTCCTCCTCCATGCTCTCCGAGTGGAACAGAGCTGGCTGGTGTATGTATCCATGTGGTGGCACTGACGCAGGTACCTGCTGGATACATTCTTGCGCCCTGATTTTTAAGAGATGCTGGGGGCTGTTCTGTGGATGATAGGTGTCAGCACTCTGATAAGGCAAAGACAACGACTGACGCTCCGACAGGCTCTGTCCCATGCTGGTGCCCATGTTTCCAGCATCCCCTTGACTCATGTGCCTGAACAACTCTTGAAAATCTTGCTGCTGCTGCTGCTGCTGTTGCTGCTGCTGCTGCCGTCGTTTGATGAGCTGTGCAAATTCTGCCTGGGGCAGCCGCATGTCCGTGTGCCCCGTGAGAGAGTGACGGGGAGAAAGAAGTCCCTGGAGGATGTGCGGTACCTGCTGGTGTCGGCTGTAGTCAGGAGGTGTTGGGGACAACAGTGCTTGCTGTAGTGCCGATGCAGTGTAGTGCTGTTGTTGCTGATGTGCATTTTGAGGGAAATTGGGATACTGGTCAAGCTGTGGGACTTTGAGAGCTTGCTGAGCTGGAGGAAACCCAACTCCTCCTGATGGGCTGTAGTTACTGGGGGAAACACGAGGCTGCTCTGGGAACAGGTGGGGGTGTAAGTGCACCTGGTCGTAGTTGGTGGGGGGATTCCTGTACACGTTCAGACTGCAAAGAACAGAAAAGAACAAGTGACTGCACCGTCAGCTCCAGCTAACGAGGCGTGCAGGGCTGTCTTTGGTGCTTCCACCTCACACAGGGTTTGATCCACCGTACCCACATGAGGGCAGGGAGGCAACAACTACTCCAAAGGTAGAGTGCCCATCATCCTGTGCTCCAGGTCACCCACGAGGGCAGCTGCAGTGTAAGGTGGTGCAGCTAGTAAATGTAAGGGAAGCAGGAACCCTGACTGCACCGAGAAGAAAACATGATCTGGGAAAAGCATCTGTTCCATGTAAAAGCACTCTTCTGTTTAACTTTTCCACTTCCTGCCCTGCCCTGGCACGAGGCAGGGACAGCCACTCAGCCACTCCTGGCACAAGGTGCTTCCCAAGGCACAAAACCCCACAGCCTTGCACACTCCCAGAGCTCCCAGCCTGGGCCAGGAATTGCTGCCAGGAGTCACTTTCACCCCCAAAACAAGGGGCTGATGAAGAACCCCCAGAACTCCACCTGACAGCCAGCAGTTCCACCTCACACCCAGCCCCATTCCCAGCTCAGGGGGGATGTGGTGCAGCAGTGCCATGGCCTTACCTGTGCGACTCGGCGCTGTCGGCGCTGAGCTGCTTGGACAGCTGCCTGTGGCCATAGGTGAGGGAGGCCATCAGGTTGGCGCGGTGCTGCATCTGGATCTGGTTGGCACTGGGGCTGATGGACATACCCCGGGTGTGGGAGGACATGCCCTGCCCGGCCACAGAGGCCCCTTGCAGGAGGTTGTTGCTGACCATGTCGCCGGGTTCCTGCACTTGGATGGTGACCTGCTGGGCCTGGGACTGCTGCTGCAGGGCCAGACATGTCAGCCCCATGGTTGGGGGAGGGGAACAGTTACCAGACTGTGGGAAGATCGTGTTGTGGGACGGCATCCCTTGGAACTGCGACTGGGAGGCTGCACCTACGAGGAACAAAGACTCTCAGCACCCACATCAGCCCAGGGCAAGGCTCAGGAGAGAGCAGAGCCCCAGGACACACGGCAAGGAGTGCACAGCTCCTGGCAACTCTGACACGCTGCGTCAGGGTGCAAAGGTCAAGCTAGAGCCTCTTGCATAGAAAGAGAAACAAAGCACAGCTCACAGTGATTTGTATCAACCCAAGAATATCAGCCCTTCCTCCCCACCTCCGGGAGCGATAAGTAAGGATCTCATGACAAGAAACGTATAAACACGTTCCAGCTGGCAGATCCTCGCGAGCTCTCGATAACACCAGCCTTGCTGCCAGATGGAGAATCTTTTACATCATCAGCAAACTGCACGAGGATTTGAGCACAGGGGGGACCAAAGCCCCCAGCTCCCCCACGCACTGTTTTCCCTGAGGCTGGATAGGAGCACACGGCTCTGCTGCCCCGAGAAGCACAGATGGCTCAGGCAACTGTCAGCACTTACCGTGGGGCTGCAGCACGCTGCTGCTCACAGGAGGTGGGCTGCTGTTTGGTTGCCTGAAGAGGTGGTTATTAGGGTGATTTGGGGGCGGGCTGGATGGCTGAATCCGTAACCTACGCAGGGAAACAAGCACCTTTTCATCACACATGCACCTCATTAAGACACTCCTTCAACTGTGAGAGCTGACGCCAAAGGCTGTATTTTTGTTGTAAGATAAACACCGTGCAGCCCATGCTTGGGATCCCAAACTCTTTGCAGCTTGCTTTCTATTTTGAGAGCCATGCCTAAAACATGTAGGTAACGAGCATAACCTGCTGGCTAGAACAAAAACCCTGGGATGAGAACATCACAAGCTTTCTTCCTGACTGTGGCCTGTGAGAAAACCTTCCTTCCTTCTTTCCTTCCTTCCTTCCTCCCTCCCTTCCTCTTTCCCTTCCTTCCTTTCTTCCCAGAATTCAGCCTGCCTCATTTACAAGTCAGGAGTGATTAAAACAAGGACTGTCACTTAACACAAAGTCTGAAAAGATGTGAGAAGTCCAGGAACCTCTGAGCAGAAATCATGAGAGAAATTGGCTTAATGAAGGCAACGCATTTTCAAGCTGGTCAGAAGGCAAAATTGTCTGTCATCTGTTCAAAGCAGATTTGTGCCTTTGAATCACATTTCTCTAATTCCAGAATTCTTTCAGAGAGGATCCAACAAAAAGGACCGTGCACATTCACCTGTGAACTGGCTCAGCCATTCTTATTTTACACACTTCCAGCCTGGCCCCGGACTCTCAGTGCGTTAGCTCATCCTTGGGTCAGGCAGAGCAAATCCCACCCCCCAGAGCTTTGCTAAAGCCATTTCTTTACCTCTGAAGCTGGTGAGTGAGCAGAGCTGGCTGGTTTTCACATTGAGCTTGCAAGGGTGGAGATGGCTGAGGTGGCCGGATACAGTCCTGAACCAGGCATCAGAAAACAAAAAGTGTTTGTGATCAATACATTTAGTAATTACATTGAGTAATACATTTAGGACACGGTGATTAGTGAAGTGAGACATATCAAACACTTGGTCCCTGACTGCAGCTCTCACTACCACAGCAGCAAACATCACGGCTGAAGTCCTTCAGGTTCATTCCTCATTAAGAAAGCTGAGCAATCTACAACCTCCTCAATCCCAGGTGGACCTGCTCTGTAGTTTTATCTGCAGCCATTCAGAAAACATGGCTAAGACATCAGAAAGTCTACCTCAGGCTCTAATACCTGGATTTGCTGATGAAGAATCTGATGGTGCTGCTCTTGCTGGTACAGCATGTGTTGCTGCTGTGTCTTCTCCAGTGTCCTCTCATCCATGTGCCCACCATACATCTTCTGAAGCTGTTCACATTCCTGTAACGAGTCCAACACACCCTAAAAGTGACCGTTTGATTCACACTTATGGGGCAAAAAGGCACTCTGCTACCTGAAAAATCCAGTAAAGAAAGCTTAATCCATTTAATTTGATGGAATTGGGTGTGCAACAACATGGCTAGCTCAAGCCTTAGATAACAGAGGAGAAGCTGCACAAGCTCAAGCTGGCAGCATTGCATTCCCTTAAAAAAATGCAAGCACAAAGCTGTAGTAACGATAACTTCAAGGTGAAAAGAGCATCTTGTATTTCCACTCTATTGCAAGGTGAAAGTCCTCTCCTGATGCCAAATCCAGCTCAAGCCATGATAAGACATGCACTGGTTGCACAGGGGATAGTATGCAATATTAGTCCCAGTTCTAGCAGTATGAACTGCCCTTTTCCCAGGCATTCTGGAACAGCACCAAATCTTTGCTGCCCCAGGAAGTGTGGGAGAGCAGCAGACGCAGTTTGGCAGTGCTGATGGGACTACAGAGGCCAGCAGAACAGCCCACGTGTGGGCACAGCACCTGCATTTTTTCCCTAGGAAGAGAGGAGTGGAAGCCCCCAAAGCTCCCAGATTGCAGTTGAGCAGCAGGTACATTTAGAGGGATTTCTGCAGGGTTTGCTGCCTTAAGTCCTCCACCCCTCTCACCTGCTGAAGCTGTTTGATGCTACTGTTATTGCCCATCTTCTCCAGGTGGGCTTTGAAAGCCTGGATGCTGGCAGCACCGTCAGAGAAGCGCCGAACCGGGGAGAAGCGTTCGGTGGGGAGGTGCAGAGTGTTGGAGTCCTTGTAAATAGAACTGAACACATGGGGAAGTGGGTTAGTGATGCCAGATAAAAAACAAGCTGCGGAACACAGACACTTAATTTAAACCAGCCACGCCAAGTTCTACTGCCCACTCACCCAGAATAAATCATGTTTTAGATCAAGAAATAAGGTGCCATCAATACCATGAAGAGGAAGCAAGATTACTGAGTATCCTCAGTAGCTGGGCAGATAAACGTGATTCAGCCACAAATCAGATCAGAGATGGGCAGCAACTCATCCACCCAAAGGCAACTTTGAAGAGCAGACACAGCTAGAATCGAGGCAACTGTGCCCAAAGAGTTACACGCATTTCCATTTGCAGTGAGATTTCTTCTTCACCAGGGGGAGCCAGAATAGGACTTTTTTGGGGAGCTGGATTCTGCCAAAGCTGGGGCTCCCTGTTGTCAGAGTTAAGCACTGAGCTCCTGCCTGCACTGGGATGAAATCTCAGCACCTGTGACATCCTGGCATTAAATTCAACAGTACCCCAGCTGCTTTCGTGCTGATATGAACCTCAGCCGCATTACTGCAGACTAGTCAAAGTCTTGGCTACTGCTCATACTGATCTTTGTGCTACTATGCATATTGATTGCTCTTTGCTGAAGTCTGTTCTAAGAAGGAGAATGATTTCTCCTGGAGAGGCTCCCCCTTATCAGAACATGACTGTGTGGAATGCTACCAGCACGCTGGGGTCAGGTCTTGTCCCTTAGCAGGACATAAATCAGTTTCCATAGATTTCACATGACTTCCTTCCATGGACAGAGCTATGTCACTCCCTTTTGATACCATCTCGTCCATTATCCTGATCCATTTGACCTTCTGTTGTACCAATGCAAAGCGGAACCTACAGGTAAAAATTACATCGAGGTTCCCAAACACACATGGCCAAGGCAGAACAGCGCTGGCTGCTGCACTTCAATCTGCTTTCAGATACTAAGTTATCATGACCAAAACTGGTGCTCTATATAAAGAAGATGGCTTAAAATACGTGAAGTGCTAAAATAAAACCCACCAGCTGTTCAACAGCCAAGGTCTAGTTATGTGATGACACGAGTGCTAATGGTTTCTGTGCTGTGTGTGTCTCAGACATGACTGTGGGGAGTCTGTTTAGGCCATAGTCAGATGAAGTTTCCATGATTCCTTAGGTAAAATGTGAGGCAGGCTCACAGCACACTACAACACCAAGGGTGGAATGAACAGAATGAACGAAACAGTCTCAGGACCATGAGGCAGAGGTGATATCAACATACTGACACAGGGTGTTTTAACAATTTCTTATAAAAAATAAGTCAGTTCCTGCAGTGCATGAGCGACGCAGCTTACCTTCACAATTTGAAGCAGTCCTTAAAGTAGGACACAACACCTTCTGGTTGTTTTGCAAGCTGCACTTCTCTTCCTATTAAGGTTTTCTGTGACCCCAGAAATCTCCCCCTCCTGCTCTTCCCATCCCCCAAGCACATCTAAGGGAGAAACTTCAGGGTGTAGAGGTGCTTATCTTGGTTGTCTAGAGTTCCAGCGTGGCACTGACACTGGCTCAGTCTGCTCAGAGTTCACCTGTCTCTGCTGATTACATCAGTGCTCAGCTCAGCAGGTATCTGGCTACAATAAAAAGCACTTTGTCAAGCTCGCCAGCATGAGCTGGCTGAAAGATTTAATGCAAATCTAGCCTGGTAGGCAACTGTTTTCTCAACAGTTGAGACCAACAGGCAGCAAACTCTGTACTTTGCAGCTGGTTTGCAGTCTTGGCACTGAGAGGTTCAGAACGCAGGTTTTAAGCTCTCTCTGTGGCATTAGTGTTTACAGTTTGCTTCTGTGCCAAGGACTCCGTGTCAAATTAACGCTTCTCACAATTAGGAATGACCTACTCAAACATTTGGAGTGTGTTTAGACACCATCTGCAGCAGATCCCTCTTTTCCACTGCAATTTTTCTTCCCACTCAAGCTTCCTTTCCCCATATCCTTCCCCTCAGGGGTTAAAGATGGGAAATAAAATGGCTCTCCAGGAGCTTTGCAAAGAGACTTTGCAGTCAAAACAAACAACTCTGGTGCAGAACAGTGAGGATTTTAAGCTGTGGCATAGATAAGTTTTGGTGCAGTCTTGCCCTTGCATCTGACTCCAAAATGTTCCAGAGAAAATCTACTACCTACTGCTAACTTGACACCTACCAATAAAACAGAGAAAGCTCTCTAAAATGAACAGATTATTCTCAACCCTTCAGTGATGGCAGCCATTCTGGCAAACCATCTCCTGCCACAAAAACAGGACCAGAGGGGACAAGCCAGCTGATTGCTGCCCCAGCACTGCCTGCAGCTGCAGGCACAGAGCCCACGCCAGTGCAGAACTCCAGCGTGGTCGGACACGTCTGCCCTGGGGATCTGCTCCTGATGCTTCCTCCTCCTCCTCACCCCTCCCTGCCAAGCGGGATGTCTTCAGTGCTCCATTCCAGGTGACATCTGAGCAGGTTTCCTGGCGCAAAGCTGCCCGAAGGGCCGGTGTCATTACTCACCGGTGCTGATCGGGTACCAGGTGTGGAGCCCAAGCCCGGGGTCGGAAGGACTGCTGTCCTAGCTGCCTCTGCAAGTCTGGAGGGATTTCAGCTGTAGGGTTGGTCATTGCCAGAGTGTGCCTTTTTGACCTATTTGCCAAGTATCTGCAACAAGCAGGAGCACATTTTATAAGAGACTGATGGGAAGATACTCCAAAAACAGGGAGTGTTAGATAATCCAGAGTAAAGGTGAAGGAAGAATGCTGCTGCAGTGCTCAGAACTGACTGGGGGCTGAGTGACGCCCGGGGAGAAGCACAGCATGGACGTGCTGCCCATGCCTGTCAGATCAGTAGGTCTTCAGTGCTTAGGGGACAAGGGGACAAGCGTGGTTTCAGCTGCTCGTGTGCTAATGCTGCTCTCAGAAGGAAAGAGAAGCCATTTGCTTTTCCCATCAGGAAAGCCACGTTTTGTCTCCAGGGAAATGCCGGTTTATTCCCTGGGGAACACACGGCAACCTGCTGCTTTCAGCATGGATTCACTCCACTGCAGCAGGTCTGCTTCCCCCTCACGAGGCCCCACTGAGGCACAGAGAGATGTGCCGTACTCATGGAGTCACAAACAGTCTTAGCAAGGAGGAGAAGGGGCACAGTGCAGAGGCTGCTCAGCTTCCCCCTCGCAGCCGCCCTTTGCACTTCAGACCGGACCCATCACACCCTGGGCTTGAGCAGAGGCCAGCACAGCACAGAGCACCCACAGGAGATTAGGGGTGAGGAGAGCTCTGGCCACCCCATGGCAGGGCAGGCAGTGCAGCACAGCCCAGCCCGGTCACAGTGCGCCACCTAGGCCCTATCCTGTTTTGCAGAGCTGGGAATCACTCAGCAACTGGACAAGGACAGCTGGGGGGTGAGCACACAGCTCCTGCTCTGGGGTCGCAGCCCTAGCACCGAGCATGCCTCTTGCACCAGAGCTCAGCACCGGTGGTTTAAGCTGAGGTGGTTTAAGCTGCATTGGAATGAGCATCTTCCATCTCTTTTTCAAACTCCCAAAGAGTCGGGGAGCACGCAGAGCAACACTACGAAGCTCTGCCTCAGCCAGGACGTCAGGGAGGGCTGCAGGGTGCTGACGGCTGAGCCCTGCTGGACTTGCAGTGAGCAGCAGCGGCGATGCCTGGGGACCAGCTGGGGGCACAGGGCCAGAAGAGATAACAAACAGAGCACCTACCCAGAATGCCTCGGCCTGAAAGCACCAGGGCAGCACTCTGCCCACTCAAGGACAGGCAGGTGAACGGCCGCTTATGAACTCAACTATTTCTGCTCTTGGGAACCAGCAGCAATAAGGCGGCTGTGGCAAAGAGCACCTGGCCAATGACACAAGAGCTACAAAAGGGGGATTCTCACCTTTGTTTTTTAACCTCTGCAAATACAGCTTCATCTTGTAAGGCAGAGGAAAGCAACAAGCAAAAAAAAAAAAAAAAAAAACCAACAAAAACGGTGCCTCCTCCAAAATCAGCCTTTGCCAGCTACTAAAGCCACTTAGGCAGAAGGCAGCAAGTTAACAGAATGAAGAGTGCTCAGCATTGTGGTAACTTGCCAAAGTCTGTGCCATTAGCTGTTTAAGAATCATTTGATGGAGACAGGGAAGGTTTCCCAAAGAGCTTTACAGTTGTGGTTTGCTAAGATCATTTTATTTCAGACCTCCAGGGAACAATCCAATCATGAGCTGTAACAGTGTTTCTGGTGGAGGAAAGTTTCCCAAAGCTCAAAGGAGTTGTGGCTGCTCCCTGGAGCAGAGAAAAGTATGCATGCTGTTTTCAAGGTCAGACTAAGAAGGGCAAAAAACTGTTCGCTGGTGGCTGCATGCAGTGTTGGAAACACTGTTCTGAGAAGCTAAATATTTGTTACTGCTATTTACCCTTCTCTGATGACTGGCTACGTGTTGCAACATAATGGGGTGGAGAGCAAGTTAAGGCACAACCTGGATGGGCCATCTGGTGGAAGAACAGGATAGGGCTAAGGACAACACAGCTGAGAGCAGCAAAGTGACCTGAGTTCAAGGAAACTGCTCTTCAGTGGGATTCAAACATCTCTGCAACTTGCATGGGAGTTTTACTGCCTTTCCAGTCGAGCTAGTTCTTAAACCACACAACTGCATACAGCTGCCAGCACAGACAGTTGGTGTTCCTGAGCCCTGCTGGGGAGGACAGTGTACAGTTAGGGTACAGCAGCTTGAAGGGGACTGAATGCAGCCTGGAGTGCCTGTGCTCTTCACCTGCTCAACACCACGGCTTGGCCTCATTTCTTTCGTGGTGCCTGGGCAGGTGGATGAACAGCAGTGCATGAAGCTGGAAAACACTGCGAGAGTGAGCACAAAGATGAGGGTGGCAATGGACCAGAGTGTAAAGCTGCACAGAAAACACAGGATGCGTTCTGTGGAAGGGCTGTGCCGCTTCTAAGGCAGAGCTGGAAGCAAGTGCCTTCACATGGACCAGCCCTGAAATCCTTCTGAGCTTTGGGAGGCAAAAGGAGTATCAGCACACACTGCACAACCCATCACTACACGCAGCACTGTTTGAATCCTCCGAAGCACTGAAGTGACAAGAGCTGGCAAGGCTCTGGGGCATGAGCTCTGCCCCTCCCAGAGTTTCTGCCTGCAACCAACCTTCATCTGAATCATTCACCCAAGCATAGCCCCAGAAGAAATGTTGTCTTACTTGAGGTGATGGCCTGTACAAACTCGGGGAAATCCAGAAATCTTTTCAAGTTTGAGGTAAGAGACAGGAGCACTCCATAACCACACCCAAAACACAGTGCACCAGCTGGTTAGCACAGAAGAAACTACACAAAAGCTACTGAGAAATGTTAGCAAGGAAATGGTTAGTGTTTTCATGGATTGAGGAAGTACAAGCGTATTCTACCCGCTTCCCAGTATGCATCTGGAGCAGACAAAGAGAACAAAAGTTTTCAAACTAATGTCTAATAGTTCTTTTCTTATTGGAGCAGACTACTCTAAGCCCCATTGCTAAAATTAGAAGCCAAGAGGTACTTGTATTTACAGCAAGCTCACTTTGTCTAAGGCATCAGAGTTGGATGTTTACTGCATGTCTTGATACAAAAGCTGCATTTACACCCAAGGCCACAGATGAGATCTTCCTACCTCCATCACTCAGCAGGGAGGGGTGAATCACTTAGCACTCATTTTGCAGGTTAGTGTGGATTGCATGCTGGTGCACACTAAGCAAAGGAGTTTAGCAGTTCCAGAGTTTCTAGAGAACCTACTGCTTTAACAGCTTACAGAATTTCAGGGGAAATCCAGTTTTGTAAGCACCTAGTAGCATCAGAGGAGTAATTGCCTGCAATAATCAACACCCACAAGAATAAGAAAAGTGTTAAGCTTCCATTGTAATTAACACTGCTGCCTGTGATGAGGTTGCTCGCGTCTTAATTCAGTAGTAGAACACCACAGGGTGAGCCTCTTTGAGGGTAATAAGGGTAAACATTAACAGACTGGGGGTTACCTCTGCACAGCTTCCTGATCTGGCTCCCCATCAGAGCTCTCCTCGTCCACGGGAGTGACAGCTGGGACGGCCTGCAGGGAGAAGAGAAGCCATGGGCTCCAGAAGGCAGCCAACGTGGTCCCATCCGCACAGCAGACACCTGGCCTTCCCAAACTGGCTTCCACAAGGATATATGCCAGCTATAGGGCACTCAGCCAAGAACCCCTTCCCACATTCCTTCCCCCATGCAGAACTGCCTGCGCAAAGCTGCTGCTTCTTTTGGTACTAGCAGGAAAACTCATCCACGCAGCTACACCAAGGAAGAAAGAAGATGCATTAAAAGCCAAGATTGACATTTAGTTTTCTCTCTATTAGATCAGCAATAGAAAAGAAAATCAACTGTAGTTAAAAGTTCACAAACCCTCTGCCAATTCCAAAGAGCTTCTAGAGATCCTTTTGGCAGCAAGCAGGCACAATCCCTGCTGCACTTCCATGAGTACTACAACCCGAGTCTACTACCCTGTCAAATCTGCCTCCAGCAAAACATATTTTTAAGCACACCACCAATTCTGTTCTTTCCTCTGGCTACTTACTGGAGTCATAGTGACTAGAGGAGATGGACCTCGAGGACGTTTCAGCAGTTGCTGTGCATGTAGCTGGATGTTAGCTCCACCATCGGATGCTCTCCGCCCCAGAGGGCCCATGCCATTCAACAGTTGCAGAGTGGGGGGCTGCAGCAGGGACTGCTCCTGGGAAGCAAACACAGTGCAGTTACCAATCGAGTACCAGATCCTTCTGGTACCTGAGCCCCAAGGCCACAAACTGGGATATCAGCATGAGAGAAGACAAGCATTCTGGGCTTCAGGAGAAATGAGGAATTATCAGTATCTCCATGCTGAAGTGGGGCAGACAGAGACAGTGTCAGTGGAAAAGCTGTGTTTAACTCTCCATTTCCCAGCATTCTCCTTTAGTTACCTGGCAGGCTGCCATCTGCACCTCCAAAACCAGGCAGCAAAATCCTCTCTCTTTCCAGCCCATTCATAATTTCATATTGCAGTGTTCTTTCATTCTTAGTTTAAGTAAACCAGCCAGAATCACACCTCAAGCAGCAGCAAGATTGTAATTCATGAAGTCCAAGGAATTGACAGACAGAGAGAGAGCAAGCACAAGCACAAATGCACAACCACACACTTGCTGGTGTGGTACAGGCTGCAGGGAGCACATGCGTGGGTCAGTACCTTGTACTCCAGCTGACCCGTGGGCTGCAGGTTCTGCCTAGGCAGCACATTGTGCATGAAGTTCACGTTTGGGGTCACCTGCAGGAATGGAGCCTGAGGAGTGACACGAGGAAAGCCAGGCAGGAGCTTCTGCAAATCTTCCATGACCTCCGTCCTGTGCAATCATATTTACAGACAGGTGACTTAGCAACGATGCATGGAGAACCACCCATGGGCTCAGTACATTCAGCTTCCCTTCACAAAACAAGCTTGTTATTGCACTGGAAAATGGTCACAGAGAGTAACCAGGCCACTTTTCAGTTTTCATCAGTCCTTTCTTTTCGCCCCTCTAGGTTAAATTTTTCCAGCATTTGCTCTTTGTATTAACCTTGAAAGCACTTATCACAAAGACTCCAGCTGGGATGCGATAACAGTGCAGCATAGGTGAGAAATTGGCTTGCATAATGGTCAACAAAGCTACAATCAAGGAGGAAAGAAGATCCTCATCTCCAGCTCAAATTCTAACCAAGCTGTGCAATGGGACTAGGATGTTTTAATACTTTCTGCATTTAAGATACTTTTGTTAAGGAGACACCTTGAAGTTCTTTCCCCATCTAGCAACAATTGAGTGTGCAGGAATAACTCCAAGCCACTCACATCAGGAGCAAAAAAACCAAAGGTTTGACATAGCTGTGATACAGATACACTCATCCCCGCCTGTTACTACGAGATCACAGAGAGCTAAAAATGCACTGCCCCAAATTCTACCTAAGAGAGGGTTTACAAGTAGGAAGAGTGCCCTTAATCCTCCATTAAGGAGGTAGAGTCCAATACTAACCGTGGGTCAGCTACTCCGACCGTGTGCCTTCTCATTGAGAGGTAACGGACCAGAGCTTCAGGTGATGGTTCTTCCCCTTCATCGCTGTCCAAGTTCATCGTTCCATCAGTCTGGGCAGGCAAAATATGGGAGATGTTGAAACACAATGTGAGGATCAATCTAAAGGCTTCAACGCAAGTCCTGGAAAAGAACTTGCAGGGGCCATAGAGGGGAGTACCTCACCTCCACAATTTGGTTTTCAGGGTTGATGAGCTGGACTTGTGGCACATTGATGTTCATGGTATTGCCTGCCTGTTCTGTCTGCTGATCAGAAGGATCAAAAATCAGTAGACAAGAAACTAGCATCTCTTATAACCCCTTCATATATAATATTGCTTGGACTAACACCAATGAACAGACTTAACCACTTGGGAAGAGAGATTACCCTGGAGCTACTGAAAGCGTTCTTAATTCTTAAAGGATTGCCTCATTTTCCCTCTCTCTCCTCAATTCTGTTCAGGCAGGTCTAGCATCTCTCCTCCTTCTCTTACGAGAACTGGCCTCTCCTAAAGCAAATACTCATTTCTTGGATAGTATCTCAAGTTGAGCATCATGCAGTGGTCACGGTCTGTAAACTTTATTTCCCATCCTGTAAACCTCACGTTGCTTTTTCTGTCACAAGGTTAACTAAGACTAGATTTTGCCTGAAGAATATTTGGTAAATCCACAGTCACAATTACAGAACCCAAAATACACACAAGGTTCTCAGACACAGAAGATCTTTGTGCTTTTGGCACAATGAGAACACTCACAATTAAGTCTAAACTTAACAGGTAAGAGACTGTCTGGCCTTCCCAGGCTGAAAGAGCATTATACAAGCAGGATCTACCTGGATGTTAGCAGAGGTGGGGAAGGTCACTGTTCGTGGTATACTTGGAGATGGGGCAATGCGCAGATTCTTGTGCCTCTTCAGGCGGTCACAGAGCAGGCTGTAGATTGCACTGTAGTGATCGTAAGCATCAGCTCTTAATGACTAGAAGAAGAAAAGGAAGAAGTGATCGATTCTTTCCATCAAGCAGCAAAATGAGCTCCATGCTGTGCTCAATTAGCAGGCACGATAAGCAACAAACAGGTATCTGTTATCCAACTGCAGGAGGCAGCACTCCGTGGTCAGCTGCAGAGCGTTACCTGAATTGTGCGTTCCTTGTCCAGCCCCATTTCTGCCATTGCTAACAACACATCCTCGTTCAGTGGCTCCATCTGCCTCTCTGTCTTCAGGTGCTGACATTCTGCTATCAGCTGTAAGAGCAAAGATACAGTCTTCAGTGCTTACATTCCCAAAGGCACAGAGATGAGTCACAGCGCTCTGAAGAACCAATTCACAAGGCTCAGACTGCAAGCTGGCATGAGCTTTGAAGGCTGATGGTACATCAGTTCAAAGGGGAAAAAATATCAAGTAATCAGAGTCAAAGGATGATATGGAAAGCAAGACAAGGGGGAAATAGATAAAATGGGAAGGCAGTACACCAGAGCTTGGAACAGAAGTTCCCAAGCAGCTGAAACAAAGACCGTGGCAGTCCTGAATGCATTGAGCAAGTCCCACTCACACGCTGGCTCACTTCAGCTTCTCACCCTATCAAACTCTGCATCAGCTTCCCCAAGCTTCATCCACTTGTGTTTGCAGATCTGGTCCATTGAGAGCCGCTTACTTGGGTCCAAGACCAGCATGTGGCGGATCAGATGTTCACATTCTGCAAGGGAACAGACTGCTGAGTAACCACAGTGAGGAACAAGACTTCAGCAGGCAGCCTTGTGCTACAAGATCAATAGCGAGCCTTTCCCTCGGAGCAACTTCTCTGTAGGAAGTCAAATGCAGCAAAAGTACTGCTTCCCCTTCTGGACCTTGCACCCATCCCATGTACCACTTAGCTGCAGGAATTTGATGCTATACGTAGGCAGCCAAGGGGACAAGAGAACACAGCCTCTCCCAGATAGAATGAAAGTGTGATACTCAAAGGGATTGTATTTGTCAATGAATACCCACAGCTTTCTAGCTAAATTCTGGTCTAAATCAGTCAGCACAGGAATAAAAGCCTCTCTCAAGACACCTCAGTAGCTGCTGCCAGCCCAGCGCAGGAGCATCTCTCCATTCTGAAGCTACAAAGAGCAACGGCAGCATCAGCTCTCAGTGCCAAGCTCCCAGTACCACTGCAGCCCCTATAGATGAGATCATCCTAACTCAGAGCCTGTTTTTACTGGCTGTACAGTTTTCCAAATCTGATCTGAAACTACTTTCGGATCAAATTTTTACTGCCAATACAGACATAAGTCAGCATGCTTCCTTTACACTTACCTCATTCAGGATTTCCCCATGCTAGGGAGGAAGCCAGCCAGGCCACAGTACGCTTGTGCTGTCTGCCAGCACCCCTAGGTGGCATGCTGTCACCCTGTCCCTGCTTGCCTTGCCCTGCACCATCCAAGGGATGCAAACAACTTGTGGGGCTGAAGGGCAAAACGCAGCTGCCATGGCTCGGGCTCCTGCAGGAACAGCTCTCCCAGGCAGCTGCCACAATGAAATGTGCCTTTTTTGTCCTCCGTCAAATTTTCCACTCAAAGGTACCATAAATATGAGCTGCTCTTAAGTGAAGTTGGTTTTATCCGACAATTAATCACGTTTTTCAGAAAGAAAAGATTTATTACTCAAGCATTCAGAAACACACTTGCAGAAACAGGACATGGACATTCACTTGTGGTGGGGCTACTGCAGGAAATTAATGTGCCATAATGCTGTAAAAAGCTTCTTGTCTCAAGCAGATATAGTGAAAGCTTCTATATTCCTACATCACTACTCCATTTTTAGCTTTCACACTTCCCAGAATTTACTAAGATATGTTACTAAGAATGTATCTTTGCTGATGTTTTGCTACAGCTTGCAGCTACGTACACATGGAAGTCAAGATTTTTAAATAAGAACATTTGAATTCCTAAATTCTAGATTCAAAATTCACTTTTGCTTCCATTACAATGTGCTATCCATCCAATATGCTTCCTGGCATACCACTTACCTGACATATAAATCAACCAGTATATTAAAATCTAAGTGTTTCCAAGAATCTGTAAGCAGAGATGTGACTCAAAGCACTGCAGGCACACAGCCTTACCTGTGGACATGAAGAATGGAATGCGAAACTTCCCGCTGAGCACCCTGGCCCGCAGATTCTGCAGCGTGCTCCCATCAAAGGGCAGAGCACCACAGACCAACACGTACAGCACCACGCCGAGACTCTGCGTCACACAAAGGGCAGTCAGCAACAAGCCGTGGTTCACAGCAATAAGCATTCTTTAAATAAAAAGATAATAACAAAGAAAGAGCAAATCCTTGGAAAGGACCTTGTGACATCTCAGTCTTAGACAGCCTAGGTTCTCCTTTAAACTTCTGGCCTAACTTAAACTTCCTTCTGAGCCTTGAAGTGCGGCTACACAAGCCAAGAGCCCAAGTATTTGGGCACCCTTCTTTTTTTCCTTTTCTTGTTCTAAGTACTCAAGAAGCAAAGCCAAAAATGAAATCCAAGTTGAAAAGGTTCATCACATACCCAAATGTCAACCTTGGGCCCATCGTATTCCTTCCCCTCGAAGAGCTCTGGGGCAGCATAGGGAGGACTCCCACACCACGTTTTTAGCAGCTGGCCAGGTGTGAAGATGTTACTGAACCCAAAGTCTGAAAGAATAAAGAGAACGGCTTAGTGGAACGTGATCCAGTACAACTGTTGTAAACAAATGGTATTGATGTTATTTGCCTAGTGAAGTCACATATAAGTCACATACAGCTCATATAAGTTATTCAGGCTGAGGGAGCTGGGCTTGTTCAGCCTGGGTAAGAGAAGGCTGCAGGGTGACCTGACTGCAGCCTTTCAGTACCTAAAGGGAGCCTACAAACAGGAGGGGAGCCAACTCTTTGAAAGGGTGGATAACAGCAGGACGAGGGGAAATGGTTTGAAGTAGAGGGAGGGAAGACTGAGGTTGGATGTCAGGGGGAAGTTCTTGACAGAGAGAGTGGTGAGGTGCTGGAACAGCTGCCCAGAGAGGCTGTGATGCCCCGTCCATCCCTGGAGGTGTTCAAGGCCAGGCTGGATGGGGCCCTGGGCTGCTATGAAATGTGGAGGTTGGTGGCCCTGCCTGTGGCGGGGGGTTGGAGCTTCGTGATCCTTGAGGTCCCTTCCAACCCTGGCCATTCTATAATTCTATGACATACCCACTTCACATAGGGTAAATCGACCCTATTTACACAACCTGCTCCAAAACACCCTGAGTTGGGCCTGTTTCACATACTACCACTATATTGCTTTTGCTTATGAGAACACAAAGATGTGAAAGGTTTGCTCATCACTTTTCAAACACGATTTCCAGACTGGACTGAGAAATTAGTGATCAGACCAGCCAAGGATGCTGCAAGCCAGGTGAATGCTTTGGAAGGAGGCTTCCAGGTTATATTCAAGAGACCACACATACATCTAAGCATCAATTTCCAACCCTCAGCTCCTCTGATGACAAGTTTCACAACTCCATTAGGACCAGGGCAGTTGCCAATAAAGACAGAGTGCAGACAAAGGGAAAAAGAACAGTAAATCAAGTTATTTTCCAGAAAGCACTACATGGAACTGGAAACTTCAGTTCTGGTGGGCAGTTCTACGAACCAACTCAAGTCATTCACCCGCAGCAAATAATAAATCCTGAAACAGAAATTAAAAGAAAGGTCAATCTTACAAGCAGTCAGCTGTAACCTTACGTGGGCACTAAGGGCATTTTCTGCTAATTAACCTGCCACTCCTGGCACACAGCTGAGACTTGTGCTGGAAGAGCAAAGAAACAACTGTCTGCACTCAAGAGAGGTGTGCTTTTCCTTATAAAAATAAGAAATCCTTTCTTTCTTTTGGTCTCAGATGAATAAAAGCAAATCCATGGTCAGAGAGGGGTTTCCCTGCCCATAGACAGGGCCCTAAAGCAATTTCTATCAGAAGGAGCTATATAACAGCTATTGCAGACTGTTTTGCCTGTTTTTTTTCTGCTAGAAGTGTGCCAGCAGGAGGGTGAGTGACACTAATGCATGTGGATGGGGACCCACAGCAACAAGGACACATTTCACAGCGTTTCCCTGAGCAGCAGATCCTCATGGCAGGAGAAATCCTGGAACAAAACAAGGCAAGCTGGAAATACCCTGCAAATTCAGACCAATCAAACCAAAACCCACCACAGCCAAAATAGATGGTATGGGTGCAGGAAGTAACAGAACTTTCATGATCAGCTTCATGCTGCTTCTGATTTCACTGCTGTTCCTAACTGCAGCATAGCTGGAATAACATGGAACTGACATGGCTCACCTGTCACCAGGACACAACATCCCTTTTTCCCCTCATTTCACACTCATCTTAAACATCCATCTCCATTTAGTCTGTTTATTTCTCCTTACTGCCTTCTGCCCATGCTTCAGAAGATAAGGAACTCATCATGCGTTCTTCAGCCATCAATGAAGGTTTGCCCTCCTAAACCATAGAGAACAGTGAGTTTGCTCTACAACCTTTGATGTCACCCTGCAGAAAAGAATTCAGGTATCATCTTCTGGACAAAGGAAAACTTCCTACCAGCACCTAGAGCTTCACAGAGCACAGCAAACCCTCCGTGCAGGGTGCTCAGCACTCCCAGCTGGTAGGCAATAAACGGCTGCTTCGTGCTCCTGCCTGCAGCCTCCATTTCCTTGCATGATTTTCCATGACCTAATTCCAGGTGACTATTTTCTTCTCCTTCAGAGAACTTCAGCAGAAACAAGCACAGCACCTAAGCACAGCTGGGTACAGCTGGCTGCAGCAGGGCACAGTTCACACGACTGCCAACTCCAAGCCACCAGGTTACAGCCAGTTTGTCCTCCCATCCTCACAGGGGGCAAAACTCTCACAAAGAGGCTACTTGTGCTTGCAGAGACCCCCATAGAGCGGTGTGTTCCTTCTGAACCAGCTGGAGGACAGGCAACGTGGTGCAGACCTCTGCTCAGATCAGAGCACAGTGACTGCAAAGCCACTGCAGTATCAAAACCAGGAGGTTTTGACTGGAGGAAATGGGATAATCTTAATTTCCAAAGCACAAGAAAAGACGACTTTAGGCAGGATGAATTTGAGGGACGTAGCAGACAGCTGCACAATTGTTTTTTCCACCTCAGTAAGCTTTTGATTTACTTTTACAGTGGGATTTTTAACAAGTGTCTGAGCTATGATCGCCAGAACAAGCAATAAAATCTGCAGCACTGATTAATTTCCATCTCCTGGTGGCAAAGCATTTACAGTCAAGTTTATCTGTAAACTCGTGCAAGAACACAGTGAGGTTTTGGTTCTTCCCAACTCAGTGATATTTTGAACAAATTGTTCTGGTTTACTTTTATTCGTCCTTTTCTGCAATGAGTGGACCTCACTCCTCTTTTGTGCTGGGTTGAAATTAGCCCCAGATTCACTTTTTTTTCCATTGAAAGTGAGGAGGAGATAGTCAAGGAGCAGTTCTGCAGAATGCCTCCTTTGGGAAGCAGTCCGAGGCAGGGATGCTGGAAGGTGCTGAAGCAGCAGCCATGGAAGCAGCAGCTCCTGGAAGCATCTGCTCTGGGATGGCAGAAAGGAAAGGTTCTGGGAGCTGTGGCCATGTCTACTCCATGTGGAGCTTGGGGCTGGAAGTGCTCCTTTGGGAGCCACCAGTGTTCAATGAATTGCAGCCAAGTGAGGTGGAAATGGCAGACCTAAAGCTCCCCTACCCACCAAGGTAGGAGGGAGGATTTGGAAACATCAAAGCAGCAGCAGCAGCAAAAAAAAAAAAAAAAAAAAAAAAAGGCAATAAAAAAGAGCAAAAAACAAAATCTCCCAAACCCCAAAGGAAACAGACAGATTGAAATAAATGCTCTTACAATGACAACTCACCCCAGTCTAGAGACACAGCAAATCCAAACACTGGGGAGCTGGGGAGCAGCCAGGTCCCTTTCCACAAACAGAGCAAAGGGAAAAGGGTGTTTTTGGGGGACAAACTCAAACCTCCTGATGATGCAATGCAGGGAAAATACCTAAAAGCCATCTCTGTACTACAATACAGAGGGTCCAGTCCCTCCCATCACCCCAGAGCAGAGCCCAGGGAGCTGCTGTTGATCTGTGCGCGAGGACTTTTATCCTCTGAAGGCGAAGCAGCGAGCAGGCTCTTGCAAACGAATGCAAAGCAATGCATAGATCAGATTCCTGTCTGAAATCATATCCTAGGGAGGCCTGGGTATTTAGCAATAATCTCAACTCCTGGCTGAACTCTCTGACTGGGAGCACAAGGGAGCACAGTGCCAGCAGCTACTGACTCAGACTCAGAAGGTACGCAGGAGCAAAGGCATCCATGGGAAAACGAGAACTGGGGTCACAGCGTTCGTATTGTACTGTTTATGGAAAAGCTGTACAGTTACAATCAATCAAAAAAAAAACCAACCAAAAAAAAAACATGCTTCTAGTTACCACCAAGTAGAAACAGCAGCATGAGCCTGCTTCTTTATTACAAGTGTCAGTTCCTTAACTAACACTGAGTAAAAGTCATGCAAAGCTGCAAGCGCAGGTAAGAAAGACCAATAGTGTTGTGCTAGGTAATCTGCATGGCAACCTGAAGGGTCTGAAAAATGCGAGCAGTTTGCCAAACAGAGCACCCGTCAGGCACACTGGTTCAGCTTTTTGAAGCTACAGATATATTAAGTGTGTTATTGAAGAGGCCAGGGTTTGACAGCATTAACAGGCTTGGCAGTAAAAGCTTCGCTGATCCTCCACCCTGCAAAACAAGGTTCTGTACATGTCTGCAGTATTTATTCTGGAAGGTCGACAGTGAAAGCAATCAGTTGCTATCGCTTCTTTTTTTCTTTTTTTTGCTCTTGAAACAATGGAAGCTCTGGTGTCAAGCTGCAATTGATGAGTTATAGGGACAAAACTTAATACTCGGAAAATCCTATACCATAAATCAGCTTTTCCAAGCTACTATTCAAATCTGCTCCATCTTCTTGCCAAGAAAAACACTGCCACTACCAGGGTGGGAAATACCTTCTGGAGACCATTCTGGGAGCAGAGATTTGGAAAGAAAATAGTTTCCACCTTCCCCAGATAAAAAGCCTCCATGATTTTCAGGCACTCACTGAACTCGTGTGCTCACGTGGCCGTTCCTTTACAAAATGCAGCTGCACTCCAGTTTCTTCCAGGCTTAGTTTTCAAGTTGTTTTTTACCTCTCTGGTTTGCAGGGAACCCTTCCTCCCATACACACAGATGAGATTTTACCCCTTGGACACACGATGGCCTCAGATCATGAGTGCATCTGTTTGCACGCAGCAGATACTGCGCTGCTTACACACAGTCCCTGAGCAGACTTTCTGCCATACCCAAAACTTTTGTAGTAAGTTACAGTCTTAGGCACTTTTGTTTTTTTAATTCATGTGACAAGCTCTCAGAGGAAACCTATTAAGACAGGGCGGGGGTAACAAAGTGCTTTCCAAAAACACTGCTGTGTGTTAGTCTCTAGTAGAATTAAACACAAGTATTGGCTCTTCCAGAGCGAAAACCCATGAAATGAGATGACCAGGGCACTACTAAATCCTCTTGTTTCAAGCAGTTACTACATAATCCCACAAAGCTAAATGAAGTCAGGTCTAGTTAGTACATCACAGAGCTTAGCAGCCAGGGCGCATTCTCATGGAGAGAGGAGCAGACCAGCAGGCGTGCTAGGCCAGCCCACAAGCTGCCCGAGATGTAGCTCTCTGAAAGAACAGCTGTTAGCAAAAGAATCACAGAATGTTTTGGGATGGAAGGGGCCTTTAAGATCATCCAGTTCCAGCCCCCTGCTATAGGCAGGGACACCTCCCTCCAGACCAGGCTGCTCACAGCCCCATCCAGCCTGGCTTTCAGTGCCTCCGAGGAGGGGGGATTCACAACCTTGCTGGGCAACCTGTGCACTGCCTCACCGCCCTCATAGTAAAGAATTTCTTCCTAATACCTAGCCTAAATCGAAGACAATCTAAAAAAGAAACCTCCAAACACCAGCAAAACACTGGGGGCAGACTGAAGGGGCCTGGTTTTCAGCTTCAGCTTCTCCTCCTGAAATGAACAAAATACCCAAGTCACCAGGGCTATTTTCCTACCCTGGCAAGACAGTGAAATTATTCCAAGATTGCTTTTTCCCCTTAGGCTTCTGTACCACTAATTTTGTTATACTTACTTTTCCATTCTTTCTCTCTCACCTGGCTTGACCTGCTTTGAAGAAATCCTAACCTGGCAACAGCTCTCAAAACAAGGTCAGTTTCTTTATTTGTCTTGGCCATTACCTGGTGTATTGAAACACTGCAGTATCTACAGGTGCATATTTGCCTACGAAGCCAAACCTGCTTTAAAAAAAAAATCATTTTGCAGTTCTTGAAGGGAGATATAAATCTGCTGGCTATAACCTGCCAGTTCCAGCTCTGGGCAGCAGGCCACAGAGAAATCCAAAGCTTCCTTTAGCTGCACTGCATTTCCTTCTTTCTGAATACCTGGAAGCAGCCAATGCCTACATTTATTAACTTCTGAAAGCAGCTGCTTTCCTCCCACACCGTAGTCTTAGCTCACCTGCTATTTTGATGTTAAGGTTAGCATCCAGAAGAAGATTTTCTGCTTTGAGATCTCTGTGAACTATGTTACGGCAGTGACAGAAGTTGACAGCAGCCACGATTTGCTTGAACTTCCTCCGAGCTTCCTTCTCCGCCATGCGCCCGTGGGCCACCAAGTGATCTGTGATGGACAAAGCAGAGAACAGAGCACTTACTGACACAGGGAGCTGGGAAACCACAGGTTTGCTTTGTGAGAAGCCTAAGGTCTTAAAATCTGCTTCTACACCAAAATAAAAATACAACTTTTTCACTCTTTTCCTTTGCTTTCTCCGCAGTTCAGGCCTGCCCCACTCCAGCACTTTGAACATCTGCCCAGGATCCTGCTGCTGGGAGACGCAGCACTCCACAAGGTAGCCTTGGCCAAGGCCCAGCCTCAATGCTGATACGCACAAGCACCCACTGCAAGTGCTACAGCCCAGGACCAAAGTTGTTTCAGGAGCACCTTCTGGGATGCAATGAAGAAAATTGTCCCCCACGCTTCAAAATACGCACAGAAATTCTCAATCTCTGGATATCTGGTGTAAAAATATATTTGGAATATTGAACACACTTTATTATGAAAATGGAGCTTACCTCTACTAAGAAAATGTAAATACTCTCAAGAATGTCACTGAAAAATCTACCACCCGAAGGCAGTGTCTGTGGCCAGACAGGCTTCCTTTGGAAGCTATTATTGCAAACATGGACAGAAGAAGGCTCCAGTTGACCTAAGAGATCACAAAGACAGGTGTCCAACAGCAACAAGCCTTAAATCAATCCGCTTACAGCTGGAAAGCACCAGGCTTACAGAAGCCACTAATCGTTCTGCCCTGTAAGTCAGGGCAAACAGGGCGGAGATGGGCAGTAAAACGTGGCAGAGAAAGGAGAGACAAAAGCATGCTCCTGAGCATCACAGAACAGGAACACAGCTCTGCCAGGAAAAGGAATTGGCAAATAAGGAGTTGAAGGCAGCTCCACAAAGGGCCTTCCCTTGGTTCTGTCTGTGCCCAAACGCCACGTGGCATGCAGGAAGGAACCTGGATGGGCAGGCGGCTCAAAAAGGGATCGCTGGGGACACAGATACTTCTTGCACCACTTGTGCCCTGTCTCTCTCAAAAGCAGCAAAAAAAAGGCAAGCAGGAAGATTCACACAATGTCCCAAAACCAGGCCACGGCCAGCAGCCCACTGTAATGATGCTCCAAGAGCAAAGTGAGGGCAGGACATAAGGAACGAATGCCCAGCCTCTCTCCTCACCCATTTCAAGAGGCCCCTCTGCTTAGGCTGACCCCAACACCTCTCAGCCAAGACCAGGCTCAAGGGATTTCATTTCACCCCATAAACTCTGCTCAAACTGGAGGGCTCCACAGGGATATTTGTTCTTGAAAATCATACAAATAAATCACTTCTGAAGGTTTCTCATCAGGTGGTTGTATTCTTCCCAGCCACCCATTAATTAAAATACCTGTGACATAATTGACTTGCAGTAAATACTAATTACTGAGACACATGAAAGCAGTTCTGCCTGCTTCTGACTGAAGAGCAGCCTACTTCTCTGTGCTTGTACTGCTGTTGTGCAACAGAGTGAAGCTGGCTTTCCAAAACCTGTCAGATTCATTTTACTCATTGGATAAACTTATTCCACGAGCAAATGTGAATCAGGGTTGAGGAAAGGAGTCCACCATCAATGCCAGTGTGGCCCCTTAACACCCTGCTAGATAGCATCATTTGCTCTCATACAGTCCCACTGTATTCCACCAAGTCCTCTGCACGGTCACACTCTGTGTGCCCAGAAGAGCAATGACAGTGACAAGCACAGTTAAGACAGGGACTGCTCCAACTCTGGCATTACTGCTGATTAATAGATAGCTCAGCCCTAAACAAGTCAAGGTCATTCACATTTGTAATCCTCTCGAGTCTGGGAACACAGCCTGCTGATGCAGTAAACGCTCTTAAAACCAAGTGCAAAGTTCCAATCTCTCAACATTTCTGAAATCATTCAAAGACGTTCTCCTACAGGCAAGAAATCAAACCCAGCCACTGCAGCAGGAGCGCTTCTACAAGGCTCTCTGATGAGTATTTTTGCCCAGCACAGGCTCAGACAAACTGAAAACAATCATGATGTATAGAAGTACACAGCTGGAGTTGCACTTCACATCCAGGAGAGGGAAACTGTTCCTATTTCAGCACGGAACCAGCAGAGCCAATGGGTTCCTGCACAGTGAGCTCGGAGGGTCTGGGCAGATCCTGGTTCTGGGCGCTGCCCCGGGCTCAGCCCTGCTGCCATCAGGTGCTACACGCTCCCTGCCAGCTCTCTGGTCTCTGGTCTCCACTTGGTCTGAAAACTGCTTCCCCATTATCAGTGCTGCTTAGGCTGCAAAAAAGTCCTTTTAGGTTAGACATGAAATTCCACATTTAAAGAAGAAACCCGCAGCATGGGTCTGTCCCTGAGCTTCGCACGTAGGCGCAGCATTCAAAGCACGCTGACATTTCTGCACAAGCTCCAGAGGAAGGAGAGGAACAATGAAGCTACAGAATACTCTGCATACCACCAAGGGCAACTGTATGCCAAAATTAACCATTGCAAGCTTAGTCTGCACAAACCCCTCCTGCAAAGAGGGTGCAGCGGTGGCCGTGGGCTCAGCCGAGTGCTGACCTCAGGCACACCACAGCCAGGAGCTGCTGGCTCCTATGCACCAAATGCTTCTGTCACCGAGTCCTCCTGGAGCTGGAAAGGTGCACGGAGTTGATCCTCTGAGTGTTTTCCATAGAGGAAGCAACACGTGATTTGATTTCACAGCTTTAAAAAACAAAGCAGTTTTTCTATGAAGTACCCAATGCTAGTCTCTGCATTAGGAAACAAAACAAAACAAAAAAAAAAAAAAAAAGTGAAAGCCTATGGTAGAGAAAACAAAGCTTGTGACTTGGAGACCTTATGGTCTCAGCAGCAGCCTGGCTGAGCAGCAAGGCCAGGGCTCACCTGTAGGCAGTGCATCCCCAGCACCCGCTGCTCCCCAGGGCAGTGCCCACTCCCACCAACCTCAGCCCTGTGCTGGGCAGTGGAGACCAGGGATGACTTACAGCGTTCATGCTAAGCAGCAAAAATCAGACAGACTGTTCTATTTGACCTCGGAAAAAAAAAAAAAAAAGACACATGAGAGACCAGGACAAAGAGCATCCTATGTTTAAATGGTGACGTTCATTTGTTCATAATGTCAAACCGTCAATCCAGCAGCACACAAATCACACACAGTGACAGAAATGACAGTTTTAGATGTTGCTGCTTAAATCCATGGTGAAAGCAGGAGCAAGTCTTCTCCTCAGTCCCCACACAGTGAGGTGCAAACATAGTGAATTATCAGAATGCTTCCAGTAACAGATGAATCAAGGACACTTACGGCACGGTGTGGCTGCTAGAGGAGTTATCAGCCCTGCCACAGCCCTTTTACTGGAAATTCAGATAAAGGAGCTGTAAAGCTCTCAGGTGCTAGCTGGGGAGAGCCTGCAGAGCTCAGAATGACAAGGGACAAGAGAGGCAAGCATCCAGCACTGAGTGCTGTGCTCACACAGCAGCCACTGGGACAAAACTGCCACTTGTTCAGCTGAAAGTTCCACCCTGTGTTACTGCCTGTGGAATATCTGCAGCTGTAAGGCCCAGTTTAAGCCTTCAGTGGTCTTATAAAGCATCACAGGGAAACAACTTAGATTAGCTTCAAATGAACCTGAAGCTCACAGTGCTGTAATGATCTAACTCAGACTATACGAGGCACTCACTTTACGTTGAGCGTTCAATGCACAGAAAATCAAGGCCATCTCACAGACATTAAGAGAGAAGAATGAGACGAAGGACAAAGAACACACGTGTTCAATTCAGGGGACACATCCCATGCCCAGGAGGTGGTAGATAATCCAATGAAAACAGGCATTTTTCTCCCACGTACCCTTGACACCGGAGCACACGCTGCCATAATCTGTGAGGATGTGAGCTGATGCTGTTCTGGTTTGTTGGCCATGCAGTGAGAGCTGAGCTCGAGGGCTCTTCAGGCTGCTCAGTGCCTCACCAGACCCACCTACCCACTGACCTTGGCAGCCCACGCTGCAGGGAGATGCTCCCTGGGCAACATGAGGATGTGATTCTTCAGTGCTAGAGATGCTAAAGACTGCAAGGCATCATTTCCAAAATGGGCTGCTGCTTCCTCCCAGTAAATTGCTTCCTCTCTTAGAGCAAAATCGTAATGGCTACTCAGGAAACTCTGATTACAGAAACCTGAGACTTTGGTTTTCCTCTCTCTGCTCTAATGCTTCAGGGTGCTGGGCCTCATGCAGGACCTGGAAATGCAAAAAGCCCAGCACAGCCTCACAGCCATGGGTTGGAAAAACACTACAGCTACTGCGTCACTGGCAGCGCCTGGGCTGTGTGCTCCCAGCTCTGAATGAGGACAAAATGCTGGGCAGTAAAATGGGAATTAGCCATTCTAATGAGCTGAATTTACTACAGCATAAAATGTTTCAGAAAGCAATTAGATTTTTCACTTCAACTCATGCAGAAGGCTATTTCTGTAACCAGGAGAATTCATTCCAAGTTTGCATATGAGCTTGCACATAGTTCTGGATTTTAAAAAAGGATGAATTGTCTCTGCCAAATTCAACAGAAGAGGGAGAAAAAGTCAGAAGGAATTCATACTTTCCTGCAATGATCCACATACAAGTGAAGTCTCATAACCACTGGCAGCGTCTGATACACATTCAGATGATTGTGCTGCAATTATGGCTTGCTGCACAACATCAGATGAGTTTCACAAGCCCTCAGAACTGCTGAGCGTCCAGCACCATGATTAATGTTTGAGTAAACAACTGGGAGACTCGGCTGGGTGAAGGCAAGGTTTCACCACACCATCCGTGCTCTGCAAACACCAGCCACGACTCACCTTTTCCCTCAGCTGTCACCTTCCAAAGGAGGAAGAAGGTGAAGGATGTGGACCGTGTTGAGAAGAAAGGATGGCAACCATCTAACAATGGTACTGAAGAACAGTTAGGAGACCTATTCACTAGAAATCAGCACTTCCCAGCTAAAGTTGCCCTGTTTTTAATAATTTGGGAGGTTCTCTTGTCTCACCAAGAGGTTCACCACAGAATGGCTTCTGTGGTCAAGAAATCTCAGCCAAAACCTTGTTAGCAGGTAATGGAGTTTAAAATGAAAGTAGCAAATATATGCTAAGATAACATTCAGTATCTTTTATATATATGTATGCATGCTTTTGAGAATGAAATACTACAGAACTGCAGGAGCCTATTTGTTTTTGGATGCTACTAACACATGCCAGCTTTTGACCTCCAGTCAACAAGTTCCAGGTGATCTGCTGGGAAGCAAAGCCCTCAGCATCCTATGCAACCAGTTACTGCTACAACGTATTTAATCTAAAGACAGAATAAAAGAGGAGCAGCACCACCTGTCAACAAAACCCAAAGCAGAAGCAGAGGCTATGGAAGATATTTTTCCATTAAGTTGGCATCATTTATTTTTTTTTACCCCTTTTGTCAATGGAAAGTTCTCAGGCTGAAGGGCATCTCTCAACTGAAACAAGAGAGCATGGCAGCTATTTTCAGTTTACTGTAGTTAAATGAGTGCATTATCTGATTAAAGTATGCAATAAATGTACTTACCAAATATTTCCCCTCCGCTAGCATACTCTGTCACTAGATAAATCATCCTCTCTGTCTCCATAACCTGGACATAAGGACAAAAAAGCCACAGATAAAGGAGACTGCTTCATGCAAAAAGAAACACGATAGAAAATTTGCATTCCTTGTATAACACATGTCCAGAAAACATTGGGTGGTTTTTGTCTTTCCTTTTTTTTTTTTTTTTTTTAATATTGCATATTTTTGTTTCCAGAGAAACAAAATCTTTTATGACTATTAATATTATAGTCCCTTTCTCCTTTTTTACCTTCTAGGTGTTACACTTTCAACAAAACATGGTTTTAAACTCAGATTCCTGATAAAAAACAATGAAAGGCTCTGAACTCCCAAATCCAGGTTTTAGTAACTTTTATTTAGGATTCCGGGGCAAAAAAAAAAGCCTGAAATAATCAATCTACAAAGAGCCGTTCCCTAAGTATCTTAAAGTGTCATAATTCTGCAGTGTTTGCTGCAGGCGTCTCAATTTTGGCTATTTGGCAAGAGTAGCTAAACATTAACCTCCCTCACTTCTACTCAGTTTTAACTCTTTGGAGTCCAAATAATTGCTCACATCCACCGGCACAGATCAGAAGTAGACTTGAATGGACAAGGGTTTGATTCTAAGAAATGGCATAACCATTATTGAGGATTTTACTTCTCCCTTAAAACGCAAACATGAGCCTCCCATTACAGAAGGAAATAAGCCCTGACTATTTCCCCAGAATTTCAAGTTTCCACATTCCACTGCTTGCCATCAGTGAAGAGAAGCCACAAACAGCAGGTTACTCAACTTAATTAGTCTCTTGCACTGTAATACTCTCCCAAGATAAAGGGCCCTGGACAACGTGTGTGCTTCCCCAAAGAGGAGCTGACTTCCCAGCCAGAGCTGGGATGGAAGCTCCCTTCCTTTCCAATTCAGGCTGTGGCTGTGAGCAGATGGCAGGTGGTCCTGCACGAGCCTGGCAGGCAGCACTCAGCTCTGGGAGAGGACTGATAAGGAGCCATTTTCCTACAGCTTCCAGAAATCAGATTGCATGCAACAGAAGAGAATTTGTACAGAGCTCTCAAACACTCTTTCGTTGCAAATAATTGTGTGAGGCCTTGAATCAAAAAGAGTCAGAGAGGGAATATTTCAGCAATCCATCAGTTTCCAGAATAGCACTGAGCATTTCACCAAGGTGCTGGTCTCTCTTACTTTCTTGCTCCCATCACTCTTCTCACTTCTGGCCTGCTGGAACTTCCCTGCTGTTCTGTTTGACCATGCTGAATACGTGCGTAAAAAGCAGCACACGTGGGTTTTGTCTCTGGCAATTCTGTTTGCAGAGTAAAAATGCCAAAGAAGCAAAAAGTCTGCAAACATCAGACAAAAGCAGGTGTGCCATTGCTATTGATCACCTTCCAAGAAAGCACAGAACAGATCAGCAAGTCCACAAATCCCCGGGGAACTGTGCACAGAGGAGAGCAACATGCTCTCAGTCCTGCTAAAGGATGAGAATTACTCTCTCCCTTCAGCTGAGAAGGGTAGCCCACATCCGGCTTCAACTGGGAAGCTGAAAAGCAGACAATAAACATAAAGTTGTGGCAAAGGGCCAGCCCCAGAGGAAGTGTGATCCCCCAGAAAAGAGAAGGGTTAGCCACACTTTTTGCCTGTCCCCTTCTCACTGAAGTACTCTGAGACCTTGAAAACATAAAGACTTTCCCAGTACTTCACCTAGGAGAAAGAGAGGGACAAACCTATAGAACACACTACTGTACACTGTAAAGCTGTAGTGAAGAGGGAGGGAAAACTCACTGCAGTGTTCCTACCTGATATAACCTGATGATATGTGGATGGCAGAGCATCTTCATGATCTGAACTTCTCTAAATATCTTCTTCAGATTCTCTTCATCCAGCTGTGTCTTATCAATTATCTTTATAGCAACCTAGCAGAAGGGGAAAAGTTAAAAAAGAGGTTATTTACCCAATCGTGTATGTGGAAGAACATTTAAAATAAATACTGCACGTAAGACTACGCCGTGCTAAACACTTTGTAGTCCGTGCCTCAGAGAGCCTGGAGCTCTGCACAGCCTGACCTGCAGTAAGCTCCAGGGGCTCTGAACTGAAGGAGGTGAAGGAAAGTGAAAGGCAGCAGGGCACTGGGCTCTGGTGCTGCCCACACCGTGGCTTGCTTACTGTAGTGGAGTGGACACACATTAGCAGTGAGGGGATGCCAGGCTGCTAACAAGTCTTGCACACCCCGTGAGCTGCAAACACTACAGTTGCACTGCTGCTTGCAAACCAAACTTCAGCTACCAACAAACCTCAGTGCAAGACAGCAGCTACATTCTGTTAGTTCAGCTCAAGATTTGTGTGTTGAATTAACATCCACCAGCAAGTTGTTCTGCTTAGAGACAGCACTTTCCCTGAGAAAAGAGCCACTTCTACACAAGTTCTGGTTGCTTTCCTGGCGTGTGATTTGCAGGACTTTTGTCCAAGAAGACTGCAGAATCACATAAAGATCAGGGGAAGGGCACTGAAAGCAGCACTGCGGGCACAAGTGCTGATGATGCACAATTGGAAAGACGTGACACAGGAGCTCGAAGCCCGGTTATGTAAATGCAAGCTTGCAGCAGGCTCCAGCATTCACTAGTGATGGGGACAAGTGCTTTGCAAGAGGCCAGCTGCAGGCTCTTTCTGCCTTTATTCCACCAGCAGGCACCACCACCATGTCCTGGTCCTGCAGGCAGTAGCACACAGCACAACATTCGTGCTGCAGGGAGTGAAGGCGGCCAACCAACTCGCAGTTGTGACAGCACAGAAACAACACCTATAGAAACGAGACACTCTGAGATACCAGGAAAGCATTATTTGCCTTGCAACCAGACACCTGCCCCAAGGATGAGACTTTTTTCAAAGGCACTACATAAAGGAGGAGAATTTTAAAAGAGAACAGTTCGGGCTACTGGCCCTCCTCAACAGGACCACCACCTGTACACCGTCTGCCACAGAAATTGTGTCATCACCACCCCAGCAGGCTGGGGTTTGGCACTCCTCAGCACAGTAAATTCAAGCAGTACTCCTGAAATCACCACTTCTTCTGCAGTCCAGTCCTTAGCGATGCATACAACAAGCTGATCTAGCTGAAGATGTCTCTACTCATTGCAGGGGAGGTGGACTAGGTGGCCTTCATAGGTCCCTTCCAACTCAAACGATTCTATGGTTATCTTGAAAAATCAATTACCTTTGAAGTCTGTCATGATTAAAAGCATACAGAAGTCCCATTTTCTCCCTCAAACAAGATATTGCTGGTGGAAGGCAGGACTTGACACCAAATCAGCCTGCAGAAACTGCACCACGTGTGACTGGAGCGCATCCAAGCTCCAAACTAATAGCCCTGACCTTCACACCCAGCACAGGTGCTGGCAGCAGGGGAAGCCCGAGTGCACGGGGCCAAGCACAGGGCCCTGCAGCTGCAGATTGAGCATGGGAGCTCCGTGGGGCTTAGGAGCACTCTGCAGAGCTCCCTGCCAGCCCCAGTGAGGAAAGCAGACATGGCCAGCAGCAAGTTGGTCTGGGTTCTGGTGGTATTCTTCCTCTGGTGCCAAACCCCAAGAATGATGCCAAAGGATGCTCCAAGAGGCATGGCACTATTGGGTGGAGGGAAGGGGGGAACAATACTATGTTGAGGATCTTTAAAGGAATGATCTGAAGCAAATGAAAATTAAGCTATGTATTTGATGAAAAAATCCGTGCCAGAAGAATAGCACGTGAGCAAAACCTTGAAGAGGCACTATGTACAACAAGCTGGGTGTTTTGTTTTTTTCACTTGAAACACTTAACTCAGAGCAGAGGAATCATTCCAGACGTCCAAGTCACCGAGCGTGCTTACTACAGCAAGAACAGAAGCTGTAAAGCAGCCAGGGCTGGCACTCGGCATCAGGAGTAGCTGGCAGCAGCAGGGCTGAGCCGAGGCCCAAGGTGAAGCAGCACAAGCAGCCCCTGCATGCCGCTGCCAGGCACTAATGGGTGGTGATTAACAGGGTGACAAGTTGCTGCCGCGTCCCGGGCTGGCAGCATCCTCCAAGGCCCAGCAGACATGCAGCAGTGTGCAGCTGTGAGCTGTGCTGCTGGAGGTCCACACCGCCAGGCTTCAAGGACGGTGCTCAGGAGTCGACTGGAAAACTTCAGAGTCAGAAGAGGTTTGGGAATGCTCGCGTGCCTCTCCCCAAGGACTTGCTTCTTCTGAACAAGCTTTTGTACAGCTTAACCAATGATGTTTAAAAAAAAAAACGGTGAGAAGCTTCCTGCAAGAGAGAAGGCAAGATGTCTACCCAGAGACATGAGTCATTTCCAGGCACAAATATTTAAATGAGAATCCACAGGTCTGGAGCACTCCTAAGCTCCTTACTTATTTCACAGCTGTATATTTGCTCAAAGGAAATCTCATTTCCCGGCTTAATTATCTGAGTTGAGCTGACACTTCTGGCCAAGTTCAAGGTAGGCAGAGCATGTGAAGGGATATAACTTCGACAGCGAGCCCAAGTGGAGCAGAATAGAATTCCTTTGCTCCTCTCTGATAGCGCAGGGCAGAGCGCTGCCATCACACACCCCTGTGTAAGGAGGTACACGAAGCACTGCCATCTTAAAGACCTGCTACTTCCCCATCAAATGGGAAGCCCTTGAGTAAACCTGAGTCTGTCCTCTGAAGTGAGGAAGAGGAGAGGCCGGGCACTTCTGAAGGATTTTCTTCCAAACGTATCCATTGAATTTAAATGCCTCCAGCGACAGAGATAACATAAAAGGTAAAAGTCTCCTGAAAAAGCCTGGGGAAAGCACCTCGTGCTCCAGTTTCAGGAAATTCAAGGCTTCCTCACCAGGCGCGGGTGGAAGTAGGAAATCCCCTCGATGCTCCTTGCAGAGGGACCGCGCAGGGAGAGCCAGGGCTGGGGGTGGTGGAGGAACTGTGAGGAGTTTGTGTCAGATGCTTGGATGCCTTTTTTCCGGAGTGAACGAGTGGTTAAACAAAACCAAACAGTCCGAGTTGGTTTCTCTTCTCCTGCATTTCCCAGCTGGCTATTATCCTCCCTCCCTTGAAAGACGACTTGGCTGACGTGAGCCCTCCTTTTTGTGGAAATCCCAAGATGAGTCCATCTAAAGGTCAGCAATGCACAAAGGATGAGGTTCAGTCCTTCACCTGGATGCAGACACCTGCCCACGCTCCGACCGACCCGCAGGTTATCCAGCCCTGGAATCAGGGCCACGGGTCCTGCTCCCTTACCAACACAGGCACTTCTTAGGAGCTGCATAATAACAGTGCCCAAGCAGGTGTGTAACTATTTTCTCCATAAAACACTGCTTGGGATCCCTTCCAGTACTTGAAGGGAGCACATAAACAGGAGGGGAATGGCTGTTTACGAGGGTGGATGGTGACAGGACAAGCGGGAATGGTTTTAAACTGAGACAGGGGAGGTTTAGGTTGGATATTAGGAGGAAGTTCTTCACCCAGAGGTGGTGAGGCACTGGAACAGGTTGCCCAAGGAGGCTGTGGATGCCCCATCCCTGCAGGCATTCAAGGCCAGGCTGGATGTGGCTCTGGGCAGCCTGGTCTGCTGGTTGGTGACCTGCACACAGCAGGGGGTTGGGACTGGCTGAGCTCTGTGGGCCTTTTCAATCCAGACCTTTCCGTAATTCTAGGATTCCTGATCCTTTTGCTAATGCTTTCTTACCAGTCTTCTCATTGCACTGTTTTGGAGCAGACGGATCACAGCAGGCACCAGCACCCTCCACGTACATTAGCACAGCACACTCAGTGGGGTCACCGTCCCACTGGGACGGAAGAAATGCTGCTGGGTCAGTGCTCTGGGCTTGGCAGAGGGCTGCAATGCACCTCGAGAGGAGGACAGCCCATTGCTCGTGCCAAGCAGTGTCTGAAGGAGCCACGTGCTGCTTCACCCCCTCCCCTCTGCCAGGCGTCACCGCTACCAGCTAAGACCCAGACAAGTGTTCCCATCACTCACAAGACAATTCCCATCAATCACCGCCCTCGTTGGCAGCTTCAGCAACAACCAGATCCGTGTCAATGACGCACGGCAGGCTGGCTGCTGGGGATGAGCCTGCAGTGGGATGCAGGGCTGAAGGCACGGCCCTGACAGCGCCCACAGCTGCTGCAGCCACAAGCACACCTCTCACCGCTCAGAGCCACGGGACGAGCGCTGGCAGATGGGTTTCCTGCTTCAGTCAAGGGGAACGCTGACATTTGTGGCACTATGGCTCTGCAAAAGGACAAAATCTCTTGAAGCACTGAGACTCAACCCCGATTAAGTGCACTCCCTCATCCCTGCAAATTCTACATAAAAATACAGAGAGGAAAGAGCAAGGCTAAACATCATTAAATAAAGCACAAGTTAAGCTACAATTAAAAGTGGAAGAAAACCATAATCTAATTTCTTAAACAATGAAACGCTCTTTAAAAAGTAGTCTGAAAAATTAACTGTTCTTTTATCAAAAGTTAATGAAGCTTACAGGCAGCAGGATACATGCCAGCTCTGGGGCATGCATGCTGCTACCAATTAACAGAATGTTCCCTCCACTTCTAAACATTTCATTTTCTTCCTTCTCGGAGCCAACTAACACACCAGTAGTTTGAGGGACAAATTGTTACTTGGAAGAAAAGGTAAGTTCCTAAAAACAACAATCCAGGCTTTTGAGCTGATGACTGTGAGGCTGTGCCCTTTGGGACAGAGGGTTTGGCCATGGCATCTCCATGCTTCTCCTCGCCTGGTGTGCTCCAGCTGAACACTGCTCCGTGTTTTCCTGATTCTAAAGCTGTGTGTGAGTGGTGGGGGCCAGCCAACCTGCTCTTAATAGGAGACTGCAGTAAGGAAGTGGGTTTTAAAAGCAGCCATGTGTACAAAATAAACATGCCAGTCTTACAGAGATCTGAAAACTAGCAAAACTCCAAGTGAAAAAGCCTCCCAGCCTGAGCCCTGAGCTGACTTTATTATGCCCAAGAAGCCCAGAAGCTTGGTGACGGATCCAGTCAGAGTGCCCATCATCTGATTAACCCAGCACAATCCCTGGGCTGGGAAGAGAGCTAAAGGATTGTGCCAAGGGCAAGAGCAGAAGTCTTGGTGCAGAAAATAATACCCACTTGTAGGAATTCAGAGTTATCCAGACATCCTGTTTATCAGCTAACGTGGCTCATGTTCATGCATACTTCCTTGAGTCACTGCTGCCCTGCCAACAAGGAGAACAAATCCCTGCTAGCAGGGGAGGATGGAGCAGGAGGCACCTGGGTGCTGAACGCCTCCGTGTCACCTCCGTATTTCTTACATCTCAAACTCAAAAAGAATTTGGGATGTACCAGAATGGGTCTGCCTGTGAATTCCACCTTGCATTGAAGTTAAGCCACGAGGAGCAGCTCCCAGCACTGCACATGCACGGAAGGGAAGAACCACACTGCCTGCGGTTGGGCTCACGCTGGCAGGCTGCAGGACAGGCACTGAAATGGCAACCAGCCCTGCTGCCCTCCCTAAGCTGGCTGATCTTCCCTCGGCCTCACTGGGAAGAGAAAGGCCTGTGCCCAGCAGCCTGCTAACTGAAGTGCTTGACCAGAGCCCTGCAAAACAGTCACACACTGGGAGCCAGCTGGGGAGACCAAGCACTGAGAATGAACATCAAACTTCTCAGAAAGTCAGAGACAGAAGAAAAAAAGATAGGAAATACTAGCCATAAAAAGAGATCATTCCTTCTTCTTTCAGGTACCAAGCAAAGAAACAGCTAATCACACTGTCCTGGGCTAACATCTGTCACTTCTTACCACTCAGCAACTATCTAGTTATAACTGATTAAAGTCTCCTGCTTGGTTGACTATTCCACAAAGAAACCACTTTCATTATTTCAGCTCAGTTGTTTCTATAGTGGCATAAGTTAAAAAGCAGAAAAAACCACGCACCTTTCAGACTGTGAGCATGTGATGGATCTAACCAGTTACAAAATAATAGTGCCAGTAAGTGTTAGCATAAGTCAGCAATCGATCTCCTCAATGTAACAGGAGCCAACAGATGGCACTGACAAATTGACTGCACTGGAAAAAAAAATAATAATAAAGCATGTTTAGGAAAAACACAGTTCCTAGAGTTGTTCAGAGAGGTCCCTCTGCTTCAAAATCCTCCTGGAAAACCCTCCATGAACATTCACAGATGTATTCTGCTACAGATGAACGTGTCCCCATCACCCACAGCATAGTGCAACCAATGCAAAGTTGGCATCCACACAGGTCTTGGGGCTAACCAATAATAAGCTGCAGAAGGCCAGATTAAGTGCAAAAAAAGGGGCAGAAAAAGTGTTTAAAAAAAAAAAAAAGGTGTGATAGGTGGGGAACTGGAGCCAAGCACTGCTTAGAGAAGGACATGCAGAGGTCAGAACAAAGCCAACTCACTTCAGCATCCTACACGGCTAGACAACAGCATGCTTGTCACCAAACCAGAAAAACCTCCCTTGACAAGCTTGTGGGCACGAGAGGTACCTGCACCTCAGAATTAAGTAACCATCAGAATGAACCTAACCAAAAGTGATGCTGCAGATAAAACTAGGCCATTCTGCAGCAAAACCGGAGACTTTTGGAGGTGGCATAAATGCAAACATTGGCAGCGACTGAAAGCAGGAAACTGTGGACCAAAATGTGTCTAGCAAAGCTGCATTTGCTCAGGAAGGAAGTTATCACCTCGTCCACATCCCTCTTCAGAATCAATGCAGTGACTTGTACCTTGCACAAGGTGAAGAATATACTGATGGTGTTTGGAGAAAAGTCAATATGCCCAAATCCTCTCGGTCTGCTGCAGTGTTAATACTCCACTTGTGTGAATGCTGTACTCTGCTATGACCTTTCCTCGTCCCCAGGGGAACGGGACTGGAATTTCAATGACAGAGGCAAAAAAACAACGCTCACATCCACAGCCCAGTATATCAGCAAACCCCTATTACAGAAACCTCATCATTTCATTGCACATACAACAGCCTACACACGCTGTTTGAATTATCGCAGCTAGAGGAAAATCATCCACAACAGCCTCCAGGAGCCCAGCCTTTAGCCACACTGGCAGCCCAAGCACCAGCTCCTCCCCGCCCAGCTGATCACCGACTTCACGCCAGCAGCTGCAGCTTCTCTTTTCAAAAAGAAGCTACCAAATGCATCCAGGAGTTGCACGTCTGCACCGCGCTGCTTCACAGCATGAACTTCAGTGCCAAACAGAGACTTAATCCCAAATGCAAATCCTTACTTTTCTTTTTCTCCCTGTTCTGAAAAATAAGAGACAACAGGTATACTCCTGCAGTCCCAGTAAGTTAGAAATAATGTTCTGCAAGGAACAAGCCGGGTTGATTGCCTTGCTAGAGCTGGCTTCCAGTAATTGTATTCTCCTTCACTTGTCACTGTTTCCTTGCATCATAGATCAGCAACAGTGCAGTTCTGGAGAGCTGTTCTTAATTACTTCATCACTTTGGGTAACAGCAGGAAACAGACTCCAAGTTACCTTCGCTGCCTGCTGAGCGGGCTGATAGCAACTGCATCCAGGCCTGTGGAGCAGCACGACGAATGGTAAGATCCCAGGGAGAGACAAGGAAAACATAACTGGAGATGCTAATTAGATGAATGAACCATTTCAGTACGTGAAGAAACTTCTTTAGCAAGTCAGAAGTTCCGTAGCTGCAAATGCTTCAGTTTGCGACACAGACACACCAGAAAACATCATCTCAAACTGCAGATGCAAGGCTTGGGAAGAGAAAGAACTGCACCAGCCAGCTTCCAGGTTTCACAGGATCATTACAGCACGTTGCATAGGCAGGTAGGTCTGAAAACCTGAATGCCAACATGATTTAGCTGAACTTCACAGCCCGGCTACAAAGGCAGATATCTATGGACCAACACCAAGTAAGCCTAAGCCCAAGGCAGCAAAGGTTAGCAGGAGCTAACGAGGGTGCTCTGCCCACCCCTGCTGTCCTCAGGCCAGCTCTTCCTTGCCTTCCTAACAGCTCATTTCTGCCTCACCACAGCTCATCTAATGAGCAGCTTTCCACTGTAGAAATTGAGATCTCCCCAACCTGAGCACACTTTAATCAGTTCGCAGAGATTAAGTTGCAAATTAGGCCACTATCTGGTCAAATCTAACCCATGCTGCAGGTGCAAAACACATCAGACAGATGATTAATGGGAAAGCAGCTTTTGCTCATAACATTAGCAGTGGCCCTCCATTAATTACAGTGGGATCTACTGAGGCAGCCAAGTACGATGTGGGTTTGCTGGAGCAAGAGGAAGGAGCATTCAGACATGCATCCTGCCCTGGTTCAGCTTGTGATCTGCTGACAATCTGCAGAGCTACTTCTGTGGGTTCTATGCAAATTAAAAGCAATCACACCACTTAATGCACAAAGATTGCACTTGTTAATTAAAACCAGTATTTGAATGAGCTTGGTTTAGCTAGCGCAGAACCTAATGGTGGTACATTTCAATCTATCTAAGCTGGTTAACTTGTCAAATGCAAGGTGAAAAAGCAGATCCTGGGTGAGTAAGCACGAGCTGCTCTGCAAATAGTGTTTGAGTGCTATTGCTGCAGCAAGCAGACAGCAACACAGCAATTCCAGGCAGGCCCATGTGGATGTCTGCATGGGAGAGAAGCTGAGAACTGAACCCAGCTCCAGGAAGAAACTTGCCCATCTTGGTCCCCTCTCCATAGAGGTCACCCTTTTATTTCAGGGCACTACATTCAGGCTGTTTTTTCAGCACTCCTCCATAAAGGAATTAAAATAGTTAAACTTCTGTCTCAGTACAGATAAGCAAGGCTGGGCCACGTCCGTGCAGCACGGGCAGCCAGGACACAGCACTAACCTCACTTAAATCAAGGAGAAGGGAGGAAAGGCCTGGGAAAATCAGATGACAACACAGGATGTTCTCATCTTTTATCTGCTGTGTTTCCCACACAGGGAGAGAAGCGCACATCAACTGCACGTAGGAGGGAAACAAAAAGCAGTTGCACACATTCAGCTCTGCACCTCAGCAGCAATGGAAAAAGCTGAGGAGGAGAGGTGGGAGGGGGAGAGCAGCAGGGACGTCAGGGGCTGGGGATCCTGCAGGAGGGCAGGTTGCCTGGAGACAGAGCCAGCAGGAGCAGGAGGGAAGGCCGATGCTGGGAAGCGGAGCTGCCTGGCACCAGCAGGGCTCAGCAGAAATGCATCAGTCTTCAGCTCTACAGCCAAAGGCTGCTTGAGGTGCAGTCAGAAGACTGCATTTGTTGTGAAGGTTTTAGCAAACTCAGATGTCCAGTAGGTGTTCCTTCATTTTGCACCTTCTAACAGCCTTAAGAAATGCCGATGCTGCACTACAGCTCAAACTGGACGGAGCTCAGCACTGCTAGGAAGTGCCCAGCTGCAACCAGGTGAGACCAAAAGCACTGCAGCTTGCTTTGGAGGGCACTGACGCACCAGGTTCTCCACTGCTATTTTAATTGCAGAGGCAGCACGGGGAGGAGACTACAGTGAATTCATTTATAGTACCAGTGACGTGTGTAAGCCTCCCCAGCGACATCCAATACCATCCAGCAGGCTGGAACAATCTCAGGAGAATTAGACAGGTTCTGAGTACATCAAAAAGTGTGCTGCTGAAAGCCAGGCCCTCCATGACTTGCAGGAATTACAGCCAGAATCACCCCATCCCAACTGGTGCTGAATGCTGGGACAGCACAGCAGCGCTCAGACAGCCAGCCGCTCAGCCTCAAGGTTGCACTGCAACATAAACATTCAACAAAAACAAGACTGAGTTTCCCAACACCTAACTCCCATTTGTCTGCAGCATCCCAGGTGGTTTTAGTAGAAACTGACTGACTACCATTCAGACATTTGATTTGTAACAGCTTTTGAGATTCCCATTTTAAAATGAGAAGTGGCTGCTCAAGAGCCAATACTGCTAAAAATAAAAGGGGCTGCTGGGTCCAATTTTATTAATACACATCACATTGAAGAATGAGCATCTTGCAAAAGCAGGAGTACAGATTCTCTTTGCAACAAACGTATCACTTTTGCCCAGAACCAAACAGTGGAGCTGCTGCAGCCAACACACCCAGCTCGGGTCAGAGCCAGAGCCCAGACCTGCTCCCAAGGTCCCCTGCACTGTAATTATCGTGTTTCTTGTATTGCTAATGCTCCTGCCTGCAGTCAGCAGAGCTGGAGGAAATCATACAAGACTGTTACTCACTGACACTACATTAGAGCAACCCTGGGCTCTCAGAGTTGCTTAGCAGCACAGTTTTGGAAATGTAGTCGCATGCAGGAAGAAATCTGTCACAGCAGGCTTCACATCAAGAATGCCGGGCAGCAGCCACTGGTCACCCGCTGGGGAGCTAAGCCATCCTTGCTGCAGTGCTGAGACTTGTTGGAGGGAAGGTGGAGAAGGACAGGGCACGCTGCCTCCTCCCACACTTGTAGAACGTCTCAAATTCTAACACAAAGCCTACACTTCTGAGTGCTGGAAGCTGTGATAATATTGGAGCAGGCAGGTTTTACTTGTTTACTGAAAGGTACCCTGGATTTGTCGTTTTGCTTTAACTCCGACGACTTAAAAGCAAACAAGGAAAAGTGGTACGTTTCAGGTACACAGCTGAAAGGGTAACTCAGACGTGAGTGCAAGTGAATTGGTTTATTAAAAAGCAAAAGCAGAAAAAATAAAGAAATGTAGTTGACAGCGTGCATGAAACGCTCAGAAACATGCTGTACACTTGCTTGTGAGTACTTTTAAGCAGCACTTACATTGCTACCATCTCTACTTGGGTCCAGAGGTCACCAGTAGGACAACAGCATGCCTCAGCCCAGCATACTCACTGCCAGCACTGCCCCACAGCAGCTGGTTTTGAAAGACAACATACGTGCACCGGGAGTGGTTCTGGTTTGGCTGAGCAGTTCTCTATGTTCTGTCACCGGTGTGCCATAAGCTGCCAGGGGAAAAGCAGCTGGCCCAGCACCAGGACGTGCCTCTGCACAGATACCAGTGCTTGTCCTGAAGGGATGCAGCAGTGGATTTGTAGGAGACACAAAGCACTGGTGCCTTGTCTCTCCTCGTGCACACAGTGACAGACTAAGCCTGCAAATGCTGGGTTGGTTTTTTTTTTCCTTTCTTCTTCATAACAACAAAGTGAATCTACTTGGATATTCAAACTAAGCTAAGAGCAATAGTTAGAAAAGGGAATTATGGCATGATAACGCTGCAGCTTAAAGACTGCCAAACAGTAGAAACTTGTGCAATATTCTGCATAATTCGGTGCAAAACACCGAATTACGAGCACTCCTTGCAGTCCCCAGCTAGATCTGCTCCCAGGGAGCTGAGCAGAACTCACTGCTGTGCTAAAAGACAGCTGCACCGAGACCACAGCAGGGACACGGCGAGGGACTGGTCCCTGGCACATGTCTTTGTCCACCAAACGCAAATATCTCCATGTCGCTGCCTATAGAGTTTGCTACACAACCAGAAATACTTATATATCTGGTTTCGTAGAAACCACACCCAATAAACCAAGTCACGATGCAGCTGTTAACCATCAGCTAGTTAAGGTTTTGCACGTGGTCATTAGAAGGTAAGTATTTCTGATGAAGAAAGCATGAATCAACAGCCTGCTGTGAGCAGAGCACCAAGCGTGTGCCGGGAGGCCACAGAACAGGGCTGTGAGCAGGGCAGGAGACCCTGCAAGGCGCTCCCATCTTTTGCTAGTTCCCCATGAGCAAATAAATGCTTCTCCCCAGCCGGCAAGTTTAGGATAGCAATCAGAAGGTGATACTGCTGGATCTGTGATTAAGGGTGCCAAATGCATTGCTGTTACTGGATCACAAGTGCGCTTAGCAGGGAGGGACCAAGATTTTGACAGGAAAGTGAAGGATGAAGCAGAGCACATGCCAGATCTAGATGATGTATTCAGAAATTTTTAGAGACTGCATTTCCAGCAGCAGCCTTTATGCAGTTTGCTGTGATTAGCTGGCAGTTTCTATGGGAACAAATAAGCAGCGGCCCCGTCACAAAATGTAAACCGCACTTTCTTACTGCTTAGCATCAAACCCGCCCTCTATCAGCACATCCCGAGATGCCAGGCCCAGAACAATGATGTTTTCAGTACACACGTGCACTGCCCTCAGCATTTACGATGAAAACCCCCCGCCCTGCAAGGCGCTGTGCGAGCCACAGGACTCATCTGCTCCCAGCAGCAGCCAACTCATTCAATAGTGGCTTTAATTCAGGCGGCTTCTCCCACCCATATAAATGCTCCTTCTGGGAGCAGTCCTTTTCTATGTGAAAAATGTTGGCAATAGCCAGGGGAAGAGCCAGAACTGCTGAATCCTGAGTGCTAAGTCATCGCTGAGCCAGTTTCCACCAGCCTCGAGAAGGTGCCTGCCCTGCAGATGGCACAGAGCCCTGAGGATAAGCAGCTCTGTGAAGGCCAAGCAGTCCGTCACCCACGAGCCAGTCCTCGCCCCTCCAGACCACCCATCCTCTTCCCACCCAAATCACCCACTGCTGATCTTTAAGGACCGAAGGAGCACCTGGGCCCGACTTTTTCACATCACAGAGCAGCCTTGCAAGGATTCCCCACATCAGGATATCAGCTCCCAGGGCCCAGCTCGGCTGATGCCTGCAGCCAACCAACGTCCCTGGGTCTCCTCCGTGCCCTCTGTTGGGTGACAGAGCCCACAGCTGCCTTCAGCCCTCTGTGCTCAGGGGAGCTTCTAACAGCAAAAAGGAAGAGCATGGTTGACAGCTTACGTATCATCATGAAGTTTGGCTTTAAATAAACACATTTTTCTGCAGCGGTATTTCCACCAAGCAGTGAGAGGGGGAATACTTAAGTAAAGTGAGAGATTTCCTCACTCTTGCCAAGGACAAACTAATAGCTTGCTGGGGACAAGGAAAGCTTTGCAGTTATTTCCACTAGCAGCTGCTAGCGATGGCAGAAGGCACCAAGTACCTGTAGCCTTTGGAACACAGCCTCTTCCCCTACAAGCTTCGAGGAGGTTTTTTCCTGTAGGAACACAGCGATTAGCCTAACATTTACATTTATTTCATAACAATGCAAGCTTGAGAGAAGATCCTCTCACAGCAATAGCTGCACAGGACGCCTTACGGAGTCACCTTCCACCTTACAACACTAGAGAAGCACACAAGCCATTTCCAACAACAGAATCTCATTTTCCTTCTCAGAAGTAGTCCTCACAGGCCTGACAACCAACCAACATTTTTAAATAAAGGAATTAAAACAAGGGACAACGGAGCATTTTTAGAGCAGGAAACGCTGCTATTTTGAAAGCAGCCTTCAGAATCGTAGTACCAAAACTCTCGTAGTTGTAGCTGCTGCTTTACCACTGTAAATCATATTCTGAGGGAGTAAGACAGCAGCCAATACATGAGCGTGGGCATTGCACAACTGGGCTTCTGCAAGCACTTGGTGTGAAGAATAATGTTCTTAAAAGATTTAATTTCTAGGGAATGTTTAAATACTGAAGAGTAAACACTGAGTCAGAGACAGGCACTAAATACAGGTAAATGCAGCAGGGGCACGTGGAAGCAAAGCCGCAGCCTGGAATTTGCTCAATGCCTCCCCTTGTACGTGTGAAATTCTGGGCCCTGCAGAGGACAAAGCTTCTTTTATGCTTGCAGAACTGCAAGAAAACAAAAACCAAACAAATAAAACAAACCCTACAGATCCGTTTGGGGGTCTTAAAAACAAGCCTGCAGCACACAGCTTCCCAAAGGCTGAGTTGTTGGTATTCGAGCCTTTTAGTCCCTGTAAGGCACAGATGGGCAGGGAGCTCCGACTCAGGGAATCGCTGACCAGTGCAACAGTACAGAAGAAAAGAAGGACTGAATCGCTGCAGATGTTTAAGGAGCGCTTCAGACCCCAGCTCCTGCGTGTCCACTCCTTGAGGCTCCCTGCCCACTCCGTGTGCAAAGAAGAAAGCAGACCATGCCCAAGCCATCTCCCAAAGCTGCTTTGCTCCGTCCAGCATCGCTGTGCTCTGCTGCTCCTCACAGGGCTCTCCCCATCAGCCCCACCAGGAAATGCAGAACGGGGCTGCCTGATTTCATTACGCTGGAAATTTGGTTACCTCTCATCCTCTCCAACTCAGCAGTAGGAAAAGAAGCTACCAACCTCTCCCAGTCAAATATTTGTAAATGATCAAATTCTTAGTCTAATACGAAGGAATTGTGCAGGCAGGTTTCCTTCATATGATTTCTTTTAAGAGCTCTGTTGAGTCCAACAGTCACAAAACGCAGAGGTATACGTATTTCCCGTAAACTCTTGCTGTTCCCATGTGACACAGATACTGTATATTTTCTGTTAACAACTAAGCCTTCCTAATGCACCCCACCAGGAAATGATATTCTGTATGACAGCATCCAATGCTGACCAAAAGCACCAGACCTGACTGCAGAACAAACCGTCGCGTGAGATGGCATTTGTTAATACTCTTAATACCTAGCTGAAATCCTATTTCAAAACAAACTTAAACCACGATAAAGACATGGAAGGCATAGTCAGAAGCTTGCACAACATCTGGCTCCAGAAACACACGGGCAATTAGTGCAGCACATGCACAGGACAGGGCTTTCCCCACGCATTCGCCCCACTCACCGTGCAGCACAGCACTTCTCTGCCTGCCCTCACACACACCAATGCTTCAATCCAGAGCCAAGGGGTTTTTCCACATGGAAATGGGAGGGGGACCACAGAGGGCTCTCTGCAAACTTGGCAGCCCACGTGGGAGCCGACACAGCCAGGGTGGGCGAGCTGGAGCCAGGCAAACAGCTTTGGCTCCCAGGCTGGAAGCCTGAAAAATTGGAAGTGGCACTCCATTTGTTTAAATTACCTTCTGAAACCATGCTCCATATGTGGGAATAAACAGTCACTCTGGTAGCCCTAAACACAACCAGAAGTAAATTGTTCCAAGATGCACATCTGCATTTACCAAAGATTAGAGGAAAGGCTGCCAAGTCAGCATTTGATTTTCCTTAAAATATTTTTTTTTCTTAAATGGCAGCACAGAGAAGCACTATATATGGAACAGATCACCATGACCACTGCCTCATTCTCATAAAGATCTCAGTCTGTCCCTCTGCCTTGTGCAGGCAGAACCCACCGAACAGAGCACGCCCTGTTTGTCCCTCTCACAGTGTACTTCAATAGCCCACGTCACTGCAGAATCCAAGAGAAACACACAATCCCTCCCCAAGCAGCTGGCACAAAGCATTTTCACACTTGTGCCCACACAGAGAGCTCCCTGCTCCAGTGCCACTCAGGTAAAGTTACCCTATGGGTGCCTTCAAAAGGACGGAGCAAAGCAGGTGCTGCAGGAGGTCGGGGCGTACCAATTCTTTTTGGCACACGTGTTGTTGTAAATGGAGACTGGAGCTCAATCACACAGATTCTGGGACAGCGATGGGCTTCAGCAGAAGTACTCAGTCTTTTATTTTGCACACCAAATCCGGGGGTCTGGAAGCACAGCGGTCAGCTCAGCACTCGTCCCATTCGCACTGTATGCTGCGAGGGGATTTCAGCGAGGAGCTCACACTGTATGGGTATCGAATGGCACGGCCAGGAAAACAAGCTGCTTGCTTTCTAAACCTGGCCCATCACAAGACCACCACATAAATGTCAGGCACAGCGCTGCCTGGTGCTTGCTGGCTGCCATTAGGACACAGCCACAAAGCAAAGCACGCACAGCACATTGCTTATTGGAGTCTGAGCAGCACCCAGTTGCTCAGGTAACCCGAGCACTGCATGTGCCACACGGCCTGCAAGCAATTAAGCACACACTACTTGCCAGCACCGCCTGGTTGGAGCAGCAATCTGGATCATTCTGAGGCATCCCTTCCCCAGATCTCCTCCTTTGATCATCCTCACAACACTAACTGGCATTGAATGGGACACTCGCTTCCACCACACATTTCCATCACTGTAACCAACCTGGAAAGATTTAGCTCACATGCCAAATTAAAAAGAAAAAAAAAAAAAAAAAAAGACACCTCCCCACTCATAAGCAAGCACAGGACCTTAAACTTTTGACTTCACACCTAGCTTTGTTCCTGTTTATTCAGTGACACGTACCTCTGGCTAATGCGATTACAAAATGCAGTATTGCTTCTGAAGTGCACAATCAGAGAAGGTAGGAAGATGATTTAACAAGCAATTTAATGATCCTGAGCAAGGCAGATTTATGGCAGCCATACAAGAAAGCATGGAAGAAGTGCTGCAATCCAAACAGTACGTTCCTTTGATATCAAGCTTTTATCCAAATATTGACTGCTTGGCCATGGGTAGCTAATTTACAAGTTAACTGAGCTCTTCCACTGTTTTGCATTTTTAGCATGCACTGAAAGCCCAAGGAGTCTGAAACAGCTGCAACATCAGAGAAATTATGATATTAAAGAAAAAAGGAATCCAGAGCTGCATAAAGGTTCCATAATACAAAATCTTTCCATGCAGCTGCAAAGTCATACAGAAGTGCTGTGTAGCTCTCTGCTGAGCACATACTGAACCAATTAAACAAGAGCCTCCTAAGACCCACACAACCTCAGCAGCTATCACATTATAGATCCTTATGTAAGGCACAGTGACGTAAATACAGCCTCCCTTGACACACGGAGGGTGCAAGATGAGCGAGCCTGCAGGAATTTCAGATCACATTTCCGATCTCCTCTATTCATTCATTTGTATCATTCGTGATGACCTTGCTCTCCGGGGACACACATTACCAGAAGCAGATAAATGAGATTTCTATCAATTTAAGCTATACCAGCAAGAAAACAGAGCCGCTATCTTGCAAAGCCGACCACTATTTTTTATTCAAATACAGATATTAAAAAAAAAAAAAATCTTATTTACCAACTGCAAGGCTGGTAACAGCAAACCAGCCTCAGTGCTCGAAGCCAGATAACCCAGAGTTTGTCTTTCAGCTGTAATCTCTCCTCCTGGGAAGAGAAGGAGATCACGACAGACAGGCAGGCTGTTGAAGAAGCCTTCGAGGCAGCGCCTTGCTCCTCCCTGCCCCCAGTCCTCCCCTTCTAACTTCCACCCTCACAAATCCCAACAAATGTATTGCCACACAGACTAATCTCTGATCCTTTAGACACGTCCAAGTAAATTTAAAACCACGTATCAAAATCCCAACCAGCTAAGATCAAATAATCGTGCTAAAATAGACCCTCTGCTTATTTCAATTCAGCCCCAGCGCCGTTCAGCCTCGCAGCAGTGCAGGCAGAGAACACCACGGTGTGCTTAAATGTTACTTTCCAACCTTATTTTGCTATATTCCCAAACGCAAAGAACCAATGTGCTTTTAGCAGCCTCGCTGGTGCTCGCTTGCATCGGACACAGAGCCTTGCTTTCGGTCAGGATTGCTGCTCCTGCAGCACACAGCGTGCTGTCATCTTTCCAGGAGGATCGCTTTCCATGCTGGATTTTTCCCCTCCCAGGTGTCCAACTTGTGAGCAGATGCCAAGTTTAAGAGCAGAAATACAACTTCTCCACCACGACCAAGCCAAACACATTTGGTTTTCTTTCGGAGGCCCAATGTTTAGAAGTGTCACTTTCAACGGGTCACTCTCACTGTGAGAAGGGCTGAAAGTATGACAAGCCTCCAGCCAAGGCAAACGGGTTTCAGCAGCAACCTTAAAAAACTGAAGGATCCTTTTCCCAAGCAAAGTTACACAATCCCACTGCTGCAGAATGCAAGTGCAGCCCATGCACACAGCTAGTTTCACTCAGCTTCGCCTGTAGAGCACAAACCAGATCCATTAGCATAAGCTAACCACTTCCAAATATGTCAACAAAAACACCTATGTTGCTGCCCCTGCATGAAAGACATCTTACAGAGTTTCCTGTGGGTGCAGAAAGGCTCCGACCTCCCCACCGGGCAGCACGGTGAGCACAGGAACAGCCCTGCTTGCCAGGCATAGCACTGCTGGAGAGTCCAGGAGAAGGGAGAGGTGAGCAGAGCTGGCACAGCCACACAGGTTTGAGCTGAGTGGGAGAGCTTTCTGGAGAGAACTTGCCTTTCCAGAAATGATCTTCAGCCACATCGACATGAATCTCTATAAATCAGGTACAGAAGGAAAATGGAGTTTCTATTCCAGTATCCATCAAACATTCCTTAAATGCAACAGCCGCCCCAGGGGAAGCAAGAACTTTTCCCTGCTTATGAAATATGGTAGAGTCTTCAGGATTAAGTAACAGTGACATGTGAGATAGCCATAACAGGCTAAGGCCGGCACGTGCACCTTCTGAAGTCAGCAGGACCACCAATCCATGCGGCAGGAGGGTTGGAGAGTCACGACCCTTGAGGTCCCTTCTGTGATTCTGTATCCCACTACCTAAGGATGAAGCCCACACAGACCCAACCCGAGCGCTGACAGCAGCCGTGGAAGCAGAGCAGCCAGGAGCGTGGTGGTGGCAGACCTGACCAGATGGGGATCTGGCACCACAACCCCGATCATCCTTCACCCCTCTCGCTGTGTGGCTTCTCCTGCCCAAGGGAAGTTGGCGAGCAGAGGGTAAACAGCTCTGCTGAGTCCCTATGGGGAAGAAGAAAGAAACAACTTTTCCAGCGTCACTTCAATGGAATGTGAGGGAACTCAGCACACTGGGTGAGGAGGACGGCGTTACACTCCAACCTGTCTGTGTGCAGCCATGGAAAGCACACAATTCACTACAAGGTGTCTGTGTTTGCACTCAGGATCCCATCTGAGGGTCTGAAGAGATATTCTGGTTTGTAGGAAAGTTATGTTAATCGAATGAATCATTTGATAGGAATGTACAGTCATTCCAATGCAATGGAAAATCTAGAGATTAAAATGTTCAATCTACGCACCCAGCAGAAAGGTTAGGGTAGCGTTTCTTTAAAAAGCATTACTCATCCCTGCTTCAGCTGTACATCAGTGCAGAGGTGTGCAGAAAGGAGATGAACAGCACCAATTACTTCTATCAGCTGCAGTACAAAACAAGAGGTAAGAGTCAGAGAAAGCATAAAGCAAGATCCAAACCCCCCAGCTGTGGGAAGCCTGCATAATACAGCCACTTCCTAGCCACTGAGTCTTGGAATGGACAAGATTTGAGGCAGGTTTTTCAGTTCTGTCCCATTCTCAGTGTATCTGAAGATATATCTTGTATCATGGCTGTAAATTCACACACTTCCTAAAGCATGAGGAGAAGCTCCCAACCTCAGAGCTCCAAGTGCTATCTGAAGTGCTCTATTTACCCAGGCAGAAGAAAAAGAAACAAAGCAAGCCTGAGTTGAAAACAGCATAAACTCTGCATTGCACACATGCTTCCCTAGGCTCCCAAAGCTATACTCAAGAAGTGCAGATATACAGTTACAGATTAGAGTTTATTCAGCAGCTATCAAAACAAACTGCTAATTAACAAAGGGGTTTATGCAAAGGGGGTTACACAAAGAGCTTTTAAGTTTGCCATTCCAGCTTGATTTGATGATTTTTGCCATTTTATGCACTGTATGGAATGGCAGAGAAGCAGCTTGCTGCCTCACAAAGGCCACGCTCTCGGCACCATCCTCCTGCAGGCAGCCTGGAAGCCAGGCACTGAGTTCCCCCAGATGGAGGTGAGCTGGAATCCCTCCCGTGCCACACACCCTTCTCAAACCCCTCAACTGCCTTCAGGTCTGTTGAAAAGCAGTGCAACGAGGAGCATATGGATAGATCCAAAGATACTCTGATTCCCTACAGAATGCCAGCATATATATTGCTGTAATTAGCCTCTAGCACAGTTGCAAAATTTGTTTCTGAAAAGCCTTTGAGCGAACAGATTTTGTTATATAAAGCTCAGACCCTTCCACTTTTGCATGAGCTGATAGCCTTATTGGTGACTGGTATTTGCTATTAAAACATCACTCCCTGCACAGACAAACACACAACCAAACAGAACAGCTTCCCTGTCCAACAATCTGCCGCTGGTGTGGACACAGTGCCCAGTTGTACAACATCTGCAAAGAACACACTGGATCAGAACCACCTTGCTATGCCAAGTGAGGGCCATAGAGCCTGCGGGCTGCTGGCACAGGGAGCAGTGAGAGGAGTCCTACGTGAGGAGCAGTGTAGCACCCCAACAGTCACCAGCAGCCCCCAACAGTCACCATCAGCCCACCTTCTGCTGCTGCAATACATCCTACTTCCACGAGGATAACGAGTCGCTGAGCGTACCTCACCAAGCAAACAGAAAAGGTTCATTACGTTACTGAGAACTTTTAAATAACTGCAGGTTACCACTCAACGCTCTATCTTTTATCTAAACAAAATGTTGCAGGACTGGGCTTGTTTCAGGCACCTACGCCCTTGGAGCTTCTGCTCCTGATAGCAGCATTTGGTTCTGTACAACTCTGAGATCACCTGGCTTCCCTTTCTCTACCTTTTATGAATCTGAAAGAACACAAAGATGTTCTGTCTTGGGAGCTGTGCCTCACATTCTGGTTTCTTTACTTGTAAACACATAACAGGATTCTCCCCCACCCCCAAGGTTCTGATAAACCTCTTGTGGTTGAAGCTTTACTGGAAGCCATGCTTCCTAACTTGCTAGTTTTTCACAATACTCTTTCATTAAGCAGTTTAGATACCTAAGAACTGAATTTGATGTGAAGCTTCTCAATGCTGAGATCGAAACAAACCGGTCCTCTGTCAGCTCGTGGCTCCCAGCAACCACCTCAGCTCCTGGAAAAAGCTGCCTGACACCCAACTACCTCAACCACCCGAAGGAGGCCAAACTAACACACATTTTCCTTGCAGAAGGCTGGTAAATAGTGGATTCATACACTAAGCTGTAGTAACTCAACTGCTTGTGAACCCCTGTAAAGAAGCAGAGTGCCCTCCTGCCCTAAGAACAAGAGGTGAAGCAGACAAACCGAGCACAGCAACCACAGTGCCAGTGAAATACAGTTAGCTATCCAACCTCACTCCTAAATTATTCCTCAGAAACTTGTTGGCTTCTCAGTGAGGCAGCAGCTTTGGATGTGCTTTATCCAACAATTCTCAACACAAAATACATAAACAGTCCCTGGAGCACAGATGGAAACTGATGCCTCTCCCCTCCCAGGGGAGTTCCCTCATCACTAGGCTACAAAATCATGTTCCCTCTTGCTTTCGGTCTTTGATGATACAAATCTTACGTTCCTTCCTACACAGCACCCCAGTTTCAACAGGAGAGGCAGTGCATCCCCTCCCTCATTAACCTGCAGTGCAGCAGTTCGGGCACTCTCAGAAGATGGAGTTGTGGCCCCAGTGACGCAGCTCACCTCGCTGTCCCACCAGCAGCATCTCGCAGCTCCCTTCTCTCCCCGCTGGCATTGGTGTTTGCCTCAGGGCCAGCTCACCCACCACGGGCAGACTCCAGGCTGGAGCAGACACCACAAGCACTCACCTGCCCCAGGTTCAGGTTTGCCCCTCTCATGGGAGCAGGATGCTGAGCAAAGCTGTTCAACAGCAGAAGCTGAGTTTTTCCTCCTTGTAGGAAATCAAAATTGCACAACAGCATTTTGCTTCGAGAGACTCAGGAAAAGAAAGCATTAAAAGCCAGATTTACTCTTCTCTTAACCAACAAGCAAATGAGGAAGAAAAAAAAAAAAACAGGTTTATTGAGACATGCTGTCATATTTATGAAGCTTTAAGATTTAAGCCAAAATATTTGGAGCAAGATGAAATTCCATCTGCCTCACACCAGCACTTCCATCTCTCTCCAAAACAAGCATCCTAATGCAATCAGGAGGTCTGCATGCAGCAAGCACACAGCTATCATTCACACTGCTGCTGCTGCTCAAGGTGTAGCTGACTGAGATCCCACCCCACTGCTCTGCTGCTCGCCCAGCACCAGAAGAAAAACGTTCCACTGCTTTTTTTTTTTATTATTATTTTTTAAGTGAAGCCCAAAGGACCCAGGGATACTGCTCAGCAGCTCCAGCCCAAGCTGCAACCTGGGTTTTCATGCACCTCATCAAAGATCACCCAAGAAGGAGGCTGTGACTCGGCAGCTTTACAAGCTACAGGAACATTCCCATGCCTTACAACATCTGGAACTCCTCAGGTTTCCATTAATGCAGGAGAAAGCCACCAGCCTTACATTAAACCGTGCAGCATGCTGTCACTCAAAGCTACCCCCCAGCAGATTTCTCCTGGGCTACTGCTTTAATGAAGTTATCTGTGAGCTGGCCTCCAGAACCATTCAGCCTGTCAGGATGAGGCACTTCTCCAGCACATTTCCTTCTATCTCATTTAGAGGTGGGGGGAATGAAGATAACCCAAAATTGGCAAGATGAATACAATAAAAAGCTGAGGGATTTAGGAGCTCTCTAAGCAGTAAGTAGCTTTCCCTCCCCAAGTTTTTGAGCCTATAGCTCTGTTATCTATGAAAAAATTAATACATTAGAGCCAAAGAAACCTAACTGAAGATAAATCATTAAGTGGGCACAGTGAGAAGCAGCTCGGCAGCCCCAAGTTCAGCCTTCAGAGCAGCTGGCTGACACAAAGGGCAGCTCGACAGGCAGAGATGGGCCCAGACACCCCGACTGCAGGGATGGGGCACTGTGGGGCCAGTCCTGGCAGCTGGGCTCCTTGCACAGAACAGCTGTGCAAGCACAGCTCCGGCCATGCAGCAGTAAATTCCCAGGATAATCTGAGGCAATCTGGAAAAGCGAAGGACAAGGCTCATCAGCTTAGACAAATATTGGTATGGGCCACTGCCTGAAAGAAATATTTATCGCTGCAGTAAGTGCCTTCCAAGCCACCCTGTTGAGTCGCTTTCCCTGTAGCTACGACACGGCCCCACATGGAGTGCAGTAGGGCCACCTTACAAGGACCACCAGCAAATCACCCACTGACACCTATTTCCTATTACTGGAGGCCATCAGCTTCAGCAAAGGGCTTATGAAGTTTCATTTACAGGAAAAAAGTTAACACCCATCTCTAAACCTTAAAAGGAACTATTCTTGACAACACGGTCCCAGAGTTTTCCTTATACCTGTTCCTAAGACAAGAGTAAACCCTTACACTGAATCCACAGAAAGCATATTTTGAGGTTCAAGCTGTTTCCACTTACAACAAGTGCTCGGCATCAAATCTTTGTAAAACACAACCTTGGCTACTGAAGTGCTTTGAAACAGAAGCAGGTTGGACATCACACATCACACCACAGCAAACCTGACTCCTTCAAAAGGAGATGGAAAGTGAAACAATGGTGTAAGGATAGGGAAGGAGGGCAGAGAGGTGACCAAGAAGGACATCAGTGTCTTCTAAATAAAATTAATCGAAGCTGAGTGGAAGCGTTACTGCTATCACATCTTGCTGGTCGGCAATTTGAAAAGCTGAAGCCAATGCAGCAGTGGTGCAGGCGACACTGACAGCAGGCACTGCCACCCATCCCCTGCATTGCTTACAGTGAGGACTCGGAGAAACTCTTTTCCACAGCCATGAAACAAAGGACACATTTTCTAAAACTACGTTAGTGGTTTCAGAGCATTTCTCCAACGACTTCTAATTACACTTCTAATTTGCTTTTTATCAGGTGTGGATCTCAAGTGCATCACAGGTGCGCAAGGCAGCATGCTGAAAGACAAAATTCCAACCTACGTGAATTTCTGTATCACAGCTGCACAGAGCAAGCAAGAGCTTACAGGAACTTTGGCTGTAAGTCTCACTAAAATGAAGTCTCAGCCTGCCTCTCGTGCAGCCTTTCCTGCAGTTAGGCTTGCTGCCCTGCATAACCAGAAACCTTCCAGGGCAGAGGAGGAAGGGAAGTGTGGGCAGTCTGACTCCATAGGCACCAGCAGGCATCCATCACGGAGCGAGTGACTCAAAGGCTGACTTGTGGCCGTGCCAGCAAATAAGTGCACTCTTACTCTAGGCGTCTTCTCAGAAGTTACTCAAAAGCTGGCAGCCAACTGCCTCCTAAAAAACAAACTGCTGACGTCTGAAGTTATCATCTTGGTGGTCGTTCATGCTCACACCGAGGGCCCACGGAGCTCTGCACTGAGCAGAACCACCCAGATGCAGATGGCTCCTGCCTTTCAAATTGCATTTTCTGGGGCTGAGCTATCGTCAACAGTTTGCTTTTCTTCATCGCCACACTCCTCAAACTCTAGAGAAGAAAATCTGTAGAGTTAAGTTGATGTTGCAATTCCTAGGCTGCTTCCACTGCTCCGGTGCCATTTCTGTGATGGTCTCTGTTTAACTCTCCCACCCCGTCTGCCCTGCACCCTGCAGGAGGCCCACAGCTGCCCCTGCTGGCAGGGCAGTGCTGAAAGGGGAAAAGATGTGCATCCAGGGATGCCCCCAGACAAAAATCAAGCCCAAGTTGTGTTGCTGCTTCACATAGTCCTCCAGCCTTGTTTTCCTCAATGAAGACAGAGACAGACAGGTTGCCAACCAAGAACTGCGCTCTGCGATTAGCCAATGTTTATGAAGTACTTTAAAGATTAAAAGTGTCACCTATGTGCTAAATATTTCTCTGGCACTATCAGCTTGAACAGCAACTGAGTATCTTGTATCTGCTCCTGCTGATCTTGAGCTGGTTGCCAGAGGTGTCAGTCAGCCCGACTTCCAAACCACTGCACTTGGCATCGCTCCTCAGAGCATTTCTAGGCACATCCCAGCACAGAACTGAGGAACTAATTGATAAATGGTAACTTTTGGCCCTTGTTCCTACATGGCCCAAGTTCCTTTTCCAGTTCACCTGTGTGGAGACCTTCCTAGCAGCACTGTCACACCTGGAGCAAGCTGTAAGTGTTCCACTGGAGTGCTCACCATGTGCCATTTATCACCTTGAGTCGCCTTCCTCCACCTCCCCTCAGCTCACTCACACCATCTGTAAGTTTGTAAACACACAAAGCACACACACATCCCACTCTCCCCTTTGGCCCACAGGTTTTAAACAGCAGCAACAGAATCAAGTAATTGTTATCGAGAGGTGAGAAAATGAGACCCTTGGTCCCAAAAGTTTACACTGCACTGGAGACAGAAGAAAACCTAAAGCTGGACATTGCTCAATTTGTACAACCACCAGCTGCACTGTTGTCAACAGCAAGCCACTGCGCTGAACTGTGTGGACATTCGGCTTACAGTCTGCCAAAAGGGGCAAGGGAACACTGATACCCAGGCACAGACACCCAGAGCCCAAGGACAAAGGAGCCCATTGCAAACACAAACACGACCCAAAGCCAAAACAGTGTCCCACAAGGCTTTCTACCCAGCAGCAGAGCCAGAAAACCACTGGCTTCTTAACACTTAGTAGCAACACAGGAATAACAGAACCGAAAAAAGACAAATTTGGTTCTCACAGCAATGGTCATCAATCAGACAGCTCCTCTGCAGCCTGGAGGGCACCTCTGGGAGGAACCATGGCAGCAGCACAGCCACAGCAGGAAGCAGCCCAGAGCCAAAGCACTGCTTTTCCCACAGGTTTCTAACGGTTTCACGAGTGACAGCAGCACTGCTTACAAGGCTGAGCCCCAGCCATGCTATCTAAGGAGGTGCCCTTGTTCTGGATAACATCGGTAAGGTTTATTTCCCAATGTTTAGCACAGGGTTTTTGGAATGCGTTCAAGTCAATGTGGTTGACAGCTGCTCATATCAGGTGACTCACTGAAGCCACACATCATAAATTGCTCTTACTCAAGCTATGAATTAGCATGGCAGGTTGGTAAAGGAGTCTGAAAACCCTCTGCTGAAGACGCAGCTAAGCCAAGTAAGCCCTTCCAATAACACATGCCATTCCTGCAGAGCCGCTCGTACCCTCTTCTGCACAAAGCCAAATTGAAACCAAAGGACCAAAACGAGCTGCAGCTTGGAACTGCAGTTCAAAATCCCCAAATATACATAACAGGGAAAAAAAAAGAGTAGCAGTCTTAATTGCTATTTTAATTGCAAGATGATCTTCCCTCTCTAATAAACTCAACATTTTACATGCTGAACAATGTCACTGATGCCCAGCTGAGTTTTACACTGGTGAAAAGACAGACACCATCAGAGGTTCTGCAAAGAGAAGCCCTTCTATAGGGATCAGTAAGGAAAACTCATCCACGGAGCCCAAATCGCCTTCCCCTCCAACTTGATGTTATCTCAATTACGAGGACAGGAAGCGAGCTTTGTTTCAGGTAACAAGAAACAGTCTTATCACCAGCACTAATGCAACAGGTTTTCGAGTTTCAAGATCTACATGTGGTAGAACAAAAAGCTTTTGGCTGTTTACCTCAGAGATACGCAAGCTGCTCTAAAATAGCCTGCCTGGGTGGCTCCGCACAGCACCTCTTGTTTGGACAAGCACGTTCAGCGGGTGACTATTTGAATTCTGACTCACTCCAACATGCCGGGGCACCCGACTGTACCAAACCCCGAAGTGCTGACTCGGGGTTTGTGATGCAAATCCGGCAGGAAGCGGCGTTTCCCTGCTGGGACAAACTGCCCTGGTCACCGGGATGCTGCACTGAGTGGCACAAAGCATGCAGCTACAGGAGAGCTCTGCCAGCCAGGTGCCACCATTTAATGTCTGGTTTTGTTGTTGTTTTTTTTTTTTGCATCACTTCAATCAAACTGTGGCAATTGTGAGCAAACTGTTGTTATCTCGTCCCACTTGCGGATGGACAGCAGTGCAATCACAAGGAACTTGCACAACACTAACAGATACTGGCTTCTGTTAGAGAACATAAGCACCAATGATTTAGGCACTGAATCAGAAATTTCTCTACCTCCGACATAACTTTAACCAGTTCATTCAGCAGCAAGCATCAACCACAGACCTTCCCCAAAGTGAAAATACATGGACAGACTCACATCATGCCACCAGAAAGCGATGCAGCGTTAGTGCAACCCCGTGGGCTGCTCAGAGATCCAAGGGAGCCCAAGAATTGAACAGCTAAGCTGTGCCCTGGCCTACAAAGTAGCCTTACAACTGTTCTGTTATTTAGAAGCTATTACCAAGGAAAAGTAAACAACCTGTTGGGCATTTAGAAAACATTCCGGTCCACTGCAGTCATTAAAAGGAAGCCAGGTGCTGTGCTGAGCTAGGAACCAAATCAGCAGAACTTGCTCCTATTCCCTAGTGCCAAATCCCCAAGATCACTGTCACCTTACCAACCCCTTCCACTGAAGGCAGCTCTCTGGCCCAGGAGTTGCTCAGGGACTCACATTTCTAAGTGCAGTGTTTGCAGTTTATGTGGTTGTTTTGGAGAAAATGCTGAAACAACACAGGTTTTTTCTAAGCTTTGATCTACAACACAAAACATGGCTCTGCTCAGAGCAAGGCATGGGGAAGAAACTCAGGTTTTCCAGGTCTCTGAAAAACCAAAGGGAAAAACGTTCCAACCACTCCTATAATTCAGCACTGCGTTCCATCCTTGCCTGACAGGAGTTGAAGCCCCAAACCCCATAGAACAGCTCAACTATCACAGCTGCCTCTGAGCTGCCATAGAGGAAGCAGCTCACACCCAGCTGTCAGCGCTATGTGAAAGCAGTGCTCCAGTTCTGCCAGCCATTCCAAACTGGGACCAGCAGCACAAACACAACGCAGAGCAGAGATCAGGGCCCACGACGACTCAAACTGCAGATGTGCTTCCTGAGTGGGAAAATACCCATAGTCAGTCTTCACTCCCCTTTTTACTGCGTGATGCGAGTCCCAGCTTGGTGAGAAAGTATTTGTATCTGGTTCTGACTAAGCATAGGCTTCCCCATGTAACTCAGCAGCCACTGGGTGCACCCTGTCCCAGCACCCACACAGCAGCAAACCTCACACACACTGACCGAGGTTTCCTTCTCCTCCACCAGCACTGTGTCCTAATTCTTATAGTATAAAACAGCTGGACTAACCGACACAAAGGAAAACTCTTTGGGTTTTTGGTTGTGTGTTTTTTCTTTTTTTTTTTTCTTCAAACCATCTTACAGTTTCCAAAGCAGCTCAGGTGAAAAGCAACCACACTGGAAGCCAAATGTCAAAATCACCATATACAGAATGAATGAGAATATTTTCATTGGTTTCCAGTGAGACTGTAGTGAAAACAAATGCTTGTTATACAACTGACAACCCTCTCACTGTGTCAAAACAAGATGCAAGAACATCAATGGGCTCTGTGCACCAAGATGATATTCCTTCATGGTTACTGGATAAGGAGTCTATTTGTTTAACAATATAATGCTTTTTTTTTTCCCCAATAGCACTAACTATGGCACACGGGGAAGTCCTACAACCTCAAAAAACTGCTAAGACCAGCTGTTGGCAGCCCCAGGGACACAGAAGATGGACACAAGAGGAGCTCTGCAGAGAACACCATTGTCCCCCAAGCACCTGACAGCCTGCTGTCAGCCAGCAGCACACCACCCTTCCCACTTGTAGGCATGGCAGAGCTCAGACAGCCTAAGCATACAGGTGGCAAGGGGCATTTTTTCAACCTGTTCCCTCCTGTTCAGAAGAACGTGACCCATTTGCCATGGATCCACACACCCTGCCTGCCCTCAGAAGCAGCCACACGGCCCAGTGAGGGGACCTGCAGGCCAGCACCAGGCACAGGGCCTGGTGTGAACATCACCTGCCATCCCACAGGCAGCAGCTGGCTGCAAATTAGGACACCTCCACAATCCAGCACGCTGTCAGATCAGACTTCACACGGTTACATGGAGCTCATCAACTTATTCCTTCAAAGTCCATTAAAAAGACTTAGATGTTGTCAAAAGCTACAGTTAGAAGAAGATCAGCTCCCATCCTACTGCCCTTGGCTGCTAGCACGATGCCAGGGGGCTTGAACTAGACTGACCTGATCCCTGGGAGCACCCACAGCCGCATGCAGAGCCCAAGCACAGAGCGGAGGCAGGAGCACAGCTGAACAGCAGCACTGCTCGCAGGCAGGCTGCCCAGCTCCTCTGCCAGTAGTGCCCCTGGGTCCCTCACACAGCTCTACAAATACCTCCCATGTACTGCTGTACATACATCCTGTGCAGGAAACAAGGTGCACAAGAAGCAGCGTGGCTGAAAGTTAACCACAGGGAGCACAAACAGAGGGGGAATTGTCTAGAGGAGGAAAAACCTTACAACAGTTTGTCTTGTGAGTTTGTTTCTTCGTTTGTTTCCTTCTGCAGAATTCCATGTGCCCTTTCCCAGCCATGAAAGCACCTCACCGGGTCCATTTCTTCAAAACTACTTCCACCATATTTTCCTCCATATTTTAAAAAACTCTGCAAGAAGAAACATCAGTTTGCTTAAAGGCAGCAGATATCCACAGCTTCAAAATGCAGGTTTTATTTGACATGCTTTCATATGATGAGCCTCGTGCTCTCCTTCATTCCCAGCATCAACCACTCATCCTCCTAACAGATCTCCAGCAGCCACCCCAAGCCTGGCTCTGCCACACTGCAGCAGCTCCGCTCCAGCCCCAGTCACACACAGATGCCCTGCAGAGAATCCTCTTCTGAATGGTCTTAAAAACTGGGCAATTAATGTAACACATCTGATATTTTAAGCTGAAGGCAGAGCTTCCAATTTCTGAGCCATACAGCAAAGCAACCAAGGAGCTACTGAACGATGATGAAACCCATTACGTGTGACTGTCAATAAAGACATCACCTGTGTTACACAAGAGGAGAACAAAGGCCAGTCACCTCACAGCACAAAGCATCATTTTGCACAACGCAATGTTTTATGACCTTCATACACTCCAACAAAATCAACATTCACATCAATACCTCTGATTTCATACCAAACTTCCAGCGACCCAAAGCTTTCAGGAGAAAAGGCTGTGCTCTGGCCTCGTGCACGAGACAACCAGGCTGTATCAATAACCAGAGCACAGAACTCAGCCTGTTTCCCAGTCAGCTGTGCACTACCCAAGAGGCATGCCAGTCACTACAAACCAACTAATAGTGGGCAAGAATGAAGCCTTTTTTTCCTAGTTCTTCAACATTATGGCATCCCTGAACCTGAACTGCCTCTACTCAAACTGCTAACATTCCCAGCACTGGACCATGAGGCTGCTGGGATAACCAGAAACAACAGCAGTGTTTCAGTGTCATCAGCATGTCTACATTCTATCAAACACCTCAAGCAGTTGCGCTCAGTGATCCATGTAGGTCCCTTCCAACTTGGATATTCCATGATTCTATGTTTGGGGATGCCACAGAACGTCACGGGAGAGCTGGTGGCTGTCAGGAAGACCCACCTTGGTTCAGATGCGTGCAGCCCCAATATCTGCTGTCCCCCAAATGCTGCTGACTCGTGAAGCCGAGCTCAGCTCATCTCCCCCCACACACACAGCCAAACGCTGGGCTATTTTTGGGTGCAGCATGTCAGTTCCAGTGGGTGTGGGAGTTTGTTTGTGTGGGTTTGTATGATTCGACTGCTTCGAAACTTGGCTGAAGCCACATAATTCTCTTTTTATGGAACCCCCTTTGATGGCCATTTAACAGAGGGTGAGGTTTAGCCTCAACTGCAGAGACTCGGGGTCAGAATTACTAGAAAAGAGATGCATAATGACTAACAATGAATCAGTCTTCAGTGGTTTCTTCATTTAAGTGTTAATGCAGCATAATAAACCCCTGGACTAAGATCAGCAGGAAGGCCCTGTCTGCAATAAGTGAGTTAGACCTGCACAGGCTCCGAAGGGACACTTGATCCCATTTAACCCTTGATGTGTACAGCCAGTGCCATGCAGACAGCAGGACTGACACCTGACAGAGCACAGCCCAGATCCCCATGGGATGGCAGAATTCACACACGTTTCTCATCAGCCAGGAGGAATTTCAATTACCAATTTTAGCCTTTACTACCCTGTCAACCTCGGAGCACCTGCCTAAAGCTTTACTTTTGTGGTGGGCAGGAAACTGTCTTGGTACAATTATTCTGACAAGAGCAAGAAGGAGCATGCTACATGTGCTGGTGCATGTTTTATGGCAATTGTACAAGGCTGATATATAGCACAATGAAAGTATGCAGAGGGGAGGAAGGTGTTGAGTTGCTGCTTATCTTTGAAAATATCCAATGCCCAAGGAGTCCAGGTCCAGAGCAGCACACTGTGATTTCTGTATTTTCTTCTAACAAGATTCCTCCTTCAAACACAAATGAGAACATCTAATTCATCCTCCACGTCATTCACAAAACCTTTGCAAGACACCTACTAAGAAAAGAGACACCAATCCATTTTTACGTCATTGCTGTTCCTCTTCCCACTCCCGTTCAGCAGCAGCCTCTCTCCCTCCCAGGGGCTATTTCTGTCCCTGCCCCGGGGTACCAAGCTCCATCCATGGGCATTCATCTGCTCCTGCAGCTCTGCAGCAGATCCAGAGCTTCACGACAACAAATGTTTGGGAGGAAGAGCTCCTGTGCAGAAAGTGGGAGGCTGCAGCGCTGCAGAGATACCAAATACAAAGCCCCCTCAGCCCCCAGTTAAGCTACCACTGACCCAGCAGAAAAGTACTGATTACCTTTCCTAGTCATGCTGCTCCCTCAGCAGAGAAGGCTGGGTGCAGGGCAGGCTCTGCGTTTGCTCACCCTGCAGGAGCAGTGCTGCTGGTAGCTGGTATTCCGTCTGAACTGCTGCACTGTTACACTCATCAAGAAGAATCCTGGTCTCAAATTTAACCATGCTCTCACATTAATCTCCTGGTAACCATATGTTATTTCCTACAGCAAGAAAAATGTTTTAATGAAACATGTAATGTCTCTATTTCGGCTTGTAGTTGATACAGTTAATACCTCTGTGGGGTTTAATAAATATTCTCTGTTATCCCCACTGCAGCAACTATGCTCAGCCTAAGACCATTTCTGGCTCTTAGGCTTTTACTAAACCTCTCCACTAAATGAGAACTAAAACACGACTCTCTTGCAGCATACAAACGATGAGAACAAAAGGCCATGTGAGCAGTATTATAATAGATGCCGGAGGAATTAGTAATTACAGCTATTGGCTTTTCTTATGGCCAAGAGAAATAAGAAGCAGGGCAGACAATGCACCAACAAATACCAAAAAAGCAGAGGAAAACAACTGAAAAAGGTCACCTTACAAGGCCTTCGAGTGGCTCATAATGAAACAAACAGCACCAGTATGAAATAATTCCCCTCTGACACGACAAGAAAGGACCACAGTGTTGGGGCACACAGACTGCTTGGACTATCATGCTCTGAACACTGGTGATCCGTGGTTATCCTGTAGTCACATGCCTTGGTGCTGCATGCCAAAGGTAGAGAAGAGCAGGAGAACAAGCAGCAGCCAAGACTTTTCCAGTGACTGCTCCGCCAGCAGCTCTGCACTCATCTCAAGGAAACAAATCCAGACAAACCAAGGCAGCTTCTAAAGGCTTCCACATACAGCACATCAGTCAGGGCCAAACTCCTTCCAGAGCCTCGAAACCTACCCATCACAGCTGGATTTTAGCCTGCTTTTAAGAGTCGCGGTGCCCACCTCCAAGAACTCCGCACAAGATTTGCACCACTGGCTCTCAATTCTGAATGCAAACCACAGAAACTAAGCCAGTTCTTTCAGAAGGGACCATCCTCCCCTGGTTAAAGCAGAGACATCTCCCACCTCCAAGAAAGGCTCAGCTTCTTAAAAAGAGAGGAAAAAAAACAACAACTCAGGTCAGAGGAAGTAAAAAATAAGTAGACCATGAAGCTTGCAAGAAGGTAAGGCTGGACAGCAAGGAGGTCGCTGGACTTGGGAAGTTGCCACATTCTTTCAGGATTGTGAACCCTGATGTCCGTTGCATTCCAACCACGCACAGTGCCCTGAAGAAGAGATGCAGCAAGACATCCTGCAGGTGCCCAACTAATCCCAGTCAGAGGAACCAGTCCTACTTCCTTCCCAGCTATCAGAATTGGGCGCCTACAGAGTCCAGGACTCTAACTTTGCATAACTGGGAGTTGAACATAAATTGCTGGCTTGGTTAACACAAATTGTCAACTGTTCCTTTCTATTTCATTAGTTCCAGCAAATACAATTATGAATACAGGCCTCCTGCCCTTTAGGATGATTAACATTCCCTTTCGTTAATGTCCCCAACACTGCTGACCCACATTCAACTTGTGAAATCCAGTTATATGTAAACTGCAATGTTCTGTGTCAGCAAGATGTGCCAGACCACCAGAGCCAGGAGCACACAGCACAAGCTCTGCTCCTTTCTGGAAATAAACGCAGCTCCTTTAACTACAAAACAGCCAAGAAAACCCCGTCCTTTAACATAAGAATGGGCACCAAACCATCCTTTGCTTTACTTTTTTTTAGGTAAAAGGGGACACAAGCCAGGAATGCTCAGCTGTTATCTTCAGGCGTCACATCAAAGTTCACTTGACTTGGCAAACGTCCATAGGAAAGGAAAACAGATTCCCAAACCTTATCAATAGGCAGGCCACCTTTTAAATTCATGAGCAGCAATGAATACCTTCCAAGTTATTAATTTCACCTTCAAAGTCATGTAAAAAGACAGGGCACACTGTTTTTTGAGGGAGCATAGATATTCATACTGGAATTCCTTTTGAAACAGAAGAGCGTGGTTCCCAAGGAGCAGCCATGATGAGCAAACCAGCTTTCTCTAAGAAAATGTGACACGGGGTCACGTTTGTACAGGGATTTGATGGCTATATTTGAACGCTGCTTAATTCTTCTATGCAACTACTACTGGAAGAAATCATCTCTGGAAGGGGTTGCAGCACACTCACCAATTGTACTACATTTGTGTAGCGTGTTCAAAGGATTCTTTCAGATTACAAATGGAACCATTTTACCAAGTCTTTACTTTCTTCTAAGTCACTTCCATTAAGCCAATCTGTTTCAAGTATTACTGGGATGAAACCAAGCTCTTAGTGGCTGTTTTCTATTCCCACTGCCATTTCAAAAAATACTTCCCATACACATTCGCCCTTTTCAGGGTATTTTACATCAGTACCTCCCTTCTAACCTCAAGAATCCCAGAGCTTGAAGCAAATAACTCTCCCCTCCTTCCTCACTCCTATCCTGGAGTCAGCAATGACAGCGCCTGCAGAGAAGGAGAAGTACTGAAATAACAGCACTGGGGATTTGCAGGCAAAAAGAGCCCATTTGCTTGGCAGGGTGGGATTTTAAAGGAAACCTGACCTCAGAGTTAAGAAAGCTTCCAGGTCAAGTTTCAGCTCCTAGCTGTTCCACCTCAGCCTTCCCAGCCCTGCCACTCACACAGCCAACAGATCCCAGCTGTTCTCAACACAGGTATTTCCCTCAGCACGACTGCCTTCAGAGGGACTTCATCTCCTCCACTCAGCTGAGGGGAATTTCAAGGCACACAAAGCACCACCTCAGGAGCAGCTCACACTCCAGCAGGCTCACTCACAGGTGATAGCAGCAACTGCACCTACATCCCACCCTGAGAACAGCTGTGCTGCTTCCTAAAGCAAACAAACCACCTTCTCTAGCTTCAGAGCTGCAGGCACCAGTAAGCTGCTGTTCAGCAGAGCTTCTTCACAGCTGGCCATTCCACCTTGTTCAATCATTCATCAATAAAGCATCAGAGTTAACCTCAGTCCTGTCTGTTCTGAACACAGCTTCCTAAGGTTGTGGACATTTTGCCATTCTTCAGGAAAAAAAAAAAAAAAAGAGAGCGACCTGAATGCAAGACTGTCTCTGCTTCAGTATCGTGCAAACTTTGAGTTAACATCACTCAAGAGAAGCCTCGACTCAACAAGAAGGGCTGAATACATCAACGTTCCTGGCAGCCAAAGGACTGATCTCTGCTTAAGAGAAGCCTCTGCGTTTGAAGCATCCAAGCTGCTTCTAGCAGGGAAACTCAGCATCACGATGGGAAAAAAGTGACCGAGCCCTGTGCAAGGGCAACAGTAGCTGAACTGCGGGTTAAATTGTAGCATAGAACATTTGAAACCGACATCAGTTTATGCAACACACACAAACGTATCCCAGTTCTGAACAGAAAGCACCAGTAGATGTTTAGCAACTGATTTCTAAACAGCCCCTGCAATGAATTTCACGCAGTTACCTGGGAAAAAGACAGATAAATCATCAACAAAGCAACCCCACGTTGAAACAGCTCCATAAATCAGACCGCAACTCCCAAAATTCAGATGGCAACTCAAGCGTGACAGCTACAGCCCTCCTCACGGCCTCAAGCCGCTAACGCAAAGCAGGACAGCATCGCGACGAGCTCCCCGGGCTGCGCCCCGAGCCGCCCGCCCCGCTCCGCAGTTCTTATCCCCCGCCGGGCTCCACATCGGGCAGCGCTGCCGTCTGACAGCACCGCCCGGCCGCGGCCCACGGCCCGGCTCCGCTCTCTCCCCGCACGGCCCGGCTCGGCGCCGCTCGGCCCGGCGCGGCTCCGGCTCCACCGGCGGTACCCGACCGGCGCAGAGCCGACGGGAGGAGGCGGGCGGCCCGAATCGCGGCCGGGCCGGGCTCCTCACCTTGGCCCGGGTCACCAGGTGCGTGGCCAGCTTCACGACGGCGAAGTTGCCCTTGCCGATGGTGCGCTCGATCTCGTAGTAGCCGATGCGAGCGGGTCCCGGGGGCCTGGGGGGCGGCGGGGCCGGGGGCAGCCGCGGGGCCGGAGGGGGCCCCCCCGCACCGCTCGCCGCCGCCGCTGCAGCCGCCGCCGCCATCTTGTAGCGAGGAGCAAACCCCCCCCCTCGGGGCTGCGGCACCGCGTGAGCTCATCCGCGGGGGGGCGGGGGGCGGGCGGCTGCCATGGCGACCCCGCGGGGCGGGCCGAGTGACGTCAGCGCGGCCCTGACGCCCCCGTACGTCACCGCCCGCCGAGGCGCGGGATTGGCCGAGGGGCGCGGCCTGGGAGCCCCGGACGGCGCGGCGGGGAGGGCGCCCCCGCGTGGGGCGGCGGTAGAGGGCGGAAGGTCGCGGGTTCGAATCCTCGACGCCTCGACGCGGGGCAGGTGCCCGCTCCTCTCCAAACTTCGTTTCGACCTCCAGCCGCTCGCTTCCTCGCACTAAAACGATCTTTCACCGCAGTTACGTATTCGTGTTTCGCTCCTTATGTGGCAGGAGGGAAAGAATGCTACTTTTAGCCTGGTAGAAAGTTCTACTGCCTTAGTATTGTACCCGGAATTGGAGCATTAACACTTTAACTCCCAGTGCACTACATAATGTTATGATGTGGAATACTGAAAACCAAAAAACATAAAACCATGACAAATATCTCTTCCAAGAGCAAGCATCCAGCCTCGAAAATATTTGCAACTGCAGGCCTGGCTGCTCTGAGCAAAGCACTCAGTCCCTTCCAGGACACTTATAGGAATCTCGCTGTGGGTCTGCAGACACCCCAGACTCAGTGCAGCCCAGCACATCCCCTCAGCTCATCGCACTGCTGCCATGTGCTGGGAAAATGGCTGCAGGGTTACATAAAGCAGGCAGGGGCATGGTGCTGGCAGCAAGCTGGGATTGCCACCCCTCTGTGTGCTTCCTGGCAGCAACCTCAGGAGCAATCCTCCTTAAGAGCTATAGCAGGAGAGAGAAGGGGTCTATAGAAACAAGGAGGCCTGGGCAGGAGGTGCAGGCAATGCACAACTGTAGTTCAGAGATTAAATCTCCAAAAAGCCTGAATGAGGAGCTACAAATCCCTCCTATTCTTCTGCTCACCGCCCATGGTTCACAGACACTGCACTTGATCACTGCTGGCTTTTTGCACCCCTCAATTTCCACCCAGCAGTGCCTCCCACCCGCAGGGATCTTCCCAGAAGTTTGTTGTTGAGGTTGCCTGGGGAAACGGCTGAATTCGCCTCAAGTGGTCTGGCTGTTGCTAAGAGCAACATTTCAGCTGCAGCTGCCCATGAAAGAAGACAGGTGTGCTAGTTATGTGTTTTAAAAAGCCGTGATAGAGCAAAAGACTGCTTGCGGCACAGCCTTCCTTTAATAATCATTAATCCTTGCCCTGCTGGCACCGATCACGTGGGACAGTGACAGCCACTGGCAAGCAGTTGGAGTGCAGGGAACCTGAACCATCACCACCTCACCACTGCATTTACCCCATGCTTTCACCAGGCTGCCTCCTTGCCACTGGGTCTGCCTCGTCCTGCCCTGTTCCTGCTTCGGGACAAAGCAGAGAGAGAAACCAAACGGTCCTTTCTTTGCTGCTTTAACTTCAAAGTACAGAACTCTGGGGCTGCAGAAACTGCCCATGGCCTTGGGAATGCCACGGTGCGCAGCTCCCTCCAGCAAGAAGGGTCTACGAGGAACACGTGCAGCTCTCACCGGTCACAGTGAGACTGAAAAGATGCACAGAGAGGTGGGGACGCTCGCAATGCAGCGATGGCTCTGCGGCCTGGTGGCTCCGCCATGTTTTGCTGCACCTGCACGGCACTGACCTACAGCAGCCGTCACTGCAGGCCGCCACCCCGCCTCACCTCACTTCCCGACGCCAGGCCGCGGGCCCGCCTCCAGCCGGCCCGGCAGTGACTCGACCGACGTCACCGCCTGGAGAATGACGTCATAGCGACGTCATCGCGGCGCGGTGCCCCCTAGGGCCGAGCGCAGAGGAGTTCTGGGCGGGACTTCCGGCAGCGCGGCCGGAAGCGTCGCGGGGAGGCGAGTGGGGATTGGCCGGGTGGCGGCGGCGGAAGCGGAAGTGGCGTTGGCGCAGGCGCGGAGAGAGCCCGGGCCGAGGGAGGGAGGCGCCCGCCCGAGCGAGCCATGGAGCTGCGGGGGGAGCTGCTGTCGCCGTGAGTGCGCGGGCACCGCCCGGCCCCGCCCCGGACGGGCTGCAGGGCTCCGGGCCTCGCCTCGTCCCGTGGGGGGCGGCGGGATGGCGGCGCCGTGCTTTCAGCCTCTCCCGGCCCGGCGGCTGCGAGCGGCCCGTGGGAGCCGTTGGGTGCGGGCGGCGGTTGCGGGCGCTGCTCAGGCGTTGGCCGCGGGGCGGGGCGGGATCCGGCCCTCGGCGCTGCCATCCGAGGGAGGAGTGCGGCTTTGTCGCCGTGCCCGCAGGGTGCAGCTCGCAGGGTGCAGCCCCGCTGCCCGGCCTAACGCCTGCACGGCGCGCCGCTCGGACCTGGTTTTGTTGCGGTGTCGGTGCTCTGCGGTGTGAAGGGCTGCATTTGCCCCGATGGCCGCTGCCCTTCCTGCCCGAAATCCCCGGGGATCGGCTCGGCCGCGATGCGCAGCCTCCTGCAGCCGCTTAATCCACCTGTGCTGCGCGGCTCAGTAGCCGTAAGCTGGCTATCGCTGTACTAATAGGAGCTAATCCTCGGATTACCAGCATTTATTATAGTTAAGGATTTGCCCGGCTGAGGTGTGCTTCTGCAGGACGGTCTCTGAAATGAGCTTTTCTTTGTCTTTTTAAATGCATTGTTTTCACGTGTCAGTAGACAGCTTCAGGAGGGCTGCCTGCAGTCTGTCTGGCAGTCCTGCACAGAGTGAAATGGATTTTGTTGTCAGCTAAAAGTCAACGTGCTTCGGAATGGTCATGAATTGTCCGTTGTGAATGTCAGGAAGTGCAGTGGTTTTCTGCCAGCCTGCCTTTTCCCCTGTGCTTGGATTAGCTGCTGAAAGCAGCCTGTCTGAAATGTTCTTTCCGCAGGAATAGAATGAGCCATGGAGACTCGAATCCTGCAGCAGTCCCACATGCTGCTGAGGATACTCAGGGAGATGACAGATGGATGTCACAGGTGAGAGAGCTGTTGTGGGAGATGGGAGGCTCTTTCCTGAGGGGCTGGGGGCTGCTGGGTGAGTCCTGCGCGTGTCTGTCTGACCACATTCTCGATTTGAGGTTGTAATAGCTCTGCTTCCCAACAGCTGGCAGCATTCTGATGCTTCTCTTACTTGAATTGATGAAAGAAGGCAAAAAGCAGCAGTGACCTGAAAACTACACTATGGAATATTTTCAGAAAATAGTCCTGTTGGCTCATTAACTGAGAGAAATTGCCAATCCCATTGTTAAACAAAGTGCAAAATAGTGCTTTTCCGGTGTGTACCACTGCAAGGGAGTGACAAAGCTGAAAAGCAGAGCTGAAGTGTTTGGTCTCCCAGTCTCTTTCTGCAACACTTCCTCCTACGGACAGAGCAAAATAGCCAGAGGATACTTGCTGCACTGTTAATTTGTCTGTTCTTTAATTACTGAATTTAGTGGGTGCCTAACATATGTGTTTCATATGGGTGGCATGGAGTAGACCAATACTGCTCTTCTCAGAACCAAGGCCACAATCCCCCTGTTAGAGTTTGTGTAGTCCCTTGTAATTTCTTGTAGGGGATTTCTGGGAGTTCATGGGTTAACAGGGAGAAGCACATTGGAGGGCAGACAGGAGGGAGCAGGGGGAACTGGTTGGGCAACTGTCCCTTTCTGTCCTGCAGCAGAGATACTGATGAGGAGCCATCAGTCTGAGCTTACGCTTATACTGCTTTCTTTTAAACAGCACAATAGATTTGTTTTGGACTGCAAAGACAAGGAACCTGATGTGCTCTTCGTGGGTGATTCCATGGTGCAGTTGCTACAGCAATATGAGGTACTGATTAAAACAAAACAAAAGGAAAGAAAAAAAAAAAAAGAGGCAATTGTGGGGTTATGTGAATTAGAATTTCTAATCCATTAACGTACAATTACTCACTGTCCAGGCTATTCTTTTTCTTCCACTCTGATTTTACTGCTGTCTTCTGGTTTGTTCCACCCTAATTCCTTAGTCACCCAGTGCCTGTTCAGAGTCTTGCTGCTTTATCTCTGTAAGCCATTTGTCATTCTCTGAAGCAATTAATAACTGCCTTCACTTTGATATGCACACACAACCCTTCACTGGTTCCTTGATTCCAAACTCTCAGGAACATGCCAGTGAAATCTTTGTGGGTGTGTCTTCCTTGGCCAGAACACGTTTAACCCTTGATGCACTATGTGCACTGACATACCTGCTTTTCTGTTGACAAAGTGTTAAAGATCTTCTCAGAAGTGAAATTTACATTAAGGACAAGCTGGCTTGTATTCCTTTTCTTAATCTATGAAACTGCTGGAGCAAAACTAAGAATTTTGCTGCTCCACAGTGGTGGTAACTGAGTAACATTGTTCTCCAAAAGCTGCTTCCCAGTGTAGTTCACTTTTTCTAGTTTTGTTTCCTGGCAATGTGGTTACCTTTTTTAGAAGTCCTGTAATTAGCTAAGCTAGGGACACCGTGATCTACAGCAGCTCCCTTCTGTATCTCTGATGCCAAATAGCTATTCAAGAGAGCTTCCCCTTCCTCTGTGCCAGGATTGAGTGCATGAATGTCAGCAATTCTGTCTCTTCTGGACCGTGAAGTAAAGCTTCATCCTGTGCTTAAATGCCACTTCTGGAAGTGAGTTTTCAGAGGGTTTCTCACTGCTGCTTCCAGTGTTACTGAAGAATTGTGTGTCTGTGTAGTATCTTTCTTTCATGATCAGGATGCTCCTCTCAAAGAGGAAACTGACCTCTGATTGCAGATATGGCGAGAGCTCTTCTCACCACTTCATGCATTGAATTTTGGGATTGGTGGAGACACCACTGGACACGTTCTGTGGAGACTGAAGAATGGTGAACTGGAGAACATTAAACCGAAGGTATAAACAGACAGCCAAACAAGGCAGCCTTGTGCTGACTTATAAGAGACATCAGGTCCTTGAGTGGTGTAAAACTGAGTGAGCCATTAACTCTTAAGAGATCTTTTGTTGAAAAGCTGTTGCCACTAAGTATGCATAACGTACTGAAATGTGTTAGGCTAAGCTAGAAGTGCTTGGGAATGGAGCCATAGTTTTCATACACGTGGCTTTCACTGCTAACGTGCATTAGAGGAAGTCATCAAGAGAAATGGCCTTATGGTCATAGGCTGATCAACATTTGTGCTGTCATTAGATTAGTTTGGAGTTGCAGTGACTCATACTGAGGTATGTTCTCAGATAGAGATGGTGAAATATTGGATAAAAAGCGAGCAAAGATGCTCAGTATGTGTAGTGAAGAACAGCTTCCTATTTCACACCTAAAGCTGTGGTCAACTTTACTGAAAGCAATGAATGCTCCACTACAGTACTCCAGTAGGAAGACAGTGTCACTCGTATTTCAATCTGTTATTTAGCAGCTTGAAATCATTTTGTGAAGAAGTGGAGGTGCACGGTTGTCCTTGTCCTGCAGGGCCTCACGCTATGCTGTATAAATGCCCTCTTGTAGCCTCCTGCAGTGTGTTGACCAAGAGACTCTGTGAAAAGGGGTGGACTCGCATCTCATATGCTGTTCAGAAAACCTTCAGAAGTTCTTCATCTATACTGGATGCCAAATCTGAAGCTTGTAAGATACAGTCCAAAAGTCAGCATAACTGGCAGCTGAAAACCTGCATTTTTGGTTTATCCTGTAGCTAACCTGATTTGATTGAGCTTGATGACTGTAGATGATGTTTATGCAGTGCTTTCAGGGTCAGCAAGACTATTACAGCTTGTTCTGAAAAAGTTGCAAACATTTCTTCTCCTCATAGGTCATTGTTGTTTGGGTTGGAACAAATAATTACGAAAACACAGCAGAAGAAGTAGCAGGAGGGATTGAGGCTATCGTGCGTCTGATAAATACCCAGCAGCCACAGGCCAAAGTTATTGTACTGGTATGTTTATTGGAGAGCTACAAAAACAAAGCCCTCCAAGGAAGCTGTGTGTTCTCTGTACTGTCTCTGTGGTACTGGAAGTTATGGTTGTGGTGGGGGAGGGCAGTTGTTTCATTTGTCTTCTGCTTTGTACGTGCTTCCCCGGCTTCACCTGGCTTTGCAGAAGTTATCCTTTTAGCCCCTCCAGGGACAGATGTGATCGTCCTCATTAGCAGTATTGCTATCCCATGTAGATGGTTTGTTGAAGATGTTCTGTAAGGAATAGATCAGAGCTGGGATTTGGAAGTCTTAGTTTCCTCCCTCATTTTAAACAAGTCAGCTGGCCTCCCTCTTTTTGAGGAGGTGAGCCAAAGCATTCAGCACACCACTGAAACTTTATAAAAGGAATGCAAACTGATAGATTTTTTTGTTCTAACAAAAAAAAAAAAAAAACAAACAAATTCCATGCCAGTTGTGCTTCTAGCTCGTCTGGCTCCTTCAGTCACATGTGAAGTTAGATCTAAATGGACAAAATCTGATTCAAGAAATGAGATCCTTTTATCATAGACGTCTTCAATCTTGAAAGGGTGCCTGAATTGAAAGGGAAATCATTATTGCACCATCAAAGTTGAATGAAAGCTCTTCATTGCCTCCTTCTTGTGTCAGGGCCTGCTACCTCGTGGAGAGAAGCCAAACCCTCTGCGGCAGAAGAATGCCAAGGTGAACCATCTGCTAAAAGCCTCACTCCCCAAACTACCCAATGTGCAGCTCCTGGATGTAGATGCTGGCTTCGTGCACTCAGATGGCACCATCTCGTACCACGATATGTTTGATTTCCTGCACCTGACAGGAGGGGCCTATGCAAAGATCTGCAAACCCCTCCACGAACTGATCATGCAGCTACTGGAGGAGACCCCTGAGGAGAAGCGAGCTGCCCTGGCCTGATTAGCTGATGTCAGTGTTAACATCATCCAGCCCATCAGATCAGTTCTGTCACTGGCACTACAGAATCCTTCTTTCTTAAAGCACTTTCCATTGTAGAATGTTACAGATGTTCATATCTAGTGTTTTGAGGGGGAAGGCTGATGTTTAACTGGTCTTGTACAGATGAGGGCCAGCTAGTTTGGTTTTATTGCAGGAGGAAATTAGCTGAAGAAGAGTTTTACTTTTAAACCATTCCTCATTTAAAATGAGAACAGGACTGTCACTCTGTGCCCCTCTCACGTATTGTTGCTCTGTGGTTGTCCTAGAACCTTTTTAGCCTGTCTCTGACAGCCCACACGCAGCTCCTGGCCCACCCTTCCTGGCTGTAGGGGTTGTGCTCTGTCTATTAGCCTGTGAACAAGAATTACCTTTCACTTGCTAATAACAGAACAGATGCATTTTTCCAAGCTCAGTCCCACCTTTTAAAGGTTTCTGGTTGATTTTTTGTTTTTTTTTTTTCCCTTTTTCTGGGGTATTTTAAGTGACACTTGTTGTTTCTCACTCCTTATTTCTGAAGCAGCATGAAACTGGAATTCAGAAACCTAAGGGAACAAACTGTTAACTTCTTTAATACTCCCAGGTGCTTGTTCTTGTGCTCATTTCACCATACCTAGTAGCCTGGGCACCCTTCATTCCATGTAGCTTTCCCTGTGGGCAGTGTCATTCAGGTGCTCCTGATGGCTGTCCTGTCTGTGTACGTTATTGCTGGCTTTTAAAAGTCATTCAGTTTAGCATTGTAATTCTCCAGTTAGTATCACACAAGGCAGTCACTTCCTCGCTACTATGGAACTGACATTTCATTCCTTTGGGATGCCTGTGCTCCAGGGCTCTTTGCAGTACTGTTCATTGTTCTTTCTTTCTTTGTTTTTGTAAGTATGACTGTTACATCCTTTTTTTTTCCTAAAGAAGACCCACATGAATAGCCCCTTTTTTTCAAGGCATAAAACAGTCTGATGCTTTACAGATTCAAAGGTGTATATTTCTTTATTGCTTCTGTTTTACTTGTATAAACATTTTATTCAAGCAACTGCAGCCTCTTTACAGTATGAAGTCGAGGTGTGGCCGTTTGCTGCCCTGGACACTGCTCACCTCTAGCCAAGGAAGCCATTGCAGCAGTGCTCTCTTACAGGGGCTGCAGGTAGGTGGGATTTTTGTTTTGTTTTTTTTATGAGCTGGTTATAGCCTACTAATGGTAACATGAAGATAGCCTTTCGTCTACAATGAAAGCTTCTCTTTATTCAGAAAGAAACTGTTTTGGACCCTAAATGCAGAGCCCTAGGGGAATAGATAAATATACTTGCAAATAAAATAATTTTAAATGAAGTCTGTTCTTCCTTGGCTTACCTACCAGAGCTGGAGCTTGTAGCACTGTGCAAACACTGCAGTGGTTCGCAGCGTGGTGGCTGATGGAGAGCTGCCAGCACAGATCTCTGCACTTCTTTCAGTGCATGAGGAATCTGCAGCCACGTGCTCATCTCGGCAGGTAAATTGGAGAGGAACCGATAGCTTTTTAGCAGGCACTTCGTACTCTGTTCTTAAGGAGGGGTGTTTAGGTGTCCAGGTTGCTTGCTGTGCCCTGCTGCAATGAAAGTACGTAGGTACTGTATATAGTCTGTTTGCCCTTTTTTATAATAAAGGGTGCTGGTGTTTAATGCAGTCTATAACCTAGCATTAAGGAATACTTTTACGTCCCCACTACATTCCCCTGTTCCTGTAGATTTGATCATAGCAGGATTTCTGCCTGGATTGCATGCATAGTTTGTGTTTTGTTTCCAGTATATGTGATCTACACACAGATGAAGGAAGGATGAAGCTTTCCACTTCCCAGAAATAAATACCAGAGTGCTGTAGTAGAGGAGGGATGGCTGTCTCACCCCACGAAGCAGGCTAGGCATGCGCTGCTCCCCGGGCCTGCGTGCTCTGCAGCCCTGCTGCCTTGCAGAGGGGGCTTTAAGGTAATGTTGTTCACACTTCTGGTTAGATGCTCGCTGGAGAAGTTGGTATAAGAGAGTGTGAAATGTTAAAAATACGCTGCAGTGGAGGATTCCTGGGGGAAAAGTTTATTATCCCTCTCCCCCTCCTCATGCCCTCCTTAGGGAGAAGAGTTAAAACACATTCTGCTCCCTGTCAACTTTTCAGCTTTTGTAATAAGGCAGTGTGGTAGATGAACCTATGCATCCCTGCTTTGCTCCCTGCTGTCACAGCGTTTGGTTGAAGAGATGCTGGCTAGATGTTTTCTTCAATAAAAAAGCTGTAACTTCTTACCTAAGCACCCTTACAACTGGGGCTGTGTCCTGCCCTGAGTCAGCTGCTCTTGGTGGGGCACTGTGTGGTGTGAGAGAGGTTTAGCAGGTTCATGACTGCAGTGTGACCGAGGATGGCTCTGCTGGCTCTCTGCTTAAGCTTGGTGTGCTAAGGTGCCATGTTCTGTGCTTGCTTCAGTGTTCACAGCCCTCTGCTACCTTAATCGTTGCTGGTTATGACCGATGGACAAAGAAAGAAAGGGCAGCTTTGTGTCTGAGACTTCAGCTCTATTTGTGGCTGTTTAGTAATAAACTGTCCTGCTTCAAATTGAGAGGTTTTGTGGGGGGGCACGGAGGGATTGTTCCTCTTCACTGAGCAGGCACCACAAATGAGTGCCTCGCTGTAAGAAGTGTAGGAAAGCTTCAGTTGCAGCTCTGGGTGACCGATGTCCCCTGGGATTGGGGTTGGGCCGCCTCTGCCCAGCCAGCATGAACTGTGTCATTGTTAATGCTTGGCTGTGAAAGAACTGGCCCTTTGAGGCCTTTTCCTTCTGTAAACAACCTAGCTGCATTTCTCGGTTCTGTGCTGAAGCCTGATGTCTTGTCTGTGCTGTGACCTGTGAGCATCGCCGAGTTTCATATTTATTACAGCAAAGAAGAAAAGATGTGAAAGGACAGCAGGAGTCTCTCGTAACTTATCAGTGAGGGGGGGGAGAGCATTCCAGGCGTGATGGGGACCTGCGAGGAGCAAAGCCTGTGTACGTGAGTCAGATGGCACCCGCCCCATCACTGCTCGCTGACTTCAACCTTCCCAGGAAGAAATTGTGATTCTGCTTTGGCAAAAAAAAAAGAAGAAAAAAAAAAAAAAAAAAAAAAAAAAAAAGAAATGCATCAGCTGGTAGAACTCACTCTGTTTAGTGCATATTTCGATATAAATGTAAATGTTTCACCCCAACGTGTTGCAGTGTGTGTGTGTGTGCATCTGCACGTGCGTCTTCCGTTCCCCTGTGTTGGTTGCTTGTTTTGTTTCTGCTGTGGGAAGTGCTGCTGGGAGCAGTGCTGCTGCTCAGGGTGGGGAGAGCAGAGAACTTCCAAACTGAATTCACAGTGTTCCCTCCTGGGATATTTAAAGTCACACTCATCTGGATCCTCACTGCTTGTTTAATCTGTCCTTATTTCCAGTCTGATTTGGTTCTTTTTCTTTACTTCTTTTCCTTTTGCTCACTGTTTTGAAAACAATGCCAAAGCTCCCAACAGTGTTCTGCAAGTGAAGGTAACTGACTTTTCTGGTCCTAGACGAGACTTTAGCTTGCTTTTGATGACTCTGTGGTTTATTTTTGATAGCTTTGAAATGTAGGGAATGCACATCACTACAAAATCAACCTTAAAGTCATTCCAGTGGAGGCAATATTTGCATCTGAACAGGAACTCAGGAGTTTGCTGTGTTCTGCTCCTGGCTCCTTATGGACTTCTGTCTGTCCCCAAGCAAATCACTCGACCCATTGGCAGCAGCAGCACCACCCATCAACTGGAAACACCGCACAGACTGCCTGAAAAGTGCTTTGAGACCCTCAGTGAGAGGACTTAGAGAAATAAAGTGCACAATAGCAGCAATGCTCACGTCTCCGTATGTTTGTCCAGCAGAGAATAGACAGAAACCTCCAGCAGAGGTGGTACATTCTAGCTCAAGTCCAGGGATGGATTCTGGGAGAATCACAGAATGGTTTGGGTTGGAAGGGAGCTGAAAGGCCGCCTGGTGCCGCTCCCTGCAGTGCACAGGGACACCCACAGCTCCAGCAGTGCTCACAGCCCCAACAGCCTGACCTGGGCTGTCTGCAGGGACGGGGCACCACCGCCTCTCTGGGCAACCTGTGCCAGTGCCTCACCGCCCTCAGTGCCAAACCTTCTGCCTCATCTCCACTCTCAATCTCCCCTCTTGTCGTCTGAAGCCATTTCCCCTTCTCCTATCGCAGACCCCACTATGGAGTCCGTCCCCTCCCTTCTCACAGCCCCTTTAGATGCTGGCAGGCCGCTCTCAGCTCTCCTTCTCCTGCCTTCTCTTCTCCACGCTGCTCAGCCCCAGCTCTCAGCCTGTCCTCGCAGGGAGGGCTTCCATCCCTGCCACCATTTCTGTGTCCCTCCTCTGGACACAGCGCTCCAACAGCTCCACGTCTCTCCTGCCCTGAGGACTCCACCTGTGGACGCAGTGCTCCAGGTGAGGTGTCACAGCGCACAGCTTTGGTTGCAGCCCAGGGTCCGCTTGGCTTTCTGTGCTGCGAGGTGCGGGGCCGGGCTGTTTCACGGGATCCCAGCGCTGCGCTCGGAGCAGAGGGCGTTGTGTGAGCACGGGGGCGTTGGGAAGGGGGGACAACAGCGGGTGCGATGCGGGCAGGAGCTGCTCACCTCTCCCGCAGCCGCCGTGCCGGTGCCGCCCCGGGCCGTCGGTCGGGGCGCGGTGAAAGCCACCCGTGCCACGTGTCACCGCTCATCGGTCCCGCAGAGCGAGGTCTCGCCGCACCGGGCGCCCCGGGGAGGCGTTGGGAGCGGGGTGGTTCCGAGCCGGGCTGCGGAGCGCCGGGCGGGAGTCGGCCCCATTCCGTCGCTGGGAACGGAGCGCGCCGCCACCCGCCGCACCGCGTTTTTCCCGCCGAGCAGCGCTACCGCCCGGCACCGCCCGCCGCCCTCCGCGTCACTTCCCCGGCCCGGCCCTATGAACGCGTGTCTCCGCCCTGACGTCACCGCCGGCCCCGTGTTTACAGCCGTCCGCGGAACGGGGCGATCCGAAGTGCCGCCGGCAGCCCCGCACCGCGCCATGGGGCTGCGCGCCCCGCCGCGCCCCTCCTGACCGCCCCGCGCCTCCCCCCGACCCGCGGCACGGCAGCCCCGAGCCGGGGATGCGGGCACGATGCCCTCTGCCGGGGCCGCCGCGCTGGCCTGGGCGCTGTTTTGGCTGCTCGCCCCTCCGCCCGCCTTGCCCGACCCCCTGGAGCCGAAGAAGAACGTGGAGCAGAAGGACGCCGTCTTCGACAGGATCTACTCGGACTGGGTGGCCGGCGACACGCTCAACATCTACGCCTTCAACCACACGGTGCTGAGGAACAGGGTGAGCCGGCGGCCGCGGCACTGCGGGGTGGGCAGCGACCGGAGGTGGCCGGGGGGTCGGTGTTCTCTTTTATGGGGTGTGTTCCCCTTTTGGGAGGTGAGTTTCCGTTTTCTTAGGGAGTGCATTTCCTATTTCTGGAGTGAGTTTCCCTTTTTGGAGATGTATTTTGTTGTGGGGTTTTTTTGTTTGTTTTTTTGGAGGAGGATGTTTCTCATTTTGGGGTTTATTTCCCATTTTTGGGGATGTTTCTCGTGTAATAGAATCATAAAACCACAGAACAGCTCCGGTTGGAGGGGAACTCAAAGCCCACCCAGTGCCACCCCCGGCCGTGGGCAGGGCTGCCCCACACCAGCTCAGGCTGCCCAGGGCCCCATCCCACCTGGCCTCGAGTGCCTGCAGGGATGGGGCACCACAGCTCTCTGGGCAGCAGTGCCAGCGCCTCACCGCCCTCACATCTAACATTATCATGTTAAGCCATCCCCTCACCATCCTATCAGCCATTCCCCCCTTGTCCTACCATTTTAGGGTTCATTACCCCAATTCGGGATTTATTACCCATTTTTGGGGCCATGTTTCCCATTTCAGAGCACATTTCCCATTCCCTGCTGCCCCGGCACCAGGCATAAAGTAGTGCCTCCGCTGACCCAGGGAAACCAGGCAGACCAGTGTCACTGCCTGGGGTGACAGTGTAGCCGGGCACTGGGGACAGCCCAGAATCCCGCAGAAGGGAGGTGTCCCCCCAGCAGCAGGGGCCGACGTGTTTGCCAGCGCAGGCTGAGCAAAGTCCACGCGCCGGGGAAGGTCCTGCCAGGCCAAAGTGTCACCTTCCCACAGACGGAGGGAGTGCGGGTGTCGGTGAACGTCCTGTCCGACCATAAGGACCTGCCCGTGCTCTTCGTGGTGAGGCAGAAGGAGGCGGTGGTCTCATTCCAAGTGCCACTCATCCTTCGGGGGCTGTGAGTATCGGTGGGGCTGAGGGTCCCAGGGCTGTTGGCACAGCGTGGCACAGCTCCCATCTGCCCTCCCCAGGTACCAGCGGAAATACGCCTACCAGGAGGTGAGCCGCACGCTGTGCCAACCGCAGACCAAGGTGGAGGTGGAGACCCAGCACTTCTTCGTGGACGTTTCCACGCTGTCCCTCAACGCCTCCTACCAGCTGCGGGTCACCCGCGTGGAGAACTTTGTGCTGCGGTGAGGGACCCCCACCCCATCCCCTGCCTGCTGTCACGGGGCTGCCCCGCTGGGTGACCCTCATCCTCTCCGTGCTCTCTGCAGGACGAATGAAGCCTTCACCTTCAATGCCACAGCGTCACAGCCGCAGGTGAGGGGCTGTGCTGGGGCAGAGGGGCGGCACCGGGGGGAACAGCGCGGGGAACGAGGTGTCCTTCTGCCCACAGTACTTCAAGTATGAGTTCCCTGACGGAGTGGACTCGGTGATCGTGAAGGTGACCTCAGCCATGGCCTTCCCCTGCTCCGTCATCTCCATCCAGGACATCCTGGTAGGATGGGGCTCAGGGTCTCAGCGGGCAGCCCTTGGTGCTCAGCTGAACTGATGGGCCCATCCCTCTGCCCAACAGTGCCCCGTCTACGACCTGGACAACAACGTGGCCTTCATTGGGATGTACCAGACCATGACCAAGAAAGCGGCCATCACGGTGCAGGTGGGTGTGGGGGGGACGTCCCACCCCATAGGGTCCCACACGTCCCACCTGGGTGCTGCTGACCCATGTCTCTCCCCAACATGGACACTGCAGAGGAAGGATTTCCCCAGCAACAGCTTCTATGTGGTGGTTGTGGTGAAGACAGAAGATGAAGCCTGCGGAGGAGCCCTCCCCTACTACCCCCTTTCCAAGCGCACCTCCCCAGGTACACACCGTGGGGCTCGTGCTGGGGATGGGGCTGGGCTCACGCCGTGGGGCTGACCGCTGGCTTTGCCTTCCCACAGATAAGCCAGTGGATCAGCACAACCGGCAGAAGATGCTGGAGGTGATGGTGTCACCGGCCATAACCTGTAAGCCTGGGTGGGAGGTGGCTCCGGGTGCTGTTAAGGGCTGGGGGCTGCTGGGTGGTGCAGGGACCGGGGGTTGCTGCTCACCCTGAGGCTCTCTGCAGCGGAGGCATACGTGAACAGCATGCTCTTCTGCCTCGGCATCTTCCTCTCTTTCTATGTCATCACGGTGCTCATCGCCTGCTGGGAGAACTGCCGGTGAGGTCCCACAGTCCCACCCTGCTCCAATCAAGGAGCCTGCCAGCCCATCCCCTCCTAGTGCAGTGTCCATCCCCAGTGCCATGCCCCCTCCCAGTGCCACATCCCAGCCCTGGTGCCGTGTCTTATCGCCATTGTCATGTCCCATTCCCGATATCGTGTCCCAGCCCTGCAGTGCAGCTCACGTCCAGTTCCTTTGGCAGGCAACACAAGAAGAAAGGGCTCCTGGCTGCCATGGACTCGCCCAGCCTGGACACGGGTGAGGGGCTGGGGGCGTGTAGGGGGGATGTGCCTGGGGCTGGTGGGTCCTTTTCCTCTTTCAAGCCTTTCCTGTGCCAAAGAGCAGAGGCAGGGATGTCCGGGGGTTTGTCTTCTCTGCTCTGGGGCTGACGTGGCTGAGCTGGGACTTGGGCAACTGACTGAATCTCTCTCTTTTTCCATGTCTTTCTGGGACCCCCAGCATCCTTACTGGGTAGGTGCCGGCACTGCTGCACACCAGGCGGGCGCAGCCCCGTGTTGGGGTGCTGATGGTGCTGTGTGTCCCCTCTTGTCTTGCAGGGCACGCCCACAGCATCCCAGACTCCTTCCTTGGGCATGCCCCCTACATGGGCTGTGGATACGGCTCCTTTGGTGAGTGCTGCACGCCGTCCCTCACCCCGTACCTACGGGGCCAGCGGCCATGCCACCATGCCCACCCCCTTTGTTTTTGCAGAGAACGGTTCCTCCTGCAGCACTGAGGCCATCACAGACAGCATGGGCTCTGCAGACGTCTCCTATGGATACGTGGGTGCGTGCGGAGCTGCCCCAAGGGCACACCAGTGATTTGCTCGCTCCATCCATGGCAGCCCCTCGTTGCCAGCCTGCAGCAGGGGCTCCAGCTGGGCATCACCAACTGGCCAGGCGGTGATACGTGGGGAGCTCCCGAGGTGCCGGCAGTGGGCTCGTGGGCTCAGCCCTCATCCTGCCCCAATAACTCTTGCTTTCCTTTAAAGCGCAGGAGCAGTTCAAGCGGCGCATCCCCTCCTCCCCGATGAGGCACCAGTACATTGCCATGGGTAGATGTTGGTCCGAGCAGGGGCGGTCCAATCAAAGCAATCTGCCCTGCCCAAACCTGACGCTGGGCACAGACCCAGCCGTGTCCTCGGCCCCGATGCGGCCACATCCCAGGGTGTAGATCTGCTCTGTGCCCCTCCCGCCCCGGCGGGGAGGTGTGGGTGTAATTGGGGTGATTGCTGCCGGTGAGGAGCCGTGGGTGCTCAGTGCAGCCCTGCTGACCTCCCTGACTCTGCTGCAGGAGAGCGGTCGCTGGAGAACGTGGCCGGCCGGCCGCGCCTGGACTCGCTCAGCTCTGTTGAAGAGGACGACTACGACACGCTGGCCGACATCGACTATGACAAGAACGTCATCCGCACCAAGGTGCGTGCTGTGCCCGTGCATTGCCACGCCGTGCCGTGCTCCGGGCGCTGCCCTCACCCTGCTTCTCCTTCCAGCAATACCTCTGTGTGGCCGACCTGGCCCGCAAGGACAAGCGGGTGCTGCGGAAGAAATACCAGATCTACTTCTGGTGAGCAGGGGGTGGCTGGAGGGCTGGGGACGTGTCCCGGCAGTGCCTCTCCCACTGTCCTGGGTGAGTGGCGGTGACATTGGTGACACTGCTGTGCCCCTCCCAGGAACATTGCCACCATCGCCGTGTTCTACGCGCTGCCCGTCGTCCAGCTCGTCATCACCTACCAGACGGTGAGCAGGCGGTGCTCCCACTCCACGCTCTGCAGCCGCAGTGGGGATGTGCCCGTGTCCCTGGCTGTTCCCAAATCTCCTCCCACTTCTCCACCGCCTCCTCTCATTGTACCCACACCTGTAGGTGGTGAATGTCACCGGCAACCAGGACATCTGCTACTACAACTTCCTGTGTGCCCACCCGCTGGGGAACCTCAGGTGGGAGAGTGGGGTCCTGGCACGGGGCGGGGCTGTGGATGTGGGTCCCAGGGCACTGACGTGCCGAACCCCCCCTGCAGCGCCTTCAACAACATCATCAGCAACCTGGGCTACGTGCTGCTGGGCTTGCTCTTCCTGCTCATCATCCTGCAGCGGGAGATCAACTACAACAGGGCGCTCATGCGCAATGACACACACGCCCTGGTAAGAATGCGCAGCCACCAGGCCGTGTCCCCAGAGAGCTCTGCTCCCCAGGTGCCAATTCCCCTCCTCTCTGCCCCTGCAGGAGTGTGGCATCCCCAAGCACTTCGGGCTCTTCTATGCCATGGGCACGGCGCTGATGATGGAGGGGCTGCTCAGTGCCTGCTACCACGTCTGCCCCAACTACACCAACTTCCAGTTCGGTGAGTGCCATCCCAGCACTGTGCTGGGAGCTGCTGCAGCCCCGCTCACCGCTCCATCCTGCAGACACCTCCTTCATGTACATGATTGCTGGGCTCTGCATGCTGAAGCTGTACCAGAAACGGCACCCGGACATCAACGCCAGTGCCTACAGCGCCTATGCCTGTCTGGCTGTTGTCATCTTCTTCTCTGTCATTGGTGTGGTGAGTGCGGGTGTGCAGCGGGGCTGGGCGCGGTGTGGGGTGGCCACTTGCCCACCTGCTGGTCATTGGACTCTCCCTGTAGGTCTTTGGCAAAGGCAACATGGTCTTCTGGATCATCTTCTCTGTCATGCACATCATGGCCACATTGCTGCTGAGCACCCAGCTGTACTACATGGGGCGCTGGAAGCTCGGTGAGGGCTGAGTGTGGGTGTGCATGGGGGTTGTGCTGCAGGCAGCAGGGATGGGAAGGGATGAGATGGGAGGGGACGAAATGGGATGGGATAGGTTGAGGTGGGGGGGGGAGGGATTGGTTGGGATAAGATGGGTTGGATTGGAATGGGATGGGATGCAGTGAAATGAGATGGATTGGATTGGGTTGGGATAGGATGGGATGCAATGGGTTGGGTTGGAAGGGGATGGGATGGGTTGTGTTGGACTGGGATGGGATGAGTTGGGTTGGGATGAGAAGGGATGGGACAATGCAATGAGATGAATTGGGTTGGGATAGGATGCAATGGGATGGGATGGATTAGGTTGGGATGGGATGGGATGCAATAGAATAGCGTGGATTGGGTTGGGATGTGATTGGATGGAATGCAATGGGATGCAGTGGTGTGGGATGGGATGAGTTGGGATGGAATGGGATGGGATGGGTTGGATTGGTTTGGGATGGGATTCAATGAAATGAGATGAGGTGTTGAGTTGGATTGGGATGTCTTGCAGTCAGATGGGTTGGGTTGGGATGGGATGCAATGGGATGGGACAGGGCCAGCTCTGTGCCCCCAGTACTACATTCCCACTCTCTGCAGACACAGGCATCCTGCGCAGGATCCTTCACGTGATGTACACAGACTGCGTCCGGCAGTGCAGTGGCCCCATGTACGTGGTGAGTGATGGCACCAGAGGGGAAGGGACACTGCTGGCCACCAGTTCAGGAGAGGGGCTGTGCCCCTTCACCCCTCTTGTCTTCCTTCACAGGACCGAATGGTGCTCTTGGTTATGGGAAACATCATCAACTGGTCCCTGTAAGTGCAGAACCAGGAGCAAGCGAGACTCCCACACAGCTTCCTCCGTGCCCAAACCCCCCCACGCCCACTGCTGCTCCCACCCTGCTTCCCTCAGCCTCAGCGACCCCCACCCATTGTCCCCATCTGGGCTGAGGATACCCAGCTCGTGACAGTTGTGAGCCAAGCACGGCATGAGCCCCCAGTGCTCCTTCAGTGCCCAGAGGAGCAGAACCAGAGGGTGGGCAGTGGGGCATGGGGGTGGAGTCCCCAGGCTGTGCTGACCCCGCTGCCTCCTCAGCGCTGCCTACGGGCTCCTTGTCCGCCCCAATGACTTCGCTTCCTACCTGCTGGCCATTGGCATCTGCAATCTGCTCCTCTACTTCGCCTTCTACATCATCATGAAGGTGCGAGCTGCAGGCTGGCCATGCGGGCACCCGTGCCTGATGGGAGGGTGCCAGGGGTGGCCCCTCGAGGGTGTGTAGTGACCCACCATCTCCTCCAGCTCCGCAGTGGTGAACGCATCAAACTCATCCCCCTGCTCTGCATCATCGGCACCTCTGTGGTCTGGGGCTTTGCACTCTTCTTCTTCTTCCAGGGGCTCAGTACCTGGCAGGTAGGTGTGCAGTCATGAGGCGTGTGGGGCCGCTATGGGGCAGACATGGTGATGGCTGCCCCATCCTGCACAGAAAACACCAGCGGAGTCCCGGGAGCACAACCGTGACTGCATCCTGCTCGACTTCTTTGACGACCACGACATCTGGCACTTCCTCTCCTCCATTGCCATGTTTGGTTCGTTCCTGGTAGGTGCTGCCCACTGCACAGATCCCACTCCCCTTCCCTGCTGCCCGTCCCACTGCTGCCCTGCTCCCCTCTGCAGGTGCTGCTGACACTGGATGACGATTTGGACTGCGTCCAGCGGGACAAGATCTACGTCTTCTAGAGCCTGGAGGAGAGGGGCCAAGCACGGTGCGGCACCCAGGGCCCTGCCGTCCCATTGCTCCCCGGTGCCACCACCCAGGGCTGTGCCAAAAGCCCAGCAGGACCCCATGGGCCGTGCCTGCGCTGTGGGTCCCCACTGGATGCTCCGTCCTCATCGCCATTCCCGCAGCAGGCCGGGGTTCCTTGGCCCCTCTGTACCTCCTGCTCACCGTACCATCCCCGGGGCTGCCCAGCACACGTCCTCGCCAAAAGCGGTTCTGGGGATGCGCTGCGGTGCCCGGCCCTAATCCTGCACTGGAACTGCGCCCATCCTTGGTGATAAGTGACACTGGAAAGGCGCTGGTGGGCTGCCCGTCCCGCAGCTCCACACACACTGGTGTGGGACCTTCAGTGCCTAACGCCCAGGTGTGGGGCATGGCAATGCCTTCGCACCCTGGGCGGCCACGGGGCTCAGCGCCTCTCGGGATTTTTATTCTCCCGTCCGCTGCTCCTGCAGTGCTCAGCACTCAGCTGGGCTCCGGGCGGCTCGCATTAAAGTCTCTGCACTTTACAGCAGCTGCCGCCTCCTGGGCACTGGGAGTGGGGTTGGGACTGGGGCTGGGGGCTCAGTGGGTTCACCCTGCCGCTGGGTGTCAGCCACACTCCGGGCGTAGGGTTCTGTGTGCTGTTAGCTGCAGGCATTGGGCTGGGGTGTGGGGGCGTTTGGCAGTCCTGGGGAAGGGGGGATGGATGTGTGGGGTCCTGGGGCTGCACCCCTCGCTGAGCACACAGAATCCCCAGAGGATGAGCTTGGAGCTGTGGCTGTGCCACGTGGGAGCTCCTGGCACCGCAGAGAGGGTCGGGTAGAGCCCAGAACGGTGTGGCTGTGCCAAACTGTGAGCCCTATCACACCCCATCCCAACATCAACTCTGCCCCCCACCCTGCTGTATCCTGTCCACCCCACCGGGGCAGAGCAATGCCCGGGACCTGTTCTGCCCTGGCAGGATGCCCATGGGATGCCCATAGCCTCGCCGCCCTGCAGTGCCCAGCCCTGGCTCAGCTGTGCTCTCCAAGAGCCCCTGTGCGCAACGCGGCCATCCCATACCCCAGCCTCGCACCCGCTGCCCCCCGTGCCCCCACCCACCAGGAGCCTCCCATCCCTGCAGTGAGCACAGGGGAAAGCCAGCCATGAAGTCAGGGCAGAAAACTCCGTGAGCGCCTGCCTATAAAAGGATTTACTTCATCAGAGCCCCCGGGCCCCGCTTCCTCCCTGCCCCAAAACCACTGGGGCTGAGGCACGCGGGGAATGCTCCAGCACGGGCTTTAGTCACTGGTTTTCAGAGTCTTTCCCCAAATATGGTGCCTGGGCCGGAGTCATGGTGTGCTGTGGGGCTGGGGGAGGGCTGGGGGCTGTCCCGTGGGCTGCTGACATCACTGTCCGGCCTTTTAGCGCAGCGTCGGCCTCCGAACTGTGCAGTGTGCTGGCACCCACCGAGCATCGCCCCTCGCCTCCCTGAGTCGCTGCTTGTGAGTCCTGCGGGGTTGATGGAGGGAGGGTGTGCTGTGGCTGCCGGCCCCTGGCATGGGGATGCTGCTGTGGGGATGAGGATGCTGCTCCCCACGTTGGGGTCCTGCTCCCTGAATTGGGATGCTGCTCTCTAGGATGGGGATGATGCCACGAAGATGGGAGTGATGCTGCTGGGTTGGAAATGCTGCTGGCTGGGATGGGAATGATGCTTTCTGGATTGGGGTTCTGCTCCCACGGAGAGGGCTGCAACTCCCTGGGCTGGAGATGCTGCTCAGGGCATGCTGCTGCCTCTGGTACTCAGCACCACTTTGCTGCCACTGCTCCGTGGCTCACAGGAGCAGTGTTGGTGGGTGCTGGCTCAACCCAACCCCAGCTGCGCAGGGGAAGCAAACACAGCCCCCAGTGGTTGAGTTCCTGCAGGAAAGGGGCATGGCACAGTGCAGGGAGACAGGTCAAGAGGTGGGTGTGGGGCTGGTCTGGGTTCAGCAGCGCTGGAGACAGGGCACAGGGCTGTCTGAAGGGCTCGTGGGTGCTGGTGGCAGAGAGTAGGCTGTATGTTCTGCTCTGCCCCACATGTGCTCTGCTCTGCTCTGCTCTGCTCTGCTCTGCCTGCTGTGCCAGGGCTCGGTGCCGTCCTGCAGGAGTTGGGAGGCTCTGCCCAGTGGATGGGGTGAGCTGGCTGCTGGGGAAGCCCAGGAAAGGAGTGGATGTGGGAACCAGGCGTGCTGCTCCATGGCCCAGCCCCAGCACCCAGCTGGCTTTAACCCAAGCAGGAGCCGGGCGGGGAGGAGCAAGGCCAGCTCTGTGAGGGTTTAGCTGCTGGCTCCCCAGCACCTCTCCCTCCTGGCACCCACCCTGACATCCTCTGGCGCTGCCCACCACAGCCACCCTCTGCTCTGCCCGCACCATGTCCTTACAAGGGCACGGGATGGCTCCTGCCATGGCCTGGCCCCACTGGTGCTGGCACGAGGACATGCTCACGGCACTCTGCTGTGCCACTGCCACCCAGCCCCACTGCCCGCTCCCTTCCTGGGTGTCTGCAGGCAGCTCCAGCCATGGCCACCCAACGCTGGGGACATCCACACCAGCAGGAGCTGGCTACTGGCTGAGCGAGATGGGCACCCCAAGCAAGGCAGATCTGGGTGGGAATCATCCACCTGTGCTACAAGGATCACGGCCGTGCTCACACCTCCAGATCTCCATTGGCATCGACGGCCACTGCCTGCCCTGGGATGAGCTCAGGGAGGATGCCATGGGATGCAGCACGCTGGGTGTGGGGGCAGGCAGCCCCTCACGGCCCCCTCCCGTTCCAGGTCTCTGCCCACCGCAGCCATGGCAAACAAGGGCCCAGCCTATGGCATGAGCAGGGACGTCCAGTCCAAGATCGAGAAGAAGTACGACGACGAGCTGGAGGACCGCCTGGTGGAATGGATCGTGGCTCAGTGCGGCTCCAGCGTGGGCCGCCCGGACCGGGGCCGCCTGGGCTTCCAGGTCTGGCTGAAGAACGGCATCGTAAGTGCAAGGCTGAAGGGTGGGAGCGCTGCGACGTGGTACAGCATGGCACAACATGGCACAGTGCGCAGAGCTCAGCCTCTCCTCTGCCCGCAGGTCCTCAGCCAGCTGGTGAACAGCCTCTACCCTGACGGCTCCAAGCCTGTCAAGATCCCCGACAGCCCTCCCACCATGGTCTTCAAGCAGATGGAACAGATTGCCCAGTTCCTCAAGGCGGCTGAGGACTACGGTGTGGTCAAGACAGACATGTTCCAGACCGTCGACCTCTTTGAAGGTGTGTGCACAGGTGGGTGGGAGGCTGCAGGCGGGGGGCTCACAGCACTCACGGCGCTGCCCTCTCATAGCCAAGGATATGGCGGCGGTGCAGAGGACACTTGTGGCCCTGGGGAGCCTGGCGGTGACCAAGAACGATGGGCATTACCACGGGGATCCCAACTGGTTCATGAAGTAAGTGGGAGCACAAACCTGGGGTTGAGGGTTGAGGTTGATGGCCCCGGGGGGTCGGGGTCCGGGGGGGCGTGGAGGTGCCCCATCGCCTCTGTCTGTTCCCTGCAGGAAGGCGCAGGAGCACAAGCGGGAGTTCTCCGAGAGCCAGCTGAAGGAGGGCAAGAACATCATTGGCTTACAGATGGGGACCAACAAGGGCGCATCACAGGCGGGGATGAGCTACGGCCGACCCCGGCAGATCATCAGCTAGGCAGCCCCCCGCCTCCCCCAGCCCCAGCCAGGACCTCCGTCTCCGCTCCCTCTGCCCCGCGTGCCGCAGCTGCTGGGGCAACGGCGACTCCAACCGCCCCTCACCGATTGGTATTTATTGAAAACAAAAAGCCAGCCAGCCCAAACGACCCTTCAGCGCATCGACCGGCAGCACGCACCGAGCGGCAGCCCCCGCGGCGATGCTGGGGCAGCCCGGCCATGCCCTGCCGTGCTCGCTCCGGCTCCCAGGCGGCCTCTCGAGCTCTCCTCTTCTCTCCGGCCTCGCACGCTCCCCGCTTCACCCCTGTGAGCCCCGCTGCGAGCTGCTCCTGCCCCGCTGTGCCGAGCCACGCTCGTGGGGACCCACGGTGCCCCATGGCCCTCCCTGGGGCGGGCGCGTGCCCCAGCACCCGGAGCCACCCTGCCTGCCCACCACCCCACACCGGCCAAAAGTCACTCCGGCAGAGATCCTTGCAAATGGGGAGAAAAGAAAATTGGCCTCGGTTTTGTACTTCGTTTTTGTCAAAATTAAAAGGTTGTTCATCTAGCGCGGCGTGCCGAGGTTTCCTCCTGCGGGCATCCAGGGAAGCCAAAGCCCTGGAGAGGCGGATGGTGCCGAGCTTGGGGTCTCTACACTCTCCCAATGGCTGCTGCCATTCCTTCTTCCACCTGCCCAGGCCCTCGCTCACCCCTGCCAGGAGCAGCCCTGGCTGCAGGGAAAGAGTACAGAGGGCTATGGGCACCCAGGAAGGCAGCTCCATGGCCCCAGCACTGCGTGATGCAGGTTCCCAACCCAAGCAAGGCTTGGGAGGGCAGAGGAGTCACGGAGTGGGGAGAGGAGGGTTTTTAGAAGGCTTTATTTGGAAAGTTGCACAATAGGACTTTCCTGTTTAAAAAACAACCCCCAGCTTTAAAAAAATAAACCAGCGAATCCAAAGACACGTGAACAAACCAGCCCTGCTCGCAGAAGAGCCACTGCCAGAGCAACTCCATCCTCCCATTCCCAGCCCAAAGCAGGCACTGCACGGAACCCCATCCTTCCCAGCATGGGCTCGTGCCCCAGCGAGCGGCAGCACAACAACCCCAGCGAGGGGCTGCTTTGTTTGCTGCAGCAGGTCCCAGGCAGGGACATGCCATCCCTCTGCCCTTCCTGCAGCTCGGCACAGGCACAGGGGATGTGGCAGAGGTGGCACCCAGTGCACTCTGCGCTGTTTTCTCACTGCACCCCATGACCAGGATGGGCGAGGAAGCTCTGCTGCCTTCTGCCTCCCCAAGCGTGCGACTGCGTGTGTGCTTGCTGGAGAGGACAATGTGGCGGGGCCAGAGCACAGGGGACAGGGAGCGAGCTCCTCGAGGAATGGGCTTAAGGCTTGCTTTGTTTTCCAGAGCAAGGGAAAGGGAAGCTCCTCTCCCACTGCCAGCAGAATTTCTCCATGTTTCTGAGCCACTTCCAACAGCACCTTCCGCAGGACACAGTGACAATGGTCCCTGGTGGCTCAGGAAGTCTCTGCTGCCCGTGCCCAGGACGGACGTACCGAGTAGGGGGACACAGCCCAAAGCCCATCCCCTGCTAGCATGCCTGGAGCTCTCTGTCGTCTGCGAGGAGCTCAGCTGCTGCCTCCCGGCCCAGGTACCCTGCTGTGGTGGAGGCTGAAGCTCTGCTGCTAGTGGGAAGTTTGGAGCGGGTGGGGGTCCAGGACCCCTCCTCCCCTGTATCCTCCTGGGCAGACTCCAGCAGTTCACACTCCACCTCGATGTCCTCAACTCCCTTCTCCCTGTAGAGTGGCACGGACTCCATCTCCAACCCGTTCTCGAGGGCTCTGTGCTTCCCTCCCTGCCGGTACCATCTGCAGGCAGTGGAGCTGTGACAGGTCAGGTCAAGCCCCACGTTGTTCCTGCTCAGGCAAACCTCCAGCATGTAGTAGAAAGTCCAGAACACAGCAAAGCATCCCAACAGCAGCAGGGTCTGTGAAGGAGGAAATCCCTTTAGACACAAAACCCTTCAACTACCCCACAGCTGCACGGTATCACCTGGCACGTCCCACAGCAGAGGCCCCAGCACCAGCAGGATCAGTGATGCAGGTTCTCCAGTGACTTCCTGGCCTGCCCCGCACCTCCCAGCAGCCCACGGCAGGCTCACCTTGAGTGTGTTGGCTGTGATGGTGTAGTGCTGCTGCTCCGGGATCTCCAGACCCGGAGGGCAGGGCAGGGAGAAGTCGCTGTTCAGGTACTGCCCACTCATGGCTTCTTCCAGCAGTCTGGAAGATAGAGGCACTCGCTGAGGGTCCCACAGGCAGACATGGCTCCCGACAGAACATCTGACATGCTTGTGAAGGCTCTGGAGCACCTTTCACACCACTGAGGGTTTCCTGCTCTTCAATAAGGCTCTTCTATGCAGCCCAAGACCCGCCTCTGCCACCTATTGAGGGCAACCCTGTGCGAGGTGACAGCTGCTGAGCTGCAGCCCCTCTTCCTCACCCTGCCTTGTACCTCGTGATGGCACTGCTCCAGTCAAGCTGCTCCAGCTCAGAGACTTCTGTAACGTCCCTTAGCCCTCCAGCTCCTGTATCCCCCCTGAGATGGGGTTGTGGTCTCCTACCTCTGCCGCTCCTTTATCTCTGCTGAGGTCCAGGAGGAGCCGTACAAGGTGAGCTGCCACTGTTTCAAGGTCCCAGGCCTCAGATTCTCATCTCCTGGGGAAGAAACAGGTTGGACCAGAGGGAACTCCCACCTGGCAATGCATCAGGCTAACCTACTGCAGCCCAGGTGCTGGGCTGGCAGCTCCCCAGGGCACGGCAGGGAGCCAGGGTACTGGTGCACACCCTGGCCAAGTGGCTCTGAGAGGGGTTGCTCCCATCTCAGCCACAGTCCCAGCTGTTGCCCGAGAGCACCCCAGCAGCAGGACTCACCGGTGTCCCTGATGACCAGCCTGTACGTGCCCTGTGCTTCCTCACCCCAGCATCGAACCGTGGAGAAGGTCCAGTCAGCAAAGCCATTGGGATCCCTGCCAGAGAATGGGAGAAATGAACCATGAGTTTGTAAAGCAGCCTGAGACACAGGGCTGGACACTGGCCCTGACTTTCCTGCTCAGGGCCAGATGGGCTGGGTGTCCTGCTCTGTGGTGTGAGCCTCTGTTCCCCCAGTGCTTACGAGTCCATGCTCCTGGTGGTTCCTATCAGGGACATCATGCCACTGGGGCAGAAGAGCCTGATCTCCAGGTTGCCACGGCGGGGGTGCGTTATGGTGACAGTGACTGCCACGTGCTCCAGGGTTCTCATGCCAGAGAGCTGTAGGTCGGTGGTGGTGACTACAAAAGGACACAAACACTGATTGCTGCCTTCGCCCCAGAGCCAAGAAGGGTCTTGCTGGCACCCAGCTTTCCCCTGCCCTGACTCAGGGCCTGCAGGCTCATCAGCCCACCCAGTGTGCTCTGGACACTGCAATGAAATAACACCTTGCTCCTTATCAATCCACTCCCTCTGGATTTGTGTAAGCTTTCAGCAGCCCCAGGGGCTGCTTTGAACCAAAGCTATACAGGAGCCAGATTTGGAAAGAGGGTGAGAAACCTGGTGTCCAGACTCCCTCTTCCAGTCTCAAACCATTCACAGCTCCACAGATATTTACATCCCTGAAGCCACTAATTATAGAAGAGGAAATCCTGGCACACTTCAGAACAGGTTGTATCATGTGGCTCAGCCCCCTCTAGGCAGCCCAAGAAGCAGGTGGGCACTCTGCAGCCTCCTATAAAGGCACAGCAGGCACAGCCCAGGACTGCAATGTGCTCCCTGAGGCCACAAGGGGAAAGGGTTAACCCTGAGCCAGCCTGCAGCACCTGGGGGACCACAGTGCCCCTGGCTGCACATTCCTCTGCACATACTTCTCCCAGTTGCCTCTTTTTTGCCTCTTCCCAAAGCTGTAGCTGCTCAGCTTTCAGCTCATAATTCCATTTAGGGCAAAAGGAGCAGCTTTAGCCCTGGCCCTCATCTCCGAGGCACAGCAGGGCTAACCCTGCTGCCAGACCCCTGCAGTCACTTTCTCACCCCTTGGTTTCTGCAGTGCTGGTGCCTGCAGGGCAGCCAGGGAGCCTGAGGACAGGACAGAGGGAGAGTGTGCAACCTGTGCCCACCCAGCATCTCCCAGCTGGCCAGTAAGGAGGGAAGGGAGAGGATCAACAGTGAGGTGCTGGGCTGCTGAGCTCCCCACTCCTTCCTGGGGGAACTCTGGCCACTGGTAGTCCCCCTGCCAGGGGCTGCAGCCAGGGCAGTGGGGGGGTCAGCAGGGAGCTGGGTGCTGCTGGGGGTGGGAAGGCTGCAGGGCAAAGCCCAGCTCTCCTTCCCACTGGTAGCAGCTTGAGCATCGCCTTGTTTATGTGGACAGCGGCCGGCCAAGTCAGGAGCTGGAGCATTACCTAAAATGGTCAAAGCCAGAGGAACAGGTCTGGCTGCTGCCCAGCACAGCCCAGTGCACTAAAGCCTGTCTGGCTCTTCAGAGACATCAATCTATGGGATGGAGTTATCATGGGGAGCAGGCAGGGCGTGCAAATCAACAGAAACAGGTCCTCTGGGGAGGGGCATGTGGCAGGGGGGTTGGAGACTCATGATCCTTGAGGTCCCTTCTAACCCTGGCCACTCTGTGATTCTGTGGGCAGCGGAAAGAGACAGGGAAGGGGCCAGGCAGGCCAGCACTTAACCCCTTTGTGGCTTGTCCTGCACTGTACGTGGTGGACAGGCTCTGAGGCCTCAGCAGAAGCACACGCTGCCACATGGCACCACGCCTGCCCTTACCATTCCACGTGGCTTCCAGCTCCTGTGGCAGCAGAGGGATGCTCCTGCCCTCCTTCAGCACCGGGCTGACATACGAGGCGAGGTATGGAACAGACTCCCAGATCTGCCAGGTGGAAGGCAAAAGGGTTCAGTACAAGCCTGGTCCCTCCCTGCATGACCACGTCCTCATCTCCCATCACTCTTGCCAGCCACTCATATCACCCCTCCTGTGTGCAGATATGGGCCCAACTTGCAAACGCAGACAGTGACAAGCAGCGCAGGGCTGGGGAAGAGTGCCCATGAGTCTAAGAGCAGAAGCAAAGGAACTGCCTGTGGGCTAGAGAGGCTGATCAGACTCGTGACTCCAGGAAAACAGCACCTTTGGTTTTGTCTCCATCACTTTGCGATGAGTGGCTTTGAGTAGTTAGTTGGAGCTGTTATGTTTTTAGCAGCACAGCAGGGTAGGACTCAAAGTCCTGGGAGAAGAGCATACCGTACAATCCCATGAAAAATTGAGCATTGCTGGCAACAGGCAGCAACCCTGGACAGCCACACAGCACTCTGTAGGTGGGTGAGGATGAAGAGCCAAAGGAGAGTGCTCTGGTCTCCATGGAACTGGTGGTATGAGGGAGTAGAGGTTGGGATGTCCCTGCTCTGACCACAGCACACCACAGAGGCCCCGGGACACAGAGCTGCCAGCTCAGAATGCTCTGGTTCTTTGGGGCACGATGCCCTCCCTGCAGCATGGTGTGCATGGGGAAGGTGCTGGGGCTGCTGACGAACCTCCCCAAGCCATGAATCAGAGCTGTCGTCTCCCACGAGCGAAAGTTCTCGCCCATGGCTATATATAGTTGTGAGAGAGCAGCAGCTCGGCAGCAGGTTTCAGGCACTGCCGAAAGCCTCATGACTTCATACCAAAAGCAGCCTTGCAGTGAGGGCCGGCAGGATGACAGCCTCGCTGCTGGCCTGCACTGCAACAGTGTCACCCCGCCGTGCTGCCAGCACAGGGAACTGCCCCCGCTGCTGGGGTAGGTCTGCTCTAGGGGCCTCTGGAGCCCCCTGGGACGGGGGCAGAATTACCTTGGCAGCGTTAACCAGCCTCCAGGCGTTGAGCAGGCCAAAGCCATGCTGATGGCTGTGGCTGAAGCCGGCCCGGTTGACGTCCCACTTTGCGTGACGATCCTCGTACTGAAAAGAAATAAGAACTCATTACCTTGGGGCACCCCGGCAGCCCTGCAAATCCAGAGCAAAAGAACTGGGTCTGAAGGAAGGGAGGCTCAGAAATCTCCTGCAGAGTGGGGAGGCAAACCTATATGGCCTCATTACAAAGAAATGGGTTGACCTTTGCTTGAAACAAGTCCCAGGACAAACAGGCTTCCCAGCTCCTCAGAAAGGAAATCAAACAGCACAAAAGGGCACAAATGCCTCTGCTCTGAAACATCCCAGCTGCTCCTTTCTCCCTGCCACCCAAGCCATGGCCTGTGGAATGGCAGAAGCCTTGGGGAGAAGGAACCTAGTCCTTTAAATCAACAAGATTCAGGCCAGAAGGATCTGTATTCCATCATTTATCAGGTTGCACTGCACAGGCAAAGCTGGCCTGAAGTTGTGGAAAACATTGCCCTGTGCCAAAGTGAGTTTCCTCTTAGATACAGTACGAGCTGGACACAGATTCCTGCTCCCTGGAGGTTGTGAAGGAGCCCTGTCCTTTGGAATCAAAAGCTCCAACAGTTCCCACTCCAGGTTTCTGCTGGGAGCTCCACCATGTCAGCAGGAGCTGGGCTGGAGTCAGGGCTGTGCAAAAGCAAAGGCCGTGTTTGCCACTGAGCTCTCTGTTATGTCTGTTTCCAAGAGCTCAGCTCTCTGGAGAATACAAGGAAAGGCTGGAGCAGGACAGAGCTCCTTGCTTTCCCACTGCACAGTGCTGGGTGGCACGCTGGGGACGTGTGTCAGGCACACTGCGTGTTCACACACTCCCAGGGTCTGCAGGCGAGGATCGGTGAGTCCGTGGAAGACCTGTATGGATGGAGGCACTCCTGGAGCAAATACCTCATTTGTTATCATGACAGTGGAAAATGCCTCTGCCGCATTCCTGGAGGGAACATGGGGTGAGGGGAGAACGCCATCCATTTGCTGGGAGCCAGACAACCGAGAGATTTATAAAGGGGCAGACAGACATAACAAGATTGTGCACTGCAGGACCACGGCTATCCGAAGCATCCTTGGAGGGAAGCTGTGGGAGATGCAGCAGGAGGGAGGGCCGCTGGCTCACCTTGGTGGCTGTGAAGACGATGATGTGCTGCACATCTCTCCAGGTGAGGCACGGCCGCACCTGCAGCATCAGAGCTATCATCCCTGCAGCAAGCGGAGCTGCAGCTGACGTCCCTGTGTGGCCTTCCGTGCATCCTGTGCCCTTCTGCAAGTCCCAGTCTGTCGTCACCTTCAGAGACAGAGGAGAGATGCCTCCTATCACACCAATCTTTGCCACGCTGCTGTGGCTGGGCTGGGAATGGGAGCAAATGAGCCGTGCTCTTGTGCCACCTGTTTCATGGCAGCCCACGCTCAGCCTGAGACACAGCCACTAGCCCTGGGGACACAGGACAGCGGCTCAGTTGCTCTGGAGGGGCATCCAGAGATCAGCACTGCTCCTCACACTATGGAGATAGCATAAAAGGCAGAGGCTCTGGGGCTCTGCCCTGTGCACAGCTAAGAAATGAGCAATGCTTAAGCACAACAGGCCAGCAGCTGTGCTCCTGGCAGAGAAGGCAGATGTGAAGAGCTTGCAAAGGGAGAGCAGCCCGTGGGCACTATGAGGAAGCAAGAGCCCTAATTTACTGCATGAGCACCCCCAGCAGCATGCAGGATGGTGCATGCAAGCTGGTAGGTTTACTTGAGTGCCCTGCAATGTTGATCTATTGCTTGTACGTTACCATCAGCAATACTGATGCAATTGCTATTGCTCTACCACAAGCCTGGTGAGGAAGAAAAGATCCCCCAAGGGCTGGCTGGGAACATGAAGAGGGGGCTCAGAAAACCTGGGAGTGGAAGAAAGAGTCAGGCACGGGCTCACCTAGCTAGCCCCTCCTCCAGTGCCAGGGTCCACTGGGACACCAGATTATTCTTTGCTCAGGATGGTGAAAACCTGTTCCAGCCCCGGGTGTCTGTGCCTGGGCTGAGCAGACTGTCCCAGGAAAGGAGGAACCAAGCCAGCCCCTGCAGCACTGATGCCATGGCAGTCACAAGCAGGCTTTGTGCAGCCAGGAGTGCAGATCCCTCTCTCTCAGGTAGCCAGCCCAGCCACAAATGTCTGTTAAACTCCATCTGTCCCAGGTGAACGGATGGGAAAACATTTTGGCATCGGGATGGTGGAGCAGGAATCAGAGCATGACAGCACAGGCAGAGAAGAGCACTGCCCCACATGCTGCTGAGCACCATGCAGTGCCCCAGCACGAACACAGCGTGCCAGCGCCAGCATCCAGGCTCCAGCTCCCCACATACAAGGCTTTTACACAAAATAAGAGAGAAAAATCTTTGTAAGCCCAAGAACTCGCCCTTCAGAACACAGATGTGGGGAGCTGGTCCTAAGCCCCCCTGCCTGCATCAACCACCACTAATCCGCCTGTCTCCAGCAGTCTCTTCCGCACCAGCAGCTTCCCCCCCAGCCAGCAGGCAGGAATTTGCAGAGCACAAGCTTTCCTTCTCTCCGTGGTTGCTGAGATCAGGCTCAGAGACAGGAGGGGCAGCCAGAGATCCCATCATCCTCCCTCAGCCTCGACCAAAACAACAACAAGAGCAGGGCAGCAGCAGCAGGGGGAGAGGGTCAGAGATTAGTTGCTGAAAAGCCTGCAAACATTTCCCAGACAGCTCCTGGCCAGGCCTTGGGTACTGAAACCAGTATGAGATGGCTTCAGTTCACCTCCCTGGGAGCTTTGGGAGGTGACATCTCTCAGCTCTGCTCCCACGCATGAAAACCTGCACTGGTCATAGACAGACACACACACACCACGCTCAAATGCTGCAATTAGGACCCAAATACCAATTTGAATGAGCTGATTAAGAGGGAAACTATTTATAGGGAACTCAAACTCAACATAAAGACTCCTGGGACGCCCTTGTTTCAGGGATAACACATTGCAGTTGTAAAGCAAAAAATGCAGATAGCTTCCTTTGGAGAGGGGGAGGAACTGGGCCTGAACTAAGCAACATAGGGAGAAGCTCAAGGCAGATACAGTGCTTGTGTGACTCTGGTTTATCCTCCCTGCTGACCACGCTGTAACCTCAGAACCACAGGATGCCTGCAGAGGGATCATACTGGGCTGTGCAGGAGCACACAGAGCCTCAAAAGAAGTTCCCAAATTATGCCATCTCCTTGCAAAATGCAAATGTCTGTCTCCCTCTGCTCTCAGCAGGGAGACACACTGCACTGCCAAGAGCTGCACTTTTTGTTTCCTTCTATGTTTGATGCCATACCATTCTGTCAGCTGTTAACAACTTCAGTTAGCACTCGGACACTGCACGTCCTACAAAGAACACCCTGAGCAGCATAAACTTTCACTAGGAAATACAGCTCGTGCCAGAAGCTGTATTAAATTCTTCCCATTAAGGAAACCACACAAAGTTTACAGACTGGTAAAAGAAAAAAGCCCAGCAGATGGCTCAGAAGTTAACCCTGACACCACTGAAGCACAGTTACAGGGCACTTAAGAGCAGGAGACTATGAAAAGGGGTGTGCAGGTTATAACAAGAAAGGGGCTCATAGAGGAGCAGTCACATCAATGCAAAGAAGAAGGATGGCTCTGTCATACTTTATTCCCAGGCTCTGCACAGCCTCTCCTTCTGGCTCCTTGATGGAATACCAGCTGCCACATCATTGTCAGTATTAAAAATGAAGGGGCATCTGAGACCTCCAAAGCTACCTCACCACCAGCAGACTGTGGGCAGCTGGACACAAACCCAAAGACTTGTAACTGAAAGCACAGCAGCTCCTGTACAGAGTACAGACCTTACTTGGCTGCTGTTGCCTAGTTTCCTAGCATCGAATTTCCAAACCAGCATGGGACAACTGAAGTTATTTCTGATACTAAAAAAAATGAGCTCCATTCTGGGTTTTACTTTCCCTGCTGCATGAGCTGAGTCATTGCTCTGGGCAGACTGTGCCGTGCTGAAGTAAGTGAGCGACATCTGCCCTGGTGCTGGACCTGAGAGGAGCTGCACAAAGGCTTGTGAGTCTCAGCTAGGCAGCTAAGAAGCCCAGGCTCTCCCATTCCCTGTGCTCCTCTCCCAGGCTCTCTCTGTTCTCCCACTTTACCCAACGTGTGGACAAGCCTGTCTGACAAGTCCAGATTCAGCACCTCTCAATCAGGCACAGAGCCACAGCCACACTTCCCTGCTCATGGGATCATCTCTCTTCTGCCTGCCCTGGGAATGGGACACCCCAGGATGGCTTGGGCTTTGCAGCTCCTGGTGACACCACAGAACAGAGCCAGCACACAGCCGTAGGGGTTGGTTAGCCTGACAGCTCCCTGAGTGCATCTCTGTCCTGGTATGAATGTGCTGGGTCAGGCCTGGGGCTGGTGAAAACAGGCCTGGCTGCTTGGCTTGGGGAAAAAGGACATTTTGTTGACAAGAAGTCATTTTTTGGCAAAAAAAGGAAAAGCTGATAAAAATATTCAGAAAAAAAAATATTCAGCTGGGAGAGGCACATGTGCCAGAATAGAAGAGCTGTGGCCAAGCAGCTTAATGAGACCAACGTTGCTCCTGGCTCTCCACGCAGAACGGAGGTGACAGGACGTGATGCAGCCATAGCAGACACCCCACCACCACTCTGGCCACTGCCCTCAGGAAAGCCCGCAGGGATCCAAGCTCCATCCCTGCTGTTCAAAAGGGGCACACACAGATGGGACGCTGCTTGTTTTCCAGCTGTCACCGAAGGAGCTCCTGGTGACGTTCCCAGAGACACAGTGCAGAGGAATTTCTCTGGGGTCACCCAAGTGGCCCCTGTCCCAGAAGATGTATCCCTGCAGCTCCCAGCAGCACAAGGCAGGAGATAAGACAAGACAGATCCTGTCCCTTTTGGATCCTGCAGTTGTGGAGGCAAAAATGACGCAGACAGGATCTGCACCTGGGGCCAGGAACACAGCGTGCCCAGGGAACACCCCTGCTGAGAGAGGGCCACAGCACTGCAAGTTACCTGCTGACAGTGACAGCACTCGGAATAGCTAGAAACAGGAATCTCCTGCTCAGACCATTATTTATGTAGGACCCAGCCAAAAAGCATAATAATTCCCTGCCTCACAGCTGCGTGGTAGTCGGAAGAGACAGAGCCTTGTCCCTGCTCTTTGCTGGACTGTTACAGCCCTGCAGCTGGCAGAGCCCAGGGGAAGACATGTGCCTCACGTGGTACTCACAATGCTCCTCATCATCTTGTCCCCACCACTGAAGGTCACGGCCAACATGGAGGCACACTCCTCAGCATAGAATGGCATGGAGCCCATCTCATCCACTGCACCTGGAGGAAAGCAAAAGGCAGTGACCATATGAAGCCTGTCTCATTTTAACCACTGAAATTGCAAAGTGATGAACCCCTGAGGACCTGCTCTGCTAGCTGTGCTTCTTCCACATCCCCATCTGCTACCGTGGTCTATACTTGCAGGTGGACTCCTCCCTTCCCCAGACACAGAGGAAGAAGGGGAGGGCAGGATGGTTGCTTTGCTGCTTTGCAATGTCTGCTGCTCCAGGCAGATACCTGGCTTTGTCAATAACAAGCCCTGAGCACATCCTAACCCCCCAAAGGTCCGGGTGCAGAGGTGGACAGGAGGAGGGTCAGGCCATGGTGTATATGGCTTCCTAGCCCCACATGCTCTCCCTCAGCACCAGGACAACTTTCAGTGCAAACACTGCCAGCAGAGACAGAGCACTGACAGGGCCTGCTCCTGGGAGCTGGGGAAGGAAACCAGACCTAAGCCTGTATTTTTCCAAGGCTGGAAGATTTACAGGAAAGGCAGCCACTAAAAACAACCTTTCACTGTGCTTAATATTAAACAGCTTTTCTACCCCCCATGTAGCTTCTGGCCTCAAGAAAATGGATTAGATGTTTCTTTTCTAACACACATACTGGGAATGCTGCGTTTCAAGTCATTCCCCAAACACGGCAGCATGGGTTTCACAGCCTGGGTGATGGAAGTCTGAATGCAGGCAACAATTTCTCGTTCCCTGGGAAAGAGCAAGACAGAAGACATGTACGCTCACCTATTGTGACAGTGTAGATGGAGTTGGCATAACCATCATAGTTGCAGTTGTCGTTGTGCTGCCCTCCATTGCCGCTGGCCACCACAAAGATGCTCCCGAAGCCCCTGCGGCCGGCTATCACACCGTGCTGCAGGGCAGCCTGTGGAGAGGGGACCGTTCTGCAGGTGCTGCCTTCCCCAGCATCCTGCTGAGTGAGGCTCTCTGCTCCTCTACAAGGCCTCAGCCCTGATGTACACCTGACAGACTGTGCCCCAGAGCTTCCTCCTGCAGTATCTGCACACAGCGAGAGAACAAACTGCGTAACTGGAAACAATTTGTCACCTCAGGGTGATACCCCAGGTGTCAGCATTGCTCCGAATGGCACAAAACAGCTATCTCATGGTTAGGAAAGTACAGCAGGAGGCTGCCAAGCAAAAGAGAAATTAAGCAGAACCACATCCCACAAGCAATGTGGAGTCCGTTTTGGGGCTCCCTGCAGCAAGCCCTCAGTGCAGCATCCTGCAGCAGAAGCTGTTTGCAGGCAGCTGTTAGTGCTAGGAATGCCTGGTCTGAGCTGAGAGCACCCTGAACATCATTTGGGTTGCAAAAAGGTGTCAGAATAACACCACAGGTTGCAAAACAGTATTCTCCTGCTACAGCCAACCTCTCCTTGGAAAGCTCATCCAGCACTGCCTGAACACTGCCCTCCCACAGCAACGTCACCTCTCCCCACCACACAAACGTGTGACACCTCTACTGGCAGCGATGGGAGCCAACAACTGTGTGCTGCACCACAGCAACACCCTGCCCTGCCTGCTCAGGCAGGAAAAAAACCACCAGCATTGCAGGGCCAGGCCAGGGGCGACCCTGCTGCTGGAACTGCTTTGTACCTTTCCCAGCTGATGGGGGCCATCCACAGTTTTCCCATCATCATCTGGACCCCAGCTGCAAAGAGAGACACTGTGATGTAAGAGGAGTCACAGACAGCAACACTTCCTCCCGTTATGGTTTGCCATCAGAAGGAGCTACACGGTGTTGGAGTAATGCAAAGAAAGCTTCCCAACTAGAGGTGCTGCAGGCTCACCTGCAGCTGTAGATGTCATTGATCTGATAATGCTTGTTGAAGGCGATGGCCTCCATGCTGTCAGTGAGGGGCCCATCCAGCACTCGGATGCCTGCAGACAGAAGACAGAAGACAATGAACGTGATAGAAGGGGATCAAAGCAAGCTGTGTAAACAGCATGAACAAATTCCTCAGCGGGTTCACACGAGGGACGCTTGCACTCCCAGCCTGACTGAACCAGATCTCCTGGAACTATAACCAGGGATCAGTCTGCAGGGGCACACTGAAGTCAGGATCTGGAACTGCAGACACATCCTCACGCTCAGTTCCACGTCCTCTGCCAGACACAGCTTTTCTGATAAGCAAGTACTCCAGTCCCGTGGCCAGAATCGAGTTGGTGACAGGGAAAGGACAACTGAACACCAGTTAGACTCACTCCTAAGTGCTCCAGAACATCTTTGCCCAGAGCACTGCTCCATGTTATTGCTTCTTTTCAGGGTTAGTCCCTGCCTGGAACAATTGCTTCCCCTTCCAAACCACCAAATGGCCAGGCATTGCTTTGGGATGGGTGGCATGCTTGATGACTGAGGAAAGGGTACAAGAGACGTAAGACACCACAATTACTGTGCTCAGGACCTCTACAGCAGTATAAACAAAAGCTCAGTGATGAGTTTTCCTTGACCCTAACCCTTAATAACTACAGTTTTACATCATAGTTTCGGTTGGCAAAGAATGTTACAAATGGAAACCAGGCACACATCTCAATTAAGATTATTTATAAACAGTATAACTGCCCACCCATCTCAGCTCCTGCCCGGCATAGTGCATGTGGCTTTTTACTGTCACATCTGAGCCTTGCTCTGTGGAGGAGCTGAGCAGCCCAGCTAGGGATGTGCTGGCTCTGCCTGCTCCAGCTGGCACCGTGCTGGCTCCAGCACTTCCATGCTGCCGTGGCATGTCTCCCTGTGCCATCCCAGAGCTCAAGGCTTTCCTCCTGAACTCACCCTGCAAAGTCAGGCGCATATTTGGAGAGCCAAAGGTCAAAGAAATGCTGGGTTCTGACACAGTGAGCTTGAACTAACCCCTTCCTACTGCTACATTCACAGTGCCACAGTTAAACTACTGAGCTGACCTCTTCTCCTACCAGCCCGGTTCCACCAGCAGTTTCTGTTTGTGGTCTCTTTAGCAGGTAGGAGACTGGGGCTGTGCTATGACCCATAGGCTGCTCTGGAACCATCCCAAAGGGGAGCCAGAGCAGGGCAGGGGCATGAAACTACCTGCAGTGGCCTGGGAAGCTCTGTGCCTCCAGGACCCTGCTGGCACCCTCGGGCCCACCCTGTCCTCCAGCAGGGCTGTCACAGGAGGCTGGCGCTTGTCACAAGGAATGTGGCACCATCTGCTGGGTGTGGAGAGAATCACACAGCAGCACTGCCAAGAATGTCAGGCACAGAGATCTCACTTCCCTCTGCAAAGGAAAGTGAGAGCTCCAGAGACAATCAAAGCACATTTCCAGCTTTGCACAAGGTAGATGTGCAGCACTTTGCACCTAAGGGGAATGCGGTGTATTCGGGGACATTTGCTTTCCAACGCCTCCAGATGCAGCCTGTAGCTCTGCACTGGAGTAGACATGTCTGTGCAGCGTGGCACACATTTGCTTAGCTGTGTGGTGAATATTTTGGAAACTCCCAGCACACACCTAGTGCGCTGTCAGGCTTCTGTGGAGAGAGCTGAGGAAAACACCAGTCCCTACCTCTAAGGAAGGAACCGGTCTCAGCAAGCCCTGCCTGATTCACAGCCACCTGGGCTGAGCCACCTCTCCGGGGGGCCGTGCCCCAGCAGCACGTGGGGAGAGCAGAGACACTCAGTGCACAGCTTTGCCACAGCTTGTACCTACCTGCAATGCGGCTCCCATAGGCAACTCCCACCGTGCAGAAGCTGTTGTTGGGCACAGCAGCGATCTCCCCTGCGCAGCGAGTACCGTGGTGGTTGCCATTCTCTTCGTCAGGGTGAGGCATGGGGTCGGGGTCATTGGAGTTCAAGTCATAGCTGCCTTCTGGGCTCTGAAAACAGACCCACGGTCACAACTCGGAATCACAGAATCACAGAATGGCCAGGGTAGGAAGGGACCTCGATGATCATGAAGCTCCAACCCCCTGCCACACGCAGGGCCACCAATCTCCACATTTAATACCACACTAGGCTCCCCAGGGCCCCATCCAACCTGGCCTTGAACACCTCCAGAGGCATCCACAGCCTCTCTGGGCAGCTGTTCCAGCACCTCACCACTCTCTCTGTCAAGAACTTCCCCCTGACATCCAACCTCAATCTTCTCTCCCTCAACTTCAAACCATTTTCCCTTGTCCTGCTGTTATCCACCCTTTCAAAGAGTTGACTCCCCTCCTGTTTGTAGGCTCCCTTTAGGTACTGAAAGGCAGCAATGAGGTTACCCTGCAGCCTTCTCTTCTCCAGGCTGAACAAGCCCAGCTCTCTCAGTCTGTCTTTGTAGGGGAGGTGCTCCAGTCCCCTGATCATCTTCGCGGCTCTCCTCTGGACCCTCTCCAACAGCTCTCTGTCTTTCTTGTACTGGGAGCTCCAGACGTGGATGGGGCCTCACAAGGTCAGAGTAGAGAAGGACAATCACCTCCCTGTCCCTGCTGGCCACTGCTCTTCTGATGGAGCCCGGGATATCATTTGCTTTCTGAGCTGCAGGAGCGCACTGCTGGCTCATGTTCAGTTTTTCATCCATCAGATCCCCCAGGTCCTTCTCTGCAGGGCTGCTCTCAAGGACTGCTCCTTCCAGTCTGCATAAATGCCTGGGATTCCTCAGGCATCTGCTTTCACAGATGAGCAGACACCACCAGGGTGTTCGCACGCCCAGCCACCTGCCCACTGTCCCTCCCACCCACAGCCCCAGCACTCACATAATTTGGCTGTATGTCCTTGATGGTGTGCTCCACGCCATCGTCCACCACCACCACCGTCACACCGCGCCCCGTCACGTTCCGCTCCCACACGCCGGTGACGTTGATGTCCTTCCCGGGGCTCTTGCGGTTGTTCTGAGCAGCAGAAAGGACAGTGAGAGCAGTGCATCAGCCCTGAGAGCGGGAACCTTTTGCACAATTACAAAACACAGGGCCAGGGCGAGTGCAGGGAGGTGTCAAGGACAGTCACTAAGGGTTAGTTTTACACAGCCAGCGTGCAACAGCTGCTCAGCCACAGAGCGGAGCACCAGCACTGCATGGGCAGCACCGGATGCACAGACAGCTGCTGCTTTGCCTATGTGACTTCTCACTCGTAACCACACAAGGGGCCCCACATTGCTATCAGGGCAGAGGCAGAAAAACCACTCACCAGATGCCACTGCTGGGGGTATTTGGGATCATTAAAGTGCAGGCTGCGTTTGGAGCGCTTCAGAAGCTTCTGTTCCGAATGCCACCGCACGCTGTCATGCTGTGCAAACAAAGTGTCCACTGATCTCCTTATTGCTTCGGGTTCCGGTGCCGGGTGGCTGTCGGGCCGATACGAGAAGAGGTAATGGCCCTTGAGCTCCCCAATGCGGCCCATGTTCACCAGCCCCGCGGTCTGGGCCAGCTGCTCCGCCCGCTGCTCCAGTTCCTCCTCCGCCACATCCAAGCTGACGGCCCACGCCAGCTCCTCGTGACCACGGGCCACACTGTGGCCATCATCGAGCTCCGTGCTGCGGCTCAGTCCGTGGGACAGCACGAAGGGGATCCAGGCAGCGCCCAGCCAAAGGCACGTGTGGATGCAGCGCACAGCCTGCACTCCTGCGCTCCATCGCGGCGACCTCCACTCCCGATGCGGCATCAGACAGGCAGGCTGGAAAAGAGAAAAAGGCAAATATCGATGAGAAGAAGGAACAGCAACAAAAAACAGGAACGGTGAAATCTGTTTCCAGCACTTCCGGTGCAGGTGCCACAGTCCCAGCTGTGTTTGCTGCGGGTCCCTGGCACTGTCACAGAATTACCGAATCACAGAATGGCCCGGGTTGGAAGGGACTGTGAAATGTGGAGGTTGGTGGCCCTGCATGCGGCAGGGGGTTGGAGCTTCGTGATCCTTGAGGTCCCTTCCACCCCTGGCCGTTCTGTGATTCACATTCCGCACCGGCAGGCCCCGAGCGGGGCAGCGCCCGTCCCGTCCCTGCCCTCTGCTGCAGGAAAGCAGCAGGGAAAACCCAGCTCACCGCGATCTGCGGCCGCCGTCGGACACCCGCTTCACCCCAAGGCCTCGCTGCCGGCCGCCACCCAGCGCACCCAGCGCTGCCGGGCCGCACCAGGTTAAAGTCCAGCTCCGAACTCCGGCCGCCCCGCCCGCCCTCTCCACACAGCGGGGCCGGGCGGACGCCCACCCTGCCCACGGCTCGCCGCTCCCCGCCCCCCGCGGACGCCTTGCCGGGACCCAACGCGATTCCGCAGCCCGGCCCCGCTCACCCTGCATGGGCCGCCGGCGCCGCTCCGCCGCCGGATGCCCGCGGCCTCTGACAGCGCCGTCACGTCCGCGCCCGCCCCTCCGCGACGCGACCTCCGCTCCGCAAGGGGGCGCCGTCGCCGCGGGCGCTTCCGGAGGCGGCAGGAAGAGGCGGGGCGGGGCGGGCGGTACGCGGGCCGAGCGGCGCCGCTCCGGGCCCAGCCGCAGCCTCCGGTCGGGTCGCCATGGCGCTGGAGCGGGCGCAGGCCGAGGGCCCCGCCGCCGCGCCGCCCGCCAGGTAGGCCTCGGGGCCGGGCGGAGGGGCCGCGTCGCGGCTACGGCGGCGGGTGACCTGTTTGTTTCGCACAGCCTCTCCGCCCCGGAGAGCCCCGGCGAGGCGGCGCCTGGTGGAGAGGCGGAGCCCGCGGCCCTCCCCGGTGAGGCGGCGGGAGGCGAGGGGGAGCGCGGGCCGGGCGGCGGCGCGGAGGCCGCGGGGCAGAGCGAGGGGGCGGCGGAGGAGAACGAGGCGGAGGAGGCGAGCGCGAAACCCTCGCAGAACATCGCGGTGCAGGTGGGCGCGGGGCGGCGGGGAGAAGCTCCGGGGCCGGGGGTGTAACGTGGGTTGGCGGTGAGGGGCTCCCGAGGCGGCTGTGTAAGTGAAGGAGTGAAGCGATGTGTTGGCGGGGAGCGACCCCTCACGGGTCTGAGCCGTTGCTTTGGGATGCCTCCGGCGCTGGAAGTGACTGGGGGGAGGTCGGGGTGTTTGGGGGGGGGGTCTGATGGGAGCCGTCGCCCTTTACAGACTGACTTCAAAACGGCCGACACGGATGTGAACACGGATCAGGACATTGAGAAGAACCTGGTGGGTACTGAAGCCCTGTGGTAGGTCGGGGTTCTGCTGCTCCTGCTCCCACAGTGTGGCTGCAGGGGGCGATTTGTACCTTGCAGCTCTGGGAACTTGTGGGTGCTCAGCAAGTTCTTGTGGGGCTTCAGCAGTCAGCAGCATGACCTGAGTTCTGAAAGGCTGCCAAGTAGTGGTGGCGGGGGTAGCATCTGTGGGACCTGGTAGCTCTAATATGTCTTATGTATGAGCAAGAAAGATCATCTTGGTAATTCGGTGAATACAGGATGTGAATCTTGGTCTGTTTCTGACTCTGCATTAAGTGGAACACTCCTGTTTCTTAATAAATATCTTGTTTATTTAAAAAATAAAAAGGAAACCATCAAAAACATTTCCCTCCACCGCTCACTGTGTTTTCACTAATTTGCCTATCAAGGCATCCCAGGCCATTTGAAATTGCTCTCAGAATGTCCTGTGGTGAAATTGTAGCAGTATAGAGGAGGTAGCTGGAAGCAGAGTTGTTCCTGGCATTAGGCATCCTGGTGCTGCCTCCCCTGCACTTTCCACAGGATGTTTTTTTCCCCTTTTAAATACCAGCTTTGGCTTCTTGAGCTGTTCTCTTTAGAAGAGGAAATGCAGCTCTGGCTGCAGCTTCGGGCAGCGCTGCCATTCATCTTCTCTGACCTACAGAGTGTGAGCTTTGATGGTGGGAGTCACTGAGCCGTGGTTCTGCACAGATTAAGCATCTGCTTGGCATCTGCTGGGCTTCTATATGCTGTTCTGCTGACTTTTCCTTTTTGTGTCCACACTCTCTGTGGTGTGATGGAGGGGAAAGGTTCTCCTTGAATTTCTGCTCTCTGCTGCAGGACAAAATGATGTCTGAGAGAGCTTTGTTAAAGGAACGGTACCAGGAGGTGTTGGACAAACAGCGGCAAGTGGAGAACCAGCTGCAGGTGCAGCTCAAACAGCTCCAGCAGCGGAGGGAAGAAGAGATGAAGAACCACCAGGTAATTAGCAAAGTCTACTTTCTGTCTATCTGCCCATTTAGCCCTGCCAGTTATGTGGTTGAGGTGGGTTGATTTGGGCCTGTGCTGAGGGGCACAGTGAGGTGCAAAGCATCGTAAGAAGTGGCAGCGACACACAGCATGGCAGTTCTCCCCTTGTATTGAAAGTGTATTTTACAGCATTAAGGATTGACTCCTGCTCAGATCTGGGTGTTGAGCAGTTTAGAACTGTGAAGCATCTTGCATGCATGTCTGGTGGTCTTACCAACATCTCTTTAACACATGCAGGAGTTTTTCCACATGGAAACTGGTGGGGAGAGTGGTGTGAAGTGAGCATCTCCGTGCCATTATTTAGATGTCTCTAGTTGTTGCCAATGGGTCCCTAGCTTGAATGAGTGATTCACAGCTAGCTCTGTGGGGCTCAGATTAACACAAAAGGAGTCATGGGGGGCTCATCAGCTAAAACTAGTCCTCATAAGGAGACAGGAACCTGTAGTTCTGACCTTCTGTCTGTCTCCTGAGTTGCCTTATAATAAGCTCTATGAACTAAAAAGAAAGATTTTGATGTCTGTAATCTTATAATCTCTCCAAGTTTGTTAAGAAAATAATGGCTTTATAAATGGCAAAAGCCATTTCTTGAGGATTTTGCTCTTGACTTGGGTAATGCTTATGCTACTATAGGAGATTCTGAAAGCAATTCAGGCTGTTACGATCAAGCGGGAAGAGACAAAGAAGAAGATGGAGAAAGAGAAGAAAGAATTCCTGCAGAAAGAGCAGGATCTGAAAGCAGAAATAGAGAAACTCTGCGAGAAAGGCAGAAGGTACTGGTATGAACAAGCAAGTCTGTTTTTAGGAAGGAAAGCATAACTTTGGTGTGTACCTGACTAAGTAAAAGAGGATCACTTTCAACCTTTGGAAGCAGCATGTGTTTTTGTGAGCATGCAAACATGATTCCCCAAAAGAAATTTTGAGCAGGATGTGGTTGTTTTACCTGTTAGGTGTATGTGCAGACAGAATTTGGCAGTTCTGCTGTGCTCTGTGTTCTGCCTTTCAGAATGCAGAGCCTTTCAGCAGAAGGCAGGACAGTTCATTGGCAGTGGCAGTGTCTTGTTTCCTGTTGTAAAATTCCTGTTTTCTTGTAAATGTATTGCTCAAATAGCTTACCTGTGCCTAATGGTTTGAAATGCTCTGCATCAGTCATGCTTTGCTTTAAGGTAGGCAGCATGCTCTGTGCAAAGAATCATACTAGATTCAGAGGGGTTCTGATGCAGGCAGAGAGCTTCAGGTTCCTTTGAATGGTGAATTGGCAGTTTTATGGAGCTGTTCTGTGATGTCTCAGAGATCTGGCTTTTTAATTTGAGGGCTCAGTGACATTTCTACATAAGCTGCTTTAGTAATGACTCCCAGAACTCAGCTCCTTTCCCCCTGAATGAACTGTTGCAATGTCAGAGAGGCACAGTTCCCTGTGGATCCTGGATAAAAGCCACAGTCTTTGCTCACTGTTGTGATACAGCAAAATTTTTGCTCTTGAGGATGGCAGTGGTTGCTTTCAAACATGTAACGTGTAGTTTGGTCTTCAGAGTGTGTTGTGACATTGAGCACACAGCTGTGCAAATACACAGTGTAAAGATGAGAAGTGCAGCACTAGTGGCTGTGTGCTAACACCTTTGCAGTAGGTGATTCCATCTGTTCTTTATTCTTGTGCAGGTTGCTGAAGGAGCAGGAGGAGAAGGAAAACAAGATTGCTTCTCTGATTGCAGAGCAGTCTGATGAAAAGTAAGGCTCTTATCTGTTATCAGATTAATGTTGAACATTCTTGTACTGGTCATTTTGTCTTGGAGTGCCTTATGGGAGGCTGGAGGTGGTGGTCTGACAGTGCTGTCCAGTTATGTATTCTAGAGGTTTAATCTCCCCCTCCAGCAGGTTTGTGCTCACAGCCTCTGGATTAAATCCTCTTTGATCCTGGTCTCAAGAAGACTCCTTGATACTCGTGGCATAAAGATCCCATGAGATTGGAATTTATGCCTAATGGATTGACTCAGCTTGTAGCTGCTACTTCTGACTGAATTTCAGCTTCCCCAAAAATCAGGCAAATCTATTTCTTTGTGCTGTTTCCTACAACTGCCCAGCTACTTTAAACCTGGACACATTTCAGGTATTTTAGTGCTGCACAGAGAAGTTCCAAACCCCCTCACAGGTGGAAAGGGCCATCTTCCTACTTCTTCAGGACTAGAGTGACTTTCATCTATGCATTGGTTCAGGTTGCTTCCCAGAACTGTGCACTGTTCCCTGGAGCTGGCCAGAATTTTGCTGAAGGGAGTTTTTTCCTCCCCTCTTTGCTAAGCTGTATACTTGTGTTTGCACAGTATTTGTTTGCATGCTCTGCAACAGCTCACTCCTGGGATTCTGACTCACACAGCCTTGGGAAATGTGACTGGTGTCATGGTCTGGAAGCTGCCAATACTCCACAGTTCCACTCCATCAAGAGTTGCAGGGATCAGTTGGCTTTGTGGGAGTTTATCAGATCTCTGCTTTCAAGTGATTCCAGTGCTGAAGCAGACTTGTTCTGTTTCTGTCTGCAGGCAGCTATGGGAGATGGAGCTAGATAAGCTGAAGAACCAGCACAATGAAATCAACAGGAACATCCTCGAGGAGACAGAACGGGCCTGGAAAGCAGAGGTTAGTAGGTGACTTCTTCCTCTTCAACTGGTTTGCAGGTTTCTTTTTGAGATTCTGGATCATTAATGACAGATTCAGTGAAATTAAGAGCAGCTGAGCACGAGGGCAAGAAAAGGGTTAAGCAGATGTCAGTGCAGTAAACAGTAGTTGGGATTGATGCCCCAGTGCATGCAGTGTGGTGCTTAGTGAAGAGATCACAGTCGTGGTATTGCAGCAGGAAATGAGGGCATACAGAAACTGCTTTCTTGTGGGGCCCCTCTGTGCTAGATCCTGTCCCTGGAGAGCCGAAAGGAGCTGCTGGTGTTGAAACTAGAAGAAGCAGAAAAAGAAGCAGAGCTGCACCTCACCTACCTCAAGTAAGTCCCTGTAGCCTCAGAAATGAAAGGCTAATTTGAATGTACCTATGTGCCTAACTCCTCTTCCTCTGCTTACTCTGACAGTTTGACTGGAGTGGTTCAGTTTCCTTTATTCATCTAATGTGATTCAGTAATGTCACGGGATGGAGTTGTTTGGCTGTGCTTACATATTTCCTGTTAGTGCTCATCTGTTGTGTAGGCACAGTATTGACTGTAGTGTTTGTCTGTGTGCATCAGATCAGTCTGTACTGTGGTAGCACCATGCACTATTGTAGGGTTCCTCCCCTGGGTTTGAGCTTTTTTTTCCTCCCCAGCCAGAAGAGGGGACCCTTGTTAGGAGAAAGCAGAAGGATTTGGGGAGTTAGTTGCTTCCAGCTTCTCCTGCTTTGCTGCCAGTGACAGCATGCTTGCAAGGGGGAATGTTAAATTGTTCTTGCAGGTCTGCACCACCAACACTGGAGACCATGAGGCCAAAGCAGGAGTGGGAGATGAGGCTGAACAGGATACGAATGACCAAGGAAAGTGTCCGAGTAAGTTCCTGTCAGACAGCTCCCAGCTTGAGTGTGTGGTTCCCATCAGTGCTACTTCACATGCTTAGTTGCAGCTCTCTTTGGGAGAAGAGTAAGATCCAGGAAAGAGGTTTGTGTCCCAAAGCATAGCACAGCCAGTCAGCATTTGTGAACAGCTGCAGAGCTCTGCCTGTATCCAGACTCGTGAATGTGGATAAGCCACGTGGAACAAAAACAATGTGTTGGGTTAATAAAAGAGGCAGTTACTCTCTTTCTCCTTCCAGGTCCTTTCTCATTCTCTTCAGTCCTGCAAAACCAAGCCATGTCTGCTTTGGCGCCTGCAACTATTCTGGGGCTGAGTGCTTTGTTGAGGCAACAGTGCCAGGGGAATTTGCCTGTTCTAGGCATTCAGAGCCCCAAAATTCCTTAAATGGAGGCTTTGATAAACATGCCTGTTTTCTTTTCTCTCTTTTAGGATCAGTTCAATGACCACATTCAGATGGTGAGAAATGGAACGAAGCTGAGCAGCCTCCCACAGATCCCAACCCCAACACTGCCACCTCCACCCTCAGAAGTGAGTGCCTCTCCAGTCTTACAAATACAAGCTTTGATTGCTGTGAGGCTCTGGGAATAGCCTGCTTGCTGGCTTGTGACTGGCAATGTCTGTGCTAAGTCCATAAAAGGAGACTCTGTAGGATTATACTTTTTGGAGTTCTCTGCTTGTCCTTTGAGGCAGTTGTCTGGGCTCACCTGCTGCCCCTGATGAGAATGGGCTGCATGGCCCTCACGAAAAGTGTAATGGCCAGCAGCTGTGGCTCAGTTCAGCTTCTGTCTGGTTGGGGAGGAAGATGCTCAGCTGTGTTTTGAGATGGTCTTACTCTAACCAGCCTTTTCTTTCCCCCCCCCGTTTTTCTTTCTCAGACAGATTTCATGCTGACGGCATTCCAGCCCAATCCATCCCTTACTCCCAGGCTCCCATTTCCCATAGGACCAGTTCCTGTTCCCATGGTCATGCCAAGTGCTGATCCTCGGGCACTCTCCTTTCCTCTCCTTAACCCTGCGATCTCCAGACCCAACCAGCCTTCTCCACCGCTGCCTGCATCCCAAGGAAGAAACAGCCCCGTCGTGGCATCGCTTATTGGCACACACAGTCCTCACATGACTCCTGCAGCCTCCATCCCTCCTCCACCAGGCCTGGGAGGAGTTAAGGTCACTCCGGAGTTTCACAGGTCACAGCCAGCAGATAAGCTGGAGAAGCTGCTGGAGAAGTTGTTGACTCGATTTCCCCAGTGCAACAAGTAAGTGTCTCATGGTGTTCTTCCCTGGGAATGAAAACGTGTGGGTGAGGTGTGAGCTGGGATAAGGGGAAGTGAAGCTTGTCTGGAGCTTAGGAGGTCTTGAGAAACGTAAGGGAAGTCTGAAGACAAGGGGTGGGTGCTCTCTGTCAGTAAGAAAGATTTGGAGCTTTAGTTTAAAAACAGCACTGACACCTGAAAGCAGCCGAGAGTTCTGCCTTCCTCTACTGAGGTGCTGCACCAGGTGGGCACTGTCTCTTGCTCCAGCTGGGATTTCCCTCACTTCCTGCTGTTTTAGGGACAGAAGCTCAGCATGTGATGCATCTCATTTGGATGATTGAGAGCACATATTCCTCTGCTGTGACACAGCCTTCCCCTGGTGCTGGGGTGGCTGTCTCGCATGGAGCACTGTTGCAGGTCTTTTGATGGAGGGGTCCCTTCTGGGGAGGCTGCTTGGCTCACTGGTGGCGGGTGGGAGCTCTTAGCAAGCTTCTGTTCTGCAGGGCCCAGCTCACCAACATCCTGCAGCAGATCAAGACAGCTCGGAGGACAATGGCGGGTCTGACTATGGAGGAGCTGAACCAGCTGGTGGCAGCCAAGCTCGCGGAGCAGCAGGAGCGGGCAGCAGCTGGGGCTCAGGTAGGATTCTTGGGATGGTGCTGGGGGCCATGCCAGCTCCTGGTGGGCGGCTGCAGGGAAAGGGAGCCTGGGTGGCAGAGAGGAGCGAGCAGCTCCTGTTCCCTGGCTCCCTGCAGACTGAGCTGAATGGGGCCCACTGGTGGGACCACACAGAGCTCAAGCTTGGGTTGTATATATGCCAGGGGAGCAATTTTTCCCAAAGGTAACTTAGAGTAGCACAGCCGTCCTTTACTTCTGCACGTTTCTGATATGTCTTGTTTGCTTTCCCACAGCCTCTCAGTCGAATCAGGGCACCCATGTTTTCTGCTCCGCTGCCTCAGATCAGCACACCAATGTTCCTGCCCCCAGCCCAGGTAGCTTACCCTGGAACAGCATCACATGTAAGATTTTGTGGTTTTCCTGAGTGCACTTCACCATCTCCAGGGAAAGCCAGCTGGAGAGGGAGCCCTTCTGAGAAGTGGCCAAAGGGATGAGCCCGTGAAGCAGGGAGCTCTCTTTCTCCTCGCATAGCTACTCAGGGTGGTGGGTTAGAAGGGAAGGGTTAGAAGCATGGGTTCTTCTGTGCTCTGCATCAGAGTGGGAGAGAAAATGCTGCGGGATTGGTATGCAGAGGGAAGAACGGGGCAAACTGGGGCCCCTGGCAAGACCAGTAGCTGCAACACTGAATATGTGCGGGTGTATCTGTGTAGTTTGACTGTCTGCTTTGTGTTCCCTTGCTGCTCGACCCAGACCCCAGCTGCCTGTAAGCTATGTCTCATGTGCCAGAAGCTTGTACAGCCCAGCGACCTTCATCCCATGGCCTGCTCGCATGTGCTGCACAAGGAGGTAAGTCCTTCCTTGCTACGTACGTCTTCTGTGTTCCCTAATTATGGTTCCCAGTGCAGATTCCTTTCCTGGGTCCCTGAGCGTATGTAGTGAGTTCCTGTTGTATGGAGACTTTGCCAGGAGAAAGGTATGATCAATCGACTTCTGTGTCCTGTCACTTCTCCCTGCTCTTAGCTGGGCTACCCTGAGTGGCCATTTCTGGTGGCTTTAAGAACAAGGCCTTGGAGCTTGTGCTCATTTTTAGGAGGGTTAAATCTTGGCCTTTTGCATTCCTGGAGGAGGAGAGTCTGGGAGGTTATAGAATACAGGGTGATGGAGGAAGCTTGCACTCTCACCTGGAGCACTGCAGGCCTGTGTACAGGAGCTCGGTTGAAAAGGGCTCCCCAGTCCCAGTGACCTTTTGACTGAGCTGTTCCTAAGGAGCAAATAAGCCATTCCATAACATGGATGCCCTTTGCCATCGCTTCTGGAAAAGTAACGCCACGCTACATTCACAGCACCTTTGAGTTGTGCCAGTGGCTCTTGACTAATTCTCTTTCTTCCAGTGCATCAAATTCTGGGCACAAACCAACACAAATGACACTTGCCCCTTTTGTCCAAGTCTCAAATGACGGCTACTCGAACAAAGTGGTCCCACGGGAGGAGTTGCTGTGAATAGACAGGATCAGTTCTAAGATTTCTACAGTTCTATATTTATACGACCATGTATACACATGTACATTTTTATTATATAGGTAATGTGTGTATAGAAAGTCTGTATACATACAAATTCATAAATAAAGTGTGTATATTATGCAGTGATTTGGTGCTGCTCCTTATTAGTTTGTAGCCTTGCTGGCTTCCTTTCCAACGTGTGTTAAAGCATAACCTGCCTGCCTGGACTCCGCTCCCCTCGATGAGATGTCTCATCTGCCCCAGCAATCCCCTGCCGTGCCACATCCGTCTGCTGCTCCTTGTGCATGCTCTGAGTAGTTCCCCTCCTAGCAATGAACAGATTGCAGATGAAAAGCTTTTTGTTTTTTTTCTTTAATGTAATAATTTACTGTGTTAACATTCATTGTTCTCACACAGACAATAGGTTACAGAGTACCGGAGTCTATAGCGACAGCCTGCCGTAGCCATCCCCATCCCTCCTCCCTCTGGGCAGAGTTCTGCACACGCTTTCTCCTGGTGTTTCCTGTTGTAGTTTTGGGTCCTGGGGAGGGAGCACTGGGGGAGCAAACAAATTTGGCTGCACTGCAGCTCGGGATAACCAACTTGTTGCAGTTCCTCGTATCCCCTCTCCTGTACTTTCTCCTAAAGCCCGGGCTGATGCACCAACCCTTTCTCCGTGGATTTCAATGAGATTACAAGGTGCTCAGCACCACTTAAAATCTTGTACTTATTCTGTAGGTTTTTTTCTTTTTTTTTTTCTTTTTTCTTTTTTTTTTTTCTTTTTTCAGTCTGTGGCACAAATTCAGCACTGCTAGAAGCACCTTTGCTTTGGGGTTGGTCAGTGCAAGTGCTGCCGGGGTACAGTGTGCCTGAATTTGGCCACAGTCTGAATCTTTCTACACGCACACACACGCTTGTCAGCATGTTTTAAGGCAGTGGTCCACAACAGAGTCTCTGGGATCCTGGGGAAGGTCCTGGGCAGGCACGAGGGTGTGGAGGTCTGTGTGCACTCTGCAATTGCATAACCTTGCACTGGAGTTGAATTGCTGGATGAGTTTTGGAGCACAGCATGGGAACTGGATGCTATTTCCCAATACAGTAGTTAAGTGGGATGGTGCAGGGGTGCATGTGATGGGCTGGTGGGGCATTGCCTGGTGCTGTGATTGGCTTGCCTCTCTTCTGATCTCCTACCCTGTGTTTCCTCCTGCTTCTCTGGCTCCCTCACAGCTTTTTCAAAGCAATCTTTAACTGCAGGATTTTGTTAATGAGCTTTATGTTAGTGGTCACTGGAGGCTTGTAATGCTCCAGCCAGTATCCACTTGAACTGGTGCCTTAGCTCTGCCCAGGCCCTAGCACTGCAGGTAGCTCTGATTTTCACTTGTGGAGGAGTGCTGCCTTTTTCATTAGTGAAGCTCAGTGTTCAGAACAAAGCACTTTCGTGTCCAAGTCTGAGGCAGAGAATTAAGGAAACAGAGCATTATCAACTGTCAGCAAGCTCAAGAGCACGTGCTCTGGGGATGGGAGGTGACCACAGCGGCACCCTCCTCTTGCGGCAGGGTGAGCTGTGATGCAGGGGAGTACAAAAGAGAAAGGTTGCTCTTGCACACCATGAAATCTTCCTTTTGCTGTATGAACAGAGTGAGGGCAAAACCGCCTCCTCTGACACGTATCCTTTTGTTTGTGAACCACCACTCTGTGATCCAGCTGTGCCCTCTGCCTGCATCCCTCCATCATTGTCACCGGGTCACTGACACGCAATACCTCCTCTGACACCAACTCCAGATCACTCCACGATCCATAAAGTGCTTCCATCTAGGCATGCCGCTGCTGAGGAAGCCCTGGGCTCGGGTGATGGCCGGGGCCCTAGGACTGAGCAGAGGGCTAAAAATATTTAAAAAAACAACACAACGAAACAGGATAAAACCCCCTAATATTGGGTTTGGAACAGTGGCTTTCAGAGCTAGAATTAAAAATATATCTATATGTATATATTGTACAGGTGAGGGGCAGACCATTATTTGTACACCTGTGTGCAGTGCGGGACCTGCTATATACACACTGATTCTGCGCAGCTGTACTAACAGTGAGTTGCATTGTAAAAAAAACCCAACAAAACAATAAATACAACCATGTGTTTAGAAAAACAAGAAATGCTGCAGTCCCCACAGACACCTCCTTTCCCTCGTGCTGCCAGGGTGTCTCTTGCCTTGGGGGCAGGAGCCCAGGTCCGAGCGTGTCTGCAGCCGGGTGCACTGGCTGCTGAGGTGAGGCAGCAGCTGCAGGTGGGGGCCGCCGAGCCGGCGCTGGCTGCCCTATGGCTTTCAAACAGGCGAGCAGGCTGGGGAACGGGCAAGCTCTCTCCTGGCACGCAGTTTCTGCTTGTTCCAGGCTGCAGGGAAAGCTCCTTCCTTTGTTCCCATTCAGTCCAAGGGGCCGTGAAGCACAGGGAAGAGAACCCCCGTGTTCTGGAGCAGAGGCTGTTGTCCCCAGGGCTGGAGGGCAGCAGCCAGCAGCTTCAAAGCAGCAAACGCTGTGGATGCTGGGACGCAGGTGAGGCAGTTCCCTGTCCCCCAAGGGGACGTGGTGGTCAAAAAATGGAGTCAGGAGAGGATGGCTGCCTGTCCTGGGAGGCAGCAAGGCAGGGTGGGCGCAGAGAGGTCTGGGGCTGGCAGCAGTGGAAGGGCAGGTCGGGAGGACAGGGGAAATGCCACAGCAAATGTTAAGAGTGTGCAATGTACAGGGGAGCAGGAGGATGGGAGCAGCTGTCCCCCAACTTCTGCCTTCTCTCACTCCAGGACAGCTTCAGGCTGGCACTGTGTGGTGTTTTCTACAAGCCCAGGCCTGGGGGCAGTGGCTCTGGAGATGCACTCTCTGGAGTCCAGCTCACAGGTGTCACGGGGAGGGGAGCTGCATGGGGAAGGCACAGCTACAGCGCACATGCACACACGCACAGATCACTACGTGGAGAGCCTAGGCCAGCAGCTTCCCTACAGTGCAGGCTGAGAAGGGCAGACACACAGCACTGGGGGGGGAGGGGAACAGACATGGGGTGATGGCTCATCAGTTTGGAAAGTCTTGGCAGGATAGCTAGGGAAAGCTCAGCTCATTTTTGTGCCAGAGCAGACACTTGCACCAGAGGCTACAGGTGAAACAGGGTTGCTGTGCTGTCACCCAATAGCAGCCAAGCTACATCTGTAGATCCTAGACACAAGCAGCTGAGGCCTGAGGCTCCCAAGCTGCCCTTGCACATGCTGCTGCCTGACAGGTTGTAAGCACACGTTGAAATTTTGCTGTGAGTCAGCAAGGGGTGGCTGGTGTCAGAACCAGGGCAAAGCCTTTGGAGCACAGAGGAGGATCCTAACCTGCTGCTGGGACCTTATCTCCACCTGCTCCCCAGTGCTGGTGTTGCCTCTCCTGTCCTGCTATGCAAATGCTGCCCTGGGTGATGGTGACCCAGGGACTCGAGCCTCAGTGCTGGCATTCTGCTCCTGGTACTGGGTTGCTCCTGGCCCATTAACTCAAAGGGCACAGGGTCCCTGCAGCCAGGAGGACCTGGGCTGACTCTGTGAGCACCCTACGCTGATGTCCTATCTCCATGCTCTAGCCTCCAAAGAAAGGACCTACCTCACCTCGCCCTGCTGCCTCACCTGCAGTCCCGGGGCTGCCCCCACGCTCCGGTGTCACTTCAGCAAAGATATGTCATCAGCAAAGTCATCGTGGTCCCGTCGCAGGCAGCGGAAGCAGCGCCACTGGAACACCATGAGGCAGAGAGGCAGCATGAACAGGGCGCAGATGGCTGCCATGACATAAGCAATGGTCATCAAGGTGGACTCATCCGTCTGTGGGATGTTGTAGCCGCAGTCCTCCATGTTGGAGTGCAGGTAGGGCCCCTCCACTGCGGCTGTCCGAAACTCATCGTGCACTGTGGGCAAGTTAAAGGCAAGCGTCTGGTCACTGAGATACCACTGCACATCCACCTCTTCCCCGTAGCCCCCTGCCTTCTCTCCCTCTTGCCTTCCTTCTCTCCCTTACCGTGGCAGGCACTGACAGCAAAGCCAATGCGCTTGCGGGCGCGGTCAAAGACCACGTAGAAACCTTCCATGATAACAGCACCCATGACAGTGCCTGTGGAGGACTGAGAGATGGCGAACTTGTAGCAGTCATCCTGAGAGGTGGCCACATCCTCCACTGGGCGCAGGTATTGCTGCATGGAGAGAAGAGCTGTCAGCTCTGCCCCAGACTGCCTCCTGCTCGGTGCTGGGCAGGGTCTGGCCCGGCCAACGCTCACCTGGGGAAGGATGGTGATCCGGAAGGACTGGTTGGTGGCCTCCCCCATCAGGTAGAGGGACAGAACAGGGAAGATGTGCCAGGGGGTGGTGCCGACCTGCCAGCAAACCAGCTGCTCCCCCAGCCAGAAGCCATCTGGGAACTTCTCCGTCTGCCAGAGGGAAAGGAGAGGTGAGGGGTCTGTGTGAGCAGAGATGCAGGGGGCAGAGGTACTCAGGCTGGTGACAGGCAGTCACCCTGCCCACAGCCCTCCACTGGCACTGGGGATGTGCCCACAGAAGGGAGGAATGGATGGATGAGTTTCAAGGGCCACACTGACCGAAGAAGCTGTTTTGATGGATTTCACTGCAGCCTCAAACACCTTCTTCGGCAGCCTGAGGTTGGTGGTGCCGCTGTCCACGATACTCTTGTCATAGTTGTACTGCAAACAGCGAGAGGAGGAATGACCTGGGGGTATCCCAGCCCTGCTCCCCGCCATGCCAGCACCTGACTGCTCTGGCTCCCCCTGCACAGCTACTGAGGCTGAGCCCATCCCCTTCTTTCTATTGTGATGGACTCAAAGCTCACGCTCATCTCAGCTTCACCCTTGGCCAAGCTGCCTGGTGCCCTCAGCCTCCATCACCAATCAGGCACTGAATCCCCAGGCACCAAGGCCTGTAGCATTCACTACACTCAGTGATTTTATAACCAAAGGACAGATGCTTTCAGCAACAAAGCAAACCCCTTGCAGGGCAGGTCCCCCTGGTGCCCCTGTCACCTCTTTGCAGTCCATGTTCAGGTCCTGCCCGTTGACCTCCAGCTTGACAATGATGACCTCGTAGTACCACTCCTTCCGGATGGGTGTGTACCAGATATCACCCACATACAGCGAGCGGTCGATGCCACCAATGATCTGCAGTGGGGACAGAAAAGTGTCTGATACCACATGCTGCCATCTCCAGCCAGGGCACCTTTTGTATGGCCATCTCTGCCCATGGGAACACCCAAACCACGTGGAGAATCCCCAGCCTCCTGCTGCCATGCTGGCTCCTTGCTCCAGAGCACTCACCATGCTGCCTCCCACTGATGCCAAGGTCTCCGTCTCATTAGATGAGAAGCCTGCCCCACAAAGCTGGAGGGAGAAGATATTGGGCACCTGGGTCTGCTTCACCAGGGAATCAAAAAATGGCTCCAGGCTGTCGTCAGGCTGGAGAAAAGCAGAGGCAGGACAGGGATGTGTCAGTCGAGGACACCCAGATGTCCCCTCTGTGCCCCAGGAATCCTGGCTCTGTACGCTGTTGGGGCAGGGCTCAAGGTCAGTAGTGCAAATGCACACCCTATTTGGGCCCACTGGGACTGTGTGGAGCTACGGAGAGAGAAAATTTAGCTCCTACCCTTGAGCAAGGTGTGCTGTGCTGGGACATGATGCCTATGTTTGCTGAGAGAAGCTGGATGCAGTACAGGCAGATGTGGGCCCCCAGCTACAATCAGGACTCACCCGGGCAATCTCTGCGTAGGCCAGCCCCAGGATCCCTTCCCAGTTGGAGCCATTGATGAAGAATTTGTCTGACTCCGTGATGGCAGCAATGTTGGCTCTGACAGTGACGTTGGGGCCGTGGGGGATAGTGACAAGGTCAGTGCCCAGTTCCCCTTCCCACTTGCCCTGGGTGTAGGGCACATACACACCCTTCCGCAGGTCATGGTAGGTGCTGGACCTGGAATGGTGTCAAAGAGAGTAAAACCACTGCAGAGGAGACAATGATAGAGCATATGCACAATAAGCAAGCATTACAAGTGCACAGCCCTGCCCAGCCTGTGGGTCAGCATGGCTGTGTGAGGACACTCCATTTCTCTGCCCGTGCGGTTGCTGGAGAGCCCACAAAGGGTCAGTGAAGCACAAGGACAGTGCCTTGCAGCCTGGGCTGAGGCTGTAATAGGGCACGCAGGGGATAACTGCAGCTGTTGTATGCTATGCAAAACAGCCAGCAGCACGATATGGGCTGCTTAAATGTTGTGGGATGGTGGACCGGCAGCTGAGGGGCCCCCTGCTTCTCCAGGCACAAGGGGCCATCCAGACCTACCTGAGGCTGAGCAGCATTACCTGTGCCAGCCCAGGACTTAGGGCCACGTCTGGCCAGACCCAGTACAAGACAGATCACACCATCACTGGAGGTGAGCCACAGGCACAAGGACCAGTGGCTGTGCTGTTTTCCCCCAGCGCCTGTCCCCACAGAATACTCACAGCTGCCGCTGGTAGTATCTCCGGAGAAAGGGGTGAGGTGCAGCTCCCACAGCAAAATTACTGCTCCCAGTGTCCACCAGGATATTGAGCTGGAGAAGGAAGAGACAACGAATGTTTGTGACTGCAGTAGAACCCAAGCTGCACTGTGCACCAAGGTCTGTGTGGCACTGCAGGCAAGTGATGCTTTCTTTTTCCCTGTGTTTTCTGCATGGTGGCTGCTGTGCTGTGTGCTCCAGTGACCCACAGGTCTGGGTCCTCATCTCAGCAGTAAGCCTAGTTCTGCCCTGCTGGCTAGGGCTGTGTGCCAGCCACACTTGTGGGACTGTGGGAGCAGCAATGGGACAGTCAGGGGTAGGGCAGGGAGGCTGCAGCCCAGCAGCTGCTGGGGCCTGCTGATGCTGTGCACAAGGATGGCTCAGAGCAGTTGTGCAAGAAAGGACGGGATGGTGGAGCAGGAGTCAGCAACATCAGGCTGTTGCACAAAAAGCAAACATCATCTGGCACTGTGCAAACACAGCATGAGCTCTCCTGCCCTGCTCAGCACAGCATGACCTCAGCCCCCTGCAACCGGTGTGGGAGAGTGCAGCAGCAAGGCAAGGGCTCCAGGTCCCCCTTGCCAGGAAATCTAATTTGCTGGTGGGAAGGACTGATGGTACACAAGCCGCTGTGGATTGCTGCGTCCGCTAATCAGCCATCCATATGCTGAGCTCTGCTCCCGATTCATTTCTGCCTTGCCCTGGATTAGCAGCTTGCAGGCAGAGCTTGGCAAGCACCCCACCAGCCGGGCTAGGAGTGGGCCAGCCCTGTCCTGCCACTGGCCAAGCCCTGCTTGTGGCCCCTCTGCCCTGCTGGAGCCGGGCCTGGCGGGACACCGCTGGTTGCAGAGGGCTGTGCAGCCACAGGGCTGCTCACCCATACAAGTGATCCACCAGGGCTGTGGGCCTTAAGCTGTGGATTCGGGGAGGAAGGAAGCTAATGCGCTTGTGCTAATCGCACTGGTGCTTGGCTACCACCTGCAGAATTTCTTCAATGAACTATGGGCAATGGCTCCCTGCACACAGCACAAACTTGGCAACTACTACCCAGGACCACCTTGGTGCCCAGCTCTCCTGCACCGACCCTGGTGGCTGTCCTGCATCTTCCACACCACGACACAGGCAGGCTTTTCTCCAAGGAGACCTTCAGCTCCAGGTAGGACGTGGAGCACCACGCTCACCCCGCTGCACGCCTCGCTCAGAGGAGCGCCCAGAGCCTCCCCCAGGCAACCACAGCCCTGCCATTCCCAAGGTGGCTGCTGGAGCGTTCATTAGCCATCTGCTGCACACCGCCTTGCTGCTGATCTCCAGGGTACCTGGTGAGAACTGCTTTCCCTGGGGAGATACCTGCTGAGCTGACACTGCAGGGAGAGGACACAGGCAGCAGGGAGGAGGCTCGCTCTGGAGGCCACGTTGTCAAGAACAACCATGTTAGGAAGATGAGGAAACCTGCAGCTGCCCAGGACCTGCGCCAAGCCCTTGGACGTTCAGACAGCCCCAGAACTGTCTTCTGGGCTCTTCCTTGTGTGGCATGTGCAGCGTTTTGCACCAGTGACAGTGGGAGGCAGGGGTGGGGTTTCTGCCCTGCAGGCTACGCTCTGCTGCCTCGAGTTTGCTGCCACGTGCATTGGCCCCACTTCCTCCAGGCACAGCCCAGCCCTTGTCTCAGGCCAGGACACGACACGTGCAGCGGTGAGGCTGGGACATGTGTGGCAGGGATGCTCTCTGAAGCCCGTCTGCAGCTCCCTGGATGTGACAGCCCCTCTGGGCGCTTGGCAGAAGCACTGCCTCCACACTGCACACGAGAGCGGGGCTGGCAGCACGCTTGTGGGGTCGCGGGGGGACAAGCACGCAGCGGTGGCACCGAGCCTCTGCCATCTGTCCCAGAGTGCTGGCTTGGGCTGCTCTGCTCCCACCTCCTCCTGCTGTCCGGGTGAATCAGCGCTAGTGGCACAGGCGCGCTGAGAGCCGGGGGGTGCGAGAGCGATTAATTGTTGGTAGTGACTGCGCAGTGCAGCCCAGCTCACAGCCAAAATTCAAGCACAACAAAGGTGAAAGCCAAGGAGAGCGAGGGGCTGGCAGTGAGACCACGTTGGGCTGCATGTGCACCTCTGAGGCGGACGCACGCATCCTCCCAGATAAACACCCGCCACGCTCCCCAATTTCCTGTGTGGGCATCAACTTAGCCTTTCATGTGAATCTTTTAATTCCATTAAAATGCCTGGAGGGATTTTGCTCCGGCACACAAACATGCACACGCACATGCATATGCACACACTGCATCCACACTTGGAAGCACTCCAAGGCTGGAAGATGCTTCCCAAAAGGGTGACAGCTTCAGAAATCCACGAGTGCCTGGAAACAGGTGGTTCTCACTGAAATTATTTGGCAGCTGTGACACATGGCATGTTCCAAGCAAAAGCTCCAGCAGGACTGGATGATGAAATCACATTTAGAGATAGATTTTAGAAATAATCTCCTTTTTTTTTTTTTTTCCCCATAAACATACCCTGCCTGAACAAAAAAATACATCCTAAACACACATGAATTAACACAAAGCCACCTCAAGACACAGAATTTGTGGAGCCATAGAATGGCTCAGGTTGGAGGGGAGCTCAGAGCCCACCCAGTGCCACCCCCGGCCATGGGCAGGGCTGCCCCCCACCAGCTCAGGCTGCCCAGGGCCCCATCCCACCTGGCCTGGAGTGCCTGCAGGGATGGGGCACCACAGCTCTCTGGGCAGCAGTGCCAGCGCCTCACCGCCCTCTGACAACAGGATTGCTTCCTCATAGCTAACCCACATCTCCCCTCTTTTAGCTTACAGCCATTCTCCCTTGTCCTGTCACTATCAGACCACTCCCACAAGCAACATTTTGTCGACTGTGAGCAAAGGTGGTTGTATGAACCCCCCTGGCTGTGCTTCTCTTCTCACCTTTGGTTGCTCTCTCCAGTGCACCACCCGTGCAATACCCACCAGGCACCCGAGGAAGGAGGCAGATCATGTTGGAGGTGCACACAGCAAAGCCAGCTGCTATTTCAGAACCACCGTGGGCTCAGCAGAGTTTTGGCAGAGCCAACCTACACCGTGGGCGGCAGCAGCACAGGATCCCGGCCCAGTGCTCCAACGAATCCAGACCTCCACGCATTTCAGGAGGCCCTCAAGGTCCTCCTGGGCTGACCGTCCCGTGCTGCTATGGATGGCACGCACCCACACACCGTGCCGACCCCCCCGCAGATCCTCGAGGACCCCCAGAGCCACCAGGACGAATCGCGGCGGTGCGGCCCCGCAGCCCCGCGCCTCTCCCTCACCTTCTGCGGGGGGCTGCCCACCGTCATCTCCACATAGTAGCCCTGCCCGGACTTGCCCCGCAGGTTATCGATCATCTCCACGAAAGCGCTCCTTCTTTCCGCCTCCTCCGGCGCTCTCCTCGCCCTGGCGCCCGGCGGCGGGGCCGATCCTCCCCGCAGCGGCAGGCGGATGCTCGGCGGGGCCGGACCGGCGCTCAAGGCCGCGGCCCCGACGCACAGCAGCAGGCAGGGCCAGGCGGAGGCAGCCATGGCCGCGGCCCCGTGCCCGGATCGCCCCTAGCGGGCCCGCAGCGCCCCGCGCCTCGGCCGGGCGGCCGCGCCGGGGCGGGCAGGCGGCGCGGGGCCGAGCGGGGCGGCGGGCATGGCGGCTCGGCGCTCCCCGCCCCTGCGCCCGGCCGCGCTGCCGTCGCCCCGCCCGCCGGCGGAAGCGCTCGGATCCCGGTCCGGCCCCGCAGTGCCCCGTAACGCCCCGCAATGCCTCGCAGCGCCCCGCTCTCGGGCCGGGCCCAGGTGAGCCCCGGGGTCGCGTCGCCACGGCAACGCGCGGCGGCGCCCCCCATTTTTTCCCCGAACTACAGCCCCCGGCATGCACTGCGCGCGCCACCGCCCTCCAGCCAATCGAGAGCCGGGCGGTGACAGCGCTGACCAATAGTGCTCGGCGGGGGGCGGGCCGATGAGGGCGTCGTGACCCGGATGTGGTTGCTGCGCGGACCCGGGCAACCCGTGGGCGTCCATGGAAGCGGCGGCGCGGCGGGGCCCGGCCCGATGAGCGCCCGGTGGGACCGAGCGAAGGGTGAGGATGACAGCCGGGAGCGGGGCGGGCCTCGGTCTGCCGAGCCCTCCTACAGCTCGAATGCTTCTATCTGCTCGTAAAAGGCTCCTTCTCGACTAGCTTTGCGTGCCCCTCCTCTGGGCCGCTGCGGCTGCACGAACGCGTTAATTATCCGCGTGTGTGGCGGGGGGAGAGGAGAGGAGGAATAAGAGCGGGTAGGCTGATCCTAGCGGCTGTGTCTGGAGCTGCCCGGATGAATTGCTGCCTTTGGGCCTCACTCTGCGACAGGGCTGTGGGCATGGGGTGAGCAGCACTGGAGGCTCAGCTGTTGGCTGAGACCGTTCGTGTGCCCGAGAGAGTGCTGCGATCTACTGAGCTCGTGGTGATGGGCTCTGAAGGAGCACGGCCTCAAATCTGTGTCTGTGGAGTTTAAGTTAAATACTGAAGCGATCCTGCAGAGATTTGAGATGGGGTGTGGTAAATTAAGATCTGCTTTTAGCTTTCAAAATGCCCCCTGGGAACATGGGAGAGGCCAATTGGGTTGCTGAGAGAAGCTAGTTTGTCCCTAGGCAGAGCAGATTCAGCCCAGGGATTTCTCAAAAAGCAGTTCTGCGGTCTGGGAAAACTCTTCTTACCATCTCTTATTTCATCTTTCCCTTATCTATCTGAAAAGTGCCCAAAGCCAGGGCTCGTTTCCTTTGTAGGTGCTGGAAAGCCTGGGAGACTCAAACCTCTTGTCAGCATCAGCCTCAGGTCTTTGATCAGTGCTGCAGTGGGGGAGTGCTGTGAGCAGGGCAGAGCTGTGCCTGCCTTGTCTTCCTGTCTGCAGGGTGGTAGCTGACAATGTTGTGGCCAACTGTGGTATCTTCTTCCCCCTTGGCGCTGAAGTGAGGGCTTTCAGTTTCTGGCTGCCTTACCACTTTGTTCTCAGTCTGCATCCATGCTTGGTGACTCCCAGTGCACCTTGTTCTCCTCCACAGTTCCAGTGTTGAGTTTCCTGTGGGGATCTGCCATGCACTGTGTGATGGGAAGTTTTGTTTCTGTCTGGCTGCAGTTGCTCCTTGTGATTTTTGTGTTGCTTCCTTCCTGCTGCCAGGTGCAGGGAGCCATGGAAGGAGGTGTCGTACGTATTGGTGACCAGATCATACTGGAAGAAGATTATGATGAGACATATGTTCCCAGTGAGCAAGGTAATAGATGCTCATCCTCCTAGGAGCTGCAATAAGCAATTCAAGCTTGCTATGTTATTTCAAGGAGCGTTACGAAAATGGGAACTGGGGAGAGCATGATTCAGGATAGTGGATAAAAGCAGATGTCAGATAGAGTTGAAAAACTAGCTTTTTGATTACAAGGGTATTTGCCATCTTGCAGTCTCTATCCCTCTGCTTCACCTACCAGGGAAGACATGTTGGCACATTCACTGACACACAGACCTGTTTGGACGGTTTTGAGTAGTGGGATTTCCCATTGTGTCCATTGCTTTAGCTGTTGAAGCTGGCTTTGTGTACTGCTTGGTGTAGACCATCTCTACAGATTCCTGTTCTGTTTCCCTAGAAATCCGGGATTTTGCGAGAGACATCGGCATTGACCCAGAGAAGGAGCCTGAGCTGATGTGGCTGGCCAGGGAAGGCATTGTGGCCCCATTACCACCCCAGTGGAAGCCGTGGTGAGAGAACCCTCTCAGAAGCTGGTTTATAAGATTGCTGGTCTCTGCTGGCCTTCTCTGCTGTGTTTATGATTGTCAGAGCAGCGTATCAGCTGGCAAGGGGAAAAAATACATGCAGGTACTTCCTGGGTTCTTTTTGGGGTGGTTGAAGAAGAGGAAAAAAGGTTTCGCAAGTTGAATGAAGATGTGAGCATTCCCAAGGAGGGCTTTTTCACCACACTGAAGCCTCTGGGTTCTTGGAGGCCTTGTACTGCTGTTCAGTGAATGTGAGGTGATTGTGTGGTGCAGTAAGAATGTTTTCAGAGCCTTTGAAAGCCCTTGAATGAGACCATGTCTGTGCAGAGCTAAAGTTGCTGTTGTGTTCTCACACTGTTTTTGTCACACAGCCAGGATGTCACTGGTGATATCTACTATTTCAACTTCAACAACGGCCAGTCCATGTGGGACCACCCCTGTGATGACTATTACAGAGAGCTGGTTGCTCAGGAACGGAGGAAGCTGCTGGCACATGGCAGCTTGAAAAAGAAAGAAAAGAAGAAGAAAGACAAAAAAGATAAGAAAGACAAGAAGGATAAGCAGTCACCGAAGCAGCATGCTGTAAGTAGGCTCTGCTGCATGCAGTGATTCTGGGGAGGAGCAAGAAGGCTGGCAGAGGATGAGTGGCTGAATTAGGGGGTAATGCTGTACAGTTGCTGCTTTGGGATGGGAAGAGCAATCACTTGACTGGGGATTCTGTCAGGCTATGAGTCTGATGAAAATCCAAGGGAAATGGGATCACACACCCAGAGGTGCACACCTTTAGTGGCTCTTTCACAGCCCTGTGATGCTACTGATGAAAAGCACCTGGGCTAAGGTGGCTGGTTCTGTGGATATTGACCATTCTTAAGGAAAAGTAAAAAAACAAACAAATCAAAAAAAAAAAAAAAAAAAAGCACTAAGCTCTGGACCTGAATTTGTTGCTTGTTTATGACATACTCTCATTAGGGCAGAGAGCTTTTATTTGCAGTTTTGTGGAGAGAGGGAGGGAAACTGGACTACATTTGGTGTGCTGGAGGGATTTTCTTTTGGAGAAGACAATAGAGGGTGTCTGTGCTTGTTGCTGTAGTATCCACACACGGAACACAGGTGAGGCTGGTCACTGTGCTTTTTGTAGCTGGAAGCATAGCCAAATGCCCTTTAGAATTCTAAGTGATGGAATTCATTCCTGCCTTCCTTTCATTAGCCTGTAAAGAGGTAAATATGAGTGGGGAAAGAGAGTTTTGTATTGCCACTAAAAGCACAGGCATCTTTAACCTCAGGCCTTTAATATGATTATCTTTCTTTTGTGCACATACAGATGACTTCAAGTGCTCCAAAATTTGCACACTGCTTTATATATGTGCCATATTTATTACATATAAATCTGTACTTTAGATAAGGGTTTGTATAGATAGATAGATAGATATAGATAGATAGATATGCGATATGTTTCAGTTATTTGCTATTATTTATCTAGTTAGGAAACGCAGTGAGGGATTCTTCTTTCAACATCCTTTTGTCATATACCCTGTGCCATTCTGTCCCCTGGGCAGGAGAATCCTGAGCCAGAACCAGATAGCCAGATTAGAAATGAAGGCAGAGGGAGTCTGTCACACATAAATGATTCATGGAGACAATTTGCAGGCATGGGGCCAAACAAACTGCATCCCACACTTGTATCAGCATTCAACAGGCCATGCCAAACCTTAACTGATGTGAAAACTGTAGGAAGTGGCCCATCTTTCAGCAGCTTTGATGTATATATCCACCAGGGCCAAGATATACCTTTGGGAGTACGAGAAAATGTTCGTTTCAACTCTGTTGGGGATATGAAAAGAAATCCAAGCTTATTGCAAGCCAGAAAGGGAAGAAGGAACCATGACATGACTCTCTTTGATTCCAGTCCCATGGGTGACTGGAATTTGCAGGAGGTGGTTCAAGAGCAGCTAAGGTTTCACAGCAGAGTATCTCAGAGTAGAAGTAAGAGAGAAGTTCAGGATGAGGCCTTGGGTCAAGCTGTCATTCTCTGCAAGAATAATGAGAGCATCTGCAGACTTGAAAGACAGGATTCAAAGCAAATGGAGCTAATAGAACTAGGAGCAGATATAAAAGCAGACAATATCTGTGGTATACCAGAGAACCCATCCAGAGTTCCTCAAGAGATCATGGGTGTGCAACCCTGCTTGCAAGGAATAGGTGCAAGGGGGGGAATTAATGTGTACCATCGTACACCAAAAAGTGTTTCTCCGTCTGTCAAAGATGGCTGTGGAGAAGATGAAGAAAGAAGTGATTTGATACCAGAATGTGACAGTAGTGATTGGGACAGTTCTCGTAGTGTTGATGCACCCCAGATACTGGGAGTGAGCCATCAGTTCTCCTCTCCACACTGTGAGTCTGGAAGCCCAAAGGACCTGTACTTTTTCATGGAGGAGCCTATGCTGCCTTATGCCTTCCTGAAATCACCCATGCCTCAGATATGCAGTCCTACCCAAAAATCAGAGAGGGATTGTAGCTCCAAGAACATGAAATTGTTCCACGTCCTGCAGGAATATGAAGAAAGTGCCAGCTTAGAATCTGAATGTGTTAGGTTTGTGGTGGATTCCTGTGAGAAACCCACTGTCCAGGATTCTGATGGTGCTGCTGAAAGACAGAAAGAAATGAAGAAAGGAAATGGAAGGACAGATCAGGATCCCAGAGTGTGGGAGGATGGAGGCATGAAAGACTCGTGTGCTCCTCCTGAGTGTCTCTATCAGATGGCTGACAGCCAAGGAAGCAACAGTCCCTGTGAGCACACAGAAGTGAGGGTGACCCAGACCAGAAAAACTGGTGAGAATTACAGCAAAATAGAGGTTGGTGAAGGAACAGGTGAAAATAAGGTAGGACTTTGTCCTTTGTGATGGCACTTTTGTCATGAGTCTTGAGAATTGAGATTGAAACCACACATTGTAGGTAACTTTCAGGAGCAAAGGGAGAAGGCATCCTGTTAGAAGATATATAAGGAAGTGTGACAAACTGCAAAATTTCTTCTCAAATTAGTTTTATGTTAGGGGAGGTGTCTTCTGAAAGAAATAAAGAGGTGATTGGCAGGGAATGCAAAAGGATTGCAGCATTCCATACAAAATAGTCCTTAATTTTGGCTCTAAGATCCTTTGTAGTAAGCACTGGAGAAGTCAGTCTTTTCTCTCTAAAACCCACAGTCTAAACTGAGGGTGAAATAAGCTTTTTTGAGCCTAAGAAGGCCCAGAGTGAATGTGTTAGTTAAGACATAGAAGCTGTAAGGCAAAGCTGCATACAAATCTAGTATGTAGAAAAATGGAGTCTCTTCCTTCTTAAATGAGAAAAATAGGAAAATGTTTGAATGAATTCTCTTTCCTTAAATAGAAGTATTACTCCCATTGGTTCCAGATCACTGTTTTTCAGGCAGTATGACTTAACACACTGGTCCTTGGATCAGTGTTGCAGTGGTCTTAGGACACCAAGAAGGTTTACAGGTGTGATGGGGCTCTCTGTAAATGTTCTTCCTCTTTGAATACCAAACACCCCAAAAAAGCTGCTAGAAAAGGCATTGCTCTGTAAACCTGGCACTCAGCTTGCAGCAGTGATAGAAAGTGGAAAAGTGGAAAGTAGAAAAGGTAGGTGCTGCTCTCTGTCACTGTCTATCAGTGCTATGGAATATGTCCTGCAGCCTTCAACTCACAGAGCCCCCCTTTCCCTGGGAAGAACATTTCGGGTTGTTTTGTCTTTGTCCCAAAGTAATTGCCTCAATTTAATAAGAACTTAGCAAATCTCTTGTTCTGAAAACAAAGCAAAACTTGCCCCGGGACTAAAAGGTCACTGTGTGTGGTGGTAATGAGTTGCTTTGCTGTACTACTGCAGGTACCCAGCTGTGCCTCCACCGAATTGCTAGCTCAGATTTCTAATTAACAGCATGTGGTTGTGCTCAGCTGATAATAACTATACCTATAAATATCAGATAAACTGTAGATTATCCAAGAAGTTTTAATTAGCCCACTGGAAGTGAGTTTATCTTTGCTGAAGGACAACTAGTGTCTACTGCTCCACATGCATGGTTAATGGCCATCTGCAGAAAATAATTAGGTAAGCCTAGAATACATTATTTGTACTGTTACCATTGATGTGGCACTGAGTTGGTGGAAGAAGGATCAGTATGCATTCATCTCCTTCTCCCTATCCCTCCGTGTGCAAGTGAATTAACTCTGTTTTCAGTCTGTAATTTTGTATAAACACTGAGTACCAGGACTGTGATTTATGAATAAGCATGTGCTCTGCTGAAGCAACAGCACTTGGCTGTACTGGCATGCTGTAGAGAAAACCCTAGAGTACACTTGCTTCTAATTTAACTGGTGCAGTATATCAAAGGTGAGACTTCTTGGGCATTGAATTCCACAAAGTAAAGCAGAACAGTCACATTTCTCAGTGGAGGTAACTTGAGATGTCAAGCTTTCATTGTTCAGAGGTGAGGATGTTGGGTGGTTCCCAGGGCTCTTGATGTGCTTTGAAAGGTAAAGATATATTCAGGAGCTTCTTACTGATGTGCTGCAGCAGAACTGCTTTCTACTTCCAGTCCTGCTGAAAAAGCACACTGGTGTAAGGTCAGGAAGCAGCCTGGATTTCCATCTAGAGATGTTAATCATAGAAAGTAAGAGACTTTCTTGGTTGCTGGATTCTCCTTCACTTGTTTCACACTGTGCTGAAGAGCAGAGCGAGAAGGAAAGCCACCCAATTTCCTTGGGGTGCTGTGCTGGTAAGAGCCTCCTTTAGAGGGTACTGTGCTTGAGTGCAGGGAGGTGTGTGAGTTAGTGTGACTGTTGTTGTGCTCTTGCTCCCATCTTGGAGTCATTTGTTTTCTGGATCACCTTGCTGCTGTAAACTCGGTCACTGTATTCAGATGGGTCTTCGGAAGTTGAAGCAGATGAGTAAATCCATCTGCTGTTTCCTACACATGTCATTTGCTGGTAATTGTTTGGTGTTAGCTCTCAAGAACAATTTCTTGATGGTAGGTTCCGTGCTAGCCGGCAGTGTTTGCGTTGAGGAATACTTTCTGAAGCAAGTGTGAACTGTGAACTCATGTTCTTCTCTCACATCCTCTAGCCTTCAGGCACCCTGCTAGCACCTGTGCAGGTGCCCCTGGGGAGCCTTGCTCCTCTGCGTGGCCCTGTGGCTTCTCCAGCTGGCATCATGCGTGGCTCACTGCACTCGGACATGGGGAGCTCTGTGGACTCTGGTGTTGCAGACAGAGGAGAAGCTCAGGTAAGATTGTTTTCTCTGGAAGCATGCCCAGAAAAGCAGTCTGTGCAAGAGGTCACAGGTTTGGTGTTACTTAAACATTTCAAAGACAGTGTTTGTGACCTGTCCTCTGTTTTAAAATGCTGTGGACTGAACTACTTCTACTGTTCCACTGTGTTTCTTGTCTTTTGCTGTTTCTGGGGGGTTCAGTGATAAATTTTATTTCTTTAGCAGCTTGAAAGACAGAATATTTTCAATAGTTGAAAAACTGTTGATTTGAAGTGAACTTTGATTTCTACCCGAATGAAGCATGATACACTGTACAGGTAGTGTAAGCTAATAAATAATATTCCTTTAATAAAAGTGATACAAACAAAACATCTGGCACAGTCTTGACTGAATCTGTGTTCTGAGGCACAGATTTTGCAGGTGTGATTCTTTTGGATGGGAGCCTCTTTTTTTTTTTTTGTAAAGAAAAGTGAAACCTGATAAGAAATGTCATCTCCTAGCTGATATGGCTCTATAAGGATAGCAGCATCATCCTGAGCAAGTTCTCAGAATTCAGAAAACTTCCTTTCCTATTGCCTGCTTCAGTGGGTTTGTACCTCCCCTGTTACTTTGCCTGTCCTCTGATTTCCCTTCCTTTTTAACTTCACAATCTGCAAGCCCACTAGTGAGACCAAGAAGTTGCTGGGATTGATTTTTGTGAAGAGTTCTTTAAACACAATGGCTGTGGATAAAGGGAGAAATGAAGAGGAAGTGAGAATGAGGTAGCTGGTGTGTATTGGCTCCTCATTTATGTCAGTAACCACAGTGCTTGAAGCCTCAAGGAGTGGAAAACAGTGATACTGTTCCAGTAATGGCTGATGACTGTGGTGATTCAGTTTGACTTCAGGCTTCAATTTGCACTGCACTTCCTGTGTGTATCTCTTAGTTGCCAAAAAGTGTCTACTCCTGTTTTGTACTCTTTGTAAATCCACATTTACATGCAAATCGTGCATTTCCAGAATGAACTGACTGTAGGCTTATGGTTGTGGTATATTTCTCTGGCTCTGCTCCCTTATTTCCATGAATTACTGACCCTCAAGTTCCTTCTGTGCAGCCTATGGCATTACAGAGATCAGAACTCAATTTTGGCCATTTCCTTTTTTGAAAACATTTAGAGTCTCCACAGGACAACAGGACTCTTCAAAAATCTGCACATGGATGTCAGTGCCCTGGGATGCAGCTTTGAATCTGAGGTAAGAAAGGCACGATCAAACAGGTAACGCAGAACTGCCCAAATAGAAGAGGAGCTATGGCACTGCACTGCCTGTGTGTGGGCTGCAGGAGTGAGAGCCCAGGAGCAGTACCCAAAGAACTGTTTGTAATTCATGAGAAATAACAGCCTACATCAGGGCTGATGGAGAGGAATGCACAACAGCAGGGCAGCATATATGAGAAGCCAGATACCCACATCACTGCCCCTCTGCAGAGAGTATCAGAAGGTAGATTTGTCCTTGAAGGAGAGTGCTTTCCAATCTGATAGATAGCATTTGATTTGACAGCACCTGAGCATGAGGTGGAGCTTGAATTCCTGATGAGCGAAGAAAGAGAAACTTAAAGCAACATAGGTGTGACGGGCAAGGCAGAAGTCATTTCTTTCAAGAAATGACAGAAAGAAGAGAGTCTCAGATCTGAGTGGTGCCACTGCTGATGCTGTGGGAGGAAGGGTTGATGAGGAAGAGGCATGGTTTGTTTCCTCATTGTTGTTTTTTTTTCTGTCAGTGCAGAAGGAAGGCTTATTCTCAGCAGGAATTGCAGCATTGTCGTTTGGAGAGTGGAGAGGGAATTTAGTCTGGAGACACCGTCCTCACACTGTCATTCATTTCCATAAGAATCTCTTAGGAACTTCACTGCGGAATGGATACGGCAGCTTTTGCTGTGTGTGACAACATAAAACTCATTTTGTATCTTGCACTGCTGATAAATTACATTGCTCAGACTCTCAGCATCAGCAATGAGTTCAGTACACACGTTGCCTTGTGCAGACATTTTGCTTTCCCTGCGGGTGTGCATTCTTTGCCAGCACTTTCTTAGCAGTGATCAGGCTTAAGATGACAAAGGGACAATGCGAAGTGCGTTGCAAGCAGCTCTAGTGATTCAGTCTGTCTGCGCTGACGTTAATCCTTTCTTAGCACTTTGAAAATTCTGTTCCAGCAATTGAAAGGCAAATTAATTTCTGTTAAAACGTTTTTACTATTTCCCTCATCCTTTTCACAGTGTACAGAAAGTTAAGCTGTAAACTAATTTGGAGAACTCATTCATAGAGCTGGACAGGAACTGCAAATGTTTGTAATAAAGTGGATGCAAAAAAAAAAAAAAAAAACCCAAAAAACAGAACAAAAAGACTTCGACTCTCTCATCTCCAAACAAGAAGCCTGTCAGAGCCCAATTTGTCACTGAAAAGTTAATGTGTCCGAGAGCAAAGGGTTGTCTTGGCATTTCAGTGACATGGCAAGGCTTCAGGAATCTATTATAAAATGGCAATTGCTGCCCAACAGCCAGGCTGTGTCTCAATAGCTAGTAACGCAGATTGGTGATATCTCAGTCCTGATAAAATATTAGTGCCCCATGGAAAATATAATTCACTCATAACTCCATGAGAGGGCAGTAGAAAAACGTTCCTATGAGTGAGCTCTTATCCTGCATCCCATCTCTCCAGCTTTGTTCCAAAATGGAGAGAAGGAAAGAATTCATAAATCAAGCTCTGTGGAAGGTGAATCTAGGAAGTGATGGGGTGAAATCTGTGGATCAGGGCTGAGTATCCATGTTTAAAGAAAAGAAATGTGAGTGTGTAGTGCTGAGGTTCAGGGATACTCCTGAAAGGGACAAGAGGAGGAAAAGACCTGGAAGCACCTCTGAGTGCCTGGATTGAGGGTGTCATGACAGCAAGAGTGATCCACAGGCTGCTGTGCTTGCAGCTTGGGAAGCCTTATTGCTTTGCCTTCTGTACAGGTCAATCTCTGGGTAAACAATTGGAGTCAAGGGGGACCTTTATATGATGGGGGATTAACATGCAAAGCTCTCTTAGCAGATGGAGATGTGTGAAAGGGAGCTCTCTCTGTAAATAAACATTATGCAATACAGTGTACGTGTTGCAGAGATGTATGCACAGGCAGCAGTGTTGCTAGTTCCAAGGATATTAAGACACCCATAAAATATCAGTGCTTCGATGGCTGGTTAAAGGGGAGGGATGACAGATGTGTCACAGCCTTGCTCCTTCACATCCTGAGGAAGCACAGTGAGGAGCTGCTGTGCTCATTCTTACTCAGCCTGTCACAGGCAGAGGACCTCAACAGCTCAGAAGGGTGCTATGTGAGTATTGGCTAGCAGATGTTACCCCATTCACTAGGATAACAGCAAAGCAGAGGAGAACTATGGAGGTCACGTGGCTGATGTCACTGAAGCTCATCTCCAGGACCAGAGGAGTCCCATGGAGGAAGCTGGCAGTCTGAGAGAGGTGATGAGTGGCTCTGACATTGCAGCCCTGCTTGCATGATGTCCCAGAGCTTTGCTGCTTCCAGTGTTGTGGTGTGGATCTGATTGTTGCTTAGCTTGTTTCTTTTGCTGCTTAAATACTGTGTATGGAAAGAGGTGCAAACTTAAGAGCAAATGCTTTCCAGATGCTGCCAGACCTACCCCACTCTGTTCTTCTCTGCCTGGGACCAACCTGAAATCAGGAAGCAAAAGGGGAGCATGTTCTGCCAGCAGAGGAATTCTCTATGCAGTATGAGGTGGTTTGTTTTCTTCCCTCTCTTTTAAAGATAGAAGGATTGTGAAGGTTTTTGTTGTAATCTCTCATGTTCAAGCTGTTAAAATCCAAAGTGGCATAGTCATCCTGTTTTGGGAGATGAATAAGATGCAGTTTTGTTGGCTGCTGTCTGCACTGATTTTTCATCCCTGGATTGGATGCTTTTCCAAAAACCTGATCCCACTGGTATCAGTGTGGGTTGCTGGGTTTTTTTTCCTATTTGTTTTTCTCCAGTTATGCTGATCAGTAGGAAGTCTGGAGATAATGTGTTTGATAGGCAGAAATTCCATGTTAGTGTCACTCAGCTGCAGGTGAAATGTGTTACAGCTTGTGGGAAGATCAGCTAAAGCCAATTATAATCTGGATGGCTCTTCCTAGCCCCGAAATCTGTAGCAAATCCATGGTCTCTTTTTTTACACAAGGAAAACCTCCCTCCTTTTCCACCTGTGTGTCTGAGTGTCGTAGTTCCCTATTGTGGAGAGCTACACTTGCCATCATTAAGGTGTAATGTTAACAAAAATCTTCTGTATCTGTCCTTAAAAAAGGATTCTATCAAGTAAAGAAATTATTCTGGGATGTTCTAGAAACTGAGGTAGATTTTACTGGAGAGAGGTCTTTGTGCAGTGTATCAACAGATACATCTGTATGTTGTTGTATGTGCTCCCCAAAGGGAAAGATCTGTTTATGGTTTATAAGCCTAAGAATCCTGGTTGGTCTCATCTGGCACATCTTTTCTTGGACATTATCAGATGTCCTGGGGAAAGGCTCTCATGAAAACTGCAAACCAAATCTGTCCAAACAGAAGCACATCTAGTGACTCGTCCCAGATGCTCTTATCCCCAGATGAAAGGAAGCATCATGAAGATGGGCCCACTGGAGTATCACTAAAGGAATGGCACCACCATGTACATTTTTCTGGGTTCTGGCACAGAGATGTTAGCCAGGCCTTTCAAGAGCCTCCTGTGGCTGGCGAGCGATTCAGTGGTGTTTGTGAACCTCTGCTAACCAGGCACTGAACTGGAAACAGGCCATAAGCTTTCATTTATTACTTGGCAGATTGCAGGTGAGGCTCTGAACTGTAGTTTTTTTGGAAAGTACCCAGTGATTTGATTTCTCTGTCCTCCCCTCTGGTCTGATTGATGACTTTCTCAGCCCTGAGAAGGTGTCTCAGACAAACGATGTGCCCAAGACAGCCTTCCAGTTTGCCGCAGCTCCGCGTTCAAAACTGACAGCATTCCAGTTGCACTGTGATAGAAATACATCGTTAAAATATGCAGTCTGTGTATGGTACACGCTGTACGCAGGATGCAGCTAATGTTTGACAAGATACCACAGCATTAATAAAACAGTGAGAAAGTAGGAAGTGCAAGCAGTTTTGTTTGCACACCGACGAGGGAACCTTTTCCTGCTTCCTCCTGGCTGTCACGCTATTTGTTGTGAGTTTTGTGGGCCTCCCCACCTCTGGGAGGTGCAGCTGAACCTTTGGGTGACTGAGTTCTTGCTTGGGATTGTTTTTCCCGAGGCCAATGGGAAAAGCACATTGGGACAATTTCTTTGTCTAATAGCTTAGTTGAGTTCTGAACCAAACTAGGACTAGAGTGGCTGCTTGAATCAGTGCCTGCACTCAGCTTGTCCCACTGGGAAGCGGGGAGGCTGCATCCTGCCTGCCCTTCTCTAGTTATTTTGTGCTGAATTTCTTGCAAACTCCCACTTACAAGACAGACTCAGTATAAAAGCCTTCTGCAAAGCTCCCAGGGTCTGATGGTTCCTACAGCAGCCACTGCTCACACTTAGCTACTCGTGATTACGAAAGCAGTGGGGTAATCTCAGCCCCAGGAAATGAATGAGTTTATCTTAAGTGCTCTTTTCGTTTGAAAGAGCCTGTATGAAAATAAAACCAAGCTGGTCTTGCTGAAGTCACCCAAGGCTTTGTGATTTTTTTTCTTTTTTTTTTTTTTTTTTTTCTTGCTTGCTGTAGAAGAACCCAGCGTTGTTTTCTGGTGTTGTTACTGGTTGCTACTGGTGTTGTTTTCACCCAGTATCCTCCCAGAGAGAGAGCAGAGAATGTTATAGCTGTAATTGTGTTTGACTTGCTGCCTAGAAGGAGTCTTTAAAATCAAGACATGCTGAAGAAGAGTCTTCCTTGGATTCTGGTGATGCGTGCCCTCCAACTCCAGTTAAAGCCCTTTCTGGAGATGCTCACTGTAGGCTGTCTGACCAGAACAAAGAGGAATCTGATGAGAAACTCACTGGGAATGAAGGACTGGGTGAGAAAGCCGCTGAGGTGCAAGGTGACGTCTCTGCAGCTGATGAGCTGCCACAGTCTCTGGAGGAAGGGAGAGCAGCAGGGACAGACGTGCCCAGCAGTCCTGGGCAACCTCGAGCTGCATCTCCAGATGCTGAAGCTGCTGAAGCAGATCAGCTGGCAAGCCTGGCTGTCACCGTTGACACCGTGTCTGTTGATGAAAATATAGTAAATGAAATGAGGGAGGAAGCAGCTGATGTGAGAGCTGACAGCAGGCTGGATGCTGGCAAAGTAAGCGACCTGCCTGCTTAGGTTTGGTTTGGTGTGGAATCTGTGGCTGTTCCCATTGCTTTGTAAGGCCCTGATTCAGGAAAGCATTTGGAGCACTTGCTCATTTTCTGTTTAGTCAGCATAAGTGCTTTCCTAATCAGCAGTGTGTTCCTATGGGGGGGGCGGGTGGGGGTGGCAATGAGTGCTCTGAATTCCCAGATTGGTTTCTTCAGTACTGAGCTAGGAAATATTCTTCTATGCATACACAAAGTGCTGTCCAAAGCAACTGACAGGCAAAAACCCTGGACTGTGACGCATGTTTCAAGTCTTAGAGGAGAAATAAGTCTCAGCTTTCAGTGCTGCCATCTGTACTAAGCAAGCAGGTTTTATAATGAAGTTCACACCAAGCTCAGCTGTCTGTACTGCTTTGTTTCTCTCCTTCTGTTGTTTCTCTCAGCTTATGTAGAGATGGGGCTAAAGTGTAAAGTGAGCTGCCAGCTGTGATGTTTACAGCTCTGCAGGAGGATGCTGAGAGGGAAGCGTGAGGTCAGGGGAAGGGCCATACCTAGGGGCTGGCTCCTGAGCTGCAGCTCATGCCCAGTACCTTTGTAGTGCTGCCTGGGAGGAGAACTGGCAGTCAGCACTGAGCTGCACCAAAGCACTCGATTGTGCAGGCTCTGGCAGGGGATGAACTGTTCTGCATCATGAGGTGCAGGGTGGGTTAACAGCCTGGACCCTGCAGCCACGATGTCAGATGCACACCTTCCAGTTCTGTTACCTGTCTTCCAGAAGTGTTAAAGTGACACCTGAAAAATGATGCCTCTCCAATCTATTTTCTTCCTGATAATTTTGGTGATTTCTCTGGTGTGTAATGTCTAAGAAATGATAAACCATACGACTGATTCTGGTAAACATGTGCGTTCCTGAAGAGCTTAAAACCAACATCTTTTCTTTTATAAATGCTCTCTTTACTTGTTTGGTTACATCTGCTGAAGTCAGCGGGACTGCATGGGTATTAAACAGTTCTGTATCGTTTCATTGTGACTGGGAACATAGGAATCTGCACTGCAAGTAGGGACAGCAAGATGCTGGATTTTTGAAGTGGAGGAAAAGGCTCTGTTCTGGTGGCTTCACAATTTACTTTGGTGTCCCAGGGGCTTCTTAGAGCTGCGGAGATCCTTGCAGAATGAATGAGGCAGTAAGCTAGTGCCTTTATCAGGGATATTTAAAGAGCACTTCTTTGCCTTCCCCAGTCCCATCTCCTGTGTGCATCCTCCTTTCCCAGCCCTTTCTCTGTGGCATTCTGTGATTGTCTTGTGGGTTACACCCTTAGTGTCTCCTACTATGTTCGTTCACCTCAGACACTTGCTGTTTTTCTTCCTCATGGTACGCAGAGACCAGATCTGTCTTCCAGTTATCATTTGTTGTCTTTTTAGTTGGAAATGCCTAAACGAAGCTGCAGGGCTAACACATGTACATATCTCCTTTCAGCTTTCCAAAGTATCTGAGAGCAGTGAATTCATGGAGGACTTGCAGGCTTCTAACCGCCTAGACCAGGAGCTGATCCGGCATGTGGTGAGTCGCCAGGAGCTCCTTATCCTTGGGTATGGGCTTTGCATCCCTCTGGGAACACACAGCCAGCGTAAGGCTATAGCCATCTCTTGTGTCCCTAACTCATGCAGTGACCTTACTGCTCTGGCACAGATCCCCTGTGCCACCCTCTGCTTAGCTCTCTTTGGTATTCAGGAAGGCTCTTGGAATACTGAAGCACGCTTGTGCTTAGCAAATTCCTGAGCCAGCACAGGCTGTGTCAGATGAAGTGGCTTGACCAAGGACTATCTGTTTGGAGAGCAGTGCTTCAGGAGCCAGCTCTCACTCTGAAAGCCCTCTAGCTCCAGAGATGTGCTTTCCAGTTTGAAGCCAGACCCAAGTCAGGCACTCAGTAGGATTTCCAGGTCTGCCTGTGTGGTCCTGTCATGTGTATGGTTCATGGTAGGAGGCTTGTGGTAATTCTGCAGTCAGGTGTGGTGAGAGACTTGTACTGAGAAGGAATTGCAGAAAAGTGCAGGTTCATTCTGGGGGTGAGGTAATAGCTCTGGCAAAGTAGGTCACTCATAGCTGAGACTCCACTTGGATAATTGCAAAGTGGAAAATAATAAGCGATATAAAATCATGCTTTAAGGGATGAAACAGCTTTTTCTAAGGGAAATGTGTATGGCTGAGAGTCCTGGCTTCTGAAAGTTCCAGGGGGAGAACATGCAGGAGGGTAGCCCTGAGGTGAGGGGTGAAGTGCCCATCAGCATCTCTTCATCTCTGCAGGAAACTGCTGCTGCCATCTGCCAGTGGGAGCGGAGGCAGCATGGCCAGAAAATGGCTGCGAATATCATTATCTATCAGTGTTAGTATGAGCCTGTGTTGGCAAGTGGCTGCTGCATCAAACAATACCTTTTCTAGAGCTTGCTTGTGGGCATGCGTGTGTGCTCTCTCACACGCTGTGTGTGCAGCCAAGTGTGTGAACCCACAGCCTCTGCCAGTAGGGAGAATTCGGAGCAGGCAGCCCGTGGGCAACTTGCAGGAGCTGACTTCTAGGGAAAAAATATCTCAGAAGATCCCCAACAATACTGGCAATAGAGCAGTAGAGGGTTGGGGGCTATAGATGCACTGTATCACCTGTGCCTGCTGTGATCTGTGGCATGGAAGAACGCATGAGGTGGTATGGCAAGGCTCACTGCCTGTAGCAGTTCCATGATGCCCTTATGTGGAACTGCAGTTTGCTGGCATTGCAGAGAGAGTTTCCTTTGGGACCATCGGGGAGGAGAGCCTCGCTGCAGTGCAGTGCCAGTGCCCCACCTGTAATGGCTCACACCAGTAGCTCAGTAACCTGTTACCTGTGTGTGTCCCTACAGCTTGGGAAACAAAACCCAACTCACTGCTGTCATGCTGCTGCCAGGGCCATCTGACTGCACTACAGACATAATCTGTGCTTGGATGAAGGCCTCAATCTCAGCGTAGCCATCTCCTGTGTCCTACAAACCTTTCTAACTGTAGTAGCTCTAGATACTTGAACCAAACTGCTGTCAGTGGGATGATGAGTGAGGATTCCTAAGCGTGTTCAGATTTTTTTTTCTAATTTCTCAGGATCTCTCCTGGGACCAGTGAACTGATCCTATTCTTTCTTCTTCAGGACTTGGCTTTCCAGAGCCAGTTTTCTGAGCGGGTGTTGGATGTAGATGCTCTGTCTCCTGCTATGGACAAGTCCCTATGCAAGGTAAGTGCTTTATGATTAGGGACCAATCTTGGAATGGGCAGGTTAAAACACTGCATTGTGGCATACAAATAGCAGGATGAAGCTTTGGCATAAAGATTTTGAGGCAGACGGAGCACTGTGACTTCAGGGAAGGGATGAGAGCAGCAGTTCTAGCTCAGTATTGTGTCTGCAGAGATGCAGGCAGTTGCAGCCACTCCTGTGAGGAAAAACTACACAGATATCACTCTCTTGGGAAGAGGTGGTTTGTGAGTGACACGTGTGCAAGCTCACAAGTGTGTGCCTTCACTGCCCCCAGTTACACACATAGATAACTGGCTTTCCTGGGGAGTGCAGGGAAGCAGAGTCTGTTTGGCTTTTTTCCTGTTGTGTGTGTATTTGTTCTGCTTAAGAGAAAGAAAAGATGAAGAGAACTTGTGTAACAGAGCATAGTAGCAGAAAATGAAGAAATGGAGGTTACCTTCCATTGACAAAGAAACTTAATTTTAGGCATTTGCTTGCCTTGGCTGCTTTCATGCAGAGGAAACAACAGGGTCCTTCCAGTCACTCTGTGGCATATGAAGGAGGGTACATATGCACGTACACATCTGCTTCCTGTATCACGCTGGCCCCATATGTAGCTACGTTAGGGCAGTTGTGACTGAGGATTGCTGTGCCTCTTGAGATTTTTATCCTCGTCTTCTCAGCGTGTTGCCAAGTCGTCCTTCTCAGCCCCACGCTCCTATTGAGCTCTCCCAGCTATCCCCCTCCTGCACCATCTCGGCTCATCAGCGCGTTGGCTGGAAGAGCATGCTGCACAGCGAGGCAGAGGGTCAGGCTCCAGCTGGGGTTTATTCAGCCTTGCTCTGATTGTAAGTGAGTTGATCAGCTGCATTGGAGGAGACCTTGAGTGGCAAACTCACCACCTGTCCAGCAGAGAGGAGCAATCCAGTTTGTTAGGTTGTCTGGAGAATACACCTGTCCTCTTGTGCCTAATAATGAGCATAATCAGATGTGAAGGGAAAACAAAACATATGCCTGCTGTGTTCTCCCCCCTTTCCCTCTTGCTACAGCACAGTCATCGTGCATACAAATGTCTTGTTGGAGCAGACACGTTTTTGAGTTTTTTACAGCCTTGTCTTGAGGAGGGAGAGGTGGATGTGAAATGGTGCCCCCCGCAGAACTGCAGCTGCTCTTTTGTTCAAAAGACAGAGGCTATTTCAAAATGAGACTCCAGATTGTTGGAATGTGTTTATTTCCATGTAGTGAACTTGCCTTGCTTTGAATATACTGGCAAAATATTCTTTTTTTTTTATATAAAAAAGATCTCTTCAATGGCGCTACATATGCACGACATTGGAGGCTTTTGGTTAGCGTGTTTTGGCAGGAGCTGTGTTAGATTGCAGAGGCAGTGTGGGCTGCTCTCTGCTAGACTTAACTTCTCTGCTGGCAATGGGAAGGTTGCTCCTTTCACCCTTCACTTAGCAGGCATTTAAAGTGCTGGCATCCTGCTTTGCTGGCATTGTTACCATCTGAGGGTGATGGTGGCGAGGAGCTGGAAGCAGGCACAGCATTGGAGCTGTCACGTGCTGGAGACCATAGAAATCCTCCTCTCAAGGCCTCTTGGGGACTTTGCTGTACCAAGAGGAGACAGGCTATTATCTGTTATCCTGGCTTTGTATTGTGAGTGTGTGACATCTTTCCTGTGGGTCTCAGCCTGGTGTTGAGCAGGACAGAAAACCAAGCTGCCAGCAGTACTCAGTGCTTCCCAGGGTCTGCTGGTGGTCCTGGAACAACAAGAGGGTTAAGGCTCTGGGAATTTCACAGGCAGGGCTTAAAATCCAACCCTTGTTCCCTGGAGGCACGTGTTCTGTTTCCCTTTCCAGATATGTCTGTATATTCCTAGAGTCTGGGATTTCTGGGGAGGGACTGCTCTGGGAAGGTATGTTGGGCAGGAATCCGGAAGAGGTCCCAGGCATGGGCTCAGCAGTGTAACCTGTAAGTCATCATCTTTATTCCCCAGAAGATCTCATTCTTTGTTTTTTCTGGCTGCTTTCCTCTCACAGGCAGCAGTGACAGATCCTGTTTTGAGCCAGGTGATGTTTTCTGGGCTCCTCAATTCTCAGGAATTGAAGTCGTTATTTAGGCTGGAGAGGTGGGGAGCTGCTGGGAGAGTTCTGACCAGGCTGATGTGATGGAAGGTGACAGCACTTGCAGGGAATCCTTCCGCTGTTTGCTCTGCTGAACATTTGCATAAATTACTGCTGTTTTAATTGTGTTGTTTTGGCCCTGCTCCACATTACATTCCTGCATGGCAAGGTCTGAGCTCACCTGCTATGTGTGGTCCCCTGGAATTTCTGGATGGGCCCTGGGGACCCATATGTAGTGTTCAGAAATCCCATTAGGCAGGATGGGCTGTTGGTTCTTTCTCATGTAGGACTGAGAGTTTGAGAGGAGGCCTGTTTCCCCTTCCTTGGGTGAATTACACGTGTGTGTGTGTGTGTGTGTGTCCTTGCTGGAGGGACAGAGGTGCCTGGTACATGGCAGGTGGGAATAGGAACAGTTGGCTATATTATATTGAAGTATTTGTTATTTTAAGTATTTCCTATTTCATAAGTAAGCCACCTGAAGTCACTCTGAGCATGTTATTGAGGGACCGGTTCAGTCAGCAGCATCCAGACTGATCTGTTGTGGAGGGGGTGGTCAGAAGTCTCTGGGTAGGTGTGACTGTATAGTATAGTGCCCATCGTGGTCTGTTTGGGAACCAGGATTCAAAGCAGGACTATTGTAATTCTGATCACAATCGATGCATAGGTTTTCTTTATGGCCACAGTACATGATTTCATGTTTGTATGTGTGACATTCCTGCTTTAAAAGATTTGTCCTACATTATTCAGACAGTTTATGGTTACTTGGATATGTAAGATGACCTCTGGGGGGAAATAAACAACCAAAGCTGATGTTGAGAGTGCTGTGTGCTGGCAGAGAGTTCATCTTCTGTACTGAAAAAAACAACCCTGAGACCAATAATAGTAACACAACCTGGAGAGCTGAGCTCCCTGATGTCTCTGTGCTGATGGAGCCATTCCTCCATGTGTTCCCACGGTATCTCAGGACCTTGGTTACATGCAAGAGAGGAAATTAATGCATTCAGCTGGGCATTCTGGAATGCCCTTTGGATGCACTTTAGTCCCTGGGCTTGGTGCTTTAGACCAGAGTGCTCCTGCTTTTTGGTGGAGCCACTGTAAGGTCCTGGGAGGTTTTGATGGTAAAGGAACCAGCAAACTCCCCACTATTTGCTTTTACCTGCAGGCCCAGGAGCTGGGAGAAGAGGAAAAAGACCAAAGCAAAGCCAGTATAGATGAAGAGCAAAGCAAAAGAACAAAAGCTGCTGCGAGGTACGGTACAAACAGAACTAGAAAGGAGGCATAGACAGCTCTAGCTCCCAGTGACTTTCCTGTCTTGTCTGTCCTGCTGTGCTCAGGTCACTGTAATCTGTACAGGGAGTTCCCTGTAGAGCACTCTGAGTTCCTGCAGTGTCTCACGGAGTCTCTTCCATTCAATCTTTCTTTTCTCCCACCACCCCTTTAGTATCACCTCAGCAGATTTCAGCATTGTTTCAGCTTCTGGCTGGGAAGACAGCAGAACTGCCTGCCTTGCCCTTCCTCATGACTACCCCCAGATGTGGAGCTGGCTTTTCCATTTCCCTTATAGCTATGTGGCTTTTATCTAAGGCTGTGGAAGTCACTTTCTTGCCATGATGGTCTGTTTTCTCATTATGTTCTGCCTTGTGGCATTTAACACAGGTGAATTAGGCCCTAGCCATTGCCTGATAACAAACCTTGCAGGTTCTGGGGCCAGTCAGTGCTGGTTTGGCAGGAGAGTTTAGCTCCAAAGTGAACAGTTCAGTTCCACTTCCTTCCTTAGAGGAGTCTTAGAGCCACTTGGTCTCTGTTCGGCCAAGCACAAATGTTAAGCTATTTTGTTATCCTGCTTTGTGGACATCTCTATAACACAACAGCTCTAACCCCAGGAGCACCACAGGTTTCCCAACCTTTGGTTGCTATGAGGACTAGACTATCTAGGGGAGGTATTTTCCCCTATTTGTGGAAGCTTGTTTGAAATGACTGTAATACTGTGCTGAGCAGAGGGCTCTGTGGTCTCTAGAGCATCCTGCTCTGCCTTTGAGAGTTGTAACATGTGGCATTTATAGATGAATTGTGTCAAAACTCTTAGCCTCCACACAGAGCTACACAGCATTCTGGGGCACTGGGAATGAAGAAGCTGTTGCTTATGCCAGGAAAACCTGTGAACAGAAGAAGCTGCAGTCCATCTTAATGACTGGCTGTGTGCAATTGGGATTCACAGCTTTGTGCTTGGAGGAGATGTTCACACGAGGGTCCCTAAAAATGTGTTCTGCCCAAGGAATTCTCTTTATTACTTAGTTCCTGCTTCCCAGCTATGAATCCTCTCTACTCTCTCTGCCTGTACAGCTACGTTGTGCTTGCTTAGTCTCTCTTCTCTGTGCTTCCAAGATGAAGTAGAACCATAGATGTAAACATGCCTGCCAATATATTTCCATCTCTAATTTAGAGTACAATGTGAGTGTTACTAATAGGGCTGATTTATCTTGGGGAAATTCTGTAAGGACTTGCAAAGAGAGGGAGGTAATCCTGCAAAGATATTTGACATTTTGAGGTTGACAGACAAATTATACCCTCAGCTGCCTGTTAGTCTGGCAGTGCTCGAGGTGGTGTGAATGGTTTGGAGCTTTGTTGGGGCTTTGGCAGCCCCGTATTGGACAAATGAAGCCCCTTGGCAGGCATGAGCTCGTGCTGCAGACTGCCCATCTTGAGTCAGCTGCTCATCCCATCTTCCCTCTGTCTTTGTCTACTTGGAGCAGTCACTAGAATCTAATCTATGCTAATCTGATATTCTGTTACCTTTTTTGTGCTGCAAAGTGAGAGGGATCAAAGCGGTTGTGAAGCATCAGAGCAGAAGTGTGTTGCTTTAGAAAATGCCAATCAAGAAGAGGCTGTGGCCCTGCAGCTGGAGGAGGAATTGCCGGATAGCCTAATCGATCTGGAAGAACTTGCTGCCCTGCAAAAAGAGTAAGGGCTTCATTTAAGTCCCTAGTGTTGTATGCATAACAGCTTTTGTCCTTTTTTTTTTTTTTTTTTTTTTCTCCTGTGCTCCCCTTTATTTGAAGTTACTGCGTGAGGCTGGCACGCTAGTTGATGCAGTTTGGTGGGCACAGCAGAGCTTGAGAGCATCTCAGCATGCAAATCCAAGCAGCTGTTCTCCTGGCAAGAGTGCCGAGGTAACAGTCTGTCCTGCGGAGGGTGAGAACAGCAGCTCAGCCCTTGGGGTCTGTGGCACAGGACTCTGTGGTATGGAAAAAGATCTGTTTGCTTTGTACTTGGAAAAGCCTCCTTCCCAGCATCACTAATGAGGCTAAGCATTTACACACCTAAGATAAACAGTTTTCCACAGCAGTTTGCTTGCTGAGTAGTACTGAGATTGGAAGGAGGGAGGGGAAAAAATCCTCCCACTTTTAGAGTCACTGGGAACGCTGGTTGGTTTGGGACAATGAGGTCAGAGCAGAAGATGGGAGAACTCAGTTTCTCTGCAAAAGCCAGTGGTCTGTCACAGTACTAAATTGGTGGAGTTTGCTGATAGGTACCTGCAGTTTCACTGCAATGAAAGTTCTCAGTAGAGGTGAACATGCTGACTTTGCTTTCTGTGTCAAATGACAGATCAGCAGAAGTAATTGGAAAAAATAGGCAATGTATCTATCAAGACAAAGTGGTGGAGTAGCAATCTTTGGTTTGAAGACAAGTATCTCCTTTTTTTTTTTAAATTTGAAATTGTGTAAATGTGCATGTGTTGGTTGGATAGTTATTTAAACAAAAATTTGGGCAAAAAGAACAGTTTTAGGTGCTAGTACTTAAGGTGCTTTGCAGAGCAGCCTGATAAATGACACCTCCTGTAGGCATCTGTGCAGTTGGCCCGGAGCATGTAGTGAAACAGGATTTTTTCCAGGACCCTACTACCCTTTCCTCTCTCTCTGCTCTTTTGCTAATGGCTGCACGAGTAACCTTTTCTCTCTGACTCAAGGTTATATTACTAGAGCTGCTATTTCCCTGATTCCAGGCAAGACAGAGATCTCTGCCTTATGCTAGCAGTCTCGGGGCACGATGAGAAGACCTTGCTGCTTCAGCTTTCACTAGCACAGAATAAGAATTTTGTCCTTAGACTAATCTTCATTTCTCCCTCTTCCCTTTCAGCCTCTTTCAGACCTTATAGTTTTGCTACTCTATGTCTGAAAAAAAAAAAAGAAACTTAATTAGAAACAGATTGGTTTTGAATTTTTGGAGAGCTTAGGGCTTTCTGTTGCCTAGGGCTGGCAAACTCCCAGCACACTTTAGATTGCAATTGCAGAAAAATACCTGGTCCATTAGAAACGTATTGCCAATCCCTAGGTTAGAAGCTGGTGCTGATTGCATCTGCTTTTATGGTCCTAGGTAGGATTTCATAGCTGCTAGATCCTTTGTGAGGTGAGTTTCCCTCACGAGGTGAGCTGTAGCAGGTCCAAATAAGAGTCGTTGAGGATCTAAGTTCTGTTAGGATTATGTCTAATTTATCAGTCAGAGTTTAGAAGTCAATGAGAGTTGCAGTCAGTGGTGCCTGGGCGCATCCCCAGGCTGTTATCTGAGATAAAGTGCTGCTTGAAGCTTGGAGGATGAGCTGTTGTTCCTCAATAGCCTTGTAAAAAATGCTTTCCTGTGTCTGCAGCACAGGAATGTTCAGGATGTAAGGCTGGTGAGTTTGGCTGGCAAGCATGGGAATGGATTTGTTTTTCAGGCATGTTGTAGGGAACAGTGACAGCATGAGTTCTGTACCAAGTTTGTCTTCTACATGTGTGCCCTTCACCTGCCTCCACTGCTGTTCCTCACCTCCTGTGAGCAAAACAGCAAGAGCTCCACAGCAGCAAATAAAAAAAAAAAGAAAAAAAGTGGCTGCAATCCAGTGGAGATTCTGCATTTCCTTTCCCTTCACAGAGAGGAAAGCTTGTGGAGTAGGTGGCTTTGAGATTTTTGGTTTGGAGGTGATGCTGTGTGTGGGAACGCTGCTCATTCCCACTGTGTTACTCAGTTCTCTCACCCTTTTGCCAAAGGAGCTTTTTCTTTTTGATAGGCAACCTGAGAAAGAAATAAAACAAGAGCAGTCCTTGACCCAGACTAGTGAAGAATCCCTGGAGGGAATAGCCAAGGAGCTGGAGAACGAGGTCGAACAAGACAAAACACGCTTACTGCAAGCAAAGAAGGAGAAAATCCAGCAATTCCAAGAGGAAATGAGGCTACGGGAGGAGGAAGAAACTCAGAAGCTTTATGAGCAAAAAGAAAAATCCCTCAGGTACTCTTTTGTTTTTCCTATTTCTCCTCCTGAGTCTTTCCCAGGTGTGATTCATTGCTGGTGGCAGCAAGTTTGTGCTGTGTTATGGGCCACCGTGAAACAGGAGCTGCTTTGTGGAGCTGTGGGTGAAGGAGGCAAGAATAGAGCTCTTGAGGTGAAAAGGAGCACGGGGCTCCATCCTGACAGTGATAATAGGAATCTGCACATCCTGAAATGGGTAGTGGTCTGCTCTCAGTGCTGCAAATGCTCAAAGCAGAGTGCAGCCTGCCTGAGGAAAGCTTTCTCCCTCGTACAGGCAAGAGAGCATCTTCCTTGTGTCCTGTCAGAAGAGCTATGATTCGATATACATGCAACTTTCATAGAGCTGTGAACTTGTCTCTTATTGTTAACCTGGGAAAAGTTTCTAGTTCACTGCTTGGAGCTTTACCACCTGGCAGACTTTCAAATCTTGGTCTAAGTGGTAGTAATAGGGCTGGAAATTGGGGCATTAGAGAAGATGAGGTTACCCCAGAGGAACTATTTGAAGCTCTGGTACTGCATGTATTACAGGAGGACTTCCAAACAAGACTTTAAGGAATAGGGCATGGATTTCTACGTGCAAAACCCAGCCAATGCAAGAAGATCTAATGGCAACCCAGGGAGCAGAACAGCAATAGGAGTGGTGTCCTCTGTTCTGGGGGACTTTTCTCTCAAAACCTGTATTATAGACATCAGGGCCATCCCAGATAAGCTCTTATCAGCACACAGGCAGCCAGAATAGGTTGCCTTGATATGAAGCACTGTGGGAATGCTGCCTTCGGTGCAAAAGAGGACAAAAACTGTACCTGAAGGGAGAAATGTCTAAGCAGTGGGAAAAAGGGTGTTGTGCAAAAGCATGAAGCTTTATACTAATGCATCCAGCTACCTTGGCTGGGAATCTGCCTTCATTTCATAGAGCTGATTTTTACATACCTGGGGAAAAAAGTGCCACCTATGATGACAATGTAGTGAGCCTTTAAAATACACCACAGGAGCTTGCTGCTCAGGGGCTGTGTCTCCTCTACCAGCAGCCAGACTGTGAAGGTATGGAAGGGAATTAACTGTCTGGAACCTTGGGAATGCATTTCTCAGGCAGGTGCAGTGAGTGGGAGCTGATATGTATGCCTTGGGGATGTGGTTTGAAGACATTAGAGCTTCCTGAACCTTTTATTATTTTTTTTTTCCCCTCTTTTTTTTCTTCCTCCTGGCTGCTCGTCTCTCAGGACACTGAAAGAGGATTTGGCAAAGGTTTGTGAGGAGGAAGAATTACGTGTGAGAAAGGAGGAAACTGAAAGACTCTCAAGGCTACGAGCCGCCATCACCTCTGAAACTGAGGCAGAGAAGGAGAAGATCAGGTGAAAAGTTTTGCCACAACAAGCAGGAAGCTGCCATCCCTAGGGACATAAACTGTGGGTTTGAGTGGGAAGCATCTTGCATGCCATCAGCATCCACTTGGGGTGTTCTAGCCAGCCTGAGCTTCCCGTAGCTGCTGCCTGCTGCCTTGCCTTGTTAGAAAGCTAGGAACCATGAGGACCCAACTATGATGCTGTTTGTTGTTTATTTCCAAGGCCTTTGCTGACTCACTTGTTCAAATTGTACATTGGCTCTCAACTTCTTCTGGAGTTTTCATGTCTGATCTTCTCTTAGCTCTGGTTCCTAAATGGAGCCCAATGTTAAAGTACCAAATTCTGACTGGCTCCTCTACTCTTGTTGTAACCCTACCAGGGCAGAGCAAGAGCTGGCATTGCAAAAACTAAGAGAAGAATGGGAGTCTTTGCAGGTAATGGAGAAGGAGAACATGGAGAGGAAGAAGCTGCTTGCTTTGGAGAAAATGAAGCTGGAAATGGAGGAAGCTCAACAGAAAGAAACAATCAGGCTAGAAAAAGAGAAGGAACAATTCCTAAGGGAGCTTAAGGAGAGATTAGAAATGGAAAAGAAAAAGGTGAGACTCATTTGTTACCAACTAGAGCCAGACCCTTGCTGTTTATGCTGACTTGGCTTGCACTGCAATGCTAAAGTTAAATAAGATTAAGTAACACCTGCATGTGCTTTGATAATGACTCCGTTAAAACGCAAGGGAAAGATGTTTGGCATGCTGGTTTGTGACTGGGCTGGGGAGTGCTCCCCTTGTTTTGTTACAGAAGGGATTAAATAGTTATTTGAGTGGCTACATTGCTTCTGAAGGGAAAAAAAATATTATTTTTCTTGGCCAAGTGAAAGCAAACCTTATCAGGCTAGAATACCTCTTGGGTGTTGCTTTCGCACTCTGGGAGGCTTGAGGTTCTTGAATAGAGCAGCTGATAGTCCTTCCGTGGGATGGCATGTCTGAGATCCACTGATATCTTCTGGAAGGGAAAACATCCAGAGAGTATACTGCGTATTAATTGTTTTGAAAGGGATTCACTGTGCTTTTGATGCTTGTGGATAGAAGTTAATTGCGACTGCACCTTGTGTGGCATGTCCCTATAAATGAAGGATTGTCAGCAGACTGTTTGGCTTGTGTTCCTGTAGGCTGCAGAGGAGCTAGAGAAACAGTTTGCAACTGAACTCCAGCAGTTGAAATCTGCAGCAGAAGAGAAGCATCGAAAGGTAAAAGATGGTGTCTCCAGAATGTAAATTGCTTTTTTGTTCCACTCTATTTCCACGTGTGGGCGGGATGGGTGGCATTCATTTTTTTTCTACTTCCTAAACATGGTTCTGGTCCGGCTCAGTATTTGGGCATGTTCCAAGTTAGAGGGTGGTGGGACTGTACACATTGATCTTTGCCATGCTTCTTGATCTCTGTAGGAGGACACTAGAGAGATCTTGTCAGAAGGGTGACAAGTCTCTGTGGGTGGTTTTCATGGCAGGTCACTTCTAGCCTGCAAACCCAGATAGCGGAGGCACAGAGGAGTCAGGAGGCTTGGTTGCGTGAAGACTTGCAGAGAGCAGAGGAGAAAGTGCAGCAGAAAGCATACCAAGTAGCAGAATATGAACGTGAGGCAAGTATTCATCTTGGATGCTGAGAGTTCTTTGTCCTCCATTGATGTTTGGTGAGGTCTGAGATGCAGAGTCCCCTGCCCACGGGTGGCAGTGGTGCGCATCGGGGAAGGGACACTCCTGCAGCATCTCCTTTCGCAGAGTGCTTGTTTGCTGCTATCTAGGCTGTGGCCTGATCCCACTTGCAAGGTTCTCAGCCCTTCTGTTCGTGTGGGAAGCTGCTCTCTTGGGGAGCCAGTGCAGTGATTCAGTGAAGCCTCTTTGTGTCATCATTGCAGCTCAGTGAGCTTATGAGTGAGAAACGCCATGAAGTGGAAAAAGACCATGAGAGGAAAATGGAGAGGATGAAGGAGGAGCACCAGGAGGTCCTAGCAAGGATTCAGGATCAGTATGAAGAGGAGGTACTTCTGGGGAAGGGTAATGGACTGGGAGATCACTGTTGGTCAGCTGGACTGTACCTGGGCTGGCACTGCTGCTTGCCAGCGCTGCTTATCTCAGCCACTCCTAGAACTGGGACATCTCATTTGTGTTAGTGGTTTTGCTGCTGTGTAACCTGTGTGAGGCTCAGCTTATGAGGTTAACCTGTCAAAGCATTCTGTGCAAGCAGCTTCCACGTGCATTTGTGGACTTCTGTATTAAAGAAGCTTTTTAATGGTTTTTTAGTTGCCTGTTCTGAAAAGCTTCCTGTCACACAGTCAGCAGTGTGTGACAAAGCCCTAGACTATCATGGTCATTTCTTCTTTCCTGAGCCATCTTCATAACGATATTGTGCCTATAAGCAGCAGGCTTTAATCTTGCTGAAATTGTTATTTGCTAAGGACATGTTGTGTGATGAGCTGGTTATACAGAGCGTGTGTCCTCTGTGTTCATGGCTTGCTGAAGAGCTTTGCTCAGCCGCCTTTTCTTGTTTGTATTCTGTGACAGGAAAGAAAGCAAAGAGCAGAGCTGTTTGAAGGCCTGCGAGGTGAGATGGCACGCCTCCGACAGCTTCATGAAGTGGAGGTGAAAACTCTGCAGGCAGAGCTGGATGAACGTCTGGCCGCATTGCAGCACAGGCATGGGGAGAAGGTGAGGAGAGCACTGCTTGGCAGTTCGGGACTTGGCTGCTTTGGCCTGGGTCCTGTGACACCTCCGTGCACCTGCCACCCTCTGTAGCCAACAGAAATACAAGTGGCAGATCATTCTCTCCTGGTATTTTTTGCTAATAGCTCTGGTGGCAGAGCTCTGCCTGGTGGGTGAGGAGCTTGTGCCATTCACTCTTTAAGTTGACATCTCTGTGCAGCAAAGAAGACTCCAGGATTCAGAAAATGAGCTTGAAATACGTGCAAAGAACATTAAAGCAAGATCAATGCAGCTCCTTAGCCAGGTGAGTCAGCTGTGTTGGGTTTGAGACATTTCCTTACCTGAGCTGCTCCCCAGCTGCTTCCTCATGGGTTGTATCTGCCACCCAAGTTACCAGGTTTCAAGATAAAAACTTTTGTCGTGAGGGCTGAGTGTTCTTAGTAGCACAGTCTCACAGTTAGTGGTATTTGTGGTGAAAGTCAGTGCCTTGGGAGTTCTCCTCTGTTTTGGGAGGCAGTATGTGAGTCCTGTCACTTACAGGATGGGATGAAGCAAAACGGAGAACAGTGTTCAGGTAATCTTGAATTATCTTGAGAATTAGGCCTGACCTCTGTATTTCAAGTGTTGTTGAGCATCAGCAGTCTCCTCTACTGGTATCTCTGTGTTCTGATAGTCACCTGCTTTTTTTGCTGTGTCTAGGAGGAGTCCCTGAGAAGGAAAAAGCAGCAGCTGCTAGATGAAGACAAACGGACTGAGCGAGAAAGAGATGTATGCATGCCTTGGCTCTGGAAAGGATCTGTGCTGCTTTGGTTTTGGGGAGGGGGAGAGGAACGCACTAGATAGAACCATGGCTTAAAAAATGAAAGCTATGTTGTTTTCTAAACTGTGAGTTTGCAAATTCCTTCCTGCCCCTTTGGCTTGACCTGGAGAGTCTTCCTGCTGGGAGTTTGGTTAGCTCAGAGGTATTTCCCAAAAAGAGCAGGCAGTCTTGTTCCCTTAGGATTGATGTGTGATGTGTGTTTGTAGCTCTGGGACCTTCCATGAACTGTGAGCCAGATAGCAAAAATCTCTTGCAGGCAATGTGCATTCGCTCCACTGTCAGGGAAGCCTGAGAGATTTTTTTTGTTTGTTGCTAGGAAGCTGCTTTAACTTCTCAACTCCGTCTAGAGGAGAATCGGAAGGAGCACGCCAACCTTCTTGAGTCCATCTGGCAACTGCGTAAGGCTCTTGAAGAGCTCCAGGATCAGAAAGCTGAGCTGGAGGCCCAGGTGGACTTGTTGCAGACTCGAAGCCAGAGGCTGCAGAAACGTATCAGGTGTGTGTATATGTGTGAGAGATTTCCTCTAGTGCTCAAAATCTACCTGGTTACTGGTGTTGTCTGGAGCTGTTGCACAAGCAGTTCAGCTGTGTCTAAGAGCAGTGGCAGTAGGTTGTCTTAATGGTAGTTGTCAAACTGCTTTGCTAGTGGCTGATGTACCCCAGCCCTGGATATAGAAGTCTGTATCTGCAAACTGCTATATGAAGTCTCTTATTTGTATTTATTCCTGTATGTGGGAAACTGTATGAGACAGCAGCTGTAAGCTGTTGTGAATCCTTGTCGTCAGCATGTTTGTGTTCCCGCTTGTCTTTCATGTCTGGCCCTTTCCTTTCTGGAATCTGGAGGTTGCTTTGGACACTTGCTGGTAGTTTACTGGGCTAGGAGGACCTGCAGTCTAATGAATTGCTGCCATTGTTGCCTTTTCATGTGGCAGTGAGCTTGAGGCAGCTGTCAGGAGCAAGCAGGAGACTTTGAAAGAATTGGAGGCAGAAGAAAGTGCGGAGTCTCCCAGAAGGAAAGCTGAGCTCCATGTTGAAGACCTGAGAGAAACTATTCATGCTGTGAGTAGAGCTGTTTGCAAAGGCATTTGCCTTGTGAGATCTGAGGCTGTAACTTTGTGAAAATTCCAGCCTTGGCTCTTTCTGCCTAAGCTTGTTTCAGATGCATTGATGCATTCTTCTTTGCCGGAAGACATCAATGTTTTGTACTCCTTGTTGCTTTCTGCCTATTATTAGGGGAAAAGGAGTGTGGGATGCCTGAGTGCCCTTGAAGTCAAAAGCAGGACTTGAGTCGGAGATGGAAACGTCTCTTACTTAAAATAGCACATAAAAAAATATCCCCAGCATTAGTCTTGGATCAGGGCAGTAATACAGTGATGTCATCCAGACATCCATTTTTGCCCCTAATTTGATTCTAATGGGGTCCTAGGGTTCCATTTTCTTGTGCATATCTATCAGTTTTTGAAATGTTTCCACTCTTCAGCATTCATCCAGAGAGCCTGCTTCCCCGCCTTCTCAAAGCCATGAAGACAGCAACTTCCAATTTGATCAGTGAGTATCTGTATACCAGCTACTTCAGAAAATGTGATTCTCTTGGTTGTTTTTTTTTTTCCCTTGGGTTTTAGAAGCAGATGTTTTTGCTTGAGTTTTATATGCATTGCACATACAGTTTATTTTAGGGAGCGATCTGCATGAGGCTTACTGGATGGAAAGGCCAGCACAGAAAGCCAGAATTGTACCTGTTTCTTATAGAGTCAAAAGTTACATCTCTGCTGAAGGAATCTCCATCAGAAAAGCTAAGGAATTCCTGGTGCGTCAGACCCATTCCATGAGGAAAAGGCACACAGCACTGAAAGCTGCAAAGCAGCAGTGGCACCAAGATGTGCAGAAAGCACAGGAGGTGGTGCAAGATCCAGACAACTCCCAGCTCCTGGAGGGAATGCGCAAGAACCTGGAAGAGGTGAGTCACTGAGCACTGGCAGGCATCCATCCCATCAGCAGGGACAAGTTCACAGTTGTAGCTCTGTAGCAGCTTCACTCTTGCTTGAAAACTGATCCCTGAGTACTTGTCAGTTCTGCTGATACATCAACCAAAGACAGGAAGAAGGTCTTCATTTCCTTCATTGACAGAGCACTCCTATTTGCAGATCCTTGCTGCAAAGCTGTTGACTCTGCAGGATTAGGAAGTGACACCCCTTTTTCCTTGGAGCGATGTTGCCTTAGCCTTGTTCTTTCCCTTCTGCATATTCCTTTTTGTTGCTCTGTAGGACTTGGGAGCAGTTTTAATCCAGCAGCATGATTTCTTGTGCCAAGTAGAAATGAGATGGTGAAAATCACCGTGACCACTAAAGTAGATAATTTCCTGTTGTTCTTGGGTAATTTTCCTCCTTGGCATTGCTGTTTGATCCACTGCAGGAAGCCAAGCAGCTGGACAAGATGAAGTCGGCTATGCGGAAAGGACAGGTGCTGCTGAAGAAGAAGGAAGAGAAGCTAAGCCAGCTGGAGTCCTCCCTGCTGGAGGAGGTAAGCACAAGCATCCTGCTTGGACCTGCCCAGCTGCGCTCCCAGTTTGCAGAGCTGTTGGCCTCCTCCCACAGGCAGGAGTCTCTGCAGAGCTCTTGGCAGAGTTGTGCTTTGAGAGCAGAGTGATGGGTCTGTGAGAAGAGTGGGAGAGAGTAGGCGAGACAAAGAGCTGGAGAGAATGACTATGGTGCACATGATTCACTGGGTCTGAGGTTTGAGATGGAGAGTTTGTCCCATGATTGCAGCTTGCCAGTCAAGGCTACTGGCATCAGGGTTTGAGTTGGTTGGAAAAAAATCTGCTAAATGAGCCCTCAAAGCTTCTTAGATCAGAAGCAAATCCATGTTGACGCTGATATGCAGATTACAATATAAACTGAACTCTTAACTAGAATTGTTAGGTATTCTATACAAGGTCTGTAACTTGGGCAAGATGGCAAGTATTTCCCTTTGCTGGTGACATCTGAACTCGGCATTAAGCATATGACCCAGAAAGCAACCTGAAAAATCTGCATGATTTTTGCCTAGAGAGAAGGAGGGCAGGTCACCTCATGTGAGGTAGAATCCACTTTATTTTCCTGTTTAGGACAGACCTTGGAATGTGTCCAGCTCTGCTTGTGAGCATGTGGCCTTAGAGCAGCAGTGTCGATGTGAATGCAGAAGACTTCTGGTGGTCAAGCACTTTCTGTTGGTGCAAAGAGATGACCCAGCCATGCAAGAACTATAAGGCATATTTGATGCACAGAACATCTTGACTTCGGCGTGGAAGGGCCGCTTCATGCAGCTGTTAAATTTGGCCTCCAGTGAATGCACGTGCTTTTTTCAGAGACCACACAGTCTCTTTACTTTTCAAATATTGCTGTTGGAGTCTCAAGACTCTATTTTCACCTGTTCCGTGCATGACCATGCAGTCCTGCCTGTGTAGATGAGCTGTAAGCAGTGTCCAATGGCTTTGCTGTTGCAGAGACAGAAAGCAGGCTTTATTTGCAATGTTTCCCTTATCAGCTTTCAGATGAAGATACACTAAAGAGTGTTGCATGCAAGAAGATGGTTACCTTTGATCTCAGCAGCTCTGAGGACACAAACAGTATATCCAGTGCAAACATACATCTGCCAAAGTGTAAGTTTCTGACTGGTTTGATACTCTGTGCTCAGTGCTTTTGGCAGTCTGACTTTCCCTTTTGCCTCCCAGTTGTATCTAAGGCTGTTCCTGTTTGTACTCATTTGAGTCTAAAGCAGCCTTGCTATTTATGACTGAGGCTGCTCTGTATATAACATTTTGCTTGAAAAACTTATTTCCTGCCTGAAGTGGTGTGTGAGAGGGATGGAATCTGTGCATGAACTTGCCTCTTAAATCTACCCTTATTTTTACTGTGGAGTGTAAAACATGGCTTCAGCTATTCCTTCTCTGCTGCTATGGAGCTGTCATGCTCTGTCAGTGTCCAGGCTTCCTCCTCACATCTGTCAGGAGAAGTTGGTGCAGTTTCCCATGTCTGCTGCTTGTGCTATTTGCCTTCTGTTTCTTTCAAATTAATTTTTGTCTCTGGTGCTCTGTGCCTCACTGAGCAGAGACTGATCAAACTCAGCTCACTGTGGCACAGCACAAAGTGAGTCTCCTGATAAGGAGACGGTATCTCCCTCACCTTTCCAGTGATCTTTTTTCCCTTCTCTCCTCTGCTAGCTGACCTGAGAACAGAGGTACAGATCGCCCTACAGCAGGACAAGATCCAGTACTTGACAAACTCTGTGCAGCACATCACCCACGAACTGAATGGGGTCCTTGGTGTTCTGAGTTCTCTGAACACCCTTCAGCCCCCGCTCTTCACTTCAACACAGGTGCCTCTGCAGGTTCCCTGTGACAGCATTCCTCTTTCTACGTATTCCACCTTGGCAGGATTGCAGACAGGTGCCTCCTCGAGGCCCACTGCTGGGGTGTCTGTGCCCAACCAGTGGGCCTGGGGCACTGGGCTGAGCTCCAGCCGTTCCTTTGTGGCTGGGCAGTCAGTGGACCGTTTCCTGGCAGAGAAGTGGCACAAGTACTTTCCAGGTAGGTCTCCTGTCCTTACTCCATCTCATTGTTTGCTTACGACTTCTGATTTCAGTCCTGCGTGTTCTAATCAGCTCATCGTGCCAACCTGTACTTCTGTTAAGAGTAGTGTTAATAAGATCAAGAGTGAGAACCTCATTCCAGGTAGTACGATGTATGTCCAACCATGTTATCCTGCCTCTAGAAAAGTTTGGCCTCTGACATACACGGGAGAAAAGTTATTAAAGAACTGAGCAAAAAGGAATCCAGATCTTCCAGAAGCCTCCTGTGGGTTGGAGACAGGGTTCACCATCTCAGTTTCCTTTATAACAACACTGAGATCTTGGCAGATGGCTCCACTTGTAGGGACAGTGTATCCATAACAGGAAAGCAGATGCATTCTGAATATAAAGCCTGTTGATTTTTTTGGTGAGGGGGGACCCGTATTTAATGTTTGTTTCCCAGGTGGGTTCCCATCATCCAGTGGAAGTTCTGGTCCTTCAGACAACAAGCTGGGGTATGTACCTGCAGGGTAAGTGTCTTTTTGGGTGTTCTTTTTTTCATTGTATTGCCTTTATTTGCCTGGAATAATTTTTAGATTAGATGATTTCGTTTCTTACCTACTTGTTCAGTGAAGCAGATTAGATATTAAGAAGATAAATTAGATACCATTGGTTACTCACTGCCGCGTGCCTTGAGACAGCAGCTTTATTTCAGAAGCCAGCATTGTGCAGCTAACACTAATCTCAGGAGCAGAATCCAAGGGTGCCAGCTGTCTCCAGGCAGAACTCCGGCTGGCTCTGCTGTGGCAAGTGACACTGGAGGGGTGACACTGCAGGCTGCCTGCCACCTGAGCCTTTCTGATGCTACACAGGCAGAAGGAAGGACAGCAGCCTGGTGGGATGGGGGGGCTGTTGCTGCTACAGCTCTCCTTCGTGATGTGGCTGTGCAGAACATTTAGAGCTTAGAAGAGGTTGCTTGCTAACCTTAGCTCTTTCATTAGCTATGCTTTTTCTCATCTCTGAGTTTGTTTCTGTCTGAGCCCGTTTCCCACTTCTCCTATCTTTTTCTCTCACAACAGTGAGCAGATGCGCGTGTTCCAGAGCCGTGAGTCAGACAAGATGAGTATTCAAGGAATGATTGAAACCAACAAGAAATGGCTAGAAGACTTCAAGAGTGATTCAAGGGTGTATCCTTTGCCTGGGTCTGGTCTCTAATTGTAGTCCAGCTTCCTGCAGCAGGTAGGAGGAAACAGCAGGAGGTGAATGAATCAGGAGCCACTAAAGGATTGAACAGCAATTTTGAAGCCTTAGCCTCTATTTTAGTGTCCAGTTCTGCAAAAGAATGTTGTTTAGCAGTTGGAGCACGAGTGACCTGGTTTTTCCATCTTTGAGCTGTACTTACCTGAGAGATTCTCCTTCCCTTTTCCCAGTTGTGTTGTGAAACACAACAGTTGGAGACAGTAATGTGAGAATTCTGCCTGCTGTTGTAGGCATGCGGTTGGTGCAGTTGATACAGGCAGCCTGGTGTGAGGGAGCCATGAGCACAGCCCAAGCTGTGTGTGCAGCTGTGACTTGCAAGGTGAGGTGGCCACATGGCTGTGCAGGGAGGCCGTGGGCTCCCTAGTGGAGCTGCCCTGTCTAGCTCAATTTGGAGATGCATAAATGAGTGAAACCTAATGGGAATGTTTCCAGGTTTGTGTTGTAACAGCATTATGCTGGGGCTGTAAGTATCTCCTTTGCAGTGTACACTGATATTAGCAGCAAATCCCTCAGGCCCTCTGATAGCGCACGCTGTCCTGAGCACAGTGCTCCTTTGAATTCCATAATCCCCCTTTAATTCCATTTGACTTGGATGCAGAGGGCTGAAGGCAGCACGTGTGCGTGAGGCTGGTTCCTGCCCCTCAGTACCTGCCCTGTCTCCTGGCTGTGCTCATGCCTGCTAATCTCTTGTGTAAGCCATGCTTTTCCTTAACCCAGCTGTCAGACCTCTTTTCCCAGGCGCAGAGAAGCCCCCTGCCAGCAGCTCCAGCCTACTTCAGCTAGGGCTGGATGAAAACAGACAAATTAAAGTGTACCGTTACTGAAAGGTGGGACTCGATGTTTTCAGCCCTCGACTCTGGGCACAGGACCTGGAGAGATGATAGCTGGGGGCTGTGCAGTCTCTCTAATGGTACGGTGGGTTTTGGTGATACCCAGCCATCTCTGTCTTTGTGCTGTGCCCTTGAAATAAAGTCTCTTTACAAGAGAGTGGAGGGAGCAGGAAGTGAACTTCCCAGGTGGATTCTTCTAATCCTGTAATGTGTCCAAATATACTTTATAGACTGTTTAATCCAGTGGTGAAATATCAGGGCTTCAATAAATCAACAGTTCTCTCATTAGTATTCTAGAAACTGTGAGACATAGCTGTGAATCATGGAGAACTTTGAGTAACTGGTCAAGGGGGAGGACATGAATCTAGCTGAGACTTTGCTAGAGGAAATGTATCAGGAAATGAGCCCACACTGATGCCCAACAAATGCTTAATTACAGATGAGCCAAGTCATCTGGCTTCTGTGGCGAGTGCATGAGCAGGGGAGAACGGGCAGCAAAATGGCTATAGAATTGGGAAACAGCAGATTTTGACTCTGGGAAATGTTCCTCTCTTCTGGTGTGGAAACAATAGGAACAACACCAAGGGTGGTTTTCATGGCAGATATTGTAGGAAAGAGTTCCCTGCGTCCTCCTCTTTCTGCCAGGCTGGCCAGAACTGCACAGCATAACTGTGCTATGGGAGCTCAGCTCATGTATTACAAATGTGCTGATGGCAACACGGAGCAGGGATGGCAGGAGAGCACGGAGCAGTGCCTGCTGGTGCAGGCAGTGCTGGGGAACTCAGCCTAGTGTGACTGCGAGGAGACAAAGCCCCATCTGCATCCTTCCCTGCCCTGGGGAGGGGGATCTGGAGCTCAGCAGCTGGGGCTCTTTCTGCACAGCGGGGCTGCGTGGCAGACCTGAGCGCTGGGGGCTGGCCTTGCAGCTTGGAGCAGGTCTCCCAGAACCTTGAAACAAGGCTGGGAGCAGGGCTGAGGGGTTGGCACACGTTGTGCTCCAGTGTGAGCTCGCACCTCAGCAGGTGGCTGTGGTTGTGGTGCTGTGGATGGGCTGCATTCAGAGCACAGCGACGTCCTGCTGGCATGCAGAGGTAGGAAGGGCTGCTTGAGCCAGAGGGGTGGGAGAAGTCAGGCCGTGCTTTCATACTGCTAAGTGGGGAAAGTGGTATTTGGTTGTTTTATCAGTCATTTCTCCGAGCTGACTTTAAATATTTAATGCTTTAAAAAAACGCTGTACCATTTGCTATTTTGTCTGATGAGAAGTCTGCATTTCAAGGGATCCCATCTGTGAGAAATCAGCTTCAAAGTCGCTCTCTCTGGAGACAGCTGATGCGGGGAGGATGGCGAAGTTGCTGCTCTTCACCCTTCAGTGCTGTTTGTGCTTCTCAGTGTGGCTAATGATGTGCAGCAGAGTAAAGCAAGCTCCCCCTCCTGCTCTGCTTCCTGGCTGTTGTGCACTGGCACAACATTGCAGCGATTTGTGCTGTGAGGGTGGCAGGGGAATGTTTACATGCAAATAGAAATATATTTTTGATGAACATTTTAGAACTCTCAGGAAGAATGTCCGTATTTGCATTTATTTTTATTCTTTCGGGGCTGAACTCCTTAATATTTTGTAAATTCCTCAGCCAGCCTTTGTCCTGGGATCTTCTGCAGTGGGTAGCATCACACTCATGTCCTTGCTGAAGAAATCCCAGCTGGGCTGAGCTGGGAGACCTCGTGTGACCACAGCTGTCTGGGGCAATCCCTTCTCCATAGGAAGGGATGGATGGAAATGCAGATTTCCCGTCTGCTGTCAGATTATGCCAATCCCTGTCTATAAGGATTTTGCTCTTGGTTTCCCAGCTACTGGTGGAACACGTGGCAGAATCTCTGGTTATATTTTGGACTTCTGGCTCCCTGAAGGTGGGGGGAGGCAGTGGATGCTGTACCCAAAGCCGTGCAGCTGAGCTCAGGCTGCATTCTGAGAAGCATATATTGGTAGTGTGGGGGAAGCGCCTGCTTTCTTAGCAATAATACATTTTGAAACATGTTTATTCTTCCTGTTGAAACTTGTGATCGCTGTATCTGGTTTTGTAAGCAAATTAAATCAACACGAGTCTGTTTTGTATGAGGTGACGTTTGCGGCTTTATTTTTCCTTGCTGAGCCATCCAGTTGTAGCCTCAGATAGCCAGCTCGTACTTACCTTTCACATCTTCCCCTCACTTTTCTCCAGGCTGCTTCATGTTTTGTCTTGTCAAGGTCATCTCTGGCAATTTTTAAGACCACTTCAGCTTGCTGTAGCTTTATTACTATTATTCTATTAAGTGTCTGGCCACGGTAGCAAACGCAGGGGCAGATAGAAAGCTGAAAAACAAAACTACAAAAGCAATTCTTCACGGGGCTCTCAGCCAGCAGGACAGCTTTTCATGGGCTTGTATCCTGCCCTTTTCATAAAACTGTCATCCAGACTCATTACAATGGTTGTCTCCCTTCTGAGCTTCGTGTCAAGGCTGTGAGCCGGGCTGTGTGCCTGCAGAGCAAGGCCAGCCCTGCGGGAGGTGCAGGAGGGGTCCGGGTGCTCTCCTGGCTGCTTTGTCTCTGCCCTGGCTCCCTGGGATGCGTCACCCTGCTGGGGAGCGGGGCCTGGCTCTGGGGCTGCTCCTGGATAACGTGGATTGGGTTAGAAGTGGTTAACTTGCAGCTGCTGTTGGAGGTCCTGTGCTGCTGTGTCGCTGGGTAACGTTCTCACCACCAAGGAGGGTTGGATCTGTGCTGTTCTCTGCCCATGGTTTGGTCCTTTCCCCTTCCCACCACCTCCCGGCAGCTGTGGGACTCCACAATCTGCCCTTCCCTCTGCGTGTTGGCTCCTTTGGGACTTTTCATTTCAAGGTGGTCTGGTTAAAAGCTCAGCTTGTCTTGTCTCTGAACACTGGAGTGAAGGCTCCAGTGCTGGGAGGCTGCAGATGTGTAACAGAGACAATGGCAGAAGTGATAGGGAAAGGAGGTTCAGCTCCTGCCCTTGTTTTTCCACCTCTGACTTCAGCACAGCTGGAAATCCCAGGTTCGGATGGATGGGGATGGGAGGACTCTGACAACTGTAATATGATTTGAGCTCCTGGTACAGCAGCAGCAAGACACAAAGACAAATGTGGTCCTGGGATGCACGAGGCACGCAGACACACGGAGGGCTGTGCTGCTGCTGTGCACAGCTGTGCTCTGCATGCAGGGGGTTGGAAGGAAGGAAGGCAGTTGCTGCTGTACGTGCCGGGGAGTGAGGGGAGCTACTGAAGCTGAAGGACAGATGAGGTGCAGGAAGAATCTGCTGGCCATGTAGAAATGGTGGGTGATAGCTAGATGCACGTCCTTAAGAACAAAACACAAACCATCCCCAGACCTTGAGTCTGAGTCGTCCTGCTCAGCCATAGTAAATGCAAAGGTTGTTTTGATGGAGCACTGGAAGGGCTGAACCCAATGCTGAGCCACAGACCTCAGCACGCTGTTGAGCCTAGGTAATAACTGAAGCTCTTCTGAAGCAGCTGCTGGGCAAAGAGCATGGGATGGTACTGAGAAACCCAAATTCACATCTGGACTCCGCATGCCTTTTGGGTGCGGGAGGCAGTGCTGTCATCCTGCTGAGAAGCAGTCCAAAACAGACAGTGGGTCTGGGGTGTGTGAGTGTGCATAGGTCTGCATAGGTACATAAGAAAGAAGAGGATTTGCTTTTCCTGGAATGCTGGTACTGCATACGTCGGAGAAATTCAGTGATTAGAAGAGCAAGAGGACAGTGTGTGATTACGGTGCCAGGATGAACACAAGCTGTAAGCTCATTTAGGAGCTTGGAGTCGGCCTGCTGGAGGAGGGGACGCTTCAGTCACTGCTGCTCAGAGACCACAGTGCATCACTGCCAGAGCTTTGGCTTCCCAGGACGGTGGGAGACCTTTGGAGACTGTAGCCATGCTGGGGACCCTGATGACAGCACTGTTTTTTGTGGTGAGAGCATTTGGACAGGTGAGTTGGAGCTGGCAGCAGGTAGGATTTAATGCTTTCTGTCTTATTTCTAGAAGTGTGGGGGTTGTTATCTTGTCAACTCTAAGCTAGTTTGAGCACGTTTGAATTTCTGTGGCTGTAGCAAAGTAGATTTATCAGCTGCTTTGCAGAGAACTGCAAAGTGCAGGTACCTAGGCTTTCCAGTCTCGTGCACTGGTACTGCAAATGGGGAGCGAATCTTGGAGCTCTTTGGGCTGGGAAGGCAAGAAAACCACCCCCTGCTTGCTGCTGGGGGCACCTGAGCCTACAGCAATACCTTGGAGCTGGGGGAGGGGGATGAGGATTCCATGCTTGTCTGGTGGGACACGTCCTAAAGCCCCTTGAGCAGGAGGGTCACCTGAACTTAACACAGTGCCACATGGCATCAGCTTTATCCACGACATCTGTGTTTGCTTTCACGACTTGCTTAGCTTTAGTTCTTGTCATTTAAGAGCTCAGCAGCACAATCTGCTGCCTCTGTATCTTTCCTTCCTGACCTGCTGCTTGTGTCCCTGTAGTCATCTCTGATGGCAAGCATGATGTCAGGTGGGAGGAGGAGGAGAGGGCAGCAAGCATTCTGGTGGGCTGTGAATCCCATGCTGGCTGTGCACTGTGGGACCAGGACCGTGAGAACAGCCCGTGAGAATTGCCCATCAACGTGGTGCCGGGATGACAAGCTGAGCTTCACCACTGTTAGCAAGGTGTCATCAGTGGTGATGTGCATGCAGGAGCAGCTCTTCTGTTGCTCATCCACTTCTCCCCCGTTCTCTGACCTGCTGCAAATCCTCTCTCCATCCAGCTCGGGACCAGCCTGTTCCAAGAAGAGCCCCTGCCATACCTTGTGTACCAGCCCCTGCCCTGGCAGATCCAGTGTGTGTCGCAGAGCCGCCGCACCAGCAGGGACAGCGATGTGAGTGCTGTGTGCAGTGGGAGAAGGCAGCTGGTAGGGAGGAGAGGGCTTGTTTGCTGGCCCTTGTGCAGCCCTAGGCCTTTCTCGGGCAGTGCAGTGGTAGCACGGGGCACCTCTTGTACCCAGAGTGTGCTGCCAGGCTGCCTCACTGGTCTGTGCTGGCATTGGGCGGCCCTTGATTGGTGTGTATGGAAAGTAGGGTGCCTGGCATGCACAGGGCTGCAGCGAGGGCAGGGATTGGTGCAGAGCTCAAATAAAAAGCAGCAAACATCTGTTAACCAAACAGCCTGCTTGGAACAGAAGGTTTGGGCAAGGGGGAGAGATTTGTTCTTTCCCTTGAAAGAGAGAGAATGGGGTAATTCTGGGAGGCAGGGCATGCTGAAAAATGTAGGATGGTGTTTGTAGCCAAACTCAAGCTGTTATCTTACAGAGATGAAGACGTTCCCTAGCAGACCTGATGTCCCAGGGGCTGCAGCACTGTGATAGGGGCTGGAGCTGAGGAAACCAACCCAGTCAGTCCGGCTCCATGCTGGTTTGAAATGCACCCCTCGTGAGGTTAGGCTGTGCCAGTATTCATCCTTAGGTGTTCCTAGCAAGTCTCTCAGACCAGATTTTTTTGACACACAGCTCTTCTTTCTGCTTCTCCTCGGAGGACTTCTCACAAGTGCAAATTAATTAATCACTGCTCTGTAGGGTTCTTTAAGGGAACAGTAAGTATTTTCAGGTTTCCCAAAGGGAGTGAATAGCAGACAGCTCAGTGGAGCCCTGTCCCATTCAGTGCATCCCCGCTGGCTGGAAAGGACTGCTCCCACTGACTGTGTTTCTGTTCTGTGCCTTTCTAGAGAGGCAGGAGCTCACGTCACAACAGCATCTACTCAATTTCTGGAGATAAAGGTGAGTGTGAAGCTGGGGGGGAGGCAGTGCTGTCCACACAGACAGCAGCATGTGTGTTTGATCCCTGCCTCCCCCTTCCCATGCAGCCTGCCCCACTGGAACACGTGGCTTGGGCTATCCCCCACTTTCCCTCCTCCCTGCTCTTGTAAGACTTCCAGCACTCAGCAAATAGGATTTGTCTGCTTCTATTCTCAGTGCACCCCGTCCAGTAATCGGATGAAGGCAGGTACAGCGATGCTGGGGTGGGTGCTGCTGCTCACCCTGCACACTCCTCAGTTTAACAGCTCTGTCTCACCTGGCCGCTGTGTTGGGGTTTTCATTGCTGTGATCAGATGAAGGTCCCTAGGGCTTCCTGGGCTGGCGGTGGCACTGGTGTTGGTTCAGCAGTGGGCTGTTATTGATGGGCTCTGTCACTGCCGAGCCTCGCCGAGCTCCTCCAGCCGGTGTATTTCTCACAGAGCTGTCAGCAGCCGGCACAGCTGGGGGTTGGGTTCTGGAAACTCACAGCTCTAAGTGCCCCCAGCGGCTCCCCAGCCTCTGGCATTTGATTTTTGCAGCAGGCAGGATTTACAGCTGACGATGTATCTTGTTAAGCAGGGCAGGAGGGAGCCGATTCCCAACGTGGACTTTTTTATGTATCTTTTTACTTCGCAATTTCTTTTAGGATGTGAATAAAAATGGGTTCAGGTGACATTGGTGAGTTTATACAGCAGCATCTGGCATCAGGATTTCTGATCGCTGCTCGGGGGGTGCTTAGCGGTGACACAGTCGGTTAAAAGAGCACTGCTGAGTGGCTTTGATTCAGTTCCTGTTGAATTTCACAATACTTCCCTAATGCCACATTAAGCGTGGAGTGGGGAGGGCTCCCATTTATCAGCATGAGAGCTTTATTGCTGTACAGCGCCGGGCTTTTTTTTCTAATCTTATTTGTGTGTGTGAAAGTAAGTGAGTATCATACGTGGTGATTAAACGTGGGGAAGCTGAGGTCTTTGGGGAGTAAAGCTGTGTAAATAGAGGGCTTAGAGCTGCCGGGGAGGCTGGGCTTTTCTCTGCCTCCTGCTTCCCTGCTCTTCTGTTCCTGCGTGTGCTGGTGGGCTCACAGCTTCCTGATGTCCCTGTGCTCACGGAGCTCTTTGGTTCTCACCATAGGCAACGTGACCCCCGATGCCAGCAGTGAGGGCAAATTCTTCAGTGATCCCTCTGAGAAGGCAGCTCTCACCATCCAGACCCACTTCAGGAGATACCAGCAGCAGAAGCAGGGGAAGAAGTAGCTGCCTTGGCCGTCGTGCCCTGCACCGCCCCTCCTTTTGTGTTTTGTGTTCCCCAGCGAGATTTGTGGCCGTGGTGACCCTGTTGCCTAGCTCTTGGTGTGTGTAGATTGTCTGCTGGTCGCTGAGATCTTTTTCCTGGTGGCTCCTTCCCCGGACAGCGTTGCCTTGAAGACCGAGGTGCAACCACAGGGCTCCTGGTGGGAGTCTGACATCCATGTGGCAGAGCTGGCATTTGCCAGCCTTGGTGGAAGCACAGTGCTGGGAGCTGCAAGCCTAGGATGGGGGGAACAGGGCACAGACAGCTAAGAGCAATTTGCAGCAGTTAAGCATCCAGGTGGGGTTCTTTCTCATCAGCTTCAGCCCTCCTCCGTGCCTCTGTTTTGGGCTGGAGCTGAGGCAGGGCAGTCGCCTCTCCTTCCCTTGCTCTTGGACCTGAGCAGGGATGTCCCTCAGGCTGTGTGCTTCAGGCAGTGAGGGAGCAGGAGGTGTGCTGCATGCTGTGACCTGGTTTCTTCTTTTCTTGGGGAATGCGGGGGTCCTGGAATATTGGAGTGGGGCTGGGGATGAGACTGTGTTGGGGCTACTCCTTTCCCAGGCAGCCCCCTACCACCCCAAGCTTTGGCTTAGCTGCCTGTTGTCAGCCTGTTGTCTTGCCCTCTCTCTTGTTTCAGAGTTTTGCAGACCACAACACCTGTTCCACATCTGGCAGGGACAGGACCTGAGGTTCTCTTGATTTATAGCATCCATTTTTGAGTGCTGGCTTTAGGATGTTGCAGAATTGTTGAGAAAGAGGAGAAAATGGAAGCAGAGGTGGGAGGTGCCAGACTGGGAAACCAGGAAAGGTTTGAGAAGCAGGTGAGGAGAGCAGGAGCTATGGCACAAATGGAAGGGCCAGGAAATAGAGGAGATGCTGACTGTGAGCGGTGATGCTCTGATGACTGGAACGTGTTCTCACCACCTCTTTGCTGGCTCTGATGCTGGATTTTCTGTGCAGAGCTGCTGATGTTGTGTCCTTCACCTCCTGCCTCGTTGTGCTGTGCAAGGCAGTGAGCTCTGGGGCGTCCCGGGGAGGGTCTGCAGCCGTGGCAAAGTGGAGCGGGGTCACAGGGAGTGGAAGGGGTGGCATGCTTGCCAAGCGCCAGGAATTTGGCCTCTGTTAATGAATGCAAAGCCACAGTCTGGAACTGGTGGGGAAGGTGAGGTGGAGAATTCTTGCTAAGATGTAGAAGGAAATCTGTGCTAGCCGATTATAATAAAGACTTCGTAATCTGTTGTTCTTTTTATCTCGCTAATCCACTTACTCTCACAGCTGAGAACACACTTGCCATTTCTTGCCTCTTCTATTTCAAGTCCGGGATTGACGTTTCAGAGCTGCTGCACGGCTGCCTTGCTGTGACACAGCTCTGGGATGGGCTTTTGGCTCCATGCAAACTCTGCACGGGGTGTGATGTCTAAAATGGGCTTGAGCTGTTTTTGCACTCTTAGAAACATGCTAGGAAAAGGCTGATTTGCTTTTCCACGCTTTCGCTGATTTTGGGGAGATTCAGAGAGAGCAGGAGTGGTTTCATTTTATGAATGCTGCAAGGCAGACCCGATATGGGGGTGGGCTGATGAGGGCAGAGCTGCAGCCTCTGTGTCGTGCGTCCATGGGAACGGCTGTGCCTGGTCACTGTGACTCTCAGCCTCACTGGCTCCTTCACATTGTCCCTTCTTGTCTCCTTACCCTATAGCAAGCCACATACACTATTTCAGGACTTAAGAAGCCCTGTTGGAGCTGCATAATGTGACCTTCAGCATTAAGTTGCCATGAAATCAGTGTCCTCCTTGCATGCAAGTTGGAAAACTTGTATATTGTCTCCAGCCACCTGTTAAAACTGAGGGAGAAAAGTTGTGCAAAAGTAAATGCCATTCACAACAGCTCTGGGGATTTGTGCTTTAAGGAGGGGTGTTCCTGTCTGCCCCCAGTGCTCCTTGGCACAGGGCAGCTCTGACAGTCACCAAAACTGATGAAAATAGAAGAAATTGTCATTGCAGCTCATTTTCTGGGTCTCCCCTCCATAAAACCCGCTGCTGCCAAGGCAGCTTCCAGCTTCACTGGGTTTAAAGCGTTGTAGGACTCCAACAAGCAGATGGCAAAGGGGGATGTGCTGAGCAGCAGCAGCTAGCAGTGGTAATAAGGGGTGAATGAGAGCCCAATGCCAACAGCATTGGCATCAACTGTCCCCGCTGCTGCCCTCCCCATCCTGGCCCACGCTCAGCCACCGCAGAACACCCAGCTATAAACATAACCTTTATTGCACACAGCGCTGGTTTTTTTTTCATAGAAAAAGGTATTAACACATAAGCATTTGCAAATTGAAGCAACTCCTGTTGTTTTCAGAACAGTAAAATAGCATGCAATGTCTTTGAGACGTTCCTTTGTCAAAACCACTGACGAGATCAGGGGGGGAAAACAAAACAAAAAAAAGTCGCCGAGTCTTTCCTTGTGCCCCTCTCAAAATGATGTGAAATATATATATGTTTACATATATATTATATTTTTTTTTCTTTTAATCTGTAACATCAAATTCTTTGTGCCCTGTTTTTGTTCGTTTGTTTGTTTTCCATCTGGAGAAGAAGAAAATAGTTTCATTTATACAAAAGAGTTCCGTATGTACAGGTCCGTGACTTAAATAGAAATAGGGGCGGGCAGGGGCTGAGTCCACGGTGCCTACACCAGCGTGTAGGACTTGGAGTAGGCTCCGGCCCCCTGCTTCTGCGCCCTGCCTGCGCCCGACGTGCTCATCTCCAGCAGCGAGTCCCGCGAGCCCCCCACCTTGGAGTGCGTGGTGGTGGTGGTGGTGGTGTTGGCGGGGGGCTCGGCAGGGGCAGCGGGCGCTGGGGCGGGTGCTGGCGCGGTGCTGGCCGCGGTGGGCACGGGTAGAGTCCTTTGAGGTAAGGTGGTGGAGGAGGAAGAGGAGGAGGAGGGAGGAGGAAGGCCTGGGGGTTTGGCGGCGGGGTCCAGCGTCAGGTGCCGGGCAGGGGGGTGGTAACCACGGGCCAGGCTGCGGATGGAGGCTTCGCGGGGAGGCACCACAGGGCACGGCTCGTGGGAGTCTGGCTTGCGGAAGAAGGCGTCCGACTTGACGTAGAGCGGGAGGTTGCAGTAATCGCCTGAGAGAGGGGAGAGGGGGGTGTGAGGATGGGGAGCATCGCGCCCTGGGGATGGAGCTGAGTGCCGCTGCCCGGATTGCACTGTGCTACCACACGGGGGTTTGCTGTGATGGATTTCTGCTTTGTATCTATGGTGTGTATTGTGTGCTGTGCCTGCTGCATTTCAGAGAATGGTTTGAGTTGGAAGGGAGCTCAGAGCGCCTGGTGCCGCTCCCTGCAGTGCACAGGGACACCACAGCTCCAGCAGTGCTCACAGCCCCAACGGCCTGACCTTGGCTGTCTGCAGGGACGGGGCACCACCGCCTCTCTGGGCAACCTGTGCCAGTGCCTCACCGCCCTCAGTGCCAAACCTTCTGCCTCATCTCCACTCTCAATCTCCCCTTTTCAACTGAAACCATTTTCCCTTCTCCTCCATTTTTGGCATCACGCAAAGAGATGGAGAAGGAGCAGGATAGCAGCATCCCTCATGGTCTGAGTGTCTGATTTCCAAGCACCATGGCTCCCTCTTTTCCTACATCTCTGATCATTGGAACATCTGTCTACAGATGTGCAACATCTGCAAGAGAGGGCCCCATTGAGATCAGGTGTACAACAGATGGAAAAAGCTGGCCACATCTGTAGCAGCAGACTCCCCCCACGGGAACAGATGCACATCTGCAAGAGCTGGGCCATGGGGAACAGGTGCAATGCATGCGGCAACATCTGGAAGCATCTGCAAAGGTGTGCAGTTAGGAGCAGGGTGAAACATCTGGCCACATCTGGAACGGGGTGTGGGCACATCTAGAACAGATGTGGCCAGCTGTTCCTCCCTCTTGCACATCTGGAAAGAGGTGTGCAAGAGTGGGGTAAAGCAGCTGGCCACATCTGGAACATGTGTGTAAAGCAGCTGGAAGCATCTGGCAACAGCTGGAACAGCTGGCCTCTGTTCATTGGATCTATTAGAACCTGACCCAATCTCACAGGTTCTGCCAGATTCTGATAATCCATGATAGGGTATGAAAAATTCCTTTTAAAACATACTGTTATTTGGAAGACTCTGGAACAATAGTTGGGCTATTAGATTTCATGAGGTTCTTTCAGATTCTGTCAGACTCTAATGCATTTTTTCACAACCTGACAAGTCGTTTAAAGCCTACTACAATCTGTCAGAATCTCTTGAAATCTAATAGAATCGGTCAGCATCTATTTTATTGTCAGGCTCTTGAATCTATTGGTATAGTTTTTAATAGTTTTCCAGGATTGATTAAAATACTGCACGTTCTGGGAAATCCTGACATCACGTTAGATTCTGTCTTAATCTCTAAACATTGTGTCAGAACCTCTTACAACCTCCTGGCATGCATCAGCCTCTGACAGATCGTATCAACATCTATTAGGTTCTGACACAGCCCAACAGCTTCTGACACGTGTGTATTATGATATGTGTACCATTTGTGTTTTAATGCAAACAAGCATGCAAAAAGCATGATACTGAAATGCGGCCACTGGGCAGAGGGGCAAAGGGAGCATGAAAAGACTTCTCCTCCGCCCTCCCTTTGCAGGAAGCACCTTGCCCTGCCTCTACGTCCTTATTTGACTCAACTTACTCTTGCTGGCACGGTGTGGGATGGGCACGGCCACGCTCTTGCCGCGCTCGCTGTCTTGGGGCTTGGGTGGGGATGCGGTGAAGCGGCAGATGCCGGGCTCTGAGGGGGTGCTCATGGAGGTCATGCTGTCGGCATTGTCTGTGGTGCCCGTGGTCATCTGATCCGAGGAGCTGTCGGAGATGAAGCACTCGGTGATCTCGAACTTGGCGTGCTGCAGCTGCTCCTCCAGCTTGGCGTGCTCGTAGGCGCGCGCCAGCTCCTCGTAGGTGGACGAGGCGCTCTCGGTTGACACCATGCTGTTCCGGCCCTTGTCTGCAGAGGGAGAGGGCATCAGGTCCTCACCCATCCCTATCCCGCGACTGGGAATGCCATCCTCACCTTCCCCTTGTGGGACTGCCCGCCCGTCCCCAGCAGCGGGGCACAGGAGCCACCAAGGACCCCAAGCAGCCAGGCTGTCCCCCAATCCTTCCGCCACCCAGCACTCATCCTCTTGGGTTGAGCCCGTGAGCACTGTCCCCATCACATACCGGTGTCCTGCGAGAGGCTGGCGCTGTAGCTGTCGCTCTCAGTGACGGTGATGCCATGCTGGGAGCCCACGGTCCGCCAGTCCGAGGTCAGGGTGCGCGCCGGGGTGGACGCCTGGCACTTGGTGAGGGTCCATTGGCTTGAGTAGCGGTTGCGAGTGCTGTGAGCAGACTTTACACTCTTCCTTGACACGGGGTCTATGGCACAGTGATGACAACGTCATGCGGGCTCAGTCCCAGAGCCAACCACCTCCTTACCCACTGGGGGAGATGCCCCGTGGCCCACTCGCCCACAGCACACCCAGCCCAGCACTCACTGGTGCCGGGGCGAATGTCCGACATATCGATGAGCGGCCCCGTGTTCTGGATCAGAGCAGGGTGATGCAATGAGACGCCTGTGCAGAAGCTCTGGGGATTCACGGCTTGGCTGAACTCAGTGTCTGTCACCGGGATCGTGGCTTTGTCGTCTCCTGTGAGGAGCAGCTGCAGCTCAGATCTCTTTCCATAGCAAGGCCTGCTAGTCTGTGCTCAGCTCACCCACCACATCCCCTGACACCTCCTGCCCCTCTGTGCACCAGAGCATCCCTGGGGTGGGGATAGGGTGGGACAGGAAACCCCCTAAACCAGAGCACCCCTATGCCTCAGGAGGAAGGAGTCTACCCAGGGACACTGTGCCACCCCTGCGGTCCCCACACTGTGCTTACCCAGCTGCTTGATGCCCTCCTTGTCCTCGATGAGGAGCTGCACGCGGGGGATGTCGATGTGCAGGCGGGGGCCCTGCGGGGGCCCCTTCACCGGCGTGTCAAAGCTGCGGTTATTCTTGCTGTGAGGTAAGAGGGGACGCACACCCGGCGATTACTGGGGAGAGCCCCCGCGGCTCGAGCCTGGCACAGGTTGGGACTCCCCATGCACCAGCCATGGGCTCAGCACCCCCCCAGCCCCCCTGTCCCTGTGCCAGGAGCTCATCCCGGGACCCACCTTATCAGCATCTCTGCCAAGCTCTTGGCATCTGTGTTAAAAGAGGGGGAAAGAGGATGGGAGCTTTATGAGCCTTCAGGCATCACCGTGGTACATCATGCAGAGGTAAGGGACCCCATCCCACACACAGTACCCAGCCCCTCTCACCTCGCAGCCGCTTCAGCCGCTTCTCCTTCCTCTTCTTGCGGATGATGAAGAGTAGGGCCACTCCCAGCGTGGCCAGGATGATGGGGCAGGCGATGGTGAACAGCTTCTTCACATCGTCCCCTTCCCCTTGCGCAGACTTGATGGGTGGGATGGTGCCTGCAGACAAGGCGTGTGCTCAGCACTCCAACCCTCCATGGGACAGCACAGCCCCCCATTCCCCACTCACTGCCATCGTAGTCCAACGTGGCGAACTGTGTGCTCTCATTGCCACAGCCCGCGCTGTTGCAGGCCTTCATGCGCAGCTCATACCAGGTGGCCTCACGCAGCTCGGTCAGGAAGACCTCCCCGGAGCTGTTGGTGCGCAGGCTCTGCCAGCCCCAGTTGCCCTTGGGGCGGTACTCCAGGACGATGGCGGTGATGGGGCAGCCCCCGCTGCTCCAGCCCTGCAGGTTGAGCCTGGCATGCGTGGAGTTGATGTGGGTGAAGAGGTGCTGGTCCTTGCTGAAGGAGGGCTCTGTGGGATGGGAGCCATCAGCGTCACAGCGCGGAGCTGAGGACGGGGAGTCCCCATTCCAATGCGCCCCATCCCTGAGTTTTTAAACCAAGGAGCTATGTGGGAAGCAAGGGTGCAGCAGGTGAACCCAGAGATGCACGCACACAGGGAGCCCCCGAGCCAAAGCACCTGCATCTCTTTGGGCTGCGCACAGTGGCGTACGATGGCAGAGGTTCCAGGGCAGAAATAACTCAGCTGCAGTGGCGGTGACTGCAGCAGTGCTGGGTTTGTTTGCCACCAGCCCAGCAGCAGTCAATCCAGCCCTCCTGCCCTGCTCACCTCTGCCGTGGGTCTTGGCCTCGATGATCTCACTGATGCGCCCGGCCCCCACGCTGTTCTTGGCCGCCAGCTTCACTTTGTACCAGGTGCCGCACTTGAGGCTCTCCAGCTTGAAGGAGCGCTCGGAAGAGCTGATGAAGACATCCTTCCACTCCTCGCTGTTGTCCACCGAGTACTGCAGCACAAAGCCTGCGGGTTGAAGGAGGAGGGGGCTGCAGGCACAGCCAGCACAGAGCCCCCCGGCAGTGCCATCCCCATCGCAGCACGGCCCGGCTGCAGGCAGCCCTCAGCCCGTGCTGAGCAGCTCCGTGCTCTGCGCCCGCCTCCACCTCCAATTACTGTGGTTGTGCACAGGAGAGCGGGGAGCGCGGAACGTGATTGATTGGTGTGAGGCTATAAAGGGAAAGCCAGAATTAACTAGCTCCCTTGGGAAGCCGCTCGGAAGTTGCTTCTGTCATTGAACGCCGCCTCCTTTCCCATGATTAAGAGTATTAGGAAGCGCACCGTGTCCTGGATGAGCAAACCTGTTACGCTGCCAGCAGCCAGATGTCAGAGAAGGGCACTCTGGGTTTCCCCATGGAGGGGCACAGCGGTCGGGACACGGTGCTGCGATGCCCGGCGCAGCACGGAGCTGCTCACCCAATGCTGAGCGTGTGCCCCAAACTGGCACGGGAGTTCATGGAGCCCATCACCATGGGGCTGCCCGCACCCACTGCTGCTCTGCCCATGCCTGGCACCTCCTGGCCACGGGGACGGAGCACGGCTGCCCTGCAGTGTGTGCACAACGGCCCCGTTGCTGTGGGAACCACCTCTTTGACTGTTTTGACCTTTTTGGTGATGCAAAATCCCCACTTACTTCCCCATCACATCGCCAGATGTGGCTATTTTCATGTTTCCCTTTGCGAATTCTCAAGCAAAGATAGTGGCTGTTCTGCCGCTGCGTGTGCATCAGGAGCCATACAGAGCTCTGCTTCCTGCACCACTGCCTCCATCACCCCATGATGAAAGCATGGGACACCTGAGCTGCCCCATCCCCATCCCTATGCCCACCCAGCACCCCACTGCCTGCCACCCGGCATTCATTTATTTAGTACATGCAGCATGTTTTTAATATTTCTAATCCAATTATAACCAAATTTATCAACAGAGTCCACTGGAGTGAAAGGCTGCTGGCTGGGGAGATTTGCTTGTAATTACTTTCATGCTTTTAATTAATTGTAAGCGAGGTCTCCTTCCCCTCTCCCCGCTCCCCCCTCCGTGCGCAGCTGTTTCCACGTATAATTCATCAGATGAATCAGAGCAGAAATGAGGCTCTGGGAGGCAGGGGTGGTCCCGCAGCCCTCCTGCAGCCCACAGACACCGGGGATGAGCCCGGCAGAGCTCCAGAACTGGAGCCACCAGCACCTGCGTAATTAACAGCGTGCCCTTTGTTAGCTGCCTCACTCCCTGCATCCTGCTGAAAAAGGCACTCATGTAGAGCAGCACCCCTCCTGCAAGCGTTAGCCTTATTTTGCAGCATGTGGGATGGGTCTGGAGACGTACCTCGGATGGAGCTGCCCCCGTTGTCCCCAGGAATCCATGCCAGTGTGATGGAGGAGGCTGAGGTCTTGGACACAGTCAGGCGAGGCTGGTCTGGGGGCACTGTGGAGGAGCACAAATGTTCGTGAGCACCATGCACACCCCGACCCCACAGCACGCACCGTGTTCCAGCAGCACCCCGCACCTTGCACCAGCAGGTTGATGATGATGGTGTCGAAGCCCCAGGTGTTAGTGGCAGTGCAGGTGTAGTAGCCAGAGTCCTCTGCCTTCACCGAGCGCAGCACCAGTGTGCCATTGGCCTGGATCAGGCGGTGCCCGTCCACTGTCACTGGGATGGCAGAGTCCTCACTGCCGGGAGGGAACAGAACAATGTCAGCCCCACAGGATTGCAGCCAGCAGCGGTCTCTGTCCCATGTCACAGTGCCCAGTACCTGTCCTTGGTCCACTTGATGGCGGGGACCGGCTCCCCGACTGAGTTGCAGGGCAGCCTCACGTCCTTCATCCAGGGGGTGGTGACAGTGCCTCCGAAGGAGATGATCTTGGCTGGAGCTGGGGAGCAAGGAGGAGGTCAGCCTCACTGCTGGTACCATTGCTGAGCCCAGAGACTGTCCGAGTGGTCACGCTGAGATGACTGAGCACGATGGCTCCGGCTTTGCATGTGGCCAACCCTCTGCATGGGACCAGCATGCTTGTCCCACAGAGGCCCCCACACATCCCACATACCTTTCCCAGCAGGCTCGATGGTGACTTTCTCACTGATGTTGCCACGGCCCGCAGAGGTGACAGCAGCCACCCACAGCATGTACTGCTGCCCACGGTTCAGGTGAGCGATGCGGTAGAAGAGCTGATCTGGGCTGGTCTCGTACTCACTGGGGGCCTGCAGGGGGGGAGGCAGGAGAAGGCATGGCTCTGTTAGAGCCTCACCGACACAGCCCTCATCCTGGGCACACAGACACTGGGAGAACAGCATTAGCACAAGCGAAACAGCACCTGAGCTGTCAGCTGGCAAAATTCATCCTTGAGCCATCTGCCTGCATCCAGGCATCCCCACCAGCATGATACTCAGGGCATCGCTACCACCCAGCATCTCCACTGCCCTGGTACTCAGAGCACCACCATCACTCCCATACCCAAGGTATCCCCAGGGCCAGCAGGCTTAAGCCCTGCGCCCATCACTCGGCAGGGAGCTGCACTGCCCCACTGCCCCACAGCTCCACCCAGCTCTCCAGCAGCACAGCTCCTCGAGGTGCTGTGGGTTCGCTCCCCAGAGCAGCTCGGCTCCGCTCGGTGTTTCTTAATGCCGGTGTGAGCCGGCTGGTGTCGTAATTTCTCCAGGGAGTCCAGGCCAGTGCGCGAGGAACAGATGGCAGCGACGGCATGATTTGTTCCGGAGAAATGACGCTTCCTGGCCGCCCGGGGCTGCAGTGGGGCACAGGGCAGGCCCTAGCTGGGCAGCCAAACCCTTCAGCATGGCGGTGGCAGAGATGGAGTCCCCAAAGTCCCGCAGGGTCTCCAGCACTGCCCACAGATGTCCCAGCCCCATGGGATCCCTTTGGTGCGCTCTGGCTGCCAGCCCCACAGTGCAGGCACACAACCTCTCTGCCTGTGTGCCGCGCGTCAAGGCCACATCTCCTGCACACCACAATGGGGAGAGCCATCCTCCCGTGCTTCCCCACTGCCTCAACCGTGGCATGAGATGGAGATGCCATCACGAGGGATGGACGTGTTACTTCTGTGTGCATACACAGGGCTGTGCGTGGGCATCTGCACATTCATCGTCTCCAAACATGCACCCTGGTGGGGCCCGCAGATGTGAACGCACCCCACAAGCAGACACCTATATGAATATTGCATGGTATACATAATTTTTTTTAACCAAATGACAGTTTTGACAAGATGCCAGGAAAACAATATCGGATCCCAGCGGTTTTACCAGTTGCTTTGATGAAAAGATTATGTTGCCCTGGAAACCAGAGGCTCAGATAGTGAAATGAGTTTGAGAAGGAGCTTTTGATAAGCACCAGTCTGCAGACCTCCCATCAACCTCTCTCTCACCAAGGAGGGATGGGACCAGGTTGAATTTATGTTTTATTTTTGGTTGGCTGTTTGCACGTTTCCCATTCTGGAGTGAGCGTTGAGATGGGAGAACACTGGAGGGAGGCAGCAGGTGACTCACGGATCACTCCAGGGTGGCCTGGGCACCCCTGCACTGCCACAGGCTGTATGCACGGCACCACCTGCATCATCCTCTTGGCAGCATATGGGGCAGGTTCCCCGTATCCCTACTTCTGTCTCCATCCACAAGCTCCATAGCTCCCCAGCTCCCACCCCCAGCCCGTCCCCATCGCTGTGCCCTTACCGGCTGCCCCGAGCCGGGGCTGGAGCAGAAGATGGTGTACTTGCGGATGATGCCGTTGGGCTTTGCTGGGGGCAGCCAGGACACCACCACGCTGCTGGCAGAGGATGGCACAGCCTTGATGCCAGCTGGGGGACCTGGAACTGAAGGAGCAAGTATGTGATGGCACTGACAACATGAGAGGAACATGAGGTCCCTTGTACCAACCCCGTGGAGCATGGTTGTGGCCACTTCCATGCTAGCCCAGACTCCTGCCCACATGGAGGGCAGGAGAGATAATTGCAGCACTGATTTAGAAATGGTGTTTGGCATTGAGTGGCCATCGCCTTAATCCACTCACTGCCCGCTGGCTTAGCCCTGCCCTGCCCAGCTGTGTGCTGAGCAGCTGCCACTTCCCAGGGCTGCACTGGGCAGAAGCTGCTCTGCTACAGAGATAATGGCATTAAAGTAGGGCAGGCAGGGTGTAAATATTTAAATATCCGCACTTAAGGAAAAGAAAAAAAATAGAAAGGGAAATGCCCTGCGTGCTGCACGCTGGGGGTTCCCCGCACGCTGCAGCTGCCCCCATACATGCACCCAGCCCCGCTGCTCGATGGCCCTTTGGCTCTTCGTGCCTGGATTACCGCGTGCCTATCGGCCTAATCAGCCCAAGAACATATGTCTGCCAAAGGACCTCTGACAGATTGCAGCCTGCAGTGCTCCACAGCTACAGGGAGCACCCTGGCAGTGCGTCAGACCCACAAACCGATTGCCCGTGGAGCTCGGGGTGCATGCACGCCAGCCCCAGTGGCTGCAAGCAAGGGCTGCTGCAAAGGGCAGGAGCTGCAGAGGGTGGATTGGGCTGCGGCAGCAGCACACGAGCTGTGCTTTGGGCTCAGGCTTTTTGCAAACCCAGCAAGGAGAAAAGGATGGAGAAATCTTGCCCGCCTCCTCCAGGGGCTGCAATGCTCTCCTCATTATTCCTTGCCAATGGCTCTTACTCGACACTCCATGTTCTTATGTCTAATTAACACACGCAACTGTGATTTATCAGCCAGGGAAGAGGGAGGCACACGTGTGCCCACTTGCAGCGTACAGCAGCCGCCAGCTGTGCCAGGATCTGTGTGGAACCACACCACCCTGGGTCTCACCACACCTCCTTGGCTGCCATCCCATCATCAGGACCATAGGGACAAAGGGGTTGGCGCAGTGCCACTCACTGTCCTCCTTGGTCTGGATGTAGAGCACGCTGCTGCGGACGCCGTCACCAGCCTGTGTGTAGGCCAGCACCTGCACGCTGTAGTTGGTGAACTTCTCCATGCCCCGCAGCTCCACTCTCTCCCGCGTGGTTGTGATGTTCTGCATCTCACCCCACTCTGTAGGGACATGGCCATCAGCTCCGTGCCGCCCCCCACGTACGCTCCACGTCCTGGGCATCAGCACCCACCTCCGTCCATGTAGAGGGACCAGAAGATGACCCGGTAGCCCTTGAGCACACCGTTGAGGGTACTGCGTGGGGGCTCCGACCAGGAGATGACGGCCACGTCCGACGTGATGGAGATGGCCCGCACGTTCTCCGGGGGCTGGCTGGGCACTGGGAGGGCACAGAGGGGATGGTCAACTTACTGTCCAGAGATGCACCCCACGGGCTCTGTGCTGGACCTCCCCATCGCCCTCTCTCTCCCCTCCCCAAACCCGGTGCCATGATCCTCCTCCTCCTCACCCCAGGGTTGCCAGGATGCTGCACTTCCCAGCAAGGGGCGAGCCGGCTGGATGCGAGGTAATTGCATCCAATTGCCCCATAAGAGGTAACTCTAATTTTTATGAGCATTTAAATGATGATACATCACGGTAACGACCCTCTTTGAAAATGATTATTGTTTCGTATTACTTAGGTGTAAAAATATAAGCACCATGTAATTAGGGACCGAGTATAATAAACTAATACAGATAGTCCGTTTGAACAAAATGAAGGTAATATAATTATGGAAAAGACACTATTGCTAAAACAGGGGCCCTTGAATACCCCAGGAGGAGTGCTAATGCAGCCAGGAAATGATCACGGTTTGACAGGCTAACGAGAGCCTTAATTAAGTATGAAAAACTGCTGCGCGAACGCACTGCAAAACTTTTTCTGCTCATTTCTGGAATGGTAGAGGCTCTCTGGATGGATGCCTTGCGCCCCGTAGCATCACCATCCCTCCATCCTTACCATCCTCCAGCGTGGTGGCATTGATCTCGCTGGAGGACGGCCCCGTCCCCGCGCGGTTGAAGGCCTGGACCACCACCCCATACTGCGCAAACTTCTTCAGGTTGTCCAGCGTGTAGACCTCGCTGTCTCCCGTGGCCTTCATCTCCACGATGCTGTACTGCCCGTTGCTGCCTGGGCTGTTCTCGCGGTAGCCGATCTGGTATCCACGGATCACCCCGTTCTGCAGCTCCTTCTTTGGGGCCTGAAGCAATGGGGACACAAAGGGGAGCGGCGTCACAGCGCTGACAGCCCCTCAGCCTTTAAATCAATCCGAACAGCGTTTCTCTGAAGCATTAAGAAATCGATAGGGTTGATTGTGAATTTATGTTACACAGCCGGCGCGATCCATCTCGCTGCAATACTCTCCGAACAAACGGAGTTATCTTCCAAGTGAACCTTATCATTCATTAATCCGCTTTCCAGAAGGGGGAGGGAGTCGGGGGGAGAAGCTGAAACCCTAAATTTATTGACTTCCCCTTCATTCTGAACTCCTAATTTTATAATCAATTTTTTTTCCTCATTCGACCTCCTGAAAAATAAATCTGATTCTGAACTCGATTGATCTGCGCTTGAGCAGCTGGCAACCAGACGTCTCAGTTTTCCCATGTTTATCCTCGCTTTCCCCGTGGCCCCCCATGGATATCCTATGAGATAATAAGCTCGTTACCAAACGCGATTAACACGTGATGTGGCTGAGCCGTGTGCCCGGCCCCTGGGTTTTGTGACATCTCAGGAGCTGTTCTCTGAGCTGCGAGGGGAAATGTGGGCCCAGAGTCCCACCAGTGGGGGTGGCCAAGGAGAGCCCACTGCCCCAGCCCCACGCACCTTCCAGGTGACCTGGATGCTCTGCGATGTCATCGGCTGCAAGGTGACATCCATCGGAGGCCCATCAGGAGCTGTGGGAGGGAAGGATTGCACATTATCACAAAAAGTCCCATCCGAAGAGGGCTCTGCTCACATGCACCGCTACAGCACAGAGCAGAACCTGCTTCCTCCGTGCTGATGGTGAGCTCCTTGCTGGGCTCGCTGCGCCCGATCTTGTTGAAGGAGTACATGCGGATGCTGTACACGGAAGCAGGGTGCAGGTCCACGATGTTCGCCTGGTTGATGGTCGGGGAGATGTTTCGTGTTGACTGCTTGAAGTCCCAGGAATCTGGAAGAAGAAGCAAAGGGCAGTCAGCACCCACACCCCGTGCCAGCGTGCGATCCCCAAAGCTCTCTGCCACGCTGTGTCCCCCCGCCTTGCTGTTGTGCTGCTCACGGCTTGGCTTTCTGCAAATATTGCCTCTTTAAATATTCCCTTTCAAATGCTCCCACCGAACATAAATTAACATATTTCATTAATGCTGCTCTTTCCTTTCTTCATCAAAGCAGCCGGGATGCAGAATATTCCCTGCACGGAGGCAGCAGGGCCAGCTCCCCACCTGCCCCACAGCACAGCCAAGCCCACAGCGCGGGCTATGGAGGTCTGGGGGACACGGAGGGGCAATCAGCTCCTACCAGACTTGTTCTTGTACTCGATGTCGAAGCCGGTGATGATGCTGTTCCCATCAAAGCGCTGCGTCCAGCGCAGGTTCATGCTGCGGGCTTTCACCTCGCGGATCTCCAGTTCTGGGGGGTCAGGTGGCTCTGGGGGGATGGGGGTGGTTAGGAGCGTGGGGTGACAGGTGGAGCAGTGGGACCTTGAGGTGAGGCTCTGCTTGCTCCCGTGCCCAAGGTCATGGTGCTGTGAGCTCAATACCTTGCACGGTGAGCTGGATCAGGCCCCTGTCCTCGCCGTACGAATTGATGGCATGGCAGGAGAAGAAGACTGAGTCCCCACGGTCAGCCGGTTTCAGCTGTGGGTGTTTTAGGGACAGAAAAGCAGCCCCTTCAGATTTAGGCACCCCAAGAACCAAGTTTCCTACAGCCTGCAAACACAGCCTGCCCCCAGGCCCCATCCCCTTCTACTGCCTGATCTGGCGGGTTGGAACTGGATGATCCTTGAGGTCCCCTTCAACCCAACCAACCCGTGATTCTATGACCGCCTGCTCAGATGTGCATGGAGATTTCACGCTTTGAGGCAACGCACCTTTCGAACAAGGGCCCATTGGACAGCAAAGCAAAATCTGGTGCAAGGACAACCCAACTCATTGGGTTCCCCTTTTGGGGCCACCACAGCAAGCAGACAGTGGTCGTTTTGCAGCTCTTTCAAAGGCGCTGAATGCAGCAGCTGCGCAGTCACTGCAGCAGCACAAAATGGCCTGTGCTGGCGGAGCATGCCCAGGCATCCTCGGACCCGGGGACATCCATGACCCTGCCCTCACCTTGAGGGTGGAGATGACCTCGTCGCCGTTGTCCTTGGTGGCGATGGCGTAGCGCATGTTGCGGTCGGGGTCGATGACAGTGTCACCCTTCTCCCAGCGGATGATGATGGGCCGCTCGCCCCGCGCCGTGCAGTTCAGCTCCTTGCTCTGCCCCTTGATGGCGATGGTGGTGTTGGGGTGCGAGGTGATCATGGCGGGGACTGCGGGAAGGAGCAGGGCTCAGCCACCTGCCAGGCACCCCCTGGAGCCAGTGGGGCGGTGCTGGGTGCAGAGCCCCCCGAGAGGACACGCAGCCCTGAGCGGAAGCGTTTCGCTGCATTATACGGCTCAGGATCATAAAATAATGAAGCAGATAAATTTTATAATGCATAGCATTACACCGGGGTAGACAATAAAACGTGAAAGACAAATAACCAAGCGCACGCTATAATGAAGAGAAAGCCTCCAGTCGGAGACGTGCGAGTATGAATTATTGACTAAGGTTTTACACTCCCGAGGATGAGAGGAAGAATGTTTTCCATCACAGATTTGCATAATTCACTCGTATAAACCTGGGCAGAATATAGAGCGTGATTCCACAGCAGCAAGGCAGCAGCCTTTGCATTGCAGATGCTGGAGAGATATTTTTTTTTTTCTTTTTTTTTCATATTCATCCAAACATGCAAAAGAGGGGAGGGGACACCTACTGCCCTGGCGTAGCACTCGGTGTGGTGGCACTGTGGAGCGTCACTGCAAATGGCACTACAGGGTATTGCAGAATGGTGGGTGGCATTGCAGAATGGCATTGTGGTATGGCATTGTGGGGTGGCACTGCAGTGTGGCATTGCAGTGTGGCATTGTGGGGTGGAACTGTGGGGTGGCATTGCAGTATGGCACTGCAGTGTGGCATTGCAGGTGGCATTGTAGGGTGGCATTGTAGGTTGCATTGGGGGATGGCACTGCAGGGTGTCATCACTGCGTGGCACCGCAGTTAGCACTGGGAGGTGACATTGCAGGGCGGCACTGTGGGGTGGCATTGCAGGTATCACCACTGTGTGACACTGCAGGTGGCACTGCAATGTGGCACTGAGGGGTGGCACTGCAGGGCGGCACTGTAGGTGGCATTGCCCAGCACTGCCTGCCGCTGGGAGCACCTGGCGTTGGGTGGCAGAACTGGGATGGATGCTGGCAGCACAAAGGGCACCTCGTGTCCCCTGCAGCACCAAGACTGGGGGCGGGGGCGGCCTGGGTAAGCCGAAAAAAATGTAATGCATAAACAAACAGCGCTGCTGAGTCCCGCAGTAATATATGATAATGACAATCCGCAAAGGCAACACACACTGTTATAATGGGACACAAGAGGCTCTAATGAGCTACGACTTCTCGGCTTTCTGTGGCAATGTAATTCAATTAGCAGCTAAGGAAACCTCTCCTCCAGAGCTGCCGTTTGCGGGGTGCAGCCTGTGCCCACGTGGCTGGGATGAGGCACGGCCTGGGTTGGGGTCGCCTCCTCTGCATGACCACTCCTCGGGAGCCCACGGGAACTCTGCCTGCAGCAGCTCCAGGATGGTACAACACTACAAGCTGATGCAGGGCAGGGAAGAACCCGACCCATTGGGGTGCATGGGGAGCATGAGGGCAGGAAGTCTTCAGCCAGAGCATGGCCCTGGGGCTCAGAGGGCTGCAGAGGAGCCAGCCCCTTCCTTGCACACAGTGGCCCCGGGAGAGGAGCTCTGTTTCAGGCTCTGCTTTGCTGAAATGCACTTATTGATGTTTGATTAAAAGCAGCTCCTTGGATGTAAACATATCAACTTCTCTCAATTGCTGGGGTCCCAGGAGAGTGGCACATAGCCCAGAGCGGAAGAAAGCAGCAAAACAAACCAAAAGAAAACCCCGACCAGCTATGCAGGCAGTATGGGCAGGGCTGGGAGGCACGCTGTGCCACCACTGCACACCAGCCTGGTGATGCCCACGGTGACCAAGGGAAGGAGGGATGCACGTGGCCAGAACTCCTGCAGCCGTCAGCAGCCTTCTGCACAGGGCAGACTCCTGCACGCCAGAGCTCCTGTTAACACGGCTCCGACAAGAGCCACGTCCCGTTTGCTGGGCAGAGATAAGGCTGTCCACAAAGGGAGCTGTCAGTGCCCCGCGTGCCATCCCCAGCCACACTGGGGCAGGAGCAGCTGCACAGCCCAGCAGTGACAAATGAATGAGAACGGTGACAGCGGTGACAAGGGCTGCGCCCGCCTTTCTCTCCCCCCTCTTTCTTGTTTAGAGCCAGCTCTGTGATGTTAATTTGATTGCACCCGTTTCAGCATCCTTTCTACACTGATTAGCTGAGTTCCACCTGAAGCATGAGATTAATTCAAATTGCATGGAAGCAATCAGTGATGCTCCTGCAGGAGGACACCGAACCTCCCAGCACCTCTGGTCCTGCCCGGTGCCCAGTGAGCCCCAACCACCAGCTCTGCCCTGGGGGTCCTGGACAGCCCTCATGCTCTGCTCTGGAGCACAAGGCAGTGTGCAGGCAGGTGCTAAATGCCATTTAGCACGCACTTCCGAGCTCCTCACCTGCACCTGTGCCAGCCCCCGGGCGCACGCTCGCAGCCTCCAGCAGCCCACACCTCTCGTTCTGCAGCGCGCTGGACCTGATGCTAACAAGTTGCTTTGGAAAGCACGGATGAACGCCCCCAGCCCTGCACAGCAGCGGGATGCTGCTGCGTTCAGACAGGTGCTGTGCTCAGGGCTGAGCAGAGCGATGTGGCAGTGAGGTCCCAGGGCCAGCACACGCCCTGGGCACTGTGCTCCCTGCGGTGCCCCAGCAGGGAACAGCACCATCGAAATTCCATTTGCACGCAGGTTTGCCACCACCTGACAAAGCAGCAGCTAACTCCTCCTGGCATCAGTGGGGCTGCTCCTGCTGCTCTGATTTATTGCCTCGGTCAGCGAGGGATGGGGCTGCACTTCCCATCCCGTGGTTTGGGTTCTGCTTAACTCCCACTTAACTCCGTCCGCAGTGGCCTGGCCTGAAGGACAAGCCTGCACTGATCTGGCTTTAATTGGCCTGACATTTCACTAAACAAACAAAAATCAAAAAATGAAACAAAACAAAGAGCCCCATATAATGCTTAATTGGCTGCGGTGCTTCGTCTACCTATTCATTCGAACCTTTTCAAAGGCTGCTGAGGTCTCTGGGAAATGTAAAAGCACATGCATAATAAGGTTATGTGCTATTCAAGTCAGCAAGCAACCTGTCCTGGGATGCAATTATACCAGATAGCAGGGACACGGCAGCAGTTCAAGCTCCAAGACTTCGGCACACTCACTCGGGATTAATCGCCTTGACTTTGTACCTGCACCTCATTGAAGTGGGTTGTTTGAAGTCGCTCGTTTCAGTTCATCAATCAGCAGGATAAATTAAACAGCTGACAGGGAGGGGAAAGGCTGCCCTCGGCCCTCCCCACGAGAAGCTGGCTGGGGATGGGGGGAAGCTGGCAAGGCAGCAATAAGACAAGCAGGGGGTGCTGGGGGCCAGCAGGAGCCAAACCGGGGCGCGGGGCAGGTGGGGAGCACAGCATGCTGCATGCCAACCCCACTGCCATGAGAGAGTTCTCCCTCCTGCACCTCTTCTGAGGGTTTGAACTCTTACGGCAGCCACAATCGAAGTAAATAGAGAGGCGCTGGAGATTATGTATTCTGCTGATAGCAACGGGAGAGGAATCCAATAATAAGCGCAGTTCAAACACGGTGTCTAACAACACTTCCCGGCCCAGCCCTGTCAAATTAGCAGAGCTATTTCCTTTCCTGCCGTATGATGTAGATTGATCGCCGGGTTTTATTAAGGACTAAGTGTTTTTAATAGCAGAAGGGAAGTCTCCCCTGTAGGAGGGGAATCAATGCCCTCCATGCCTGCAATGATCCGGGGCTGCGTGGTGCTGGGGCTGCGCTGGGCTGCTCTCTGCACGCTGCAGGCTGTGATTCCCCATCCATCCATCTGTCCATCCATTTTTTGTCTGTCCATCTCAGCCCACCCCCAGCTCCATCCCAGCCATGACCTGGCTACTTACTCTTCACGGTGAGGAACATGGACTTGCTGATGTCTGTGCCCACCCCATTGCTGGCCTGGCAGAGGTAGTAACCAATGTCCTCCTCCAGCACGTGGCGGATCAGCAGCGAGCTGTTGGGGAGGATCTGGATGCGGCCTGTCAGCGGGATGGGGTGGTACTGCTGGGGATTCCCACTGCCTGGAGGGGGAAGCAGAGATGCATCACTGAGTGCACAGCTGAGGCAGAGGGTGCTTGTGGGGCTCAGTGCTGGGGTGACCCAGCAAGAAGAGTACTTGCCCCACTTGCACAGAGGTCCCCATGCACTGCTATGTCCTCTCCCACGTACCTTTTGCATGTTTCCACATCACTTTAGGAGGAGGGTACCCATCAACGGAGCAATTCAGCACCCCGGCTTTACCATAAATGCCATCTTGGTTGTTGGGTTGAACCACAAACCGAGGAGGCACTGCATAACAGGAAGGAATCATAGAATCACAGAATCATTGAGGTTGGAGATGACCTCTAAAGTCATCTAGTCCAACCATCCACCTACCATCAATCCCACTAACCATGTTCCTCAGTACTACACCTACACATTTCCTGACTCCACCAGCTCCCTGTGCAGCCTGTGCCAGTGCATCACCACTCTCCTAGTGAAGATTTTCCTAATACCCAACCTGAACCTCCACTGGGGCAACTTCAGGCCATCACCTCTCATCCTATTGCTGTTTTCTGGCAGAAAAGACAGACCCCCACCTTGCTACAACCTCCCTCCAGGGAACTGGAGAGAGCAATGAGGTCCACCTGAGCCTCCTCTTCTTGAAAATTATCTCTGCCTGTTGTTCCCCAGCCTGATTCCATCTGCTCCCATCCATCCCTCCCACCTTCCCACCCAATGGGGGGATCCCAAAGCTCTCACCCCTCACGATGAGCTGCCTCTCGCGGCTGACTGTGGCGGCGGCATTGCTGGCGATGCACGTGTAGTTGCCATTGTGCTTGAGAGAGACACTGGAGATCTGCAGGGAGCTCATGAACTCCTTGCTCTCAATGGTGACGCCTGAGCCAGAGAGGATGACGTGCCCGTCCTTGCGCCAGGTGATGTGGATAGGCATGTCCCCGAGGAGACCACGCAGGGGATGTAGAGGAGCTGCCCAATGGAGGCTGGTGGGAACTCGAATGGCTGGATCAGAGGAGGGACTGCGGAGGGGAGAGGCAGAGCACGCTGTACAGCCCCGCTGGGGGAAGCCCTCACCTATAGGGTTCAGGCCAGCAGAGGGATGAGGGGGATGAGGAAAAGCAGTGTGTCTCTGGCTCCTGGCGCTTGTCACAGGCTCGTGTATACCACTGAATCATTAAGGATGGTGAAGACCTCTAACATCAAGTCCAACTCTCCCCCATCCCCACCATGCCCATAAACTGGGTCCCTCAGTGCCACACCTCCACGTTTCCTGAACACCTCCAGGGGTGGTGACCCCACCACCTCCCTGGGCAGCCTGTGCTAGTGCCTGATTGCTCTTTTGGAGAAGAAATTTCTCCTAATGTCCAAACGGATTCTCCCCTGTTGCACCTTGAGGCCATCACCTCTCACCTTAGCCCCAGCACCATCCCACAGCAGGACGTGGCTTTGCAGAGGAGTGAGCCTGCTTGGGGCCAGCAGAGCAGTTCATAACCCATCGCCCCATCACCCAAAGCATTTGCTGATCAGAAACAGGCAGGCTTTTAACCACCCATAGCACTTCCAGGAGGAGTGGAAGATGCTACTGAGCAGGTGACAGTATGACATGACCATACACAGGGCAGCACAGGGAGCTGCCAGCCCCGGCCCCTCTGTGTGCATCAGCTGAAATTCCACCTCAGCATTTATCTGCTCACAGAAAAGCAGTTATTAGATGGATGCTTTTCTTGAAGGCTCTGGATTCAGAACCAGCCATTATCTTCCTGATAACTTAATTAGGCAACCGCAGCATCTCTGGCAATGTGGGAGGGGGAAGAAAGCAGAGAGAGGGAGACAATTAGCTTAACAAGGCTCAGCACCTGGTAGACGAGATCCTCTTTCCGCAGCCTCCATAATTAAATTAGCAGGCTGCCAATTGTCCCCTCGGCAGAAATAAGATGCCCTCTCATACAGACATGGAGCCCTGGCAGGCAGGGCTCATCGTGCCACTGTGCACGGCACCATCCCCACCCCACCCCTCACCCAGCGTGCTGCAAGGCTCTCAGTGCTCCAGCAGCACTGCTCAGGGCTCCAGGGATCGTCCAGAACCAGGCTGGCCTCATTTGGGTGGCCCAGAGCCCAAAGCCCATCCAAGCAGTCGCGAAGGGCAGCAATGCGGGTTGATCTTCACCCCAAGCCAGGCTGCAGCGACGTGGCTTGAGCTGCTGAAGTCATGGAGCCAGCAGCGCCCGCTTTCCATAATTAATGAATAATTAATTGGGAATGCACTGCAGTCTATTGCAGAGGGCTGGGCTTGTGCGTCTCCAAACACACCCCACAGGCCACTTGTGAGCACACAGCCTCTCAACAGAAGAGCTCTCCCTATTCTATCCCCCCTTAAACAGAGCTCAAACCTCATCCTTTCTCCCCAAATAATCTTGTGCTGCATGCTCTGTCTGCAGCACTTCCCGGGCTCTCTCCCACACATGGCACAGCCCTGGCACCACGCAGAGCCCCCGCATCACCCAGCACTGTGCTCCCACCGCTTCCTCTGGGCACAGCCAGGCAGCACGGCCCCAAGTGATTAATTAAAATGTTCCAAGATGTCTGCTGCTAAATAACGAGCTGCAGGGCACCTCAACAATGCAGAGAGCAGAGGATGCAGGAGGCTCCCAGTTGGGACGTAGGGCTGGGAGCCATGGGAGCAAGCAAGGGCTTGCAAATGGGTGGCGGATAGAGGATGGAGGTGCTGGCAGGAGGGGCCCATAAAGATTTTACTGCCATTGCTTGGGAAGCCTGCGTAATTCACTGGTGGCACTTAGTGTGGCCGCCAGGCACTTGTGGCAATAAAAGTTTTACGGTGCTCCATGCCGTCCTGAACTCAACACGGTCATATTTACTTACTCTGCTGCTTGGAGTGAACTCCAAAGGTAGCAGAGAGCAGCTCAATTCCCCTCTGCCCTCTGTCCAATGGGCAGCACGAGCAGCCAGGCTGGGCTGGGTGCAACTCCGTGGAATGAAGGTGGATGGATGGCACTGCATGGCAGCTCTCAGCCAAGGCAGTAAATCTGGGCTCATAGAGGTTTGCATGGCATTCACTTTCCAGGATATATGGATGAACTTCTGCGTCCGCCTCCCAGCAATGGGCACAAGGCGAAGTGTGTAACTCAGCATCCCTCTCTGATTTTGGTAAAGGGGAGGAACACAAAGGCTGGCTGCGGCCAGCAACGAGGGTGCAAGGGAGATCCATCCCCTTGGCACTGCCCAGAGGTTGTCTGCAGCCCACACTTCCGCTAGCAAAGCCTCGGAGAAGAGCATTAGCTAATCAAGTAGCAGCATCTATAATCAGCTTGATGCACTCTCTTGCTAACCTGATTCCTAATAAGAAAATGGTGGATGGGAGGGGAAGGAGGGGGATCAGCATAAGATCCGGTCCATAAATACCCTGCTCAGAGAGACAGAGGGAAAGCCAATTGGCCAGCTCTGTCCCAGCGTGGCTGTGTTTGTCTGAATGATTTACTGCAAACACTGCACTGGCGACGGGCAGAGCCGACCCGACAACTCTGAGGACGGGAGATACGATAGCACTGTGCTCATAACACAATCTCAGCAAGTCACTGGGAGGGAATGCATCCGACTCAATTCATTAGGACTGATAGCTCCCTCAATGGGGCTGAATAATTGATGGCCTGTAGAAGCTTTTAAGATGTTCTATACGCTCGGAAGACCGAGAGTATTATTTTTTTAAAAGCTAACACACAGAGAAAAACATCAGTGAAGGTGATCCGAGCAAAGGTTAGATGTTTTAATACACTGTGTTTACACCGTAAATCCTTGCTCCGCCGCGTGTAGCAAGAAATGGAGCTGGTGCAGCAGCAAGCACACAGGTGGGTGAGAGGTGCGATGCAAGCACAGCGTTTGGGCTGCAGGGCATCCCCTGCAATGCCTCTCTGCCTTCGCCCTTCACAGAGATGGTCCCAGCACCACCTGAATGTCTGACCCAGGCCACCTCTGCAGCTCCTTACCTTTCACCGTGACGTGGACGCTCTGGCTGATGGAGAGCTGGGGCTGGATCAGCACGCTGCACAGGTATTCCCCTTCATCCATGCCTTTCTGGACGTCCATCAGCTTCAGGGTCCCGTTCTCAAAGACCACTTGGCGGTGGTTATCGGGTAGCAGCAAAGAGTCCTTGTACCACTTGATGGAGTAATACGGGTACCCGATCACCCTGCAGTTGATGAAAGTGTCCCTACCCGCGACCGCCGTTATGTTCTTCATCGCCCGGATGCTCGGGGGACCTACATAGTGGGGAGGAAGGAAGAGGCAGGCTAGGTTAATTCCGAAGGGCGGTTTGTTTGCACACAGATCCACTGCAAATGCTGCTGCTGCCCCTCAGAGGGACACCAGAGGCTGCTGGGAGACACCTGGGGAGTGCTCCCAACCACCCCAGCTGCGCTGCCAAATGGCCTTGGTGCAGAGCTGCACGCAGGGACCTCCCTTCCATTTGTACATTTATTTATTTTAACTGAAAAAGCCCATTCCGTGCCTCTCACTGGTTGCCTGAGTACTGCCCAAAGCCAGCTCGCCCCCTGTTCCCAGCTGCTCTCACGCTGGCTGGAGGACTGGAGGCATGCTGCAGGTGAGTATTATAACAAGAGGTTTCATGCTTCAGTAATTATATTGTTCTTGTGGCTGTCGTATAAAATAGCAAACCCATCTGCAGATTAACTCCATCTTGGCTCCTCACTCTAAGTGGTGAGGATGACAGCTTAGCAGACACCCCAGATAAGCCAACGTTGCCTTTAGTGAGTTTCCTTACATTAAGTCCCACTGCCCCCAGATGACGGACACCCATCAGCTGTTGGGAAGGTTTGGGTGGGAGATGCTCTGTCCCCATGGAGCAAGGAGGTTTCTGAGGGCACAGCAGCATGGATTCCCCCTCCCGATGCACCATAAGAGGGAGCAGGGAGAGATAAATTAGCATCTGTAACTGTCTCCTGGGCCTGTTGGAGGGACTTGCTCAATTCCAAGGCAAAAAAAAAAAAGCCTGAATCTTATCTAGTGACAGGCAGTCAGGGACCAAAAGAGGGAGGGAAAAAAAAAGAAGACAATGAAACATCCTCATTCAAAACGCTGCAATTGGTTCTCGTGGCTGGGACATGAACTCGCTCCAAATTTAGCAGTAAATGGCAGCAAAATTCAGACTCTCCCGGGATCCCAGCCAAAAAGCCACTAGATCCATTTCAAACCTGAGACACAGACAAACACAGCTCTTCAAGCCTCTTTCTCAGTAGATAAATTAATGTTACCTTGACTCTGCTCCCACCTACGAGCCTAGAAGCTTTAACTGGTGATTATGAATGGGCAGGGGTTTACAGCACACCCCGTGCCCTGCAGAACACCCTACAACACACAGAACAACGCGCTCCAGTGTGACAACGCAGTGATTCACACAGCTGTGGCTTTAGCAGACAAAGAAAACACAGACACAACACATCCAAGCTCATTTTCCATCATTCCCCGTGCTGCCTCATCATCACTTGTAACGGGATCGGGGCTGGATGGGGTGAGCTGGGGTCCTGGGTTGGTTTGAGGACACATCACTGGTGAATGCAGAGGAATGGACAGCACAGGTCACTTCTGAGCCACCAGGAGGTCCTTCATGGAGGTGCTTGCTGCACAACGCTGGGAAGGGTGAAAGCAGAGCCCAGCAGGGAGGCGTTGCCCCTCCGGAAAGTGTTGCTCTGGATGCGCACTCAGTTCAGTGCCCTGCTCTGCGCCACGGGGAAGATCCATCCCATGGGTCTGGGAGCCAGCAGAGCTGCAGGGGGGTCAGGCATGGAGGGATCTGCACGGCTGGGAAAGGGCAGGGGCGAGGAGGAACAGAACACAACCAAAAGCCCAGTAAAAGCCCTATTCTGATATTTAAAAGTAGACAGGCACCTCTTACGTTTATTCGCGCTTGGTATTCGGCGCTGCCCACCGAGTTCCGCGCGGTGCACCGGTACACGCCGCCGTCCTTGATCTGCGGGCTGGTGACGTTCATGTGGCTCACCGTGGTGCCGTCCGACATGGTGTACTGGTTGGTGCGGTGCCCGTTGTCCCGCGGGATGGGCTCGTCGTCCAGGGCCCAGGTCACGGTCGGGGGCGGCGCGCCCTTGGCGGCACACATCAGGGAGAACTGCTCCCCGGGGTTCACCACCTTCTCGCTGAAGGAGGAGACGATGCGGGGGGTCCCATCTGGGGGCACCCAGCGGGAGCGGGGTTAGGGCACGGCTGCAGTCACCCGCACGGATGCGCCCGTGCCCCTGCGCCCTGTGCGCCCTCGGCTCAAAGGGTGCCCATCCCTGCTCCAACACCCAATGATCGCCATCCCATTGTCACAAAAAAGGCGAGAAGATGCCTTGTGGAAGGCAGGGTACCCACCCTGCTGGCACTCGCTTCCCTCTCTCCTTGCATAAAGCATTCAGGGATGAGGCAGCTCGGAAAGGGGCAGAGAAAAAGCCACCACCAACCCCCGCCCCGAGGAAGCCAGCTCACCCTCCAGCATGATGATGGAGAAGTCCTGTGCTGTCTGAGACTTGCGGGTGGCAAAGCACTGGTAGGCTCCAGAATGGCTCTTTTGTGCTGCTGTGATGAGGAGGGTCTCATTGCTGATGCCCCGGATGGAGATGAAGTCATCCACCACCACCAAGTCTGTGTTGCGGTACCAACGGATGACGTACTCAGGGGACCCACTGAGGGCACAAGAGAGGATGACGGTGCTGCCGATGCCCGTCTTGAGCTTCTTTGGTGTGAGAGTCACACGCAGAGGGTCTGTGCGAGAGAGGGTGAGAGCAGGTGACACGTTGGGGATGCTGAGCAGCGGGTGCCTCCTTTGCCTTTCCATCTCTGGAATCACCAGCCTACATGCACAATGTCACCACACAGCCTGGGTGGCAACCCTGTCCTCCCTCATGCTGCTTAATGGGTGTTAATGTTGGGACGGCAGTGGGGATGTGGCTCTGTGATGGGACGGTGCCGAGTGGAGACGCGCCAGGGCAGCCCGGGTGCTGCTGGTGGCTGCAGGAACCCCCAGGAGCAGAACAGGCAGTAAATATTTGGCCTGCCCAGATGGTATTTACTGTTTGGCTGGAGCTTATTTTACGTAAATCAGCAAAACAAAGCACAGAGGCACCTCGCAGAACATTGCCATGCAGCAATTTACATCCCGTGGTATTGCACTGCTTTTTCCAGAGGTCCCGATTAAAGCGGTAAATCAGGGGATGGCTGCAGATCTGCTGCAGCAGCATTACAAACTCCCCCCGAACGCCCCGAGCACCACATCGGACACGCTGCGTAGCGAGGCACGCCAAAACATAAAGCTTTACGGTTTTGCAGAGATAGACAGGAGGCAGCTCACCCCTCCAGCACTCACCGATGACCGTGAGGGTCCCCGTGACCTCTGCAGACCCGAAGGTGTTGGTCACCTCACAGATGTAGGTCCCGCTGTCCTCCACGCGCAGGTCGGCGATGCTCAGCCCCGTGATGCGTTTGGCCCAGCGGCCGTCGGCAGGCAGCGGACGCCCGTCCTTGAGCCAGCGGATGGCAGGGTTGGGGTATCCCGAAGCGATGCAGGGCAGCTCCACCAGCCGGCCTGCACGCACCTCCCGTGACTGGAAGCTGTCTAGCATGGTGGGGATGGACTCAGCTGGGTCTGCGTTTGGAGAGGAAATCAACTCACCCGGAGAAGGAGCGGAGATGCACTCCTGCTCCCGGGCAGTGTGCTCCCTGGGCACTGAGCTGATGGGGACACAGGGAGCAGTGGGGCAATGCTGTGTCACCCGGTGGAACCTCCCCAGGGAGCCTCACCCGAGCGGCTGGTGGGATGGATAAACTCAGCACTGTAGGAATTACTCAAGGTGACACTTAATTGGTGCAAAATACACAAATTCTGTGGCACATTTCAAAATTTACAAGCAAAAGGGGCCCATCAGGCAGCTGGGAAAGGAGAAAATTAATCACCAAGTCTCAGGCGTGAAATTAAATTCCAGGGGAAAGAAACCTCTTTCATTACTCCCAAGCAGAAGTAAAACGCTGTGACGTGTAAATAATGACAGCGACCAGGAGGGGACAGAGGCACATCGAGGGAGAGGGAACGGGGTGCCCTGTGGCTGCCCACTCTTCTCTCTGGGATCCAACAGGGGCGGGTCGAGGAATCTCAGCCATTCCCAACCCCATCCCAAGCCCTCTGCGGGGGTTAATTCAAGGAGTTAATGCGGGAACCATGCACACGAGGCTAGAAAAACCATATGGCAGAGCACGGGCGAGCTGCAGCTGACGGGCGGGAGAGACGATGCAGCTCCCGAGCAGAGTAATTTGGGCAGTGAGCGGAGCCGGGAGCGCCCGGAGCCAGCCGGCACTACGGACTGCGCCGCTCGGCTGCAGTATCGCTTGCATCTTCGTCACATCGCGTCAGGCTGCTCACATCGCCGGCTGTCACATCGCATCGCCGCGCGCCCCGTCGCCTCCTGCTCGGGGTGCTGCATGGCACGGCTGCCCACCGCCGGGCACTGGGGCACGGCATGGGCACCCCGTGGTCCTCGCACCCCCCTGGGACATGGGTAGGGGTGCACCCAGAGAGGGGCAGGCAGGCTGGGTGCTGTCCACAGGGCTGGATGGGACTGGGCTCATCGCTGGCACACCTCGGGAGCCACGTGCTCACCTGACACCGAGAGCCTGGCCCCGTTGCTCTGCCGCGTCTCCCCGCTGTACTTGTGCTTGGTGATACACCTGTAGGTGGACAAGGCATCTTCCTTCTGCACGTCCGATATGTACAAACCTCCATAAGAAGTAATAAAAAACCTATTTTCTGGAGACACAAAGAGGAAAGGGAGGGGAAGGGTGAGTGTGTCCTCGCACCACGTGCTTTTCTCCTTTTTGCAACCCCTGCTCTCGGGGTTGGCATCACCAGGGCTGCAGTTTAGGTTGGCAAGGATGAGTGCTGCACATGGGTGTGCAACAGCAGCCCACATGTCCTTGGGCACTGCACTCCCCCAGAGCATCGCTCATGCTGTGGCATACATCCTGCCCGTGCACTGAGGTATGTGGGCTGTCCTTGCAGCCTGCCTGCAGCCCGTGGTCCCAATGCCAGTGCCCAGCTGCACAGTGCTGGCTGTGCAGGATGCTGCAGGGCACAGCCCTGGGCTTGCAGTGATTCTGTGGCTGCAGTTGAAGAAGGGAGCACAGGCAACGAAGCCCATCTTGGTGTGCTGCATAGCAACGCTGCAATTAAAAGTGAATCTGTCCTGCTGAGTTAATAATTAGCTTAACTTACTTAGAAGCGTGTGAAAACAAATAAGGGCTTGAGTTGATAGTGGAGCACCGGGGGAAGATTGCCGAGGCCACCGGGTGGCACAGCACAGTCCTGTGGCACTGCCTGGCTGCCTTCAGGTAAGCTCATGCACGGGGGAAAGGCACGAAAAGCAAACCACCAGAACAGCCTCTGGAGAGGATGGCAGAACTTCTCCCTGCCCCCAGAAGCAGCGCTGGAGGCTGCAGATTGACACAAATCAGTTCTGCACCCAGGAACTGGAGTGCCTGCATCACAAAAGCCAAGTGGAGGGCAGCCCTGACCCCGCTGGCACTGCCCCAAATCCCACTGTAGCTCAGCTGGACAGGTGGGTTTGACTCTAACTGAGAGTATTTGGGACTCCAGACAGAGGAAATAGAAGCCTCACTAAGATGCAAGCCAAGCTGTGGTTTAATGGAAGGCAGGAGAAAATTGAGCACCCCATGAGCCCCGCACAGGACTGGAGGGGCCGGTGCCCCACACCATCAGTTGGTGGCATGAAAAGCTTCATGCAAACCTCTGTAAAAGGGAAGGGGGAGCAGTCCTGCAAACACAGCTGAAATAACATGCAAATCAAGCATTAATTTTTCATCTCCCATCAAACCAGTAAGCAGAGAGCTTTGGCTGCACTGGAATTTGAGAAGGGGGGAGTCAGTTTCTATGGTAACAGCTGCTGCATTTTGCAAAGTGCTCCGCAGCCCCAGCTGGCCTCCCCCACAGCGCGCACTTCTGTGCATGCCTAACTGCAGCCCTGCTGCCAGGCACGCTCACAAGTGCTCTGGAAACAAAGACTTGGAGAGCAGCAGCAATGTGCGGGGACCCAGGAGCATCGGCAGCACCACAGGGACCTCGTGCCACCTTGGACACTTGGCTCCTGGAGCTCACCAGCATGCACAGATCTAGATGAAGCTTGTGAGTTGGGTAAGAGCCAGACAGAAGTTTGGCTTTAATGATGCCATGGCATTAAATGTAAGGTCTACACAACCTGACAGCACAGCCTCAATTCTTTTTTTTTGTTTTTTCTTCCCAACGAGGGACAAATAACTTGGTTGAGGAGCACTGCACTGGTTCAAGGGAAAGATGCAGGGCAATAATTGATGTAAGCAGGTCTGACGGAGACCTCACCGGAGTGACTTATGGCTCAGTTAGCCAGCGAGATTAACGTCGAAGGTCGCCGAGTAAAATCAGATCTTTCTGCCTGCCAGGAGGTGGAAAAGCTTTACAGGATGCAGAGGATTAAGTACATCCACAGCCAGGCTGGAGCTATGTGCCTCTAATAACTCTTTCAGCCAGATCTCAGCTGCTTCTGTGGCAAAGGCTTTGCAATACCCTTCTCCCCTCTCCCTGTTGTGGGGCGCCCATCACCAGAGACCTCATCAGCAGGGTACCCACCACCAAGGTACCCATTGCCGGGGTACCCACCACCCAGGTATCCATCACTAAGGTACCCATCATTGAAGAATCATCACCAGAGTACCCATCACCAAGGAACCCATAACCAGAGTACACATCACCGAGGCGCCCATCACTGGGGTACCCGTCACCAGGAAAAAGTGGTGCTCTCCTGCATGCAGAACATTAGGAGGATCTCCCCCTGTACACACACACATCCACATGCATTCCCTGTTACTGAAATCCCATCCCCATCCAGCAGCCTGTAGTGACATGAAGCTCCAGCGTCAGTCCCAAGGGCCTTCCAATTCCAAGAGAAAAATTACTGTCGATACAGGTTACCAGTTACCACTCCATCCAATATAGATTTATAAAAACAATGGGGTCAGGGCTTCAGGAGAGAGCACACTTTATAGTTCATGAGACTAATGAGATAACTTTCCCTTGGTACTCTGGGGCCAATATTTCCTTACGCAGTCTATTTTAACTGCTGGAGAATCAATAGGTGCCAGCATTTATGAATTAGCCATACTTGGAGCATATGCAACCCAAGGCATCCTGGACAAATTCAATAAATGTTTGGTGCTATTTGTGGCCACGTTTAAAGTGACAAATGCCTCCCTTGGGTGAAAGGCATGGAGAGGGAAGCCCCAAAGTACACAGCCCGTGGTTTCCCTGCGTGGGAATGAGAAGCCTCCCAAATGCCATTCACCAAAGGGAGCCAGGAGGGACTCGTGGTCCACTCCATGTTCCTCAGACCAGGGCTGGGCCATGGCACCACATGTCCCTTCATCCCAGTGCCTGACCCCGGGGTCACTGCCATAGCAAACACCTAAAGCGGAGGGCGCCCGGATTAGGCGCGAAGATTAAAGATCCATCCATCCATCCCAGAGATGGTAAATAGGAGCTGCGACTCGAGCCCAATGCAAATTTAATAAGAGCTGCACGATATCTGACAGATTTATTTACATGTTTCCCTGCACACAGGATCCCAGGGGACGTGTAAGGCAGTCGCAGGCTCCCCAGCCCTTTCAAAGGAAACACATTTCTCCTACGTAGCCAATGCAAAGCTGAGCAGCCCAGCACCCAGCACAGCGCTTCCACCTTGAAGTTCCGTGGGCATCTGTAAAATCACCGACTCCAGCTGAGTAAGTGGGTCACGCTTTGCACCAAAGGGCTCCCTGCCTTCTTTCTCCTCCTCCTCAATCCAGGAGGAACGGGGCTTTGCTGGAACGAGAATACCGTGTCCTAGAAACGTCGCTTTGGGGAGGCTGCGGCACTGCACCCCAGCTTTGCTGCATCCCAGGCACCACAGTGGGGTGGCGGCAGCTTTCAGAATGGTTCCCTCCAGAGGATGATGGAGGGGATATTGGGACGAAGGCGCAGCCCTGCAGCCAGCTCTGTGTGTGCTCACCAGTGTCCAGTGCGGTGCCAGCTGCCAGCATGTGCACAAGAGCTGGAGCTCACGGTGAGCTTTGTGCAAAAGCCCTAAAAACCCCTCCCAGACAGCTGCAGAGCATCACCAGGACCTCCCCTTGCAGACCTAAATTTAATCCCTCCCCACGCTCACTCCTGGCCAGAGCACCACAGAAGCACTGAATCACAGCAGCACGCAAGGCCACCCCAAAATCTACACCCCCCCCGCCAGGCTGAGACCCACACAGCAGGGATGGAAGTCAGGGAGTCACGGCAAGCTGCCCACCTCCCCCTCCCCTTAATCTCCTTTATAAGCATGGTTCTATCTCCTCCCATTACAGGATTAACACCCATCTCTCATTCTCCTCTTGCAACAAGATTTTATTTCTAATTACGCTGTAATAAAACTGGGCGCGCTCCCAGGGTTGCTTCCAAATGACTTGTAGACACTCGGTGAGATTGGATCCTACTCGGGCCCATTGTCAGCGCGCCTGCCTGACATTCATTAGACATGCATGAGGGAGATGTTTTAAGAATGGAATTGCATTTAAATGGGCTTTCTGAGAAGGAGAGATGAAACAAAAAAAAGAGAGGCAGAGGGAGAAAAAGAAGCTGGAGCGGCTGAGGAGCGGATGTAATTGTCACCACGCTGTCACACAGCTGCCAGGCGGCCCTGCTCTGTGTCCCAGTGGCACAGGAGGGGCCAACGGGCCAAAGGGCCAAGGGGCCAGGGTCTGGCACTAATCCCCCAATAAACCCCATCCCATGCCCTCCAGAGCTGCAGTACAGCAGCGGATAATTTTCTGCTGAATTACCTCTTAATGCGGTACAGAATTACCTGCAGGACAGCGGGCTGCAGGGGACAAATGAATAAGCATCAAAGGAAACGTCCTGGTTTTCCCCAGCCTTGTGTTTGGTTCTGACCACCGGATTTACGGCTGGGGGCAGCGGTGTGGGAACAGCCCCTGCAAACAGCTGCACAACAGAGCTGGGCTCTGCATGACGGGGCTGTGCAATGTACAGTGGAGCTCTGCACCGCACGACTGAGCTGTGCACTGCATGATGGAGCAGTGCACTGTACAACGGAGCTGTACAGTGTATGATAGAGCTCTGCTCTGTACAGTGGAGCAATGCACTAAATAACAGAGCTGTATGCTGTACAATGGAACTGTGCACTGTACAACAGAGTTGTGCACTGTATGTTGGAGCTGTGCACAGTATGATGGAGCTGTGCACTGTATGATGGAACTATGCCCTGTATGATAGAGCTCTGCACTGTACAACAGAGCTGTACACTTTATGATGGAGCACTGCACTGCATGATGGAGCACTGCACTGTGTGCCAGAGCTGCTCACTGTGTGGTGGAGCTGTACCATGGAGCTGTGCACTGGGAGATAAACTGCTTGCAGACACCCAAATTCAAGGGATCAAAAGTTGAGGAATGAATGACTCAGCTCACAGGGAAGCTGCCGGGTGAGAACCACCGTGTTGAAGCTCCCACACACCATGGCCCAGCTCTCCCTGCCCCACATTTCCTCCTCTTTCCTGGAATCTTACAGGCCAGGCAACAGTCAGCATCATTCTACTACTGGTGCCACAGGTTTGCTTTCTGTGTTTCTTTCTCTTCGGGCAACGGAGGCACAAGGAGAAGTTTGGGTTTTGTGCACAGGAAGCTTTCTAACAAAAGAGCAAAAGGCTGCAGTTTGTAGCTGCAACCACAGTCCCAGTAGGAGCTTAAGGAAATCATCACAGAAATGCTAATTTCATTTACACGAGAAAATGAAAAATGCTGCTGTCACTTTAATACGCTATGCATATCTTATTTCCAATGCACCGTTGCTTCAGACATTTTCCTTCCCCAGTTTGCTTGCTTGCAGCGTGCACCAAAACCTGGGTGCCACCCCCCAGCCTTACAGTCAGCAAACCTGGGGAAGCAGATGCTAAGAAAGATCTCTTTCTATTAACTCCCTGGGAAGCAGCACGTCCTGCAGGGCTGCGAGGAGTTATTAAATCAAAAGTAATTATTTACCAAAGGGCCACTCTCAGAACTCACTTCCACAGGAGTAAATGCAGAATTGTGCCACCGACAAACCAGGCTCACGTGGAGCAGAACGGCCCTCGCTGGGCTTCAGACACTGCTGAGCTTTTTTGGCCCGACCCCCCCAGCATCGCAGAGGACTGAGGAAGAATCCGTCTCCCCAGGTGGTCCAGAGACGCCTAATTCCAGCAGAAAATTACAGAACAGGATGAAGAGCATTACAAAATGAAGAGGAGGGGACTCGAGATTTCCATGGCTAATCCTGTTAACGAGACAATTTCTTATCAAACTCATTATGTGGCGCAGAGCGGAGGGGAGGGACGGGCTGGGAGTGGGGCAGGGGGTGGGGGGGGTGAGGGCAGCCCCGTCCCCACAGCACATGGCTTCGGCACAAACTGTATTTTCATTTCTGAAGACAGCTAAATATTACCGGAGTGACATTTAGCGCAAAACAGTGCCGTCTGCTTCAGCTCTGCAACGAGTCCTCACTCGGCAGAGAGGATGGCAGGCATTAGAAAAGAAAAGGAAAAGGAAAATAATCCACTCGTGGCAAAGAAAAATAAGATGTTTTTTAGGATTTTTTTTTTTTTTTTAACTTCCCGTTCCGATGAGCACTGTTCTATGGGAAGAGGTGAACCAAACGCTTCAGCCCCCAGGCCTGGCAATGCCATGGAGCTGACCAGATGCACGCTCCCAGCCAACACCTCTGGTTTTGCCTCCCCCCCCCAACGACTGTGGGTGTTTTTAGTGCAACTCCGTGACGGCGCTGTCATTTTCTAATTTTTTTTTTTTTTAATTTCTTTTCCGTTTGCTATTTAAAAAAATCGCGGACCTCGTCAGATTTCATGCTAATGAGAAGGGAATCTGGATCGGGAACTGTGCAGAAAATTTGCATCTCAAAGAGGAAAACAGGAAGTCACTAAGAAAGGAAAATCCACCGCCGAGGTGTCGTTTATGGCCATAATTAGGCTAATGCTGCTCCGTTCTGTCAACTCATTCTCATCAGCCTTGGGGTGACTGATGGGGGACAACGGGCTCCTTCCCAACATGACCCCAATAAGGACTGAGGGCTCCTGGAGCCTTCTGAACCAGCAGTGCCAAAGGGACCCCCAGCTGCACCATGGTGCTGCTTCCCTCTCATGCACTGAAGCTCTTCACTTAAAGAAAGGATGAAAATATGGCAACAGCCTGATGTCAGCACCGACCTCCTCAATGGGCTGGCCATGGGGTGCCCTGGAGCCGCCCCGTGCCCCCGCTGGCCCATTTGGTACAGACCCAAATGGTGCAGTTTTCCCATCAATTTCCCTCTGATTTCTTTAATTGGGTTTTGCTGCTGTTGCAGACATTCCCGTGCAAACAATGTGGAACAGCTTTAACCAAGGTGTTTGCTCATAAAGAGCCGTTGTGAGCGTGGAGAGTGACAGAAATGGGAAAGGTTTGATGAAAACAGTGGGGAAAACAACAGGTTCCTCGGCCCGTTCCAATCCATCAGCAATTCGGGTTATTAAAAATACAGGAGGAAACAAATCCTAACATTTGCAATCAAACCTGGAGAAACCTTGAAAGGACAAATACCTGCATAGGAGGGAATGTGTCCCCCCACTGAAGCCTGCAGGAGTTGTGTTGCAATTATGACAGGAGCGAGGCTGCTGGATAACGTGAGAGTTATTTTCCCCACTTACGTTGTCAAATGATCATTTTGCCCTGCAGTGAAATCTCAATAATTATAACGCCGAACCACGAAAGAACAAAGAAATAAAAAAGCAGTGAGGGTTTTTCTGTGTGTGTGTGTTGTTTTTTTTTCGAAGGATTGGGTGGGGGAGAGCTGCAATCAGAGGGCTGAGAGTGCAATTTTTCCCTAATTATCTCCTTTAGGGCCGTGCATCAGCAGTGAGATCCCCATCGGCTGCAGGGAGCACTGCGCGCCAATGGGGTTTCGCATGGGCTCTGGTGGGATGTCCTGCAGTCTGGCTGCACCCCTTTGCACAACAGTCACTCTTGCAAGGGGAAAAGCAACGGGAAAGAAAAGAGAATGGGAACAGAAAAGGGGAAGCGGGGCGAGGGGGGGATAAACGGGAGGAAGAAAAACAAGACAACAGAACGCTTGCTCCACAGCCCTCGGCTAAATTACAAACCGGTTTACTGAGGTGGAAAGCTGCAGTGAGCTGAGGAGGAATATGTGGAAACCATCTGCAGATTTAAAAATAATCTATTTTACGATCACCCTCGAACATATTCTTTTGCGGAAACCAAATAGGATTTGTTGTTGTTGTTTTGTATAAACTGTTAGGGGAAAATTACTAGAAACATGCAGGGGGTTTTGCCTTCTTGAGTACTGAGAGTCTAAATATGCCCTTCCTTATGTTTAGAATAGTAACAGTCATCTTAAAATTAACTTGGTCTGCATCAGAGCCTCCAACAGTAGCAATTCTGAGCCTGCAGAAAGCAGGACAGACCTGCGCTGGGTATCTCCGCTTCGTGCTGACAGATGTCTTCCTACATACAGTAAATATAGGTCGTCTTTTCCTACCCGGAGAACTGTGTATCTTAATTAACCAGGCCACTAGCAGCATATGTAATGATTTTTTTGCAGCTTGCTCAGTAAACCTTGCCTTGCTGAGATGCAGAAGCACGAAACATGCGTGAGAGCCACCCCCTGTCCTCACCCCCAGCCCATGCACACACTGTAGTGTGGCTTCAGCTTTTGTTTTTCGCTAGGAAATCCACCACCAACACAAAGCAGGGGCCCCAGTGCTCAGCTTCATCTCGAGAGCCTTATGTCCCATGGGATGAGCAGTGCCACCGCTTTGTCATCATGCCAGCAGCAGGGGGGGCTTACAGTATCCGTAGCAGGAGGAGAGGGATGTGGGATGCAGCAAGACGGGGGGACATGGAACCAGAAAGCCCCACGCTTGGGATGCTCTGCCTGCATGCCAAGCGGAGCAAGAAGTTCCCTGGGACTTGCATGAGGAAGCACAGAGGCCAGGAGGCTCCTGCTAAAAAATGGAACAGCACAGGAGTACTGCACACTGTGCCAGGCTGCGCTGAGTCCTGCTGATCCAAGAGCACGCTTTGATTTGATGAGGAAAGCCAGCAGCCCTGCACACGGAGCTCCCACTGCCAAAACCAGGATTGGAGCAGGGCGGTCCCATGCTGCCCTGTGCTGCTGCTGTCCCATATCGGGCACATGCACAGCCCCTCCATCCCTCCCCGCTGCTCACCGGGGGAAAAGCCAAGTGAAGTCAGCTCGAACAAAGGGCAGAACTTCTTCCCCGCTCATTAGCACTGGAAAAGCGGCAGCAAAAAAAAAATCCCCAGGACATAACCTTCTCTTTGACTGTGAAGTCTGAATGGCTCAGAGAGAGCGGTTACATTTATTCTTTGCATTTCCCCTTGCACAAAGAGTTGGAGCGCATGTTTTTCAGTAAGAAAAAGGAGGTGCCCCAAAGCTGGGAGCATCGCTTCCCCATGCGGGGACCCAGCAATGGCAGCAGGGGGAGAGGAGCTGCTACGCCATCAGCTGCGCCTTATCAATAATTATTAAGACAAGGCGGATGTATGTCGACCTACTTAGAGGTCTGTGAGAGAGAACGGCGACAGAGCCCTGTTAAATCCTTGCAGCTTGTCCACCCAACAAACAGCGCCGGGGTGCACCCTGCAGAACAGATGCACGGCTCTGGTCCCTGGGCCATCAATCACTGCAACACCAAGTACATCCCAGCATCCCCCTGTGTCAGGGACATGAGCAGGACATCTCTCTTCTGTCCTTTTTGTAGCTGCTTATGGACTTGGAAGCCAAAGTTAGGCAAATCCAACCATGAAACGATTTGCAATTTCCTAGCAACAAGCAGTGAAACGCTGGGGCAGCTCAGCAGCAGGGCAGGGGGACTCCACATGGAGTCCTTAAATGAGATGAGTGTGCCATGCACTGTGCTGGCACTATGGGTGCTGAGGGCAGGAATCCACTCACATTTTATCTATACAAACACAACTGTGTTCACATGCACCCACTAATTACTCAACCTGCTCCTCTGTCAGGGGAATAATGAGGGAAAAAATAACCAGAAATTTGGTCAAAACCCACCAATGCACTCCTGCAGCATTCCAGCATATCTGCTTGCTGCAGGTTTGGGGCACGGCTGCTCGGCTCTGGGCACAGCACAGAGGTGTGGGCAGCACTTCCAGAGCCATAGAATCATTAAGGATGGAAAAGATCTCCAGGATCATCTAGTCCAGCTGTTCACCTACCACCAATTCTGCCCACTAACCATATCCCTAAGTACCACAACTACACATTCATTGAGCACCTGCAGGGATGTTAACCCCACCACCTCTCTGGGCAGTCTGTGCCAATTCCCAACCACTCTATTGGAGCTTTTCCTAATATCCAACTTGAACCTCCCCAGAAAGCAAGCACAACTGAAGCACCCACCCAAGTGGATGCATCAGGAGGAAGGGGATCTGGGAAGGCCACCTTCCCATTTCCCAACTTCGCCACTCCTCTTAGGAACCAGGCTTCCATGCTAAAGGACACAACGCTGCCAAGGGGAGCTCTGCTGTCCCTTTACCCTTAGCTTCACTAGAATCAGTGTCAGTGCCTGGCAGAGGGGAATGGGAGCACAGCCCCCCCTGCACACAATGCAATCATGTGCAGGGGAGGTGAGGAGGGAAACAAAAGCCAGCAATAAATCACCACCCCGCTGCTACCCAAGGAGATATAATTAAGTTTATGCCTAGAGTGGCTCCGCTGACGGTAGTCCTGGAATGAGATAAACAGAACGCACGAGGTTAGGCTGTAATGATACAGGAGTGGATTGGCAGGTGATACGTTTGCTTAGCAGTGGTGCTCAATTAGTCAGCTGCAATTTTCACATGCGAGCTGCAGGGCAGAGAGCCACTGGGTCTCTGTTTCCTTCCTGGGCAGGAGTCACCCCCTGGTGCTGGCTGCTGCTTGCGACCCACTTCCCCCTGAGTCCAGGCTTAGCTTTAAGCACATGAAATGTCCACTGATCTCAAAGGATTATTTCTGGGCTTAGCTGATGTGCAGGTCGTCCTGCAGGCCTTGGGTGGATGCTCGGCATCTCTGTGTTTTAGGAGAAAATTTCCCAACGCTTCCTAAATATTCTCCTCCATTCCCATACAAAAAAAGGAAAAAACCAAACCACCAACAAACCACAAATCCAAATCCAAGCCACTAGAAGCTCTGACAAATGCGCCACAAATACCACATTTGGGGATTCTGCACCCCAAAAGTAGCTCCAGCCATGGGAAAGGTGAGGCTGTGCTGCAGGGAGGAGGGGGGACCCTGCAGACCCTGCAGCCTTTTGGTGCACATTGGGCACTGTGCTCAGTGCCTGGCCCTGCTGCCCTGCGGCCACGCTGTGCCGAGTGCCCAGCTGCCATCTGGGCACATCACTGCATTTGTTCCATGCGTGTATGAGAGAGGGGGTGGGGGAAGGCTGGGGAAAAGCAGGCTGCAAAATGAATTCAGCATCAATTATTCTAAAATATGCGTGTTAATACGGGAAGGGCTCCGTGGCTGCATTCATCTCCACTTCTGTTAATTTCCAGCATCAAAATGTGACCTGGGAAGATGACAGCATCTCACATCTCGGTTACACAAACACGAGCCTGGAAAAGGGGGTATATTAAACCAGGAGACAATGCTGCATATTAAAATACCACAGATGGAGCTTTCCACAGACCTCACAGTCTGCCTCGGAGATTATTGCTGGGCCATATTGTATTAAAAATGGGGGGTGGGTGTGTTATTTATTTAATTTTTAAACAAATTCCATCTCCTAGTCACGCCGGATGGATGAAGTGAGCTCTTGAGCCCCAGACAGCTTTTCCAGAAAGCCCACATGAAAAATGCATTTTCATTAATACAAACTGTTTGCAGTAGGTAAATTAATTCTGGAAATGGTTTTCATACGTGGCAAATTATACGTTTGGTGGAAACGCCAGACGACACTCTACAGTCACAACAAAAGCCCCGCATCTCCTTTAATGAATCAGGATTGCCAGGTAAGAGGAGCTCGCTCCAACCATTCCACAAACAAACAAGTAAATGGTGGAACAGAAATGGCAGGCACCGGCCGCGTTGGGCACCCATGGGCACCGTAAGCATCAACTCCATTGGGACAGGAGGGCAAACTCACTGGCAACACGAGGCTGGAGCTGAGTAGGGCTTGGATGGGAAAGGAGATCCCTCCCCCCAAGTTCCTACCTCCCCCTCCAATCTGACTGTGTCTCCTCTAACAGCCCCGTGTATACGAGCGCCTGCTCATGGCAAGGGAAGCGATCTATAATTGATGAAATCACGACGTGCTCCAGCCACAGCCTCATCCCCTGTTGGAAGACATCTGTTCTGCACGTAGCCCCGCTCAGGTGCTGTCACACCGCATTTACCGCAGTGGAGCAGCGCTAATATCGGCACAGCCGCAGTGCCGCGCAGCTCGGGCTGTGGGGACATTCCTGTGTTCTTCACCCAACTATTGACTTAGTCCTTCCAACCCCTCCAGCTGCCCGCCCGCAGCAGCACAGCCCAGGGATGCGTTTGAGCAGCACCACAGAGAGTGGCTGCCTTCGCCCAGGCACCGCAGAAACGAGGGTCCAACAGCTCCATGGATGGCACCGGGAGAGCGCGCATCACATGGCACTTGGGGAGGCACGGGAGGAGGGAGCAGCATTTCCTAGCAGCCTGTCGCATCGGGAAACAAAGACTGAATGAGGATCTTTTAGTCACTTCCTTATTACATATTCCGGGTACATGACAAAAGAAGAAATGCATCTCAGGTCACCTCCTGTCACCGTGACAAAGGCCCGTGATGAGTTATGTATTCAAAATATTTGCACTAATTATCGGCACAGCTCCCCTTTGAAGGTGCGGGGAGGGAGGTGGTGCTCGCCCTGGGGAATCAGCTCGGAGCCTGCACGGGTTTCGCTGCACTACAGATAAATATACTCGTACGCCTGCATATTTTTACCAACGTGCCTGCATGTGTATCCATGGAGAAAAGCCTATAAATGCGTAACGCACGTCGTGTGGAGCTGAGCGGAGCGGCACAGAGGGGACATTTCCCACCAGGGCAGGGGTCAGCGATGGCTGAGGATTGGTGGCATCACTGGGGTTCCAATGGTGGAAGCAGCACCCTGAACCCTGCAGTGACAGCACTGGCGCTTGGCCAAGAGAGAAACAGCACCCAGGGACAAGTGGAAAGCACTGAATGTAAATGTAGGCTGACCTTTAATCAGGCACAAGGAAAAACAAATAAAGCAAAACAAAACAAAGCAAAAACAAGTCACAGCCCTGGGCACCTTCTCTTTTGCCAGGCCCGGCAGGAATCCTGCTGTCCCAGGTCAGTGATGCTGGGACAAGGATCCCACTGCTACCCCAGCCCTGATGCCTTGTCACCAGCCCTGATGGCACCATGGGGGCTGCCGCACTCCTCCAAGGGTTCTCTGCAGGGAAGCAATGCCATCCTCCTCCTCCTCCTCTTCCCGGCCACAGATGCAATGGGAGGAGCAGAGCAACGTGGCATCTCCGAGATGCCAGTCCTGCCCAGGTGCCACAGCAGAGTGGCAGTCTATCTGTGCTCTCCCCCTGCTCTGTCGCTGGCCGATGCCTGCATTGCCCTCCCGAGGCACCGAGCCGAAGCAGGGCACGCGCTGCCGAGCATCCCCTTCCCCTCAGCGAGCATTTAATCTGACTGGACAGGAGCAAAATCATGTAGATATAAATGGGGCAAGGAGAAAATAGCATGCTTCAGGTTCCTGGGGAAAGCATATGGGAACAAGGGACTTATTAATAAATTCTTCTTTGTTCTGGATTGTCTGTGATAAATAGCCGCACTCAGCATCAATAACGGCAAACATCCTTGGGAAAGAGAGACATGCAGAAACCCATCACACCGCTGAAAGCAGAGAATGGATTCAATTTCAGGTTTGAAGGCAAATTTCACAGTCCTAAACAAAATTATCGGAGGGGGCTGCTGTGGCCACAGCCGCAATAAATGTAAGGTTATAGCTGCTGAGCCAGGAGAACGTCTCCCAAGAGCTGTAATACCTTAAGCTGAAGGACAAGAAAGAATAGCCCCGCTCAGGGCGATGCCTTTGGAAAAATAACGTTTACGCTTCCAAATAAAAAATGTTTTTATTAAGAGAACACAACACTTCTGGAATTTTATGGCACCAGAGATTATTCAAACTCCCACCTCTCCGCTGGCATCCAAAAGTAAATTTCCATGAGATTTAAACACTGCCGACGCCTCGATAATCTGGGGGGTAGGAGGGAAAAGAGAGCAGCGGCAAGAGACTTCCCTAATGGCGAAGACATGAGAAACGCTGCTTTATTTTTTGATGATTGCATTAGATTTGTTATCGCGGAGATGAGAAACGAGCAGCTCCCGGCTCCCTGCCTGGGGACAGAGCACAGCAGCTCCTTTTCCTAGCACTGGAAGCTCAGCACCGCTGCAATCACTCCCTGTGGGTGCCTGGGGCAGCCCACAGACCTTTGCCATGGAGGCCAGAGTGTCTTGCTGGAGTTTAACCTGCCCAAAGGGCGCCAAGCTCAAGAAAACAATTTGCACAGCAGCCCAGTGACTGGGCATCCCCTTTTCTTCCTTGTTAATCCTCTGCACTGTAACCACTTTTTCTCATGCTCCAACTTGGAGCACCATGAGCCTGAAAGGATAAAGTGCATTAAGAGTTTTAATGCTGAGGAAGATGTCAGCCTGACACTTTAATAACACTAATGCTGTGGAATTTGCAGAATTATCACTGTAATGCGTTCTCACAACAGCAGCGTGCTTAGCACAAGCTCTGCACCACGCTGAGCACCACAACCTTCCTGACGCTCAGGGAAGGAGCTCAGCCCCTGCACAGCACCACAGGCAGAACCACACACAGAGACCCAGGGACGTCCTCCTCCTCCTGGTTTGCAGTTCAGCATCTTGCAGAATCATTCCCAAGGCGCTGCTCACCCACCCCACAGCTCAGCTTAATATCGCTCAGATCGCTTGGTCCTTTGCTTGTGTCGAGCTGAAATCCATCCCAAGGGCATGTCAGACAGTCAGGACAGGGCACAAACTGCTCTTGGGGTCTTTGCTCCCAGATTGAGATCCTGCTTCCATCCCCAGCCCTGCTTTCCCAGATCCTGTGCATCTTCTGCCCACCCCCTTCTCTGAAAGAAACAAAGCCCTAAAGGCACTAAGAGCTTCAATCAAATCCAATGCAAAAAAATGTAGATTTGCTCCAAAATTATACGCCCACAAATCTATAAAAAATACAGCCAAAATCCCGTGAAAGCCAAGGCTTTTTGGAAAGTTAAGAGAGTGACGGAAGGGAAGAAATTGCTTCCTTTCCTGCCTTTGAAACACAGTGTTTGTAAGGCTGATGGCAACAGGCACTGCTTTGGCTCCCAAACCCCAATCCTGCGCATGGAACCCATACACTGGGACTGGGGTTAACAAGCATCAATCCAGAAGCAAAATTAAGCTGATTTTTAACCTCTTCCCAAGTTTCACATGCAAAGTCAAACACAGAAGTAAATAAGTGGCAGGAAACCCAAGGAGTAAATGAGAGCGTTACATCTCGTGTCTAATGAGTGACACCAGGTAACGCTGGCAAATTGCTCACCTAGAGACAGCAGCACTGAATTGCTGATGGATGAACAAGCTCTTTTTTTTCCCCCTCATCAGCACACATCACAGGCAATGATGGAGCATGTTTCTCTGATGGCGCTGGAGATTGGCACAATCATTTTCTAAATCCGGTCCCGCTAGTAATATTTGGGTGATAAAAAACAAAACAACAAGCAAGAACAAGCTGCACTAAGTCAAATCCTCGGATGCTGTAAGCTGGGAAAACTCCCCGGGGTCTGCTGAAAGCATCTACATGCCTCACCCCTGGCTTCTTGGAAACGTGATCCCACTAAAATGCATGCAAGGTGGGGAGAGCGCGCACTCAATGCGATGCTAATGGGCAATAATAGAAGGGAGACACTTGGATAACGAGTCAGTGGGGGATCCTTAGCATTACGTCAGGAGTATCTCCCCACTGCCCAAAACGCGGGGCCAGGGCTGCAGTGCCCAGCTCAGCGCCCGCCATCACGTGGGGAAGCCTCACGGCTGGGCTGCGATGCGGAAAGGGATTTACAGATGTAAAGCCACATCTCGATAACGCTTGGAACAAATCCCTGACATTCTTCACACAGCTCTGCACTAACAGGTTCGGCTCTATCAGAGTGGAAACGCAGCTCCCCGCTATCTCCACGCTTCCACTGCCGTTAACTATTTGGGGACCCCTCCGCTCTGCAGTGAGGTGCACGGTCCTCTGAGGCAGGGCTCTCCCCGTTACAATTACGCTCTGGTCAGGACTAGCCATTTGCATGCAGTTCATTTGTGATGCAGAAAAGCTTGAACCTGTCATTATCGCTTGGCATCAGTACAGCTCTGTGAAAAGACACAGCTCAGAACATGCGCACAGCGCTGCACCCTATTTTCTTTAATCTAGGCTGAAATGACAATGAGGGAAAGCAGGAGGGAGGGAGGGAAGAAGGGGGAAATTGAGAAAGCATCTTTTCCATAAATAAGAGTTCGATCTTCCAATGAGCACAAGCACAAGAATTCTGCTCGGTGCCCAAAGGGTTGCGCATGGGCGACCAGGGGAGAGGGTGACAATGAGGGGTTGCATAGGGCTTATGGGCAATGAGTGCAAATGAAACCAGGATGGCTCACCAAAACTGTGCCCTGGAAAGGACTCTGCAGGCAGTGATCTGCACCAACCTTGGCCAGGTAGGAAGTGCCCCCACATATCTCACAGGTTTGGGAAGATGGGGGAAGCCAGAGGAGCAGGAGGAAGGCAACAGCCCAATGAGAGCCACACTGCCCACCCAGCACCCAGCATCCCTGAGTGGGCAGATGTGGGCTCACCCCAACAGTCAGAGGTCAGCTTAAGCCCAGCCTGCAGCAAGAGCTCAAACAGCTCTGTCCAAATGTGTGCCATCATCTCACTCCACAGCATCTCCCAGCACATCAGCATCAAATCGCCTTGTGCTGATAATGTGACTCCTGTGACCATGTCCAGGCCATGGGTGGAAGAGGAGTGCCCCAAGCAGCTGGAAGCCCTTCAGCCATGCCGAGCAGGGTGCAGGGGCACAGCCTGGGGACAGGGCAGGTGGTCCGGCGCTCAGGTGAGTTCGGAGCAGGATGTGCTGCCAGCAGGGAGCCCAACTCCCTCGTTACCTTTCAAATGAGCAGAGCTACACATGAATATTAAACACCACCTCGTTCCAATCCCAGGGAAAAAAAAAAGAAAAAAAAGAAAAAAAAAAGAACAGTCTTTGAGAATCCCTCATTAAGATGCACTGGGCGAGTTGCACTGGGAGCCCGAGAGCCAATTAAGCGGGACTGTAACAATCCTAAAATGAAGCTGCATGCGCAGATCAGATCAGAAATGTTTGCAGAGCTGTAGCAGGAGCGTTCCCTGCAGTGCCATGCTGCTGCCCTGCCCCTTCCCTGCACCCATCCATCCTAGCAGGGCTGCAGCAGGGAGCTGACGTCAGCATGGATGGGACCCCAGCACTGAACACCCCTTTCGGCCCCTCTCCTCCTGCTCCAACACCACGGAGAGGTGAAGGGAATGGCTGTCTGCTGTGAGGAGAAGCAGCAAAGTTTATTTGCTGACTTTCAAACACCATTATTTCCAGGCCGGATCGCAGGTAATACAATCAGACAAGCCCGACATTTCCCATGACTTTGGAAGGACTCTATTTTCATTCTGCGGCTCAGCCTCATCCCACAGCTCTCCGATCCACCCCCTCCCCGCCAACACGCGCAGCCCCACTCCCAGATCAATTTCTATATTTCAGATACAAAGGTTGTTTTGCTTGAAAAATGAAGCTGCCCTTCACCGAGGTAATGAAGAGATCAATACTAGTTACAGCAAGTTTCCTAGTCACATCAGGGAGCCAGATGCACTTCCCACATCGTGGTGCACCAGCGTGGCCAACCCTGGGTACAGGTTGACACCAACGGACCTCAGGCAGCAGCAGCACGTGCTCCTCTCCCCCTTCCAGTGATGGGAAACGGGAGAGAAAATTGTGGATATAATTTATAATGCCTCATTAATTTGACAAATGCCGCTTCATGCGTGCTCTCTGTCACTGTCCCAGAAGCCACTCCATCATCAGCTCCTTCAGATGGAAAATCCACCTGCAGAGCCCTGCTGGTGCATGACGGGTCCATCGCCACCCACCCTCCGGGTGCTGCTGCCCAGGGGTGCCTGTGCACAAAGCCCCCGCACCACTCCAGCTGCAGGGAGTGCTTCCAGAGGGATGCGAGGAGAGGTGGAGGAGGCAGACATCACAGTGGTTTTCAAGGAAAGCACCTGACCAGTTCTGATAGCTCCTTACCAGGGCTTTTGCATCAAATCAGTCCTGCAGGAAATACTCCTTCACCAAAATAAAGCTTTTGTGGAAATTCTTCATTTTGGTCACGAACCGAATTCAATTTTGCCTTCATTTGAGAGAAATTTTCCCTTGTCCCCATCTCTCCTCCTTCCCACAAACCATTCATTTCTGCACTGAAAAAGCAGTGAGAAGGAAAGGGGAAGCAGCACGTGGTGACGTGTTCCTGCGGTGCTTCGGCAGGAGCAGGGAACAAGAAGCAGAGCATAGAATTAAAAATGTGTGCTGCTGCCTGGTTACCGACAGAACCATTTGGGATGAGGCTGTATCCTCCAGGAGAGTGGCGCTGGATGAGCAAGTGGGGTCCCAGCATCATGGAGGGACACCTCCCTCCACCCGGGGCAGATGCACATCCCACAGGCAGAGATGTATGGGCGTGCAGCAGTGTTAGGACAGCTCTCCTTGCTGTGTGTTAAATAACTCTTGCAGGGCACGAGCAGAATGGCAGTGCAGAGCAACCAGGGGACATAAATCCCAAGCTGTAAATTCCAGCTGTCGGAGGAGCAGTCTGTTGCATCGGTTCCTGCTCAGGTCCTGCCCCATCCTCAGCACTGGTGAGGCAGTGCTGTGCTCGGCGTTGGGCCCCTCACTCCAACGCAGACGTGGAGGCCCTGGAGGTGTGCAGGGAAGGGAACGGAGCTGTGAGGGGTCTGGAGCACAACGGGGTGTGATGGGGAGCGGCTGAGGAGCTGGGATTGTTCAGCGTGGAGAAGAGGAGCTCAGGGGAAACCTCGCTGCTCTCTGAAAGAATGTTGTGGTGAGGTGGGGGTTGGCTTCTTCTCCTGTGTTACTAGAGATAGGACGAGAGGGAATGGCTTCAAGTTGCGCCAGAGGAGGTTCAGGTTGGACGTTAGTCAAAATTTCTTCTCCAAAACAGTGGTCAGGCATTGGAATGGGCTGTGCAGGGAGGTGTTCAAGAAACGTTTAGATGTAGTACTGAGGGACATGGTTTAGTGAGGGAATATTGGAGGGAAGGTGGATGGTTGGACTGGATGATCTTGGAGATCTTTTCCAACCTTGGTGAGTCTATGATTCTATGTCCACCTCCCAGCCCCAGTCCTTCCCCCCTGAGATTTCCAGTCATCTGTGTCCCACTCTGGGAGCTCCCCAACATCGCCACATACCTGACAGTGCAGTTCCAGCACAAACCAAGGCCCCCACCACAACCCATGGCAAAACACAGGGGAACGCTTCCCAAATCACAGCCCCAACCAGGGCTCTGGGACCTGACCAGCATGGCTTGGGCAGAAAACACATCTCTAGAGAGTGCTAAGAAGAGGAGAGAAGAGAAACTGAATGAAGATATCCCTGAACCACCTTGTTGCACTTCAACTCTGCCTGCTTCAGCTGTTATTTCCTGCAAATATATTGCACCGTGGGATGCCTGCGATATTTTATAAAGTTAATAACTTTTTTTTAATTGGATGAGTTTATAGAATCGTGTGAGCAATTAACAATAATTACGTTTAAGACACTTAAATTCCAGGATGCACCACAAACATTGGAATATTAAGCTATAAAAACCCTCGATTGTACATTCAAATTACATTAAGGGTCTGTTGGAAGGAATACACTCTCAGTTTCAAGAGCACAGCTCTGCCTGCTTGCACAATGAGCTTCCATCAGCCATGTCAGCAGCACCCATTCCCCAGAACAGTTCGGTGCTTGGGCACTGCACAGACAGGGCAGCACCCACTCCTCCAAACTTCTGTCACTGGGAGCATCCCTTAACCCAACACAAACCACGGGCAGAAAGAGAACTCTTCATGGGAAGAGAACTGGGCCAGAGCTTATTTCACTTTAATCACCAGGTGCCAACCTAAATTATTGATGTAGGTTCTCAGTGACAGGTATGGCATTTTATCAGCGCATGTTTAATAATGCAGGAGTCATGATACCTCGTGCTAAAATGTCAGGCAATTCTCAGGTTACCCCCGCCACGCTGACACCTCCTCCCTGTCCTGCCCCAGGCCGTGGTGCCCAGCTGCTTGTGCAGCCCCATGAGAGCAAGACTCAACGCAGCAGCACTCGGGTTGACCACTGTTTGCTGTACCTCTGAGCACCAAGTCCAATGCAGCAAGGAGCGAGCGGTGCTGGAGCTGCTGCAGACACCCCTGGAGCCACGTTCCCGTTGCAGCACGTTGGAAACACGCTGCTCACAGACCAATTTAATGCGTCCTGGTCACATAAAAGGAGAATTTCAGAGCCATGAAGGCTGCAGGGCAGAGGAACAATAGCAGCCTAATGTCTCCATTTTGAGCCGTGCACGCGCAGCTGGCATGCCTCCACCAGGGCCTCTGAGCAAGAAGCAGCACTGCTTCACCGGCACGCAGCTGCCGATTTGCAAGGAGCAGCAATGTTCCCCATAGCCCGTGCCATGCACGGTGCTCCTGGCTCCCATGGCATACCCTGAGCTCAGTGCCAGCCCGTGCCTGTGCTATGGTAACCCCCAGACCCCAGCCGGACACAACGCGGGGCTGAGCCTTTGTATTCCAGCAGCACAGCTTGACATTTATAGGGGGAAGTTTTATTCCTGCTGTAAATAACCTCTAATAGTGTAGGTCATTACACTAATTACAGAAGATAATTAATTTTCTAATTCTTGTTAGGCCGCCACATATTCCAAGAAGAGCGCAGTTCATTATTTTCCCATGCAATTATGACCTCCCTTCTCCTTCTCCCTGTCAGCCCCGCCTTCAGGATTTTAGCACTTTGTCAAGTTGTTTATCATGCAGCCATCGAGCTGTTGCAAAGCGAGGCGGTGCACAGGCTCCTCTCTTCCTCCCACCCCATGCAAGCGGGCAGGGAGCAGTGCCTGGGACCCAGCCCTGCGCTCTTGGGCTGGCACGCGTTGCCCAGAGCCACCAATAGAACAACAGTCTCTGCTTGACCACCCAAAAACATCCCCTACAGGAGCCTCAAGAGCAGCTTACAAGCAGGAAGGAGATTGAATTTTTACATGGTCTGACAATGACAGGACAAGGGGGAATGGCTTTAAACTACAAGAGGGGAGATGTGGGTTAGACGTGAAGCACAGGCTGCCCGGAGAGCTGTGGTGCCCCATCCCTGCAGGCACTCAAGGCCAGGTGGGATGGGGCCCTGGGCAGCCTGAGCTGGTGGGGGGCAGCCCTGCCCATGGGTGGGGGAGGCACTGGGTGGGCTTTGAGATCCTCTCCAACCTGGGCCATTCAATGAGTCTGTGATTCCACGCTGCAGATTGATGGCAGTTCTCAACTCAGCCATTGTGGCCAGACTCAGCCCACGAGCAGCAACATCTGCAGGATCACATCCCACCATGGGGCCAAGCGTACTGAAATCTACAGCCTTGCATGCAGATGGCAGAATAAAGACAACTTGGCAGCCAGCAGCTCACACAGCTCCCCTGTCCTCGCCCTGTCCAGGACCATAAACCACCACAATAAAACACTGTATGGTGAGAGCAGAGGCACAGCACTCATTCTGCAGGACCTGAGCACCATGGCTGCTTGGCCCCCATACAGGGCAAAATCCTCCTGATCCCACAGCCCTGCATGTGCCAGGTCCTGGCTGCTCCTAGCTCTGCAGCCCCACTGTAAATCCGGGTATCAGACAGGTTTTAGTGGTAATCAATTGTAATAATGAACATGTATCCCTTGACCAGATAAGTGGAATATTATGTTTTAAGTCCAGCTGCAATTAGCAGAGCAGATGGATGGGGGCTGAAGCAGCAGTAAGTGCATCTCCCATCCCGCAGCCACTTCCCACCCGCCTCCGGATGGATCCCACTGCAAACCCACGCACTGGGGTGACCCTGCTCCCTGCTGGGATGTGCATCTGAAGGAGCGCATGGCCAAACTGGGGAACTTGCTGCAGCGTGGTCCAAGAGCCCATCCAAGCTCTGCCAGGTGATAACACGCGCACCCGCTGTTGTATCAGAGAGAATGAATTTTTAAAAGGCATATAAACCCCTGATGCTTCAAGGCATCAGCTGAGCACTAAGGAGGATTAGGAGGAAATATCTCCTGTGGAAAGCTTATTCCACATGAATTCCACTGACGGGATCCTTTCATCTCCCCCCGGAGCATCTCTTCCCCTGGTCTGATGTGCCTTGGCACTCGCCGAGCTCCTGTAATATATTTGCAGGCGGCGATCCGCCCGCAGAGGTTGACAGCTGTCTCCGTTACAATGCCTCCTCCCGACTGATGGCAATGTGACAGGAGCCGTGTGACAGCCCCACAGGACAGCGTCCCCGTGCCACGCACAGTGGCTGAGGTTGACACGCACTATGGGGTTAGGGCTGGCAGCATCCAGCTCTGTGGTGACAAGCAGGCAGAGCTGGCAGACGGTTGGCACACCCAACCCCATGGGGTTTTTTGGGCAGGCAGTGCCCTGGGAAAGGGTTAACATGAGTCCCATCTCCCTTCTGCTTTGCATCAGAAAGGAGAGGCACTGAGTGCATTAAAAACTGGGTTAAAAATGGCTCTGCTCTACCTATCTTATCTTCTTTGTACTAAAAGCCCTCAAAGAGTGGCAGGTTTTCACGCAGAATTTTCCCTTCTAATCCCCTTTTGTTAGCTCTGATACCGGCATTGCAATACAAACCTCGTCCATGCGATTTAGGAGGGATTACACGCCCTCAATCCTACGGCATGTGGGAGAAAAATGTTTCCTCAAATCAAATTTTACACAAACCGGTATTTGAAGATAATCAAAGCACAAATCCCTGCCACGGGAATTTCTGGAGGGAGGCAGTGGGGGGTGGCAGCAGAACCTGGCGCATCCCCCGGTGCCACCACTCCCCATTCCATGCCCACCATCCCCAGCCTTCCACGTGCCCACTGCTGCATTCACACCAAGACCAAAGGAACCCCTGCACCATGGCCAAACAACTCCTTATCACCATGGCCAAACTCCTTGTCACCATGTTTCGTTCCCATGTTCCATACAGCCAGCCGTGCGCTCTGATCGCATGGTTTGGCTCCGCTTTCCTGCTGAAATATTGCCACTGCCGCTCCTGTAATATATATTCCACAGACACAACCTCATCTTATCGATCTCTCCATAGCTGCTGGGATATCCGCGGCGGAACTCACGCGTTCTCCGACTCCGCAGAAAATAAATAAATAAATAAATAAGGTAAGCCCATCTGACAGTTTCAATTAGGGAAGCGTGAAAAGCGATTTGCGTAAGAGTCTCCGGCTTCGCGGGGGAGAGGAGGGCAGCCCGCAGGCAGCGCGTCTGTACGCTCGCATCTGGGTAAGTGAAGTGATTTCCTACAGGAAGTGATGGAGGCCAGAGCGAAGCCCCCGCCGTGCTGTCTGCGGCTGATGGAGCACTCAGCCCGCCCGCTCTGTGTGCCACAGTGGTGACAGCTCCCGAGCTGACAGCACTGGCATGTCCCCAACCGTGCCCAGGCACTGGGAGCAGCACAGGGAGCGTGGCACAAGAAGGGTGCATCAGAGCCAAGAGCATCCATGACCACTACTAAGGAAGCAGGGAAAGAAATACATCCTCCCGCAGACCTCTCCAAGGTCCCACTAGGCATTTGCCATGCGCAACACCGGTATGCAGCCTCTCCACTGGGAGAAGCATTGAGTCATAAAGGCCTGAAAAGATCTCTAAGATCATCCAGTCCAACTGTTCACCTACCGCCAATACTGCCCACTGACCATGTCAATCAGTGCCACATCTCCATGTTTCTTGGACACCTCCAGGGACAGTGACTTCACCAGCCCCCTGCCACTACTCTATCACTCTTGGAGAAGTTTCTCCTAATACCAAACCTGATCCTCCCCTGGTGCAACCTGAGGCCATTCCTTCTCATTCTATTTCTGTTACCTGTGAGAAGAGGCTGACTCCACCCTCATCACAACCTCCTTTCAGAGAGCTGTAGAGAATAATGAGGTCTCCCCTGAGCCTCCTCTCCTCCAGACTGAACAATCCCAGTTCCCTCAGCTGCTCCCCCTCACAGTTGTGCTCCAGACCCTTCACAAGAGAAGCTGTGCTGTGTTCTGCAGAGCATGCACCAAAACAGATATGCATGAAGCAACCAAATCAAGGAAAAAACCTAAAGCCATGCTGGAGCAGGAAAACAGCCAGCAGAGAGGGGCAAACTCTATACTGCCCATGGAGAAGGAACCACACAGTGTGTTACAGCTCATCCTCTCCATGGCCTCAGGTGGACACAGCTGGAAGCATGGCACCTGTCAAGCACTATTATAACCACATCCATCCAGGGTGAAGAGCTGTGAAATAGTTATGTCAATGTAACCCATAGGGAAGGTCTTCCCTTGGTTCTCCCCAGCCTCCTCCAAGACTCCCAGGCAGACCTGGGAAGGAGACACAGAGCCCAGGCCATAGGGACTGCATGTTCACTGGCCCCATCCAAACTCAGACCCTGTTTGTGGGTGCAGAGACACTGCATGGACTCATTTTTATCCAGATTTGGGGCAGCACTCTGCTCCGCCATAAAATTAAAGGTCATGTGTCCAAATAAATCAATTGAGATCTTATTTGTAACAACACCTACCCACAAATCCCACCAACCCGGGGTCTGGCCAGCTGTCCCAACATTTGGCTTCTTCCCAGCAGGATGCACAACAACACAAGTGCTTAAAGCACTCATCTGTGAGGAAGCAAAGCCCCTTCCTAATCCACACCGCACTGAATGCAGAGCCTTTAAGAGCCCAGCCTGTGTTATCTGCATCCATTTGTCACGGCTGATGGACAACATGAGGTGAAATGCAGGTGGAGCTGGCTGGTCCTTTATGTATACCCAACAAGTTAAGTTCCCCTTGTTTTCCCTGGACGTGCCCCACATCACCACACTCCCAGCACATGCAGCCTGCAGCTGGCTTCCCTGGCACCAAAAGCAGCGCATCACCAGCCACAATTAAGCTGTATTTTTTTCTTGGGGGTAATTACATTTAAGCATGTATATTCCCGTCGCACTCAAAGGCCCCACAAAGCACTACAGCCAGCTGTGTCGGGCATCACCAAACCTCATGCACAGCCTCCACCCCAGCAGCACAGCAGGCACCCTGCTCACAGCTCAGAGCACCCACAACCCACACCTGCCCCTCGCTTTAAACACTGCAGGACATGCATGCAGCAGCCAGTCAATATGTTTGCAAAAAACAGAGCACCAAAGCATCCTCAGACAGAACAGGACACCTGGTCTCACTCCCTTTGCAACAGGACCCCTGTCTTTGCAAGCCATCCAGCAAACCCCCCTTCATGCTTACTTCTCTCCAAAACCCTTCCAAAAGCACAGGTGTTGCCATAAGCTAGCAGCACACTTGGTGCAAAAAGAACGAATTCCATGCCCCCAAAGGACCCCTCTGTCCCCAGGGATAACCCGCTGTGCAGCAGAGCACGCTGCTAAGAATTGATTCACTTCATTCCAACAGCTTAATCTTTTCCTTCCCTTGCAGCAGAGCTGCTTCCCTCAGGTCCTCGGCGTGAAGCTCTCTGTGTTGGACGCGTGAAAAAAACGGGGAGAAAACAGTAAAAACACAGCACAAGAAAAAAAAAACTACAAAAAACCCATAACACAGCAAACAAAAAACCCCAACAACAAACTACATACCTTCTGGCAAAACCCAGAGCACCACTTACACAACATCTTTACTCGCTCCATTATTTATAGTGCAACTGAAACATTTATTCCTACGCTGAACTAGCCGGAGCCCGGTGCTTCTGTGAGCTGCAGTGGGCACTGTGCATCCCAGCACACCCCACGCCTGCTGCTGGACCCGGGAGATGGCTGTTCCATAGAGCTGTGTCCTGCTGCCACTGCAGCGAGGGGCCCGAGCCCTGCTAGCACTGTGTGGGATGCTGTGATGTGAGCGTTCCTTGCGCCAAATGGATGCGTATTTTAGTACATGGAGGTAACAGTTGAAATCCTCCTGGAAGAGTGAACTCCACGATCAATCAATGAGCAAGGCATCAAAATTGCTATTAATGATGCTGTCAGGGTGTTCTTTCCTCTCCCGGCACAGCCTCTTTCTGCCATCAAGGAGAAAAATCAGCAGTTCTGTGGAGCAAGTCTACAGGCAGCAGGCTGACATCACAGGGTGCAAGGAGCAGGGTCCAGAAGTTCACATCTAGAACTGCTCCACAGCTTTGTCATGCTCAGGACATGCAGGCTGCAGCCCAGCAGCATCGCCTCTTGCTCACTCCCACTGATCTCAAAAGCACTCACACAAAGGCAGCTTTATGCTCAGCACTGGTCCCTCCACTCCCTCCCCTCTCTCCTACACCTCCACGAGTGCAGGCATAGCTGCAGAGTCAGTGGGGCAGAGCTGAGATTTGGTGAATAGCAGCAGCTGGAGGTACCCCATCACACAAACACCCCCAACAGGACCAGCCCCATAGCTGAATGGAGCAATTATGATGGATTGCAGCAGGCTGGAGCCCAACTGTCTCACATCAGGCTAATCAATAGCAGTTAATCAATACACTGATCAATGGTCTCCGCTAGTAAATATATTTCAAGGAGCACAAATCCCATTATGCATATCTTTAGCCTGAATGCCGGCTCCCCAAGCAGTTGGAGGATTAGGGACAGCAAATCTCCCATTTGGAGCACACAACACGCGCGCCTCATGCCAAAGCTCACAGCTGGGTCTGCCCTGCATGCAAGGAGAGAGAGTTAAAAATGAAATTAAATTAATACGGGCTGGGAGCCAGCTTGGAGCAAGCTCAGGAGGATGCTTTGTTCCAGGGACCGATGCACCTGCGAGCGGTGGCAGCTCCCTCACTGAAGGACAGACACCTGCTTGCTCAGGGCATGGCTTTGTGTGCATGGCGGAATGGTTTAGTGATTGGACTTGGCAATCTCAGTCGTCTTTTCCAACCTTAATGATTCTATGATACACCAGTACAGCTTTTCCTTAGCACTGAGAGAGGTCTCTGGGTTAAACCTGAATCCCATTACTTTGGAGAATGTCATGCCCTGTACTGTGATTGCCTGCATCGTCAGGGCTTGTGAGTGTTAACAGGGCAGCTTTTCCCATACTGTAACCATTCACCCTCTTTGGACCTGTCCAAGAGGAGCAGCTGGATGCTGATCTGCAAAACCAGGGGCTGCAGTACAGCCGGCTTTGTTCACCCCTTGGCCCCCACAAATCAGAACATGAAATGTTTCACAGCCATCCCAGACAGCAGAACATGGGATCCCAGCGCCAAAGCAGATCTCATGCAGGGACAGAGCAGTTTTCAACAGCACAGCACAGCACTTCACAATGGCTTTGGGATGGAAGACGATAAGAGATAGGATGAAAATTCCAAACAAATGCAGACCATGAAAGCTGCATGACTGTATGGAGCTGGAGAGTTCAACAAGAGGGCCTCTCCCTGCTTCTCCCAGGGAATCGGGAAGAAGCTGCTCCAACACAATCCCAGTATCAGCAGGGACTATCTCCTCCTATCTGCAAATATTTGCTCACTGGAGCACATACAGCAGATGCAAGCCAAGCACAGCCTCACGCACAACCACGTACAGGACAGCAAGGCAGGACACGGGGACATTTCAGCACCACAAGGGGTGGACAGCGCCGCCGCTTTGGGCCACGGCGGAGCAAGGCGCGGCCTGGAGGTGCTGGCAGCATCCGGGGCGGGGGGAGAGGTTGCCCACCCTCTGCCCCCTCCTGAGATGGACACAGCACAGCAGAGGGGCTTAAACGACACGGAGAAACCTGCGAGCAAAAAGTGCAGCCAAAGAACTGCGAAGCTTTAGGAATTACAGCACTAAGCCACCTGGGACGTGTGCATATTGACTTAGAACCAAGCCTTTAATAAGGCAGCTAACAGCATTGCTTTTACATTCATCCCTACTACAAGCGGAACATGCCCAGGACAAGTTAATGCTCCAGCTTCAACATTCACTGGGCTCAACGGTGGGATTACCTGGCCTTGTAACTACAGCACACCCTTGCCTCTTTTTCTCTTTCTTTCCCTTTTTTGTTCCTTGCTTGGTGTCAGGTCACAGCAGCTCTTCCCATTCTGTTTTGTTTTGTGCTTTGCTTGCAGATCAGACACTGCCTCGGGGTCCCTCCTTCGCCGCGGGCTGGCTCGAGCAAGGCAAGATGCTGCTGCCCTCACTGTGTAGCTGCTGGGAAAGGACAGCCCAGCAGCAGGAACGGGGTGCGGATTTGTTTCAAGTCCTTTTAAAGGCAGCAGGAAAATGTCTTTGCCACTGGCAGATGGGTCTGGAAACCCACAGGGGAGCTCCCTTGCAGGGACAGACTGAACTGATTTAGAGGTTCCCAAAGCATCACTGAGCCTTTCCTAGGAGCACTGGAGACACTTCAGACCCATAGTAGAGTCATACGGACACCAGGCAGTACAGGCAAATCCTGCAGGATGCAGCCCCAGGGTGTCCTCTGCAAGCGCATCTGTGCAGATGGCATTTTAAATGCATGTTCCAGGCTGCTGGAAATGTCATTAGTGCCTGGAAAACGAGAATCTTTCTGCTGCAGTGGGAGGCATCTCCTGCTCCTGCAGCTCAGGGGGCAGTGGGTCAGCTCCACGTTGCCCCAGGAAGATCAGCAACGGACACATGGGGCTGTTCAATGCACAGGGGTGGCGTGGGCTGGGACACTGGGCTCAGCAATGGGTACTTGAACAGACAGAGCAAAGCAAATGGGAAACCCACAAGGCATTCATGGGGCTTATTATTTGCAACCATAGATGGATTTCTTGCTCTGAAGTGTCTCCAAGCTCAATGGCCCACCATCTTTAAGGTGTAAAGATTCCACCAATGCCACTCAGAGTTGGGCTGCCCCACAGCCTTCCCAGGAGGAAGCACTGGAGTTGGGATGCAACGTTGTCTGCACATCTGTTTTGTGTTATCACCAACAGTCACTGCTGCACACAGCACCAGGACCCTGCCGGGATCCCGAGCTGCTCCAAAACCCTCTGCAGTGATGGCTGCAAGCACAGAGCAGCAGATTAATGTCACAGGCAGCCAGCATGGAAAAGTGATGGCAAGGGGCAGGAGGAGACTTACCACAGACATTAACAGAGCCCGGAGTACATTAATACTATCGACGTGCTGTCCATCAAGCTAAGGAAGCTCCAGCATCCTCCGGGCTGGATGCACAGGCAGCAGCGATGCTCAGCACCGCTCCGTGCAGCTCCGTCTGCCCTTTGTGGGCACGCGGCTGTGCCAGGCAGCGGCAGCGGGTGCTCCCTGACCCGTGAAGGAGGGGCCCGGGGCTGCCCCCCGGCCGCACACATGCTGGCTGTCAGCTCTGCGCAGCCCCAGCTCCTGACGCTCGCTTCTGCCCCGTCCTGCGGCTGCGCTGAGCCCCGGCGCTGGGAAGTCCCTTCCTGCTCCCCGCGCAGCATTTTATCTTAATAACGTTTTATCTTGGATGACAAGCCTGTGTAATGCGGTTTAAAAGCCACAGCTATGCTGACACCGTAACGGGGGAAAGGAAAAAAAATAAAAGCTCTTTTCTCCCGTCTGATACATTTGCTAAGGTCACAACTTTAAAACCTCTCACCGTATCGTGTTTGCCGGACTGGGAAGCTGCTTTGTGCAGCAGCTCGGAGGGACCGGCAGGAGCTCCTGCCCTGCTCCTCCCTCCCATTCAGGGCTGTGCAGTAAAGCCTCCATCTCTCTCTTCTTGCTGGGGGAGGGACAATTTTTCTCCCCTTGTTCCATGCAGTGAGCGCTGGAGGCTTCGAACTGAGATGCTCTCCTGCTTCCCAAAGCTCTCTGCATCCTGAGGCTCTCCACATCCCTTCTTTCCCCCCCCTGCACCCGGAGGATCTCAACAACCTGAGGTTCTCCACATCCTCAGGACACCCTCATCGTGTCCCTCATCGGGCACAGACATGGAGCATCCCAGCACCAGCCCCACTGCACCACACTCCGGGTCCAACCCCACAGCATCCAGACCCACTGCAGCCCAAACCTCCCGCAGCACCCAAACTTCCCAGGGATCATGGATCACGCACTGTGCTGTGAGCACCGCAGCGATAGTGCACAATATATTATCGTTAGGGAGACGGCTATTCTGGTCTAATTGCCGGCGGTTCAGAGAAAACACAGCAGCCTGTGCCTGCTCAGAGCAGAACTGCTCCTGTGCTATCAGCTTAAAGACAAAGAGCGCACAATAGGAGGAATAAAAATAGAAATTAAAAAAGGAGAAACCTAAGCAGAGAGGCGTGGAGATTTGAGCTAAGCTCGAGTTGTGAGAGCTAATTTAAGACTGGGCAAATCCTGCTGCAGATTATTGCCCCTCCCTGCCAGCAGGTAGGACCTGACTGGTGGTGGGAGCAGTGCCCAGAGCCGGGCAGGAGCCCACCCTGCCCCAGGAGGGAGCACAGCCCCCCCCGCCCCATCCTGTCACTGTCACCTTGGTTTGCTGTGACAGACAGGCCCCAGCTCACAGCACCATCTATTATTTACATGCACTATTTCTGAATATTGATGTTAAAAGCAAATTCCCTGCCCCTCACTTGCATTTCAAATGAGGTTTTCACGCCACCAGGACCTCAGTTTCTGGTGCCATTAGGTGCCATTAGGTGCTGCCGGTCAGAGAGCCCCATGTGGGCTGTGCAAAAAGCACAGCGCTATTTCTGGGTGATGCTACAGCACATCACCCCTCCCTCCTCTGAGCACCAATGCAACCTCCCCCTAAACCATCCCAATGCCAGGGCTGCCCTCCTGCAGGCACCAAGGGCTGAAGGCCGATGGGAGGGATACGTGCATCAAACCCAGACAAAATAGCATCTTCTCCCCCTCTCCTTCTCATACAAAAATATTTGTAAATAAATGTTTCCTGCTTCTGTTTATCCCGTTTTAAAAGACTTTAAATGGAAGCCTGCTCCCCGCACTGTATCATTACCCTTCATTAGCGCAATTTTCCAGAGTTTAGGTGGCTGGAGAAAGAAAACAGAGGATAATGTGCCACTCCGAGAGCTGCAAAAACAAACAGAGGGAGAACAATCGCGAGCCTAACTTGGAGCCTTCTGACCAAAGCGTTTCAGTGATGCTGGGCACGCGGCGAGCGCTCGCTGCGCAGCCTCCAGCACGGCATCGGCGCGGTAATTAGGCTCTGCGTTCATACGCAAACAAGGTAGATGTCAGCACATTTCTAATATGCTCACCACCACCGCGGGGCAAATTAAGCCATTTGCAGCTCGGTCAAGCTTTGCAGGGAGCCCCGTGAGCAGGCGCAGAAGCTGCCGTGGGTTGGGGCTCGGCTGCGAATTTACCCCATGCAGCATCCTCCTGGTGGGCATCATCCCAATGAGCACAACCTGAGCTCTCTTGGGGTGATGCAGGAGTGTGCTCTGGGGTGCAGCTCATGCTGTAATGTCACAGCCCACCCCTTCCTTAGGGAAGGAGGCCAACGCCCAAACCCCACACGGCTGCTGAGAGGCGGGAGCCCCAGCACAGAATGTAGATAAGTTGAAAGGCACTGGTTTGTTTCTTGGGGATGGAAGCAGAGGTCAGCAGGAAGGGTGAAGTAAGCAGAAAGGAGTTTGGTACAAAGCCGAAATGAGAGAGTTTTATCTAGCAACCACAAATAACCCTCCAGAGGGACTAAATTTAGCCCTTGGTGAACACAAATTATTGTGTTGGAATTCACAGTAAGAACAATTTGGATCCCAGTGAGAAAGAAAAGCCAAGTGCCAGAGCCACATGCACAGGGACAGCCAAGGTGCTGCTGACTTGGTTTCCACCGTTATCATAAAATCGCTTGAGCTGGAAGGAACCCTCAGAAGCCACCTGGTGCCACTCCCTGCAGTGCACAGGGACACCCACAGCTCCAGCAGTGCTCACAGCCCCAACAGCCTGACCTTGGCTGTCTCCAAGCCTGACAAACCCAGCAAATTGTTGCAAAGATAACTGCTGTGCTACTGAATCCAGAGCACCAAGCAGCTGAGAAATGTCCCCAAGTAGGGACAGCCCTCGTTGCAGCAGGGAAGGGCTCCAGAAAGAAATCCCATTTATAGATCACTGCTTTGATATCTTTTTGCTTTGCATTTCTGTTCTATACAGCCTTGTTTATTGCACTGATATTTCATCCTGTGGATTCATCTTGGATCATCGTTAAGGTTCCTTCCTCACTTGCAGACATGCCTCTGCTCATCATAAAAATCTACACTGAAATTTCAGATTAATTAAAAGCTGTAAATTGCGAAGCCAGATGCTACAACTCACACCTTCACCCATCCAAAAAATAAGAAAAAAATAGAAAGGAGATGAGATCACAATGCCCTCCCATGATCACCGGGCAGCCGTTCCCTGAGGACACCGCGCTGGGATGGAGCTGCTCTGTGCTACCATCACTCCCTCCGACGCAGCACCTGGTGCTGCTGTGCCTCCTCTGCCCTCTTCCATCACTTCAGGGCGGATTAGCAGGAGAGAGGCAGGCTCCAGCGCTGCTCAGTTCTTGAGCTCCTACTTGCCGCGGATCTCTTAATGCATTTCTTGGCCAAGGGTTAGCAGATTAAACACTCCATAGAAGGCGAGCTGACACAAGCTGACAGACCTGAATCTTCTGCACATGCATAAGTGCCAGTCCTCATCACAAGGATGCTTATTTGCCAGCCTCGTACCTATCACTTTGGCTGGGAGTCAATCTAAATAAAGCAAATTCACTTGTTCTGATGGGGAGAGGGAGTCACCGGGCTGTCATAAGGCTGAACTCAGCCTGCATCACTTCAAAGTGGAGGTGCTGCAGAAACGCAAAGCACTTCAGCTCCGGGAGCAGGAGGGGGAAAGTTTTGCTTCCATCCAGGAGAGGTGTGGGAGAAAGAGCTCTGCACACCCCTCCCCTGGCCCTGCCCTGCTCAGCCTCCTGTCCTTCCCCAGCTCTCGGCTGTGAGGATTAAGATTCATTTCAAATGAAGTTTTCATTATTTTCCACTCTCCTTCTTTATTCCCAAACTCATTTGCATTACAAAAAAATTAAACAAAAGCTGCTTTTTGAATCTCCACTCATTACTCCCATTACATTTGTTAACATCATTATCTTCAGCTGAAGATGGCAACTATTATCAAATGTTGCAGAGCTTTTGTAGACCTCTTGCTATATTACTCCAGAAAATTGCTTTAATGCTTATGCTTTTAGTGGTTTTAAAGAACCAGCTATAGCATCAGAAGCCATAAAGAAGATAAAAAAGCGCATCGTTTGATAGTATGTGCATTTTTTCCCTTTGCACTGAGATATAAATACACAGTGGTAACGCAGGATGCACTACAGCAATCCACCATGCATCCTCCTGTCTGACCCTTGCTACGCCGCTCCATTTCTCTGCAGCTCCTCCCTTCCCTCAAACACTTTTTTTTCAGGAGAAAGCATTGCAACAAAATCTTCTACCCAAAGGAACACCCAAACTCGGCACAGTTTGCTTCTTCCAAAATTCAACAACACTGATTTTGTTTGCACAAGGGACAGGAATGGTGAACAGCTCCAGCTGTGGCTGCAAGATCTGTGTCTTTATCACAGAATCACAGGATGGTCTGGATTGCAAAGGACCACAATGCTCATTCAGTTCCAACCCCCTGCTGTGTGCAGGGTTGCTAACCACAGCCCAGGCTGCCCAGAGCCACATCCAGCCTGGCCTTGAATGCCTGCAGGGATGGGGCATCCACAGCCTCCTTGGGCAACCTGTTCCAGTGCATCACCACCCTCTGAGTGAAGAACTTCCTCCTAATATCCAACCTAAACCTCCCCTGTCTCACTTTAAAACCAGTCCCCCTTTTCCTGTCACTATCCACCCTTGTAAACAGCTGTTCTCCCTCCTGTTTATACACTCCCTTCAAATACTGGGAAAAAAAATATCCGTCCCTTTAGGAGGAAAAAGAAGCCCAGACCATATCAGTGCTTGGGGAGCAGCCCAGGAGTCTCCAAACACAGCCTGCAAGGATGGCACACAGATATGACAACAAATTGCCCTGCTCTAGCCATGTGTGAGCACAACTCACATAAGTTCATGCCTGGTCACACAGCCCAGGAGACCCACACACACAGATGTAAATTATCACTTTGTTTTCCATTGGGCTTTTGGTGTTGATTCATGCTGCCCAAACAAATAATTACGGCCTTATCTCCATCACGCAGCAGCATTAGCTGCAATTCATCATTTCTACCTGCTTTGTTTCATGCGTAGCATACGTACATATACAAATAAAGCAGAAATTCAGCCGTTCATGTTTCGTGGGGCACAGCAAAGTGGTGTTGGGTTAAACATGGGCCCCACTACAACAAAAGCGTAGACACAGGCAGCACAAAACCTCGCCTGCAATTGATCCCATCCAGCACGTATCCAGAGGCGATAGGGGAACTTTAACCCACCCAACACAACGCAACAGTTCAACTCCTGCCCATGCTTATAGTGCTTTCCAGGCTGCAAAATAATACAAGAACACAAATGGGGGCATCACATGGGGTTTTGTACAAGCCAAGAGAATGCAAATAGAGCTCCTTGTGAGCACTCAGCTCTTACACCAGGATACGTGCAAACACGGAAGACAAAGCAGAACCATTAAACTTGGGATCACAACTCCCCTGTGATGGGGAAGCAGAGCTCTGCATTTCCCTCCACTGAAGGATGGAAGCTCTCAGTGCTGCCATTCTGGCGCTGGTTTTTGTCACCTTCTTCAGGACCCAATAGTTTGTCTGCTGGGCAGACATCAAGGCTGGACCTCAGCATGAGGATTTGCTCTTGGAAGCCCATGGGGACATGAGCATCCAATGCAGGAGGAGGGAATCGTGGGGCCATGCCTTGCAACCTTGAGGACACCGAGCTGAGTGGTGCAGTGGACACAAGAGCAGGAAGGGGCGCCATGCAGAGGGACCTGGATGGGCTCAGAAAGTGGGCACTGACGAGATTTAACAAGGCCAGGTGCTGCTCTTGCCAACAAGAAGGCCAACAGTCCCCTGGGCTGCAGCAACAGAGGGGTGGCAGCAGGGGGAGGAGATGGAGGGGTTTGTGCCCCTCTGTTCTGCCCCTGGAAGGCCCCACCTGCAGTTGTTGCTGATTTTTGCTGCCCCATCAGCTGTTCTATGATTCTACAACCTGCAGGCGCAGCTTGACCACAGCAACTTATATCTTCAGAGCTGCTACCAGTGGAAGACACACAACAGGCAATGGAAATACTGGAAACAAATATTCAACACCACAGAAATTAGAAGTATTGCTCAAGAGAAAACATAAGGCCAAAACCCAACGGGGTGCAGCTTTCAGATGGAATGGAGATGAGCTGCAGATGAATTGCCCCCTCCCAAGGATCAGGGGGTGCAGAAGTGGAACACAGTGAGCCCCTCACTACCATCCCAGCCCCACTGCTGGGTACCAGGTGCTTAGGCAGAAATCTCAGTTCTTGGTTAAAAATAACTGCAGTTTCCAGCCCTCAAAGGTGCAGAAAAATGTGACCTCTAAAAATTCAGGAACTGAAAGGCAAATCAAATGAGTCCCAAATTTGTCTACGCTATAAACGTCAATTTCTTTTTGAAAGAAATGAATGTTTTTGATGAATGTTTTCTTGAATGCCTGCTCTTGGCAGTGCTGCCATCTGTGAAAAATCTCTGCCACGCTCGCTATTAAGATTCCATTTCCAAGAAGAGCTCATCGCCGTTTTAATAAATGGTTAAAAAACTGTCACCAATCCAAAGGGGCAGCAGCTTGTTTACTGCGAGCGGCTCTGTCACCACGTACAGCACCTCTGAGTGATCGGCTCCGAGCTGCCAGACCACATACGGTCCCCCCGCAGCCCTCCAACGAGCGGCATTTTAGCTGTGTCGGGCACGTAGGAACCTAATGCCTATCGACTCTGAATGAGATTTATACTCCAGCTCGCTGTGAGAGGGTCACTTAGAGCCTCGCGGAGGTTTCACCCAACACCCTCAAGTCATTTATTGGCCTTTCCGTACCATTCCTCGCCAAAAAGCACAAGCTCTCCCCACAGGCGGAGGTGCAATAGCAGCACCTGGCAGCAGGGGCTACCAAAAGCCTTTGGAAGAGCACCAGTGATGGGCTGGGATGGAAGCAGCACGCCCTGCTCACACCACGAACAACGTGCCATGGGCTGCAAACTGCTCCATGGTTTTGTGCATCCATCCCAGCACCCACGGGAGGGCTGAGGAGCCCACCTTGGGTGCACAGCTGCTGCAATGGAGGCCCAAAATACCTGGTGCACACACAGCTCTTGTGCGTGACTGCATCAGGAGGAACAATGAGATCTTTTTCCAGATTCGGCAAACATCAGTATAATAATAAAAAAATATATATTAATTATATGCTTGAACATATGCACCAGAGCAATGCCCTGTATTTTCTCCTAATTGTTCTCCGAGCCTTACAGAGCCAGATTTAAATAAAAATGAAGCAGTTATTTAAACTGCAATTAAAGATGGAGCAATTTATTTTTAAACTGGAAGGAGCGTCACCGGAGCAGGCGCGAGGGCCGCGGGCAGTGCCAGCATCACCGCGATCCTGGCACGCTTTGAAGAGGAGATGGAGGTTGCAATGCCACAGAAAGGCTTGGCCCTTACTGAGGTCAGCTCCTTGATAGCAAATTTGCAGCCTGGGACTCTCTGAGGGTACCAGGGCCAGGCGCTGCAATGAGTTTCAGGGAGAGAGGCAGGTCACTGTCCAAGAACGTGGAGATGTGGCACTGAAGGATGTGGTTCACTGGGCGTGGTGGGGGTGGGTTGAAGGTCAGACTTGATGATCTTAGAGGTCTTTGTCATCACCTGTCCACCAAATCCCTGCCTCCCACATCAGCAGGAGGGAGCATCCTCTGCAGCAAAACGCTGCTGGAAGGGGGCTGGGGTGGGAGGGAGAGGAGCACCCACAGCACAAACCCACCCTCTCTTTTCATAAGACAGCAGAATTTATCAGCCCGCAGCCCTTCACATCTGTCTCCTCATACAAAATGAAAGAGGCTTTGAAAAACAGAGGAGATGAAATAAAGCCGTCTGTGTGAGGAAGCTGGCATCTCTGCCACTGTCACTGTCACCATGGTAGGAATAATGACCGCGATTGTTTCTGCATCTGTGGATGCGCAGGGAGGAGGAGGAGGAGGAGGAGGAGAAGGAGGAGGAAGCAGCACACCCCCAGCAGCAGCCCTGCAGCTCCCAGGGGCAGCAAGAGGCTCCTGTACCCCGACGTGGTCGCATCCTCGTCACCACACGTGTCAGCCACCCCAGTGGCTGTGTCAGCAGTGGTGGCACAGGGCAGGGATGAGCTCGGCAGCACGCAGCCGTGGGTTCTCTTTCTCTCCAGTCCAACACAGCCCCAACGGCTGAAGCTTGCAAGAACAAGGTTTGAGAAGAGCTCTGACCTGCATGGTTTGAACACCACGATTGCAGTGCTGCAGCAATTGTAGGCACGCTGCCCTAGGAGGTGCAGCTCCTCTGGAGACCTCAGGGTCACAGGGCACAACCAACACCATCCTCATTCCATTAGATAACAATTAAAAGGGAAAATATTGAGGCAGAGCAGAGCTCTGACCATGCCAACAAACAGCTGGTGCAGCAAACCCCTTCTCCCTTCCCCAAAGCTGGCCTGAGCACGTTCAGGGAGATGGCAGCAGATTCCAACCCAAAAGGGTTCCACAGTCTTGTCCTGAGGTGACTCAGTGCACTGTAGAGCTCCAGACCCCAAAGGATTGCAACTCTGCTTCAGCAGCAGTGCCTCCAAAACACACAGAAGCATTACAATTTGGCAAACGCCTTTTGAGTGGCAGACAGCACACTCCTCTCTCCCACAGCACTGCAGAGGGCTTTGCTTCTCCCCTCGGCTTCTTGGAAATCTTCTGCAAAATCACAATCTGCAATTCAGGGCACAACTGGAACTAAACCTGTTCAGAGCCACCCTGGGACTCGCATCCATGCAGCATGCCCTGCTGCCACCAGCAGAACACATTCCTCCATTCGTTTCCTGCTCCTCTCCCCACTCCGCATCTCTCATCCCATCCCCCATGCCAAGAACAGCACCAGCACCAAGTGCTCAGGCAATCCCAGTAAGGTGGAGCTCACCCGTCCTCACCCTGCATTCCCAGCTGCTTCCCAGGCTCTGTGCCTGACCCGACTGGGCTTCGAGGGATCCTCGGGCATCTTCATACCAGCAGAGCCTTCCACACCTGGAAGCTCAGCCTGAGCCCTGAGAAGTCAGTGCTGGAGGCAGATGTGGGGCTGGAGCACAGCAGCGAAGTGTCAGACAGAGATGTACAGCCATCCATCCCAGCCTCCGTGCGCTGTTCATCCATTCCCTGAGCACCACAGCTCCTCGAGCAGTAGCAGATTAACAAGCACAGGTGTGCAGAGATGGCAGCTCCAACACGGACACTTCTATTTTAACCCACAGACATCACTGTGCTGCACTTGGCTCGTGCTCCACCACCCCACAGGGCTTGGAGAGGGCAAGGACGTCACACAGGGCTGGCGCAGAGGGTTGGGATGCCACATGCTGAACCAACAGCACCTTCCCTCCACAGGCAGCCCTCTGCTCTATACCCACAGCAGCCAGGGACCTCCTCACTCTGACCTCAGATGGAGTTTCTGCAGAAGAGAAGTGCTCCAACAGTGCGGCCAAAGCGGCACAGAGCTTTCCTGCAGAATGGGCTGAGCTCACGCAGTTCCAGGCAATTCTCACTGCAACATCAGCAGCTGAGATCTGCTGCACAGGAGGTGAGGTTGGCAGCAAAACTCGCACTGCAAAACTGGGGCTCACGGCAGAGGAGGACACGGCTGCAGGGATGGGCACGCTGCAACCACACCACTGCCACCAGTGCCCACCGCAGCACGGGCACAGCTGGAGGCAATAGGTGCTCACCCCTCTCTATTCACATGCATCTTATTGACTTGTTTTAGTCTTCTTGTGTGCGTGCATGTGTGTGAGATCGTCTCCAACGTGACTCTGCATTATCAGGGCTATAATGAGTCCTTGTTAAAGTGGATTTGATGGAATAATTATATTCCAGAAAAAAAAAAAAAATCCTGCAGGAAAGCGCTCTCCCCTCTTAAAGGGCAGGAGCATCAAACGTTCTCGCCACATTATTTGCAGTCACACCTTCTGCTGCATCTGCTCCTTTTAAAATCTCTAACTCCAATCTGATCTGAATATATAAATCTGAATTATCACAGCAAAAGGAGATGTGCTCACACCTTTTTTTATCTGTTGCCATGGCGATTAGATAAAATTCACGCCAAGTCTCTGGGGAAGGATGAAATGATTTCAGACAGAATCTCACCCCACTTGGTGAGAATAACGCCTGGAGCTCCTTCCCTCTGTAACAGGTCTGGGCACATGTCGCAGCCAGAGAGGGTGCGAGGGGCGGGGGAACACCGGGACACTTTGGGAGATCTTGGGACCGACAGAGGAAAAGGTTCCGCAGCACCCCCAGCCAGGGAAGGGCAGGACCACGCTCAGCTGAATCACATCAGGCTACTCCACAGTGCTATGAAATTCAAGTGAAAAGGGCACCTCATGCCCACCGGTCACAGCCTGGCTTCCTGCTGCCCGTGAGATGGTGCCAGCCCCACTCCGTCCCACTGCAGGGGCAGGTGGGGCAGCAGCCTCCATCCCTTCCCCTCCAGCGTGGGCATCCCATAAAGTTGGGGTGACTCCAGAGTGCCCTCAGGTCCCAGCATGCCTACACATTGCCACTGCAGGCCCTGAAACAGCCTGAGCTACTGTGTGTTCAAACAGAAGCAGCACACCGCATGAAACCCCTCTGCCAAGGGTCTATCCCACACAAGGGAGAGGTTTGGGAGGGGCTCAGAGGCACCAACTGAATTACTTCTCTGTGTTTCACCCTAAAAAGCTGTGGACATACACACAGATGCCAGCAGAGCTTTCCTGTGGCTCTGCTACACAGCAGGAGCTGACACATCCCGCAGTGATGGCACAAAGACTCCAAACTTCCAGCAACACGGGGAGGGAGGAGACCGGGTTTCCCCACTATTTCTGATGCAAAACTTCAGGAATCTTTGGACCCAGCCTTCAGCATTCACTGGGAGATGGATATTTGACAGAATCTCTGTCCCTAGAGGTGCTAAAGAACCATGGAGATGTGGCACTTGGGAACACGGTGGGGATGGGTTGATGGTTGGACTTGGTGATCTTAGAGGTCTTTTCCAACATGTGGTGACCATCCTCAGCAATGTACCTCCGGCCCCCAAACCATCCCACTGAGGATAAGCACACAGACAAGGACTGCCTTTCAACTCACCACGTCAATTCTATCCCAGCTTTTCTCCAAGGAGCTTGATACCCCTCAGAACAAGTCCATTGGCCAAAGGTCAACGCCTCACTCCCCTAGCCCGTAGCCATGCCTCTGGGATTGGCTGCCCCATCCCACAGCACGCAGAGCATCACACCCATGCACACCATTGGGCTGAACTGCTGGCAGCCCCACGCTGTGCCTCTGGGCTCACTGTGCTTGGAGACAGAGTAAAGTGGGATTTGTGCATAGCTGCACTCCAATATTTTAGAGAGAAATGCAGTGTGTAGCAGATGCTGCCAGGTATAGCAGAACAGAGCATACATCTTTGGGGCAGATGGATGTATTTAATCACCAGAAAGCTGTTACTATTTCATTCTCTACATCACTGAAGGGTCTCTGAGACGAGCTCAAGAATCCCATCCATAGACTTGGCCACAGCATGGCAAAGGATACTTAATTTTAAGCTCATATCTGAGCCAGCACCACCAGATCAGCGTAGGTGCTCCATAGAATCATAGAACGACCTGGATTGAAAAAGACCTCAAAGATGCTTCCTACATTCCAAACAAAAATGTTTACAGAAACCATTCAAACTTTGCAGAAGACATCATTTATTTCCGTGGTTCTGGCACGGAACTCCACGTGTTGGCTTCCAGAAGAAGGACTTCATGGCCACCCAACATACACACGTGCCTCGTTTGGAAGCGAGGTTTTGGAAAAGTCACCAAGCACAGCAGGGAGCTCTGCTGCAGAAGGGCTGACTGCTCCTCACCAACCCACTCCAACATCTTCAGCTCACTGCCAGCATCACCGCACAGCCCCCCAGGACAGGCGCACGCCCAGCCCTGCTGAAATCCCTTCCCACCAGGCAGCACCTGCAGTGAGGACGTGCCAGCGCCGCACATTTCCATTTCTGTGTCACAACAACTAGAGCACGGTGACGCCGAGGCAGCTCCGGTCACGGATGCAACAGTTCCTCTGACAAATCCAACCCGTGTGCTGCCAGACCTCGCGTTACCCGGCGCTTTAATAGAGCCATTCGCTCCGCTCAGGGCAGCGGCTTCTCCCCGTTTCCCTCCAGGGAAGGGAGAGGCACGCGGAAGCACGCTGCTCAGCTGCATCCTCCCCGGTCCTCCTCCCACCCCACCCCCAAGGATACATCAAGATTCATCAATAGCAACAGAGTTTGAAATCACAGCCTCGGTGTGAAGCGCAAATCTTGCACGCAGCCCCCAGATCCGCGAGCGCTGCTGCTTTATTCTGAATAAGCACGAGCCCACGTTCCACGCCAGAACACTGAGAGTGCTGCTGCACGTGTGCTACCAGGCTGAGAACGAACAGCAAGATTGATTTGGACGCGAGCACCAGCAAAGCAAATGGCTTTTTGAAAACCCTATAATTTCTCTGCAACCCTTGACTTCACTAAACACACATTTTTAGACTACGGCACCGTTAGGTAGGCATTAAACAAAAATGAGCCGCACTAATGATGATTTATGTGCAGGATAACCTTCCATAAAGAATTTATCTTTGATTTCAGGGTAAGTTACAGCGTTGCCAAGTGAACCAAACCACGCGAGTCAGCACCAAAGTCCCTCCTGCAGCAGCGCGACACAGACACGAGGCACTGCTCCACCATTGTTTCAAGATCTCACCCAAAATTAACCCAGTAGGAGCGCCTGAGAAGGCACACGTGGAGGAACTGGAGGAGAGAAGTCAGGCAGAGCGTTCAGAAAGCAGCACTGCACCGCTGGGAGCAGCACTAAAGGAGCACAGAGAGCACAGGGCACAGCAGCAGGAGAGGATGGAGATGAGCAGGAATTATTCCCCCCATTTCAAGGGGTGACCACGGTTTGGTAACAGCAAAGCCAGCACCAGCTCTAGCAAGAGCAATAAGAAATCAGCTCCAGGCAGATACTATATTTGTAATCCAACAGCAAAACACGCTTGCTTGTGTTGACTCCGCACTGTAACACAATTTGTATGTTCTGTCTTTAGGGTAATTATTGCTTTAGAATGTTAAAATTGTTCCACTCTAATTAAATCATCATATTTAAAAAAAAAAAAAAAAAATCCACTGCAGCAGTGAGCTTGGGAGCAGGCCTGGCTGAGATCATGTGTGTGCATGGGCGCTTGGGTGGGCAATGCACTGCTGTTGCTCACACAGAGCACAGACACGGCTCTGCTCCTGCAACTCCACTGCACAGCACAAGTCCATCAGAGCACCCTGCCATCCCCAGGGTCTCCAGCACCACTGGGAGCACCCAAAGGAGAAGAGCAGCACCAGAAGCCACTATGCACCAGCCAGCCCATCAGGGAACAGTGCTCCTCCTGAGCAACAGCTGCTGCTGAAGGCATTTCCATGATGCTGCAAAACCTCCTGAAACAACAGAAAGATGCTTACATAGGTTTGTATTCAAGAAGACTGTTTGCTAAACAGAAATCTCCCTTTCCAGGCACAAGGCTGCTGCAGACACAGAGCAGCTGCCCATCAGTGAGCAGCATTCTTCCCAGCTCCTGCCCGGGGAAGACCACGGAGAGAGGAGTCTCATGCAATATTTCATCCTGAGACTGTCAGAAGTGGGTCAGTGCTGGGGAGGAGGGGCACTGGGCTGGAGCCCTGACCACGGCAGGGAACTGGCTCCTCGCCCCAGCTCCACAGCCCAGCGTGGGCTTGGTGCCAGCACCAGGATTGGCACAGGGGTCGGTGGAGATACGTGCCCTTGATGCGCCAGCACAGCTCCCAGATATCACCTCACAGACCCTACAAAGCCCCAGCAGTGGAAGGAGTGCTGTCTCCCAATGTCCATCCCCATTCCAGCCATAGGGGAGCGCTGAGCCAGCAGCTGGGCTGCACCCCGAGATGCCACCACAGCCCTCCGGAAGGCTGCTCGTCCCCCTCCAGGTGAAGCACTCTGCTCCTTAAGCTCCTTAGGAAACAGCCCCGCAAGGCGGATTAGAGCAAATCCCCTCCCATGCACGGTCAGCAGCTGGCACTGGGATGTCCCCTCGGTTGTCCCCCGCTGGTGGCAGCCCCTGGGCACAGCACAGCCTATGTGGCCCTGGGGGAGCAGCGGGACTTACTGACCTGTGAGCAAATATCAAGCACTGAGCGCTCACTTTGGGCAAAATCCTTTAATTCTTTCTGGATCCCCTGGGGAAAGAAGCATCGATTGCTTTACTACCAGCTCACCCACGCTGCGCCAGGCAGCCGGCACAGCCATCAATACAGCCAGGGAGGAAGCCAGGAGGTCACCCTGGCACACAGGGACACTGTGGCCCCACACCGCACCTGCCACAGCCCTGTGCTGCTCCTGAGCCTGTGACAGCCCGGCAGGACCCAGCACAACATATCCAGCAGCATCTCCTGCTTGCCCACACCAAGCCTGGGAGGCTGTATCCCACCCAGGGGACCTGCTGGGGCAGGGCCCTGCTTTCAGAGCTTTCCTGCTCTCATGGGGTATCAAAAGCCATGGGGAACTGCCCAAGGGTCCCTACAAAAGGTTGGGTGCTGCTGTCCCCCTGTGTCACACTGGTGGAGGCACATCCTGCCAGGGTGGCCACGTGGCTGCCAGGTGTCAGGAGAAGAAAGAGATGCACAATGCCATTTCATCCTGGAAAACTGACTCTGTGCCATTCAAAAACCAGGGAAACCAACCAGCTGTAGGTCAGGATAGGGATAGCATGGGACACCTCCTGCTGGCCCAGTGCGAGATGCCACGCAGCCATGGGGGTGAGATGGGTCAGGCAGGCAGCAGACACCGGGACAGGAGCCACGAGCTCAGCAATGTGCAGAGCATCACCATCCACAGCACCAGAAACAACAACACAGCACATCTGCTCACACCACCGGGCCTCTCCGGTGTGAAGCCACAGGATCCCCATTAAAAGCCTTGGCTTTGGCAGCACCAAAAGCCATCCTCCACAAGACTCAGCCCAACACGACCAAGCAAGTCAGGTATTCCAAGGAACACGGCGCTTCCCAAGCAGCTGTCTCTCTTACCTGGGATGATAGAAACGGTGTCTTTCTCCCAGGACACAACACTAACATATTCCTGCACTGAGGAGGGGATGAGGCACTTGAAGACAGCCACGTTTCCACGCATCGACCTTTGGTCCTCCACCCGGACGGTGTACGGCTCCCTGAAAACTGCAGAGGGGGGCAGATGGTTGGTGGCATGACAGCACTGGATGGAAACCCACTTTAGTTTTGCTTTAATCCTCCATCTCCTCCCCCCCCAAAAAAAACCAACCCCACACTTTGCTGGCTGTCAGGGCACCCTGTACTGCTGCTAGAGATCAGGAGCAGAATGGGTACATTGCTGGGTGCTTCTGGGTGACACCTCACCTGGTCAGTAGCAGGGGAGGTAGAGCCACAGGTAAGCAGCTGAAGGACAGGTCCCACCTGCACTGCTGCCCCCCCAACTCCCTCCTATTGATGGGGTGAAGGGAAGAAACCTGCACAGAAAGGGACACCAGCACTGCAGCAGCTTAATCAGTCAAAGTCTCCTTAATCACATGGAGCAGGGGCTTATTCACAGGCTTTGAAGGCCAGCAGAGAGCATGGGGGCACCCAGCTGGGCTCTGCTCCCAGCACCCCAACCCCAGCCCCACAGCCCCTGCTGCTGCCAAGCTGCTTGTTCCCACAAAGGTAGTTTAAAATCAAAACCAGCACGTTTAGAGTTTTCCATTGGCCAGAGAGATTTACCCCCTGTGCTCACTGCTAGTTTTGCTAAATATTTTGAGAGTTTTCCCAATTTCTCCTATTTTTAATTGGGTCTTACTTGCTTTCTTTATACAGCTGTCATTGGCTTTTCATTCTACATGGCCATCACAAAGCAGAGAACACAAGAGAGCCAAGGGACACAAAGGTTTCAACCAATTTCAAGTGTTCCAGAGCCAAAGTGCTTGGAGCTACCACTGCTGAGGCTATCCTGGTGGCCCTGCTCGTGGCCCCACTGCATGCTGCCCACCGACTGCACCTGCTAATAGGACAGATGTGGGCCTTGGGCAGCAAGGGAGCTCACAGAGCCCTGGCACAAGGAGGGGTCAACTCCATGCAGCACAGCCACGTTTACTGCACCCCTACCTGCTGCTGTCCCTCCTCCACTAAGCTGTGGTTTATAGGTAACCTGCTAATGTTGGTAAATAATTCACTCCAGGAGGGGGGTTAATACCCATTTACTCTGCAGTACAAGGTATTAAAATAAAAAAACCCTGTAGTCACTTCTGTCATGTTCCCTCTGCTAGCCCCACTTTTAATAGGTTACATAATGAAGCCATTCCTGGGCTATTAGCCCTCCTCAGCCTGGTCAATAATTTACCATAACGGCTTTTGGAAGCAGCTCTTTGCCATATTCCTTCTTTTTTCTTTGCTTAATAAGCCTTGGCGTGCTTAGGTTGGATGCTCCAGTGGGAACAGAGTCTGAGAGGGGCTGTGGGACACGGTGGGGTTCTGAGCTGCAGATGGATGTGTCCCAGGTCCTCCTGTACACGACGGTTTACGCTGCTTAAGGGAGGTGCAAGGATGCAGCCACATCATTGCTGCACCCAAACCACACGCCATGCCCCTGCCCATCACTGCGCAGCCCTCCCTGTGCCAGCAGCGGACTTGCATCGCACAGCTTGCTCTGAGCTCAGGCAGGACACAGCTCACAGACATATTGGCAGCTGCCTCCCGTTCATCCAACCCCTGCTCTCCGGCTGTGCAGCATCGATCGGTGCCCTCGCAGCAGGGCAGCACAGCCCATGCTCAGCATTCCTCCGAGCACAGCAGTGTGCTGTCACCATCCCACGCCAGGTGGGCAGGCCAGGAGATCCGAGAAAAGCCATCACCGCATCCAAGCCCCAAACCCCAGGGAGATCCTACCTGCTTTAACACGGATATTCGGGCTCCTGATTTTGCCAGCCGAGTTCTCCGCCGTGCAGAAGTAGTCGTTGTCGTGGATAAAGCTATTGAAGGCTGATGGCGAGAAGGGGTAGAGCTGCAAAGTCCCATTGGCATGGACATGCCGGATGTGGGGCACATCGTAGATGTCGTCACCTGTGGCCAAATACCACCGAAGGACGGCGCTGGGTGACCCTGCGGCCGGGCAGGGGATCACCACCCCCACTGTGCTGGAGAAGGTGACCTGCTGGATGGAGTCGTTCACAAAGTAGAGGCTGGTTCCAACATCTTCAGTGTGAGCTGCAGAGGAAGCAGAGTCTGAGGGTCAGTGCGGATGGCAGTGCTCCCCAGCAGCGTGATCACCCCGAACCCAGCCACAGAGCACAGAGAGAACATCAGGGCAGGGGCTGGAAGCACAGCTCAGGAACCACGAGCATCTCACCACAACCAGATGCCCCCACGCATGGGTGCTCCTCAGCCAGATGTGCAGCCTCAGATGTGCAGTGGGCTCTGCACAGATACACCACTACTTGGTGACGGGGGCTGTGCATGCACTGGTGGCCCTGAGCTTGCACCAAAGCACAGCTCACACTGCCCAGAGCTGCCCAGGACACCGTGATCACTGCAGAAAAGCAAAGGAGACCTCTCCACCCAGCACCCCCCCTTGCCACTCCAGGACCACGAGCTCCCCTTTACCACCACAGTGAGCAAAGCTGCCTACAAATAAGGACGAGGCAGCCCCCAGTCACTCGGTTCCGTTTTTCTTTTTTTAGCCACGCTTTTCTGCGTGGGCAGAAGGACACAGATATAGCAAGCGGCCCTCGGCGGTGTATTAATAGCTCTGCCTGGGAGCACCACTCGTGGTGCTGCAGAGCCAGCACAGAGCGTGCCATGCTGCTGGCTCCAGCGAGCCGCTGGGGACCCCCCTGACCCCAATTCCTTCACCTGGGGAGGAAAGAACAGGAACAGAGGGGGGAAAATACACCAAGATCCACATCTGTGCCCACATCATGCTCCACTCATTCTCAGCCGGGTCAACAAAGGAAAGCCCAAAGCACCTCAAACCCTGCCCAGGTTCCTGTGCTCCCAGTGAGAGCACCCGCACCTCGCTCTGCACTGAACCATCATCTAAAAACATACAAAATGACCAAGTTTCCCCCTTTGCCTACTCAGAGCCCTACAGTCTCACACCAAGGCCAACTGCAGCTGTAGAATCATGAAGGTTGGAAAAGACCTCCAACCATCAACCCGTCCCCAGGTGCTGCATATATACAGAGCTGCACCACAGGGCAACCAAAGGGACTGGCAGCCAGCAAGATCCAGCACTGTCACTGCACCCCGACCAGCAACATGCACCAGGGCAGGATGTTACCCACCCTACACCCTGCTCAGCAGCAATGGGAGTGCAGCCGCAACCCTACGGGGAAGCATCCTCCTGTCTGGTGAGGGTTAGAGCTGGAAGGGTAAAGGGTGGGAGCAAAGAGTGGAAAAATACCTCGTAAACAGAAATTCAGATTACCCATGAAGCTTTTTCAGGTCAAAGGGGGAAACGGATTTTTAATAGAAAATGGAAGTTATGGGATTGGCAATAGTTATGTGACAGACGCATAGAGTTAAATCCAGATAATCTCCTTTACCATTTAGCATTGAGCACCATTCTAATTCCATGTTTCATAAAACTGTCTCCAAATCACCGAGGGAGATTAAAAATTTAGAAATAGCGCCGCAATATTTTTAAACCAGAAATCACTGCTCACATCTGGTCAGATGTGCTGACCCTAACCTAAATATCGAGGGCATTAATTCACGCGAGCTGGAGACGAGGCAGCTACAGAGGAGCCCAAATGGAAGCGTTTCGCCGGGGGAAGTGCAGTGAAGCAGCACAGCACCAGGCTGCTGGTTCCAGAGCTGCACAAAGCCCTGCACACAGCCGGACACTGCCTGGCTCACTCTGAGAGGCACGTATTTGAAGTCATCAAGGTGCAATCTTCTTAAATTGTAGTAAATTACAACCTAGAGGTATTGAAATATTAATATCTCTCACTGAGCTGGGAGCAGAGAGTCATTTTGCTATCATCCCATAGGAATAGTTACCAGCCTCGATGGCTGGACTTTCCAAACTCGACTCCCTCTGGAAGCACAGCCACTCTCAGCACTGCAGAGCCACGCGCTGTACAAGAAGCACTCGTTTACTCTAACGAGTGGCTGAAGCAGAGCAGCCATAAATCGACCCCAGGGTCTGTCAGCAGCCACATGCTCTGGGAGGAGGCAGCTGAGGTGTAGGTGTGAGTCCTGCACGGAAGCGACAAGCAGAAATGCCCTCACCTCCCCGATGGCAGCCCAGCGAGGCAATGCTTCCTCGCCTCCAGACCTCACAGGGAAGAGCTGCTCCTGTCATATGAAGTGGGTTTAGGGCTATTTGCCATGACCAGGCGCACTGCTGCCACGCAAAGAGTTTGCAGCACCGTGGAGCAGGCAGCTGCTGAACTGCAAACCCACTGCATCCCACCAGCAGCATATTCCCAAGGCTTCCCCTTGGGCTCAGTGCTCCAGGTGCCTCCCAGGATCACCACCAGGCAAGCAAACGAGCTGGATGAGCCATGGGGGCTGCCCAGCCACCAGCTGTGACAGGCTCTGCCAGGAACAGCAGGCTAATCACCGCCTTGCCACTCATTTATTATCCTCATTAAGGGCGTTTGACACCTGCCCTGTTCAAGGAGAAAGTGAAGTGGGTGGCAGTTGAGGTAGGTGGCATGGCCTGATCTTGGCTCCCTGCTGCCGGGAGGTGGGACAGCCACATCCCATGCAACCCATCCATGGAGCAGTCTTTGGCTCTGCTTGGAAGGAGCTTCCATCACCATCAGAGCACTAACAATCTTTCTGCTAACAAAGGGAGAGTCCTCAGAGCAAGAACTGACATCTCCGAGCATCACAGAAGGGAGAGGAATGGTGAGACATGGGGTCAAATGCACATAGCAGGGTTCCTCCAAGCACCCCAGCACCTGCAGCAGCGCACAGGAGGTGCACAGCTCCCCCATGCAGGAGGTCACCCCAAAGCAGCAATTTCCCAGGCCAGCTTAAAGCCATGACCTCAGCCGAGCAGCCATCCCCACAGAGCAGTGCCCCCAAACACCAAGCGCAGCCCCGGAGCACACAGCCACCTTCCTTAGGAGGGAACACTGGAGTAGAACCCAGCTTCCAACCCCCTGTGGGAGTGCATCCTGCTCAGAGTGCTGCTGCCTGCTCCTTAATGCATCTGCATGGAAATTAAGGCCTGAACCACCTCCAGCTATTGCAGCAGCACCCAGGCGCAGGCTGTAACCCTTGCCTGGAAGGAGCAGCACTCCCACTCATTTGCCCAGCCCCTGCAACGTACAAATGGTCACCTCCTGCTTCTTCCCACTGGAGTGTCATTGCTGGGAGCTGGCACGGAGATGGGCATCTCCCAGCTCTGCATCACCTCCCTACAGCCTCCCAACCTTCTCCAGGAGGTGGGAACAAGCTCAGTAAGCACAGGCAGAACCTCCTCCTGCCCTCCAACAGCCCACCCTTGCTTCTCCAAGACCCAAGGGGACATCAGTGACATGACCAAGACAACCTGCAGCAACGTGCCCCCAGGCATGTGGGTCAGGTCCAATGGACAGAGAGGCACTGAGGCCACATATACCTTCCTGCAGAGCCAGCAGCCCCTCACTTCCAAACCACAGCTGGCACGTTTGCTTTAAGCACAGACAGATTTCTGCCCCACAGCCGACAGGTGTGAGATGAGGGAGCATGTCCATAAAGCAAGCCAGAGGAAGGCAGCTCGCTCACCTCGTCCCTTCCCCTTTAAGCTTCACTTGCTCCCTTCCCTCCCACAGAAATGAAACCCAACGGCCCCTTCCAAGAGGCAGCTGCTATGAGCAGAGTCAGGAAATGGATTTCCAAAATATTTGCTACAGCTCTGCTGGCAGGTGATGATGGCAAGATGCAGATGGTACACGGTTGGGTTTGTTTCTTAACCATCTACAAGCAGGGAAAGAGAAACTGATGACATTATAACGTACAAATACATAGCTGGCTGTAGCTGAGATTTCAAAGACAAGAAACGCTCTGGACCCAAGGCAGCCACTGCACAGCTTCTCATTACAGCACGCTTTGTATCTACTGTGACAAGCAAACCCCTTCCTCCTTCATGCCCTCCTAGGAAGCCACACTCGTTAGCAGCCTGCTTATCTGGGTGTGAGATGACTTCATGCGATCCAAGGCACAGCTCAGAACTCACACGCTGCCATGTCAGAAGGATTCCTGCCACAAAGAGACGCTTCCAGTTTTATCCCCGCTCCATCAGCTGCTTCAAACGAGGACAGTGCTCCTCACCACTCCACTCCGGACCAGACGGGCAGAAGTGCTGCAGCAGAAAGGCACCCTATGGCCGCAGCACTGCTGGGCAGCACGGCCCTGGCACCCGCAGCCTCTGTTCCTCCAGAGAACAAACACCGAGAAATATAGGGTTACCCACATCAATTTCTCATCCAAAAGCAAGAGCAGCCCTAACCCTACGCCAGGTGCAGGTAAGGGCTCTGGGCAGGTTGCCACCGTGGCTCCCAGTGCAGGGAAATGTTGGCTATCCGCAGGCAAACAAACGCCGGGCACGGCGAGGGCTCAGCGCCGCAGCCTTCTCCTCCGTGCATTTAATGAGGCTTCCATGTTTCATTTCAGAGACAAACGAGCGCCATGCCACGCTGGGGGGGCCAAGATGGGGAAGAGAAAATAAAAATAAATAAAAATAAATGCAAGCTGCATAATCCACTGCGCCCAACCCCAGAGCACAGCGCAAATCTAGTGCCAAAATAAAGCAGGACAGACCAAGCAAGAGATGATCTCCCAGCTCAAAGCCTCTGCTCCTCATCGCACTGCTCACACCACAGAGCTCCTTCTGTCCTTCCTGGGGGCTCCCCACCTCAGCTTGTTCTGAAGCAGGGCAGAAAGAAGCCACAGCCACCGAGAGATCCCTCAACTCCAGCAGCCCCCTGGATCAAACGTTCATTTGCTTTCTGCTCCTACTTGAGCTCTTGTTCTACAGCGGGAATGTATTAAAAGGTTGTGCTCCGGTGCCCAGAAATATTAAGTGCCTGAAAGGTTTATCGTGCATTAAGCAATTCATTTTTTTTTATCCCATTATTATAATGAAACTTCCCATTGTATTGCTGTCCTCTCTTTGGAACCGTTTCACTTTAACACTTTCCATCACCGAGGCTGCTCAGCACCGAAGATATGTTTTATTCCCCCTCCCCTCCCCAAAAAAATAAAGAGAAAATGAGGCCACGAGGAGTTGTGCTAATGGAGGCTTTTAATTTGCACTTCTCAGAAGAGATAGCTCTGTGGGATGAGATCCTTCTTCCAAGAAGCTGGGGCAGCAAACAGGCACGGGTTTATTGGCTTTGCAGCTCGTTATTTTGGCTGCTGGGGGCAGGGAATGGTGGGGTCCTCAATGCTTATTTGTTTCTGTTTTTTTCCCCTTGTAGCACGGTAAGAAATGCAAATGTAAGCAAAGCAGACGCTGGCACATTCAGCACAGCAGATCCGAAACAAAAGCAATTTTGGTTAAAGCTCCCAAACGCAGTTTCAGCCCGGTTCTAATAAAGCAGCTATTCCATAATTAATAATTGATGGAATAATTGATCACCAGGCAACTGGACAGGACGTCCTATTAAGCCTCAGTAAATATTTTTCATTGGGTTAGCACTGAGATAGATGTGCAATTTAGCAGACAGCAGGAGAAGTCTCATGGAAGGAGGCAGCTCCGTTCCCCTTATTTCTCTTTCATTTCCTGAATTCCCCTCCTCACTTCTGCTCCCAAATGTCAAAAAAAAAAAAAAAAAAGATAATTAGGGCAAATGCCATTTCATATTCCCCAAGCACCCCACCTGCCACAAGGTGGGCACTTCCCCCCATCTGCAGATGTGGCGATGGACGTCCAGAGAGGTAATTGATGAGAGAAGCACAATTACAAACTCCCACGGACCTGGAAATGGGCAATTCCTTTATGTAACATCGATTGATTGTTGTCACAAACGCCCTGCGATTTAACTGCCCGCGCTCCATGCGGCTCCTTGGCTTTCTATTTTAATTGCATCTATAGCAGACTTGGTTTAGAGTATTACCTCCATAGATTTGGATAGCATTCACTTAATCTCCAACTTTAAATTAATCTCTAATCTTTAAGTGTGCATCTCTCCTTGACACACTTCTTCCACGATTTCCCCCCCCCCCCCCCCATCGGCCCCCCCTTCCCAATCTGATTCATATCAAACCACTGGGTTACACTTAATGCAACATTCCTAGAGGGAAGGATGTGATTTTTAAAGCGTCGCTGGATTTACCCAGCCTGATGGGATTAGAACATCGCTCTAAGTAGTCCCGGAAAAGCGGGCACGGAGGCACAGAGCTCCCCGAAGTAGCGCAGCGGGGCCGCCGTCCGGAGCTGGGAGCGGGGACGCTGCGCCCGTCGCTCCGCGGGTCCCGGCGCCTACGGGAGCGGCACCGACCCGCACCGTGCGCTCCTCCGGGCCAGCCCGAGAGTCCCTGAGCGCCGCGCAGCCCAGGAGGGACGGGCGGGAGCGGGGAGGGAAAGGAGGAGGGGGTTCGAACGCGGCCCGAGGGAGCCCACCGCCACCCCGTGCGGACGTACCTTTCCGCAAAGAGTACAGCAGGAAAAAAGTTACCAGCCACATGCCATAAAGAGCACCTATGGCCCCGGGGTGCGGCGCAATTGCGGACGGTGCGGTGCCCCCGGCGTGCCGCGCTCCCTGCCGCCGCGCTGCCAGCCAGGTTGAGATGCCCAGAGCCGAGCTCGCAGCCGCTCCTCCTCCCCTCTCCCGGCGAGTGGCGTCGGGAGGGTGGGCCGGGCTCCCGCGCACTCTCCGCCCCCGCGCCCCGCTCCCCGCCGGGCCCCTCCGCGGCCGCGGGCGGACACGGCCCGGAGCTGAGCCCCGCCGCTCGCCCGAAGCGCTCCGCGACGTCCCGGTTCCCCCCCCGCGTCCGAGAGGGAGCGCATGGCTTCCCCGCGCTTCCTCGGGCCGGGCCGCGTTTTGGGAGGGCGGCTGGTGACACCCAGCCCTTATGCAAGCGGGGGGTGTGTGCTCACGGGCGCCTTTCCTCTGCCCACCCCGGCTGCTGGCACGCACCGAGCCCGGCGCTGCGCTCACACCTGGGCGAGCGCGCAACCGCCCCGCAGCGCGGGGTTGTGCGCGATCGGGTTAAGTAACAGTCGGGCCGTGCCCGTCACGCTCCGTAAAGCTGAGCACGGCTCCGTCATCTGCAAACCTCAACTTCACCTTCGTACAGAAGGGTTTCCCCTGGGGTGAGCCGTGTCCCGGCCGCAGAGCTGCTCCTCAAGGCAGCGTGCTGCGCACACCTGAAACTCACAGCTGGCAGCGCTCCTCCTCCTGGAAACCCCTTAGCAGCCCAGGGACAAAATCGGATTTACAAGACAAACAGAACCAGCACTCAGTGATCCCATCAAATAGGGCCTAGTAGACCTCACTGCACCAGCATCCCTCCAGCCAGCACATACCTACCAGGCCGTGCTGTATTTTGGGGTGTATTTAATCCAAGGCTTAATTGATTGACTAACACCAAAGGCAATTTGACTGGACCATTAGAGGTGTTCAGGATGTCTTTTCTTGGAGTGATCACAGAGGTTTCTCTTTGCTTTCCAAAGCAACCTTTTCAACCTCAATTTGTTGAGAAATAAACAGAAAGACTGAAGCAACAATGAATAGAGAAAAATATGCACTGTCTTCTTTAAAGAAAAAAAACTGTTTAGATTTAGAAGAAAACACATCTCCCAGTAAAAACAATTAGAAATGCAGCTCCTTGGCCATTTTCAATCTGCTCCAGCTCATTGCAGTCCCTTCCTTCGTGGGAGGGCTTTGAGAAAGTCAGACACCTCTACCCCCGAGGTGCCCCCTGCAGCATGCTGACACCACAGCCCTTCCTCCTCCTCCCTGAGGCAGTGCTTTATCACCCTTAGTGCTGCTAGGATCCATCACCCCCCCACACACAGCACTCTGTCACCATGTGTGGGTGTCCCCACATGCAGCCCTCCCCGCACCCCAAAGCGCTGGCTGACGCCCACCCTGCACCCACGCATTGCCCAGGGACTGAGGTGTATTTCCATCTCCTGTTCCACCCATATACAGATGTTCGCTGACATCCAGCAGGGAAATTGGGATTCAGGCCCATACCCAAAGCCACAAGCAAGTCCCAGGCCCTGGGGAGTACCAGCCATATCTGCCCCTTCCTTCCCCAGCAGCTGAGCAGAGCCCGCTGATGGGAACCTTCCTCCTGCTATCAGCACACTGCTGGTCCCAGGTGCAGCTCCTGCCCCCTGCAGTGAAGGAGGGAGCACAGGGCACTGACTGACAGCCCACCCCTGGGCTTTGCCCCCGCGCTCAGGGAAAGAGACCTCCCACGGCCCCCACACGTGAGCACTCACAGAAGTACTGGTGTGTCTCCTTTTGTCAGCTCTCAGCCCAGAAAGCTGTTACCCTACTAAGAGTCACCCCCCCAACAGGCTGTGAGCATCGCACACCTCATACAGCCCCTCTCCACTTCAGCACGGAACACACACAGAAGGGATGGCACACTTGTATCCTGGTGAAGGAACTGTTTTGTCCAAAGCAGCCTTATGTAGCTGCAACTTTTTGCTCTGGGGTTGGACAGCATTTATACTCAGCTCCTGGATACCCCTGAGCTCATGCATCCCATTATTCCTCTGGGTGCTTTGCCAAACACACAGCCTGCATGTAGACACAGAGGAGCACTGAGGAAAGCAGCCTTGCATCAGCCTCACAGCTACAGCCACATTAGAGGACCTCTCTCGAGGAAACAGCCAGCTCACAGCCCTCTCACCCCACATCCCCCAGCCGCTCTCCCAGACAAATCCCATAGAGGAAGCACTCATTAAAACAGCAGGGCTACTTACAGGATTTCCACAGGATGCTTCCGATGCAGTGAGAGGCTTAACCCCACAGCACCCCTGCATCCAGGGAGGCAGCCCACTGTGACCCCAGCCTGTCACTCCTGAGTGCCCCCATGCACTGCCTCTGTCCTTCCTAGAGATCCCCAACATCACCACAGAATTCTTAGAGCTGAGTGCCTAAATTGCAGGATGGGCTGCATCTGCACCTGAGCTAACTGCATGCAGCTGGGTGTTAAAGGGACGGGCACAGCCCTACGAGTCTTCTCAATATGGGGAGGGGGCTGCAGGCCATGGGCCCCCAGGGAGGCTCGGTGCTGCACTGCGTCAGGGAGCAAAGTTCCCACCCCGCTCCGTGCCTCAGTTTCCCCGATGGATCGAGCAGACGGGCAGCGGGAGGGCCAATGCCGGCGGCTTGCAGCCGCGTGTAGAGGTTGGTAACACCTCGATCAGACCGAGAGCAGCGGGGCAGCGCGCTCCGACAGCTCCATGCCTTCCGAAGGATGCTCGGAGCCGGCTGTGCCGCACGAAGCGCGGCTTCTGCCTCCCCCTAGTGCCGCTGTGCGGAGCGGCGGGCCCGGCCGGGAGGCAGCAGGGCCCGATCAGCTCCGAGCGGGGTCGCGAGGACCGCTCTTCGCTTCCCAGCTCCGTCTCACCGCCAAACCCGCCCGGAAAGCGCAGCCCATCTCTCCTGGCTGCCCGCTGTGCGGCTCAGAACCTGTGCCGTGCGGGCTCTGGGCTGGGCAGCTGCCCCGGTATGAGTGATACACCCTAATAAGCCCTGCTCTGGAGCGTGCCCCACAGGGAGGCGAGAGCTGAAACGTGATTTGTTTCACTTGGGAGGATCATTTCAGGCCGTGGAGCCGCTGCTGCTCTGGCAGATCCGCTGCTGTTGATGGATGCGCTGCCTTTTCGGGAGCAGAACAAAGGCAGAGCGAGGCGTGTGGCTGGCACCCCGCCAGCCCGGCCCCGTCTCTCCACATCGTCAAGTGTTCCTCCTTGGCTCCATTAGTCACCATTTGCTGCTCTCCTGTTTTAGCTAATGAGGAGACATTTTGCATTCGCGTTCCCTCCCGGGCCAAATGCATCCCCGGTACCGCGGCGATGGCAGAGCAGCACTGATAGGCTGGGCATGACGAGCACCCCGCTTCCCTGGCTGCTGCCCCAGTGCCTCACCTCTCACATTTACAGTGCGTTAAGCACCAAAACTGTCTGAGCCACGGCCCATCAGAGCGCCTCTCCCTGTGCCTGGCAAAGCAAATGGTGAACGGTGCCAAGCTGCTCTGAACTAGATGCTTCCCAGAGGAAAAGGAAGCTCCAGTTGCCCACTGTATTATTTACCCAATCCCCTTTGTGTCACAGAAAAGATTTACTCTGAGCAGATTAATGGCTCAAGGCGCGGTGTGAGAGAAATCCCCCAAGATTGCCTGGTTCAGGGCAGAAGGCGAGCGCCTGCTCACCAAGGCCAGCAGCTCCTGGCCGTGCCTTGGGCTGTTCCTGTGGGCTCCCCCAGTGGGGTGAGCAGAGTGGGGCAGGAGCCTTTTGCTGGGTAGCCATAGGAGCAGGGCAACCCGGCTGAACGTTGTGGCTTTTTGGTGTCCCCAACCCGTGGCAGAGTCCCTGAACTCCAGCCGGGCGTGCGAAGGGCTGTGTGAGCATACGTGCACACGTGTGTGTCTGCAAGCTGTGCAGAATAATGCTATTAATGCCATCTGGTGCCGAGACACAGATCCCCCCGTGCGGGGAGCAAACACGGCTTTTTGCTCCCATTAATCTGCTCCCACTGTGCCTCTTGGGGTGGGTGTGCGAGGGTCTCTCTCTCGGGGCTGATGCTGGGGGATGTGTGCCCTGAAGGGCATGGCTGCCCATGAGCCATGGCTCAGCCAACACAGGGAAATGGGAGCCTGGAGGGCACGTGGCACAACTGAGGGTCCTTCCTCGTGCCAGCTGCTCTCCTGGCTGCTGTGCCCTTGGCTCCTTCTGCGGGAGGACACAACCACACCACACCCCCAGGCTGTGGGGTTTGGGAGCTGCAGCAGGGAGAGAGGCCGGGGCTGCAAGCAAAGCCTTTGGCTCGTCTGTGCTGCTGCACGGGAGCTGCTTCCCTCTGAAGGCTTCTGCTTGAACCGTGCAAAGCTGCACCGAGCCTTTATTAGTGGGTCAGTGTCAAAACAAAATTATATTTCCAAATAATCTCCTTACTGTGTTAAATAAGCACCTCAGATTATACAAATTGCGCGGATTTTGTCTAATAACCTTCCCCCTGCTAATCCTATTTTACTGTCAATGTCTGACCTCGATTTAAGCCCAAACAAAGCAGGTGAGGCAGTTTCTCCTCTGCCAACATCATGGGGAGGGGGGGAGTTTGAGTTTCCAGAATACAGAGCAATGAGGGCTTAAACCCACAAAGAGCTTTGAGTCCAAACCCGGTGCTCACTGCCCGAACTGCTGCTGCTGGGATTGCTCCCTCTATTCCCCTTTCTGTGCAACTTCTATTTTCTGCCTTGGCTCAAGGCTTGTTCCGTCACCCCCAGCTGCAAAGCCCTCAGGGGCAGAAGAACAGAGGCAGCACTGCGGGGCTGCATGCAGCCCAGGGTCAGAGCAGTAGGGCACGGCTCAGCAGCAGCACGCTGCACGGCGGTCGCTAGGTGTCTGCCTTGGTCCAGCACAGACACAGCCAGCTGCACGCCTCGCTCACCAATTGCAGGAAAGGGATTTTTTGGTTTGCATCCAAAGATGTGAAACGGATGCACAAATCGTTTCCTGTCCGTGCGCAGGAAGGATGTTTGGAGCAAGCGGTCCGAGATAAGCGAGTGCACTGACAGCCCCTCCCCAGCAGCACTGCCCGTGTGTGCATGGCACCGGCCACAAAACACAGGCAGTGCATCCCACGGGAAGGGCACGTGCTGAAAATTTGGGCCCCGCAGACAGCCCTCATGCTGGGCAGGAAGGCACTGGGGTGTCTGGGCCTGGGGACATCCTTCCCTCTGTGGGACCCAATGCAGATGGGGTTACTCTGTGCCACTGGGCCATGCTGGGTCTGTGTTGGAAGATGCCTGCAGGGCAGAAATTCATTGGTGCTGGGCCAGGAGAGTGGGCAATTCAGAATGTCTCGGGCACAAAGTTTAACCTCTCTCAGCTGGAACTTTATTAGCTAAGAAACACTCAGTGGATCTACCAGAGGGAAAAGCACGAGGGCAATTAGCATCCCAGCCTTGCCCAGGGTGAGCAGGATAATGAATGGATGCACTGGAGCGGGGCAAGAGGTGGTCCTTGGCAAGGACTTCACAGCTATGGATGAAGCTCTCCTCCCACAGCAACTCTGGAACTGGATGGAATGGGGGGGTCACAGTTCGCCCCTCACTGCTCCCCCCAAAGCAGGTGCCCGTGTGGCTCTCAGCACTGCCCTGAGCCACGCAGTCCCAGGTGCCTCCTCCTGCAGCCTACCTGCAGCTACAGGTCCTCCTCATTCCCTTGTCTGTGGATGGAAAAGTGAGGGGAGACGCATTACCCTGGGCAGCATCAGGGAGAGGGGAGGGAGGACAAGCCGGTCCCTGTCTTTGCAGCCAGCAGGAGAGATGGGGCTGCCTTAAACCCGAGCCATACCCACCTCCTCTTCTTCTTCCCTCCGCAGTGGAACCGCCGGCCTGGGGGTGAGAGGAGCAGCTGAGGCTTCTTGTGCCCACAGCCCCCTCCCCATCTCCCTGCCCTAATGAAGGCTGCAGGGCTGTCCTTGCTCTGAGCTCCCGTTGCTGCCCAGCAGTGCCTGAGTGCTCTCCTGGGTGCCCACCTGCCTCCCCAGGCTGCTCTTAGGGATGCAGGAGCTTTGTTTATCTTTCTCCCTAAAGCACTTGGGAATGTCGTCGTAAGAGCAGCTTTGCAGGGAGCCCTGCACGCTTGGCACCGCGTCCCTGGGAGCTGCTGAGGGCTGTGGGAATGCTGCTTTCTCCCTAGGGAAATGTCAGACTTTTTCTCTGCTATTTTTAATGACTGACCTTCCCTCCAAAGCCTTTGACGCTGGCAGGGAAACGCTAAATATTTACACCGTCTCCTTCCCAACTCACTTTGTGCTGGGAGTTGGCCTGGGTGGAAATTTCTCAGGCTGCTGCAGGCGATGCCCACCCTGGCAGCAGGGCTGACACCCCGGGAGCAGAGAGGAGCCCCGTGCAGGGCAGCACTTACTGAGGATGATGAGGAGCCCGACCACAAAAGCCACGACGGCGAAGATCAGCCCCCCGTTGCGGATGGTCTCATAGTCTGTGGGGAAGGATGGGAGCTGCAGCATCAGCCTGGGTGTGTGGGAGTGGGCTGCCAGCCCCCCCATTCACAGCCCCACACATCATGGGCACCCACTTACCGTAGGTGAACCTATCCAGGCCCTGCTCGGGTGCTTGCTCTGGAAAAGAGAAAACGAAGTGGGAGCCTGAGCCTGAGAGCTGGGCTCATAGTGGGTGCCTGGGCAGGGAGGTGAGGTGGGAAAGCTGAGAGCTGCAAGAGAGAGTGCTCTGATTTCCTTCCCGATCCAGTAAAGGATTTCCAAACTCCTGTTTTTCACCCCAACTCACCGTGTGCTCACAGGATGCGTTTGCAGATGCACGAGACTTGAGCTTCAGGTGAAGCTGCACACAGAGACCCGGAGCACCGAGCAGCCCATGGGCTGGCACTGTCATCGTGGCTGTGCCACTGTGCGAACCACCTCACCTGATGGCACGTCCCTCGGCAAGGAGAACTTTGACTGCAGAAATCCCCTCCAGGAGCTGAATGCTGTCCGGTGCCGGTGCCCCAGCAGGCTGTGGGGCTTTGAGGACCCATCCCTGCATCTCCCCCAGTGAGAGCTGCCCCCACCCTGATGACAGGAGGGTCCTGTGTCCCTGTTTGTTCCCCGCTGCCCGCAGCTCCCTTACCGTCCCCCATCGTGTCGGCGTGCCGTCCAACGGGCGTCTGGCACTGGGAGTGGGCACCCAGGGGAAAGCATGGTAATTGGGAGGCAAACCTCATTAAACATTAACGGCCTCGGTGTAATGTTTATCGCGGTCACGAGGGGAGGCCCAGGGCTCCTGACTGCCTTTGGGAGGAAGGGAAGGGCCTGGGCAGAGTGCCCCTGTCTCAGATGGGAGGAGGGCTCGGATGCTGGGTGGGAGCAAGAGAAGGATGACAGCAGTGCCAGGTCACTGCAGCAGCCCGATCTGTGCCCCCAGCCATCACCAAACCGTCCCAAGGCACCCGCTGCACATCAGCGTGGCATTGCTGGTGCCAGGATGCTGCACCCCCCATGCTGTGCCATCTTGGTGGTGAGGCTGGCTGCCAAGCAGACTGCTCCATCCAGTTAGTCCTAATCTCACCATCAGCAAGTGGGAGCCTGAGCTGCTAAGCGCTGGGGGAGCTGAGAAGAGCTGGCCCAACAGAGCAACCTCCTGGACATACCCAGGGCTCAGCTCCAACTCATCCCAGGAGGTGCACACAGAGCCATAACAGGCATCCAAGGAGCCATGAAGCCCAGCGTCGCTCAGCACCCCCCTCTCAATGCACCAGTGGCTCAGAAGGGATGTGGCCCAAAAGCCAGGGGACAAAGGGGCCTTGTGCCCGTGCTGCTGGGCTCACTGTTCATGCAGCTATTGACTCTGGCTATTGTTGAAACTGCTGCTGGCTGCAGAAAAGAGCGCGGCACGGAGCAAGCTCAGAGCCTGCCCACTGCCAACACAAAGCCCTGTCTGTGCTGCCCGGGGGGCCGCTGCCACCTCCCCCAGGGAGCCAGGCTGCCTGCCTCACTGCCCAGCACAGGGCATAGTGTGGGAAGGGCTCAGCCCTTGCTTTGCTCCACGCTTGCCCCCAACCTCTGTACACTACGCAGCCAGACACTGGTAGAAACACTGTTTTATTCCTTTCCCCCTCAGATCACAGCACAGAACACACCAGTCCTTCACCACAGCAGCACGCTCGCCTATTTAAAAGGAAACACAATAGCTCTGTTTATTTTACAACAGTCAAGGTCTGGCTGTTTCTACACAACCACGGGGTTTTCTTTGTTTAGTGTTAACACCAACGGAACGCCACAGACACCACGGGCACTCCAACACCGACACCGGGACACGCACACAGCAACGCTTTGGGCTGCAGGGCACGGGGGGCTGTGCCCAGGGACGGATGGAGCGGTGACAGCCAGGAGGGAGGGACACAGTACACAGGACCCCTCTCACAGCCTCCAGGATGCAGAGAGTTTTGCTCCCACGCCAGCAAAGCTGCAGGTTCCAAGTGAGGCTTTGCATGGATTTGGAGAAGTCACCAGGAGCTCAGGGCTCCTGCACACGGGGGGTGACCTGAACCCACAGTGCCAGTGGGCGTGCAGAGCTCTGAGCATCGCTCCCTGCTGCTACTGAGTCCTGGGGCTGCGAGCATGAGGGGTGACAACACACAGCCACTGGGGGACACGGACACAGGTTGGGCACTGGGAGGAAATATCCCTGCCCCTTCCCACTGGAGGTGACAAGGACAGGGGCTGAGCTCAGCGTGTGTTCCATTCAGCTCCACCCCAGCAGCACACGGAGCGTCGGTGAGGAGCGGTTGGTGCCAGCTGGTGGGGTCACCACTGCACAGCCGTCCTCGTTCACAGTGACACGGGATTTCACAGCCCTCTCTGCACTTTGTCCCGTTTAATGCAGCACGGCGCGCTGGGATGGAATTGGGGAGCGCTGAGCGGAGGAGATGGGGGCTGTGCCAGGGGGGTCCCTGCAGCCCTGAGCCCAGCACTGTGGGGCACCCGGCACAGCCCAGCCCTGGGTTTGGGGCCAGGGGGATTATTGCTGAACAGGCAATGAGTGCTGTGCTCCCTTTCTCTCCTGGCCACTCTATGGCCGGCTGCAGTCCCGGAACAGATGGAAAAGCCCCCAGAATGCTGCTGGTCTGTGCCAGCAAGCCAGCTGGGGGGAGCCACGTGTGCTTGGTCCCAGTCCCACCATGTACATCCATATGTAGGCACTCAGCAATTTCCTAAGGGCCACGGTGCCCAGGCTGCAGTAAGCTGCATGCACCACAGCCAGGGCTGTCCGTGCCCTGCAGCTTCCATTGCCAGGGCTGGGAGGGAGCAGGGGAATTGATGCAGCACCATGGAGGCACACGGTGCTTCACAAACATCCACGATGCCGCTCACCCCCTCCCCGGGCCCCACAGGACCCATGGCAAGCCAGGGGTCCGCCATGCCCAGCCCACATCACACTCACAGCACGAGGAAGGCGAGGAGAGAGTCACTATTACAACATCAGCAACAACTAGCCCTAGAGGTAATGGTCACCTTACATTAACATACACAGCACTGGAGGCAGAGAGGACAGTGAGTGGAGTTAAGTCAGGTTAGTGAATAGAGAACCGGTGTTGAAGTACAGAGGGTAACACAGACACAGCAGCTTTGCATCTCCTCCAAGGGACCTGTTGCTGCGGTTCAGCTTCCTGGCAGGCCGCTGGCACCTGCGGTCCGAGCATCTGTCCTCAGGTCTCTGGGTCTGCATGGGGAGGACAGCGGGGGTCAGCTGGGCAGCATGCTGCAGCTCTGCCCTGAGTGGGGACAGAACACCTCCTACCATCACAGTGACTCTCTATGAAAGCAGTCCACAGCCCAGGAGCTCAGAGGAGCTCTGACTGCAGGGTCTGTGGGCAGGCAGGAGGTGACGTGCCCCAAGGGATTCACGCTCAGCTCTCTAGAAGCCTTAAAAATAAAACCACTTTGCAGTGGAGGAACAGAAGGAAAGGAAGTGCAACCCAGGGGAAAATCCGGACAGATGCTTCCCTTTCCTGCTGTGCTGCCCAGGGCTTGCAGAGCTCAGGGCTCGCCAGCACTGCACAGTGCCATGCCCCAACCGCAGCGCCGCGCGGAGGACACGGAGCTGCTCAGAGTAGGGGCCCCACAACTGCCCTTGTGCACAACCCCAGATCCCCCTTCCTTCCTCCCCAGCACCCGCACTGGGACTCACTGCATGGCTCTGGTTCAGTTCTCTGCTTTCTGCGCTCCCGTTGCTGAAAAGAGAAGAGCAGAGTGGTTGCTTTTGCAGAGCCTAAGCAAGGGCATTCTCCTATCCAGAGCACACACGGCACAAGGCAGCCTTACCATTCGAGGTGATCAGGTTCTCACCCTGAGCCTCTTCATCCCCCGGAGCTCTGCAAGGAGAAGAGCACAGTGAGAGCAGCTGGCACTGGCTGCAGCATGCAGGCACACAGAGGAAGGTGCTCCCAGTGGCATGCACAGCTGCTTTCTGCTTTGCCACCCAGGGCTGTGCAGCAGAGCACCTCACTCACCTGGGCTTCTGGTGAAAACTGCACCTGCACCTCCTGCCTGCAAGAGGAGAGAAATACCATGAGTGTGACCCAAGTGGGGATAAGCCATGGCTTTTCCTGATGGCTGCCCCAGCCCAGTCCCTGAGCACTGCACCCCAACTCACTGAGTATGAGGAGGATGCCGACAGTGAACAGGACCACGGCAAACACCAGCCCACCAATCCGCAGGCTTTGGTAATCTGTGGAAAGGAGAGAGACACACTTCTGCTGGGCTCAGGGAAGGGGAGCATCTTCTGCTCCTCACCGCATATGCACAGCAATGCTCACCATAGTTAAAGGGGTCTTCCTCCTTCTCTTGGGCACCCACTGGAAATAAGCAGACAAAGGATGTAATGTGAGCGTATTGAAGGGTGAAAAATTCCACCCCCTCTGCTCAGGGAGGGGATTGCCCCTGCAGGCTGCTGTGCACAGAAGCACCGTACCCACCATCCGCTGCAGCTGCCGACACCAGCAGGGAGCACAGGACGATCAGCACCGCCTCCATGGCTGCAAGCGAGAGGGAGGAGCAGGGTCAGTGCCCAGTGATGGGGACATGGGAAGGGCTGCCCATCACCAGCAGGAATGGGAAGGGTGACAAAGCCCCGGAAACCGCAGTTGTGATGTCTGATACCATCACCATACCCCAGTTCCTACGCCTGGTATCATCACCATACCCCAATTCCAATGCTTGGTGCCAACAACATACTCAGCCCCATCAGCTGGCACCATCAACATACCCAGCCCTGATGCCTGATGCCATCACCATACCCCAACTCCAGTGCTTGGTGTCATCACCAGACCCTGACCCACTGCTTGATGCCATCACCATATGCCCACCCTGATGCCTGGTGCCATGACCCTCCAGCACTTCACACCTAGCAGGTGCAAAGGATGTGCCAGTAGGGTGGGAGTGGTGAGCTGAGCATTGCTTTGTGCAGAGCTGTGAGCTGCCTCTGTGCTACCGGGGCCAGAACAGAACCCCAGGGGTGCTGGCCCCACTCCTGGCCCAGATGTCAGCTCAGCCACAGGGTGGTGCCACATGGAATGGGGTGAGTGTGAGGGCGGCAATCCCTCCATCAAGGTCAACACTGTGTCCTTCACCCAGAGCATGCTTTAATTTGTCCCATTAGCATAGCAATTACATTCTCACGATGAGGCCAGTGACCCCGGCACTGGTGGCTGCATTTGCCAACCCCCCCTCACCTACAGCAGTAAGGAGGTACTATGAATAACCCCGGGTCCTTGTGACAGCTGAGCTTGTCCCCGTGCCTTACAGAGCTGGGAGGTGCACAGCACAGCGAGGAGCTGCACAGGGCTCCTGCTCCCACACCTCCACAGGGACGCTGGGGATCCTGCACCCTGAGCACTGCTGCAGCCTCAGCTCTGTGGATGCGGCTCCTCTGAGGGACTGGGAGGGCAGAGGTAGGTCTGACGCTGACCCCAACCCCACAGCACGCCGTTTGCTTGTGTCCCGTTGCTGCCAGGCGGTCACCATGCAGCCAGCAGTGCAGCCTCTCCACTCTGTTTCTCTCGGGGAGCATTAGGGACACTCCTGGGGGTGAAGCGAAGAGGTGGCACCACGTTATGCACTGGGGGCACAGAGCAGGGGACACCCTCAGTGCCGGGTGGGCCAGGTGCCAGCTGTGGGCACACAGTGAGGCTCGGTGGCCATACATGGTGCAGAGAGCAGCTAGCTGCAGGAAGGGGTTATCAACCCTGCACAGCCCCGATAGCACCGTGCCGCAGAGCCACCGCAGCTGCTGTGCTGGATGAGTGCCGACAAGAGAGGGGCCCACAGCAGAGCAGGAATTCAAGGGATGCGGATCGCTGGCATCGGGCTACGCAGCCCTGTGGAGCCTGACTTGCTTTAGGGACAACCTCTGTTCCAGAGACAGGCAGGCGTGGGCACAGGGCCCCCATGTCCCCAAGTGGAGCAGTTGTGTGCCCAGAAACGGTGCCCAGAGACAATCCCAAGAAGTCAGGGCAAGGACACACGTTTCCACAGCCTCATTTATTCACGATTCCCAGTCACATCCCATGACAACTCGCGTCCTTCCCTCCCTTCTCACATCCTGTCATTTGGAAGCAAATGCGCTTCATCTGAACGCCAGAGGGTTTAATTTCCCCCTCCTGCAGCTGCCACTGCCTTTGTGCAGCACGGGCTGCGCTGCCACGCCGCTGCCCAGGCAGCTCCCTCGTTTGCTCAGGCACGTAACTCTGGATAATCACCAGGTTTTAGAAGCCTGTACAAAGAGCCCAGCAGCTGGTGATACAGTAACTTCTAGTTGCACATTTCCCTATGTCCTTTATCTCACAGCCTTTATCTATTTTCAGTGTGGGCAGACGGTGCCAAATCAGTGCCATTACCCAACAGGAGGCTGCTGGGGGCACGTGGACGTGGTGCAGACCCCCACACAGGCACAGGCGCTGCTCTCAGCCCTCTGCTCTCTTTTTGGCTTCTCGAGCACAGCAGAGTTCAGCTTTTCGCCAAGCCAAGCACACAGCACACATATGTTCTTTGTTTTCCTAACTCCCTTCTGGAAATTCGCACACTTCTGCACAGCACAACGTTGCTCCGCACACGTTAACCACCAGGATTGGCAGTGGCCTCGCTGGGAAAACAAACACCACATTCTGGAGTGCAGATGAGCCCGTTTCTCCTCCAAGGAAGCATATGCTTTGCAAATCATCCCAGGTTTTTGGGTTTTTTTCAAGCTGGCCCACCCACTTCTTTGTGAAGCTGAAGCAAAGTGAGAAGAGCAAACACTGCACGGGGTTTGCCTTCCTCCCTGCCTGCACCACCAGCTTGGAGCGCTCAGGGCTGGAAGCTGCTGCCCACTGCCCTCCATTCACACCAGACCAGCAGCGTCCTGCACACAGCACGGCCACTGAGCAGTGGGGACCACTCCGTCCCCCCCATACTGGTGTTAAGCTGCTGATCACCGAGCCGTGCAGCCAGGCACCGTGTAAACCTCCATGTAGGGGAGTGCAGAGCGCTGGGCACGTGACTTGAATCAAAACATGTGTTGTTTTTTTTTTTTTTTTTCCTGTTAAAACGGATGGATCTGCCATAACACAGAGAGAGCAGCACAGGAAGCGGGGCAGCGGCACCCAGGGCTCTCCTGCACCATTGCCTTGGGTCAGCCGTTTTAACAGGGAATACCAATCCTTGCCCCCCCATCGCCAGCCCATACCCACCCCAGGGGTTAGGGTGTCTGAGCCAGGCAGGCAGGGGGCTCAGCACCCGTATCCTGCAGGGCTCCAGCAACAAGGAGCCAGGCTCTGCCTGCTCCTGGGGAAGAGCCAAGGTGCTCCCACAGCACCCAGTGGGGTACGAAGGCAGGGTGTAGCTGGGGAGAGAAGAGAGTGGGGAAATCCCAGGCAAGAAGACCCAGCTCGCTGAGGAGCTCTCTGAAGCCCTGCCAGGGCAAGGCGGGTACATTTGTAATGGTCTCTAGTACTGAAGCACCCTTTCCCTTTTCATTGTTTTGCATAGATCAGCCCTGTCAAGTCTCAGCCATCACCACCCAACGCTGAGCAGCCTCCCTCCGCCAAGAGCCCTGGGGGCATCTCCTGGAGATCAGACCTAGTTAAAATCTCCAGTTTCTGTGCAAAGCCCCCAAGACCGTGACAGCAGTGCTCAGTTGCCTGAAGTATTTAAGAGTGTGCATGTGTGAATGGACATTTCCAGCTACGCATAGATGTGCTCTTGTGCCATCTCACGTCAGCATCAATCTGGCTATTAATGTGCCTGTCATGTCTCTTCTTCCTAAATGAGAGGAAGGAGGATTTCCAGCCCCCACCGCTCCAACATGGACAGCACTTCCCAAATTTGGTGATGGCCGGGTGGAAGACAAAACCAACCTGCCTAACATCAAGCTGTCTCTTGTGCATATCTCCCCAAAGCAGGGAATATTCAAAGGAAACCCTCTCTGGGATCCCGAGGAACAGACTTATGCAGACCCCATAGACCAGCCCTGACCCTCTGGATGCTCACAGGAGCACACGGTCACAGGGGATCACTGCAGACAGCCCACACCCTGTGCTCCAGCTCTCTCACCAAGCTTGCCACCTGCAGGGTTTCACCCAGCCCTGAAGCACCCAGAAACCCACAGTCACCTCCTCCAGCTTGTTCTCTGCTCATTTGCTTAACAGATAACCAGGTGCTGTGGAGCTGAAATTTGCAAACACACCAGTCTGAAACATACCCAGCACTCTGCAGCCCTCGCTGCACCTCGGCCAAATCCTGGGCTCTGCTCACTGTGTGCAGACAGCCAGGTACTGAGCAAGGTCCCTGCGCCTTGTGCCAGTGCTGCCAGGCTGTGAGGAGGGACAGCAGGCATGGGATGTCTCCATAGCGGTGTACGCAACAGCTGCAAAGCTTGGAGGCTCTTTTACAGCCCAGAATCACTCCAACCTCCCGAAAGGCAAACAGAGAGCACAGCTCCGTGTACAGCTCCCAGCTCACTGGGAGTGCATGCAGACTTCCTCCATGCTGAAGTCTGAACTCCTGACAAAAGCGTGACTCTCCGCAAACGGGAACTAAAATTAAAACACGAACGTGGAACACGAGCAACAGGAGAGGCAGCAGCAGGCAGCCCTGCGCCTGGCCGGGACGGGGTGTTTCCTGGCAAGCCGACTGCAACAGGTGGCCCTGCTCTGCAGCGACTGCACTTTCTGCTGGCAGCACTCCCCATCACTCCGCCTCACGCTGCCACCCAACGCATGGGCAGTCCTTGGAGTTATCTTCATTGCAAACCAGAGCGAAATCACTCCGTGGGGCTGAAAATCCCGATGGGTGCAGGGGATGGCTGCGTGCTGCCATCCACGTGTAGCTGTTCCTGTGAGGCTGCTCCTTCACGCTGCAGAGCTTATTCACATCCACACAAACCACCTGTCACTTTCCCTCCCACAGAAATATTTCTGCAAGATCCGAGTTCCGCCACATGGACTCAGATATCTGTTTCTTCGGGAAGCACTAATTACACACCCGGAGACACGCTCTTCCTTTCCTCTCGTCCGCCTTCCCAGGATATAAAGCACTCGACTGTTTATGTATTGCCACGGCATTACTAAAATATTTAACAACATGAACCTGAACGCTGCCAAACATTTGGCGAGGAGCAGCCGCCTCCCTTTTCCTCGACGGCTGCACGGGGCGCAGCGAGCAGGGAGAGCCCAAGTCCCCCACGGTGGTCTCCGACGGAGACGGGAGATCCGCCCGAGCGTCTTCCCAGCACGGGGGGCTGGTAACCAGGCAACGGTGGGATGAGGGAAACCATGGTACTCGGCGTTGCCATGGCAGCCGCCAGGCCGGGGATGCGGGCAGCTTCGAGGCGAGGGGCGATGCCCCGGGCACTCATCGGGCAGCGCCCCGACGGCACGGCGGTTCCCGGGGTACGGCTCGGGAGGAGCGCCCCGCGGCCACGCAGGACGGCCCCCTCCCCACCAGCCGGCCGCGCCCGCCGCACCCACCTGAGCTCTCCGGGCCGGAGCGGGGCAGCGCAGGGCAGAGCCGGGTGGAGCGGGGCCGGGGCCGGCGCTCCCCGCTGCTCCGGGCGTGCTGAACCGAGCCGGGCCGGGCGGTGCCGAGCAGGAGCCGGGCGGGCGGCGAGCGCGGCGAGCAGGGAGCCGCACAAAGCGAGCGGGGCGGGCCGGGCGGGCGGTGCCTGCCGTCGGGAGGGGCGGCGGCGGGGGGAGCCCGGGGCGGGGGCTGCGAAGAGTCGGCCCCCACCCCTCCGGGAGCCCCGCCAAGGGCCGGGCTGCGAGCCGGGACGGAGCGGCCGAGAGCTTTGGGGCGGGGGTCCCGAGGGGCTGTGTGCGGGGGGTGGGCGTGAAGGAGGGCAGAGGCTTCGCTTTCTCTCCCCGCTGCGGGAATGGGATGGGAGGTGCGGGCGGGATGCTGGCACCGCTGGGCTGCTGGCACGCCCGTGTCTGCTCCGCTCCTGCTGCTGCCGCCCTGGAGAGCCATTTCCTCGTGGCAAAACACCTCGGCGGCGCTATCGACGCTGACGTGGTTCATCCCCTAATAACTCAAATGCATCTTGGATAGATATCAGCCTTACAGACAGTAATGGCACATATCCCACTTTGCATTCATTTTCCAGTTTCCAGTAAAATATAAAAGCAGCCCCAGCATTTCAAGGCAATTACATGGAAGGGTCAAGAGATAGAGCCCGGCACAGAGGAGCTGGACAACGTCACGTCTCCTAATGCATTGGGATAACATGATAAGGCTCTCCATCACACCGTGGTAAGTGAGGCAGGGACCACGCGGCCATAATCAGGTTTGGGGCTCCTCTGACTTTCCGCAGCCCTCAGCTGTTATCCTTTGCACACAGTGAAATATTTTGATGCCATGACTGTGCCCAGGGGCTGCACTGAGGCTGGTGGGTATCTGTAGAGGTGTTTGCATCGGCTGAGAGATGCAGGCAGGCTGCAGGTCCCACAGCATTGGGCTTCTGTGCTTTCTTCTTCATTGGATTTCTTTATTCCAGAAATACTCAAAGTATTGTCCAAGGTGAGCACAATAAAAAATTGGCACCATAGGTTTTTGGTGCCTAAACTCAGGTGAGATGAGAGCGTTGTGCACATGAGCAGCTCCTCTGGCTGTAGCAGCAAGAGTGCTCACAGAGCATGAGAGAGCCTGGAGGAGCAATGACTTCTTTGGGGTCGACCCTTTTGTCGGTGCAGGGCAGGCTATGCTGATTTATGGTAACGAAGGGGCAGGGCTGAGCTGAGCTCCTCATGCTGTTGGAGTCAGCAGAGCAGTGTCAGCAGCTCCACAAGGACATGACTTCATCTCAGCAGAGAACATCGGAAGGGAGCAGCGCAAGTGGGCGTCCTGCCAGAGAGCAGGAAGGAGCCACTTGGTCTCTTGAACTTTCCCCTCTGATGGAAGATCCTCCTCGGGGTTTTGGCCATTTCTCCATCTCGTGCAGACAACGCTCCCAGTGATGTTTCATCTGTGATGCAACATGGGTCAGCAGCCCAGGACAGACGTGGGAGCTGTGGGAAGGGGCAGCAGAGCAGCTGGGAGCCCTGCATGCAGCTGGCCTTTGATTTAACAGCGTACAATGGGGCCTCAGTGCCACGCATTCCCCATGAGCTCAGACTTTCTTTGCTTGCAAAGCGCTGTCACTGAGCAGCACTGCCCCGAAATGCAGCTCCCCAGCAGCGCTCCCCGCTTTGCCGCCCGCAGCCCTGCACACTGTGTGTGTTTTCCCAGCAGCCCCGTGCTAATTTTAGCTGTGCTGAGGCTCTGGGCAGGGAACAGGCATCCCGTCCCAGGAGCCTCAGAGCAAACAGTTTGCTGTGGTCTGAGAACTTAACCTCGGTTTGCTGGGGACTGGGACGTGGCTGGAGCTGCCTGGCAGTGCTGGAGGAAGAGGAGGGTCCACACCCCAAGCTCAGAGCAGAGCCATCAGACCTCCCTGCTTGCTAACACCAAGCCTGAAAACATCTGCAAACTCTTCCTGATCCTGCTCAGAGCCACCGGAGAGCTGAGCAGCGGCAAAGGGGAAGGCTGTGCAGAGCCACATGGCTGCCTTTAACCCAGTAACATCCTCTTTCGCTGGGCCTAAGCCATTCCTTGTGCATGGGAGGAACCAAGGAGGCAGCAGGCTGCATTAAAGCTGACAAAGCCTGTGCTCAACAGCAGCTCTGTATTGCCCAAGCTGAAGTTCAGCGATGCCGTGCCAAGAGATGATGCCAACCATGGGAGGGAACCAATCCAAAGCTACGGGAAAAACATTTTTGAGGAGAAACATCACCTCTGAAACCATATAAACAAATCCATTTTGACACAACTAAACAGAGAGCTCTAAAAGGAGAGTTTGGGAAAAACAGCACTAATTGGGTGGTGATTCATATGGTGCCGGTCAGACTGCGTTTTTGTAATCTCCATTCCTGGGGGACGATTTTCAAAGCGCAGAGGAATGTGGAAGCAGCCTGGCCAGATGTGGGCTGGAAGACAGAGAGGAGCAAACAGTGCTGAGAGCACAGGGGCAGCAGCAGAAGAGCTGAGGGCTCCCAGAAAAGCAGCAAAGTGAATGGGATCATCCCAAAGCGGGGCATGAGATGCTTCACCCACTGCGCTGTGCCAGCTGGGGGCAATGGGAGCAGAACTGCTTTGCTCAGGTGTCCCAGTGCTGGAGGTGAGGCTGTGCCCACAGCATCTGCTGCATTTGTGCTGTGTTTTCACTGGGAAGAGCAGAGCATAAAAGCCACGGCCAGGCAGCTGCATGAGAAACTAATCGCTTTTAATCTGGTTAGAAAACTTCAGCCCTTGGGGAAAAACAGCACAGCTTTCTGGAGCTTGGCGGGGAGACCACTGGCTGTCAGGTTTAGAAGAAATAAATTAAATTTGTATTAGGGTCTGCAATCACTTCTCTGCTTTGAGAGGCTATTTCAGAGAGCAGGAGAGCAATAACCTGAGAGGAGATGAAATCCATAGCAGAGGTGCAGCTCCTCTGTGCACTGAAATGGCCCCATTACCAGGAATACAGTTCCAAAAAGATCAGCCCTTATTGGCCTCCAATTTTTGTTTTATTCTTTTTCAAAAGATCTGTTTCTCCAGGACGCCATCTCAGGTGGCAATAAAACATTATGGGCTGCACACTCTGAGGAACAGAGATCCCAGAGAGCCTCTGTACAAATGCATGCCGGATCTGTAACTCAAAACCCATTGAATTCCCTGCATAAAACAGGGGAGTCGTGCGGGGGCCCTACTCCTATTCCTTCTCATCTGTCATGAAAAAACATTGCTTTCCATAACCTACAGCCTGCAAAGACCAGAAAAGGAGCATTGTTTCCCCAGCCTCTGTTTTTAGCTGTGGTTTTAACTGTGGTTTTCAGTGCTATCCAAACAGCAGCAGCTGTTGGATGCAACGCGGCAGCTCCAGCTCCATGCACACCGTGCACACCCTGCCCAGCCCAGGGAACCCAAATCACCAGGTTCTGCAGGTCCCTCCCCTTCCTGAGCCTCAGAGACGTCGTAAAGAGAAACCGAACCATCCCTTGGCCCCCACACGCTCCCTTTGAAGGAGCTCACGGCCGTGGGAGGTTTCTGCAAAGCTTCTTAGAAAAGCTCCTTGAGGTTGGGCTGACTCAGTGTTTCCCAAAAGGCAGCTGATCACATTGAGGAGAGCAGCCACTGAGCACCGAGCTCTGGTCTGAGGGTGCTTTCTGCACACACACACAGCCAGACCAGAGCTGCTATCCCAAAATTCAATGGCAAACCGTGGCAAACCTTTTTCATACAGTGGGCTCTGGCAAGTGAGATGGGGCAGCAAGTTGCCCGCAGCAGCCCGTGCATCACAGCAGCATCTCAGCTTTGCAGGTGCTGCCTGCACACAGCTGGGGAGAGCAACATCTAGAAATGTCCAGAGCCTTTTCCCTGCACAAAGGGCTGCGTGTTGCCCTAGTCCCACCGGCAGTGCTGTGAGTTAGGAAACAGGCAGCCCAGCCCTGTCTGCACACCTGCATACACAGCAGTCAGGGAGCTCTGTGGGATGTGCTGCAGCACTGAGGCCTCTATTTGGGGTCAGCCCAGGAAAGAGAAGCAGGGCTCTGGGAGGGATGCAGGGCAGCCCCAGGCTATTTCAGAGAGTGCTGCTGAGCCCTGGCTAAGAGCTTCAGCCCCCACAGCTGGGGATGATGCAGAGGCATCTGCTCATCACAGGGCTCCCAGCTCCTGGGGCTCAGCAGCTCCCAAAGAACCATCTCCGCAGAGCACTACTGAAACATTTATTGAGAACAGTGTGGGGTAGCCAAGAGCGCCAGGACCCCCTGCAGCTTGGGGTACAGCCTCAGCAGAGCAGCAGCCTGCCTCCATCCAGCGTGCACGCACCTCGACACATCTGCTCTGAGACACGGGCATTTGTGTGTCCTCTATGGACTGCGTGCAGCGCTGAGACAAAGAAATCCGGCACCTGGCACTGGCCACGGAGCTGGGAGATGCTGGGGCTAGCATGGGGCTGGGTGCTACTCTATATCTTGCTCTGTCCTGAGCTTCACCTGCTGCTGGCTTCTGTCATGTGTCACAGAACAGCCCTGCTACCCCCAGGATAAGAACAGCCCTACACTGCTGCCCAACCCCTGCCCAGGGCAGGCAGGGAGCTGAGAGTGGCTGCACAAAGTCCCAGCAGTGTGTGCTTCCAGGGCATAGAAAAATAAATAAATGGGTGTTTCTCTGCTGGGGAAGCACTTCATTTAAAAAACACTTCCTAAATCCATATGCAAATGTGAGAGCAACCACCGTTCCTCCTCCCAGCAGGTGCTTCAGCTGCCCCATGGGGCTCCCCTTTGCTCAGCTGTGCCTGCAGCGAGCAGAGGAAGGGGCTCACTCACCACAGGCACCTGCAGCTTTCTGCTCCTGGCTTCCAGTTGCAGGGATGGGCAGCAGCCCCACATCTTCTGGTTGTGCCCACATTCAAGGACACACGGTCCTGGCAACTCTGTTTGCAGGCCACAGCTGAGACGGCAGCTCCAAGTGGGCACATCCAGCACAGACTGAGCCCCGGACAGAGACATCTCCATGTCCTCAGCAGGACCGAGGTGTTCTGCAAGTGCTGCATTGTCACAGTCCAGGCAGCTGCAGGTCCCCAATTGCATGAGCAGCCCAGAGGAGCAGGGACAGCAGCTGGTACACCGTGCCCTGGTGGCAGGGGGAGCAAGGGGCCGGTGCCAGCCGGTGCTGCTGCACAGGTTCCAGCCTGGCTTCAGTTGTTCTCACTCTGCAAGGGGTAGATAGCAGGGGTAGGGATGAGGCACGGGGCCAGGTTGGACCCACTCCTCTCCCTCCACGCCCCAGTCTCACCTCCATTTTGCTGTAGATCCAGCCGAGGAGTTTCGTCACACGTGTGTAAACCCCAGGCTTGTTCTTCTGGCCGCATCCCGTCCCCCAGCTCGTCACGCCAGCCACGTACCAGCGGCCGTTGTCCTCGCACACCAGGGGCCCCCCACTGTCCCCCTGCCACGGAGGGGGCAGAGCGGTGATGAGAGCAAGCAGAGGGCATCCCTGCCTGTCCCCAGGCACAGCCCTGCCCCGCTCACCTGGCACGCATCCTTCCCCCCCTGCAGGTACCCAGCGCACATCATGCGCGGGGTCAGGTAGCCCTCGTACACCTTGTCACTGTTGCAGATCTTGTAGTCGATGAGTTTGACTTCTGCCTCCCTCAGCTTTGGGGAGGTGTTATCTGCAAGGCAGGAGGAGCCGTCGGGCAGGGCCAGCCTCGGCCCCCCGCTGTAGGAGGGAGCAAGCTGCTGCTTCTCGCACACCTTCTGCAGAGCTGCACGGGCAGGAGAGCGCCTGCTGTGTGTCAGCTCTGCATGGCACGGCCCTCACACACCCCGCAGGAACGCGCACGTGGGGTGTGCATGAGCTCTGGAGCAGCCGGCATCCTCCCTCCCTCCCTCACCTTCGTTCTCCCTGGTTTTCCCAAAGCCGGTGATGAAGCAGGACCTGCCGGTCTGGAACCGCTGGCCGTGCATGGGGAGGCAGGCTGGTCGAACCTGAGCTGGATGAAAACCAGAGGAGAGAGAGATGAGTCACTCGACAGCAGAACAACAGCACAGTCACCCGCCCTGCAGCCAGGGCGGAGCGTGGGCTGCAGGAAGCGCTCCCCTCCGAGCTGACCCCGTGGGGTCCCACAGCCCCCAGGACCACCCCCACCCACCCAGTCCTGCCACCTGAGAGCGTCAGCGGCCGGGAGAGCTTCATGAGAGCAATGTCATAGTCGTCGTGGTCATCGCTGTAGTTGGAGTTGATGATGACCTGGGAGACGGGGATGCCCTCCATGGGCTGCTTGAGGTCCGACACCCCGCCGTACACCTTCCAGTCATCGAGGATCTTCATGCTGTTCCTGGGCACGGGGGGGAGGCAGTGGGGATGAGACACACAGCCATGCCCAGCGCCAGGGCTGCTGGATGCAGAGCAGCACTCACATGAAGAAGCAGTGTGCGGCGGTGAGCACCCACTGCGCATCGATGATGGTACCGCCGCAGATGTGGACGGGTCCGTACTGCACGCTGACCTGCCAGGGCCATTTGCTCACCGAGGTTTCCTTCCCTCCGATGATTCGGCCTGAAATCCTCTGCCCACACGCTGCAGGAGAGAGCAGAGGGCTGAGAGAAGGAGTAAGCCAAGAGGCTGTGCACAGCGCATCCCCACCACTGCAGTCACCAGCAGTGCTTGGCGCAGCATGCATGGGGCTGCAACCTTCATTGTTTTGTATTACCCAGAATATTCTGCTGGAGAACACCCTCCTTGCCCAACCCATCACAAAGATGGGAAGAAAATCCTTCCAAGCATTTGCTTGGCCTTGCCTGCCCTTGTCCTCCTGCCTTGCTGGACAGCCCGCTTACTTGTACACCGCAGGGAGACGAATTTCCCTGTCAAACACTGGGAGCTGTGGGAGAGAAGAGGGGGACACACATCAGCCCCAGTCTGACCCCCAGCTCGGGGTGGCAGGGGGCTGCCCACTACCTGTTGAGGCTCTGCTGGATGGTGTCCCGCTCATCTGTCACCGTGAGGCTCTTGCCAGAGACGTGCAGGGGGATGTATTCTGTCTGCGACGCACTGGGAGAGAGGAGGTGAGACAAAAGCGTTGGGCAAAGCCTCCCCAGGGTAAACCTGCAACGCTGGGGCAAAGATTGGGGCAGGAAGGATTACTTCTGGAAGCCCAGCTGCCGGCAGGTCTTTCTAGAGAAGGACTCGTCCCAGGCGCTGCTGCATACCGGGAGCCACTGGCTCTCAGCGCTGGAGTAAACGTGGAGCAAGGACCGGTCGGAGCTGAACCGCACTGCGGGGACGGAGGGGGGTCAGCAGCACCCGGCGCTGCGGGGCTCCCATCGCCCGGACACGGCGCTCCCGTGCTGCTGCCTTACCGCAGCCCAGCTCGTCGCTCCTCTGGGAGCAGTCCACCACGCCGTCACAGCGCACCGGGTTGTCCTTGCAGGTCTCGGCGGGCTCCTTGTACACGATGCCGGTCTGCGACCGCCAGAACATAACTGGGGACGAGCGCGTGCTGCGGTGAGGCTGGGTCCAGACTGCCACGGACGACCCCCATCCCCGCCCTCAGCAGCTTGGTCGCAGGGTTTGGATTCCGAAGGGCCGCAGAACCAGGGCAAGGCTGGCGGCACCAAGCATCTCCCTACGCCCTCCCGTCCACCAGATGTCAGGAAAACTCAGAAAATGGGAAGCGCGCATCTCTGCTCCGCCTCCCGGCCCTCCCCTGCAAGGTGCCGGCCCGGCAGCCGCCCTCCCAGCCCGCTGCCCCCCCGCCCAGCCTCACGCAGCGGGATGAGCCCGGCACTCACACAGCAGGATGAGGGCGACGATCAGCACGATGAGGACGGAGACGCAGAAGATGAGCGCGAGCCGCCGCTGGCTCATGCAGGGAGCTCTGAACATGGAGGATCCTGGCAGCGGGACGGGGACCGAGTCAGGGGGAGCACAGCCTCCTCGAGGCACCAGACCCTGTCCTGGACTTGAGCATGTGCCGCTCTCCCCTCGCACCCCCAGGAAACCCCACCCCTATGCCCGCAGCAGCGCACGATGCATTTTCTCCTTCCATCCCTTCTTCAGGAGAGACCAGGAACGGGCTGAACCCAGGGCGCAAACCACCATCATCTTACGTGTGCTCTCACAGGCCGTGCACGGGACCGGGGCCGGGATGGAATCGGGGCTGTAGGGCTTGAAGCTGATGCCAAGGACGTTCTCCCGAGGCTGCGGGGGCCGGATGCTGAAGATGCTGCTGGCTGCGGAGGCATGGAGGGAGCTGGGCGATGCCGTGGTCTATGTGAGCAGAGGGCTGTGTTACGGCAGTGGCCATCGCCCACTGCCCTATGCAAAGCTCTCAGCACCCCGCTGGCACAGCTGAAAGCCTCTTTGCCACAAAGTTTTTCCCTTTTCGGAGGCTGCTGGCCAAATTTTCCAAATGGCTTCCATCGGAGCCATCAGACGGGTGTTTGGCATCAGGTCAGCCACACCATGGCCCAGTTCCATGGGGCTAATGCCCCAATTTATGCATCTATCTTTAATTAGCCATTTGAAAAATACAGCGCAATTTCCAACTGTTATTTAGTAATACTTAATAATCAGTGTTTTCCAAGCCCTGAAACATCCTGCAGACTGGAATGCTGTTCTGCAGTTATGTCACTCCTGACCTGTGAATTTGCAGAAGAATATGTATTTGTTTCCGTTCCTCCAGATACTCTCCCCCAGTGCTTCCCCAGCTTCGACCAGCTCCACAAGCAAAGCCTCTCATTTTCCTTTGAAGCAGAGACCTCACATGCACACAGCCCGCAAGGAAAGTCATTTCCTCTGCCATTGTCATTTCATTTGCAAAATCTCAAACCTCTTTGGCAATGAGAAGTGACCGTGTGCCTTCTGGAGGCTGTGCACTGCTCCCAGCAGATTCTCCTCCCCTCCTGGTGCCAGCTTCCTCAGCTTGCACTGTGCTGCTCAGTGAAGCCACCCACCAACTACTGCCAGGCAGAATATTGACTGCATCCCTACACACAGCGTCACCACTGCACCATCAAGGGGGTCTACAGAGGAGCGTGCATCCATTGGCAGCACAGTGCCCACCTCCAGGGACCGCTGTGCCCATCAGGAGCTGGGATTTAGCACATCCCTTCACAGCCCTGCAGCTGCTGGGATCACATTTCTCCATCATTGGGAGCTCCTGGGTGCAGGGCACAGTGTGGTGCTGGCAGAGCTCTGGGCACTGCTTCCACACTGCCCCTTCTACCTGGATTCTCCCTGCCCTCGTGCTTCCTGCTGGGAGCCCAGGGCCCTAATGAGCACATCAGGATCCTGCTTAGGCTCATGCTTTGTAAATATGGCTGTGCCCTTTCTTGCAATGCAGCAGTGTCACTTCCTGGGCATTATCCCCTGAGTCACTCACCTGGTGTGGCCACGCACAGGGTCTGCCATGGATTGGGAACCCCATGCGAGGGGAAAACACCTCTGGAACAGCCCCCTCTGAGCCCAGGCACAGCACCCAGGGTGCTCAGCACAGCACTGCTGACATCTCCTCCCACCAGGAGCCACCTCCCACCCCACAGCATCACCCACCACTGCCCTGACCCACAGCGGAAACCTGAGACCTTTCCCAGGCAAATTTCCTCCCACACACAGATGAAGTTCTGCTAAATGCCAGTGCCAATTGTATTAGTGGGTATCTGCAAGCTATCACCACGTCTGCTATCTCTCTTTGAACCCATCCAGCGGGGAGACGAATGTTTCACTTATCAGATCAGCCAAGGCCAAACATCAGCGTAGCACTGCAGAACAGCCCCACTCCAGGCACGTGAAAGCATCTCCAGCTCTGGGTTACAAACATCTCACACGAATATCTACATAACACTATAGGTTAAATTGCTCTTACTATTGCTTTGCAGAAAGCACGTGGTCTTTCTTATACTGTTGGACTATTAGTTACCCATTTCCTCAAAAGTCTAAAGTCCGAACATTGTTTTAAGCTCTATCACAGGAGCTAACCAACCCTTTATCACGGTGCCCAGCAACCAGAACAACTAGTTACTGTTGGGTGACCACTGGAGCAGAGAGCAAACAGCAGCAGCTTTACAGGGATGGTATTTCTGCCAGAAGCTACCACTTGTGGCCACAAAGCCTTTACTCATCCTCTGTCGGCTTTTGAACAGAAGTCAGACTCAGAGCAATGACTCTCTCACACATGTGGCTGTGGTTTGAGACATTTTTCTGTCGTCCTCTCAGCAAATGTTCCACCTGCTGTGAGAGCATTTAGCACTGCTGTGGGTTTAAGCCTAGAAGTCATGTAAGCAAGCAGGGATCAGTGACTTCTTTGGCATGGGCAAAGCCTGAGCTGCAGGGAGCAGAGGACCCGCAGCACAGCCCATGGCTGACCCTGTTTGCACAGACAACACCTTCACCCTTCTCAGCTCAGCTCTGCATCGCATCTTTGGGCATCCCATCCCATCCACACTGCAGCCCAGACTCCACGCACTGACTCCAGCTCGAGGCTCTGCCTGTGATGACACTGCCAAATCCGCACCAGGAGGTCACAAATCCCAGGGAAAATCCCAGCACCGTGGAGCTGGGCTGGATCCAGGTGGGATGGGGAAGGAAGCGAGTGCAATTGCTGGCAGTTTCGGAGTGGGAGGGAGAGCAGAAGCCAGGTGGCACCTGTGGTGTTGCAACAGGAGCCGAGGCCCAGCAGCGTCTCAGAGGAGCAGGAGGAGCAGCAGCCACCCAGAAAATCAGAGCACTGAGAGGGGCTGGAGGCAGTCTGCCTTAACCAAGCGGCAGGAGCTGCCCAGGCAGGAGATCATCTTTCTCAGCTAAGCTCACTGCTGTTGCGCAGGGAATCATCTTCCACCTGTCAGCAGAGTGCTGTGTCCTGTGCCAGAGCAGCTCTGAGAGCTGACAATGGGGACATTGTCCCCATGCCCCTGGGGTGAGCCCTCCTGTGCCTGCAGGTGTCTGCAGTCCCTACGCAGCCCCATGTTCCCATGAAGCGCACAGCAATGCCGGCCCGGATCTGAGCCCCCAGCTCAGCCCAGCTGCAGGGAGCCAGATGCTGTACAGGGGGCAAGCATAGGGAAGTGAAAATCCTAAAGCACACAAGGGACATTTTGCAAGCGTGGGTGACAAGCCATTGAGTCAGCCCCACCGGGCCAGGGCCAGGTTGCCATATACCAGAGTGAGGAGCCCTTCAGGCAGAGATCAGAAATTGGTGCAGGGGGTGAGTAAGAACTGCTCAGTCAATTCCAGAGATGGGCAAACTGAGGCACGGACAGTTGAAGTGAGGATGGTACCTGGGATGGCCCATATAATCCAAGCCACATTCAGGTGACCCAGTGGAGATATCCAGTACTGAGTAATATTCTCCATGTGCAGGCATCCAAATCCCAGCCCCACTGTCACCGTGGTGCTCCTGCCTGCTCTGGGTGACACGGTTAGCCGGGATCACACAGCACAGCAGTGCTGGAGGCAGGCAAGCAGAGCTCGGGGCCTTGCAAAAAGGGACAGAGCTGCAGGCAGCCCTGTATGGAAACGAGCTCCAACCCAGGCTGCCTTGGGGGCACCTTCACTTCCACTACCACGTCCTCTCCAGCCCCATCCCTGCAGCCCTGCGGACATCACGGCGCAGCTCAGCGCAGTAATTACTGCCTCTTCCGGGAGGGCTGAGCCCCGTGACAGCCGGGGATGTTTTGCTCATGACGGGATGCTCACTGCACCTTGGGGGGGCCCAACAGCTGACAGAGAGCCGGCCCTTAGCAACCCGGCCCTGAGCAACCCAGACCCTAAAGAATGGGGGGAAAATACCAAGAAAGTGGGTCAGGAAGGGCTGCCAAGGCCACCTGCATGCTGCCGGTGTTCTTGCATCCTGCCCTGCTCAGCAGCCTACCCTCAGCTGGCCTCCATCCTTGCAAATCCACTGGAGCCACGGATCCCTCAAACATGTGAAAGCAGTGGGGCTGAGAGGCCCTGACGGCCCCTCTGACAGCATGGAGTGAAGATGCTGGTGGCACTCAGCCTCTTCCTCCCCTCTCCACATCCCCATGGCAGAGCCTCCCGGTCCTTCCCCCCACCAGCACTCCCTGCCCAGGGGAACAGGGAGGCAGAAAGCAGCCCTAAAACACCCAAAGTGAGCGACTCACACAGGCCTCAGAGCAAACCCCAGCCAGCTCCAGATCCCAATTTTCTTCCCGTGCCTTACCGGAGAGATTTTCCCTTCCATGGGCCGCTGCGGGGCTGGGCTGGGATCACAGCTCCGGCACAGCCATTCCCTGCTGCGGAGCGAGGTCAGGTCCGCGGGGACGGGGCAGGATCTGTTTGGTGAGCGGGTTTGTACGTCAGTGCCAGCACGGAGGAAACCAGTCGGACCTGCTGCCCAGCTCCACCGCTGCCTGTTTCCCAACTGCTGCAGGCACAGCGTGCAAAACACCTGCCTCTGCGCCCTGGGAGGAACGTGGCTATGGATAAAGGCTGGTGAGGTGAGGGTTGGCCATGGGGAGAGTGGGTGCCAGCTGGGCAGCCAGGCATTGGGGCTGCCAATAGCTCCTCTCTGCAGCTTGATCACTCGCAGTTCTGTCCTGGATGGGGATTGCAGGGGGCGTATGCCCCAGCAACAGAACACAGAATCACAGAATCACAGAATCACCAAGGTTGGAAAAGATCTTCAAGATCATCCTGTCCAATCATCCACCTATCACCAATGTACTCACTAAACCATGTCCCTCAACACAAAAACCCTCGTGTGTGGGGTCAGGGTGATCGAAGTGTCACAATACCTCATTGGAAAGGATGTGAAATGTCATCTTTGTTCTTAGAGATGGCAGGGACCAGCAGGGACATCCCAGCTTGTAGCGTGCCAAGCCTAAAGCCCTCCCCATTTCATTGGCCCAGCTTGGGGTGGGGAAACTCCATCCCTCCACCTGTCCAGGGCTGCCCACCTGACCCCCTGCTCCTGGGCACACTACATTCCCCATTTTCCTCCAGCAAGGCCTGGCTGGAGCAGACCTTTTCCTGCACCCTGCCTGACAAGTCCACTTTCAACATAAATTTCTCAGTGGGTGATGTTCATTTCTAGGGTTTCTGAGCAACCCCTGGCATGCAGCACCATCCTCTCCTGTTTGCACACACAGAACTGAGAGCATTTGGCTGCTTTCTGCAGCTGCCCTGTGCCATGCCCTGCAGGGTGTAAAGCAGAGGGAACAACGTTGCCCCCAGTGCCCCAGCTCTGACACTTCTGAGTTGCAGCTCTCAGGAGGCAGCTCTGCAGCTCCAGGAATGATGCCTTGCTGGAACTCACTCTCCGTAGGTGGCTCTGTAGAAAGAGCAGGAGTGGAGCTGGGGCACCTGTTGCTCCCAGTGCTACGGATGCCCTCTCAGGAACAGCTTCTGGAGAAAAGCTGCGGTGCTTCTTTGACTCAGGTGCTTTCCAGGTTGGTAAAAACACTATGCAAAGCTTAGTCAATTGTTTTTAAGATGGAAAGGAAACTCAGCAGTACTTTTGAGTGCTGATTTGACCTATGAACTCAAAACCTCTCCACCCAACACTGCAAGAGTTGAAAGGCTGAAAGTCTGCTCTTTTCTCTCCGGTTTTATCACAGTGCTCTGATGGCCAGCAGCACCCAGGGTGAGTGCAGAGCTCAGCTGTGGTTTCCCCGAAATGCTTTGAGATGAAGGTAGCAGAGCAGCCACAGCCGAGCAGTGTTTTGGAGGGGATAGAAGAGCAGCAGCAGGAGGAGCATCCTCAGCAGCACCCACATGTGCCAGGTCTGCACCCCGTGGTGCTGTCCCTAACACAATACCTGGCAGTGCTGAGGTGGCTGCACTGCTCCTGAGGCTTTCAGAATGAACCTCCAGCTGCGGTCCTTTCTCCTCAGACTGTTTTGTTTTCCCCTAAATCACAAGCCACATGACGGACTGCAGTTTGTCTTTTCCAGCAGGTTCCCTCCTTCCTCATTTTCTGGTCCCACTACTTTTGTTTTTCATGTCTTTACATGAAATATGGGCTGTGTGTGATGGGCTGCACCTCATCTCAGCATTTCCAAATTCTGTCCCTGCCAGCTGTGACTCAGGGGCTGACAGCAGGTGATGGAGCATCAGCTGCCACCCAGGAAAACAAAGCCTAGCTGGGCACAGCCATGGAGCAGGGCTGCTGCCACCTCCCTGCCAAGACCTGGGTGCTCCTGGTTGCTGCAGGATGCCCAGGATTTGTGCTCTGTGAACCAAGGCTTTGTGGTGTCCAAATACTCTCAGTTTCTCTTGTACATTTTATGCATGACCTTTACACCAGCTCCCCATTGGGAAATTCCTCTTCTCAAGACGAATCACACTTCATCACATGGGTTTGCAGAGCCTCCAGAAAAGCCTTCAAGCTCTCCTGTCGTCTAGCCTGCCAGAAAGGAAAGCAAAGCCATCTCAGCCTTGGCCCTCAGGCCAATGTCACCACCAGGCAGAGTACAGCCCTTGGGCCCTGGGTACAGCCCATGGCTCGCTCCAGAGCTGAGCCCTGTCTCTTGCAGTGCCTGGACTGTCCTTATGCATCGGGGTGCGCAAGGTGCACAGCAGGCAGGGGATGGTCACCCACCCCCAGAAACAGGGAATGGGAGCCAGGAGATGTAGGGAAGGGAGGGAGCAGCAGTCCCGGCTGTGGGACTGGCCATGGCCTGTTTGGTGAGGGACACTGGCCCTGGGGGTACTGTGGGACTGCTGCTGCGCTCAGCGATGCCCCTGTGATGTGTTGTCAAGGTGCTGCTGCGCTGTGCTTTGAAAATCTAATTGAACAGGGAGGCAGACAAGTGACATGTTCCTATTTTCACTTTCTTGGCAATGTACCGCTTATTTGGAAAAGCCCCCAGCACTCCCGCCTGGGGCTGCTGGCAGGAAATGCCCAGCCTTGCGCAGAGAGCTGAACGGTGCTGAGTGGGTGGACAGCGAAGAAAAGTGGAAGTCACAGCACAGCTACTTTCCTCCCACTGCGCTAACTCCTCCGAGACGTCACTAAGCCAGCCTCCGGGGGGAAAAACAAGCGCTCACAGCCCGCCCGGCTCAGCACACACCCGGCTCTCCAGCCCAGCACCTGCGGAGGATGCGCATCTGACATGGCCCTCTGCGCTGCCCTGGCCCTGTGCGTGGCTCTGCTGCTCGCTCAGACAGCGCATGGTAAGTGCCCCATGCCCCTGCCCTGGGGGCTCCTCCTCACCCCCACGCTGAGCCCACAGCACCGGGGATTGCAGCTGGGGAGGCACACGGGGGGAGCGGCACACGGGGATGTTGTGGTGGGGCCCCATGGCTTCGGAGTGCTTTTGGAACACCAGCCCCTCACCTGCTCTCATCCTTACCTGTGAACCTGAAGCCTTCTGAGCACTCAGACCCCTTTGAGCACTCAGACCTTGCTTACCACAATGCGTTCAGGCTGTGGGGCCTCGTGTTACTGGTGCCCGGTTGCTGGCGCACACTGCGGGCAGCTCAGCTCCGGCGCTCGGTGTTTGCTGGCTGACAGCAGTGGTGAGGGGAGCGAGCACAGAGAGAGCGACAGATGTTATCGAGTGGTGTTTTGCTGCCAGGTTACAATACCGAAATTCAGGCAGGAGGTGTGAAAAAGTCTATTTTTTTCCCCAGCAAGTAGATGAGCAAAACAGGAAGGCTGAATCCAAACAGAGTGCTTGCTAGCGAGCAGCAGCACTTGAGGGAGCAGACAAAAGAGGGAGGAAAGAAGTGAGGTTCTCTTGCCTGGGCTCTCTCTGTAGGAGAGAGGAAGGGAAACTGAATGAGTAAATGCTGGAGCCTAGGATTGTTCTGGGGAAATCCCTGTGCCAGGGCTGAGCCTGTGGCTCATCGGGGCCAGCAGAGTTTCTGTGGCTATGGACCAGGTGAGGTGGCCCTGTTTGGGAGCCCAAGCTGATGGCTCCATCCTGCAGGTGAGCTGCAGTTAAAGCCCACGCGTGTACGCTTCGTGGCGGAGATGTTGCACCACCTGCTGCAGTGGGAGCCAGGCCGTGATGCTCCCAGCGATGTCTGCTATGATGTGGAGCAAAAAATGTGAGTACAGTGCCCTGGGGGTGCAGCAGGGACAGTCAGTCCTTCAGCACTGCGCTCACCCCGGGTGCTTTCCTGGCAGCTATGGCACCGACAGCCCCTGGACCGCCATCCCGAACTGCATGAAGATCCGTGGGCACAGCTGTGACCTCACCTACTACACCCTGGATCCCTCCCTGCGCTACTATGCTCGGGTGCGAGCTGTGCTTGGGAACCAGACATCTGACTGGAAAAGGACCAATGCCTTCTCCCCGCAGGAAGGTAGGTCAGCACCCACTCCTATCCTCAAATGCTCCAAAGCCATTGGAGATGCATGAGGACCCTCCATAATACTCCTGAACCTCCCCTCTCTGCAGCCAGCCTGCGCCTGTCTGGCCACAGTCTGGCCGTGATGGACAACAGCATCCATGTGAAGCTGCAGCTGCTGCTCCGGGCAGGGAACCTCACTGTGAAATATGATGACATCCAGAAGCACGCGAGGCGGTACCGGGTGTACATCCGGAGGGCGCAGGACAACCAGACGGTGAGCATCGGTCCTCCATCCGAGTTAACAGAGCCAGAACATTGCAGATATTTCTCTGTACTGCTTACTGTCGCGGGTCCTCCAGCTCCCTCCCTCCAGAGGGATTTGGGGTCTGGCTGCTGCCAACAGCTCTGCTAAGCACTGGGGGGCTTTCTCCAGGGAATGGAGGAGGAGAAGGGAGCAGACCATGGGGCCCAGCTCTCGGGTACCAGCTGTGCTCTCTCATTGCAGTATGAAGTGTGGGAGACCGCCTCAGAGTTCCACATCCACAACCTCTTCTGGAACACTGAGTACTGCATCAGTGTGGAGCCCGACGTGGCCAGCCGGCACATCCCTGCCACGCGCACCGCTGAGCAGTGCGTCACCATTGGCCACAGAGACAGTAAGGATGGAGTGGGGCTGGAGGAGCATTGTGGACCCTGGGGGGAGCTGTGCTTGTTGTGGGGTTTCCAAGCAATGTGTGCTGTGGGACCTGCACTTCAAACTCACCTAGGCACATCCTCTCTTGCAGGAAGTGCAGAACTCATCCCCATCACTGTCAGCTCCTTTGCCATTGTACTCTTCCTTCTGGGCATCCTGGGGGCTCTGCTGGTCTGCATGTACCTAAAGAAACCCATGAGGCCACCATCTGTCCTGGTAAGGCAGCGGGCACACAGTGCCCTTTGTGGCTGCTGCAAGGGATGGGAGAGGCAAGCCACGAGCAGGGATGAAGCAGGGCTCATTCTCCTATTTTCTGTCCCACCCAGAAATCCTTCATAAAGCAGAGCTCGCTCTGGATGGAACAGGAGACCTCATCCTCAGGGAGCACAGATGCAGTGCAGCAGTTGTTCCTGTGCCAGAAGGAGCCCCAGCACCATAGTGCCCTCAGCACCACAGGCACAGCCCAGCCACCAATAGAGAAGAGCAGCCTGCTGCCAGCATGGCCCAAGGAACAGGCAGCAGGGAGCAGGGACAGCAGCTGCACCAGCACAGACAGTGGCATCTGCCTGCATTCTTCCTCCTCATCCTCATCCTCATCTTCCTCCTCCAAGTTGTGCCACTCTGAGAACCGTGGCTACAAGCAGCAGCTGCCCGTTGGTGATGACAGTGGTGTGGGCTTGGAGAGACCTGCTGGGAGCCTCATGGAAGCTACGCATGGAGCAGAGCCTGACTTCTGCCCCACCACCGGGCAGGACAGCCCACAAGAGGTGGAGTTCCGTGGGTACCTGCAGCAATCCAAGGGCATGGTGGAGCTGAGGCAGGGGCAAGCTGATGGGGAGACACTCTGGGCCTGTGCAGGAGCCCAGTGGGGCCCCGCTGGCACCAACATTGTGCTGGATATGGGCTGCACAGAGCTGCCGGTGTCCAAAGGGTACCTGAAGCAATCCTCTCCTGAGTGTCCGCACAGTCACACCCCAGCCCTTGCTGCCCCGGGGTCCCCTGTGCTGACTTATGGGGCTCCCCTGGCCTCCAAGGCCAGCCCTGAGATCCTGAAGGTCTCCCTCGACCTGGGCATCTTCGACACTGACCTGATGGGGACGCTACCCCTCATCTCCAGCCTCAGCTCTGACGACTGGCTCACAGTGCAAGCCAACCCGCTGAGCATGCTCAGCAGGGACAGCAAGGACAGCCACCTGTGAGCCCCCTGTGACCCTGACACCACTACCTCTCACCACGGCTCCTTTGGAGCAGACACTGGATAAGCTACCACCGACCCCTGAATGTCAGCTCACCGACCTGAGCACAACCTTGGCAGTCTCACCCAGAGCCACTGGCATCGCTACAGCTGGGGCAGCTTCCCACCAACCCAGCACAGCCAGCACCCTGATGACACTAATGGGACATGGGGATGGGCTGTGCTGGACCACCAAGACCGAGGACATGCACCAGCTCCATGGCACAGAGCACAGCCCTGGCTTTGGGCTCCCTTTTCCATGTTTCCATCTTCCACTTCCCCTTCCTGCAGGCACATGGTCGGTGCCACCCGAACCTTTCACAACACCGATACCAAAAGTGCAGCACAGCACCACGTCAGCTTTCTCTGTGCTGCTGCAGGGACTCCCACCCTGCAGCTGCCCTCTGAAAGAGCCAGGGACTCCTTCAGCCCTATAGAGCCTGCAGCCCCATGCCAGTGAGCCCAGCAGCGCCCGCCGCGCACTCAGCACGACAGTCGATATTCTGCCATTTTATGTACAGATACTATTTATTCTATTTAATTTGTAAATACAGAAGGGGATGAAGCATTATTTCTTTTGCTCCACTCATCATTTCTCCTCTTCTAAGGCCTGGTTGTGCTTTCTGTTCTCAAATACGGGCATTCTCCCACAGCAGACAACAACAGTGTGCCTTCCCTGGGGCTCAGATGCACTCTCCGCACTGCAGGGGAACCACTGCAGCCCCTGCGGGTGCCCCAATCCCCCCTCCTTCCTCTTCCACATTCTTTTTCCTTGAGGTTGGGGGTTTTTGCTTTTTTTTTTTTTTTTTTCCCCTCTCTATCTTTTTTTTTTTTTTTTTTTGGTTCGACTTCCTCTGAAAAACGGAGTCGTCAGAAAGAAGCGTGAGGTTTCTGTGCTCCTGACGTCAAGCTCTGTGGCCGTCCCCAGGGCTGTGCTGGGCGCTGCCGGTTCCCACTCACCGTGGGAGGCTCCAGCAGGCTGCAGCTGTGGCAGAGGGACACCACGTTCCCTCCCCGCCTCAGCAAGCTCTCCTTTCAGTGAAACAGATGCCTTTGCCAGAAAACCACACGCTTTGGCTTTGAAAGCGGAGAGCACGGACAACCCCTTTGGCTCCGGGAAACTACAGGCGCTCACATTTTCCTCGTTGAAGTCACAGCTCAATATGCTGAGATGTTTCTCTTCCATTCCTTCTGCAAAAAGCTCTTTCCTCTCCCTCCCCCTCCACACAGTGCGTAGCATCGCGTCTCAGCCCCTTGCTCTGGAGGGGGCTGCTCCTGTAAATACCTTTTTCCTCCCCAGCGCCGATGCCTGAATGCATTTCCAATGATGCTCCAACATTTCCAAAGCATTTCCAACAAATCCTCCACCCACCGAGCCCCGTACCCAGGGTGCGAGGCACTGAGGGGATGGAGGCACAGAGGGCAGCCCAGAGAGGGGCTGAGCCATGCTGGGCACAGAGGTGTCCCATACAGCTCAGCCTCATGGGGACCTGTCCTGCTGTGCCCAACAGCCCGGCACTGGGCTGCTGAGACCCAGAAAGCCTCGAGGAAACCCACTGGGGATTTCTGGACTGTTCTCTTGCACAGTCAGTACAGACTGAAGAAATTTCCATATTGGCGCAGTTCCTTGACTGAGGGAAGTCTGAAATTCTCTCATTTCCTTACAGCGTTTTCCCCTCTTGCACAGTTAGCCATCCATTTCTGTGGCTCCTTGCCACATATTTGGGCTGATTCCTTGGGTTCCTGCTCCAAGGTCTGATGGGCAAACCAGGGTCCCGAGCACTGGGATGTCAGATCAGTGGGGAACATAGGGTTGCTTTGCTCTGCAGGGTGGGTGCTTGGGATGAAGCAGTGCCCTTTTTCCGGCACTTCAAGAGAAGGAGGCTGAGCCCATGCCCAGCAGCACATCCCTCATCCAGTCCTGCCCAAGGCCAAAAGGGGCAGAGAAGGAAACACAGCAGAGAGAGAATGGAGAAGCTCAATTAAAAAAAAAAAAAAAAAAAAAAAAAAAAAAAAAGCCAGAAACAGCACTGCTCCAAATTTGGTAGAAATCCTGCGTATCTGGGAGTTGTTCTTTAAGGAACCTAGAATAGAGGAATTTCCCCATGGCCAGTTTTGTTGTTCTCTCTGTGATTGCTGGTGGGGGAGAAGAGGCAGCAGGAAGAAGCTGCTAGTGGCATGTGGTCACAGGGAGCATGTATATTCCAGCCCCTCCTTCCTCACTGCTTTGGAGAGGACTTTCAGAGGAAAATCCTCGGGACTATCCCAGGGAAAGCCACAGCCAGAGCTACTGGAGGGGAAGGAGGCTCTGGGGTGCAGACAGCTTTGGGGTGCAGCACACTCACCACCACTGGAAGGCCCCGTGCACGCTGCTCCAGGCTCTGCAGGACCTCCATGAGGCTGGGATCCCACGCACAAGGAGCAGGACCATGCCCTGCTGCTCACAGCCCCTGCTCGTGGAAGCGCACGTAGCCATTCCCTGCCTGGCTCACAGAGGCACTGATGCTGAACGGAGGTGCCAGCTCTACTGCCACCGACCTCAGCCTGCTGCAGGGAAGGCAGGGGTGTCAGGGGGCTGTTGGACCCCTGGGCATCTGTGAGGGACCCTCACCCTGCCCAGGGGTTAGGGGCTGGCGAGGGTGTGCAGCACAGTGCAGAGGGCACCCGTGTGACTCACTCACCAGCCATGGTAGAGGTTGAAGATGAAGTCAGGCCCTGGGAGGAGGAGGAGGGAAAGAGAGGGTGTCAGAGGGCCCTGCAGTGACTGTAGAGGTCTGTGAGGTGGCACAGGGAAAGGACAGGACAACCCCCTGGATGACCAGAGCACTGGGACATCTCTGTGCGTTCTCCCTATGCACCCTCCAGCCACCCTGCATGCAGATTTTGGGGACCAGCAAATGCCATTCGTGCTCCCCACACCCTTCCTTTGTCCCCTCCCTGCCCTGCAGCTGCTCATCCCCTGCTCTGCCCATACTCACTGCACCAGCACCAGCACCAGCCCTGCTGGTAGCAAAGGAAAACGGTGTAGCCAGAAATGATCAGGATCAGCAAGGCCAGCCCGATGCCCAAGATGAGCACACCGATGAGCCCTTGCCCTACAAAGCAGAGGGAGAAGGGGATCTGCAGACAAATGCCACTGGGAGGCTTGGGATTATGAGCATCATCTGGAGGAAACCTGGGCGTGCGTGCCCCCGTGCTGTGCCATCCCTCAGCTCCACCACGCCCAGCCTTGGGAGTGCAGGTGGCTTGCAGCAGCCATGCACGGGCACACAGTTCCCTCTAGAGGATGCAGGCGTCAGGGCAAGAGCCGTGCAGACCCATGCAGAGCCGCACAGAGACAACATGCAGAGCCGTGTAAAGACGTGCAGAGCAGTGTAGAGCCGTGCAGAACTGTGCAGAGTGGACTCTTCTTTAGTTTAATGCCATTCCCCCTTGTCCTCTCACTGCACCCCCGATAGAGTCTCTCCCTATCTTTCCTGCAGATGCTGAAAGGCCCCAGTAGGGAAGGTGCTCCCCGACCTGTGTGCTGCCTGCCAGCCCCATCGGGCCCTCGGAGCAGGCAGGCACAGCGCAGGGGCTCAGGGCAGATACCGGCACACAGACAGGCGCTGCGCCTTGCAGCATCAAGAATGAGCCAGCGGAAAGGGATGACTTAACAGCAGCTAAATTTAGGCAGATGCCGGTGAGGTGAGAGCATTTCCCCTGTGGTCACTGTGTTTACATAGTGTGTAACATCCCAGATCATCCCACCACCCGCAGCACTCGCTGTGCCTGATGGCGCACGACAAACAGCCGGGGAGCAGCAGAGCATCGCACCGTCAGCTCTGGGATGGTAGTGTGGACAGACAGGATCAGCCTGGGCTCCCAGCAGTGCTGGGGCGCGTGGGTATAGTGCTCCTTCTACTGGGCCAGGGGTGAGCTGGAGCCTCAGGACCCCGCAGGATGAGGGCAGGCAGCTGCCTGGTGAGTCAATGGGAGCTGAGCGTGGTGCAATCGCTTCCCTGAAGCAGCTGGCTGCCGAAACTGCCCTGTCCCCATGCCTGCTGCTGCAGGGTGTGCTCGCTGCCCCGCTGCATTCCCAGCCTCTGCCCTCCGCGTATGGAAGGTGCTCCCTGCACAGCAGCAAAGCAGAAACCAGACCCAAGCCGCATCCCCAAAGAGAGCAGAAAAGAAGGTCACCACCCCCTGTTTGTGCTATAAAACATCTTCACCTCCACTCTATATGTGGAAAAAGTGCCAACTGCTTACCTGTCTCAGGGTCCATCTCCCCGTGTCTGCTGCCTTCCCGCAGGAGCTGCTCATGGCTGGCCAGGCTGGGAGCCACTCCCAGAGCCCGGTGTGTCACACATGTCCCCTACTTGCCCAGTGACACTGCTCCTCACCCGCTGACTCGACTGGTTCCCACTGGAGAAAGCAAAGAGCCCTGGCAGACATCACCCTCATGCCCCAGCCTGACCTCCCCTCCTTGCAGGGCTGGGCAATGCAGGCGGCTCTGCCCTCCTGCTGCTGGCAGGATTCAGCCCCAGCAGAGGTTGAGCTCATGGCACTGGGAGCCCAAGAGGATAGGGACGCCCCAGGGACATGTGTGCCCAGCCCCAGGCACACAGGTGTGCAGCCCCAAGCACCATACCTGAGCAGTTCTGCCCTCCCAACTGCCTCCTCCTGGCAGGGTCCCACTCAATCAAGGCTTGGGGATGCCTGCAAGGGTAGGAGGACAGTGCAGCACGCTTAACATCTGTGTTTGGCCACCTTCTCAAAGCCTGAGCTGCAGAGCCATGTGGGAACTGCTGCCCACTCACAGGAAGTACCAGGAAAGCAGCTGCTGTGGCTGCTGGTGGGAAGCAGCAAGCAGGGACATCAGTTAACAGCTCAGACAGAGGGCAGCCAGGGGGAAACCCTGCAATGGGAGATGGACAGGGCAGGAGCTGAGCATTAAGCATCCTTTTCTGGAGTGAGTTCACCAGGACCAGGACCACAAGGTGATGACCAGGGCAGAGAGTCAGGGGAAGGGCTGGAGGGAGAGGCTGCAGGGACTGAGTGCTGCAGCCCTGCATGCTGGTGGCCACTCAGAGCCTCATGCTGACCTGTCCCCAGCCTGACCCCAGACAGACCCACGTCACACCAGGGCCACGCATGGCAGAGGTTTGGGGAAGGGCAGCTGGGGTAACAAAGCAGCCACACTCCAGGAAGCAAAGCCCTGCAGGCGTGCGGGGCTGTGACATAACATCTCCAGACTTCTGCTGCTTCCTTTAAGCCTTTGCTTAACCTCAACAGAGGAAGAGCCGCTCCCCTCAGTGCCACCTCCTGCCCTGCCCCACCAACACTTGCTGGGCACTGGGAGCTCTGGGAGGCAGCACTGTAAGGTCTCTCCCTGTTGGGTCACAGGGCTGTGATTGTGTACATGGGGCTGAGTTTGGTCCAGAGCATCTGCCCCATCCCTCACCCACTTCCTGAGCTGCTTTTGCTTTTAAGCCACAGTTTGGTTCGTGGCAGTGGACAGGGGGCTCAGGATGCGCTGCAGAGCTCACTCCATCATGCTGTATCTTATAATCACCAGTGAATGCCAGGGAGTGTGGAAGCAGCATCCCTTACCTGCATGTGGATGCCAAGATCCCTGGTCAGGCCACAGGGTTGTGTTGCTGCCCGTCCCAGAGCAGTGTCCTTGTCTCAGGGCTCTGGCACAGGGAGGGCACACGTCCCTGGCTGTGAGCTGTAGGGATGTGATGCTCTGCAAGCTCCCACTGGCACTGTGCTCACAGCTGGCAGCAGCTCTCTCCCCAGCTGTTGGGAAAGCTCAGTTACAAAAAGAAGAGAGGTAATTAGTTGCTCACAAATCCTGCACACCCACCACTTCCAGCATGAGTCTGCACAACTTTCTAGCCAGGAGCTGTGCAAGCTGCACACTCCCTGACCCCAGCCTACAGGATGCCAGAGAAGCTCCTGCAACCCAAGGCTGAGCACCATCCTGCCCTTTACAAGAACCTGCAGGAACCCCTTTGCCCACACCACTTCCAGGCCTGTCCTGAGAAACAGCAGCACATCCATCCAGCACAGCACAGCATCTCCACCAAGCAATGTGGTTTGCATGCCCATCCTCCAGCATCCACTCATCTCAGGGAGTTTGGGGGCCACGTGCTGCATCCATCCTCTGCTGCATCCATCTGCTGGGGCTCAGCCAGCCCAGGACACTGAGCTGCTGCTGCCCCACACGTCACCTCCCAGCACTGTGCCCTTCCTCCCTGCGTCACACAGCTGCAGGCACGCTGCGAGTGACCCCAGGGACAGGGACATGCACTGGCCCCGTAACCTCATGTATAAACTCTTCTGCTTTCCTCCTCCACCTACCAGAATCTGTGTTTGAAAACAACCCAGCACAATGCGGAAGGGATGGACAAAGAGCGGGAAGGCTGTGTTTCCTCTCATCGTCTGTAGAAGAGCATGAAAAAATCCTGCTCTGTCAGTCAGTTCGCTCCTGATCAGTGATTCTGTGACAGTGGCTCGGCAGGTGAGTCACCCAGCGGCAGAACCTGGGGAGATTACTGCAGGTGATGGTGCTGCTGATAGACCGGTGTTATATTACAATACAAATCATAATTCCTGTTTCACAACTCCTCTTGTGGGTTTTAGGGAGTGCTGGGGCGGTCCTGCCCCAGTGTGAGCGCGGCGCGGGGCAGAGCAGCACGGCACAGGGTGGTGGGAGCAGCGCGGGGCCGTGGGAGCGGCGTGGGGCAGAGGGTGCCCACGGCCTCCCCGTGCCTGGGATTTTCGCTGGGTTTCTGCTGGCAGAAGAGCTGGAGGAACATGGTGAGTGCTCTGCTCCCCAGCCCTCCCCTGAGCTCTCGCTGTTCCCCTGGACAGCTCAGCGCTGTTTGCTGCAGAGGTTTTTAGCAAGCAAAGCCACGGCCATCTACCCGCAGGCTGGCATGCAGTCCGTATCCTGGACCAAAAGCTTTCCTTAGCTGAGCAGCAATGCATGGCCCAACAAAACCCCCCAGCAGCACCGGGATGGGGACCTCAGCCCATGCACAGGATCAGTGGCTGCATGCACATGGGTTGGATTCCCTGCAGCCAAGGAGGCAGCAGGGCTTGGGACACAGCCCTTAGCGCAGGCTGAAGCTGTTTTGGACTGGAGCATCCCACCTCCAGGAGCTGTGGCACAGGCTCCCAGCACAGCCCAGTGGATGCACTACGCCCAGGCAGCAACGAGGGCAGGCCGGCCATAGTTGCGTTTGTGTTTTTCCAGACAGTAAGGCATGGGGGCACAATTAGTTACGGTAGCAATGGGTTCCCAAGGAAATCATGTGCCTACATTCCACACAGGAGCTAGCACGGCGCTGGCTTTGAATTTAACCAGTGAAGCTCTTGCTTTTAGTCTTGGAGAGCAAGCAGGTACCCTTGCAAAGACAGCCCCTGGGGCAGCTCCCATTTTAATATCCCTTATCTTGGTGCAAGAAGTCCACCCTTACCTGCTGTGGCGGTGTCTGGAAGTAGCAGCTGCAGAAATGCTCTCAGGGCTGAAGGGCATTGGGATGAAATGCAACCGTGCTGCTCCCACAGCACCCAGAAGGCAGGAGCTCTGTTCCAAAGCACCAGCTCTCAAGCAGCAGCTGCGAGCAGGGCAGGAAACGTGTCTGCCTGAGCCCACCCAGCCGGTCCCTGCCGAGTCTGGGGCTGCTCTGTGTGCAGCACTGTGGGACCCTTCCTCCTGCAGCCACACATCTCTCTTACGGGGAGCTCCTAGAGGAACAGAGTCCTGGAAGACCCAGGCAAGATCAGTGCTGCACTCATCGCTTGCCCCAGCACTGTTGCCATGTCTCCTAGCAGCAGCACAGCCCTGCCTGCCCACCTGAGAGCACTTGTTCCCATGGGCTGGGCTGGTTTTCCCCAGCCCTGCAGAGCGCAGCAACCGTGCCTGTTGGAGCAGAGAGTTTCAGGCCCTACTCCAGGCCAGCCAGAGGCCATCACTCACTGTGACATGCCTGAGTGGCACAGCCCGGCAGGCACACTCATTTCTTGGTGCACCAGGAAGCGTTTGTTTCATAAAACCTGAAGTTTTAAGCCTCTGTTGAATTAGGATCATAAATGCATGGCATGAATAGCCCATTACTGGAACCGTATTGGTGATGTGCTGGGGAGCACTGCAGCTGCTTGCCCCCGTGATGATGCACTGGGATAAGGCAGGTTCTCTCACTCAGTGTCTCTCCAGCAGCCTGCTGGGGCAGTTTCCCAGCTAACCCTGCTGAACACAGGGCAGGCTCTGTGCTCACCCAGCACAGTGGTCCTCATTTCTCTGGGCTGCCCTCCTGGGCACTGTCAGCTTGGAACTCAGTGTGGCAAGCACCATGGGGCGAGCTGGCCTTGCTGCTACTGATCCCACCATGCACCAGCAGCACTTTGCTGACCCTTTCAGCTCACTGCCTGCTTTTCCCTTCCACTTTACAGGACCCAGCCTCCGAGCGATTGAACGATGAAGGTAATGCCCACGGGGCCAGGGGTGCCATGGGGGCAGCCAGATGGGTTGGAACTGCCAGGCTCCCTGCTCTGTGTTGCAGAACCCGGCACGAGAGGCAAAGCCTCAGAAGCACAGAGCTCCTGGAAGAGGATCGGCATCCCCATCCTGGTGATCGTGCTCGTCCTCGCCTGCCTGGCTGCAGTTGGGCTCCTGGGTGCGGCTCCTGCTCTGTTCTGTGCCTGCTCCTGCCCAGTGCTCGGCTGGGAGTGGCTGTGCCACCACCATCCTGCCCCGAGCTGAGTTTCCTGCTTCTCCCCAGTCAAGGTTTACCTGGACCACCACTACTTCATCTGCAAGCAGCCTCTGAAGCTGGTGCCACTGAGGCAGGTTTGCAATGGGGAGGCGGACTGCCTGCACGGCGAGGACGAGGCCAGCTGTCCCCAGGAGGTCCCCGAGGGGCTGCAGGCTGCTGGTGAGTGCCAGACACTCCGTGGAGCCCCACGATGCAGCCAACCCCCCGCCCAGCAAGGTGACCCGGGGCAAAGGTGACCCTGTCCCTCCCTGCAGCTCGCCTTTCCAAGGACAGATCGATCCTGCAGGTGCTAAACAGGAACACTGGAGCCTGGTCCTGCATCTGTTCTGACCACTTCAGCCCAGCGCTGGCAAAAGCAGCCTGTGAGGAAATGGGCTACAGCAGGTAGCTGCTTTCCCCACACCTCTCTCGCTTCAATCTATCGCTCTCCCCTAAAAGCCTCTCTGAGTGGGCTGTTGTTTACTTACGGAGCACTCAGAGTTCTGCACTAATGGATTCAGCCCATCCCCAGCACGCAGAGCACTCGGTGTGCCCACGGAGCCTGGCAGCTCCCCAGGCGAGCCCAGCGCTGTGTCCCTGCTATGCCCAACTCCCAAACCTCTTTCCCTGTCCCCTCCACCCTTTCTCCTGTTTCTTGGAGGGTCCCATCCCCTTCCTAAGCTCTTGCTGCCTCTCCATCTCAGCTCTCTATTGGAGCTATGGGTGAACATTTGGGACCTGCTGCTAAATCTTTACAGCAGGATAACCCCTTAGTCTCAATCCCAGCCCCTATCCAACCCCCGGCCATGCCCTGACCCGTGCCCATCTCCTCCAGCATCCCAACATTCTACGCAGTGGATGCGGGTGCAGGACAGCCCCTGCCTCCCCGAGAGCTGGTGCTGAGCAGCGGCCGCCTGCAGCTGCCCGAGCCAGGCAGGTGAGTGCCACCCGTGGGAGCACTCCTGGTGCTGAGCTGGAGCCGCTCCTGTGCAGGACACAGCCCTTCTCCTCCCTCTTCTAGGAAGTGCCTCTCTGGATCGGTTGTTTCACTCCTCTGTTCCAGTAAGTATGTGGACACGTCTGTGCCTTACGGCACCCAGGGCTTCGTGCTGCTCCCAGCACAGCCCCATGTGCACAGTTCTGGCTCTGGGTGGGTTCACTTCTGCTGATGAATTACTCTGATTAAACAAACCCCACGGTGGGCTGGCGAGCAAAACACGGGGGTGAACGGATTTGGGCAAGCCTGGGGACGATGTGCAAACAGAGAACAAAAGGGGGTGTGCCAAGCGTGCCGCCGAGGGGTGACACAGCGGCGTGGAGAGGGGTGAGGCCGTGTCAGCCTCCATCCCAGCGGTCCCTTCCTGAGCTCACATGCTGCTCTGCCCCGGTGAAGGCTGCGGGGAGAGCGTGCGGACGCCGCGTGTGCTGGGCGGGCGGCCGGCAGCCATTGAGGCATGGCCATGGCAGGTCAGCCTGCGTTACCGCGGGGAGCACATCTGCGGCGGCAGCATCATCGATCCCCGCTGGATCCTCACCGCCGCGCACTGCTTCAGGTGAGCCGGGGCTGAAGTGTCCCCTAACAGTGCCGAGCAGCGCATGGGGAGCACTGTGCCTGCCACGGACGGGAGGGGTGGCAGCAGTAATGTGTCCGTGTGCAGGAACAACCCCATCATCCCCAGCTGGCGCGTGAAGGCCGGCTCCCATGTCCTCTCTGGCCCTGCCACCCTCACCGTGGAGAAGGTCTTCCTGGCCGAGGGGACGCCCACGTCTCCCAATAACAATGACATAGCGCTGGTGAAGCTGCAGATCCCTCTGCGTATCTCAGGTGAGACGTGGTGCACCCCAGCACCTTGCAGCCAGGATCCCAGCCTCCCGTGCACGTGGTGCAGAGGGATGGAGGCACCGACTGCCTGGGCTGTGCTGGCTGCACGCGGTGCTTGGGGTGCTTAGCAGCACCTCACTGTGCCTTGCCCTGCAGACAGCACCAAGCCCATCTGCCTGCCCTACTTCGATGAGGAGCTGGAGCCAGGCACCCCGCTGTGGGTGCTAGGCTGGGGCTACACGCAGCAGAACGGTGAGTAGGACATCGTGGGCTCCACACACTGTGGGGGCTGCTTGGGGACACCTCAGAGCGGCCACTTTTTGCTGTGTGCAGGCAAATTGTCAGAGACCCTGCAGCAGGCAGAGGTGAGGCTGATCAGCATGCAGAGCTGCAACCTGGAGGCGTACCACGGCAAAGTGACGCGGAAGATGCTGTGTGCAGGGCTGCCCGAGGGCGGGGTGGACACCTGCCAGGTGAGGGGCAGCATCGGGTGTCCCACCCCCTGGGGTGCCCACTCTTTGAACTGGGCAGGTTGTTCTATAGAACAGCCCCATGGAGGGGATGCGTGCCCAGAGTGATGCTCACAGCCAGCGTTGATCTTTGGCAGGGGGACAGCGGAGGGCCACTGCTGTATTCAAACAGGCACTGGCAGGTGGTGGGCATCGTCAGCTGGGGCTTTGGCTGTGGCACCCCCAGCACACCCGGTGTCTACACCAGTGTCCGAATGTACCTCGACTGGATCTACACCGTCCTCAGGGTCAGTGCCCTTTGCACCTTACTGTCACTGCTGTGCTGCGGCTTCCCTTTACCATTCCTCTCCTCTCTCCCCTTGCAGTCGGAGCTCTGAGACCTGCCAGAACACTGGTACCTGCCAGGGGCCGGACGAGGAGGCAAAGGGCAGCTCAGGCAGCGGCCACAGCCTCAGAATGCACCCAGCTGGAGCTCCCTTCCAGAGAAAGATTAATTTATTGCCCTGTGCTGATCCTGCTGCGTCAGGGTCTATGCTGCTCTTTGCTCATTACTGTTTTACAGAGATAAACGATGTTTGTGCTTCAGCGTATCGCCATTAAAATAAAGTATTTGTGTTTTTTTTCCACGCAGCCTCTGAAGGCTCTCTCTGTCCCTCCTGCTCGCAGGCTGTCCTGCAACCGCCCACTGTGCTGTGCTGGGCTGCCTTCCCATCCCTGCTCTTCTTAAAGCAAACAGGGGCCAAATGAGCACCCGGAGTCCAAGACAGGGAGTTAACCCTGGCAAACCGAAACTTTATTTCACTCAAGGCAAAGCTGGGCAAACCCTAAGGGTGCAAAAAGGTGTTTGAAGTCATCACGCAGCACGTGGTGCACACCTGGTGTTTATTGCAGGTATCTCCTACAGGTGTTGGTATATGTGTGTAATATGTGTCCGTCACAGCTCATACCTCAGGCAGTGCCTTCATCCCACAGAGCCCATGGAAGGCCCCAGGAGAAGGGGTCCTGCAGGACTCCCCCCACCCTGCACTGCATTCCACACTGCATCTATAGGCGTATGGATAGAACTGCATTTCAGACACGGGTTATGTTGACTTCCTCCATCAAGCCAGAGGAATAATCCATGCATAGTACAGCATTGCATATCCTGGGGTAGGTGGAACTGTGTCCAGATACCGACTAAAAAAGGCTGACGGGTTATAGGACAGCTAAAAACAGTTCTGTAAAAAAATCCCTTCCTGCCCTGGAGGCTTTCTGTGAGGGGGGCCGGGGGTCTCGGGGCAGCTCCAGCCCAAGCTCTCATGCACGACAGGGTAACGCGGGGCATTCGCAGCGTGCCTCTGCCTGGGAGCTCGGAGTACTGTGCAAAGCCCCTGGGAGGCAGCCGAGGGCTGAACCCTGCGCTGCAGATGGGGAAAATGAAACACAGCGAAGTCTCCCCAGTGCCAAAACCCTCCGCGGGGACGCTCTGGCTTCCTGCACACCCCTCACCCAGAGATCCTGAAGCGCTTTACAAAGAGTGAGCCAAAGAAGCCTCACAGCAATCCTGTGAGGTAGAGCAGCACTGCTTTCCCCATTCTACAGATGGGGAAACTGAGGCACGGTGACATCGCAAGGTCACCCCGGCGGCCAGGGGCAGGACGGGCAGCGGGACGGGGCAGCCCTGGCCCTGCTCCTCTCGTAGGATCCAATTGTGCTCCCCCCACGGCTTTCCTCGGGGGAAAGGGAAATGCACTCAGCCACTTTCCCATTGGAGCCTAATATAAAAATACCCACGTAACGAGCAAAGCCTTGGAAAGCCAGCCCTGAAAGCATCACTGCCTTCAGATGAGGGGTTGTAGGTACGGGCAGAACCAGCACAAACCCACGGCACGGCACGGCACCCCCGGCCTCTCTGGCCCCAGAGCAGGGCAGGGCAGGCAGTTTGCTCCATCCCATCCACTTGAAGCCCCCCAGGTCCCCGCAGCAGCCAAAGTCTTTTCCGAGAAGCAGCGCAGGTTGCAGGCACGTGTGTAATAGAAACATGTCTCGAGCGTTGGCAGTTTGGAAAGGAAACAAAAGGGAGAGGCTCCCCGCCGGCCCCCACCTCGCCTCCCCAGGGCGCGGGGCTGCTTCATGCCTTCTGGGGGGCTTTCTGCTCCGCCTTGGAGCCCGCCAGGCCATTCTCTGTGTTGTCGTTGCCCGAGGAGCTGACGAGGCACTCCTTCCTGCGAGGAGCACACAGCTGACACCCGGCCCCACTGCCCCCCAGCAGCCCCCCCTGGGTGCCCACACTCACTTCCCGTCCTGGGTCTTCTTGATGATGAAGAGGACGACCCTCTTGACAAGCATGAAGAGGATGAGGAGGCCGATGAGTCCGCCCACAACACCCACAATGATGAGCGTCACGGTGTTGTCTGTCTTCTCCACTGCCCAGCAGGAGGGGTGGAGGGGGTTCAAGTCAGGACACCCCCAGGCACCGTGAGCCCAGTGCTCACCACCCCCAGCAGCACTTACTCTTATGGACCACGGTGAGGAAGATGGTGGCATTGTGCTGCGCCTTCTTCTCCTTGGGGTTGAGGACATGGCAGGTGTACCTGCCGGCGTCGCTGAGCTCCACGTCCTTCAGCACAATGGAGATGTTGTTGTCCTTCCCGGTGGTGGAACCGACGAACTCGACCCGCGGGTTGCGTCCCACGAGGATGGGCTCAGAGGTTTTGCTCTTGATCTTGCCGTGGTAGATCTGCAGAGGCAGGGTGGGGTCGGTGGGACGCAGCACTCCTGCCCTGCCCAGCTCCTGCATGCAGGCACAGGAGGGCAGCAGCACGGCCAAGCACGGATGCGGTGGGTCAGTGCCACCACCCTGCAGCACTGCGATGGGCCACACAGATCTGCACTACTCTGGGGCAGGGAAAGGTCCCTTTATTCTGGGACCATCCTGGTTCTAAGGACAGAGCTGCTCCAAATCCTCCTCCTTACCAGCAGGAGAGCAGTGTGCACAGCAGGAAGGAAGCACATCTATACCAAAGCTTTTGCATTTCAGAGCAAGCACAGAAGGAGAAAATTAACTATATTTTGCCTAAAGCATAGCCAATTTGTGAATTATGAGAAACAATCAGATTTAAGCGGCAGAAACTCCAGGCCAGCTTTGTTCCAAAGCATAGGCATGCACAGGTGCTCCCCACCATTCCATTTCTCCCTGAGCTGGACCTGCTCGGAGGGAGTGCATCCCACGGGAGGAGGAAGGCAGGCAGTGAGAGGCACATCTGAAAAGAGCTGCCAGGAAAACACAGGCAAAGCCTGGAGTGCACCCACCAGCTCCGTCGAGTTGAAGTACCATGTGAAGATCAGGTCCTGGAAGCCAATGCAGGTGGTGAAGGTGCAGGGCAGCAGGACGTCGGAGCCATTCAGAGCCATCACAGTGTTGGTTTTCCCCACCGACACCTCCAGGGCGAAGGCAATGGCGAGGATGTACAGACCTGGTGGGAGGAGAGTGTGAGGAGCAGTTGCTGCAGGAAGAAATACGGTGCCAGGGAGCAGCACAGGGCCCCTCCAGCTGCCCTCATCCCATGGCATGGCCACAGTGCTGCCCTCATCTATAGGACATCATCAGGCCCTGCCTGGCTCCCCCAGAGACAGCGCAGGTTCAAAGGGATCCATAATATCACCACAGATAAAGTATGCAAATGGAAGCTCTGATTTGCATGTCATCCACGGTGCCTTCAGCTAAGCTTTAAAGGGGGGGGGGGGGGAAAAAAAAAAAAAAAAGGCAAAAGCACTCTGAAAGCAAAGCAAAGCTCTCTGTTCTCAAAGAAAGAGCTCAAACTCCAATTAGCATCACTGCCCTGGATGGCTGCCAGCCTGCCCTGCCCTTCCCTTCACCCCAGCAGCGGAGCAGCGGGTCCTGGCAGAGCAGCACAGTGTGCCCTGCCTACAGCTGCTGCTGCCAATGGATGACCTTCATCACTGCTCTCCCTTGTGCTGGCAGAGAGAAGCACTTCGGGGAGCTGGAGCATCCCAGCTGCAGGAGGTGCTGGGGTCTCGCAAGGAATGGCCCCGGCACGGGGATGCCATGCTCCGAGGCTCCATCCATGTGCCATGGCACAACCCAGCACTCAGCAAGACCCACCCACACCTTCAAAGCTCCCCCTGAGCGCTGACAGCTGTGCCATGGGGTCACTGCTGGTCCCACAGGCGCTTCTCAGTGCTGCTGGCACCCAACTCAGAGGAGCTGCCCTCAGCCTCCATCCCCTGCAGCCGCCTCCGCGCTGATTTATTCTCCCACACATGCCATGCTAACAGCTCCCCAGGCACGTCGCAGCCCGAGCCAAGCCCAGAGCCCTGCATCCTGGGCTTTGGGCCCTGCTGCAGTGCTGCATCAAAGCACTGCAGGGGAAGTTACTTAACTTTACAAAGAAGCGTTTCTCCTTCTGCTGGAGGCTCCCTCAAACACTGGGAGCTGTGCAGCCCTAGGTATGGCAGGGGCGTCCTGGGGAGCTGGGGCTGTGCCTCCAGCCTTGGGGATGCCTGGCTCTGCAGGATGCCTGAGGAGGTAGGTGCTGCAAGGGGACACTTACTTGCAGGAAAGACGATTCCTTCTGGTTTGTGACACTTCTAATCCTACCTGCCACAGTTATAACATCATAAACATAAACTGAATGGCATGCATGGGGTAAATGGAAGCTGATCTTGTTCCTGTCGTCTTGTGATCTCAGGAAGGCAGAAGCGATAAGTGGATAAGTGCCACTAAATAAAGCCACTAAATAAACGCACTGAGAGGTCACCAATGGGAGCTGTTGCTCCACTTGACACCGTGCCCCATGCAGCTGCACCTGGTGCCACCAGAGCCCCACTTTGTGCCCCTTGGGGCCAAAATCAGCCCCCGCCTGGGGCTGCCTTACCCCCCACAGCAGCACCACTGCAAGAGATGGATGGGGAGCAGCCCCAATGCCCCGCTGCCCAAGCAGAGGAGAGTGCACCTGGGGTGCAAGAGAGCAGCAGTAGCTCAGAGCAAGGCTTTCCCCAGAGGGGCAGTTGGCAGCCCTCCATTGGCAAGCTGGTCTGGGAATCACTGCCCTCATAGAAAGAGCTCATAGGGTTCATCCAGAAAGGCACCGGGCACCTCCAACCTCTGTGAAAAAGCCACTCCAGACAAACGTTCCTTGCCCACAGAAATCAACGTGGCACGGGTCCCCTCCACCTGGAGGCTACAAAGGAAGAGCTCTCGAGCTCCGGGCTGCGCTCAGCAGCAGGTCAGCCAGGTGCAGCCAGAGCCCACTGCCAGCCCTGGGAATACAGCATCCTTGGACACACACGCACACACGGATGCTCCCCCCAACAGCATGTGGGACAAACTGCCACCTCCACCCCCACGTGCACTCCAGCATCTCCACACCCCTGTGCAAGCAGCACTGAGCCGGGGCACGTTTAGTGGGGCAGACAAACCCTTGCAGGGACACAGTACTTAAACGCTTTTTTGCGTCTCCAGCTCACTTCAAGTAACCTTAAGAACTATGCCTTCTAAAACACACCTTCCGAGGGAGTTTTTCCCAGCGCAAAAGCAGCCTTTGGTTTCGGGAGCAACGGGATGAGCGACGCAGCGCAGCGCCCCGGTGGGTGCGGGCTGATGCGGGAAGCTTGGAAGCAGCCCAGGGGCTGCAGCACGGGGACGATCGCGGGCTCCTTCGTCCTCCGAGCAGCCGAGGGGGAGCGGGGGGGCTCGGATGCCCCCCAACCTCACGCTTCCTACGGCAGCCCTGTAGCACGGGGGTCGCGCTGGGGAGAAGCGCATGCAAACGGTTGTTTTACAGAACGAACCGTAAAAAGAATGACCTGTCGGCGGGCGTGCTGGCGGCTGCGCCGAAGCAGTGCATTGCTTTCCTACGGCTATCCCCGTTAGCAGGCAGGTAGCAGCGCAGCGGAGCGGGGCAAAGCGGGATGCAGCGCTCGCAGGAGGAAGCTCTGCGCCGGCAGCGATCGGTGCGGGCCGGAGCCGGGACTTCAGAGCCCTCTCTCGGACTCGGCAGCGAAGTCACCTTGGCCAAACCACTTATCCTCAGCGCTTCGGACTCCCGTCTGCAGAGCAGAGGTAATCGTGTTAGCGCTCGCTACATTCGTCCGAGCAGCGGCGTCCGGTTCCTTGCGGTGCGGATGCAAAGCGGCCGCGAGCGAAGGGCGGGAGACGAGACGGGGGTCACCCAACCCGGGGTACCCCAAGCGGGCGGGGCTCCGGGGATCCCCCCGGCTCCCGGAGGCAGCGGGCAGCCCTCGCCCTTACCCAGCAGCGCGGCCAGCAGGCGCGGGGCCATGGCTGCGGCGCGTCCCGACTGCCCGCAGCGCCCGGCTCCGGCCGCCCCCGCCGAGGCCGAGCCGAACCGGGCGGAGCCGCGCCGGGAGGAGGAGGAGGAGGCGCCGAGCCCCGCCCCGCCGTGTCCCCGCGTCCATCGGTGTCCCCCGCACCCTGCGGGCCCCCCGCTCCGCCCACCCGCCCGGCCTCGGAGCTCGCACGGATGCAGCCGTGCGGCGGGTGGGTTCCCTTCTTCAGCCGGGAAAACAGCCACACCGGGCCGGGCTCTCACCCAGCGCCCACCCCAGCAGCGCTCTGCCAGCCCCGGGGAGGCACTGAGCGTCCCCGCAGCGACAGATGTGGACGGAGCCGTACATGGATGGGTTCAGGTGTCCCCAAAGTCTGCCTGGCGCCGCTCTGAAAACTTACTTTGTCTGCCCGAGCGCGTTCTGAGATAATTGGCTGCCCATAAGTTCATGTATCTGCAACCTCTTGCTCGCCCTCCATCCATTAGACGTAACCTTCGGCAGACCGCATCCAAAAATGCGCTGGGGCGGCCCCTGCTAATGGAGGCCTCCAGCAGCGTGAAGTGTGAGGATGCAGCTCTGCCTTCCCACCCAGGGCTCATTAGGGAGTGAGACCACTGTGCTGAGCAGCAATCTGCAGGTGGTGACGAATCGCGAGGCCAGGCACAGCGGGAGGAGAGGAGGGGGCACAGGGCTCCTTCCTGGCACAAGGCACGTGTCCCAGCCACGCTCCTTTCCGGCCAGCCAGGGGCACCAGGGAGGAGGGAGGGAGAAAGCAGGATGCTTTGCGAGGCATTGGGATATCCTGGGGGACCCTGCGAGGGTGCCAGCAGTGTCTGTGGGGTGAGGAGTGAGGGCTGCTGAGCTGGAGAAGAGACAGGAGAAGTGCAGGCAGGTTGGGCTGGCAGAGCAGGCAGCCGGTGCTGCAGGAGCAGCATAGAGTATTGCTGATGCTGCAGGAGGTGTCTCAGTGGCTGTGATGGATACAGGTAGGTGACAGATACGGGTCGGTGATGGATACAGCCAGGTGATACAATCCGGTGCACTTAGGCTCAAAGCCAGCCTCCTCCAGCACATTGTGCCCCTGCAGCCCTGAGCTCCCACTGAGCAGCCCTGCAGCGGCAGGGCAGGTGCTGCCTGCAGTGTGCTGGGGCCAGCTGTGCCCTTGTAGTCCCAGGGCTTGGAGCACGGTGCTGCCTGTCACCAGGCGTGATGGAGCTGTCACACTTGGCAGCCCTGGCCACTATCCTCAGCCGACTGCTCTTGTCAGACATCTGCTGCCACCGTGGATGTGGAACATGCTCTGCTCCCTGCCAGCCATGTGTGCCTCGGCCAGGAAAGGGCACTGGGGAATTTGGCACGGTGCTGAGATGTCCGGCGCAGGGATACTGATGCTGAGAGGAAACTCTTTTTGCTGAGCCCAGCACAAGGCTGCCGTGTCTGGTTACAGGGAAGGCGAGCACCCCCTGCTCGGACACTGTCACCTCCCCAGCGGGACGGTGTGCAGGGCTCAGGGGTCCTTTCTGCTGGCTGCTCACAACTGGAGCTGCCGGGCTTCTCCATTCCTCCTACTTGCCCTGCAAAAATGGGACTGGGAGGGTTAAAACACCCGAGGAGGGCTCCTGCTTCCCTCCACGTGGGCACAGGGTAGGGCTGAGCAGAGCAGTGTTGGGCAGCAGCCTTCAGCACAATGCAGCAGACGCTGCACAGCTTCAGCTTCAGCAGGGAGCAGCTCCAGCAGGGATGCAGCGATGCTCTGGCCCCCTCCCAACCCTCCCGGAGCAGGCAGAGCCCTCCTGCAAAAGAGGAGGTAGTGACGCCGGAGCAGGACTTCCCATCAGCACCTTATATTTACTGCAAGGTCCTCTGGCTGCGACCTTTAGAAGACGAGGCGGCCTGGCAGCCAGCTCTGCAGCAGCGTCCCGGCTGGAGCTGATGGAGGTCCGGGCACACGGACTGCGGTGAGTGCTTGGCTGCTGTGCCATCCCCAGCCCTCCCTTGCCTGCAGCTCTCCTGAGCAATGCTTTTCTCTCCCCCTGCCTCCTCTCCCATGCAGAGCTGTCCTCAGGCTGCCCACCCTGCTCTCCAGCGAGTCCCTATTTGGCGGACCCTTTAAAGCAAGCAGGAAAAGGGGAGTGGTGTCCCCAGACAGGCACTGCAGAGGCAGCTGCACGGAAGCAATGGTACTGTGTCCCAGGGGAAAGTTTCTGCCTGACTCGATACAAACTCTGCTGGACCCTTCCTGCTCTGTAGCGTTGTTCTTTAACCCCTGCTCCATTCCCCCTCTGCTCGCTGCCCCAGGTCCCTCCATGCAGAACATCAGGCTGCTGTCGCACCGAGGGGACAAAGCTGTCCCCAGTTCATGACCTTCTTGCTGGTGACCATCCCAGCAGTGCCCCCACAGTGCCAGCTATGGGTGCCTATTGCTCCAGCTTTGCTCACCCATCTGGAGGGCTGCTCCTTCCGCCCAGTGCTGTGCTCCCCTGCAGCACAGCGGGGCCAGCAGCGCAGCATCACCGACCCCCTGCCCTTCCCCAGGGGGAGAGACAGCTGCGCTGTGCTTGCCTGACCCACGCTCCTTTAGCACCCAAAGCAGAACTGCTGCCCAAGTGAGGCAGAGGAGGGTGGCTCTGGGCAGCCCAGGGCTTGGTCCTGAATCTTGGGTTCCTCAGAGCCACCTTGCTCTGCAGTCAGAGGTATGAAAGCACCCAACACACACTTTGCATTTTGTTGTTCCTCTGTTTGTTTAACTGTACAAAGAGCAATAAAAACATCCTCCAGTCAGGCTTTGGCAAAAACACCACCAGCAGAATGTTTGGCAAAAAGAAAAACAAAACAAACATTGGAAGGCGCAAACCCAAAGTGCAGCTATGGCCGATAGCAGCACCTCCCATCTATATAGATAGATTTATATATATATTTGTAGACTCTCCGTTGTGTACAGCTATGTACAGACAGATGCATTGGCAAGTTGCAATCCAAGGACAGTGCGTGAGTGAGATGAAGGCAGATGTGGGGCTGGCTGTGAGCTCACAGCTGGAGTTGGCCCCAAAAACTGCTCACAATGGAGCAGCAAAGCGATGCAGCTGTGCGTGGGTGCAGGCAGCGAGCTGAGCCCAGGGGGTGAATGGGGCAGAGCAGGGCACGTCCTGGCCGCAGCAGGACAAGGGACAGCAGGGCACGGTGCAGCAGGGGATGCAGTGCTTGCTGCCTCTGCTGGCACCGCTATCCTGCAAGGAACTGGACGCACAGGGCAAGGGTTTGCCCAGAGGCTCCCGGAGGGAGCTGCAAGCAGGGCAGGAGCTGGATTGTGGGTTTTGGGGGCGGCACCGCGGGGCCCCACGGGCTGGCAGTGCGTGGCCGTGGCAGTACGAGTTGTGCAGGGCTCCTCAGGAGCCGGGGAGGGCAGTTCTGGGTCCTGGGCTCGGGTTGATGGCTGTGCCCGCTCCATCCCGGCACGCGCTGCTCCTTCTCCCCACCGCTGCGGTTTGGCACATCAGCAGAACACTTTCCATTACAGTCATCTCCCCGGGAAGTAAACACATACTGAATAATCAGCCCAGCACCTTTGGATGAGGTGCTCAGGCCCAAATACAGCCCAAAAAGGGCACGTCCGTGACACACCAGGAGCCACGAGCCTCTCACCATGGCACCCCAGCAGGAGGACGGGCAGAATCGGGGATGGGATGGGGACATCGGTGCTCTCCCCCCCTTCTCCCACCCCATCCCCAGCACCCGTGCTCCATGGAGCAGGGATGAGCCGGTCCCAGCCCGGCTGTGGGGCAGGAGCCAGCCCCCCCCGGCCCTCCCTGCTCCTCCCTGCGCCCTGCTCCAGGCGGGTTGGCAGTGCGGGTGGCAGGAGGGACACTCTGGGCAGACAGCAATCCTGGCTGTGGGAAGCACACCGACGGGACGCGCTGTACAGTGAGAGGGGAAGCAGGGTGTGTTACTTGGTGCCCTCCTCCGGGTTCCCTTCGCCGTCCGTCTTTCCTTCCTCCTCCGTTTTCTGGTCATCCGTGTTCAGCCTCTGCTGCTTTTTCCGACGCACGCACTTCACCACCATCAGCACCAGGATGACCACGGCCAGGAAGCCGCCCACGGAGGCACCCACGATGACAGCCACCGTCGAATCGCGCTTTGGGGGCTCTAGGGACACGGGGCAGGGTCAGCCCTTGGCACCCAGCACCCCAGGGTACCTCTGGGCATGAGAACGGGGCTGCACTGACCTTCGGTGAGCACCTTCAGGCTGATGCTGGCGTGGCCCCGCTGTCGGTCCGGGGGGTTGAGGACGTAGCAGTTGTAGGTGCCCTCGTCCTCCAGCTGCACATTGTTGAGGGTGAAGGACACATCGTTCTTGGTGGGGTTCCCAGTGAACTCCACTCGGTTCCCGAAGCGTTCCAGCTGCTTGTTCATGATCTTCATCCGGAACTGAAGGAACTGCGCAGTAGGGAGAGTTGTTGGGGTACCCCGAGCCCTCGTCCCCCCCAGCCAAGCCTCATCCCTCACCATGCCATGCTCACCCCATTCGAGGAGATGGCCAGGGCACCCCATGCAGCCCGGGGTTCCCAGCAGCCCCCAGCTCTGAGGCACTCACCAGCTCCTCAGAGCAGTTCATGCACGCCTGGTACGTCCAGTTGAGGGAGAACTGCTTGTTCTCCACCTTGTAGCAGGAGTTGAAGGTGCAGGAGAGCTTTACAGAGCTGCCGTTCATGGCGTTGATGATGGGGGGGGCCATCACCTCCATTCCCAGCCCTGTGGGCACTGAGATGAGAGTGCAAATGTGTTAAAGGGGCACAGATTCCCATCCATAAGCACCTCCCACCCTGGTGCCCTTCAGCCTTTCTGCATGCTGTGACTTGGAGGGACATGGGGACACCCCCAGATCTGGGCAGAAAGCACTGTGGCAATGGCTGAGGTCTCCCTTTGCTATGCTGGCTCCCAGCACCAAATTCTGCTGACACCACGCAATCCCTGCTCCGTGCTGCTTAAACAAGGCTTTGCTGCTGCAGAATCGATCCCGCTATGCAAAAAGGTGGATGCAGCATCAGTGTGCAGGGCTCAGCACCACGGCTGCAGGGAGGGAAATTTATGGCTGTGCTCATCAGATTCTGTTCCAGGCAGGACGCATTACAGCAGCACAGGATGGGAGCTGCCAGGGACAGACCTGGAGGGCTGCAGATGCTCCCCCACACACTGTGGGGCTCAGGCAAAGCTCCTCCATTTGGGAGAGAGGGGATCAAGAGCTCAGTTTCTCCCCTGGGAGGACAAAGCCACTCCCTGGACTCCCGGCACAGAAACTGGGTCAGCACCCAGTGTGGCTGGCACTGCTCACCTGGTGCATGGGCGCACACCTCCACTCCTCTCATGCAGCTCCCCAGATCTCCAGCTGTCCACAACAGCACCCACAACACAGCACCCACCCACAGTTTGCACAGGAGGGCACAGGGCAGAGATGGGCTGCAAAGGGGCACGGCACCCCGTGGGACAGCAATAATGGCACTGACACCTTCTGCCTTACAGATCCTGGCTGCAAGATGGGACCTGGTGCCAATTCCAAGCTACTTCTCCATTGCCTTGTGACAGTGCACACCTGGGGCTGTCCCTGCCTTACTGCCTCAGCCACAACATGGTCACCTCCAAGGAATCCTGGCAGAGAGGAGATCTGGGTGTCTGCTTGTCCCAGGAGCCCCCACGCAGCTTGAATGCCCCAGCCCTGTGCTGTGTCCCAGGCTCTCAGCCTGCACTTGGCTTTGTGCTGCACCCTCAGTGCTCTGCAGAGGGCAGGAGCTTTGCACAGACACCAGACACTGCAGGACCACGGTGCAGCCAAGGGGTCCTCATGGGAAGCTCACTCTTGCCCCAGGAGTGCTGACATGCACGTGTCCCAGCAATGGCCCTACCCAGCGGACTCCAGCAGCTAGAGACAAGATCAGTGGCAAAAGAAACCCCTGGGACCAACCATCCAGGTTGTACCCTTTGGTGCTCCTTGAGCCCAAGTGCTGTCACACAATATTCTGCTCCGCAGGGCTCAGGAGGTTAAATGACACGTAGACTCTGAAGAAGACCTCACTGAGCTTTTATCCTCCATCTGATGCTCCCTCTCCTAAAGCCAAGGCAGCCCCCCAGCAGCTCCAGGGCAGGGTGAGCAGCACCTTGAAGAGGTGATGGATGCATCCCTGCTTCCCAATCGATACAGCTCCAAACCTGCTGACACACGCTCCTGGCTGCAGGGCAGGGACACAGAGAGCAGAGCGCAGCCCACCCCCCCCCCCCCCCCCCCCCCCCCCGCACATGCCCCACTGCTACCCTGACCCCAAAGCACAGCACAAAGCACCCACAACCACCGGGCTGACCCCAGCCAAGCAAAGCAGCCAGCATCCCTGCCGCAGCCCTGCAGGGCATGCAACCAGCCCTGTGCGCAGCAAACCCCAGCAAGCAGGACGCTCGGCTGTCAGGAGAGGCAATGCTGCAGCGTACCCCCACCCTGCCCACAAGCAGGTCACCCTGGCTGCGGATTTTGGCATCAGGGCATCTTCATCCCGTCCCTGCAGCACAGCATCTCATCGCTGCTCCTCTCCCAGAGGGGCTTCTCGGGGCCCAGATATGGGGAGGGGGCTTCTCCCCACCTGGGTGCTGTCCCATGCAAGGGGTTGGGGTGGCACTTACCCAGCAAGAACAGCAGGCTGAGGGCAGAGAGGCACAGGGCAGGCTGAGGGAGCCAGGCATCCGGGCTCATTGTGAAGGAGTTGGGTGTGTGGAGAGGGCTTGGTGTTGGTGTGGGTTGTGGTGGTTTGCTTTTTTCGAACGCCCGGGTTATTTGCAGGTGACATATAACATTAGAGCTGCTTTATTTCCACAGCCCAATATGGCCGGTGGAGCGGTGCTGGGCTGAAAAAATCGGTAAATGCTATGGTTGGTGGATTTCAGCAGAGCGAGTGGGAGGGCAGAAAAAATTTCCCCTGAACAGAAGCTGAGGCTCCCAGCACATCACTGCTCCATGCTGCAGGGTGTGGGGTCGGCTGTGTCAGCACAGCTTTGCTTTTCTCACTGGGACCAAGCATCCCCCCAAAGCACCACGGTCAGAACGGGTTTCTGCTGAGATTCTCTCTCAGCAAGCAAGCAGTGCTCAGGGCTACCATGGAAAGTGCAGTGCCCAAGGAAGCACCTGGCAGCACAGACCTGGCCACGGAGATTCGTCAGCCCCTGCAGCCCCCATGCCACCAGGGCCACAGCATGTGGCACCTTCTGGGAGCACAGAAACCCTCTTCTGGAAGCAGAGTGCAAAGGTTGTACAGGACCTGGCAGGAGCTGAAGGTGCCCCGGGTCAGCACACAGGGGCATAGGAACTCTGACCCTGGATCCACAGCGCAAGGAGAGAGTATGGAGATCATGGAATTGGTGACAGCAGCCACACAGGCACCCCGTCCTCATGTGCGGTTTGCAGAAGCAGCACCAAAAAGGAGAAAGGTGAGGGATGCCCTGGAGGGAGAGCACAATTCAGTCCTTGCATACAGGGGCCCTTGAGAAGGATGGATGGGGCACAACGGGCGGGCAGAGCTGGGTCTGCTTTACTGGAATGGTTTCCACCTTGCTGCAAGGCAGCAGTGGGCGTATGCAAACTCAGCTCCCCAAAAAGGGCTCCAGGTGCTGCTTCCTCCTGAAATCCCACTGCTTCTCCTCACCCAGGAAAAAGAGAGTAGGGTGGCAACGTGAAACCAAGGAGTGCAGCCTGGAGCAGCCTGTGCTGCAGTCTCCCATCCAGCAGAGCCGAGGAGGTGGTCCCCAGCTCCCAGCTCTGCACCTGGAGGTGTCAAACATCTATATTTAGTGGCAGGAGGGGAGCCAGCACATTGCAAGGCGGCAGTCCTGGAGGAGGAGCGGCTGGGATTGCTGTCCCGCCCACCCAGAGCAGCGAGTCCCGGCGCTGGGCTGCGGGCAGGGGTGGTCACACCGTGGGCAGGGCACACGTGGGAGCTGCACACGTGGGGGACCCTGCCCTGCTCCATCCCCAGGCAGGCACCCTTCTGCTGCAAAGGGATCCCGTTTGTGGCCCATTTCGCTGGAGTCAGGCGGGTTTTGGCACACTCTGACATTGCACAGTTAAGCAGGAGGTAAAAGGAAGCCAGGAAAGGAGAAAGCTCCCTGGGCCTCGCTGAGTTTTATTAACTGCAGAAGATTCCACTGCACGGCTGCACTCACCCCCCCCTTTTCCCTCCCCAGCCAGGCTCTTCTCATTATTTCCAGTCCTGGAGTTGGCCAGGGGGAAAAGCGCTGGAAAGTGGGGACTATGCCCTCTGTGTCCCTTTCTGGAGACCAGGGAGAAGGGATCCAGAGGGGACATCTCCCCAGGTCACCTTGCAGATGCCAGGTAAGCCACGTCCCAGCAGCAGTTCGGGATGGAAACATCAGTTAAAGGCTGACATCAGCTTAACAGTGACCAGCCAAAGGAGCAAAGAAGTCTTGCGCGTAGCTGCTGGCTAAGGGGTTTACAGCCCCAGAGTGGCTATTTCCCCCTCTCTGGGACACGAGGAAGTTCCTCCTGGGGTTGGCTGTAGGGCTGCTCGCTGTGCCCACCATCCCGTCTGCCTTCTGCCATCCACTCTGCTGGGATCACCCCCCTGGTCAGCTCCACGTAGATGCCATTCTCATGGAGGATGGAGGGATGCTGCAAAGAACCAGGGACAGGGTGAGTCCATCTGCAGGCACTGGGGCCATTGGGCATCACCAGCCAGGAGGGAAGTGGTGTAAGGTGTCTCACAGCCCTGGAGCTGCTCCCTCCTCACCATGGTGATGTAGGTCTCCTCAGCTCTCCTCTTCTTCCCTGCATCCTGATTAGCCTTAGGCACCTCAGCTTCAGGGATCGAGGAGTAAAGCCCTTCCTATGGGGGGGAGTGAGGGGGAGGGGGAGAGCAGGACACTTGGAACCAAGCAGCAAACAGGCAGGTGAGAGCCAGTACAACAGCCTCGTGCTTAGCCAGCCTGCCAGTCCCACGAGCTCCCACCTTGGCTTTGTCCTTGCTGCCATCATTTCTGGCTCTCTCCAGGGCCGTGGTGGCTGCGGACCTTGAGGGAAAGCAACAGAGGTGTGACGTCCAGCAGGAAGCATCACCTGCTCCTCCCATCCCCGAATCCCATTGCTGAGACCCTTCAGATGCCCCTTGGCAGCCGCCAGGTGACGGTGCCCACCGAGGCGCTGGGGGAGGGGGAGCCCATCGCGCTTCGCTTCTGTCCTGCAGTGCCCACCACCTCCCTTGGCCAGAGGGGTGCAGCCACGCAGGCAGCGGGGAGCCGAGCCGCTTTGGGAGGAGAGGGCAGAGTGACGCTAGAGGGCAGCAGGAGCAGCGCTGAACGTCTCCGCTTCCCGCATCTGCATCCTGCTTTGAGCAGGTCAACGGGGGGATGCTCAGCTCAATAAACCCGAAGCGAGCGTTAGTACCTCTTCCTCAGGTTGAGTCCTGCCAGGAAAGCCAGCACCACGGCCACGGCGCTGCAGCACACGGTCACAGCCCAAACTCCAGTGCGCCCCAGGACTTGGGCACTTTCTGCTCCTCTATCTGCAGGGAGACACCAGGGTGGGGGCTGCAACCAACAGGGACACCAGCACTGCTGCAGAGCCGTGCTGGTAGGTATGGAAACCCCTTTGCGAGGAGTTGGATGGGGGGTGACAAGTGAGGGGAGCTGCTGGGGCACACACCTCTCTGTGTTGCAGGGCTGACACGCAGCATCGTGTGGTTCTTGAAGATGCTGCCGTGCTGAAACAGACGGATCTCACACGTGTACTTGCCACTGTCATTCACCTGCACATCCTGCAGCTGGATAGAGCCATCCCAGCACGAAACGTCTCCCTGCCACCGCACCCGGTCTTGGAAACGGCCCACAGGGACGCTAGAGTTGCTGTAGTAATAAAATACCATCTCCTCCTGTCCGGGCACAGAGCGGCTGGTGAGAGAAGCCCAGCAAGCTGAGCACTGCAGCCTCTCCCCCCCACACACTGCGATCACCGTGCACAGAGCCCAGCTTGCTCCCTCCTGCATGCGTACCCCTGGAAAGCCCCAGAACACAGCACTGAATGCCTCAGCATGGGGCACACAGGTGGGGAGCAATCCTCCTGCAGTGCTCCAAGAGCAGCGGGGCTGCCTGACTCTCCCTCCCATTGCCCACCCCCCGGTTCTGACCCACCTTCTGTTTGCCAGCCACTGGCACGCGCAGCCAGTCCACTTTGGTCACCGTCCAGCCTGTGGCCTCCGGGTCTTGGAAGAGGCAGCGCAGCAGGACGGAATCCCCAGCGCTAGCATGGAGCCAGGGCTCTGTGAACACCCATCCAGCCAAGCTGCTGCTCCTCCCTGCCAGGCACAAGGACAGCAGGATGAGGATGGCCGAGTGCAGCCTGCCTGTCCCCATAGATGTCTCCTCTCTGGATGAGCCTAAAGGCGCCGAGCAGTCCGGGGAGCAGCGGGGAGGCCCTGCAGATAAAGCCTCTCCCTGAGCCCTGCTTTCGGCAAGCCGGGGATGCGAGGCAGCACATCCTCCTGGGTGCCAGACACCAAGGGCTGCTGCACTCACTGAACAAACCGCATGGAAGGGAAGTGGGGAAGACACCTTGGGACTCAGTGCTCAGCTCTCTGCATCTCAGGGCTGAAGGCTGCAGCTCCTGCACTGTGGCTCGTATGAGTCACGGGCTGGGAGGACCAGTGTCACTCATTTGCAGCTGGCCAGAGGCAACTCTGCCCCTGTGCATGTCTCGGTTCCTCCTTTCACAACCTGCCCATCTGGCTTCCTGTCCGCTTGCTCACAGGCTCCTGACTGAGCTCGGACGTGTCCAACCACATAACCACCTCTGTGGGTTTCTGGAGAAGTGGAGCAGTGCAAAACAAAGCCAAAGCAAACAGAGGGACGTGAAAACAGAGCTGACCAAGACCAGCACTGCTGCCATAGGGGGCCACAAAGCACAGAACGCAGGGCAGAGAACACCCCTGAGGTTTCTCTAGAGAAAGCCTCCATCTCCCAAAATCTATGAGACAAAATGGCAAAGAGAGGCACCTCCTTGGCTGAAAGACAGCACAGAGCAAAGCCATGGGAAGCAGCACAGCAGGGAAGCACTGCCAACTGCAAGGAACGGAGAGAAGCATCAACAGATCCTAGCCAGGAGAACGGAGTGCCCAGCACTGCGTGTCAGGGCCGGGTGAGCTGATTCAGAGCTGCTTGGGCAGGGACATTTTTCCCAGCACTTGAGCTGCCCTGCTCAGCCCTTCCACAACCACCAAGGGCTGGGCCCTGGCAAGGCACCAAGCACTTGTCTGATGCCCTGTAAGTAATGAATGCAAAGTGCTACAGCTTCCCAAACAGGTTTCTTTTGGGCTTGACCAGCTGTGGAGGCAAACAAGAAGAGTATGTCAGCCCAGAAGACCAAGGAGGCCAGTTGCCTTAAGCAGAGCCAAAAATCAATAGCTTGGAAGCCTTACCCTGTGTTTAGTTGTGGTAAAGCTTTTCTACAACTTCCAAAGCCTTGGAGCCTGGTACAGTAAGTACAGGCCTCCAACAGGATGCTGTGACAATTCCAAGCCTATGTGTGTGCAGGAAGGGATCATGCAGCTCACGGATGCCAGAGGAGTTACTGGCACGCTCAACACTCTCAGCCCCGTGTGCCTACAAGCCTCCGAGTGGCTCTCATAGGAGAAAAGAGAAAGCAAAGGGTCTTCTGGCAAAGGCAAGGATAAAGCCACCAGAAGGATTTACAGCTTACCCAGTAATGTCAGCATCAGAGCCAGGCCCAGCAGCACCTTCATCTTCTCTCAAAGAGAACACAGAGGTAACACGTGCAGGACAGCAACTGCTTGCAGCTGCACCCCAAGGCCTGCAGAAGGCTTCCTCCAGTCCTTCAGGGAGGGACGTGATCTCTGCTGGATGTTTGGGTTCTCAAAGTTAGCCCTATCCCACCTGGGAACCTACAACTCAGTGAAGCACAGCTGTCACACGTGCCTCTGGTTTGAGACCGCTCTGAGCCCTGGAAAGGAAGAGTGAAAGATGGGGGGAGGGCTCAGCCTGAACATCGTTGCATTTCCCCTTAACCAATACAGCTTTCTGGTGGTTTGGGGGGCTGACTCCTTACCGTCAAACTTGAGACATTCACAAATATTCACTGCTGAGAAAACAAGGGGATGTTTTTTTTCCTGTAAACTTGGGGAAGTTTGGATACAGATTCTAAAATCACATTATCCTAGAGATAACCTCCTTGCTTCAGAACACCACACACGTTGAAAGCTTGTGCTGGAGCCTTTTGCGTCTGCCCAAGCAGTGCTGAGTTTGGTCACTGTGCTGTTTGTCCTGCTGCACATCTCTCAATACCGCTGATGCCTCCTTTCCCCAAAGCACAGACATGCCACAGCCCAAGGAAGAACTGACTGCCATCAGCAGGGAAGTGCTTGCCAGTGTTCACACAGATCACAGGAAGGCAAGCAGTACCGATTACCAGCATACATTTTTCAATACTGGCATTTCTGCTGTAGGAATAAATGAAACAAGAAATGAATCATATCCAAGTCTCATTAATTTCTCTCATTTTTCCTCCACTGTGAAAATCAGAGGCCCTCTGGATTAGCTTCAGCAAACCCTGAGATGGATGAAGGTACCAGAGATACACTCCAAGCAGCAGCCCTAGGAGAGGTGATAAATATGTGAGGTGAATATCTGGCATTGTTCCTATGCTGTCATCCCATTCCGTCCAGCACCACAGGGCAGACAGCCACAGCTGTGGGGTCCATTCTAGACTGCAAAACAGTCCCAGAGCTTTTTGGGCAGAGCACTGCCTATGGTTGGTGATGCAAAACCACTCTGCTTTTCCCTGCCCTCCCATCTCATAAGCAAAATCCTGAAAATGGCAGCAAGCCTTCCGTGATTCTCTCGAATCTGCCTCTCAAAAACCAAAATCTGTTTGGGGGATGGGCTTTGTGGAGGTGGAGGGGAGAGAGCTGTGGTTTGGGTATGCTCTTCTTTGCATGTCTGCTATGACAATCTGCAGCACAACTCACGCTTGTGCATGCATGACCTACAAACAACAAAATTCACACTCAGCTCCGAAGATGTTTTGGTGCAGCATATCTCAGCTCAGCAGGCCAAAGCATCCTGCTACCTCACCTTGTTTTACTTCAGCCATGCTGCCTTACAACACAGCTGGAGCTACACCTTCTCAGGGCCATCCTCATCACAGAGTGAAAACAGGACTTGGCTTAATAAAGGCCCTCAGCACACAGAAGCCTGCACAGAGGAGTATCAGCACTCAGAACTTTGAAATTCTTCTCGCTGAGACTCTGCTCCTTATTCACCAACAAGTTCTTCCTAGACTTCTTACCCTACTTCTGAAAATATTTTCTGGTTTCACCTCAGAATCCATTTCTGCAGGGTCTCCTTTCACAACACGCAGCAGCAAGTGCTGAAGGCAGCACCCACTCACCAGGCTGTTCTCTCTCACAATGCTGACACACCCAACCCCTTCCAAAGCCTCTCAGAGTAACTTCCTTCAATCCATTTGGAAAAAGACAAGAAAAAAAATACATGGATAGCACACTGTCCGCTTTTGGATACCATGGATACCACTGTCCCCACTTTTGCACATAGGAATCTTTATTCCAAGTACTTCTATGTTTCAGTAATTTTCTTTTTCATGAAGGAGAAAAAAAAACCCCAAACATCAAAATAAATGTTCATAGCAAAAATAAAAATACTCACCCAGCGTGGTTTGGGGCAACCTACTTTTTTATCTTGTGCATAGAGCTCTTCAGTGACTGATTCGGAGTCTCTGAATTAATCATACTGAATCTTCCTGAGGTTGTGCGTGAGATGCTTGGAACACACCAGCTCTTTGTTTCAGGTCTCTTATTAAGGTTTGGTTTGGTGGTCACTCTTTGCTTTTAAGAGGAAGTTAAGAACTTGTAAGAGGAAGACTGAGGGTACTGATAAGTCAGAAGGGACTGTTGCAGACAGGCAAGAAGAATTACAGATGGGAACGCAGCTTGAAAAACCACTCTAGATAAGAGATATGGCCCCACTCCTTTCAGCACAGCAGACTGAGCCATTAGTCATTATGTAAGACTCAGCCCTGTTACACTGTTTGCAAAGCAGTCGCAGCAGAAGGTGAACATTCTGTGGAAAACAAAAGTTATTAATTTCCATAAAGAAGAGTGATGCGTTCTAGCTGAAAGTGGAACAATAAAGCCACTTCCTCCAAGTTGCAAATCCCAACATCCTTTCTCAGGATAGTTTTTGTTGGTAGAAACATTGAGCCATCACAAAGCACGATTTTTTAGACGTTATTTTGCTGTAGATGGAAGGAAAGAAAATTATCTGGGGACACAGATCTACGGCTGACTTGCACTGCAGTTAGAACTCCTACATCCCTCTGGTTAACAGCCATCACCAGGCTGGGCGCACCTTTTCCCAACATCACAATTTCTTTCGGCAAGCAACGAGTTAGGATGGCAGTTTGATGAGCTCAGTACATTTACCTATACGTGGCCAAATAAAGAAATCCACAGCCTTGAATGAAGCATTGCAATTTATTGGTACCAGTGCAAAGTAGACAGTAAACATATACCACATACATGGAAGGAGACCGTTCAACCAATGCCATATACCAAAATGAGGCAGAAAACAGCAGCTCTTCAGCTATTAGAGAAGAATTCCACTGCTCCCTGTAATCTATTATTGAACAAGGCTGGTGAGAGAAGGTGCTCTCAATCTTACAAGACAGCAATGATACATTTCACCGTTTCCCAAAAAGTCACTGTTTCCCTGAAAGAGAGGAGGAACACGATTGTTCTTCTGAACACAGAACATCCCTTTGGACAAGGCCTTGAGTCAGTGGTTGAGGTAGATGGGGTTGTGTTTCCCCAGACATAGAGTCCCCATTCGCATTTCTGATTTATAAAGTAGGCTGTTTGTGAATTGTGCTTCGTGTAAGTAGAAGATGAACCCAGCAATGCAGCTGCTGGACAAATAAAAATCAAAGTAAGGTAACACTGCTGTGCAGTTGAATCAGGAAACAGTAGGAATAAAATGATGATCCTGTAATTAAGTGGCAGCTCGAGCAAGGAAACAATTAAAAAACAGTAGGTTCTCTTTGCTTTGAGACAAAGGATGCCATGTAACAACTTAATCAGACTGCTCTAAGTCCTTAGCAAGTATGTTGCTCAAAAACTGAGAATATGTTTGTCAGTGCCCAATGATGATTGTCTTAGGGAGCTCACGTATCACTCTGGAGTTCTCTGTTCTTCAGAGTGGAGAACTCCTCAAGTGGAGTTCAAGGACACAAGAAAGGAGGGATATCATCAACCATAAAGGAAACATTACCAAGTAAACTAAGAAAAGAGCATTGTCAAACTGCTGGTAGGAAACAGCCTGTACAGCTGCAAGCACTGAGGTTCCTGTAGGCACTGAAGTAGGGAGGTTTTGGAGTTTCTTTTTTTCCCCCCCACTCCCTCAATAAATTGTGGAGATTTCAAAAATCGTTATGTTGTGCTTAGAAGTGAACTATCCAAGCACTGTTGTTCCAGTATACCAAGATGAGAGCAGCACTTCCAATCTGTGCTGTTATCCAGCAGCCTCTGTACTTATTTAGTCATGATTTTCAGCATTGTAATTTTGTTCATTATCCATACATTTGATCCTTCGTCAGTATGGGTCTTCCTCATCTGTGTCCTAAGCAGGGGGAATGGAGAGAGAAATTAACACTGTGTACCAAGACATCAGTTTGATAAAAATTTGACTCTGCTAGGCTTCAGACAAGAGCTCGAATATTTCCCAAACTGCTGGTGTGGTTGAATAAGTCTCAGAACTTGTAGTTGTACAAACACTTGCAGCTAAATCTATTGGACTGTCACAAACACAGGTGAATTGCCACTGCTCAATTAACACATGAAATGTATTTTAAATTAAGCAGCAGATAAAACTTAAGCAAAAGAAAAACAGTGCAGAAAGACATCAACTCCAAAGGCATCCCAGCCCCCTACACTGGGATCCAAAGCAGCACAAACTGCTGTGTTTTTCAGCTATGACCATCCACAAACTTTCAGATCCCCATCTATCATTCTAACCACAGTAATCACGCGTTGGCATCTTCACAGCCCAGCTCTGCTGCCCTCATGTGTAGAAAATAGCAAGGAGTAAAAGCACAGCCAAATGAGACTGAAGTCTCTGAAATCCACAGAGGTCATGTTCTTACACCTCCTCTCAGTATTGGTATTGAAAAAATAAGTGGTAAAGGCATCAACTTTCACTTACCACACAGTTCAAACACCAGGTTTTGAGTCTCTCCATGCAGCTGTCTGTATACTCGGACCTGGAAAGCAACGAGTACAGGATGAGGCTGGACCTTCCACCATCAAACACAAACTGTCTCTCTTCTATTGACTATGATTTCCACCCCCTATTACTGAATTTTAAGGCTATTCATCATCTCTTTGACTTCATAGCAAGCCCAAAAAGAACAGGGAGTGTCAGGTTTCTTATTTCAAAAGGCAGCTATTTCATTTAATAAGAGCTGCCACTTAGGAGGAACAAATCTATGACAATAAGCAGAGTGTTATATTAAAATACCAGTACTACAACTGAGCAGAGTGAGTTCTCTGCAAAAACAGGGGCAACTCCAGCAGTTGCAGGGCTGCTTTTGTGCTTTTACTACAGTATCACACGAAACATTCCCAGCACAGAGTCCTCTCCAATTCAGAAGGGAGTCCAGACTTCAGGTGCTGTTCAACACTTGGCAGCTCTGGTCGGGCCATCACTGGAGCAGCTAGCATTTAGTTTGTGTTGGTTACATACAAACAAAACTAAGCAAACGTCAGCAAAATATTTTGCCAACTTAAGCTGAAATAAGTTTAGGTAGGGAAGTGAAAGACTGTCTAACCCTAAACTGCTTCACTTCCATGGCCTCATACCGCAGCCAGGAAAAGAGATGTAAAGCATTTATGCTTCAAAACTGAGTTTTTCCCCCAAAGAGTTTCTGCTCACTAGCTAAATTACGCTCATACAGTGACTGAACTGCAGACGCTGAGAGCTATGCAACGAAGAACAGTAGAGAAACAATGGCCGGTGTCTAGAAGCCAAGGAAGAACAAGCTTTAGGTTCCAGACAGAACTTACTCAGATTCTTCAACAGAGGATTTCTTGCAGCCAGGTTTTTTCTTCTCTTTTATCAGTCCAGATTTCCTTCCCATCCTCACCAACATCAGAACAACCACAACAGTGGAAGGGATAAATACTACAATGGATAGCAGTGTCACTGAAGTCAGTTGGAAAGAAAAGCCTGCAGGATAGACAAAGAACAGCCCCATGGTAACTAGTTAAATATGGCTTTCTTAAAACTCTGTGAAAAATATGTTCCAGGACAGACTGATATCCTTTTTACACACAGCACAGGGCTGGCAGTTTTGAAACAGCTTGTTGCTGAATCTGTAAGACTCCTAGCACATATCCAGCACAGTAGGATGCTTTATGTGCAAAAAATGACAAAGAAAGGCAGGTCGTGATGTAACTGTGTAAGCTACGCATTTGGGGCAGTTCTCACATGTAAGGCAGATGATGAAATTAAGTATGACTAAAAGTCAGTGTTTGTGGTCTGACCAGAATTTCCCCTACTACTACTGCAATATTTGAAGACTGGAATTCCTGAACAAAAGCCCATTTTTAATTTCTGTTATCAACACTGCCTTTTTCCATCTCTGTCTCCAGTAAATTCAGTGGTTCTCAGTGTGTTTAGCATTGAAAGAACAGAGCTGAGGTAGCTCTTGCTGAAAATCCTACAGGGAACTCTCGGGAACAACTTCACATGCAATGCTCAGATTGTTATGGTTCAGACAGAGCCACAGTGCAGCTGTACCACACAGGTATGTGTGATTAATTAACAGAATGTTGATTAAAAAAAGGCTTACCCCTCTCTGTAACAATCAGCACTGTCTGGGGAATGTTATGGTATACATCTGGAGGGTTCTTCACGCTGCAGATGAACGTCCCATTGTCACTCACAGACGGACTTTGGATAGCAATGGAAGCATCGCCCTTAGCAGTGTTCCCAAGCCAGGATATTCTGTCTTTGAACCGTCCCACTGATGGTGTGTATGCAACAGACTGATAGTGAAAAACCTGAAAGGAGGGAAAAGCAATAATTACTCTAATAAAACAGTCTACTAAGAAAACAAAGTCAAGCACTTCTTGGATTATAAATGAAGAAATATGCATTAACAAGTCAGAAAGAATAATACTTATACAGGAGAGCTCTCTAAGTTCCTATTTGTTGATTTTGAATCAGCTGCATTTCACTATCTCTCCAAAGCTTCTATCTTGCAGTCTTAGCACTCGTATGTGTCACCATTACCCTTCTGACCATATTGTTCCCTTCCATAGATCTGCAGCCAAGAAGTAGAGCACGTTCCTTCTCTCACACAACAGAGCATCACAGCTCTTCAGAATATGCTTTTGGTACTTTTGCACTTACCATTCTATCTGTAAAGACTTAGCAGACCTCGTTTCATACAGGCAGCATCCTTTTATTCCAGATATGAGAACATTATGAAGAGTTCAAACTCTACAGGAAGCATTAATCACTAATTAACTGTAAAGATAAACATTTTCAGTTTCTGCCTTGAATGAGAGACTTTCAGCAGGTGTTCAGATTTCTATATTTATACTTAGATTTCAAAGGGTTACCACCAAGATAAAGCAGCAACCCGTAAACCTCAGAGAAAGACTGAAGACAGTGATGCCTATCTTTGCAAGCATTTTTACTACTCTAAGGTATATCAAGAGTAGATTACAGCACCAAATTACTAGGATACATTTGCCTCCAAGCAAGCTCTCAATCGAATGCTTTACAGTCATTCTAGATATAGCAGTAGGGTACAATTTAGCTCTTGTGTCAAAATCCAAAGGATCACTTAATCATTTCTATGCACTTACATAAACTATTTCTTGCCCAAAGGACGCACAAGCAATTTCAGATGGAAAAGGAGACAACAAGGACAATCCCAACCTTTAAAGTGATGAAGAAGCACAGCAAGGCAAACAGAAAATACCACCAGATTTTCATTGTGCGCAGGGACCAGATCAACATCCAGTTGAAAAAGACTCCCTGCCCCACTTACTGTCTCCATCTGACCACCAGTAAGGGGCCGGTATGTCCAGTCTATCGTCAGACTCTCAGTGATGGGAAAACTGGATTTGAATGAGCATTTCAGCACTACTTGTTCACCCACATAACCTCGCACCTCCGGACTGGTTTTAATATCCAGAGAAAGAGCACCACAGATACCTGATGGAAGAAACCCAAAAGACAAGAATTACATTCTTGTTATTTGTGAGGCATGGAAGAGATGATGCCCCAGACATACTGATGCATGTGCAATATAAAGATGGAAGCCCAGCAGTGACTACCATCACCATAATAAAATCTAAAGAAAAATAGATGATACCCCTAACTTATATTCTCTATGGGATTGTAACTTATCCCAAAAAGCCTTTATCTGGAAAATACCACCAAAAGCTTACGGATGTTTACAAATGGAGGTTGGTGGCCCTGTCTGTGGCAGGGGCGTAGGAGAGTCATGATCCTTGCGGTTCTTTCCAACCCAGGCCATTCTGTGATTCTGAGGTAGAAGAGGTTTTTAGAGCCAAAAAACTGTACCAGCTAACTCAGAGGAATCACACGGTGCTGGCCTTAGACTGCTGCCAGGTGGTTCTGATGCTTTGCACCAAAGCGATGGAACTGGTGACTGGGTTCAGAGTCACACCATACTGGCAAACAATCTTCACTTATAATTTTCAGGGTGCCATGCAATTCCTGCTCTATTTCCTTACTGCAGTGCTCCAGCCAAGGAGGAAACCTGCCTCAGCAACCTGAGCACTCCCTTAGTAAGAATGGACTAAGTTGGGAGGGGACTTACAGCCAGTTCTAACCCCAGCTGTGGGCTGGATGCCCCCCACCAGCTCAGGCTGCCCAGAGCTCCATCCCACCTGGCCTTGAGTGCCTGCAGGGATGGGGCACCACAGCTCTCAGGGCAGTAGTGCCAGTGCCTCACCGCCTTCTGACAACAGGATTGGCTTCCTCCTCACATCTAACCTAACCCCCAGCCCCTCCTTATAGCTCAAAGCCACCCCCCCACACACCCCGGTCTGTCCCGCGGACAAGCTGGGCACACAGCGCTGAGAGGCGAAGGCCGCCGGCAGCGCCCAGCAGAAAGGCTTTCTCCCACCGCCCCACCCCAGTGCCTGCAGCGCGCGGCCGCCCAACCCCCGCAGCGGCCTTACCGACCGCCGCCACCCCTCGTTAGTTACCGAGCAGGAGCAGGACCCCCCGAGGAACGAGATAGCCGACTTCGGCCACCCACACCGCCTCGCCGCCCCGCATCCCGGCCGCGCCGGCTCCTCTCAGGAGCGCAACATGGCGGCACACCTGCGGGCAGCGCAGGTGAGGGAGGGGGCGGCCCCAAGATGGCCGCCCTGTGTCTCCATGGCAACGGGGCCGCGCCTCTCACCTGGGCCGCCTTGCAGACGCTGGCCAGTAGGCCGAAGGGCATCCGTGCCTCGGGAGGGAGCCCAGCGTGCGATGTGAATTTCTCCGGTGTCACACCGCTTTCATAATGTTGTCACTTCTACCCACAAACCGCGTTTATTTACGATGGACAAAATAGAAAACAAAACTGTACAAACAGATAACGTGGTCAGCATGTTACACGCAGAGTTATAAAGCCATAAAGTTACCTTTTAAATAAACTGGCTGATATTTTGATTTAGTGTTGGTTAAACACCAGAATAGCTCAGTGGTTTTAGTGACCTAGTTTGCTTGAGGTTGGATGGAAATACAGGGTATGTGTTAAACAGATGGATTTACAGGAGTAAGATGTGCTGGTGGTACGTGGGGCTTTGAGCAGCATCCAGAGAAACAGTGCTGTGCCAGTGGGAGGATGTTTTGTCAGCTATCCCATGGGCAAAGCCTACTGGAGTGAAAAACACACCCATTGGTCCAGTTATCCCTAACAAGAAACAGCAGACATTCCTTCTCTGTAACTTTCCATTTAAAGTAGCAAAGAGATTTAAATTACTTCGTAGCAGCTCCTCTGATCCCTCTTATGGTCTTCCTTTTGGTGACCCCAGACGGGGCACAATAATCTGGCAGCCCAAATGTACCCTTGGATTTTTAAGGTGCATGAGCGTGTGCCTGCTCAGACACAGCAAATATCTATCCAGTCACTCATCTTGGTGCTTTGTTCAAATCGGCTGACATTTCATCCTCACAACCAATTTGTTCACATTTGGCAGCTGTGGAGATTAAGGGCAGTTCCTCGTTCACGGGGCAAAGACCTCCTGTTGTTCTTTGGTGAAGGAAATAACACTTTACAACTTATGTTAAGGCCACTCTCTTTTCTTGCAAGAATTTCAGGTTGAGCAGGGATACCACACTTCCAGCATCAGGCGTCTGTAATTCAGCTTTGTTCTAAGATCCAAAATTACAAGCTTTCACCATCTGCTTTAGAAGTACCTAAGAAGGAGGATTAGAAGAAAAACAAAACAGATTCATTACTCATGATTACTGTTGAAAACATAGGAGAAGCATCTGTTCACCTCAGAAATTGAATGGGGAAAACTTGGGCTGAAATATTTCAGCAAAGCCAGCAAATCTGGAAAGAGTTTCAGTCTTCCTGTAGCGATTTTAAGGAAATAAATATTAAATTAATCAAAAAGCATATTCAAAACTAATGAAAGGGAATTCATTCCTCTCCACAAAACAAGCACAACGTGGAAAGCAGTAATAATGGCTTTCCTGCAATGATCCCCATTGATAAGGTGGAGAAATCTCTCTGATGGTTAAGAGAGAGCTCTGTCACCACTGCCTTTCAGTCGTCAGTCTCTCTCTGGAGGTTCCTCAAGAGCAACGTGTGTCTGTGGTCTTAGTTGTTCATATTTATGGCTACTGCGGCCTGCTGACTGCAGAATGGAAGTGAAATACATAAATAAAACAATCTAGAAAGTCTGCGGTAACACCAAGACATTAATTAGAGAATGTTTGATTAGATACCTGCATTGTATATACTATCAGAGACCTCTAATCTTCTAATGGAGTGATTTCCTTCTCTTCTATATTCTTCAGCTTCTCCTTTTCTCTACTTTTATGAAGAAAGTAAAAAAGAAAAAAAAAAGAAAAAAAAGAAAATCAGCATCAGATGTCCTGAGCAGCAGCGAGGTTCTGATTTACATACATAATATATAATAGGAATTTGTATGAGCTTCTACTGTGTAAGGAGCCAACTCGAAGTACAAGAGCAAAATGAGGGCTCCGAAGTTCATTCACCCCTGGGGCTCTGTTCTGACTGCAAGTAAGCAGCCAATTATTGCTAATTATGTTGGCAGTTTTTCATTGTAGATGCTTAATATAGGGCCCAAGCCAGTGATTCAGAATGTCCATGAAGATATATTTGACAAGCTTTCCCAGAAGCCTTTCTCCCTCTCCCCTCTTGTGCTTACAGTTCAGTGTCTGCCACCTCGATCGTCCTCTCTTGCTGTTTCTTCCGATGATGTCGACAGATAATCACAACTGTCACCACAATGATCATCAAACCACAGGCAGACCCAATGGCTATGGCAAGGAAGTGGATTTCTGAGAAATTCACTGCATGGAGAGAAATAGGTGAATGAACAAGAGGGACACGCTGAGGGCTTTTGGTATGAAGCTGGATACCTATTCCCACGAATATAACCTTTTCTTAAGCACTTTTTTCCATTATATCCATTACATTTCCTCATGCTTTCACTTTATAATCCTTTTTCTTCCATGCATTTTTCCATCTGTGGAGGAAGACCCGTCCCCGTTTTGCACTAAGTTCGCGTGGCTGCTTGTGGTGTTCTTGGCCTCTCACCTTTCTGCACAACTCTGAGTCGCACTTCTCCAATGGTGCCATCGATGTCTCGTGGGTTCTTCACTTGGCAGGTGAATGTTCCATTGTCAGTGGGCTGTAAATTCCAGATAATGATGGAGACATCATAACGCTCAATATTCCCATCCCAAGTGACTCGCCCTTTGAACCGTCCAGCAGACGGCATGTAGGGCTCCTTGAGATAATAAAATACCTGGAAAAAAGAGAGGAAACTGTCACTCCTGCAGCTTATGAAGTGAAAGTGGAGCAGCACTAGCTCAGAAAGCTTGCCTGAGCTGAGGAGAGCTGTCTCTCTCAGATGAATCTAAAACAATTTCAAAATGCTCCAGCAGCCATACGACCTCAGTCCTCTCAGGCCTAAGGCTTTGTTAGGCTGTTCAACAGTCTTTCAGTTATGCTACAGTACTTGTTGAGCTGCCTGTCCTGACATGTTGGCCAAAGAAAATCATAAGTCATCACGTGCAGGATGTTAGCTAAGGTATGGGATTCTGTTGTCAGCAGGTGAAATTTCCTGCTAGCCTGCTTACCCTAAACTAAGCAGAAAGGGGCTTTCTTGAACAAGGTTATCCAAACAAAACCTCTTGCTTAGAGTAATCCTGATGAACGGCAGAGAAAGGCTCTCTGAGATGTACATACTTGTGTGCATGCCCAGACCCACGCCTGGCATTGTTACCCAGCCAGTGCTGGGCCCTGGGAGTGGTTTATGTGAGCAAAGCGTCGATGCAATGGAGCATAAGGGTCTCACTCACTGGCTCATGAGAGCTTAGGTCCTCAGGCTGGAAGTTCCAGGTCACTGACAGCAGTGGGCTAATAGGGCTGCTGCTGGAGAAGGTGCATTTCAGCCGTAGGTTAGTTCCATTCACAGCATCCACCTCCTTAGAAGTATAAACTTCTATGGCTGCAACAGGCCACAGTGCTGCAGGGAAAACAGGAAGGGGTTAGAAGTAAACAAAACTACTGCCTTGGAATAATCTCATCACTTATCTGTGCTTGGTCTAGGCAGGAGCCTGCCCTGTCTGCCCTATTAACGTTTAACCTAACAATTAAAAGCACACCGGTTTAATTACTGAGTGTGGCAGTCCTGTGTATACAGAACCCAAAAGACCCCATGTGCTTCATGGCTTTTGTAGGTGATGTGTGAGCTGCACCCTGCTGCTTTCACGGGAGTTTGCTTTCATCCGCACTGCCAGGACAATGGTTCCTTTGTAGTTTTGTGACTGCAGTTAAATACTGACAGATCTAATAAGGAGTTGAGGAGAGACCTCCCTCGCCTGCAGGAAAAGACACTGGTTTGGTTTTTTAAGGAAACGTCTCTTTTCAGGCGTGAGCAAGTGACACCTAGGAGGTGCAATGCTGCTGGAAATGCCAGCCCTCTCGCTGCAGAAGCTTCTATCTGACAGGCACAAAAGATGTCACATAACTTCATGTGCTTGTCCTGCTCACATTATCACAGGTGATTACACCTTATTGTACTCAATTCCTCAGGCAGATTTCTTCAGAAAAGCAGCTCTGTTCCTTAAAGTAGCACTGCTAAGCACCTATGAACAGTTACCACCTCCCACCCCTGAACTTTCTTCTATCCACTTTGCCTTATTACTTTGAGTGTCACGCACACTGCGGTGAAAACTGCTTTTACTCATGTAAGAGCAGTCTGTTGAGGAGGTTAATAACACCACCAGACAATTGTAGGCAAAGCAGGTTGAGAATCTACACAGGAAATCCTCAAGATAAATCTGCAAACATTTGTTTGTCAAACAAACATCCTCTGTTAAGAAAACCACCACAGCTGCTGCTTCAAAATAAGCTAACATCAAGGCAGAGGACATAGAGAAGAGCAGCAAAGGTGACCACGAAAGACCCAGAAAGAAGGTGCCCTCATTTCCCTCTTTTTCCCCCTGTGATCACATTATTGCTTCCCTCACTGCTTCAGACCTCTGAACCGGCCAGCACAGTCCTCTGGGTTAATGAGTCAATTTCCACTGGTAAAAGGAAAGAAAGAAAAAATCCTTACAAAGTAGAAAAAGAAAACATGAATGATTTTCTATCACATCAGGAAAGTGATATAACCCACTCAGTATGACTCAAGGAAAAAGAGCTTATCGGGGGTTGTCATAGCAAAGACAATTAATACTCCTGTATTTCAATACAATTTATAGCTAAAGAATTTCTTTTTCCTCAGAGGAGAAAATATTTGAAATACCAAAACACCGAAGGAGATTGTATTTCAAAACTTCACTGGCAGAGATCACGACTCTCTCCCAAAGATCCCACGTTGAATTTTCCTGTTTTCACTTCAAACTTCTTAAAAAGAACAACTGTGGGAACGAAGGGTAAAACATACATTTTTTTATAAGGCAGATTATTGAGAGTATCTGTGTTCCAATACTTCTCATAAGGAGGTCGTGGTGTTCCCAGATTGAATTTTGATTCTGGTTACATTGATACCAACCACTGACAATTCAAGTGGCTTTTTTGCCATAGTTACTTATTGCTGTGTAAAGGACCTAAACAGCGCTGCTAACAAACTGATTGTCTGGTAACAAAGACAGTGAAAAAACACCGAAGTCCGGATTCCTGGTAAGATCAAAGAGTGAGGCAGGAGGGGAAAAGATGTGTAACCAGAGCTCAGAATTAGATCAGTGTTCTTCCTCCACTCGAACACACCTGAGCCTGTTTGTCACAGAAATTCAATCCGGGACCGAAAGAATCACAGCAATCATCCACAACCAATATCTGAGACTCCTGTAAAGTCGCTGCCTTAATGAGGATGATAATTAAGGGATGAGAAGAGGAAAGTCAAGATGGCAACAGAGGCCACAATGCCAGGTTTCCTTACCTCGGAGCTGTACCCCAAGGATGAGCACAGCCCCCAGCCAGGTGGGGCTAGGCATCGGGAAAACAAGTCCGTGCTCTGCGGGCTGAGCAGCACAGGGAGAAGTTTGTTTCAGGCTCTTGATAACTGGATAAGAAATGAGTTTCTCAAAGCTGTCCTGGGACGGTTGAGCAAATGCTTTTCTCTCAGCTTGGCCTGGCAGGCAATGTGAACACGTCTTCCTGCTTGAGTCACTGCCCTGCACTGAACGAGAGGTGCGGCAGTCAGACAGCTCACTTCTGTGTGTAAAGCAGGCAGATTTTCAAGGTAAGATTAATTTCTTCTGCCTCCCATATTCCCTTGCTCTTTTGTGTTGCAATCATCTCCCCTCCCAGCTTCCAGTTGAAACCACTCCCCTCTTGGGGGACGGCATTTTGCACCTAAACATCGATTTGCCTTGAGGTGTTTAGAGATAGCCTGAAGGAATGAAGTCTATTTGTTTGATTGGAAAGCTGCAAACAGTACCAAAAAAAAAAAAAAAAAAAAGATAACAGAACAGCCAGCCTGTGGCAGCACTGTGGGCATGCGCTCAGATCGTGGAAGGGTCCTGCTGAAACACAGCTACCTGTAGTGAAGAGAGGCAATCACTCTGCTTTTTGTTGCAGCTGTCCCGTGGAAGAATTGGGCAACAGCATTATCTAATGCTGGTGAAGTTCTTGGAAAAGTCAGAAGACAACAGCCTCAGACATGAGTCAAACCCAGTGCTAGTCCAGGCACTGCTTGGAAAGCCCCACCATGCTTAACAACATGGCACAAGGAGCTGGAGAAACTCAGTGGGACACAAAATGTTTTCCCAGTGACACGTGAGAGCACGAAACTGAGTTGTGCATGTGCGTTAGCAATAGCAGGGTGTTTGCATTCAGAGACCATAAATCAGATAAAAGCATTGAAGTTGCTACTGGCCGCGACTGGGCTTGTGTCTGATCCTTGGCCAGCTTCCAAAGCAGCCATCCCAGATTATGAACTTTCATTTTGACTGGTGCTAATTGCCTTTGCAGTGGTGCCAAAGCAGGAATGAGGCGTTTTAGCACCTGTAAGACTGATGTATCTCAGACCCATTGAGCTCACACTGTATGCACCATCTGAGCACATGCTATTCAGTCCATTCAAACGCTGGAAGGGTAAGCTCTTGCTATGGTTGATAGCTCCATAGAATCGCTTGGCTTGCAGGTCTCTTACAGTCCTGGGAGAGGTAATTGCTACTCACCTACATTGTCTCAGGTCTGAACTTGAAGAGTGTTGGCACAGGCTCTTATTTTTAATCACTGGATTCTTTCCTCGGGTGAGAGAGACAGGTCCAGTCTTTCTCGATTTGGAAGAAGCTGAACTGCTGTCATTACAGCGGTTTCAGAGTGAGTGTTTGGGTCTCCCCTGGCTCTCCTCAGTGCAGAGGAACTCCAAATACACCCTGCTTCCAGGATATATAACTTGCAGTTCATGCTTAGAAGGCACCAAAACGTTCAACATTAACTCATGTTTTCTAGACAATCAAGCAGGATTTCCTCTTTAGATTTCCAGAGCCAAGTGGATCCAGGTACGCAGCTTTCCCTCACACATGTTCAGGCAGAAGCACGATTGTGTGGTTAGAGCAGCAAGACTCCACAGCTCCTTTCTCAGCCTGTCATTTGGTTTTGGCTCACAGAGGCTTGCTGGGCTGGTTTTTGAAAGGTGTTCATGGCTTTCCCTGCAATAAGATGTCACCGATTCCATATTGATCACTGAAAGCCTGGGGCATCCCCAGCAGCACCTGGATCAGTACATCTATGTTACAGGTAATCGGCTCATCCAGAAGTCAAGCTGTAGGAATTTTCAATTTAAGACTTTGTGCTTTGTTGTGCCTCATTATGACAAGGCGTCACATCAGCTCCATGTCTTCCCACAGATCAGGCTGGCAACTCTTAACTCCTGTCCTGCACAGCAGCAACTTATCCTCAGGCAACCCATGCAGATTCCAGTAGGACAAGTGTATTTCCTCCTTTTGCTGCCCTTTGGCCACTCAGCAACAATACCGGCTTTCATGGCCACATTTGTGTAATGCACAGCACTGTGGAGGGGGGTCTGTGCCAGTCTTTATTTGCAATCTTTTATTGACCTTCAACTTCTTGTTTCAAAACATACTGCCTCCAACTGTTAAGAGAACCAAGTTCAAGGCACCATTATTCGTAATGCAAATTCTTCATTTTGAAACAGAAATTAGTAAAAGAAAGGGCTGACAGCTAACGGGAGCAGCTCAGTAAATTGAACAAAAGCTCCCAGCATTGTGATTAGCCATGTAAATAAATAAGCTCTTCGCAAGGAGCACGAAGCCAGCTTCACCCGCCCAGAAAGGAGAGCCTTGAGATCTGAATGGCAGACTTAGGAACAAAGTGCACCCTTGTGGAAGGAGGGAGCTTTGGCTGGTTTTGCAGTGTCTGTTTTGGACACGTACCCTAAAAAATCCCCAGCATCTTTGTGCCTTTGTATGAGCAGCTCTGCTACATTTCAAGCACAGGAAAACAGAAGGATGGTGCGTTCTGCGTGTCTGCATCCCTGCTGGGAGCAGTGCTTGGGGCGGCCCCAACCCTACGGGAATCTCTGGGTGGTTGGGAAGGAGAAAGTTCCCTTCTGCTGTGCTCTGCAGCGGGGGCAGGGGAGAGCTGGGGTGAGAGCACGGTGTGTCGCAGGGGCTGGAGCGCCCTCTAGTGGAATCCGGCCACTTTTACACGGGTACGTAATGCCCAGAGTCGTAAAAAGCCTTTCAAAAGTCAACGCGCTTTTTACGAGTGTAGTAACAGGGCAAGGGGTAATGGCTCTAAGTAGAAGATAGATTTAGACGGGATATTAGTTAGAAATTCTCCATGAAGAGGGTGGTGAGGCTCTGGCACTGCTGCCCAGAAAGGCTGCGGGTGCCCCATCCCTGGAGGTGCCCACGGCCACGGATGGGGCTGTGGGCAACCTGGACTGGTGGGAGATGTTCCTGCCCACAGCAAGGGGTTGGAATTAGGAGATCTTTAGGGTTCCTTCCAACGCAAATCATTTTATGATTTCTGATTCCTCTGTTTATTCCCTCAGTACGTTAGGCTGCGTCCAGAAATTTGAACTTCAGTAATACATTGAAAAGTTCTTAAGAACGTCCTGAAGGTAAATCTAACACAGGCTTGTGTGTGCCTCCTGCTGCTGAGTTATACAGGTCTCCAGCTGGGCTGGTGCAGAGCAGCCACCCCTTGCTGTCAATGACGTTATTTGAAGACATGTTGAGCCTCCGCACTTCCTGAGAAGTTTTTCTTATCACATGTGCTCTGTGTCTTTCTGGGCTGCTTGCAGGTTTCACTGGAAACAGTGAGTCTCCTTGGCACTGCTCCATTCGCTGCCATACACAGTTCTGGGAAAAACTCTTGGGCCTCTTTTTTGTAAGCAAGAACTTGAAGAGTCAATGCGTTCTTTCTTCCTTCGCAGCCAGCTGCAGTGATGCCAATCTGATCGGGAACGACAGAGAAAAGCGAGAGAAGGAGGAGCACAAGGATGAGGTGTGAGGTGCCCCTCCTGGGCCTCCTGCTGTGTGTGGGTGAGTGGAGCTGGATGGACTCCTGCAGGGATGGGGAGGGGCTCCAGGGGCTGCAGGGCACGATGCATGGCAGCACGGCTGCTTTGGTACCTGCAGCCACATCTTCTGAAACTGGTGTCTGCAGCTGCCGCCTTCCAGAGTGAGCATTCCTCTCAGAGAGCAAAATGAGGATCCAACCCTTTCAGGCTTGGCTCCCCACTCAGTTTCTGCTTGCTCACTGATCCGCTAAAGCATGTGGTCTCCAAAATTTAGGCAGCAGAGTGGGTGAAGCTAAGAGCTGGAGGATGAGACACAACCTCCTTCAGCAGTGTGAACTGTAAGGGTCCGAGCTTCAAATTCTTATTTCATTTTTACACTTTATCCATGCACTTTTCTTAACCATTTTGTGATCGTGGTATACAGCTTCCACTCTGCGTACTGATCCACTGCTATCTTGGGAACAGCAGTATTTTCCATGTCACTGGTTTGAACTGAGCTGCACTGATCTTTGATCCATGGCAATAAAGCAGAATTGCTGAGCGTACTCCTTGCAAGAAACCGTTTTCCAAGCAGGCTCTAAAAATCATTCCAACCTCTGTTCAGTCGTAGTCTGTTTAAAATGGCTTCCAAAGAAAGGGGCTTCATTTCAAAACAACATCCTGTCTTAGCCAACAGAATTTAATTTAGCACAAATATGAGTGTGAAGATCTTTCTCAAGCAGCTGAATTCTGAAAGGAGATCCTTAAAGTGGGAAAGGCATATAATATCAAGATCTAATTTGATTAACACACGTTATTCTTTCTTTTGTAGCTGGTGCAGCAGCTCAGGAGGGTAAGTGTATTTTACTAGTATTCATGACTAATTAAAAAAATTAAAGTAGCAGTGTTGTGTGGCCACACTGTCCGACATAAAGTTGAATATTCTGTGATGACATCTTGTGATGATTTCTGCTTAGCGTCGCAAAGTGGTCAGTGTGAAAACTTAAAGAAAGCACGCTTGCATGCACAGGGAATTTATATTCTATAATTAGGTTAAAGATAGAGCAGAGCAAATTGGGTGGGATCATGGAATGGGAGGGAAGCTTGACAGAATCTCCTTGTAATTATGGTTTCTCTTCTCATTGTCCCTAAGTCCAAAACGAATTCACAGTGGAGATTTCTGGAACCACAGTGACAATCACATGTCCCTTCTCTGGAGAAGTAAAATGGAAGCCAGATAAGTTAAAAACAGACGGCAATAAGTGCATTATAGAGAATCATGACAGCTCTCCTCTCAATGTGACTTGTGAAGAAAGTAATAAAAAGCTTGCACTGTACCTGAATGCCAGAGGTGAGTGAAAAAGCACTCAGTCTGTGAGAACCTGCATGGACTAAAGATAAAGCAAACACCTTTCGGAGGTGGATGTTGAGATGGGCTGAGTGAATGCTGTTCTGCAGAGGTACTTTGGGCAGCTGCTCTACATTCACTGTGTAGAATTCAGCATAGGTAGCTTAAAGTCAGATCAGCATGAGAAGAGCAGTAACGATCTAGGAGATGATTTACATTGCAGGCAATGCAGAACAGCAGAGTATAGATGGTACTCACATCAGCCCCTAGGACTGTTTGAAGACTGAAATGGAGTGGGGATAGAATGACCCATGCCTTCCTCTTTCCTTTCTGTTTGCTCTTTGCTCCTTCTCACCCCAAGCTGTATGTTTTCTGCTAGCATTAAGTGGATGAGTAACAAACATGAACATAATGAACAGAAAGCATTTTACTGACGTTTTGGATACGTGGCCTTTCCCTTTCACCACTGCTGCAAAGGCAGCTTGCCTGGCTAAGAGCACTTTTGTATTCCCTCCTGGCAGTGTGCACAAACTGTGAGGAGCTGGATACCTTGACTGTGACAGGGATCATCATTGCGGATCTTCTCATCACCTTGGGGGTACTGATTTTGGTCCATTACTTCAGCAAAAACAAGAAGGGGCAATCGAGAGCTGCTGCTGGCAGTCGGCCACGAGGTAAGAGCCATTTCAGATGTCTGCTCTCCGCAGTGTGCGCTACGTGCTAAACTAAGCACTTGTCCTTGCTGATGGAGGGAGCACCCTCTGCCTCCCACAGAACCCCCAGAGCCTTGCCAAACCCCACTCCTGATGCCACATCTGATGCTCTGGACTGATTTCTGTATGGGCTGCCATGTTGTGACAGAGGCTTCTCCCTCATAGGAAACCATTTCACAGGCTGCTGTGAAGCAGCATTGAGTCTGTGATGAAGCAAACACCGCATCTGTCTCAGGCATTCAAAGATCCAGAATCAGGAACACATGCAGTAGATGCATCACAACTTACTGAAACACTAAATTCAAATTTCTGGCTTCTGAGTCCTTCTTTTGATGGCCCAGTGAGTCCAGCAGTGGGGCTGATGGATAATAAATGCTGGGGTAAAGTGATGACGGGTTGTGACCTCATGATGCCACTTTGGATTTGTTCAAGAAGTGTCAATGATGATATTTGTATCAGGGGGCTGCCTGTGGATCAAATGGGTGCTCACCACTCTGGCTTTGTGCAGATCAGATGTTGCCACTTTTCCAATAGTGCCCACAAAGCTGACACAAATCTTTCAGCAGATGGAATTCCCCTACTGTGTGCTCACCATACCTGCTGAGTGATGGGTTCAAATGCAATGCAATGTGTTCTCATCTATTCAGCTTCCTAGGCCAGGGGGGTATAGATCTGGTATCCATCTGTGGGGCAGATGCCTGTGGTCACGGGGCCCTCATGTTTTCTTCCTGAAAAAGAAAGCTGATTTCCTCCTAAATGATTGTAAGACCTCAGAGCTGCAGCAGTTGGATCTTTAAGAGCTCTGAGCTCACAACGAAGTCACACGAGTTTACCCATGGTACATGTTACCCTGGGATCATCTCAGTGAAAGCCTCTCATGCTGTGTTAGAAGAACCATCACCATGGATGACCCCTCTTTGCCTCTGTTGCAGCTCAGAAGATGCAGCGTCCTCCCCCCGTTCCAAACCCAGACTACGAGGTATGGACAACCTGCACTTTTTCCACTTCTCTTTGCTGGTTGGGAAAGGATAGCCAGAGCTGGGGATCTATAGCATTTGTCCTGTTTTTCTCCTTTGATGTAACATCCAGTTCACCTCCAAGCTCTGCAGGGTGTGGAGGAAAATGCTGGGGAGGGTGGAGGCCCTTTTCTCTGATGACACAGGGAGTCAGAAGCAGAAATGCAGTTTCCTGCAGACTGCTTGTTGCCAAAGCATCACTTTGTTCCTGGTCCCTCTGTTGTGGTTTTCTCTGAGTACTGTATGGACTAAGAGCCTGGAGTCTTGGAAGGAATATTAAGAAGGATACCTGAACTAACATCTCTTCTGTTCCACAGCCCATCAGGAAAGGCCAGCGAGAAGTGTACGCAGGCCTGGAACACAGGGGCTTCTGAAATTCCCCCAGATACCAGGCTGGATGGAAAACAGAGGCAGAAGAGCTGAGCGCTTCTGGCTAGCTTGCTGCTGGCTCTCTGCAGACCCGCTGAGCCCAGGTGCCTTGAGGTCAGCCGAGCAGCTAGACAGGACAGGCGTCCTGCTGCCCTATGCTGTCCCACCCCATGGTGTTCCTTCAGTCTGACATTAGGGCTAAGAAATCTCTGAGCCCATTGGCAGAGAAGTTTTCCTTCTCACTAAAGGCCTGGAGCCTCACTCATGGTTTCTAATCTCCTTTCCCCTCTCTCCTCTCTCTCTGCTTCAGTTGCATGCTCTGACTTTCCCTCCAATTTCATTTTCTGTCCCAAGTGCCTGCACTTGCTACTCTTTTCTCTCTGGGTAGCTGGTGCATGAAATGAGGGTTCTTCTCAGAGGGATTGGCCTCTAATGCTGTCCTTCTCTAAAAGAAGAGACAAATTGCTACCAGTACATGCAGATAGGGCCATCCAACCCATAGCCCTTCTTCTGTGGGAAATGAGTAAGGCTGAGTGCCCTTTGCATCTGGGTACCTTTATGTCTCACATCTTCACTAAAACATCCTTTAAGGGTTAGATGAGAATTTGGCACTTTCCCAAGTCACCTGAAAGCCTACTAGGAAATTTAAGTGGTTGGCTGAGTGTGAGATTTTTGTTACTATTAAATGATGGGGCTCTTAGACATTTCAGATTAGATTTGACCCCACTTAGAAATGAGTATCACATTTTCAGTCTGACTGAGACAGCACACCAGGGATTTTTGTGTTTCCCAGATTGAAACTTGGACCCTTGGGTTCAGCACCAGCATTCCATTCTGCAACAGCTGGAATTGAAAAGAATGTGTTGGGACCATAGAGATAGTGGCCTCAACACAAATTCAGGACAGCATCTAACTCTTTTGTGAAGCTGTCCTTCCATTTTTACTGATATTCTATGTTGTCATGTAAGATAACAACATCTATTTGAGTGAGCTGCATCCTAAAGGCTTCCCAAGGCTGCTGCATTTGCTGGTGCTGCTTCACTTACCAGAGCTACAGCTGCCTAGAGCTTCTTGTGATCTATGTGATCTATCCTTTATTGCTTCCCTTTTCCTCTCCATTTCAGCTCTGGCACTTGAGCTCTGCTTAGGTTCTATCAGAAAGATTCAGACTACTTCACCATTGGTAAAAGTTTCAGCTTTTTCTTTTTTATATACATTTCAAACCTGTAATATATTAATAAAATGAGAGCCAACATCCCCAGACATGCAGTGGAAAAGATTTCTTGTGTGGTTTGTTTTTTTTTGGTTTTTTTTTTACTTCTATTAAAGAAAAACATTTTTGTGTTGAGTTCCCAGCTCAGGAATAGACTGAGACTGTGCTTCTGTGGGTCTGGGGGGAGAGACCTACACACACAGAAATGCACTGCCATGCCTTGGAGAGCTGAGCCTCAGAGCAGGGCAGGGATGAAGAGGAGCTGGGAGTGGGACTGGGTGTGCTTTTGGGGGGCAAGATAAATAGCTGAGGCCCCAAACACTCAACATAGCAATTCTCAACTGAGTGATTTGAAAAGCTGCAGTTTCCAAAGCAGCATGGTGGGACTGGTAGTAACGAAAGGAGAAAGGCCCAAGAGGTGCTTTGATGTGTGGAAACATTTCTGGCTTAAGACTGGCTCAGCAAGCCACATTTCTGTTGCTCTGCAGAGCAACAGCTCTGAAGAGAGGAAACAGCAGCAGTGGTGGGGGTTGTGGGTGGTTTAGCTTGAGTTTCAGCACAAGGGGATGAACACCCTAGCAAGGATTGTGCTTCAGACTGCTGTACATACCCTGCAGGATGTGGTTTTAAAGGCAGTACAGCGGGCTTTACCATACAAAGCTCTAAATATCTAAGAGGGAGATTGCAAGACCCAGCCAGCACTAACCCCCAGCTGGCCGAAACCACTCTGGGTCACATTTTCATCCCCAGCATATCAGCACTGCCCCAAGGAAGCCTACTTGGCCCAGCCAAATGGACCACGGCCACAGATGGGATATGAGAAGCACAACTCAATTTTGCTTCAAGCTGTGCCCTGGTGCATCTACCATCTATGGGGCTGCATGTTTGCCTAGTGTTTGCCTCAACCAGTGCCACCCCGCTTTCTCCTTACCTCAGTGGAATCAGCACAAATCCGGTGACAGCATCCCTCCATGCTCAGCAGTGCTACAGAAGCATTTCTGCGTCTTCCCAAGGGTGAGGTGCTAAGAGCCTCCCACAAACAGACTAGCTGGAAATGCTGTTCCTGCTCTCTCTCTGATTTGTGCAGAGCATGCCCACCATGCCATGGGTTTCTCCTGCTGTTTGGGTGTGGATAGAAGCCTTTGCTACATGTGAAATCTGATGGTGATGAAAGCATTGTGAACCAGTCAATCTGCCAGTCACTTTTTTTTTTTGTAAGGCTCACCCTTTGTAGATGGAAGGAGGACATTGGCATATTCTGCCTGTGATTGCCATATCAATCTCACCCTTCACCAGAGCAGTTTGGAGGGGAAAAGCCACTAAGATGTAAAAAGCAAAATATTGTACAAACAGCTGACATCAAAGGAAAATGGGTCACTTTGTTGTTCACTGACTGGAAGGTTGCACCCACAGCTTTGCACGACCTATAAGTTGTTATCTGTGCCACAAATGCCAGATTGGAGGCCAGCTCTCATTGACTGTGAAACTGTGAATTGAGCGTGAATCCTTTTGGTACTTGTATTAAACCACTGACTCGCAAATCAATTTGCAGCCTACTGCTCTCTAAAGCCTTAGATTCTTAGCACACAGATTCTTAGAAAAAGAGCAAAACAAAACCTACAGGTGTGTGCAGCTGGCACATGGAAGATGACCTGGTTTCTGAGGTTTCAAACTGCTACCTGGTGCTGGTTGCAATCAGCCTCCAATTTTGGCCAGTCATCCTACAAGTCAGCTCTGCTGAGTGTTGTTGTCAACCATTCTGCTGGCCCTGATCCCCAGCATGGAGCGAAATGAGTCAGGAGCAGCAAGCTTCTCCCTTCACAAGGTCCCTACACTTCAGCTTCAGCAGTGGATCTGGATGCCATTTGGATGCGGGCACAGAGGGGTGGCACAGCCTTGGATGCCTGCCTGCACTGGCAGAACAGTTGTTCTATCAGAGCAGGTAGAAACCTCACAGCTCTGCAGGGATCCAGCAGATCACATCCAGTGCACACCTTCTCCAGTGACTGCATGGTTCCCCAGGCCTTAACACAACTGATAGAACAGGGAGGCCATAGAATAAGATCATCTTTAATGAGAGGAATACAGAAATGCAATGCATCATGGAGAGAGCAGAGTGCTACAAGCAGCCCATCCTGGCAGGGAGCTGGAGGGCTCTCCAGGCAAAAACCCACACTGACTTCTGCCAGCAGCAAGTTCACAAAGCAGCGCCAGGGGCAGGGTGCTGGTGCTCTTGGCATTGGCTATGGTTTCATCATGTGAAGGAGTCACTGTCCTCAGTGCCTTCCCACTTCACTTGCGGGCCTTGGCAGTTGCCAGCTGGCTGTACTGTCCATCATTCCGCTCACCAAGGGGCTAGGGAAGAAAAAAGGCAAAGCAAGTTACAATTGTGTCTGTCCAGTCTTCCGGGGGGGAGCTGGCCAAGCTTCTGGCAAGCTCCCTCCACTCCCCTCAAGCTTAACAACCCCAGAGAGGGCAGATGGCAGCTGAGCCTGCACCATCCTACAGGTCGCTCAGGGGGAAGCCGCTGTGAACCTCCCAGCAGAGAGTGACAGCACCACACCCCCCTTCCCAGCAGCTGTGCCATCATGGCTATGTCATTCCAGCCAAGTGGAGCTGCTGACACCTATGAATGCACACAAAAAAACACACACGTGCACATGCATGCTCACCTGGTAGAGCTGATCGTTGGCTATCAGGTTCTGCCTGTCAGAAGCTAAATAAAGAAAGACTACAGTCAAAGATCAGGAGGAACCATGGGCAATGTGGTGAGCATTTGCAAACAAACCCAAGTAGCTGGCTGTCTTGACTTCCTCATGGCAGAAAGCTGCTGTCCTGGGGATGATGTTTTGGAGAGCATTGTATGTTTGATGGCTTCTCCCAAGAAGCTAAGCTAGGGGCATAAAGGGTACACGGAGTGATCTCTCCCAGGGCTGCACTGGACAAGCTGGCTGCTGGCTGTGTCACGCAGTTACTGAGATACATGGCAGTGATAGAAGTCCCCAGGTACCATGCAGCCCCAGAGATGCCCAGGCACCCAGGCACTTCCTATCCCCACCCATGAGCAGGCTCTCCCCTCACCTCGTGACGTGCGTCCCTTATCTTGCCCGGTGATGCAATACACAGCAATTGCCAGGAAGACAGTGGCAACAACATCTGCGATCACAATCCCTGAGATGGTGGGAGCGTCCACTTCAATGCAATTCTGGCACACTGGAAACACAAAGAACACAAAGACTGAGAACAAGATCAGTACCAGGAACCTGCCCCTGGCCTCCAACTCCAGTGGCTGTCTCTGTTCTGCCACCTGGGTTGATCTGAGCCCAGATTGCTCTGCCAGCTCAGGCAGGTTGTACTCTCAGGACAGCAGAGACCAGAGATTAAGCTTGGTTTGCCTGCGTGGCCCACGCCAGTGGCACAACCTGTCATGTGTGCTCCAGCCATTGCTGGAATAGCAAGCCACAGCACAGGTAGGAATGGAACCACCCTCAGGCTCTGGGAAATCAGTATTTCCCTTAAAAACTGGCTTACATGAAAACTCTAGAGCAGTCCTGGCTCTAGAAATTGAGCTTCAAACACTCACTTCGATAGTGCACCTGGAGAATGGAGGTTTTTTTGTCACCCAGTGAACATGTATAGATGCCTCTGGGATCATCGTAAATTGCACCCAAGTCCACCTGTGTCGTGTTTTCTAAAACTTCTTCGCCTTTCAACAATTTAATTCCTTCTTTTTCCTCTTCTTTGTTTGCTTGACATTGCAGGAACGCCTTCCCATTGATTTCTTTCACAATTACTTTCAGTTCTGTAAAATAAAGGAGAACAGCAGATTTCATGGCTGCATTCTCAGCCCTCACAGTAGTGCAGTGCTCCTGAGTGTCCTTCGTAGAGATGGCTGCTGTAGAAGCATTGCATTAAGTTTTTCCCTGAGCAGTGAAAAGGATGCTGCAGACAGAAATCTCTGCAAAAAAGCAAATTGCCCAGTGGAAAAGCAGTCCAACATTCAATAGACAGTTACTTAATGCAGCTCTATTGTATATATCCAATCCTTCTCAGAATGAAAACTAACTGGAACCAGGCATCTGCCTGGGCTCCGCTCAGTCTGCACACACGTGAGCCTCATCCGCACACAGAGCACGTCGGTAACAGAGTGCCACTACGAGAGAGACATTCCAACAGCAAGTGATACCTTTCCCTTAAATGCAAAGTCAGGAGCAAAACCCAAACAGCAAGGCAAAAGAAAACATGGAGGATGATAGCGGAAACAAACATTCCTACAGAAAACCATGCAAAAAAACCCACAGAATTGCTCCTTTGGCCCCTTTGCCATCCCCACGTCCTGTGTGCCCCACTAGGCAGCAGTTAGTGGGCAGCACCCAATGCCTTTGGGACTTACCATTGGCGCCCAACATGGCCACAGCCACGCTGGCAAGCAGCAGCCAGGTGCCCAGGGCCCGTCCGTTCCACATGGCTCAGAGCGATGGCAGCTCTGTGTGCTGCTCAGGGGAGAGGAGGCGGGGAGAGCTCTGATCGTGAAGAGCGGAGCTTCGTCAGGCAGCGGAAACACAGGGCTGAGGCTCCCCAACAACAACAGCCTCCTCCAACCCACCACAACGCCCACAGGGGGGTATGGGGGGAAGGTGTGTTAAGTTCTGTACAGAGAGAGTGGTGAGGTGCTGGAACAGCTGCCCAGAGAGGCTGTGATGCCCCGTCCATCCCTAGAGGTGTTCAAGGCTAGGTTGGATGGGGCCCTGGGCAGCCTGGGCTGCTGTGAAATGTGGATGTTGGTGGCCCTGCGTGTGGCGGGGGGTTGGAGATGGAGGAGGGTTGGAGATTCGTGATCCTTGAGGTCCCTTCCAACCCTGGCCATTCTGTGATTCTGTGTGTGCCCTCACAGCACAGAAAGCCAAGCGGACCCTGGGCTGCAACCAAAGCTGTGCGCTGTGACACCTCACCTGGAGCCACTGCGTCCACAGGTGGAGTCCTCAGGGCAGGAGAGACGTGGAGCTGTTGGAGCGCTGTGTCCAGAGGAGGGACACAGAAATGGTGGCAGGGATGGAAGCCCTCCCTGCGAGGACAGGCTGAGAGCTGGGGCTGAGCAGCGTGGAGAAGAGAAGGCAGGAGAAGGAGAGCTGAGAGCGGCCTGTCAGCATCTAAAGGGGCTGTGAGAAGGGAGGGGACGGACTCCATAGTGGGGTCTGCGATAGGAGAAGGGGAAATGGCTTCAGACGACAAGAGGGGAGATTGAGAGTGGAGATGAGGCAGAAGGTTTGGCACTGAGGACGGTGAGGCGGTGGTGCCCCGTCCCTGCAGACAGCCCAGGTCAGGCTGTTGGGGCTGTGAGCACTGCTGGAGCTGTGGATGTCCCTGTGCACTGCAGGGAGCGGCACCAGGCGCTTCGAGCTCCCTTCCAACTCAAACCACTTCCATCCCCCAGGCTGCACGCACTCGCGGAGCCGCTCCCCGCCTTGCTGTGTCTCCTCCCGGCCGCCCCATGGCGCTGTGGCTCCGCTGTTCCCGTGGTGCCGCGGGGCGGAAGATGGCGGCGGGCGCGGGCTCGCTGGTGGCCGCGGTGCTGGCCCATTCGGGCCGCCTGGACAAGGAGGATTTGGGCACCCGCATCGGGCGGCTGTCCCGCCGTGTGGAGGAGCTGAAGGCAGGGCCTCGGGGCGGGCGGCGGGGCGGTGCCGGTTTCGGTGTCGGTGACGGCCGTTTCTCCGCAGGGCGAGGTGTGCGCCATGATCACCAAGAAGTACAGCGAGTTCCTGCCCGGCATGCAGAGCGCCGAGGAGCTGGTGGTCAGAGTGGACGGGCTGTCCCGCAACATCGACCTGCTGAGGGCCGGCGTGGAGAACGAGGTCACCGCTTTTATCCGTTTTCTCCGGGTTTAACCCCAAACTGTGCCTTCCCCCCAACCCCGGTGTTTGCAGAGGGCACGGAGGGGCGGCGGCACCGCGGGGTTCCTTTGATGACAGACGGTGCAGAGCAGCCCGGTGGTGCTGGGCCCGTGGCTGAGCACAACGGGAGCACTGAGCTCCTTCTGACAGCCTTTGGTGCCACATCTCCTTCCCATGCCTTGAAAAAACCTCTGATGTACACAAAAAGAAGCAGTTTGGTGGAGTTTCTAGTGTTTATAAGGATCCTTGTGGCAGAGAACGTGATGGAGGGCCGTAGGAATTACAGACAGGGTCATTATCACGTGGCACAGCAGGTGTGCTGCTAACACCAACCTCCCGTCCTCCTCCCTGAACCATTCTGGGCAATGGAGCCACTGGGTGGCAGCCAGCCCACAGCAGGGAATGGAACCAGATGGCCTTTATGGTCCCTTCCAACCCAAGCCATGAGCCTGGTAACAGACATTTTCTCTCTCGTGCTTCCGTCACCATCAGGAGGAAATCTGCCCGCTAACGTCTGGCTGCTGTAACTGAAGTTCTTTATTTCAGGTTCAGCGGGACCTAAATGTTGCTGTGGCTGAATTCACTGAACTGAAGCAGCAGCTGGAGCAGGACACGCTGGTTCTGAGCATCCTGAAGAAGCTGCAGGAGGTGAGGAGGGAGTTGGGAGTGCAGCTTCAAGTCATTGAGCAGTAGTCTGCTGCTCTGCCTGTGGCACCGTGCTGGCCTTCTCTTTTGAAGAGCTAACCGCAGCTCCTCTGTCTCTACCCACATTGTTAAAAATCTTGTAGTCTGATAGCAGATACACAGTTATATATGATCCTCCTTGATTATTGCAGTTTGATACGGCTCTGAAAGAATACAACACTGCACTGCTGGAAAAGAAGTACATTGAAGCAGCTCAACAACTGGAAAAGGTGATAATGATTTCTTAAACATATGGCAAAATTGTGGAGAAATACTTTCAGTAGGTTTCACAAGGCCTGCAGTTACCCATGGTTTGTGTTTGACCTTTCCCACCAGGCACGAAGCAGCCTGAAAATGCTGGAATCCCGCAAGGGCTTTGAGCTAAAGATCCTGAAAGCACTGGGCACAGAGCTCACGGTGCAGACACAAAACATGCTCTATCATTTAGGAGAGGAATGGCAGAAATTGGCTGTGTGGAAGCTTCCTCCTTCTAAAGGTACTCACAGTTCTAATAAGGGACTGATTCTGGTTCCATTGTCCTGCGTGGTGACACAAGATGCTCGGTTCTCACTTTTGATGCTCTTTACAGGAGCCATTTTGTGGAAATGGAGAGAGGTAGAATATTGCTTTAGCCACCAGCTGAGAGATGCAGTAGCTCCTCAGATCTGCTGCATCTCAGAATGTGCTCTACCAGAGAATTGTTTCTTCCTTTTCTTTAGAAACCATCGGCCCGGAGTCAGTGATGCATTCAGAATTGCACTTATGCACACTGCCATCAAAAGAGGAAGAGATTGCAGGCCCACCTGTTGCTTCTGTGCTGCAGGCTTTTGCTGTCCTTGGAGAACTGCGCACCAAGCTGAAAACTTTTGGTAAGGCAGACCTGGCTTTTTCTGTTGTTCTTTGTTTTGCATTAAAGATGCTACTCTTTGCTGGGCCTCCATGAGTTTTATATAGGTAAAATGGTCTTTAGTGAAACCAGACCCAGTGTTTTTTGCCTCTTGAATGTTCTCTGGTACAGCTAGTTCAGGTGGTGTTTCTTCCACCTCATGTGGAATCTCTGAATCCAAAATAGGTGGGCTTCCCTGGAAATAAACCTGCCTGCCTCCTGCTGTTCGAAACCATACATTTATTTATTTACTTCATTTCTCAGGCAAGCTGCTGCTGAAATACATCCTCAAGCCACTGATTTCGTACCCATTTCTTCAGCCATTCGTAGAAGAACAGTCAGATGTGGTCATCCTCAAGTTCAAGTCAGAGAAGCCTGACTTGGATCATTCTTCTCCTGTGGAGGTTTTCGACAAGATAAAGTTTGTTCTTGAAGTTCTCCACAAATACCTGCTGAGTAAGTTGTCTCCCTTTTGGCCTTAGTCTGAGTTGCATATCAGCACCTTGTTCTTGTAGTTGGAGCAGGAGCTGGTTTTTAAGCAGTTGTCTGCAAGATCCAAGCAGCTTTTAATACTAAAAAATAACGTAAATTCAGATACTGATCAGATCTGCACGTGGTTTGGATATGAAGAATGTCTTCATTATGAAATTGTGGAACAGTTGAAGTGCACTCTTTTAAAAGACAGGAAGATTTGAATGAACTGGTGAAGGGTCTGATCCAGGAAGCTCACTTCTGTTCTCTTCAACTCAGATGTGCCTGTTGAGCAGTGTGTGGAAGATAAAAAGGAGTGCAGAGTTACACTGGCAGAACTGCTGGGTGATATGATATGGGAAGAGCTGTCAGACTGCCTCATTCAGAACTGTCTGGTGAATTCAATCCCAACCAACAGCAGCAAATTAGAGCAGTATATAGAGGTAGGTCTCAACATCTTTCAGGTTTATTTAGTGGAAATACCACATGACTATCTTCAACAGAAAGCTGCAGCTAAAAGACTATTTCTGTGTGATCGTGGCCTCCACCTGAGCCAGCTTTTTCCAAAGGGTTGCTGAGAGCTGTTAGGCACTGATATTTACAGACAGGTTTTATCCTTTACTTCCAGCTGAGTGGAAGAATTTCTACCCAGCTTTAATTTTGTTATTTGATTTTAGGAAACTTGCAGTCCACGGGTATCGATGGAGAATGTGTCTACTCTTTTCAGGTGATTAAATCCACAGAGGAATTTGAAAAATCCTTGAAGAAGATGCAGTTTTTGAATGGAGACACAACAGATTTACTGAAATATGCCCGGAATGTCAATTCCCACTTTGCTAACAAGAAATGCCAGGATGTGATTGTGGCAGCCAGAAACCTGATGACCTCAGAAATACACAATACTGTAAAGGTACTGCTGTTGCACCATCCTGTTTTTCTCTGTGGGAAAATAACATGGCTGTTGAAGAAGGCTTGTCTAGGACAGCTGAGTCCTTTTTAAAGAGGACTACTATTTGGTGATCCTGGGAAACAAGAGTTTCAGAATCTTTTTAGAAGGTACTCAAGTAGGTTATCTCACCAGCTAGGTATTTCTTAAAATACCAAAGCTTACTTTTGTAGGTTTTTCTGGCAGGGTTAGAAAAAGAAAAGAAAACATAGAGGTTCACTTGCAGGGCTTGATTCTGGGCGTGAAACTGTAGGTTTTCATGACTTTCTGTGTCATTCATATGTCATGAGACCTCCAGCAGTCTCAGGGGATTTCTGCAGCTTAATGCTTACCTTGAAGCTCAAATCAGTGTTTTCTAACCTCACGCAATCTCCTTTCTCTGGGCTCTAATTATAGTTATACTTTTATTTCGTTTTCCCTTAGATCACACCTGATTCCTGCGTAGCCCTACCAAAACTTCCTGATCCTGGATCTGGAGATCACGTTAAAATGCAAAAGACTTCTAAACTCCTTCCTAACGAGATGGTCAGTTTGGAAAATGACTCTAAACTGAGCCAGTACACGTTTTCTTTGCCCACGTGCCGTATCAGTGCCTCAGTGGAGAAGCTGATGGAGCTGGCTTATCAGACACTGTTGGAGACTACAGCCAGCACAGATCAGTGGTAGGAATTATATCTCAGCCTGTAACTTTTGAGAGTCAGATATATATTGCCTTTGGCAACACTAAGCATCTGCTGATAGATTAGAAGAAATTCATAAGAGCAGAGGGTACTTAAAAATTAGAATTAATCATTAAAGTTATGCTGTGTTTTGGCTAAAGGCTGCGTGCCTGGGTTTGTGCAGCAGGAGCACTGGTTCACCAGAGCAACCTTTCAAGCTCTGTGTTTCAGGGAGCATTCAGGTGGGCTTTGCCATACCTGAGCTATTGCAGCAGTGACAGCACGGTGACTCCATAGAGTGCACAGGGCAGTGCACAGAGCAGTTCACAGCCTCAGTCTTTTGTTAGGGAGAAATGCTACTGCTGTGTTCACTGCAATACTTTATCGTGTGGTCTGTTTCTGTTGTTTAAAAGGATAAAAGCCATTTCTTTAGTTCCAACCCAATAAGAGATGGCACCTTAAGGTTCTGAGGTGAGTTCTTACTTTCTTTTTGCATGTGTGTTGAGTACAAGCAAAAAACTCCAGCTCTGCATCTGTCAGGGCTCTTGAAAGAAAACAGTGGAGTGTTCTGAGAAGCTGCATACAACCAGTTTTAAAAACTGGAGCCCACAACCCTGAAGAGGGAGAGTTTCCCAGGTACTGAATGCCCTGCACTGTACTGTGGCAGAGAGGGCTGAGTACATATGCATACCTACTGGGAGAAAGGACACTGCTCCCTTTGTTTGTGGGGTTTCACATATCTCTGCTCTGACATGTGGTCTGAAGCTCATCTCTTCCACGCTGAACTTACAAGGTCATCACAGCTCTTATGAGAAGCCTTTGTGAATTGTCGAGGATGTTGCCTTTATTGCCATTCCCTGGTTGATTTTGACAATTTGTTCATTAAGGAGAATGTGCTTCACCACTAATAAAAGTGTTTTTTTAAGAGAGGGGTGAGAGTCACTTGGCACACAAGATGTTAATTCCACAGACAAACTGACGTGAACCTTGTTTTCTTTGTAGCTGCATACAGCTCTTCTACTCTGTGCGGAATATATTCCAGCTGTTTTATGACGTAGTACCAACATACCACAAGTAAGTGTGTGATGTGTGTTACTTAAGGCCTGCTTTGCAGTCAGCACAGTGCTGTTGGGACCATCCCACTTGATCTCTCTTTTGTCCAGCAAATCCAAAAGTTACTGAGGACTTCCTCCACTGGGAAAAAGCTCATGCTTTTAACCCATAAACAAATCATACCTGTTGCAGATTATTTGCTTGGGAGTTTCTTAGCTGGCGGTCTTATGATCAAGGAGATGGTTTTTAATATTTCTTTTGGCACAAATGAGATTGGTTCTGTGCCTGCTGCCCTTGCATGGGTGGGAGCGCAGGCAGCATGAGCTGAAGTTGCGTCTTCAATATAGAACTGAGTCTTGTAACCTGGATCTTACAAACCTCTATCATATTCAGCTGTTGAGTAACTAGAATAGAGCCCTCACCCTTGGCTTTGACATGGGGTGGCCTTTAAGATTTTTCATGTTGCTTTCCCTGTAGGAAAGAGCAGCAATGAGGGTTGAAAGTATACTTTTCTTCCAGCTGGTGGCTTTATCGAGCATTGCTTGCAGTGACTTATTTGCAGCGTCTCTTTGAGTCAGACTTAAAGAGATTTCTGCAATGTCCATATGTCAGTTTAACAGAGCCACGCCTAAATACATACATTTCTTCCTTTCCTCTTCTTCCCGAGACAGAGAGAACCTCCAGAAACTTCCCCAGCTGGCAGCTATTCACCACAACAACTGCATGTACATCGCTCACCACCTGCTCACCATGGGACATCAGTTCCGGTACCGCCTGACCAGCATCCTGTGTGATGGAGCAGCCACTTTTGTAGACCTGGTGCCTGGCTTTAGGAGACTTGGTAATTTTACTTTTCAGTGTTGAAGTACCTTGATAGATGATGTGGTAGTTAATCCTGTTTTTTGTTGCTGAATGATTCAGAATGTATCTACTGACTCAAGTAGACATCTGTTATTTATGAGTTTTGGGCAAGGAAATCTTGGTAGGGTGGTCTGGTGGAGCTCCTGGCTCTAAGCAGTACAGCTGCATAGGACTGGGCTATTTAAACAGGGCTCACTTTGGTGCATAGTTCTAAGAGCAGACTGTTATCCAGTGAGGTGTTGTGGCACCCAGGTATTTGGGGATCTGCCGCTCTTTTGACACTTTCTTTAGGTTATTCTTTGGGAACAAGTTCTGAAATAAGCTGCTATTAGTTTAACAGGAACCTGTCATCCACAGTGAGCCCTGCTACTCAGCTTTCTCAGAGTGCTGTAGCAATCCAAGCTGTGCAAGAGCTTATTGAATGCAGTGGCTGGGCCTGATTGAATTGGCTCTGCGAGAATGATCGGAGACTGGAAACTTCTATTAAAAATATAACATATAGCAGGTTTATTATTCAGCACTTACAGTCTCTAAATCAGCAGAGCAAACAAATAATTGCTTAATTGCTTCTCTCTGCTTGTTTTTTCTCCTAAAGGAATGGAGTGTTTTCTGGCCCAGATGCGAGTACAGAAAGGAGAAATCCTAGAGAGGCTGTCAAGTGCCAGGAATTTTTCTAATATGGATGATGAGGAAAATTACTCTGCAGCAAACAAAGCCATAAGGCAGGTAGGCAAGGCAAAGCTGAAGCTGGATGTGCTGTTGTCTGTAGATGCTGTCCTTGGGCTGTGCCTCATTTTGTGGGATGCTGAGTTCAAGTCTGCTTGCACCAAGACAGCAATTTCTTAATCATGAAGTTTTTCTGTAGTACATATCTAGGGTGTTTCACTGTTCAAGGAAAAGGTGTCAACTTGCTGATAAGCTGCAATGCAAACTGAAGACGTTGCTTTCTTTTAAGGAACATCTGCTGTATGTGATACGTCACTGCCTTATGCTTCTTTAAAACTTGTTTTGGTCTGTGTTCAGTGTCCTTATCATTTTGTGCTTCTTTAACATTCTTCTTGATAACACGTTGATAACGTGGGGCTGTTACATTCCAGGTATTGCATCAGCTGAAAAGATTGGGGAAAGTCTGGCAAGATGTCCTTCCAGTGAACGTGTACTGCAAGGCTATGGGCACCTTACTGAACACAGCGCTCTCCGAAATCGTCACTAGGATTGCTGCCCTGGAGGTAACTGCATGATGTGGACATGCCAAGCATAAGCATGGTCTAAACAGCTAGCATTTATGACCTCCAGAAGCTCTTTACAAGCTGAGGTTTCAGGGGAGCCAGTTTTAGTCTGTATCTTGAAGGGCCCTTCCACTGTCTGTCAGGTGAACAGGGCTTCTTTTCCTGTAGCAGCTGGGATGCTTTCTTATGCTGTGCCTCCAAAAAGCTTTGCCTTCTTTGTTGTGCTGGCATTACCTGCCGGTTTCCTCATAAACCAATCAGACCTTCTTCATAACCACTCTGCCTCGCAGTGAATCTGCTCTTGAGAAGCACAATCCTTGCTCTGAGGTGGCCGCAGAGAACTCGATTAAATAGCTATTTGTGAAATACATTGAGAATATTAAATGCTATCCAAACCATGGCTTTTTGCCTTCATGCACACAGCCCCATTTTGGGGTTCAAGTTGGTTTTTGCTTTCATTTCACTTACTGTTTAGTGATCCAAAATCATATCTAACAGCTCTTTTGTTAACAGTTTGTTCAATTCTTGGATATTCTTGTTCAATTCATGTATATTCTTTGTTCAATTCTAGGATATCTCTGCAGAAGATGCGGATAGGCTGTACTCGCTCTGTAGGATCATGGTGGAGGAGGGACCTCAAGTTTTCACTCCACTGCCTGAAGAGGACAAAAACAAGAAATATCAAGAGGAGGTTCCAGTCTACGTGCAGAAGTGGATGACATTCAAAGAGCTGATGATTATCCTGCAGGCCAACCTCCAAGAAATAGTAGATCAGTAGGTATCTGCAGGCTAAACTGAAAAGTCTGGTTTAAATGCCTAATTAAGTAATTCTGGACTCAGATTGCATGCAGCTAATAGGCAACTAACTTATTTTGCTTTCAGACTTAATACTGTTCCATGCTTGTAAACGCTTGATGCGTTTCAGTCTACTTTAACCATTCATTACAGGAGTTGGAGAACTGTTGTGACTTGATGTGAATGCCCCAAAGGTTTGTTTTACTGTGAAGTTACCATGCAGTTTTGTTAACCAAAGCTCTTTCTCCCCTGTAGGTGGGCAGATGGGAAGGGACCTCTTGCAGCTGAGTTCTCCCCAGCAGAAGTGAAGAGTCTGATCCGAGCCTTGTTCCAGAACACAGAAAGGAGAGCAGCAGCACTGGCCAAGATCAAATAGCTCTGTTAACTCCTACATGTTGCATCTTCTGATAAAGTGACAGAACTGAATCTTTTATCTATTTCTTTTAGATTTGACCTTTCTTGTTCTGGACTATAAAAGGCATAGCATTGGGTATGTGCTTCCTGGGGGCTTGACTGAGGGAGAGGTTTCCTGTATTTCCTCCCTGTATTTAGGGCAAATGGTTTGGCTCTGTGAGTCTCAGACCAGGAAATCAAAGGTGAATAGCACATGAACACTAACTGCTTCTGCTCCATCTGCCAGGCAGGTGGAATTTGGGCTTGAAAGTGCCATTTCCTCCCTGGAGGTATTAAGCACAGATCCTAGGATTTGCTTTGAGCTGGTGGTTGTACAGTCCTGGTAAAGAAGAGGTGCTTTCTGTGGTGTTTGCTAAATCCCATCCTCTTGAATTTCATCTTTCTGTAAGCCCAGCGTAGGCAAAGAAGTCTTCTCTCCAGCTTTTCTTTGTGAGAATGAGCAGTGCTGGCAGATGGGGCTGTCATGCAGTGTGCTGTATGTCATCTCAAGCTTGTTTGCCTGAGGGGCTTATAGAGGGATTTCTATTTCTCACTCATCAGTCTTTCTTACCTCCACAGTTTTACATCAGGGGCCATGTAGCCCCTTTGTCTCTTACCTCATCTGTCCCTGCAAAATACAGATGAAACCCACCACTGGTGGTAGCATTTGGTCTCCTAAGAGTGCTCAGGTGCCAAATTTTGCTCTTCCCCACCTGTTCTGCTCAGGTTTCCCTGCAGAGCAGACTGTGAAAGAGTGAAACTGGAGGTGGGGAAGAGGAGACCTCATTCCACATCAGCTGTTTACCAGGTCAGAGTGTTTTGCACAAGTGGCAAAATTCCTCATGGCTTTATTTCTCATAGCAAATGTCTTAAACCTGACTTTCTGTCTTCAGTCTCACTGCCAGTATGAAAGCCAGTTCTGCTCCTTCCTTTCCCCTTCTGTTGATGAAGCAGTAGGTCTGGCATCTGTTGTCTTTGCAGTAGTAACTTTTCTGTCCTTTAAGAATGAGATAAATGTAGATCATATAAGAAGGGAATTAAATGTGCACTCATAGCATTGTCTTTTACTTTACAGAAGGCCACGTTTAAGACTTTGAGAAACATATGTTTATTTTAATCAGTAGCTGTTGTTGAACCGTAGCCCCGAGGCCACAATGTACCACTTGCTGCACAAAAACTATTTCCTACCACATAATGCTTGCAGACAAAAGTTTCGATCCTTGAGAGCTAAATATTTTAATACCATGTATCCTTTTTATTTGGACTTTGATCTGAATTCTCTTTGCATTCCTGACCATGGGTGCAGTCCTTGGCTCCCAGCTGCAGAACTCAGCAGCTCACACCACATCCAGCCTGCAGGAAGGCAGCAGGGATGGCAGGCATCACTTGGACCTCCAGCTTTTCCTTTTTTCTTGTGTATTATTTCCCCCCCTTCCCCTCTAAGCAATTCAGCCAAGGGCTCAGAAGGTTCCCACACCAATTGCATCTCCTGTGGAGTCCTTGTCCTTTTACACATAACAATCAATAAAAAACCAAACGCCACTTCTCCCACGGGCATCGTTCACAGAAATACAATTTGCTATTTTCTTTAATAAACTATTTATACTGGCCACGTGTTCTGGTGGTGTCTGGGGCCGTTCCTTTAGGGGTTATAGGAACAGTGGGAATTAGTCCTAGGCTTTTCTTCACGTAGATGTGCAATGGGACATGCGTTGATGCAGGAGGTTTCTCCTTGCTTCTAGTAGATCTGGGTAAAAGAAAGGAAAGGAATGTACGGGGGTGAGGGCAGGGTGCTAACAGCAGTGCTGGCGGTGGGGTTTCTCTATGCAATGTGCACAGCTGGAACTGAGGCTGAAGGCATGCTGCTGTTTGCTGTAGCCATACCTCAGTGACGTGATAAATCCAGGGCAGAAGCTGAGCCACGTTGGTGTAAACCCCCGGGCGGTTTGGTTCAGCACAGCCCTGGCCCCAGCTGACGATGCCCACCAAGCGCCACACCAGCTCATCCTGGCAGACCAGGGGGCCCCCGCTGTCACCCTGCAGCAGAGCAGGGATGGAGCACAGCAGCGCTCAGCCCCAACAAAGCCCCTCTGCTGTGCTCCTGCCCCCGGCCGCCCATCACCTGGCAGGCATCGATCTTCCCCTGCTGGTACCCGGCGCACAGCATCCTGGCCGTGAGCTCTCCTGCATACATGCACGAGCTGTTGCACCTCTGGGTGCTGATCAACGGTACCAGGGCTTCCTTCAGCGTCTCAGTGAGCTGTGCTGGGGAGGGAGAGAGAAAGCAAGAAGGGAATGTGATCTTAGGGAGCAGGAGGGGTCAGAAGGGACTCCCAGTACAGGAAGGATGTGGAGCTCTTGGAGAGGGTCCAGAGGAGGGCACTAAGATGGTGAGAGGGCTGGAGCAGCTCTCCTATGAGGAAAGGTTGAGGGAACTGGGCTTGTTTAGCTTGGAGAAGAGAAGGCTCTGGGGAGACCTCACTGTGGCCTTCCAGTACTTGATAGGAGCATATAACAGGAGGAGGAATGGCTGTTTACGAGGGTGGATGGTGATAGGACAAGGGGGAATGGCTTTAAACTAAGACAGGGGAGGTTTAGGTTGGATATTAGGAGGAAGCTTTTCATGCAGAGGGTGGTGAGGCACTGGAACAGGTTGCCCAAGGAGGCTGTGGATGCCCCATCCCTTGTAGGCATTCAAGGCCAGGCTGGATGTGGCTCTGGGCAGCCTGGTCTGCTGGTTGGCGACCTGCACACAGCAGGGGGTTGGAACTGGCTGAGCACTGTGGGCCTTTGCAACCCAGGCCATTCTATGATTCTGTGAAGATGGGGTCACATCGAGGGACTCGTGGGGCTTCAAGAGGAGGAGAAGCAGTGACAGAACTGCGCACACAGCACAGGAAGGGCTGGCGGGGAGCAGGGACAAGGCTTACCTTGGTCAGGCCTGGTGTAGCCCCAGCCCGACACCCAGCACGGCGTGCCTGGGAGCAGGTCCTGGTGGGAGGGCAGCAGGCACAGAGCTCCAACGGTGTCTGGTGGTGAGGGGATGGGTTGGGCCCAGGACTGCTGGTAGCACAGCCCCACGTGCCTTCCGGCAACGTGCAGCTCTGGCATCACCCAAAGCACAGCCCAGCTGTGCACTCTGCTCCCCACGCGCCAAGAGGGGCCGAGGTGCCTCACAGCAGCGCTTTACCTGAGAAATTCAAGGGAACGCGCAGCTTCATCAGAGCGATGTCGTAGTCCATGCTGTTATCGTTGTACAGCGGGTGAGAAATAACTCTCTCCACTGGCACCCCGGCCTCCTGTTTGGCCGAGCCACGAGTGACACCAGCACGAACCGTCCAGCCCGACGCGCTCCGCCGCCGGTAGCTGAGGGGACAGAAGGGTCCCAGGGCAGCCCAGAGCCCCCAGCACAGACCCCGAGCCCCCACTGCAGGTCCCGTGCTGAGGGCAGCGCCGTACCTGTGCACGCAATGGGCGGCGGTGACGATCCAGCGCGGCGCCAGCACGGAGCCGCCGCAGCGGTGCCGGGAGCCGTGGCGGATGCTCACCTGCCAGGGCCAGCGCCCGGGGGCAGCATCCACGCCCCCCACCACGCGGCCCCCGGGTGCCGGGCGCCGCCCGCAGGCTGCGGCAGGGCCGGGGCTCAGCGGGCGCGAAGGGCTGGAGGTCGCAGGCACGCAAGGGAGGGGGAACCCACCTGAGCACTGCAGCGCCACAACGCGGCCCGACTCGCAGCTGCTCCTGTGCGCGGGGGCGGCGCTCAGGGAGCTGCCCGCCGGGTGAAGGCGGCGCCCGCCCGTTCCGCCCAGGCCTGCCCTCACCTGATCTGCCACGCGTCGTCCAGGCCGGCCCCCACCTGAGCAAACTCCTGCCCGTCCTCCACCCTCACGTCCGTCAGGTTCACCCCCTTCTGATGTATGGCTCTGCGGAAGGAGCAGCAGCAGCCCAGGGAGCGGTGGGCTGCCGCCCCGCCCCCACCCCTTCCAGCACCCACCTGAGCGCCCCGAGCTGCCGGCACAGCCGTGTGCCCAGCGTGGGCTGCCAGCGCTCGTGGCAGGCCAGCAGCCATCGGGACCGGTCCTGCGGCCGCACCGCCAGCAGGGAGGCACCTGCCTGGATCCTGAAAGACACTGACAGCACCGACCTCACCTCCCTGCAATGCTTCACGCCGGGCCTACCGCGAAGCAAACTGCAAAGCAATCTGTTTGTAGTGAACGATAAACTGCAAGTAAAACTTTGGAAGCGTTCTCAGCCCGGCTTTGCTGAGAGGGCGCATGCAAAGGTGGGACCACGCCGTGCACTGCAACACGGGGATGCAAAAGCAAAGTGAAACCATTGCAGCATGCAGCTGAGCTAAGAGAGAGGTTCAGCAGAGATTCGCTGTCCAGGAGTATCTCAGGTTCAGCAGGGGCAGTGGGAAGGGGGAAACCTCCTCCAGGTGCCCCGCGGACCACGGGCTCCTCCTCCTCGCCCTCACTGCATGCTGTCACAGTGTCTGATGCCTGTGGCTTGGCCAAGCCCTGGTGTGGCTGTGGGCCCCCGAGGTGCCATCCTTTGGGAGAGGAGAGCAGCAGGTGAGGAGTGCGGCCAGGCAGGGTGCTGGGCAGGGTGCTGGGGCTGCTCTGCAGGTACTGACCCAGCAGCCAGGCTCCAGTCACTGCTGCCGCCAGCAGCCCCATGACCCCGAGCGGCAGCAGCAGCAGCCTCCAGGTGGTGCAGAGAGTTTTGGCTGATGTATTGGCAGAATCTTTAGGAAACAAAGAGAGATGATCACAGCCTCCTCCATCCCTCACCCTCCATTCCTTGGATACACCCTCAGGTCCCTGTGCCCCTATACTTGGGACCCTCCCACTCTTTGCCCCGAGGTGATGCACTGAAGCCGTGGGTTCTGGAGGAGGCTGAGACCCAGGCAGGGCCCCTCGCTCCCCTGTCCACACACAACTCACCGTGCTCCATCCTCAGCTCTGCTGTGGGGCTCTCACAGCTCTGTGCAGTATCCCCAATGCCAGGCAGGTTGTGGGAACGGTGTTCAGCTGCATCCGGACCCTGGGGAAAGGAGCAGGGAGCAGATCAGCAAACAGCCCGGGTGCCACAGAAGAGGACAGCTTTGCTCAGCAGCACTGCTCACCATGCCAGCACCGCGCACACAGCCACTGCTTCCCCCAGCAGCTTGGGTTTCCCTCCCCGTGCCATGCGCACCGCAGGGCTCAGGGTGTGCTGAAGGGGCTCCTTGTTTCAGCTTCCAAACCATCTCCCAGCTGCCATCCCCCTTCCCCCCCCCCCCCAAAGCTCCTCTGTGAGAAGCACCCAGAGCAGCCCCACGGCTGTGGGCACAAGCAGCCAAGCTGTGTTGAGCTGGGCAGACCAGAACGGCCAGCCCACAGCTGCTGCTTATCATCAGCCCATCTGCAGCCAGGTGCAGAATGCCCAGGTGCTGCAGGGGAACAGCCCCAAAGCCCCGTGCCGGGCTGCCCCTTCGGGCTTTAGGCTGCAGCACAGCGGGAGGAGTAAAGGTCAAACAGCAGCGGCTGGTTTTCCATCTAATTTCTTGCTGCTGAATGACAGATGACTGCTGCCCTGCAGGAGGGGGAACTTCCCAGCCCCGCAGCTTGAAAAGAAACTTCTCTTCTTTACGCACTCCTCCAGCCCAGGAGGCACAGCTGATGGCTGTTACTCAAACGATCGTTGCATTTTTAATGCTGTTTACTCGAGGAAAGCCCCATGAATACTGCAGCACAGCTCCGTCCTGCAGGTTCAGGCTTGGCAGGGGACCCAGCAGAGCCAATTCCAAACACTTCATCTTGTCCCTGTGCCATCTGCTCTGCCTGCACTGCTGGGAAGCTCAACTCCAGGCAAGGATGACACGTTCAGGAGACTCGATGACATTTTCTCCTTGGTTATTCCCATACATCCTGCCATAAATCCCAGCCTGGGGCCTGGATGCTGCAGCTGGCTCTGCCTGGAACCTTATCTCTGCAGGGACGCAGTGCCAGTGCCACATTTGTTGTTCTCCACGTATTCTGCAACCCCCACGTCTTCTGCAGGCCACCCCACACAACTCCACTTAAGCCAGGCAGAAGAACCTCAGCCAGATTCCTTTTATAATACTCTTTTTATTTGATTAAAGAATTTGTATTCTTTGTATACACTGGAATGTGCTCTATTCCCTAGGCCATTATTGTACAGGGTTACAAAAACTGGGGTTCTGGTTTTTAAATATTACCCTCCAACAAATTTAATAAAAATGCTCCTTTGATGTTTGAACTAAACTCGACTCCATTTTAAAATCATACAGACAAGCAACTCCTGAACACAACTGAATTAATAAGATTCATTGTCTACTTCACTACAGAACAGGGTTTGCTTTCCCTCCCCCAGAACACATCACCCTCCCAGGGAAAGAATCAGTTTATTTCCTCACTGGCGCTGTTAACAGAGGAGAGACCGCTAACTTCTTTGGCAGAACCAACACGCTTTCACTGCGCTCTCTGGTGCACAGCGCATGGTTTTAGGACTTCTGAGGACAGGACACCACTTGGATTTCAGGGGCACGCTCAGCCCAGCAGCCCTTCCCATACAGCAGGAGCTCCCCTGCACACCGCACGCTGCGTTGGTGACTGCCCCGAACAAGTGGGTGGGATGGATTTGGGGGGAGCACAGCTCTGGGGGACAAAGTGATGCTATGCAAGCAGAGGAGGAACAGCTCTGGGTGCTGCTCATGCTCAGACCAACCCAGCAGACTTTCAGGAAACTACCACTTCCCTCTCCTCCACTCCTAAGCACCAAGAAAGGACATTAGTTTGTGACAGGTCTAACCCCACTTCTACTGTGTGCAGGTGAAGCAAAGCAGGCTGCAAGCACACCTGCACCCTGCCAGGTAAAACAGTTCAGCCTACAGAGACACTGCCATAGCCTGAGCCAGGACATGAACCTTGGCCAAGAGTTACTGCAACGCAGCAAACCTTCAGACAGCCACCTCTGGGTGTTGTTCTCCCTGCAGGGCAGACTGGAGTGTTCAGAGCCGCAGCCTGCGCCACCTCCAAGCCCACTGTGACCCAGACACCAGGAGAGGCCCAAAGGACTCCTACAGATTTGGAGCTGAATTCCACTGCTGTACAGCAGGGCTGGAGGGACAGCAAGGAACACTGCAATCGGGTCTGAGCAGCGAGTCCACTTCTTCCAGATGGAAGGGTCCAGAGAAGCACTGCATCACTGAATGTATTATCTTTATGCCTGTTTTCATCACCAGAAGCAAGAGTTGAAGGCTGAGGAGAAATTAAAATGGCAGCACCAACAATGGAACAGTGTGTGATAATTAAAAACGGGCGAGTGTGATGTCTAAGTAGGCTCTGGGACTGAGCTCCAGTCATCTTCATGGGAGATGGGGAAGTGTCAAAGCCAGGTTCTCTGCAGAGATCTTGTTCTCCTGCTAGCCAGTAAAAATCTGCCAAAGAAATTTGTAGCCTTTCCCCCCCATGAACATGTCAATTCTCTGCCAAAAATGTCTGTGACCCAGGACACTGCAGATGGCACACAGAGCCATGTGTCTCAGCAGAGAGGGCTGTGGCGTTCCAAACATTCAGAATAAACTTCGGCCTCTTTTTTTTTTTTTAATTTAAAAATTTCCTTTCCAATTCCCCACAGCTGGCATTACAGGATTTCGTACTTGTCCACCAGGAAGGTGGTTTCAGTAGAAAACCTTACGGGGCTGTTTCCATCCACCTGGGTCACTTTGGTAACCTGTGGAGATAACACATATGGCAAGGTCAGCATTTAACATCACTTCCCAACACAAGAAGCACGACTTCCCAACTCTGACATGGTCAAGGACAGAACCAACCCAGAACTTGTGAACCACAGGTCAATGTTTATGAAAGTCTCTGTCCAGAGGATGCTGAGGTAGCTTTACAGAAGTAAAAATCACGCTGTGAAGCACTAAGCCCCTGCAGGAACCAGATACTGCTGTTGTCTGCTCTCACTCTGACAGGCAGAGGAAGGGGCAGTCTCAAACACACACTGAGCATAAGCAAAGCAAGAAATCACAGCACTGTAAAGAAAGAACTGTCCGGGGGGGACATGCTCTTCTGAAAACAACAGCACAGCTAAAGAACATCAAGGACAGAGGCAAACGTATGGCTCAAGCACAGACAGACAGTCTAATTGCAGCTACAGCACAGTCTGCAAGCACTCCTCAGTGAGTGCGGCTCTCAGGTGACCATACCTGTATGTTGCAATAGTTCTTTTTGGAGATGAAGGAGACCTGTACTGGAAAGAAGTCATTTGGCTGCCCTGCTATGCTGAACTCCAGGCTGCCACTCTTGTTTTTGGCATCTATCACTGGCAGGCACCACTCAAGGAGATTTCTCCGGCTGTCATGGCGATATTCGCCATCGATCTCCCCAATCACCGGGGCACCAACACCAGACCTAGAGCAGGCAAAGAGGAGTTACAACAGCACGTCTGCACAGAGCTAAGGAAACACTTGTCAAGCACATAAGCTTGGCCTGGCCTACAAACCCAAGAGGGTCAGGAGCTGACAGGATATATGAAGGGCCAGGCACAGGACGTTACTTACGGTAAAGGGATCATGATGACCACATCGTTCAGTTCTAGGCTCTCCTCCTGCAACTCGTATTCAATGTTAACATCGCAACTGTTCCCACTTTCTGATGGCCAGCAGTTAACTGAGAGTAGAAAAACAGTGTGCTGAAATACACAATCTTTGTAGGAAGAACAGGCTTTCAAAAGGCTACCTACTTTGAAAAGCAAAGTAAAACTCTAACCAAAAAATTCTGTCAAATAAAACCTTTGTTTTCTTCGAGAATGGAAAACAGACATTGGTAATAACAACAGGTTTTATCCAATGGAAGGCACAGAGAAGTCTTCACCCCTTCAATCTCACAAAGTACCTCACTGCAGAGCCACCCCAGCTGCTGCAAGGCAAGGTGCAAGCAGGCAGCTCACAGATGGACACCAAGCTCTTCCAACTGAGCTCCCGCCTGCCCCGCACTTGCACTCACTTGTCAATGGAATGAAGGACTCTTCTGTCGTCTGCAACCTCCACTTCAGCACACCCACATCACTGTTAGTAGGGAATGATTTCTCTGGGTTCTTCAAACCAATCTGTGATTCTGCAGTAAACAGCTTCTTGTCCACGTTTGGATGAGTCTGAAATGGGGACAAAAACCAAGGCTGCGTCAGCTATGCAGTGACTTCAAGCCTAAGGCTGACCAGTATTTCAGATAACCCACGTTCCAGTAAGACAGCCCTACACATCCCCGAGTACCTTCCTCTGAAAAGCACATCTTGTTTCTCTATCTGGCTCAGCAGCCCTATTATAGCACATGTATTTATCAGCCTGGAATTCTGTCCAGATTTCTCAAGTGACCTTCAACCTTTTCAGCAGGATCTAGCCCAGTATTTACACTGCAGTCTGCAGTGACTACTCCCCCTTTCAATTTATTAGCTGAAAAGGTTGGGATAAGATCATAGCGCAGTAACACACTCAAGCATTTCTGACATTTTGCCCCAGAGAGCAGCATAAGGATGGCACACCAATAACTTTACCTGTAATTGCACTCCCCTCTTGTCTTCATTTTCTACATGCAGGCGAATTCGTGCAAACTTTTCATCAGAGATGTGCAGCATGATCATGCCATGCAGCTCCATATTCTGTAAGCCCCCATCACGGCCACAAGTCAAGGAAATTTTCTCCTCTATTTTCATATGCACACTGAATAAGCAAGACAAGAAATCGATGTTCAGCAAGGACAGTCCATGTGCAGTGAGCACATGCTCCAAAAAGCACGATGGTCCCTAACAGAATGACACTGACAGCTCAACAGATGCACACGTCAAGTGAGGGGAACGTGGATCTATGAATACAAGTCTGGAATGAATGGAAACCCATATCAGCAATACAGCATCTTGATGTGCTGTTCACTCAGAATCCTTCTACCACACAGCAGAATGGCTCACAGCAGAAAAGAGCTTCTGATTTGCTACACGTCAAAGAAATCCTGAATACTTGTATTCTAAGATGCAGTAGGACAGGAGCTATTTGTATCTGGGTAACCAAAAAAATGACAGCTACTTTAACTCATCTGTTGGGGAAAGAAAAAAAAAAGATGAGACACATTCCAGAAGGCATAGGAAAATTCCCAATCTGAGCAGAACAGAGGATGTGCATCTCATTTTAACTAGGACACTTTCAAATCAAATGAGCTATCTACTCTTTTGTTGCTGTGCTTTCCCAGATTTTACCTGTCATCTTTTAAAATAAAGCAGCACACAGATCACAAAGCAGTGAGAAGACTGCTTTCAGAAGAAGCATAACACCTACCTCTCCATATTAATGGGTGGGGCAAGAACTTTGGCTGCTTCTGTAGAGCGTTTGCCTACAGAAGTCATGATGTTTTCTCCCTCTGATTTCAGCTTGTCCACAAAGTTGTCCACCTCCTTCCCTTTGGCGCCAAGTTTCAGAGCTTTACTGGGACCTGATGGTCTAAACAAAATGTACAAACATCTCCAAGTCAGTTCAGCACAGCAGTTTCATCCTTCCTCAGTCTGATCAAGTTGTAACTTGACTATCCCAACAATATTAAGCTCACTTCAGTGAGAGTACACACAGGAGAGGCCTCACCTTCCCTATCTTCCTCTAGAGATGGAGGCATACATATAACCCACAATTACAGTACAAAATGCTCCTTGCATGACCAGGAGAGAGAAAGCTCTTGATTCCCAAAACGTAGCACCAACCTGACAAGCTCTAACAGACCATAGCAGCGCCAGCCATGTGTGACCACTCCCTTATGTACCCACACACACACCAGTTACTTCAGCACCCGTTTATCCATGAAGACTCAGGAAGAAGCCAACTGAAACCCTTCAGACAACACTAACTGCTGCCAACTGCACACCTACCTGGACGGCGCTGGTGCCACTTTGGGCTTCTCTGTTTCAATGATGGTCTCTGTGATCATTGCTGCTGTTGTGCCCCCAGACACAGCCGAGCTGCCGAAGCCACCAAAGCCAGGTGCCTTCTTGCCCAGCCTCTCTGCATCCCTCCTGGCCTGCTGCAGCTCCTTCGCTTTACGGCGCATCTCTGCTTTCGCTTCACGTTCCTGAGTCTGAAATAAAAGATGAAACTTGCTAAAGCTTTGCAATCTCAGTCTGTACAGCAGCTAACAGTCATCTTACAAACACTTCCTGAAAGAACCAAGAACAGGCATTAAGTGCACAGAAAAGCTAAATATCTTTAAAATCCTTATCAAAGTGGAGTAGCACCTCTGCACAAAGTAGTGCTGCCCCGAGCACCGTGCACCACAGTTACTCCCACTCACCTCTCGGACAGCTCGGAACACCTTTTCTTCATGCGAGTCCATCTCTGTGAAGGTCCGAATTTGTGCCAAGTTCACATTCTCACGGTAGCCCAGGGCAACAATTTCATCAAAGGCAAAAATCAGGTCAAAGCAGTGCTCAGAGATCTCATTCTCCTCTAGAGCTCGACAGTATTCAGGGATCTAGATAGGGAAAAACATTGAAAACAGATGCAGGTGTGACAATCGGCACCCATGAAGCTCCTTTTCATTCCTTTACATTGTTGATAAACAAAATGGAGTTTTGTGACTATTTGATTTTCCTCAGCTAAAACTTATGGAATCTTTTAGCACAGTTTTAACTTTGTAATTCACAGGAACCAAAACAAACACACCCTGTGATGCCAGTCAGTTTCCTGAAGATCCTTCAGCTGCACAGAAATAGATTATGAAGTTAATTAAAAAAAACAACTGCAAAAACTCATTACTTAGAAATCCGTTTAGAGTACTGCTACACTTCTCAGTCGCATATGGTGAGGCCACATTCTTTTTAGAAGGAATGCAGTTGCCACCTAAAGAAAATAGAGAATATTTGACACTGTGTTTACAGCATCACCCCTTTGGCCTCACCAGTTAAATGGCAACCACGGATTTCTCAGATATAGTTCAAAATTACCGCAAAAACATCAAAAGTTACTTTCAGGTCAGGAACAGGCTGTAGAAAATCAAGCTGTTAGGTGGAGGCACAGTGCTTCAGCAACAGCTCACCACCAGCTTCCCTTGTCATGGCACAGTTTCAGGGTACCCACATGCATTTTGCCATAAGCGACCCGATGTGTAGATCCTTACCACTCTAGAGAAGAGTCGGAGTGTTTCCAGGTCTTCCAGGATGTTGCTGTTTTTCGTGGTGATCAGCACCATGTAGAGCTTCTCCATCGGCTGATAGACGTAGCGCACACTCTCTGTTTCCACAAAAGTGTGCTGCTTCCCAGTGTTCATGAGTTTGGGGAAAGCTGCCAGCAGCCCCTCGATGCGGGTTCGGGTCATCTCCACGAACTGCCGGGAGACGATGGCCTTCCCTGCCTTTGTGCAGACAGCTGCCGCCAACAGCACCTATGGGGACACACACAGCTCAGCTCTGCCCATCTCGGACACTCCACAGAGCTGACGCAGCGTCGTGTGCAAAGAAAGGATCACTGCCAACTACACTTTACCTTCTCACTGAGCTCATTTCCCTAAAACACGACTTTAAGCATCTTTCTGCAACCAGCACCAAGAATTTAACTACTCCACAAGCAGATCCACCTTTGTTACCCTCTGCAGACGCTCTCCAGCCCACCTTCTGTGCTAACAGCATTTAAAGCTCTCAGTCCTACATTCAGGCAAATGCAGCAAATTCACCTCTTCTTCCATACGCAAGGGTTTGACAAAACCCCAACAGTGCTTTAGGCAAAGGTCTGAATTGTCTGTTAGTTCAGCCCCAGCAGAAAAGACACAATAAATACCGGAATGTTTTGAAATGCAACATTTCTTCCCAGTGCCACACTTACTCTAAACCAGGTTAATAAAATATTGAGTATTATATTAATTACAGCATGTGGATGACTCTCTTGGGCATTTCACCGGTGTTATCACACTAACAATAAAAAGGCAGTAAGGCAACTGCCCATTTACATTTTCTCATTCTCTCCACCTCGACTTCTTCCTGAAATACTTCACTCACAGGTTAGTTTCTTAATTAACATAGTCAAGATAAGGCAGTTTCTAAAGCTAATATCCTTTAACTTCCCAGTCAATTTTATTCACAGCATTTTAACAACAAGAAAAGCACCAGAAGCTCTTCAGCGCATGCAGAGTTCAAGCACGAACCCCAGCCAACAGCACGGCCAGCTGAGCAGCCAGCACCCAGCACAACGGCTGTACAGTGAGTGGCCACAGGGACCCTGCAGTCGGGGACATCCTGGAGAGCAGGTCAGGCACGAGCCTCCATCCCCAAACTGCTCAGGCCCGGATGGCACTGCTGATCCCAGCAGCACCTCGGCCTCTGCTGTCTCACCAAGCAGCAGCAGGTCCCGTTCCGGGAGGGAAAGCTCACAGCTCCACGTCACCCAGAGACAACGGGACGCAAATGACCTCCACCCGAGCTGCCGGTTCAGGCGTGAAGGGACGAGGCCTGGCTAAAGATGACAGCCTTCGCATCGCCATCACCCAGCGCACCGCAGGCCGTGCCCACCAACCCGCCGTCGCCGTGTGAGGCCGGAGCACAGCCCTGCCCTACTGGCTGCATGGCTCGGGGCGGCCCGGGCCTTTCGCAGAGCTGCGGCGAGGTCCGAGAGCCCCGCGGCTCCGCCGTGCACCCGCGGCCCGGAGATGCGGCTCTGCGGGGCGGGCGGGCGGCCGCCGGGTCGAGGCCGGGGAACCGCAGCGGAGAAGCCGAGCGATGGGAGACCCGGCCGGGCCCCGCGCGCTTCCAGGATCCCGGGGCGGCCGGCAGCGGCCCCCGAGCACCGCGGGCAGCGGCCTCACGGGCGAACGGTCGGCGGCGGGCCCGCCCTTACCATGGCGGCGGCGCTCGGCTCGGCGCTCGCTCCCTCGGCGCTCCGCGTCCCCTCGGGCAGCCCCACAAGATGGCGGCGCCGAGCCACGTCCCCAGCCGGAAGCGGCGCCGCGCACGGCGCGCGCGGCGGGGCGGGGCGGGAGGACCCGGAGCGCGGCCCCGCGGGCAGCCCCCGGCAGTACCCGCTCCGACCGGCAGGGGACGATACCGCCCCGCGTCCGCAAGGCCGGGCCCCGGGTGCCGCTCTAGCCGGGCAGAGGCGAGCGAGAGAGGGTCGCCACGGCGACGGAGGTCGGCGTCATGGCGGAGCGGCTGCCGTCCGAGGGGAGCGGGGACGGGCCGGGCCGCTCCGTCGCCTCCCCGCGTCCCTCCGCCCGGCCTCGCCCGGTGGAGAACCAGCCGTACGACGAGAGCCTGGAGCTGCCGGAGACCGAGGAGGCGGCGGGGAGCGCGAACCGCCCGCGGGGCTCCCGCCGGCCGGGGCCGCCCTGGTCGGGAGGCGGCGGCCCGGGAGCGCGGCCCGGCGGCGCGGGAGAGCGGAGCGACGGCGGGGAGGGCGGCGGTAACGGGGTGAGGGGGGAACCGGGCCGCGAGGGGCGGGCGGGGCGGGGCGGGGCGGCACGGTGAGACCGCGTCCCTCCGGCCGTGAAGGAAACGGCGACCCGGCCGGGACCCTCCGCCGCCAGCGAGGACGACGATGACGACGACGATGACGACGATGATGAGGATTCCTCCGAGAGCGACTCAGAGGACGATTCGGAGGAACGCGGGGCTCCGCTGGAGGGGTGAGCAGCGGGGGGAGCCGGGAGCCCGTGGCTAAAAAGGGCTCAGCGTCATTGTGCGCGCAGGGAAGCCTCTTTCAGAGAGCCGTCCTGCTTCTGCTTCCCTCGCGGCTTTGGGGCACAGCTGGATCGGTGTTCGTGCCTTTGTTCTTGAGCAAAAACTAATACGAAGTAATCACAGAATCGCAGAAACACCAAGGTTGGAAAAAACCTACAAGATCATCCAGCCCAACCATCCACCCATCACCAATAGTTCTCACTAAACCATGTCCCTCAACACAAAATCTAAACATTCCTTGAACGCCTCCGGGGTTGGAGACTCCACCACCTCCCTGGGCAGCCCATTCCAGTGCCTGACCACTCTTATAGAGAAGTAGTATTTTCTAATGACCAGCCTAAATCTTCCCTGGTGCAGCTTGAAGCTGTATAATGTCTGCATGAATTTTTCTCTTCCTCTCTTCAGTGACTACAACCTAGCAGATTATGACTACCTGCCAGTATCTGCTGAAATTAAAGAACTGTTTGAATACATAAGGAGGTGAGTTGAAGGTGTTTTTGCCTGCCTTAGGCTCTCCTGTGTCTCAAGGGTAAGTCTGGCAGGAAATGTCAGTCGCCCACTGTGTAATAACATTGTTTTTCTCACTCCAGGTACACTCCGAAAACAATAGAGATTGAGCACAAACTGCAGCCTTTTATTCCAGACTTCATTCCTGCTGTTGGAGACATTGATGCCTTCCTAAAGGTACAGTATTTTCGGATATCCCCATACCTACTGCCACACAGGCTGAAACAGCAGATGGCTTTGGTACGAGCCTGGCAGGCAGGCTGTACAACCAAGACTTCAGCCGCAATGTCCAGGTGGCAGTGAGGTGCCCTGTGTTGTAGAAGATCCTGTTGTAGACACCTAGGAGATCACACGTAGCAATGCTGTGACCTGTCTGGTCACTTTGGTAACATCCCACATAGCACATACATAATTTGGTGCAAGGGTTGCCTATTTCTTTGTCCAACACCTTATGCGTTTCAGGTACTACTGTGCTAACAACTCATATTTTCTGCTCTTTCAAAGCAGCATGCTTACAAATTCCTTCTGAATTGAGTCTGAATTTCTAAAAGGGAGGCACTGTACGGAATAGTTCCAGCATCCCCTGCTACTCCCATTGAGGATTCCTTCTGTGTTTTACCTGCAGGTCCCACGCCCAGATGGCAAGCCTGATAACCTCGGTCTGCTGGTCTTAGATGAGCCATCAACGAAGCAGTCAGATCCCACAGTACTCTCTCTTTGGCTAACGGAGAATTCCAAACAGCACAACATTACAGTGAGTCATGGAGAGAGAGAGGCATTTACTGCACTCTGGCTAGAATGAAGACATTGCACTTTACTCTTTGTGGGACTATAGCAACACAACACAACTGATAACTTGGCTTTAAAAGCAGAACAATAACCCTTTTTGACCTATAGCTTTAAACTGAAGTGTATCTAAGCCCTGCCTCAGGAAAGTTTCAGAACAGACTTAAGATCTTTTGATTTCCTTTTGGTTAAGCTTTTTTTTTTTTATTATTCTCCCTACCTGGTTTTGTTTCCCACTTGCTGTTCTGTCTGAAGAAATCTCCTGAAATAAATACAACTACAAAAGAGAAACCACATGGTTCATCAGGAGTGAACACAGGGTATTAAAAAAAAAAAAACCACCACAAAAGTGCTTCTAGGTTTATATTTTTGTTTCTAGCAGCAGATAAAAGTGAAAAGTGTGGAGAATGCAGAGAAGAACCCCAAAGTCATTGACAACTGGATTGAAAGTATCAGTGAACTACACCGCTGCAAACCTCCTGCCACTGTCCACTACAGCCGGTGAGCCATTATGTCAGCAGAACATCAGGTCAGGGGGTGGCAAAGTCCAGGAGCACTGAGCAGAATGATCAAAATGTCTCTGAGAGGGAGAAGATGTGCTGAGTTTCAGGGTAGTTGTACCGTGTATGTGTGCAGGATGCTGTTTCTCTCTTTGCACTTCTCTTTCTCTTCATGCCCCAAAACAATTCTAACAGTTCCCATATGCAACATCCAACTTCTTGCAATCAATACTCTTCAAAAAGAAAATCTGGACAAATCAGAGGAGTCAAGACTTATTCTTTACCACGTCCTGGATTGAGTCTCAGCAGTTGTGGCACACCCTTCTGCCCAGACTTCCAATTCACAGCAGCTCAGCCTCACTCCAAAGGAAGTGATGGTTCTAGAACGTTTCTTTAGGCATAGTGCTAAGCACAGATTTAAAACTTAGTTCTGCTTTAATGAATAAAATGATACTTTGCAGACATACAGATCTCTCTCAGTGGTTAAAATGGTCTGTCTCATTCACAGCAGTTGCAGTAGGGAGCCATTTCAGCTTCTTGCCTGTGATCCTAAAGTTTCTCTTTTTCTTTCTTCCTTTACAGGCCCATGCCTGACATAGAAACCCTCATGCAGGAGTGGTCACCGGAATTTGAGGAGCTCTTGGGAAAGGTATGGCATCCAAGTGTCAGGCAGTTAGTTCAGGGCACAGCATTAAAAATGATCCCACTTGAAATCTGGATTTCTCTTCCTCTTTGCTCAGTTCAGATTTGTTCTTCACTTATCATTTCCTTCTGACCAGACAATGGGAGCAGCCTAAAGTCTGAATGCCTGGCTGCTGCCCAGGTAGCCCCTGTTCTCAGCTCAAGATTAGTGCATGCTCTCAGGCCTTTGCTATACAAGAGGAAAACTGACAACTCCTTCTTTTCCAGGTGGGCCTCCCAACTGCAGAAATGAATTGTGACCTGGCTGAATACGTTGACATGATATGTGGTAAGCAGGGAAGATCTCTCTCTTACCCTCAGATTATCTGATTGTCCCTAGCACGGAAACCAACAACGAAAGGAAATGTTCAGCTTTGAGAGACACTGAGGTTTCTCAGGCTGGTCCAAAGAATTTTGACTGTTAGCTTCTTGCTATTCATCTTCATGGGCTTGGGTTCTGTCTGCTCTGCTCAGCAGGCTGATGATAGTGAGCAGTCAACTTTTTAAGAGCTTAGGTAGGAAAAAACAAAAAACTCAGTCCTCGTAGGTACACTTGGTCCTTTTGGATATTCAGGACAGTCCAGCTCTAGTCTTGCATACCATTCACTGCTGAAGACACAAGTGTACTGCTGGCCTGTCACTGTTACTAAAAAGGAGACTTTCAGATGCAGATTCAGGCCTAAGTAGTCAAGACCATTTTCTGTTGTCTTCAGTAGGAAGTGGACTCTTGTGGCAAAGACGCATGCAGTCATTATGAGCAAAGGGCCAAGTAATTGGAGGCAGTGAGAAGTTCAGGGCTGACCTACAACACTCCATGCAGAGCAGAGCAGTCCTGTACACTTCTGTTGTTTTGGTTTTTTTTGTAGCCATTCTGGACATCCCTGTGTACAAGAGTTGGATCCAGCCTCTGCACGTCCTTTTCTCACTCTACTCAGAGTTCAAGAACTCCCAGGTAAGCAACCCCAGACAGGTCACTCAGCTGGAAGCATTACAAAGGACATTCTGTCCTTAAATTTGGCTTGCTGTACTCTCTGTGTTTGTGAAGAGCTAGTAAACAGTAAAGTATCATAAAAAGTGTCCACAGAACATTTTCTAAGGTTCTAATTTCCCTAGTATCTTGAAAGCCCAGGATTGATGTTGCAATATTACACAAGGAGCCTCTGACTTACTGTAAGCCTGGCATTGTTTAGCAAACCAGCATGAGTCCAGATGCTTTTTCCCACTAAAGTCATGGTGACTGTGCTGAGCACAGACAGAACATGGACAAAGGGAGTTTTGCTGCTAAGCACACAGCTCATATGGTGCTGAAGTGGCTTGGATTTACAGGTACACATGTACTCTAATCAATGGGTCTGATCTTTGCACTAATGCATTCTTTCTCCTGCAGCATTTCAAGCCTCTGGCAGAAGGGAAGAAGGCCAGGAGCCCTCCATCCAACACACTTCCACAGTCAGCAGAAGCAGAAGTATTAAGCTTTACTTGAAGCTTCACTTTAAAACCTCATCTCTCAGATCGACGTCTGCTGCTGGACATAGATATTCGACCAAAGCAACCTGTGAAGCAACACAGCATTTCAAAAGCCTCCCTTAGATAGATACTGATGAGTTATTCTCCATTTGTAAGCAGAGTTGTACTTTTCACATTTATAGCAGACGCTGCCTAATAGCTACATTTTGACTCATCCCCAGGGAATAAAGCATTAAACTCACTTTTCCAAATGACAGACTCCATGTGGCACAGATGCTGCAGAGCAGAAGCTCACAGAGTGTATGCTACAGCATGTAGGAATAAATTCCATGCTCTGACACAAAACTCTCATCTGCCCAGCGTGTTCCAAGGTCTGATGTGCTCTGGGGGTTTTAGGTCTCCTCTGCCCTTTGTTACAGAGCCCCTTTTTCTATTCTCTACACCCTTTGCTGCTGCAAACAGCATCACTGCTTTCCATCCCTTGTACAGAAAGAGTTGGTGAAAGCCAGTTAGAGTGCTCATCTGTGCTTAGGGAAAACATAGAGGGGACCACAATAAACAGCATCTCTAAGGAAAGATGGAAAGCGTTTAGAATTCACAATAGATGAAAATAGACCTTGCCTATTTCTTATGTTCTATTTCTGCCACCTAAAGGCAGAAAAGAGCAGGAATGGTTATCAAAAGAAAATAATCACTAAGTGAAAACACACCCATCTTTCATCTAAAGATTTCAGAGCCTTACAAGAGCAGGACATCAGTTACTAGAGCAAGGATTTCAGGGAGATCCGAATGACTGCTATTGCAAAGACAAATTCATTTTGTTTTGCAACACAGTTCTGTCCTGCAGCAAGAGGTGAGGTGAGTTCATGCTTCGTCGTCATCACCATGACTAAGGGCTGTTCGGGTTCACTTGCACGGCACCGACCTCTTTCATTATAAGTTTGTTTCTTTCTGAAGCATCGTATGCCAGCCATCGTCAGCAGAGATCCGAGATGCAATTACCCAGTGGCTTGTCTCGGCACAGCAAATTAGGTATTCCTGTTTACTCTGAAAATGTGAGACAGACTGGGTAGCAACGTCATAAAGGCCGTTTCAGCGCCTGCGTGGATGAAGCTTTTACAAGAACGACATCTGAAGTGCAGCATGACTTCAGTTTTTCACTAAGAGCACCTCTGCACCAGAGCACAGTTCCCATGAGAGATACTCAACAGAAGAAACCCTGCACACGTTCTGCACTGGTTCTGAATATGAGTACTTTTTAAATCACTGGGCATTTGTTAAGCTCAAGGCCTACCTACAAAGTAAACTGTTCACTTTTAAAGAGACTTATAGACGAAGGCTGTGTTTTATTTACATTCTAATCAAGCACGTGAAAGCACATACAGGAAAAAGAGCCATGCTTGCTTTCTACAGCAGTGCAAATTTATCCCACCATCTCTTGATTCCTACATATTTAAAATAGTATTAATAGAGGAAATCTTTGCAACAAAGGATTTCTCAGGCAAGTTAACAGTTGGCAAAACAGCAGCATCGAAAGGGAAAGACAGACAAAAACCTAACCCAGCAAATGCTGTTAAAGTGGGTGTGTGCACTAATGAGACATGTAGCAACAAGGGATGAAGGAAGCTACAGAGCATTCATCCTGCATCCAAAGGTATAAAAGGAGCTGCACCCACTGGCAGCATAACCTGAAAGTTTACATGGAAAGAAGTTGGCAGAGCTGCCCATCGTAAATCAATCAATTTAAGTACAGTTATTCACTTGGAACTTCCCAATGGCGATGGCCATTTATCTAAGAACATGACATACGTACATTTAGAAAGGGAAAAAATCCCCATGGCAAAGATCCAGCATGCTATTTTTTGTCATGAGGAGGGGAAGCAAGACAAGAAGTGCAAACCAGTCCTTCCTAAAGAGCAGGGCTGCTCTAAGTACGGCCAACCAAAGCTGTGTTTTGACCTCATCTCCTTCCCCACGTGGCCACTGCTCATACTTACGTCCTCCTCCTCATTCCATGCTACCTCACTGCTAGACATTTCCCCCTTTCTTAACTGAACGGTACAGAATAGGTTACATCCATCACTCCAACTATGGAAGATGATGAAAACCAAATATGCCCCAGCTAGAAAATATTTTTTCCAACGCAGGTTTTACTGGGCTGTAAGCTGAACAGTTCTGCCTGCAGCCGTGAGAATCAAGAGGTACCAACTGAAGAAGTACTGACAGATCCTAGAAAGCCTTATTTACAATTTCTCTGCTTGCTGTGCATGCTGAAACTTGCCTTGCCATGGTGTTTGCAGGAGAACATGACCAGTGGCATTCTCAGTGAGTCCAAATTCAAAATCACGAGTGAGACAGGACAGCAGTGCGGCTGTGAATGGACAGCTGGTCTCCAGTTTGGGCTGATTTTAGTAATGTTTGTAGAATAATACTCATAAGAGGTATATGAATTTGCAATGCTGAAGTGTTTGCATAAAATATCAGGTACCTGTTGAATTTGGAAGCAAAAGAACCACAAGATTCCCAGTTAAATTCAAAGCCTTGGAGACAGTTTCTTGCAGGGTCCACATTCCAAGGTTTCTGTTGCTCGTTATGCAAAACTGCTTCTCTTTTCCCGGCTACAGGAATATGTTTTGGTCCTTTCTGTGTCATAAAACCAAGCTAATTCCTGTCTTCACTGTGGATGCAATAGCATGTTATAAATAAGCATGAAAACTGTCCAATACACGGATCGGAGTACGGAAGAGAATAGGAAGATGAGAAATCTCCAGTATGATTTACAACCCAATAAACGCAATGATTCATTGCAGCAACTTCCTGTTTGCAGTCAGCCAAATTTTCCCACCTATACAAGCGTTGATCAGTTCTCTAGTGATGCTTCATCCCTCTGATGAGGGCACTGATGTTCACACAAGAACATACTGCTTCTTGTCAGTAAGGAAGGCAGGAGCAGATCCTAGCTCCAGCTTGTCCTAGGCTCACACAACCTACAAGGCAAACTGGGTGAGACAGAAGGGAAATACTTACTGAGGCGGAGCAGAATATGTCCTTAGTTAAGAATAATTGTTACTTTTTGTGGCTGTCTCAATGTTAGAGAGATAAATAATCTTCTAACCCCTGAAATATCCTTTTACAGATCACTTCCCTGGGGCAAACTGGTTACAGTCCACTAAGGGACTGGAGCAATGGCCCATTATGTGTCCTTAAGCTCCAAACAACACCTACAGGAACCTAAGGATTTCACAGCAAGAGATCTGCTTTGCTCTGTTAGCTGAGACCATGGGCCAAGCAAAGAAATGGGGCTGTCAGCCGTGCCTCCCCCCTGTGCAATCGTGTTTTATGATGCAGCAACGCCACCATCTTGGTACCTGACTCCATGCTCATTTTACAAACACCAGATCTGGTTTTGAGCACTGCCTGAATAATTCTGCCAATATTCCTAAGTCTGGTGTTGCAACAGCACAGAGGAAATGGGACACAGGGGTTGTGCAAGTCTGTAGAGAGCAGCCAGTACCCAATTTAAACGAAAGCTGCTTGTAACACAGCTCTCATAACTTGGTGCAGAAAGTCTGTCTGCTTCCTGATCAGGCACATACAGGGTGGTTCTGCTTAGGAGTAAAGCTGGAGTGCTCCCCAAGACACAGCTAAGGGAGCTGCTGCCTCGGACGAGGTCTGCAGCCTCCCAGACAAACTACCTGAGGGAAGTACCTGTTTCAACTGAGGCGTCACTGCCCTCAAGTAGGTGTGTGAACTGCAAGGGATTTCCCAGGGACACGAGAGCAGAGTTTAAACCTTGCACTGAGGTCTCCTTGTGACCTCAGGAAATGGACTTCCTGCAAGAAGAGGATCCGTCCAAGTAGATTCTTAACGTGAGTTCCAGTAGTTGTGCCCATCACATACTTAAGCATCCCTCCTTGCCAAAAATGCAACAGGCAAATCCTCGCAGACAGAAGCACCAAAATCCTTAATGGGGCATATTCTGTGATTCTGTGATGCAGCACTTCTCTCTCTTCATAGACTCAAAGCTCGCAGAGGGTGGGGGGGGGGTGTTTCCTTAGCTGGATTTTTGTACTTAAGGGAAGATTATTTTGGCTTCTGTAAGTTCCTCTTTTGCAGATTTGGAAAAACTGCTTTGTTTCTTGTTTTTGACAAAGGAACTGACAAAACACTGGATCCAGTGCTCACTTGCACTGTCCAATCTATTAGTCCATTCAGAGGTCTCTTTCCCTCCCCATGCTATTTGCATTAAATCAAATAGATTCTCATGGTTTCTACCTAAGGAAAAGCTCTTTTCTACTTGTGCTCAGACTCTTCTTGGGAAAAGCCATTTCTTCATCAGCTGCTGCTGCAGATCGTTGGGAAAGAGGGTGGGACCTTCATGCTGACGTCCTTTGGGCCGTGCCTGGCTATAAAGAGCGAGGCAGTGCTGCAGCCAAGAAACTCTGCCAGGCAGTTTGCAGGGACTGCCTTTATTCTGCAGCCACTACAATTCGCTTTGAGGAACAGAAGAGGGAGTTGGGCCTAACGATGGAGAATTAAATACAACTGTCATGTTCTTGATGTGAAACTGGATACTTCTTTCTTTTGCAGCTCAGCAAGGTTTTATTCCCACCCTTCCTTTCTCATCTCTCTTCTCACACCAGAAGTAATGCTGCAAACAGTCTGCACGAGCCCTGAACTACTGGTCAACCAAAACATCACTGAAAATGAGAGCTGTGGCTACAGTCCAGGCCAGGGATCTCCGCAGCCTGGGGAAACTGCCAGCCCCAAAAGGCATTTTCAACAAAGCCCATCGCTGCCAGACTCTGGATTAACTGAACTCAATGTCGCAAGCCCTGAGATCTACCCAGCTCCTCCACATAAACCTCCAGCGATGTCTGCTCCCACTGGTAAGATCAAACCTTTATTGACATTTTCTGTTTTATGCTGCTTTTGCGAAGTGAAGAGGTTCATACACTGACTTGTGACTCCGTTTGTGCCAGCAGCGTTCAGCTTCTGTGGCAGCATCGTCAAACAAAGGCTCATGGCGTGCTGCTGCTCACACCTTGTTGTTATTTGGCTGTGCTCTGCCATGCTGAAGTCAGAAATTGTTCTTCTTGCTGAAGGGCAGCTCAGTACTCCATTATTTCTGCCTATCTCCAACGTTCTGCTGCTCATTCACAATCTGAATTGCAAGTTTGGTTCTGAATTTAATGGCAATGTAATATAGATACAACCTTTGAGTTGTTAATCTTACAAAATCAGGTGAAAGTGCTTGGTCAATTGTTGCTGTGCTTTTCACTTTCAAGGATACAACCATGCATGTAATGTAACCCACTATCAGGCATTTTTACTGAGGAATAGCTTGAAAGATAATAACACGCCTGCAATTGTGTTTTTTCATATTGCTTTTCACAGAGTCCTTTGAAACAGAATCATAGAACCACAGAACAGCTCCCGTTGGAGGGGAGCTCAAAGCCCACCCAGTGCCACCCCCAGCCATGGGCAGGGCTGCCCCCCACCAGCTCAGGCTGCCCAGGGCCCCATCCCACCTGGCCTCGAGTGCCTGCAGGGATGGGGCACCACAGCTCTCTGGGCAGCAGTGCCAGCGCCTCACCGCCCTCTGACAACAGGATTGCTTCCTCACAGCTAACCCACATCTCCACTCTTTTAACTTAAAGCCATTTCTCCTTGTCCTACAGTCACTATCAGGCCGTAAAAAGTTGGTCCTTTTCCTCCTTGGAAGCTCCCTTCAGGTACAAGAAGGAAATACCCTACAAAGACTAAATCATTCTTCTTCAAAACATCAGCCTAACATAGGAATCAGTCCCACTTCTAGAGCAGTCTGAGCAATAACCTACACTTTAGAAGTCCCAGCACTCAGTGACAGGCTGGGCAGGCACAAACAGCACAGCCCTCAGCACCAAGCATTCACTGCATCCTCAGTGCTGGGGACAAAGGGGTGTCAGCTTTCATTGCCTGGAACGGGGCACAGAAACAGCATCACACAACTAGAAACCTCCTCTCGTGCAGCCGCACTCCTGTCAGCACTGCTGCTTTGGGCAGCTGCACCATGCACGCCTGCTGGGCTGTGCTGCAGCCTCATGCTGACCCCAGCATGTGTCCTTCAGTCTGCTCATGTCGTGTGTTAGCTAGTGGGATGCTGCTGAGCCAATGCAATCAAACTGTCATTTCACAATGATGATAGCTGTTACTGACTGTGTGCTATGGGAAGGTTGATCATCTTGAAGGGGAGAGGGGTCAGGGACGTGGTGTTATATAAAAGGTGTTTCAAAAGCAATGCATTTAAACTCCTAATCTGGGCAAGTCTTTCAAGTTTGGGGATTCAAGTCTAAGATGCAAGAAGAACTAGCAAACAATTACAGAGCAGCTTGTTTTGATGATGGCAAACTTGTTTGGACAATTACATATGTTCTCAAATAACTATTTCATTTCAGAAAACCCTTGCTTCCCTTTGCATCACACTGCACTGACCTCTCACAGAATCACAGAATCACTCAGGTTGGAAAAGACCTTAAAGATCATCGAGTCCAACCACGACCTAACCATACGACCCTAACTCTAACAACCCTCCCCTAAATCATGTTTCTCTATACACCAAGAGCCACTGCAGAAAGACTTTGGACATGGCATCACTATCTCAATTCCAAAACAATTCTATTCCTTATATTTTTTAACCAATGTCAATAAAATAAACTGCGGGACAGGAAACTGCACCAAAATATTTACTGCAGCTCACTGGAGCAGCCCAAGAAGCGATGTGTTACAGTAATTGGTGAGCAGGAAGCGTCTTAATAAAAGGCCAGAGCTAAGGAAGACGTGGGGTGGTGTGGAAATTTCCCACAAGTGATGATGAACACCAGAATCACAGCTCGCAGGGTGACCTCATCCTCCCGCTGCCCTCTAACAGCTCAGAGAATTCTGTTCCTTTAAGCATCGTGTGGTGACTTTTCCAGACTCGGCCCTGAGCTCGGATCCCCCTCCTCGGAGGCGTTACATGGGTGTGAGGGTGAAGATGCCAGTGCGGGAGCTGCTGAGGAAGGTCCGGCTTTCCAGGGGGCTGCAGCCAGCTGCCAGCCAGGTAAGGGCTGCGGGAGGGCGGCCCTCAGAGTGGGGCAGCAAGAAGCCATCTGTGATCTGAATAATGCCCTGCAATCCATCCGAAGATGGCCCAAAGAAACAACTTTGCCCTTTGGCTCTAACAGCCCAGGCTTCCAAAAAGGCTGTGCCCTTGTCCTCGTGTGGCTGCTGCAAATTGCCTGCTCGTGGAAATTCATTCGTGTGCAGTCCCTGCTGTGCAAAGTACACAGTGCAAAATACAATTCTCTTAGCTTAGGTCACACAGTTTGCCATTGTTTCACTTTCTAACATGCAAGCATCTTAAATGTAGCTTTGTTTTTATTATTATTTTTGTCTCCTCAGGAAGCCTCATTAGTGAAGACGGCAAGCAAAGGATCCTCAGGAAAAACAGGTCGGGAGGCTCCTCTCAGTGACACCACCTCCTTTGCACATAGGGACATCAGTGTTGAGTACCAAGGAGCCCCACGCCATCCCTAGGGCCCCTCCGATGGCAGGAGCAGGGCGGCCATGCACCTTCCCCGTGGATGAGTTATCTGGGACAGAACACTTCTGTGTTGGCCCCCCCGCCCCAAACTCAAGATGGCTTTTTTCTTCCTTTCTTTTCAACAGAAAAGAGAAGAGTTCACCCTTATACAGAGAAGCAGCTTAGACAGGTATGCATAACACCTTCAGCGCCGCGCTGCCAGCCTCCCCAGGCGCATTTCACATATATCACCCAGCAAGAACAGGACACTTCATGTCTGATTTCCCTCCCCCATCTTCCACCCTCCCCACTTTTGTTGCTGTTTCAGAGCAAGCAGAGCATCGGGCAAACGCTAAAAGGCTTAGAGGACCTGGATATCCTGGTGGAGGTGCTGCAGGAAGACCTGAACAAAAGCCAGCTGAAGAAGGAATCTCTGCGTGCTGCACCCGATGGCTTTTGGCAGGGCTTCCCTGCAGAGCTGCAGGCCCCTTGGTGGGGAGCTGGAGGAAGCAAGCAGGCAGCTGCCAGCGTGCAGGAAAGGTGCCAAAGCTTCACCAAGCTGCGTTCTCATTGTTGCTTTACAGACTGCAGCTCGGCATTGCAGGAGGAGGTAGAGAGCTCCTTTTGTGATGGTCAGAAAGACGTGCACGAGCCTGATTTACCAGGAACGTTCTCAAGGACAAGGGAGAAAGAGAGCAGCTGGTGGATGCAGGGCGTGGGTAGCAGCACCCAGAAGGACTGCTGGGCACAGCCTGCACAGAGCACATCTCCCTGCTTCGATCCACCAGGCGCCCATCCAGAGCCATTTGTGGAGGCTGACAGCGACTCTCTGGGTTCCAGGGGATGCTCGAGGCAGACCTCGATTGCTTTCACACAGCAGGATCTCTCCGCCATCTCTTTCTTCCAGTTCCAGCTACACAGGGAGGAAAGCTTGCTGAGGAATATTCCTGCAGACAAACTGCTTGCACCTGATGAAAATGGCAACAGGTCTCCAGCTTTTTTTCCTATACAAATACATTGATTTCTACTTCCTGGCGCTGTAACTTCAACTGCTAGTTCAGGGCATGCCTGTGGCAAAGGTCTTTTAGCTCCATGGCATGTTCAGATGTGCTCCAGAACCCCCAGTTTTAGACCAAATCAACATTCCATTAGTAAAATTAGAAATACTTCATGTCTGTGGTGGTATTGTAGACTACAATTGCCATAGGACAAATTCAGTGGGAACAATATTCAAGACTAAATTGTAAATGTAAGCTCACAAGAAAATGAAATCAAGCAAAGCTAGTCATTGCTACAGAAGAAGATTTGCAAAAGAGATCTTTTCCATGCTGCACTCTAAGGAAAATTATTTTTGGGTTCTGTGCAGTTCAGCTAGCTTGAAAACATTGGGATCAAACTCTCACATGTGAATAAAACTAATTACAGTTAAGAAATTAAGACAGTTTGACTGTATTTAAGTAAATGTCAGGAGCTAACAATTGCAGCAAACACACATTTACAAAGCACATAAGCTCCAGATGACAAGGTCAGAAGAACATACAAAGGCAAGACCACACACCAAATACACCATCCCTGAGGCACAGTTATCGTGCTCTGGGATAAGAGAAAGAAAAAATAAAGGGAAAAATACCACCAATGCCTGTGTCAGTATTTCCTCCAGGCAGAAAGAAAGGCTCACCCAAATTAACAAGAATTCCAGTATGAGATTCAGGAGAAACACTATTTTGAGCAGCTTGCTGAGACTGGAGTTATACCCTGGTACTCGGTCCTACATAGGACTGAATTATGGTTTGGAAATACTTCTTTTAAGTGCAGGAAAGAGGCTTCCCTTCTTTGGGTTTTCCTCTGCTTTTTCTGTGTACTAAAGGGGAAAAAAAAAAAAAAAAAAAAGGGAGGAAATCAGGTCTGGTTGGTGGCTAGAAGGAAGGGTGCAGCAGCTCCTGGATAGGAGAGGAATGGGGTAATGGTGAGAAGGGAGGACCAAGAAATCCTGGCAGACAATAAATTCAAACAAAGCTGAAAATCAGCAACTCCTTTATTAACACAGACTAAATAAATTAAATGCTTAAATATCTCAAGTTTTTGGTGTTTGTGATCCCCTAACATTTCATGCTTTGAAATCTCCGTTACTTTTGAGTAATTTAGCCATTATTTTATCTTCTACTTGTTTAAAACATCTTCTGTTCCAGGCTGCTGCACAAGGCTGTTGCTCAGGGAAGAAGAGCTCTGACTTACGCGCTGGCACGGAGATTTGCATCCCTAAATAAAATTGACGAGAAGGATGCAGAGAAACGGGTAGGATGCTGACTTGCCAAGAGTCATTTCCTATGGCACGCAGATGCCTTTCAAACCCTGATAAACACCTTCCTTTTGGGAAGGAGTGGCTGCTATCCTCTAGTAAAGAGGAAAACAGAAGGATGGAGGCAGTGCTCCGAGCTGAGCAAGTCATAGCATAGCTGGGCAGGGAGCCCAGCATCCCCACTCCCCATCTCGTTCTCTAACGAGCACTGTGAAATGTAGGATTGGCTTTAAAGCAACAATGAGTTTCTCTCGTTCTTCTCTCCCCAGACAGCACTACATCTCGCTGCAGAAAAGAACCAGCACCTGATGGTCAGTGACCTTATATCCCTGGGGGCAAACGTCAACGAGCAGGACGGGCGGGGGAAAACCCCACTCCACCTGTGTGCAGAGAACGGGTACCTGCGGGTCTTGGAGGTGCGTTGATCATTGCTGCTGTGCAACGGATGTGCAAAGATAGAGCAAAAGTCAGATGCGTGCTCTTCTGTTCAAAATAGACAAGGGTTTTATGAAACCTGCAAGTTACCTTTGGTCTGATGTGGTTAACGTGAGATAGAATAAGGGCATCTGGGCCTTAGATTTATCGTCTCAAGATCTTCTTGATTTCAGGTTTTGAAAAACTGCAAAGACAGCGGTGTGTGTGTGGCAGTGAACCTGACGGACCATTGCGGTAAGAGGAAACGCTTCACCATTTGGATGCTTTGTGTCAGAAGCCTCAAACAACAGATTTTACCCGGGCCAAAGGATGATCAATTTGGCATTCGAACAGTCTGCCCTCGTGGGGGCTGTCAGCGCGGTGTGGGGTGGCTCCTGCAGTGCAGATGGATGTGTCTGACTGCTCCGTGGTTTCTGTTCAGGTTTAACACCACTGCACTGTGCTGCTCTTGCTCACACCATCTTGGCCATGGAATCTCAAAAAACCGACAGTGGCAGTGACATGGGGAGGTTCCTCAAACTACGCAAGGACCAAATTCTCGAGGGAATTAGCTGCTTGTTGCACATGGGAGGAAAACCGGAGCTGCAGGTGAGAATCAGCAGCAGGCTGTTTACTGCGACCTTACGTTTTCCTGTTTGATTGCAATCACAGGTCTCACTGCAATTTGCAGGTACTACATTCGTGTCAAACTACTGCTCCCTATTTAAAAATTGAGGAGAACACCGAGCTGATGTGTTTGCTCCAGACTCATAAGCCCAAGGAACAGGACATTCTTCAAGAGGTAACCGTACGGCACCTGTTACACAGGCTCTGACCTCACACCCAAGAACCCAGATCAACACAAGCCCTACAGTGAGCACAGGAGATGCTCCCAGCCCTGCCCCAGATGGCACAGGGCAGAGAATCCCCTCTTCAGGGGAAAGGCTCCAAAGGATCTCTTACTGCAAACGTTGCCCCAAACACTGCCAGTGTCTCCTTACCTTCAGCAATTCCTTAAAAGACAAAGAGCTGAATTGTATCCTTTCCTCCAACCCTAAGCACACCCATTCTGCACCAAAAGCACGTGGAAGGTCCCAAAATATCCAGATGATCCCATGGGTACCCGTGGCTCTTGCTGTGTTTGGTAAAGGACACAAGGCACCAGCACTGAGAAGTGAAAACTTTTGGGCTCCATTTCAAAATCCTGTTTAGCTGAAATAATGCAATACCCAGCACAGATTTCAGTATTCTTGTCCAATATTAAACAAATATTCAGTGTTTGAAAGTAACAACAGCCCTTCCACCTTTTTTAGTGTCTTTTGATTATCAGAGATGAGCTCTCACTTATGCATACAAATAGAAATTGGTAATGTAAGATTTGAACTAGGAAAATAGACTTAAAGCCACATTTCAGGTCCTTTAGGGAATCATAGAATCACCGAGGTTGGAAAAGACCTCTAAGATCATCCAGTCCATGCTCTGTAAGAGATAATTCACAACGGAAGCAATGAAAATAACTTCAGCTCAGCTCATCTCTGACTGAACTGATAACTCTGCCACCCCTTCCTTTTTTATGGCAAGGAGCAGAATCTAGGTTTGGAATGTCAAAACCAGAGCATGGTCTTAACACGGAGACTTCTGCTGGAAATTTACTGTTCTGCTTTCCTCATCCATACAGAGTAATGGTTTGCTGGAAGCTCCAGGGGTGCCATGTCCCTCACCACCAGATCACTTCTCTGAACTTCTGTCCGTTTCACCTTTGGACTTCGTTGACATCATTCTTAAAGGTATTTTCTGTGAGAGAATGTTTTCTCCTAGTCAGAATCTCAGTAATATGAGAGCTGTAATGTAGTGTCAAGCTCTGGTTCATCCCCTGCACTGCTGTATAACCATAATTCATGAGCTTCACGGGAACTGATGGAAAAGATGCCCAGTGATTTACAACAGACTTTGGATTAAGTCCAGAGTTCCGCACAGAATCTCTTTAGCTTGAAAATAGGGCAGTGTGTATTTGGCATGAGAAAGAGTCACATGTAAACTGAACTGAGTATGTGTTCATTTATTACCTTCCAGGGAAATGCTGATACGGCTCGTTATCTGCATCTCGTGGTACGTGTGCTGCAGCTGTTGCTGAAGAATAGGCCAAGAACAGACAGTAAAAGTCTTCAAAAGTATTATAGCTTGAACTGACTGTTGAAAATATCTCCTCAGTACCCAGCATTAAAGAGTAAACTGTTCAGGGCAAATCCTCAGACACTCAGTGTTAGATGCTCCAGTCAATGAATTGGTCTTCATTTTCTCATGAAGCTGAGCACTAGCACTGCTTTTTGGAGGTCCTTTGGAACTGTAGATGTTCTACTTTCCCAATGTCTGACTTTTTTTTATGCAGCTATCATTGGTTAAGAGGAAAACCTTATATTTTAGCCCTTAGGGACCTAGTCCTGATGGTACCAATGTAAGGTCAGTCTCTGCAGTCTGAATTCAATGGCACTGGAAGAAGACAGCAAACAACAAAATCCCCCCCCCTCCAAAAAAGGAAAGACCAAAAACCAAAGCACAACACACAGCTATGCTGTTACTGAGCAGATTTTTTCAACAAAAGTCGAGCCGATTATCTATGCAATCAGAATTTGCCACCAGTAATGGACTTTAGGTGAAGTCTGGGATGTAAAACATTTTGAATCGGTTTATTTGTGGTGATCTAACAGAGGAATGCAATTTTATAAAATGTAGGTCTGTAAGAACACTTCACAACAACAAGTTGTTGGACCGAGCAGCTTTGCCTAAAAAATTTTCAACTGCCAGATATGGAAGTATTCAATGGGATTCCTAGAAATTAGGTAATTAGTATAAAGAAAATTCTCTTCCCAGATGTAATATCATTTAATTTTAACTTCTGATTGTGAATTAGCTGGTTTCTATGAAACTTCCCTGTTTGCTACGTATGGAGCAATCTACATTTACTTAGCTACAAAATGATTGATCCAGCAATCAACTCACAGATGTACCTCCCATTAAAGTAAATCGGGAGATTTTTCACGTGTAACATTGCAGGATCCAGCACTGAGTACTCAGCACGCTTGGGGAACTGATCTTTTAATGATCTCTTTGAATTTTCTTGTCAAAAGATTTCTTTTATTTCTTCTTGGGTATCCTTAAGTGTTAAGCTCCAAGAGCTACATTGCACAACATGAAGCAAGTTTTACTGAAAAGTGACAGTGTTTAAGTTAACTGCAGTGGGATTTTGGTCCTCCTATCTTGTGTTTCTCATGTTCTGAACTGCTGATCAGGGTTGCATTCATCTATGTTCAGATTCTTGGGTCTGAATGAGACCTACATCAGGATTCTTATGTGTATCTTACAGTTTTGCGTTGCTATTCACATAATGGGTTGTAAAGCACTGAACATCCCCCTCCTCCCATAGATGTTCTGCATGCTTTAATCCTTTCTCCTTTTGGGTTTCACATGGAAATGCAAAGATTTTCCTCTTGTGCTTTGAGGTGAAGATCCCCTCTATTACCCCTCTGTTACCACTCATTCCTCCTTCATGTTGGCATTTTAACTCACATCTGAGCTCACAGCCCTTCCTCATGTGATGAGAATTAATGAGGATCTTCTAAGTGGTTCGGCTTTCATTGGTGGATTTAAGGATCAGATCCAACACTCAGTGAAATTGAAGACCCTTTATGTAAAGTAAAAACTAAGAGATGCTTCATCACAAACAAAATGAAGAATGAAATGAAACAGTGAACATAGAAGAGCATCAATAAGCATTTTAAGTGAAAAAATAATGATTATTTTTATGGGATATCTTTAAGAAGTGTAGAAATCTACTCTATAAGAATTCAACTTTAATCAAGGAGGACAGGAGCCTTAACCTATCGTTTATTCAACATATGCTGAACTGAACTAGCCTATGAAATATATTCTATGAGTTATATCTTAATTGCATTACCATTAGTAGGTGTGCTTTACGTTGCTTCATTGTTCCTTCCTGTCAATAAATACATGATTTCATGCTGTATGAAGCTTTCTAATTTGTATCAACCGCTCTTGCTGTAACACACTCGTGCAGAAGTGGTGGAGAAATTGGAGGAGGTAAGAAGCTGATGAGTGTGTAAGGGTGGGCAGAAGGGCAAAGAGACCTGACAGCACCCAAAGGCTCTGCAAGCACTGCGTTTTCCCTACTGCCAGCAAAGCTGATGCTGCAGTGGTACAACAGACAGCTGTGCTCAAAGCTGGGCTGAAAGAGGAGAAATAATTATTATCAAGTGGAAGTTCTGGGGCTGAGGCTTTCCACCCAGTGTGTGCAATGGATGTCACGACTGGGGTGGGAAGTGTCAGTGATTCAGGGCCGTCTCAAAGGAAAGGACACCACTCTGAATTAACACAACACCAGCCTGCCCACAGGTCTCATTGGTCCCAGTTCAAACACGCTCAGCTAGCAGTGGTTACAGGATGCTAACAGCCACCTGAGCCGCAGTGACGTTACAGCTGGGCTCAGAACTGCCCAGCCCTGGGTCCCATCCATGAGCCACAGCCGCGGGCAGCAGCGTGGGACCCAGCACCGTGCTGTGCCACCCAGCAGCATCACAGGGAGCAGGCTGCGTGCAGCAGGCGTCCTCCAGCTAATGAATCCCCAGCCAGCTCCCCGTGCTCCCCCAGGCTGCAGTCACTGCCTTTGAACTGTGGCACAAGGCATACTTAGAGAAATGCTTGGCTTCTTCACCTCGCTTCTCACCCTGGGTTACAAAATGAGTGTCACGCACTGGCTCACGTGGTTATTTTGATTCCCTGCTCCTTTGAAGATACATGAGCACCATCATGCATAATTATTTTGAAGTGCAGCGTAAGAGTTTCACCACTGAATTAGTAACAATTCAGCACAGGAATACAGAAATAGGTAATGAGACCAGATCCGTGCTCCCAGCAGCCCTCTGGGATGTTCCTGATGAGGAAAGGATAAACGAGAGATCTGCTGCAGACTGGCTGGAAGAAGGTCCTACAAAGACAGTAGCTCTCACTGCACACATTTACCACCAGTGATAATTGCAAGGCTGCAGTCCCTGCACTTAGGAGTGAATGACAGAGCAACCAGAGTCATTAATGGAGATGCAGGATCCTACGGTAATTCACATCACTTCTCAGGGCTGCCAGCTCTAAGCCTCTCCATTCAGGGCTGGGTGAAAAAGGTTATCTGAGCCAGAGCCCTACAAGCTCAAGTTATCCTGAAAACAGGTTGCAAGTTGCAGCAACATCTTTGTTAAAACAGCCTGAGGCCAGACAACAGGAACTCCATCCTCCCTGTTACCTCAGCAGAGCTCTGGCTGCATGTTAGACCCTCCTCCCACAAAATCAGTGCCATAAGGTTGAGCAGGGAAATACAGCATGATCACAGATGTGCAAAAGATGAACGTGAAGTTGTACACAAGCTCTTTGTACATGGACATAGGAGAAAGAAAAAGAGAGCAGAGAAGGGATCTTGGCTCAGGTTTTCAGCAGCACATAATTCTGCAGCCAGCAAGAGAGCCTGTCATAGACTGCAGCTCTGGGGGGTGCAGAAGGCTATTCTGGGTGCTGCTGTCAGTAGTGGTGATGGCATGAAGGTTTTTTGTTCTCCCCTCCCACCAGTTACACCAAATGGGACAACAGCACTAAGTTTCATAGAAGGGAATCCCAGCTAAGGAAAGCGTTGGGAGGAGAGGGATGGAAGGCAGTGAAGAAAGCCCTCTGCTCTCTGAGAATATGGATGTATATCTGCAATTTCAGAAGAAGCATCGGCACTTCCTCTTCACCACTCTGAATCCCAATTCCCACAGCTCTGCATCCCTCCACGTGATGACAACTGGGATGAGTTGCAAGCAGAGCTGGAGGAGCCAAGTTTCGGAGCCAAGCAGGAGGGAGAGGCTCTTGGCTGATTCAGATTCTTTTAGAACAGTCTCACCCATTGAGTTTTATTTTTCCTGCTCTGTTTGTAGCTGGAGAAACTTGGAAACAAAACGATTCAGTTCAAAACAAGAGTTGTTCTGCAACTGCACCAAGCAGATGAAACAGACACAGAGGAGGGAGAATCAGCAACGGCAGCACATGGTGTCCAAGGCAGTCCAACAAAGAGTCGCAGTGGGGAGAGGTAGGAAAAGGAAGGTCAGGGCATTGGCTCGTGATCAGCCCAGAAGCAAGAAACCCCTCCTGTCCCACAGGCAGTGCTGGGGCTCCAGCTCCCTGCTCCACGAGGAGCCAGCCACAGGGAGCAGTGCTCTCAGCTTCCTGCCTTTTCCCCATCCTTCATCCCACACGGCTTCTACGAGAAGGAAGAAGTTTAAAATGAGGTTACCAGGAAAAGCTTTTCCTGAAGGAAGATGACGGTAACAGGGTTCTTCATGAGCTCCATACAATGCCCAGACAAACACCCTGCTTCTCCAGGTCTCCATGCTACAATATAAAATATAAATATATTTTGTCATCTGTTTTGAAGCCGCTTCACTCACGAGAAGCCTGTCTGTCCCAGCTCTTACTTATCTCCATTTGTCATCTCTATCCATCATCCCTGCCCCAATAAGTTTACAGAAGTCTCATGTTTTGGAACGTAACAAGACCTCCAAAGACAAATATTGAAGTCTGTGTGGTGTAACAGGTACATGCAGAAATCATAATACCATTACCTGAGGCTTGCTATATAAGCCAGAATAAATACTCCCTTTGGATCTAAGGAAAAACATATAGCATGGGCTGATACAAAAACATCAGTGACAGATTTAAATGTAAAGATTCATTGGGTTTTGCTTCATTTTAAATTAAGCCCTCTAAAGCCCTTTGCTGACGAAGAAGTCCATTTTTGAACCCCTCACCACTACTTCCAGAAAGCAATTCATATAAGCTGCTCACCACAGCAACCTGCCCTGAAGGCCAAACAAATTCCATCCTCACCAACACTGAGGCTTAACAGGGCATGTCACTGTCTGCAAGTACAGCCCCCTCCAACTTCAGCTCCCATCATCCTCACCGGGCTTTTCTGGATCTCATTCTCCACATCCCACACAGCTCCACAGCACAGGACCAAGAGGTATGCGTACACTGCTGCCATGAAATCCCATTTCAATTCAGCAGGAGAAAAACTCCAGGAAATGCTAGGAACATACATTATTTTGCTATGAATCTAAACAGTTTTTCAGCTTCTGATTTCATTTTGTAACTTTCCAGGTGTGCATGGTTCGACTCCTAGAAAAAACAACCTTTCAATTTCACTGGAATCATTACTCACACACAAAGGCAATCTCTTTTCTGATATGAGACAAGATAAGCTTCTGCAGAATCCAGCAGCGCTTGTTTGCAGCCAAGGAGTTTATTTGCTCACATGACGCACGTTCACTGCTGGAGTCCATCCTGATGGTATTTATGGATGTTATGGAGGTCACCTTAATACTGGATTTCTGTTTTATTTGTTCATGGTAAGCTATTTTCAATAGCATAATGTTGTCATACAAAAGCATCAGCTACATTCTCTTACAATGAAATGGAGCTTTGGTTCTTAAATCCCTGAGGAAACCAAAGCTAAGCCCCACTGTGTTCCATACACTCCACTGTAGCCCATCTCCTCATCCAGAAACAGAGATCAGTTACAAAGGCATTAATTTATGCCCTGCAAGATTTTAACATTGCAGTTGCAAAAAAAAATAAAAAATAAAAAATATATATGACTAAAAACTAAAAAACCACTAAAAGCACAGCTTCTAGTCTGCATTGTCCCTGGGATCTGAAAAAATCTGCACTCATTTACTTGAATTAATAATTCAAGAATATCTCAAAATAAACAGCCTTTAGGTGTTTTGTTTTCCAGCACAATCGTTGAGTCCCAAGTGCCAGAAATCTCACATTCATTTGATTCCCCAAAAGGAATGAATTAGAACAGTGGTAAATCTTGAGGAACGGGGAGAAATAAATCAGGAAGGCCAGAGAAAGAGGAAGGTATATGCATAAGAATCTCGTATTTGTTTTGTCACTTTCACCACTGCAATTTAATGGGTGTTGTTTCTCTGATGATGACAAATCGCCCTGAGAAACTCCAGGTTATGCTGTCACATGTTCCTATTTTGTACAGAAAAAGATTCCTTCCTCTTTTGCAGGATAAAGTACATTCTAGAAATAAATATAAAAACCAACAGCACAACCAAAATACACACAAGGAGACAACACTGCATTGCAAAGCAAGATCTTCTCCTCTAAAAGGAAGGATATTAACTTTACCCTCCTCTCCCAATTCAGCCAGCTGGGAAACTGAAAGGGAGCACCCCAAATATCTGCTTGCCCAAACGTCCTCAGCCTGTCGCTACATGGAGCTGCTCGAGGAAAGCTGCAGTTCTGAGAGCAGCCATCTTCCAAGAGTCACTCAGGGGTAACGCCATCGACAACCTTGGCTTTGACCCAGGGTACATTTGTGAAAGCCCAGCCTTTCGCTGGAAGGTTTTAAAAGTATTTCAGCTTTTGCTTAATCTTTTCTTAAGAAAGTCCATGCAACTGTAAACGAAACATTATCTAAAGGTATCTAAAGACCTTCTTTGGCAGAATCAGAGGACACAGAGAGAGCATTACCTGGAGAATAATGTTTATACTGAAAAATAATAACGTGGTATGGAGTTGGTTGATCAAATATTTGCAGAAGAATATATGCCACTTGTGTCTGTGTGAACACATTTCCTTCATTTAGAAAACCTTCATTCGATTTTAGGGAGAAAAAAAGATGAAAATGTTGCTGGTCTGCATTGCTATGTGCATTAAAAATATCTCGGTGCCTCTTAATTCAGACGGCATGTCATTAAAATAACAATCAATCCTCAAACCCCGCTGACCAGAAAGAAAACCAGTAAAGCATCACATCCTGTTTGTAAAGTGGATCTTCCACACACTGGAAACACCAGTGGTTATGTTCTAGAAGGAAAAAATAACACTCCTAACCAAAATAATTACACGATCTTAAAACAAACAAACTAAGAACAACAACAAAACCCACAAAAAATCCAACACCTGTTTTGTTCACCAGGGATGCTTTCACTCCCATATCAGATAAGAACACTCGAGTCTCTTCAGTCAATATTTGAGAAGGTGTGAAACCTCCACTTTCTGTCCTCAATAATATGCTGCTTTTCGACATTACTCACACAATAGCCTGCTTGTTTTTTTTTTCTATCTTTTTTCAAAAATTAAAGAGAAAACAAGGAGTTTGTTGCACTTGGTCCCTCCCTCTTTTTTTGTGTCCTTTTGCTGGACTGAAAAGTTAAATAACAACTAAAAGTTACCTGCCTCTGTCACCATGTCAGGCAGGGCTTTGCGGATGACTCAGGCTCCAGCTATTCCGGCCCTTGATTACAGTCACGAAACATTTTATGGGGATGTTCAACTCCAGTCTCTGCCAGGCAAATGACAACCTGACACACAGAGCAACATTGTGCATCCGTTCTGTGGAAAAGGGAAGTTGTACATCTGCTAAGAACAGCAGCAATCTTTAACCTAAGACTTCACAGGGAAAAAGCTTTGCAAGCCATTTCCTTATCCCAGACCCATCAGCACTGAACACAGGTTTCTACGGCACAGAGCAGTCAAATAAATAAGATCTGCCCTGTATGAAGGAAAGCTGCTAACTTCTCGTGCTCCTTGGCTATGAGACCTGATGTCTCGGGGAGACTCTGGTGCCATTTCCTTACCCCACACACACTGCATTCCCACAGCTGAGCTCCATCTGTGCTCTGTCTGATGGGAACCCTCTCCAACCCGACTTTCCCTGGAGAATATTCTAGCACCAGAACTCAGAGATTTACAATGGAGTCCAGAGCTACGGAGCAGCTGGTTGAAATATAGAAGAACTGTTGAAAGCAAGGAGTTGAATGCTTAACCACAGAACTATTAATTGCTTTATTTAGAGTATGTTGGCAGCTTCAGCTGAACAGAGTAATCAGGTTAAGAAGTTATTCCTCTCCACTCCCTCTTCTTCTCTCCTACTCACAGATACTGACTGGCAGCAAGGCATTGCGAGGTAAGGGATATTGGGGAAAAACAAAAGGAAGGAGAAGACAACAAAACAGTTCTGTTTTATTTGGCAAGTACCAGAACTTACTGGGTGTGCTCTGTGACTAAGCACCAAGCAAAGCCCTGCAGGGGACAGAATAGGCAGGAGCAAAGCCAGTTCCTGCATTCCAGTCTGCTTTGGGCAGGACCTACGCACAGATTTCTCCAATGGGGCAGCTCCAGGCATGCTCAGAGACAGAGCTGGGTGCCTGGGGAATGCAGACTCCAACAAAGTGAGCTTGAGCACCCCCAGCACGAGGCAGCCACAGGGCAGAAACACTCAGGACTGTGATCTCAACTCAGATTCCAGTTAAATCTCAGAATCACAGAATGGCCAGGGTTGGAAGGGACCTCAAGGATCATGAATCTCCAACCCCCCCTGCCACATGCAGGGCCACCAACCTCCACATTTCATAGCAGCCCAGGGCCCCATCCAACCTGGCCTTGAACACCTCCAGGGATGGATGGGGCATCCACAGCCTCTCTGGGCAGCTGTTCCAGCACCTCACCACTCTCACAGCAAACAACTTCTCTCTGACATCCAACCTAAATCTTCCCTCCCTCAACTTCAAACCATTTCCCCTTGTCCTGCTGTTATCTACCCTTTCAAAGAGTAGATTCCCCTCCTGTCTGTAGGCTCCCTTTAGATACTGAAAGGCTGCAAAGAGGTCACCCTGCAGCTTTCTTTTTTCCAGGCTGAACAAGCCCAGCTCCCTGAGCCTGTTGTTGCAGAGGAAGTGCTGCAGCCCCCCGCTCATCTTTGTGGCCCCTCTGGACCCTCTCCAACAGCTCCCTGTCCTTCTTGTACTGGGGGCTCCAGACCTGGGCACAGTGCTGCAGATGGGGCCACTTTAAGAACCAGAATACCTGAGTGGATGCTCTATTGCACATTCTGCTGTAAAGCACAATGTTTGCTAGGTACACCGCACATAAAGGCTGTGTGTATTTTTTACTGTGTGTAAACAAGTGAATACCAACTGATCCTTTCACTGTAAAATCAGACAGCAAATTCAACAAGCTGCGGCAACCCATACGGTGCACAACTCAGATGCTCTCTCCAGGTCCCTCTGGTCCCACGCTGCTCCAGCAGGGCCATCGTTGGTGCCTAATGCCGCGCCCAGGCATCTTGTAGGGGACCTCCAAGGGCATTTCTTAAGCTGTCCGACGTGGAATTAAAAATCACAGCTCCGCTGTTCTGCAGCACACCGTGCTGCGGGTCAAGGGACGCTCCGGGCCTGCGGGAGAACCTCAGGGCCGAACACCGCAGCCACGGCCGGAAGCGATCCCACCAGGGCCGGAAGGCGTCCGCATGCGTGCAACCTCTCGGCTCCGCTCTGTCCCGCGCCTCGTCTGCCCTGGAGGACTTGCCGGTATGGCTGCGCGTAGTGCGCATGCGCAACAGTCAATCCATTCATCCAGAGCAGACGAGGCGCGGTGGGGGCAGTGCGGCGCTGTTGGGGCGGCCCAACGGGGAGCGTGGGAGGCCTGGGCGACTTGGGCCTGCTCTGGTAATTCCACAAAGAAGCGCAGTCTGCAGAAGTTCAGGGGCCAAAAGCGGCAGTACGGCTGTTGACAAGAGCACAGCCCAGTCATGGTCAGCATGATGGTGATGATTAGGAAATTATTTAATTTCTTAAATAATGCGCTGGGATGGTTGCCTTTTATTTGGAATTGATGAAGTGAGCTCACCAGGACAGTGCAGTCAATTTAGGAGGTAGCCTGGAATTGTGCAGCATCTCGTGGGGCTCTGGTGAGCTGACAGTGAACAGTTTGTGGTTTTTTGTGTGTGGGTTTCCATCTAACACCAAAGTCACTTTGGAAGTGGCCCCGTGAGGCCCAGAGGAAACCAGCAGCAGTGTGTAGGCCTTTAGGACCCCAACTGGCTCCCAGGGTGGGACAGCCCTGCCTTAAGTTCCCTGTGTTAACGTGTCCATGAGGAAGCAGGTGCTGCAGCTTCTGCTCGCTTCAGGTCTTGGTTAGCTGAGACCTCTCCTCTAAGCAAGGGCTGAGGGAGATTGACTTCTGCAGCCTGGAGAAGAGAATGCTCAAGGGAGACCACATTGTAGCCTTCCAGTACTAAAAGGGGAGCTTATGAACAGGAGAAGAGCAACTTTTTACTAATTCTGATATTGATAGGACAAGGAGGAATGGCTTTAAACTAAAAGAGGGGAGGTTTAGGTCAGGTATCAAGGGGAAATTCTTTCCTCAGAGTGCGGTAAGGCACTGGTGCAGGCTGCTCGGAGAAGCTGTGGGTGCCCCATCCCTGGAATTGCCCATGGCCAGGCTGGATGGAGTCCTGGGCAACCTGAGCTGGTGGTTGGCAGCCAACCCACAGCAGAGCTTGGAACTGAATGATCTTTAAGGTCCTTTCTAACCCAGGCCACTCTGATCTTTCCCTGAATGCCCTCCCTCTCCACTGCTTTTTTTCCAGGCTGATGATCCAGTGCAGTAATGACTGCCGTACAAAATATATCTGGAAACCAAACTTTTTTATTGCACTTCTAAGAAGTGCACCCAACTCTTTGAATTAATATTTACTGGAAATACCTTTAAGAAATGTGTGTTAAATAGTGCCACTAAAGTACAAGCAGAGGAGAGAAATGAGGAGTGTTATCCTTAAGTGCTTTTGCATTTTTGGTTAGATATTTCACAAGGCAACAGAGGTCTCTGCTGTGTACACAATGCCTCCTTCATGACACATGCAGGCTGGGACAGCTGTCTTTTATATCACAAGGGCAAAGGTTTCAGAAGCATTTAAGAACCCTTCAGTCTAAGATACAGCAGATTCCATTTACACAGATTTCAGCAGGGTGAGCCACTGGCTGGTGTTGCAACCTTTAAAATCCCCATGAAGAAAGGAAAAGGAGGTGTTCAAAACAAGATCCTTGAACTCTGTACTAAAATCTGCCACAGATCTTGAAAAACAGGACAAAATAACCACAAATAATTACTTTTTTTCTATATTAAAAAAGACACAGAGTGCTCAGCAGGGTTCTTGCTTTATGCTCATCATAAATTATGCAGCCTTTCCAAAGATAGAAAAGCATATAACCCACATATTCATGATTCCTTGCAGTAAATGAAGATGCATAGTCTTGGAAAAATCAAGGCTCTTATGGGGACCCTGAAAAGTTCAGATTACAAAGTACAGTAACAAATTGTTTGTAACTATAGATAAATGCTTATCTATGCTGCAAAAGTTGTATTTCATATGCAAAGTCTTTACATTGGTCTG